>NC_056056.1:218712468-221112468 GCF_016772045.2 Ovis aries
TGATTGTGAATTATTTCTTGATGACTCATGCATTTGAGAAGCGTTTTATCTGCTCATTGGCCATTTGGATATTGAGGCCATTTGTTGAAGAAAATAAAACTAAAATTAGTGAAAATAGAAACCAAGAGAAAGAAAAGCAGATCTGAGGGGAAAACAGGGGGATGCCTCCATAGTTGGTGTGTTTATTTATTAAAATGGCTCTGATCGTCACTTCTGCCCTTGAGGTTTTTGATGGTCAAACTGTATAAGGAAATCCAGTAAGTTAGTTCTCCGTCATGTGAGAGGAAAAGTGTGTCACACACAGGAGAAAGTTTTGTGGTTGGTGCAGTATTGTACGCGAGCTCAGAGGCGGCTGACGGGTTGACAGCAAAGCAGAAAGTAGACATTCTCTGGCATCCTTACACCAAAGGTTGGCGTTGACCCACACTGATGCTGTTGTGGCACAGGCTAACCAGCAGTGACTCTGAAAGGGCACAGTGCCCAAGACACCGTGGCTCCCAGGGCTTCCAGACTTGATGATCCCAAGCAGGGCATCAGACCACACCAAGCATGTTCAGGTGATGCCACATGGCCAGGGCCAGCGGGTTCGTGTCCTGAGGTTGCTTTCCTCACGCTAACCAGGCCATCATTCTGCCCTTGTGTCTGTTCTAGACCCTGGTGGGCAGCAATGGGACCATTCTGACCACGATGCCTGTGATGATGGGACAGGAGAAGGTCCCCATTAAGCAGGTCCCTGGGGGAGTCAAGCAGCTCGAGCCTCCCAAGGAAGGAGAAAGGCGGACGACACACAACATCATCGAGAAGCGGTATCGCTCCTCCATCAACGACAAAATCATTGAGTTGAAGGACCTGGTCATGGGGACTGATGCCAAGGTGGGTGTCAAGCAGAATTTTGTCTCATGCCCTGTCTCCCCTCTGTCTGTCTTTGCTCTGGGAATTTAGGGAAGACCCAGGCCCAAGCGAGTGAATGCAAGAATAGTTAAAGGTGCTTTCTTATTAAAGCATCTTGGTGTTTTGAAATTCTATAAAGTGTTAGCTGTTGGGAGTTGGCCAGGCAGTAGCTTGCCTGGACCTTTGACTCTGCTCTGCAATGATGGCTACTCACCGCTCCCCCCACAACCACCATGTCACAGGCCCCTGCTGCTCACTGATGGCCAAGTACAGGACCACGTGCACCTCTTAGTCAGCCGATGGCATTTTTGGCAAATGTTTAATCATATTCAGGGATGGCTAGCAATATTTTAACCTTTTAGGGAGGAGATAAAATGTAGATTGGGTCTTTGACCAAGAACAAATAAGAAGAAATTTATTTTTCATGTATTTCTGGTATTTCAATTAATGTATCTTTTGGCTTTGCCATGTAGATTTTTAAATCTATTATCTGTTTATCTTTACCTCTGTTTTCAAAGAAAATACAGTTTTCTTGGTAGCCCTCAAACCTGAAAGGTACTGATACACCTTTATTTAAGATAACCATCCAACAGTGCTCTGGTTTTTTATCGCTTATTTTCCTTAAAGTTTGTTTTGGTGCTAGGGTTATTACAAGAAGTAGAAATAACAGCTCATATTTAGTGCTGCTGTGTGCCAGGCCAGAGGCTATGCTCTTTACACATATTATCTCTTTTAACCCTCATGGCAAGCCTATGACTCATATATTGTCATTATCCCTATTTCACAGAGGAGGAAAAGTGAGGTTCAGAGATGCTGAGTAACTTGTCCTGCGTTACACAGCTAGTTAGTGGAAGAATCAGGATCTGAACCCAGCAAGGACCTCCCACTCTAGAACCTGAGCTCTGGGCCTCTGCTGCCCTCACTGTGCAGGCTGGTCTGATGCCGCTGTGTTTCTCACCCGTCTTCCTTCCCAGATGCACAAGTCTGGCGTTCTGAGGAAGGCCATCGACTACATCAAATACTTGCAGCAGGTCAATCATAAACTGCGCCAGGAGAACATGGTGCTGAAGCTGGCCAATCAGAAGAGCAGTGAGTGTGCTCATTGTAGGAGGGGTCCTGTGCTGGGTTGGGGAGGCCCATGGGTATGTGGGGGAGGCCCATGGGTATGTGTGCGAGGCGCCGCCACGGGCGAAGCTGCAGCAGGGGCTCTGCATCCCTCCTAGCCCTGCCCTGGCCCAGGCTGAGTGTTATAAAACCGACCGTTTGCCAGGCAGGGTTTTCTTTACAGAGCTCCTGAAGGGCATTGACCTGGGCAGCCTGGTGGACAATGACGTGGACTTGAAGATCGATGACTTTAATCAGAATGTCCTTCTGATGTCGCCTCCGGCCTCCGACTCAGGATCCCAGGCCGGCTTCTCCCCCTACTCCATCGACTCAGAGCCAGGAAGCCCTCTATTGGATGATGCAAAGGTAATGAGCTTTGGAAATCCCTAACCGTGGGAATCTCTCCCATCTCTCGTAGTTAATAGTGGGGAGATTGCAGACAGAGGTCCAGGACAGGTGTTCAGAGGCCTCAGGCTGGAGAGGAGCAAGAATTCTGTGAAACTAGGCACATACTGAAAACTAAAGAAAAAGAAGACTGATTCTATGTGGGGAGACAGCCCCTGGTTTTATTGGTCTTTGCTGAAAGGGCCCATCAGAGAGAAATAAGGGCCAAGTCCAGAACGGGGACACACAGCAGCTGTCAGGCAGAGCTGGGAGTTGGTGGCGATGCCTCATTGCTTTCCTCGCCTGTAATGAGCCTGGCAAGACTGCTTTGTGAGGTTGTTCAGTTGGGTTAGGATGAAGCTGCCTTTGGGTCCTCTTTGGGAAATGATTACAATTTGCAGTCTTAACAGATAACATTCCTACCAAGGGCCTTTAATTGTGGAAGAAAGCCCATGGCAATTGTTTAATGGAGTTAGTTAGAAGAGACTCAAGCCTAATGATTTTCCTAGGACCCTGTGGAGACCACTGGGGTTTGTGCTGTATTTTGACACTGGCAGTTTCTGGCTTCAAAAGCACAAGTTTCCTTCTACCATAAGTTGCTGATCAGACTATTTATTGTAGCATCTGCTTAATTTTATTAAGGAAGCTGTATTTTTGAAATATTTTATAAGTGTGATTCTGTTTGGAAACACAAGTCCATATGACATATACCTTGAATTGGTTAAGTGTCTGAATCATTAGAAGAAATTTTCAAGTGGCTTAAAAACGTTGAAAAGGAATGACATGTATGTACACACTGGGAGTCGGAGGAGAGCCGACTCCAGTCTGGTTCCCCAGGCCGGCAGAGCCTCTGCCTCCAGTTCTGTGAAATGGGGAGAAAACAATGTTGTGGGTTTAGAATAGGTAAGCTTCTGAAAGTAGGTTCATACTAAAGTATGGTCTTTAATCAACTTGGAGGTATAATTTATATGTGATAAAATACACCTATTTTACTGTATTGCACAATAAGTGTTTTAATAAATATGTACACTTATGTAACTCACGATAATCATGGTATAGAGGAAAGAACTGGAAGTATTTTTTCTAAGATCAGGTGGAAGACAGAAATGCCCAGAGGAATTCCCTGGTGGTCCAGTGGCTAGGACTCGACACTTTCACTGCCAGTGGCCCAGGTTTGCTCCCTGGTCGATGAACTAAGATACCATAAGCTGCACTGCATGACCCCCCCCACCGAAAAAAAGACAAAGATGCCCACTCTTGCCACTTTATTCAACATAGAATTGGAAATCCTAAAAAAGAAGTTAAAAGGAATCCAAATTGAAAAGGAAGAAGTAAAACTGTCACTGTTTGCAGATGGCATGATGCTATATATAGAAAATTCTAGAGATGCCACCAAAAAAACTACTAGATTAATAAGTTTAGCAAGATTGCAGGATATAAAATTAATATATAGAAATTGGTTGCATTTCTATACTAACAAAGTGCCAGAAAGAGAAATTAAGAAAACTATCTCATTTGCAGTTGCATCGGAAAGAATAACATATCTAGGAATAAAGCTGACTAAGTAGCTAAAAGACCTGTACTAAAAGAACTGTAAGACACTGATGAAAGAAACCTCTGACAGTGATGTGATGGACATAGATGGAACATACATTGTGCTTGTAGACTGCAAGAATTAATACTGCTAAAATGACCATACTCCTCAAGATTCAGTGCAATCCCTATTAAAATACCAAGGACATTTTTCACAGAGCTAGAAAAAAAAAATCCTAAAATTTATATGGCAACACACAGGACCCCAAGTAGCCAAACAGTCTTCAGAAAGAACAGTAGAGCTGGAGGTAGCAGGTTCCCTGATTTCAGTAATCAAAAAAGTATGGTATTGGCACAAAACAGATACATAGATCCATGGAACAGAATACAAAGCCCAGAAATAAACCTACTTATGTGGTCAGTCAACCTGTGACAAAGGAGGCGAGGCTATATAAAGGGGGGAAATGATGGCTTCATCAGTAAATACTGCTGGGAAAACAGGACAGCTCCATGCAAGAGAGTCAGATGTACTACTTTCTCAGACCATCTACAAAAATAAACTCAGAACAGATTAAGGACTTAAATGTAAGACCTGAAACCATAAAACTCCCAGAAGAAAACAGGCAGTATGCTCTTTATTACCTGTCTCAGCAATATTTTTTTGAGTATGTCTCCTCAGGCAAGGGAAACAAAAGCAAAAATAAACAAATGGGACAACAGCAAACTAAAAAGCTTTTGCAGCAAAAGAAACTATCAGCAAAATAAAAGGACCACCTACAGAATGGAAGATGGTATTTCTCTGATAAGGGATTAATATCCAAAATAAGCAAAGAACTTGGAGGATTCAACATCGGAAGAATAAGCAATTTAAAAATGGACCTAGGACACAAACATTTTCCCAGAGAAGACATACAAATGGCTAACAGGCTCATGAAAAGGTTCAACATCAGTTATCATCAGTTCAGTTCAGTGTAGCTGCTCAGTCGTGTCCGACTCTTTGCGACCCCATGAATTGCAGCACACCAGGCCTCCCTGTACGTCACTAACTCCTGGAGTTCACCCAAACTCATTTCCTTCGAGTCGGTGATGCCATCCAGCCATCTCATCCTCTGTCATCCCCTTCTCCTGCCCCCAGTCCGTCCCAGCATCAGAGTCTTTTCCAATGAGTCAGCTCTTCACATGCCTTGACTCATGGACCTAACATTCCAGGTTCCTATGCAGTATTGCTCTTTAACAGCATCGGACCTTGCTTCTATCACCAGTCACATCCACAACTGGGTATCGTGTTTGCTTTGGCTCCATCCCTTCATTCTTTCTGGAGTTATTTTTCCACTGATCTCCAGTAGCATATTGGGCACCTACTGACCTGTGGAGTTCCTCTTTCAGTATCCTATCATTTTGCCTTTTCATACTGTTCATGGGGTTTTCAAGGCGAGAATACTGAAGTGGTTTGCCATTCCCTTCTCCAGTGGACCACATTCTGTTAGACCTCTCCACCATGACCTGCCCATCTTGGGTGGCCCCGCACGGCATGGCTTAGTTACACTGAGTTAGACAAGGCTGTGGTCCTAGTGTGATTAGATTGACTGGTTTTCTGTGAGTATGGTTTCAGTGTGTCTGCCCTCTGATGCCTCTCACAACACCTACAGTCTTACTTGGGTTTCTCTTACCTTGGACGTGGGGTATCTCTTCACGGCTGCTCCAGCCAAGCTCAGCCACTGCTCCTTACCTTGGACTAGGGGTATCGCCTCACAGCCGCCCCTCCTGACCTTGAATGTGGAGTAGCTTCTCTTGGCCCTCCTGCGTCGGAGCAGCCACTGCTCCTTCCCAGTAATCATCAGGGAAATGCAAATCAGAACCATGGTGAGATACCACCTCACACCTGTCAGAGTGGCTGTTATCAAAAAGACAACAAATAACAAGTGTTGGTGAGAATGTGGAGAAGAGAACCCTAGTGCACTGTTGGTGGGAATGTAAATTGGTGCAGCCATTCTCGAAAGCTTCCCTGGTGGCCCAGACAGTGAAGAACCTGCCCGCAGGGTGGGAGACCTGGCTTCATCCCCTGGAGAAGGAAATGGCAACCCACTCCAATGTTCTTGCCTGGAGAATCCCATGGACAGAGGAGCCTGGTGGGCTACAGTCCATGGGGCCGAAAAGAGTCGGACACGACTGTGTGAGTAACACACACACTATGGAAAGCAGTATGGAGGGAGGTTCCTAAAAAAAGGTTTAAAGTAGAACTACCACCCAATTCAGCAGTTCCTCTTCTGGGTATTTTCTGAAGAAAACAAATACCAATTTGAAAAGATATATGTACTCTTGTGTTTATTGCAGCCTTATTCACAATAGTCAAGGTATGGAAGCCACCTAAGTGCCTATAAATAGATGGATGGGTAAAGAAGATGTGGTATACATGCAATGAAATATTAGCCATTAAAAATAATGAACTCTTACCATTTGCAACACTGTGGATGGACCTAGAGGGTATTATACTAAAGTGAAGTTAGTCAGAGAATGACAGGTGTTGGCAAGGATTTGGAGAGAAGGGAACCCTCACCCAGCTGTTGTGGGAATGTCAGTTGGTGCAGCCATTATGGAAAGTAGTATGGAGGTTCCTCAAAAAGTTTAAAAGACAATTACCGTCCAATTCAGCAGTTCCACTTCTGGCTATTTTTCTGAAGAAAAAAAGCAATAAAAAAGAATGAAATTTCGTGACAACCCGTATGATCCTAGAGGCTGTTATGCTAAGTGAAATGAGTCAGAGAAAGCTTACCACACATAATTTCACTTAACAGTTCAGTTGCTCAGTTGTGTCCAACTCTTTGTGACCCCATGAATCACAGCACACCAGGCCTCCCTGCCTGTACATCACCAACTCCCGGAGTCTACCCAAACCCATGTCCATCGAGTTGGTGATGCCATCCAGCCATCTCATCCTCTGTCGTCCCCTTCTTCTCCTGCCCCTAATCTTTCCCAGCATTAGGGTCTTTTCCAGTGAGTCAACTCTTCGCATGAGATGGCCAGTTCAGTTCAGTTCAGTTAAGTCGCTCAGTCGTGTCCGATTCTTTGCGACCCAATGAATCACAGCACGCCAGGCCTCCCTGTCCATCACCAACTCCCAGAGTTCACTCAGGCGCACATCCATCGAGTCAGTGATGCCATGCAGCCATCTCATCCTCTGTCGTCCCCTTCTCCTGCCCCCAATCCCTCCCAGCATCAAAGTCTTTTCCAATGAGTCAACTCTTCGCATGAGGTGCCCAAAGTACTGGAGCTTCAGCTTTAGCATCATTCCTTCCAAAGAAATCCCAGGGTTGATCTTCAGAATGGACTGGTTGGATCTCCTTGCAGTCCAAGGGACTCTCAAGAGTCTTCTCCAACACCACAGTTCAAAAGCATCAATTCTTCGGCGCTCAGCCTTCTTCACAGTCCAAGTCTCACATCCATACATGACTACTGGAAAACTATAGCCTTGACTAGACGGACCTTAGTCGGCAAAGTAATGTCTCTGCTTTTGAATATGCTATCTAGGTTGGTCATAACTATTCTTCCAAGGAGTAAGTGTCTCTTAATTTCATGGCTGCAGTCACCATCTGCAGTGATGTTGGAGCACAAAAAAGGAAAGTCTGACACTGTTTCCACTGTGTCCCCGTCTATTTCCCATGAAGTGATGGGACCAGATGCCATGATCTTTATTTTCTGAATGTTGAGCTTTAAGCCAACTTTTTCACTCTCCTCTTTCACTTTCATCAAGAGGCTTTTTAGTTCCTCTTCACTTTCTGCCATAAGGGTGGTGTCATCTGCATATCTGAGGTTATTGATATTTCTCCCGGCAATTTTGATTCCAGCTTGTGTTTCTTCAGTCCAGCATTTCTCATGATGTACTCTGCATATAAGTTAAATAAGCAGGGTGACAATATACAGCCTTGATGTACTCCTTTTCCTATTTGGAACCAGTCTGTTGTTCCATGTCCAGTTCTAACTGTTGCTTCCTGACCTGCATACAGATTTCTCAAGAGACAGGTTAGGTGGTCTGGTATTCCCATCTCTTTCAGAATTTTTGACAGTTTATTGTGATCCACACAGTCAAAGGCTTTGGCATAGTCAATAAAGCAGAAATAGATGTTTTTCTGGAACTCTCTTGCTTTTTCCATGATCCAGCAGATGTTGGCAATTTGATCTCTGGTTCCTCTGCCTTTTCTAAAACCAGCTTGAACATCAGGAAGTTCACGGTTCACGTATTGCTGAAGCCTGGCTTGGAGGATTTTGAGCATTACTTTACTAGCGTGTGAGATGAGTGCAATTGTGCGGTAGTTTGAGCATTCTTTGGCATTGCCTTTCTTTGGGATTGGGATGAAAACTGACCTTTTCCAGTCCTGTGGCCACTGCTGAGTTTTCCAAATTTGCTGGCATATTGAGTGCAGCACTTTCACAGCATCATCTTTCAGGATTTGAAATAGCTCAACTGGAATTCCATCACCTCCACTAGCTTTGTTCGTAGTGATGCTTTCTAAGGCCCACTTGACTTCACATTCCAGATGTCTGGCTCTAGATTAGTGATCACGCCATCGTGATTATCTGGGTCGCGAAGATCTTTTTTGTACAGTTCTTCCGTGTATTCTTGCCACCTCTTCTTAATATCTTCTGCTTCTGTTAGGTCCATACCATTTCTGTCCTTTATCGAGCCCATCTTTGCATGAAATGTTGCCTTGGTATCTCTAGTTTTCTTAAAGAGATCTCTAGTCTTTCCCATTCTGTTCTTTCCTCTATTTCTTTGCATTGATCGCTGAAGAAGGCTTTCTTATCTCTTCTTGCTATTCTTTGGAACTTTGCATTCAGATGCTTATATCTTCCCTTTCCTCCTGTGCTTTTCACCTCTCTTCTTTTCACAGCTATTTGTAAGGCCTCCCCAGACAGCCATTTTGCTTTTTTGCATTTCTTTTGCATGGGGATAGTCTTGATCCCTGTTTCCTGTACAGTGTCACAAACCTCATTCTATAGTTCATCAGGCACTCTATCTATCAGATCTAGGCCCTTAAATCTATTTCTCACTTCTACTGTATAATCATAACGGATTTGATTTAGGTCATACCTGAATGGTCTAGCGGTTTTCCCTACTTTCTTTAATTTAAGTCTGAATTTGGCAATAAGGAGTTCATGATCTGAGCCACAGTCAGCTCCTGGTCTTGTTTTTGTTGACTGTATAGAGCTTCTCCATCTTTGGCTGCAAAGAATATAATCAGTCTGATTTCGGTGTTGCCCATCTGGTGATGTCCATGTATAGGGTCTTCTCTTGTGTTATTGGAAGAGGGTGTTTGCTATGACCAGTGCATTTTCTTGGCAAAACTCTTATTAGTCTTTGCCCTGCTTCATTCTGCATTCCAAGGCCAAATTTGCCCGTTACTCCAGGTGTTTCTTGACTTCCTACTTTTGCATTCCAGTCTCCTATAATGAAAAGAACGCCTTTTTAGGGTGTTAGTTCTAAAAGGTCTTGTAGGTCTTCATAGAACCGTTCGACTTCAGCTTCTTCGGTGCTACTGGTTGGGGCATAGACTTGGATTACTGTGATATTGAATGGTTTGCCTTGGAGACAAACAGAGATCATTCTGTCGTTTTTGAGATTGCATCCAAGTACTGCATTTCGGACTCTTTTGTTGACCATGATGGCTACTCCATTTCTTCTGAGGGATTCCTGCCCGCAGTAGTAGATATAATGGTCATCTGAGTTAAATTCACCCATTCCAGTCCATTTTAGTTCGCTGATTCCTAGAATGTCGATGTTCACCCTTGCCATCTCGTTTGACCACTTCCAATTTGCCTTGATTCATGGACCTGACATTCCAGGTTCCTATGCAATATTGCTCTTTACAGCATCGGATCTTGCTTCTATCACTAGTCATATCCACAGCTGTGTATTGTTTTTGCTTTGGCTCCATCCCTTCATTCTTTCTAGAGTTTTTTCTCCATTGATCTCCAGTAGCATATTGGGCACCTACTGACCTGGGGAGTTCCTCTTTGGTATCCTATCATTTTGCCTTTTCATACTGTTCATGGGGTTCTCAAGGCAAGAATACTGAAGTGGTTTGCCATTCCCTTCTCCAGTGGACCACATTCTGTCAGACCTCTCCACCATGACCCGCCCATCTTGGTTTACCCCATGGGCATGGCTTAGTTTCATTGAGTTAGACAAGGCTGTGGTCCTAGTGTGATTAGATTGACTGGTTTTCTGTGAGTATGGTTTCAGTGTGTCTGCCCTCTGATGCCCTCTTGCAACACCTACCATCTTTCTTGGGTTTCTCTTACGTAGGGCGTGGGGTATCTCTTGGAGTTTCAGCTTCAACATCAGTCCTTCCAATGAACACCCAGGACTGATCTCCTTTAGAATGGACTGGTTGGATCGCCTTGCAGTCCAAGGGACTCTAAAGAGTCTTCTCCGACACCACAGTTCAAAAGCATCAATTCTTCTGTGCTCAGCTTTCTTCACCGTCCAACTCTCACATCCATACATGATCACTGGAAAAACCATAGCCTTGACTAGATGGACCTTTGTTGACAAAGTAATGTCTCTGCTTTTCAATATGCTACCTAGGTTGGTTATAACTTTCCTTCCAAGGAGTAAGCGTCTTTTAATTTCATGCCTGCAATCACCATCTGCAGTGATTTTGGAGCCCCCCCAAAGTAAAGTCTGGCACTGTTTCCACTGTTCCCCCATCTATTTCCCATGAAGTGATGGGACCAGATGCCATGATCTTCGTTTTCTGAATGTTGCGCTGTAAGCCAACTTTTTCACTCTCCTCTTTCACTTTCATCAAGAGGCTGTTTAGTTCCTCTTCTCTTTCTGCCGTAAGGGTGGTGTCATCTGCATATCTGAGGTTATTTATATTTTTCCCGGCAATCTTGATCCAGCTGTGCTTCTTCCAGCATATGTTAAATAAGCAGGGTGACAATATACAGCCTTGACGTACTCCTTTCCCAATTTGGAACCAGTCTGTTGTTCCATGTAGGTTTCTCAAGAGACAGGTCAGATGATCTGGTATTCAGTTCAGTTCAGTTCAGTTCAGTCGCTCAGTCGTGTCCGACTCTTTGTGACCCCAAGAATCGCAGCACACCAGGCCTCCCTGTTCATCACCGTCTCCCGGAGTTCACTCAGACTCAAGTCCATCGAGTCCGTGATGTGATCCAGCCATCTAATCCTCGGTCGCCCCCTTCTCCTCCTGCCCCCGATCCCTCCCAGCATCAGAGTTTTTTCCAATGAGTCAACTCTTCTCATGAGGTGGCCAAAGTACTGGAGTTTCAGCTTTAGCATCATTCCTTCCAAAGAAATCCCAGGGTTGAACTCCTTCAGAATGGACTGGTTGGATCTCCTTGCAGCCTGGTATTCCCATCTCTTTAAGAATTTCACTTATATATGGAATCTTAAAAAGAAAAAAAGTACAAAACAGAAGCAGATGCTTAGATAAAGATAACAAATGGGTAATTGCCAGAGGGGAGGGGTGTGGGAGGGTGAGTGAAATAGGAGGGGGAGACTTAGAGATACAGACTTCCAGATAAAAAAATAAATCAGTCAGAGGGAAGAGCTTTACAACATGGGGAAAATAGTCAGTAATGTTGTGATAATTTTGTCTGGTGACAGATGGCAGCTAGATTTATTGTAGAGATAGTGTCATGTATGAAAATAGTCCAAGCACTGTGTTGTGTACCTGGAACCAACATAATGTTTGTAGGTCAATTATACTTTAACTAAAAAATAACAATAAATGAGTAAATCCTTTCTAGGTTTTTAAAAAAATGATACAGAACATATTCATCTCCCATGAATGTACACTTTTGCAGGAAGTTCACCCATACCTCTCCAGGCGCAGAGTTAACTTCTGATTTTGCCTTCAGTCGCTTTAGATCAGCTTGCCTGTTGTGGAATTACACAGAAGCAGAATCCCTCAGGGTGTTCTCTTTTGTGTCGGAGCACTGTGGTAACAGCAGGGCCCCTCTCCCTCCGGTCTTTAGAATGCATTCTTCTCCCAGGTGGGCCCTCCCCCTTAGGCGAGGGCCCCGTGTCTGAGCAGCAGTGGGAGAGGCGTGAACCTCTTAGTTCCCTCCTGAGTTTATTCCCATCCAGCTTCATGGTCTTGAATTTAAATCTCAGAGTCCCGATTCCGATATATAAAAAGTAAAATGCTATAAAAACTCACTGCAGTCTTCCTTCTCGCCTCGCGGCCCCCTGTTTCGAAGGTCAAAGATGAGCCAGACTCTCCGGTCGCGCTGGGCATGGTGGACCGCTCCCGCATCCTGCTGTGTGTCCTCACCTTCCTCTGCCTCTCCTTTAACCCCTTGACCGCTCTGCTGCAGTGGGGGGGTGCCCACGATGCAGACCAGCACCCGCACTCAGGCCCTGGCCGTAGCATGCTATCACTCGAGTCAGGTAGGTGGAGGGCGCCTTGGGCCACCCGGGCACGAGTGGGCTACTGTGGCAGAAGGCGGCCCTACTTGCAACCCACTTGGCTTGTCACCAGGTCCCAAAGGGCTTTCACAGTGGGCCCCACCTGCTTGCTTCTGATAGTGTCCAGCATCAGTTGCATGTACAAGTAACAGGACAAACCTAAGTTCAATCAGAAATAGCGAAACAAATCAGGACCCTGCTCAGCTGTAATTGGGGTTTGGGGGTGTGCCTGTTTGGAGGAGGATGTGGTCTTGCTGCCTGAGTCGTTAAACCAGCTGCGAGCCCTGCCTTGGCCAGCAAAGATTTGTGTGGCATTCTGCCGCGCCATGGTGACAAGGGCTCCAGGGCTCCCATCGAGGCTGTGGAGTTGTCCCAGATTTTCTACAGTGTGGATTAATTGCATGTATTTATTTGTGCTCTAAGCACTTAGACATTGTTACTAAATGAAGCAATCACATTTGTTTCAAACATGAGGGAGGAGGCTGCTTCCTTTAACCTGAGGGGTGGGTCAGGTGCCCTGCAGTGCCCCCAGGGCTGCCCTGGGTGGGTGCGTGGGCCCTTCCTCATGGGCTCAGCTGAGACGCTTCTCCATAGGCTCCAGGGGCTGGCTCGACTGGATGATGCCAACGCTTCTCCTATGGCTGGTGAACGGCGTGATTGTGCTGAGCGTCTTTGTGAAGCTGCTGGTTCACGGGGAGCCAGTGATCCGGCCGCACTCACGCTCCTCAGTCACCTTCTGGAGGCACCGGAAGCAGGCGGACCTGGACCTCGCCCGGGTGAGTCTGGGCATGGGCTCAGAGACCGTCATGCTCAGAGCGTGGGCATCCTCTGTCCCTCTTCTTCAGGGTCCTCTCTTCTTAAAGGTACAGGAAGGAAGGTTTGGGTGTCATACCCATTGCATGATGGGAAAGGAGAAGAGCGTTGACCCTAGTTTCCCAAGTGTGGCCTCCAGGAATGAGAAAAACACAGACAGGGTCTTCAGTACAGGGCAGTAGACTGTCCACTAGGCCCTCTCAGGTTGGCAGAGACCTGTTCAGATCCTCGGTCAGAGTAGTTTCACTGCATATTTGTCTAAAACCGTGGTTCTCAAACTTCAGGGTCATCAGGACCACCCTGAGGGCCCATGTCCATCCCAGAGGTTCTGAGTCGGTAGTGGGGAAGGGGTGGGGTGGAAAACCAGGAATTCACATTTCTAACAAGATCCCAGGGGCTGATGATGCTCCTGGTCTCTGGGAACCACCCGTTAAGAACCTACAAGCCTGAAAGATTACTTGGTTCATCGTCTTCATCCATGTTATCACCTTATGTATGAAAGGTACCGTGGGAAATTCTGGATAGAATATTTGCTTAAAGATAGAACAAGGTACAATCCCAGTTAAGCAAAAAGGCTGGGAGGAAATATGTCAGAATGGCAGCAGTCATTCTAGGGGATAAGATTCCAGGTGGTTTCTTTGTACTTTTCTGTAGCTTTCTGAGTTTTCCCAGATTTTTCTTCACTAAGCATGCATTACTCTGATAACCTGGAGGACTGAAGAGAAAGTAAGAGTTTTCACTAAAACAAAACTAAAAGGCTGCCCCAAGGCTGGCGAATGTTACATATTCTTGCTTCCCATCAGGGGGACTTTGCGGCTGCCGCGGCCAACCTGCAAACCTGCCTGTCGGTGCTGGGCCGGGCCCTGCCCACCTCCCGCCTGGACCTGGCCTGCAGCCTCTCCTGGAACGTGATCCGCTACAGCCTGCAGAAGCTGCGCCTGGTGCGCTGGCTGCTCAAGAAGGTCTTCCAGCACCGGCGGGCTGCCCTAGCCACTGCTGCGGGCTTTGAGGAGGAAGCAAAGACCAGCGCCCGGGATGCAGCCCTGGCCTACCACAGGCTGCACCAGTTGCACATCACAGGTGAGGGCTGGCCGCCGCGGCCCGGCCTGCCTCCCAGTGCCCCGCGCCGTCGCCCCACCCCGCCTCAGTTTGCTAGTTTTCCGCCCCAGATCAACAAAGTCCCCTTTGCAATGCTCGTCGAGGATGGTTAGACCAGCCCTCTGCCCGTGGCCACGGCTGTGAAGACGCAGTTCCTCATTACGTGTGCTCAGTCGCTCAGGCACGTCAGACTCTCTGCGACCCTGTGGACTGTAGCCCACGAGGCTCCTCTGTCCATGGGGTTCTCCAGGCAAGAACACTGGAGTGGGTTGTCATGCCCTCCTCCAGAGAATCCTCCTGACCCTGGGATCGAACCCAGATCTCCCGCATTGCAGGCAGATTTTTTAACCATCTGAGCCACCGGGGAAGTCTTTCATCATTATAAGACACATGTTTTTTTCACTTTAACATCTCTGCACCAGGCTGTGTCCTCTACACATTGAGTGTCATGGTTAAGTTGGCAGTGCTTTTTCCGTGGTGGTGCTTAAGTTAATGGAGAAACTTAAAATTGATGGCGTCTTAGCATCAGTGAAACATGATCCTTTATTTCATTCCACAAAGTCCTGCTCTAATAGAGAAGCAGATTGGTCAGCAGGTGAATTACCGTTCAGTGTGGTTTAGGGGTCACAGAAGAGTTGGGTTTCAGCTGGGAGGGAGGGGTCCATGTTGGGTAGGGCCCTGAAAGCCTTCCGGCTTTGTGTGCAAGGAGGCGTTTGAGTTCACTGGCTCTGCTGAGGGGATGTGTCTTCCAGGCCGAGGGACGTGTTCCTAAGGAGGAGCTCCCCGCGGCTGGTGGTGTCCCCAGGTGGGCTGTGTGAGGGGAGGGCGACGGGCGCCAGCACAGTGGGGGCAATGACGTCATCAGGCCTGTGCTCTGAAGCCAAGAAGATTCACTCCGATGGAGAGGCTGCCTTTGGGAGGCCCTGTGGGAGCGGGTGCAGGTGCCGAGAAGACAGAGAGGAAGGAGTGGGTGGTTGACAGGCCTTGGGGACTCATTGCATGGGAAGGGTAAGGAAAACTGGGTAAGGGGCTTCCCTGGTTTCTTGCTTGAGAGTTGGGGTGAATCATGTTGCCACCAACAAAGGTGGGGAGAAGAAGAGACACACAGCTTTCTAGGGAGGAGGTGAGATATCCAGCTCGGGACCCTTGCTCATGAGACACTGAGGAGGGCTGTTCAGTGAGGGGCTGCACTAGATCTGTTGTCCACGGATGGGGCTGGGCCTCTGGTCTGCAGGTGAGGATAAAAGCTATGGGCGCTGATGAGAGGGCTTGTGATGAAAGGGCCCTCAGGGCATGTGGGAGGAGACCTGCACGGAAAGGACGGGGCAGGGACAGGGAGTGGGGCAGAGGCTGACCTGAGAGGTGGCCGGGCAGGAGAGGCCGAGAGGCTTGGTGTGTGGGGAGGAGGGGATTCAAGAAGAGAGGTTGCTGCTGGGATGGGGGTGAGACGAGGGCAGAGAGCAGCCGCAGGCACAGCGACAGGAAGGCCATAGGTGGCCTGGTGGCTGGGGGAGCTTCGCCCAGGGGTGGGGCGCTCCCAGGCCAGGGGGATGGAGATGAGACTCTGGGGCAGTGTGGGGCTAGAACACCTGCGGCCTTGTAGAGCTCTCGCAGCGGAGCCCCATGTGCAGACCTTCCCTGCTTCCCCATCCATCCTGAGCCCTTGGGGATGAAACAGATCTCTGATCCGGAAGCTGCATCTGTTCGGGAAAGTTCCAGCTGAGATGGTTCACACTGCTCATCCCCCACACTCACCCAGCACTCAGTGGGCCTGGCCCTGAGCAGGGCCCCAAGAGGACAGTGACGGAGAGATGACATGGTCCTCACGCTGCCCTCCACCTGCCTTCCCCACAAAGGAGAAAGCCCAGTTGGTGGTGCCTTCTGGGAAGACCAATACCTAAACGTCTGTGCCGAATGAAGTCTGGGGCCTGATATGAGACCAAAGAGGCCAGGCGGGGTCAGGAGGCCTGGCTGGCCATCCCCCAAGGGACAACCTGCTCCCCTCCTCCAAAAAAAAAAAGACAACTGCTTGTGCTGGCCACCTCCCCTCGCTGTAGTGAGGACCAAGGCAGGTGGCAGTGTGAGAGCCTCAGAGCCTTTGACACGCCTTGGGGTCTGGTCCCTGAAGAGCCGTTCAGCCCTCACGGGAGGCTGCAGTGAGCCTCTCCTGGCCGTCCACCTCCCCGCCAAGATGTGTCCGGCCATCGTGGCTCAGTTTTGTGTAACTTCCTTCCCTCGGAAGGGTGTGTGCTTCATAGACTGTGGGGTCTTGTTAAGCAAGATAAATTCAGATCAGTTTTTATTTTTCCAACCTTTCTTGCACCATTTGGAAACACGGGACTGTGTTAGCAGAACACGGCCATGCTGTTGACACCGTTTGGGAAAATGCTGCAGCTTGCCCCCTGAGTCCTGCCCACTCGCCTGCAGTCCTGATCACTTCCGTTACCCAGGGCTGGGGCTGCGGGCCAGGCGTTAGACCTGTGCTTTCTCTGGTCCTCAACCACCTGTGAGGTAGAAGGGCGCACAGAGCTACTGGGTCGCAGGGCTGGCGCCCCATCCAGGGCTGTGATCAAAGAGTCCACCAGCTTCCCCGCCATGGTTCTGCTCTTGCTCTGCTGGTGCTGGAGGAGGCAGGAGAAAGCGTGGGTTGAGGGCCTCTGTCAACATTCATCATTCTGTTTTTGCCGCCATAGGCAAGCTTCCCGTGGGATCCCCCTGTTCCGACGTGCACATGGCCTTGTGCGCAGTGAACCTGGCTGAATGTGCTGAGGAGAAGATCCCTCCGAGCACGCTGGTGGAGATCCACCTGACTGCCGCCATGGGGCTCAAGACCAGGTGTGGAGGCAAGCTGGGCTTCCTGGCGGTGAGTGTCCTTCACTTCCCTCCCCTGGACCTTCTCAGAGCGCCTTTCCCAGCCAACTGAGTGAGTGAAAGTCACTCAGTCATGTCCAACTCTGCGACCCCATGGACCGTAACCCACCAGGCTCCTCTGTCCATGGAATTCTTCAGGCAAGAATTCTGGAGTGGGTTGCCATTTTTGTCTCCAGGGATCTTCCTGACCCAGGGATTGATCCCGCATCTCAAAGAATTGCAGGCGGATTCTTTACTGTCTGAGCCACCAGGGAAGCCCTTCCCAGCCAGGAGCCAAGATGTAAAAATTAGTGTGGGCCCTGCCCTCAGATGCTGACCACCTTGAGGGGTAGATGTCCACAAATACTTGGCAGTAAATAAAACAGACAAGAATTCCTTCCCCTGAGCCATTTTAAACAGAACAAGGCATTTTAGTATCTTGAGGTATTGCTTCAGTGATAAGAGTGACCTTGTATTCAAGAGGCTAACGTGTGGCTCTTCTGCTTGGAGTCTGCTGGTTGTGTCTCCTGGTTCTATTATTAACTGAGAATGCCTTCTGTTTGGTACCTTGTGTTGATCACAGCTCTGTGGGTCTAGAAGTGGAAAACACTGTATGTCTTGTGAGGGGCTCGCGTCAGACTCCGGGTGGAGACCGTGGTTTCCTCCAGTGTGCCTGGCACAGGGCCAGCCTTGGGAACTCACAACTGGATAATTCACAGACCGTGTTGCCAACTCGTTCACAGCCTCTGCTGACCTCAGGCTTTCTCTTCCAGCAGACACAGGCATGTCTTATTCAGTGTCAGCTTTGGGTTGGCTGCCTAGCACATCAGCTGTGTTCAGCAGAGAATGATCTTATCCCCCCATCCATGTCCATATCTCATTAATAGCACGGATGTGCTGAGAATAAGCAGGAACGTGCCCCGTGCTGACACTGATGTGCTTGAAGCGTGTCACCATACTCTGGGTGACAGAGGGCACGGGAGAGGAAGACCGTGTTCCCAAGACCCAAATAAGAGGTTCATTCAGCAAAGGTTACTGAGGCCAGGCACTCCCTGGGGAGGACGTGCAGTGGCCAGCAGGACCTTCACCCTGCGGGGGTGGCTCGCAGTCGGACAGGAACCCAGACCAGGCCCAGGCCTT
The DNA here is from genome assembly GCF_016772045.2 of Ovis aries. Lineage (NCBI taxonomy): Eukaryota > Metazoa > Chordata > Mammalia > Artiodactyla > Bovidae > Ovis > Ovis aries. The sequence continues at coordinate 218,730,716 of NC_056056.1, forward strand.
GGGGGCAGCAGGGTGCGGTGGGGTCTGGCTGGCTGCCCAGAGAGCACGCTGGGCTCCCGGCCCCGTCCTGGAGGAGGTCGAGGTGGCCTCTCTGGGCTGGGAGCAGTCCTGGTGCTCTGGGCCAGCGTCGTCACATTTGTCATCTCTGCCCCCCAAAAGTTTTCAAGGCATAATCGACATACAACATACACACAGTGAAATGTGTCCAGTATAACTTAGCAACTTGATCAGTTTTCACACAGTGAACTGACCCGTGTAACAGCCACCCAGATCAAGAAGCTGTGTGTTCCCATCACCCCCAGAGCCTCCTTGCAGGCCTTGGCTCCTGCTGCCCCCACAGAGGGGACCAGTGTCCTGAATTTCATCACGATAGGTTAACCTCCCTGCTGTTTGTTGTTCCTGGAAGCTTTTTTTTAAAGTACAATATGCCTGTAGAAAAGTATGCAAATTATAAATATACAGGTCAGCGACTTCCCAAAATGAACACACGTGCTTATAACCAACAGATAGATCCAGAAACAGAACACAGCCCAGACCCCAGAAACCTCCCTTGGGACCCTTGCCATCAGCAAACTGCCACTCCCCACCCCAAGCCCCCCCGCCAGGTAACCAGCATCCAGATGACCTCAGATGCTTTGCGTCTATAAGCTTGGTACGAGGAGAGGCGCGCATGCGTCCTGCAGCTCTCTGCCCTTTCCGCTCGGTGCCATGTGTAAGGTTCATTTGTGTTGTCGCACGTGGTTACAGATCGTCCATTCTCATCGCTTCATGGGAGTCCACTGTATGACCAGGCACTTACCAGTGGACTTGGGGGTCGTTTCCTGTTTTGGTTACTGTGAGCAGTGCTGCTGTGAACATTCCCGTTCTCTCAGTGGACTGTGCCTGCATCTCTGCTCCGGCGCTGCTAGCTCAGAGGTTTTCATTCGCTCAGCTTCAGTACCCACAGCCTGGCCGTTTTCCAAAGTGGATGGACCAGTTTTCACTTCTCCAGCAGTGTAGAGAGTTTCAGTTCTGAACCCTCAGCAGACACAGGATAGTTTCGGGGTTTTAGCCCTTCTGGTGGTCATCTCATAGTGTTCATTTATGGGCCATTTGGACATAGCCTCCTTTGTGAACACCCTGTTCAGATCTTCTACCCGTTTCTCATTTGTGATGTCTGTCTTTCTATTGGTGTGAGGAGTTCTCTGCTCTGATCCTTGGTTGGAGATGTGCTCTGCATGTGTCTTCCCCCACTCTGTAGCTTGCTTGTTCTCTCAGTGGTGTTGATCAATAAGCACAAGTTCTTAATGTTCGTGAAATCTAGTCTATTCTTTTCCTTAACAGATATATCAGGTCCTGTTTAATATTCCTTTATCTTACCCCAGTGTCATGAAAATACTCTACTAGGTGTCTGATAGACCCATTATTTTCAAATGTTGCACATGGGTCCATAATCCACTTGGAACCGGTTTGTGTATGAGTTGGAGGAAGAGATGCCAGATCTACTTTCTTCTTCACATGTCTATCTCCCTGTCTCAGAATCTGTTGTTAAAATGACTGTCCTCTCCCTGCTGCACCCCTTTTGCATAAATTAAATGTCTGCATGTGAGGACTCTGCTTCTGGACCCTCTGGTCAGTTCCGTAGTGCACCACCAATACCACATACCCCTGGCGACCATATATCTAATACGTCTTGATGTCTGGAAGTGTCAGTCCTCTGCCCCTAGTGACTAGTGTCTGCTGTTTACCTTCCCGTATACATTTTAGGATCATTTCCATCAGCCCGGAAATCCCAGGGGGTTTTGATTGTCCTTGTTGCTAAGACGCAGCTGCTCTGTGAGAGGGACTCATCCGTTTGAGGAAGGCATGTGTGTAGCAGCTGAGGATGGGGGAGATGGTCCCCCAGTGAGTGCCCCACCCCGCTGAAAACGTTGAGTGTGCTTAACAAGCAGTGAGCAGTTTTTTGTTACTGCTGTTTTGTTTTTTTGGGCCACACAGCACAGCATGTGGGATCTTATGTTTTTGTTTTTCTCTTTTCTTCTGGACTGTACCACACGTCCTTTGCTTTTGGATTCAGGCAACCGTATTCAGGTTCCCCCAAGAGAGCCAGTCTCCTTGGTCCACGTCCTTTGAATGGCACTTTGGCAGGGCTATTTCTGACCCTGGCATTCAAGTCTTCTGAGACCGTCACATTAGATGATGGTGCTCAGAGCCCAGTAAAGGTCAGAACCATCAGGCTGAACCAGCAGAGGAAGCAGCCTCCTGGGTTGTGAAGGCAAGGCTGCCGTGTGATGGGTGAGGCCCAGCCCAGCAGCCGCTCCTCCTCCAGGCTCCCTGCACTGCGTTCTTCTCTCGCCCCTTCATCCTTCTCTGCTAGTTTCTCATTCAGATCGTGCTGTATCGAGTGGTTTTATGGGATTTAGAATAAAGATTTGTTGTTGTTCAGTCACTATGTTGTATCCAACTTTTTGGGACCTCATGGACTGTGGCACGCCAGGCTCCTCTGTCCTCCATTGTCTACCGGAATTTGCTCAAATTCATGTCCGTTGAATCAGCAGTGCTAACTATCTCATCCTCTGCTATCCCTAGTCTTCTTTTGCCCTCAGCCTTTCCCAGCATCAAGGGCTTTTCCAGAGAGTTGGCTCTTCACAATAGATGGCTAAAGTATTGGAGCTTCAGCATCAGTCCTTCCAGTGAATATTTAGGGGTGATTTCCTTTAGGATTGACTGGTTAGATTTCCTTGCAGTCAAAAAAAATGACACAATTTTTGAAAACATGGATGGACATCGTTGTCCCTGCAGGTTTATCCCTGGGCCCTGGAGTGATGTTATTTTGTGGGCTAAAGAGGGACGTGGGAAGCAGGGGCTTGGGCTCACCCAGGGATAGCAGGGGTGTCTCTCTCTCTCTTTTTTTTAATACTCATTTATTTATGTGCTTGGCTATGTTGGGTTTCAGTTGTGGCACACAGGATCTTCATCACAGCACGCAGATTCTAGTTGCAGCGTGCAGGCTCAGTAGTTGGCAGCACATGGGCTCAGTATCTCTGCAGAATATGGGCTCTTAGTTCCCCAAACAGGGATCAAACCTGCATCAACCTGCACTGCAAGGCAGGTTCTTAACCACTGGACCACCAAGGAGGTCCCAGGGGGTTCTCTGGACAAAGAACAGAGAACAGGTGGACAAAGCCCTTGCTGGGCCAGCCTTGAGGGAGGGGCATCACGCAGGCCTGCTTGCGTCCTGGACAAACCTCGGGGCAGCCCTCTCACTCCAGCGCTTTCTAGACTGACAGTGATGGTAAATGACAGTCGCTGGCCACTTGCTGGGTGCCTGTTCTACACTCTTCACACTCTGAGGTGAAAGAAATGAAAATGAGTCAAAGCAGAACACAGTTTTACCTAAAAATGCTCTCAAAGATATGTAATTAAAATGGCAGAAGAGAAAAAGTCTCAGGACCCAGGGGGCCACCTGGCTGGAATGCAGGGTTGGACAGGGTTGAGGGCGGGCATGCTGTAGGGGGGCCGGGGGCGCCTGGGAGAGCGTGGCTCAGCTTGGCAGGTTGAACGCCAGCATGGCGAAGAACATGATTCAAGTCCAGTTGGGCACACCCAGTAGGACAGGGTGCAGCCAAGTCTCCAAGGGTGCCTTGAGCCCCCAACCCCTTCCCTCTGGGGTTTGTCATTGAGCCCGGCAGGTTCCCCCGGAGCCAACGCCCTGGTTTCTGTGGGGGTGTTTGCTTCCAGGCGTGGAGGGTCCCAGCCCTCCTGCTGGCCCCCCTTCCCCAGCCTGCCTCCACCCGGTGGCACTTTCTGACGGCCTCCCGTGGCCACAGCTGCTGTCCGCCACCTTGGTGTCACGGTGGTCCTCGTCCTTCCACAGAACTATTTCCTCAGTCACGCCCAGAGCCTGTGTGGCCCCGAGCGCAGCGCCGTCCCTGACTCACTGCGCTGGCTCTGCCATCCCCTGGGCCAGAAGTTCTTCATGGAACGGAGCTGGTCAGTGAAGTCAGCTGCCAAGGAGAGTCTGTACTGTGCCCAGAGGAACCCAGGTGAGAACGCCTTGCCCCCTGGGGGCCCCTGGTGCTGCCCCCAGACACATGGAGACACAGGGTGCCTTGGCCGTGAGTTCCCTACACTCAGGAGCTCGGGAGCCTGGTTGCCAGCTCGCCGCTGGGCCACTCGGAGCCCGTGGTCCTGGCATCAGTCACCCCGCCACACGTCCCCAAGGGTGACTGAGTGTGCTCAGCGGAATCTTGCCCTTGTGCCGGGCACTGTGGAGACTCAGAGGGTGTAGAGGAGCTGCTGGCTGGCCCCACTCTCCCGCTTCCGCCAGAAAACAAACAGACATAGACGGAGCAGTTAGGGAACAACAGGCGGCAGACGGTCGTCAAGTGCTCAGGGTGGCGGCAGAGACAGGGCTCCGGGCGTCGGGAGGAGAGGCCGGCTGGCTGTCCCCCGTGTCTGATGGTGATCTGAGTCGACTCGCCCGGCCTCGCAGCGGGCAGGAAAGGCCGGTCGGGTTGGCCCAGGCTTGAGCAGCCAGTGGCTTTGTCCTGTCCTCTCTGAACCAGGCGTGTGGGAGTCAGATGTGGTTGGCAGGTTCAGGAGTGTGTGTCAAGCATTTTGTGGGGAAAGCGGGGTCCACTGTCGTTCCTTCTCAGAAACTCTGTTGTTCAAAGTAAGAATGACACGCGACCCCAGAGAGAAGGGCGAAAGCAGAAGCCGTCATCGGTCTTGGATGCCTGGCCAGGCTGCTCTGTCTGCAGCAGAGGCAGCCCCTGGCCCTCATGCCTCCGGTGGCTCTGGTTCTAGGCCTTGTTGCCCAGAACATATTCCTAAGTGTCCTGCCTCCCTGTCCTTGTCAAGTTAAAGCCCACACGTCTGTGGCATGTGAATGAGGGGAAGGGCCTGGTGACGCCCTATTTGGGGCTTGCCAGTCGGGGGACTTGGTGACAGGCAGCTGTCATTGCCAACATTGCCAGGCCTCTTGTTTAATCGCCTCGGCCAGACAACTTCTGGTCATGGGTCTTGTGCGAAGGCTCTTAAGTGGGAGCTGGCTCTTCCTCACCCTGTCAGGCAGGAGCCTCGGCGGCCGTCCTCCTAAGCCACAGGAGAAGGGGCGGCCTCTGAGACTTGGGGTGGCTGTCCACCTTCCTGGTTCTGTTTGCTGACGAGGGTTGTGGCCACCACCTTACAGCTCCCAGCCTTGAATGCAAGGACTGAGCATTATGCTAAGAGACACAGCACCCCTCATGCACCCCGCCCCCACACACTGGAGCCAGTCCAGAACTCATGTAGTCTTGGACTTGACCACCCTCCGCCCGCCCACCCCCCGCTGTTCAGCGAGCAGTTCTGGGGTTTCGCTGGGGAGGTTTGTCCCCATTCAGAGGAGACATCTGTTCCTTGGGTTCCCCCACCATGCCCTGTTTTCTCTGTAGGACAAACTGAGCTCCTAAGTGAGTCCCACTCACCCCTCTCCTGGCTTCCTCCTCTTCTCCAGCCGACCCCATCGCCCAGGTGCACCAGGCCTTCTGTAAGAACCTGCTGGAGCGAGCAGTGGAGTCCTTGGTAAAACCTCAGGCCAAGAAGAAAGCTGCAGACCAAGAAGAGGAGAGCTGGTACAGACCTTGGATATGCATCCCCACCCATGCCCCCACCTCAGGCTGCCTCCCTGGGTAGCGCAGATGGGGCTCTGAGATCCACCTCCCTTAAGGAAACGAGCCCCAGTGTGGGAGCCACAGGGAAATCCAGTGACTCTTTGATGTTGATGTTTCAGGCCTGGCAGCCCCACGAGAGCCCTCTGTGGGCTCACAGCTGGCTTCTTTGCCTCTTGCTGCCCCACCAAGTATATTACTTCCCCCTTTGCTCCTTTCTACCTGTCTCTATATCTATATCACCTATATACATACCTGTATCACCGAGTGGAGTCAGTTCTTGGAGCAGGTCGGGGATTTGATTTCTTTAGCTTTGCCCTTTGGCAGGGGGAGGGTGGCCTTTGGAATGGAGTGTGGGACGGTCAGCAGAAGGCAGATGCCTCTGGCCCAGACATCTTGGGGACCCAGACCTGTAGTGAGAAGTCAGGTGGTGTCTTATTCTTACGGAGTTACTGAGCACAGTCTTTCCTTCACAGAGTCAGACCTGAGAGGCAGACAGGTACCAGCATCACTTTCCTTCAGGGCCCAGGTTCTGAGGGCAGAGAGGGGGTCTCCTGCCTGGGGGATCAGAAAACTTCTGGGCAGAGACCACGGTTGAATTGGGTCTTGAAGGGCGAGGGATGAAAGAGAAACCTTGCTTTTCCCACAGAGAGAAGAGTGTCAGGAACAGTGTCAGGGCGGCCTGGGGCGAGCCAGAGTGGTTGGTGGGGGCAGTGCTCGGGGTGTGCCTGGCCCTGTGGGTCTCAGAGCTGGGGGCTGACCAGCCAGGCTGTGAGTGAGGTCCTTGTGTACACTCTGATGTGAGTGGGACCCTTTCTTTTCTTTCCAGTGAATTCTCCAGCGCTCTCGAGTACCTGAAATTACTTAACTCTTTTGTGGACTCCGTGGGGACTGTAACCGCCCCCTTCTCCAGCAGCTCTGTGCTCAAGTCGGCCCTTGGTAAGCACCTTGCGGGCGGCTCCACGGGCCTCAGGCTGCTTGACTCCGTCCTTCACAGCCCTTACATCTTGGGGGCCCAGGATTGGTTATGAGTCTGCCACTCAAGAACCTTCTCTGGCTCTGAGGTGTGTTTCTGCAGTCCCCACATCACCCCCCACCCACAGTTCCCCTCACTGGGCTGTGTTTTGGGGGCAGGAAATCACGATGCTGCTAGAAGTGGGATGATGAGTGAGTCAGTGATGCTGGCCAGAACAGGTCAAGAATGCTCCCAGGTGCTCAGAATGGGCAGCAAGTGGTCCAGGCCCTGGGGGCTGGTGGAGGGTACTCACCTTTCAGTACACAGTGGTCCCTGGGGCTGCTCTTGGGTCTGATGCTCTCTGCCAGAGAGGCCTTTCTGCTGGCGTCCGTACTGCTCCGGCACCCACTGCCTCGGATGGCCACACAACTGCTGACTGAACTGGCAGCAGGACACTCTGCTCCCGTCTCTAAACTGTCATCCAGGGGACAACATGACAGCGGCCGCCTCTCACCTGGCTGAGGCTGCAGGAGAGGGCGTGGAGCTCCCTCTGACAGCTCTCCCCATGGAGGGTAGTATCCCAGAGGAGCAGCCTCCCCATCATGACCTCTGACCTCATGGCCTGTCTCATTTCCAAGCTGAGAAAACAACGCGCTGTTAGGCATTTCACGTGCAGGTTCACTGAGAGAACTAGGCCTCAGAGAGGAAAACACTAGAAGGATTGTACCTGCACTGTTCCTACACATATTCTGGAAACACTGTTTTTCACAGCTGTTGGAAGTTTGGGCTGTTTGCAGCTTCTTCCTTAAAAATAACACCAGAGTGAACATCTTTTTTTTCTCTGTTTAGGCTCATCTCTTTGTGATGGATTTTCAAAAATGAGATTCCTAGGTTAATAGGAGTGAACATTTTTAAGGCTGTTAAGGCAAATTGCCAAACATGTTCTGAGATGGGGCTGGTGGATGTGAGAGGGCGGCCCACAGGCCCCAGCCCGTCTTCCGGAGGGAGAGACGGCACGAACAGGGGGGCTCTAGTCTCTGCAGCGCTGGAACGGCGTTTGGTTCTGTTCGCCTCTAGGCCCAGACGTCGTCTGTCGGTGGTGGACGTCCGCCATCACCATGGCCATCAGCTGGCTCCAGGGAGATGACGCCGCTGTGCGCATTCACTTCACCGAAGTGGAGCGGGTCCCCCAGGCCCTGGAAGCGACAGAGTGCGTAGCCCTCCTTGATCTCTTGCCTGCTTCTCTCCAGGGAAGCCCCTGGTGCCAGCAGGTGCCAGGTTCGCTGGGTTAGTGGGGGAGGGGAGCAGGTCTGCATGGCCATCAGCATGAAGGGTCAGGCAGCCTGGGGACCACACGACAGATGGAGAGATGAAGCGAGGGAACAAGGGAGCCACGGAGACTCCAGATGTGGCTAGCCGTGTTTGTGTGTGTGTGTGTTTGTGTGTGAGTGCGCGCGCGTGCACACGCACCACGGAGACTCCAGACGTGGCGAGCCATGTGTGTGTGTCTGTGTCTGTGTCTGTGTGTCCGTGTGTGTCTGTGTGTCTGTGTCTGTGTCTCTGTGTGTGTGTGTCTCTGTGTGTGTGTCCGTGTGTGTGTCTGTGTCTGTGTGTCCGTGTGTGTCTGTGTGTCTGTGTCTGTGTCTCTGTGTGTGTGTGTGTCTGTGTGTCTGTGTCTGTGTCTCTGTGTGTGTGTGTCTCTGTGTGTGTGTCCGTGTGTGTGTGTCTGTGTCTGTGTGTGTCTGTGTGTCTGTGTCTGTGTGTGTCTGTGTGTCTGTGTCTGTGTCTGTGTGTCCGTGTGTGTGTCTCTGTCTGTGTCTGTGTCTGTGTGTGTGTGTGTGTGTCTGTATGTCTGTGTGTCTGTGTGTGTCCCCAGCAGCTGTCAGTGCTGCTCCCAGGGTTCCTCACACAGGCTGACAAGCAGGGAGAGCTGGTGGCTCCTTCTACTACAGAAGGTCCTGGTGGAGCCTGGCAGGCCAGCGCTGGCTTGTGAGGCCCGGGGATCCTCTCATGTGCCAGCGCTGAGTCCCATTTCCTCTCGACCACCCTCCACCCCACCAGCTGAATCACTAAAAAGGCCTTTAGCACAAGGCATCACCAGAGAGCTTTTGACATTCCTCTTGGGGACTCATGCCTGCCTCTTGGGGGCATTTGGCCTGTATCGGCGGGCAGCCTGCCAACACTCTGGCTGCCTCGGACTGGATCTGAGTGTCCCTGACATCTTCTGCCACTTGGAGAAATTGTGAAACGCCCCCAGGCAGGAAGGCACCACTGGGTCTTTCCTCAGAGCCAAGGCTGTCGCGTTTCCCGCCAAGCGGGCATTTACCCGGGAGAGCAGGAGGGAGCCAAGGAAAGCAGGTTTAGGCAGCTTCAACACTCCCAATTTCATTTAAGTGAAAGAAAGTGAAGTCGCTCAGTCGTGTCCGACTCTTCGTGACCCTGTGGACTATAGCCCACCAGGCTCCTCCATCCATGGGATTCTCCAGGCAAGAATATTGGAGTGGGTTGCCATTTTCTTCTCCAGGGGATCTTCCCGACCCAGGGATCAAACCCAGGTCTCCTGCATTGTAGGCAGATGCTTTAACCTCTGAGCCACCAGGGAAGCAGCCATTTAAGTAACCCCCTTTTAAGCTCTGACCAGTGAACGCCCACCCAGGATGTGTTGTCTCCCAGCTGACACACCCAAGCAGACTGAGGCCCAGCGGGTAAACTGTCTAAAGTCTTCTCACTTGTAAGAACAGACCCTGGGGTACAGCTAAGACCCTTGCAGGCATTCCTTCCCCCCAAATTCAGCCACCCGGGGCCCCTTTGCTCTTTAGTTGTGGCGATGCTGTGGGATGCCACCCCGCCTCAGCCTCCCTACTCTCTCCCTGATCTGCTCCCTGAAATGAGGCTGTTTCTCCAGAGTTGAGCACCTGGCCTCTGCACCTTAGCGAGTGAGTGCAGATAACAGGGCCAACACATACGTCCCCACAGGGTGCGGCGAGTGGTACTGTGGCAGATGAGGAAACTGAGGCATGGGTTTTTTTTTCACTGTTGCTCTTCTGCTTTTTTTTCAACTTTTTATCTTATGTTGGAGTATAGCCAATTAACAATGTTACCGCAGTTTCAGGTGAACAGCAGAGGGACTTAGCCATACACAGACTTGTACCATCCTCCCCCTGAGGCACAGATTGTTTGAATGACCGTCTTGGGTGGCTTCTCAGTGACTGTTGGTGGTGGGCCCACCAACAGTCTCTGTGGCCGGAATCTCTGATCCCTTCTCCTTGGTCACATGCCACATTCGGGGGTCTCTTGCATCCCTCCACGATTCCATCATCCACTCAGCAAGTGCTTAGCTGAGGGCGTACTTGGTGTCAGCCAAGTTCTAGTCTCTGGGAGGCCGTGGTGAATGAGACAGCAAGTTACGGCCATAAGCAAATAGACAGTGGCCTGCCCCACTCAGCTCTCCACTCTGGGAGCCGTGGCCTCTGCTGGCTCCAGTCTTGGCTCTCAGGAAGCAGGCAGCACATCGCGGGGAGACATTCTGGGCCAGAGGCAGGTGAGCCTCCAGGAGTTCACACACAACCTGGTGAGGGCAGGAGGCTCACAGACCGACAGGCAGTGTCAGGGGAGCAGGGGACCTGACCCAGGCGGCCACCAGAGGAGGCTTGCAGGGGGCAGGGCAGGAGAAGGCAGACCAGAGGGCCAGCCGGTGAAACAGTTCTCAGAAACAAGTCGAGAATGGTGAAATAGAGTATTCCAGGCAAAGGCAGCCACGTCAGCAGAGGCGAGGAGTGAGGACGGGAGCGGAGATGAGCTCCAGTTGCCTGGAGCCTAGAGCAAGTCAGAGGCTGAGAAGGGCCTCGTTCAGTGCCTGCTGTCCTCCACTCCCCTGACTTCCTCCTGCAGCCATGCTCCCGCTTGGATGTTCTCATACGTGTCAGACACTCAGGGCCTTTGCATCTGCCTCGCCTCTTTCCAGAACCCTCCCCCCTGGAAATCTGCGTGCCTGCTTCCCTCGGGTTCCTTCTGCGCAAGTGTCACCTTTCCCTGAGGACATCCTTGGCCATCCTTTATGAAACGCCACCCGCTGGCTCTGGGTGACTTTCCTTCATGGCTCTCGCAGCACTTGGCATTACACACTCAGCATCTAATGTGTTGATCATCCGACTCCTTCACTAGAACGTGAACACTGTGCACATTTCTGGAGTGAAGAGGATTCTTACGGCCTGGGAGCCTCCCTCGCTCAGGGCCAGCAATTCCAGGACCTGGAGCTAGGATCTAGAACCATTATGGTGACCTTTAGTCCTGCGGACCCACTTGTCACAGCAGTGTGAGGGCAGTGGTTGCTGGCTTGGGCTCCCCACCTTCATTCTGCCCAGGTGACGTGCGCTGACCTCTTGCCTCTCACCTCTGTCACCACCCAGGAGCCCCCTGGTGAAGGCCGTCTTCCACACCTGCAGAGCCATGCATGCCTCACTCTCCGGGAAGGCGGACGGGCAGCAGAGTTCTTTCTGCCACTGCGAGAGGGCCAGTGGCCACTTGTGGAGCAGCCTCAACGTCAGTGGGGCAACCTGTGACCCTGACCTTAACCATGTGAGTAGGGGCGTATGGCCCCTGGAGGCGGTGCTCATCTCTCCTGGGAGATAGGACTCTGACCCGCCATGAGCCCACCCGGCCTGTGGGGCTGCGTGGAAGACAGGCCAGGCAGCAGCCGTTCCCTCAGAGCCTGGCCCGGTGGCCCGGGGGGAGGCAGCGTGTTCCCACCTGGGCCGCAGGTCCTGCGGGCCTCGGCGCAGGCCGCCCCAGGCGGACCCCGGCTGGCCGGCGCGCGTCTGCCCCGCCCCCGCCCCTGCGCGCGCACCCTGGAGCGGGTGGCTGCGGTGCATTGTAGTTGCATTGCATGTTCCGGCGGCACCGTGCAATGTTTCCACAGTGCATCACAGAGGCCTGCCCGGCCCTCGAGAGACTCCCCGTGCCTGATAGAGGGACTGTGTCACTGCCGGGCCACGAGGCAGGGCCGTCTGGGGCAGGGGAGGGGAGGGGAGGGGTGCACACAGCTGAGGGGGCTTGTCATCTGCTCACCGGGAGGAGCCTGGTTCACTCCAGAAAGGGAGGCAGGAGGTGTGTCCTGAGGGTCAGACTCCGAGGCCCTCACTAGGGTTGGTCCGGCACCTCTGGCTGAGGTCGAGCCTGGACCTGGACCCTGTGGTGAACCTGGGATAACATGCCAGCCCTACAGGACAGGTGTGCCCGCAGGGCCCAAGGCTTGCTCTGGGTGGTTCTAGTGTTTGTGTTCATGGAGAACCAGACGAGTTTAAGGAGGAGAGAAAGGCTGCAGGCACCTATGTGGGAAAGTGGGCCTGGAAGAAGGGGCCCCCGCAGAGGCTAGGGTCCCTCAGAGGGCAGAAATCAGCCGCAGGCTGCTACCTCACCTCTCAGAAATGCTACCTTTGGTTGAGGAGAGGGGTTTTATCCACGTTCTCAACCAGTGCTGTCAACAGCCAGAATACCACTGTGCCTGAGGGTGGGGCAGCACCCTGGAGAAAGGGATGCCAGGCTGGATGAGATGAGGAACAGCCTGGAGGCGTCCATTGGCGCCTGAGGGCGGCACATGACCCACCTTGAGAAGCACTGTTCCTGGCGCTGAGGGCCCTCAGGAGCTAGGCAACACCAGCGCGGGCTGAGGCCGGTGCCCTTTGTGACTCTCCTTTGTGACATTGCAGCCCTCTGTGGTTCCCATTTTTTGAGTGGGGAAACAGGCTCAGAGGTGAGGTCATGTGTCAGGGCCACATAGCTATGGACAGGAAACAGTGAAAGATCTAGACTGGTGGATCCAAACCCCAGCATTGAGCCGCTCTGCTGGTCTGCCTTCTTGGGTTCCTGTCTCCCCCGCCCACCACAGAGGCCACTAGGGCCAGACCTGGGCCCCATCCATGGAAGCGAGCCTCTGATCCCTGCTCCATCTCCAGGCTCTGATTCTCCTGCAAGGACAGGGCCTCTAGGCCAGCCATGGGCCCCCGGAGGTGGGAGGGGCCCCCGGAGGTGGGAGGGGCCCCCGGAGGTGGGAGGGGCCCCCGGAGGTGGGAGGGGCCCCCGGAGGTGGGAGGGGCCCCCGGAGGTGGGAGGGGCCCCCGGAGGTGGGAGGGGCCCCCGGAGGTGGGAGGGGCCCCCGGAGGTGGGAGGGGCCCCGGAGGTGGGAGGGGCCCCGGAGGTGGGAGGGGCCCCCGGGGGGGGGAGGGGCCCCGGGGGTGGGAGGGGCCCCCGGAGGTGGGAGGGGCCCCCGGAGGTGGGAGGGGCCCCCGGAGGTGGGAGGGGCCCCCGGAGGTGGGAGGGGCCCCCGGAGGTGGGAGGGGCCCCCGGAGGTGGGAGGGGCCCCCGGAGGTGGGAGGGGCGTGTGACTTGCTGTCAGAACCACCAGAGTTTTATTCCTACCCTTCGCAGTGTCTCCTCCATGAGGCGCTGCCCTTCTCTGAGCCTTGGCTTCCTCACCAGCCCAATGGAAGAGCAGATTTCCCTACAGGGGCTGTAGGAAGGACTAGATGTCATGAACTGAAGCTCCCTCCCTGGTGGTTCTCTTGCTCCCTCATTTTCTGGGTCTCCCCTTTAATCCCAGAGCTGCCAGGTGTCCGGTCGGGGAAGACCTGGTGCGTGCAGGGACCCTTGCCCTGGTAACCGGCCAGTCACCTTCTCCTTCCTCATGGCCCACCACGCAGGTGGTCCAGCTGCTGACCTGTGACCTGCTCCTGTCGCTGCGGACGACTCTGTGGCAGAAGCAGGCTGGAGCCAGCCAGGCCCTGGGGGAGACCTACCATGCGTCGGGCGCTGAGCTGGCTGGCTTCCAGCGAGACCTGGGCAGCCTGCGCAGGCTGGCACACAGCTTCCGCCCGGCCTACCGCAAGGTAAGGCCCAGCCTGCTGCTGGGGAGGGTGGATCGAAGTGTCAGAACCGAGCCCAGCTCTGGCGTTGGGTCGTGGAGTCGGCTGACTGGTCAGGCCCTGGGCTGGGTGCCATTCATCCCTTTGGTTCATGCTGTGTGTGCCGCTCCCTGGAACGTGGCAGTGAGCAGTCCACACAGCACAGACAGGCCAGCAGAGATCTCACCTTATCAGTTAACACTCGGGAGCAAGAAGGGGCTCCTAGTCTGTGTGAGGACGGGGGGGGCGGGGGGAAGTCCACTAGGGAGCACTGCTAGGTTTTCATAGTGAGTGTCAGAATCCCCTAGAAATGCGTTTAATGCTTTTTCTGGGCCACTGGGGTTTTAGTTCTGTGCTTGAGAACTCCACGTAACATCTCCCTTTGGCAATGAGGGCAGTTGTATAACCCACTTAGTGGACTCAAATTGTTCCTGTGTTTACCTTTATTGCTAATTAAGAGTAATACAACTCAACATATTTTCCCTGAATTGTTTTCCAAAAACACAAGTAAGAAGGCCAGTGTTAGGGGTGGGGAAGGGCTGTATTTGGAAACGTGTGAAAAAGAAGGGCTTGAGGTACAGCTGCCCTCACCCTCGAGTGCTCTGGGACCCTCACGTGGTTGCATTGTAGCCCCTCCCTGTGTGCAGTGAGCCAGGACAGACACTACAGATGAAATGCAGTCATGCGAGAACCACCCCCTGCACGGTGGAAAAGAGGAAGTGCGCCCAGGGGCGGCGGCCTCCTCACAAAACATCCCCACCTGCCTCTCCCTTCCCTGCCTCCACCCTGGCCTTCCAGGGCAGCGCCACCCTCCTCACACCCTGAGGTGTTCAGGTGTAAAAGATAGAGACCTAGGGAGACCCCCCTTCTCCCCTCCCTCCCTCCCCTGTCGGTGACTCGTGTTGACAGAAGAGCTGCAGGTCTTCCTCCTGAGACCTTCTGAACTCTGAAGAAGAGACCCTTTCTGAAGAAACCAAAGGACACAGGCCCCGAGCTGCCTGAGCTGTCCCGCTGCCGCCTCCTGTCCCTGCCTCTCCCATGTCCTGCTTTTGGGCTGGAGGCAGCCCCCAGCATCATGAGGGCCCACCTGCCTACTGTCCTCACAGCCCAGAGTGCATGCCGGTGCTCTCAGTCACCGTCAGCGGAGGTGGCCCTTAGCTTCCCTCTCAGCGTGCTCGCTCGCTCCAGCTCCACCAGCTGGCCTGTGCTCTTCCCCTTTCCTGCCGGGTGTGTGTCCGGGGTCAGAGTGAGGACAGGAGAGGTTGTTTTCGAGCTTGGCAGGGTGTCTAGAGGAGAAGGGGTGTGGTCAGCGGGCAGATGTGATGCTGCAGGGAGGGATTCCCCCAGGGACAGAGACAGGTGAGGACACCAGGCTTGTGTCCCCGGGCTTCCAGGTGTTCCTGCATGAAGCCACTGTGCGCCTGATGGCCGGAGCCAGCCCCACCCGCACCCACCAGCTGCTGGAGCACAGCCTGCGACGGCGCACGGCTCAGAACGCCAAGCACGGTGAGCCCCCAGCGCTGGCGCCTGGGTGGGCCCAGGGGAGGGGAGGGCAACCCAAGGCTTGATTTGGTGGGAGGCCAGGGAGGGTCTGTGAGGCATTGTGGGGCTGGACTGGCCTCAGTCAGGTTGTCATGGGTCCAGCCTCTCCAGAGGGAGAAGGGGATGGTGGGGGTTGTCGTCCCAGCGCAGGAGCTGGGCCCCCGCTGATGGGCCCCATCTCAGCCCCATCACAGAATGATAGCTAGAGTAATGTGTGTAATGAGCCTGGGTCAGCTCATCTGTTGAGCTGAACCTCCCTCACTTTGGGGTGGGGGGCTTAGATACCCAAGTTCTCACTGAGCTGTGGGACAGCACCTGCGTCGTAGCGGGCTCTCAGTGGGAATGTGTGTCTCCTGGTTCCCACAGGAGAGGCGGACGCCTGGCCCGGGCAACGAGAGCGGGCCACTGCGATCCTCCTGGCCTGCCGCCACCTCCCCCTCTCCTTCCTGTCCTCCCCGGGCCAGCGCGCCGTGCTGCTGGCCGAAGCCGCCCGCACCCTGGAGAAGGCGGGTGACCGGCGCTCATGCAGCGACTGCCAGCAGATGATCGTAAAGCTGGGGGGCGGCACCGCCATCGCTGCCTCCTGACCATGGGCTCTGCACCTCAGCCACCGCCTGGGTGGCTCCCCAGCTCCCTCCATCTCTGAGTCTCCTCTGTCTCTGAGTCTCTCCCTCCTCCATCTGTCCCTCCTCCTCTGTCCCTGAGTCTCTCCCTCCTCCCTGTCTCTCTCCCTCCTCCTTCTGTCTCTGAGTCTCTCCCTTCTCCCTTTGTCTCTCCCTCTTCATTTTCTCTCAGTCTCTGCTTCCTCCTCTGTCTCTTGTGTCTCTCTCCTCTTCCCAGTGGGAGCTGAGGGATGAACCTTGGCTTCGGAGCGGTCACCTGCCGAGGCTTCTGGACCACCTCGGGCTAGCGGGCCCCTGGGAGCTGCTGCAGAGAGAGGTCCCAGCCTGGGCCCCAGTGGGCCTGAGCAGGGAAAGACAGGGCGGGCAGGAAATGGGGGTTCCCTGACTTGAAAGTGGCAGGGGGAGCTCCCAGGCTGCCCAGCCCCATCTCCAGCCCTCCCAAGACTCTCTCCTCTGAAAATCTCCCGCTCCCCTTCCTGCTTCCTTGTTTTTTTTATCAGGCTTTCTCTCTGGGGACATAGATCTCTGGGCACCGTGCGCTACACCCATGGCACTGTGCCCGGCACACCCCCCTTTTATACGAATGTTTTTATATCCGTGTGCTTGGGGTTGCCGTGATGCAAGGCTGAGTTGCTGTGGCATCTTTATTTCTCTCCCCAGGTCCGCGTCCCCTCCCCTGTGCCTGACAATGCGAGTTCATTGTTTTCTCTTCATTACACAGGACAGCCTGGGGAGGAGTAAGCCCAGCCCTGGGGAGGTGGGTGGGAGGCAGGGGGCAGGCTTGGGGACGGGTGAAATCATGTTGGCATTATTTTTTAATTTTTTTAAAAAATAAATGGTCTTCTTTAATTGTCCTGTTCCTTCCCACTCCCCCGCCCCCTGGGATGTCAGCCCAGACTCGGGGTAGGCCCCTGGGGGGCTGGGAGAGAGAAAGCCACCCACCAGGACTGAGGACCAGGGACCTTCAGTGTGGGTTCCCCGCTCTCTCGGGCTCCCTCCCACCCCAACTCCTACCTCCACAGTCTATTTTTATCCCTAATTCTTGACCTGAAAATAAGCCAGGCTGGCAGGGACCAGACCCTACCCTGTCCCCAGACAAGCCGCTTTTTGAGGTGGGCACAGTGTTGCCCAAGGTGGGCACTAGGATCGAAGCCCCCTTCCTTGAGGGGGGCCTGTGAGCAAGAGTGGCCCCACTTTTCTGGATGCCCAGGCTTGGCGTCTACCTGAGGCCATTTCTCCTGGGGCCTGCAGGGAGGCTGAGGAGCTGCCCTCCTCCGTCCCTGTGCCTCTCACCCCCTTGGGCTGGTTGGGGCAGAAAGTGGGCAGGGGCCCCAGCACAGACTGAGGGGACTTGGAGCAAGGGCTCCCCTCATGCCGAGAGCAGGCCTCAGCCATAAGCTTGGACCTCAGCCACTTCTCTTCTGCTCCCCTACCATTATGGCCCCTGCCCCCTGGGTGAGCCAGCCTTTGTGTCGTGTGTATATACTGTGCCTTTTCTCGTTATGGTTTCAGGGTGGGAGGGGGTCGGTTTTTCACTGAAAAGCGGGCTATGCCTGTGGCTTCCTGGATGTGGAATCATTCACTGAGTCCTGGATATAGGTTATTGAATAAACACAGATTGGTACCACCCGGTGTGAAGCGTGTGGGGTCTGTGGCGTGACCGCTGAGGTGACCAGCCAGGCAGCCGCGTGGCTTGGCCTCCAGTGGGTCCGGAACCAGGGGCCGCCTCTCCTCCTCTGCCGAGAGGTCCCAGGGGCTTCCGGCTGACAGACCTTTCTTGCCCACCCATGCTCCTGGCCGCGTTCTCCCAGCGCTGGCTGTCTGGCTCACACTTCAGGGCTGGGACAGACCTGGGCGAAAAGGGGTGTCGGTGGTGGTGTTGCTGGGGTCAGAGGTCACCATATGCAGGACACAGCTGGCTGCTTAGCAGACGACACCAGTTCTTTGGGATTTGGGGTGCTAAACCCTCCTGGGTTCACCCTTGAGAAGCCTCTCCCCAGTTGGTTTCCCCGTCTCCCTGGAGGCAGAGAGCTTCTGAGATGTGGCCTGCAGGTCACATCTGAGTCCAGCTCCTGTGCTTCCCAGCCAGGTCCCCTTGGGCGGGTGGCAGGAGTGGGGTGTGTCCCTTCAGCCTCCACATGCCTGTGTGCAGACAGCTAGCCCCTGCCTATGACAGCCTGCTGGCCAGTGTGCACCACCTGGCACACGTGAAATGCCTGTTTGTGGGGAGGGCCTGGCCACAAGCAGTGCAGGGCTGTGTGAGCAGGCGGGTCAGCAAGGCCCGTGGGGATGAGTCTGGGGGCTGAAGTGCGTGGTCCATAACCTGGCCCCCGGCTGAGAAATGGGCCAGGGCCCTTGAGCTGTCTAAGCCATTCCCTTCTCTGAAGGACATACAGCAGGCCACTGTCCTGAGGGCCAGAACAGCCTGTGGGGTGCGGGGTGGTCACTGCAGCTGGGCCTTGTCCAGTCACTGGAGCAGCATTTCCAGCGGAGGCCTGGCCCTTGGGATGGAGATCGGGGGCCCTTGGGGCTGAATGAGCAACGAGTTCACACCCACCTCCCAGCCCAGCCTCTCCAGGGCCTGTGTCACCGGGTGGGTGGCTGTGGGTGGCTGATGTGTGCCCAGGAAACTGATCCTTTTGTGAGTCTCTACCAGATCTGTGGCTCAGCACCCACCCCCCCCCCAGCTCTGTACAGCTGCAGGATCCTCTTGGGGGCACCCCACCCCCACCCTGGGTTGAGAGTGTGAGGGCCACCTTCCCTGTGAGCCATGGGGGTCCCCACTGCAGGCATAACAGTGGACCCTAGGCTCTGTTCTGATCTGGGGCTTCTGGGCCTTGGTTTTCTCAAGAGAACGTAAGAAAGGGCAAGGTGGACCCTCCTACAGGTGAAGAGCTGGAGGGTTTGGGGGCCTCAGGGCAGCCCAGCCAGCAGGAGGAAGGCCGGAGACTGGCTGGGAGCAAGGGGCCCCTCTGCCAACACACACTGCCATTCCACCACCAGACCCACAGTGCTGGCAGAATGCGGAAGAGTCCTAAACTGTCATCACTTGGGTGACCTTGGCAAGGTACTGAGGTCTCAGGGCCTCAGTTTCCTCATCTGTCCAGCCACATGCTCATGGGGCTTTCATGAGGACTAAAAGAAGAAATAGAAAATGGCAGCCATTGTTATTGAAACAGTATACCGTGCCTAAGATATCCAGTGAGGGGCATAATCCAGCCCTCAACCTCCCACCAGTGCCTGGCACAGAGGAACTTGATGGCATGCAGGGTGTTGGCAGTGCCCTGGGCCACAGCCAGGAAAAGGGAGAGCTGGCAGTGCCAAGCCTGAGGGGGGGCAAGCACCCTGGCGGGGGCACTGCCAAGGCTCTGGGTCCAGCAGCCCCATCCCCCTTTTCCCCAGAGCAGCCACTGGGAGCAGGCTCCCCCATCCTGAGTACCAGCTGTCTCTCGGCCCACTGCCCACGCCCATCAGGGGGGTGGCCCCAGGCCAAGCTGGCCAAGTGGCCTGCAGCCCAGGGGCCGGCCCAGGGCCAGACAATGTCAGTGAGGATCAGCCAGGCTCAGCGAAGTCAAGCAGGTGGCCGGCTGGAGGGGCTCTCCTCCGTTCAGGGTCATGGACCCTTGGGGGCCCACCAGCTCTCTCCCCTGCGCCAACCTCCAAGATGGCTGGGACCTAGCTGCCCCCCTCCCATGGCTCTTCCTGGTGTGGACATTCCGGCTGGCATTCAGCCCTGACCACCCTCTCCAGCTGCTTCTCCCCAGCTCCCAGAGCACTTGCCCACCAGCTCTCAGTCCTCTGCTCTTGTACATGCTGTGCCCTCTGCTGGCACTGCCGTCTGTCCAGTCAATGACCAACACCTCCACCATCAGTGCCTCTCAGAGTCAAGCTGGGGCCCCTTTATTCTCAAGGATGGGAGTCACAGAAAAGGGTTTATTTACACAAGGAGCCCCCAGGACAGAACCACTGGCCTTACCCAGTGCATCTCATCCCTGCAAGACTCCAAGGCTCCTCCTGGTCCAGTCTGGGCAGGCAGAAGTGCTGGACTTCAAGACTGGCATCCCTCCTTCCGTGGCCTGGGTGCTCCCCCCACCCCCGGTCAGGCCCTGTGGCAAGTCCCCCTGGCAGAAGAGGGCTCCCGGCGCTGCAACGCTTCGAGAGAACTGGCAGCCCCTTCTTCACACGGTGACCTCAGCTTTGCTGTTGGTGCTCAGGTGCCGGGTTCCGCGGCCGGCGCTGCCGTAAAGGCCAGGGGCCTGCGGGCTGAAGGCCTCGGGCAGCTTCTCCACACTGAACTGGCTCCGGGGCGCGTGGCCTGGCCGTCGGGGCGCGGGAGAGGCGTGAACCACCAGGTGGCCGCGGGCTGCTGGCCGGACGGGGCGGCCGGCGGTCCAGGCCTTGTAGTGGCCCGATGGGGTGGAACCGGCGGGGGACGCGTAGCCCGGGGGGGCCCAGGGGCAGGCGTCGAGCAGCTCAGGCAAGTCCTCGGGGGACCTCCGGGCTCGCGCCGGGAGGGTCAGCGGGGCGGGTTCCGTGGCAGGAAAACGCTGGTAGAAGTCCGGAGCGGAGGCCTCTGCGGGGACAGAGAGCCGTGAGTCGGCGGCAGGGCCAGACTTCGGGGCGGGGTCAGACCTCAAGGCGTGACCAGGTCCCGGGGACGGGGCCTCAGCGCCTCCAGGCGGGGACAGGCAGCAGAGGCGGGGGTCTCAGAGCCACCCAGGAAGGGTACAGGCTACGCCCCCCGGCTCTAGATTCGGCTACCCGGCCCCAGACCCGCAGCCTGATGAGAGAGGGATGCAGTGCAGCCGAGGCGTGGGAGCCGATCAGCGAGGGGGCAATGCGGACGCTGGCTGGAGCGCCGGGAACTTTAGAACTGGGACGCCGAGCCTCATAATCCAAGCGCTTGCACTTCCGGGGGTGCAGTGGGCCCGGCGCTCCTCGCACAAACCCGGCCTCTCACCTGCGGCCTTGAGCGCGGCTGCCTTGAGGGTGGCGTACTTAGCGAAGTCGGGCTGCAGCGTCACGTTGCCGCCCCCCTGCAGCCGGGGGGCGCGCGGGGGCCCCGCAGTCACCGAACCCAGGGGCACGTTGTTGGGGCGTTTCTTGTCTGGAAGGAGGAGATGAGACTCGGCTCGCTGACCGGAAGACATCCTGCACCTCTTTGCAGCCCACTCCCGAGGGCAATTAATGATAACTTGTGAGATGACTTAGGAACTTATTCCTCCTCTGTCTCCTCACGGCAGAATCTCCAGTACCTCGGACAGGGCCTGGCTCAGAATAAACGTGAATAATAGCAGCCAGCCCTGAGGGGGTGCTCATCTAACGGATGACTTGCCAGCTTGTTCGATTGGAGCCTGGCGCTGGGGCTCAGGATCGGCTCCTCCCAGAGAGGAAGAGAATGTTTGAGGATTGGAACCCATAGTTGGGGGAGGGGAGGTGCTGTCAAGCCTGTGTCGCCAGCAAGAGTCCAAGAGGGAGGCACCAGCTGGAAGGAAAAGGCCCACGAGAGGCCACAGATGCAGGCCAGGGCTCTGGGCCAGAGCCTAGGACCAGGCAGACCCAGAGTCTGAACTGGGCATTCCTGAATCAGGAATCTTCTCCACAGAGTCCCAGAGGCTGGAGGTTGCAGGACCCTGGGAGGGACCCCTGTCCACCACAAGGAGCTGACTAGTTGCCCACTCCCCCCTCACAGAGGCGGGCAGCTCACTTCATCTGAGAAATGGCTCACAGCCTCAGGGCCCCGGTCCCCTGCTCCCAGGCCCTCCTGACAAGGCGGCTCTGTGCTGTGGATCAACAAAGGCCCGGCCACTAGCCGCCTCACCTGTGCTGTTGTGGGGGGAGCCCCGGGGAAGGCCATCACCCATCTGCACCTGGACACAGCTACCCAGAGGTGGGCCCAGAGGTGGAGGCAGTGGCTCCTGGGGGCCGGGCTGCTTCAGGAGTTCTGTCAGTGTCCTGTAGGGAAAGAGAGGTGACAGGCAGCCTGTTTCCCTGTCAGCCAGGTTTGGCCCATCAGAGGCAGCCCCCGCCATGACTTCTCACTGTGTGGCCCTGGGCAGCTCTTTCAACCCTTCTGGCCTCCTCTCTCCCGGGTGATTAGCCCCAAATATCTAGTTTCTCCTCCCAGACATGACCTGTAGCCCCAACATGGCCAACTCTCAGAGCAGGTCAGGAAACTAAGGGGGTCACGTGTAACCAGGGCCACCTTATTTTCCAAAGGCTCTCCTCCTCCCTGTTCTGGAGTCTACTCCCCAAGACCTTCCATGTTGAGCCCCCGTCTCAACACAAGCATCTCAGTGTCTCTGGCTCCTGGACTTTGTGCCACTCCTTCTCCGTCTCCTCTGGGAAAACTCCTACTCGTTCTTCAAAGCCCACCAGAATCCTTCCTCTACCAGGAAGCCTTTTTTTTTTTAACCTGCCTACCTTCCTCCCCTCTTGCCACAGGGGTTTCTGCTGTGTTCTGGGACTTAGCTGCCAGCACAAGCAGGGAAGATGGACAGTGTGGGGAAGGAGGAGCCAGGAGACCCCCGAAGTGCCAGCCCCGCACCAAAGGCTGTGTGACCTTGGGTACCAGGACACCCAGCCCCCACCCAGCTGTGACAGGATCTGACTGAGCCTTCCCCACAGACAGCCAAACCCAGCCTTCAGCCCAGCTGCCTTCAGTCCAGAACCCATGATTTTCTCCTCGCTGGGGCCTCAAATGACTGATTCATGCTGAAACACATTGGAGATGGGACACCTGGGATGGGCGCAGTTTGGCTGCAATGTGGCAGGAGCTGGAGGTCTCCTAGAGCCTGCCTGAGCCGATCCACATCCCCTGCTCACTCCTTGGCTGCTCACCCCCGTGGTCTCATCTCTGAGCACCCAACAGCCAGCTCTCCCAAACACCTGAGCGATTTTCATGCCTCTGAGCCTTTGCACAAACTTTCTCCAGAGACAGAGTCGGACTCCCCACCAAGCCATCTGAGAAGCCTTCCCTGACCAGCAAGCTCAACAAAACAGAATTAAGGGTGTGACTCGAGGGGAGGAGGGCAGGGGTTCAGAGCACACCCACACACAAGCTCCAGGTCTCCCCAAATAAGAAATCGGAGTCAGGGCACATAGAGCCTAAAGGCCAGACAGAAAAAGGCACTGGTCCACGGACTCAGCACATCAGGGGTGGCCCAGCTCTTCCTGAAGCATCACTAGACCCGCTTCCTGGTCCCCTGAGGATAATGTGGGTTCTGGGTGAACGTGTCCCTAGGCTGCTGCAGCCACTCCCCTCCATCATCATGGCCCCCAGTTCCTGCTTCCCCGCTCGGATCAAGGACAGGCCCTGTCCTCTCCCCCTCATCCAGCTCCAGGAGGCTCCAAGCTCAGGAGGCCCAGGCCTTGCCCCTGAAGCATGCAGCACCCAGGGTGAGAGGCACCAGATCGCACACAGCACAGCAGCTGAAGCCAGGGTTCCAGTCCTGGCTCAGCCTTCAGCTGCCTTAGAGCAGGTGGGCTGGGTGGTCTGGAGGGTGAGGGTCCCACAGAGTGCCAAGGAAGCCCTCCTGCCCCTGAAGGAAGTCTAGGAGTGGGGAAGCATTAACACCTAGCCCACCCAGGCATGGAGGCCTCTCTCCATGGTCACTTCTAAGTACCAGCCTGTCGCACACCGTGTCAGCAGCCCACACACCCAAGGGAGCCAGGCCTGGATGAGCGAGTGAGCAGGGCACAGGCCCCAGGACATGGGGGTGACTGGGGGCATGTGAGTGTGTGTCAGGGAATGGGGTGTAAGTGAAAGTTTAGGTTTAGGACACCGAATCCCAGAGTCCCTTTCCCAGCTTAGGTAGGGAACCTAGGTCCTGTGACCCCCACTTAACACAGAACTCAGCACCTGTCCAAACCGCAGCCAAAAGGAACCTGTACCGCACCCAATGCGGATCCCCCTCTACCCAGGGGCACTGAGTGGGATGAGATGGGGAGGTCTTCTAGAAACACCAGGCAAATAAGGTCAGCCCTGAGTCACAGCTTTGGGGGTGGGGGTGGGGTGGGGAGTGGGAAGGGAAGCAGGAGGGGAGAGAGCCAAGGGAGCCACAGAAAATGTCCCTTCCCTGGGGACCTGAGATGCCCGACGCTACACCAGTGCACGCCCTCTACCCCAGCGCTAGTTGGGCTCTGGCCCCAGGCCCCCTCCCCTAGGCACTGATTTTGTGCCCTCAGTCGGGCGACCTGTCCTCCCCCTAACTCCAGAAGAGGCCAGAGCTGCGGGGAAAGGCCGCTCAGCACCCAGCTCCCGCCGGAAGGTCAGGGGGAGACGGAGCGGTATCGGCTGTCTCCCTCCGTGAAGGGGGGATGGGGGAGAAACAGACCTGGAGACTCAGAAGCGGGGAGACAAAACCTGGAGGAGGCGGCTGTTGAGAGGATCGGAGGTTCCAAGGGTCAGGAAGAAAGAAGGCTCGAGAGGGGGAGCCCACCCGGCAGGCTGGCCGTCCAGGGGGTTGGGAGGGGATCCCGGGCCCCGGCCCCGGGCCGCGCGCGCTCACCTGGTCACGGCGCGCCGCGCGCGCGGGCTGTGCGCCCTCTCCAGGCCCAGACGCGCCCCGATGCCCGCTAGCACCAGCAGCGCGGCGACGCCGCACACCGCGTAGACGGCCGTGTGGCTGCGTTCGCGGCCCGGGTCCCGGGGAGCGGCGGCGTCGCGGGCGCGCGCGGGCGGCCGGCCAGTCTGCACCCAGGCCGGCGTGTCGTAGTTGGAGCAGCGGCTCTGGTCCAGGCGCCGCGGCCCGTCGTGGCAGCAGAAGCGGTAGCCGCACGTGCCGCAGCAGAAGTTGTAGGCGCCCGAGCTGCAGTTGAAGGGCGGGTCCCACTGACCCATCACATCGTAGTAGCCGCGGCAGCGGTCGCCCCCAGCTGGGGCTGCTGTGCCGGGAGCCGCCGGCTCTTGCGCCTCGGGGGCCCCCGCGCGGCTCGACGGCGGCCGCGCCAGCAGCAGCGCCAGCCCGAGCCCGAGCCCGAGCCCGAGCCCCGGCGGCCCGCGGCGGCCGCGCAGCCCCCGCGCACCGGCCCGCTCCATCGGGCCCGCTTCGGCTACAGCACCCGGCGCATGGCGGCGCGCCGCGGCTCCGTCCCGCCTCGCTCCGGGCCCGCTGGTCCGCGCCCGCTGGGATCGCGCCCGCCTCGCCGCCCTGCCGCTGGGTCCTGGAGGACACCGCCTCTGTCGTCAGCTTCCCGCGAGGACCCCAGGCCCTGGGCCGGGGTTCGGTCTGAGCCTCGCGGGGCCGCGTCTCCGGTGGGCGCGTACTCTTCGTAGGCTCACCTCGGACCCCAGCCGGCCAGTCGGCGCCCTGGGACGGCCCACCCCCCCGCCCCCGGGCCGGGCGGCGGGTCCTCGCCTGCGCCCGGTCCCGGCCCGGCGGGTGTGCGGGTCCCGGGCCTAGCGGGGGCGGCGGGCCGCCGGATGCCGCTGCCTTCCCGCCGCCCGCTCCGCGCTGCCCGCGCTCTGGCTGCGGCTCCGGCTCCGCGCGGGCTCGGGCGGGCGGGGGAGGGAGGGAGCGGGGGAAGGAGGGCAGGCGGGAGGGAGGCAGGGCCGGGGGAGGAGCGCGGCCGCGGCGGCGGGAGGGCGGTGGCGCGGCGGGCCCCGCACCGGCGGAGCGCCCCACCGAGACCCTCTCCGAAGGCCCGCCGCTAGCGGTCCTCGGAACCGGCGCTCCGGGGCGCTCAGCCCAAGGCTCTCGGGACTGTTCCTTCGGACACTAGGCCCGCCGCGGGAGCGCTTGTGTTTACAGGTGCGGGGACTGAAGGGACCGGGCAGCCCTGGCGGGTCGCTGTTGTCCCCCATCCTCCCCGTGCCCTACGCCAGTTCCGATCCAGACACAAGTGTGGCTTGAGGCAGGGCCATTTCCTCTGCGCGCCTCGATGTTCTGGCTGTTAAATGGGAAGGAAACTTCCAGCAGAGCCTCAGCAGAAGGCCAAGTTTAGGTCCCCTCCAGGCTGCCTCGGGTTCAGTGTTAACCCTGGGACACGAACTTGGGTCCCAGAACTTCCTGGACGCTGGGCTGGGGTCCTGCGGTGACCCCACGCCTATGAGCGGTGGACAGGGCCTAGTCTGGAGCTCCCTGGATCTCTCCTGCCAGCCCAGGTGAGAAAGAGAGGAGATTGGTTTACCCGCAGGGACTCCCCTTGGGGCAGAGCCCTTGTCAGACACTGCGCCCTGGTCCCCGCTGGACCCTCAGGTCCTTTCTCAAACCCTGGGGTAGGGGTAGGGGCCAGGAGGGAACCTACTCAGAGCGCTGCTCAGTTATGATTCTGAAGTTGGTTTTAACTGCAGAATGTGATCCAAACAAGCCAGGTGAGTTGCCTTGCTTTTCCCTGCCTCAGTTTCTCATTTAAACATCAGGAACTGCCTCTCCTGGCAGGGAAGGGTCAAGGTGGGGCCTCCCACTGTCTAGATGAGAGCATTAGGAGGACATCGACTGCGTGTGCCAATTTCCTGGTGTCCCCACAGTACAGACTTCTGCCACATCTGCTGAATGAATGAAGTGACTCTAGCCTCTGGTTTCAGATGAAGAATTTGGGCTCCTTGGGTGCTTCCTGCTCCCTCTTGCATCCTGTCTTCACTCAGTAACTGGGATCAGCTTATAAAAATGGAGGAGGTGGAGGCAGGAAGGAGACAGATTTACATTTAAAGGAGGATCAGGTTTTCTGTTGATGAGATGAGGGGCTGACAGGCTAATTTCAGGGCTAAGACAGGAAGGAGGGTGACCTCCCTACAAAGCCCTCCCCCATTCCTTATGCCCTGGCCAAAAACAGACTGCTCCTCTCTCCTCCACCCACAAACATGCTTTGGATCCAGCCCAGAAGACCCTACCCTACTAAAAGGCTTTATTACAATTTTATAGAAAAAAGAGAATAGATGAACAAAGGGATAAAATGAAATTGCCTTAGTTCCATTACCAGGGAAAACTGATCCTTTACAAGCTGCTTTATAACTGGTTTTTCGTTTACATTTTGCTGTCAAACTTTCAGTATATTATTCTGCTTTATAACTTTATATTTTCTGGTGCATCCTTAGCTGGTATTCCTAGAAATGGAATCCATGGCACAGACTGTCTAGTTTGTATCAATGCCCTCAACACACACTGCCAAGCAGCCCTCTGGGTCACTGAGTCTCGGAGGGGGGCTGCTTCTCCCCTCTTTCCCACCCTATTGCTGGGCACTAGGTTTCAAGAGGCTTGTCACTGCTCCCTGGGACTGTGACCTCTTCCCGGGTAACATGATCCTGCTGGACCCAGAGCAAGTCTTCCAATGCGCTGCTTCTCCCTGGACCCCTCTCCTGACCCTGCTCTCTTGGCATCATTGGATGCTCTGCCCAGCTTCCACCCCAGACTGACTGCAATCAGGATCTATGTCTCCATTTAGCCAACGAAGGAGCTGGATTCCAGGCACCCCCCTATCATACCCCCCAGGGACTGATGTCTAACCTCCAACTCCTCCCCACATCCATGGCTTCCTCCCCATCTCAGTCTGGTTCAGTGGTCAGCCAGGAACCATAGATGCCCACATCTACTGGGTCCATGCCAGGCACTCAATGCCCTCTCCATGTGAACACTCAGCCTTGGGGTGCAGGATGACACAGAGAGGGCAAATGCAAAGAGAGACCACAGCTGACTGGCTGAGCTCTGGGGTCTGACCCTGTCCCCCAGGTGCCCAGCCACGTGCTGGGCAAGAGGATCCACAGATGGAGTAGTCCAGTTAAGGGAGGACCCCTTTGTCCAAGCTGCCCCCCCGGACCCTGGGATCTCTCTCCATGACAAGGCACCAGAGCGCCGTCCCCTCATCTCCACTGCCCGCCGCCCCCAAGCTTGTATCACCAAAAGTCATCCATTGATCCAGGCTTAAAATAACCCCTGGCATCTGCAGCAAGCCCCATGGGGCAGGCAGAGGAGCCGAGTCTCCATTCATGAAGGGCACCTGCCCCGCCCCCAGCTCCGAAAGCTGGGATCTGGAGTGTGTGGGTATCTGAGTGTGCTCGAGAACATGAGTGAGAGTGTACACGTCGGGCTGGCACGGCTGTGAGGGCCTTCGCTGCACGTGGGTGTGTATGTATGCGTGTGTGGCAGTGCGAATGTGCCTGTGCACAACCCTCCCTGTTGAGTGTTTGCCTGGTGCCCAGGTCTGGCCGAGCAGGGCTCAGGGTCCTGAGAGGAGAGATCGGGGACGTACATTAAGAACCTGGCTTGGGCATCAGCATCCGGATTCTAGGTGGTAGGTAACCAGTCTGCCTAGCCTTCCTAGAGAGAAACCCAAGCCTCGGGACAGGGAATGACTTGTGGTGACTGGCACACAGCCTGGAAGGGCCAGAGTCTGGCCTGGAACCTGCACTGTGTGCCCCAAACCTACCTTCTGACCAGTTCAGTATAGAGAAAGCAGCTGGAGGCTCCCAGCACTCCCAATGCCTAACACCTGGCACATCAACTCCTCCACAAACCCCTGGGCCCGCCCATGGGTTGTTTCTTCCTGGAATGCCTTTCCAGCCCCTCACACTGAGAACTCCTATCTATTCTTCACTTCGGATCCAGACTAATGTGAGTTGGAATGCCGGCTCTAATAAGACCGATCCACATTTCTGGGCCTCAGTTTTCTCATCTGCAAGATGGGCTGCTAACTTTTTCCACAGGGCTGCAGGGAGAAGCCAACGGGTCTCCGGTTGAACAACATCAGAGCCTGCAGCCTTTTGGGAGCCCCCACCACAGCTGTGCTAAGAAGACGGTGATTCCACCATGGGTGCCCTCTGGGAGTCATTGCCAAGCCCATCTTGCTCCCATTTCGTCTATGGTGGAAGGTTACCCAAGAGGCAGACGTTGCAGGGGACCATGGATCCCCTGGCCCGTGCAGATGCCGAATGTACGTTGGTGGGGAGGTCTGCAGGGAGGGCCCGAGGCTCCTTTGTCTCCCTGAGAGGCAGCTCGTGACTCAGGCTCCAGCTGGCTGTGGGAGGGACCGGTCGCGCCCGCGCTCCTGAGGCCGCGAGGGGGCTGGGGTTGGGAGGTGGGGGCTGGCGCTGGGTGCTGGAGCTCATCTTCCCTTCTCAAACCCACGTGCACGCAACCAAGGTGCAAGTCTGGAGCTGCCCACCGTGACCTTAGCTCGGAAACAGACCCAGAGAGGACAGTATTCGGCGGAGGCCATACCGCGCCTCCACCCCGAATAGATGCGCTCTGCCCCGCCAGCCTGCCGGTTCCTAGGACATAGCTCTGAGGTCAGCTCCGAGCGCGGAGCGCCGAGCCGGAGGAGGAGGACAGAGCCGGGGAGGCCACCTCTCCCAAAAGTCGGGCCAAGCCCCTGCATTTGGACCCCTCCCGGCTCAGGTCGAGGTCCTCGGGCCTCGTTTGAGGACGGGGACCCCGCGTGAGCGCGGCGGTCCGGAGTTTGGAGTCTACAGGTGATCTCGGTGCCCTGCTCCTACACGACCTCCCGTTTTCCCTGCAGGTGGGCCTTGGATCCACCCCTTCTACCAGCTCCTGGCCCCGCCCCTTTCCTGCTACCCTCCAAGGCTTGGGGTTCCTCGGCCCCACCTCCCTCCTTGACCCCACCTCCCTCCTTGACCCCGCCCTCGTCACGCCTCTAGCCCTGGCCCCACCCCTCCCTCCCGCAGCCCCGCCTTCTGGTGCCGGAACGCAGGCTGTCCAGGTGCCCCGGGTCTCGCTGACCGCAGGAGCCGCCGACACAGACTTTCACCTGCGCCAGAGTCGTCGGCACCGTCCTGGATCCATGCAGGACGCCCGGGGCTGGTCCTCAGATTCTCTGCAGCTCAGGGGAGTGAAGAGATGCTCAAGAGGCCCGGTGGGGCCCTGGAACCCATGCAGAGTCCCCCGAAGAGTAGGAGCCAGCACACAGGCGTTTGTGTACTCCTGGCTTCTCCTCGATTCTCCGTGTGACCCTGGGCAGTTGTTCCTACCACCCACCCCCCTGCAACCCCCCTTCCCCACCCCCAGGTCTGGATCAGGCAGCTGGGGAGCCGCCAGAGACGGGAGAGAGGTCAGATTTCGGCTCTGGGTAAGGGAGAATTTGGCCTGAGTCACTGACAACAGAGAAGATGGGGGTGGGCTCCCACCTTGTGCCCAGGGGAGGGCTAAAGGGTCTGGAGGTGACAGAAAGGGTGAGACCAAGTGATGGAACTGAAGGAGCGCCGTGCTCCCAGAGGTGGGTGCCCCTGGGTGCCACTGGGGGGGAGTGGCCACAGGGAAGGTTCTGACAGCCTCACCTGGCACTCAGCGGCCGGCCGGCCGGCCGTGTGCCCAGGTCTCCAGCCCCTTCCCCTGCCCTGACCTCTGCAGCTTTTCACACAGCTCCCTGGGCCAGGAATGCCCTTTCTCTGCTCTGTTCCAGCAAGACAGCTCTGCAGGACTCAGGGCATATCTTCTACTCTCCAAAGCACTCTAAATGCTGAATTATCACACACACACACACACCCCTCTCCCTTCTCCGTGCCGCCCCCCCCCCCACCTCCGCACCTGCTTGGGGCATTCCCTGGCTCTGGCCGGGATCACCCTGTCCTGTTGTTGCATCTCGCTCTGTCTCTCCTGCTGGAATAGGACCTAATGGCGGGGTCTGAGGCTGACCTCCTGGCACCCACCAGCATGGTCCTGGCACAACGCAGGCGTGCTGGGATCTGGGATCAACGGGGGCACTAAACAGATGACAATGGGAGATGGGAGCGGTAACTCCTGAGACCAGAGCCTCAGGCCAGCTCTGGGAAACTCACATGGGGCGGGGGAAGAATTTCTGAGGGTTGGGGGGCTCTGGGCAAAAAAGTATCTGCATCCCAGGGAAGGAAGTCAATAGAGGCACTCATGAGGTGGAGCCCCTACTTGCCAAATGGCCTCTTTAATCTTGGACAGTTGGTTGGCCTGCTGGTTCCATTTTGCACATAGCAGACAGGCCCCAAGAGATGCCACAGCTTCTAAAGGCAAGGGCTGTGTGGGACCATCCCTGCCGGGACAGAGGAAGGTTAGGGGTCACGTCCCTCCTCCTGGCCTCACCAGCTGGGCCTCCCCACCCCCACCTTGAGCCAGGAGCCAGGGCTGCCAGGCAGGAAGTGAGAGGTGCCGGCAGGAAGCCCCAGGAGGAACTGAGACTTCAGCCAGCCCCGCCCCCACCTGCAGGGCCCTGGGGACCTTGGGGAAACCTGACCCTGCACCAGGAAAATCTAGCCAGAAACAGGCTGGGGAAGGGGGCTACTTTCCTGGGTTCTGATCTGAAGAAGCAGCTTTGCCAGTCTATCTTGGATCCTTCTTACTGCAGAAAGAGACCAGCTGGGGAGGGAAATCTTTGAGTCGAGGTGAAAATAAAGAGCAAAGCCTGGAACCAATGCCTGGAGTCTGCAGCTCCCGGGTCTGCTCCTAGGACCTTCTGGCCAGAGGGTGCCCAGGTCTAGCCCAGCTCCACCACTGCTGATTGTATCTTGGGCCAGGTCCCTCCATCTCTCTGGGCCTTTTCTTTCCTATCTGCAAAATGAGCCATATAATCCCTGCTCAGGAACATGAACTGGTCCAGATTTTCAGGAAACCAGTATGACCAAAAGGGCTCTGAAAAAGATCAAGGCCTTTTTAAAGCATCAACTCTCCTTCCGGGAAACAGAGACTCAGTGTCCTCATCTGTAAACTGGAGGTGAGGAGTGGGGATCCTCTATGTTCCCTTCCAGTCCTTGGAGGGCCGCAGGCCAGGAGGAGAGCTTTGCATCCAACCCCCACCTCCATTTTTCAGAAAAGGAAACTGAGACTGGACTAGGGGCTCAGTGGGGACAGAGTGGTGCCAGAGGTTTGCATGTCTGGGCCCCAGGGGGCTGCACCCACTTGTGTGGCCGCCAGAGCCCACCCCCTGGCTGTGGTAACAAAGGTGGAGAGGGAGACTGGGGTGGCCGAGAACAGCTCAGCCTCCCCCAACTCTGAGAGGCAGAGAAGTGGAAAGTTGGGCCCATTCTGGGCGTGCCCCCAACCCTCCTGCCTACAGCCCTCACCCTGACCTCACCTCAGCCAGCTGATGGCTGGGGGGATGGGGGGAGGCATCTGAGATGTGTTCAGGATGGAGAGAAGAAACTCAGATGTGGCTGTCCGGTTCTGGGGGCCGCCAAACGGTGCTAGCCACTGACTATCTTCTGAGCTGGGGAAGGGCTGGGCCAGAAGGGCAGGTGTCTACTGGGCAGCTCTGATGGGCAGGTCAGGGACAGATGGACAGAGAGATGATGCATGGAACAGAACATGGTCAAGGTGGGAATCCTCTGGCAGTCCGGGGGTTATAACTCCAAACTCTCATTGACAAGGGCATGGGCTCCATCTCTGGTCAGGGCACTAAGATCCCACAAGGTGTGCAGCATGGCCCAAAAAAGAGAAACTAATATGGTCAAGAACCTACAAGGAGGATGACATGGTATACTCAGAGTACCATCTTCTGACTCCCCAATCCCTTGCCCCTACCAAGGGTGCTAAACTGTGACAAATTCCAAGGCCATAGTCAGGGTAGAGTCCAGGTCAGCAGGATCTAACCCTCCTGATCGCAGGAGGTTTGGCAGGAAAGCCAGCAGCTGACTGAGCGCACAGCGTGGTCCAGAACTGGGAGAGAGAGGTCTTGGTTCCAGGCCCCAGGGCAGGGGGCACCCCGTCAGAGGAATAGTTCCACTGGGGTGGTGGATGCCTGACTTGGGGAGCACAGGCCACAGAGCGAAGGGCACTCAAAGGACATCAGGTCCAGCTGGTTTGAGGGCACAGGCCTGCCCTGGCCTCCTAACTAAGAAGCCTCCTGCAGGTCCTGGGCCCTGCCCTGTATACAGCTCTGTGTGCCCCGGAAGCCGCTAGCACTCCAGGTGGGCTCATGCTGACGTGCTGTCAGCATGCCATCAGTGTGCAACTGCAGTCCAGCCCCACAGGCTCTAGACTTCTTCCCAAGCATGAGCATGGGGCTCTGGAAGCTGCCACCAGGGCAAAAATGGCATCACAGATCTTAGCAGGTTGGGCCAAGCTCAGGGGTGACCCTAGGATACAGATACCCAATAACCAGCACAATTCAGGCTATTTCTTAAACTCATCTTGTAATAAATCCCAAAGCAAACCGGTCAGTTGGTTACTCACTGCTGCCATTTGCATCGGTTTAAAAGCGGGACAGCTCTGAGAGCAAGTATTAAACACAACCCGGCTGCAAATTAAGCATCCTCCTACTCAGTGCTTTCCTAGATTCATTCTGGTTTATGGTGGTTTCCCCAAGCTTAAAGAAAAACTCTACTCAGAGTATCCCAACCACTGAAAGAGCACAGAGCTCAGCCACTACCTTTGAGGACTATGACAGATGGTATGAGTTTATTTTGTGTATTTGTGGTCACTCAGTCGTGTCCAACTCTTTGCAACCCCATGGAATGTAACCGCCAGGCTCCTCTGTCCATGGGATTCTCCAGGCAAGAGTGCTGGAGTGGGTTGCCATTTCCTCCTCCAGGAGATCTTCCCAACCCAGGGATCAAACCCGCCTCTCTTAATGTCTCCTGCATTAGCAGAAGATTCTTTACCGCTAGCGCCACCTGGGCAGCCCAGTATGAGTTTAAGCCAAATGCTAACACGCAGTACAATGCCATGCAGTCCAAACTCTGTGGTCTGGGTGTCTGTAGTTCTGCAGGGTTAGCGGGGGAGCTTCCAGAAGGGACAGTGGGCGCCGGAGTGAAGAACTGAATTCAACCTTCGAGTCCAGCTGGTGGCCCATAGAAAGGGTGGGGGCCGCCTCCTGCCCTCCTCGGTCGCTACTGTAGCTCAGGCCCGGTCGTCTTGGTGGTCACCAGCTCAGTGGAACCCAGCTCTGTGGCTGGCACAGGGACGCTGTGGGTAGGTGGGGTGGCCGCTGGGTCTTCACTGGGCAGAAGCCAGATGGGAGCCGTGGCATCCAGGGTTCCGGGGGAGAGTGTGGTATCAACATCCAGGGGCTCTGGGGTGGAGAGAGTTGTGGGTGGTGCAGGGTCAGGATTGGCTCGCAGCCGTCCCCACCCCCTGTTCTGGAAGCCTCCCTGGCGGGACAGCCCTCTGACTGATGGGAGAGCAGTCAGCTGATAAAGCCCCACTGGTGGGATGGGGAGGGGTGGCACGTGATGGGCCCTCAGGACGGGAAGTTTCTAGAGCTGGCTGGCAAAATGCCAGTGCTGACAGAGGGCGAGGAGAGGTGGGAACCGGTCTGCCTGTCCCAGAGAGAGGGCGGGACAGGCCACCCCCACCCCCAACTGGGCTCCCCAGCCTTGGATTTCTTCTTCACACAGGTCTGGGACGCTAGAGCTGTGTCCCTCGCCTGGATTGCCGGTCTCTGGTCGGACTATTTCTCTCCCCTCGGCCTTGCCTCCTTCAGACCATCCCTCCCCGTTCACCCAGACCCCCTCGGACCCCTCAAGGATCATGCCTCCCCTCCGACGGCCCCCAACCCTCTCCGGTCCCCTAGACGAGGAACTTACTGTCTGGGTCTCCGTCCGGGGCCTCCGCGGCCTCCGGAGCCTCAGGGACCACCGCCGCGCCCGGCTGCCGCCGCCGGCGCTTCCAGGTCACCAGCCCGATCAGGGCCAGGGCCAGCGCCAGGCCCAGCAGCGCGGGGGCTCCGAAGAGCAGCGCCGGGAGCGGCAGCGCCGCTTCGGCCTCCGCGGGGGTCCCGGGGCCCGCCGACTCCTGCGGCTGCAGCGCCGTCCCGGGCGCCAGGCTGCTTGGGCCGCCTGCTGGAGGGGACGGGCAGGGGGAGCAGGGGGCGGAGGGGAGGGGGGCGTGGGGAGGGGGAGGGCCGGAGGAAGGTGAGGCTGGGCCGCGGAAGGGGGGGACGGCCGGGCGGGGCAGCGCAGGCCGAGGGGCGAGAGGGGGCCGTGAGGGCCACGCGCCGACGGCTGGTCCCCCCTCCAGGCCCCCGGCTCACATTTCCCACCCCACCTCGCCAGTTAACCCGAGACCCCGCCCCTCCCCACAGTCCCGGGACAGGGCGGCGGCGGGGGTTGGGGGGGGCCTGCCTGCGACTCCTAGCATCCCCCTCCCTCCCGCTCCAGGGCGGCCCCGTGCGCGCGCCATGCGGCGCGGCTCGACTCTTACCCAGCCTAGGCTCCGTCGTCCGGAGGAGACTGCAGGCCACACAGTTGCGGACCAGCGGGTCGAAGCACTGGGTCTGCAGGCACTGCGTGGGTGCCGGCCGGTCCTTGCCCCGCAGGCTTCTCCGCCCTCGCGGCATGCTGCCGGAGCCTCTAGCCTTCTGCGCATACCCCCCGCCGCCGGGACGAGTCTGGCCTCTGCTGCCCCGCGGGGAGGGAACCGGGCGGGGCGCCACCCACTCCGCCCCAGCCCGCCCTCCTGCCTGCTGGAGTGGGACCACTCTTAGCCCGCGGACCAGCACCCCAGACCTTCTCTCTGTGGTTTCTCCATTCAACCATCACCCCTAGACAACCATGGGGCGGGCCCTATTCTGGGCTCTGAAATCAGGCTGGGACTGAGACCCGGGGGCTTGATCTTGGGGCACAGAGGATGGGCCCCTTAAGCAGGATACAGAGCTCTGAGGTGGCCTCCCCAAGGCCAGCCTGTAGTCCCAGGCCATCCTCACCAGTCCTCTTTCCCTTCCTGCCTCCTCCTCCGGGGAGCCCTCCTGTGCTTCTTAGGCAGCGCTGGTCAGATCCTCAAACACAACCGGAGTGCCCACACTGTCCCAGGCCCCCGGGGGACTCCCGCACTCGGAGGTGGCACTGGAGGAGGGAGTGCCTCTCTGCCGCAGCATCACTGAAGGTGATCCCCACCGGGGGACAGGGAAGCTTCGTGGACAGGGCAACTTTATGGACAGGACAAGCAGGTGTTTGCTAGATGGAGTGAGGTCCACTGGAGCAGGCAGTGTAAACAAAGGCCTTCGGCCAAATCCAAAGGCCAGGTAGTGTTGGGACCAGAGGGCGGGGCTGGGGCTTTGACTGAGAGAAGCCAAGACTGGCTGCACGGGCACTGGGGCGCCATGGAGGGCTTTCAGCAGGAAGTGTCCCAGTCAGACCTGCCTGTTAAGCACTGGCTGGAACAGAGTGCATAGATGGGTTAGGTCCAGGGATAGCTCAGTCTCTAGCTCTTAAGCAAGAGGGAGACTCAGACCAACCAGTAAACAGATAGACAGACCAAGGCCCAGGAGGCGGTAGGCAGCCCACCCACCTCGACTTCTTTTTCCCAGGGCTGTGTGTGTCCAGGCTGCTCACCCCTCTGTCTCATCAAGGCCCCTTCTGTCTCTCTACTCCCTAGTGTTTGGGGCAGCCCCACCTGACTCTCACCTGTGTCTCTCGGGCCGAGTCTCAGGCAGACACACAGCCCCCTTGGCCTTCCTGGACAGATGCTGGACCCCCTACCTGGAGTGGCGGGGGGCCGAGGCTAGCAAAGAGCCTCAGGAAGGAGCATGGACTTGGTGCCCTCGTGGTGGGCCGTACCAGACCCCTAAGCACGCAGGGCTGGAGGTGCACAGAGGAAAGAGTAACTGTCCAGGGAGCAGGGAGGGGACTCAGGGCCAGGAGTAGATCTTTAGTGGCTCAAGCAGGAGGGAAACCTTGCCGACAGAAGGTGGGACGGACAAGTTCGCAAGCAAGAGAGGGGCAAGGGGAAGCTTGGCTGCTGCCTTGGGGGTCCGGGCCAGGCCTCGAGCCACAGGCCCTGGGGGGGGTGAGGAGCCCCAGGAGGTGTTGGAGTGGGTGAGATTCTTTGAGCTGTGCCTTCAAAGGGACCCTCTGCCTGCTGCTGTGGAGCTGCAGCCTGGCCAGGGTGGGCAGCGCAGCAAGGAGGCTGGCACCACAGCCCAGGGCCGGGGAACAAGCCAGCAGTTGTTCCGGAGGAAAGAGGGACGTGATGGAATGAGGGGAGTGGGGCTAGGCCGCCCCCAGGTTTCTGGCTTCAGAAACTCAGACAGCCGGCCTTCAGGAGACCAGGGCCCACTGCCTCTCCGTCCCCTGCCTACGGGCCAGCAACTCCATGGCAGGAAGGTGTAGGCGGTGGGGCAACTGCAAAGGAGAAGTGGGCCTGGGGTGGGGGTGTGGGTGTAAGTGTGGGTGTGTGTTGAGGGGGTGGGGGAGCCAGGAGCCGGCCCAGGAGCCAGGGCAGGGCAGGCCCTCCTGGGGGGCAGAGGGGCAGGGGCAAGACTGGAAGACTGGGTCCCCCTCCCCACCCCATCACTACTGATGCCGCTATTACCTGTTAGCCGTGGGACTGCCGAGCCCTTAATAGCGTCAGGCATCTCTTCTAACCTCTGTGTGTGTGTGCTCTTGGCGACCCCACGGACTGTAGCCTGCCAGGCTCCTCTGTCCTTGGGATTTCCACGAATGCTGGAGTGGGTTGCCGTGCCCTCCTCCATCCAGGGGCTCTTCCTGACCCAGGGATCGAAACAGCATCTCTTGTGTCTCCTGCCTTGGCAGGCTTGATCTTTACCTCTGTGCCACCTGGGCAGCCCCTTCTTAGAAGCTGAGTGCTGAACAATTGGGCAGAGGGAGCTGAGTCTCAGGAACCTTGGGGAGAACCTATGCCTGCGGGACAGGAGGGCCAGGTCTGGGGTCGTGTACACCAGCCACCCCTGCACGGGCGGCCCTGGGCCTCTGTCTTCCTGCAGCCGCTCTGACCCTGGTGGAGAGCAGAGGAGGTGACCGGCAGGGCCTCAGGCCATTCGGGGAGAGTGGCGCTTGGTGGCGCAGGCCTCCTGGAAGGAAAGAGGTCCTCACTGAACACACAGGCTTCCTGGGTGCCTTCTGCGTGCCTGCAGAGGCAGGGACAGGGGACAGAGCTGGCGACAGGACTCGTGTGGATGGAGCCTGCAGGGGGCCTGACTCCAAACCTTTTCACTTGTGCTTCCTAAATAGGGAAGCAGGGAGACCTTGAATCTCTGTTCGGATGACTTAGGGGTTAAGAAATTTCGGGACTTTCCTGATAGGCCAGTGGTTGAGACTCTGAGCTTCCACTGTAGGGGGCACAGGGTTGAATTTCTGATCAGGGAACTAAGATCCTACATACTACGTGCTGCCACAAAAAAAAAAAAGAGAGAGAGAGAGAGAGAGAGAGAGAGAGAAATTTCACCATCAGACTATGGTAGAAGTTTATTCCTCAGTGTATTTTTTCATATCCTCTGAAGTCAAATTTATTACTTTTAAAAATTCACCATCTGCATCACTTTTTAACTGTGAGATACGACCAAGAGGGAGGAGTTAAGTTTCTAAAATCAAATGTGGTTCAAGCAAATGTCCCCTGTGCTCTCAACAGCTTTTATTTTAACTTGGTATCATTACTCTATGTATGCACAAGTAGAAAATTAGGGACTTTGTTGCTGAAAAACCCTTCTAATTGAATCTATTAGCGTTCTCAAGTTTTAATTCACTGAGTTTTTTTTTAAATATGATTAATTTGAGTCTGTCAGGGAAAACAGAGTCTCCTTTGATCTGTGTCCCGCAAAATACCCCCCAAAACACCCTCCCCATGGTTCTGACACAGGTGCTATCATGATGTCATTTTCTTTTCAGATGGGGAAATAGGGACTGTGAGGGGCAGAGGGATGACCCTGCACCTACGGGGGGGCCTGGGGTCTGTGTCCAGTTGAGCATGAAGTGTGGCCTGTGCCTTTCAAGCCTCAAAGACAGGATGGGGAAGTAAGGACATTCTGCCTGGTGGACAAGCTCAGTGTCAGGGGTGTGGAGAGGGGAGGCCCCAGGGGCAGAGAGGCCCAGCCCCCAGATCTGGATGTGAAAGCGCTCTGAGACCTGGGATGCCTGTGTTCTTTACTTAAAAATTAGTTTTATTTGTAATTTTGTGAGTAATATCTGCACATGTTCTCATGAAAAAAAACCCTCACACAATACCGAAGTTGATGAGTAAGAAGGGGCATTTCTCTGCCGTTCCCTAG
Source organism: Ovis aries (assembly GCF_016772045.2). NCBI lineage: Eukaryota > Metazoa > Chordata > Mammalia > Artiodactyla > Bovidae > Ovis > Ovis aries. The sequence continues at coordinate 218,769,228 of NC_056056.1, forward strand.
AGGGGGTCTGTTTTCACTTTGTTGAAGCCTTCCATCCCAGTCTTACTTTTACGCCTTTGCATTCTCGGGTACGTGCATTGAGAAAATCAGGTTTTGTGTTTCATAGAGAGAGGGGCCTCGGGCTGCGAGCTGACCGGTCGGTCTGAGTGCTTGTGTTGGCTCTCTCGTGTCGTCTTCTTTTCTGGAGACAAACCACGTGACATGCAAGATCTTAGTTTCCTGACCAGGGATCCAATTTAGGTCCCGGCAGTGAAGGCGTGGAGCCCTAACCGCTAGACCACCGGGGAATTCTGTCTCACTCCATCTCATTTTGTCACAGCGGCCAGAGCCCCCCGAGTCGAGATTCCCTTTGCCTTTCTTTGTTTATTTTTGGGCTGCCCCGGGTCTTCACTACTGCGAGAGGCTTCCTCTAGTTGCGGTGTGCGGGCTTCTCATTTTGGTGGCTTCTCTTTTTTGTGGAGCAAGGGCTCAGTACTTGTGGGACGCAGGCTTAGTTATTCCTCGGCGTGTAGAATCTTCCTGGACCAGGGATTGAACCCATGTCTCTTGCCTTGACATGGGGATTCCTATCCACTGTGCCATCAGGGAAAGCCCTCCTTTGCTTTTCTCATGTATTGGGTTGGCTAAGAAGTTTAGTTTGGGTTTTTACATAAGATGTTATGGAAAAATCTGAACCAAACTTTTGGCCAACAGATGTCATTTTAGCTCTGACATCCAGGACACTGCCAGAAAGTTTCCTTTCCTATCAGGGAGAGTGAGAAGGGTGTGATGTGGGGCCTCTGGACACGGGGAAGGGTTGGGAGAGGCAGGGAGGTCAGCTCAAAGTCCTGGTGAGGCCAGAGGTCCCCGGGACCCCTTTCCCCTTGAATCCAAGTTACACAAGGTGAAACCTTGGAACAGGGGGACAGAGGTGGGAGTGCTCCCTGAGGCTGCTTGTCCAGGAAGCAGTTAGGAAGTCCTCGCCCAGGCTCCCAGGCCCCTCTGCCTATCCTTAAGGCCCCATCCCTGCCCCCGCTACCAATCACACACGTGCAGCCCCAGCAGATCTCTCAGCCTGGCCCCAGGCTGGGGGGCCTGGGCCTGGGCCCTCCATGTGAGGTCCAAAAGGAGACCCGGCCCCTCAGCCTCACAGGGAGAGGAGGCCCCCACCCTCTGGGGCCAGGGTTATAGGTACGTAGGTGGACAGAGATGCTGAGACTTGGCGGGTGGGGCCAGCCGTCCCCAGGCCTCATTCAGGGCACCACCCAGGAGGGACCGGGGATGTACCATGGGTCAAGCAGTGTTCTAGGTTCTGGGGCGACAGCAGGGAACCACAGAGATACAGGCCCAACAGTGAAACCACAGAGGAGGTGAGGAGGTGCGACATGCTGGGAGGAAGTGTCAGGAGCGCAGGGCGACGGGGAGGGCTGGAGCCTTGGGAAAGGCCCGGTGCGACCTTGGAACAGGAGGACAGAGGTCCGAGTGACCCGAGGATGTCTGGAGAGGAGCGGGCGAGGCCCGGGGACCAACCGGCCACAGCAACCAGGGAGACAGCAGGGTGCACGCCCACCACGGCCTGGCCCTGCGCCCCCTTGCCTTGACCTATGGGGAGGTGGCCTCGAGATCCTTCCTTTGCAGAGAACAAAGCAAGCTCAGGAGGAGGGATGAGCCAGACAGCCCTGGGCCCTGAGCCTTCCTGCCACCGCCCCTCCATACCACTTCTGCTGGTTGATGACATCGGCGGTGGGCGAGGGTGGGGGGTCTAGTCCAGCAAAGAAGAGGACAGAGAGCTGGGTCCCCTCTCAGCCTGGCCGGGCAACGCTGTTACCCAGTCAGACCAAGCACCCGCTACATGTTAGCGTCAGAGGCACCCCCTGAGATGTCTCTGGCACCGCCTCCCGCCAACACCACAGGGGTGTCCCCAGGTCACAGGCACTGGGGATGGCCACCCACTCTCCCGCCCAGAGCAGCTGTTCAGGGACCCCAGCCCCATCCCTAGGGTCACACTCGAGTGGGCCTCACAGCTTCAGGGTGCAGCAGGCTCCGCAGCCCACCCCTCAGCCTCCCCCTGCCTCGCCCCGTGTCTGTGAGAAGTCCTTTCACAATGATTCTCTGCTTGCAGGCTCGCAGCCCCAGGGGAGACTGAGCAGGGCAGGGGCGGTGGGGGAAGGGTTAGGTGAGTAGGCATCTTCTGGAAAGGGTCCCTTTGAGCTGGAGTCCTGCCAGGTAGGCCTGGCCCGACACCAGGTGTGTTTGGGGAGGGACATCCCGCAGCGGGGCTTTAGTTCAATCACCTCCTGTGCTCATCTTGCCCTCCACACCCCTGGGCACAGCCAGCCAACCACTCCCCCCCCAACCCCCGGGGCCACCATCTGCGGCGGGTGTGGAGGGCCAGACCCTGGCAGGTGCGGTGCCTGGCCCACGGGTTTCTCTGAGCCTCTCGAGGATCTCGCCAGGCCACAGGGCCCCGGGGGTGGGAAGTGAGCCGCCCCAGGTCATGCTGCAGGTTGGCCACAGACCCCGAGGCAGTGGGACGCAAAGGCTGGGTCCTTTCCCACTGCATCACTTCCCCCTCTGTGGCCAGGCTGCTCTGTCTTAGCCACAGCCCCAGGCCGCCCCTGCCTCTGCTCGCTGAGGGGTGGCGGAGACGCAGGTGCCAGGCTCGGAGCCCCCTCCTGGGCGGGGAGGGGAAATAGCTTCAGCCTGGGGCCGGTATGCTTGGGTCTGGGCCGCCTTCTTCGGAGAGCCTGAGCCCTTCGGGCCTGGGCTCGAGGGCTGCCCGCAACCAGGTGGCCTGAAGACCCAAACAATCCTGTATCCGAGTGAGCCCTGCCCCTCTGGCAGCCTCGGTGCTGCACCCTCATGGCGGGGCCCCGATACCCCCCTCCCTCCCGTGTTCTCAGGGAGCACGGAGCCTCAGGCTGCCCATTGCCTTGGACCTGCTGCCCAGGGGTCCATGCCCACCATCAGTAACCACCTCCGACGTGACCGCCCCGTGACTGTGGCCAGCCTGAGGTCTTCCACTAGCCTTGAGGTTTTGTTTAACATCACAGCTTCTCGCTCTGTCCTCACGAGCAGCTGGGAAGAGAGGCATCAGTTAGCCTGACCCCAGGCTACAGACAGGAAACGGAGGCACAAGGAGTGTGAGGGGCCTGCCTGCGAGCGTGGGACCCGTGAGCAGGCAAGGGCAGCCTTTCCCATCTCCCTCCCTGGCACCAGGCACCCGTGCTGGGCACCACAGGGGCATCGAGACAGGCCCTCCTTCACGCCGGCTCCCGGACAGGGTCGCTGGCCTCCACTGGCTGGCTGGCTCCCGGACCTGAGGGCTTGGCTCCACTGTGAGGCAGAGGCAGGGTTCCAGGGTTCCGGGGGCCCCGCTGAGCTCGCTGGAGCCGTGACAGCACGGAGCTCCCCCAGCACTTGGAAGGCTCCCAGGTCCTCGGCTGGAAAATGTGATGCCATTTCTCTTGTTAAATGGCACCAGGTGGCGAAGAAAACGTGGCACAGGGACGAGAGAGAGAGAGAGAGAGAGAGAGAGAGAGAGAGAGAGAGAGAGAGAGAGGGAGGGAGGGAGGGAGGGAGGGAGGGAGGGAGCGCCCCGTGCTGGGAGGGGGCGGGGAGGGGGTGTGGAGGACCCCATTTGACTCCATCCCAGATCTGGCAGGCAGGGTGTGCCCACACCCCTGCTCACTCCTGCTTGGACACCTCAGCCCGTCGCCCTCCGCTCCCCTCTAGCAGCCCTGCGGGGCCCCACCCTTTAGGGCCCAGGCTCCAAGGGGCTGAAGACAAGGCTGATTTCTAGGACCCCAGGTCCTTCTGGGAAGCTGAGCTCCTGGGCTTCGGCTGATCCTGTCCACCCCCACGGAGACCCACTCCCCACCTTGGCACAGAAGGGGGCCTCCCTCCCCAGATGTGGAGGGAGTTCTTGGCTCCTGCTCCCCGCCCTCCCCTCCACGAGGCCTGCCCCTGTGCTAACGGGCCCCAGCCGGTGGGAACAGCTCTTCAGGAGAATGTCTTTCCACACAGGCTGCTTTCTCCGGCACAAGGCCCGCGTGTCCACCATTTCTGGGTTCTCACTGCCCAGTAGGAATGACCAAACCTCTGTTCAACAATTGGGCGCACAAGAGAACAACCAGAGAGAAAAAGCAGAGAACTGGGCCCAGGGCTGGACTCTACCTCTGACTACCTGTGTGACTGTGGATATGCCTCTGATGACAACAGTCTCGGTTTCGTTAAATGTGAAATGGGGAAACACTGTCAACTTCACACAGATCAGCAGGGAGGGCGGGTGGCAGGAGCGACTGTGTGAGAAGCACTCTGTAAAGCGTGAAGCTCTGCGGAGGTTGGGTGACGTCTGAGACCTGAACCGAAATCACCATGGCTGAGGTTCTCGGTGGGGGCTGCCTGGAAGACCAGCCAGGCCTCGGCAAACTTTACCGAGAGCCCACGGGGTGGAGAGGAGCCCAGGGAGAGGAGAAAGGTGGGCCCCACCCTCATGATGCCTGCACTGAGGTTCAGGGTGGCCCATCCGTCAGTGAAGTGTGTGAGCTGTGACTGCCACGGTGATGTCAAAGCAGAGGCCCTGTGGCGTTGGCACTGCCCAGGGCATCAAGCAGGGCCTGTCCTGAGGCCTGAGGATGGAGGGGGTGCTGGGAGGGCGCTGGGACACTCCAAGGGAACCAGGATCTGGCTCTCTTCCTCTCGCACCAGACCTCCTCCTCACCCAAGCTCCCCTGGGAGTGTCCAGCTGGCCACAGGGGCACGGCTGCAGCTCACACCGGGCTGCCAGGGTTTCTGCAGCCTCGTCTCAGCATGGCCACAGATTCTAATTAGACCCCGAGGAGAAGGAAAGCGGCCGTCATTGCACAGTCCCTTGCGGCTAGCCCAGAAACCAGCCCTCGGTCAGGCTCTCTCACTTAAGACCTCATGGTGTAATTCCTGGATGTGCACCAGCTTTGTAACTTAGCTCTGTGTGATTTCATATAATAGTTCAAGTAACTAATCGTGGAGTGCTTACCTGGCTCCGTGCAAGCATTCACACATTTATTATGAAATACATGGAGCACCCAAACAAGCGCAGGAGTAATGCAATACACCTCAGGCGCTTCACCTTTACCACCATGTCACTCACCCTTACGACGCCAGCAAGGTAAGCTGAACAATCGCCACCTAACACCTGGAGAAATGGAGGCTCTGCAGGTCCCGTGAGAATGGCAAGGCCGGGATGTGGAGTTGGACTGGGCTCATAGAGTTCAAGCTCCCGCTGCCCAACTCTTTTTAAAATATTTATTTGGCTGCACCGGGTCTTAGCTGAGGCACGAAGGATCTTTAGTTGCAACATGTGGGATCTAGTTCCCTGACCAGGGGTCGAATCCAGGCCCTCGGCACTGGGAGCGCAGAGTCTCAGTCACGGGACCACCAGCGAAGTCCTTACCCACTTTGACTCTTAACTGTTTGGAGTCAGTTTCCTCATCTACAAAATCAAAGTGGTGGATGAGTTCAGTGATGTTCAAACTTTTAGCCACGGACCCTTTGTTCGAACAAAGTCTCAAGAGGAAAGACGTCAGATGGATGAAGACTTGGGGCTCTGCTGGGGTGGGCATGAGAGGGTGGGGGGGCTGGAGTCCAACCAGCTGAACTGCCCCCACCGACCCCCCCGGCGTTTCCTGTTGGAACACGAGAACTTTGGGCCCTGAGGGAGCTGCCTGCTGGTCCAGGCCTGCCGAGCCTTGGCACCATCTCCAGCAACAGCGACTGTCGGCTGGGGGTCTCAAAGGTCCTCCGGGGAGGGGTTCTCGGAGCCCCTCAGCAGGGACAGCAGGTTCAGGGCCGAGACACCGGGCACGTGGCCTGCGCAGATCTGCAGCAGGCGGACCAGGCGCTGTGCCATGGCGGCGCGGAAGTCTTCTATCTGCAGAGGAGGAGACAGGACCCCAGTGAGGCGGCAGCCAGAGGGGAGTTGGGGGCGAAGACACGGGGAGAGCCCTGGGCACTGCTGCCCCCAGGGCCACCCCTCTGTCCACGCCACACCTCACCGAGCAGCTTCCAACCACCTCAGCTTATGGAAACCCTTCAGACACCCTCCAGGGATACCAGAGATGCTGACCCCTACTCCAGAAGAAATGAAGGCTCAGCAGGCGGGGCTGGCGGGGTCAGCGACACAGTCCAGAGGCACGGTGAGCGACTGTCAAGCTGGGGTCTGAACCAGGGGTAGCCCCAATCAATGCTGAGGTGGCACCCCCTGGGATGTATCTGAGATGGACACGCCCAGGTTGGAAAGGAGGGGTGGACAGAGTGGCCCTCACGGAGGACAGGGAGGTGCCATCAACAGACGGTCCCTACACCAGGGCCATGGAAGGGCTAGTGGGCCCAGACGAGCCGTGGGATTAGGCAGAGGCAATCAGACTGTATGATGTGAGAGTTGGACTATAAGGAAAGCTGAGTGCTGAAGAATTGATGCTTTTGAACTGTGGTGTTGGAGAAGACTCTTGAGAATCCCTTGGACTGCAGGGAGATCCACCCAGTCCATCCTAAAGGGGATCAGTCCTGGGTGTTCATTGGAAGGACTGATGTTGAAGCTGATGGCCACCTAATGCGGAGAGCTGACTCATTTGAAAAGACCCTGATGCTGGGAAAGACTGAGGGCAGGAGAAGGGGACGACAGAGGATGAGATGGTTGGATGGCATCACTGACACAATGGACATGGGTTTGGGTGGACTCTGGGAGTTGGTGATGGACAGGGAGGCCTGGCATGCTGTGGTTCATGGGGTCAGAAAGAGTCGGACATGACTGAGCGACTGAACTGAACTGAATCAGACTGTGCGAAGGCCCCAGCTGGCACGGGAATGAGCTGCTCCAGAAAGGTAGGAGAATAAACGGTGATGCTCAGATGGCCTCCCCCGACCAACAGGTGGCCTCAGAGCACCTCCTCCTCCTCCTGTTCCCTCTCTAACTGAGGAAAGGGCACCACCATCCGCCCAGTCACCCAAGCTAGAGCCGGGACATCCTGAAGCCCCCCTGCTCTCACTCTGTCTTGTCACCTCTGAGTCCTGGGTTCCAAGTCCAGGGGCGACATCTTAGTCCTGACGCACTGGCCTCGTCCTCAGCGGGGTCTCCTCTTAGTGGAGCCTGAGGCAGCTGCTGCCTCCCTGGCAGGCTGTTTCTCCCTGGTTCCCAGGACTCGCCCACCCCCAGCTTTTCCTTCCACCTCTCAGCTCTCCCTGCTTTGTGCAACATCTCACGGCTGGGGCAGCAGTGGGGAGGAGGGGGCGGGGCTTATCAGGCTGAAAACTCCAGAGTTGACTCTGACTCTTTTTCCTCTCCTGTCTCACAGGCAGGCCATCTGCACACCTGTAGCCCCACCCTGGAAACAACCAGCATCAGAGACCATCCCAGCTCCCCCTTCCCCAGCTCCCATGGAGCCCAGACCACTCTGAACTCTTCCAGACACAGTCCCCAGGCCCCTCTCCCCATTTCTGCCCTTGCCTCCCTTCAGTTTACTCTCCTCCCAACAGCTGGAGGGGCCCCATTCAAAACCCAAGTCGGGCTGTGGCCCTCCCTGGCCCCATACCCCTCCGCTGCCCCAGTCTAACTCAGAGTGAAAGGCACCACACCTTTGCTGTGACCCACAGAGCCCTGCTGATCTGGCCCCAGTGTCAGTCCCCCGGCTCTGTTCCAGGCACCCATGGCTCCCTGTGGACCTTGCACATGGCAGGCAGCGTCTAAACTCAGGGCCTCTGCACTTGCAGTTTCTCCAGCCTCGTGGGCTTTTCCACCAGGAGGCTCCACGGCGCCTCCCTTCACCTCTTCACTTAAGGTCAGATTTTTAGGGAGTCCCTTCACCCCCATTTAAATCCTGTAGCTTTAACACCACCTGACGGGTCACATCTCCGTGCCCTAACACAGCACGCATTCCCCTTCCTTACAGTGTTTCCTCCACCAGAACAGAATTGGGAGTGTTAACACTGCTTTGCTCTACGCTGCCCCCGAGAGCCTAGAGCAACACTGCACAGGCTGTAGGTTATGTTAAGAAATATCTGTTAAAGAAATCCTCCGGGCTTTGCGGCCTTGGCCTCCGAACGGTCCCTCCAAACGGCCGCTGCTCTCACTCAGGCTCCACGGTCTGCTTCCTGCAGCCTCATCCCCGGCCTCCTGCCTCTGGCTGGGCCTCCTCCCATCCACACACCTTACTCCAGAGACGTGACCCCCAGAAAGCTGAGCCCATTGTGACTGCCCCGACGCCGACGGGAAGGAACGGCTGGATTGACTGCCTGGCTTTCAAAGCCCTGCGGATGCTCCTGCCACAGCAGGTGTGACGTGCAGTCTATTCCCCTCCGCTGAGGGGCAGGGCCAGTGTCAGAGGCATCTGGTTCTCAGGGACTCGCACAGGGCCTAGCAGCAGAGCTGGAACCGCACTGGGCGGATCCTGCACCTCCTTGGGTGTGCTTCCTGTCCTGTAAAACGGGGCCAGTGCTTCTCGCCATGCAAAGGCCTCAAAACACGACGAGGCTCCAGCTCACGAAGTGAGGGAAGGTGCCCCGGACAGGACCGCACAGGTACCAGGCATGCCGGCTGTCCTCACACTGGGTGCGTCGGATGAGAGGATGCCAGGCTTAGGTTCTCAGCCCGCCGGCTCCAGGCTGGAAATAGAAAGTCAGCCACAGATCTTTTCTTGGTGGTTCAGATGGTAAAGAATCTGCCTGCCAATGCAGGAGATCCCTGGGTTGGGAAGATCCCCTGGAGTAGGGCATGGCAACCCACTCCAGTATTCTTGCCTGTAGAATTCCATGGACAGAGGAGCCTGGCGGACTATGGTCCATGGGGTCACAGAGAGTCAGACACAACTGAGCAACTACCATTCTCAGGCTAGAGGCCAACCCAGGACCTGGTACAGCCTGCCACCTCCTGGCCGCGCGCAGAACTGCACCTCCACGCGCACCTCTGCTGTGGATTGCCATTCCCCTTGAGAGCTAAGAAAAGGAAGGCCCAGCGAGTTATCTGTGTGTGTGTGTGTGTGTGTGCGCGCGCGCGTGCGCGCACTCACGCACGTGTGTGTTGCGGGGAGGGGCTGACTTGTTCAAAGCCATGCAGCCAGCCTGCTAAGCCAGGAAAGAGTCAGCAGCACACCAACCTGGCTCTTCTGCTGACTTACTAGCTGTGTGACTGTGAGCATGCCACCTCTCCTGTTGTGAGCGAAGCCGGCAAGGATGGGCACCTCAGGGTGCCTCAGGTCCTACCTGTGAGGTCAGAGCCTTGGTCTCGCCAGGGTTCTTAAAACAGTGATCAGATGTGAAACACAGCTCTGTGACAGAGCAGCATGTGCACCTTGAGCGACTCACTGAGAAAGAGGCCCTAGGACAGGTCTAACGGCTTCTGCAGAATCGCAGAAGCTCACGGGGCCCACCCCGTCCCCACGGGACGCGCCAGTGTCTGTGGCTTCTGTCGCTAACAGCCACAGGCTCTGCTAACACTGCTGTTGCCTCCCATCTACGTTCATAATGTTAAATTCCTCTTAGAGGTTAGTGAAAACAGAAGTTAATTTTTTTTCTTGTCCAAAGCCACAACTCCCCCGAATTCTTCTCCCTTCACAATAGAGGGGTCCATAGACCCCAGAGTCAGCACTTCTGGTCTAGACGGTGATGACGGACCACACGCTGACTCAGCTCCTTCTGCGCCACATCACCTGGCCTTTAGGGACAGGTCTAAGACCCAGAACAGAAACACAAATCTTTAAAATGAACCTCAAAACCAATAAACATAACTTATATGGGGAAAGAATCAGAAAAAGAATGGATACATGTATAACTGAATCACTTTGCTGTACCCCTGAAGCTAACACAACACTAGAAAGCAATACACTCCAATATAAAATAAATAATTAAATAAACAGACCCCCAAACCAACCGAGCAGGTCTGGTGTGCAGGTGGGGCAGCCCAGGACCTGAGAGCCCTCAGCAGACCCCCAGAGGGAGCAGAATCAACTCTTGCCGAGAACCCTTTAGCAAAATGTCCTCAGGCTCCACACTACGCACAGAGAGGCTGGAGAGCAAAACTCATCAGCAAAGCAGAAATCTGCTGTGCTACCATCACAGCTAGGATTCAGCTTGTGAGAAACCCCAGGAGAAGCAAGAGAGGGCAGAACCAACATCACACGTATCCATTCAGCCATCTATCCACCTATCCACCCAATCTCCACCCTTGCTGCCTGCTGGACCCCCTGCCCCAGGCTGGGAGCGGACAAGGTCTGCGATCTAGGGAGGTAAGGGGGAACAGAGGGCATCCTGACTGCTGGTTAATGAGACAGACAGAATGCCTGGCCTCACAGCTCTTACACCCAGCAAGAAAAGTGAGACATTAACAGGGACCCATAGACCTACACACAAGACTTAGTCATGAGTACAGAGAAAAATGTCAAAGCAAGAGGTGATGGCATCTGGTGTACGAACAGAACTCAGGATGTACATGGAGTGTCGCCCTGCTTTCCAGGGGTGCACCCAAGGCTTACGGTGACCCACCCAAGGACAGTGAGTGGAAAAGCCAGGATTCCAACAAGGATCTGGCCTCCACATCAGGAGCCCCTTCGCTCAGGTACTCATGAAGCAGCCCGCCATGCCCTCTGGGTTCTGACGGTGCCGTCCCGTGGCCCACGTGAGCAGGTCCTCACCTCTAGGTCACAGAAGAGCAGGGGGCTCCGGTAGGTGTGGGCCAGCTTCACCACGGTGTTCCGGTGGATGCTGCAGTGGCTGTCCCGCCCAGCTGCAAAGAAGCCACGCCGGTCACCTCCACCTTCATGGTTGTGATGGAGGAAGCACTGGGCCTAGGAGGTCACATCCCCTCTCTGGGCCACAGTTTCTGCATTCTTTGGGTGACAGGCCTGTTCTATCTTCTTTTCAGGGCAGTCAAGATCATCAGATCAGAAAACAGGCTAAAGGGACTTGATAGAGTTGGAATAAACGCATGAGTTTCCTCATCTACAAAATGAGGAGCGTAACAGCACCTACTCTGCTGAGTTACTATAGAAAGTCCATGAACGAACACACAGAAGTGACCTGGCGTTCACTTCTCCACCAAAGCTTATCGAAAATAATGTGAGCCAGGCCCTTCGTGCCAGGAGCTGGCAGCCCAGCTGGGGGAGGGGGGCAGACACACCATCAGTGTAGGAAGAAGGGTGAGGAGTCGGACAGAGGCCTGCATGGACACCCCGAGGGCCCAGACAGCAGGGCTGGTCAGGACGGTGTCCCCCAGGGGGCAGAAAATTGGGGTCAGACACATAAAAAAGAGGAGAAAGTATGAGAAGCTACATGGTATAGTCATTAAAGGCACGGGCCCTGGAATATGACCAGCTACGGATGAACTCTGCTCTACCACTGTCTAGCTATGGGGCCTTTGGACGAGTTACCTAACCTCATGACCAGCTTCCTTCACTGTAAAAGAGAGACAATAGCACCTACCTCAATAGTACTTTTTGTGCAAATTAAGTGATACAGAAACAAAGCACGTAGAACGGAGTCTGGTCTATAGTGAGTACTCAATATAGGTTAGCTGTATATTTTTAAGGTTTTTAAATTTTTTTTAATGCGGATCATCTTTAAAGTTTCTACTGAATTTGTTACAATATTGTTCCTGTCTTATGTTTTGGTTTTTTGGCCAGATGGCATGTGGGATCTCAGCTGTCTGACCAGGGATTGAAGCCTCACCCCCTGCACTGGAAGGCTAAGTCTCACCAACTCGAGGACCAGGGAAGTCCCTGAGGTTAGCTACTATTATTTCCCCTGTTGCCATTACAGAGTCTCTGAGAACTGTCTGAAAAGAGTAACAGGAGATGAGCCACCAGGCACCCCAGGGCAATGATCTCAGCAGAATTAACCTGGCAGAATGATCAGCTCTGACTTGCACGGAGTCCACCACGGGCCCACCCACGGCAGCAGGCAGGGGAGGCACTCACCCCCTGTGGCGAGGAAGGCCACCTTCCCCAGGAAGAAGGCCGCGTCCAGGTGGCACAGGGACTCCTCCACGCTCTGCAGGCTGGGGCAGCCAGGCCAGGGCAAGAAAACAAGCAGAGGAATACTTCACAACAGAGAAGGCAGAAGAAGCCCCGCGCCTCTGATCCCAGAGAGGCCAGGGCATAAGACGAGGGTGACGGGAGACAGACCTGGAGGAACACTTTGTCCTTTTGTAGCTTTAAACTGCTTCTAATTACAAAGTGAGTCAAGTTTGTGAAACGATCAGATAGTAAATACTTGTGTACAACTAAAAAGTACAACTCCCCGTCTCCAGCATCACCTCTAGTTTTAACTCCCCAGAGATGACTGCCACAATAGTTTGGGGTGTAGTTCTTCTGGAATTTTCTTCATATGCAAATACAGACAGTGATATGCATATCAGCCAATTGGGTCTAATTGGGTTCGATGTCTCTATTACATTCTTTGGTATGACCGCACCATGCCCCAAACTAACTGCTTGCCCTGTGGTGGATATTTAAATGGTCTCCAGTTTTTCACTGTCACAAAGAACGCTGCATCGATATTGTTTCCTACATCTACTAAGCAGATGTTTCTGTAGAGCAGATGCTAGAAGTGGAAGGGCTGGGTCACAGTATGTGTCTTTTTAAAGTGTGGATAGCTATTGCTGAATTGCTTTCCAGTAAAATGACAGTGATTTTAAGTCATATCAGTTGTATGAAAACACTCTTATTCTCTAAACAAGGGCACCTTGACCTGCTGGGTTGAGGCTTTCACTCACTGGAGTCCAGGGAGCAATGAAAGACTCTGTTGTCTTTCAGGCCAAAAGCCATCTCGGTCGGGCTTCATGAATGAACAAGGCCTGAGACCAACAGCCCCATGGCACAGACGGTTCTCCGGTGAGCCTTCCGGGGAACAGAGAGACCTCACCCAAACAGCAACGGACCTGTGAGCCAGGGAGCCCACGGCAGGTCTCAGCCCTTTCTTGCCCCGCCTGGGCCTAAGTCACTGCTGACTGGTTCCCAGCGGTCAGGTCGTGCGGTCTGGACTTAATCCTTGGGTCTGCTGTCTCCGTGCCCCCCGGTTCTCAGGCATTTCTACCACAGCCTTCCCTTATCCCCCACCACAGGACTAGGTGTCTGCCCTGGTTTCTGTGCTGGACCCTGTGTCCCTAGCCTGCTGTCTCCAGGAAGGAGGGGAGGCCTTCCACCTGTATTCCCTAGGTTGGCTGCAGTCCTGACCCCAGGGTTGCCAGCACCGTGGGGAGGCCAGGCCAGGCCACAGGCATCAATATCACCCATGCTGCCACTGCCCCAGCCCCAGAGTGGACTGGGCTCTGACCCTGCCCAGGCCTGGACGGTCCTCCACACAGGCTGTGCTCCTGCCTTTACACCAGCCCTCCACCTGGGACATTCTGCTCACGGTCATCCTTGCCTGGCTAACTCCTTCTCATCTCGCAGGTGTTTTTTAACTGATTGATTGCCACGTGTGGCTTGTGCGCTCTTAGTTCCCCAACCAGGGATTGAACCCAGGCCCCCACAGTGAAAGCGCTGAGTCTTAACCACTGAACCGCCAGGGAATTCCCTCCGGTGTCTACATAGATGTCACCTCTGCCAGGAAGTATAGCTTGACCTGAGCCCTCAGAGTCAGAGGTCTTGTTCAGGCTCTCACAGTCCCAGGCTTCCCGCTTTGACAGTACACATCACAGGTACTGTAACTGTCTGTCCAAAAGTCTAGATTCCTCCCCTAGTGGACCTTGTTCTCAAGGTCCGTTTCACTCACATCTGTAATAAACATCTTGCGTCGGCACTGGCTCCTCCCTCTCACCCTCTACCTGCCCCCAGGCAGTCTCCCCCTGTCTCCTCTCCTTCCCTGGACAAGTGAGGCCACCGTCCCAGCACAGCCCTGAGCCGCACCTGAGCACTGACAGCCCCATCCTCTGGCTCTCACCTGTGTTTGCTGTGCAGGTTGACCACGAACACAATCAAGTCAATCCGGGGCCGATTCACGCTGCAGGGCAGAGGGAGGGACCTTGCTAAGTGGCTGAAAAATAAGAGATTGCAGGACTCAAGACTCATGTACCCACATCACAATGGCCGTTCACACGCTACCCTTGGTAGGGGAAGAGGCTGTCAAAAGCTCCTCCCCTATTCACCTGAAGCTTCTGTGTGTGTTCAAAATATTTATTTACCTGGCTGTGCCAAGTCTTAGTTGTGCCACACAGACTCTTCAATCTTTGTTGCTCTAAGCGGGATCTTTGCAACCTGCAGGGATTTTTTTTTTTCTTAGTTGTGGCTTGTGGGATCTAATCCCCGACCAGGGATCAAACCCGATCCCCCTGCATTGGGAGCACGGAGCCTTAGCCACTGTACCACCAGGGAAGCCCCCACAGGAAGCTTTTGTGGGCAAGACTCCTCAAGTGAGCACAGAGGCAGGGCAGAGCTGATCTTATTCAGATTTCCCCTGCTTTACTCTCCCTGCCAGAAAGTTTAGTAACTGCTTTGCCAAGAGGGGGTTTGGGATAGAAGATGGCATCTAGCCATCTATCCTGAATGCTGGGAGGGAGGCCAGGCTCAGAAGGGGAGGGGAAGGTGTTAGACCATGAAGTTTAGGGGTTAAGACTGAAGCCCTTTGGAGTGAGATAGAAGTGGGTTTAAATCCCAGTCTGTCAACTATCAGCTGTGTGACATTGCGAAGTCACCCTCAACATTCTTGTAAGTACTTGGTCTCAGATTGTCAAATACCCACCTGAAGCGTTTTGTCTTTTTTTTTGGAATCCTCTACTTCAGCCCATTTCCATTTATTCCTATTACTCATCTGCCTCTACCCCTCAGCTTCTAATTCAAGACTACCAAAAAGTATACAAAATATAACAAAAGTTAAAACACACACACACACACTCCTAAAAGTTCAGTTACCTAAAAATTACTACTATTAGTGTTAGAACATTTTTCTAACTATCTTTCCATGTACAAATGTATACACATTCAGACACTAGAATACAGTAGATGGAATCTAAAAATAGGATAATAGTATTTCCTTTTTTGGTAATGATTGCCATCTTGCTCAAGGAAGGCAATTTTGTCCACATTTTCCTTTAACTCTGATGCTAATTATTTTTTTAATCTTTTCCTATTTCTGAGCTACAGGGTTGAGTTTTTTTTTTTTTTTTTTTGATCTGTCGCATCAGGGTTGAGTTTATCAGTGATAGTGTTTGGTGTTCTATAGCCTAAGAGCCTGGTAAGACAGGTAGGGCACAGATGGACCTATAAACAATCTTTATTTCGAGGGAAAGATGATGTTCTCACTAGGAAAAGGCATCTCCAATTCCCATAAAGGAAATATGCTTTAGATTTGGATCATTCAACATAGACCCTTGGAGCTTATCTTTCAATCGGGGAGAATGACACCCACACATATTCAGTCACCTGACTCCTGCCAGCAGCTGTTTCTACTCCCTATCAGTTAGAAAAAGGAAAGCAAAATATACTTTAGTCACCTTTTCTCCAAATTTGGGGAATATCTGAGTAACTAACTGTTCTGGGCCGAGTACTGCTCAAGGCAGTGGGGCTTCCTCACCAGCCAGCAAAAGTGAAAGTCCCTGCCCTCAAGGGGCTAACCTTGGGGTGGCAGACTGGAAACAAGTAAACAAACACGTGAACAAGGAAATTTCTTTTTTATTAAAAACAACAACAACCACAACCAGCTCTGGCCAGTTTTATTACAGAAAAATTGTACATGGTTTACTTTTCACCCGTCTGCTCGGGCATGCTTCTAATAATACCAGAATCACCTGGATCAATGATAGCCAGTGTGCATCCTCTAGTATTTTCCATATGCTGTGCCCAATTCAATATTATTGCCACTGTAGTGATGGACATCGGTTTTGGCCAACGTGGCATAATATGGAAATTTCTTTAGAGTGACAAGTGCTAGAGGGAAACAGAAAAGCTGGCGTGACAGAGAAGTGACGGAGGACGCTTCACACGGACAGATCGCGCGTCAGGACGGAGGCTCCGAGCGGTGGGTCCAAGCTCGCCCCGCCTGCGCCGGCCTCTCTGGCCTTCCGCTCCACTCATATCCACTCCACCCCGCTCCCCGCTCTCCCCTGCGCCCAGGCCAGCGATCGGACATCTCCAGCGCAGGCTACTTACACCTTCAGCTCTGAGGTGCAGTCCGCCTTGAGCATCGAATCGGCCAGTTGCTGCAGAAGAGCATCCTCCGTGCCCACCAGCTGCCCAGAGAGAGAAGGCGGCCAATGGATCCCTGGATACAGCAGCCCCGCCGCTGGGCCCGGACAGCCGCGACCCCCGGAGCGCGCGAGGCCCTCTTTACCGAGAGGACTACGGCAGGCATTGGTGAGGGTCTGAGGTGTGCACCCGCTCCAGTTCCCCTCACTACCCGCCCCCCTCGCCCCTGAACCCTCCCTGAGACAGCCTCGTTTCTACCGGAGGCCTGACCCGGATACAGGGGGAAAACCACAACCGCGTCTTGGACCGCCTGCATCTACCCTGCGCGCGGGCTCCCGGCGTCAAGAGGCCAGCTAACTCTGATTGGTTCAGAAAGGGGCTCTCCCGCCCACCACGCTCCCGCCGGAGCAGCCCGGGCCAGAATCTCAGAACGCCGCAGAGGGCCTGGCCGCTGAAGCGCGGCCCAGGAGGAAAGGCGGGCGCTGGAATCGGGGCTGCTGACGCCTACCAAGATGGTGGCCGTGTTCAGGCCAGGCAGCCTGTCCAGCGGCCGTAACACCGACATCCCCGCTGACTGACGGAACTGCCGGTCTCAGGGTGCGCGCCGCGCTTTCAAACAGCCCTCTGGCTCGTCCCTAGTGCGTAACCGCGGGACACGTGACACTATCTGGGCGGGGCTTCCTGTGGGGCGGGGCCAGACAGGGCCTTCTTAAAGGAGACAATACCATTTTTCCTTTAAAAAAATTCATCTTTTATTGGGGGATAGCCGATTAACACACCATGTTGTGATAGTTTCAGGTGAACAGAGAAGGGACTCAGCCATAGAAACACATGTATCCGTTCCGCCCCACCCCCCCAAACCCTGCTCCCCTCCAGGCTGTCATATAACATTGAGCTGAGTTCCATGTGCTAGACAGTAGGTCCTTTCTCAGGGGAAGTTTTCCACGGCTGCCCCTAGGCACCAAAGGTGCTGCCTGCGAGACAGGACTTTTATTTCACTACTGGGAGAAAGACTGTATTCAGTGATGTGTTTATTCATTTTTCCTTCACTCATGGTCATTCCAGGTGCTCTTGTTCAGTCGCTCAGTCAGTTCAGTTCAGTCGCTCAGTCGTGTCCAACTCCTTGTGACCCCATGGACTGCAGCACGCCAGGCCTCCCTGTCCATCACTAACTCCTGGAGTTTACTCAAAGTCATGTCCATTGTGTGATGCCATCCAACCATCTCATTCTCTGTCATCCCCTTTTTCTCCCGCCTTCAATCTTTCCCAGCATCAGGGTCTTTTCAGATGAGTCAGTTCTTCGCATCAGATGGCCAAAGTATTAGAGTTTCAGCTTCAGCATCAGCCCTTCCAATGAATATTCAGGACTGTTTAGTCACTAAATCATTTTTAACTCTTTGCGACCCCATGGACTGCAGCATGCCAGGCTTCCCTGTCCTTCACAGTCTCTTGGAGCTTGCTCAAACTCATGTCCATTGAGTTGGTGATGCCATCCAACCATCTCATCCTCTGCTGCCTCCTTCTCCTCTTGCCCTCAATCTTTCCCAGCGTCAGAGTCTTTTCCTATGAGGCAGCTCTTCACATCAGGTGGCCAAAGTATTGGAGCTTCAGTTTCAACGTCAGTCTTTCCAATAAATATTCATGGTTGATTTCCTTTAGGATTGACAGGTTTGATCTCCTTACTGTCCAAGGGACTCTCAAGAGTCTTCTCCAACACTATGGTCGAAAGCATTGGTTCTTCGGCACTCAGCCTTTTTTATGGTTCCAACTCTCATATCCATACATGACTACCGGAAAAACCATAACTTTGACTATATGGAACCTTTCCTGACAAGTGATGTCTCTCTTTTTTAATACGGTAAATTTGTCTCTTCCAGCTCAGTTGACTCATTCCTTGTAGCTGCTCAGAACAAAATCTTGGGTCATTCTTAGCTCCTTTTCTCTGCACCTCACAGCCAATTTCTGGTTCTGTTCTTAAAATGCATCCAGAAGCTGACCATTTCTCACCACTTGCACCCCCCAGTCAGGAGAAGATGCTGGTATCTCTCATTGCGTCTACTGTAGTAGACTTCTCACAGGCTCCCTGTGTCCACACTGATCTCCAGGGCTGCTGGCTAGTCTCATACAGCAATCAGAGTCTTCCTTTTGAATAAGAAATCAGAGCAGGCCACTTTTCTGGTCAAAACCCACTGGTAGTCCCCCTCTCACTCAGAGTACATTGCAAACGCCTTACATGACCTTTGAGGCTCTATGTGTTCTGACCCTTGACGGACTCCCCAGCCTCATCTTCTGTCTTTCTCTCTTTAACACCTGCTCCCAGGGGCTTTCCTTGTGGCTCAACTAGTAAAAAATCCACCTGCAATGCAGAAGACCTGGGTTCTATCCTTGGGTTGGGAAGATCCCCTGAAGAAGGGAAAGGCTACCCACTCCTGTATAATCTAGTCAAGGCTATGGTTTTCCAGTGGTCAGGTATGGATGTGAGAGTTGGACTGTGAAGAAAGCTGAGCACCGAAGAATTGATGCTTTTGAACTGTGGTGTTGGAGAAGACTCTTGAGAGTCCCTTGGACTGCAAGGAGATCCAACCAGTCCATCCTAAAGGAGATCAATCCTGGGTGTTCATTGGAAGGATTGATGCTGAAGTTGAAACTCCAATACTTTGGCCACCTCATGCGAAGAATTGACTCATTTGAAAAGACCCTGATGCTGGGAAGGATTGGGGGCAGGAGGAGAAGGGGATGACAGAGGATGAGATGGCTGGATGGCATCACCAATTCGATGGACATGAGTTTGGGTGAACTCCAGGAGTTGGTGATGGACAGGGAGGCCTGGTGTGCTGCAATTCATGGGGTCGCAAAGAGTCGGACACGACTGAGCGACTGAGCTGAACTGTATAGTTCATGGGGTCGCAAAGAGTTGGACTGAGTGACTTTCACTTCATTCACCGGGACCTTTGCCCCTGCGGTTCTGGCTGAAATGCACTTGCAAATAGTCACTTGGCTTGTTTCCTCACTTTATTCATGTATCTGCACCAGCGTCACTGGATCAGAGGAGGCTTTCTGAACAATCTCATCTAAAATAGCGAGTGTGGGACTTCCCTGGTGGTCCAGTGATGAAGACAGGGCTCCCGAAGCGGGGGGCCTGGGTTTGATCTCTAGTCAGGGAATTAGAGCCCGCGTGCTGAGACTGGAGATTCTGCGTGCCTCAGTGAAGATCCTGTGTTGCACAACAGAGACCTGACACAAATAAGTAGAAAATAATAATGAAATAAAGTAGCAAGCCCTGGGATTTCCCTGATGGTCCAGTGGTTAAGACTCTGAGCTTCCAATGCAGGGGTCCTGGCTTCCATCCCTGCTTGGGTATCTAAGATCCCACGTGCTATTCAGCTCAGGGAAAAAAAAACTTATGTATATATAGCAAGCCCTCTCATAATTCCTCTCTCTTTTCTGCTCAGTTTTCTCAAAAGCACTTCACATATTGCTTACAACTGTACAGCATCTGAGATTTTGCAAACTAATAAACTGTTTCTATTTATTAGGGTTTAGCAAAAGTCTTTTCATGGGTGCTGCAGGAGACATGGAACTCCTGGGTAAGGGGCAAAGGACATTATTATTACTCACAGAGAAAGCAGTCGCTGATACTTTATTTTTGTGTCATTTTTTCCCATGTTCCCCAAGCACTGCAAAGGACCCATTGTGTTTGTCTGTATACCTTGCGCACGGCATCATCAGAGAGGAACACAGAAGTTCATACTGCTTTTATAGTGAGTGATAAGCATGCTTGTTCTTTTTCCAGGAGGAGATGTTACCTCATCCCTCAACGTTGCTTGTTATAAACACAGCCCTGAGAAATGGCCTGGGTAGGCAGCTCTCAGGGCCTTGCTCTCTTGGCTTGCCCAGCAAGAACTTGCAGGGACTCAAAGCCCATGGCAGACTGCTTCTCCTAACAGTTATATAGTTACCGGCTCATTGTCTCTCCAACTAAAGTATAAAACACAAAGGACAAGGATTTTGTCAGTTTGTACATCCAGCACTTTAGAAAGTGCTTGGTAGGGACTTTCCTGGTGGTCCAGTGGCTAAGACTCTATGTTCCCAATGCAGGGGGCCCAAGTTGGATCCCTGGTCAGGGAGCTGGATCCCACATGCTGAAACCAAGAGTATGCATGTTGAAACTAACGATCCCGCACTCCACAATGAAGACTGAAAATCCTGTGTGCCGCAACTAAGGCCTGCTGCAGCCAACGTCAATAAATATTTTTAGAAGGAAAGCCTTTCTTATTCATATAATAAAAATACTTTTAAAAATAAATAAGAAGTATCTACAACTACAGAGTAGTTGCTCAATAAATATTTGTCGAATGAGGCCCTTAGAGAGTCAAGGAAAGACTTTGGACTCTGCTCATCATGTTCCAGGAGGGGCTGAGCTGAGACCCATTCGGTCCCACCTGTGTGGAGTGCCTGCCAGGGCTGGGCCTGATGCTGGGCTGACCCGGGCACAGAGGTGACCTTCCTGCTGTCTGGAGTTTTCAGGGTGGACAGGCAGATAACAGCAATGAAAGGCAGCACAGTGGGCGAGAGTCACCCTGGCAAGCAGCTGGAGCCCAGATGCAGGTGCGTGAAAGCTCCCTGGGGAGAGCCCCATTACACTTTGCTGACTGTTGGCTGAGGCATCAAGGCAAGTTGATGCTTGTCCTCCAGGTAGTGCAATAGAAAATAGTGGTGTGTAAGACCCATCCTGTGATGAAGGGTAGAGATTGGCAGGAAACTCAGATCCAGGCCTGGAAATTCTTGTATTAATATCATCAGAACCCAGAACTGGAAGCGCCATCAGAGACCCTCTGGGCCAGTGTGTTTGGAACTGACTTTTGTGGAACCCTAGGGAGATGCTGCCTCGGTGGGGGTGGGCACTGTGAGGGGCAGGGGGAAGCTGAGTGGGTGGGATTGGGCAGCCTTTTTCCACCATTTAACAGAAGCAGCTCTGGCTTTATCTCTATTGCATGTTGAGCTTCCCACCAGCTTTTGTGTGGGATTTCCCTGGTGACTCAGTGGTAAAGAATCTGCCTGCCAATGCAGCGGACAAGGGTTTGATCCCTGATCCGAGAAGATCCCACATTCTGCGAAGCCACTAAGCCCGTGTCCCACAACTATTGAAATCTGTGTCTTAGAGCCCATGCTCCACAACAAGAAAAGCCCCAATAAGAAGTTTGCGCACCACAACTAGAGAGTAAGCTGGTGCAGCTACCAAGACCCAGCACTGCCAAAAATAAATGGATAAATAAAAATTATAAAAAACTTTTGTGTGAATAAAGAATCACATGACTAAAACAATATCCAAGGGCCATGGATCACTTTTAAAAAACAGATTTATTAAGGTGTCATTGACACATAATAAGCTACACATATTTAATGTGCATGATTTGATAAGTTTTGACATAAAGATACACCCAGGAAGGCACCATCCCAATCATTTTATAATGAGCATATCCATTACCTCCAAAGTTTCTCTGTGCCCTTTTGTCATCCTCTGCCACCTCCTCTCTGCCCTCCCACTCTGAAATGTTGAACAGCACTTTGGCAGCTTCTCTCATCAGAGTCCAACATTGGAAATGCCCAAAACGTCCTTCCGTGGTGAACAGATAAACAAGCTGTGGGGTGCTGATACAGGCAGCATCATCAACGGAGTGAGCACTGTGCTGAGCAACAGAAGTCAGACACAAAAGAGCTTGGACTGTGAGACCCCATTTACGTGAAGCGCAAGTCCAGGAAAAGCTGATCTTTGGTGACAGAAGTCAGATCACTGAGTGTCTGTGGGAAGGTGGTGCTGACTGTCAAGAGGCAGGAGGGAATTGTCTGGGATGAGGAAAACACCCTAGATGTGATCCGGGTGCTGATTGCAAAAGTGTATACACAGGTAAAAATTCATCACTATATTTTACAGGCTTGAGCTGGGCTCCCCTGCTGGCTCAGATGGTAAAGAATCTGCAATGCAGGAGACCTGGGTTCAATCCCTGGGCCTGGGAGATCCCCTGGAGAGGAAACGGTAACCCACTCCAGTATTCTTGTCTGGAGAATCCCATGGACAGAGGTTGCCTGGCGGGCTACAGTCCACTGGGTCGCAAAGAGTCAGACACGACTGAGCAACTAACACTTTCATACCTTGTATCTTAATAAAACCCCTCTGGAGAACTTCCTTGGTGGTACAGTGGATAAGAATCTGCCAGCCAATGCAGGGGACATGGGTTTGACCCCTGGTCCAGGAAGATTCCACGTGCTGTGGAGTAATTAAGCCTGTGCGCTGCAAGTACTGAACCTGTGTGCCTAGAGCCTGTGTTCCGCAACAAGACGTGCCACCGCAACGAGAAGCCTGCACAGCAAGGATGAGTAGCTCCTGCTTGCTGCAACAGAGACCAAGCAGAGCCAAAATAATAATAATAAACACTAACAATTAATTTAAAAATCTTTCTTTGAAAAGATGTGAAAATCACTCAGTCGTGTCCGACTCTTTGCGACCCCGTGGACTATCCAGTCCATGGAATTCCCCAGGCCCCAATACTGGAGTGGGAGCCTTTTCCTTCTCCAGGGGATCTTCCCAACCCAGGGATCGAACCCAAGTCTCCCGCATTGTGGGTAGATTCTTTACCAGCTGAGCCACAAGGGAAGCCCAAGAATGCTGGAATGGGTAGCCCATCCCTTCTGCAGCAGATCTTTCCGACCCAGGAATCGAAACTGGGTCTCCTGCCCCGCAGGTGGATTCTTTACCAACTGAGGTATCAGGGAAGTCCGAAAAGATGTCAACATCATTAAAAAAAAAAAAAAAATCCCTCCGGAAACTCAAACTCACTCCCCTTGGATACAGGGGAGAGGACCCTTGCAGGACTCCCAGGTGGTCTCAGAGCTGGCAGGCTGTGTGTGGAATGGGGTGGGGGACCCAGAGACCCAAAGCCACTTTACCCATGGCCGTTCCCACCTGCCCGTCCTCAGTTTCTGGGAGTGGACTCCCCAGGGAGACAGCTCCTCAGAGCCTCTTCCCCGCCCCGTGGGCCTCCAGGGCTGCTCTCTCCCCCTGAGACAGTAACCACTGCTGTTCATGGAATGCTCACCG
Organism: Ovis aries; assembly: GCF_016772045.2. Lineage (NCBI taxonomy): Eukaryota > Metazoa > Chordata > Mammalia > Artiodactyla > Bovidae > Ovis > Ovis aries. Next base: position 218,792,457 of record NC_056056.1, read on the forward strand.
GGCAAATGAAACTCTGCACACCCTCTGTCTATAGCACAGGTGGGAGGACCCAGGCTTGGGCACGGGACCCCCTCCCACTCCCCGCCCCTCTGGCGACTGTCACTGAGAAGCTGAATGATCTTGGAGAGGGAGAGGGTAAGCCGCTGCACCTCTCTGAGCCGAAACTGTGTCATCCCCCAAATGGGCTTTAACACCCACCCAGCTGGAGGAGCAAATGAAGTGATGTGGGGGCAAGGCCTGGCATGCCCAGGGGGGCTCGGTGCCTGAAAGCCATGACCACCTAGGCTGTACCCCAGCCCGGGGGGCTCTGGGGCTGGTGAGGAAGAACCCAGCCCCTGCGAGGGAGCCTGCAGCCCAGGCTAGGGCTCTGACCCTGGCATTGAGACTTTCTTGCCATGTGACCTTGGAGGACCAATAAATGAGTTAATATAAACAAAGCACTGAAGCAGTGCCTGGCATATGATAAATGCTACATTGGACCAAGGTGTCCAGACCCTCAGTCTTGGTCCCCTCATTGGCTCTATTTGCTATTGCTTTGGTGTTCCACCCCCATGCCAGGGACCCGATCTCTCCGTACCCTCAGACGACAAGCCTCCCAATCTCCTAGTTATGTTGGTCGGGGCCGCTTCCTCTTGGGGCCCAGCAGCCTGCTGGGTGACTCCCATCCGTCCCCAATTTATCCTGCCCTGCCTGTCATCTCTGCACCACGTGCACAGTGCAGGGGATCCAGAAAAGGCTGGTTGCCAGGGCAACGGAGGATAAAGCCCTTGCTCTGCCAGGCTGCTGATTGGCGGAGGCGGGTCCCACCTCCTGCTATCCTGAGGGTGGGGGCAGAGGGAAGGGTCTCCGATGGGCGGGGAGATGTACAGGCTGCCCAGCCCAGGACCGCCCCCTAGCCCAGGCAGAGCCCCTGGGCCTGAGAAACTGTCTCCCGTGGGGGGCGTTGGCCTTGCCCCTTCTCTGCTTCCCACACCCAGGGCGGCTGCAGATGGCAGCATCTCTGGGGACAGCAGCTACGACTGAGTCCGCAGGCCTACACTGAGCTGCTTGGGCTGAGGCGGCGTGCTCAGCCCAGAGCCCCCGGAACAGGCTTCTGCAGGGCTTGAGGTGGGTCTGCGGGCGCGGGGGTTGGGCTGCCAGGTGGAGAGGTGCCAGCGGCTTGAGAGGCAGGGAAAGGAGGTCTGCAACCCTTGCACTGTCCTGGATGGGACTTGCGCTGGAATGGGGGCTAGAAAATTCCTTATAGGTCATCTGGTAACCCCCATCCCTACCTCGTCATTGTGCAGGGACACGCTGAAGTTCAGAGAGAGTGAGGAGTGACCCAAGGTCACACAGAAGGCCAGTGGAGGTTTTGCTTCAGCTGAGCCAGTCCTCTGAGAAGCCAGAAGGAGGTCTGGGGTCCTCAGTTGCCCCAGAATGCCTGGGATTTTCTTCACAGGGCTGGAGAGGGTGGGAGACCCAGACCACTGCTCCACGGGCCCACAGCACTGCGGCTGAAACAGCTCCTGCTCTGTCCAAGTCCCCCATCCTCATGTTTAAGCTCAAAGGAGCCTGGGGTCCTGGGTGGGCCAGGGGAGGGGGCCTGAACCTCTCGGCCTCAGTCAGGCTGGTTTGGACCAGCCTTCCTGCTCGTAGATCCCCTTCTCCGCCTCCCCCAAACCCAGGCCACACCAGCAATTCAGAACCCTCTCTTTGGCTCTCCAGAAAGGCAGATGGTTAGGAGAACAGGCTCTAGGCCGACTCTGGGCCATTAGCACACTCTTCATTTTATTCCTCGGTGAAGAGAATAGGGCACCTTGAGCCACTGCGGTTCAGAGCAGCCAGTGGGGACCCTAGAGGGCACGGGAGGGCTTCCAGATGGATGCAGGATTGGGGAGCAGCACCTCTCCCTCCCCTGGGGTCACAGCCCTCCTCGGAGACCCACCCGGCAGTGGAGGGACAAGAGGGCTGGAGTCTGGAGACCAAGGTCTGAGAACCTGGGGCTTCTCAGGCAGCCCTGGAGGCCATTCTTCCCTCCCTAGAAGACAAGGTGGGCCTTCACTCATTTCGCTCAGTTCAGGTGTCTTTCCCCATGAAGCCTCAGGACATCGCTGGGGGACTGGAGTCCAACTCCATCACGTCTCAGCTGGGTAACTCAGGGCAAGTTAGCGGGCTTCTCCAGTCCCAGTTTCTTCATCTATAAAATGTGGACAATGATACTTACCCCAGAGACCTGTTGTAAGGTCTGTGACTCCATTCTGACCGTGTTCTCCCTGCCTGGCAGGCAGAGGTGGGGCTCCTCACCCTACCCCTTTCTCACACCTCAGGAGCCATTCAAAGGTGGATTAAATGGGTCCTGATTTGTCCCATGTCTGGAGAAGATAATCTGTGGTGTGGCTTTTGAAGTATGGATAGGAGTTTGCCAGATGAACATGAACACAAAGGACATTCCAGGAAAATGAAAGCACACACAGAGATGGAGACTGGATAACAAGCAGGCACACGCACCTGACTGACAAGTGGTTCCCTCTGGTGGTGTGGCATGCAGATGAGGTTGGCATGGTTGGCAGAGAGCAGGGGCGGTCCACTCTAAGGAGCTGGATACATGTAACACTTGTGAATCACCTTAAACCTGCCAGCTTCCATTTCCTGCTCTCCCCACCTCTGGTGCCCTGGAAATAACATCAGCTAGTATTCATCGAGTGCTGATTCTGCACCAGGCAGCATGATGCTAAAGGAACTTTAGGCATTGTCTTGTTAAACATTCACAGAGACCTTAAGAAGTGGGTCCTACTTCTATGCCCATTTTACAGGTAAGAAAACCGAGGCTCAGCGAATAAGAACAAAGTGCTATGTAGCACTCAGTAAGCGTCAGGCACTGGTTCTTAGCACTTTATATAAATTATCTCTTGCAACAGTCACAACAGCCCTATAATTTCCCATTTTTACGGACATGGAAATCAAGGCTCTTCTTTGGGGGCTGCTGCCTGTGTCCACACTCTTATAATTATGACATGGGGCATGGGCCTGAATGTGGGAGCCTGTGCAGACCTTGTTGATATCAACGAGGTCCCCTGGGGATGGGTGGCTGTTCACCACGCTTTCACCAGGCGACACCTGGCCAGGATGTGAGGGTGGCTGGGGACCCACTCATCTGTGAGGGGGTTGGCAAGTGGCAGCCTCTGCAGACACCCAGTCAGAGCCGGGAGAGGGGGCTAGGAGGAGGACCGCCCGAGTCGTCCTTTACTGAGAGCTCTGAGAGGTCAGTCACCTCACCCGGTCCCCTCAAGTCTCTGGTAGTTGTCCCCCCTTCTACTCGGGGCAATGCTGAGGCCCGGAGTGGTTAGGCAACGGGCCTGAGGCCACACGTTCTGTTGAGGGACTGAGCCACATTGGGCCCTCCGCTATAGGCTTCCTTGTAGGGGGGTGAGTAGGAGCTCGGTGGGCCCCTGGGTGGGCCCCTGGGTGGGGAGCTGTGTGCCTGCTCAGGGGCCAGGGTGCTGAGTCACTGCCCTCCACTCTCCGGGTGTCGGTCTCCCCACCCGCGAGGTGATGCTCTGGCCGCCCGGCTCCGTGAAGACCGCGGGTGCCCCCTCCGGGAGGGAAGGTGGATGGGAGGATGGACAAGCCGCCCCTCTGCTGGTTCTCACCGACCGTGTCTCAGCAGCCAAGGCCGCCGCGATGCCGCACTTCCTGGACTGGTTCGTGCCTGTTTACCTGTTCATCTCTGTGCTCATCCTGGTGGGCTTCGGAGCCTGCATCTACTACTTCGAGCCCGGCTTGCAGGAAGCGCACAAGTGGCGCATGCAGCGCCCCCTGGTGGACCGCGACTTCCGCAAGACGCTGATGGTCCGCGACAACCTGGCCTTTGGGGGCCCCGAGGTCTGAGCTGCCCTGTGCTGGTGGCCGTGGGGGGTGCCCTCTCCCTCGCCACCCAGCCTGGAGACCCTGGGGCAGAGGGAGGCCACCCCTGGTCCTCCGGGCGATCGCTCTGCAGCCTGGCTGAGCAGTGCCTTGAGATGTCGCTGCTGCTGATGGCCCCGGGCTTGCTCTCCAGGTTAAGCTGGCTCACCCCACACCTGCCCTCCCCAGCTCTGTGGACACCGTCCTGCCCGCCCCCCCCCCCCCCAGTGCCTTTGTGCTGCCGGCGCTCCTGGCCCTCCACCCAGAGCCAGGCACTCTGCCTGTCCTGAGCCTCCAGGTCTCCCACATCCCTTCTGGATCCTGGGTGACATTCGGCTCCCCACTCCAGCCAATGGTCTCGACCCTGCAGCTCCACGGGCCAGGCTTCAAGGCTGATGCAAGGAAAGGGCCCCCTTTGGAGGGAAGTCAGCTTAGGCCAGCCCAGTTCTAACACTCTGGACCCAAACTTAGCGTGAATGAGTGTGTGTGATGGTGCGTGCCAGGGGCAAGACCATAGAGGAAGGAGGTGTGTGCATGTGTGTGTGGGTGTGATAGAGGGAGAGAAAGTTTGGGAGGAGTGAGCAGCCTTGGAGACAGCAGGGTGTGGGGGAGAAGCATGTATGTGTGAGAGGGAGAGGGGGGACCCAGGCAGGATGGGAAGTGGGGGACGGAGTGAGTTCCATGGGCATTATGGGGGCCACCAGCAGCAGTTCCCGCCCCCTCCCTTGGCTGGACTCCCCCCTTTCTCTCCTTTCCCAAGACTGAGGCTGCTGGCAGGAGCCCTGCCTTCTCTCCTGGTTCTGTGCTGTTCCCCTCAAGCCCACCTGGGAACCCCCTCCTATGTGGAGCACCACCCTTTTTTTCTGGACATCTATTGGCCACCTGCCTCACTCCCCTCCTCTGGGGCTTCCACCTTAATTTATTGCAATAATAAAGACTCCATGACTATCTCAGCAGGACTGTCTCCTTTCCTAAAAGTAGGGTCATGTCTATCATCTCACCGGGTCCTCATAAAAAACATGATAGTTCAGGGACTTCCCTGGTGGTGCAGTGGATAAGAATCCTCCTGCCAATGCAGAGTACACGAGTTCAATCCTTGGTCTGGGAAGATCCCACGTGCCATAGAGGAACTAAGTCCATGCACCACAAAGTCTGAGCCCATAGAGCCTGTGAGCCACAGCTACTGAGCCTGAATGCTGCAACTACTGATGCCCGCGTGCCCAGAGTCTGTGCCCTGAAACAAGAGAAGCCCCCAGAGTGAGGAGCCCAAGAACCACAACAAAGAGTAGCCCCCAGTCGCGGCAGCTAGAGAAAGCTCGTGCCCAGTAATGAAGACCCAGTGCAACCAGAAACAAACACAAACAAACAAAAAACCCCCACGATTGTTCACTATCCCCCATTTGGGGGATGGGAACCGAATCGCCAAAAGGAAAGAGCAGTTTCTCAGTGGGTGCACCGTTGACTCTTTGGATGAGATCATCCTTAGCTGTGGGAGGTTGTCCTGCGCGTGGTAGGGTGGTGAGCACCTCTGGGCTCCATGCACTAGAAACCAGCAGCCCTGTGCCCTCCCCTGACCCAGGACAACCAAAAATGCTAACTGGAATCCCCGGGGGTAGAGAACCAGTGAGGATATAAATCCAGGCACAGAGATGCAAAACAACACAGCCTGATACCAAACAGAACGTCCTTTCCTTCTCACGGTTCTTTCCTATGGAGGTTATCCAGACTGGTCTGGTGGCTAGGTCCATGCAGTGTTCAGGGACCCGAGTTGCTCCTCTCTTGCAGAAGGGATGTTGTCGGTTGGTGCCCCCCACCCCCAGGGGGCTCTTCTGCATCCTGAGGAGCAGGGTGGAGGGAGGGTGGAAGGCTTGAGGGACACTGTGGCTGGCTGGACCCTTACTTCCCTTTACACCTCACTGGCCAATACTTAGTCACATGGGTACTCCTAGCTGCAAGGAGGCTGAAAAGAACTATATGTCCATTAAAAAAGCCCCTCCTTTGGAATTTTGGTTCAACATGTACACACTGCTATGTTTAAAATGGATAACCAACAAGGTCCTACTGAATAGCACATGCAGCCCTGCTCAGTGTTATGTGCCAGCCTGGATGGCAGGGGAGTTTGGGGGAGAATGGATTCGTGCATTAATATATGTATGGCCAACTCCCTTCATTGTCCACCTGAAACTATCAGAGCACTGTTAACTGGCTAAACTCCAATATACACTAAAAAGATAAAATAAACCCTCCCTCCTTGAAAGGGGGAGAGCACATGGAGGCAGCTGGCATTCTGTCTCTTCTTTTAAATTTTTGGCTACACCCTGCAGGATCTGGGATCCTGCAGCCAGGGATCTTAGTTCCCTAACCAGGGATTGAACCCATGCTCCCCGCATTGGAAGGCAGAATCTTAACCACTGAACCATCAGGGAATCCCTGCCATTCAATTTTCATAGGGATTTGCCAAGGGCACAGGGCAAGGGGCTGAGATTTGGACTGGATCTCCTTATCCCAGGCCCAGGCTTGCTCATAAACAAGCCCCATCTTAGGAGTCAGCCAGGACAAAAGCTATCTTCTCTCAGCTCAAGGAGTGGGGCTACCCTCCTCACTGGAGCGAACCTGGGAATCGCAGGGGCTGTCTTGCAGAACCAGGTTAGAGCTAGGTAAGAGAGGCACCAGTGCTGGGCACCTCTCCTGTCGCAACCCGGCCTGGCTCTGTTGTTTCTGAGTCTCACCGCCCTGACCTCCGTCTGACCCAGCAAAGCGTTCTGTAGCTTTCAGAGATTCTCCCAGACTACCGCCCGACTCCTGCAGCCACGAGGCACCAAACTGAAAACAGCTGCTCCTGGACTCAGCCTTGGCTGGACCCTGGGGCTCAAGGATGTCATCAGTGCTCCATCAAGCCATCCTTCCCTCTTCCCGTCTCACTCAGCCCTGCGGGCTTCATCCAGGTGGATTTTTCTTCTCCATGAGGCGCTCAGTTGCCCAGACAGTCCCAGGTTCACACAGCCCTAGGGCCTTGATTTCAGGAAGGAGCACATGTCATGTTCAAGCAAAAAGTTCCCATGAGCCCCCAGCTCTTGAGCTCAGGGGATGGGTACGCTGATCACCAGGCAGCTCTGGCTCCAGCCACAGGGGACGGGGCTGGAGTGACTCTGCTGATCTCGTGGTCTGAGGGGGTAGGTTGCAGCTGTTACCTAAGGGAAGAGGGGGAGGGGAGGGGAAAGGGAAGGGTGGTTGGGTGAAAACCAAGAGGGACTGAGACTGCTGCTTTACGGAGGCAGATACAAGGGTGAAGAGAAGTGAACCAGGGTGACCAGGGGGTTACCAGCGCCTGGATTTGAGACTGGGAGTCTGGGATGGGGAGGAGGGACAGAAACCCTCCTCCAGAGTTTGGTGGGTATGTGAGTTGGGCTCTCTGTACAGACTTTCAGGCATGCAGGGCGTGGCAGAGGTAGGTGAGCAGGAGAGTGTGTTCTGTAGGGACCCACTGGAGGGCAGGGCCCTTCCAGTGTCTTCCATCACCCAACACCAGAATGAGGGGGGAACCGACACCACCCACACCACCCACTCGGTAGCCAGTTCCACACGCCTCAGTGTCTCGGGCAGCGCCAGCCCCGATGTGTTTTGCGCTCTCTTCCTCTCGAGGGGGCAGGAGGGGGTGGGTAATGAACTTCTTACTTTACAAGGCTGAGTGGGTAGAGGTGTGAGGCATGAGGGAGGGGGCTGGGAGGCCAGGACTAGGAGCTGGGTGCTGCCCCAGTTTATCAGGAAAGTGGAAAGTGCCCTCGCAGAAGCTACATGCATGAGTTAGGACCAGTGATTGCCAGGGACAGAAAAATCCCGACTTGGGTAAGAAGGGGAAAGTTATCACAAAGACACTGGGGTGGTCCAGCCCTGTAGGATAGGATAGTGGCAGGGACTCAGGACAGCTAGACCAGGCATTCCCTCTTAGGACTCTCTTTCAAATCTTTTTTTTTTGGCTACATCACATGACCTGTGGGATCCTAGTTCCGCAACCAGGAATCGAACCCATGTCCCCTGCAGTGGAAGTATGGAGTCTTAATCACTGGGCCTCCAGGGAAGTCCCCTCAAACCATTTTTCATTCCTGTTTCTGTATACCCATTTCACTAACCACCCCTGCTGCCCCCATCATGGAAAATGCAGTAGCCAACTGCTGGCAAATTTTATGTCTCACAGCTCCAGGCACTGGAGAGAGAGTTACCCATCCCTCGCTCTGGCTGCAGGGCTTCCCAGGTGGCGCTAGTGGTAAGAACCTGCCTGCCAAAGCAGGAGACATAAGAGGTGCAGGTTTGATCCCGGGATGGGGAAGACCCCCTGGAGAAAGAAATGGCAACGCACTCCAGTATGCTTGCCTGGAGAATCCCATGGACAGAGGAGCCTGGCGGGCTGCAACAACTTTGCATGCACGAACATACTCTCTGGCTGCAAGCACAGATATCTCAGGGGAAGGATTCACGGCTCATCCTAGCTCAGACGCCCATTTTAAACTCCACTCGAGGCTGGGGCAGGGTCCTCTGTAAGGTCCAGCTTGGATCAGGGTCCTCTGGACCAGCCCACGTGATCTGGGCTCAGGTCCTCCCAGGACCTGACTCCGATTCCTGTGTGTCAGGTCTCTTGGGATGTTACGGAAGGAAGTCAGGGCTCAGAAGGAATGACGAAAATTTCTCCCTCACCCCTAGTCCAGACCCATCAGACAGTCCCTCCTGGATTATTAGGCTTAACTGGCTGAGTCAGGGAAGGCCTCAGACTAGATCTGGCCTGCAGCCAAGTTTGAACAAATGCAAATTAATTGGCAACCTTTTTAAGTCAGGAGATTTCACATGAAAGTCTTTTTCTGACTCCTCTTTCTTTTTTTTTTTTTTAAGCTGCACCACACTACTTGCAGGATATTTGTTCCCTGACCAGGGATCGACCCCATGCCTCCTACGTGGGTGGAAGCATGTAGTCCCAACCACTGCACTGCCAGAAAATCCCAATTCCCTCTTTAAAAATAAAAATTCTGGCCATACTGGATCTAAAGTGTGAAGGTGTTCAAGGTTACGAGCTTCACAGCCTCAGCGGGGTTGCGGGGGTAGTGAAATGGGTGTACAGAAACAGGGGGAGGTTGACTGTGACCCTACCCGAGGCCTGAGCAGGGGCCGGTCTTCTTCACAGTGAGGCTGGCTGTATCCACGAGTCTTGGCAGAATCTACCATCCCAGGTTGCCAAGGAGACTGAAGCTGAGAGGGTAGGGGATTTACCCAAGCCTTCTGCTCTTAAGCCTGGATGCTTTCCCAGTGCTCTCCCCAGGGCTTATCACATTAATATTTATTTACTTAGTCTTTATTTTTTATTGGAGGACAATTGCTTTACAATGTGTTGGTTTTTGCCATACATCAATGAGAATCAGCCATCATTATGTGTGTGTGTATATATATATCCCCTCCCTCTTTTTGTCGTCATTCAGTCATTAAGTTATGTCCAACTCTTTGTGATCCCATGAACTGCAACACGTTGGCTTCCCCGTCCTTCACTATCTCCCAAAGTGTGCGCAAATTCATGTCCATTGAGTCAGTGATGCTATCCAACCATCTCATCCTCTGCCGCCCCCTTCTCCCCTTGCCCTCAATCTTCCCCAGCATCAGGGTCTTTGCCAATGAGTCGGCTCTTCGCATCAGGTGGCCAAAGTATTGGCGCTTCAGCTTCAGTCCTCCCAATGATCATTCCGCCCCTCTAGGTCATCCCAGAGCACCAGGCTGGGCTCCGCGTGCTAGACAGCAGCTTCCTGTCTGTCCCCCCCCTCCTCTTCCCCTGCTGCGTCCATCAGTCCCCTCTCTACATCTGCATCTCCGTGTCTTCTCTGTAAGCAGCTTCATCAGTACTATTTTTCTAGATTCCGTGCATATGCAAATGTTTATTTATATGTGCTCTTCCCATAAAGGACCTAAGAAGTTTCAGCGGAAGGAGACACATACATGGGGGTGAGAAAGCAATATTCTGACTCTGACTCTGACTCTGACTCTGACTCCTGCTGTGTTATTGCTGCTTGTCTCTGAGCTTCCTGGCAGCCAGAGGGGAAGAGGAAACACAAAGAGCTCATTTTATTCCCATTAGATGATAGAAGGGAAGGGTCAACCCTTAATGAAAGACAAGTTATCTGGTTCTAAATACTAAGAAGAAATGTCTCAAATGGGATGTTAAGAGCAACACTGTAGACGGCACCTTCAGCATCATTTTTAGGAGGCTGACCCAGAGGGCAGAGGTCACAGAAACAGGCCAGTGTCCATGGAGGCAGATTTTCCCATCTGCCAGGGCTTACCAGGGAGCAACTTGATGTGAGGGCCCGATAATAGTAAATCCTATAAAGCTGTTCATTTAAATCGCGTTCTTAGGGGGATTTCCCTGGTGGTCCAGTGGTTAAGAATCCGCCTGCCAGTGCAGGGGACCAGGCCCAAGCCCTGGCCAGCGCTCTAGAGTCTGCTCTGCAACAGGAGAAACCGCTGCAGCAAGAAGCCTGCACCCTGCAGTGAAGGGAGTCCCCGCGTAGAGAAAACCCACGCACAGCGACGGAGACCCAGTGCGGCCAAAAATAAAGAAAGAAAAATCAGTCGCATTCTGGGGGGCAAGTTTCCTGTTCTCAGACACACGACTGAATTCACCAAGCATTTCCGTGTACCAGGCACAGAGATTTCATAGATGATTAAAGCTCAGAGGAATGCCCCCTGCCAGCGCCTGGCATTGTGCTCAGCTCACGTCAGGTTCTTGTCGCGCCCTGGCTGTTTGTATACCGCTCCTGCCCTGCCTGCCTCACTGGGTTGTGGCAAATGTCAAAGGAGACAGTTGGCAAGAAAGCAGTGTATGAATGGTATGCAGAATACAGCTCTTCTCCTGAACCCCGCAGAGGCGTGTCACACACCTGCTCCTGGCACCAAGAATTCAAAGACAAAGAAGAGATAATCTCCCAATCAAAGGAACTCCCAGACTGGAGGGCCAGATGGATATGTGATCAGAGAACAACTGTAACTGTAGCAAGAGAAGGATGTGTAAGAAACTGAAAAGAGAACTGAATCCCAGGAAGGGGTTTATCAAGGAGGATATGACTGCTGATGTGGGTTTTGAAGGCTGAATAAGAGTTTTCCCTGTAAAGAGAAGAGGAGCTGGCAAGCGCAAAGCCGTGGAGGTTAGGGAGGACCCAGTCCTTTTTGAGGATTGTGAGGGGTGTCACGTGGTCCCAGCACAGAATACCAGTGCCTTAAGTGGTGGGAGAGGAGCCTGAACAAGCCAAAAGTTGTGTTTCAAGTAAGGCTTAGGTCCAGGGGGAGAACCTGATCACTCTCTAGTTGCCACCTCCTCCAGGAAGCCTTCCCTGACCCCACCAGCAGCTTTCCCTGTTTTGGCCCCAGTCTTGTGCTGTGATTTTGGGCACATGTCTGTGGAGAGCTGGCATGAGGCATCATGCTTGTTGGATGAATGGCACCTGTCTCTCTGTCTTGCCAGAGACAGCCCAGCTGCTGAGAGACAAAGATTTTAGAGAGGCTTGGAGGCTTCTTGGAGGTCAGGTTGTTATGCAGGTTTTAAAAGTAAGGGAGGTTTTGAAGAGCCCTGGGAGCTCTCCTTTCCCACCATCTGATTGCTGTCAGGAAATGGTGGGTGTGACTGGGCTGGGCCCAGGACAGGAGGCGGGAATGTGCAGGGTCCCTGCGTAGGCTTGGCTGCAATGTTCGGACTCTGGCCCCGGGGGAAGGCATAGGCTGCTCATTGTTCTACCCCCTCGCTCTCCACTCGGACTGAACGAGCCGGCCTTGGGAAGGTTTGAGGGACCAGCTTTGGGAGGAGGGTGGCAACTACCCCCACCCCCCACCCCACAAAAGATCATCACACGGTCAGCCAGCATCCTTACCAAGAACCCTGGGAACACAAAGCCCCTTCTCCTACACCCCATCAAGTGAAGGACGCAGGGCTCAGAGTTTGGAGCCCTGGAGATGTGGGTGTCCAGCTACTCGTTCATTGGGTAAAGCCTGGCAAGTCCACTACCCTCTCTGTATCTGCAGCTGTAAACAACTGGAATTGATGCAGAGGTCCCTGGAAAACACAAGGGTAAATAAAAGAAGAAATCAGAATTACGAGCAATTATTTCCTTTTTTTTTCTTTTTTTTTTCGGAGAAGGCAATGGCACCCCACTCCAGTACTCTTGTCTGGAAAATCCCATGGATGGAGGAGCCTGGTAGGCTGCAGTCCACGGGGTCTCTAAGAGTCCGACACGACTGAGCGACTTCATTCTCACTTTTCACTTTCATGCATTGGAGAAGGAAATGGCAACGCACTCCAGTGTTCTTGCCTGGAGAATCCCAGGGACGGGGGAGCCTAATGGGCTGCCATCTATGGGGTCACACAGAGTCGGACACAACTGAAGCGATTTAGCAGCAGCAGCAGCATTTCCTTTTTTAAAGAGGTTTTTTTTTTTTTTTGATGTAAACTGTTTTGTGAAGTCTTTACTTTGTTACAATATTGTTTCCGTTTTATGTTTTGGTTTTTTGGCCACAAGGCACATGGGATCTTAGCTCCTCAGTCGGGCATTAAACCCACACCCCTTGCACGGGAAGGCGAGGTCTTAACCACTAGACCACCAGGGAAGTCCCCAAGACAGTCATTTCAGTGGCAGAGGCCTGAATTCATTGTATGATGGTTAATGTGTTGGCACCTCTCACTGCATCCTCACAGCCGTGCGTGTGGGCCAGTTCTGCTCAGTTCTTGCACACGGTAGGGTTAATCTCCTTGCTTCCTTGTGATGGCTGGGACAATTCAACTAGTTCTTGCCAGTGAGTTGTGATCGGAAAAGTCCAGGCCAATGCATTTCATAGCTAGTGCATGCCTCACCAGTGTCTCCTGCCTTCTGCCTCAATGACTAGCCCAGCTCCAGAAGGTGGCTGCTCCATCAGCCTGGGTCCCCGAGATGACATGGAGCAGAGCCAAACGGCAGTGGACACGAGGCATGAATCAGAAACAAGCATTCCATATTACAAGCCATTGAGATTTTGGAATTGTTTGTGACTGCGACATAATTTAACCCGTCTTGATTGATACAATTTCCAGTTCACAGATGAAGAAACAGGAGCTCACAGAGATCAACTTGTTCAAAATCGCACAGCTGTAACACACCCAGGTTGGAGACTCTAGAGCTCGAGTCACTTGTCTGGGAGGCTACCACGAGGATTTTTTGCTTGGGTGGAGGTCTGTCCTTTGAGGCCACTTTCAGACCTGTCAATCTTTCCTTTGGCGGTAAAGAAACCTGGGTACAGACACAAGGCGGGTGGTCATTGCCACTTTGGGCCACTAGGGGGCAGCTGAACACAAGTTTGCAATCACAGGACAGGCAGTTGTGACTTAGCAGTAGCAGTTTTCTCTAGGCCCCCCAGAATGGAAGAGAGAGCTGGGGAAGATGGGCAGTAGGAATACCGAGATGAACAAGACTCATACCTTGCTTTCAAGGCCCTAACATTCTGGCATGGAGCAAGATGGAGGAGTTCTAGACCTTCAAGAGGCCACATGAAGGCATCTGGTCCCTATTTGAAAAGGCAACTTGAGGCCCAGATGGACAAGAGATCTGATAGAAGCTACACACTGAGTCACTGGCCGAAGAGAGGAGAGAAGCTAAGACCCCCGACTCCAGCTCAGAGATGATGCGATCCAGTGGGGTGGGCGGTAAAAGCTCCCCCCCCCAGCACAACACAATCCAGAAAGAGCTGTGCCAGCCCCTCCCCCAGCCTCGTCTGTTCTTCCAGGAACCAGGCTGGTCCTCAGGCCTCAAAGGCAGGGGAGAAGGGGAGAGAACTCCAGGCAGATCCCCTCCCCCACCCAACCTTCCAGCAGGTTGCCCTGGCAACCCAGGAACAGCCAAGTTTGAAAACCTAAAGCTGGAGGAGGAGAGAATGGATAAGAAGAGGGACAGTTCCTAGGTCCACGTATCCACCACTCACTGAATCATTTTTTGTCTTTCATTCATTCATTCTACAGAAACTTAAGAGGCTAATCCTTGCCAGGCCCTGGGGGAAGACTCAGAGAAGAATAAAATCTGGGCCCTTCAGAACTATGCTGTCCAATATGATAACCATAAATTAAAATGAAATAAACATTCAGTTCCGTGTTCGCTGTAGCCACATGGTAAGTGCTCACGAGCCGCGTGTGGTCAGCGGCCATCACATTGGACAGCACAGATATAGAACGCTCCCATTATCGCAGAAAGTTCTGTAGGCCAGTGCGGCTCCAGAAGCTCGCTGGCTAAGGAGAGCGACACATGGGAAAATGGACCAGACCACACAGCATGGTGTGGGCCACCGTGTCCTCATCAGGAGAAAGCAGGGGATGCCGGAAGAATGCTGAGTCTAGCTCCTGGCTCGGGTCAGTGCTCAGTGTCCGCTGTCACCACGCTACAGTTCCTGTAAGGATTGTTTACATCAGCTGTCTGAGCAGGCTGCGTGCTCCTTCCCAGCCCTGAGGCAGTGCTGGTCCATAGTAAGTGTTCAGTAAACGGCAGCTATCATTAGCACCACAATTATTATGACTATTCCTATGACTCATTGGAAAAGGCCCTGATGCTGGGGAAGACTGAAGGCGGGAGGAGAAGGGGACGACAGAGGGTGAGATGGTTGGATGGCATCACTGACTCGATGGACAGGAGTTTGAGTAAGCTCTGGGAGTTGGTGATGGACAGGGAGGCCTGGCGTGCTGCAGTCCATGGGGTCACAAAGAATCAGACGTGACTGAGCAACTGAACTGAACTGATTCCTATGAAACAGACAGAAGAGGACACCCAGCCCAGCCCAAGGGCCAGGGTCTGCGGACAGCCCACAATGCCAGCGCCGGGCTGGGAGGCCTTGTGGGTTTCCTCAACCCCAGGGGAGGGTCATCTTCGCAGGCTCAGGGGCTCAGTACAGGATCTGGCTGGAGCGAGCACAGGCTTGGGGGATAGTTGTTGAAGCAGACGGTCCCTGCTTTAGTCTCTAGCTTGCTCCACGAAAGACCTCAGGCGGGTGGGCAAGATAGTCTGAGGGTCAGAGAGCTAAACAGGGTGCGTGGCGATGCAGAGGCAGGCACAAGGGAGGTCAGCTCCAGGACCAGCAGAGTGTGGCTGTGTTTGGAGTCTCCCTGTTCTTACTGCAGACATCTCTCCGAGGGTCAGAGTCCGGGGGAGATAGAGGAGAGTTGGGGAGGGCAGACAGCAGGGCACCATCCCCCAGGTGCCCTTGAGTCCATAGTGGCCCAGCCTGGCCGTTACGAGCCTCCCATGGCCCTTTGGGATTCCAGAGGCTCAGAGCAGCCATTCACTGACGCCCACTGCCAAGAAGCCAGCCCCTCCCTACCCCAGAGCCCAGCCCAGCTGGGGACATCGCTGGTGGGACAGGTCAGGAGAGGGCTGGGCCCTGGGCCTAAGACCACAAGCCTGGATGCTGAGCGAAAGCCCATGAGAGGACCAGAGGGATGAGGCCCCTGAACTGGTCACCACCTAAGCTGGCCAGAATCTGGGTGCGGAGGAGGTGAGGGCCCTGCCCTGGAGTTCGCTTCCCAGACTGAGAACCTTCAGACCTTTCTTATTCTCTGATCAAGGCGGGTGAGTCTTTGTGGCTGGGGGGAGGACAGGACCAAGTGATTGATGGGGCACGGAGGGAGGCTCAGTGAAGGGAAGGGATCTGGGGACGTTAGAACAGATTCGGAAATTCTGTCCTCTGGCCAGCTGTGTGTGTGTGTGTGTGTGTGTGTGTGTGTGTGTGTACACCAAAGGTAGATGTTTGTGGTTAAGTGCAGGGTAAGTAAGCCTGTGCCCAGGGTGTATCATTGTGAGTAAGGGCCCACAAGCAGAGCTGCGGGGACATGCCAAGTAGAGAGGTGATAAAGGCCAGGACAGCCTTGGGGACAAATATGCTACTGGAGGGGGATGAGGGGCTGGGGCCCTGCTGTGAGGGATGATGAAGACCCTTTGATGTCCTGCCTGGTCCCTGCACCAGACTTTAGGGCTTTAGCCACAGGGTCACACTCCCCCGTGAACCCTGCTACCAGCCCTGCACCCACCCCCCAGCATCACATCCCTGTCTGCTGTGTTGAAAGCAACAGAAATAACTGTTCCAGAAGGAGAGCTCCATGGAGCCCAGCGTGTGCACCAGCTGGCCATCTGGGCGCTCGGGAGCTCCCCTCGGGGGATGGCTCATCCATGCAGACCACCAGCCAGATTCCTGGACAGCCCCCTACCCCTGCCCCAGCTCCCCATGACCAGGTGGTCCCTCTGCTTCTTCCTCTGTGCTGCTCAGCCTTCTCTAGCCCCACCCCAGCCCATAGAGTCTTGGCTTTCCTTGCCACGCAGCTTGTGGGATCTCAGTCCCCCCCGATCGGATTGAACCGGGGCCACAGCTGTGAAAGCATACCATCAGACGCCAGAGGACTCCCTTTTTGCCTCCTCCTCTGTTCCCCCAGTCTCTCTGCCACATAGCCACAGAGTGACCACCTGCAAGATCCCACCAGGTCCCCTCCCAGGGCCCGAGCATCGTGGTGGCCTGGCCTGGGTCTCAGCACACCTGCAGCTTGGTCTCCCCCTCCCCCAGACACAGCCTGGAAGCCCCACAGAGGTTTTTCACAAAGACGCCGTGTCTTCTCGCCCTTGGACCCTCCGTATGAAATCCCCCAGCCCCAGGTCAGCCTCTGCCCTTGAACCCCAAAGGCTGAGTTAATGCTTCCGCCACAGGGCTCACCTCTGATGTAGCTTGGCCTGCTTCACTGTGGCTCTGGGGACAGGAGCGGGGACAGAGGTGCATTCACCGAACGAGTCCCCCATGAACGCTTGTTACTGCTGCACTTCCCACGCCTCCCCTCGTCCAGGGCCTTCTTCAGCTCCAATTCCACTTCGGCTCCAGCAGCAGGCAGCCTAGGGCTCTTCCCTGGTTCTGGGAGGAGCTCCAGATCTTACCCTGTTCCCAAGCCAAAGGGGTCGTCTCTCAGCCTCCTACCTGGAAGCTGGCATTCCTATTTTGGGGGGTGTGGGTGGGAACCCAGAGTCCTCTGGCCCCTTATGGAAGAGGCAGACAGGCCTCCATAACCA
Source organism: Ovis aries (assembly GCF_016772045.2). Classification (NCBI taxonomy): domain Eukaryota; kingdom Metazoa; phylum Chordata; class Mammalia; order Artiodactyla; family Bovidae; genus Ovis; species Ovis aries. The sequence continues at coordinate 218,809,424 of NC_056056.1, forward strand.
CTGTCTTCCCCTGGGGTCCTCAGACATGTATATGTGACCTCCACGGAGGTGTCCACAGAGACAGGGGCCCAGGTAAAGAGAGAGGTTTCATCCATCACGCCAGGCAGCCTGCTCACTGGGTACCACCTTCGCCTGGTGTCCAGGTAGGTGTGTGAGTGTGACGTGTGTAGGCATGCAGCGGTGGGAGCTGTAGGAAGGAAGCTGTACCCCACTGAGGACCTGACCGCCCCCTCCAAACAAGGCCCCTTCAGAGGAGGGCTAGCGGCTGGTCAGGTTGCGGAAGGCCGGCACCTCCAGGCTCCACCGCCTCACCCCTGCTTGGCCCCTTTGCTCTGTTGATCAGGGGAAAGTGGAAGACCTGGATGGACCACGACTTTGAGATGCAGCCGCATGGGGCCCCCGGCCCTGGAAACTCCTCCCGCAGCCACCTGCTGGGCCGCCCAGCCCGCCCCTCTAAGCTCCCTGGCGGGGTGTCACCTCTCATCCCTGTTCTCAGGAAGACCTTCCATCTGGATGCTTTCTCCCCAAGCCACATCCCACAGGCTTCCAGCCGGCCGGGCCTTGGAGCGAGGGCCTGGAGCGAGTCCTCCCAGGAGACTGGCAAGAGCCTGGCATCCAGGAAGTTCAGTTCCATCTCCTTAACAGTCCATCCGCACAGGCAGGCACGGCCCCTGGGCCCCCTGCCTTCTCACTGGGAAGAGCTGTCCAGCCCGGGCAGGGAGGCAGCCACCCACGGAGGAAGGAGGCTGCCCACAGTTGGCTCGTCATCAGTGACCCTAGTTCCAGGGGACAGGGTCCACTCCGAGGGCCCAGGGAACCCAGGTCTGGCCAAACCCAGCAGGATGCCCACAGCGGAGAAGCCCCTGGTGAGCTCGTACCTGACCCTACCATTCCAGTCCCGCTTGGCTCCGAGTCCACCAGGTCCTGCGGGGCCAGGCTCAGCGGGTCCAAGGCACCCCGTTCCAGTGACTGCACACGCTCCTGCCAGAGCTTCTCCAGGAAGAGGCAAACCCCGGTCCAGGGGTATCCCGAGACCCCGGCTCCATCTCCAAAGGGCCTCCCCTACCACAGGGCCTGCGGTGGCCATGGACTTGGCTGCTCTGGATACAAGGCCACGCACAGCCAGCCGTTTATCCACAAGGACCACCAACAGACCCGGCTTGACTGTCAACTTGGCTACACCAAAGCCATCCAGACTGGACACAGGCATTGAGTCCCCTGATCTGGATACCAATCTGGGCTTGGCCGTGGATGTGGCTACAGTAGGCACAAGCAAGCCTGGCAGGGGCATGGACTCGGTAACTCCAGACCCAGACAAGGTGGGCAAAGCCATAGCCACAGAGGGCATAGCCCAGCCAGAATCCACCACAGGGGGTGCAGCCATGGAACGGGCAGCCCCAGATCCAGTCAAGCTCGGCACAGCCAGGCCGGACACAGTCATGCTGGTGAACACAGCCAAGCTGGGCATGACTACAAATTCTCCAGCTGTGGATATAAGCAGGCTGGTCATAGCCATGGGTCCAGCTGTGCCAGTCACCCCAGACCCGGCTGCTGGTGAGACCACACTGGACAGTGTCATCAACCTGGCGACATCAGACGTTGCCACCCAGCCATCAATGCTGAGCCGAAGCACAGACGCAGCCCTAGGCCACCCTACAGCAGATGCTGCTATGGACTGGGCCACAGAGCTGGACCGGGCCAGAGAAACCAAAGGTAAACGCAAAGAGCTGGGCTGGGGAGGCACTGGGCTGCTGAGGGTGGGCGGGCAGGGGTGTAAGGGCCTGGAGAGAGGTTATGCTTGGCTAGATCTGGAAAGGGAGGGAAGATCTTTTTTTTAAGGTGAGAGTGCCATTTATTTTAATATCTATGTATTTAGTTTATTTATCTGGCTGTGCTGGGTCTTAGTTGTGGCACATGCAACGTGTGGGATCTTACTTCCCTGACCAGGGGTCCAACCCGTGCTCCCTGCATTGGAAGGTGGATTCTGAGCCTCTGGACCACCAGGAAAGTCCTGGGAGGGAAGATTTTAAGGTCAGAGTTGAATGAGCTGGGGGAAGGGGATGGGATTGAGGGGCAGGACACAAGAGAGGCAGCCTGAGCTGGGTCCCAAACTGCCAGTCAGAGTTCAAGCTGAGGGAAGCCTTCAGAAGAAAGGCTTGCAGGTGTAATTTGTGAGAGAGCAATTATGCTGCGTTTGTCCTTTGCCATCTTCCATGACTATCTCTCTGTTCCCTGAAGACCTAAAATAATCAGGTGAGCTATAGGTGAGTCCAGCTTGAAAGCAACCCACCTACATGAAAATGTAGACCAGCACTTCAGTAAGTGGTGATTTGTCTAACAGTCAACACTGCCACGCTCTTCCAGATGTGAACAGTGATCTCACATTATTAGTGAGACCTTCTAAATCATTCCCATTCAGCCTTTCAGGAAGATAGCTGTTGCTGTTTCCTTTTTTTTTTTTTTTACATTAAAAAGTTTATTTATTTGGCTGTGCTGGGTCTCAGCTGCAGCATGCAGGATCCTCGATCATCATGGCATGTGGAACTTTTCTAGTTCCAGTACATGCAACATGCGGATCTTAGTTTCCTGACCAGGGATCCAACCCATGTTCCCTGCATTGGTGGATTCTGAACCACTGGACCACCAGGGAAGTCCTGAGAGGGAAGATTTTTAACTCTTAGTTATAGATTTTAACTCTTAGTTGCAGCATGTGGGATCTAGTTCCTTAACCAGAGACCAAACCCAGAACCCTTGCATTGGGAGCTCGGAGTCTTAGCCACTGGGGGGAAGCCCTGATAGCTGTTGCTTAAAAGGTGTCTTACCTGGAAATCTCTCTTGATTCCCTAGCCCCAGCGCTGTAGTCCTAAAGGGTGAGTTGGAGACTTGTATGTTGGAAGTCCTACACGAACTATAAACTGGTCAACACGAGGGCCAGAAGTTCATTTGGTCTTCATGAGGCTGTGACTTGCCTAAATCATATAGCTGACATGTCTAAAGTGGCAGTAGTGGTAAAGAACCTGCCTTCAGTGCAGGAGATGTACAATAAGAGACTCGGGTTTGATCCCTGGTTTGGGAAGATTCCCTGGAGGAGGGCATGGCAACCCACTCCATGGGCAGAGGAGCCTGGAGAATCCCCTGGGCAGAGGAGCCTGGTGGGCTATAGTCCATAGATGTCTCAAAGAGACGAACACGACTGAAGCATGCATTCATGCAAGGTAACAGGGACCCAGCGATTGGAATTCTTCTGGCAGTCTCATTCCCAACCTTTCAAAGGCTCAGAGATTCTGGGTCTGGAACAGATGCTCGGAAAGCATCTGGTCCTGTGGCTTACCTGGGGTTGGGGGTTGTCAGCCCCCTTCCCACTGCACTCTGCACACTCGGTCTGGGGGAGCCCACTCAGGCTCTCGTCTTCCCTCCTCCAGGACCCCAGCTCTCTCTCCATCTTCAGCCCAGCCCTCTCTTCCGAAGTGCAGGTGTGGACAGCCAGCGGCCTGCCGGACCCCTCCGCCCAGACAGCTCCCAGGCAGGTCCAGAGGCAGCCCTTTTCTTCCTGACTTCTGCCTTCCCTGATATCACTCCCAGAGCTGCAGGCCCCACCCCACTAGAGACCCAGGCATCCTCCTCTTTCTCTCTCCTTCATCCCAGTCAGTCTGATTCCAACTCTGTGGCCCAGCCTCCTCAGTCCTAGGCTCTGTGTCCCTTTCTCTCCATCCCTCTGCCCCTGCGAGGCCACCCTCCCCCTTCAACTGGCATGAGATGAGGGACTCATCTCATGGGAGCACTTTCTGCTTAACAGCTGTTGGTGACTCACCATTATCTTCTTTTAAAGTCCAGCTCCTTAGCTTGACTCCCAAGGCTGTGGACTTCTCCAGCCTCTTTGCTCTGTATCCATCTGGAATTTTCCCTGCTTCCTTGCGCGCAGGAGCTCTGTTGCCCGCAAAACCAGGCAGCTCTCACTTCTGGTCTCACCGCAGCCCTCCTCTCTCCATGGAACGATTTCCCTTCTTCCCACCCACCTACATTTGCTTTTCCATCTTGGCCCGCACCCGCTCCAGGAAATCCTACAAACCCCCTCTTCCCAGAGTGCCCACCTCCCTGCACCCGCAGTTTCCCTGTGCACACTGCACGCCCTGTGTTAGGACGCTCCAGCGTTCTGTCTTACCCCACCAGACCCAGAGCTCTTTGAGGGTATAAGAGAATGGTCCTCATTCCTATGTCCACCTGGCCTGGCAATATGCTATCCATTCATGAGGATTAAATGCAAGAAAGATTTTTTTTTTCTGACCCGTAAATTGAGGCCCAGGAAAGAAAGTTCCTGACCAGTTCAAGGTCATAGGGCTCGTCATCCCAGAGCCAGGCCTGGAACCCGGGCTCCTGAATCAGGCAGGGTTCTACCGGCACCCACGCCTGGGTAGAACCCCACGGAATCAGCCCAACATCCCAACCACCGCGTGACTCACGCTAGCGCACCGCATCCCGCAGCTGTCACCGGTCCCCCGCGCCCCCGCCCCACCCCAGCCTTAGAGAGTTAGAGGCCGGGAGAGGGATCCAGGCGGAGGGATGGGATCGGGGCGCCGCCCCCCGCCCGGCATCTCGAGCCTGCGAGGCCCAGCGCCCCCGCTCAGCCGGCGCTGGGTGCCCGCGCTCCCGCGTGCGGGCGGGCGGGCCGAGAGCCGGTGCGGGCGCCGACGCCGTGGGAGGGGGAGGGGCCCTCGGCGGGGCGGGCGGCGCGCGGGTCACGTGGTGCGGGTGGCGGCGGCGGCGGCGGCATCGGTGCGCGCGGGCAGGGGCAGCGCGGCGCCGAGCCACGGAGTCGAAGTCTCGGGCGGGCGCGGCGGCGCGGGGCGCTGGGGCGGCGCGGCCGGGCCGCGGGCCGGGCGGGTGGGCGGAGAACGCCGAAGGGCGAGGCCCGGCTGCAGGGGCTACTCGGCCCAGGAGGAGCCCGCGTCCCGCTCAGCCTTGCAGCCCCGCGCCCTTGAGCATCTTCCCGGAGGAAACGGAGACAAAGGAGGATTCATGTCCAAAGGTAAGGAGGCCGGCCGGGCCATCGGCGCGCGCCGGGAGGCGGAGGCTGCGGCCCCTGCCAGCCCAGCTGGAGATGCTACCGGGGGAGGGTTGAAGCGCGGAGGAGCCCACGCACGGTGGCACCCTTCCCAAGATGCCCGAGCCTGGAGAAATGCACAGACGGGAAGGCGGAGAGGCACGGAGACCCCCGAACACGCAAGCGGGCGCCGCGATGCGCGCTGGAGCACACTAAGACGTGCACACGCGCACACCACGCACAGGTATCGGGACCACCTACAGCCGGGCTCAGAGACCTGTGCGCTGACACACAGACCCCTTCCCCCACACACAGCGGCGGGCGGGCGCACGCTGAGACAGGCACCAGCTGGTGGTCTCCAAGGGAACTCGCTGGCCTCCAGAGGACTGGGATGGAGGAAGGGGTATATATCTCAGCGCCCTTTGCTTCTGTGAATGGGAAAGTACTAAGATATCTTTTGTGATTTCTCCGCCGAGAGCCAGGGGCTGGAGCTAAGGGTGAACTGAAATTGCCTCTGCGGGTGGGGGTGGAGTCTTAAAGACTGCTGGGGTCTGGGGGTTGGGAATGATCTCCGGCTCCGGAAGGAAGAGCCTCCCCACCCCCTGGATCCCCACGAAGCCAGAAAGGCAGGTGCTATTCTGGAAAGGTCCCCTCCCTTTGCGGCCACCTTCCCAGCAGAGGGGTGGGGTCCCTGGGCCGGACAAAGACAAAGCCCGTTCATTTCCCTGTAAGAGAAAGCACCAGGGCTCTTGCTTGGCAGGGAGGTGGGGGCGGGGCAGGGGGTAGCAGGTTCTATGGGGACTAAGCCAGAGCTGAGCTGGGGACGGACAGGGTCTTTCCCCGAGCACGGTTGAGGCAGGTGGCTCCCAGCAGGAGGTGCTGCAGGCAGGGCCCCGAGAAAGCTGGGAGCTCAGAAGGAGCCCCAGGAACCATGTAGGCAGGATGGCATATTTGAATTACATCCGGCTGTGAGCCCATCCCTAGCTCTTCCCCACCCCTGGGGAGCCCCTCCTCCAATCCCTGTTGTGGCATGGGGAGAAGGTCTCATAACAGAGTCTATCTCCGAGCCTGGGGCCCACCCAAGAGCCATTTGCTGGGTTGGAGGTCAGCTGCTCCACCAAGGGAGCAGCATCCAAAGGAGGAGAAAGGTGATGGCTCTGAGTAACATCAGCCTTGCAGTGAGGCTTGCATCCATTCATTCATTGCTGAGTGCCTTGTTATACTAGGTACATTGGGGCACAGAAATCCATAAGACATGGCTCCTGCCCTGAAGAAGGGTGGCAACTGGCATGTGTTCAGTGCCAGGTTTATGCCCACACTTTTGTGTAAGCATCAAAGCAACCCAGTGAGGTCAGGACTGTCCCTGTCTTCCTGAGAACACTGAGGCTCCCGGAGGCCATCCGCCTGGGAGTCAAGGATGGGCCAGCTGCCCGTCTGGAGCTGGCATGGCCCAACCTGGAGGGGCTGCAGGGGCAGAGGAGGGAGCTACAGAGTTTAACTTTGGAGCTGCGTACGTCCTGTGCTCTGGAGGTCTCCTCACCAGACAGTATGAGGCAAGGACTCATAAATAAATAAATAAATACCAGACTCATTTTCCAGGTCTGCAGAGTAAGACCCTGCCCCCCCAAAACTCACACGTGTACACAGATGGCTCCATCTCACAACAGTGGTTGTGGTGACCCAGTGGGCTGGCCGTAGGGGCATCCGGGGGATGGAGAGGGCTGGCCTGGTGAGCAGCTGGACAGGGAAATCAGGGCATTGGCCCCAGTGCAGGTGTGCTGAGTTGGGCCCGGGAACCACGTGTGGAGTGGAGGCGCAGGCCAGGCTGCTGATAGTCAGCTGCTTCAGGCCTGAGCCAATCTGGGTGCCTTCTGGAGCCGCCTGGCTGGCAACAACTTCCTGGGAAGCAGGAGGGAACCACGCCAGGCCCTGGGGAGGTCCCGAGACTCCGTCAGATTTGGCTGTGCCCGCGGATGACAAGGAAAGAACGGTTTCCAGTGGAGAGAGAGAGGAGAGTCATGCCAGGACTAGGGAAAGGACCAGGTGGTGGGGGAGCAAGAACAGACTCCTGGCTGGCTTCGGGGGTGGGGGCGGGAGGCTCCTGTGCCCTCTCTGTCTTTCCCATCTGCTGCTCCATCACTTCTCCCTGTGAGCCGGAGACCCTGCAGGGTGGTAACCAGGAGCCATAGGATTCTAGAATGGCCAGGCCGGAAGGGGGCCTCCAGAGAGCATGGAGTCCAGTGACCCCGCTGGGTAATTAGCATCTCAGGCACCTCCCTTTAACAAGCGCTTTCACATACACCACTTCATTCCCCCTCCTGACTGGGAACTGAGAAGGGGCAGGACCAAGAGGGTTTGCAGCAGTGAGGCAGAGTGGGGGGTGCCTCTCACGTGCGGGGCTCCCCGCAGCCTTCATCACTATCCTGAGAAGTTTACAGAAGAGGAGGCGGGTGCATGGGGGCAGGTGGTTCACCCGAGGCCACAGAGAAGGCAAGTCACAGAGCCAGGCCCTTTCCACGTCACCACACACACCCGTCTTATGGGGAGGCCATGTCCTGAACCCCACCCTGGAGGGACAGTGTCCTGATGGGGGAACACAGATTTCTCATGTGTATGAGCGTGCCCATGATGCGCCAGACCCAGAAGGGTGTTTGCTGTTCTCCACTGGGGAAGGGCTGTGATCTCAGGCTCTCCTTTCTCCTGTTACCCACCATGCCAAGAACACAGCGTGTCATGTCATCTTAGGCCTGTGACTGCCCCTACTTGGGCCTCATCCTTTCCTCATTGGTCAGCAGGGGAGACTTACTCCTCCTCAGATTTAAAACTAAGGCTTGGAGAGGACTTCCCTGGTGGTTCAGTGGTTAATACTTCTTACGTCCACTGCAGGTGGCATGGGTTTGATGCCTGGTCAGGGAACTAAGGTCCTGAATGCTGTGCGGTGCAGCCAAACAAAAAATTTGAAAGCAATAAATGACTTAAAAAATAATAATAAGGCGTGGAGGCTGTCTGGGGATCTTCAGGGCACAGAGACTCCTACTTTGCACCAGTGCTCATGGAACAGAGGGGACACAGACTGGGAGACACGACTGATGCTCGCTCTGCTGAGTTGAGATAGCCCCATGTGCTTCTTAGAGGAGAAAGCAGTGGCACCCTACTCCCTGTTCTTGCCTGGAGAATCCCATGGATGGAGGGGCCTGGTGGGCTGCAGTCCGTGGGGTTGCTAGGAGTCGGACACGACTGAAGTGACTTAGCAGCATGTGCTTCTTTCTTTAAGAAGATTATTTTGTTGCATCAGGTCTTAGTTGTGGCGTGCTGGATCTTTCGTTGTAGCTCATGGACTCTATTTGCAGTGCATGGGCTTAACTGTTCCTCAGCATGTGGGATCTTAGTTCCCCTACCAGGGATCAAACCCGCATGCTCTGCATTGCAAGGCAGATTCTTAACCACTGGACCACCGGGGAAGTCCCAGACCCATGGGTTTCTAAAAGACAAAGCAACTAGGGCAGGGACAGGCAGTCAATAGACATTAGGTCCAGAATCCTAAAAGGTCTTTGCTTTGCCCTTTATTTGGGTGAGGCAGGACTCAGGTTGGAATAACCCCAGACATCTCTTAGGTCAGTGCTTCTCAACTGTTAGCAGTGCCAGCCAACATCTGGCATAGTCTGAAAATGCTTTTGGTCATTAAATTGGGAGCTAGTGCTGGCATAAGGAAATGACAACCCAGTCCAGTATTCTTGCCTGCAAAATACCATGGACAGAAGAGCCTGGTGGGCTACAGTCCGAAGGGTTGCAAAGAGTCAGACCCTACTGAGTGACTAAGCATGGACAGGCGTCTAGTAGAGGCCAGGAATGCCCAGGACGGCTCCCTACTCTAATTATCTGACCTAGCATGTCAGCAGTGCCAAGGCGAAGAAACCCCTGGGTTAGAGACACGGATGTGGTGCTTTGGGGCAGCGAGGTGCATTTGAAAGTACCCCAGCAACTGGAGGGTCTGGGTACTGGTCCAGATTTTCCATCTGACTTGTTCTTTGTTCTCAGGCGAGCCCTTATCACCGCCTCCCACCCCCAGGCCTCAGTCTCCACATCTATGAGATGGGAGACCTGTACTGGAGGACATCCACGGTCCCATCCAGGGCTAACTCTGTATGATTGTGTATCCAGAGACTAATACTGTGGTGTCCACGTGACCTCAGCCCGCCCCTCCCACCTTGGCTTTGCAGGGCTCCCAGAGACCAGGACGGACACAGCCATGTCAGAGCTGGTGCCTGAGCCCAGGCCTAAGCCGGCAGTGCCCATGAAGCCCGTGGGCATCAACCCCAACCTGCTGGGCTACATCGGCATCGACACCATCATCGAGCAGATGCGCAAGAAGACCATGAAGACCGGCTTCGACTTCAACATCATGGTGGTCGGTACGGAGGCCGTGCGCTCCCTGGAGACCCTGGTGGCAGGCAGCGCCCTTTAGGATCCCACTTCTTTCTTTAGAATGGCCTCAGCCCTGGCTTCTCTAGAACGAGCTCTTCCTCAGAGGAAAGATCTCAGCGTGCTGATCATGAAGGCCTTACTCCTTTCTTCCCACAAGGCTGGCTGATCTGAGGGTGGGAGATGTGAATGGATGATGGTCAACCTGGCCCCATCACCCCCCTCTCTGTACACAGGCAGCCTTATAGCTGTGCTCAAGGCCTGGGGGCATCACCCTTGTTCTTCCCCACCTTCAAGAGTTGGGGGAGGGTCAGAAGAAGGGTGGTCTTCTTTCTGATCTTTGATACTGCTTTCAAGCTTGAAGAGAGTTTTCAGGACATCAGTCACTAAGTAGGGGCACTGGGCCACAGAATGTAAGAGCAGGAAGGGACCTTTGCCTTTGATCGCACTGACAGATTTTCTCAGTTGCTGAAACTGGGGTCTGGGAATCATCCTTCTTCCTCCTGCTTTATCCCCCAATCCAGTCGGTCACTAAATACTGTCAATTTTACCTCACAAATATCTCTTCCAGTCTGTCTACCCTCTCCATCTCCACTGCCAGCACCCTGCTACTACCCTGGGTTACCACGTCCACCTGACTCAGAGCTGCTCATATGTCTGGGCCAGAGTGTAAATCATCTGGAACATCTTGCTCTAAAAAATATTGGCTAAACTAGACAGCGTGCATGATGACATTACTTATTTTTCTCCTGGTTCCCTGTCTTCAATCCATTGTCTACCAGTGACTGAATAATTTTTCTACCCTGCAAAACTCATCATCACCTATCCTACTTAACAATATTTCATAAATTTAAGGGTTTGAATTCCTAGCCTGGCCTGGTGCTACTTCTCCACTCATCTCTTACCACTTCCCATGTATAGCATCTTTGTTGTTGTTCAATCGCTAAGCCATGTCTTACTCTTTGCAACCCCATGGACTGCAGCACACCAGGTTCCCCTGTCCTTCGCTATCTCCCAGAGTTTGCTCAAATTCATGTCCATTGAGTCAGTGATGCTATCTAACCATCTCATCCTCTATCACTCACTTCTTTTTTGCCTTCTTTCCCAGCATCGGGGTCTTTTCCAATGAGTCGGCTCTTTGCATCAGGTGGCCAAAGTATTGGAGTTTCGGCTTTAGCATCAGTCCTTCCAATAAATATTCAAGGTTGATTTCCTTTGGGTTTGTTTGGTTTGATCTCCTTGCAGTCCAAGGGACTCTCAAGAGTCTTTTCCAGAGCCATAATTCAGAAGCATTGATTCTTCACTCAGCCTTCGTTATTATCCTGTGATTCTTGTGCATGTTTGAGAAACACTCTGCTCAGAGCAGTGGTTTTCACCTCTCTTTTAGTTGTGGAGCTCTTCCTTGGAATGAAATCTTCAGAAGCGTAAAGTCAGTATGCAAAGTAATTCCATCTTTAAGTGTGATTAAGGACTAAAGACTTAGGTCAAGCAAAAATGAAACAGAAAACCAATACACAAGTGCAGAGGTTGCCCCTTTCCCAGCGCTCCCAGGGCTCCAGAAGGAGAGAATGTGCAATGCGACTGATGTTTCCCCAGGCCCTTCACCAGCAAGTAGGAAAGCATTCCCACCCACTCGCTCTCCCTGCTCAGCCTCTAGCCTCTCCAGTGAGTGGTCAGTCAAGGACTTGGATCACAGCTCTAGAATTCTGTAAGCTCAGAGGAGAGATGCTAGGCTTGGGAGCTGGGCCTGGAGTCTCCCTGCCTTCTCATCCCCTTCCTGTCTTGCTGCAGGTCAGAGTGGACTGGGCAAGTCAACACTGGTCAACACCCTCTTCAAATCCCAAGTGAGCCGCAAGGCCTCCAGCTGGAACCGGGAGGAGAAGATTCCCAAGACAGTGGAGATCAAAGCTATTGGGCATGGTGAGGACCCAGCAGGGACCCTGATGGGCACTGTCCCAAGGGCCTCTGCCAGAAAAGGGGAAGAATGGGGCATCTAGGGGGTGAGACAAATGAAAGACAACCTGAAGATGGAATAGAATTAAGCCCTTGAACAAGATGGAGCCAGGTCTTTCGACTGTAAGTCCAGAAAAGGGGGTGTGGGAATTAGAGAGGAATGAAGTAGGAGTTGAGTGGGATGATAAAGCCTGGTGGATTTTTTCTTTTCATTAAAAAAAAAAATACTCTTTTTTTTGGGGGGGGGGAGCTGCGCCAGGTCTTAGTTACAGCATGAGGGATCTTCAGTGGGGCACGAGAACTCTTTGCCGCATGCAAAGTGTTCATGTCTGCAACCTTAGTTCCCAACCAAGAATTGGACATGGGCCTCCCTGCATTGGGAGCATGGAGTCTTAGCCACTGGCCCACCAGAGAAGTCCCAAGACTGGGTAGATTTAGACAGACAGAGGGGTAAGGAGGGCATTCTAGGTGCATGAACAAAGGTGTTGAAGGGTTGAGGACCCTGAACTTTGATTTTTCCAATCATTGGTCCTGTAGAAGTAAGGAGCCCAGGTCTCCCCCAGCTGGTAGGCAGTGGGGCACCTGGCATCAGCTGGAGGAGTGACTCTCCGGGTGCCTTTTCTGTTCCCTCCCCAGTGATCGAGGAGGGTGGTGTCAAGATGAAGCTGACTGTCATTGACACCCCGGGCTTTGGAGACCAGATCAACAATGAAAACTGGTACGTCTGCCCGTGTATGAGACCTCCATCCTAAAGACTGCCAGGCAGACACTGAATGTGGAGCAGATTCACTCAAACTGAGAACCATCTGTGCCCTCCATGCTGAGGGCTCAAATGGCAAGACTTGCTGAAAGAGGGGAGGGGGGTTGTCAGGAAGCAAGCGGAGAGGACCAAATGGGGCCCAGGCGTGAGGATAGAGGGGCACAGAGCAGAGGGAATGTCAGCCGAGGCGTTGCCTGGAGATGGGAGTGGGTCAGGAGCTGGAGCAACGGAGCAGGGGGAGCTGGGGTGCAAACCCAGGCGGACCTGGAGGCTGTGGCAGATGGCTTGGCCGGAGGGCCAGGTGTTGGCCACCTGGACAAAGAGAGGGCAGGAGGGAAACGGGGGAGGGTGGTTCCCATGAGGAGAGAGCCTCTGGGGATCCAGCGTCCAGCCAAAATGGGGGAAGCACACTGCCCAGGTGAGGATGGAAGTGTCGGCTGTGAACAGAATGCACAGTGCCTGCCTCACGGTGCAGCCAAAAAAACAAACAAAAAAAAGAAGCAGCACAATGTAAGAGTTCTAAGTCGGGTCTTTTTCACTCTCTTACTGAGGGCTCCCCAAGTGGCTCAGAGGTAAGCAATCTGCCTGCCAATGCAGGAGACACAAGAGATTCAGGTTCATTTCCTGGGTCAGGAAGATCCCCTAGAGAAGGGAATGGCAGCCCACTCCAGTATTCTTGCCTGGAGAATCCCACGGACAGAGGAGCCTGGCGGGCTGCAGTCCATGGGGTCACAAAGAGTCGGCACGACTTAGCAACTGAGCACACACGCACACACTGAGGACTGTAGCCTGAGTCAGCCTCCCAGATGGCTCGGAGGACCTGCTCTGAAAAGGTGGGCAGAGGCCAGTATACCTGTGCTTTTTGACTGGGGATACGTGCAGCCAGGCATACATCTCAGCAGAAGGCTACTGCCAGTCAGGAGGAACAGAGATCTCTGTTAATGATTTTAGTGCTTTTCTAAGTATGGGAAAGTGTAAGAATTTGGGTCCAAAATTTTTTTTTCCTGAAATACAACTATTGAAGGGCCTGTTTTCCCAAAGCGCAGAGAGCCTTATCTTGTTCTTTGTCCCAAATTCCTTCCAGGATATATTGTAGGTCAGTGACTACAGTGGCTAATGACTTAATCCTTGTAAAACCAGATGGCAAGTGACACTCCTTGCTTTACAGAAGGCTCTGGGCAGAAGTTTGCTCCCAGACAGGGGTGAAGACAGCTGTGCCTCTGTGAGGGAGCCTGGGGCTGCCCCAGCCAGACAGGGCCTCTCAACAACACACCTTGGAATTTGCTGTATTGATCTCAGAAAGTGGCTGGTCACCTTCTCTGGCTGTCCACACGCTCCTAGACAGGGAAAGGTTACTATTATAGCAACAGCATGATAAGGATGAATTGTTACGCTGGGGTTATTATATGCTTGTGCTTACGCTATGATTATTATAGCGCCAGGCTTGAGTGCTTTCTCTGCGCCATTTCTCTGTTCAGAACTATGTTGTTGTCGTTTAGCCCCTCAGTCGTGTCCGACTCTTTGCAAGCCCTTGGACTATAGCCCGTCAAATTCCTCTGTCCATGGGATTTCCCAGGCAAGAATACTAGAACGGGTGGCCATTTCCTTCTCCAGGGGATCTTCCTGACCCAGGGATCGAACCTGCATCTCTTGCATTGCAGGAGGACTCTACCACTGAGCCACCAGGGAAGCCCCGTTCAGTATTATACCTCTGTCCTAATTCTTAACAGGACTCTCTCCAGGCACCTGTTGTTACTCTCTTTTCACTTATGAGAAAAGAGCTTCAGAGAAGGGCAGAGACTTCCCCAGAGTGGCCCAGCTAGTGCGTGACGGATGTGGGGAAAGTGCACCACTGTCAGGAGTAGGGCGGGGCTCTGCAGGTTCCCATAGGCCAATCAGAGGACTCGGACCACAGACGAGTTCTGCCCTTGCTAACAGGGAAAGCCACCCATGGGGGCCGAGAGAGAATAGTCAACAGGTCACCGAGAGCCCTCGGGAGGCAGGGAGTGAGATGGAGGTGAGCGCCTGCCTCCTGACCCTGGCAAGAGGGGCTCCGGTCGTGTCCTTCTGGGCCTCCATCCGCTTTCTTCCCCCCTCCTCCAGCTGGGAGCCCATTGAGAAGTACATCAACGAGCAGTACGAGAAGTTCCTGAAGGAGGAGGTGAACATCGCCAGGAAGAAACGCATCCCTGACACTCGCGTCCACTGCTGCCTCTACTTCATCTCCCCGACCGGACACTCGTACGTGCCAGGCCTGCCCCCATCCCCGTGCCTGCCTCTGGTTTGCATCATTTGATCCCAGCCTATAGTGAATGAGCGATATCTAGACTCAGCTGGGGAGGTCAGGTGGGCCCCCGCATAGTCATGGCCCTGGGAGTCCCCCAGAGATCCTTGACAGGAGAGAGAAGCTCACCATCAGCCCCCATGCTGCCTGTCGGTGTGTTAGCGCCATAGCACCACTGTGCCAGTGGACAGAAGTTGGTTGCTGTGAGCAAAGGGCTCCTCATTTGTTCAACAGATACATGCTATGCAGAGGCCTGGGGTCAGGGGCAGCAAGAAGGATGAGATGGGAAGGGCCCAGGCTACTGGATTGGGGCTGGTGTTCAGGTGGAGGTGGGGAGGGGGGACCCAGCAGTAGGCATTTGGAGGGTGGCCAGCCCAGCAAGAGGAGCCAGGTGTCTAGCAATGAAGGCTGACAACCATTGGGCATGCCGGGAACTCTGGTTGTGAGTATCAGGCAAGGCTGAACGATAGGGAGTGCCCCTGGAGAATGGAGCCATCCAAATGGACAAGCAGGCCACCTTCCTGCTGGGGAGGTCACCTAACTGTCCCTGAGCCCAGTGACTAGGCAAGAATTTCATTCTTGATATGATGGCACAAGCGCAGCAGGCCCCCAGTTTTGAAGGAGCCAGACGTTCAGCAGGTTTTCAACGGTGCAGCTCAGGAACTCAGCAGGAAAGCTAGCGTTTATCCCTCCCTAGAGCCTGGACCCAAGGTCAGAGCAGGCCAGCAGGCAGCCTGCCTTAAATATCTGGTGGACTTCAAACTACAGCCAGATCGGGGCCCCAGAGTCCAGAGGCCCTCAGGTAGGGGAGGGGCCAGGTTCCAGCTGGACCCCTGCAGGAATACTATGGGACAGGGGGAGGCCTGTCCAAAAGTGCTGCCCCGTAGGCAGAATAGACACACGTATAACCATGATACGAGGATGCGTGGGTAGGGACAATAGTCCATGGCTGTTCCCAGGAGAAAGAAATCTCAGGTCAGAAAAGGTATTGGGAAGGAGTGGTTTGAGTGGGGCTTAAAGAAAGCCAGGATATACCCCAGAGCCAAGGGAGAGAGAAAGGGAGTTGGTGGACCATGTGTGGGTAGAGAGTTGAGTTCTGTTCTGCAGACAGGAGATGGTGGCTAACCTCAGCCAGTTCTCAGCCCAGTCCTCCTGTCCCAAGGGTGCCCCTGGAGTGGTGGCAGTGGCTGAGTGGGGGAGGGCATGGTGGCTCTGACACCCCACCTCCTCTGGGCCCCAGCTTGCGACCTCTCGACCTGGAGTTCATGAAACACCTCAGCAAAGTTGTGAACATCATCCCCGTCATTGCTAAGGCTGACACCATGACCCTGGAGGAGAAGTCTGAATTCAAGCAAAGGGTGAGAAGGCCCCTCCTCCTTTTCCTGTCCCCATGCTTGCCTCTCCCCCTCTGGTCCAAGCCCTCATCTATCCTCTATTACTATACCCACCTCCTACCCCACTTCCCACCTGGCTCCTACTCAACTGTTAGAGAGGCGAGGCTGGTGGAGAAGAGAAGTTAGTGCGGCTCCAGCCTTCTCACAACGTACCTGCAAACACCGCTAAATGCATAAATCACCTCCAACGTGAGAAACCATTCCGCACTGTTAGGTTGCTTGAAGGACGAGACTAATTAATCAACCACCCACTGGTCTTTATCGTTATTTTCCATAAGCTCTGTCCTGTGCTGGACACACAGGGGACTGGGTTGGGGAAATGCCGGAGAAGTATAAAGACGTTTGCTGCCTTTAAGAAACTTCATCAAGGAGATTATTGAAAAGCACTGGTGGCTTCCTGGAGGAGGAGACTTAAGCTGAGCTTTGAAAGAGGACAAATGGGGAGAGGCTGGGGGTGGCGAGCTGGACCTCTCTTCCCTGCCAAGAGGAGTGAAACAAGTAAGGCATGAGCACTGCCCCCATGGAGTCTGTTCTGAGCGGTCCTGCTTGTCTGGATCCTGATCTTACACACCCTGAGAGGAACAGACTGCACCCCCGGATTCTTCCTCGTGGCAGGCTGCGGTGGGCAGGGGTAACTACAGGGCTGGGGCTCCCATTCATTCAGGATCCTCCTGCTGCCCAGGGCCTTAGAGTTCAAAGATGACTGCCATTTACCCCTCTGGCTTCAGTATGCACACATTTGCACAAGCATGCACACACACACGTAGCCCTCTCTCTTTCCTGACGTTTGGTTACCATGCTTCTCCCGCCTGCCTCTAGGTTCGAAAGGAGCTTGAAGTGAATGGCATTGAATTCTACCCCCAGAAGGAATTTGATGAGGATTTGGAGGACAAGACAGAGAATGACAAAATCCGGGTAGGTGCCTAGGACTCTGTTCATCACATAGATGCCCACATTGGTCCCCCTGGGATATGTATCATGTACCACTTCTGTTTTTCCTCCTGCTTTCCCCTTTCCAAACTCCCTGCCCCACCTTACCTGACCCAGACCAGAAGTGGCATGAGAGAGGAAGAGGACTGGGGGCCCTCGCTGTGACTGTGAACCCTGCACCCAGAAAGCCAAATTCTCCTGTTCATCCCCAGAGCCAACAGAAGCTGCTGGTTCCCCCACCAGGCCAAGCAAAACCAGAGTATGGGGTGATGGAAGGATATAGGCAGAAAAAGCTTCAGGCAGAGCTCCTCCTCAGTTTCTCCTTCTTTAAAATTCAGAGATCAGGCTAGATGAGTGGCTTATTGGCTCTTTTGCTCCCCTGGAAGAACCCTTTCTAAAAAGCTAAGTGTCAGACAGACTCCAGTATGTTGTTGTTCAGTCGCTCAGTCGTGTCCAGCTCTTTGCGATCCCATGGACTGCAGCATGCCAGACTTCCCTGTCCTTCACCATCTCCCGGAAGAATTTGCTCAAATTCATGCATTGAGTTGATGATGCCATCCAGCCATCTCATCCTCTGCTGCCCCCTTCTCCTCCTGCCTTCGATATTTCCCAGCATCAGGGTCTTTTCAATCCTAACTTCTGAGCAGCCCCTGAGATGTTTTCTGGGAATCTTAAGGCTTCATGAAACCTGGCTGGGAAACCCTTGACCTTTATGATTTCTGAGATCCCTCTCAATTCTAAACTTCCACTGTTCTGTGATTCCTCATCAGAATCCTGGGTTCTAGTCTGAGCTTTTCCACTAATCACTGTCAGTCAGTCAGTTCAGTTCAGTCACTCAGTCGTGTCCGACTCTTTGCGACCCCATGAATCGCAGCACGCCAGGCCTCCCTGTCCATCACCATCTCCCGGAGTTCACTCAGACTCACGTCCATCGAGTCCGTGATGCCATCCAGCCATCTCATCCTCTGTCGTCCCCTTCTCCTCCTGCCTCCAATCCCTCCCAGCATCAGAGCCTTTTCCAGTGAGTCAACTCTTTGCATGAGGTGGCCAAAGTACTGGAGTTTCAGCTTTAGCATCATTCCTTCCAAAGAAATCCCAGGGCTGATCTCCTTCAGAATGGACTGGTTGGATCTCCTTGCAGTCCAAGGGACTCTCAAGAGTCTTCTCCAACACCACAGTTCAAAAGCATCAATTCTTCAGCGCTCAGCTTTCTTCACAGTCCAACTCTTACATCCATACCTGACCACTGGAAAAACGATAGCCTTGATAGACGGACCTTAGTTGGCAAAGTAATGTCTCTGCTTTTGAATATGCTATCTAGGTCGGTCATAACTTTTCTTCCAAGGAGTAAGCGTCTTTTAATCACTGTAACCTGGGACAGATCCCTCACTTAGGCCTTGAGTCTCCTTCTCATCAAGTGTGGTAACCTAGGAGGAGTCCCTCACCTGATGTAGTTAAGACAGGTAGTTCATTGAAAAAATCAACTGAAGAAATCATTTTAAAAATGAAACATACAAATCTTAAATGTTTTAAAATAGATGTTTTACTGAATTATTAAAATATCAAAACCCCATCATGTTTATTAAATGTTCTTTTTATGTAGAGACAAGGCCTCTTCTTTGGAGATAAGTCCACTCTTTTTTAAAATTCAGTGCTTTTTAAAAAAAAATACGTTTTTTACTATGTCTAGTCTTAGTTGTGGCATGCAGGCTTTTCATTGCAGCTTTGGGGTTCCTCTTTAGTTGGGGCCAGAGCACATGGGTTCTGTAATCTGCAGCATGCAGGCTCCCTAGTTGAGGAGCTTGGGCCCTGTGGCATGTGGGATCTTAGTCTCCTGGCCAGGGATCAAACTCATGTCCCTTGCATTGAAAGGCAGATTCTTAACCACTGGACCACCAGGAAAGTCCTGCTAAATCCACTCTTAATGCAAAAGGAACTCACCTTTATCAAGTCTTTCTGAAACATCCCATTTTCAGAAAAACAGATCTCCACACTGATATGTCCTCAGCTTATATAATAGTTAATTTATCAAAATGCAGTAACAGTACACACCAGGCAGATCAACTTGGGAACAGACACCTGCTGGAGCAGAGGAGCCTAGGTACATCAGAAAGTGGCCTTTGAACTCTGGCAGGGCAGCAGGCATGGGCCTCTGCCAGTCCAGGAGACCGTGTAAAACTCATTACTTTGGCTGTCCATTGGGTGGGTGTCATCTAAGAGGCCTGTCTTTCTTGGCTAGCTCACAGAGTTATTCCAAATCAAACCAAACCCTGTTAAAAGGGCTAAAGAATACAAAGCATTCGCCAGTTGTGGGAAAGCTGATTTACTGAGGTTAACCAGCCAGGCAGGGGAGCAATCAGGTCTGGGACCCTGGGACTTCAGACTCCCAGTCCAGTGCTCTTTTTAAGAGACAAGAACCTGGCTTCTGCCATCAGTGGGATCACTGAATGAGCTTCAGAAATGTGCAGTTCAAGGTTAGAGGCCCAGGACTGATGCCATCCTACCCGTGGAGGCGCAAAGAGCAGAAGGGTGACATGCGCGGCGTCTGCTTTGTCAGCAGGAGAGCATGCCTTTCGCTGTGGTGGGAAGTGACAAGGAGTACCAAGTGAATGGCAAGCGGGTCCTCGGCAGGAAAACTCCCTGGGGCATCATTGAAGGTAATTCAATGCATCTTCTTGAAGAACTGGTTGCCAGTCAATTATGCTTATTAATTAAGCATCTAGAGGTCAAGGCACAGTCCTAGGATGCAAGATATAAAATGAATGCCAGCCAGAGCCAGCCAGACCCTGCCGTAAGGGGCTTACAATCTAATTGAGAAGCTGAGACTCATGAGCAGGAAGAAATAAAAGATGGATTTAGCACCTGACCGGGAGGCACTAGCTTGAGGGTCAAAGGAGTTCAGAACATGGAGAGATTAATAAAGATCAGAAAAACCAGAGAAAGGTTTTCACATGAAAGGAGGCATGATCTGAAAAGCTGCTGAAGGGTTGTCAGATGTTGCCATTTTCATTTTATTAGGAATGATGTGACCTTGAGAAGGTCACAGTGATTCTGAGAGCTCTCAGAGAATCACTTAGGTGATGAATTCATCATGATACCCTTGGAGAGGGGCAGGGTAGGGATGGAATCCCTGTTCTCAGATCATCCTCGCTGAGGCACTTGGATCTCAGGTTAAGTGTCCTGCCTAAGATCACATGACTTATTAGTGGTGAAACCTGGATTTTAGACCTGGATATTTTGATTTCAGAACCAAGTTTATCCCATTATATCATGTTGTCTCTTATTTTTCTATCTTTTGTTGGGATTTTTTAAAAATAGCATTTTTCTCATCAATTGAATTGAATGAAATTGTAAGAACATCTGTCCTACCCATAGACTATGAGAAAGAGTGCTCATGACTTAATTCTCTTCAGCTTCCATCGTCTTTGTCAAGTGGTTTGCAAATAGTAGGCACTTGATCTATATTGAATTAGATTTATCAAGCCATCCTGACCTTTTTAAGATGGCTCGATTATTCTCTCTGTGTGTTTACTGTCTTCCAATCAGGTTATAAGCTCCTTAAAGATGGAAATTGTGTCTTCAGCCTTGGGCAAGTTTCTTAGACTCCGTGTGTATTAGTTTCTTTTCCTATAAAATGGGGAATATAATACTACCTATGAGCTATTATTCCACAGAGTCTAGAATAGTTTTGTGCCCTTGTCGCTGCTTCATGAATCCTTGTTCAGTGAGTAAAATCCAGCTCAGTTGAATGCCCAGATGAGCATACCTCTGGAAGGTGGCAAATGCCCGGCCCATGGCTCAGTCCATGACCTGAAGAGAAGTTCACCTGCTGGTACCTGCATTAGTGAATGACCACGTGTTTTTGTTGTTTGTTTGTTCACAGTGGAAAACCTCAACCACTGTGAGTTTGCCCTGCTTCGAGACTTTGTCATCAGGTAAGATGCACCCCTCCCATCCGATGGCAGGTTTAATTATTTGGGGTCCAGCAGCCACTTGTTCAGATCCACTTCGTCGGTCCCCAGGTCCCTCTGACAGAGCTTCTGCCGCAGTCCCCACTCCCATCTTGAAGGACAAGGGGCTCAAGAGCTGTCATTGGCTCTCTGGTCCCAGTCACCGGGTCCAGACCCTGGAAGCCATGTGTTGACCGCAGACATGGGTCCTCTCTCCCTCGTCCTGCCCCTAATCATCCCTCTTTCTCTTGCCCTGTGTCCTTCAGGACGCACCTCCAGGACCTCAAGGAAGTGACACACAACATCCACTATGAGACCTACAGGGCCAAGCGTCTTAATGACAATGGAGGCCTCCCCCCGGTGAGCGTGGACACAGAGGAAGGCCACGGCAGTAACCCATGACGGCCCTTTCTCCGTATCATCACACATACCCACTTCCCCACACACACACATCCTCAGACCACCACCCACCACCTTCTTCCTTTCTACTCTGTCCCACAGGCCTGTCTGGTAATTGTGGAGCATCTTGTCTATAGTGTGTGTGTGTGTGTGTTGTGTGTGTACGAGAGATAGAGAGTGTGTATGTGTGTGTGCGTGCATATGTGTGTATGTGTGTGCGCCTGTGCAGGGCTGAGGTATTTATACTGCCTCCCTGGAAAGTTCCTAGTAAGCTTGGTTCCTCCATGGCTGTCCATTATCTGTCTCCTTTCCTTGTGTCCCAGAACAAGGCCGTGTGCCTCACTCAAGAGGTCTGGGGGAGGCTTCATTTAAAAATGATGGGAGCAGGTGAGCCTCAGGTAACGCTTTCTTATCTCTGAACCCACCTGTGAGCAGGGACCGCAGAGATTCTCCAAAGACGGTCTGTGGAGCTTGACCTGGGATGGTGGGGCGGGGAGAGTTGAGGACTTAACCTCCCTGTAAGCCCGGGGTGGTCTGTTGTGAGGCTAGGACTTTTGGGGAAAAGAAAGATTGGGGAGAGCAGAGAAGTCGGCCAGTGCTGGGCTCCTGCAGAATTAGTGCCTACAAGTGGAGGAGAGAGCTCCACCCTTCGGTCTGTGTGGCATTCACTGTCCAGAAGCTACCACCTGTCTCTGTCGCAGACTGCTGCTTTCCACATATCCCACCGCCAGCCCCCTGCCTCACTCTCCTCTGCTCCCCTCTTTTCTCTTTCTTCCCTTTCCCTCCTTCCTTTGTCCTGCCCCCTCTGACATCTTTCGTTTCCTTTTAGCCTAATCCATTTGAGCTGCACTTCTATATTTAGGATTTATGGCCAGGTTACTTCCAAAAGTGACTTTAGGCCACTTAACATCCCCAGTAAAATCACAGGACAGTACAAAAGGAGATTACAAGGGAAATCAGATCTGTGAGAAGCATGGGAAACAGTTTCTGCAGTCGAGCGATGAAAACGGCCCTGAGCTTGTGGGCAGCCTTGCAAAGGACAGGACACAGGGAGCTCTGTGGTTCCCAGTGTCTGGTTAAAGAAACACATGTGCTGGTCAAGTGAGACAACCTTTGTTTTAGGTGTCAGGTCCTAGCAGAACTGAGTCTAAAGAAGTATCAAGAACAATATACAGTGTTTGTCTTTCTTGGTTGTTTGGCTTCAGAGACAGTTTTGAACCTCATCTCCCTCCTGTCCATCAGGATTCTTCCTCCTTAAAGCTGGCTTCTGTTTCTCCTCCTTCTTATGTATACTTGACCTCCCTCTCCTTCTCTTCTATTCTCTTTCTCGTGTTGAAGCTACTTGCATTTTTGTCTGTCTTTCTCAGCTTTCTGCACTTCCTCTTCCTCACCCCTGTAGACATGCCCAATGATACTCACAAGCCTGCAAGTAGCCTTTTCTTGCCTTCCCCGTCAGCCCTGTATTTATTAATGCATATATTTTCCATGTTGTTTGACACACAAGTTACTCTTTCTCCTTTAGTCTGTAAGGTGGCTGAAATTTCAAGCTGGGGAAACAGTTTAGCCTCAGGCAAGGGAAAAAATTGATACTGTTTACAGTGACCTCTTACAACCTGTTTCATCTCCTGGTCCAACCCGAGGCGTTTTACTGGCCTTCTACAAATCCCAGCATGTATAGGCCCTTATCACTCAGGTGCTAGGAAAACATAGACTTAAGACCAAGATTCAGCAGACCAGGAGAAAGAGGTGGGTGATCAGATTGCTAGTGGCCCCTAACTCATGGTCTCCAATCTTTCCTGGAAGCTCATTACCATTCCAACCCCCATCTTCCCTCACTCACACAGTTATCCCAGGTTAGGCACCAGTCAGAGCAGAACAGCGCAGGGTTAGAATCCAGAGGTTGCTAAGTTTCAACAGAAGAGGGACCCCTGGCTTATACGAAGACGTGGGACTGGACACCTTGGCCTCACAGGGAAGGTCTGGGGTGGGCATGGGGGGCCCTGGCGAGGCCGAGGAAGAGAATAGGAGAATGATGCCTGGGGCTCCTCAACCATGGTCTCAGCCTCTGTGGAGGAGCTGTTCTGTATGCCTGCTGTCAGCTGCCGGTCTCCACACCCTCAACCGTTCTCAACCCCCCTGCAGGGAGAAGGCCTCCTGGGCACTGTCCTTCCACCCGTGCCAGCCACCCCCTGCCCCACTGCCGAATGAAGGCCATTCCAGGCGCCGCTCCTCCCTCCATTCCGCTCAGCTCTTCTTGCTGCAGGGCCATGCGCTCTTTAGCGCTGTGCGTGTCGGGCCCACCACCACAGCCCCTCTCAGCCCTCAGCAGATGGGGGTGGCCAGCTGCCTCTTTAGGACAGTTGCTGCTTCCATTTATCCACACCACCCCTCTCCTCCCAGTGGAATGGAGTTCCCGCCAGCACTGCCCTCCTCCATCGTCTGTGTCAGCCGGTCCTAGCCCATCCGTAGGGTGAAAGAACTCACCAAGAGCTTCTTCTGCCCTTGCAAACCCATATCAGCTACTTGTAACCATCTCCAAGGGATATGGCATTGCTCCCTGTCCATTCATCTGCATGAGCTGCTCTTGACTTCCTTAAAGGGTCAAGAAAGCAACTTTTCTGCTTGTCGGATTTGTTGACGTCAGCTGTGTGAGCCCCAACGTGGGACAAGGGTGTCTCCTTCATTGCTTAAAGCCTATTTGTAAGGATGGGTCATTCCAGATGGGGGGGAGCAAGGGCCAGGATCACTTTTTAAAAAAAATCACCGCTGGTGACTGGCCCAGAGTGCAGCCACACACCCTCCCTACCCCATATAGCAGCCATTTAGGAATGGTGGTTTTCCTGAAGAGACATTCCTGGAGTTGACTTCCTTATCCTTAGATTTTAAATAAGAACTAAACATACACACCAAATTCCGGAAGCTCACGAGATGTGAACTCTAGGAAGAAAAGCACCCTTCTGTCCACTTAGCAATAAGAGGGAATCTTTTCCCACCTACCCTGGCTACTCCTACACCCCACCCCGCCCCCACTCCATTAATGTGAGTAATGCATTAGCCTGGCCACAGTTGGTCACTGTAGGCTGGTGGAAAATCCCCAGTGGAGGGCAAAGCCCTCCCATCAGATGCATGAATGTTTGCGAATGTTGGCTGCCACTGCCCACCCCTGCACTGAGTCTTTATGGACTACCCGTTGCCCACTGCCCGACCACTTCCACCTGGACACAACTTGCTCAAAGGCTGGTGACTTGTGGGCCATTCATCTACAACCAAGTCCTGATGGAGCAAGAGGCCCAAGCCTAGGGGATGCAAGAACGACCCATTTCTTAAATGTTACCAGTCCCAGCCAACCTTTTGGTGACATTACGGTTAATTTTCCCAATTGAAAGTAAGCCAACAGACACTCAAACTGGTTGTGTAAATGTTGCTAGACTTTATGTGTTGTACAACTAAACATTGCTGTTTGAACAATAACTGTCTGAACTGTGTTTTATTTGTGCTCCTCGATTCTTGGCCAAATTAGCTATTACATCATCTCACTCCTGTGGAGGGTGAGATAGGACCATGTTGGTAAGAAGCAGACACAGAAATTAGAGATGGAAAATTTTTGTTCATCTTCAGTTGGCAAGAAATTGGTTGCCAGGCATTATTCCCTGGAATTTTGTGTCCAAAATAAGTTATAGATCTTTCACACGACCTTGAGGGATGTGGTAGTCTATGTAGCCTGTTTCCTCCAATGGAAACGATGCTTATTTTCATTCAGTTAATTTCCGAGCTTTCTCTCCTCCTTTTTCCAAAGGCATAAAACCAAAACTGTGAGAGGAGTGGATCCATCTTGCTAGAAACCTGCCTATTTTGCACTGAAGACTTTTAAACTTAAAGCACTAGCTTTTCTCTTATCTTTTTTGAACTTAAGTCAGTCCTTCCTGTCTATGTGGTTTACACTGTCTTCTATAGCCAGCAAATAACACAACTCTACCTGCACATTATTTCTCTGAATTTGAATACAACCACCATATGCAATTGTGTTTGGATCCTCAATGTTCTGTATGATGATCTCAAGGTATAAATGAATGGTAGGGGTCAAGACTAGAGGAAGAAAGGTCACTGTGCTCTTGGAGTCATTCAGGTTAAATGATGAGGGCCAGACCTAGAGCCACAAGGAGAAGAAAAGTGAGAAGATTTGAGAGACAGTTGGGCTTCCCTGGTGGCTCAGAGGGTAAGGCGTCTGCCTGCAATGCAGGAGACCTGGGTTCGATCCCTGGGCCAGGAAGATCCCCTGGAGAAGGAAATGGCAATCTACTCCAGTACTCTTGCCTGGAAAATCCCATGGACAGAGAAGCCTAGTAGACTACAGTCCATGGGATCGCAAAGAGTCGGACATGACTGAGCAACTTCACTTTCTTTCTTTTCTTGGCAAACATAAAATATTACAGCTGAAAGAAACCTAAGAGTTCTTCTACTTCTTTCTTCAAACAGATAAGGAAACAAGGCTAGGAAGCATGATCATCTTGCCCAAGGTTATATACTTAGTTAACAACGCAGGACAGGACCTAGAGAGCAATGCGTGATGTTTGTTCCACTGCTTCACACCATTCCTATGGTAGTCATAATTAAAAATATATGTATACATATACATTTCTGAAATCAGGATACATCTTACAACAGATGTCAGTAGATTTAGCAGCTTTTTCCCCTTAGAGTTACACTTCAAAATGGTGCATTTTATAACTGTTGTTTAATTGCTGAGTTGTATCTGACTCTTCACGACCCCATGGTCTGTAGCCCACCAGGCTCCTCTGTCCAGATTTCCCAGGCAAGAATATTCAAGTGGCTTGCCATTTCCTTCTCCAGGGTATCTTCCCAGAGATCAAACCAGTGTCTCCTGCTTGGTAGGCTGTCTTTACCTCTGAGCCACCTGGGAAACCCCTATTTTATAACTGACAACATCTTAAATTTGATGAAATATATGGTAGGTAATCCAGATGTTAACATCCTTTTATTGGAAGACCTCTGGTGCTATTGGTGAAGTTCAAGGAAATAAGCAAACACACAACATTTTAGTCTTAAAAGCAACTCTGATAAAATGTATCACCTGATCCTCACAATCACCCTTTGGAGGAGGCAGGGCAGGTATGATGGGAGACACAGACAAAAGGCTCTCTCCATCTTGGAGCTGGAACGGACTCACTCAGGATCGAAATCCCCTCTTGGATCTCCTCACCCAGCTCTTGCACCATTTCCTGGACGCTGCCTCACAAAAAAAATTGGCTCTGATTTCAGTCTTTCTCTGGGGGAAGAGAGTTCTGCTCGCCTCAGGAAAAGTGAGGAATCATTTCAAACTTTTTCTCCAAAGGGCAACAGTTTTCTGACCTGGGTCAGGAAGGGCATAGGAAAATCCCGCTTTTAATTTTGACTCCTGACAGGACCAATTCAAGTCTATACTCGTAGGCAGCGGGGCAGCTAGGCAGGGACGACAAAGCAGCGGCCAAGACTGGGTCTGGCTGCGGTGATCACCGCCTCATCCCTTACGCCTCGGCGCTCTGGGGGCGGAGCCAATCCCCTGGACCTGCCCGCTTTCCCCTCACGGCTGTCTCAACCTTGACTCTGCTGGGTTCTCTGACGGAGGCCCCTCACGTGACCGGCTGCCTCATTCACTCACTCCCGGTCCTTGCGCCATAATCTCCGCCCTCCCCTCCAGAACCCCGCCCAACGGCTTGGCGCAGGCCCCGCCCCTTCCCATCTGCGGGGCGGCAGGAGGGGGCCTGAGCAGGATGGCCGTGAACCAGAGCCACACCGAGAGCCGTCGTGGGGCCCTCATCTCCACTGGCGAAAGGTGCCTGAAAGGAAGCCTGTGGAGCTGTCGGAGGGAGGAGAGGCCAGGAGAATTGGCGGTGCACAAACTCTCAGCCAGTCAGAGACTTTCCCGCCTTTTCTGCGCTCATAGCAAGCGTAGCTCTTCCCCGACCGTTAGAGCCGGCGCTGCCTCGCGGGTGTTCTGGATGTGAATGTGGTGGAGGCGGGAATAGGGGTGTTGCACGTGTGAAGGGCACGTGCCCAGGGAGTGAGCCGTGTGCTGCCTCAGAAAAAAGTTGGAAGTGCAGTGGCAGGAAAGGGAAGTCACACCGACCCTCGGGGTGGCGTGCCGTGCTGTTAGGAGTGAGCTACCTTTGTAGAGTGACGGCACCAAGGTCCCAGGCTTCTGGGAGGTAGAAAAGGCACGAGTGTGGCTCTTTCTAGAAAGATCCTAAACTGTCCAGGGCCTCTCTTCACCCTCAGAACTTCAAAAAAACCCCTCTCTTCTTCGTCCCCAATCAAGGAGATGGCTGGTCTTACTTTTTTGAAAAGATGGGGACCAAAAGAAGACACGTCTGGGAAGAGTGATGTTCTCTCACCTCCCGTGGGGGCCCTGGGGTTTGCACCCATGGCTTTGTGGTGCTAGCAGTGCCTGCTGTTCACCTGTTTCCTCCAGCCTCGTCAGGTTCAGCCCAGAGTTGCCCCTTTTTACTTCCCTACCCAATATCTCCAGTACTTTGGCCACCTCATGTGAAGAGTTGACTCATTGGAAAAGACTCTGATGCTGGGACGGATTGGGGGCAGGAGGAGAAGGGGACGACCGAGGATGAGATGGCTGGATGGCATCACGGACTCGATGGACGTGAGTCTGAGTGAACTCCGGGAGATGGTGATGGACAGGGAGGCCTGGCGTGCTGCGATTCATGGGGTCGCAAAGAGTCGGACACGACTGAGTGACTGAACTGAACTGAACCCAATACCTTGGCCCCTGCTTCACTCCCCTCCTCAATCCCCTGCCCAGGCTGTTAAGAGTCCTGTTCAAACTCCCCAACGGTTCTTAAATATGCTCCTCTCTCTGCTCAGATTTGCCCTCGTTTTCCTTTGCTCTCGCCTAGCTGTGAGACTCTGAAGCCCAACGCATTGCTCAGGTGAGGCAAAACACACCCAGATTGCTTTGAATGCATCTATCAGGAAGATCCTTTAAGACAGTACATCATGCTGATGTCCAGATCTGTTTTTTCTATGCTTCCTTCCCCAGAATATTTTCTTGACAGATTTATACACTCTGAAGGCTGTACATCCTCCCTTGGCCCTGAAGGACGGCTGCTGTTTTGTTCAGTTTTCCTAGTAGTGAGATGATTGCCCACCATGCTGATGCCCCGCACGCTGGCCTGGAGAACTGAGACCTGTGTGCCTGTGGCTCTGTGCCTGGAAGCCACTTCTAATCTGGTGTTTGGGTGTCTTCTCAACTGGGCTACGAGTTTGTCTCTCTGCTTTTCTGTTTGTGTGCTAGAGGCAAGGAATGAAGCGTGGCCTTAAAAAAATTATAGCAAATATTGATTTTATGTGAATTATCTTTGTGGAGTCCTTTCTGTGCTCTCCAATGGTTCGCCTTATTGGGGCACTGTTCTAAGGGCTTTGTGTTTATAACTGCTCTATCTGCAGTGAGGATCAGTATGATTTTCCTCATGTCACAGGTGGAAAAACTGAAGCAAAAAGTAATTTGCCTAAAATCATATGGTCAGGCATGTGGCAGAGCTCTGAATTTCGGTAGTGTGTATTCATGTCTCTACGCTGGCTGCCCCTCGAAAAGGAGAACTCTGTCTCTGCAAGCAAAGACTCTGTCAGGGCTCTACCTTTTCGGATAGAAACTACTTTACAGAAATAGCTTGAGAGGAAGAAGATTGGTTATATTTTGACTTCTCCTGACTCTTCACAATACACAGTTAAGAAATTCATCACAGCTTGGCTGTGTTATGTGGAGATTTTTTTTCTGATCCCAGCTGAAAAGTCATAAATGTATGAGCCAGACTGTACTGGTAAAAAGGAAGATACTGATTGAGTTTTGTTTTTTAAAAAAATCCATATTTTAAAGTGTGCAGGTAATACCATTTAGAAAAATTGGAAAACATTTAATTACTCCAGATTCTTACATGAAGTGCTTTTTATATTTTGATATGTATCCTTTTGCACATCCCCCTGTGGAAATACACACACCTTCCCCTATCAGACTGCTTTGTAATTTGTTTTCCTCATTTACGGATGTATTGAGAATGCTTTGCAGTATTGGCATCTATTAACACATCATTATTTTTGATGTCTGGTACTCCAGTATGCAGACATTTTTGCTCAAGCCACTATCTGGGATAAATCTGGTTTTAATTTGTCATTGCTATAAACATTGCCACAGTGAATTTCTTAAAGATTTATTTTTGTTCACCTATCAAAATGTTTCTTTCAGACATATTCCTGAAAGTGAAATTGGGGGGTCAAAAGACATAGACTTCTAAAAAACAATTATTTGTTATTTATTTAAATATATATATTTTTTTATTTGGCTGTGTTGAGTCTTGATTTTGGCACACAAACCTTTGTTGTGGCCTGTGGGATCTTTTGTTCTGGTGTGCAGGATCTAGTTCCTGGACCAGGAATTGAACCCAGGCCTGCATTGGGAGCTTGAAGTCTTAACTGCTGGACCACCAGGGAAGTCCCCAGAGGACATAGACTTAAAAATTTTTTTTTACATATTTATAAAAAAATCCTTGTAAAAATATTTTTAAATATTACACATATTTTATATTTAACATATTTATAAATGGAAATATATTTATTGCAAATTCCCCCTATGGTTTCAGTTTCAGTTCAGTTGCTCAGTCGTGTCTGATGCTTTGCGATCCTGTGAACCACAGCACGCCAGGCCTCCCTGTCCATCACCAACTCTCGGAGTCCACCCAAACCCATGTCCATTGAGTTGGTGATGCCATCCAACCATCTCATCCTCTGCCGACCCCTTCTCCTCCTGCCCTCAATCTTTCCCAGCATCAGGGTCTTTTCAAATGAGTCAGCTCTTCACATCAGGTGGCCAAAGTATTGAGTTTTAGCTTCAGCATCAGTCCTTCCAATGAATATTCAGGACTGATCTCCTTTAGGATGGACTGGTTAGATCTCCTTGCAGTCCAAGGGACTCTCAAGAATCTTCTCCAACACCTCAGTTCAAAAGCATCAATTCTTCTGCTTTCATCTTTCTTTATAGTCCAATTCTCACATCCATACATGACCACTGGAAAAATCCCCCTACAGAACTGTATCAATTTACATTCTTTTTAATACTTTGTGTCCAATTTCACCTTGCCAACACTGAATGTTAATCTTTGATAGCTCTGCCAGTCAGATAGGAAAGGAAAAGAAAGTGAAGTTGCTCAGTCGTGTCTGACTCTTTGCGACTCCATGGACTGTAGCTTACCAGGCTCCTCCATCCATGGAATTTTCCAAGCAAGAGTACTGGAGTGGGTTTCCATTTCCTTCTCCAGAAGATCTTCCTGACTCAGGGATTGAACTCAGGTCTCCCGCGTTGCAGGCAGACACTTTACCATCTGAGCCACCAGGGAAGCTAGTCTGATAATGGAATCCAAATAATGAAATCTTTTTTTAAAGTTTTATTGCTAATGAAATTATTTTTGTCTTATTGTTATCAACTATATATGTATTTGGTGAATTTTCTTGGTTCATAAATATCCTCCACTTTTTGGCTAATTTGTTCATCATTTTTGTGTGGTAAAAACACATAACAAAAATTACCATCTTAACCATTAAAAAATAAAAATTGTATATAAAGTATACAACAATAATGTAATGTACACAGTGAAATGATTATTGCAGTCAAGTTAGTTAACATTTCATTTCCTCAAATAATTACCTTTTTGTTTTAGTGTGATGAAAGCACTTCAAATCTACTCTCTTAGCATATTTCCAGTGTTCAATACAGTATTATTAAATATAGTCTTCACGCCTGCATATTAGATCTCTAGACTTATTCATCTTCAGTTCAGTTGAGTTCCTCAGTCGTTTCCGACTCTTTGCAGCCCCATGGACTGCAACACACTAGGCTTCCCTGACCATCAGCAACTCCCAGAGCTTGCTCAAACTCATGTCCATCGAGTCGGTGATGCCATCCAATCGTCTCTTCCTCTGTTGACGCCTTCTCATGCTGCCTTCAGTCTTTCCCAGCATCAGGGTCTTTTCCAGTGAGTCAGTTCTTCGCATCAGGTGGCCAGACTATTGGAGCTTCAGCTTCAGCATCAGTCCTTCCAGTGAATATTCAGGACTGATTTCCTTTAGGACTGACTAGTTTGATCTCCTTTCAGTCCAAGGGACTCTCAACAGTCTTCTCCAACACCACAATTCAAAAGCATCAGTTCTTATTCATTAAGCTTTCTTTATGGTTCAAGTCTCACATCCATACATGACTACTGGAAAAACCATAGCTTTGACTAGATGGACCTTTGTTGGCAAAGTAATGTCTCTGCTTTTTAATATGCTGTCTAGGTTGGTCATAGCTTTTCTTCCAAGGAGCAAGCGTCTTTTAATTTCATGGCTGCAGTCACCATCTGCAGTGATTTTGGAGACCAAGAAAATAAAGTCTGTCACTGTTTCCATTGTTTACCCATCATTTGCCATGAAGTGACGGGACCAGATACCATAATCTTTGTTTTTTGAATGTTGAGTTTCAAGCCATCTTTTTTCACTCTCTTCTTTCACTTTCATCAAGAGGCTTTTTAGTTCCTCTTCACTTTCTACCATAAGGGTGTTGTCATTTGCATGTCTGAGGTTATTGATATTTTCCCCAGCAGTCTGATTCCAGCTTGTGCTTCATCCAGTCTGGCATTTCACATGATGTATTCTGCATAGAAGTTAAATAAGCGGGGTGACAATATACAGCCTTGATGTACTCCTTTCCCGATTTGGAACCAGTCCATTATTCCATGTGCGGTTCTAACTGTTGCTTCCTGACCTGCATACAGGTTTCTCAAGAGGCAGGTCAGGTGGTCTGGTATTCCCATCTCTTTCAGAATTTTGCACAGTTTGTTGTGATCCACACAATCAAAGGCTTTGGGGTAGTCAATAAAGCAGAAGTAGATGTTTTTCAACTCTCTTGCTTTTTCCATGATCCAGCAGATGCTGGCAATTTGATCTCTGGTTCCTCTGCCTTTTCTAAACCCAGCTTGAACATCAGGGAGTTCTTGGTTCAGGTACTGTTGAAGCCTCGCTTGGAGAATTTTGGGCATTACTTTGCTAGCGTGTGAGATGAGTGCAATTGTGAGGTAGTTTGAGCATTGTTTGCCATTGCCTTTCTTTGGGATTGGAATGAAAACTGACCTTTTCCAGTCCTGTGGCCACTGCTGAGTTTTCCAAATTTGCTGGCATATTGAGTGCAGCACTTTCACAGTATCATCTTTTAGGATTTGAAATAGCTGAGCTGGAATTCCATCACTTCCACTAGCTTTGTTCGTAGTGATGCTTTTTAAGGCCAATTGGACTTTGCACTCCAGGGTGTCTGGCTCTACATGACTGATCACACCATCGTGGTTATCTGGGTCATTCAGATCTTTTTTGTATAGTTCTCTTGCATATTCTTGCCACCTCCTCTTAATATCTTCTGCTTCTATTAAGCCCATACCATTTCTGTCCTTTATTGTGCCCATCTTTGCATGAAATGTTCCCTTGGTATCTTTTATTTTCTTGAAGAAATCTCTAGTCTTTCCTAGTCTATTGTTTTCATCTGTTTCTTTGCATTAATCACTTAGGAAAGTGTTCTTATTTCTCCTTGCTATTGTTTGGAACTCTGCATTCAGAGGGTGTATCTTTCCTTTTCTCCTTTACCTTTTGCTTCTCTTCTTTTCTCAGCTATTTGTAAGGCCTCCTCAGACAACCATTTTGCCTCTTTGCATTTCTTCTTGGGGATAGTTTTGGTCACCGCCTCCTATACAATGTTACAAACTTCCATCCATAGTTCTTCAGGCACTCTATCATGATCTAGTCCCTTGAATCAATTTGTCACTTCTAGCGTATAATCGTAAGGGATTTGATTTAGGTCATACCTGAATGGTCTAGTGGTTTTCCCTACTTTCTTCAATTTACTCATCTTACATACCTCTAAATTTGTATCCTTGCCTAACATTTCCCCATTTCCCTCATCCCCTCAACCCCCAATAACTACTGTTATACTCTTTGCTTCTATGAATTTGATTTTGTTTTAGATTCCACATGTGGGTGAAATCGTATAATTGTCTTTGTCTCTGCGATTGCGCTTAGCGCAGTGTTCTCAAGGTTCACCCATGTGGTGGCATGTGACAATATTCCTTCCTTTTTAAGCCTGAGTAATATTCCATTGTATGTATATACCACATTTTGTTTCTCCATTCACTGACAGACTTTTAGATTGCTTCCTCCTCTTGGCTATTATGAATATGAGTGCACAAATATCTTTTTGAGACCTTGTTTTCAATTCTTTTTGACATATACCCAGAAATGGGATTTCTGGACCATGGAGTAATTCTATTTTTAATTTTTGAGGCCACTCCATACTGTTCCATAGTGCCTGAACCACTTTACAATCCCACCAAGAGTGCACAGAATTTTCAACCTGTCAATATTCTAGGCCACAAACACCTAGGATATCTTTTTCAATAGTAGTCACCCTAATAGGTGTGAGGTGATATATCATTTGTGGTTTTGATTTGCATTTATCTGATGATTAATAATGTTGAGCATCTTTTGGTATTTTTTGCTATTTATATATTATTTTGGAGAAATGTCTGTTTAAATCCTCTGTCCATTAAAAGAATTTTTTTCTTTTAAACTTTGTATTTTGTATTGAGGTATAGCCAGTTAACAATGTGATAGTTTCAGGTGAAAAGCAAAAAGACTCAGTCATGCATATACATGTATCCATTCTCCCGCAGACTACCCTCCCATCCAGGCTACCACGTAACACTGAGCAGAGTTCCATGTGCTATACAGTAGGTCCTTGTTGGTTATCCCTTTGTCCATTTTTAAATTAGATTTTTTGTTGTTGAGTTGTATGAGTTCTTTATATATCCTAGATGGGCTGTGTGTGTGTGTGTGTGTGTGTGAACCAGTCTTTGTCACTCAGTCAGGCAATGTAAAACTGTCTTAATTTTTACTTCCTGATTGGGCAAAGCCTCATTGTCAGCCAGAGGTAACTGTTCTAGAGCCTTCTCAGGTTTCTTCTGAGGATGAACCCAGCCCTGATACGTGAAAGCACCCAGTCTGTGATGCTTTCTAGATTCCCATGAACATGTTAGAGGTTTTCAAAGCCTTTATTTCTCAAAGCATCTCATTCCCCAGTCTTTTCTTCCTGTCTTTTAAGTTTTTTATTGTTTGCCCCCCAAAATCATCTTTTGCCCCACTTAACGGCTCTCACACATTTTGAAATGTTGTTTAACAAACGTGCCCTGGGTAGCTGCCTTAATCCTGAGAGAATTCTGAGCTAGTCCTCCAGGGAACCCCTGGACAGGTCAAAGCAGAAAACCACAGTAAGGTCTGTTCTTCTCCCCTCACCCCAGCACTTTGTACTTATACTGAGAATGTGGGTTGCTGTTTCAGAGCTGTGCCAAGCTAGGGAGTGGAGGAGTACTGGCCTAAGTTGAAGTGCATGAAGCTCTTATTGACGCTCTTATTTTTTTTCTTGATTAAACATTCCCCTGGTTGCTATCAGTTTTGATTAGATTCTAGAGTTCTAGACTGGCTTTTAGAGATCCCTGTTCCACTATTGTTGCTGACATCCACTTTTTCATACTCTTTTAATAAGGACTTTTTAGCCATATACTATCACCCTAATTCCAGTTCTTATTACCTCATATCAGGACTATGCTAGTTCTTAAATGGATCCCTCTGACATATCACCATTTCCTTGATCATGTGACCTACCTGCTGAGACAGCTGCAGGTCACAGTTCTGCCTTGCCTGTTGAATGATGTGTCTAGCTCTGGTCCCAGCACGGGCTCAGCTTTATCTCACTATTCCTCCTAATCACACTCCCATGATGTTTTGATAAATTCACGCAGGTAGGCTGCTCCCAAGAATACAGTGTTCTTTCCACTGATGCTGTTTGCATCCCATCAGGACTGTCCCCTACCCTCACTTCTGCCCAATGAAACACTATTCATCTCTTAAGAATCAGCTCGAATTTCAATTTTTCTATAAAATCATTCCTAATTACTTCTATCAAAAGCTGATCTCTACCTGCCATGATATTTTGTTCTGCCTATGTGATGCATATCATGTTTTTCTTGCATTATTACTTATATCCATGTTTTCATTCATTCATTCAATAAATATTAATAGTATATATATATATAATACACACACACACACACACACACACACACATATATATATATATATATATAAAACTAAGAAAGAGAAAAAACCCCAATAGGATTCTGTAAGAGTAGGATGGGTCCAGGGTTTTCAGGTTAGGAGTGAAGGGAGAACATGGCAGGCATGTCAGAGGATCCTGTACTTCACTTCATATGTCTCACCTTCTTTACCAGAGTCCAAGAAACCGTTTCATTAACACAGTGCTTTATATAAAATGCACAAGAAGTATAAGAATTAGTGGACTTTAAGAATAGAATTAGGTTTGCTAAGAAAGAAAAAAAAAAGAACCCAGTGATAAAGAGGAAGTGTGAGTTGTCAGAGAATAAGATCATTTCAATTCCTTTCTATTTTAATAAAATAGTAGCAGTAGCACCAGTAGCAGCCAATAACCTCCCTCCAGGCTAGAAACTACACTGAGAGCTTTGTTTGTGTCTTTTCGTATAACTCCTAAACCGCGTGCTGTCCGCCTTTCCTCTCTGCAGTGTCTTGAAGCAGTGTGAGGATGTGGACCTCTGCTTCCTGCAGAAACCAGTGGAATCCCATCTCTTTAATGGCACAAAGAAAGGAACGTTGTTTCTCACTTCATACCGGGTAATTTCTCTCTTTTTAATCTAGTTTATTTTATTTATTTATTTTTTTCGCTGTGCTGGGCCTTCATTGCTATGCCCGGGCCTTTTCTAGTTGTGGTGAGTTGGGGTTACTCTGTAGTTGTGGTGCTCGGGCTTCTCATTCCAGTGGCTTCTCTTGTTCAGGAGCACAGGCTCTAGGGCACTCGGGCTCAGGAGTTGTGGCACACAGGCTTAGTTGCCCTGTGGCATGTGGAATCTTCTTGGACTAGGAATTGAACCCATGTCCCCTGCATTGGCAGGCAGATTCCTAACCATTGAACCCCCAGGAAAGTCCCATAACAGGTAATTTCTGCTTCTCCTCTGATCTAATTAACTCTACGTTTATTTCCCTTAAAAGAGAGAGAGGTTAAACCTTGACTTTCAAAATGTTTTGAAACGTTACCACTTGGAGATTTTCCTTGTTGAAGAGTGCTGGAAGAAAATCTGTGATATTTCTCAATTAGGCCAGAATGCCAAAGCAGCCTCGACTTTAGAATTGTTCTTCTATGTCTCAATGCATGGACGAATCGTATTCCTTTCCCAAAGTTTCTTTCCTTTCTTAGGTGGTCTTCGTGACTTCACACTTAGTCAATGACCCCATGCTTTCTTTTATGATGCCCTTTGACCTGATGAGTGACTGCACCATTGAACAACCAATTTTTGCCCCCAACTACATTAAAGGAACCATTCAGGCAGCTCCGGGTGGTAAGTGTCCCCCTCAGAAGTGTATTTTTTCTCAAAAGCTTATAGAAAGTTTAAGATTCAGACTCCACTGGGTGGTGCTTCTCTCCATACTTCTGTTACCAGCGTGCCAGCCTCTTAGTGAGTGTCTGCCATTTCTCCCCCCAGGTGGCTGGGAAGGACAAGCTGTTTTTAAGTTATCCTTCAAGAAAGGAGGTGCCATCGAATTTGCCCAACTGATGAGAAAAGCTGCCTCTGCTGGTGAGTGATGCTGATAAAGATATCAAGCTCTTTGGGATTTGGGGGCCTGTATAATTAGAATAAGATGGTTAACTAGTGAAGACTTCTGCCCTCTGTGGTCAGGACGGTGGTATTTCCCCACGTTGTTGTTTAGTTGCTAAGCTGTGTCTGACTTTTTTCAACTTCATGTACTGTGTAGCCTGCCAGGCTCCTCTGTCCGTGGGATTTCCCAGGCAAGAATACTAAAGCAGGTTGCCATTTCCTTCTCCACATTTCGCATGTATTCAGTGGGTATTTCCTGAGCCTACTGACTATGTACCAAGTACCCTACTACATGGTAGGAGCATAACCTGAAGAAGTTCACAATCTAGTGGGAATTTACAGTCAGACACCTGAGTGATTTTGCCTTAGTAAATCATTTGGATAGTCTCTTGTCCGTTTAAGTGGCTGCATCATTGAATACTCTTGTTTTTGGTGGAGTTAGCTTGGCTCTTCTTCCTCTGGCATGCCTTCTTGTCTTCTCTCTGGCTATAGCTTTGCTCTTCTTGGGTTTAATTCTCATTTTTCATGGGACTAAAGCATGGGAAGAGATACTGTCAAGTCCTGCAGCACTGATCTAATAGATGTACCAGAGGACTCTTTTCAAACTTAGAATACAAATAATCTTTTAATTCAGTGTAGCTTCACTTTGTATCCCTCGCTCTCTCAGTTTTTGTATCCCAATCCAGCTGGATATTTTTGTACCTTGCTCTCCCATCTCTGAGCCTTCAGGCTATTTGCTCTGTCTGGAATGCTCTTCTTCTTTCTCCCTTGCTTTCCACCACCAACTCCAGTCTAGTTAAGATGCACATGGTCTGGTGGAAATAGACATATGCAAGAATAATACATTATCCTGTCTTACAGTGGGCTTTCCTGGTGGCTCAGAGGTAAAGAATCCGCTTGCAATGCAGGAAATACAGAAGTGGATTTGATCCCTGGGCTGGGAAGATCCTCTGGAGAAGGAAATGGCAACCCACTCCAGTATTCTTGCCTTGGAGACCCCATGGACAGAGGAACCTGGCGGGCTACAGTCCATGGGGTCACAAAGAGTTGGACACAACTGAGCACATCCCACCCAGTTAAGATAATGCTAGCTATTGAAACAGATAAACCCCAAATTATCAGTGACTTAAGATAGTGGTGGAGAAGGAAATGACAACCCATTCCAGTATTCTTGCCTGGGAAATCCTATGGACAGAGGAGCCTGGCGGGCTACAATCCATGGGGCGGCAAAAAATCAGACATAACTAAGCGACTAAACAAAGAACAATAAGGTAATGGATATTACCGCTTATATAAAGGCCAGTTAGGAACTTCTCTGACAGTTCAGTGGTTAAAATTTCCCCTTTCATCGCAGACAGTGTGAGTTCTATCCCTAGCCTGGAGCTCAGACCCCACATGCCTCAGGGCCAAAAAAGCAAAGCATAAAACAGAAGCAAGTATTGCAACAAATTCAATAAAGACTTTAAAAATGGCTCCCATCAAAATAAACCTTGAAAAGAGGCCAATCAGCAGGGGTTAAAGGGACCTCTGTTCCACACAGCCCTTCAGGGACCCAGGGTAGTAGAATCTCATCATTAACACATGGTTTCCACAGCCTCTTTGGGTGGTCAGCAGAGTGGGGAAGAGAGTAAAGATCTCACCTGGGATGTTTTCATGGGCCAGGCACGGAAACTGTGTACATTGCTTCTGGTCATATGCCATAGGGCAGAAATTAGTGTGGCAGGTTGACAATGGTTCTGAAAAGATAATCCTCAGAATCTTTGAATGTTACTTTGTAAAAAAAAAAAAAAAGGCTTTTCAGATATAATTAAGGATCTTGAGATGAGAGAATTACTCTAGATTACTCAAATACCATCAAATACTAAATACCATTAAAGTGTCCTTATAAAAGAGATGCAGAGACCAACAGAAGCTTTCTTTGGTAATGTCATTGTTGTTGTTCAGTCAGTAAGTCATGTCCAACTCTTTATGACCCCATGGACTGCAGCATACCAAGCTTCCCTGTCCTTCACTCTCTCCCCGAGTTTGCTCAAACTCATGTCCACTGAGTCAGTGCCATCCAAGCATCTCATCCTCTGTGGCTCCCTTCTCCTCCTGCCCTCAACATTTCCCAGCATCAGGGTCTTTTCCGATGAGTCATCTCTTTGCATCAGGTGGCCAAAGTATTGGAGTGTCAGCTTTAGTATCAGTCCTTCCAATGCATATTTAGGGTTGATTTCCTTTAGGATTGATGGGTTTGATCTCCTTGCTGTCCAAAGGACTCTCAGGAGTCTTCTCCAGCACCACAGTTCAAAAGCATCAGTTCTTCAAGGGTGCTCAGCCTTCTTTATGGCCCAACTCTCACATCCATCCATGACAACTGGAAAAACCATAGCTTTGATCATATAGACCTTTGTTGGCAAAGTGATGTCTCTGCTTTTTAAAACACTGTCTAGGTTTGTCATAGCTTTTCTTCCAAGGAGCAAACATCTTAATTTCATGGCTGCAGTCACCACCTGCAGGGTACTGCCATTATGTTGGCCTTTAATGGAGTTATCTTGATAACTTGATAGAATCTTCACTTGAAAATTTTTTCTGAATCCCTATTATGGTGGGTGTTACGCTAGGCCTTCAATAAGCACAGGAAAATATACACAATCACTGTCTTCAGGAAGCATGCAGTTGAGGACAAGGACAGAATATATTTTAAATCTTGTATCCTGGGAGCATTGCCAGACACTCATGTAACATGTTGGTTAAAACTCTGTTAATTATTTGGTTGATAGTTGCTGTATATCTGTCTTAAAAGAATTAAAGAGCCCTTATTTTGCCAAATTTGTCTTCTCAGCTGCCAGAGGAATTCCACTTGGAAGTGTAAATTACTGGTTTGACACTTCAGGACTGTACATAATTACTGTCCCAGGGGCTGCAGTGTGCTCTTCACAACCTTGTCCAGGTGAGGTATGGCAGGGAGGTTCTTCCTGGGAGGTGGAAAGGTGTGCCCAGGGCTCACAGATCTAATACGGATAGCTTGCCTCCAACTCTGCTGCAGGAGAAGCAGCAGAGTTTTGGAGGTTGGAAAATAGTTGAATCCATGATTTCATTTCCAGATTCAAACCCGGTGGTAAGCCAGTAAGTGACCGGCTTTCCATTTCAGACTTTGTTTTTGTTCAGTCACTCAGTCATGTGCGATTCTTTGCAACCCCATGGACTGCAGCACTCCAGGCTTCCCTGTCCTTCACCAGCTCCCAGAGCTTGCTCAAGCTCATGTCCGTCGAGTCAGTGATGCCATCCAACCATCTCGTCCTCTGTCATCCCCTTCTCCTCCTGCCTTCAATTTTCCCAGCATCAGAGTATTTTCTTCTGAGTTGGCTCTTCGCATCAGGTGGCCAAAGTATTAGAGGTTCAGCTTCAGCAGCAGTCCTTCCAATGAATATTCAGGATTGATCTCCTTTAGGATTGACTGGTTTGATCTCCTTGCAGTCCTAGAGACTCTCAAGAGTCTTCTCCAACACCACAGTTCAAAAGCATCAATTTCAGGCTTACTTTGATGTACAAATATGGAGGATATTGGGCAACTCTCATTAGTAGGAAGTCACTTCTGCTTACAACCTGGGCAGAAATGTGTGCTCTTGGATACTCCTCATTCCTCTCTCATACAAGCACAGCCATCATGCTTGTCCACGCCCTTCATCCTCACTGAAGACTCCAATCCTGGGCTCTGTGACCTGTACCCTTTCCTGTAGCAGCTGTGTCTGTCCACAGATGCTGAGCCATGTTCCCCAGAGATGTAGATCAGTACTCTCAAGTGTGGTTCACAGTCTGTGGGTGGACCATGAAAGGTCTCCTAACAGGCTGCCAACAGACCCCCAGATGCAGGCCATTTCTTGGGTTTTCCTTGGAGCATGACATGCATGTCCATCAGCATTTAGTTTGTATACAACTGATGGGTAGTTATTTCTGGCCTTTGTAGTTACCTTAATCTTTAAGTGTTAATCAACTGACATTCAAAATTTTGAAGTAAGTATTGGTAAGGTTTTACAAAAATGTTTTTAAGTTGAAATTTGTATAACATACAATTAACCATTTTAAAACGTACAATTCAATGGTATTTAGTGTATCACAGTGCTGTGCAGCCATCAGCTCTCTCCAGTTTCAAAACTTTTCCAAGACTTCGCTGGCAGTCCGGTGGTTGATCTGCCCTTTCACTTAGGGGGTGCAGGTTTGATCCCTGGTCGGGGAACTAAGATCCTGCATGCTGTGCTGCACAGTCAAAAAGCAAACAAACAAACCAAATGGAAAACGTTTCCATTACTCCATAAGAATACCCCACAGCCACGAAGTAATCATTCCTCGTTGTCTCCTCTCCTTTGTCTCTTGGTTTCCTCTAATCTGCTTTTTGTCTTTTTGGATTTGCCTGTTCTGTGTATATCACATAAAAGAAGCCAAGCAACATGTGGCTTTGTGTTCAGCTTATCTCACTTAACGTGATGTTTTCAAGGCTCGTCCAAGCTGTAGCATGTATCAGTGCTTCTCTCTCTGTGTCTGACTAGTGCTCCATTGTTTATATCATAGTTTGTTTTTTCATTCGTGCATTGATGCACATTTGGCTTATTTCCACCTTTTGATTATTATGAGTAATAGCTGTTATAATCATTTGTATTTAGGTTTCTCTGTAGACATAAGTTTTCATTTCTCTTGAGTACATACTTAGGTTTGGAATTATTGGGTGATATGGTAATTCAATGTTTAACTTGTTTGAGAAACCACCAAACTCTTTTTCCACAGCAACTGCACTGTTTTTTCACTCTCACCAGCAATGCACAAGTTCCTATTTCTCCATATCGTTGTCAATGCTTGTTATTTTCCTTTCTTTTTGCTCGTTGTTTATATTAAAGTCATCCTAGTGAGGTGAGGTGATATCTCATTATAATTTTAACTTGCATTTTCTTAATGACCAATGGTATTGATTATCTTTTCATGTGCTTGTTGACCATTTGTGTATCTTCTCTGGAGCTGTATCTATTCAAGTCCTTGCCCATTTTAAAGTATTTATTTATTTATTCATTTTTGGCCACACTGTGTGTTTGTTGCTGCTCTTGGGCAGCAAGCAGGGGCTACCTGTTTCTGCATTGTGCGTCCTTGCAAGCTTCTCATTGCAGTGGCTTCTCC
Source organism: Ovis aries (assembly GCF_016772045.2). Lineage (NCBI taxonomy): Eukaryota > Metazoa > Chordata > Mammalia > Artiodactyla > Bovidae > Ovis > Ovis aries. Next base: position 218,851,475 of record NC_056056.1, read on the forward strand.
TGTTGCAGAGCACGGGCCCTAGAGAGTGTGGCTGCAGCATGTGGGATCTTCCCGGACCAGAGGTTGAACCCACGTCACCTGCATTGGCGGGTGGATTCTTAACCGCTGCACCACCAGGGAAGCCCAAGTGTGGTGTTTAATTTCCAGAAATTTGTGAATTTTCCAGTTTTACTTCTGTTGTTGATTTATAAATTAATCCCTTTGTGATGAGAGAAGCTACTTTGTATGACATCTATCTTTTAAAATCTATCCAGACTTAATTTGTTGCCTAATATATGGTCTATTCTGAAAAATATCACATGTGTCCTCGAGAGTACTAGGGTCCCAGGTGGCGCTAGTGGTAAAGAATCCGCCTGCCAGTGCAGGAGACATAAGAGATGTAGGTTCGATCCCTGGGTCAGGAAGATCCCCTGGAGAAGGGAAAATTCCATGGGCAGAGGAGCCTGGTGGGCTACAGTCCATGGGGTCACAAAGAGTTGGACACGGCTGATCAACTGAGCATTTGAGAGTAATGTGCATTCTGTTGTTGGGCAGAGTGTCCTATGTTTGTTAGATCCAGTTGGCTTGATGTGCTTTTTCAGATCCTCTATTTCTTATTTATCTTCTCTCTGGTTGTTCTATCCATCAGTGTGAGTCAGGGATATTGGAGTCTTCAACAATTACTGTAAAATTGCTTCTTCCTTCAATTCTGTCAGTTTTGCTTCGTATATGTGATGGTCTGTTATCAGCTGTGCAAATGTTTATAATTGTTATATTCTTTTGCTGTACTGAACGTTTTATTAACATGTAATTTTCTTCTTTATTTCTTAATGATGTAAAGTCTACTTTGTCTGATATTAGTATAGTTACTTTTGCTCTCTTTTGGTTACTATTTACATGGAATATCTTTTTTCATCCTTTACTTTTAATTATTTATGTCTTTGTATCTAGAACAAGTCTCTTAAACACATAGCATGTAGTTGAATCATGAATTTTCATTCATTCTGCCAATCTCTGTCTTTTGATTGGGGAATTTAATCCACTTGCATTTAAAGTAATTACTGATGATGGGAGCCTTCAGTTCAGTTCAGTCGCTCAGTCATGTCCAACTCTTTGCAACCCCATGAATCGCAGCACACCAGGCCTCCCTGTCTATCACCAACTCCCGGAGTTCAGTCAGACTCATGTCCATCAAGTCAGTGATGCCATCCAGCCATCTCATCCTCTGTTGTCCCCTTCTCCTCCTGCCCCCAATCCCTCCCAGCATCAGAGTCTTTTCCAATGAGTCAACTCTTCTCATGAGGTGGCCAAAGTACTTCTACTGTTTTACTATTTGGTTTTTATATGCCTTATAGCTTTTTTGTCCCTCATTTTCTGCATCACTATCTTCTTTTGTGGTTTAGTTGATTTTTTGATAGTGAAAAGTTTGAATTCCTTTCTCATTTCCTTTTGTTTATATTGTATAGCTTTATTTTGGGTGTGCCTACCATGGGGGTTACATTTAACATCCTAAAGTTATAACACTGATTTGAATTTTACAATCTTAACTTCAATAACATACACATATTCTGTACCTTTACAAGCCCTCCTTCTCACTCCTTTTAGTTGATATCACAAAATTATATCTCTATACACTGTGTCCCCAAACACATAATCTAATATTTCCTTTAAATGCATTAGTCTCTTAAGTTATGTAGAAAACAAAAATGAAATTACAAACCTTTGTTATAATAATGTTGACTTTTATAATTGCTCAATGATTTACCTTTATTGAGATATTTATTTTTTCATATGGCTTCAAATTATTATCTAGTGTCCTTTCATTTGACTCCCTTAAGCATTTCTTACAGGACAAGTCTAGTTGTAATTAACTCCCTCAGGTTTTGTTTATCTGGAAACATCTTTCTTTCTCTATCTGAAAGGAGTTTGGCCAGATATAGGATTCTTGTTGGACAGTTTATTTCTGGCCTCCAACATTCCTGAAGAGAGATCTGCTAATCTTCTTATTGAGGATCTCTTGTATGTAATTATTCACTTCTCTCTTGCTGCTGTCCCTTGGACTGCAAGGAGATCCAAACGGTCCATCCTAAAGGAAATCAGTCCTGAATATTCATTGGAAGGACTGATGCTGAAGCTGAAACTCCAATACTTTGGCCACCTGATGTGAAGAGCTGACTCATTTGAAAAGACCCTGATGCTGGGAAAAATTGAGGGCAGGAGGAGAAGGGGATGACAGAGCATGAGATGGTTAGATGGCATCACCAACTCAATGGACATGGGTTTGGGTGAACTCCTGGAGTTGGTGATGGACAGGGAGGCTTGGCATGCTGCGGTTCATAGGGTCGCAGAGAGTTGGACACGAATGAGCGACTAAATTGAACTGAACTTGCTGCTGTCAAGAGTCTCTATTTTGTAAGTTTGACTATAATGTGTCAGTGTGGATCTCTTTGAGTTCATCTTATTTGGAGTTTATTGAGCTTCTTGGATGTTTATATTCATGTGTTTCATCAGGTTTGAGAAGTTTTCAGTCTTTATTTCTTCAAATACTTTCTCTACATCTTTCTCTCTTTCTTCTTTTTCTGAAACTTCCACAATGTATATGTTGGTCTCCTTGGTAGTGTCCCACTGGTCCCTTGGGCTCTGTTGACGTTCCATCAATCTTTTTCTTTCTATTCCTCTCTATCTACAGCTTTTATTATTCTATATTCAAGTTTACTGGTTCTTTCTTTTGCCTATTCAAATATGAATTTGAATCCCTCTAGTGAATTTTTCATTTCAGTTATTGCACTTTTCAGCTCCAGAACTTCGTTTGTTTTGGTTTCTTGTTATGTTTTCTATCGCTTTACTGAGGTTTCTATTTTGTTCATATATCAGTTTTCTTGACTTTATATACATTTTTCCTTTTGTTCTTTGAGCATCTTAATGACGATTCTTTTAATTTTTTTCTAGATAGCATAAATATTAAATATGGATTATAGGAAAACAACTTGACAGTTATCCATTCATGTTGACACAGTTAAATCATTTTGGGAATGTAGCCAAGGAATGGAGAAGGCAATGGCACCCCACTCCAGTACTCTTCCTGGAAAATCCCATGGACGGAGGAGCCTGGTAGGCTGCAGTCCATGGGATCGAGAAGAGTTGGACACGACTGAGCAACTTCACTTTCACTTTTCACTTTCACTTTTCACTTTCCTGCATTGGAGAAGGAAATGGCAACCCACTCCAGTGTTCTTGCCTGGAGAATCCCAGGGACAGGGGAGCCTGGTGGGCTGCCATCTATGGGGTTGCACAGAGTCGGACACAACTGAAGTGACTTAGCAGTAGCAGTAGCCAAGGAAATAAATAAAATCCATGTTTATTATAATATTAATTGGAAAGTTGGAAGCAACATAACTCTCTGACAATCAGGTAGCACTTATCATAAGTAGCATTTATCCATATGATAAAATATTGTCCAGGTTTTAATCTGTGAAATACATTAATGATATAAAGAACTTTCTTGGCAGTCCAGTGGTTAGGACTTGGCATTTTCATTGCTGAGGGCCAGATTCAGTCCCTGGTTGGGAAACTAAGAATCCCACAAGCCATGCAGAGCAGCCAGGAAAAAAAGAGAAAAATAATATAAAGAGCATTCTCACAATGTCAAGTAAAAAGAGACAGATTTTTAAAAATTATATGATTGTCATAATCATGACTGTATAAAAATTAACAGAGATCCTACCTATAAATATACCAAAATAATAAATTTTTGTCTTTGATGATGAAATTATAGATGACTTTTAAAAATTTATCTCTTCTCTATTTCCCAAATACATATTCCTCATTGAGCATTTTTTTATTATCAAATCAAACTTTACTGAGTTAAGTATGTATTTGTGTACAACTATTAGTATGTAGAGATTTAACTATAGGTTATTTTCATGTTAATTTGGATTCCTCCACAACAGGAAATGTTAAAGCATCCAACTGGTGATGACTGAAGGATAAGGCTTTTGCATTGTTCTGTCTGAATTCTCTTCCTGTGTCAGTCTGCTTCAGTATTTTTTTATCTTCCACCTCTTTCTTACTTATTCCTTGTCTGCTCTAAAAAATGAGTAACTGATTTTTTTTTTCCTTCTCAGCATATCCAGTTGTGATCTATGGACCCCCACCACCAGGATATAGAGCCCAACCAGGGGAATATGGAACTCCACTGGAAGGATATGGAGCCCAACCAGGGGGATATGGAGCCCCACCTATGGGATATGGAGGCCCACCTGGGGGATATGGAGTCCCACCTGGGGGATATGGAACCCCACCTGTGGGATATGGAGCCCCACCTGGGGGATATGGAGTCCCACCTGGGGGATATGGAGCCCCACCTGGGGGATATGGAGCCCCTCCTGGGGGATATGGAGTCCCACCTGGGGGATATGGAGCCCCACCTGCAGGATATGGAGCCCCACCTGGGGGATATGGAGCCCCACCTGCAGGATATGGAGCCCCACCAGCTGGAAATGAAGCCCTACCCCCGGCATATGAACCTCCATCTGCTGGAAATACAGCTGCCTCTCACAGATCTGTGGCAGCTCAGCAGGAGACTTCTCTTCCCTCTACCTCATCTTCTCAGGTCCATTTACCACCTTCTCAGAGTTAAATCTTGAAGATTCACCAAGCAAAGGGCACCCTAAAACTGAAAGTTACAGTAAGAAGGAAGACTCAGGTAGGTGGCTGAAGTCCCAACCCAGGTAGTTGTCATACCCTTTGGAAGGGCAACCTTAGAGGGAAGATGAAGCTTTACTTCCATGCCTAGATTTTAGAGGCCAAGTCAGTTCTTGATTAGGCTTCCCTGGTGGCTCAGTTGGTGAAGAATCTGCCTGCAATGCAAGAGATGCAGGTTTGATCCCTGGGTCGGGAAGATCCCCTGGGAGAAGGAAATGGCAACTCACTTCAGTATGCTTGCCTGGGAAATCCCATGGACAGAGGAGCCTGGCAGGCTATAGTCCATGGGGTTGCAAAGAGTCAGACACAACTGAGTGACTAAACCATCACCACCACGGCCACCACCACCAATTCTTGATTAGATGGGCTAAAGGAGAAGTACATTCATACAGCTAATTCACCAACAATTTGGTTGACATTGGCTGCATTTTTTTTTTAATTACATTTTTTTAAACATGCCTTGAGTCAGTTTGGAAAAACTGTTCTGCATTTTCCCCTCTCCAATTCAAGAAACATCCATTATGCTAAGTTTGCTAGGAACTAAGATATATGTTAAAAATATCAAGTTGAGGGGTTTCATGATGATGTGATCACTAATCTAGAGCCAGACATCTTGGAATGTGAAGTCAAGTGGGCCTTAGAAAGCACCACTATGAACAAAGCTAGTGGAGGTGATGGAATTCCAGTTGAGCTGTTTCAAATCCTGAAAGATGATGCTGTGAAAGTGCTGCACTCAATATGCCAGCAAATTTGGAAAACTCAGCAGTGGCCACAGGACTGGAAAAGGTCAGTTTTCATTCCAATCCCAAAGAAAGGCAATGCCAAAGAATGCTCAAACTACCGCGCAATTGCACTCATCTCACATGCTAGTAAAGTAATGCTTTATTAATTCTCCAAGCCCAGGCTTCAGCAATATGTGAACCATGAACTCCCTGATGTTCAAGCTGGGTTTAGAAAAGGCAGAGGAACCAGAGATCAAATTGCCAGCATCTGCTGGATCATGGAAAAAGCAAGAGAGTTCCAGAGAAACATCTATTTCTGCTTTATTGACTATGCCAAAGCCTTTGACTGTGTGGATCACAATAAACTGTGGAAAATTCTGAAAGAGATGGGAATACAGACCACCTAACCTGCCTCTTGAGAAATCTGTATGCAGGTCAGGAAGCAACAGTTAGAACTGGACATGGAACAACAGACTGGTTCCAAATAGGAAAAGGAGTATGTCAAAGCTGTATATTGTCACCCTGCTTATTTAACTTATATGCAGAGTACATCATGAGAAACGCTGGACTGGAAGAAACACAAGCTGGAATCAAAATTGCCGGGGGAAATATCAATAACCTCAGATATGCAGATGACACCACCCTTATGGCAGAAAGTGAAGAGGGGCTAAAAGCCTCTTGATGAAAGTGAAAGAGGAGAGTGAAAAAGTTGGCTTAAAGCTCAACATTCAGAAAATGAAGATCATGGCATCTGGTCCCATCACTTCATGGGTAATAGATGGGGAAACAGTGGAAACAGTGTCAGACTTTGTTTTGGGGGGCTCCAAAATCACTGCAGATGGTGACTGCAGCCATGAAATTAAAAGACGCTTACTCCTTGGAAGAAAAGTTATGACCAACCTAGATAGTATATTCAAAAGCAGAGACATTACTTTGCCGATTAAGGTCCGTCTAGTCAAGGCTATGGTTTTTCCTGTGGTCATGTATGGATGTGAGATTTGGACTGTGAAGAAGGCTGAGCACCGAAGAATTGATGCTTTTGAACTGTGGTGTTGGAGAAGACTCTTGAGAGTCACTTGGTCTGCAAGGAGATCCAACCAGTCCATTCTGAAGGAGATCAGCCCTGGGATTTCCTTGGAAGGAATGATGCTAAAGCTGAAGCTTCAGTACTTTGGCTACCTCATGTGAAGAGCTGACTCATTGGAAAAGACTCTGATGCTGGGAGGGATTGGGGGCAGGAGGAGAAGGGGACGACCAAGGATGAGATGGCTGGATGGCATCACGGACTCGACGGACGTGAGTCTAAGTGAACTCCGGGAGATGGTGATGGACAGGGAGGCCTGGCGTGCTGCGATTCATGGGGTCGCAAAGAGTCGGACACGACTGAGCGACTGAACTGAACTGAACTGAACTGAAGACTTCATGCTTCCAATTCAAAGGGCATGGTTTTGATCCCTGGTTGGGAAACTAAGATCCCACATGCCATGTGGCATGGCCAGAATTTTTTTAAAAATCAAGTTGAACACTTACATAGCATTATTTATATTAGTGAAAGGATATAACAACTTAAATTTTCAGTAAGAGAGAATTTCACAAATTATACAATGAAATGTTGTGTAGCCATTGAAAATGACATCTAAAGGTAGGGGAGGCCTTCTTTAAGAAGACCAAAAACAATGAAGCAATAGAGGAAAACAGTGATAAATTTGACTATATCAAAATTTTAAACTTCTGTATGACCAAAGTTAGAAGATAGGCAATAGACTGCTGCTGCTGCTAAGTTGCTTCAGTTGTATCCAACTCCGTGTGACCCCACAGACTGCAGCCCACCAGGCTCCCCTGTCCCTGGGATTCTCTAGACAAGAACACTGGAGTGGGTTGCCATTTCCTTCTCCAATGCATGAAAGTGAAAGGTGAAAGTGAAGTCACTCAGTCATGTTCGACTCTTAGCGACCCCATGGGCTGTAGCCTACCAGGCTCCTCCGTCCATGGGATTTTCCAGGCAAGAGTACTGGAGTGGGGTGCCATTTCCTTCTCTGACTAGACTAGGAGGAACTAATTGCCAATGTATATATTAAACAAAATAATTGTAGTCAAAGTATAAGAAGAACTTTACAAATCAACTCAAAAGAAAATATGGACAAAAGATGTGAATTCTCAATTAACTGAGGCAATAGCCTCAAGAAACATTTGAGGACTTCCTTGGTGGCACAGTGGATAGGAGTCCACCTTCGAATGCAGGGGACATGGGTTCAGTCCTTGGTTTGGGAAAATTCCACATGCCAAGGAGCATGAAAAGATGTTGAACTTGACTTGTCTTAGATAAATGAAACTTGAAATGAAAAACAATTTTTATCTTTAAAGATTCAGAAGCATTAAAAAGATTGAGACAGTCAAGATGACTTCCACCTTGGGCCTTTTTCCATGCTCCTTGTTACAAACTGCTTGTGAGTGGCATCCATCCAAGTGAGAAACCGGTGTAGGCTGCCATGAAAATCACTGCACAAACGTAGCCCCAGCTGGCAAGGAATGGTCTGGGTTTCTGGACTCTGTATTTTTCTAGTAAAGGAACCCACCTCTTGCAGATCTAAAACCAAGGCCCATGGACCAATAATATTCAGGTGTGTGGCCACAGAGTTCTTTCAGCATGAGTTGGAATCTCTCAACCCTGTTCAAAGTTGTACTGCAATGAGAACTATAGTAACTTGGTCTCACTGGGCCATTCCATTTCTTTTTAAATATTTATTTATTTGGCTCTACTGAGTGTTAGTTTTGGCATGTGGAATATAATTCCCTGACCACGGGTTGAACCTGGGGCCTCTGCGTTGAGTAGTGTGGAGTCTCAGCCACTGGAGCACCAGGGAAGCTTCCCCAAGTAGCTTTTAAAAGTTAAAATATTTCTACTCTTGATTTAGCAGCTTCACTCAATATCCATCCCTAAGAAAGGGAAAGATATACCCATTTAAATGCAAAGTTCCAAAGAATATCAAGGAGAGATAAGAAAGCCTTTCCTCAGTGATCAATGCAAAGAAATAGAGGAAAACAATAGAATGGGAAAGACTAGAGATCTCTTCAAGAAAATTAGAGATACCAAGGGAGCATTTCATGCAAAGATGAGCACCATAAAGGACAGAAATGGTATGGACCTACCAGAAGCAGAAGATATTAAGAAGATGTGGCAAGAATATACAGAAGAACTGTACAAAAAAGATCTTCATGATCCAGATAACCACTATGGTGTGGTCACTCACCTAGAGCCAGACATCCTGGAATGTGAAGTCAAATGGGCCTTAGGAAGCATCACTATGAACAAACCTAGTGGAGGTGATGGAATTCCAGTTGAGCTGTTTCAAATCCTAACAGATGATACTGTGAAAGTGCTGCACTCAACATGCCAGCAAATTTGGAAAACTCAGCAGTGGCCACAGGACTGGAAAAGGTCAGTTTTCATTCCAATCCCAAAGAAAGGCAATGCCCAAGAATGCTCAAACTACCTCACAATTGCACTCATCTCACATGCTAGCAAAGTAAAGCTCAAAATTCTCCAAGTAGGCTTCAACAGTATGTGAGCCATGAACTTCCAGATGTTCAAGCTGGACTTAGAAAAGGCAAAGGAACCAGAGATCAAATTGCCAACATCCACTGGATCATCTAAAAAGCATGAGAGTTTTCGAAAAACATCTACTTCTGCTTTATTGACTACCCCAAAGCCTTTGACTATGTGGATCACAACAAACTGTGGAAAATTCTGAAAGAGGTGGGAATACCAGACCATCTGACCTGCCTCCTGAGAAATCTGTACGCAGATCAAGAAGCAACAGTTAGAATAGGACATGGAACAACAGGTTGACTCCAAATCAGGAAAGGAGTACATCAAGGCTGTATATTGTCACCTTGCTTATTTACCTTATATGCAGAGTACATCACAAGAAGTGCCTTGCTGGATGAAGCAGAAGCTGGAATCAAGACTGCTGGGAGAAATATCAACAACCTCAGACATGCAGATGACAACACCCTTATGGAAGAAAGTGAAGAACTAAAGAGTCTCTTGATGAAAGTGAAAGAGGAGAATGAAAAAGTTGGCTTAAAGCTCAACATTCAGAAAACTAAGATCATGGCACCCAGTCCCGTCACTTCATGGCAAATAGATGGGGAAACAATGGAAACAGTGACAGCCTTTATTTTATTGGTCTCCAAAATCACTGCAGATGGTGACTGCAACCATGAAATTAAAAGACGCTTACTCCTTGGAAGAAAAGTTATGACCAACTTGCACAGCATATTAAAAAGCAGAGACATCACTTTGCCAACAAAGGTCCATCTAGACAAAGCTCTGGTTTTTCCAATAGACATGTATGGATGTGAGAGCTGGACTACAAAGAAAGCTGAGTGCCAGAGAATTGATGCTTTTGAACTATGGTGTTGGTGAAGACTCTTGAGAGTCCCTTGGACTGAAAGGAGATCAAACTATTCAATCCTAAAGGAAATCAACCCTGAATACTCATTGGAAGCACTGATGCTGTAGCTGAAACTCCAATACTTTGGCCACCTGATGTGAAGAGCTGACTCCTTGGGAAAGACCCTGATGCTGGGAAAGACTGATGGCGGGAGGAAAAGGGGACGACAGAGGATGAGATGGTTGGATGGCATCACCAACTTGATGGACATGAGTTTGAGTAAGCTTGGGAGTTGGTGATGGACAGGGAAGCCTGGTGTGCTGCAGTCCACGGCGTCACAAAAAGTCGGATACGACTGAATGACTGAACTGAAGAAATACTTCCACATGTGCACAAAGTTGTATGTGGGAAGATTTCATTACATTCAATGTTTCTAACAGCACTGAATTAAAAATATCCTATATGTCTGTTAATAATAAATATTAAATAAACTATAGTATGTCCATGCTATGGCATGGACCAGCGGTTTCACGGCAGGGGGCATGAGTTTGATCCCTGGTCAGGGAAATAAGCTCCTGCATGCCACTTGGCCAAAAAAATAAATAAATAATTTCTTGAACTGAATAAAATTGAAAATACAACACACCAAATTAAAAATTTGGGGGAAAGTAATAACTTTTTTAAAAATAAAAAAGGTCCTCTGTAAGTTACCAGCATTGAGTCATGTATGAGTCTAGGAAACTGGAATGTCAGTAGCACAAGGGGAATGTCAATAGCACTGCCAGTATGCCCAGACTGGCACATTATACTCCTTAGTACTGAAGGCCCTGCATGATCTGGCCCTTCCACATGACCTTTGCCTCTTCCTTCCTCTCTGCATGTTCTATTCATCTTTCAAAAGAGCCCAGATGAGCTTTTTTGGAACTCCTCTTCTAGCCTAACTGGGCCTCCTTGGTGGCTCAGCGGTAAAGAATCCACCTGCAGGGCAGGAGATACAAGACACAGGTTCCATCCCTGGGTTGGGAATATCCCCTGGGGTAGGAAGTGGCAGCCCACTCCAATGTTCTGCCTGGGAAATCCCATGAACAGAGGAGCCTGGATCACTAGAGTCCATAGGGTCACAAAGAGTCGGACACAACTGAGCACCTGTGTGCGTGCGCGTGCGCGCACACACACACACACACACACCCTCCAGGATAATTGCATTTCTGCTGAACTTGTATTGTAACCTGGAGTGTTTCTCGTGAAATACCATGCCAATCTTATTGGGATCGTTTGTGTGCTCATCTCCTCCATAACCTGTGAGCTCCTTGAAAGCAGAGCCTGTATCTCATTGCAGGGGCCCCTAGCAGAAGGCGCAGCATAGAGTGGGTGAATAAACATTCCTAGAGTGAATAAAGACATGAATAAATTGTGTTTCTTGGTTTACGATATACACATAAAACACATTCATACCTCCCTGAGTTCTGGTCATCAACTGAAGATTATAATTTGCAGAATCAGTTTTGCTTGGCAGACAGAGAGGATTAGAAACTGAAATTTCAGGGACTTCCCTCGTGGTCCAGTGCAGTGACTAAGATTCCAGGCACCCAATGCAGAAGGCCCAGTTTCCATCCCTGCTTGGAGAACCAGATCCCACATGCCGCAAATAAGAGTTCTCATGTGGCAACTAATGATCCTACATGACACAATGAAGAACAAAGATCTCGCATGCCTCAGCTAAGACCTGGTGCAGCCAAATCAATAAATATTTTTTAAAAAGAAGTTAAAATTTCAGACTTTGTCACAAGTGTTGGTGAGGATGTGAAGAATAGGGAACCTTCGTAAACTATTCGTGGGAATATAAATTGGTGTAGCCACTCTAGAGGAGAAGGCAATGGCAGCCCACTCCAGTACTCCTGCCTGAAAAGTCCCATGGACGGAGGAGCCTGGTGGGCTGCAGTCCATGGGGTCACTAAGAGTCAGATGCGACTGAGTGACTTTACTTTCACTTTTCACTTTCATGCATTGGAGAAGGAAATGGCAACCCACTGCAGTGTTCTTGCCTGGAGAATCCTAGGGACGGGGGAGCCTAGTGGGCTGCTGTCTATGGGGTCACACAGAGTCAGACACGACTGAAGTGACTTAGCAGCAGCAGCAGCAGCAGCAGCAGCAGCAGCCACTCTAGAAAACCATATGGAGTCCTCGAAAAACTAAAAGTAGAACTACCATATGATCCAGCAATTTCACTCCTGAAATTTCATTACCTGAAGAAAACGGAAACACTATTTCATAAAGATATACACATGCCGGTGTTCACAGTAGCATTATTTACAACAGCCAAGATATGGAAGCAACCTAAGTGTCAATCAACAGTTGCATGAATAAAAAGGATGTGATACACACACACACACACACACACACACGAGGGACTACTACCCAACCATAATAAAGAATGAAATGTTGCCATTTGCAACAACATGAATGGACCTAGAGGATATTATACTAAGTGAATTAGGTCAGACAAAGACAAATACTGTATGATATCACTCATATGTGGAATCTAAAAGATAAGACAAAAATATAAAACAAAGTAGTGAATATAACGAAAAAAGAAACACTTACAGATATAGTGAACAGACTAGTGGTTATCACTGGGGAGAGGGAAGGGGAGGGGGCAAGATAAGGGTAGGGTTCATACTACTATGTATAAAATAAGTTATAAGGATATACTGTGCAGCACAGAGAATTTAGCCAATATTTTATCATAACTATAAGTGGAGTATAATCTTCTTGTTTTCTTGGCTGCACTGCACGCCTTGTGGGATCTTAATTCCCCAAGAAGGGATTGAACCAGGGCCCCGGCCTTGAAAGTGCCGAGTTCTAACTACTGGACCACCAGGGAATTCCCAAATGGAGTATAATCTTTAAAAACTGTGAATCACTATGTTGTACCCTGAAACATATAATATTGTAAATCAACTACACCCCAATTAGAAATTAGTAAATAAATTGACAAACAAAAAAATTATTTTTTCAGATTTTGGAGAAAGCTGTTCCCTCTCTGGTCGACTGAGCTAAACAGTCCTGAAGGCATGATGCATTTCCCTCCTTCCTATCCCACAGCCATAGTTTGTATGCTTTCTACTGGCCTAAGCCACCACTGGTGAGCCACCTCACCAGTTCCTATAGAGTTCCTATGAGTTCCTATAGAACTCATCTGGTGTTTGAAGATGACGTAATGAGGCGCCAGGCACATGCTAAAGCACTTCAGAACTGTATCTCACCGTAACAATCCAGTGAGGTGTTACTGTCTTCATGTTACTGCTAAGCACGATGAAGCTTGGAGACCTTAGGAAACCGAAGAATCCCAACTGATGAGCGGTGGAGGCAGGATATGGGACCCTAACCTCTGACTTGGGAACTGCTTTTTGAGCATCTCCTTTTCATCCCACAGGTGCCAAGTGGTAAGAGCTGTTCATGTGCACGCCGTGGCCTGATCTTCTCCACACACCTGTGAAGTCCTGGTGAGCGGAGTCCCTTTCCCTGCTGCAGACTTGATCAGAGGGCTTAGAAAATTGAGTGTGTCAGAGGTGGTTTAGCAGGTCAGAGAAGGGCTCAGATTCCTCACAGGACCAGAAGGCTGGCTCCAGATCTGTGGCTGCCATGTGACTGAGAGCTGAGAGTCCGGGGTCAGCTGCCCCTGAGTCAGCTCAAGTAGCCTAGGAAAAAGAGAATCCCGCGCCCTTTGGCTATGCATGGCCTCACGCCCTCCTGCCCTCATCACAGCCTCAGAGTTGAAGGCGCTGATGCATTAATTGCCTCTGTGATGGCCCTGAGTAACGGGTACCTATAACAGATGGAAGCTGAAGAGTCTGAGAGGCAGTGATTATATCAATTGGCCAAAATGGTTTTAACTAGCTCTTCATGCCTAGCATCCCGGCAGGCACTTCACATGCATAATCCGGTGAGGTGGGTGCTTAGACTCCAACCTCATAAATGAAGAAACTGCGGTTGAGGGAGAAGCAAATTGCCAAAGGCATACAGCCGGCTAATAACTGACAGGGCGGGATCTGAACTTGGGTCTCCCTTTTCATTCCCACGCTCGTGTGTTGAGTGCTGTTTGTGTGCCATTTCTGTGAGCTTTGGTGGTGGTGCTTTAGTCACTATGTCGTGTCTGACTCTTGCGACCCCATGGACTGTAGCCCGCCAGGCTCCTCAGTCCATGGGATTTCCCAGACAAGAATACTGGAGTGGATGGCCATTTCCTTCTTCAGGGGATCTTCCCAACCCAGGGATCCAACCCGAGTCTCCTATACTGCAGGCAGATTCTTTACCACTGAGCCAACAGGGAAGCCCTCTGTGTGCTTTGTGTTCAACAAAATGAACGAAAATTCCTGCTCTTATGGAGCTAACATTCTAGTAATACTGAAACACTGTCTATATGTATATATACTATATGTATTATATACTATGTAATGTGATGATATAACTAGGCATATCATATTCAACCTGCAGAAAAAGCAAAGACAGAGAACTTATTGAGAGCTGTGAAAAATATAGAGCAAAGTAAGGGAGATTGGGAACCCTGGGGTTGGCAGAGGGAGCAGATTGTATCTTGTTGAGAAGGTGACATTTCAGTAAGGCTCTGAAGGGTGAAGGAGATGAGCAGGGTGGCCATGCAGATATCTGGGGAAGAGTGCCCGAGGCAGGGGGAACGGCTAGTGTAAAGGCAGCTTAATTCCAGGTGCCTTCCTTTATACCTAGTGCCTCAAAACACAGATGAAGGTGAGAAGATGACTCCTGTTCTCAAGGAAGGAAGATGCTTGAAAACAGACTGCAAGCCAACTAGCGTGAGAGAGCTGTGAAGAGGCACATAAAACAGCTTGAGGATGGAGACTGACTCTCTTTAGAAAACAGGCCTTCTTCCTGCCTCTGACCCGAGCAGAAGAGAGAAATCGCTGGAACCAAAGAGGCTAGGGTCCCCTGCTTAGACACCCTCGATTAAATTAATGCTTGCTGTTGCATACCTCGGCCGTGGCCCTGGCTCTCCCCGTTTCTGAGGGCATCGCTGACATGCATCTCCTGGTGCTGGTCCCTTGGGGGTTCCCAGGAGGGCAGCTTGGAGGTACCCAGGCTCTCAGCTTCAGGGTGGGCACCGCACTTGTCTGGTTCCCAGAGAGTTGGGTCTTAGTGCTGAGGTCTCTGAATCCTCTTGATGGAGCACTTGTCCAAGTCAAGGAAGCCTATTCTCTGACTCTCCGTGGAGAGGCAGGCCAGAGTAAATTGATGTGAGAGCTTGTGGAGTGACCACTTGTTTGTTGTACTGCCCCAAACCGTATTGCCATGAGCTCACTAAGGATCAGTTCAGCTTAAGTATGTACTGAGGCTGCTTTCTGCCAGTCCTGTACTCTAAGGAATCTGACATGGCCTGATCTTGAGGACTACACAGACTGCTCCAGAGATAGATAATTTCATTACATTTCCCAAGTGTCCACCTTATCCTGGGCTCCACCCACCCCTAAAATGCGAGGAGGAAGCAGGCAGGTGCCGCGCCCTCCGTGTGGTCCCCCTGGGGAGGTTGTCTAGACCTCCCCCTGTTGCCTTGCTCTGTTGGTCTTATTTCCCCTGGTCCTCAGACCTCTGATATGGCCTTGGCATACCTCAGTATAGGAACTATTTAAGAAATATTTCTGCTCAAGCTTGGGTTTCTCCATTAGACCTAATTCTGGCATAGACTCCTGGCTTTAACCTGATGACCAGTAAGAGAGACACTTCCAATTCCTGACAAAAGTGCAGTTGATAGAGGTCTGCACAGGGTTTGGAGGAGGAGTTCTGGCCAGCTTGAGCTGGCTCTGTAGGCTTCCTGAAGAAGGGGATGCCTGCGTTGTTTTGTTTTTTTAAAATACTTATTTACTTATTTCATGGCACCGAGTCTTAGTTGCTGCATGCAAGATCTTTTTGTTGCAGCATGTGGGATCTAGTTCCCTGACCAGAGATTGAACCCCGGCCCCTTGCTTTGGGAGCTCGGACTCTTGGCCACTGAACCACCAGGTAAGCCTCCCCTGTGTTGTTTTGGTGCTCCAACCAGGAAGGCCTTTATGGTCCAGTCTCAGTAAGGAAACTAGTCCATGTACATGGATAGGAAAAATCAATGTTGTCAAGATGCCAGTTCTTCCTAATTTGGTCTATTGATTCAACATAATCCTAATCAAAATTCTAGCAAGTTATCTTGTCGATATCAACCAACTGATCCTAGATTTTATATGAAGAAGCAAGAGACCAGTAACAGCCAATCCAATATCAAAGAACGGCAACAAAGTTGGAAAACTGTCTCTGTCCAACTCCAAGACTTTATATAAAGCTACAATAATCAAGACAGTATGGTGTTGGTGAAAGAATAGACAAACATCAATGAAACAGAATAGAAAGCCTACAAACAGACCACACAAATGTAATCAACTTATCTTTGAAAAAGAAAGACAATTCAGTGGGCAAAAGATAGTCTTTTCAACAAATGGCACTGGAAAAACTGGATATGCATGTGTAAAAAAAATCTAGACACAGATATTTTACAAAAATTAACTCACTGTGCATCAAAGACCTAATGTAAATGCTAAACTATAAAACTCCTGAAGATAACATAAGAGAACAACTAATGACCTTGGCTTTGCAAGAGTTTTTAGAAACAACACCAAAAATCACTATCCATGAAAGAAAAAATTGTTAGGTTGGATTTTATTAAAATTAAAAAACTCTGCTCTGTGATGGACACTGTTAAGAAAATGAAAAAAGCCACAGACTTGGAGAAAATATTTGCAAAAGACATCTGGTAAAGGACTAATATCCAAAATATATAAAGAATTCCTACAACTGAACAATAAGAAAAATGACCCAATTAAAAATGGGCAGAAGGAACTTTCCTGGTGGCCCAGTGGTTAAGAATCCACCTGCCAATGGAGAAGACACAGGTTAGATCCCTAGTCTGGGAGGATTCCACCTGCCACGGAATCTTGTGGAATCTTCCAAGTGCTGTGCACCACAACTGCTGAAGCCCTAACACTCTGGAGCCTGTGCTCCGCAACAAG
This sequence comes from Ovis aries, assembly GCF_016772045.2. Taxonomy (NCBI): domain Eukaryota; kingdom Metazoa; phylum Chordata; class Mammalia; order Artiodactyla; family Bovidae; genus Ovis; species Ovis aries. Next base: position 218,868,344 of record NC_056056.1, read on the forward strand.
AGAGTAGCCCCTACTTGACACAACTAGAAAGAACCCGTGCACAGCAATGAAGACCCAGCACAGCCAAAAAGAAAATGGGTACAAGATCTGAGCAGCTATGTCATCAAAGAAGATATAGGGATGGCAAATAAGCATATAAAAAGATGCTCAGCATCACATGTCATTCAGTTCAGTTCAGTTGCTCAGTCGTGTCCAACTCTTTGTGACCCCATGAATCGCAGCACGCCAGGCCTCCCTGTCCATCACCAACTCCTGGAGTTCACCCAAACTCATGTCCATTGAGTCGGTGATGCCATCCAGCCATCTCATCCTCTGTCGTCTCCTTCTCCTCCTGCCCCCAATCCCTCCCAGCATCAGAGTCTTTTCCAATGAGTCAACCCTTCATATGAGGTGGCCAAAGTATTGGAGTTTCAGCTTTAGCATCAGTCCTTCCAATGAACACCCAGGACTGATCTCCTTCAGGATGGACTGGTTGGATCTCCTTGCAGACCAAGGGACTCTCAAGAGTCTTCTCCAACATCACAGTTCAAAAGCATCAATTCTTCAGCGCTCTGTTTTCTTCACAGTCCAACTCTTAGTGGAAAAACCATAGCCTTGACTAGACGGACATTTGTTGGCAAAGTAATATCTCTGCTTTTTAATATGCTATCTAGGTTGGTCATAACTTTCCTTCCAAAGAGTAAGCATCTTTTAATTTCATGGCTGCAATCACCATCTGCAGTGATTTGGGAGCCCCCCAAAATAAAGTCTGACACTGTTTCCACTGTTTCCCCATCTACTTCCCATGAAGTGATGGGACCAGATGCCATGATCTTAGTTTTCTGAAGGTTGAGCTTTAAGCCAACCTTTTCACTCTCCTCTTTCACTTTCATCAAGAGGCTTTTAGCTCCTCTTCACTTTCTCCCATAAGGGTGGTGTCATCTGCGTATCTGAGGTTATTGATATTCCTCCTGGCAATCTTGATTCCAGCGTGTGCCTCTTCCAGCCCAGCGTTTCTCATGATGTACTCTGCATATAAGTTAAATAAGCAGGGTGACAATATACAGCCTTGACATACTCCTTTTCCTATTTGGAACCAGTCTGTTGTTCCATGTCCAGTTCTAACTCTTGCTTCCTGACCTGTATACAGGTTTCCCACTAGGGAACTGCAAATTCAAACAATGAGTTACAACTACACATCTATTAGAATGGCTAAAATTCAAAACACTGTCCATACCAAATGCTGGCAAGGATGTGAAGCATCCATTCATTTGCTGGTAGAAATATAAAATGGCATAGCCACTTGGAATACAGTTTGGTAGTTTCTTATAAAACTAAACATACTTGGGGCTTCCCTGGCAGTCCAGTGGTTAAGACTCCGTGCTTCTATGCAGGGGGTTTGGGCTTGATCCCTGGTCGGGGAACTGAGATCTTGCATGCCACATGACTTGGCGGAAAAAAACCCCTACAAACAAAAAACAACTAATCATACTTTTACCACATGATCCAGCAATTGAGCTCCTTGGTATCTATCCAAATGAGCTGAAAAACTATATCCTCACAAAACTCAACATAAATGTTTATAGTAGCTTTATTCGTAATTGCCAAGATACAGAGGCAACCAGATGGCTGTTCTTCAGTATTCGAGTGGATAAACAGTGGTACATCCATACAATGGAATATTTCCAGCTATAAAAGGAAATGAGTTATCAAGTCATGAAAGCATACCTTGAAGCAAACTGCCAAGTGAGAGAAGTCAATCTGAAAAGGCTACATACTGTATAATTTCAATTCTCTTTTTTTTCAAACAAAAAAATAGTCCAATTGCATTGACTTTTATTCATTCATGTTGTCACCTGAAATGATATCTATTGCATTTAAATACTCATTAATGTAAATAGCTGAGCAAATCCATTTTAATGGATACCCAACCTATTTAAAAAATTCAATATCCACATAGTTGCAGTCACTTCAATTCTCTACATTCTGGAACAGGAAAAATTACGAAGACTGCCAAAATTATGGAGACTGAAAAAATGGGTGGTTTGGGGGCTGAGATGGGGGTAGGGAGGGATGAGTAAATGGAGCACAGAGGAGTTTAGGGCAGCGAGACTTTCGTGCAGGACTGTAATGGTGGCTACAGGTCAAGACCTATAGAATGTACAACACAAAAGGTGAATTCCAATGTAAATTATGGACTTTATTTTTATTTATTTTTAAAAATTCGTCCACACCACGCAGTTTTTGGGATCTTAGTTCCCCAATCAGGTATTGAACTCTGGTCACGTCAGTGAAAGCACCTAAGCACTGAACCACCAGGAGATTCCCTTAAGGACTTTAGCTAGTTGTATACATCAATGTCATCATCAGTTACAACAGATGCACCATACTAATGCCATATGCCAACAGTGAAGATACTGCAGGAGACCTGAGGGAAGAGAGGGTGTATGGAAACTCTCTTCCCGATCTTTCAGTAAGCCTAAAATTGCTCTTTTGAAAAAGGGGATGAGGGGAGACATGAGAACTGGGAAACCCATTAAGAGCGACAGCCTGTCACTTCCCAAGGCTTCCCACAGAGCTCTTCTGGCCTTAGTGGCAAAAACCACAATGTGGAAACGTCAGGCCTAAATAATGACTTATTCAGGTGCCCTTCTAAAGTGCTTTACGTGAATGATCTCATTTTATCCTCTAGCACAATCCTACGAGGTAGGAACTATTAACAGCCGTGCTTCATAGAAGAGGAAGTGGAAGCACAGAGAAATTAACTTGATTAAGATTGCTGTAAGTGGAGCCAAGATTGAGATCTAGAAATAGAATATATAACTAAATCACCATATGCAACTTTTTTCTCATTCTATAAATGAGACAGTCCATTTTAGTGAGGCAAATCATCTAGTTTATTATATTGTACATCCTGACTCAGTATAAATAACCTCTGTTCCAACCTGGGCAGTATAGGATCTCTTTCAGCTGGGAGGTCAGTCTTTGCAGGACCCCTCCCATATACAGCCTCTCCAGGGACTGTATGGGGAAATAGTTTCTGAAATAGTTTCTGAAAACGGGTTGAGTTTCTTTAAACAGGAATCCAGTTTTATTGTTTTTATCAGGGGAGTCTAGAAATGTTAAACTGTTGCTAGAGGCAGTGTTATGAAATAGGTAATCTTCAACCACTCCCTAACGCTTCTGTCTTTATTTACCGCCAGTGTCTCCTGTCCACAGCCACTCAGTCATGGGGGTCTGGCCAGTCCCTCTTTCTTCATCTTCACTACAATCACTCCCGTTCCTGTCTTCCTGTCTCTCACCTGGATCTTTGAATGGCCAGTTCCAGGCTCCCTGGGTACTTGTTAAGGTCCAGCCAGGAATCAGAAACCACACCAGTTACTTGACGAGAGATCATTCTGCTGGTCCACTGACACTCTCTATCGAATTTTTCATTTCATTCATTGTATTCTTCACCTCCAAAATTTCTGTTCTTTTTAAAAATGATTTCTATCTATTAAACTTCTCATTTTACTCATGTGTTGTTCTCTTGATCTTGCTGAATTGCCTTTCTGTTTTCTCGTCACTCATTGGCCTTCCTTAGAACAGCTATCGTGAATTCTCCATCAGGTAAACTGCAGATCTCCATGCCTTTGGGTTGTTATTGTTGTTGTTCAGACACTCAGCCATGTCTAGCTCTTTGCCACCCCATTGCCTGCATCATGCCGGGCTTCCTTGTCCTTCACTATATTCCAGAGTTTGCTCAAACTCATGCCCATTGAATCAGTGATGCCATCCAACCATCTCATCCTTTGTCATCCCCTTCTCCTCCTGCTCTCAATCTTCCCCAGCATCAGGATCTTTTCCACTGAAAAGATTTTTGCATCAGCTTTTTGTATCAGGTGACCAAAGCATTGAAGCTTCAGCTTCAGCATCATTCCTTCCAATGAATATTCAGAGTTGAATTCCTTTAGGACTGACTGGTTTGATCTTCTTGGTGTCCAAGGGACTCTCAAGAGTCTTCCCCAACACCACAGTTTGAAAGCATCAGTTCTTTGGGGCTCAGTCTTCTTTATGGTCCAAGTCTCCCATCCATCCATGACTACTGGAAAAATCATAGCTTTGACTATATGGACATTTGTGGCAAAGTGATGTCTCAGCTTTTTAATACAACGTCTAGGTTTGTCATAGTTTTTCTTCCAAGGAGCAAATATCCTTTAATTTTGTGGCTGCAATCACCATCCACAATGATTTTGGAGCCTAAGGAAATAAAATCTGTTACTGTTTCCACTCTTCCCTCTTCTATTTGCCATGAAGTGATGGGACTGGATGCCGTGATCCTAGTTTTTTGAATGCTGAGTTTTAAGCCAACTCTCTCACATTCCTCTTTCACCCTCATCAAAAGGCTCTTTAGTTCCTCTTCAGTTCAGTTTAGTTCAGTCCAGTTGCTCAGTTGTGCCCAACTCTAGCGACCCCATGGACCGCAGCACTCCAGGCCTCCCTATCACCAACTCCCGGAGTTCACCCAAATTCATGTCCATTGAGTCGGTGCTGCCATCCAACCATCTCATCCTCTGTGGGCCCCTTCTCCTCCCGCCTTCAATCTTTCTCAGCCTCTTCACTTGCCACCAATAGAGTGTTATCATCTGCATATCTGAGGTTATTGATATTTCTCCCAGCAATCTTGATTCCAGCTTGTGCTTCATCCGGTCTGGCATTTCGCATGATGTACTCTGCATATAAGTTAAACAGGCAGCGTGACAATATACAGCCTTAATGTACTTCTCGCAGTTTGGAACCAGTCTGTTGTTCCATGTCCAGTTCTAACTGTTGCTTCTTGTATTGTTACAGGTTTCTCAGGAGGCAGGGCGGATGTTCTGGCATTCCTATCTCTAAGAATTTTTCACCGTTTGTGGTGATCTACAGACAGAGGCTTTAGCACAGTCAGTGAAGCAGACATGGATGCTCTTTTTGAATTTCCTTTTTCTATGATCCAATGGATGTTGGCACTTTGATCTCTGGTCCCTGTGTCTTTTCTAAACCCAGCCTGTACCTCTGGAAGTTCTCAGTTCATGTACTGTTGGAGCCTCTCTTGAAGGAGGGAAGCCAGTTCCTAGAAGACGGCTGTGATCCTTTGGTCGTGTCGTGTTCCTTCAGTTTTTCATGTTACTTGAAGTCTCGAGTGGTTTTCTTCACACTTGCAGTGGCAGTCACCCCTCCAGATTGTTTACCAGCTGACTTTGGGAGAGAAATCCCTTCCGCCAGTGCTGCTAGAATCTGAGGCTTTCCCAGACCTCTATGGATATACCGCCACCATACTTGTTGCTCCCCCTTGTGGCAGAATTCTTAAGCTTGCTTGCCTTCCCTCGGTCCCGAAATACACCAGCCCCGGAGCTGACAGCCTCCGCTTTGTTTGCCCAAGTTCTGAGTTAAAGCTCAAGTCTGTGGTCTCTCCCTGGCCTACAGACTCAGGCTGGCTTTCTACATGCACTCAAAAGCCATCTGCCAAAGGCCACACTCACCACCATCAGGGGTGTGCACAGAGAGCTAGCCGCAGGGTAGCGGTGTGAGTGGGGGTGCTGGTGGAGGTGGGGGTGCGTTGAGGGGTGGGCGGCCTATGAGCCGGGTGGGGGGGCCTGCAGGCAGGGATCTGCATCCTTTAATCCCCCCGCCCCGAGTCCTATCAGCCCCTCTCGCAGCCTTTTCCCGCCCCCGCCTCAGGCAGCCATGACCCTGGCCTCTGGGTGGAGTGAGAGAAGCGTGCCTCTTCGGCACAGCCAGGACGTCAGGTGTGCGCCCGCACGCTTCCCGTGGGAGAAATCAAGGGCCAAGAATGCCTCCCTGGGCAGAGCTGTGCTGCCTTGGGGGAGGGGTGATGTGGCTATTAATTTCCCTCTGGTTATTACTTTGACTCCTCTCGTGTGTCCAAGCCACTGTTGCCTTTCTGCAGCAGTGCGCTGGAAATTCTCCACCGGAAACCTAGACTTCCACAAAGGCTCTCCCGTCTGCGGGTGATTGTCTTAAGACAGCGTTCATTCTCCGGGGTCTCCCAGACTGTGGCTGAGAGGGACTGGGGCCAGTTCAGAGGCCACTTTCTACAGTCAGGACTGGAGTCTATGCCTATTACCTGATGCATGGATGGGTAAGGCTTCTGGGTCCCTTGACATATGGTTTTACATTCCTACCAGCAGCATATGAAGGTTCCAGTTTCTCCTTATCCTTGCCAACACTTATTATCTGACTCTTTCTAGTCATCCTTTTGGGGTGAAGTGGTATCTCACTGCTGTTTTCATTTACATTTAGTGAGTATTGGCTGTTTGCATATCTTCCTTGGAAAAATGTCTATTCAGATCCTGTGCCCAGTTTGAAATTAGGTTGCCTTTTTATTGAGTTACAATGTCTTAATATATTTTAAATACAAGTCCCTTATCAGATACATGAATTGCAGGTATTTTCTCCCATTGTGTAGGTTGTCTTTTCACTGATTTTAACATGGGCAAATTATGGCTATTAATTTCCCTCTGGTTATCACTTGGACTCCATAAGCGTTAGTATGTTGCTTTAGTATTTTTGGTGTTGCATATTCATTCTCATTCATCTTGAAGTATATTCCCTCGTATGTGATGAGTCACTTCTGTCTGACTTTCAAAATTTTCCCTTTATCTTCTGGTTATGACATGTGGTATGGTCTGTCGCTCAGCCCTGTCTGACTGTTTGTGACCCTTTGGACTGTAGCCTCCAGGCTTCTTTGTCCATGGGATTTTTTTCCCAGGCAAGAATACTGGAGTAGGTTGCCGTTCGCTCCTCCAAGGGATCTTCCCTACCCAGGGGTTGAACCTGGGTCTCCTGCATTGCAGGTAAATTCTTTACTGCTGAGCCACCAGGGAAGACTGTCTTCTGAGAGTTTGATTATGATGTGTTGACATATGGATCTCTGACTTTACCCTGCTGGTTGTTTGTTGAGCTCCTTGATGTGTAGATTAGTCATCAAATATGCAACATTTTCATCCATTGTTTCTGTAGCCTTCCACCCTTTCTCTCCTCATGTCTGTGCTGCATGGTATCTCACAAGTCTCTGAGCCTATTAATTTTTCTTCATGTTCCTTTCTATCCCTTGGATAGGTTAGCTTTTTTTTTTTAATTTTTATTTTTACTTTATTTTGCTTTACTGTATTGGTTTTGCCATACATTCACATGAATCTGCCACGGGTGTACATGAGTTCCCAATCCTGAACCCCCCTCCCACCTCCCACTCCATATCATCTCTCTGGATCATCCCCGTGCACCAGCCCCAACCATCCTGTATCCTGTATCGAACATAGACTGGTGATTCATTTCTTACATGATAGTATACATGTTTCAATGCCATTCTCCCAAATCATCCCACCCTCTCCCTCTCCCACAATGTCCAAAGGATAGGTTAGCTTCTATGGACCCATCTTCAAGTTTGTTGACTTTTTTTCTGTGTGGTTATGTCTGCTGAGCCCCTCTAGTGAAATTTTCATCTCAGTTATTATACATTTCAACTCTAGAATTTCTATTTGGTTCCCTTCTGTAAGTTCTGTCTCTTTACTGGTATTCTCTATTTGGTGAGATGCTACTCTTTCCTCTAGCTCTTTGGACATGGTTTCCTTTAGTCCTTTGAACATGTTTTAAACAGCTGACTTAAAATCAGGTACTGTTGTTGCTGTTCAGTCGCTTGCCACCCCGTGGACTGCAGCACGCCAGGCTTCCCTGTCCATCACTATATCCCAGAGTTTATCAAACTTATGTCCATTGAGTCGATGATGCCATCCAACCGTCTCATCCTCTGCCACTCTCTTCTCCTCCTGCCCTGAGTCTTTCCCAGCATCAAGGTCTTTTCCAATGAGTGAGTTCTTTGCATAAGGTGGCCAAAGTATTGGAACTTCAGCTTCACCATCAATCCTTACAATGAATATTCAGGGTTGATTTCCTTTCATATTGACTGGTTTAATCTCCTTGCAGTCCCAAGAGTCTTCTCTAGCACCACAGTTCGAAAGCATCATTTCTTCAGGGTTCAACTTTATGGTCCAACTCTCACATCCACCCACGACTACTGGAAAAACCATAGCTTTGACTATATGTACCTTTGTCAGCAGTGATCTCTCTGCTTTTTAATATGCTGTCTAGCCCGGAGACAACATCTGGTACTAGGGTAAGTTAAAGACTCTACAGAGCTTACTGTTCTTACCAACACTCTACTGTCTTTCTTGACTGAGCACTCTCTGGGTTACGGAAGCCTTTGGTTAATTTCTAGAGTTTAAAGCTAATTCTGATTATATATGGCAGATTTTTCATTGCTTTTATAGAATGAGAAACTTTCAGTGGTTCTTACTGGACCACTTTTTTGACCCTTTGCTTGGATTTTGATCCAAATAAACTATAGAAAAATATTTTGGGGACAACTGGTGGGAGTTCCGTGGGGGCGCTACTGGTTAGGATTCCGGGCTACAACTGCCACAGCCTGGGTTCAGTCTCTGGTCAGAGAACTAACTGTGAGCCTGTAAGCTGCACAGTGTGGCCAACAAAAAAAAAGCAAAAAAACCCTAAAAAACATTTGGCAAAAACTGAATACAGACTAGATAGCATACTGAAAAGCAGAGAGATTACTTTGCCAACAAAGGTCTGTCTAGTCAAGGCTATGGTTTTTCCAGTGGTCATATATGGATGTGAGAGTTGGACTGTGAAGAAACCTGAGCGCTGAAGGATTGATGCTTTTGAACTGTGGTGTTGGAGAAGACTCTTGAGAGTCCCTTGGACTGCAAGGAGATCCAACCAGTCCATCCTAAAGGAGATCAGCCCTGGGTGTTCTTTGGAAGGAATGATGCTAAAGCTGAAACTCCACTATTTTGGCCACCTCATGCGAAGAGTTGACTCACTGGAAGACTCTGATGCTGGGAAGGATTAGGGGCAGGAGGAGAAGGGGATGACCGAGGATGAGATGGCTGGATGGCATCACCGACTCGATGGACGTGAGTTTGGGTAAACTCCGGGAGTTGGTGATGGACAGGGAGGCCTGGCGTGCTGCGATTCATGGGGTCACAAAGAGTTGGACACGACAGAGCAACTGAACTGAACACAGACTGGTCATCATATTAAAATTTTTATTAAGGACATATATTCTTTTCAAGGCCCTATGATCGGTTAGAGCTACACAGCGGTGTTTAGTTTTCTTTGATTTGCTCTCAAATACTCCAGCTCACATGCAGAAAAGTATGTGTGGGATGAGAGAGATAAAACAATGGCACAGGTTGATGGTTGTTGGATCTGGGTGATGGGTACATGAAGGCTTAATTACCAGTTTATTTTTATTTTTAAAAATTTCCATAGTAAAAAATTTTTTAAAAAAACAGAAGGGGTACTCTTGGGTCCAAACAAGACTGAACTTGGGAAAAATAACTGAGTTCCAAACTGGCCTTTGGTGAAGGGCAGTAAAACAATGTCATAGAAGATAGGCACACCGCGTGTTAAGAGAATAAAGGCTAAAGCTGCAGTATGGATCAGGTACCTCAGGATAAAGCTATACAGCAAGTAAAAACTATCTCTGGGTCTGGAAGGGCACAGTAATCAGCTGGTCAAATCCAGGCTGACCCCTGGCCCCAAGTCCCAAGTCTGTTGTTCTCAATCGCTAATACCACATCCCAGGGTGGTGGGATAGATCTTTCCTGGGACTGGCAAAAGAAGTGTTCCTGCCCAGACCATTCCATTTGGCTCGAACAGCACTATGACCAAGACCTGGAGCTGCAGCTGACAGACCTCAGAGGGCAGAAGCCTGGGCTACGGAGGCGTCAGTCCTCCTGAGTGACCCACAGCCTCAAGACATCAACTGGGAAAAGGGAGCTTCCTCTGATGACCCTGGACTCCAGAGATCTTAAATTACCCTATAAAATGCACATTTGAGAGTTCTTTCCACCATACTCTAAACATAAGGACCTCAGACCCCCGAGGAAGGGAACATGGGAGAGCCCCTAGAAGAGTTCCTACAGGGAGGACCACACAAAGCCTGGGGCCTGGGTGCCCCAGCGTGTGCTCCAAAGCACAAGGAGAACCTACCTCACCTGCTCTGCTGCCCCCTTCCAAAGGAGAACGAGGGCCACCATGGAAGACAGACGCCCTGAGGCCTTAGCTAAAGAGAGGGCTTGGGAACGAGGAACCGAAGTCAAGAACCAGCCGTTCTTTGGATACCCCCTTCCCTAGGAGGAGGAGCAGGAAACATACTTCAGGTCACAAAGAGAGCCCCTGGACCTTCCTTCGGACACAGCTGAGGGATCTGAAAGTCCTCTCACCCAGGTTAGGAGAGAAGCTCAGGGGGGAGCTGGGAGGACTGACGAGCAGAGGACAAGCTGTGTGGGCCCTGTGGGGGAAAGGCAGAGCTCACTGCCCTCAGCTGCTGCAGCCAGGGGCGCCACTGACTGAGGCCGTCAGGAAGGGGGAGGGCGCCTGAAAGACGGCCCAGACAGTGACGCAGCACCCCCCAGCAGACCGGGGCCTTTCCCTGTGTGGCCGAGGGGCCGCTGAGTGTGGTCAAGGCAGGCAGAGCCTGTAACACGTGGACGGGGTTGGGCAGAGGGCCCGGGACATCACTAGCCGGCCGCTCTGTGCTGTCACCTCCTCAGTGCTGGGCGGAGCAGGGATGGTCTGGGGTGAGGGGCAAGCCTGGCATGGCCAGAAGTGCCATCTGCTGGTCTGCGGAGTGAGGGGTCGGACGATGCCATACATCTTCCCTGTGAGGCGCAATCTGAAACCGGCACCTCGTGCCGTGCTCCCCGGAGTCCCTACCGCCCACGGCCCAGGTCCACGTTGCAACTGCTTGACAGAAAAACAGCTTTATTGGTGACCCGAAGGAGCCAAGGTCACTCCCAGGCCGCGTCAGCCTGCAAGGCCTTCTCCGGGCAGGAAAGTCAGTCACATAATTCACGGGGATTCCTGACAAGAGATCAGAGCTCTACTCCTAGTTATAAGAAAAATTCCCAAAATTCCTGATTTCAGAGTCAACACACAGAAGGTCCAAGGCTCGTGTCCTGACAGATATGCGTGTCCCGACAGATATGCGTGTCCCTGCCTGTCCCCACAGGGGAGGCTGACTGAGCTGTTCAGCAGTATCTGTGGGGCTGTGGAGACACGGTAGAGGCCCACAAAGCCACAGGGTCTCCCTGAGGCAAGTTTCCTGGAGAGTTCCAGCTCCAGCAGGGAGCGGGACCTGGCCCTCAGCTCGCACCCCAAGTCTGATGAGGTCGGGTCGCCGAGCAGGCCTAGGGAGCAGAGAACCCCACCGCACTGGCCCTCGGCACACGGACCCTCCATGGTCCAGGCTCAGTGGTGCCGCCACAGCCTGTCACTGGCCCCAGCCCCTCACTGCTGGGGTATCCCCAGCTTACTGATGGGGTACAGGTACCACATCACCACCCCCGAAGGGTTGATGATCACGGTGAAGTTCGTTTTATCCTGGAGGCCACTGATGATTTCACCCGTGTAGACGTCCTGGGCCTGCAGGGGGAGGATAGCACCAATGCCACCCTAAGGATGGCTGCACGGACCCCACCCCACCCCGCAGAGGATGAAACACCCGAACTTCGGTCTGCCTATGTGGAGCCTCCAGTATGCCCTACAGAAGTGGGAGCGTGAACCCCCGAATCACGTCCCCTCTGGCCAAGCCAAGCAGTACCTAAGCACAGGCCAGGGGTGAGAACCCGAGAGACGTGCCAGCAAGACCAAAGAGGGGAAGCCACGACCTTGGGGGCTGGCAGGACTCAGTTACACACAGCAGTTCATCTGTGTAGCTTGAAAGCACTGGAGCAGAGAACCGCACCAGCCAGAGGACCCACGGCTTAGGGGGACGGGTGTGTGAGTGAGAACTCAGCAGCGTCCCCTGGGAAGCCTGAAGTCCTGAGACAGCAGAGCACTCACCTCGTACACCACAGAGCTGCTGAAGTTCAGGCGGGCAAGGGACGAATGGTAGTGATAAGGCATGTCTGTCCTGCGGCTGAAGAAGACGATGGCGCTGGCCTCATTGACCAGGGGCCGCAAGTACACTTCAATGTAGGATTTCTCCTGGGCATGGAAGATGGCTAACTGGCTGGGGCCCCTGCTCAGCAGGCCCCGAAGCCCCCTTCCCAACCCTCCCTTGAGCTCTGGGTCCCGCCAGCCCACAGAAGCTTAGAGGGGGAAAGACAGCCCTCTAGCACCAACTCCTCTAACTGCACCTTCCCTCCTCCTTTCTTTCTCTTTCTTCCCTTCTTCCTTCCTCCTTTCCTTTCCTTTCCTGACTCAACAGACGCTCCTGGACACTTCCTCTGTGCTAGGCCCCCTGTTTGGACGCGACAAATGCTGCCTGAGGTCCTAACGTCAGAGAGCTCACAGGGTAACAGGAGGGACACCCGTGGACAGCCCCTGGCTCTAGACTGGAGGGCACAGTCCAGTGGGAATGACGAGCTCCACCCCAAGGAGCCAGGAGCGGGAAGCCCCATCCTCCAGAAGGTCTCTGGGCCGGGCTCCACTGTCAGCCCCTCTGCAGGATCAGACGCCGCCTCTGGGCATCACCGGCTCAGCGGGTGCCTTCTAGAGTGGTGGAGATTCCTTCTCACTAGAGGGGCAAGGGTTCTGCACAGAGAGCACAAGCTCTGAGGCGACGCTGCAGGCCTCTAATCCTGTTGTGCCACTCACCCACTGTGTGGCCTCGGGACAATATCACTGAGGCGCTTCAAGTTTACGTTTCCTCATTTGTAAAACCAGGAAGGAGCATCTACCTTCTGAGAAAATGTATCTAGAATGCCTAGCACACAGCAGGTGCTCAAAAACTAGTAAATGCTACTACTAGTACTTAGTTATACTCCTTGGTTCAAGCAAGTCCTAAACTCTAAGGCAAGCCCAAGTTCTCTGCCAGACATCACAGACTTGTGCGGACGTCTTGTATTAATACTTCCAAACCAGGGGGCCATGCTGTTCCCACGGGCATTTGTGGTGATGTCTCCCTTCCCCCAGTCCCATGAGCTGTCCTGCTCTGGCCCTGCTATTACCTGGGTAAGTAGGGGACAGTCAGACCAGCTGCCAGTAGGGCCTCCGACCGAATGCAACCAGGAGGGACTGAGTGGATTTTAGAGACCCCGATCCTGACCCCTTAACCTCCAGCTTGCAGCCTTGTTTTCAGGGAAGCCCAGTCTCTCAGCTTCCCCCCCTTCCCTGGCCCCATACCCCAGTACCTTGAGAATCCTGCGTCCCTGGATGCCTAAGGGATCCTGGTTGATTTTGATCATGAGTGGATTCTGCAGGATGTCTACGTTCTGGGCGGAGATGGTACGCAGGTCTGTGGACATCAACAGGGGAGCCGCCAGCACCGTCCACAGGGCCATCTGGGCTCGGGCTTGCTCGAAGCTGAGGCCAAAGTTCCCGATGAGCAACTAGGGGCAGGAGAGGAGCGCTCAGCTCTGCCCTCTACAGGGCGGTGGGCATGGGGACCAACCCTAAACTTGTAGCAAGACAAGAGAGAGATGGGGAGGACGGCCAGGTTATGGGCCCTAGTTCTGCCAATACTGTTCCCTGGCACTGTGGCTTTGGGGTGGGTCAAATCACTTTTCAGAGCCTCAGTGTTTTTTTTTTTCCCAACAAGAGTGTAGGGGTGATAATATGTTCTGACCATGTCACAGGATGTTGAAAGAATCCCATAAATCCTACTGCCGAAGGCATTTATAAACTGGAACATGGAAGGAATACAGCCAGGGTGGTAGAAGTCAGACCTGAAGAGTGTCTGCTCCTGCCATTAGCTACCCACCTGCCCTAAAGATAGTTGCACCAATGGGCACTCCTGTCCCCAGGCAACCAGTATACACTGACAGGACAAACGATTATTGCTAACTCAACACTGTTGTGTACTTAATGAGACCAATTTAGTTACACAATGCATATGTGCCAAACGGTACTAAGCATTTAAAGGATCATCCTTTTGGGGACATCCCTGGTGGTCAGTGGTTAAGACTCCAAGCTGCCACTGCAGGGGGCATGGGTTCGATCCCAGGGCAGAGAACTAAGAGTCTGCATGACATGTGGCACGACAAAAAATAAGAGTACTTGGCCTTGGGCCTAGCACTCAGTAGGTCAGTGAAGGTCAGCTCCTCCCTAACCCCTGGGGAGCTGAGTCCTGTTTACAAAAACAGACATGCACTGGCCTAGAAAAATTAAAATAAAGAGTCATCCTTTTAACCCTCAAAACAACATTATTACAGGAGCTACTATTATTATTTCAATTTTCCAAATGACAAAGCTGAGGCACAGAAAAAATGAAGTCAAGTGCCCAAGGTAAGTGGCAGAGCTGGAGCTCGAACTTTAGCAGGTCCACTTCTCACCCTTTCCACCTGGCCTATTATTTGTAATTATTATAACTGCCATTGGGGGTAAATACTTGGTGACAGCTAGAAAACTGTAGGAGAAACTGCAGGGCAATTTAAGCGGTCAGGGCTATGAGTGAAGTAGGTATGAGGGGCCAGCTCTGCCCATGGAGGGAACAGCACAGAGTGTTGCGAGGGGGCTCAGAGGCAGGCCTGGCAAGACAGTCCAGGGAGGGAATGATAGCAGAGGGGGGCTCGTGGTGCTCTCCATCCTACAGGGGGATGAAGCACCAGAGTCTCTCCAGACCAAGCTCTCAAGTTTGAGGAAACATCAGAACCGACTGGGAAGACTGTTAACAGTGGGCATTCCCAGGCCCTCCCTGAACATTCTAACCTAAGACGTGGGGGTGGGGCCCTGGGCAAAGAATAGTAAGCAAGCTCCCACGGCATGTCCCACACGGTGGTTCAAGGACACACTTCAGAGGTGCCGAGCTAGAGCCTGGCAAAGAGCATCCAGGAAGACAGCACACGGCCGTGGGCCCCGGGCCAGCCCCCTCCATGCTGGTACCACGTCTGGGTCGTTCCAGTGCCCCGGGCCGGCCACCGGCTGCAGCACGTCCTGGTGGGCCACAAACCAGTCCAGGATGGACAGCACGCTCCTCCAGGAGTCCTGGATGTCATCGAAGTTGCGCCAGAGGTTGCAGATGTCTGCCAGCAGGGTGTAGTTCACCTGGATGTGGAGGCAGGCAGAGTCCCGGGCCAGCGTCAGACTCTGCGGCCCGGAGGCCTGTCCAGGAGCTGGGGAGCCTCAGCAGGGGACACAGAGCGTGGGAAGGCTTAAGAGATCAGGCTTTGAGCGTGCTCAGCATGAGGAAGGGCTTCGGAGGGAGTGCCCCTCCTCTGGGCTGCCCAGGCCTCCCCTCCAGGCGTGCTGCTTGCGGGAAACTGACCCTTCCCTCTCATGCCAGCAGGGACCAAGCGCAGGGTATAGAAACCGGGGCTGGGGTACCCATAGCCTTCCTCCCACATACCCACCCCTGTGTTCTCTCAGGGAGACTGCCACCCTCCACCAGGGTTCTCCATCCAGTCTACACATCTGATTCCACCCTTTCTAGCATCCCACATGCTGAGGGGCCCCTGGCGAGGTGCCCATGAGGCCTTTCGGAGGCTAGGCCCCACCTGCCTTGGCTTCACCAGTCTTCCGGTCCTCCAAGCCCACTCAGTACACCCAGGATTCTGAGTGCTTGCAGCGGT
The DNA here is from genome assembly GCF_016772045.2 of Ovis aries. Lineage (NCBI taxonomy): Eukaryota > Metazoa > Chordata > Mammalia > Artiodactyla > Bovidae > Ovis > Ovis aries. The sequence continues at coordinate 218,883,898 of NC_056056.1, forward strand.
GCTGTGTCAGCACCTGACACACAGCTCCCACACCCTTCAGCCCAGCTGACAACTGTCTCCTCTAAGACCCTGGGCTGCTCAAGCCCTCAGGTACTCACGGCCTCCTACAAATCAGCATGTGAGCAACTAAGATGACAGAAGCTCTGGCTGCACAGAAGGCAAAAAGGCCTGGGTACGGGGTGGCACTGCCAGGTGGGTGCGGAGAATGGCTCACCTTTGGGGGGAGGCCCCCTTCATAGGCTGGCCAACTGCAGGAGAAGGCGATGGGGCGGCCTGTGGCATTCAGGGCAGCGGCCATCTTGGGGTACCCTGGAGAAGTCCAACCACCACATTTTAGGATGAAGAAACCCAAGGTGATCTCGGGCCTCAGCTCAAACCTCCCCCAACACGTGAGGAGACTAATGCTCAAAAGAGGAGGCACCTCTCCTGTACCAGAGCTGCACGCACACCCTGGGAAGAGCAAGGCACCAGCGCTCCGGGAGCCAAGATACCCCTAGGCCCTGGGGGAGAGGAACTGGGAAACACTACCCCCTAGGGGCCATACAGCCAGCCAGTGGGGGGCCTTCCACGGCCACCCCTCCCTGTCTACCTAATGGCCCCAGCCAGCTGCGGGACCCACCCTCGGCCCGCTCCTGGGGGCTTGAGTAGCAGCCATCCAGCTTCAGCATGTCCACCTTCCACTCGGCGAAGGTTTGCGCATCCTGCACCACCTTGTCTAGCGTCGTTCCCGGGTAACCCATGCAGGTGAAGTTGCCCAAGTCCTCGTAGATGCCCAGCTTCAGGCCCAGGGAGTGAGCCTGGGGCGGGGAGGGGTTGAGAACACAGTGGATACCTCAGGGAACCACTCACAGGCATAGCTGACCAGGCCCCATTACAACCTTCAGAGGCTCCCAAAAGCCTGGAGGGAAGGGTCTCAGCTTTCTGGCCTGGCCTTGCCTCTGCCAACATGACCCTTCCCCTCCCTCCTACACACACACCTTGCGTGGGCTGTCTCAGCCTCTAGGCATTTCCTCCTGCCATCCCCTCTGCCTTGAATGCCCTCTCTAGGATCAGCCTCCTCAAGAGAACCTTCCTGAAATCCCAGGCTGAATAAGAGGTTTTTCATTGCTCTTGCTCACGACCGTGACTCACAACTACCTGTTCACGTATCTATCTCCTCCACCAAACTGTTTGTTCTCAGGCAGGGACTATAGAAATGAGCCCTAAGTAGGATGGGGTGGAAAGAGTGGTCTGGCCCGCAGGCCAACGGGCAGGACAGGGCTGGGGTGGGGGGCTCACATAGTCAGCCAGGAAGGCAATGCCGTGGGGGAAGCGCTTGCGATCTGGCACCAGGTTGCCCTTGGCATCACGTCCACCAATCCAGCAGTCATCGATGTTAAGGTATACGTAGCCCAGTTCCCGCCATCCATCCTGCGCCAGCCGGTCAGCCATCTCCATGAAGAGCTCCTCACTGGCGAGGGGCAGGGGAGAGGGCACGCTGCTCAGTGGCCCAGCGTGGGCCTCGCCCTAACCCCACCCCCCTTCCTCAGAGGGTTTCAAACTTCTTAGATACTCTGAGTGTGGATCCAGCCTGTAAGGACCGTGGCCTTTGCTGTCAAGCTAGAGACTAAGCCAGGTGACCAAGGGTTACGTCCTGAGCCATAAGCAGGGTGGAGCGAAAGGGGTGATTTGGCTTCCAGGCCAAGAAGCAGGACTGGGCCAGTGGGAAGCACGTGGGGTCAGGCCTGACCCTTAACTGTGATCTCCTTTCCCTTATCTCAGGGGCTGGGTCCCCTACAGGCCTGAGGTCACCACAGATGCCCCCAAGCTGGTCATGAGGCTGAGTGCCAGACGTCTCAAAAGTTACCTCCGGTTGCTTCCTCTCCGGGATGGGGGTGGCCCTGACCCTGCCCTCTTTCCGAGCTGACCCCCACCCTCGCCGGCCCCCACTCCTGTCTGCTGGCGCAGACCTGGCTCACCTGATGCAGCTCTTTGGGTCCTCATTGCAGTCGATGTTGCAGCGGAAGCGTTCCCAGGCCAGCCAGCCCATGGGTGGCTTCCGCAGGAGCCCATTCTCCAGGACTAGCACCTGGGCCACCAAGGCCAGCAAGAGCACTGTAGTGGGGTGGACTGTGAGTGGCTCCCATAGCCCCAGCCCTCTCCCCACCCCATCCGCATGCCGCCCAGCCCCACACGTTATGGGAACTAGACTCTCCAGCTTAAGGTGGAAAGGGCTCTTCCTGCAACTGCTGGCTCCCACCAGGCTGTGAGTGGGTGGACAGCCCCAGGCATAGTGCGGTCGGTGTCTGAGGCCTGGATTCCCCCCTGCTGTCGCCACAGCAGTGCTGGGATCACCAAAATCTAACATCTGGAGTCACAGGCTTTCTACACCCTGACCAGCTCTCCCTACTCCATTCACACAGAACTTGACAGGACACTGTAGCCAGGACCCAGGTCTCCTGAGCCCCATCCAGGGCTCGGTGTTCTCCGTGGGCACCCAAGAGGCTTCAGAAGGGCTTAAGAGGTCAGCTGGCGGGAACAGCGCCGTAGGGCCTTAAATTGCTATCTGTAAAATGGAATACTGATGTTATACGGCTGTTATCAGCACACTTTGATGTTACAGAAGATAGGGCCTCTGGCTGTGAGGTAGAGGGGGTGAGCAAAGAAGAGGTCTCTTTGAAGGGGAACTGATTCTTGCCTGGGAAGGATCTCCTCCTTTCCTGGCCCACCTCCAAGAATAAGAGAGGAACATGTCTCCCCATATGCCCACATCAGGGAAGGAGGCCCAGAAACCACAGGACTGGAACTTCCTCCAGGCAGCACCACCGCCTCCCTTCCCACAAGTGGTCACTACCCCTCCCAAAGCCACACACACCCAACCCAGTCCATGTAGGTACCTGTCTTCAGCAACATTGCTCTGGACTCAGCGGTCTCAGGACCTGACCAGATCTGCTCTGCTTTTACCAGCCTCCGTATGTTGGGATTTGGAAGCTAAGAAACGTTAGAAAAGCACTGAAAAAAAAAAGAAAGAAAAGTACTGGGGTCCCTCCTGTTTGACTAGCCCTGCCGTCCTTAACCTTGGGTATGGATCCCACACTGGGTGCCCAAGGCGTCCTCACAGCGCCCAGTCTCTTCCCCCAGCCATCACTTCCCCGAGCCTGGGTTCTCCCGTCGGAAATACTCAACAAAGTTTCGTGGACGTTAGACCTCACCTCCTCTGCCCTGCTGGGGACCCCGAGTGCCCAAGGGTGACCCTCTGCCAGGCTAGGGTCAGAGAGAGGCACCGACAGACTGCAGGACGCCCAGGAAGATCGGAGGTGGCGGGCCGGGAGCCAGGCCTCCGCTCCCACCGGGGCTGGGTTGCCGCCGCCGCCCCCAAAGGCCGCAGGCCCAGCGGCCCAGCCCTGGGAGCCCACCCACAGTCGCCCATCCTCGGCAGCTCACCGACTCTTCCGCTGCGATCTGAGCCGCCGCCTGGTTCGGCCTCCCGAGTAGACTACCGCCGCAGTCACCTGATTCGTCTACCGCGTTCCAGCGGGGCGAGGCCTGACGGACGCAAACCTTCCCGACGGAACCTATCAGAATCCCCCTAGCAACGTCCTGCCCCGCCCTACACGGGCCCAGAAAGCCCTCGGAACCTCCCAAAGCCCCTCCTCCTTTGAGCTCCGGGTCTGCGCGCTCCCGAGGCAGGCACCCGCCCATCTCACAAGCTCCCGATCTCCGCCGAGCTAGTCTCTTCGCTTCCGCCGGGTCCCTTAAGGCGAGGAATCAGTTCAGTTCAGTCGCTCAGTCGTGTCCGGCTTTTTGAGACCCCATGGACTGCAGCATGCCAGGCCTCCCTGTCCATCACCAATTCCCGGAGTTTACTCAAACTCATGTCCATTGAGTCGGTGATGCCATCCAACCATCTCATCCTCTGTCGTCCCCTTCTCCCGCCTTCAATCTTTCCCAGCCTCCGGATCAGTTGAGCTGTTTCAAATCCTGAAAGATGATGCTGTGAAAGTGCTGCACTCAATATGCCAGCAAATTTGGAAAACTCAGCAGTGGCCACAGGACTGGAAAAGGTCAGTTTTCACTCCAATCCCAAAGAAAGGCAATGCCAAAGAACGCTCAAACTACCGCACGATTGCACTCATCTCATACGCTAGTAAAGTAATGCTCAAAATTCTCCAAGCCAGACTTCAGCAATGCGTGAACCGTGAACTCCCTGATGTTCAAGCTGGTTTTAGAAAAGGCAGAGGAACCAGAGATCAAATTGCCAACATCCACTGGATCATGGAAAAAGCAAGAGAGTGCCAGAAAAACATCTATTTCTGCTTTATTGACTATGCCAAAGCCTTTGACTGTGTGGATCACAATGAACTGTGGAAAATTCTGAAAGAGATGGGAATACAGGCCACCTGACCTGCCTCTTGAGAAATCTGTATGCAGGTCAGGAAGCAACAGTTAGAACTGGACATGGAACAACAGACTGGTTCCAAATAGGAAAAGGAGTATGTCAAGGCTGTATATTGTCACCCTGCTTATGTAACTTATATGCAGAGTACATCATGAGAAACGCTGGACTGGAAGAAACACAAGCTGGAATCAAGATTGCTGGGAGAAATATCAATAACCTCAGATATGCAGATGACACCACCCTTATGGCAGAAAGTGAAGAGGAGCTAAAAGCCTCTTGATGAAAGTGAAAGAGGAGAGTGAAAAAGTTGGCTTAAAGCTCAACATTCAGAAAACAAAAATCATGGCATCTGGTCCCATCACTTCATGGGAAATAGATGGGGAAACACTGGAAACAGTGTCAGACTTTATTTTGGGGAGCTCCAAAATCACTGCAGATGGTGACTGCAGCCATGAAATTAAAAGACGCTTACTCCTTGGAAGAAAAGTTATGACCAACCTAGATAGTATATTCAAAAGCAGAGACATTACTTTGCCAACTAAGGTCCATCTAGTCATGGCTATGGTTTTTCCTGTGGTCATGTATAGATGTGAGAGTTGGACTGTGAAGAAGGCTGAGTGCTGAAGAATTGATGCTTTTGAACTGTGGTGTTGGAGAAGACTCTTGAGAGTCCGTGGACTGCAAGGAGATCCAACCAGTCCATTCTGAAGGAGATCAACCCTGGGATTTCTTTGGAAAGAATGATGCTAAAGCTGAAGCTCCAGTACTTTGGACACCTCATGCAAAGAGTTGACTCATTGGGGGAGACTCTGATGCTGGGAGGGATTGGGAGCAGGAGGAGAAGGGGACGACCAAGGATGAGATGTCTGGATGGCATCACCGACTTGATGGACGTAAGTCTGAGTGAACTCTGGGAGATGGTGATGAACAGGGAGGCCTGGCGTGCTGCGATTCATGGGGTCGCAAAGAATCAGACCAGACTGAGCGACTGACCTGAGCCTCAGGGTCTTTTCCAAGGAGTCAGTTCTTTGCATCAGGTGGCCAAAGTTTTGGAGTTTCAGCTTCAGCATCAGTCCTTCCAATGAATATTCAGGACTGATTTCCTTTAGGAAGGACTGGATCTCCTTGCTGTCCAAGGGACACTCAAGAGTCTTCTGAATAGGGTACTGTAGATGCTCATTTAATAGCTGTGGCATGGATACTTGCTGAGGGCGTTTTTAAAGAAAAATGAGAGCATGCCCTGGAGTATGGCCCATAGTAAACCACTCAGAAACTGTAGTGGAAGATGAATAGGTGCTATGAACCGCTTTTTATTTTTATTTTTTTAAATTTATTTATTTTAATTGGAGGTTAATTACTTTACAATATTGTATTGGTTTTGCCATACGTCAACATGAATCTGCCACAGGTATACACGTGTTCCCCATCCTGAACCCCCTCCCTTCTCCCTCCCCGTACCATCCCTCTGGGTCATCTCAGTGCATCAGCCCCAAGCATCCAGTATCATGCATCGAACCTGGACTGGTGATTCGTTTAATATATGATATTATACATGTTTCAATGCCATTCTCCCAAATCATCTCACCCTCACTCTCTCCCACAGAGTCCAAAAGACTGTTCGCCAGGAGACTCTCCTATCTTGCCTGACACTTGGGCCACCCATTATGCTCATCCAGACACTCTGCATTCTTTCCGTTTTCATTCATCACAGTCCTACTGAGCAACGACTAGATAACAAACACTTTATTCTTGACACCTTCACTTGGATGGTCAAAGGCATGTCAAACAGAACTGGCTCCAAAAACCTGCCACTTTCGTATCTCAGGTTACTGGCAACTTTCCTTTCAGATGCCCAGGCCAAAATATTAGAGTTCTCCTTGGCTCCTCTTCCCCTCAGTCCCTACGTCCAGTCTCTGTGCAAACCTAGTACTCTCCACCTTCAAACCCCATGCTGAGGAATTTCCCTGTGGTCCAGTGGTTAAGACTCCCTGTGTCGATCATGATAAACTGTGGAAAATTCTGAAAGAGATGGGAATACCAGGCCACTTGACCTGCCTCTTGAGAAACTTATATACAGGTCAGGAAGCAACAGTTAGAACTGGACATGGAACAACAGACTGGTTCCAAATAGGAAAAGGAGTATGTCAAGGCTGTATATTGTCACCCTGCTTATTTAACTTATATGCAGAGTACATCATGAGAAACGCTGGACTGGAAGAAACACAAGCTGGAATCAAAATTGCCGGGGGAAATATCAATAACCTCAGATATGCAGATGACACCACCCTTATGGCAGAAAGTGAAGAGGAGCTAAAAAGCCTCTTGATGAAAGTGAAAGAGGAGAGTGAAAAAGTTGGCTTAAAGCTCAACATTCAGAAAACAAAAATCATGGCATCTGGTCCCATCACTTCATGGGAAATAGATGGGGAAACAGTGTCAGACTTCATTTTGGGGGCTCCAAAGTCACTGCAGATGGTGATTGCAGCCATGAAATTAAAGACGCTTACTCCTTGGAAGAAAAGTTATGACCAACCTAGATAGTATATTCAAAAGCAGAGACATTGCTTTGCCAACAAAGGTCCGTCTAGTCAAGGCTATGGTTTTTCCTATGGTCATGTATGGATGTGAGAGTTGGACTGTGAAGAAAGCTGAGTGCTGAAGAATTGATGCTTTTGAACTGTAGTGTTGGAGAAGACTCTTGAGAGTCCCTTGGACTGCAAGGAGATCCAACCAGTCCATTCTGAAGGAGATCAACCCTGGGATTTCTTTGGAAAGAATGATGCTAAAACTGAAACTCCAGTACTTTGGCCACCTCATGCGAAGAGTTGACTCATTGGAGAAGACTCTGATGCTGCGAGGGACTGGGGGAAGGAGGAGAAGGGGACGACAGAGGATGAGATGTCTGGATGGCATCACCGACTCGATGGACGTGAGTCTGAGTGAACTCCGGGAGATGGTGATGGACAGGGAGGCCTGCGTGCTGCGATTCATGGGGTTGCAAAGAGTCGGATACGACTGAGCGACTGAACTGACTGACTGACTTCTACCGCAGGGGGCGCTGGTTCCATACTTGGCTGGGGAAGGAAGCTTCTGCGTGCCCACGCAGTGCGTCCAAAAAAATTATCAAGCAAACAAAACTGAATTTGGCCATTTCTACTCTCCCAGCCCGCATCACATCTTGCCTGGATTACTCCAGCATCCTCCTCACTGGTCTGCTTCCACTCATATTGTTTTCTTCCTACTAGCCAGAGAAATCCTTTAAAACATAGCTCAAGACCTCACTCGAAGGCTTCCCTGGTGACTCAGTGGTAAAGAATCTCCCTGCCAATGCAGGAGACACGGATTTGATCGGTGGTCCAGGAAGACTGGACATTACCAGGAGCCACAACTATTGAGCCTTTGCTCTGGAGCCTGGGAACTGAACTACCGAAGCCTTCTCACCCTAGAGCCAGGGCTCAGCAACGAGAAGCCGTGGCGATGAGAGGCCCGCACACTCCAACTAGAGAGTAGCTCCTGCTCCCTGCAACTAGAGAAAAGCCCGGCAGCAATGAAGATAGAGCACAATAAATAATTATTAAAGAAAAACAAAAAACAAAAAACAAAACCTCATTCAAGACCTGGTGATGGCTGTTCATTTCAGTCTGGAGTAGCAACCCTCACAGATTTACAAAGCCCCACCCCACACATTCTAAGCCCATATCCTGCTGCTCCTGCCACTCCCCAACACACACACACACACACACACACACACACGCACGCACACACACACGGGTCTCTTTTCAGTTCCTCAAATACAACAGGTCTCAGAGCCGTTGCACTAGCTGTTCCTTCTGCCTGGAATGCTCTCTCTCCAGATTCTGGCATGACTGGCTCCCTGGTTTCCTTCAATTATTTCTCAAATGTCACATTCTGGGTGAGGCCTACTGTGACCCTTCTGTTTAAAATTGCAACCTTCCTACCGCACCCCCCACCCCATTCCCAGACTCCTTGCCCCTGCTCTATATTTTCCACAGAACTTATTGCCTCCTATCTCATTTATTATGGTGTCTATTAGTAACTGAATAAAAGTTAGTGGACGAGACAGATAATAAACAGGAAATAAAAGCATCAATGTAAGGAACTTTTTCTATATAAGTGGTTAGTGTTTTCACGCAAATACAAACCAAGGATGTGATAGAGACCTGCAGGCAGGCTGCTTTCTCATGGCTGGGGAGGGGACAGGAACTGAGGCCTAAATAATGTGAAGGACCTTGGAGGAGTTAAGAGCCTTGGGGTAGGGTTGGGAAGGAGGAGCGTTCTTGCAGGAACTGCCAGGGCCAGAACTCTGCAAGGTGACAACCCGCAAGTTCATGGGTGGATTGTCTGAGCTCACCAGGCTCCCAGGGCTGTCAGGAACGCCTCCCCCTGTCTTTGCTTGTGCACTCCTGCGTCCTTTTACAGCAGGCCTAGCTGTCCACTGACCCCAGGCAGAGCCTGGGCACTGAAGATGGGCTCCAGGCTGGCAGGAGTGAAGGGAGCAGAAATGAATAATCCCCCCCACCCCGGAAGCGGAGATCCAGCCGACTCCAGGGGGCCGGGTTGGGTGACTGGGAAGCTGGGCTGGGCCTCGAGGACTGGATAGGAGCCCGCCCAGAGGAGGCGTCTGGGCCGAGGCCGTCCCAGACTTGGCTCTGTGCGAGAAGTGGGCCGGGCGGGGAGAGGGGGGCTGGAGAGGGGGAAAGAGAAGGTCTCGAAGTTCTTGGGAGGTGGCCTGGGTCCGAGGCCCCCGGATGGTCCGAGGCCCCCGGATGGCCCGAGCTGGGACTCTGGGTTCGAGGCCGGCCATCGCCAACCAGCACTGGGCCTCACTCCGGGCACAGCCGGCCGGGCCTCAGTTTCCCCCCGGCGTGGATCGCGGGGCCTAGTGAGTCGTGGGCGGGGAGGGGTGAGGGCGGTAACTCGAGCCGCCCAGGCGGGGTCTCTCGGCTCCCGCGGCCACGTTTAGCAGCCCGGACGGACGGAGGCCTGGGGTCCGGAGTCTAAATGGCCCCGGGCCAGCCCGCGGGCCGCGCTCCTGGGCTTCGGGGGCGTGGAGGTGAGAGCGGGCCCGGCGGGCTCGGGAGGAGGCGGCCCCGGGAAGGCGTGGCCCGCGGGGACGTGGCGGGGCCGCTCCCCGCGCGATGGGGAAACCAAGGCGGCAGCCGCGCCCAGAGTCTGCGGCGCTGGCCGCGGAGCTCCCGGTGAGGCCACCCCGTTTCTGGGCGACAGCGGGTCAGACACCCCCACCCCCCCGCGGTGGCCATGGCCAGTGGGTCCCACGCCCCAGCCCGCCGATCCTCTAACAAAGAATCTAGAAAAATGCAGTGCAGCGGATTCCCGCCGGGGTTGCAATGCGGGCCTCGTTAACCGGGGAGGCGGGTGGGGAGGAGACGCCCTTCCCTGGGGAGCGGAGACAGTTAGGTCGGCTCCGGATCTCCTCTCCGCGCCCCAGTGCTGGACGGCCGGGAGGTGAGGCTACTGCTCAAGGAACCAACCATCTGTGTTATTCTCTTCCTTCTCCTCCAACCACCAACGGAGACCGGCCCAGCCCCCATCTCAGGACCCTGCTTGCTTCTCTCCATAGCCCTTATCAAGACGGGTCTTCACGTTATTTAATTAATTTAAAAAGACACTAATTATTATTTATTTTTGTCCTTTTTTTTTTTTTACACTGTGCCTCCCCCTCGTAAATGTGGTTTTCAGGAAGGAGGGGCTTTATTTTGTCCACTATTGTATTCAATTGTTTTAACAAATACTTTCTGAGGGCCTCCCCAAGCCCTGCAAAGGGCTGGATATTGGGGAGGTTCCACCGGAACCAAGTCCAGTTGGTTGGTTCTAGACATTCTGCGGCTGTGGACAGGGCTGTAAACACAAAGATCATTATGGGATGAAGGCTGCTGTTGGGTCACCTTAGATCAGACCACCTTCCTGATCAGGACCACCTTACATATAGTGATCAGGGCAGGCCTCTCAAATTAGGTCACTTAAAGATGACAGATAAACTATGTGGCAAGTACTAAAAGGGAAAAGCAACAAGCTATGTGGGTACTTAACTCTGACCTAGCCTTAGAGGGCAGGGTGCTGAGGTCCAAAGAGTGATGATCAGGATGATGGGACTCAGATCCTTAAATTGCTCCCAAGTGCAGGACCCAAGTCCTGGGTGGACCTATGTGCGTATGTGTATTTTGGGCAGGGCAGTAGATTATCAGGGGTCAGGGAAGGCTTCCTGGAGGAGGTGGTGGTTTCATTTGACCTGAGGCTGAATAGGAAGCTGAGTAGGAGTAAGTCCAATCCTTTAGGATGGATTGACTGTATTTGAATTCTTTTGCAGGTGTCCTGGAAACCACGTGGTCAAAGGGCTGAGCCGTGTGGCCAGACAAGAGAGGCCCCCACCCCTGCCCAGGGAGCTCTGCGGGTAAGTGGGTCACTGCCAGGACTTGCCCCCAAAGAGGTGAGGGAATCAGGAGACCAGGCTCTGCTTCTCACTGGCCACGTGATCCTGGGAAGTTCACCTTCACTGTTCTGGTCTCAGTTTTCTGTGAGTCAGAACAGTTGGATTATATGCCACTTGTGTGGGTTTCCCTGGTGGCTCAGATGGTAAAGAATCTGCCTGCAACATGGGAGACCTGGGTTCGATCCCTGGGTCGGGAAGATCCCCTGGAGAAGGAAATGGCAACCCACTCCAGTATTCTTGCCTGGAGAATCCCATGGATGGAGGAGCCTGGCAGGCTACAGTCCATGGAGTCACAGAGTCGGACACAATTGAAGTGACTTAGCACACACATATGGGGCACCAACATTTGGTAGTTGAGGTTGATCCTACTCCACCACGCCCTGTGTTTGTACTTGTTTCCTGAGAAGGTCCCTATCTGAACCCACACTGATCGAGGAATGAGGCAGGCCTGCCCCAGCACAGCCCTATCTGGCCCTGCAGGCAGCTAAAGGACTACTGTGCCATCAAATGAGAGGCCAACAGGGACCCACGCAGCCCATGAAAACCCTGGATTTTGGCTTCAGGGTTGGAGCTAAGGGGCCCTCAGATTAGGGGGTGATGTAAGCAAAGTGGTTTTTAAGAGTCTGGTTTTTATGAGTCCATTTCAGCCCAGCTGATGCCTTTTCCTTTGGGTTTTAAAAAGCTGTTCACAGCCCTGCCATACTTCCTGGTCTGACACAAATGACATTTTCCTTTTCTCTGAGTCCTCTGATAACCAAGTGTGTGTTTGTTTGTTTGTTTTTGCATGATCCTCACAACCCTTTGAGAACAAAGGCAGGGAGACTAGCCCACTTCACAGATGGAGACACTGAGAACCTCAGGGCACAGAAAGTAAGAAGAGGCCACCGGGCTGGGGCCCAGGTCTCCTCCAGAGCCAGGACTCTTTTTCCCACGGGGTGCAAGCACCACCTCCCTCTCTGATCGCTGTTTGCCTCTGTCATCTCACAGTTCTCATGGGAGCCATGAAGTTGAATGAGAGGAGTGTGGCCCACTATGCACTGAGCGACTCCCCGGCAGATCACACAGGCTTCCTGCGCACCTGGGGAGGCGCAGGGATGCCACCCTCCCCCAGTGGCGCTGGCCGAAGGTGCTGGTTTGTCCTCAAGGGCAACCTGCTGTTCTCCTTTGAGAGTCGAGAGGGCCGGGCGCCTCTGAGCCTCGTGGTGCTGGAGGGCTGCACGGTGGAGCTGGCCGAGGCTCCAGTGCCTGAAGAGTTTGCCTTCGCCATCCGCTTCGACGCTCCTGGGGTGCGCCCACACTTGCTCGCGGCAGATGGGCCGGCGGCCCAGGAGGCCTGGGTGAAGGCGCTGTCCCGGGCCAGCTTTGGCTACATGCGCCTGGTGGTGCGAGAGCTGGAGAGCCAGTTGCGTGAAGCCCGCCACAGCCTGGACCTGCACCGCCGCTCATCCTGGAAGGCCGTTTCCAGCCGCTGCAAGCCCCAGGCTCCTGACTGCTGGTCTCCTGGCCTGGAGAACGGCCACTCCCTCTCCAGAGACTGCAGCCCAATGGGCTTGGTGGAAGAAGTGGGCAGCCGGCCAGCAGGGCGGGGCTTGGCCGAGTGGGAGCTGCAGGGCCCTGCCAGCCTTCTCCTAGGCAGGGGGCAGAGCCCCGTGTCCCCTGAGACCTCCTGCTTCTCTACCCTGCATGAGTGGTACGGCCGGGAGATTATGGAGCTGAGGCGGGCCTGGCTGCAGAGGGCCCAGGAGAACCAGCCAGAATGCAAGGACCAGGACAGACCCTGAGCCTGGGCCCTTCAGGTTCAGCCCTTGTCCTGCTGGTCAGGACGCCAGGGCCAGTGCTTTTTCAGGAGTTTAAGGTTTTACAGGTTCTTTTTTTTTTTTTTTTAAACTGGTTTCTGAAGTTGCTTTTGAGGTGAGCACTTTCCTTCCTGCTTTTTAAGGTTTTTTCCCCCAGGTTCCAAGTCCACCTTCATACCTAGAGGGAACTGCGAAATCATTAACTTTCAACCCATTTATTTCCTGAGGCCGAGAGGAGAGGTGGCTTGCTTAGCAGTCACAAGGCAAGACTCAGGTCTGCTGACTGTGCTGGACTGTCCCTCTCTCAGGGGATTTAATGAAGTGGGTTATATCACATGACCACAGGTCACTCCGCCTTCACCTGTATGATTCTACAGTTTCCAACATGGGGAATCTTGTGTAAATACCCAAAGTTGCCTGCAGTGTTGGCTTGAGGGACTGACACTGTCAGAAAAAGTAGATTTACTGTGTCACAGGGGTTTCTGGGGCCAGGCTCCTCCTGAGTGGTGAGAAGATTGAACATGGTGGGACCCCTATCCTGCAGTGAAGACAGGGCCCTTTGGAGAGAGAGGGCCTTTAGCTAGTGAAGAGGGATTTATCTTGATTAGAAAGTGTTAGGGCCCCTCTTCTTTCCCTGACTGCCCTGTCAGCAGATGGTGCTGATCACTGCCTCAGGAGGGGCCAGTAGCTTTTCTGTTAGCAGAAACTCTGTCCTCAACTGCCAAGTGGGAAGCTGAAGTGGGCTCCCTGGGAAAGTCAGTGACTTTGAATTTCAGTCCTGGGCATTTTAGGAGCTTGGACATAGGATTCCTGGCACCCTGTGATCAACTCTTCTCTCTTGACTGGGTCCCTAAAGGTATTCCCGATCCAGAAACCCCTAGGAACTCCTTCAGTCTTTCTTATTACCCAGCATGTATCTGCCAAGACCCTCTGGTTTCTACTGTCACCAACATGGTGCCAAGCATTTTCTTTACCAGTTGTTCTGAGAGGCAAAGTGACTGGGTAGACAGGGCCAGAGGCCGATCAGCCTGGCATCCTAAGGATTCTGGTAGCAGCGGCTGGATGGAAGATTCAGAGCCTGGTCCAGTATACACAATCTCTCCCTTAGCCTCTTTCCCTCACTGGGGTTTTATGAGACCTGACGAGGGGTCCACTAGGCCTAGAGTCTTCAGCTTAAGAGCCTCTTTCAGTCCAGGAGGCTGCAATGCTGCCCAGGGTCCAGGACCTGCTCCAAGGAAGCTAGGTTTGTTTCCTAAGAAGAGAGGCTACCTTCCTAGCCCTGTTTGGGAGCCCCACAGCCTGTATCTCTTGTTTTATACGCAGATATTATAGGGTTTTTGGTTATATTTATTGTTACAGTGCTTTTTATATGATTAAAACACCATGTTTATTACTTGTATTGGTTCTTTTTTAGCAGTTTGTGTGAAAGCCCCCACTACCCCCCTTTTCAGATATATATTCCCCCTTTTCAGATATATTTTCCATTTCGTTGTACATAACATATACCGTGGCATGAAATAAATTTCCAAAATCATTTCAGTAGCACAAGTAATAAATTTGAACTGTATTTTTTAAGTGTTTAAAAAATACGACAGTTTGAAGTTCAGTTAAACTGGTCTTTCATTTCAGTAACTCCCTGCTCGGCCAAGCCCTGGTTGTCCCGGGTGCGGGAACAATAACAGAAATCTGCAAGTTCCACAGGAACAACCCCAGTCAGATGGTCCCATTCACCAAGCCTGGAATGAGGGATGTACCCGGCCCTTGGCGTCATCCTCGTGACGTCACCATGTGCCGCAGCAGGAACTAGGCGCACTGCGCAAGTCTGTGAGCCGGACCTCTCGTTTGATATCTACAGACTCGCGAGGCTTGGGCGGCGTTCTTCCTGAGGGTGTCACTGGGGCCGGGCAGTGGGGTACTGGGGCCCGGACTAGGGGCGGAGCTGGGAGATGGCGTCAGGAGCGGCTCGGTGGCTGGCGTTGGTACGCGTCGGATCTGGGGCTTCCCGAAGCGGGCTGAGCCTGAGGAAAGGTGGTGATGTCTCCGCCGGACGGAGCTGCTCAGGTCAGAGTCTGGTACCGACGAGGTCAGTCATCGTTACTCGCAGCGGCGCCATTTTGCCCAAACCGGTGAAAGTGAGTGTCTGCCTGGAGGCGGGGCGAAGGGGCCGAGGCCAATCATTGTGGGGAGTGTGTGCAGGTTGACGCTGATCGACAGGAGCAAAGGCCAGTCGAACGACTGCCTTAGAGCGGAAGCCGTATCAAGGACAAAGTTTTGCGCTGATGCACTGCTAGTTTTGACAAGTGGGAGGAAGTGGCTGGTTGAGTTAGTAGTCGCTATTGAGCAGGGTACAGGGAGACAGAAGATGGGGGTCAAGAGCGGAGAAAGGTGGCACTTTGCACTAGTTCATCCAGAGGAGCGCAGTGCCCTGGCTCTTTGGAGCCAAAAGACTCGGCTTTATGCATACAGTATAGACAAGTCTTGTTACGTCTCTACTTCGTAGTTGATGGGATGAAAAACGAATTTGTAAATAAACGGTTCCTGGGACAGACCTTATCATTTTGTGTTTGGACCTAGTATTTAATTCATGTGACTAGGTGTGCAGGGAATTATTACAGTCTGTTTTTACAAGTGAAAAATGAGGGGCCAGAGTAGTGAAGCCAGTGTGCAAAGCTAACAGCTGAGTTAGGTTCTGAAATTCAGACTTCCTGTTGGTACAGCTCCCACCACCAGATCCTGTTTTCCCATTACTGAGTGTTATTACATGCCCTCAGTACCCTTGGAGTTTTTTCAGTAAAATAAGAACAATCCCTTATACAAGGGTTTTTTTTTTTTTTTTTTTTTTTTTAAATTCCAGGGCTGTGTGAGAGTTGCAAAACAAAAACAAATTACTTTAAAGCTATTTTGGCCGACGCAAGCTTACACAGAATGAGTTCAAGCCTGTTTCACAGCAAGAAACAGGGTCCATGTTAGGGGAAAGCTGCCTTTAAAGAGGCACGATTGAAAAACATTTTTTTGCGGGGGGAACCCCTGTAAGGAAATAATGAGAGGAAATGTTGAGATTTTATTGGAACTTCCCAAGTCTATTTAAAGTCTTTTACTATAACGACATACTCAATTTTCAAAATACACCTGTTTCTAAAATGTAATATAGTGAAGTCAAATTTGTCAGGCACCAGGGAACCAGTTAAAGAACTGTACAGAATCTCTCTTAAGTGTACATGTTCATAATTTTGTAATCCGTTTGCATGTATTTAGTGACTTAACCCAAGCAGAACTGAACTATTATTTCCCTTGTCCACCTCCTAGTACTTTCTCACTTGTTTAAAAGCATCTGCAAGTAATTAATAGCTAGTGCCCTAATTTTTAGATGTCTGGAAGAGTGCCTTGTCTTTTTCTTTCTGGTAGACAGTTTGATGGCCATAGAATCACTTTATCTTTTCTTCTAATCATTTTTCTTGCTCCAAATTTTTCCAAGGACTTTAAAATCAAGTTGCTTATGATAAATCTGAGGTCCACAGGAGGGAATGCCCCTGAGAGGGCCAGGCCCTGTGTGGTCTTGCCAGTGGGCCCTGGCGCTCACAGCCAGCACTCTTGACTCTCTGCAGATGTCCTTCGGCCTTCTCCGCGTGTTCTCCATTGTGATCCCCTTTCTCTATGTTGGGACACTCATTAGCAAGAACTTTGCTGCTCTACTTGAGGAACATGACATTTTTGTTCCAGAGGACGACGACGATGATGACTGACAGGTAAGATTTGCTTCTCCCCCACATGTGGACCAGGAGCCCGAAGTGGGGTGGAGCATCGGAACTGTGATGTGGTTTGGACACTCCCAGCAGGAGCACAGACTTTTAATGAATAGACACACTTGCTGACTAATGTCTTTTATGTCACCTTTTCTCTATGTTGGATGAAGGAAATTATCTTATAGACTTACAAATTCACTGGGATCTCTTCTAACCAGCTTGAATCCCAACCACCCTTTTCTATTTGCCTTTTGAAAGTGTTAGTCGCTCAGTTGTGTCTGATTTCTTTGTGACCCTGATGAACTGTAGCCCTCAAGGTTCCTCTGTCCATGGAATTCTCCAGGCAAGAATACTGAAGTGGGTAGCCATTCCCTTCTCCACGGAATCTTCCCTTCTGACCCAGGGATTGAACGCTGGTCTCCTGCATTGCAGGCAGATTCTTTGCAGTTTGAGTCACTAGGGAAGCTCATTTGCCCTTTGTGTACCCTCAATTCTCTCAACCCACAAACTTTGTAGATAATTTAATATGCCTTACACACCCATCACAGCTTCATTTCACCAGCTCCACACTGAAATTTAGAAACTACAGGTCCTTATCAGTGAGCTCGTTACCAGTAGTCTGTACACAGGCGCTGCAGCCTGGCTCACACACTGCTCACAAACCTTTCCCCAGGGCCAGATCCATTCAGCTTTCTTGTGTTGACTTCCAGTGCCCTAGTATGTGCTGACTGGCTGTATTATTGTTGTAAATAAGTACCCTCCTGACTCTTTGGTCTGGTTTTTAAGGCTTGGCATGATCTGGTTACACCTGTTATTCCAGCCTCATCTTCCATATTAGCTTCCACATAGCTATCCCCGGTTATTCACTGTTTCTTGAATTCCCCCCCCTCTTCCCCACTCCCAGGCAGTAGCAGCCCATCGTTCCTCCTGACTGAAAGGCTGTTTCCCACTGTGCTGTTTCTGCCAGTTCTTCACTATCTTTGATGAAGGTGTCTTTCCTCATCCCTCCACTTGAAAGTGACTGCTCTGCCCCCTTACTGATCAGTACCTCTTGTGGTATTCAGGATTATACTCTTAAGATATACCCTAAACTCCACTCAACTACATTCTTGGTGCAGGAAACTTTTTTAATATCTTTGGGGCCCCAGTGCAGGGTCTGGTGAATGTAAATATTGAATGAATAACTGAATGTACTCAAAGCTGCCTTTCTCCTGCCATATTTGGTAGGGCCTCTGTGGAATTCTCTTTCAGTATATGGTTAGAGGTCTGTTCTGTCAGCCAGTTCATTGCTGCTTTCCTTTTTTGCAGGGCCTGGAGGAAGGACAGAAAGGAGAAAGCCCTAACTTAAGAAATGGTGATGCTTGCAGCCTCTCCTCCTTTCCCATCCATAGATGGGCCCGGGGAAAGCCCTCAGCCTCCCAGTCCCAGTGAAGACCCCTGCATGGTCTGCGACCACAGCCCAAATCCCCAGGCTCTGGGAGGTTCCTGGAGATGTGCTGTCCACTGAGCATAATCAGATTATGAAAAAACAAAATAAACATCAGCTCTGTGTGAAGATGGCTGAAGTCTCTCGAGTTGGCTGTAGCTGCAGTTTCTTGCCCCTGCCGTCCTATCTCTTATCTGCTGAACAAATAGGTCTTTGATTTACAACCCAGGGTCTTCAGGCCCCTGTGGATCCACAGAGGAATTTGGGGAACCCGGGACAAATTTTCATTATTTACCAAAGCCTAACAGCTGCACCGGGTAACTAAGGCTGAAGCTTTTGTGTTGAGTAACACTGGCTAGCTATTACATACAGTCAGAAGCAGCTTTGAGTGTTTAAATAAGTCCTTGAGAAATAACCACTTTTTAGCAAAAGGTGGGTTCCTTAGCTGAAAAAATAATAAAGGGGTTGTTGGTGCTAAAAAATTTGGGACTCCTCAGGGTGACTGTACCTACAGATACTGAAGCCCCTTCTCCAGCATTTAGACTGTCCAGGGATGGAAAAGACCACCACCGCCCAGAGCAAACAGTTCTTTCAGTGGGGTCAAAATGTATTCTTGTCACTTGAGCTACACCTCAATTCACAAAGGGAATATTTCTGTTCTGTGTGTGCACTGAACAGCTGTGTCTCTAGCAGAATGCCTGAGAAGGAAGTTAACTGCATTTTAAGGACCAGCACTGTTGCAAATAGAGGGCTAGCCTGCTGAGCAGACATTTTCTTCAGAAT
The DNA here is from genome assembly GCF_016772045.2 of Ovis aries. NCBI lineage: Eukaryota > Metazoa > Chordata > Mammalia > Artiodactyla > Bovidae > Ovis > Ovis aries. Next base: position 218,902,496 of record NC_056056.1, read on the forward strand.
CCAGGGAAAAATAGCCCAGCTTGTCAGCTCTACCTCTCAGCCTCTTGGTGCTGCTCTAACCCTTTCCAATAGTAAGAGCTGGTTAAATTTGGACAATCTGTGGCATTACACCAAGCTATCCACTCCTGGTGGCTATAGAAATAGTGAAGTTAACGAAGCCATCCAGCACCATACCCAGAATGACAGTTTCTGAGCAGATGGCCTCTTCCTTTTGTTTACCGACATGCAAGGCTCAGAGAAAAGAGAATCTAATTTACTGGAAACACCACACTTCAGGAAAAGGGAAAGAACAGGTGGTGTGTATACCGGACCCAACTTGTTCAGACAAAAAGTGAGAGACTGCAGAAGTACAGCTTCCCACTGGGAAACCAATGGAATATCCTGAAACGACCGTCATATATTGAGTTTATTTTTGCTTTAAAATATTTAAATAGCAACATGCACCTTTTCCATTGAGTGATTTCACGGGTCGTGCCCAACATAGAACTTGGACAGGAAATCCTTTGGCCTTGGTGCTTCTGTTTCGTGGAAAAACCGCATAACATGTGTCCGCTGCTTCCACACGTTAATTGTTTCTTCCAGTTCCATCTTTCCCTGTACAAGTGAGGGGACAGGTCTCAGTCAAGAGTGGCTGGGTGGAAGGAACAACACTGAAGGCCAGAGTTAGATCATCTAGCACTGACTTTTTGAGTGACCTTGGGCAAGTAATATGCCCTGTCCAGACCATAGTTTCTGCATCTGGAAAATGAGGTGGTAGACTAAATAATCTCTGACGCCTGTTAAATATATATATTTTTAACCCTTTGGCTGACTGGTTCCAAGGGGATAACTTTCGGCCACCAGGCCTGTGCCCCGTGACTGCCTAACCTGACTGGCTTAATATGTGCCATTCTTTCCACGTTACTGGCCCACGCTGAAGTTGCCACTGATGCTAGTGAGACAGACCAGAGAGACGGAATCAAGCCCACGATCTGACTCCACTTACTCGGCCAACTGGCCTCTTCTGGCTGTAAACTGGCAACGTGGTGAAGCGGTAACTTGCATGAATGAGGTTCAAGAAGAATTCAAACTTCCCTCTTTTTTTAGTTTTAAAATGCAAACCCCAGTGAATTTTCCCTTGAATAATCTTACAATCTATTGAACCAGGTGAGAACCTCCAATCAACTGTTCCTTTGAAACACTAGGTAACGGTTGCTGACCCAGTTGTTGCTTTTAAACTTGGTGATAAAATAGTCATCTGGAAAGCTCTGGACAAGATGATTCCTCTTTTAAATCAGTCAGGGAGCGTCAGTTACCTTAATTACCAGAAGATCAACCACCCTGGGGTCTGTGACGTGCGCATTCTTCTTAAACATTTCCCGGACTTTATCCCGTCCCTGTTTCACAGAGATGTCTAGCTGGAATAAATGCACTAGAGAGAAAACACCATTCAGGGTAGAGATGGTTAAAATGTGCTTTTAAAACACTGAGTCAGTGTCACTCACTGAATACACAGGTTGCCCATTCACTCCATTCACCAAATATCAGCCTGACCCTAAGCGAGCTACTTGAGGATGTGAAGAAGCGTGAGATACGATGCTATCTCAGGAACTTAAGTTTTGTTTGGGGAAACAAGCCCACTGCATTTGAAGAGGCAGCACAGCACAGCTCAAGAATATGAATAACCTGGGTTCAAATCCCAGCTGTGCCGTCTATCAGCTCTATGATTCTGTATACATTAACTTCTCTCTGCCTGAGAGTATTTATTTGCTGGTGAAACGAGGAGAGCAGCACATATTAACTCCAGAGCGGCTGTGAGGATTCTGAGAGAAGGAAAGATGCTTAGGCCAGTGCCTGGCATGGAATAAGCTCTCAATAAACGTCAGCATTATTATTGCAAAGAACAACTGGCAAGAAATGCAGGGCTGACATTAACATACAATGATATGGTGTTGGTTTGTGTACCATGCAAACTTAAGAGCCGAGGGAGACTACTGAGTGTGCAGGTAGGGAAAGGTGGCAATCCAGCAGGCAGTTACTACCATGTTAGGTTTACCAGGGGGAAGGAGAGGGAAGTGTAAGATGTAACAGCTCCTGCTTTCTAGGTCTTAAACCCACCAGTGCAAATACTGAAAAAGTCACAGTATTCAGTAATCCCTGATTAAGTGCTAAAACAGTGGGACAGACTCAGTGACCTGGGAGTCCGACAAAGCATCTATGTCTTTGAAAATTAGGTTTTAGTCATTTTATTCTCATTTTCTGGCAGTTGGCCTTCAGTGGATTTGCTGATGACAAAGACATGAATGAAGCCTTGTACGTTAGGTAGATGGGATGAGGGGAGAAGGGGGTACATGAGGCTAAGCGGACAGCATAACCAGGCTCATGGGCTAGAATGAGCACTGTGGTTGAGACCAGCGGGCTCACTGGTGAGAATACCCTGCGGTATGGCCATTCCTGTGACAGGTCCACTCTAGTCTATGGAGCTATCACAGCCAGCTCTGAAAACCAGGAGGGCCATCTCGTGACTGAATTAACCAACAACAAAGTGTGAATCTTTAATTATACAGGTAGCTTAGTGACAGCAATAGCAAAATAAAGCTGCTGCTGAGGGAAAGACCATGCCAAGCTGACTCAACCAAAGAATAAGCAAAAGCAGAATCTAACAGGAGAAACTGCATCCCAGCTTTACAGGGAAGTGTTAACAGAGGGTAGAAGATCACATGAGAAAGAGAAAGTCTCCAGTGGGGTGCTGGAGCAGCCTGCCATGATGCGCCAGTTATACGCAGCTCTTGCCAAATGTGCCATCAGCGACTTCACTGAGAGCCTAAAGTCAACCGTGGGGGGAGTATTCACGGCACTGAACATGGCAGGGGCTTTCCTGGTGGTCCAGTGGTTAAGAATCCGCCTGCCAATGAAGGGGACACAGGTTCGATCCCTGCTTCAGGAAGATCCCACACGCTGGAGCAACTGAGCCCCTGCACCACAACTATTGAGCCCACGCGCCTCGGGCCCATGCTTCCGGGCTAAGAGAAGCCCGCGCCACAACCAAGAGTAGCCTCAGCTCTCTCACGGCAACTAGAGAAAGCCCGTGAGCAGCCACGAAGACCCAGCACAGCCAAAACACACCACAGTATCACATTAGGAATTTTAGAAAGGGGCCAACAAAGAGACAGGAAGACAGAGACGCAAATTAATGCAAACTAACATGAATCCTGAACGTTGGGATCTTACCACTGGAGCACTGTGGGGACTTGCCTGAAGTCGGACAGCTGATCTCTGGCAAACGCAGGCCAAGAACCCAGGTTGCTGGCTCTTTAATTTACAATTTTGTGTTCTTTAAAGAAAAGGAGTATAAGGAATCTTCCCCTGCTGTCAGTGCTTACCTTTCCTACATTTTCATACTAGAATTCAGTTCAAAATAGGAGAAAAAACCAAGGTGTCTCTATGCACACGAGGGGAGCTGTGTCCACCCGACTCCCATTCCCCAAGGTCTCCAGAACCACACACCAGCACACTGGGTGTTATGAATCTTCTCAGGAAAATGTTCACAGGCACAAAGGCAAAGTTTTGCTTACAGTGTTGCTCAAGGACACCGCAGTGCCCATCCTCTCAGGTTAAGAATCCTTGTTTCTAAGGAGACAAATGCCATAGCTTTGACCCAGCTGTCCTCCTCCTGTCGCACCCCCCTGAACACACCCCTTCACCACTGAGAAAGGCTGTGGGAAGCGAAACAGGAACAGCTAAGCAACAGTCTGCTGAACTGTTTTTTGGTCTAAATCCATGGTCGTCAAACCTGTGATGATTCTGCCCACCAGAACATTGGGCAACGTCTGGAGGCATCTTTGACAGTCACAGCGAGGGGGAAGAGTGCTGATGGCGCCACTGGGTGGGAGGCCAGGCATGTTGCTGAACATCCGACAAGGCACAGGGCGGTCTCCACAACAAGGGCCACCCGGCACAGATGCTGCTGTCGAGAAGCCCTGGGGGAAACCAATTCCAGCTGCTCCCTCTCAACTCACAGATTCCTGGCTTACTCTTGGAATCCTAAATATTTTAATTTCAATTTTAAGAACATCTGTGAGGCTCAAAAGGAAGATATGAAAGTGCCCCTTCTGGATGAAAGGGACTTCCACGGTGCGTGTCTTCAAGTTAGTTCAGGCTTTTCTGAGTCAGGAAGGCTCGACACATTAGGAAGGAAGACACTGGGACAGTTTTCAGTCATTTGCTCCACTTCATTTTGGGAGCATTTATACCAAGTGCCAGGAGATTCTTAGGTGGGAAGGTAGCATGGTGTGATGAAAAAGAGCATGGGATCTGGGGTCAAATGAGCTGGGTAAGGTCTCCACACCATCATGAACTATGACCTTGGCTGGGGTACAACCTCCTCGTCTGTTTCCTCATCTAAAACATAGGAGAGAAAATAACCTCTGACCTCACTCCTTTAAAGGAATGTGGTAAAAATCAAGTGACAACATCTTATCAACAGTAAAGTACTGATACAGGGTTAACTGTCGAAAATTTCAGCACTTATTTCCCATACCTCTATTATATTTGGAGTTTTAATGATCTGGTTATATGCCTACTTTCCTGACTAGACCATAAGACTCTTGAAGGCAGGGTTGTGTTTTAATCACTTTTCTATCTCTCTAGGTATCTAGTACTGACCCTGTAGTACAAGAAGTACCCAATAAAATAGGAATTTAAATGAATAGTTTCTATAGAAATTCTCTGTTACACTGTAACCAGCAAGCAGCCAGTATTATTTTTTTCACAGGAGGGAAGCTGGGGTGGTTTGGTTCTGTGCTTCCATGCAGAGGCAACCACCCAGGCAAATGGTAGTCTGTTCCAAGTGTGCAGCATAACTGGGCCCTGTGAGATTCAGGGAAGACCACAGCAGGAGCCGAGCTAAGCATCACAGCTGACAATCAGGGTCTGATGGTGTGATGTGAGACAAGCTGACGTGCCTCAGTTTTCTCATCTGTAAGCCAGGTAAACAACTGGAACCCACACTACAATGAGGCCTCTGGCATAGTGCCGGGCCATATGTTTGCATTTCAATGAATGTTGTGTGTGTGTGTGTGTTCCGTTACTCAGTCGTGTCCAAATCTTTGTGACCCCAGACTGTAGCCCACCAGGATCCTCTGTCCATGGAATTCCCCGAGCAAAACTACTGGAGTGAGCTGCCATTTCCTCTTCTAGGGTATCTTTCCAACCCAGGGACTGGACCCAGGTTTCCTGCATCTCTCTGCACTGGCAGGCGGATTCTTTATCACTGAGCCACCTGAGAAGCCCCAGAGAATGTTGCTCAGGCCAGTGTGTACACTGGTGTCACGATATGCATCACTGGGGATTTCAGCTGAGGATCCAACTAAGGATTGGGAATAAGCAGAAGTATAGTATTGATATTAACTAACATAATTATTAGGCAATTGTGCAATCTCAAAAGTGACAGAATGATCTTGGTTCATTTCTAAGGCAAACCATTCAAAATCACAGCAATCCAAGTCTATGCCCCAACCACTAATGCCAAAGAAGCTGAAGTTGAATGGTTCTATGAAGACCTACAAGACCTTCTAGAACTAACACCCAAAAAAGATGTCCTTTTCATCAAAGGACTGGAGTGCAAAAGGAGGAAATCAAGAGATACCTGGAGTAACAGGCAAGTTTGGCCTTGGAGTACAAAATGAAGCAGGGCAAAGGCTAACAGAGTTTTGCCAAGAGAATGCACTGGCCATAGCAAACACCCTCTTCCAACAACACAAGAGACGACTCTACACACGGACATCACCAGATGGTCAATACTGAAATCAGACTGATTCTATTCTTTGCAGCCAAAGATGGAGAAGATCTATGCAGTCAGCAAAACAAGACTGGGAGCTGACTGTGGCTTACATCATGAACTCCTTATTGCAAAATTCAGATTTAAACTGAAGAAAGTGGGGAAAACCACTAGACCATTCAGGTATGACCTAAATCAAATCCCTTATGATTATACAGTGGAAGTGACAAATAGATTCAAGGGATTAGATCTGATAGACAGAGTGCCTGAAGAACTATGGACGGAGGTTCCTAACATTGTACAGGAGGCGGTAATCAAAACCATCCCCAAGAAGAAGAAATGCAAAAAGGCAAAATGGCTTTCTGAAGAGACCTTACAAATAGCTGAGAAAAGAGAAGTGAAATGCAAAGAAGAAAAGGAAAGACATATCCATCTGAACGCAGAGTTCCAAAGAAGAGCAAGGAGAAGTAAGAAAGCGTTCCTAAGTGATCAATGCAAAGAAACAGAGGAAAACAATAGAATGCGAAAGACTAAAGAGTTCTTCAAGAAAATCAGATATACCAAGGGAACATTTCATGCAAAGATGAGCACAATAAAGGACAGAAATGGTAGGGACCTAACAGAAGATATTAAGAAGAGGTGGCAAGAATATACAGAAGAACTGTACAAAAAAGATCTTCACGACCCAGAAAACCACAATGGTGTGACCACTCACCTAGAGCCAGACATCCTGGAATGTGAAGTCAAGTGGGCCTTAGAAAGCATCACTACAAACAAAGCTAGTGGAGGTGATGGAATTCCAGTGGAGCTATTTCAAATCCTGAAAGATGATGCTGTGGAAGTGCTGCACTCAATATGCCAGCAAATTTGGAAAACTCAGCAGTGGCCACAGGACTGGAAAAGGCCAGTTTTCATTCCAATCCCAAAGAAAGGCAATGCCAAAGAATGCTCAAACTACCGCACAACTGTACTCATTTCACAGGCTAGTAAAGTAATGCTCAAAGTTCTCCAAGTGAGGCTTCAACAGTACATGAACTGAAAATTTCCAGGTTTTCAAGCTGGATTTAGAAAAGTCAGAGGAACCAGACAGAGATCAAATTGCCAACATCTGTTTGATCATAGAAAAAGCAAGAGAATTTCAGAAAACCATCTCCTTCTGCTTCACTGACTGTGCCAAAGCCTTTGACTCTGCGGATCACAACAAACTGGAAATTCTTGAAGAGATGGGAATTTCTCTTGAGAAATCTGTATGCAGGTCAAGAAGCAACAGTTAGAACTGGACATGGAATAACGGAATGATTCCAAATTGAGAAAGGAGTACGTCAAGGCTGTATATTGTCACCTTGCTTATTTAACTTATATGCAGAGTATATCATGAGAAATGCCAGGCTGGATGAAGCACAAGCTGGAATCAAGATTGCAGGGAGAAATATCAATAACCTCAGATATGCAGATGACACCACCCTTATGGTAGAAATTAAAGAAGAACTTAACAGCCTCTTGATGAAAGTGAAAGAGGAGTGTGAAAAAGTTGGCTTAAAACTCAACATTCAGAAAACTAAGATCATAGCATCTGGTCCCATTACTTCATGGCAAATAGATGGGGAAACAATGGAAACAGTGTCAGACTTTATTTTTTTGGTCTCCAAAATCACTACAGATGGTGACTGCAGCCATGAAATTAAGATGGTTGCTCCTTGGAAGGAAAGCTATGAGCAACCTAGACGGCATATTAAAAAGCAGAGACATTACTTTGCCGACTAAGGTCTGTCTAGTTAAAGCTCTGGTTTTTCCAGTAGTCATGTATGGATGTGAGATTTGGACTATAAAGAAAGCTGAGCACCGAAGAATTGATGCTTTTGAACTGTGGTGTTAGAGAAGACTCTTGAAAGTCCCTTGGACTGCAAAGAGATCCAACCAGTCTATCTTAAAGGAAATCAGTCCTGAATATTCATTGGACTGATGCTGAAGCTGAAACTCCAGTACTTTGCCCACCTGATGCGAAGAACTGACTCACTAGAAAAGACCCTGATGCTGGGAAAGATGAAGGCAGGAGGCGAAGGGAATGACAGAGGATGAGATGGTTGGATGGCATTACTGACTCAATGGACATGAGTTTGAGTAAGCTCCAGGAGTTGGTGATGGACAGGGAAGCCTGGCATGCTGCAGTCCATGGGGTTGCAAAGAGTTGAATACAACTGAGCGACTGAACTGAACATAATAATTACAATGATGAATGTTAGATATGAATGAATGTTAGTTATTATGAATACTTTTACTTATTCCCCATCTTTAGTTTGGATCCTCAGGTGAAATCTTGTGGTGGATATCATGACACCAGCGTACACAGGCCTGAGCAAACAAGCTGCAGATTACTGATCCTCCGCACAAAGATGCTGCACCCCCTTGGCCCCACTACATGGAATCTCCCCTGCTCTACAGGCTCCTATAATCCCCTGGTTTCTCCTCCTCTTCTCAGGACCCTCCTGACTCTGGGCTTATCTTCTCAAACAGTATTTGAGGGACAGTCTTGAAGGGTGTTGGTTCTGAATTAACTGAATACCTGGGTTCTAGCCTCAGTTCAGCCATTGATGTTTTACCCTTTGCAAAGTATTCTTCCTGTCATCTGGGTCTTGTTCCCCACCTCCTGTCCTCCCTGCAACAAGAAAACATTCTTGGGTACCCACGAAGTGTTCTGCCAGGCAAACCTATTTTCTAAACATCTGCATTTGAATACACACACCACCTCACACACTAGCGACAGTCACTGCCCTATACTTATCCATCTGTTCCCTGGAGGTCTGTGAATTTGTAGTCCCTGAGCCCGCGGACCACTCAAGTTTCTCCCTTCCTTGTATCCTATGGGTTTCAAGTTTAAATTCTGATCCTTGAAAACCTCTTAAAAAGTCAGCCTGAGGGCAGTGACACTGTGGAGCAGACACAGCTCTCATACAGTAAAGAGCTGGGTTCTGCATGGAAAGTAAGCCCTATCAGTAACAGTAACAATAACAAGACAAGAGGAGCTGCCAGCATTTAAGGAGTGTCTAAATGTCAGACCCTATGCCAAGTACTTTAGATGCATAAACTTATTTAATAGAGCAACTGTCTGAAGAAGGTACTATTATCATTCTACACATGAGGAAACTGAGGCATAGTGAGATGAAATAGCTTGCTCATGGTAACACAGCTAGTAAGGGCCAGGGTTTGGAGGCAAGTCCAGATAACTACATTCTCCTGCTTCTCACACACAGGCAAGGAAGCGGCAACCCTGAGAGCTCTGGTGCTCAGGTCATTTAAAAACACGTCTCCTCTCAAACCACCAGTGGCGGCCTCCATTAAAACACACTTCTCCAGCGGATCTTTCCAACCCAGGGATCGAACCCTGGTCTCCAGCATTGTAGGCAGATTCTTTATCGACAGAGCTAGCAGGGAAGCCCTAAAACACCGTAAGTCAGATTAGACAATTACAAAATATGGACAGTGCCTGACATTTGTACTGCCCTTGACACTTTGCCCAACTTTTCTTTGGTCAGGGACACTGGGCAGCAGCACTGATGGAGATGCCAAGACAAAATCTCTCTGAACCCAGGGAACTTATGTCTAAGTCCTTCAGGAGGACAGACTGGTTCTCTAAGTGAAGACAGGAGTTCTGGTGCAAGCAGGGAAAGGAGTTCCTAAGGAATATTAGGGGCCTGTGGAGCTGGGTAAAAAGACCTGGGAGACTGCAGAAGGAGGCCACCTAAACCGGAGGGACTGGAAAAGGCACCACCATCTTTCTGGATGACCTTGGGAAACTCACTTCCCTTCTCTGGTACTGTTTCTTTGCGGTCGATGTGGGAACCAGGTGGTCGCTGAAACCCCACAACCCTTCTGTTTATATAACCTAATGGGAATCTGTAAATACATTCAGGAACTCGAGTAGGGCTCCAGATCCACCAGGGGCGGGCCCTCGGCCGTGCACAGATCACTTCGACTCTAAGTGCCTCGACTGCTTCATCTACAAAACGAAGTGTGTCACTGACAGTCCCTGCTCTCCCTCCCAAGGGTTCAGGAAGAATTAGGGGGCCAAACAGCGAGGGCTCCTAGAAACGCGGTTCCGACCCACAGCACGGCTGGTATGGCCCCCGCGCAGCCGCCAGGTCAGGTCCACCAAGGCTCGTGTGACCCTACTCGCCTGAAGCGCTCGGAATCACCTCTGCTCAAGTTGGTGACCTCAGCTCGGCCCGGCAGAAATGGGAGGCCGGGACGGCTGCGACCTTGGGCGGCTGCCTCCCGGGCCCCGCGTGAGCCGCTGCCTCTCACCAGTGTTCGGCACCTCCCGATACCAGGCGCGGTAGAGCTCGCGCACCCTCCGCTTGGCCTCGTTCATGTCCCGACTGAAAATAGGCTTCACCGAGGTGCTGGCTGCAACAGCAGCCTGCCGGAGTCCACTCGCCGCCATCTTGCTGAGAAAATCACTTCCCAGCTCCACCCCGTTTCAACCTGTAAGTGCAGCCGAGGTACGAATCTTTTTTCTCATTGGCTAGAACTTAAAGTCCCGCCCCTAAATGCCACTGGTGGGCGGGTAAACGGATACAGAGCTCTCTGATTGGCGGGGAAACCCCTCTCTCTGGGTGGAGACAGGCAGGTGTAGGCTGCGCATGCTCACCTGCGGAATCGTACGGCCTGCCGTTGGGCGTCCTAACTGTTGCCCGACCGCGCTGACAGGGGGCGCTCAGGCCCAGACTGGCGGCAGTGCCCGAGCCTGCTGACCGGCGTCCACTGCATCACGCCCGCGAGCCGCTCCGGGCGCTGCTGTGGTAACGTACATCGGCGCGCGCTTCGTGGAGCTTCTATATCAGCTCGCCACGCTCGGGTCACGGGCCCTCCTGAGGTAGATAATGGCGCCTGGGCTGCTGTGTCGTCGGCCTGGCCCCTCTGCAGATTTTCTGCAGCTGTTTTTCCCCACCTTTAAGCCAACTCTTTCGAAGCTCAGTATAGAAGTGCACGCGCTCTCCTGGCCTTGAGCTTCTTTGTGCTTCTCCCCAGCCCAGGGAGGTAGCTTATATCATCTGTTCCCATTTTAGATGGGGACGTTTTCATCCCAAACTCTGGATGAAATTCTGTGAAAACAGCCCAGAATTTTGGAGCTGGAAGGAACCTTGGGTCGTCCATTCTGGGTACCTCTCTTTTTCCTGGTATTTTTCTATTATTTATTTATTTAGTTTTCAGCCACGCCTGCGTGGCAGTGGGGTCTCAGTTCCCCGACCAATGGCCCCTATAGTGGAAGCTTAAAGTCTTAACCACTGGACTGCTGGGGAAGCCCCTTTCCTGACATTTGTCTACTGAGGCTATCTCTGAACGTCAGGGGGAGAGCCTAGAAGAGTAAAAGGAAAAATAACAGCTAACAACATATCAGGCGGTGGGTAGATATTGTTAGTCTTCCTTCATCTCCTAGGCCAGGTAGGTCCTGTTAGCACCCCCATGTTACAGGTGAGGAAGCTGAAATGGTGCAGGCTAGGTTACTTGCCATTTTAGGTTCTGCACCAGACTGACTGCTGTCTGGAGTCTTATCTATCTCGTCTGGAGTCTGTCTATCTCTTCTGGAAATGCATTTGACAAACACCTTATGAGTGTTAGGGAAGGAGAAGTCAGGGCTGAACTTGGCTTTGAGACCTCAGCCACCATAGGGGATGGACCTGCATCTAGCCTAGTCTTTCCCATTGTAAAGGATAAAAAACTGGATTTCTCCCCTTGTGCTATTTTTTTAGTGTACATTGAAGTGAGTCGTGTGTTTAAAGAAAGCATGTAACGTGTAAGTTATAAGGGATAACAGAATGGGAACTTTTGAACTTCAATACCCGCCTCAAGAAGTTGTAGTACAGTTAAGATTTATGTAAAGTGTTCAGTTCAGTTGCTCAGTCATGTCCAACTCTTCGTGACCCCAGGCCTCCCTGTCCATCACCAACTCCCAGAGCTTGCATTTAAAGTGTGCGGTGCTCCTGTTAACCACTGTTTTACATTCTTCAGGCACATTAACTAGTTGAAGCTTCCCGACACACCTGTGAGATAAATGCTGTTATACCATTTTACAGATTAGAAAATTGAAACACAGTGGCCAAGTTACTTGACAATATTGGACTGAGACCCAGGTAGCTGACCTGGTTCGAGCTCCTGCCTCCTCTAGGAGTAACCGCTATCATGAATTTAGTGTTTAATATTCTTATCCATTGAAAGAAAGTAAGGTCTGGACTTCCGTGGTGGCCCAGTGGTTAAGAATCTGCTTGCCAAATGGATTTGATCCCTGGTCCAGGAAGATTCCACATGCCTCCAGGTATCTGGGGCTTCCCTTGTGGCTCAGCTGGTAAAAAATCCACCTGCAATGCGGGAGACCTGGGTTCGATCCCTGGGTTGGGAAGATGCCCTGGAGAAGGAAACAGCTACCACTCTAGTATTCTGGCCTGAAGAATTCCATGGACTGTATAGTCCATGAGGTCGCAAAGAGTCGGACACGACTGAGCGACTTTCACTTTTCTTTCTAGGCGTCTAAGCTGCCGGGCCCTAGCACCCGGGAGCCACAACTACTGAAGCCTGCACAGCTGGAGCCTGCGCTCTGCTGCAAGAGAAGCCGGTGCTGTGAGAAGCCCATGTACCACAACGGGAGGAAAGCCCACATGCAGCAATGAAGACCCAACGTAGTCAGAAATAAATGAAGTCTGTGGGGAAAAAAAAAATCTCTAAAACAGCTCACAACTAGAGGGAGAATATGTGCAAATCATCTATTCCATAAGGGACTTCTATCTAAGATATATAAAAGACTTACAACTCAATTTTTTTAAAAGCCCTATTTGAAAATAAGCAAAGGCGACACCACCAAATGCTCATGAGAATGCAGAGCTGCAGGAACTCGCACTGTTGGTGAGAATACAGCCAGTGCAGAAAACAGCTTGGCAGTTTCTTACAAAACTAGCATACTCTGGACTTGCCGGTGGTCGGGGGTTAAGACGTCAATCTTTCACTTCACGGGGCTCAGATTTGATCCCTGGTTGGAAAACGTTAAGATCCCACATGCCATGAGGCACAGCCAAAACACAAAAAACTAACATACTCTTACCATATAAGCCAGTAATCACACACCCTGGTATTTACCCAAATGAGCTGAAAAATTATGTCCACACAAAAACCTGCACGTGGATATTTATAATAGCTTTATTTATAGTTGTCAAAACTTGGAAGCCACCAAGAAGTCCTCCACAAGGTGAATGAATAAATAAGCTGTGATACATTCAGACAATGGAATATTCTGGAGCAGTAGAAAGAAATAAGCCATGAAAAGGTGTGGAGGAAACTTTAATGGATATTACTAAGTGAAAGAAGTCAATCTGAAAAGGCTACCTTTATGATTCTAGCTACATGACACACTAGAAAAAGGCAAAACTATGGCGGCAAAAAATCATTGTCAGGGACCAGGGTGGAGGGAGAGAGGAATAAGTGCAGTGCAGAGGTTTTAGGGCAGTGAACCCATTGTGAATGATACTGTAATGGTGAATACATGTCATTATATATTTGTCCAAATCCACAGATTGAACCCTAGTGTAAACTATGGACTTTGAATGGCAATGATGCATCAATATAGGTTCTTCCATTTTAATAAGTTGTACCACTCTGATGGGGGATGTTGATAGTGAGGGAAGCTGGAGAGTGGGCATGGCAAGGGATATGTGGAAACTGTACTCCACTCAGTTTTTCTGTGAACCTAAAACTGCTCTTTTAAAAGTTGTTTTTTTTTTTTTTAATGGGCAAAGGCTTTGAGTAGCTGTTTCTGCCAAGAAGTTATACAAATGAGTGGTAACACATGAAAAGACACTCAACATTATTAGTCATATGTAAATGCATATTAGAAAAGCAGAGACATTGCTTTGCCAACAAAGGTCTGTCTAGTCAAGGCTATACTTTTTCCAGTAGTCACGTATGAGTGTGAGAGTTGGACTGTGAAGAAAGCTGAGCGCCAAAGAATTGATGCTTTTGAATTGTGGTCTGGAGAAGACTCTTGAGAGTCCCTTGGACTGTAAGGAGATCCAATCAGTCCATCCTAAAGGAAATCAGTCTTGAATATTCACTGGAAGGACTGATGCTTAAGCTGAAACTCCAATACTTTGGCCACCTGATGCAAAGAGCTGGCTCATTTGAAAAGACCATGATGCTGGGAAAGATTGATGGCGGGAGGAGAAAGACAACAGAGGATGAGATGGTTGGATGGCATCACCGACTCAACAGGCATGAGTCTGAGTAGACGCCGGGAGTTGGTGATGACAGGGAGGCCTGGCGTGCTGCACTCCTTGAAATCGCAGAGTTGGACATGACTAAGTGACGGAACTGAAATGCAAATCAAAACTATAAGAAGATACCATTTCTCACTGACTAGAATACATGCTTTTGGTGGGGGATATTGATACAGGTTAAGGAATAACTGCTTTTCTGTGCCCCCTCTTGCCACTGTTGTTGGTGCCCAGTGAATGTTAAATTGGGTTGAATCGAAGACTTCAGCATGTAAGAGACTTGTGCTGCTGGCAGTGGAGTGAGAACTAGATCCCGGAGCTTTTACCTGGGCCTGATGTTTTTCTTCTGCTCCATCCCTCCTCTCACCCTCCTCTCACCTTTTGGCCTTGATTTGAAGCTCGTCTAAGATGGTTGCATCCTTCTTCCTGAGACCACCTTACAATCAGAGATTCAAGCAGAGGGTCTTTTGGTTTCCAGTGGTATATGAGGTCATGGGGTCCCAAGATGGAAGCAAAAACAAGGGGGAGGTATCAGGAACTGATTCATGAGGGCTGAGATACACAGCCACACGTTGCCTTATACCCTTTTCTTTCTGGCCTCTATAGGGATGGGAAAGCAGCTTTTATAATTTTTCCTGTGTTATATTTAGGGACTTCTCAGGTGGGGCTAGTAAAGAACCCACCTGGTAATGCAGGAGACATGAGAGACACAGGTTTGATCTCTGGGTCGGGAAGATCCCCTGGAGAAGGGCATGGCAACCGACTTCAGTATTCTTGCCTGGAGAATCCCATGGACAGAGGAGCCTGGAGGGCTGCAGTTCATAGGGTCATAAATAGTCGGACACGGCTGAAGCGACTTAGCATGCACTGTGTTTTATACTACACGTGTTATTTATTTCTGGCTGTGCTGGGGCTTCGTTGCTCCATGGACTTTTCTCTGACTGTAGCAAGCAGGGGCTGCTCTCCAGGTGTGGTGCACAGTTTTCTCATTGTGGTGGCTTCTGTCGTTGCTGAGCACAGGCTCTAGGGTGTGTGGGCTTCAGTAGTTGCTCCTTATGGGCCCTAGATAGCACAGGCTCAGTAGTTGTAGCACACTCATGGGCTTAGTTGCTCCGAGACGTGGAATCTTTCCAGACAAAGGATTGAACCCATGTCCTCTGCATTGGCAGGAAGATTCTTAACCGCTGGACCACCAGGGAAGTCCCATACTGCACATTTTAAATTAAATTTATATGATAATTATGCATTCACATGTATAGAAATAACAGAGAAAGGTCAGATGCACATTTTACTCAGTTTTTCCCAATGATAACATACTGTAAAACAATAGTACCATATCACAAGGATACTGACACGGATACAGTCAAGATACAGAACATTTTCCTCACCACAAGGATCCCTCGTGTCACCCTTCTCCTTTGTTGTTGTTCAGTTGCTGTCATGTCCAACTCTTTTGTGACCCTGTGGACTGTAGCCTGCCAGGCTCCTCTGTTCATGGGATTTCCCAGGCAAGAGTACTGGAGTGGGTTGCCGTTTCTTTCTCCAGGGGATCTTCACAAGTCAGTGAAGGTAGAACTCGTGTCTCCTGTATTGACAGGGGGATTCTTTACCACTGAACCCCCTGGGAATCCCTTTCCTTGTTTATGCCCTCCCTAATCAGGAGACTCCACTTCGATAATTTTGTTAATTTCTAGAATATTATATAAATGAAATCATACAATATGTAACCTTTTAGATAGGATTTTGTTTTGTTTTCCCTCAACATAATTCCCTTGAGATTCATCCAGCTTATTTTGTGTATAAGTAGTTTATTCCTTTTTTTTTTTTTTCTGGAGTAGTACTCCATGGTATGGATTTATCACAAGTTAATCATTCACCCTTAAAGGACATCTTAAAGGACATCTGGGTTGTTTCCAGTTTGGGGCTATTATAAATAAAACTCTACATATTTGTGTACAGCTTTGTGTTAACACAAGACTTCATTTCTCTAGTATAAATGCCCTGGCGTGCAATTGTTGGATCATGTATTTGTTAAATATTTAGTTGTGTAGGAAACTACTAAATTGTTTTCCAGAGAAACTGTACCATTTTGCATTCCATTTAGCGATATATGAGTGACCCAGCTCCTGTTCTACTTTTGGTGCAGCAACTTTTTAATTTTAGCCATTTGATAGATGTGTAGGGATATCTCACTATTGCTTTAATTTACATTATGGCTAGTGATAAGCATCCTTTCTCATGCTTATTTCCCATCTTATATTCTCTGTAGTGAAATGGATTTTCATCTCTTTTGCTCCAATTTAAAAAATGTATATTTTTGCTTATTTATTTTTTTGGGTCTTCACTGTGTCATGCAGGATCTTTTGTTGCAACACAGACTGTCTCGTTGTGGCATCTTGGCCCAGTGGTGACTTGCGGGCTCCAGAACAAGAGAGCTTCAGGCTTAGCTGCTCCACGGCATATGGGTTCCCCAACCAGGGCTCAAACCTGCATCCTCTGCATTGCGAGGCATATTCTCAACCACTGGGCCACCAGGGAAGTCTGTGGCAGTGTTCTAATCAGATTGTTTACTTGTTGAGTTTTGAGAGTTCTGTGTTCTCGGTGCTAGTCCTTTGTCAGATACATGGTTTGCAAATATTTTCTCCCACTCTGTAGCTTGATTTTCTATCTTTTCATCAGAGTCTTTCACAGAACAGGAGTGTTTCATTTTGATGAAAGCCAATTTTTTTTTTCCTTTTATGGATTGTGTTTTTGGTGTCAAATTTAAGAATCCTAGCTGTAGGTTCAGCAGATTTTCTTTGATTGTTTTCCTAAGAGTTTTATGTTTCACATTTAAGTACATGGTCCGCTTTGAGTTAATTTTCATATGGGGCATTAACCTAGATTGAGGGATTTTTGTTTTGTTTTTGCTGATGGGCGTACAATTACTCCAGAACCATTTGTGGAAAACCCAGCTTTTCTCCACTGAATTGCTTTTGTACCTTTGGTCCAGTGGTAAATAATCCGCTTGCCAATGCAGGGAACATAGGTTTGATCCCTGGTGCAGGAAGCTTTCCACATGTATGCCAAGGAGCAACTAAGCCCATGGACCGCAACTACTAGCCTGCACTCTAGGGCCTACCAGCCACAGAGGCTGAGTCTCTGTGCTGCAGCTCCTGAAGCCCGCACACCTAGAGCCTACACCCCGCAACAAGCGACGGCGCCACGATGAAAAGCCCACGTGCTGCAACTGGAGAGTAGCCCCTGCTCGCTGCAACCAGCGGAAGCCTGCAAGCAGCAGTGAAGACCCAGCACAGCCAAAAATCACAATAAATCATTTTAAAAAGTGAATTCTAATAGTTCTCATAACAAGGAGAATTTTTTATTTTATCTATATGAGAAGATGGATGTTAACTGAACCTATGGTGATAATTATGTCACAATATATTTAAATAAAACCATCATGCTATATGTGTTTAAGTTTTACAGTGATATATGTCAGTTATTTCTCAATACAACTTAAAAACTAAAAATTATATAGTGAGAATTTTGATTGAGATTGCATTGACTATGGATTGAAATTGAATATAGAAATGACATCTTGGGAATCCCTGGTGGTCCAGTGGTTAGGATTCCATTCTTTCACAGCCAAGGTTGTGTGTTCAATCCCTGGTGGGTTTAATCCCTAAGAACTCACCAGCCGTGTGATGTGGCTAAAAAAAAAATTAGAAATGACATCTTTATACTGTTGAGTTTTCCAAACAGGAAACACAGCGTATTTTATTGCTGGGGTCCAGCCCCAGTGGATCCAGGGTAATTCGAAGGTGGGGACAGAGTCGGCGTCCTGGAAAAAACTTATTTAATTACAGATATAGAGGGAGATTAGAAACAGATAGTGTAGTAGGAGAATTAATGGAGAAAAGAGGCTGAATAACTGGTTTACGTGGAATACTAATCACCGCCTACGTAGGCCACAGGCGTCTTTCCATTCTCCCGAAGGAGAGGAGGCACTGAGGCCTCCCCAGTCCGATCTCAAAAGCCCAGGCAGAATTAGCAGGCTTGGTGAGTACCCACATTTCAGATGGAAATTTAGCCAGGAAAGCGGGGAGCCAGAAAGAAACGACACGGGGGAATCAGTCTTTCCAGAAACTGATCCGATTTCTTTCTTTTTCAGGTTTGTTTATATACCTTTTTGTTATACATAGGGATGAATACGGAGTCACGCGGGGGTCAGCAGACCTGACCCTTGTCACAATCAGGTGCTTCATATAAAATTATACAAAGGTCTTATGGGTTTCATCATCTTCTGGCCATGAGACCTGCTGACATTTTATGGCCCTTTCTGATACCGGTCAGTTAACCAGAAAACTTATTTTTCCAGGGGTGATTTTTTCTTAAATTAGGCGTCACCCTCCAAATAAAGTTGCATTCCTATAGAGTGAGGGTGTAGTGAGTTACAATCAAGAAAGGAATTTACTTAACCTAAGGTTTAACATGATTAATCTTAAAGGTTAATACTTATTTCTCCTATATGCTAGTTATATTCATTATAAGGGCAGGAATATGGAGATTTAGCAGCAAATATTGGCTCAACAAATGTAAACCCTTCACCAATGTTTCCCCTTAAGATCTATTTTGTCCTAAGATAGTGATAAAGTTACATTTTTGCATAGCAAGGACACTGATTTATAACAAAGTACAGTGATCTATAACAAAAGAGAAAATTCATTAACTCAAAAAGTCTAGTATTGCTAACATCGAAAAACTACTATATTTCCTTTTCTATATTCCAAATGCATTGATTAATGTATTCCCAGGTGCCTAAGGATATGGAGGCCTGATGGCAATCATTGACTCATCAATGAAAAAAGCCCTATGCTAGTACTCCAAACTCTCTGTGCTGTTTATGGTTGAGAGGTTGTCACATGAGCTAGTCTGTCAGCAGAGAGGTTTGACCTGAGACATCCTTGTCACACCCAGGGCAGGGAATTAGCAGTAATTATTGGCACGACAAATGAAGAAAAAAACCCTTCACCAATATAGTTCCTAATCGACTCACTAATACTATACTAATGATCTTCTAACGTCTCAAAAGAGCCTGTGTTTAGAAAGTTTTAAAACATCCCGTGCCTCTCACAGTTGGGAGGCTGTAAACAATCACATGCGGCCGGATGAGCCTGATCAGGCAGGCCAGAGAACCTTCAGAGTTCGTAAGTTGAAACACTCTTGTCACGCCCAGGAATTTTTATTAACTGGAGCTGCAAGTTAACTCCTTCTCTGAGAGAAATGGTTATGGGGGAGAGCTCCCCGTAAAGTACATCTGGTAGATGCTCGGGAACAGGGGGTTTCCTGAGGCTTGATCATGCCTTTGCGTATGCCAAGCTTCCTTCCTCATGACCTTTGCCATGGGCGGAGTTCCTCACACTGGCTCCCAACATTTTATACGTAGTATGTGTATGTATGTTCACACTCTAAGAGAAACTCAAGACCTTTGGATAGGGATCAGAGAACAGAGCATTTATTACTCACAAAGCATCTTGTACTTGTTCCCCACATTAACTCTATTTTCTGCTGTATCTGCTGTTAACCCATAAGTACAGAGATATCTTAATGTCAGATATTGTATTTTGTGTTCTAGAATGTCTATTTTATCTATTGCTATGAACAAATTACCTCCAAACTCTCAGCTAAAACAGTAAATATTTATTATCTCACAGTTTCCTGTGGACCAGGAATCCAGGTGAGGCTTATTTGCGTGCATCTGTCTCGAGGTTCCTCAGGAGGTGGCATCAGTCAGCTGGCACTGTGGTATCATTGAGGGCTCACCTGAGCCAGGGAAGAGAGTGTGAGCTGGTACCCACGTCATGGTTGTTGACAGGCCTTAGTCTCTCATCGCTTGGACCTCTCCACAGGATGCCTCATTATAAGGCAACTGTCTTCCCCCATATGGTAAGTGTTCAGAGAGTGAGTATTCAAGATGGAAGCCACGGTCCTTTTTTTTTGAAAACTTATTTGGGAAGTGACATCTCACTTCTACCAAATTTATTCGATAAATCCAGGCCACATTCAAATGAATAGTAGGAGGCTGAGATTATTAGGGACTGTCTTAGAGATTGTCCTACCGCAGTGTCTATTTGATTTTGTTTTTATAGGCTTGAATTCTCTGTTGAATTACTCTAACTATTCATCTGTTTTGTCTATCTTTTCATCTGTTTTCTTTAACATACTAATCATAGCCATTTTTAAAGTCATCTGGTAACTCCAATATCTAAATTATCATTGGGTCAACTTCTCTGACTATTTATCTCTTAATTATCAATTTTTCTGTTTCTTTGTAAGTTTCAGTTCAGTTCACTTCAGTTCAGTTCAGTTGCTCAGTCATGTCTGACTCTTTGAGACCCTGTGAATCACAGCACACCAGGCCTCCCTGTCCATCACCAATTCCCAGAGTTCACTCAAACTCATGTCGGTGATGCCATCCAGCCATCTCATCCTCTGTCGTCCCCTTCTCCTCCTGCCCCCAATCCCTCCCAGCATCAGAGTCTTTTCCAATGAGTCAACTCTTCGCATGAGGTGGCCAAAGTATTGGATTATCAGCTTCAGCATCAGTCCTTCCAATGAATACCCAGGACTGATCTCCTTTAGGATGGACTGGTTGGATCTCCTAGCAGTCCAAGGGACTCTCAAGAGTCTTCTCCAAACCACAGTTCAAAAGCATCAATTCTTTGGCGCTCAGCTTTCTTCACAGTCCAACTCTGACATCCATACATGACCACTGGAAAACCATAGCCTTGACTAGACAGACCTTTGTTGGTAAAGTAATATCTCTGCTTTTCAATATACTATCTAGGTTGGTCATAACTTTCCTTCCAAGGAGTAAGCGTCTTTTAATTTCATGGCTGCAGTCACCATCTGCAGTGATTTTGGAACCCCCAAAATAAAGTCTGACACTGTTTCCACTGTTTTCCCCTCTATTTCCCATGAAGTGATGGGACCAGATGCCATGATCTTTGTTTTCTGAATGTTGAGCTTTAAGCCAACTTTTTCACTCTCCTCTTTCACTTTCATCAAGAGCCTTTGTAGTTCCTCTTCACTTTCTGCCTCTTCACTTTCTGTAAGTTTAGTAACTTTTTGTTGTAAGCTTGACAGCATGGATATGTTGTAGATTATGTTAATTTTTCTCTAAAGGAATATCAAGAAAAAGGATGTGTGTATATGAATAACTTAATCACTTTGCTGTACACCTGAAATTAATACAACATTGTAAGTCAACAATACTCCAATACAAAATAAAACCAACCACAAAAGATGAAAAGGAATGTCAAGTTTTATTTTGACAGGCTTTGAGGCTTGAATTTAGGCTTCAGTTGATTGGAGCTCTTTTAATTCTGCCTATATTTGTAGGTGTAGTCCTTATTCCTAGGGTGATGCTTTTCTGGAGTCTTAACTGATGCCTGGAACATGCACCAAAGTCTCTTCACTTTGGCCAGGCCCAGTCTCCAGTGTCATCCAGCAGGTGTGTTCGATCCCTAGGTCGGGAGAAGGAAATAGCAACCCACTCCAGTATTCTTGCCTGGAGAATTCCATGGACAGAGGAGCCTAGTGGGCTATAGTCCATGGGGTCGCAAAGAGTTGAATGCCACTGAGCACGCATGCCTATAAGTAGTTGAATGTATTTTGTCCCCTTTTATATTTGTTTATTGTGGGAGGGTAAATCCAACATGAGCCACTCCCTCATGGTTAAAACTTTTTAAGTCCTCGAAAAGTGTGAGTGTAATGGGAAGCCACTATTTTCCAGCTTTATTTTTATTTCCACCATAGCTGTTTATTTTCCCCAATAGACAAGTCACTTTCTAGGGGTGCCACATCCTTCCTTTTCTTTTTGAGAATTTTAATAATGTTTAAAGCTTCTTGTCATTTCCCCCTATTCACTCTTTTCCTAGTTGTTAGGGCTTTTTTTGTTTGTTTGTTTCTTTGTATAGTGTTGTGCCTCTCTTTTCTTGTGTTGGTTTTCTTGAAATATTTGGCAAGTTCTGCTCAAATGTTCAGGTCTGTCTTTGAGAGTCTCTAATGGATTCTTCTTGAATGTTTTTATTTACTGAGAAGTATCATTATTCTCTGTGGAGCCAGGATAAGACATTGCTAGGCAGGGTATACTTTGTGGTTAGTGTGGGGCACTGGGGCTCCTGTTCTCGCTGGTGGTACCAACCGTCCAGCCCTTCTCTGGCCAAGGAGTCTCACAGTCACTGTTCTTACCTGGTGCCCGATACGTCTATCTCGTCTGCTTGCCTCAGGTAGAAAGAGAGGAAGTTGGTCATCTTTTTGCTTCACATGAATCCCCAAGCCAATCATCCTGATAAGTTTCTCTCCCGCTCCCCAAATCTGTCACTCTGATGGACAGAGACATCCAGGGACCCTCCACCTCTCACAGTGAGGTCCTCCTTCCTGTATTTTGTCCTTTGGTTTCCTCTGTCGACCTCATCCTGCCTGACTTCCATTTTTGAGAGATTCCTTATAGCTTCTGATTCAACAGGGTGTTATTTTTTGCTTTCTGGTACTATTATGAATTTATTTAAAGATCTGCTTTATTTTCCTCTGTTGTTTGAGGTAGGAGACAGAAGCAGTGTACCCAGGTGGCAGTCTGACGTCTTGGACTTAGTGGCTCCCGAGAACCTGTCTGTTGTCCTAATGCCGAAAGCTGACTTGGCTCACCATAGAATTCTTGAGTCACAATCATTTTCCTTCAAAACTCTGTAGAAGGGTATCCCACTGTGCTTTGACACTTAGTTCTTCTTGTGATAATTCTGATGTTGTTCTGATTTCTGACTCTCATTCTTTTTAGGTAACCTGTGGGTTTTCCCCCCCTATCATAATGTTTTCTTGTTCTTTATATTAAAAAATCTTTCCAGGATATGTATACATATGGAAACTTTTGTGTTACTTTTGCCTCATTAAGTTAACTTAACATTATGTGATTTAAGAGTTAAGGTTTCCTTCACTTCAAGGAAAAATTAATTAATTGTCAAAACCAATCAACAATACGAGTCTACATCCAATCTTTATTCTGTTCCATCTGTCTTGACGTCAGTAATCCTATACTGTATTGATTATTGTCCAACTTTGTTTTTTTCAAAATTCTAGGTCCTTGGTGGTTCCATATGAACTTTAGGAATAGCATATCCATTTCAACAACCAAGAAAGTTTGCTGAAATTTTTATTGAGATTACACTGAATCTATAGATGAATTTGAGGGTAGAATTCACATTTTAATAATTTTGAATCTTCTGATTCATGACCATGGTATATCTCTTCACTTCCTTAGGTCTTTAATTCTTTCAACAGTGTTTTGTAGTTTTTAGTGTACAGACCTTCCACATATTTTGTCAGAGTATTTCATATTTTTGACACCATAATACATTTTAAAATTTTCTATTTCCAATTGTTCATTGCTATTATATGGAAATATAATTGATATTAATACATTTTTAGAGCAATTTTAGGGTCATAGCAAATGCAGTTGACTTTTATATATTGATCATACATCCTTCACTTTGCTAAACTCTACTAGCTTTTTGGATGGCCCCGTAAGATTTTATATATGAACATGCTGTCTGCAAAATAAAGGTAGCTTTACTTCTTCCTTTCCAATGTAGTTACATTTTACTTCTCTCTTTTATTTTTTATTTTATTTATTTGACTGCACCGGGTCTTAGTGCTGCACACAGCGTCCTTAGTTGTGTCCTGTGAACTCTTAGTTGCGGCATCTGAGATCTAGTTCCTTGTTCAGGTATTGAACTTGGGCACCCAGCATTGGGTGCTCGGAGTCTTAGCTAATGGACCACCAGAGAAGTCCCTATTTTTTATTTTTAATCTTTGTAGTTCATTGAAAGAGGTGATCATTATTTAATGACTGAATGTGTCAAATTTGAAAAACATTAGTGCAATCAATAAGTAAACTTATGATATAGATACAAGTGAAAAGTTTTGTCTCATTTACAATTTGCAGCGTAAATGAAGAAAATGTTATAACTTATAAAATTAACACCAATAGTTTTGTAAATTATATATATAAAGGGCTAATGACTGCAATCATGAGGTTCTGTTTTTGTTTTTTTTTTTGTTTTTTTTTTTGTTGTTGTTGTTGGCCTTTCCATGGAGCATGTGAGATATTAGTTCCTTGACCAGAGACTGACCTCTCACCTCTGCACTGGAAATGTAATGTCATGACAACTAGACTGCCTGGGAAATACCCCCCATTTTTTTTTTTTTTAATTGTGGTTCTGACTCTAGAAATCTGTTACTCAAAGTATACAGTTTGACTTCAGGAAAAAGATCAACAAATGATAATAAATCAGGTTTTCTAATGTTAGGTTGATTTCTGGACTAGACTAGGCAAGGGAAGGGAAGTCACAGTTATGTGAACTTCGAACTTCCAGATGTTCAAGCTGGATTTAGAAGAGGCAGAGTAACCAGAGATCAAATTACCAACATGGATGGCATCACCGACTCAATGGACATGAGTTTGAATAAACTCTGGGAGCTGGTGATGGACAGGGAAGCCTGGCGTGCTGCAGTCCTTGGAGTCGCAAGGAGTTGGACATGACTGAGCAACTGAACTGAACTGAACTGAGGCATGGGAAGGGAGGTCTGGTGTTATGCTTCTTATTTGACATCATCGCCCCATTCAGGAGTGTGGTAGGTTTACTGATGGGGTAAGGGAAAATAACTTGTCTTTCTTGACTTAGTTTACATTCCAAAACCTCCAGTACCGTGTTGTGTAGAAGCAAAGAGTGCTGATATCCTTGCCTTTTTCCTGAATTTAAAGAGAAAACGTTCGGTATTTTACCATCAGGTATATTGGTAGCTCTGTTTTTCATATATGTCCTTCGTCAAGTTGAGGATGTTCCAACTACTCCTAGTTTGCTGGGAGATTTTTTTGTTTCAGGAAGAGATGTTGACTTTGTCAAATGTTTTTTTATGCGTTTGTTGACATGTAGGGTCCTCCCAGACCAGGGATCCGACCTGTGTCTCCTGCGTTGGCAGGTGGATTCTTTACCACTGAGCCCCCAGGGAAGCTCCACCTTTATCATTCTTGATATTGATCATTTGCATTTTATTTTTTTCCTGATCTGTTGTATCTAGAGGATTGTACATTTTGTTGATCTTCTGATTTTATTGATTTTAGTTGAGGCATGTGGGAACTAGTGCCCTGATCAGGGATTGAACCTGGGTCCCCTGCACTGGAAGTGCAGCGTCTCAGCCACTGAACCACCAGGGGAGTCCCTCTTTTTCTGTTTTCTGTTTCATTTCTTTTCACTCTGATCTTTTAAAATTTCTTGTGCTTACTTTGGTTTTTATTTGCTCTTCCGTTTCTGCTTTCTTAAAGTAGAAACTGAGGTCATTGATTTGAGACATTTCTTATTTTCTTTTTTAATTAATTATTTATTGAGATATAGTTGATTCGCGATGTTGCATTAGTTTCTGGCGCACAGCAAAGTGACTCAGTTATACATATGCATATATACATGCACACACATATGCTTTTTTGTATTCTTTTCCATTATTGTTTTTTACGGGATAGTGAATACAGTTCCCTGTGCTCTACAGTAGGACTTTGTTGTTGATCTATTATATGTATAGCAGTTTATATCTACTAATCCCAAACTCCTAATTTATCCCTCCCCCACTCTCTTTCCCCTTTAATAACCATAAGTTGTTTTCTACAGACATTTCTTATTTTCTAGTATGGGTATTTTAGTGCTATAAATTTCCCTCTATGTACTGCTTTAGCTGCATCCCCAAAATTTTGATATATTTTTAAAATATTTATTTACTTGGCTGTGTTGGGTCCTAGTTGCAGCATGCGGGATCCTTGCGGTGCACAATCTCTCCAGTTGTGGCATGTGGGTTTTGTTGCTCCTCAGTATTCAGGATCTTAGCTCCCTGACCAGGAATTGAACCCATGTCCCCTGCATTGCATGGCAGACTTCCAACTATTGGACCATTAGGGAAGTCCCGGATATATATATATATATATATATATATATGGTTTTTCTTTTCTTTTTGTTTAACATTCTTTCTTTTTTATCTTTTTATTTTATAAACGTACATGAATTTTTTTTTTTTAGGCTGCACTGAAAAGCTTCCAAGGATCGAACTTGGGCCCTTAACAGTGAAAGTGCAGAGTTCTAATCACTGGACAGCCAGGGAATTATCTATTTCACACACACACACACACACACACACACACACATACGTGTATTTATTTGTTTCTGTCTGCACTGGTCTTCAGTGCTTTGCTTGCCTTTCTCTAGTTGCCGTGAGTGAGGGCTGTTCTTCGCTGTGGTGCAGGGGCTTCTCCTGTTGCAGAGTAGGGGCTCTAGGCGAAAGGCTCAGTAACTGCAGCTGGAGGACTTAGTTGCTCCATGGCATATGGAATCTTCCCAGACCAGCGACTGAACCCATGTTCCCTGCATTGGCAGGCAGATCCTTATCCACTGCACCACCAGGGAAGTCTTATTGTTATTATTTTAAAATTTATTTGGCTGCACTGGGTCTTAGTTGTGGCACGTGGGGTCTAGTTCTCTCTGGCCAGGAATAGAAAACCTGCACTGGGAGCGTGGACCACTGGGTCTTAACCACTGGACCACCGTGGAAGTCCCCGCACATACATTCTTTAAAGTGTGTTGTTTAGTTTCCAAATATTTGGGGATTTTTCAGGGGTCTTTCTGTTACTGACTTATAATTTAATTCTATGTGGTCCAAGAACATGCTTGCAATTACTTAAAACTTTTAAGTGATAGAGGTTTGTTTTGTGGTTGAGAATATGGTGTTCCATGGTAAATATTTCATATATATGTGGAACTAAGGTATTCTTCTGTTTTAACCACTGTGGTTTTGTAATGATTATTCGGTTACAGTTGTAGTAATTTGGGGAGGGTGTAAAAGCTGTTGTCTTGACTCTGAAGATGTTTGTTTGGTCTCAGTCTTATTTACCTTTCTGTGTGCTCAGTTGCTCAGTTGTGTCTGACTCTGTGACCTCATAGACTGTTGCCCGCCAGGCTCCTCTGTCCATGGGATTCTCTAGGCAAGAATACTGGAGTGGGTTGCCATTTCCTTCTCCAGGGGATCTTCCTGACCCAGGGGTCGAACCTGGGTCTCCTATGTCTCCTGTATTGGCAAGCGGATTCTTTAGCACTGAGCCACCTGGGACCCTCACCATATTCCTGGCCCAAACTGAAAGCTCAGTAGACATTGGTTTAATAAATGGATGACACTTAGAAATGGTCCAGTTGTGATCTGGCTTTTTATTTTAAAAACAAGATTATTGAGTCATATGAGTGAGTCTTATGCACCTTTGTGTCCCTGCAGGACTTTGCATGGAGCTTGGCACATCATGGGTGCTCAAGCAGCATTGATGGCACTGAATGGACCCAAAGAGATACCTGCAAAGGTGCCGCCTCTGACTGATGGGGGTTTACCTCCACCTGAGGCAATGACAAGCTACTCTGGTCAAGGTTGGAGAGGTTGTCCTGTCATAAAGCCCCCACAGGCATGATGTCACACACAGACCCCAGTTGTGAAAGGGAGGGGCTGTGTGCTGGGCTCCCAGGCTTAGCTGTGCTCCAGTGTCCTTCTCAGTGTGTCCTGGAGCCTGAGGGGAGGTGAATAGGCTGCCTTCACACTGATATGGTCAAAGGATACTCTGCAGACTGCTAATATCCTCAAGTTTGGTAGATCTGGTACGCAGTTTCAAAAGGCCGCCCTCGGTAAACCACCCAAGCAGGTGATAATCGTCTTGACGACTCCTAGCCTAACTTTTCTGCCTCCCTTCCTATGTGGTAGTCTCTCTTCCCTCCTCTTCTCATTTTCTCTCCTCCAAACCTTTGTTCAGAAAAAGACTGATATCTTTCTTGCTTTTTGAAAGCTTACTGTTGAATATGTTGCTAGCAGTATTCTCAGAGAAGGTAGTTCAGTAGGAAGAGAGGTCTGGTAGTGCCCCAGAGAGAGATGAAATGAGCTGAGGCCCCCAAAAGGCCCCCTGGGTTTGGAGACTAGGAGCTTATTGATGACTTTGGTGAGAGAGGTCTCAGAGGTCGATGGGGACAGAAAGAGTCTGAAGTGGGCTGTGGAGTGAGGGAGCGGTGGAGAGGAGCAGAGACATGCACGGCAGAGTCTCTCAAGGAGATGGTGTGAAGGGAAGGGGACAATTAGGATGGCACCTGGAGAAAAGATGTGGGCCGAAGGGACAAGAGCTGGGTGATATCATTACACACAGATGGGAAGAGAAGGAAGGACAAGTGAGAGAGAGGAAACCCAAACACCAGGTTGTAAGACCAGAGGGATGGAGTACAGGAGGGGGTGAGCCCCAGAGAAGGGGGCGCGGTCTCCTCCTCTGAAGAGGAAATGACCTGCAAGAAGCAGAGAATGGACGAGTGAGTCTAGTGGCAGAAAATCTGGGAACACCCATCTGATAGAGCCTGTGGGCCCGGGTGAGAGTGAGGAAGGCAGACAAGGGGCTGGAGGTTGAGAGAGAGACTCCCTAACAGTTCCTGTGGAGAGTGGGGGACTCAAGGGGAACAGAGGCTCCCCAGGCCATGCTGAGGTCCACCTCACCCTGGAGACCGTAACTTACCCTGGTGTCAGTTTATATGCAATTCAACGCTGAAGGTGGGATTCTAGACAGAGAGGGTGCTTTCGAAAGGCTAGGGAATCTCCCCCTGTCCTCCGAAGATTATTCCAAATCTGCTGCATAACACCGAAAATACTTTAAACTGGTGGTAGTTTTTAATCATTTTTATTTACTATTATAATTAGCTGCCTACCCCCTGGGGTCATTTTACATCAGATGTTCAGTAGAGCTGTTCCTTTTCCCTTAATCCTCTCCCAACCCGCCCTCCCCATCCTGACCCCTACTTTTCCAGTGGGAGGTCTGAGGTCTTGGGAGAAATTCCTGAGCATTTTCCAAGCTCCGAGTACTAACCCACTCCATTGTCCTTAGTTTAGCCTCAAGCTGCAACCAGCGGGCTCTCCCTTGGATGAACCCTGCTGGTGGGGGTCCTGCCATCCCCCAGCTGCCTCTGGCCCATTGCCGTCCCCGCCAGCCACAAAGTAAAGGAATACTAGGCCTCTGGGGTGACATGATGCACTGACTGATACCCATCTTCTCTCCTTAGACCGAAAATGGTGTTTGGTCTGTGCAGCCAGAGAGAGAGGTAAAGTTTACATGGGCCCTGTTATCATACCCCCATCAAGCAGGAAAGGGGACCCCCTCACTGGGTCCCACAAGGAAGGGGTTTTGTATGTCCCTTTCCTGACTGTTACAGTGTCTCTGGGACTCAGGGTCAGAGTGGAGAGCCTGGTACAGACAAACGGGACATGCCTCTGTGTGTGTGTGTGTGTGTGTTTGTGTGTTTATAGACAGGGTGCCAGCATCCTGGCAGTGCCAAGATGCTGTGTTTGAGGGGGTTCTCAGGTGGTCTAATGGTTAGGATTTGGCACTTTCACTGTGGAAGCTCAATCTCTGGTAGGGGAACCAGGGTGGTATTCAGAATGGCCAGGAAAAGCTCTGTTTGTCCCAAGGGAGGTGTTCCAGAAGAGCAAGATGGACAATGGGATATTATTTCTAATCTAGGCTGGAGTCAGTCCAGAGGAGGGAGGGAAGGCTTTGGGGGGCTGTGGGCCAAAAAGCTAATACAACCCTTGAACAAACAGCTTTGAATGCTGAGCCAAGGCTAAGCCCCTGCCTTCAGGCTGGAGAGGCAAGATGGACCTGTGCAAACAAGAAGGAAAGGAGAATGGAGGGGGTCAGAGGGGCCGTGTTGGCTCCAGGCTCCAAGTCTGGCTTTCTGAATAAGTAGAGGCACAGAGTCAGCAGGGAGCCTAGGCTGAGCCCTGTTACAGCTGTGGATTTATTCATCCACAAGTGTTGATTGGACGCATCCTGGTGGAATAGGTGCTGGGGCTTGGACAGAAGAGGAAACCGTGAGGGCGGGAGACCCCAGCCGCACACTCTGCTCTGCTTTCCTTCCAGGCTCTATAGTCTCCTCTACGCAATACAGATCTTCATTCTTACAGGTGAGGGCCTGGGTGCTGGGGTGGTCGGGGGACTGATGGCAGGACCCAAGGAATGGGTGCTCGTCTCTAAGCCACTTCAATCTCCAGCTGCTCCCCAAGACTCTCAGAGGCCCCCTCCTGAGATCACCATGTGCCTGCCTCCCCAGGGCTGGTCACACTGCTCAGAATCGAGGCTGGCCTTCTTTCTCCCTTTCCTCCCTCTGTATCTCCATGGAGAACTGGGATTTTAACCTGTGTCTGACTCTAAAACCCATGCATCTTCCCAAAAAACTCACAAACTACCCCCTCAAAATGCAAAGAACCAAGTCATACCCTATGGCAGTGATCTTCAAATATTTACTTATGCTCTTTGAATAACACCACTTCCCTGGTGGCTCAAATGGTAAAAAGCATCTGCCTACAATGCAGGAGACCAGGCTTCGATCCTTGGGTTGGGAAGGTCCCCTGAAGTAGGAAATGGCAACCGACTCCAGTACTCCTGCCTGGAGAATCCCATTGATGGAGGAGCCTGGTAGGCTACTGTCCATGGGAGTCACAAAGAGTCGGAAACGACTGAGTGACTTCACTTTCTTTTCTTTCATTTTCACTTTTGAATAGCTGTCCCCTCACACATTTGTAGTTAATGTCTAATGCCTTTCATCACACATCAAAATACTTTAAAAATATACCGTTATTGCCATATTTACTATTGTATGTAACTGACATTTAAAAATAATTGTTACTTTTTAAATGTTTTAACTAGTCTTTCTTCATCTACCTGCAGGCGTGGTGTACTACTATTTTCAGGGGTCTTTGGGGAAAACAGCCCCTGCCCATGAGATTGCTGTGGAGTCATCACAGGTGGGGTTCTCTGTCAGAGGCTAAGGGGACTGTCTCATGTAGCACAAAGAGCAGTCATGCTGCCTGATCAGAAATGGTTGACCAACTGTGTATGTGTGTGTGTGTGTGAGGACTCTGGAGAAATCCCCTGTGTTCTCAGGAAAGTGTCAAACAAAGCCCCGCTCTACCACCCCCATTCCCGCCCCCTCGGGCTGGCTGTACTGTCACCTCAGGGATCTGTGGCCGCAAGCTCATCTCAGGGTCTGTGGCAGGAACCTAGACGAACCAACAGGAACAGATGACCCCTACTGTGTGAGTAGCCTTGGAATATGGTTCCACATTTGTATGAGAAGGGGGTGGTGGTGAGCAGGACACCTTCCTGGGGTCACATATCCTCTTGGACACTGCAGGTCCAGGGACCTATGACTGAAGCCCCCACTCCCAGCCCTCAGTCAGGAAAACACCCATGGAAACTGCATGTCCACTGAGGGTCACTAGCCAAATTAGGGGTTGACAATCTGGTGAAACCTCGCAGCCCCCAGCAGCATTTGTGTGTGTGTGTTGGAGTATAGCCAGGAAACATGTGACCGTTTCAGGTGAACGGTGAAGGGAAACTCTATTTTGTCCTGGGGTATAGCCAATTACCACGTTGTGAGAGTTTCAGGTGGCCAGTGAAGGGACTCAGCCATACATGCACGCGTATCCATTCTCCCCGCCTCCACCAGCAGCTCCCACTTTGTAGAGGAGGAAACTTAGGCTCCCAGAGGGACAGTGACTGGACCCAGGCTGCCCAAGGTGACATGTTAGAGTCACATGCCTGGTCTCTGGAGGCCCCCTGCTCTCCCTCTGGGGCTACTGGGAAGAGAAGAGTTTCATGGGGACAAGCTTCTCTGTGACCCAGCAGCACAGAGACGTGTGGGCTACATAGTTAGGGAGTGACTGTCAGAGGTTGGAGAGCCCCTAAGAAGGCCCAGGTGGGCAGGTGCCTTAGGGCTCCCCTAATAGCTCAGTGGGTAGAGAATTCACCTGCAGTGCAGAAGACCCTGGTTCGATTCCTGGGTCAGGACGATCCACTGGAGAAGGGATAGGCTACCCACTCCAGGATTCTTGGGCTTCCCTTGTGGCTCAGCTGGTAAGGAATCCACCTGCAATGCGGGAGACTCTGTTGGATCCCTGGGTTGGGAAGATCCCCTGGAGAAGGGACTTCTCCAGGAAGAGAGGCTACCCACTCCAGTATTCTGGCCTGGAGAATTCCATGGACTGTATAGGTTTGCAAAGAGTTGGACACAACTGAGCAAATTTCACTTTCGGAGACAGAGTCCAATGTTGCTTCGTTAGTGTTTTTTTTTTTTTAATTAACCAAACTTTCATTAAAAAAAACTTTATTGTCGTCAAAGAATTGTGTATACGTAATTTGGTGAGTCAAAGGTTTAAGACCCGGAAAAAGTCTGCTGTTTGTCCCAGTCCTCTTCACCCACAATTCCTGCAGCCCAGGGTAGAAATCTTTCTAGCTTCCAACTGTCTAGCTGAAGCCCTTGATTTTGCCTCCGCTGTTCTAAATAAAAAGCTTGTCTTGCTTTGTCTTGATTGTTCAGATCTAAACATTATCTAATGAATTATTACAACAGAAGGTGAGGATTTAGCTCTCATAACAACCGGACACCTAGTGCCACCTCCAACAGGCGTCTCACCTCTCTCCAGTCTCCCTCATGATCATCTCCTAGGTTTCGGCATTCTAACTGTTTTGAGTAAAGACATCTTTAGTTGTTAAAAATTTTTGAGTATCATTTTCGCTTTTTTTTTTTTGCTGACTTTTATACCATTTTGGCTTTTAAATTCCTCTCTCACAAAGTGGGTTCATTTTAATTCATTTTTTTAAAATTAAGGAACTATTTAAATAGAATGAAATCCATTCTTTTTAGTGTACTGTTCTGTGAGTTTTGACAGATGTATACAACTGTGAAATTGCCACTGTAGCCAAGATCCAGAACAGCTCCAATCAGTTCAGAGACATCCCCCATACTCACTAATACTGATTCCCCCATACTCACTAATACCCTTCCCCCTCTCCCAGCCCCTGGCACCCAGTGAATGGTTTTCTGGCCCCATAGTTTTGCCTTTGCAGGATGGGCACATAACTGGAAACATCCCAGTACCTAGTCTTATTTATCTGGCCACGCAGCAGGCCTGGGGATCTCGGTTCCCCGACCAGGGATGAAACTCGGGCCCCTGCAGTGCAGGCACGGAGTCCTAGCCGCTGGGCCACAGGGCCGCCCCCGGGTGTGGCTCTGAGCCTCTCACTGAGCACAGGACACCTGCACGTGGTCCGTGGTAGTTTGTTCCTTCTCATTGCCGAGTAGCTGTCCGGAGTATGGATGCCCCGTGGTGTGGCCGCCGACTGGACGAGAAGCATTTGGATTGTTTCCAGTTTTTGGCAGTTTCAGATAGAACCACTGTAATGTTCATGTACAAGTTTTGTGCAAACATAGGTTTTCCTTTCACTCAGGTAAGCACCGCGCAGAGGGTGCTGGGGTCCTGTGCTAATGTGTACTTAGTTTCCTAGCAAACTGTGAAACTTTCCAAAGTGCTGGTATCCACTTTGCATTCTCTCCAGCAAAGAACGAGAGGATCTGTTTGTTTCCTAACATTTCCAGCATTTCCTTTTTGAAAGTCATTCTAGTAGGCTTGGGGCATCATTTTGTTTAGCTCAGTATTGAGGGTTTACATGTTAAAACTATGCAAATAGTATTCCTGAGTCAGGTAGTATACTATCATCAGTCTTTCTGTATAATTTTGCTTTTCTCCGCTTTTTTAAACTTTAGTTTTCTCTGAACCTATAATTAATACATCTAAACTGTCTATTAAAAACAATTAATCTCCTTTCTATACACTTAAGACAAGTTAGGTGGTTTATCAATATGATTATTTCCCTGGGGATGTATTTCTTGGAGCCCTCCACTCTTTTCCCTCCTGGACAGACGTCCTTGAGGTCGGAGGCTCAGCTGTCCTGGGACCTCCCTTCACCGTCATTCTGCTGAGTACGTCACTTCATTCACATGTGGAGCCCATGTTATCTTTTATTTTGCGGTCAGCAAAACCTGCAGTTGTGCTGAGGGGTAATCCTGAGATACTCCTGAGGAGTAGTCCTAGATATTACCTGTCTGAAAATGTCTTACTGCCTATTTAAGTCAGTGTGACTATGTACAGAATTTTAGACTAGAAATAATTTTCTCGCAGATATTGAAGATTCTCATTTTCTTCTTCTTTCAAAGGTTGGTGTTGAAAAGTCTGATGAAAGTTAATAGACGTCTTTCTTCATATCTCTGGAAGTTTTTAGGTTCTTCTTTTCATCCTAGGTGTTTCAGTATTTAGTAATGACATCATCTGGGGTGGGTCTCCTTCATCCATTTTCCTGGAGACTTGGCGATTCCTTCTCTCTGCAAACTCAGGTCCTGCATCTTTGGAAAATTCTCAATAATACATGAATGGGATTTATTTGGGATTTTCCCAGCCACCCCAGTTTGTTGATTCTGTTCCTTCTTTCAGAAAGATCTATGATTTAGCTGTTGCAGCGCCTGATCTCTCTATTCTGGGAGAAACTCTTTTTCAATTTTATCCTCTACATTGTGATTGGATTTTTAAGTCCCAGGATCATATTTCTGTTTTTGAAGAATTAGAAGTTGGAGGGACTTGCTGGTGGTCCAGTGGTTAAGAATCCACCTTCCGACTCAGGGGATGCCAGTGCGATCCCTAGCGGGGAACTAAGATCGCACATGCCATGGGGCAACGAAGGCCATGACCAGGAATTAGAGAAGAGCCTGTGCACTGAGCTAGAGAGAAAAAAAAAAAAAAGCCCAAGCGCCGAAATGAAGAGTCCATGCACCACAACAGGCCCAATTCAGCCAAAATGAAATTTAAGAAGGAGTGAGAGGTTATTGTTGGAACATTGTTATTTTAGCACCCGTCCTTGTTGTGTGAATGCAGCGTTTTATGTTTAAAGACATCAATCATTTGTTAGTGTGAAGCTTCCTGAAACCCCTCGCAGTCTTCGGTGTCTGCAGCATGCACTGATGTGGACCAATGCGTGACTGAGCCCTTGACACGTCACCTCAGCCTTCTCTCTTTCTCCTTGTCATACAGCTCATCGGGGAGACCTTAAGGCCAGTGTGGGGGCCGATGGATAAGTGCTACCCCGTGACCACTCAGGTGGGTCAGGGCTGGGGACTCCTTCTCTCCTGGAGTGGGGTGGCTGTCCTGGGCCTCCTTGGTGGGCACACATACAGAGGATGATGGGTCAGGCAGGGAAGACCCCTGGGCACTCTCAGCTGTATGTGATGGCCCGTTTCCCTCTGTAGAGACGCGGAGTCAGGAGTGGGAAGAAGCATGACTCTGAAGTAAGTGAGGCCTGGCCAGGAAGGGCCGGGGGCTGGGGGCTGTCACGTGTCAGTGCTCCCTGAGACAGGAACTCGTCCAGAGCATGGTCAGGGCCCCAGGGATAGTAGGGGGGCTCCTTTAGGACACTAACAACCCGACCACACCTCGAGCTGAGAAGGGAGGGGTTTCCCTGGAAAAACAAAGAGCTACACATTCCCAAGTGTGCACAGAAGCAGGGAATACACACTCTAAGTGTGCACAGCAGGCCAGGATGCACACTCGAAGTGTGCACAGCAGGCCTGGATGCCCACTCAAAGTGGCCACAGCAGGCAGGGGTCCCACTCCAAGTGTGCACAGCAGGCGGGGGTGCGCCCTCCAAGTGTGCACAACAGGCGGGTTGCGCACTCCAAGTGTACACAGAAGCAGAATGCAAGGATTGAAAAGATGCTGCCCCCAAGGAGGAGACTGCTGTCTCGTCTAGGGAGGAGCGGCAGGTGGGGGCCCTGGGGGAGGAACCAGCCAGCCTCATTCGTGGTGCGAAGGGGGTAACTGAGAAGGAAGAGGAGGTGGCAGGGACCCCAGGATGGCAGGTAAGGAAGGCTGGTGCTCAATTGAAACATTGGCCCCGTGTGGTCCTCCTGGGAAGCCCCTGGGCTCTGCACGGTGGAGTGGAGAGGCCAGGCTCATGCCACCATGGCAACGGTTGGGAGAGGCCAGGGCACCCCAAGACCACTGAGTCAAACTTCCAATTCGGTAGAGCAACAGCTCTGTGTGCAGCTGAGAGGTGCAGACATGGTCTGAGCAACAACAAGTGGATCTGAACCCTGGCCTTACCCGACTGTTTGGGAAGTGAGACCTGTTTCCCCAGCTACATAATGTAGAACCTGCCTCATCCCACCCTCTGCCCCTTCTACCTTCCTAGGAGAATAAGAAGGCCCAAAAGGAGACAGCCGTGTACGTTTCAGGTCAGACAGCAGACCCCACCCTGTGAGCAGGACTGCCCTGCTCCCTCACCCCAGGGACCCTGCAGAGGTCACAGATAGCTGAGTTCCTCCCTGACCCTCCTGGCCCAGGGAAGGGGCAGGGGTGAAGCCCAGGTAGTCTGATGCCCAGTCTTTCCTGACTGAGCCCCCTGCGTCCTTCTTCCTTCTTGGTTTGGCAGGACTTGAGGCCACTCCCCTTGGGCTGGTGGAAGGTACTGCCCTTTAAGCAATGCTGATGTGTTCTCCTGGCAACAGAGGGTACCCTAGACCTGGGCAAGGTTCCTTCTGGCAAGGTACCCACAGGGCGTGTCTGATTGTGCTTTTTAGAGGCTTCCGAGGAGGACATCGTGGAGGAAAGGCCCGGGGGCTGGGTCCCCCAGCTCCTGAGGAAGCTCTGGCTGGGATGGTTCCCCGCCTCTGACATCCCCAAGACTCGGAGCCACGAGTGACCCTGTGTCCAATAAATCCACAGTTGTTGCTTCTGCAGGCCCGGTTTCCTCCTTTCAGGGTCCTCAAGTTTCTGCAAACTCAGTGTGGCTTCGTCCACGGCCCCTGTGCCAACAAGCTGCAGGAACACCACCTCCTGCCACTCAGCCCTCGACGTGGCTCTGCTGGAGACTCAAGGGGGCCCTGGCTGGCGTTCTGAGTCTGCGCCAAGGGACAGACAAGGCTCCCTGAATGTCGAGAGCTGACTGTCATGAAGGCACAGCTGGCGTGATCAGGGGCTGGTGCTTCTGGCCTGCCTGACTGGTGTCTCCCAGCTCTTAACCTCAATGTGCCAAGGAGTCTGCCCAAGACAGTTAGAGCCCTTGGGTGGTGTCTGCGTGAGCTCAGTCCAGACCAGACTGGGGGCTGCACCTGGAGAATGGGGGTCCCTGCCCTCGGCCGGGGCTCCAGGCTGAGGTCACAACCTCAGAGTTGGTGCAAGAACACAGGGTCCGGCAGCCATCAGAGGCAAACCTCCTTCTGGCTGAAGGGGAAACAGAAGCCCAAGGTCACATGGTGTCGTAGCACAGCAAGGACGAGAGCCAGGGTGTCCTCCTCTGAGCTCTGAGGGCTTCCTTTAGCTCTGCCATCCCACTGTCCCAGGATCCAAGGTTGACCCTGCCCCAGGGCACGGCCGCGGTCCATACGGGCTCATTTCCGGCCCCTGCCTAGGCTCCTGAGAGCCCGGCCTCACCTGGCCCCTCAGAGGATGGAGCCCCGGGTTGGAGCCGAGCTCTAGCGCGGCCTTGAGTGGCAACTCCTACTGGGCAGGGACTGGGGGATGAGTGTCCTTAAGGGGCAGGGAAAGGGGGCCCATCCTATAAAGAGGCCCAGGGAGGTCGCTCTCTCCTGGGAAGAGCTCCTGCCTTAAGAGCACTGAGCGCTGGGGGCTCACCCGGCATATCACTTCCCAGGCCCTATACCGCCACCTTCTGGGCCAGCTGACTTGAGGTGCTGGCTGACCTGCGACCTGTGGAGCCAGGTGGCTGTGGCTAGGCCTGAAATGTGGGTGTCTGAGCTGATGGGCCCCCTTATCCCATGGGGGCCTGAAATCTCTCCTCAGCCCATGTGAGCCCCTCCAGCAGAAGCCAGGACCTGATTATAGGCTTCGTCACTACGCCCAGTAACCAAGGTTGGGTCTCCCAGAGTGTCTGGGTGTAAGCCTCAGTACACCCATCTCACAGTACACCCAGCTCAACCTTCTAGCCTCAGTACACCCATCTCACAGTACACCCCAGTGTACTGAGCCTCAGTACACTCATGTGTTAAACGGGGTCAAATGCCAGGTAAGGATGAATCAGGCCGGGGGGTAGGGCTGGTTTTGGAGAGACTGCTGAGGCCACATGACTGCCAGGGGCTGGTCAGGGGCCCCAGGTGAGACTCAAGTCAAGATGGAGCCACCAGAAACCGGTTTTATTGAGCATCAGGGCTATGGCTGAGGAGCGGGTTGGGGCAGGGTGCCTGCCTCTAGCGGGGCACCGCACAGAGCTGGTAGGGGGCTGGGGTCACCAGGAAGGCAAAGACACCGTGGTTGCTGGGGCGGGGCTGCCCGGCAGGCACCGAGAAGCTGAAGTGCTGCAGGAGGCTGGTGAAGAAGAGGAAGAGCTCCATGCGGGCGAGGGGCTCCCCGAGGCATGCGCGGCGGCCTGTGGGTGGGCACGGGGGCTCTGTGACCCTGGGTCTCCCCGTCTAAGACCCCCTCAGGATGGGGACGCAAACCGGGCACCCCACCCCACCCCCAGGTACCTGCGGAGAAGGGTATGAAGGCTTCCTGCTTGACGAAGCGGCCCTGGGCATCCAGGAAGTGCTCCGGGTGGAAGCGGAAGGGCTTCTCCCAGACGGTCTCATCCTTCAGCACTGACGACAGGTTGGTGATGAGTGTCGTCCCCTGGTGGCAAATGTCTGGCATGGGTGGGTCTCGATTGGTGAGGGGGTGCCCAGACCCCTGCCACCAAACACACATGGCACACACACTGCCTGGCACACACCCGAACTCTTCAAGTAACCCTCAGCCCAAGACGCTTCTCAGCACCGTCCCTCTGCCCGTGGCAGGGTGCCCTTACCTCCCCTCAGTGCCTGGCCTCCTGCAATGCTCTGATACGTTCTAGTTTGTCTTCCCTCCCGACCGGGGGCTCTGAGTGGACATAGCCAGCCCTGCTCTGCTCTCCTGTCCACGCCCACCCAGGCTGGGACATTAAGTACCTTGGCCATGAGGACAGGGTGGCTTGGATTCCAGTCCTGGCCGACCTGGCAACACTCACTGCAGCTACCAGGTGGCAGGTGGTGGGGAGGCGGGGTTGGGAGAGCCGCAGGCCTACCTTTGGGACGTGGAAGCCCTGCACCTCGATGTCACGGGATGTCATGTGGGGCACTCCCAGGGGAGTGATGTCTGCAAAGCGTTGCACCTCATGGACCACGGCCACGGTGAAGGGCATGAAGGCCTGATCCCCCATCTCTGGTCGCCTCACCTTCCCTATCACCTCATCGATTTCCTGCTGGACCCGTCCTGGAAAACAAGTGTCCTCGTGGTGGTCAGAACCAAGGGCTGGCCTCCTGCCTCCTCCTGACACCCGGGTAGCACTGTGTCTACTCGGAGGAGGCGCTGTGACATCGGAGCTGGGGCTCAGGCCCTGCACAGAGCTGGTGCTGGTGGCCAAACCAGCCGAGCTCAGAGGCCTTGGGCTGTCCTCGTCCTCCCAGCACCCACCCCAGGCTGGACTCACGCTGCACGTCTGGGTGCAGGATCATGAGGAGGAGGGCCCAGGCCAGTGTGGTCGAGGTGGTGACCATCCCAGCGGAGAACAGGTCGACCACCACCATGCGCAGGTTCTCATCATTGAAGCTGCTCTCGGGGTTCCCCTTGGCCTGGGTCACACCAGGAAGGTAAGCTCAGGGACAGAGGTGAAGTCCCCACGTGGCCTCCCACCCTGCTCCGGTCAGCCCAGGTGTCTGATCCCTGGGTGATACAGAGCCCCGAATTTGCCTCCTGGGCCCTCAACACAGATCTGTCTTCTGATCACCTTACCTCCTTCACCTCATCCAGGAAGGCGTCGGTCAGGTGTCGGGGTGGCTGGGTTGGGTCCCGGGTCATCTTCTGCTCGGTGATCAACTCATCAATCAGGGCCATGAAGGCCTTCAACCCCGGGAAGACCTTGGCGGCCAGCCCTGGGATGTGTAGGAGCACAGGCACAGCTTCCACCACCTGTGCGGGTCACAGCAGTGGGCCCTTGGAACCTGGGACCTCCTGGTGCTCAGGCGCTCACCAGTCAGGTCCCAGCCTCGTCCAGTGTCCCCACCATCGACCTTGTTCCTCCCTAAGTTCAGACCCTGCCCCTCTATCCTGGCCCGAGGCCCAGAAAGATAAACATAAAAAATACATATCATGGATACCGGTCCCTTCCAGTGAATCCGTACTCCCACCCCTAAGAGCAATGACCCCGACCTGGCCTCTCCCACCTGGGCTGTCTGCCATCTCTCCCGACTTTTAAGACTTTTCTTTGCTGGTGCCTTTCCAGGAAAGCCCTTTCCTGTGCTGGCTCTCTACACAAGTCCTCCGGGGGGGGGGGGGGCTCATTGGAGGACCAAGGCCGCCTCCTCCTCCCGCACCTGGCGCGCTACTTTCATCTCTTCCTTCAGCCCATCCTCCATCACATCCAACAGCTTGACGATGCGAGGATCCTTGTACTCGAATCGACACCCGAAGGTCAGGGAGGCGATTACGTTGCTCACTGCTTTATTCAGGAGATCCATGGGGCTAAAGGGATGTCCTGGAAGGGGAAGGTGCAAGGTAGGGCACGCCTCCATCTCTTCTGTCCCAGACCTCTCCAAACCTCCCAGACCTCCGTGTCCCTCAGCCCCAGCACTCACTCACCGGCCTGGTCGGCGAAGGCGGCACAGAGGCACGAGGCCTCCTCAGTCACCCACTGCTCCAGCGACTTCTTCCCCAGGCCGAAGTTGCGCAGGGTGGACAGGGAGAAGCGTCGCTGTTGGCGCCAGGCGTTCCCATAACGCGCCAGGATCACTCCTGGGGGCGGGGCGGGCACTTGGGAGGCGCTCGGGTCTGGCCCCGCCCCTCCCGGGGATCTGCTCACAGCCCCGCCCCCGTGGGGGAAGCTGTCCGCCCTGCCTGCCCTCAATGGCCTCGCCCTCCCCTCCCAAATCCGGCCCACTTTGACACCCTCTTCCATCTGAGGACTGGTCCCATTCGCTGTCGGCCCACACTGCTCCCCGAGGCTCCTCTTCTAAGGGCCCATCTTGGCTCTACTTTTTATTTTACCATCCGAGACCACGTTTGTCACGTGGGGAAGGTCCTGGCCTACCCCTGCCCTGCCGACCCAGACTTTGTCCTCTTTCCTGCCCACACCAATGTCCCCTACACTCTCGCTGTGGCCCTGAGCCGCCCTGTCTTAGTAAGGCCCCTGCTTTCTGCCTCATCCAATTTCTCCAACGCTTGGCACAGTCTCCTTTCACCACCTGCCGCCCCCTCAGATTCGTTGGCTCTTTCCTGCACCGAGAGTCCGCGACCCTGCCTCCGCCTGCAGGGACGTGGCCTGCCCTCTCTGCTTGCCTTCGGCACGCGGCCCGAAACCCAGGTGCTTGTAGAGTGCCTGAGGTGGACGGTCGGAAGTGTCCTGGCTGTGGTACACCAGCGCTTCGCGCACAGCCGCCAGCCCGTTGAGCACGACTACCGGCGTCCAGACCTGCTGCAGGCTGAACACGTTCCCGAAGCGGCGCCGCAGCTGCAGGCCAAAGGTCGAGGGTGTTTGGCAAGCCCAGGCCCCGCCAGGCTGTGGGCCCAGCCTCCTGGCGTTAGCCTCTGGGCACCTCTGGGCCCCTCTCCAGCAGCGAGCAACCGCAAGGACTTAATCTAGTCTTGTGAGCCCCGGGGGTTACATCCACTAGTTTTGAGGCTCTCAAGTTGGATGAGACCATCCTACTCACAGACCCAGCTAGGACTGTGCAAGTGTCACAAAATGGCCAGCAGGCCAAGTTAGCATCCTATTTTACAGGTGAAGAAACCCAGGTTCACAGAGGGGAGCAGGGAGGCCCAAGGTCTCATGGACGCAAAAGATTTGAACCAGATCACTGTGCCTCTCTCGACCTCAACTCACCTGATTTAAATAGGGCTCATGACCAGACATCTCCCCCATTCTCAAGACCTTTCCTCCCAACGTGACCCTCAGGGACTCAGACTCACATAATTTAAGAGTTGGTTGGCTGAATCCCCAGCCTTCGCCATCCTGTAAACCCCCCACCTGTGGCCTTTGTCCTCTCTGACCTCTGTTTGGAAAATCCAAACAGTTCTCGGGCCCTGAACAAACGCCCTCCCTCAGGAGGCCTCTCGAATCCGCCTCCTCTTCTTGGCCCAGTCCTCTTCCGGCCTGTGGCTTCACCCAGCGCCCACTGTCTGCTGCTAGGTGGGGCCCTAGGACCCCCGCTGTGCACTCCCCACCCCTCCATCCTCACCTGGTTGAAGCTGAGACATGGGTCCTCAAAGTCCACCTGCAGCAGGTTGCCCAGCACCGGCAGCGGCGTGGGGCCTGGTGGGTAGCGTGGGGCCCAGCGTGAGCGCCGGTGCATCAGGTCCAGCAAGAGCAAGAAGATGAGCACGGCCACGGCCAGGGGCCCCAGCGTGTCCCCAGACAGCAGCCCCATGGCTGCCTCCGTGGGCACTGCGTTCCTCACCACACCGGCACCCAGGACCAGCCCAGCGCGGCACTCTCACTCCACCTCCGGGGCTCCACCAGTCCGGGGCCTCCTTATAAAGGGAGCGGAGGACCAGCCTTTGCCCTCTGCCCTGAGGTGTGCTGTAGGGGAGACTGTGCTGCCAGAGGGTAGGAGAGGGGTCAAGGAGAGTCAGGCGCACGGGCTCCCACTGTCCCTCACGCGTGCTCTCCACGTGCTTCCGGAGGTGGCTGGAGAGCACGAGAAGTCCCCCGACCCCGGCCTGACTCCCCAGCTCGGCAGAGTCGAGGAAGAATCCAGGGTCTTGGGAATGGGTCTGCCATCACCTGCCGCCTGTCAGCCTCTAATGCGGCCACAGCCCCGTTCCCAGATCATGTCCCTGTCTTCCTCCTAGTGGCCTTCGCCTCCCAAGTATGTTCTGGTCCTTGCCTCGTGCTGGCGGGAGGACCTGATGACCGGAGGGACCACCGATAAAGTTCTTGGTGTCCCCTCACTTCCCATTGGTACACGCAACACACACACAGAATCACACACTCATGAACCACATTTACACACATTCACATCCTGACTAGCCCATGCTCACATGCATATCTACACACCCACACGACCACATCCACGAGTGCCTGTGTTACCACTTTCCACTCACAGAGACCCAGCAGCAAGGGCTCTAGTTCTCAGCGGCTGCCTGGAGTCAGCCGACCTCCCTGCACCTGGAGGCTGCTCTCAGGGATGCCGGCGCCTTCACCTGGCTGGCTGCTGCCTCAGTTTCCACCTGTTGTGGCTGAGGGAAGTTGTGTCCGGGGGTAGGGAGGCAGCAGGGTTGTTTTCTAAAACCCATGCATCCTCCCAAAACACATCCTTGCAAACTCCCCCCTCAAAACACATATAACCAAGTCATATCCTACAAAAGTGATCTTCAAATATTTACTTACATCTTTTGAATAGCTGTCCCCTCACACATTAGTAAGTTAATGTCTAATGTCTATCACAGATCAAAATACTTTAAAAATCTACCATTTCTACCATATTGTAAACACTGATATTTAAATATAATTACGTTACTCTTTTAAATGTTTTAACTAGTCTTTCTTCATCTACCTGCAGGCGTGGTGTACTACTCTTTTCAGGGGTCTTTGTGGAAAACAGCCCCTGCCCATGAGATTGCTGTGGAGTC
Organism: Ovis aries; assembly: GCF_016772045.2. Classification (NCBI taxonomy): domain Eukaryota; kingdom Metazoa; phylum Chordata; class Mammalia; order Artiodactyla; family Bovidae; genus Ovis; species Ovis aries. Next base: position 218,946,089 of record NC_056056.1, read on the forward strand.
ATCACAGGTGGGGACCTCTGTCAGGGGCTACGGGGACTGTCTCACGTAGCACAAGAGCGGTCATGCGGCTGGATCAGAAATGATTGACCAACTGTGTGTGTGTGTGTGAGGACTCTGGAGAAATTCCCTGTGTTCTCAGGAAAGTGTCAAACAAAGCCCCGCTCTCCACCCACATTCCCGCCCCCCCTCGGGCTGGCTGTATGGTCACCTCAGGGCTCCGTGGCCATAAGCTCATCTCAGGGTCCGTGGCAGGAACCTAGACGAACCGACAGGAACAGATGACCCCTACTGTGTGAGTAGCCTTGGAATATGGTTCCACATTTGCACGTGAAGGGGGTGGTGGTGAGCAGGACACCTGCCTGGGGTCACATATCCTCTTGGACACTGCAGGTCCAGGGACCTGTGACTGAAACCCCTACTCCCAGCCCTCAGTCAGGAAAACACACATGGAAGCTGGATGTCCACTGAGAGTCACTAGCCAGATTAGGGGTTGACAATCTGGTGAAACCTCGCAGCCCCCAGCAGCATTTGTGTGTGTGTGTTGGAGTATAGCCAGGAAACGTGACAGTTTCAGGTGAATGGTGAAGAAAAACTTTATTTTGTGCTGGGTTATAGCCAATTATAACCGGAGATCAAATTCCCAACATCTACTAGATCATGGAAAAAGCAAGAGAGTTTCAGAAAAACATCTATTTCTGCTTTATTGATTATGCCTAAGCCTTTGATTGTATGGATCACAATAAACTGTGGAAAATTCTGAAAGAGATGGGAATACCAGACCACCTGACCTGCCTCTTGAGAAATCTGTACGCAGGTCAGGAAGCAACAGTTAGAGCTGGACATGGAACAACAGACTGGTTACAAATAGGAAAAGGTGTACGTCAAGGCTGTATATTGTCACCCTGCTTATTTAACTTATATGCAGAGTACATCATGAGAAACGCTGGACTGGAAGAAATACAAGCTGGAATCAAGATTGCTGGGAGAAATATCAATAACCTCAGATATGCAGATGACACCACCCTTATGGCAGAAAGTGAAGAGGAACTAAAAAGCCTCTTGATGAAAGTGAAATGGAGAGTGAAAAAGTTGGCTTAAAGCTCAACATTCAGAAAACAAAGATCATGGCATCTGGTCCCATCACTTCATGGGAAATAGATGGGGAAGAGTGGAAACAGTGTCAGACTTTATTTTTCTGGGCTCCAAAATCACTGCAGATGGTGACTGCAGCCATGAAGTTAAAAGACGCTTACTCCTTGGAAGAAAAGTTATGACCAACCTAGATAGTATATTCAAAAGCAGAGACATTACTTTGCCGACTAAGGTCCGTCTAGTCAAGGCTATGGTTTTTCCTGTGGTCATGTATGGATGTGAGAGTTGGACTGTGAAGAAGGCTGAGTGCCGAAGAATTGATGCCTTTGAACTGTGGTGTTGGAGAAGACTCTTGAGAGTCCCTTGGACTGCAAGGAGATCCAACCAGTCCATTCTGAAGGAGATCAGCCCTGGGATTTCTTTGGAAGGAATGATGCTAAGGCTGAAACTCCAGTACTTTGGCCACCTCATGCGAAGAGTTGACTCACTGGAAAAGACTCTGATGCTGGGAGGGATTGGGGGCTGGAGGAGAAGGGGACGACAGAGGATAAGATGGCTGGATGGTATCACTGACTCAATGGACGTGAGTCTGAGTGAACTCCGGGAGATGGTGATGGACAGGGAAGCCTGGCGTGCTGCGATTCATGAGGTCGCAAAGAGTCGAACACGATTGAGCGACTGAACTGAACTGATAGCCAATTAACACTTTGTGGTAATTTTAGGTGACCAGTGAAAAACTCAGCCATACATGCACGTGTATCCATTCTCCCGCCTCCACCAGCAGCTCCCACTTTGTAGAGGAGGAAACTTAGGCTCCCAGAGGGACAGTGACTGGACCCAGGCTGCCCAAGGTGACATGTTAGAGGCACATGCCTGGTCTCTGGAGGCCCCCTGCTCTCCCTCTTTCGCTACTGGGAAGAGAAGAGTTTCATGGGGACAAGCTTCTCTGTGACCCAGCAGCACGGAGATGTGTGGGCTAGAGTTAGGAAGTGACTGTCAGAGGTTGGAGAGCCCCTAAGAAGGCCCAGGTGGGCGGGTACCTTAAGGATTCCCTAATAGCTCAGTGAGTGGAGAATTCGCCTGCAGTGCAGAAGACCCCGGTTCAATTCCTGGGTCAGAAAGGTCCTCTGGAAAGGGGAAGGGCAACCCACTCCAGTATTCTGACCTGGACAATTCCATGGACTGAATAGTCCGTAGGTTTGCAAAGAGTTGGACACGATTGAGCAGCTTTCACTTTGAGAGACAGAGTCCTAGGTTGTTTCCTTAATGTTTTTATTTTCATTGACCAAACTTGCATTTAAAAACTTTATTGACATCAAAGATATGTGTGTACATAGTTTGATGGATCAAAGTTTTAAGACTTGGAAAAAGTCTGCTGTTTGTCCTGATCCTCTTCACCCACAATTCTCACAGCCCAGGGTGGAAACCTTTCTGGTTGAAGCCGTTGATTTTGCCTCCTGTGTTCTAAATAGAAAGCTTATCCTGCTTTATCTAGATTGATGAGATTTAAACATTATCTAATGAATTATTACAACAAGAGGTGAGGATTTAGCTCTTGTAACAACTGAACACTTACTGCCACCTCCAACAGGCGTCTCACCTCTCTCCAGTCTTCCTCATGTTTATATCCTAGGTTTTGGCATTCTAAATGTTTTGAGTAAAGACATCTTTAGTTGTTAAAAGTTAAGAATTATTTTTGCTTTTTTTGCTGACTTTTATGACATTTTGGCTTTTAAATTCCTCTCCCACAAAGTGGGCTCTTTTTAATTCATTTTTTTTAAATTTAGGAACATTTAAATAGAGTGACATCCATGCTTTTTAGTGTACCGTCCTGTGAGTTTTGACAGATGTATACAACTGTGAAATTGCCACTATAGCCAAGATCCAGAACAGCTCCAATCAGTTCAGAAAAATCCCCCATGCTCACTAATACTAATTCCCCCATACTCACTAATACCCTTCCCCCTCTCCCAGCCCCTGGCACCCAGTGAATGGTTTTCTGGCCCCATAGTTTTGCCTTTGCAAGAGGGTCATGTCAATGGAAACATCCCAGTACCTAGTATTTATTTATCTGGCCACGCAGCAGGCCTGGGGATCTGGGTTCCCCGACCAGGGCTCAAATGCGAGCCCCTGCAGTGCAGGCACGGAGTCCTAGCCGCTGGGCCACAGGGCCGCCCCCGGGTGTGGCTCTGAGCCTCTCACTGAGCACAGGACGCCTGCGCGTGGTCCGCAGTAGTTTGTTCCTTCTCATTGCCCAGTAGCTGTCCTGAGTATGCATGCCCTGCGGTGTGGCCGCCGACTGGACGAGAAGCATTTGGATTGTTTCCAGTTTTTGGCAGTTTCAGATAAAACCACTGTAATGTTCATGTACAAGTTTTGTGCAAACATAGGTTTTTCTTTTACTCAGGTAAGCACCACGCAGGGGGTGCTGGGATCCTGTGCTAATGTGTACTTAGTTTCCTAGCAAACTGAAACTTTCCAAAGTGCTGGTATCCACTTTGCATTCTCTCCAGCAAAGAACGAGAGGATCCGTTTGATCCATATCATTTCCAGGATTTTCCTTTTTGAAAGTCATTCTAGTAGGCTTGGGGCATCATTTTGTTAAGCTCTATACTGAGGGTTTACATGTTAAAACTATGGAAACAGCATTTCTGAGTCAAGTAGTATGCTATCATCAGTCTTTCTGTATAGTTTTGATTTTCTCCTCTTTTTTAAACTTTAGTATCCCAGGGACGGGGGAGCTTGGTGGGCTGCCGTCTATGGGGTCACACAGAGTCGGACACGACTGAAGCAACTTAGCAACAGTAGCAGCAGCAGAACCTATAATTAATACATCTAAACTGTCTCTTAAAAACAATTAATCTCCTTGCTATACACTTAAGACAAGTTAGGTGGTTTATCAATATGATCATTTCGCTGGGGACATATTTCATGGAGCCCTCCACCCTTTTCCCTCCTGGACAGACATCCTTGAGGTCGGAGGCTCAGCTGTCCTGGGACCTCCCTTCACCGTCATTCTGGTGAGTACGTCACTTCGTTCACATGTGGAGCCCATGTTATCTTTTATTTTGGGGTCACCACAACCTGCAGTTGTGCTGAGGGGTTCAGTTCAGTTCAGTTCAGTCGCTCAGTCATGTCTGACTCTCTGCGACCCCATGAATCGCAGCACGCCAGGCCTCCTTGTCCGTCACCATCTCCCGGAGTTCACTCAGACTCACGTTCATCGAGTCAGTGATGCCATCCAGCCATCTCATCCTCGGTCGTCCCCTTCTCCTCCCGCCTCCACTCCTTCCCAGCATCAGAGTTTTTCTAATGAGTCAACTCTTCGCATGAGGTGGCCAAAGTACTGGTGTTTCAGCTTTAGCGTCATTCCTTCCAAAGAAATCCCAGGGCTGATCTCCTTCAGAATGGACTGGTTGGATCTCCTTGCAGTCCAAGGGACTCTCAAGAGTCTTCTCCAACACCACAGTTCAAAAGCATTAATTCTTCGGCGCTCAGCCTTCTTCACAGTCCAACTCTCACATCCATACGTGACCACAGGAAAAACCATAGCCTTGACTAGACTGACCTTAGTCGGCAAAGTAATGTTTCCGCTTTTCAATATGCTGTCTAGGTTGGTCATAACTTTTCTTCCAAGGAGTAAGCGTCTTTTAATTTCATGGCTGCAGTCACCATCTGCAGTGATTCTGGAGCCCCCAAAATAAAGTCTGACACTGTTTCCACTGTTTCCCACCTATTTCCCATGAAGTGATGGGACCGGATGCCATGATTTTGTTTTCTGAATGTTGAGCTTTAAGCCAACTTTTTGCTCTCCTCTTTCACTTTCACCAAGAGGCTTTGTAGCTCCTCTTCACTTTCTGCCATAAGGGTGGTGTCATCTGCATATCTGAGGTTATTGATATTTGTCCCGGAGGAGCTATCCCATATTGAAGATCAGGAACGGGGATGGTGAGCAGATACCCCTCATCCAAGGTAAGGAGCAGAGGCTGTGCTTTGCTGGAGCAACCGTGAAGAGATACACCCACGTCCAGGGTGCTGAGGGGTAGTCCTCAGATATTCCCGAGGGGTAGTCCTAGATATTACCTGTCTGAAAAGGTCTTACTGCGTATTTAAGTCAGTGTGACTATGTACAGAATTTCAGACTAGAAATAATTTTCTCGCAGATTTTGAAAATCCTCATTTTCTTCTGGTTTCAAAGATTGGTGCTGAAAAGTGTTACGAAACTTAATTGACGACTTTCTTCATATCTGGAAGTTTTTAGGTTCTTCTTTTCATCCTAGGTGTTTCAGTATTTAGTAATGACATCATCTGGGGTGGGTCTCCTTCATCCATTTTCCTGGAGACTTGGCGATTCCTTCTCTCTGCAATCTCAGGTGCTGCATCTTTGGGAAAATTCTCAATAACACATGAATGGTATTTATTTGGGATTTTCCCTGCACCCCAGTTTGTTGATTCTGTTCCTTCTTTCAGAAAGATCTATGATTTAGCCGTTGCAGTGCCTGATCTCTCTATTCTGGGAGAAACGTTTTCAATTTTATCCTCTACATTGTGATTGGATTTTTAATTCCCAGGATCATATTTCTGTTTTTGAAGAATTAGAAGTTGTAGGGACTTGCTAGTGGTCCACTGGTTAAGATTCCACCTTCTAATTCTGGGGATGCCAGTTCCATTCCTGGTAGGGGAACTAAGATCCTACAGACCATGGGGCAACTAAGCATGTGGCCAGCAACTAGAGAGAAACCTGTGCACATGGAGCTACAGGAAAAAAAAACCAAAATGCCCAAGCGCCGAAATGAAGAGTCCATGCACCACAACAGGCCCAATTGAGCCAAAATGAAATTTAAAAAGGAGTTAGAGGTTATTGTTGGAACATTGTTATTTTAGCACCAGTCCTTGTTTTGTGAATACAGCGTTTTATGTTTAAAGACATCAATCATTTGTTAGTGTGAAGCTTCCTGAAACCCTTCGCAGTCTTCGGTGTCTGCAGCATGCACTGACATAGACCAATGCGTGACTGAGCCCTTGACACGTCACCTCAGCCTTCTCTCTTTCTCCCTGTCATACAGCCCATCGGGGAGACCTTAAGGCCAGTGTGGGGGCCGATGGATAAGTGCTACCCCGTGACCACTCAGGGGGGTCAGGGCTGAGGACTCCTCCTCCCCTGGAGTGGGGTGGCTGTCCTGGGCCTCCTTGGTGGGCACACACACAGAGGATGGGCAGGCAGGGAAGGACCCTGGGCACTCTCAGCTGTATGTGATGGCCCGTTTCCCTCTGTAGAGACGCGGAGTCAGGAGTGGGAAGAAGCATGACTCTGAGGGAAGTGAGGCCTGGCCAGGAAGGACTGGGGGCTGGGGCTGTCACCTGTCAGTGCTCCCTGAGACAGGAACTTGTCCAGAGCATGGTCAGGGCCCCAGGGATAGAAGGGGTCTCCTTTAGGACACTAACAACCCGACCACACCTCGAGCTAAGGGAAGCGTTTCCCTGGAAAAACAAAGAGCTACACACTCTAAGTGTGCACAGAAGCAGGGGATACACACTCCAAGTGTGCACAGCAGGAGGAGATGCAGACTCCTCGTGTGCACAGAAGCAGGGGATACATACTCCAAGTGTGCACAGCAGGAGGGGATGCATACTCCAATGCACTCAGAATCAGGGGTACACACTCCAAGCGTGCACAGAAGCAAGGGATACACACTCCAAGCGTGCACAGAAGCAAGGGATACACACTCCAAGTGTGCGCAGAAGCAGGAGATGCATACTCCAAGTGTGCACAGAAGCGGGGGATGCGTACTCCAAGTGTGCTCAGCAGGAGGGGATACACACTCCAAGTGTACACAGCAGGCAGGGTTGTGCACTCCAAGTGTGCACAGCAGGAGGGGAGGCATAGGGCATCAGAGGGCCTTTTTGCCCATATAGCGCCCTCTTGCCCCTCCTTGCAGGCAGGCCATGAGCCCCAAGGCAATGGGAGGACCAAACGACACTGCCCCCAAGGCAGAAACTGCTGTCTTGCCTATGGAGGAGCAGCAGGTGGGGGACCCGGGGGAGGAACCAGTCAGCCTCATTCCTGGTGCGAAGGGGGTGACTGAAAAGGAAGAGGTGGCAGGGACCCCAGGATGGCAGGTAAAGAAGCCTGGTGCTCAACTGGAACACCGTCCCTGTGTGTGTCCTCCTGGGGAGCCCCTGGGCTCTGCAGGGTGGAGTGGAGAGGCCAGGCTCATACCACCGTGGCAACGGTTGGGGGAGGATGAGGCACCCCAAGATCACTGAGTCAAACTGCCATCCCAGTGAAGCAACAGCTCTGTGTGGAGCTGAGAGGTGTGACACGGTCTGAGTGGCTAGTGGATCTGAAACCTGGCCTCCCCTGACTTCTTGTGAAGTGAGGCCCGTTTCCCCAGCTGCACAACGTAGAACCAGCCTCATCCCGACCCATGCCCCTTCTCCCTTCCTAGGAGACTAAGAAGGCCCGAAAGGAGACGGCCGTGTACGTTTCAGGTAAGACAGCAGACCCCACCCTGTGCAGCAAGACTGCCCTGCTCCCTCATCACAGGGACCCTGCAGAAGGCACAGATACCTGACCTTCCTGGCCCAGGAAGGGGGCAGGGATGAAGCCCAGGTAGTCTGATGCCCAGTCTTTCCTGACTGAGCCCCCTGCGTCCTTCTTCCTTCTTGCGTTGAAAGGACTTGAGGCCACTCCCCTTGGGCTGCTGGAAGGTTTCTGCCCTTTTAGCAATGTTGACCTGTTCTTCTGGCAAAAGAGGATACCCTAGCCCTGGGCAAGGTTCCTTCCAGCACAGCACCCACAGGGCGTGTCTGATTGTGCTTTTTAGAAGCTTCCGAGGAGGACATCGTGGAGGAAAGGCCCGGGGGCTGCGTCCCCCAGCTCCTGAGAAAGCTCTGGCTGGGATGGTTCCCAGCCTCTGACATCCCCAAGACTCGGAGCCACGAGTGACCCTGTGTCCAATAAATCCACAGTTGTTGCTTCTGCAGGCCCGGTTTCCTCCTTTCAGGGTCCTCAAGTTTCTGCAAACTCAGTGTGGCTTCGTCCACAGCCCCTGTGCCAACAAGCTGCAGGAACACCACCTCCTGCTGAAGGAGGAAACAGACAGAGCTGGACTCCATCTTAAGCCAGGCTGCAAACATTAGGCTACAAGCATGGCTCCCCTCCCAATGGACTCTGAACTTTGTACCCTGGTCTATGGTAATGGCATACCAATGGAAAACCAGACCCCTGGGATAAAAGAGCCTCAGGACTTGTACTTGGACTCTCCGTTGCCTAAAAGAATATGCTAATTATCTCTGTAACAGAACAAAGTCATTAATTCCATTATGTTCATTGGGATATGACCACAGTCCTATTGATAAATGTCCACTATTTATCTAGTCTTGTGGCACATGAATCATGGGCTAACTTTGATCATATCTCTCTTTTACCTTGTCCAGACTAGTTTCAAGGAATTTGGGGAGGTGGGTTTGAGCAAGTACACTTAGGGTATATAAGGTTTTCACAAAAACTGGTCGAGTCCTTAGCTAAGAGGAGACTCTGCCTTGGCCCACCAGTGTAATAAAGTGCACTCCGCTATCTGCATTGTCCTTCTGAGTGAGTTTGTTTCCCGGAACACGTGGCTACAATGTTTGGTACATGGGCCAGGAATCTCCTCACTTTGAGGAGATAAGTCCCATTTACTACTCCGAGGCTTTGTGGCTCAGATCTTCTAGAAGGGGGAAGGCACCTCACCCTTTGGAAGGATTCTGCTTCTCAACGCCCGGACCTATCATGTTAGCAGGTAGTGGACAGCAGCAGGGGAACTGAACACTCAGGTGAGGAGGAACCCACCCGGCAGGGTGGAAGAGGGGGCCTGAGCATCCCCCTGGGAGGGACTAGAAGGGGCACGGACCCACAGGAGACTGGAATAGGCAGGCGGCGATTGCTTGGTACACAGGTCGATGAGCCTGCTAGGGCTTAGGAAGTGAATTTGTAAAGGTCATTTAGGAGGTGTGTCCACGCCGACTTAGGGAAAATTATTACCAGCGATCGCCAGGAGATTTTTAGAATAGGAAACTGGTCCTTGTATGCCTGTATTCTGCCTTTCCCCAGGAGGTGTCCCATCTGCTGTGAAATTCTTGACCCCCTCGGAATTGTTAGGCTAGATAGGGGTATACATAAGTGAGTATGAATTGGCTTTTCCGGAGATGGCCTGGGACATGGGATATTTAACCCATCTGTGTTTTCATCTGCACCTGATCAAGCCCACCAAGGTAGAATGAACTTTAAGGGACAAACAATCTTGGACCACGTGGTGTTCTGGTTCATCTATGCTGACCAGCAGGTGAAGACACACCAATCCCCTTCTCCCTCTGGGACCTGGCAGGTGAGGCTCTTCTTACCCCAGTTAGGAAGGAGGTAGAATGGCAATTTAAGTGTCACTGAGTGGCAATACCAGAAGTACACATGGTACTGAGAACTTCATAGACAGAACTGCTGGGGTCCAGCCCTGGTGGATCCAGGGAATTAGAAGCGGGGACAGCGTTGGCGAGGAAAACTTATTTATTTATTAATATAAGATTAGATTAGGAAGAAATAGTGTAGTAGGAAAATTAAGTGGAGAAAGAGGGCTGAATAACTTGGATTACGTGGAAGACCAATAAAATTGCAGACAAGGAATCTGCACCATCTACGTTGGGCCACCGGCTCTTGCTTGAATATCTAAGGGTGCCTCGCCTTAGGCTCCCTTTTGTGCGGGTTTTAACAGCCAGGGCAAGTAAGTAGACTTAGCGAGCCTCCGCGCCCCAGATGGGAATTCAGCCTGAAATTTAAGCAAAGAGGAGAGGGAGGGAAAGGGTAAAAAGGAGAGAGAGACACGGGGAAACCAGTCCAGCGACCTGCTCCAGAGCCCCTATTGTCTAGAAAGGCCTTTTATACCTTTTTTTGTACATAGAGATCAATGGGTAACACAAAGTTATGCATCGTTAGCAGTCCAGATTCTTATCAAAACGAGGCTTTTCTCTCTGCATACCTAATTGTATACACAAGTCTTAGGTAATTTACATCATCTTCTGGCCAAAAGGGCCAATTAACATTTTACAGCCTTTTTTCTGATAAGGGTTTGTCAACCAGAAGACTTATTTGCGTTGATCCACCCAAAGTCTGGTGCCATTCTCAGAAAGCACTAAATAAAGTTACATTCTTACATAGCAAGGACACAAGAGGAGTGCAGTGATATATAACAAAGAAAAAAGTAATTAACTCAAAAGTCTAGTGTTGCTAACATCAAAACTACTATATATCTTTTTTCAATCCCTTTTACATTGATTAACATCCTCCCAGGTGCCTAAAAGATAGAGAATATGGAGGTCTGGCAGGCAATCATTAAGTCAACAGTGAAAACTCGTCACCAATATGATTTTTAACTCTTTAGAAAAGGCTCTGTTTCTTTAAGATGCTTTTAAGCTTTGTGCCTCTCACAGTTGGAGGGAGGGGGGGTGTAAACCATTCACAAGCTGTAAGAGGTCCAGGGAACCTGTTAGGCAAGCTAGAGAGCTATCAGAGGGGGTTTAACTGAAACATCCCTTTCAAATGCAGAAGACTAAAGCCCTGAGTTGACTTTTTTCCAGAAAATATCAGAAGAGTGGAAAAGCAGAGTACAAAAGCCGGCAGATTTTTGTTGTTTTTTTTGTTGTTGGGTTACATGCTCAGGAAATTCCAGGGGGACCCCTGAAGTCTGATCACGACCTTGCGTATGTCAGCTTCCTTCCTCATGACCTTGTCACGGGCGGAATTCCTCACACTGGCTTCCCGCACAGAACGAAAAGGAAAAGTAGAAGAAGGCCCGAGAAGGTAAGCAAGATGAGGGGAAGTGAATCTAGGACAACTGTACTGGAGTGCAGGATTAAAAATTTAGAGAAGGGATTTGGAGGAGACTATGGGGTGAAGATGACGCCTAACCGCCTTCACATACTCTGTGAGGTGGAATGGCCCCCTATGGGAGTAGGACGGCCGCCAGAGGACACCATGAACTTAAAAATAGAGGAAGCAGTCTATACAGCAGTCACAGGAGAGCCAGGACACCCAGATCAATATCCATATAGGGACTCATGGCTGGGTTTAGCTCAAGACCCTCCTACTTGGACAAGGTTCTGTATCCAGGAGGGAAAGGGAAAAATATCAATGGCACAAAAATTGACTGATGATAGAAAAGGAAATTCTATGGGATGTGGACGGGGATGAACTGACCCCTCCCCCGTACTGGACAATGACGCGCCCACTGGCCCAGTGCTCGACCAGGATCGGAGGCTGCCTTAATGCCCGATCCAGGGCCAGGTGAAGTCCTGCAGCAGCCGCTGCTCCTCCGCCAGCTCTCCCCGAGGTCACAGAGCCACCACCTTGGCAGGCTCCGATCCTAGTGACAGAAGCCTCTGGCCAGCACTTCCAGGATCCGGCTTCAGCCAGACCGCCCAAGCTATACCCACCTCTCCTGGTGAGTACTGACAAGAAGGGGAGGGAGACATTGGAATTAAGCAGAGACTGCGCTCTCCCAGAGCACCGGAGGGAACCAAAGAGAACAGACAAGAGATTTGCAATGCTAGCTATCTATCTCGGGCCCTCCGTTAAACCTCCTTTGCCCCGGGGACAGGACAGTCCTTCAACTGGTCCCAACAGAGACCCCAGGCCCAAAACCATTGTGCCCAGTGCCGAGCTTTTGGCCATTGGAAGAATGAATGCCCTAAGGTAGGGAAAGAAGAGGAAGCTCCCCCAGTTGTGGGGCTTGCTGACTTGGAAATTAAATAGGGCTGCCGGGGCTCAGAGATACCAGGTCCCGGAGAGCCCATGGTAACCTTAAAAGCAGGGGACCAAAACATTGACTTCATGGAGGATACAGGAGCAGAACTGTCAGTAGTAAAACCTGTGGCACCACTGTCCAAAAAGACTACCGCTGTAACTGGGGTATCGGGAGAAGAGAGGATTAAATCGTTTTGCCAGCCCAGAAAATGTCAGATGGGGGGGCACCAAGTGATTCATGAATTCCTCTACATTCCTGAGTGCCCAGTACCCCTGTTGGGAAGAGACTTGTTCTCCAAACTAGGAGCACAAGTGACTTTCTCCCCTGAGGAGAGGCCCACCTTCTGGATGGACACTTCGACTTATTTGCTCTCTTTCTCAAGAGCCCCCCAAGATGAGTGGAGGTTGAATGAGCCTCTGAAGGAAGAACCGGGTGGGCCGGAAGAGCAAGAGATAGAGCTAACTCAATTATTCCCCGAGGTCTGGGCTAAAGACAAGCCCCCTGCCCCCTAGTCTGGCTAAACATCAAGCCCCAGTGATAATAGAACACAAACCAGGCACCATCCTGTTTAGAAAGCACCAGTACCCGCTACCGATAGACGCATGGGCCGGCATACTGCCCCACATCAATAGACTGAAACAGGCGGGCATTCTAGTAGAGTGCCAATCGGCTTGGAATACGCCAATCCTGCCAGTCAGAAAGGAAGGAGGACAGGGCTATAGGCCTGTACAGGATCTCAGGCTAGTCAACCAGGCTGCTGTGACTTTACACCCCACTGTTCCAAACCCCTGTACCTTACTGAGCCTCCTCCCACCGAGGACTCAAGTTTATACCCGCCTGGATCTCAAGGATGGCTTCTTCTGCGTATGCCTCGCCCCAGCGTCACAGCCCATCTTTGCCTTTGAATGGGAAGATCCATTGGGGGCACCAAACCACAGCTCACCTGGACTCCCCCACAGGGGTTTAAGAACTCCCCAGCCATCTTCAGGGAAGCCTTGGCTTCTGGCCTGGACTCATTCCATCTGGAAGAGTATGGATGTTGGCTCCTACAATATGGGGATGGCCTGCTGCTGGCCGCTGAGACCAAGGAAAAGTGCTGGGAAGGGACAAAAGCACTGCTCCAGCTGCTGATGGAAGCAGGTTCCCGGGTGTTGAAGAAGGAGGCACAGATCCGCAGGGAGGAGGTAAGGTCGCTGGGGTTTGTTTTAAGGAAGGACACAAGGGTCCAGACCCTAGTTGGGTCCTATACACTGATGGCACCAGCCTGATACAACAAGGACAACAGCCGTCAGGTTAGCCAAAGCGGAAGGGCCGTCAAGACTGAAAAGGGGTGGTGGGAATTGCCAAGTGGCAAATTATTGGTACCAAAGGAGCTGGCACACACTCTGGTAGCCAAACACACCAAGCGACCCGCCTAGGCCAGGCTGCCTGCTCACAGGTTAACGCTGCCTCTCGGCTATTCAGACAAAAACCTCCGGGCATTCAGCTGAAAGGCACGCTGCCCTTTGAACACCTGGGAGTGGACTTCACTGAAATGAAACCTCACCGACACTACTGTTACCTGCTGGTCAAGGTGTGTACGTTCTCAGGATGCGTAGAAGCTTTTCCTACCTGGACTGAAGGAGCATCAGAAGTAGCCCACTGCCTGCTTAGGGAAATAGTTCCCAGATTTGGACTTCCTACCAGCATTGGTTCAGACAATGGTCCGGCTTAAAGTAGCTGATTTAGTACAACAAGTAAACAAAACTTTACACATCAAATGGAAACCGCACACTGAATATAGGCCCAGAGACGGTGGAATGAACCAACCGGACATTAGAGAGACTCTCCAAGTGGATCATAGAGACTGACTGCTCCTGGGTGGACTGGCTTCCGACGGCTCTGCTCAGACTCAGGATGACCCCACAGTCCCAAGGCTATTCTCCATACGAAATTGTGTATGGGAGGCTCCCTCCCATAATAATACAGGTGTCAACAAATTTGCCTCAGGTAAGGGGGGATAGGATTTCACAGCAGATGGAACTGGGTAAGGTAATAAATCGGGTAACTAAGTTTGTACAAGAAAGGGTGCTGTTCCCCCTTGGGGAACAGATTCATGAGTTTACGCTTGGTGACCAAGTACGGGTCAAATATTGGACACATGATCTGCTAGCCCCTTGGTGAAAGGGCCCTCATGTTATTCTAACTACCCCTACTGCAGTTAAAGTGGCAGGTACTGCCCCTTGGATCCATCATACGAGGGTGAAGAGGACATACCGCGCAGACCCAAAAAACGCTGAGTGGACTGCACAAAGGGACCCCGCTGACCCTCGAGAGACTAAGACCATCCTTAAGAAGAAGGGAAAGAAGACCCTGGACGAGCCCCTTCAGGATAAAGCTGCACAATCAGCTCCTGCTGCTTGGCTCATCAACGTGATTTTGATTTTAACTTCCCTTTCAACTCAGGACAAAGTTTTCATCTCATGGGCACATTCCTACGCAGACTTCCGCAACACTTCCAGCTGCTGGTATGTGGGGCTATGCCTCTGACAGTGATGGAGGGTCTTCCTTGGTGGGTGTCACCGCTCTGCCAAGGAGATTTTAAACCACTCTGCTCTTTTCTGGGATGACAAAAAGAGACTTTCCTCTCTCTTGTCAATCATAACCTCTCCTTGCTCTCTTGGTGTAAGACCTACAGTCAGTCAATAGACTCGGGTCATGGGGTTACATTTGACACAAATGCCAGTGTAACAAAAGACTAACCTACAACAAGCCCCGGTAAATCTACCTGATTTACATGCTAGGTGGACAAGATCTGTGTTTCAATGGTCCCTTATTCGTACCCTCTATCGGGACAACAGATATTATGATTAAAGTAGAGGCCTTGACTAATTTTACAAAACAGGCCCTCCTAGATAGAACAATAGCCATCCAAGCCTTAAATGAAAGCAAATCCAAAATGAGAAAAGCGGTAATTCATAATGGAATGGCTTTGGACATACTCACAGCTGCTCAAGGAGGGACCTGTGCCATAATTAAGGTTGAATGTTGTGTATACAGTCCTGACTTATCTGGCAATTTTCGCCTGCTTTAGATGACATGAAAAACCAGGTACAAGCAATGTCAAATGAAAACCTTCCTTTCTGGACTTCGGTCCTATCTTGGGTGAAGGGCGATTGGTGGAAAACTATATTAGCCACTGTTGTAGTTGCCTTGATAGTTCTGCTTTGTGGACCCTGAATTTTACAATGTATTATGAACTTTGTAACCCAAAGGTTGATGTCATTCTCCCAAATTGGCGGTCGGAGAGCCAGGGTGCAATATATCCCTATGAGTGATGCTCATAATATGAGTTAAGAGCATCAAGAGGGGGGAATGAAGGAGGAAACAGACAGAGCTGGACTCTGCCTCAGGCCAGGCTGCGAACATTAGGCTACACGCATGGTTCCCCTCCACCATAGGACTCTGAACTGTGTGCCAGGCCTAGAGAAATGGCATACCAATGGGAAACCAGATCGCCCTGGATAAAAGAGCCTCAGGACTTGTACTTAACTCTCCATTGCCTAAAAGAATATGCTAATTATCTCTGTAATAGAACAAAGTCATAAATTCCATTATGTTTATCGGATTATGACCACAGTCCTATTGATAAATATCCACTGTTTATCTAGTCTTGTGACACATGAATCATGGGCTAACTTTGATCAATCTCTCTTTTACCTTGTCCAGACTAGTTTCAAGGAATTTGGGGAGGTGGGTTTGAGCGAGTGCACTTAGGGTATATAAGGTTTTCACAAAAACTGGTCGAGTCCTCGGCTAAGAGGAGACTCTGCCTGGGCCTGCGGGTGTTATAAACTGCACTCCGCTATCTGCTTTGTCCTTCTGAGTGAGTTTGTTTCCCGGAACCCATGGCTACAACACTGCCACTAAGCCCACGACAGTGGGTATTCTGGAGACTCAAGGGGGCCCTGGCTGGTGTTCTGAGTCAGTGCCAAGGGACAGACAAGTTTCCCTGAATGTCAAAAGCTGACTGTCATGAAGGCACAACTGGCTTGATCAGGGGCTGGTGCTTCTGGCCTGCCTGACTGGTGTCTCCCAGCTCTTAACCTCAATGTGCCAAGAAGTCTGCCCAAGACTCTGGTGAGCAGACAGTCATTAGAGCCCTTGGCTGGTGTCTGTGTGAGCTCAGTCCAGACCAGACTGGGGGCAGGAGCTGGAGAATGGGGGTCCCTGCCCTTGGCCGGGGCTCCAGGCTGAGAAGGTCACAGCCTCAGAGTCGGTGCAGGAACACAGGACCCGGCAGCCATCAGAGGCAAACCTCCTACTGGCTGAAGGGGAAACAGAAGCCCAAGGTCACATGGTGTCGTAGCACAGCAAGGACGAGAGACAGGGTGTCCTCCTCTGAGCTCTGAGGGCTTCCTTCTGCTCTGCCATCCCACTGTCCCAGGATCCGAGGTTGACCCTGCCCCAGGGCACGGCCGCGATCCACACGGGCTCATTTCCGGCCCCTGCCTAGTTTCCTGAGAGCCCGGCCTCACCTGGCCCCTCAGAGGATGGAGCCCCGGGTTGGAGCCGAGCTCTAGCGCGGCCTTGAGTGGCAACTCCTACTGGGCAGGGGCTGGGGGATGAGTGTCCTTAAGGGGCAGGGAAAGGGGGCCCATCCTATAAAGAGGCCCAGGGAGGTGGCTCCCTCCTGGGAAGAATTCCTGCCTGACGAGCACTGACCGTTGGGGGCTCACCTGGCATATCACTTCCCAGTGTCCCCTCCCCACCTTCTGGGGCCGCAGACTTGAGGTGCTGGCTGCAGCCTGTGGAGCAAGGTGAGTTTGGCTGGGCCTGAAATGTGGGTGTCTGAGCTGATGGGCCCCCTTATCCCATAGGGGCCTGAAATCTCTCCCCAGCCTATGTGAGCTCCTCCCAGCAGAAGCCAGGACCTATTTATATAAGCTTTGTCACTATGCCCGGTAACCAATTTTAGCTCTCCAGGGTGACTGGGAATAAGCCTCAGTACACCCATCTCACAGTACACCCCAGGACACTCTGAGCCTCAATACACCCATCTGTTAAACGGTGTCAAATGCCAGGTAAGGATGAATCAGGCTGGGAGGTGGGGCTGGTTTTGGGGAGACTGCTGAGGCCACATGACTGCCAGGGGCTGGTCAGGGGACCAGGGGGGACTCAAGTCAGGAGGGAGACACCAGACACCGGTTTATTGAGCATCAGGGCTATGGCTGAGGAGCGGGTTGGGGCAGGGTGCCTGCCTCTAGCGGGGCACCGCACAGAGCTGGTAGGGGCTGGGGTCACCAGGAAGGCAAAGACACCATGGTCGCTGGGGCAGGGCTGCCCGGCAGACACCGAGAAGCTGAAGTGCTGCAGGAGGCTGGTGAAGAAGAGGAAGAGCTCCATGCGGGCCAGGGGCTCCCCGAGGCATGCGCGGCGGCCTGTGGGTGGGCACGGGGGCTCTGTGAGCCAGGGTCTCCCCCTCCAAGAGCCCTCAGAATGGGGAAGCAAACCGGGCACCCCACCCCACCCCCAGGTACCTGCGGAGAAGGGTATGAAGGCCTCCTGCTTGACGAAGCGGCCCTGGGCATCCAGGAAGTGCTCCGGGTGGAAGCGGAAGGGCTTCTCCCAGACGGTCTCATCCTTCAGCACTGACGACAGGTTGGTGATGAGTGTCGTCCCCTGGTGGCAAATGTCTGGCATGGGTGGGTCTCGATTGGTGAGGGGTGCCCAGACCCTGCCACTAAACACACATGGCACACACACTGCCTGGCACACACCCGAACTCTTCAAGTAACCCTCAGCCCAAGACGCTTCTCAGCACCGTCCCTCTGCCCGTGGCAGGTGCCCTTACTTCCCCTCAGAGCCCGGGCTCCAACGCTGAGACATGTTCTAGTTTGTCTTCCCTCCTGACCGGGGGCTCTGAGTGGACAGAGTCAGCCCTGCTCTGCTCTCGTCCACGCCCACCCAGGCTGGGACATTAAGTACCTTGGCCATGAGGATGGGGTGGCTTGGATTCCAGTCCTGGCCGACCTGGCAACACTCACTGCAGCTACCAGGTGGCAGGTGGTGTGGAGGCGGGGTTGGGAGAGCCGCAGGCCTACCTTTGGCACGTAGAAGCCCTGCAGCTCGATGTCACGGGATGTCATGTGGGGCAATCCCAGGGGGATGATGTCCGCAAAGCGTTGCACCTCATGGACCACGGCCACGGTGAAGGGCATGAAGGCCTGATCCCCCATCTCTGGTCGCCTCACCTTTCCGATCACCTCATCGATTTCCTGCTGGACCCGTCCTGGAAAACAAGTGTCCTCGTGGTGGTCAGAACCAAGGGCTGGCCTCCTGCCTCCTCCTGACACCCGGGTAGCACTGCATCTACTTGGAGGAGTGGCTGTGACATCGGAGCTGAGGCTCAGGCCCTGCACAGACCTGGTGCTGGTGGCCAAATCAACCGAGCTCAGAGGCCTCGGGCTGTCCTCGTCCCCCCAGCACCAACCCCAGGCTGGACTCACGCTGCACGTCTGGGTGCAGGATCATGAGGAGGAGGGCCCAGGCCAGCGTGGTCGAGGTGGTGACCATCCCAGCGGAGAACAGGTCGGTCACCACCAGGCGCAGGTTCTCATCATTGAAGCTGCTCTCGGGGTTCCCCTTGGCCTGGGTCACACCAGGAAGGTAAGCTCAGGGACAGAGGTGAATCCCCACATGGCCTCCCACCCTGCTCTGGTCAGCCCAGGTGTCTGATCCCTGGGTGATACAGAGCCCCGAGTTTGCCTCCTGGCCCTCAACACACATCTGTCTTCTGATCACCTTACCTCCTTCATCTCATCCAGGAAGGCATCGGTCAGGTGTCGGGGTGGCTGGGTTGGGTCCCGGGTCATCTTCTGCTCGGTGATCAACTCATCAATCAGGGCCATGAAGGCCTTCAGCCCCGGGAAGACCTTGGCGGCTAGCCCTGGGATGCGCAGGATCACGGGCACAGCTTCCACCACCTGTGCGGGTCACAGCCATGGGTCCCTGGGACCTCCTGGTGCTCAGGCGCTCACCAGTCAAGTCCTAGCTTCCTCCAGTGTCTCCACCATCGACCTTGTTCCTCCCTAAGTTCAGACCCTGCCCCTCTCTCCTGGCCCTGAGCCCAAAAGATACACCTAAAATGTACATATCGTGGGTACCGGTCCCTTCCAGTGAAAGCGTACTCCCACCCCTAAGTGCGCTGAGATCGCCAGGCCTCTCCTACCTGGGCTGTCTGCCATCTCCCACTTCCAGACCTTTTCCTTGCAGGTGCCTATCCCGGAAAACCCTTTCTTGCACTGGCCCTCTACACAAGTCCTCCTCCGGGGGAGGGACTTGCTGGAGGACCGAGGCCGCCTCTACAGAGCTCCTTTCCCGCACCTGGCGCACTAAGCCAGACTCCTCTTTCAATATGTCCTCCATCATGTCCAACAACTTGATGATGCGAGGATCGTTGTACTCGAAGCGGAACCCGAAGGTCAAGGAGGCGATCACGTTGCTCACTGCTTTATTCAGGAGGTCCTTGGGGCTAAAGGGGCGTCCTGGAAGGGGACAGTGCAAGGTAGGGCACGCCTCCATCTCTTCTTTCCCAGACCTCTCCAAACCTCCCAGACCTCCGTGTCCCTCAGCCCCAGCACTCACCGGCCTGGTCTGCGAAGGCGGCACAGAGGCACGAGGCCTCCTCAGTCACCCACTGCTCCAGTGACTTCTTCCCCAGGCCGAAGTTGCGCAGGGTGGACAGGGAGAAACGCCGCTGCTCTCGCCAGGCCTTCCCATATCGCGCCAGGATCACTCCTGGGGGCGGGGCGGGCATGTGGGCGTGGCTCTGGCCTGGCCCCGCCCCTCCCGGGGATCTGCTCACATCCCCGCCCCCGTGGGTGAAGTTCTCGGGGTTGCCCGCCCACACTGGCCTGGCCCTCCCCTTCTAAATCCCGCCCACTTTGACACCCCTTTCCATCGGGAACAGGTCCCATTCTCTGTCGGCAGCATTGCTCCCCGAGTCACCCCTGCTTGGCGCCCGTCTTGGCTCCACTTTCTATTTTGCTCACGGCGACCTGGTTCCACCTGGGGAAGGTCCTGGCCTGCTCCTGCACTACCTACCCCGACATTGTCCTCTTTCCTGCCCACACCGACGTCTCCTTAGCGTTCGCAGTGACCCTGGGCCGCCCTCTCTTAGAAAGCCCCCGCCCTCAGCCTCATCCAATTTCTCCTTCCCCAACGCTTGGCCCAGTCTCCGTTCTCAAGCTGCCGCCCCCTCAAATTGGTTGGCTCTTTCCTGCACCGAATTTCCACGACTCTGCCTCCACCTGCAGGGACGCGGCCTGCCCTCTCCACTTGCCTTCGGCGCGCGGCCCGTAACCCACGTGCTCGTAGACAGCCGGAGGTGGACGGTCGGAAGTGTCCTGGTTGCAGTACACCAGCGCTTCGCGCACAGCGGCCAGCCCGTTGAGCACGACTACCGGCGTCCAGACCTGCTGCAGGCTGAACACGTTCCCGAAGCGGCGCCGCAGCTGCAGGCCAAAGGTCGAGGGTGTTTGGCAAGCCCAGGCCCCGCCAGGCTGTGGGCCCAGCCTCCTGGCGTTAGCCTCTGGACACCTCTGGGCCCCCTCCAGCAGCGAGCAACTGCAAGGACTTAATCTAGTCTTGTGAGCCCCGGGAGTTACATCCACTAGTTTTGAGGCACTCAAGCTGGATGAGACCATCCTACTCACAGACCCAGCTAGGACTGTGCAAGCGTCACAAAATGGCCAGCAGGCCAAGTTAGCATCCTATTTTACAGGTGAAGAAACCCAGGTTCACAGAGGGGAGCAGGGAGGCCCAAGGTCTCATGGATGCAAAAGATTTGAACCAGATCACTGTGCCTCTCTCAACCTTAACTCGCCTGATTTAAATAGAGCTCATGACCAGACATCTCCCCCATTCTCAAGACCTTTCCTCTCAACGTGACCCTCAGGGACTCAGGCTCACATAATTGAAGAGCTGGCTGGCTGAATCCTCAGCCTGTCGCCATCTTGTAAACCCCCCACCTGCTGGCCTTTGTCCTCTCTGACCTCTGTTTGGAAAATCCAAACTGTTCTCGGGCCCTGAACAAACGCCCTCCCTCAGGAGGCCTCTCAAATCCACCTCTTCTTGGCCCAGTCCTCTTCCGGCCTGTGGCTTCACCCATGGCCCTCTGTCCTCTGCTAGGTGGGGCCCTAGGACCGCCGCTGGGCACTCCCCACCCCTCCATCCTCACCTGGTTGAAGCTGGGACACGGGTCGTCAAAGTCCACCTGCAGCAGGTTGCCCAGCACCGGCAGCGGCGTGGGGCCTGGTGGGTAGCGTGGGGCCCAGCGTGAGCGCCGGTGCATCAGGTCCAGCAAGAGCAAGAAGATGAGCACGGCCACGGCCAGGGGCCCCAGCGTGTCCCCAGACAGCAGCCCCATGGCTGCCTCCGTGGGCGCTGCGTTCCTCACCACACCGGCACCCAGGACCAGCCCAGTGCGGCACTCTCACTCCACCTCCGGGGCTCCACCAGTCCGGGGCCTCCTTAAAAACGGAGCGGAGGACCGGCCTTTGCCCTCTGCCCTGAGGTGTGCTGTAGGGGAGATTGTGCTGCCAGAGGGTAGGAGAGGGGTCAAGGAGAGTCAGGCGCACGGGCGCCCACTGTCCCTCACGCGTGCTCTCCACGTGCTTCCGGAGGTGGCTGGAGAGCACGAGAAGTCCCCCGCCCCCGGCCTGACTCCCCAGCTCGGCAGAGTCGAGGAAGAATCCAGGGTGTTGGGAATGGGTTCTGCCACCACCTGCCGCCTGTCAGCCTCGAATGCGGCCACAGCCCCGTTCCCAGAACGTGTCCCTGCCCTCCTCCTAGTGGCCTTCGCCTCCCAAGTATGTTCTGGTTTTGCCCCGTGCTGGTGGGAGGACCTGATGACCGGAGGGACCACCGATAAAGTTCTTGGTGTCCCCTCACTTCCCACTGGTACACACAACACACACACAGAATCATACACTCATGAACCACGTTTACACACATTGACATCCTGACTAGCCCATGCTCACATGCATATCTACACACCCACACGACCACATCCCCGAGTGCCTGTGTTACCACCTTCCACTCACAGAGACCCAGCAGCAAGGGCTCTAGTTCTCAGCGGCTGCCTGGACTCAGCCGACCTCCCTGCACCTGGAGGCTGCTCTCAGGGGTGCCGGCGCCTTCACCTGGCTGGCTGCTGCCTCAGTTTCCACCTGTTGTGGCTGAGGGAAGTTGAGTCTGCGGGTAGGGAGGCAGCAGGGTTGTTTTCCAAAATCCATTAGTGAAAGTGAACTTGCTCGGTCATGTCCGACTCTTTGCGACACCGTGGTCTGTAGCCTGCCAGGCTTCTCCTTCCATGGGATTTTCCAGGGAAGAGCACTGGAGTGGGGTGCCATTTACTTCTCCCGAAGATCTTCCCGACCCAGGATAGAACCTAGGTCTCCCGCATTGTAAGCAGACGCTTTACTGTCTGAGCCACTAAAATCCAGGCATCCTCCCAAAAAACTCCCAAACTCCCCCCTCAAAACACATATAACCAAGTCATATCCTACAAAAGTGATCTTCAAATATTTACTTATAACTTTTGAATAGCTGTCCCCTCATACATTTATAAGTTAATGTCTAATGTCTTTCATCACACATCAAAATAATTTAAAAATCTACCATTTCTGCCTTATTTTAAACACTGATATTTAGATATAATTGTGTTACTCTTTTAAATGTTTTAACTAGTCTTTCTTCATCTACCTGCCAGCGTGGTGTACTACTCTTTTCAGGGGTCTTTGTGGAACCAGCCCCTGCCCAATAGATTGCTGTGGAGTCGTCACAGGTGGGGACCTCTGTCAGGGGCTACGGGGACTGTCTCACGTAGCACAAGAGCGGTCATGCGGCTCGATTGGTAATGATTGACCAACTGTGTGTGTGTGTGTGAGGACTCTGGAGAAATCCCCTGTGTTCTCAGGAAAGTGTCAAAGAAAGCCCCGCTCTACCACCCCCATTCCCGTGCCCCCTCGGGCTGGCTGTATGGTCACCTGGTGAAACCTCGCAGCTCCCAGCAGCATTTGTGTGTGTGTGTTGGAGTATAGCCAGGAAACATGTGACAGTTTCAGGTGAACCATGAAGGGAAACTCTATTTTGTCCTGGGGTATAGCCAATTACCACGTTGTGAGTTTCAGGTGGCCAGTGAAGGGACTCAGCCATACATGCACGTGTATCCATTCTCCCCGCCTCCACCAGCAGCTCCCACTTTGTAGAGGAGGAAACTTAGGCTCCCAGAGGGACAGTGACTGGACCCAGGCTGCCCAAGGTGACACGTTAGAGTCACATGCCTGGTCTCTGGAGGCCCCCTGCTCTCCCTCTGGCGCTACTGGGAAGAGAGGAGTTTCATGGGGCCAAGCGTCTCCGTGACCCAGCAGCTCGGAGACGTGTGGGCTACGGAGTTAGGGAGTGACTGTCAGAGGTTGGAGAGCCCCTAAGAAGGCCCAGGTGGGCAGGTGCCTTAGGGCTCCCCTAATAGCTCAGTGGGTAGAGAATTCACCTGCAGTGCAGAAGACCCTGGTTCGATTCCTGGGTCAGGAAGATCCACTGGAGAAGGGATAGGCTACCCACTCCAGGATTCTTGGGCTTCCCTTGTGGCTCAGCTGGTAAGGAATCCACCTGCAATGCGGGAGACTCTGTTGGATCCCTGGGTTGGGAAGATCCCCTGGAGAAGGGACTTCTCCAGGAAGAGAGGCTACCCACTCCAGTATTCTGGCCTGGAGAATTCCATGGACTGTATAGGTTTGCAAAGAGTTGGACACAACTGAGCAAATTTCACTTTTGGAGACAGAGTCCTATGTTGCTTCATTAGTGGTTTTTTTTTTTTAATTAACCAAACTTTCATGTAAAAAAACTATTGTCATCAAAGACAATAGTTTGATGAGTCAAAGGTTTAAGACCTGGCAAAAGTCTGCTGTTTGTCCCAGTCCTCTTCACCCACAATTCCTGCAGCCCAGGGTAGAAATCTTTCTAGCTTCCAACTGTCTAGCTGAAGCCCTTGATTTTGCCTCCAAAGTTCTAAATAAAAAGCTTATCTTGCTTTGTCTTGATTGTTCAGATCTAAACATTATCTAATGAATTATTACAACAGAAGGTGAGGATTTAGCTCTCATAACAACCGGACACCTAGTGCCACCTCCAACAGGCGTCTCACCTCTCTCCAGTCTTCCTCGTTTATATCCTAGGTTTTGGCATTCTAAATGTTTTGAGTAAAGACATCTTTAGTTGTTAAAAGTTAAGAATCATTTTTGCTTTTTTTGCTGACTTTTATGACATTTTGACTTTTAAATTCCTCTCCCACAAAGTGGGCTCTTTTTAATTCATTTTTTTTTAAATTTAGGAACTATTTAAATAGAGTGACATCCATGCTTTTTAGTGTACCGTCCTGTGAGTTTTGACAGATGTATACAACTGTGAAATTGCCACTATAGCCAAGATCCAGAACAGCTCCAATCAGTTCAGAAAAATCCCCCATACTCACTAATACTAATTCCCCCATACTCACTAATACCCTTCCCCCTCTCCCAGCCCCTGGCACCCAGTGAATGGTTTTCTGGCCCCATAGTTTTGCCTTTGCAGGATGGGCACATAACTGGAAACATCCCAGTACCTAGTCTTATTTATCTGGCCACGCAGCAGGCCTGGGGATCTCGGTTCCCCGACCAGAGATGAAACGCGGGCCCCTGCAGTGCAGGCACGGAGTCCTAGCCGCTGGGCCACAGGGCCGCCCCCGGGTGTGGCTCTGAGCCTCTCACTGAGCACAGGACGCCTGCGCGTGGTCCGCAGTAGTTTGTTCCTTCTCATTGCCCAGTAGCTGTCCCGAGTATGCATGCCCCGCGGTGTGGCCGCCGACTGGACGAGAAGCATTTGGCTTGTTTCCAGTTTTTGAAAGTTTCAAATAAAACCACTGTAATGTTCATGTACAAGTTTTGTGTGAACATAGGTTTTCCTTTCACTCAGGTAAGCACCGCGCAGGGGGTGCTGGGATCCTGTGCTAATGTGTACTTAGTTTCCTAGCAAACTGAAACTTTCCAAAGTGCTGGTATCCACTTTGCATTCTCTCCAGCAAAGAACGAGAGGATCTGTTTAATCCATATCATTTCCAGGATTTTCCTTTTTGAAAGTCATTCTAGTAGGCTTTCTAGTCATTCTAGTAATCATTCTAGTGGGCGTCATTTTGTTTAGCTCAATACTGAGGGTTTACATGTTAAAACTATGGAAACAGTATTTCTGAGTCATGTAGTATACTATCATCAGTCTTTCTGTATAATTTTGCATTTCTCCTCTTTTTTAAACTTTAGTTTTCCAGGGACGGGGGAGCTTGGTGGGCTGCCGTCTATGGGGTCGCACAGAGTGGGACATGACTAAAACTTGGCAACAGTAGCAGCAGCAGAACCTATAATTAATACATCTAAACTGTCTCTTAAAAACAATTAATCTCCTTGCTATACACTTAAGACAAGTTAGGTGGTTTATCAATATGATCATTTCGCTGGGGACATATTTCATGGAGCCCTCCACCCTTTTCCCTCCTGGACAGATGTCCTTGAGGTCGGAGGCTCAGCTGTCCTGGGACCTCCCTTCACCGTCATTCAGGTGAGTACGTCACTTCGTTCACATGTGGAGCCCATGTTATCTTTTATTTTGGGGTCAGCACAACCTGCAGTTGTGCTGAGGGGTTCAGTTCAGTTCAGTTCAGTCGCTCAGTCGTGTCTGACTCTCTGCGACCCCATGAATTGCAGCACACCAGGCCTCCTTGTCCATCACCATCTCCCAGAGTTCACTCAGACTCATGTCCATCGAGTCAGTGATGCCATCCAGCCATCTCATCCTTGGTCGTCCCCTTCTCCTCCTGCCTCCAATCCTTCCCAGCATCAGAGTTTTTTCCAATGAGTCAACTCTTCGCATGAGGTGGCCAAAGTACTGGCGTTTCAGCTTTAGCATCATTCCTTCCAAAAGAAATCCCAGGGCTGATCTCCTTCAGAATGGACTGGTTGGATCTCCTTGCAGTCCAAGGGACTCTCAAGAGTCTTCTCTTATTATTGGACGTTACTGTTGGACGTTGTTATTTTAGCACCAGTCCTTGTTTTGTGAATGCAGCGTTTTATGTTTAAAGACATCAATCATTTGTTAGTGTGAAGCTTCATGAAACCCCTTGCAGTTCGGTGTCTGCAGCATGCACTGACGTGGACCAATGCGTGACTGAGCCCTTGACACGTCACCTCAGCCTTCTCTCTTCTTGTCATACAGCCCATCGGGGAGACCTTAAGGCCAGTGTGGGGGCCGATGGATAAGTGCTACCCCGTGACCACTCAGGTGGGTCAGGGCTGGGGACTCCTCCTCCCCTGGAGTGGGGTGGCTGTCCTGGGCCTCCTTGGTGGGCACACACACAGAGGATGGGCAGGCAGGGAAGGACCCCGGGCACTCTCAGCTGTATGTGATGGCCCGTTTCCCTCTGTAGAGACGCGGAGTCAGGAGTGGGAAGAAGCATGACTCTGAGGGAAGAGAGGCCTGGCCAGGAAGGGCCGGGGGCTGGGGGCTGTCACCTGTCAGTGCTCCCTGAGACAGGAACTCGTCCAGCGCATGGTCAGGGCCCCAGGGATAGAAGGGGTCTCCTTTAGGACACTAACAACCCGACCACACCTCGAGCTAAGGGAGGGGTTTCCCTGGAAAAACAAAGAGCTACACACTCTAAGTGTGCACAGAAGCAGGGGATACACACTCCAAGTGTGCACAGCAGGAGGGGATGCACACGCCAAGTGTGCCCAGCAGGAGGGGATGCAGACTTCAATGCGCACAGCTTCAGGGGTACACACTCCAAGTGTGCACAGTAGGAGGGGATACACCCTCCAAGTGTGCACAGCAGGAGGGGATGCATACTCCAATGCACTCAGAATCAGGGGTACACACTCCAAGCATGCACAGAAGCAAGGGATACACACTCCAAGCGTGCACAGAAGCAAGGGATACACACTCCAAGCGTGCACAGAAGCAGGGGATACACACTCCAAGTGTGCACAGAAGCTGTGCGCAGAAGCAGGAGATGCATACTCCAAGTGTGCACAGAAGCGGGGGATGCGTACTCCAAGTGTGCTCAGCAGGAGGGGATACACACTCCAAGTGTACACAGCAGGCAGGGTTGTGCACTCCAAGTGTGCACAGCAGGAGGGGAGGCATAGGGCATCAGAGGGCCTTTTTGCCCATATAGCGCCCTCTTCCCCCTCCTTGCAGGCAGGCCATGAGCCCCAAGGCAATGGGAGGACCAAACAACGCTGCCCCCAAGGCAGAAACGGCTGTCTTGTCTATGGAGGAGCAGCAGGTGGGGGACCTGGGGGAGGAACCAGTCAGCCTCATTCCTGGTGCGAAGTGGGTGACTGAGAAGGAAGAGTGGCAGGGAATGCCGGATGGCAGGTAAAGAAGCCTGGTGCTCAACTGGAACACCGTCCCTGTGCGTGTCCTCCTGGGAAGCCCCTGGGCTCTGCAGGGTGGAGTGGAGAGGCCAGGCTCATACCACCGTGGCAACTGTTGGGGGAGGATGAGGCACCCCAAGATCACTGAGTCAAACTGCCATCCCAGTGAAGCAACAGCTCTGTGTGGAGCTGAGAGGTGTGACACGGTCTGAGTGGCTAGTGGATCTGAAACCTGGCCTCCCCTGACTTCTTGTGAAGTGAGGCCCGTTTCCCCAGCTGCACAACGTAGAACCAGCCTCATCCCGACCCATGCCCCTTCTCCCTTCCTAGGAGACTAAGAAGGCCCGAAAGGAGACGGCCGTGTACGTTTCAGGTAAGACAGCAGACCCCACCCTGTGCAGCAAGACTGCCCTGCTCCCTCATCACAGGGACCCTGCAGAAGGCACAGATACCTGACCTTCCTGGCCCAGGGAGGGGGCAGGGATGAAGCCCAGGTAGTCTGATGCCCAGTCTTTCCTGACTGAGCCCCCTGCGTCCTTCTTCCTTCTTGCGTTGAAAGGACTTGAGGCCACTCCCCTTGGGCTGCTGGAAGGTTTCTGCCCTTTTAGCAATGTTGACCTGTTCTTCTGGCAAAAGAGGATACCCTAGCCCTGGGCAAGGTTCCTTCCAGCACAGCACCCACAGGGCGTGTCTGATTGTGCTTTTTAGAAGCTTCCGAGGAGGACATCGTGGAGGAAAGGCCCGGGGGCTGGGTCCCCAGCTCTTGAGGAAGCTCTGGCTGGGATGGTTCCCAGCCTCTGACATCCCCAAGACTCGGAGCCACGAGTGACCCCACGTCCAATAAATCCACAGTTGTTGCTTCTGCAGGCCTGGTTTCCTCCTTTCAGGGCCCTCAAGTTTCTGCAAACTCAGTGTGGCTTCGTCCACGGCCCCTGTCCCAACAAGCTGCAGGAACACCACGTCCTGCTGAAGGAGGAAACAGACAGAGCTGGACTCCATCTTAGGCCAGGCTGCAAACATTAGGCTACAAGCATGGTTCCCGTCCCAATGGACTCTGAACTTTGTACCCTGGTCTAGGTAATGGCATACCAATGGAAAACCAGACCCCTGGGATAAAAGAGCCTCAGGACTTGTACTTGGACTCTCCGTTGCCTAAAAGAATATGCTAATTATCTCTGTAACAGAACAAAGTCACAAATTCCATTATGTTTATCGGGATATGACCACAGTCTTATTGATTAATGTCCACTGTTTATCTAGTCTTGTGGCACATGAATCATGGGCTAACTTTGATCATATGTCTCTTTTACCTTGTCCAGACTAGTTTCAAGGAATTTGGGGAGGTGGGTTTGAGCAAGTACACTTAGGGTATATAAGGTTTTCACAAAAACTGGTCGAGTCCTCGGCTAAGAGGAGACTGCCTTGGCCCGCCAGTGTAATAAAGTGCACTCCGCTATCTGCATTGTCCTTCTGAGTGAGTTTGTTTCCCGGAACACGTGGCTACAATGTTTGGTACATGGGCCAGGAATCTCCTCACTTTGAGGAGACAAGTCCCATTTGGGACTACTCCGAGGCCTTGCAGCTCGATTCTTCTAGAAGGGGGAAGGTGCCTCACCCTTCTGGAAGGATTCTGCTTCTCAACGCCCGGACCTATCATGTTAGCAGGTAGTGGACAGCAGCAGGGGAACTGAACACTCAGGTGAGGAGGAACCCACCCGGCAGG
Source organism: Ovis aries (assembly GCF_016772045.2). NCBI lineage: Eukaryota > Metazoa > Chordata > Mammalia > Artiodactyla > Bovidae > Ovis > Ovis aries. Next base: position 218,975,128 of record NC_056056.1, read on the forward strand.
GTGGAAGAGGGGACCTGAGCATCCCCCTGGGAGGGACTAGAAGGGGCACGGACCCACAGGAGACTGGAATAGGCAGGCGGCGATTGCTTGGTACACAGGTCGATGAGTCTGCTATGGCTTAGGAAGTGAATTTGTAAAGGTCATTTAGGAGGTGTGTCCACGCCGACTTAGGGAAAATTATTACCAGCAATCGCCAGGAGATTTTTAGAATAGGAAACTGGTCCTTGTATGCCTGTATTCCTCCCTTCCCCAGGAGGTGTCCCATCTGCTGTGAAATTCTTGACCCCCTCGGAATTGTTAGGCTAGATAGGGGTATACATAAGTGAGTATGAATTGGCTTTTCCGGAGATGGCCTGGGACATGGGATATTTAACCCATCTGTGTTTTCATCTGCACCTGATCAAGCCCACCAAGGTAGAATGAACTTTAAGGGACAAACAATCTTGGACCACGTGGTGTTCTGGTTCATCTATACTGACCAGCAGGTGAAGACACACCAATCCCCTTCTCCCTCTGGGACCTGGCAGGTGAGGCTCTTCTCACCCCAGTTAGGAAGGAGGCAGAATGGCAATTTAAGTGTCATTGAGTGGAAATACCAGAAGTACATATGGTACTGAGAACTTCGTAGACAGAACGAAAAGGAAAAGTAGAAGAAGCCCCAGAAGATAAGCAAGATGGGGGGAAGTGAATCTAAGGCAACTGTACTGGAGCGCAGGATTAAAAATTTAGAGAAGGGATTTGGAGGAGACTATGGGGTGAAGATGACGCCTAACCGCCTTCACATACTCTGTGAGGTGGAATGGCCCCCTATGGGAGTAGGACGGCCACCAGAGGACACCATGAACTTAAAAATAGAGGAAGCAGTCTATACAGCAGTCACAGGAGAGCCAGGACACCCAGATCAATATCCATATAGGGACTCATGGCTGGGTTTAGCTCAAGACCCTCCTACTTGGACAAGGTTCTGTATCCAGGAGGGAAAGGGAAAAATATCAATGGCACAAAGATTGACTGATGATAGAAAAGGAAAGTCTAGAGGATGTGGACGGGGACGAACTGACCCTTCCCACATGCTGGATAATGACGCGCCTGCCTCCCAGTGCTCCACCAGGACCGGAGGCTGCCTTAATGCCCAAACCAGGGCCAGGTGAAGTCCTGCCGGGAGCCAGGAAGGAGGACAGGGCTATAGGCCTGTACAGGATCTCAGGCTACTCAACCAGGCTACTGTGACTTTACACCCCACTGTTCCAAACCCCTGTACCTTACTGAGCCTCCTCCCACCGAGGACTCAAGTTTATACCCGCCTGGATCTCAAGGATGGCTTCTTCTGCGTATGCCTCGCCCCAGCGTCACAGCCCATCTTTGCCTTTGAATGGGAAGATCCAGTTGGGGGCACCAAACAACAGCTCACCTGGACTCCCCCACAGGGGTTTAAGAACTCCCCAGCCATCTTCAGGGAAGCCTTGGCTTCTGGCCTGGACTCATTCCATCCGGAAGAGTATGGATGTTGGCTCCTACAATATGGGGATGGCCTGCTGCTGGCCGCTGAGACCAAGGAAAAGTGCTGGGAAGGGACAAAAGCACTGCTCCAGCTGCTGATGGAAGCAGGATCCGGGGTGTTGAAGAAGGAGGCACAGATCCGCAGGGAGGAGGTAAGGTCGCTGGGGTTTGTTTTAAGGAAGGACACAAGGGTCCAGACCCTAGTTGGGTCCTATACACTGATGGCACCAGCCTGATACAACAAGGACAACAGCTGTCAGGTTAGCCAAAGCAGAAGGGGCCGTCAAGACTGAAAAGGGGTGTGGGAATTGCCAAGTGGCAAATTATTGGTACCAAAGGAGCTGGCACACACTCTGGTAGCCAAACACACCAAGCGACCCGCCTAGGCCAGGCTGCCTGCTCACAGGTTAACGCTGCCTCTCGGCTATTCAGACAAAAACCTCCGGGCATTCAGCTGAAAGGCACGCTGCCCTTTGAACACCTGGGAGTGGACTTCACTGAAATGAAACCTCACCGACACTACTGTTACCTGCTGGTCAAGGTGTGTACGTTCTCAGGATGCGTAGAAGCTTTTCCTACCTGGACTGAAGGAGCATCAGAAGTAGCCCACTGCCTGCTTAGGGAAATAGTTCCCAGATTTGGACTTCCTACCAGCATTGGTTCAGACAATGGTCCGGCTTAAAGTAGCTGATTTAGTACAACAAGTAAACAAAACTTTACACATCAAATGGAAACCGCACACTGAATATAGGCCCAGAGACGGTGGAATGAACCAACCGGACATTAGAGAGACTCTCCAAGTGGATCATAGAGACTGACTGCTCCTGGGTGGACTGGCTTCCGACGGCTCTGCTCAGACTCAGGATGACCCCACAGTCCCAAGGCTATTCTCCATACGAAATTGTGTATGGGAGGCTCCCTCCCATAATAATACAGGTGTCAACAAATTTGCCTCAGGTAAGGGGGGATAGGATTTCACAGCAGATGGAACTGGGTAAGGTAATAAATCGGGTAACTAAGTTTGTACAAGAAGGGTGCTGTTCCCCTTGGGGAACAGATTCATGAGTTTACGCTTGGTGACCAAGTACGGGTCAAATATTGGAAACATGATCTGCTAGCCCCTTGGTGAAAGGGCCCTCATGTTATTCTAACTACCCCTACTGCAGTTAAAGTTGCAGGTTTTGCCCCTTGGATCCATCATACGAGGGTGAGGAGAACATACCACGCAGACCCAAAAAACGCTGAGTGGACTGCACAAAGGGACCCCGCTGACCCTCGAGAGACTAAGACCATCCTTAAGAAGAAGGGAAAGAAGACCCTGGACGAGCCCCTTCAGGATGAAGCCGCACAATCAGCTCCTGCTGCTTGGCCTCATCAACGTGATTTTGATTTTAACTTCCCTTTCAACTCAGGACAAAGTTTTCATCTCATGGGCACATTCCTACGCAGACTTCCGCAACACTTCCAGCTGCTGGTATGTGGGGCTATGCCTCTGACAGTGATGGAGGGTCTTCCTTGGTGGGTGTCACCACTCTGCCAAGGAGATTTTAAACCACTCTGCTCTTTTCTGGGATGACAAAAAGAGACTTTCCTCTCTCTTGTCAATCATAACCTCTCCTTGCTCTCTTGGTGTAAGACCTACAGTCAGTCAATAGACTCGGGTCATGGGGTTACATTTGACACAAATGCCAGTGTAACAAAAGACTAACCTACAACAAGCCCCAGTAAATCTACCTGATTTACATGCTAGGTGGACAAGATCTGTGTTTCAATGGTCCCTTATTCGTACCCTCTATCGGGACAACAGATATTATGATTAAAGTAGAGGCCTTGACTAATTTTACAAAACAGGCCCTCCTAGATAGAACAATAGCCATCCAAGCCTTAAATGAAAGCAAATCCAAAATGAGAAAAGCGGTAATTCATAATGGAATGGCTTTGGACATACTCACAGCTGCTCAAGGAGGGACCTGTGCCATAATTAAGGTTGAATGTTGTGTATACAGTCCTGACTTATCTGGCAATTTTCGCCTGCTTTAGATGACATGAAAAACCAGGTACAAGCAATGTCAAATGAAAACCTTCCTTTCTGGACTTCAGTCCTATCTTGGGTGAAGGGCGATTGGTGGAAAACTATATTAGCCACTGTTATAGTTGCCTTGATAGTTCTGCTTTGTGGACCCTGAATTTTACAATGTATTATGAACTTTGTAACCCAAAGGTTGATTTCATTCTCCCAAATTGGCGGTCGGAGAGCCAGGGTGCAATATATTCCTATGAATGATGCTCATAATATGAGTTAAGAGCATCAAGAGGGGGGAATGAAGGAGGAAACAGACAGAGCTGGACTCTGCCTCAGGCCAGGCTGCGAACATTAGGCTACACGCATGGTTCCCCTCCACCATAGGACTCTGAACTGTGTGCCAGGACTATAGAAATGGCATACAAATGGGAAGCCAGATCGCCCTGGATAAAAGAGCCTCAGGACTTGTACTTAACTCTCCATTGCCTAAAAGAATATGCTAATTATCTCTGTAATAGAACAAAGTCATAAATTCCATTATGTTTATCGGATTATTACCACAGTCCTATTGATAAATATCCACTGTTTATCTAGTCTTGTGACACATGAATCATGGGCTAACTTTGATCATATCTCTCTTTTACCTTGTCCAGACTAGTTTCAAGGAATTTGGGGAGGTGGGTTTGAGCGAGTACACTTAGGGTATATAAGGTTTTCACAAAAACTGGTCGAGTCCTCGGCTAAGAGGGGACTCTGCCTTGGCCCGCAGGTGTAATAAACTGCACTCCGCTATCTGCACTGTCCTTCTGAGTGAGTTTGTTTCCCGGAACCCATGGCTACAACACTGCCACTAAGCCCATGACAGTGGGTATTCTGGAGACTCAAGGAGGCCCTGGCTGGTGTTCTGAGTCAGTGCCAAGGGACAGACAAGTTTCCCTGAAGGTCAAAAGCTGACTGTCATGAAGGCACAGCTGGCGTGATCAGGGGCTGGTGCTTCTGGCCTGCCTGACTGGTGTCTCCCAGCTCTTAACCTCAATGTGCCAAGGAGTCTGCCCAAGACTCTGGTGAGCAGACAGTCATTAGAGCCCTTGGCTGGTGTGTGTGTGAGCTCAGTCCAGACCAGACTGGGGGCAGGACCTGGAGAATGGGGGTCCCTGCCCTTGGCCAGGGCTCCAGGCTGAGAAGGTCACAGCCTCAGAGTCGGTGCAGGAACACAGGACCCGGCAGCCATCAGAGGCAAACCTCCTACTGGCTGAAGGGGAAACAGAAGCCCAAGGTCACATGGTGTCGTAGCACAGCAAGGAGAGCCAGGGTGTCCTCCTCTGAGCTCTGAGGGCTTTCTTCTGCTCTGCCATCCCACTGTCCCAGGATTCCAGGTTGACCCTGCCCCAGGGCACGGCCGCGGTCCACACGGGCTCATTTCCGGCCCTTGCCTAGGCTCCTGAGAGCCCGGCCTCACCTGGCCCCTCAGAGGATGGAGCCCCGGGTTGGAGCCGAGCTCTAGCGCGGCCGTGAGTGGCAACTCCTACTGGGCAGGGGCTGGGGGATGAGTGTCCTTAAGGGGCATGGAAAAGGGGGCCCATCCTACAAAGAGGCCCAGGGAGGTGGCTCCCTCCTGGGAAGAATTCCTGCCCGAAGAGCACTGACCTTTGGGGGCTCACCCGGCATATCACTTCCCAGTGTCCCCTCCCCACCTTCTGGGGCCGAAGACTTGAGGTGCTGGCTGCAGCCTGTGGAGCAAGGTGAGTTTGGCTGGGCCTGAAATGTGGGTGTCTGAGCTGATGGGCCGCCTTATCCCATGGGGGCCTGAAATCTCTCCCCAGCCTATGTGAGCTCCTCCCAGCAGAAGCCAGGACCTATTTATATAAGCTTTGTCACTATGCCCGGTAACCAATTTTAGCTCTCCAGGGTGACTAGGAATAAGCCTCAGTACACCCATCTCACAGTGGGCCCCAGTACACTCTGAGCCTCAATACACCCATCTGTTAAACGGTGTCAAATGCCAGGGAAGGATGAATCAGGCTGGGAGGTGGGGCTGGTTTTGGGGAGACTGCTGAGGCCACATGACTGCCAGGGGCTGGTCAGGGGACCAGGGGGGACTCAAGTCAGGATGGAGACACCAGACACCGGTTTATTGAGCATCAGGGCTATGGCTGAGGAGCGGGTTGGGGCAGGGTGCCTGCCTCTAGCGGGGCACCGCACAGAGCTGGTAGGGGGCTGGGGTCACCAGGAAGGCAAAGACACCGTGGTCGCTGGGGCGGGGCTGCCCGGCAGGCACCGAGAAGCTGAAGTGCTGCAGGAGGCTGGTGAAGAAGAGGAAGAGCTCCATGCGGGCCAGGGGCTCCCCGAGGCATGCGCGGCGGCCTGTGGGTGGGCACGGGGGCTCTGTGAGCCTGGGTCTCCCCCTCCAAGACCCCTCAGAATGGGGAAGCAAACCGGGCACCCTACCAGCCCAAGATACCTGCGGAGAAGGGTATGAAGGCCTCCTGCTTGACGAAGCGGCCCTGGGCATCCAGGAAGTGCTCCGGGTGGAAGCGGAAGGGCTTCTCCCAGACGGTCTCATCCTTCAGCACTGACGACAGGTTGGTGATGAGTGTCGTCCCCTGGTGGCAAATGTCTGGCATGAGTGAGGTTTTGATTGGTGGCAGGGGGAGGGGTGTCCAGAGCCCTGCCACCAAACACACATGGCACACACACTGCCTGGCACACACCCGGACGCTTCAAGTAACCCTCAGCCCAAGACTCCTCTCAGCACCGTCCCTCTGCCCGTGGCAGGGTGCCCTTACCTCCCCTCAGAGCCCGGGCTCCAGCGCTGAGACACGTTCTAGTTTGTCTTGCCTCCCGACCGGGGGCTCTGGGTGGACAGAGCCAGCCCTGCTCTGCTCTCCTGTCCACGCCCACCCAGGCTGGGACATTAAGTACCTTGGCCATGAGGATGGGGTGGCTTGGATTCCAGTCCTGGCCGACCTGGCAACACTCACTGCAGCTACCAGGTGGCAGGTGGTGGGGAGGCGGGGTTGGGAGAGCCGCAGGCCTACCTTTGGCACGTAGAAGCCCTGCACCTCGATGTCACGGGTTGTCATGTGGGGCAATCCCAGGGGGATGATGTCCGAAAAGCGTTGCACCTCATGGACCACGGCCACGGTGAAGGGCATGAAGGCCTGATCCCCCATCTCTGGTCGCCTCACCTTCCCTATCACCTCATCGATTTCCTGCTGGACCCGTCCTGGAAAACAAGTGTCCTTGTGGTGGTCAGACCCAAAGGCTGGGCTCCCGCCTCCTCCTGATGCCCGGGTAGCACTGCGTCCACTCGGAGGAGGCGCTGTGACATCGGAGCTGGGGCTCAGGCCCTGCACAGAGCTGGTGCTGGTGGCCTAACCAACTGAGCTCAGAGGCCTCGTCCTGTCCTCGTCCTCCCAGCACCCACCCCAGGCTGGACTCACGCTGCACGTCTGGGTGCAGGATCATGAGGAGGAGGGCCCAGGCCAGTGTGGTCGAGGTGGTGACCATCCCAGCGGAGAACAGGTCGGTCACCACCAGGCGCAGGTTCTCATCATTGAAGCTGCTCTCGGCGTTCCCCTTGGCCTGGGTCACACCGGGAAGGTAAGCTCAGGGACAGAGGTGAATCCCCACGTGGCCTCCCACCCTGCTCCGGTCAGCCCAGGTGTCTGATCCCTGGGTGATACAGAGCCCCGAGTTTGCCTCCTGGCCCTCAACACACATCTGTCTTCTGATCACCTTACCTCCTTCATCTCATCCAGGAAGGCGTCGGTCAGGTGTCGGGGTGGCTGGGTCGGGTCCCGGGTCATCTTCTGCTCGGTGATCAACTCATCAATCAGGGCCATGAAGGCCTTCAGCCCCGGGAAGACCTTGGCGGCCAGTCCTGGGATGCGCAGGAGCATGGGCACAGCTTCCACCACCTGTGCGGGTCACAGCCATGGGGCCCTGGGACCTCCTGGTGCTCAGGCACTCACCAGTCAAGTCCTAGCTTCCTCCAGTGTCTCCACCATCGACCTTGTTCCTCCCTAAGTTCAGACCCTGCCCCTCTCTCCTGGCCCTGAGCCCAAAAGATAAACCTAAAATGTACATATCGTGGGTAGCGGTCCCTTCCAGTGAAAGCGTACTGCCACCCCTAAGCGCGCTGACCCCGCCAGGCCTCTCCCACCTGGGCTGTCTGCCATCTCCCACTTCCAGACCTTTTCCTTGCAGGTGCCTAGCCCGGAAAACCCTTTCTTGCACTGGCCCTCTACACAAGTCCTCCTCCGGGGGAGGGACTTGCTGGAGGACCGAGGCCGCCTCTACAGAGCTCCTTTCCCGCACCTGGCGCACTAAGCCAGACTCCTCTTTCAACATGTCATCCATCAGGTCCAACAACTTGATGATGCGAGGATCGTTGTACTCGAAGCGGAACCCGAAGGTCAGGGAGGCGATCACGTTGCTCACTGCTTTATTCAGGAGGTCCTTGGGGCTAAAGGGGCGTCCTGGAAGGGAACAGTGCAAGGTAGGGCAAGCCTCCATCTCTTCTTTCCCAGACCTCTCCAAACCTCCCAGACCTCCGTGTCCCTCAGCCCCAGCACTCACCGGCCTGGTCTGCGAAGGCGGCACAGAGGCACGAGGCCTCCTCAGTCACCCACTGCTCCAGTGACTTCTTCCCCAGGCCGAAGTTGCGCAGGGTGGACAGGGAGAAACGCCGCTGCTCTCGCCAGGCCTTCCCATATCGCGCCAGGATCACTCCTGGGGGCGGGGCGGGCACGTGGGCGTGGCTCGGCCTGGCCCCGCCCCTCCCGGGAACTGCTCACAACCCCGCCCCCGTGGGGGAAGTTCTCGGGGTTGCCAGCCCACACTGGCCTGGCCCTCCCCTTCTAAATCCCGCCCACTCTGACACCCCTTTCCATCGGGAACAGGTCCCATTCTCTGTTGGCAGCATTGCTCCCCGAGTCACCCCTGCTTGGCGCCCGTCTTGGCTCCACTTTTTATTTTGCTCACGGCGACCTGGTTCCACCTGGGGAAGGTCCTGGCCTGCTCCTGCACTACCTACCCGACATTGTCCTCTTTCCTGCCCACACCGACGTCTCCTTCGCGTTAGCAGTGACCCTGGGCCGCCCTCTCTTAGAAAGCCCCCGCCCTCAGCCTCATCCAATTTCTCCTTCCCCAACGCTTGGCACAGTCTCCGTTCTCAAGCTGCCGCCCCCTCAAATTGGTTGGCTCTTTCCTGCACCGAATTTCCGCGACTCTGCCTCCACGTGCAGGGACGCGGCCTGCCCTCTCCACTTGCCTTCGGCGCGCGGCCCGTAACCCACGTGCTCGTAGACAGCCGGAGGTGGACGGTCGGAAGTCTCCTGGTTGCGGTGTACCAGCGCTTCGCGCACAGCGGCCAGCCCGTTGAGCACGACTACCGGTGTCCAGCCCTGCTGCAGGCTGAACACGTTCCCGAAGCGGCGCCGCAGCTGCAGGCCAAAGGTCGAGGGTGTTTGGCAAGCCCGGGCCCCGCCTGGCTGTGGGCCCAGCCTCCTGGCCTTAGCCTCTGGACACCTCTGGGCCCCCCTCCAGCAGCGAGCAACTGCAAGGACTTTATCTAGTCTTGTGAGTCGGGAGGGGGGGGTTACATCCACTAGTTTTGAGGCTCTCAAGCTGGATGAGACCATCCTACTCACAGACCCAGCTAGGACTGTGCAAGCGTCACAAAATGGCCAGCAGGCCAAGTTAGCATCCTATTTTACAGGTGAAGAAACCCAGGTTCACAGAGGGGAGCAGGGAGGCCCAAGGTCTCATGGATGCAAAAGATTTGAACCGGATCACTGTGCCTCTCTCAACCTTAACTCGCCTGATTTAAATAGAGCTCATGACCAGACATCTCCCCCATTCTCAAGACCTTTCCTCCCAACGTGACCCTCAGGGACTCAGGCTCACATAATTGAAGAGCTGGCTGGCTGAATCCCCAGCCTTCGCCATCTTGTAAACCCCCCACCTGCTGGCGTTTGTCCTCTCTGACCTCTGTTTGGAAAATCCGAACTGTTCTCGGGCCCTGAACAAATGCCCTCCCTCAGGAGGCCTCTCAAATCCGCCTCTTCTTCTTGGCCCAGTCCTCTTCCGGCCTGTGGCTTCACCCAGCGCCCACTGTCCGCTGCTAGGTGGGGGCCTAGGACCGCCGCTGTGCACTCCCCACCCATCCGTCCTCACCTGGTTGAAGCTGGGACACGGGTCGTCAAAGTCCACCTGCAGCAGGTTGCCCAGCACCGGCAGCGGCGTGGGGCCTGGTGGGTAGCGTGGGGCCCAGCGGGAGCGCCGGTGCATCAGGTCCAGCAAGAGCAAGAAGATGAGCACGGCCACGGCCAGGGGCCCCAGCGTGTCCCCAGACAGCAGCCCCATGGCTGCCTCTGTGGGCGCTGCGTTCCTCACCACACCGGCACCCAGGACCAGCCCAGCGCGGCACTCTCACTCCGCCTCCGGGGCTCCACCAGTCCAGGGCCTCCTTAAAAAGGGAGCGGAGGACCGGCCTTTGCCCTCTGCCCTGAGGTGTGCTGTAGGGGAGATTGTGCTGCCAGAGGGTAGGAGAGGGGTCAAGGAGAGTCAGGCGCACGGGCGCCCACTGTCCCTCATGCGTGCTCTCCACGTGCCACCGGAGGTGGCTGGAGAGCACAAGAAGTCCCCGCCCCCGGCCTGACTCCCCAGCTCGGCAGAGTCGAGGAAGAATCCAGGGTGTTGGGAATGGGTCTTGCCACCACCTGCCGCCTGTCAGCCTCGAATGCGGCCACAGCCCCATTCCCAGAACGTGTCCCTGTCCTCCTCCTAGTGGCCTTCGCCCCCCAAGTATGTTCTGGTCGTTGCCCCGTGCTGGCAGGGGGACCTGATGACCGGAGGGACCACCGATAAAGTTCTTGGTGTCCCCTCACTTCCCACTGGTACACGCAACACACACACAGAATCATACACTTATGAACCACATTTACACACATTCACATCCTGACTAGCCCATGCTCACATGCATATCTACACACCCACACGACCACATCCACGAGTGCCTGTGTTACCACCTTCCACTCACAGAGACCCAGCAGCAAGGGCTCTAGTTCTCAGCGGCTGCCTGGACTCAGCCGACCTCCCTGCACCTGGAGGCTGCTCTCGGGGGTGCCGGCGCCTTCACCTGGCTGGATGCTGCCTCAGTTTCCACCTGTTGTGGCTGAGGGAAGTTGAGTCTGGGGGTAGGGAGGCAGCAGGGTTGTTTTCCAAAATCCATTAGTGAAAGTGAACTCGCTCGGTCATGTCCGCCTCTTGCAACACCATGGTCTGTAGCCTGCCAGGCTTCTCCTTCCATGGGATTCCAGGGAAGAGTACTGGAGTGGGTTGCCATTTACTTCTCCCGAAGATCTTCCTGACCCAGGATAGAACCCAGGTCTCCCGCATTGTAAGCAGACACTTTACTGTCTGAGCCACTAAAATCAAGGCATCCTCTGAAAAAACTCCCGAACTCCCCCCTCAAAACACATATAACCAAGTCATATCCTACAAAAGTGATCTTCAAATATTTACTTATAACTTTTGAATAGCTGTCCCCTCACACATTTGTAAGTTAATGTCTAATGTCTTTCATCACACATCAAAATAATTTAAAAATCTACCGTTTCTGCCATATTGTAAACACTGATATTTAGATATAATTGTGTTACTCTTTTAAATGTTTTAACTAGTCTTTCTTCATCTACCTGCTGGCGTGGTGTACTACTCTTTTCAGGGGTCTTTGTGGAAACAGCCCCTGCCCAAGAGATTGCTGTGGAGTCATCACAGGTGGGGACCTCTTTCAGGGGCTACGGGGACTGTCTCACGTAGCACAAGAGCGGTCATGCGGCTTGATTGGTAATGATTGACCAACTGTGTCTGTGTGTGAGGACTCTGGAGAAATCCCCTGTGTTCTCAGGAAAGTGTCAAACAAAGCCCCGCTCTACCACCCCCATTCCCGCGCCCCCCTCGGGCTGGCTGTACGGTCACCTCAGGGATCAGTGGCCGTAAGCTCATCTCAGGGTCCGTGGCAGGAACCTAGACCAACCGACAGGAACAGATGACCCCTACTGTGTGAGTAGCCTTGGAATATGGTTCCACATTTGTCTGTGAAAGGGGTGGTGGTGAGCAGGACACCTGCCTGGGGTCACATATCCTCTTGGACACTGCAGGTCCAGGGACCTGTGACTGAAGCCCCCACTCCCAGCCCTCAGTCAGGAAAACACCCATGGAAACTGGATGTCCACTGAGGGCCACTAGCCAGATTAGGGGTTGACAATCTGGTGAAACCTCGCAGCCCCCAGCAGCATTTGTGTGTGTGTGTTGGAGTATAGCCAGGAAACATGTGACCGTTTCAGGTGAACGGTGAAGGGAAACTCTACTTTGTCCTGGGGTATAGCCAATTACCACGTTGTGAGAGTTTCAGGTGGCCAGTGAAGGGACTCAGCCATACATGCACGTGTATCCATTCTCCCCGCCTCCACCAGCAGCTCCCACTTTGTAGAGGAGGAAACTTAGGCTCCCAGAGGGACAGTGACTGGACCCAGGCTGCCCAAGGTGACACGTTAGAGTCACATGCCTGGTCTCTGGAGGCCCCCTGCTCTCCCTCTGGCGCTACTGGGAAGAGAGGAGTTTCACGGGGCCAAGCGTCTCTGTGACCCAGCAGCACAGAGACGTGTGGGCTACATAGTTAGGGAGTGACTGTCAGAGGTTGGAGAGCCCCTAAGAAGGCCCAGGTGGGCAGGTGCCTTAGGGCTCCCCTAATAGCTCAGTGGGTAGAGAATTCACCTGCAGTGCAGAAGACCCTGGTTCGATTCCTGGGTCAGGAAGATCCACTGGAGAATGGATAGGCTACCCACTCCAGGATTCTTGGGCTTCCCTTGTGGCTCAGCTGGTAAATAATCCACCTGCACTGCGGGAGACTCTGTTGGATCTCTGGGTTGGGAAGATCCCCTGAGAAGGGACTTCTCCAGGAAGAGAGGCTACCCACTCCAGTATTCTGGCCTGGAAAATTCCATGGACTGTATAGGTTTGCAAAGAGTTGGACACAACTGAGCAAATTTCACTTTTGGAGACAGAGTCCTACGTTGCTTCCTTAGTGTTTTTTTTCTTTTTAATTAACCGAACTTTCATTTAAAAAACTTTATTGTCGTCAAAGAAATGTGTATACATAATTTGATGAGTCAAAGGTTTAAGACCTGGAAAAAGTCTGCTGTTTGTCCCAATCCTCTTCACCCACAATTCCTGCAGCCCAGGGTAGAAATCTTTCTAGCTTCCAACTGTCTAGCTGAAGCCCTTGATTTTGCCTCCACTGTTCTAAATAAAAAGCTTATCTTGCTTTGTCTTGATTGTTCAGATCTAAACATTATCTAGTGAATTATTACAACAAAAGGTGAGGATTTAACTCTCATAACAACTGAACAGTTACTGCCACCTCCAACAGGCGTCTCACCTCTCTCTAGTCTTCATCATGATTATATCCTAGGTTTTGGCATTCTAAATGTTTTGAGTAAAGACATCTTTAGTTGTTAAAAGTTAAGAATCATTTTTGCTTTTTTTGCTGACTTTTATAACATTTTGACTTTTAAATTCCTCTCCCACAAAGTGGGCTCTTTTTAATTCATTTTTTTTAAATTTAGGAACTATTTAAATAGAGTGACAGCCATGCTTTTTAGTGTACCGGTCTGTGAGTTTTGACAGATGTATACAACTGTGAAATTGCCACAACAGCCAAGATCCAGAACAGCTCCAATCAGTTCAGAGACATCCCCCATACTCACTAATACTAATTCCCCCATACTCACTAATACCCTTCCCTCTCTCCCAGCCCCTGGCACCCAGTGAACGGTTTTCTGGCCCCATAGTTTTGTCTTTGGAAGAGGGTCATGTCAATGGAAACATCCCAGTACCTAGTCTTATTTATCTGGCCACGCAGCAGGCCTGGGGATCTCGGTTCCCAGCCCAGGGATGAAACGCAGGCCCCTGCAGTGCAGGCACGGAGTCCTAGCCGCTGGGCCACAGGGCCGCCCCCGGGTGTGGCTCTGAGCCTCTCACTGAGCACAGGACGCCTGCGCGTGGTCCGCGGTAGTTTGTTCCTTCTCATTGCCCAGGAGCTGTCCCGAGTATGCATGCCCCGCGGCGTGGCCGCCAACTGGACGAGAAGCATTTGGCTTGTTTCCAGTTTGGGGCAGTTTCAGATAAAACCACTGTAATGTTCACGTACAAGTTTTGTGCGAACATAGGTTTTCCTTTCATGCAGGTAAGCACCGCGCAGGGGGTGCTGGGATCCTGTGCTAATGTGTACTTAGTTTCCTAGCAAACTGTGAAACTTTCCAAAGTGCTGGTATCCATTTGCATTCTCTCCAGCAAAGAACGAGAGGATCTGTTTGATCCATATCATTTCCAGGATTTTCCTTTTGAAAGTCATTCGAGTAGGCTTTCTAGTCATTCTAGTAATCATTCTAGTGGGCGTCATTTTGTTTAGCTCAATACTGAGGGTTTCCATGTTAAAACTATGGAAACAGTATTTCTGAGTCATGTAGTATAGTATCATCAGTCTTTCTGTATAATTTTGCTTTTCTCCTCTTTTTTAAACTTTAGTTTTCCAAGGACGGGGGAGCTTGGTGGGCTGCCGTCTATGGGGTCGCACAGAGCTGGACATGACTGAAACAACTTAGCAACAGTAGCAGCAGCAGAACCTATAATTAATACATCTAAACTGTCTCTTAAAAACAATTAATCTCCTTGCTATACACTTAAGACAAGTTAGGTGGTTTATCAATATGATCATTTCGCTGGGGACATATTTCATGGAGCCCTCCACCCTTTTCCCTCCTGGACAGACGTCCTTGAGGTCGGAGGCTCAGCTGTCCTGGGACCTCCCTTCACCGTCATTCTGGTGAGTACGTCACTTCGTTCACATGTGAGCCCATGTTATCTTTTATTTTTGGTTGTGCTGAGGGGTTCAGTTCAGTTCAGTTCAGTCGCTCAGTCGTGTCTGACTCTCTGCGACCCCATGAATCGCAGCACGCCAGGCCTCCTTGTCCATCACCATCTCCCGGAGTTCACTCAGACTCACGTCCATCGAGTCAGTGATGCCATCCAGCCATCTCATCCTCGGTCGTCCTCTTCTCCTCCCGCCTCCAATCCTTCCCAGCATCAGAGTTTTTTCCAATGAGACAACTCTTCGCATGAGGTGGCCAAAGTACTGGCGTTTCAGCTTTAGCGTCATTCCTTCCAAAGAAATCCCAGGGCTGATCTCCTTCAGAATGGACTGGTTGGATCTCCTTGCAGTCCAAGGGACTCTCAAGAGTCTTCTCTTATTATTGGACGTTATTGTTGGACGTTGTTATTTTAGCGCCAGTCCTTGTTTTGTGAATGCAGCATTTTATGTCTAAAGACACCAATCATTTGTTAGTGTGAAGCTTCCTGAAACCCCTCGCAGTCTTCGGTGTCTGCAGCATGCACTGACGTGGACCAATGCGTGACTGAGCCCTTGACACGTCACCTCAGCCTCCTCTCTTTCTCCTTGTCATACAGCCCATCGGGGAGACCTTAAGGCCAGTGTGGGGGCCGATGGATAAGTGCTACCCCGTGACCACTCAGGGGGGTCAGGGTTGGGGACTCCTCCTCCCCTGGAGTGGAATGGCTGTCCTGGGCCTCCTTGGTGGGCACACACACAGAGGATGGGCAGGCAGGGAAGGACCCTGGGCACTCTCAGCTGTATGTGATGGCCCGTTTCCCTCTGTAGAGACGCGGAGTCAGGAGTGGGAAGAAGCATGACTCTGAGGTTTGTGAGGCCTGGCCAGGAAGGACCGGGGGCTGGGGGCTGTCACCTGTCAGTGCTCCCTGAGACAGGAACTCGTCCAGCGCGTGGTCAGGGCCCCAGGGATGGTAAGGGTCTCCTTTAGGACACTAACAACCCGACCACACCTCGAGCTAAGGGAGGGGTTTCCCTGGAAAAACAAAGAGCTACACACTCCAAGTGTGCACAGAAGCAGGGGATGCACACGCCAAGTGTGCACAGCAGGAGGGGATGCACACGCCAAGTGTGCACAGTAGGAGGGGATACATCCTCCTAGTGTGCACAGCAGGAGAGGATGCATACTCCAATGCACTCAGAATCAGGGGTACACACTCCAAGCGTGCACAGAAGCAAGGGATACACACTCCAAGTGTGTAAAGAAGCAGGGGATGCACACTTCAAGTGTGCACAGAAGCAGGAGATGCACACTCCAAGTGTGCACAGAAGCTGGGGATGCGTACTCCAAGTGTGCTCAGCAGGAGGGGATACACACTCCAAGTGTGCACAGCAGGAGGGGAGGCATAGGGCATCAGAGGGCTTTTTTGCCCATATAGCGCCCTCTTGCCCCTCCTTGCAGGCAGGCCATGAGCCCCAAGGCAATGGGAGGACCAAACGACACGGCCCCCAAGGCAGAAACTGCTGTCTTGTCTATGGAGGAGCGGCAGGTGGGGGACCCGGGGGAGGAACCAGTCAGCCTCATTCCTGGAGCGAAGGGGGTGACTGAAAAGGAAGAGGTGGCAGGGACCCCAGGATGGCAGGTAAAGAAGCCTGGTGCTCAACTGGAACACCGTCCCGGTGCGTGTCCTCCTGGGAAGCCCCTGGGCTCTGCAGGACGGAGTGGTGAGGCCAGGCTCATACCACCGTGGCCACGGTTGGGGGAGGCTGAGGCACCCCAAGACCACTGAGTCAAACTGCCATCCCAGTGGAGCAACAGCTCTGTGTGGAGCTGAGAGGTCTGACACGGTCTGAGTGGCGAGTGGATCTGAAACCTGGCCTCCCCTGACTTCTTGTGAAGTGAGGCCCGTTTCCCCAGCTGCACAACGTAGAACCAGCCTCATCCCACCCCGTGCCCCTTCTCCCTTCCTAGGAGACTAAGAAGGCCCGAAAGGAGACGGCCATGTACGTTTCAGGTCAGACAGCAGACCCCACCCTGTGCAGCAAGACTGCCCTGCTCCCTCATCACAGGGACCCTGCAGAGGGCACAGATACCTGACCTTCCTGGCCCAGGGAGGGGGCAGGGATGAAGCCCAGGTAGTCTGAGGCCCAGTCTTTCCCAAATGAGCCCCCTGCGTCCTTCTTCCTTCTTGGGTTGAAAGGACTTGAGGCCACTCCCCTTGGGCTGCTGGAAGGTTTCTGCCCTTTTAGCAATGTTGACCTGTTCTGGCAAAAGAGGGTACCCTAGCCCTGGGCAAGGTTCCTTCCAGCACAGCACCCACAGGGCGTGTCTGATTGTGCTTTTTAGAAGCTTCCGAGGAGGACATCGTGGAGGAAAGGCCCGGGGGCTTGGTCCCCCAGCTCTTGAGGAAGCTCTGGCTGGGATGGTTCCCCGCCTCTGACATCCCCAAGACTCGGAGCCACGAGTGACCCCACGTCCAATAAATCCACAGTTGTTGCTTCTGCAGGCCCGGTTTCCTCCTTTCAGGGCCCTCAAGTTTCTGCAAACTCAGTGTGGCTTCGTCCCCGGCCCCTGTCCCAACGAGCTGCAGGAACACCACGTCCTGCTGAAGGAGGAAACAGACAGAGCTGGACTCCATCTTAAGCCAGGCTGCAAACATTAGGCTACAAGCATGGCTCCCCTCCCAATGGACTCTGAACTTTGTACCCTGGTCTATGGTAATGGCATACCATTGGAAAACCAGACCCCTGGGATAAAAGAGCCCCAGGACTTGTACTTGGACTCTCCGTTGCCTAAAAGAATATGCTAATTATCTCTGTAACAGAACAAAGTCATAAATTCCATTCTGTTTATCGGGATATGACCACAGTCTTATTGATAAATGTCCACTGTTTATCTAGTCTTGTGGCACATGAATCATGGGCTAACTTTGATCATATCTCTCTTTTACCTTGTCCAGACTAGTTCCAAGGAATCTGGGGAGGTGGGTTTGAGCAAGTACACTTAGGGTATATAAGGTTTTCACAAAAACTGGTCGAGTCCTCGGCTAAGAGGAGACTCTGCCTTGGCCCGCCGGTGTAATAAACTGCACTCCGCTATCTGCATTGTCCTTCTGAGTGAGTTTGTTTCCCGGAACACGTGGCTACAATGTTTGGAGCATGGGCCAGGAATCTCCTCACCTTGAGGAGACAAGTCCCATTTGGGACAACTCCGAGGCCTTGCAGCTCGAATCTTCTAGAAGGGGGAAGGTGCCTCACCCTTCTGGAAGGATTCTGCTTCTCAATGTCTGGACCTATCACGTTAGCCGGCAGTGGACAGCAGCAGGGGAACTGAGCACTCAGTGAGGAGGAACCCACCCGGCAGGGTGAAGAGGGGGCCTGAGCATCCCCCTGGGAGGGACTAGAAGGGGCACGGACCCACAGGAGACTGGAATAGGAAGGCAGCGATTGCTTGGTACACAGGTCAATGAGCCTGCTAGGGCTTAGAAAGTGAATTTGTAAAGGTCATTTAGGAGGTGTGTCCACGCCGTCTTAGGGAAAATTATTACCAGCGATTGCCAGGAGATTTTTAGGATAGGAAACTGGTCCTTGTATGCCTGTATTCTGCCCTTCCCCAGGAGATGTCCCATCTGCTGTGAAATTCTTGACCCCCTCGGAATTGTTAGGCTAGATAGGGGTATACATAAGTGAGTATGAATTGGCTTTTCTGGAGATGGCCTGGGACATGGGATATTTAACCCATCTGTGTTTTCATCTGCACCTGGTCAATCCCACCAAGGTAGAATGAACTTTAAGGGAAAAACAGTCTTGGACCACGTGGTGTTCTGGTTCATCTATGCTGACCAGCAGGTGAAGACACACCGATCCCCTTCTCCCTCTGGGACCTGGCAGGTGAGTCTCTTCTCACCCCAGTTAGGAAGGAGGCAGAATGGCAATTTAAGTGTCATTGAGTGGAAATACCAGAAGTACATATGGTACTGAGAACTTCATAGACAGAACGAAAAGGAAAAGTAGAAGAAGCCCCAGAAGGTAAGCAAGATGGGGGGAAGCGAATCTAAGGCAACTGTACTGGAGTGCATGATTAAAAATTTAGAGAAGGGATTTGGAGGACACTATGGGGTGAAGATGACGCCTAACCGCCTTCACATACTCTGTGAGGTGGAATGGCCCCCTATGGGAGTAGGACGGCCACCAGAGAACACCATGAACTTAAAAATAGAGGAAGCAGTCTATACAGTAGTCACAGGAGGGCCAGGACACCCGGATCAATATCCATATAGTGACTCATGGCTAGGTTTAGCTCAAGACCCTCCTGCTTGGACAAGGTTCTGTATCCAGGAGGGAAAGGGAAAAATGTCAATGGCACAA
This sequence comes from Ovis aries, assembly GCF_016772045.2. NCBI lineage: Eukaryota > Metazoa > Chordata > Mammalia > Artiodactyla > Bovidae > Ovis > Ovis aries. Next base: position 218,993,934 of record NC_056056.1, read on the forward strand.
AGATTGACTGATGATAGAAAAGGAAAGTCTACAGGATTTGGACGGGGACGAACTGACCCCTCCCACATGCTGGATAGTGACGCGCCTGCCTCCCAGTGCTCCACCAGGACCGGAGGCCGCCTTAATGCCCAATCTAGGGCCAGGTGAAGTCCTGCCGGGAGCCAGCAGGGACCATCCCACCCATGACAAGGTCATGTGGAAGAGAACTGTTAAGCAAGGCTTCAGGACTCGAGGGGCGCCCTAGACCAGCTCGAGCATCTACCTCAAACCCAAATCGGTCTGTCTTACTATTTTGTGCCTTTCACCGACTCTCCTGACATTAACAGGGGCTATCCCCAACCATCTTTCTCTGGAGAAAATCAACTTAGGGCTATAGCTGATAAGTCTCCTGGACATGAGAGGAATATTTCTAATCAAACCCCCTCTGTTAGCATTCTAGCTTGCTTGCCAGGTTTATCCAGACTGTCGCAGCCACGCATGTGATTGTTCACAGCCTCCCACCTGTGAGAGGCATGGGAAGCCTAAAACATAGCGCCTTTCAAAGAGTTGAATGTTATTAGATGCTGACGTAGGATTTCATTATAGGGCCAATGCTTGTTGCTAAGTTCCCATATCTCTTATCCACGGTGCACCTGGGAGTGCATTAGTTAACATAATTGGAATGTAAGAAAAACAAGTCGCCGGGCTCCAGCGCCCGTAGGATCCGGGGAAACCCAAAGGAGAAACAGCGTTGGCGATTGATTTAGAGAGAAATAAGGAAAGAATGTTGAAGATAAGAAAATAGAGGAGAGAAAGAGGCTGATATTCCTTGGTTTTCATAGAGAACAAATGGAACTCTGAGACAAGGAGTTTGTCCTGTTCACGGAGGCCACAGGTGCCCTCCCGGTCTCCCAAGGGAGTGAAGATGCAGAACCACTTCCCGTTCAGGTCTTAGAAACCCGGGCAGATAAGTGAACGCAGGGAGCCTCTATGCTCCAAGGGATCAGCCTGAAAAAGAGTGAGAGGGAGAGAGAGAATGATTGACACGGGGAGACCAAGCTGCTTCGCTGCTTCGGTGAACGAGGACCAATAGCTTTACTTTTAAAAGGTACTTTTATACTTGCCTTATACATAGAGGGAAATGAAAGATGCAAAGTCATACAGAGTCAGCCAAAACATCCCAGCAGTCTTGCCCGTATCGAAACCAGGATTTTTTCTGCAAACCTTTCCCACCAATGATGTTGTGTACAGTATCTTTTGGCTTTGGAGGCCTGTGAACATTTCATGACCCTCTTTTGATAAAGGCTGCTCAACCAGAAAACTTATTTTCCCTCAAAGTGTTTTTTCTTTATATTTCTAATCTATGTCAGCCTCAGAAAATGCTAAACAGAGTTACATTTTTTACAGAGCAAAGGTGCAGTGAGTTACAAGAAAGAACCAATTAGCTCAAAGTTCTGATGTGGGTAAATTCAAGGCTACACTTGTTTTTCTTACATTCTCACTATGTTAACTAATGCATTCCCAGGTGCACAGTGGATAAGAGATATGAAAACTTAGCAACAAGCATTGGCCCTATAATGAAATCCTACACCAGCACTACTCTAATAACTTTTAACTCTTTGAAAGGCTGTATGTTTTAGGCTTTCCGTGCCTCTCACAGTTGGGAGGCTGTAAATAATCATATGCGTATCTGCAAGAGTCTGGATATACCTGCCATGCAAGCTAGAATGCTAACAGAGGGGGTTTGATTAGAAATATTCCTCTCATGTCCAGGAGACTTATTAGCTATAGCCCTAAGTTGATTTTCTCCAGAGAAAGGTGGTCAGGGATAGCCCCCTGTTAATGTCAGAGGAGTTGGTGAAAGTCATGAAATAGTAAAACAGACAGATTCTTGTTTGGGGGTAGATGCTCGAGAAAGCCTAGGGTGCCCCTCGAGTCCTGAAGCCTTGCTTAACAGTTCTCTTCCACATGACCCTGTCATGGGTGGGATCTCCTGTGGTGGCTCCCAGCAACAAGTGCAGCCTTGAATTTAACCACATCAGAACTTTGAGCTAATTGGTTCTTACTGCACCTTTGCTCTGTGAGAAATGTAACTCTGTTTGGCATTTTCTGAGGCTGACATAGATTAGAAATATAAAGAAAAAACACTTTGAGGGAAAATAAGTTTTCTGGTTGAGCAGCCTTTATCAAAAGAGGATCATAAAATGTTCACAGGCCTCCAAGGTCAGAAGATAATGTACACAACATCATTTGTGGGAAAGATTTGCAGAAAAAAATCCTGGTTTCAATAAGGGCAAAACTGCTGGGATGGTTTGGCTGACTCTGTATGACTTGCATCTTTCATTTCCCTCTATGTACAAGTTTGGGTATAAAAGTCTCTTTTGAAAATAAAGTAATGGGCCTCGCTCGAAGAAGCTTGGTCACCCCGTGTCTCTCTCTCTCTCTTTTTTTTTTTTCTTTCTTTCTGTCTCTTACTCTCTTTTTCAGGCTGATCCCTTGGAGCATAGATGCTCCCTGCGTTCACTTATCTGCTCGGGTTTCTAAGACCTGAATGGGAAGACGTTCTTCATTCCCTCAGGAGACCAGGAGGGCACATGTGGCCTCCGTGAACAGGGCAAACTCCTTGTCTCGGGGTTTTATTGGCTTTCTATGTAAACCAAGGAATATCAGCCTCTTTCTCTCCTCTATTCCTCTCTCATTCATTCATTCATTTGCCAATGCCATTTCTCCTTTGGGTTCCCCTGGATCCTGCGGGGGCTGGACCCCGGCAAAGTCCTGCAGCAGCCGCTGCTCCTCCACCAGCTCTCCCCGAGGTCACAGAGCTGCCACCTCGGCAGGCTCCGATCTTGGTGACAGAAGCCTCTGGCCAACACTTCCAGGATCCAGCTTCAGCCGAACCGCCCAAGCTATACCCTTCTCTCCCGGTGAGTTCTGACAAGAAGGGGAGGGAGATGTTGGAATTAAGCAGAGACTGTGCTCTGCCAGAGCCCCGGAGGGAACGAAAGAGCACAGAGGAGAGATTTGCAATGCTAGCTGCTGCTCTGGGAAAGTCTATCTCGGGCCCTCCAGAAAACCTCCTTTGCCCCAGGGACAGGACAATCCTTCAACTGGTCCCAACAGAGACCCCAGGCCCAAAACCAGTGTGCCCAGTGCCGAGCTTTTGGCCACTGGAAGAATGAATGCCCTAAGGTAGGGAAGGAAGAGGAAGCTCCCCCAGTTGTGGGGCTTGCTGACTTGGAAATTAAATTGGGCTGCCGGGGCTCAGAGATACCAGGTCCCCGAGAGCCCATGGTAACCTTAAAAGCGGGGGACCAAAACATTGACTTCATGGAGGATACAGGAGCAGAACTGTCAGTAGTAAAACCTGTGGCACCACTGTCCAAAAAGACTACCGCTGTAACTGGGGTATCGGGAGAAGAGAGGATTAAATCGTTTTGCCAGCCCAGAAAATGTCAGATGGGGGGGCACCAAGTGATTCCTGAATTCCTCTACATTCCTGAGTGCCCAGTACCCCTGTTGGGAAGAGAATTGCTCTCCAAACTAGGAGCACAAGTGACTTTCTCCCCTGAGGAGAGGCCCACCTTCTGGATGGACACTTCGACTTATTTGCTGTCTTTCTCAAGAGCCCCCCAAGATGAGTGGTGTTGCAAAAGCCTCCGAAGGAAGAACTGGGTGGGCTGGAAGAGCAAGAGATAGAGCTAACTCAATTATTCCCCGAGGTCTGGGCGAAAGACAAGCCCCCCTGCCCCCTAGTCTGGCTAAACATCAAGCCCCAGTGATAAAGAACACAAACCACGCACCATCCTGGTTAGAAAGCACCAGTACCCGCTACCGATAGAGGCCTGGGCCGGCATACTGCCCCACATCGATAGACTGAAACAAGCGGGCATTCTAGTAGAGTGCCAATCAGCTTGGAATACGCCAATCCTGCCAGTCAGAAAGGAAGGAGGACAGGACTATAGGCCTGTACAGGATCTCAGGCTAGTCAACCAGACTACTGTGACTTTACACCCCACTGTTCCAAACCCCTGTACCTTACTGAGCCTCCTCCCGCTGAGGACTCAAGTTTATACCCGCCTGGATCTCAAGCATGGCTTCTTCTGCGTATGTCTCACCCCAGCGTCACAGCCCATCATTGCCTTTGAATGGGAAGATCCACTGGGGGCACCAAACCACAGCTCACCTGGACTCCCCCACAGGGGTTTAAGAACTCCCCAGCCATCTTCAGGGAAGCCTTGGCTTCTGGCCTGGACTCATTCCATCCGGAAGAGTATGGATGTTGGCTCCTACAATATGGGGATGGCCTGCTGCTGGCCGCTGAGACCAAGGAAAAGTGCTGGGAAGGGACAAAAGCACTGCTCCAGCTGCTGATGGAAGCAGGATCCCGGGTGTTGAAGAAGGAGGCACAGATACACAGGGAGGACGTAAGGTCTCTGGGGTTTGTTTTAAGGAAGGACACAAGGGTCCAGACCCTAGTGGGTCCTATATACTGATGGCACCAGCCTGATAAACAAGGACCACAGCTGTCAGGTTAGCCAAAGCGGAAGGGGCCGTCAAGACTGAAAAGGGGTGGTGGGAATTGCCAAGTGGCAAATTATTGGTGCCAAAGGAGCTGGCACACACTCTGGTAGCCAAACACACCGAGCGACCCACCTAGGCCAGGCTGCCTGCTCACAGGTTAATGCTGCCTCTCGGCTATTCAGACAAAAACCTCCGGGTATTCAGCTGAAAGGCACGCTGCCCTTTGAACACCTGGGAGTGGACTTCACTGAAATGAAACCTCACCGACACTACTGTTACCTGCTGGTCAAGGTGTGTACGTTCTCAGGATGCGTAGAAGCTTTTCCTACCTGGACTGAAGGAGCATCAGAAGTAGCCCACTGCCTGCTTAGGGAAATAGTTCCCAGATTTGGACTTCCTACCAGCATTGGTTCAGACAATGGTCCGGCTTAAAGTAGCTGATTTAGTACAACAAGTAAACAAAACTTTACACATCAAATGGAAACCGCACACTGAATATAGGCCCAGAGACGGTGGAGTGAACCAACCGGACATTAGAGAGACTCTCCAAGTGGATCATAGAGACTGACTGCTCCTGGGTGGACTGGCTTCCGACGGCTCTGCTCAGACTCAGGATGACCCCACAGTCCCAAGGCTATTCTCCATACGAAATTGTGAATGGAAGGCCCCCTCCCATAATAATACAGGTATCAACAAATTTGCCTCAGGTAAGGGGGGATATCAGGATTTCACAGCAGATGGAACTGGGTAAGGTAATAAATCGGGTAACTAAGTTTGTACAAGAAAGGGTGCTGTTCCCCCTTGGGGAACAGATTCATGAGTTTACGCTTGGTGACCAAGTACGGGTCAAATATTGGACACATGATCTGCTAGCCCCTTGGTGAAAGGGCCCTCATGTTATTCTAACTACCCCTACTGCAGTTAAAGTGGCAGGTACTGCCCCTTGGATCCATCATACGAGGGTGAAGAGGACATACCGCGCAGACCCAAAAAACGCTGAGTGGACTGCACAAAGGGACCCCGCTGACCCTCGAGAGACTAAGACCATCCTTAAGAAGAAGGGAAAGAAGATCCTGGACGAGCCCCTTCAGGATGAAGCCACACAATCAGCTCCTGCTGCTTGGCCTCATCAACGTGATTTTGAATTTAACTTCCCTTTCAACTCAGGACAAAGTTTTCATCTCATGGGCACATTCCTACGCAGACTGCCACAACACTTCCAGCTGCTGGTATGTGGGGCTATGCCTCTGACAGTGATGGAGGGTCTTCCTTGGTGGGTGTCACCGCTCTGCCAAGGAGATTTTAAACCACTCTGCTCTTTTCTGGGATGACAAAAAGAGACTTTCCTCTCTCTTGTCAATCATAACCTCTCCTTGCTCTCTTGGTGTAAGACCTACAGTCAGTCAATAGACTCGGGTCATGGGGTTACATTTGACACAAATGCCAGTGTAACAAAAGACTAACCTACAACAAGCCCCGGTAAATCTACCTGATTTACATGCTAAGTGGACAAGATCTGTGTTTCAATGGTCCCTTATTCGTACCCTCTATCGGGACAACAGATATTATGATTAAAGTAGAGGCCTTGACTAATTTCACAAAACAGGCCCTCCTAGATAGAACAATAGCCATCCAAGCCTTAAATGAAAGCAAATCCAAAATGAGAAAAGCGGTAATTCATAATGGAATGGCTTTGGACATACTCACAGCTGCTCAAGGAGGGACCTGTGCCATAATTAAGGTTGAATGTTGTGTATACAGTCCTGACTTATCTGGCAATTTTCGCCTGCTTTAGATGACATGAAAAACCAGGTACAAGCAATGTCAAATGAAAACCTTCCTTTCTGGACTTCAGTCCTATCTTGGGTGAAGGGCGATTGGTGGAAAACTATATTAGCCACTGTTATAGTTGCCTTGATAGTTCTGCTTTGTGGACCCTGAATTTTACAATGTATTATGAACTTTGTAACCCAAAGGTTGATTTCATTCTCCCAAATTGGCGGTCGGAGAGCCAGGGTGCAATATATTCCTATGAATGATGCTCATAATATGAGTTAAGAGCATCAAGAGGGGGAATGAAGGAGGAAACAGACAGAGCTGGACTCTGCCTCAGGCCAGGCTGCGAACATTAGGCTACACGCATGGTTCCCCTCCACCATAGGACTCTGAACTGTGTGCCAGGACTATAGAAATGGCATACAAATGGGAAGCCAGATCGCCCTGGATAAAAGAGCCTCAGGACTTGTACTTAACTCTCCATTGCCTAAAAGAATATGCTAATTATCTCTGTAATAGAACAAAGTCATAAATTCCATTATGTTTATCGGATTATTACCACAGTCCTATTGATAAATATCCACTGTTTATCTAGTCTTGTGACACATGAATCATGGGCTAACTTTGATCATATCTCTCTTTTACCTTGTCCAGACTAGTTTCAAGGAATTTGGGGAGGTGGGTTTGAGCGAGTACACTTAGGGTATATAAGGTTTTCACAAAAACTAGTCGAGTCCTCGGCTAAGAGGGGACTCTGCCTTGGCCCGCAGGTGTAATAAACTGCACTCCGCTATCTGCACTGTCCTTCTGAGTGAGTTTGTTTCCCGGAACCCATGGCTACAACACTGCCACTAAGCCCATGACAGTGGGTATTCTGGAGACTCAAGGGGGCCCTGGCTGGTGTTCTGAGTCAGTGCCAAGGGACAGACAAGTTTCCCTGAAGGTCAAAAGCTGACTGTCATGAAGGCACAGCTGGCGTGATCAGGGGCTGGTGCTTCTGGCCTGCCTGACTGGTGTCTCCCAGCTCTTAACCTCAATGTGCCAAGGAGTCTGCCCAAGACTCTGGTGAGCAGACAGTCATTAGAGCCCTTGGCTGGTGTGTGTGTGAGCTCAGTCCAGACCAGACTGGGGGCAGGACCTGGAGAATGGGGGTCCCTGCCCTTGGCCGGGGCTCCAGGCTGAGAAGGTCACAGCCTCAGAGTCGGCCGAGGAACACAGGGCCCGGCAGCCATCAGAGGCAAACCTCCTACTGGCTGAAGGGGAAACAGAAGCCCAAGGTCACATGGTGTCGTAGCACAGCAAGGACGAGAGCCAGGGTGTCCTCCTCTGAGCTCTGAGGGCTTCCTTCTGCTCTGCCATCCCACTGTCCCAGGATCCGAGGTTGACCCTGCCCCAGGGCACGGCCACGGTCCACACGGGCTCGTTTACGGCCCCTGCCTAGGCTCCTGAGAGCCCGGCCTCACCTGGCCCCTCAGAGGATGGAGCCCCGGGTTGGAGCCGAGCTCTAGCGCAGCCTTGAGTGGCAGCTCCTACTGGGCAGGGGCTGGGGGATGAGTGTCCTTAAGGGGCAGGGAAAGGGGGCCCATCCTATAAAGAGGCCCAGGGAGGTGGCTCCCTCCTGGGAAGAGCTCTGGCCTCAAGAACACTGAGCGCTGGGGCCTCACCCAGCATATCGCTTCCCAGGCCCCCATCCTGCCACCTTCTGGGGCCGCAGGCTTGAGGTGCTGACCTGCGGCCTGTGGAGCAAGGTGGCTGTGGCTAGGCCTGAAATGTGGGTGTCTGAGCTGATGTGCCCCCTTATACCATGGGGGCCTGAAATCTCTCCCCAGCCAATGTGAGCAGAAGCCAGGACCTATTTATATAAGCTTTGTCACTATGCCCTGTAACCAATTTTAGCTCTCCAGGGTGACTGGGAATAAGCCTCAGTACACCCATCTCACAGTGGGCCCCAGTACACTCTGAGCCTCAATACACCCATCTGTTAAACGGTGTCAAATGCCAAGTAAGGATGAATCAGGCCGGGAGGTGGGGCTGCTTTTGGGGAGACTGCTGAGGCCACATGAGTGCCAGGGGCTGGTCAAGGGACCAGGTGGTACTCAAGTCAGGATGGAGCCACCAGACACCGGTTTATTGAGCATCAGGGCTACGGCTGAGGAGCGGGTCGGGGCAGGTGCCTGCCTCTAGCGGGGCACCGCACAGAGCTGGTAGGGGGCTGGGGTCACCAGGGCGGTAAAGACACCGTGGTCGCTGGGGCGGGGCTGCCCGGCAGGCACCGAGAAGCTGAAGTGCTGCAGGAGGCTGGTGAAGAAGAGGAAGAGCTCCATGCGGGCCAGGGGCTCCCCGAGGCATGTGCGGCGGCCTGTGGGTGGGCACGGGGGCTCTATAAGCCTGGCTCTCCACCTCCAGGACCCCTCAGAATGGGGAAGCAAACCGGGCACCCCACCAGCCCCAAGATACCTGCAGAGAAGGGTTTGAAGGCCTCCTGCTTGACGAAGCGGCCCTGGGCATCCAGGAAGTGCTCCGGGTGGAAGCGGAAGGGCTTCTCCCAGACGGTCTCATCCTTCAGCACTGACGACAGGTTGGTGATGAGTGTCGTCCCCTGGTGGCAAATATCTGGGAGGGGTGAGGTTTTGATTGGTGGCAGGGGGAGGGGTGTCCAGAGCCCTGCCACCAAACACACATGGGCACACACGCTGCCTGGCACACACCCGAACGCTTCAAGTAACCCTCAGCCCAAGACGCTTCTCAGCACCGTCCCTCTGCCGTGGCAGGGTGCCCTTACCTCCCCTCAGGGCCTGGCCTCCTGCAATGCTCTGACACGTTCTAGTTTGTCTTCTCTGCCTGACCAGGGTCTCTGAGTGGACAGAGCCAGGCCTGCTCTTTCCTCCTGTCCACGCCCACCCAGGCTGGGACATTAAGTACCTTGGCCATGAGGATGGGGTGGCTTGGATTCCAGTCCTGGCCACACCTGGCAACATTCACTGCAGCTACCAGGTGGCAGGTGGTGAGGAGGCGGGGTTGGGAGAGCCGCAGGCCTACCTTTGGGATGTGGAAGCCCTGCACCTCGATGTCGCGGGATGTCATGTGGGGCAGTCCCAGGGGGATGATGTCCGCAAAGCGTTGCACCTCATGGACCACGGCCACGGTGAAGGGCATGAAGGCCTGATCCCCCATCTCTGGTCGCCTCACCTTCCCTATCACCTCATCGATTTCCTGCTGGACCCGTCCTGGAAAACAAGTGTCCTCCTGGTGGTCAGACCCAAGGGCTGGGCTCCCGCCTCCTCCTGACACCCGGGTAGCACTGCGTCCACTCGGAGGAATCGCTGTGACATCGGCGCTGGGGCTCAGGCCCTGCACAGAGCTGGTGTTGGTGGCAAAACCAGCCGAGCTCAGAAGCCTCGGGCTGCCCTCGTCCTCCCAGCACCCACCCCAGGCTGGACTCACGCTGCACGTCTGGGTGCAGGATCATGAGGAGGAGGGCCCAGGCCAGTGTGGTCGAGGTGGTGACCATCCCAGCGGAGAACAGGTCGACCACCACCATGCGCAGGTTCTCATCATTGAAGCTGCTCTCGGGGTTCCCCTTGGCCTGGGTCACACCAGGAAGGTAAGCTCAGGGTCAGAGGTGAAGTCCCCACATGGCCTCCCACCCTGCTCCGGTCAGCCCAGGTGTCTGATCCCTGGGTGACACAGAGCCACGAGTTTGCCTCCTGGCCCTCAACACACATCTGTCTTCTGATCACCTTACCTCCTTCATCTCATCCAGGAAGGCGTCGGTCAGGTGTCGGGGTGGCTGGGTTGGGTCCCGGGTCATCTTCTGCTCGGTGATCAACTCATCAATCAGGGCCATGAAGGCCTTCAGCCCCGGGAAGACCTTGGCGGCCAGTCCTGGGATGCGCAGGAGCATGGGCACAGCTTCCACCACCTGTGCGGGTCACAGCCGTGGGGCCCTCGGACCTCCTGGTGCTCAGGCGCTCACCAGTCAAGTCCTAGCTTCCTCCAGTGTCTCCACCATTGACCTTGTTCCTCCCTAAGTTCAGACCCTGCCCCTCTCTCCTGGCCCTGAGCCCAAAAGATAAACCTAAAATGTACATATCGTGGGTAGCGGTCCCTTCCAGTGAAAGCGTACTGCCACCCCTAAGCGCACTGACCCCGCCAGGCCTCTCCCACCTGGGCTGTCTGCCATCTCCCACTTCCAGACCTTTTCCTTGCAGGTGCCTAGCCCGGAAAGCCCTTTCTTGCACTGGCCCTCTACACAAGTCCTCCTCCGGGGGGAGGGACTTGCTGGAGGACCGAGGCCGCCTCTACAGAGCTCCTTTCCCGCACCTGGCGCACTAAGCCAGACTCTTCTTTCAACAGGTCCTCCAACTTGTCCAACAACTTGACGATGCGAGGATCGTTGTACTCGAATCGACATCCGAAGGTCAAGGAGGCAATCACGTTGCTCACTGCTTTATGCAGGAGGTCCTTGGGGCTAAAGGGGCGTCCTGGAAGGGGACAGTGCAAGGTAGGGCACGCCTCCATCTCTTCTTTCCCAGACCTCTCCAAACCTCCCAGACCTCCGTGTCCCTCAGCCCCAGCACTCACCGGCCTGGTCTGCGAAGGCGGCACAGAGGCACGAGGCCTCCTCAGTCACCCACTGCTCCAGTGACTTCTTCCCCAGGCCGAAGTTGCGCAGGGTGGACAGGGAGAAACGCCGCTGCTCTCGCCAGGCCTTCCCATATCGCGCCAGGATCACTCCTGGGGACGTGGCGGGCACGTGGGCGTGGCTCGGCCTGGCTCCGCCCCTCCCAGAGATCTGCTCACAACCCCGCCCCCGTGGGGGAAGTTCTCGGGGTTGCCAGCCCACACTGGCCTGGCCCTCCCCTTCCAAATCCCGCCCACTCTGACACCCCTTTCCATCGGGGACAGGTCCCATTCTCGGTTTGCCGCACTGCTCCCCGAGTCACCCCTGCTTGGCGCCCGTCTTGGCTCCACTTTTTATTTTGACCACGGAGACCTGGTTCCACCTGGAGAAGGTCCTGGCCTGCCCCTGCACTACCAACCCCGACACTGTCCTCTTTCCTGCCCACACCGACGTCTCCTTCGCGTTGGCACTGACCCTGGGCCGCCCTCTCTTAGTAAATCCCCCGCCCTCAGCCTCATCCAATTTCTCCTTCCCCAATGCTTGGCAGAGTCTCCTTTCGTCACTTGCCACCCCTCAAATTCGTTGGCTCTTTCCTGCACCGAATTTCCGCGACTCTGCCTCCACCTGCAGGGACGCGGCCTGCCCTCTCCACTTGCCTTCGGCGCGCGGCCCGTAACCCACGTGCTCGTAGACGGCCGGAGGTGGACGGTCCGAAGTGTCGTGGTTGCAGTCCACCAGCGCTTCGCGCACAGCGGCCAGCCCATTGAGCACGACTACCGGCGTCCAGCCCTGCTGCAGGCTGAACACGTTCCCGAAGCGGCGCCGCAGCTGCAGGCCAAAGGTCGAGAGTGTTTGGCAAGCCCGGGCCCCGCCAGGCTGTGGGCCCAGCCTCCTGGCGTTAGCCTCTGGTACCTCTGGGCCCCTCTCCAGCAGCGAGCAACTGCAAGGACTTTATCTAGTCTTGTGAGCCCCGGGGGTTACATCCACTAGTTTTGGGGCTCTCAAGCTGGATGAGACCATTCTACTCACAGACCCAGCTAGGACTGTGCAAGCGTCACAAAATGGCCAGCAGGCCAAGTTAGCATCCTATTTTACAGGTGAAGAAACCCAGGTTCACAGAAGGGAGCAGGGAGGCCCAAGGTCTCATGGAGGCAAAAGATTTGAACCAGATCACTGTGCCTCTCTCGACCTCAACTCACCTGATTTAAATAGAGCTCATGACCAGACATCTCCCCCATTCTCAAGACCTTTCCTCCCAACGTGACCCTCAGGGATCAGGTTCACATAATTGAAGAGCTGGCTGGCTGAATCCGCAGCCTGTCGCCATCCTGTAAACCCCCCACCCCCTGGCCTTTGTCCTCTCTGACCTCTGTTTGGAAAATCCAAACAGTTCTCGGGCCCTGAACAAATGCCCTCCCTCAGGAGGCCTCTCGAATCCGCCTCCTCTTCTTGGCCCAGTCCTCTTCCGGCCTGTGGCTTCACCCAGCGCCCACTGTCCGCTGCTAGGTGGGGCCCTAGGACCGCCGCTGCGCACTCCCCACCCCTCCATCCTCACCTGGTGGAAGCTGAGACGTGGGTCCTCAAAGTCCATCTGCAGCAGGTTGCCCAGCACCGGCAGTGGCGTGGGGCCTGGTGGGTAGCGTGGGGCCCAGCGGGAGCGCCGGTGCATCAGGTCCAGCAAGAGCAAGAAGATGAGCACGGCCACGGCCAGGGGCCCCAGCGTGTCCCCAGACAGCAGCCCCATGGCTGCCTCCGTGGGCGCTGCGTTCCTCACCACACCGGCACCCAGGACCAGCCCAGCGTGGCACTCTCACTCCACCTCTGTGGCTCCACCAGTCCGGGGCCTCCTTATAAAGGGAGCGGAGGACCAGCCTTTGCCCTCTGCCCTGAGGTGTGCTGTAGGGGAGACTGTGCTGCCAGAGGGTAGGAGAGGGGTCAAGGAGAGTCAGGCGCACGGGCGCCCACTGTCCCTCACGCGTGCTCTCCACGTGCTTCCGGAGGTGGCTGGAGAGCACAAGAAGTCCGCCGCCCCCGGCCTGACTCCCCAGCTCGGCAGAGTCGAGGAAAAATCCAGGGTGTTGGGAATGGGTCTGCCACCACCTGCCGCCTGTCAGCCTCGAATGCGGCCACAGCCCCGTTCCCAGAACATGTCCCTGTCCTCCTCCTAGTGGCCTTCACCTCCCAAGTATGTTCTGGTCCTTGCCCCGTGCTGGCGGGGGGACCTGATGACCGGAGGGACCACCGATAAAGTTCTTGGTGTCCCCTCACTTCCCACTGGTACATACAACACACACACAGAATCACACACTCATGAACCACATTTACACACATTCACATCCTGACTAGCCCATGCTCACATGCATATCTACACACCCACACGACCACATCCACGAGTGCCTGTGTTACCACCTTCCACTCACAGAGACCCAGCAGCAAGGGCTCTAGTTCTCAGCGGCTGCATGGACTCAGCCGACCTCCCTGCACCTGGAGGCTGCTCTCAGGGGTGCCAGCGCCTTCACCTGGCTGGCTGCTGCCTCAGTTTCCACCTGTTGTGGCTGAGGGAAGTTGAGTCTGGGGGTAGGGAGGCAGCAGGGTTGTTTTCCAAAATCCATTAGTGAAAGTGAACTCGCTCGGTCATGTCCGACACTTTGAGACACCATGGTCTGTAGCCTGCCAGGCTTCTCCTTCCATGGGATTCCAGGGAAGAGTACTGGAGTGGGTTGCCATTTACTTCTCCCGAAGATCTTCCTGACCCAGGATAGAACCCAGGTCTCCCGCATTGTAAGCAGACGCTTTACTGTCTGAGCCACTAAAATCCAGGCATCCTCCCAAAAAACTCCCAAACCTCCCCCCTCAAAACACATGTAACCAAGTCATATCCTACAAAAGTGATCTTCAAATATTTCCTTATATCTTTTGAATAACTGTCCCCTCACACATTTGTAAGTTAATGTCTAATGTCTTTCATCACACATCAAAATACTTTAAAAATATACCATTTCTGCCATATTGTAAATATCGACATTTAAAAATAGTTATGTTACTCTTTTAAATGTTTTAACTAGTCTTTCTTCATCTATCTGCCGGCGTGTTGTACTACTCTTTTCAGGGGTCTTTGTGGAAACAGCCCTTGCCCGTGAGATTGCTGTGGAGTCATCACAGGTGGGGACCTCTGTCAGGGGCTACGGGGACTGTCTCACGTAGCACAAGAGCGGTCATGCGGCTTGATTGGTAATGATTGACCAACTGTGTGTGTGTGTGAGGACTCTGGAGAAATTCCCTGTGTTCTCAGGAACGTGTCAAACAAAGCCCCGCTCTACCACCCCCATTCCCGCCCCTGCCTCGGGCTGGCTGTATGGTCACCTCAGGGATCTGTGGCCGCAAGCTCATCTCAGGGTCCGTGGCAGGAACCTAGACGAACCGACAGGAACAGATGACCCCTACTGTGTGAGCAGCCTTGGAATATGGTTCCACATTTGTACGTGAAGGGGGTGGTGGTGAGCAGGACACCTGCCTGGGGTCACATATCCTCTTGGACACTGCAGGTCCAGGGACCTGTGACTGAAGCCCCCACTCCCAGCCCTCTGTCAGGAAAACACCCATGGAAACTGGATGTCCACTGAGGGCCACTAGCCAGATTAGGGGTTGGCAATCTGGTGAAACCTCGCAGCTCCCAGCAGCATTTGTGTGTGTGTGTTGGAGTATAGCCAGGAAACATGTGACCGTTTCAGGTGAACGGTGAAGGGAAACTCTATTTTGTCCTGGGGTATAGCCAATTACCACGTTGTGAGAGTTTCAGGTGGCCAGTGAAGGGACTCAGCCATACATGCACGTGTATCCATTCTCCCCGCCTCCACCAGCAGCTCCCACTTTGTAGAGGAGGAAACTTAGGCTCCCAGAGGGACAGTGACTGGACCCAGGCTGCCCAAGGTGACACGTTAGAGTCACATGCCTGGTCTCTGGAGGCCCCCTGCTCTCCCTCTGGTGCTACTGGGAAGAGAAGAGTTTCATGGGGACAAGCTTCTCTGTGACCCAGCAGCACAGAGACGTGTGGGCTATGGAGTTAGGGAGTGACTGTCAGAGGTTGGAGAGCCCCTAAGAAGGCCCAGGTGGGCAGGTGCCTTAGGGCTCCCCTAATAGCTCAGTGGATAGAGAATTCACCTGCAGTGCAGAAGACCCTGGTTCGATTCCTGGGTCAGGAAGATCCACTGGAGAAGGGATAGGCTACCCACTCCAGGATTCTTGGGCTTCCCTTGTGGCTCAGCTGGTAAGGAATCCACCCGCAATACGGGAGACTCTGTTGGATCCCTGGGCTGGGAAGATCCCCTGGAGAAGGGACTTCTCCAGGAAGAGAGGCTACCCACTCCAGTATTCTGGCCTGGAGAATTCCATGGGCTGTATAGTTTTGCAAAGAGTTGGACACAACTGAGCAAATTTCACTTTCAGAGACAGAGTCCTATGTTGCTTCATTAGTGGTTTTTTTTTTTTTTAATTAACCAAACTTTCATGTAAAAAAACTATTGTCATCAAAGACAATAGTTTGATGAGTCAAAGGTTTAAGACCTGGAAAAAGTCTGCTGTTTGTCCCAGTCCTCTTCACCCACAATTCCTGCAGCCCAGGGTAGAAATCTTTCTAGCTTCCAACTGTCTAGCTGAAGCCCTTGATTTTGCCTCCAAAGTTCTAAATAAAAAGCTTATCTTGCTTTGACTTGATTGTTCAGATCTAAACATTATCTAATGAATTATTACAACAAAAGGTGAGGATTTAACTCTCATAACAACCGGACACCTAGTGCCACCTCCAACAGGCGTCTCACCTCTCTCCAGTCTCCCTCATGATCATCTCCTAGGTTTCGGCATTCTAAATGTTTTGAGTAAAGACATCTTTAGTTGTTAAAAATTTTTAAGTATCATTTTAGCTTTTTTTTTTGCGAACTTTTATATCATTTTGGCTTTTAAATTCCTCTCCCACAAATTGGGTTCATTTTAATTCATTTTTTAAAATTAGGGAACTATTTAAACCGAATGAAATCCATTCTTTTTAGTGTACCGTTCTGTGAGTTTTGACAGATGTATACAACTATGAAATTGCCACTGTAGCCAAGATCCAGAACAGCTCCAATCAGTTCAGAAAAATCCCCCATACTCACTAATACCCTTCCCCCTCTCCCAGCCCCTGGCACCCAGTGAATGGTTTTCTGGCTCCATAGTTTTGCCTTTGCAAGATGGGCACATAACTGGAAACATCCCAGTACCTAGTATTTATTTATCTGGCCACGCAGCAGGCCTGGGGATCTGGGTTCCCCGACCAGGGCTCAAACGCGAGCCCCTGCAGTGCAGGCACGGAGTCCTAGCCGCTGGGCCACAGGGCCGCCCCCAGGTGTGGCTCTGAGCCTCTCACTGAGCACAGGACGCCTGCGCGTGGTCCGTGGTAGTTTGTTACTTCTCATTGCCCAGTAGCTGTCCGGAGTATGCATGCCCCGCGGTGTGGCCGCCGACTGGACGAGAGGCATTTGGCTTGTTTCCAGTTTTTGGCAGTTTCAGATAAAACCACTGTAATGTTCATGTACAAGTTTTGTGTGAACATAGGTTTTCCTTTCACTCAGGTAAGCACCGCGCAGGGGGTGCTGGGATCCTGTGCTAATGTGTACTTAGTTTCCTAGCAAACTGTGAAACTTTCCAAAGTGCTGGTATCCACTTTGCATTCTCTCCAGCAAAGAACAAGAGGATCTGTTTGTTTCCTAACATTTCCAGCATTTCCTTTTTGAAAGTTATTCTAGTAGGCTTGGGGCGTCATTTTGTTTAGCTCAATACTGAGGGTTTACATGTTAAAACTATGCAAACCGTATTCCTGAGTTAGGGAGTATACTATCATCAATCTTTCTGTACAATTTTGCGTTTCTCCTGTTTTTTAAACTTTAGTTTTCTCTGAACCTATAATTAATACATCTAAACTGTCTATTAAAAACAGTCTCCTTGCTATACACTGAAGACAAGTTAGGTGGTTTATCAATATGATTATTTCGCTGGGGACGTATTTCTTGGAGCCCTCCACCCTTTTCCCTCCTGGACAGACGTCCTTGAGGACGGAGGCTCAGCTGTCCTGGGACCTCCCTTCACCGTCACTCTGGTGAGTACATCACTCTGTTCACATGTGGAGCCCATGTTATCTTTTATTTTGCGGTCAGCACAACCTGCAGGTGTGCTGAGGGGTAATCCTGAGATACTCCTGAGGGGTAGTCCTAGATATTACCTGTCTGAAAAGGTCTTACTGCATATTTAAGTCAGTGTGACTATGTACAGAATTTTAGACTAGAAATAATTTTCTCCCAGATTTTGAAGATTCTCATTTTCTTCTTGCTTCAAAGGTTGGTGTTGAAAAGTCTGATGAAACTTAATAGACTTCTTTTTTCATATCTGGTAGTTTTTAGGTTCTTCTTTTCATCCTAGGTATTTCAATATTTACTGATGACATCATCTGGGGTGGGTCTCCTTCATCCATTTTCCTGGAGACTTGGCGATTCCTTCTCTCTGCAATCTCAGGTCCTGCATCTTTGGGAAAATTCTCAGTAATACATGAATGGGATTTATTTGGGATTTTCCCAGCCACCTCAGTTTGTTGATTCTGTTCCTTCTTTCAGAAAGATCTATGATTTAGCCGTTGCAGCGCCTGATCTCCCTATTCTGGGAGAAACTCTTTTTCAATTTTATCCTCTACATTGTGATTGGATTTTTAAGTCCCAGGATCATATTTCTGTTTTTGAAGAATTAGAAGTTGGAGGGACTTGCTGGTGGTCCAGTGGTTAAGAATCCACCTTCCGACTCAGGGGATGCCAGTGCGATCCCTAGCGGGGAACTAAGATCGCACATGCCATGGGGCAACGAAGGCCATGACCAGGAATTAGAGAAGAGCCTGTGCACTGAGCTGGAGAGAAAAAAAAAAAGCCCAAGCGCCGAAATGAAGAGTCCATGCACCACAACAGTCCCGATTCAGCCAAAATGAAATTTAAGAAGGAGTGAGAGGTTATTGTTGAAACATTGTTATTTTAGCACCCGTCCTTGTTCCGTGAATGCAGCGTTTTATGTTTAAAGACATCAATCATTTGTTAGTGTGAAGCTTCCTGAAACCCCTCGCAGTCTTCGGTGTCTGCAGCATGCGCTGACATGGACCAATGTGTGACTGAGCCCTTGACACGTCACCTCAGCCTTCTCTCTTTCTCCTTGTCATACAGCCCATCGGGGAGACCTTAAGGCCAGTGTGGGGGCCGATGGATAAGTGCTACCCCGTGACCACTCAGGTGGGTCAGGGCTGGGGACTCCTTCTCTCCTGGAGTGGGGTGGCTGTCCTGGGCCTCCTTGGTGGGCACACACATAGAGGATGGGCAGGCAGCGAAGGACCCCAGGCACTCTCAGCTGTATGTGATGGCCCGTTTCCCTCTGTAGAGACGCGGAGTCAGGAGTGGGAAGAAGCATGACTCTGAGGGAAGTGAGGCCTGGCCAGGAAGGGCCGGGGGCTGGGGGCTGTCACCTGTCAGTGCTCCCTGAGACAGGAACTCGTCCAGCGCATGGTCAGGGCCCCAGGGATAGAAGGGGTCTCCTTTAGGACACTAACAACCCGACCACACCTCGAGCTAAGGGAGGGGTTTCCCTGGAAAAACAAAGAGCTACACACTCCAAGTGTGCACAGCAGGCGGGGGTGCGCCCTCCAAGTGTGCACAGTAGGCGGGGTTGCGCACTCCAAATGTGCACAGCAGGAGGGGAGGCGTAGGGCAACAGAGGGCCTTTCTGCCCATATAGCGCCCTCTTGCCCCTCCTTGCAGGCCATGACCCCCAAGGCATTGAGAGAACCAAAAGATGCTGCCCCCAAGGAAGAGACTGCTGTCTTGTCTAGGGAGGAGCAGCAGGTGGGGGCCCCGAGGGGAGGAACCAGCCAGCCTCATTCATGGTGCGAAGGGGGTGACTGAGAAGAAAGAGGAGGTGGCAGGGACCCTAGGATGGCAGGTAAGGAACCCTGGTCCTCAATTGGAACACTGGCCCCGTGTGGTCCTCCTGGGAAGCCTCTGGGCTCTGCAGGGTGGAAGGAGAGGCCAGGCTCATGCCACCGTGGCAACGGTTGGGGGAGGCCAGGGCACCCCAAGACCACTGAGTCAAACTTCCAATCCAGTGGAGCAAAAGCTCTGTGTGGAGCTGAGAGGTGCAGACATGGTCTGAGAAACAACAAGTGGATCTGAACCCTGGCCTTACCCGACTGTTTGGGAAGTGAGACCTGTTTCCCCCGCCACACAATATAGAACCTGCCTCATCCCACCCTCTGCCCCTTCTACCTTCCTAGGAGAATAAGAAGGCCCAAAAGGAGACGGCCATGTACGTTTTAGGTCAGACAGCAGACCCTACCCTGTGAGCAGGACTGCCCTGCTCCCTCACCCCAGGGACCCTGCAGAGGTCACAGATAGCTGAGCTCCTCCCTGACCCTCCTGGCCCAGGGAAGGGGCAGGGGTGAAGCCCAGGTAGTCTGATGCCCAGTCTTTCCTGACTGAGCCCCCTGTGTCCTTCTTCCTTCTTGGTTTGGCAGGACTTGAGGCCACTCCCTTGGGCTGGTGGAAGGTATTGCCCTTTAAGCAATGCTGATGTGTTCTCCTGGTAACAGAGGGTACCCTAGCCCTGGGCAAGGTTCCTTCCAGCAAGGTACCCACAGGGCGTGTCTGATTGTGCTTTTTAGAGGCTTCCAGGGAGGACATAATGGAGGAAAGGCCCGGGGGCTGGGTCCCCCAGCTCCTGAGGAAGCTCTGGCTGGGATGGTTCCCCGCCTCTGACATCCCCAAGACTCGGAGCCACGAGTGACCCTGTGTCCAATAAATCCACAGTTGTTGCTTCTGCAGGCCCGGTTTCCTCCTTTCAGGGTCCTCAAGTTTCTGCAAACTCAGTGTGGCTTCGTCCACGGCCCCTGTGCCAACAAGCTGCAGGAACACCACCTCCTGCCACTAAGCCCTCGACGTGGCTCTGCTGGAGACTCAAGGGGGCCCTGGCTGGTGTTCTGAGTCTGTGCCAAGGGACAGACAAGGCTCCCTGAATGTCGAGAGCTGACTGTCATGAAGGCACAGTTGGCGTGATCAGGGGCTGGTGCTTCTGGCCTGCCTGACTGGTGTCTCCCAGCTCTTAACCTCAATGTGCCAAGGAGTCTGCCCAAGACTCTGGTGAGCAGACAGTCATTAGAGCCCTTGGCTGGTGTCTGTGTGAGCTCAGTCCAGACCAGACTGGGGGCTGGAGCTGGAGAATGGGGGTCCCTGCCCTTGGCCGGGGCTCCAGGCTGAGAAGGTCACAGCCTCAGAGTCGGCCGAGGAACACAGGGCCCGGCAGCCATCAGAGGCAAACCTCCTTCTGGCTGAAGGGGAAACAGAAGCCCAAGGTCACATGGTGTCGTAGCACAGCAAGGACGAGAGCCAGGGTGTCCTCCTCTGAGCTCTGAGGGCTTCCTTTAGCTCTGCCATCCCACTGTCCCAGGATCCAAGGTTGACCCTGCCCCAGGGCACGGTCGCGGTCCACACGGGCTCATTTCCGGCCCCCGCCTAGGCTCCTGAGAGCCCGGCCTCACCTGGCCCCTCAGAGGATGGAGCCCCGGGTTGGAGCCGAGCTCTAGCGCGGCCTTGAGTGGCAACTCCTACTGGGCAGGGGCTGGGGGATGAGTGTCCTTAAGGGGCAGGAAAAGGGGGCCCATCCTATAAAGAGGCCCAGGGAGGTCGCTCTCTCCTGGGAAGAACTCCGGCCTTAAGAGCACTGAGCTCTGGGGGCTCACCCGGCATATCACTTCCCAGGCCCTATACCGCCACCTTCTGGGCCAGCTGACTTGAGGTGCTGGCTGACCTGCGACCTGTGGAGCCAGGTGGCTGTGGCTAGGCCTGAAATGTGGGTGTCTGAGCTGATGGGCCCCCTTATCCCATGGGGGCCTGAAATCTCTCCTCAGCCTATGTGAGCCCCTCCAGCAGAAGCCAGGACCTGATTATAGGCTTCGTCACTACGCCCAGTAACCAAGGTTGGGTCTCCCAGAGTGTCTGGGTGTAAGCCTCAGTACACCCATCTCACAGTACACCCCAGGACACTCTGAGCCTCAGTACACTCATGTGTTAAACGGGGTCAAATGCCAGGTAAGGATGAATCAGGCCGGGGGGTGGGGCTGGTTTTGGGGAGACTGCTGAGGCCACATGACTGCAAGGGACTGGTCAGGGGCCCCAGGTGGGATTCAAGTCAGGATGGAGCCACCAGACAGTGGTTTATTGAGCATCAGGGCTATGGCTGTGGAGCGGGTTGGGGCAGGGTGCCTGCCTCTAGCGGGGCACCGCACAGAGCTGGTAGGGGGCTGGGGTCACCAGGAAGGCAAAGACACCGTGGTCACTGGGGCGGGGCTGCCCGGCAGGCACCGAGAAGCTGAAGTGCTGCAGGAGGCTGGTGAAGAAGAGGAAGAGCTCCATGCGGGCCAGGGGCTCCCCGAGGCATGCGCGGCGGCCTGTGGGTGGGCACGGGGGCTCTGTGACCCTGGGTCTCCCCGTCTAAGACCCCCTCAGGATGGGGAAGCAAACCGGGCACCCCACCCCACCCCCAGGTACCTGCGGAGAAGGGTATGAAGGCCTCCTGCTTGATGAAGCGGCCCTGGGCATCCAGGAAGTGCTCCGGGTGGAAGTGGAAGGGCTTCTCCCAGACGGTCTCATCCTTCAGCACTGACGACAGGTTGGTGATGAGTGTCGTCCCCTGGTGGCAAATGTCTGGTATGGGTGGGTCTCGATTGGTGAGGGGGTGCCCAGACCCCTGCCACCAAACACACATGGCACACACATTGCGTGGCACACACCCGAACTCTTCAAGTAACCCTCAGCCCAAGACGCTTCTCAGCACCGTCCCTCTGCCCGTGGCAGGTGCCCTTACTTCCCCTCAGAGCCCGGGTTCCAACGCTGAGACATGTTCTAGTTTGTCTTGCCTCCCGACCGGGGGCTCTGAGTGGACATAGCCAGCCCTGCTCTGCTCTCGTCCACGCCCACCCAGGCTGGGACATTAAGTACCTTGGCCATGAGGATGGGGTGGCTTGGATTCCAGTCCTGGCCGACCTGGCAACACTCACTGCAGCTACCAGGTGGCAGGTGGTGGGGAGGCGGGGTTGGGAGAGCCGCAGGCCTACCTTTGGCACGTAGAAGCCCTGCAGCTCGATGTCACGGGATGTCATGTGGGGCAATCCCAGGGGGATGATGTCCGAAAAGCGTTGCACCTCATGGACCACGGCCACGGTGAAGGGCATGAGGGCCTGATCCCCCATCTCTGGTCGCCTCACCTTCCCTATCACCTCATCGATTTCCTGCTGGACCCGTCCTGGAAAACAAGTGTCCTCGTGGTGGTCAGAACCAAGGGCTGGCCTCCTGCCTCCTCCTGACACCCGGGTAGCACTGCGTCCACTTGGAGGAGTGGCTGTGACATTGGAGCTGGGGCTCAGGCCCTGCACAGACCTGGTGCTGGTGGCCAAATCAACCGAGCTCAGAGGCCTCAGGCTGTCCTCGTCTTCCCAGCACCCACCCCAGGCTGGACTCACGCTGCACGTCTGGGTGCAGGATCATGAGGAGGAGGGCCCAGGCCAGCGTGGTCGAGGTGGTGACCATCCCAGCAGAGAACAGGTCAGTCACCACCAGGCGCAGGTTCTCATCATTGAAGCTGCTCTCGGGGTTCCCCTTGGCCTGGGTCACACCGGGAAGGTAAGCTCAGGGTCAGAGGTGAAGTCCCCACGTGGCCTCCCACCCTGCTCCGGTCAGCCCAGGTGTCTGATCCCTGGGTGACACAGAGCCCCGAGTTTGCCTCCTGGGCCCTCCACACACATCCCTGTTCCGATCACCTTACCTCCTTCACCTCATCCAGGAAGGCGTCGGTCAGGTGTCGGGGTGGCTGGGTTGGGTCCCGGGTCATCTTCTGCTCGGTGATCAACTCATCAATCAGGGCCATGAAGGCCTTCAGCCCCGGGAAGACCTTGGCGGCCAGCCCTGGGATGCGCAGGATCACGGGCACAGCTTCCACCACCTGTGCGGGTCACAGCCGTGGGGCCCTCGGACCTCCTGGTGCTCTCGGACCTCCTGGTGCTCAGGCGCTCACCAGTCAAGTCCTAGCTTCCTCCAGTGTCTCCACCATCGACCTTGTTCCTCCCTAAGTTCAGACCCTGCCCCTCTCTCATGGCCCTGAGCCCAAAAGATACACCTAAAATGTACATATCGTGGGTACCGGTCCCTTCCAGTGAAAGCCTACTGCAACCCCTAAGCACGCTGAGCCCGCCAGGCCTCACCCACCTGGGCTGTCTGCCATCTCCCACTTCCAGACCTTTTCCTTGCAGGTGCCTATTCCGGAAAGCCCTTTCTTGCACTGGCCCTCTACACAAGTCCTCCTCCGGGGGGAGGGACTTGTTGGAGGACCGAGGCCGCCTCTACAGAGCTCCTTTCCCGCACCTGGCGCACTAAGCCAGACTCCTCTTTCAACATGTCCTCCATCATGTCCAACAACTTGATGATGCGAGGATCGTTGTATTCGAAGCGGAACCCGAAGGTCAGGGAGGCGATCACGTTGCTCACTGCTTTATTCAGGAGGTCCTTGGGGCTAAAGGGGCGTCCTGGAAGGGGACAGTGCAAGGTAGGGCACGCCTCCATCTCTTCTTTCCCAGACCTCTCCAAACCTCCCAGACCTCCGTGTCCCTCAGCCCCAGCACTCACCGGCCTGGTCTGCGAAGGCGGCACAGAGGCACGAGGCCTCCTCAGTCACCCACTGCTCCAGTGACTTCTTCCCCAGGCCGAAGTTGCGCAGGGTGGACAGGGAGAAACGCCGCTGCTCTCGCCAGGCCTTCCCATATCGCGCCAGGATCACTCCTGGGGGCGGGGCGGGCATGTGGGCGTGGCTCTGGCCTGGCCCCGCCCCTCCCAGAGATCTGCTCACAACCCCGCCCCCGTGGGGGAAGTTCTCGGGGTTGCCAGCCCACACTGGCCTGGCCCTCCCCTTCCAAATCCCGCTCACTTTGACAACCCGTTCCATCGGGGACAGGTCCCATTCTCTGCCGGCCGCATTGCTCCCCGAGTCACCCCTGCTTGGCGCCCGTCTTGGCTCCACTTTCTATTTTGCCCAAGGAGGCCTGGTTCCACCTGGGGAAGGTCCTGGCCTGCCCCTGCACTACCAACCCCGACATTGTCCTCTTTCCTGCCCACACCGACGTCTCCTTCGCGTTGGCAGTGACCCTGGGCCGCCCTCTCTTAATAAATCCCCCGCCCTCAGCCTCATCCAATTTCTCCTTCCCCAATGCTTGGCAGAGTCTCCTTTCATCACCAGCGACCGCTCAAATTCGTTGGCTCTTTCCTGCACGGATGTCCGCGACCCTGCCTCCACCTGCAGGGACGTGGCCTGCCCTCTCCACTTGCCTTCGGCGCGCGGCCCGTAACCCACGTGCTCGTAGACGGCCGGAGGTGGACGGTCGGAAGTGTCCTGGTTGCGGTACACCAGCGCTCCGAGCACAGCGGCCAGCCCGTTGAGCACGACTACCAGCGTCCAGCCCTGCTGCAGGCTGAACACGTTCCCGAAGCGGCGCCGCAGCTGCAGGCCAAAGGTCGAGGGTGTTTGGCAAGCCCAGGCCCCGCCAGGCTGTGGGCCCAGCCTCCTGGCGTTAGCCTCTGGGCACCTCTGGGCCCCTCTCCAGCAGCGAGCAACCGCAAGGACTTAATCTAGTCTTGTGAGCCCCGGGGGGTTACATCCACTAGTTTTGGGGCTCTCAAGCTGGATGAGACCATCCTACTCACAGACCCAGCTAGGACTGTGCAAGTGTCACAAAATGGCCAGCAGGCCAAGTTAGCATCCTATTTTACAGGTGAAGAAACCCAGGTTCATAAAGAGGAGCAGGGAGGCCCAAGGTCTCATGGACACAAAAGATTTGAACCAGATCACTGTACCTCTCAACCTTAACTCGCCTGATTTAAAGAGGGCTCATGACCAGACATCTCCCCCATTCTCAAGACCTTTCCTCCCAACGTGACCCTCAGGGATCAGGTTCACATAATTGAAGAGCTGGTTGGCTGAATCCGCAGCCTTTTGCCATCCTGTAAAACCCCCCACCCCCTGGCCTTTGTCCTCTCTGACCTCTGTTTGGAAAATCCAAACAGTTCTCGGGGGCCTCTCGAATCCGCCTCCTCTTCTTGGCCCAGTCCTCTTCCCGCCTGTGGCTTCACCCAGCGCCCACTGTCCGCTGCTAGGTGGGGCCCTACCACCACCGCTGCGCACTCCCCACCCCTCCATCCTCACCTGGTTGAAGCTGGGACACGGGTCCTCGAAGTCCACCTGCAGCAGGTTGCCCAGCACCGGCAGCGGCGTGGGGCCTGGTGGGTAGCGTGGGGCCCAGCGGGAGCGCCGGTGCATCAGGTCCAGCAAGAGCAAGAAGATGAGCACGGCCACGGCCAGAGGCCCCAGCATGTCCCCAGACAGCAGCCCCGTGGCTGCCTCCGTGGGCGCTGCGTTCCTCACCACACTGGCAGCCAGGACCAGCCCAACGCGGCACTCTCACTCCACCTCCGGGGCTCCACCAGTCCGGGGCCTCCTTAAAAACGGAGTGGAGGACCAGCCTTTGCCCTCTGCCCTGAGGTGTGCTGTAGGGGAGACTGTGCTGCCAGAGGGTAGGAGAGGGGTCAAGGAGAGTCAGGCGCACGGCGCCCACTGTCCCTCACGCGTGCTCTCCACGTGCTTCCGGAGGTGGCTGGAAAGCACAAGAAGTCGCCCTCCCCTGGCCTGACTCCCCAGCTCGGCAGAGTCGAGGAAGAATCCAGGGTCTTGGGAATGGGTTCTGCCACCACCTGCCGCCTGTCAGCCTCTAATGCCGCCACAGCCCCATTCCCAGAACATGTCCCTGCCCTCCTCCTAGTGGCCTTCACCTCCCAAGTATGTTCTGGTCCTTGCCTCTTGCTGGCGGGAGGACTAATGGCCGGAGGGACCACCGATAAAGTTCTTGGTGTCCCCTCACTTCCCACTGGTACACACAACACACACACAGAATCACACACTCATGAACCACATTTACACACATTCACATCCTGACTAGCCCATGCTCACATGCATATCTACACACCCACACGACCACATCCACGAGTGCCTGTGTTACTTTCCACTCACAGAGACCCAGCAGCAAGGGCTCTAGTTCTCAGCGGCTGCCTGGACTCAGCCGACCTCCCTGCACCTGGAGGCTGCTCTCGGGGGTGCCGGCGCCTTCACCTGGCTGGCTGCTGCCTCAGTTTCCACCTGTTGTGGCTGAGGGAAGTTGAGTCTGCGGGTAGGGATGCAGCAGGGTTGTTTTCAGAGTTCCTTAGTCACCGTGACCAGCCAGTTTGGTGGCCCAGAGGCC
Organism: Ovis aries; assembly: GCF_016772045.2. NCBI lineage: Eukaryota > Metazoa > Chordata > Mammalia > Artiodactyla > Bovidae > Ovis > Ovis aries. The sequence goes on from NC_056056.1 coordinate 219,020,225, forward strand.
CTTTCCTAAGTTTGTTACAAACTGGCCCTTGGACTTTCCAGCTCCTGTGGCCTCAGGGTGATTCCTGAATCTCCTCACGTAGGTGTCATTTCCTGACTTGGGAAAATGGAAGGTGGGCACTTTACCTTGTTGACTGGGCTGCCAGTCAGCTCAGGTTACCAGGGCGGCTTAGCATAGGCTGCGACTGTCCCAGAGAAGTGGGACTGCTTCCTCCTCATCAATTTGTCCTTCAGTTCAGTCTCTCAGTCGTGCCTGACTCTTGCGACCCCACGGACTGCTGCGCACCAGGCTTCCCTGTCCATCACCAACTCCCGGAGTTTGCCTAAACTCATGTCCATCGAGTCAGTGATGCCATCCAACCATCTCATCCTCTGTCGTCCCCTTCTCCCTTTGCCTTCAGTCTTTCCCAGCATCAGGGTCTTTTCAAGTGAGTCAGTTCTTCCCATCAGGTGGCCAAAGTTTTGGAGCTTCAGCTTCAGCATCAGTCCTTCCAATGAACAGTCAGGGTTGATCTCCTTCAGAATGGACTGGCTGGATCTCCTGGCAGTCCAAGGGACTCTCAAGAGTCTTCTCCAACAGCACAGTTCAAAAGCATCGATTCTTTGGCTGTCAGCCTTCTTCACAGTCCAACTCTCCCATCCATACATGACCACTGGAAAAACCATAGCTTTGACCATGGACCTTTGTCAGCAAAGGAACGTCTCTGCTTTTTAATATGCTGTCTAGTTTGGTCATAGCTTTTCTTGCAAGGAGCAAGCATCTTTAATTTCATGGCTGCAAAATCATCATCTGCAGTGATTTTAGAACCCAAGAAAATAAAGTCTCTCAATGTTTCCATTGTTTCCCCATCTATTTGCCATGAAGTAACGGGACTGGATGCCATGATCTTAGCTTTTTGCATGTTGAGTTTTAAGCCAGCATTTTCACCCTCCTCTTTCACTTTCATCAAGAGGCTCTTCAGTTCCTCTTTGCTTTTGTCTTTGAACATCAGGTGTTAAAACTTCAGAAGACAAGGGGATGGAAACCAGATGGGGATGTAGTTTCTTGACCCTCTCACAGGCCTGCCAAGGACCTCAAGGAATGGATTCCTGGGCCTCCCCACTCTCTATGGGTCCAGTCCACTCTGGCTGCAGCCCCTTACCCTCTGATCCTGACTGTGGCTTATTCCAGTCCTCCAGCAAAGGTGCAAATGCAAACCTTGGTACCGCCCTGCATGAGTGTGTGTCACCTCCAGACTGGAATGACGGCCACCAGGCACTCCCTCTTGGGCAGCCTCTTGCCTCCTCCAGGCAAGGGGTTGGTCACTTTATGCCAGGGTTCTGCTAGCCTCAGAACCCTCCAACTCAAGGGGTAAGATTTGAGGTTGAGTTTTTGAACCAGTGAAGCTGATGGGAACTCAGAGGTCCAAACCCATTCAAATGTAAAGGCATGGGAACTCAGAGGGTGGGGCAGGGGGCATTTCCAGGGCAGGCCTGGTCAAGCCCCCTGCGCCCCAGCCATCCCCGGAGTATGTGAGGCAACCTTTCTTTCTGAACACAGCTGGAGTAGTTCAGGGTCCTGGAGGCTGAGAGCCTGGAGGAGGCACTCTGCCCTCCTGTACCCCCTCTTACCCTGTTCCCTCCCTCGCACCCCACCCCCCAACAGTGAGAGGACCGGTTCTTCCCAGGTTGCCTTTGATGGGATAGAGTGCTTGTGGTCTCCAGGTGGGGGTCGTCAACATTTGCAATCCCTGCTTGGCTTGTGCAAGCGGCTCCTCCCCTTCCAAATTCCCACATCCCCACTCTCCTGCCAGGCCCGGGGCCAGCGGGTGGGGCTGGCTGGGGCCCAACTGGTCTTGCTCAACTTATCCAGCCTTTCCTGTGTCTTGCCTTGGCCAAGGCTTGGATTCTATCGGGACACACCCTGTGCCGGTTGCTGGGCTGGGGGAGGGATGGCAAGAGTGGGCCCCTGCTTCAAAGTGCTCTCGACCAAGAGGAGAAGGGAGCCGGGAGGTGACACCCCAGGCCAGCAGTTGCAGGGATGGCTTTGAGGGCTGTGGGGTTTCCCCAAGCTGGAGTAGACTTTCTGGGAAAACCCCCTGGAGGACTTTGGGTGGCTTGGGACTGCAAACCGAGGTAACCTGACTGCAGGGTTAAGGCACCACTGCAAACCAGCAGGACGGTGGCAGCTCCAGGTGGGGCTTTTAGTCTGGCAGAGGACTGGATCGTGGGAAACTCGGGTTCTTGGGCCTCCAGGAGGCAGGAAGACCAGCTTTGAGGCCACTGAAAAGACCAAGAGGGGAAGACCCGGGGGGAGCCCTGGGGACTTCTCAGAGCAAGCCGGTGGTCTCCATCGGCCTCAGTTGAACGTTTCTGTCCCAGTTGGCAGCACTCTTCCACCCTGGACGGCCAGAGAGTCCGGTGGTACTGGTGGGGCTGGCAGGATGGTCGTCACAGCTTTGTCACAGTGGCCCCGTTAAACTGCCCCCATCTACCCTTTGTTTTGTGTCATGCCCTCTGCAAACAGTCACTCTAATGGACGTATGAAAGGCAGTGACAGATACACTCTTATTCAGGCAGTGCCCTCCAAACACCGGGGATGAGGGCTCTAGTCCAGGACAGGGTGGCCTTGGAGAACACCTCAATCATGAGGTCAACGCCCTGTTTCAATCCTTGTGCAATCGTAGCCTTGGATTACCCTGCACTCACACGCCAGGCGCTGCTGTTCACACCCCATGCTCCCCACCCCATTTAAGGCTTTATGGTTCCCAAGGCACGGAATCTCAGAGGTCACAGCAGTGGGTCAAAGTCACAGAGCACCATTAGGGTCGATCTCAAAACTCAGGCTCTGGACCACTGCTCTACAGCGGAAATACACTTCTATGAGGCCCGAGGGCCAGCATTTAAGTTCCTGCAGCCTTACCATTTTAGAAACACGCTCAGGCGGCCCTTGCTGGCTTCTGCTCTGGTGAAGCGGCTGGTGTTGGAGGGATGGGCACCCCGCCCCCTTCTCTCCCCTTCCCCCTTCCCCCCCCACCCCACCCCCGCACACCTCAGGGTCGCAGGTGTTGGCCCTGGCAGGGAAGGCGCCTCCGGACCCCCGAGACCGGGCCTGAATCCTGAGTCCGGGGAGACGTCAGCAAGATGGCGGGGAGCAGCGCCCAGGCACGGAGACACGGCCCTGGACCCCCAGGGCGACACGGCGCAAGCTCCCTGGAAAGCAGGTGGGCAGCTGCAGTGCCCAGCGAGGGCGCGGGGAAAGTTGGTGGCGTTTCGCTCGCTCCTTGCCCCGCCCCCGCGGCAGACACCCCCTCAGTTCCCGCTGCTGCCTGGGGGCGGGAGGAGTGGGAGCCGGCTCTGGCCGGTATGGGGGGCCCCTCCGGCCCAGCGGTCTCACCTGACTCCGGTACCGCCCGCTGGGATCCAGGCTGTGACCGCGCCTTCAAGGACAACGAGGGGCGGGGCCGGGAGCCGCGGGGTGCAGGCCGATTCCTCGCGTGGTTTTCTGGGAACTGGGCTGGGCAAGACAGCAAAGTTCTGGAGCTTGCCTGCAGTGTGAACTTGCCTCAGGCTACGTATAGATTAAGGCGGTCACCTGAACCTTGTGTTTTGAACCGCGGTTTAAAAACTTAACTCTTAAAAAATACACCAACACTGCACACCTATCACAGAATGGTCAAAATCCAGAACGCTGACACCACCCAACTCCGACAAGGGTGAACTCTCATTCCCTGCGGGTGGGTGGGATGCAGACTGGGGCAGCCACTTTGGAAGACAGTTTGGCAGTTGCTTATTAAAAACAAAAAGGAAAAACCTTGCACACTTGTGTTTATAGCAATTTTATTCATAATTGTTAAAGAGTGGAACAACTGTCTTCCAGTAGGTGAATGGATAAACTGGGGAGCATCCGGGCAACAGAATATTCAAGAGAAGAGAAACTGAGCCTCTTAAAGGTGAAAGAGAGTGAAAAAGCTTAAAACTCAACATCCAGAACACTAAGCTCATGACATTTGGTCCCATCACTTCATGGTAAATAGATGGGGAAAAAAAATGGACACAGCGACACTTTATTTTTTGGGGCTCCAAAATCACTGCAGATGTGACTGCAGCCACAAAAGTAAAAGATGCTTGCTTCTTGGAAGAAAAGCTATGACAAACCTAGACAGTGTATTCAAGCAGAGACATCACTTTGCCAACAAAGGTCCATATAATCAAAGCTATGGTTTTCCAAGTAGTCGTGTTTGGGTGTGAGAGTTGGACCATAAGGAGGGCTGAGTGCCGAAAAACTGATGCTTTTAAACTGTGCTGCTGGAGAACAGTGTCTCTTGGACAGCAAGGGACCAGTCAGTCCTAAAGGAAATCAACCCTGGAAGGACTGATGCTGAAGTTGAAGCTCCAATACTTTGGCCAGTTGATGTGAAGAGCCGACTCACTGGAAAAGACTCTGATGCCGGGAAAGAATGAGAGCAGAAGGGGATGAGAGAGGATGAGATGATGGCATCACTGACTCAATGGACATGAGTCTAAGCAAACTCCAGGAGACTGTGAAGGACAGGGACGCCTGGGGTGCTACAGTCCATGGCATCACAAAGAGTCGGACCCTGAGCAACCGAACAAGAAGTAGTGAGCTATCATGCCATGAAAAGACATGGAGGAACCTTAAATGCCGATTACCAAATAAGAAACCAATGTAAAAGGCTACATACTGTGTAACTCCAACTATATGACATTCTGGAAAAGACAAAAACTATGGACACAGTAAAAGATCCGTGGTTGCCAGGGGTAAAAGGAGGGAGGGATAAAGAGAGGGAGCACAGAGAATTTTCACAGCAGTGAAGCTGCTCTGTATGATACTATTGGTGTTGACATGTCATCATGGGCTTCCCTCGTGGCTCAGAGGCAAACAAGCTGCCTGCCAATGCAGATGTGGGTTTGAACCCCGGGGTCGAAAGATATCCTGGAGAAGGAAATGGCAGCCACTCCAGTATTCGTGCCTGGGAAATCCCATGGACAGAGGAGCCTGGTGGGCTACAGTCCATGTTGTCACTGAGTTGGACAAGACTTAATGATTAAACAACAGCAAACCCATGTCACTGTATGTTTGTCCAAACTCAGAGTGCACACCACCAAGAGTGAACCCCAACATAAACTATGGGCTGTGGATGACAATGATGTGTTGATGCAAGTTCACCAAAGAAAAGGCACTTCTCTGGTGGGGAATGTTGATACTGGGGGAGGCTGTGCATGTGTGTGGGGGTAGAGGATGCGTGGGAAATCTCCATGCCTTCTGCTCAACACTGCAATGAACCTAAAACTGCTCTAGAAATAAAGTCTGTCCAAAAAATATGGAGAACTCAAAAGTGTGGCGGGAGCTGAAATGCCCACGAACAGCTGAAGCTTCTTGCAGAAGCCGGAAAGCTAGAGTTGGGAGTGAGGCGTGGAACAGGGCCACTCCCCAGTGAATGGTCACTTCAGGAGCCAGTTTGAGGAACCATCACCAGTGTTTTACTCAAAGTATCATCAGCCCAGTCAAAAGAATTTAAAAAAGGCAAAATGAAGAAACAACCATTTGCTGTCAGCAAAGTATTTTCCTGACGATACGTTCAAGGTTTGTGGTTTAAGCCTAATACCTGCAATCTCTCAATCTCATCTGAACTGTGTTAATGCCAAGACCAAACAGGATGCCAAGGAAATAAAAAAAACATCATTCCTATGCAGGTTCCGTGGCTCACACAGCACACCCACCCACACCTCCATCCTGGTAGAGCAAAATGAGAAATGGACCACACTGCATTATAACAAAATTAATCTGCCATTTCTGGAGCCTCAAACTGATAAGCACACCAGAACTCATTTATAATTGCTTATTTCTACTTCACAACATCCCTTCCAGTGTTTCTGTTCTCTAAAACAAAGTCCATTAACACTGCATTATTTTTTAATAAGCTTTAAAATTCACGTTGATTGGAATTTTGTCCTCCTCTCAAGTAATCTGGCCATCCTCACACACAGCTGAGTTCCACACGCCAGGCTGAGCGGCTAGAACTGTCCTTGGTTGGGATCATTCCAGGGTCTGCTGCAAGGGCCCTGGGCCTGCAGGAGGCCTAGGTGGCTGGGCCAGTCTGAGGGCAGCCACCTCTGCAGCAGAACCAGAGCCAGCCCGAGGGCTGGAATGGGAGGAGAAGGAGACGCGTTTGCTTCAAACAAAAAAGGAAACAAGGTTAAAATGAAGTTTATTATTTTTTTGATTTTTTTTTGTTTTTTAAATAAAACTGTTTGTGAAACAGCTATTTTATCCCCACGGCAGAGTGACCCCTGAAAGATGCACTAACCCCTTCTTAAGGCCTTAACAAGATTTTTTTTTGTACTTTTTTTCTTTTTTTAAAACTCAGATATTTAAAAATTATACAATTTACAAAACAAAACAAAACAACACAACATAGAGAATCATGTAGCGTGGGGCTGCTCAACTGACAGGCTCCCTTTTCCTTTATAAAAGTGAAAGCAAGAGAAGAAAGGGTGGAGCGGGTGCTCCTGGTCAGCTTACCCCGCGTGACCACACCTGACACCATCCTTCCCTGTGTTCACTCCCACGGCCTAGGCTCGTCCCGTCCGCCCTGTGGGTCAGGGCACAACAGCTGCCTGGAATGTGCCCAGGGGCGGCCATCCCTCGATCCTGCCGGCCGAGCCGCTTTGTGGGACCCTCGGGGCTCTCACCGGCCAAGGACCCAGGACACAGTTGTGACCCTGGGGCCTCCGCCCTGGGCATCCGCCAATGTCCCCTCCCCCGAAAAAAAATAAAAATTTAAAAAATAATAAATAAATAGTGTTTCTGGAAATGAAAAAGATTTATTTTTGTGTTTAAACATCATTCTCCCATTCTTGAAAACACGGACCATTCCCCACTTCCCTCCCCCTCGACCTTCCCACTTTTGAGACAAATTACTGACAAAGACATGGTTTGGTGTGGTTCATCTGTTTTTCTGACCCCAGGTCTAGAGTCTCTGAATTGTGTGAGCTGGGCCAAGGATCTAAGCCACCCCTGTCCTTGTGAGATCAGAGTTTGTTCGGTTCAATTTCACATTTAAATTTCACGTCATTGGAACAAATTTGGAGTTCTTTAACTAGATAATTTTAAAATAGAATCAAAAGGGATAGCGCACCTTTCATTTAAACAAAGTCTTTCCAGACTAAAAATAGATTTATATATATATATTTTTATCCCTCCCTTTTAATTCCCCCCACCCTTTCCCATCATCCCACCCCTCCCCCCTCCCCCCACACTGTCACTATGGAGATTGTGTCCATGGAAACAGCCATTCCAACTTCTTGGGCCTCTCTTTCCTGTGGTGTCACCGGTTTGAGAGTGATGTAAGAATTTAGGAAGGAAGTGCTGGCGCGGGCAGGCACGCGGGGTGGGGCGGGGTGGGGTGTGGCTGCACAGGAGGACCGTTTCCATTCCATCACGAGTATCCACCGCCTTCTCATCTCCACAGTCTCACCTGCAAGACAAACAGACACTGGGTGCTGGGAACCTCTGCACGGTGCTGTAGCCCACAGCCCCAGCTCTGTGGTGGCGCTGGGGTCGGGGGACCTGCAGGGTCTGGCAGCTGGCATGAGACACCCAGGGCCCACGGTAGAGCCGGCTGTGCGGCTCTGGGCCTGAAACAGGGTAAAGGCAGCAGTGGCCTGGCCGGCTGCACCGGGTATGGACTCGGAGTGCCCCTCCCCAGTGCGGGGAGGGAGCTCCCTGACCCCCGCGGTGGGGCTGCCCGCAGTGGGGCAGCTCTTGGGGTGGCCCTTGCTCAGGACGCTGCCCCCGGGGCCTGCAGTGGGACTCAGCACGTGGGGCCAGGGACCTGTCCTCACAGAGGTGGCTGAGCACCCAGCTGATGTGGAAGAACCAGCTCAGGACCACGCCCAGGTCACCTCCAGCCGTGGGCGGCTCCCACACCTAACAGAGAACACTCCTGGGAGCTCCAAGGGGAGGGCGGCTCTCAGGTCACCCTCTGGGGCTCCCTAGGCCCTGCCACTGGCGTCTGTCTCTCCTTCCAGCCCGGGCTCCAGGCTTAGGAAGACGCTCCTGGGGACCACCAAGGGTATGCGGGCTTGCACTGAGGGCCTCCTCAGGATACCTCATGGGTCCTTAGATCTCAGAGACACAGCAGTTTCCAAGGAACTCAGTCCAGAAAAATTAAGCCAAAAGCCACGTGTGGTGACACCCCTGTGTGTGTGTGTGTGTGTGGGGAGGCTCACCTGGCTTCTTCCTCAAACCCTTTCCGGTGCCCTCCACCAATCAATAAACCTCAGGAAAACCCAGGCATCACCAGTCCCTTTTTCTGCTTCTGTAAAACTTACTAATACACAAACTAGTTAAGGCTAGCCTGTGTATACAAGCTAAGAACAGACATTCCCGCCACCCTTGCCAGAAAGAGATTCCTAGCTGCTTGGCAGAGAACAGGAATAGACAGTGAGAAACTTGCAGGCAGCAGGACAGCGTCGCCGCCCTCAGGCAGAAGCAGACCCTGGGCCTCCGGCTTGCCGGGGCCGGGAGCTGAGCCGCCCTGCCACGGCCACAGAGTGGCTTCCCCAGCGCCCCCTTGCCCAGCACAGACTCTCTCCACTCTGGTTTCCTGAGGCTGAGGCTGCCAGGAAAGGGGGAGAAGAAGTGGCCTTCTCTGGTGTCGCCCCAGGAATCAAAGGCCCTCTATCAAGGCGATGCCAGGGCAGGGCTGCCAGGACGCCTCAAACAAGGACCAAAGGGGTCAAATCTTGCCGGGGATGTGGGCCACCGGCGGGAACAGAGGACAAGAGCTGCACATCCCGCAAAGCTTGGCTCGTGGAGCGAGGGCCAGGGGCGGGGTCTGCCCTCTCCCCAGCACTTGGCACAGTCTCTGGCCTGCACCCCCCAGAATGCAGGTGGTCTCAGCACCAGGGTCTGCCTGGTTGGAGGACTCCACAGGCTGCTGGCCTGGGCTCCTTCCCTTGGTGCCACTGGGGAGCCTGGTGGTCCATCCACACCCCCTGCCAGCGCCTGGCCTTCTGGCCTTTCTCGCAGGGACCTCCCCAGGGTCTGATACTTGACTGGCCCAAACACCTGGTACCCTGAATATAATGGGGCCCTAACTTCTCCGTTTTTCCTAAAAACTATTCCTTTAGTAGGAATAATGGGAAGAAAACTCTTGAAACATCTAGTAGGGGCCAGGCACTATGCCAGGAGCCCTACAGACACTTCTTCACTGGAACACTGCGAGGCCTGCCCCCTCACCCCATTATTTTGGAGACAAAGCCCTGAGGGAGGGGACCTGTGCAACCCAAAGCCCTGGGCTGGTTAGACTTGGGACTGGGGCTCACGGCCAGCAAAGCTCTTCTGACTGGGCCCCTGGGACTCTGCCTCGGAGCCTCCATTGCTCAGGTCTGTCCAAAGGTGCCGGAGGTGGCTGAGAAGGCAGCACTGGGGCAAAGCTGTGGCCCATGAGCAAGAGGGCAGCCCTCTGTGCTGAGGCCGCTCTCTTCTCTGTAGAAAGGTACCGGCGTGTTCGGCTGTCGGCGAACAATTGGGCCTTCATCCCAGGCCAAAGCATTCCCATCAGCCTCTTCCTGCTGCCCTTCAGCTTCACCCTGGCCACCTGGACCTGGGTGGGCTCCCCCACCTGGCTGAGGCTGCCCTCGCCTTCGTAAGCTGAGACCCGAGCCTGCTGGGGAGCACATGAGAAGCCTGTGCCCGCCCGATGCCATCAGGTCAGTGCCCTCCTCCCTGGGCCACCCCGTGAGGACAGGAACCACCCTGCGCGCCCCGTTCCCCCCAAATCCTGGGTCAGTGCATGAAGAGGCCGAGACAGCCGCCCCTGTCCTCGTGGGAGGACAGTCTAGTGGAGACATAGATGGTTCATGAACATACCAGCAACTCAAACCCGTGGTGACACCAGGGAGGCGGCAGAGTGGGGACAAGGGGACTGGGAAGGCTGCTCTGAGGACGTGCCCTGAAGCTGAGGCCCAGAGGGGAGCCGATCATGGGCACAGGAGCCCTGAGGGAGGCAGCGACCCCAGGGCCCTCGGAGGTGAGCTGAGGAGCTGCACTTGGCCCTACAGGTGGCAGGAACCTCAAGTCGAGGGGAGACAGGAGTTGGTGCAGAGCGGCAGTGTGGGGGGCCGTGGGGGGCTGTGGGGTGGGTGGGAAGGGGGACCCGGGACGTGACCATGGGCACTAACCTGGCACCCAGGACAAGGCAGAGCTGGATGGAGGTCACAGCTTCCTGCCCACTGGGTGGGCCAGGTGGGAATGGGGCTTCCCGTGTCTATTGCCGAGGAGAACGGGGGACGGGCGAGGAGCCTCGTCCACTGGCTGCCCCGAGCTGGGGAGAGGGTGGCACTGGCCGGCCAAGGCTCCTGCACCCGCAGACCCGGGAGGGGGCCGCCCACTGACCTTTCCTCCTGGGCACAGCTGGCCTGGCCAGGTACCTCACGTGGCAGTGAGAGATGAGAACTCACATCTCCGTGCCCTCAGCCCTGGGGTTTTCTGCTAGACAGGGCTTCGCCAGGCACAGTGGAGACATTTCTTAACTGCATCCTCACAAGGCTGGCCACTGATGGTCCTCTTTTCACAGGAGACGCTGAAGCACAGAGACACTAAGCGGGCTGACGCTGCCACACAGCACTCTCCACACCACAGGAATAATCACTGCCCCTTCCCCACCCTGTGACGGTGGATCTACGCCCCCAGCACAGACCCCATGGTGGATGCTCCCTGAGGGGAGGGGCTGCGTCTGTCCCTCATGCTGGGGCTTCCCACCACCTGCAGAGGGCTGCTGAACCCAGGGGAAGGGCCCTGCCTTGACAAGCACTTCCAGGGGCGAGCCAGCGCTCTGTCCCTCCCTTCCCTCCAAGAGGGAAAGGTCTGACCTCAACGGACTCGAAACAACCCCACACTGTGGGACAGGCCACTTAATCACTCAGCGCCTCGCTCCTTTTGTATAAGCGTGACAGTGGCACCAACTCTGTGAGGAACAAACATGAGGCTCGCCGTCCTATGAGAGCCGAGGGCTCTGGAGCTGGCAGAGCCCAAGAATGGGCAGAGAGGAAGGCGAGGATGAACAAAGGTAAAATTTCCAAGAGGAAACTGGGCCCAGACTTCCTATTTTTCTCAAACACAGGCTGGGATTCCAAGACAAGAACAAAAGGCCCCAAGTAACCCATGGTTCTCCTCCAACCGGCTCTTCCCAGACACTTCCGGGAACACTCCCCATGGCTCCAAGTAAGACTTTTGAGTGGGTAGCCATGCCCTCCTCCAGGGGGTCTTCCTGACCCAGGGATTGAACCCATGTCTCCTGTCTCCTGCGCTGCACTGAAGGTGGATTCTTTACCCGCTGAGCCCTAGGGAAGATTCGTAAAAAGGGGGAGGGAACATTCCAGAGACTCAGGCACACAGTGCTGCCCCAGAGAGCCAGGCCTTGCACACCGGTGTGTGGGTCGCAGACGCCTGGAGTAAACACAGATGCCCTTCCCTGAAGAGAAATAATCCCTTAATGAACATTTCTGAGACAACTGGCCGCCCACCCCATCCTGTAGAAGCAAGTGCCCCAGGTTAGTTACATTTTGCTGCTGCTTCTCATAATCTCTTTTGCTTTTCCCTCGGTGACGCAGTAAGGAGGCGGAGGACGTGGAAGGCGGGGTGGAGGTGGGCACTACGGGCCCACTGCTTCGAGAGACCCAAGTCATATAATCCTGCTCTCACAGGCACACCCTACCAGCCACGACCACGAACCCACAGACACACTCATGGAAAGCACAACTCAACTGAGATTTTTAAAAGAAAAATTAAATGTGGAGCCAAAGTCTACTAAATCTTTGAGGGGATTTTCCTTCCCTTTGTACTTCTATGAAAGGAATCTTTCATAGCACCGGGAGGCGGGGGAAGATTTCACATAGCAAAACTTGGGGAATTTTTTGTTTTTCAAAGAACTCACTCAAAGGTTTAGAGCTGTGGTGGTGGTGTAGTCGCTAAGTTGTGACTCTTTGTGACCCCATGGACTGTATGTAGCCCACCAGGCTCCTCTTTCCACCGGATTTCCCAGGCAAGAATACTGGAGTGGGCTGCCATTTCCTTCTCCAGGGGCTCTTCCCGATTCAGGGATGGAACCTGCATTTCGTACACTGCAGGCAGATTCCTTCTGGCTGAGCCACCAGGGAAGCCCAAGCTTTAGAGACATCAAGCAAACTAAAAAGAAAAGATCTCTGGTGAGAAGCCTTTCTGAGACGGGGAAAGAGCGAGGGCTGCAGGCGAAAGCACCCCCCACCTTAGAGGCTCTGTCCCAGAAGCCAGCTGCCCCCAGGAGCCCCACCCAAGGCCTGCCTTCAGGAACAGCCCCCCAGTCCCTATTGGACGACGGAACCATTTTAAAGCCCCACATTATCTTTCTACACGTATTCTGGGGGGCGAAGCAACAGAGAAGTGCTTTGTCCGCCGGGTGCTGGCCTCATGCAGTTAGATACCCGGGTGCCACCTGGCCTGGGCGAGCAGCAGGCAGAGGCCACGGCACCCCCTCGCAGCCCGCAGGGGCGGCGGCCCCGACTCACCTGTGCTTGCTGTACTTTCCATTCCCACGAGCACACTGCCCCCCTCACCCCCGCTCCGACTGCTCTGTGCTGAGGCTGCCTTTCGCTGTCTTGTTCTGCAAGGGGGGGACAGGGCATGGGAGGGGAGGCTGACGCCGGCAAAGCCAAGGAGATGAGACAGGAGGGACAGAGAACGAGCGTGCGGGTCAGGGCGGGCGGAGGTGAGGCGAGGAACGCACATGGAAAAGGAAAGAAAAAGCAGAGTCAGTACTGAACGACATACAGGAGATACTCAAGACAGGGTTTGCTGAGGCAAAATGTGACGCTTCAAAAATGGAAGTTTAAAAAAATAAAATACAAATGAAGTAAAAAATAAAGAGAAAATTTTAAGATCCAAGGATCCATCTCGGGAAATAATTTTTAAAGAAAAGCATCAGTAAGCATCCTTCAGAAGCAATCTGAGGGCAGACCATCAAGATGACCTCTTTCTAGTGCCTTCTGGCCCCACTGAGTGGAGACTGGAGACTGCGCACGAGTGGCCACCAGGGGTCAGTGTGGCCTCAGCCGGAGGAGCGCCGCCGCAGGAGCGCCAGGTGGAGGCCTCCACCCGCCTGGCCCTTGGTGGGGGGGGCCCCTTCTCCACACCCTCCCCTCCCCACACCCGTGAGTGGTGTCTTGGAAACAGGCCATTCACACACTCCGCCCGCATCTTCCTTCCCTTCCTAAATTTGAGAGGCGACCAAGAGACCAACTCGTGAACCAAATGCAGACACCATGGGCTGCGCCTGCGGGAGCAGAACCTGACGGGGACGGCATTTCCCTGAGAGCTGGGCGTCAGCTCTCTCTAGTTGGGGAAGACGCCTCTGCTCTGGGTCCAGGCCTATAGCCAACCTCACCCCACACCAGTCTGTGGTCTGGGGTTCCACTAAACTAAGGCGGAAACCAGGAGTTTCGTGCATTTCTCTTAACAGACAAACACCTTCTCCCCAGCTCCGCCGACCCCACATCACAGGGCTCCCTCCCGTTTGCCCCTCCGCCCACCAAGCCCTGGCCTGAGACGGACTATCAGGTCTCCAGGTCTTTCAGGAGGAGCCCCCGGCCCCTCGTCCTGCGGGCAGCCCTGGCTCTGCAGGCCGACTCACCTTGTGCTTGGGGCACCTCACCGAGAAGTTCTCCTCGTGGAGCAAACAATCTGCAAAACAGAGGGGACAGTCAGGAGGAGCCTGGCGCGGGGCACAGCCTGCGGGGCGCGGGATGGGGGTCACACACGGAGACAGAGGACCTCGCACTGTGATTCTAATAGGAGAGCATGAGAGACACCCCCAAATAACCTATGGCACCTCAACATGGTGGACTATCAGCCGGTTAGGCAAGGTTTCAGAACAGGTAACAGCATGGGGAAGCACGATGCAGACTGCTCAGATGCACGCACGCGCAAGCACAATCCCATTCGTCACGCTGCTTACATGCATAAAGGACAAAGGAAATCTACCAAAATTCAGTTCTGTTCAGTCGCTTAGTCGTGTCCAACTCTTTGCGACCCCATGAATCGCAGCACGCCAGGCCTCCCTCTCCATCACCATCTCCCGGAGTTCACTCAGACTCACGTCCATCGACTCAGTGATGCCATCCAGCCATCTCATCCTCTGTTGTCCCCTTCTCCTCCTGCCCCCAATCCCTCCCAGCATCAGTCTTTTCCAAGGAGTCAACTCTTCACATGAGGTGGCCAAAGTACTGCAGTTTCAGCTTTAGCATCATTCCTTCCAAAGAAATCCCAGGGCTGATCTCCTTCAGAATGGACTGGTTGGATCTCCTTGCAGTCCAAGGGACTCTCAAGAGTCTTCTCCAAGACCACAGTCCAAAAGCATCAATTCTTTGGCGCTCAGCTTTCGTCACAGTCCAACTCTCACATCCATACATGACTACTGGAAAAACCACAGCCTTGACTAGTCGGACCTTAGTCAGCAAAGTTTAGGTGACACTAATTTTATTTTTTCTGTATTCCCATGATCATATCCTGTTGTTTTAACAATCTCCAGTAAATGTTCTTTTTAGAATTTCTTATCCTAGGTTAAGCCCACTCCACAGGCCCACGCCAAGGCTTCCTTGTGAAAACACTGAATCTGTAGGCCTCTTTTCTCCTGTCGAGTCACAGGTCAGAGGCAGAAAGGAGGCCAGGCCCAGCCCTGCTGCCGCCCTCTCCCCCCAACCATGGAGATGCTGGAGAAGCTCTGCAAGCCACGCTAAGGGCTTCAGGGGAAAGTGAAACCCCATGAGGGGCTGTGAATCCTCAGCCCCCGAGCCAGAGGTACTGGCCACACGTTCTCAGAGAGCTCCCGGGCACCACAGCAGGGGGCGGCATGGTACTTAGCCTTGTTAAATTCACAATTTAACTCAGCTTTAAAGCAAGGTCCAGATGAGTGGCCTGTGTAGCCACAGATTTCAAGTGAAGTAATAATAAGCAAGGGGATACACAAATGGAAATTTCTGAGGCCCTCTACATTTTATATAGACCAACAGAGACCCTCTCACAATTTGGCTGAGCCACCTCCCCTCTGGAGTCCCAGAACCCTAGGACTGGGCAGGTTTAGTCCTCTCAGCCCTAGGCAAGCCTGAGGGCTTGGGAAACAGCAAGTCCTGCTCATCTGTGCCTCACTCCATACCCCCAAGCAAACAGCACAGCAGTAAATGAAATGTCCTAATTTACAACCCACAGGTATATGGTGTGACCTAGGCTCTTGCTGCTCCAGTTGGCCAGAGAGCTCCCGGACAGCAGGGATGGACAGCTGGAGCTGAAGGCGGCGCCATTGCCTCACCTGGGCAGCGGCCACAGCATGCCAGCAGAGATGGCGCAGGCCATGCGGGGTGAGGCCACCCTCCCACCCCAGGGGTTTACAGCAATGAAGAGGGGGGGTGTGAGTTGGGAAAGATACCATCAGGAAGGCAGAGGTCTGAGAGGGCCCTCACACAGCCATGAAACAGGGACCAGCAGCAATGAACCATTAGTGAAATGTGCTTCTAGTTAGGAAACATGTTCCCTCAAAGTTAAAAAGCAGAAAAGAAATAAAACAATAGAAGTGCATGCTAAAGGCAACTTGGAACTAGTGCCTGGTACTTCTGGAAACGGAGTGTCCTGAACCAATCTATGAAACCTTCTCACAAGGCCTCCCATGCGGGCAAAGGCGCTCTTCAATCTGGTGAGGTCACAGGCCCGCAGGACATGCACTTCCCCTTCCTGGCAGGATGAGAAGCACAGCTGAAGAGCGCAGACACCTGCAGGGGCCGGGGAGCCTCTTCTAGACTGCCTCCCTCCAGCCTCCGCCAGGGCAGAGTGAGGAGGGGCGAGCGGCTCGCAGCAGGCGCCAGTGGCTCACTGGCTTCCATGAGCCCCTGGCCTACCCAGTGCAGAGGGCCTGGTCAGCACTTTCCCACAGTGAAGTCAGATCACCACACAGGCCAGCAGAGACTCACCAGGCTGCCGAGTCGGCAGGGCGGCTTCCAGACATGGATGCCAACGCCCCAGGCCAGCGCTCCGCTTTGAGTCCTCTCTAGGTATGGGGCGGAGGACTCTGCTGAGCTCCTCGCCACAAACTATGTGGAGCCTCAGATACCCACGCGCACCCACACACGCTCCAGCTAGGGTGGTGAGCCCAAGGAGGAAGCAAGTGGAAGGGTGTTTTGGGTCCTTGGGGTCTGCCGAGCCCCAGCAGCCTCCAGCTCAGCTATGGCCTCTCAGGGCTACACTGCGTGCTCCGACTGGCAAAACCAGGCTGGAACTGGGGGGTCCGCCAGCCTCACCCTGCCTCACCGAGTAGCAGTCTCCTGGGGCCAGAGGAAGGGGGAAGAGGACAGAGGAAGGCCTTGAACTGGCTTCTGTGATGCAGACAGCTCCTCTCCAGGGAGTGGCCAGACCACCGGGGTCGTTTCACAGAGCCCATCAGGGGCTCTAAACCTGCTGCCAAGATCAAAGCTGGCAGAGAGAGCAGCTTTAAGATGCTGCAGGAAGTGGGGCCGCAGGTGAAATTCCCAGCTGTGCTTCCTCACGAAGCCCCTCTAGGCAAGATTCCTGAGGCACAGTGGGATCACTGCCGAGCCGTCGCAGGCCTTCTGTCTCTGGCCTCTGTGTCGTGGCTCGCTGCGTTAAATACGTTCCATCTTTTTCTGTTTTAACTGGTGCTCATGCTCTTATTACTGCCTCTTCCTCTGGGAGATAAGTCTCATGTCTGTGACGTAACGAGCAGCACAACAGAGCGAACCACGACGTCACAAGTGTGTGACCGCAGTTAGCCAGAGCCACAGAGCCTCAGGTTTCCATGGAGACGCGCCCCGAGGTAAAAGTTTTCCCTTCACTACCTACGGCTCTCTAAGGTTTGGGCAGCTGGCGAGAAGGCAGAGATGAAAATGCTAAACTGTTCTTTAGTCTGCACAGAGATGGGGGACTTGACTAGAGGACTTATTTTTATTATAATTAGAAAGAAAAGAAATCAATGAAGGCTTTTCCAGACAAAAAGAGTCCCCACTTACAGAATTCCTGGGAAGACTGTGAATAAATCCAGGCATTAGTCCGCAGAGTGACACGGGCTCTGAGTTACTGTGACTCAGGTCATCAGACAGACCAACACATGCCCCAGACACAGTCACCCGGCGAAACTGCTGCTCTGGGGCCAGCCCCGCGTGGAGGAGCAGAGTGTGCAGCGGCTGGGGCAGCAAAACCAGAGGGCCAGGGCCCCGACCCGGACAGCCCCTCTCTGCCTGGACACTCGGCCACCAACTTCTGCCAAACAGAGGTGTTACCAACTTACCTGGCAGGCCACACCAGACAGGCTCAAAGACAGTGACGAGGAAGTCATTGACTTCCTAACTCTCAGCTGGCGAAGTCAGTCCTGCCTCCTCCATCAGAGGGAGGAGAGCCCAGGGCCCTCCCCAAAGAACCCCCACCGCCCCTCTTGACCAAGGTGGCTGGGCCTGTGCTGCCAGCCACCAAGGGAAGTAAGAAAATAAAACCTCAGTCTCTCCCTTCCACTAGCTATCTTCCAAGCACTCACACATGGCCTGTGGCTGCTGCATTGGACAGCAGGTCCAGAACATTCCCCTACTGCAGCAAGTTTATCGCGTAGCACTGCTCAATCCCTGGAGGCGCTGCCTGGAGGCAGGTGCTGGGAGCCTCCTGCAGGGGCAAGGCGGCCTGCCTGCGGCCCACCTGGTGCTCCTGGGCAGAGCCCTGTGCAGGAGACTGCCACTCACTGGCCACTAATGGGAGAGGTAATTCTTGCTGTATCTCCTCCATAAAACTTACAAACCACTGCCAAACACCCGAGACTTAAAAATCTTCATTTAAAGACCATGAAGCTTAAATTAGAAAAAGAAACAAAACATTCTGACAGAACCCTGACTGCATCATGAAAATGAGAAAAGTCAGTGGTTGGCCCCGAGAGAGAAGGATTTAGTGGCTGTTCTACAGAACAGCCCAGACCAGGGTCCAGGTGAATTACAGCTCAGATTCAACCTGGAAACACGCAGAGGAGGACAGAGGACGGAAGGGACAGACCGGAACCCAAACTCCCTGAGCTGACATTTCAAGGCTCTCTTCTCATGCCCACTTTCCCCTCCGGCCACACGGGGCCCTGGTGGGCCACATGGGGCCCTGGCCACCAGCTGCCCTTCAGCATGTGCAAACACACTTTTACCAGAATCTAACTTCAGCATAAAGTTAGAGCATTATCTTTCTCTATCTTTCTTGTTTTTTGGCTGTGCCGTGTGGCTCGTGGGGTCTTAGCTCCCAACCAGGGACTGAACCTGGGCGCCCGGCAGTGAAAACCCAGAACTCCTGGACTGCCAGGGAATTCCCAGAATTCCCTTTCTTATTCTTTTCAGCTACAGCCCCTACAGAAACCTGGAAAGAGAAAAGGGAGGGGGAAAGGAGGGACAGTGAGAGGCAGGGGGGCGCGCTTCAGCAAGTGTAGGTGAGCGGGGTGAAGGGTAGTCCAGAGGCACTTGGACTCCTTGCTTGCCAGATTCGACTCCACGTGCTCTGTGCTCTGCACGGCTGTCACCTGCTCAGCCCCCAGGCTCCGTCAGCACTCTCATCTGTCTGCCCCTCTTCTCTTCCTCCATCCTGACTGCCAGCATTATGAGCGACCTGCTAGGTGAAGGTGTCAGACCCATCTAACACTCAAAAAGTAACTGGTGAAGACAGTCAGCAAAGAGCTATGAGTCAGGAGAAAGAAAGAGGATTCTCCCAGGCACTGAAGCTCTGAGTCAGACTCGAGTCTCCTGCACTGCTCACCGGATGGCATTTTTCAGACAGAAGGGATCCCTCTTTCAACAGCTGTCACACTGCGAAACACCACTCTGATTACCTCCAGAGAATTGGGGAAATGTCTGACAAAACCCAACACCAGTTCATGATAAAAACACACATCAAACTAGTAACAGAAGGGAACCTCCTCAACTATATCAAGACCGCCTATGAAAATCCCACAGCTATCATCATAAGGGGTCAGAAACAAGGCAAGCGTACCAGTTCTTGTCACTTCTATCCAACGTTATGTGGAAGATCCAGCCAGAGAACTAAGGCATCTATCTGACTGGAAAAGAAGTAAAGTGACCTCTTTGCAGGTGAGGAATCTCGTCTATAGAAATCCACTAAACCACTATTAGGACTAATCAATGAGTTGAGCAGAGTTCCAAGATCCATGATCAATACATATACCTCAATCAATTATACTTCTATACACTCACAGTGAACAACCTGAAAACTGACTTAAAAAACAATTTTATTTATAATTGTACTAAAAATAATAAAAATGCTTAGGAATAAATTTAACAAAGGAAGTGCGAAACGTCTACCCTGAAAATTACAAAACAGTATTGAAAGAAGTCAAAGGCTGAAGTAAATGGAAAGACAGATGCCTCATGATCATGGATTGGAGGGTACATTGTTACCAAGATGGCAGCACTCCCTAATTGATTTTCAGCATCAGTGTAATCACCATCCAAGTTTCAATGGCTGTTTCCCCTCTCACCCACAGGAATGGACCAGCTGATCCTAAAATTCATCGTAGAACAGCAAAAGATCCAGAAGAACCAAAACAATCTTGGAAAAAAGGAACAAAGCTGGAGGACTGACACTTTTTACTTTCAAAGTCCACTACAAAGCTACCACAGTCAAGACAGTGTGGTGCTGCAGAGTTCAGAAATAAGCCTAGACATCTACAGGCAACTGGTTTTCCACAAAGGTGACAAGGTCAGTGAATGAGCAAAGAGTAGCCTTTTCCACAAATGGTGCTGGGACAACTGGGATCCACATGGAAAGAAAGGAATCAACTGGACACCATATACAAAAAATAGCCAAAACGGATCGAAGACTCGAGTTAAGGGCTAAGACTAAAACATAGATATAAATCTTTGTGATTCTGGATTATACAATAGTTCTCAAATGTAAGAAAAGCAACAAACAGCATAAGCAGGAAAAGAAAAATAAACTGGATTTGCTTAGCGTCATTAGCCACCAGGGATGTGCAAAGCCAAATCACAAAATGAGATACCACTTCATGCCCATGGGGATGGCCACGGTGAAGAAGACAGATAAAAACAGGTGCTGGTGATGGAGAAACCGGAACCCTCACACACTGCTGGAGGGATGTAAAATGACTCAGCCACTTTAAAGAATGGTCTGATCATTCCTCAAATGGTTAAACAGAGTTACCATGTGACCCAAGAATTCCACCCCTAGGTTTATGCCCAAGAGAAATGAAAACACTAGGTACACACAAAGACTTGTCTATGAATGTTCACAGCACCACTATTCATAATCATAAAAAAGTGGAAAACCTAAATGTGCATCAATGGAACGATAAATAAAATATGGTGCATCCTTACAATAAAATACTGTTTGAAAATAAAATGAAGTACCAACACATGCTGTGCTGTGGATAACTGTGAGAATCAAGAAGCGAAGTCACACAGAAGCCCGTCATGAAGACCGCATGTTGTGTGATTCCAACACACATGACTCTGTACATGAAACGTCCAGAGCAGACAGACCCGCGGAGACAGAAAGCGGCTCATGGCTGCCAGTGGGCAGAGGGCGAGAGACCGCCAATGGGCAGGAGTTTCAGAGGTGATGAAAGTGCTCTAAAGTTAACTGCGATTTGCGCCTGCACCACGATGTGAATGTGATGGTAAAAATCACTGAATTGTACACTTAAGTAGTTGAATCTTCTACGAATTATAAAACTTATTTAAAAAATCACCCCATTTAATTCATTTTTAGTACCTTCTCTGCATTCCTTCAGAATTTACAAATAGAACAGGGTTAGATGAGACAAAACAAGCAATAAAGAAGACAGAGAATCACAGTGCATGTCCTACCCTTCAGATGTTCTGAACAAGGGCCCGTGGTCCCATCTTACCTGCGTCAATGGCACACGGGTAATGGTATCGGAAGGAGCAGCCTTTGTTGTAGCAGCCCAAGGTGGCACCTGCCTCCTGGCAGTGGGAACATTTCTGCAAGGGAGGAAGAAGTCAGGCGTGTCAGCATCCCAGACACCCTCTCCTCCAGGCCTGCCCCAGACCCCGCCGGTCAGACCTCAGCGTGTCTCTGCGGTTACTGGAGTCTGGCGGCAGGACGGGCTGTCAATTTCTAACCGCCACTCACTGACCACACCGTGGACGCCATCCAGCAGCAGCGTTTCAGGCCAGGCCTCCCAACGTCCACAAATAAAGCAAACAGAACAACACACAGGCCCCAGCCCTGCCTCTGGCGCTCCCGCTGCCCGCCCGCCCGTGAGCGCCTCCCCTCTATCCTCACCGCTTCGGTGAGCTGCTTACAGATTCTGCCTGTCTATTTCTGCTGTGGAAGTCTGGGGTAGGAGGAGAGGGTGAGATAGTAGAGTTATATATATAAGTCTTTTAGAATTAAAAGTGGAATTTGGTTTCCAGTTCCTATTTTTGTAAGAAGAATTTATTTTTATTCTGCTTATCCCAAATGCCCAATACAAGTATATTTCTCTTTTCAGAAAATGCGGGCTCCTGTGTGCACACGGTATTTTTACACCCAAATCCTATTTTAAAGGCACTAGGAAACCTGCCATGAATTTCTGGCTGAGACGTGATCCTGTAATTGAGACGTTCCTCCTCCTATGCTCAGGTTTTCATAAAGTGGGGCACACCTCTAGCGTGTGATGCGGCTGCCCGTGCGTGCTCGTCCTGTGTCAACAAGAATCACATTTGTGTAATGAGCCCCATTGGCCCCACTGAGCAAAGGTGCAGACTCTTCCGGTAGGTGAGGCCACATAGATGAGGCTACCTGAACGAGGTGGACACTTGTTCTTAAATCTAGGAAAAATAAAAGTGCTCCATAAGCAGTTACACTTGTGGAAAATGCCCCCCACCCAACACACACCGCACCCCTCCAGGGACAAAGAAAACCAAAGGGCGCCCTTCCATCTTTGCTCTGTTGCCTGGGGCAGCAGCCCATCAAGGTCCATGTGGCTCACAGGCCTGCAGCAGTCAGAACGCCTCACAGAGCGGGGCTCGTGAAGCCCGCCTGGACAGAGCCATGGTGTGGACACCCCTAACCCACAGCGGCAGCAGGAGGGTGACAGTGAGCTGAATCGAGCGCCCCTGATGCTGACGCTGACGGAGAACTACACGGATGCAGCCACAGCGCGGCCCCAAGTCGCCCTGCACCGCGGCGGGCATCGCTGCGGGCATCGCTGGACGTGCCCCGTCTGGTCATAGCCAGCCTGTGATAGCCCCGCTCTCAGACGAGGTGCCTGGAGCCTGAGAAGGGGAGAAACCCGCGCCCGGTCAGAGCCGGTCCTGGCTGACCACACCTGGCCTCCTCCAGAGGCCACCGGGGCAGACACAGCGTGCTGAAAGAGCCCTGGCAGAGCGACATCCTTCTGGGCATGGATAACCACGTGCCCTCACACCCTTGCCAAGAAATAAGACTTCCTGGCCCAGGGTAAACCAAGGGCGGTTGGCAGCGTCGCAGGCAGCCCTTGTCAGTGCCACAGGGTCCCTTCAGAACCAAGGTCTCAATCATCAGCCGGAGAGAAGGAATGTGGCTAACTCCTCCACGGCCACCCGCAGCCCTTTCTGCCATACCCCTTCTCCTAAAGGAGCCCTGAACGGTCAGCCACCCAGGGGGCTCACACTCCGGGCCCTCCTTGCCCTGGTGGCCACTGAGGAATGGGTGTGTCAAACACTCTGGTAGTGAAGTCTGAAAAGAACAGAACTTCTGAGAAAGTTTAGGCCTCTACCAAGGGACAGGAAGCAGGACAGTCAGTCGCCTTCTCACTCGGCCTCTGTGAGGAGGGGATGGTGAGATCCGTCACAACCATCTCGTCACCACAAGGAGACAGCGCCCGACGTGCTGAGCACTGCAGCGTGACGGCGGACAGAGTCTGGATTTCTGGGACACAATTGAGCACCAGGACCACTTTGTGTCTAGACCTGTTGATTAACACACACACTCTCTCTCTCTCTCTCACACACACACTCTCTCACACACACTCACATACTCACACTCTCTCACACACACACACTCACACACACACTCCTTCACACACACACTCTCACACACACTCTCTCACATACACACTTTCTCTCTCACACTCTCACACACTCACACACACACTCTCACACTCACACTCTCACACACTCTCTCACACACACTCTCACTCACACACACTCACACACTCACACTCTCTCTCACACACACACACACTCTCACTCTCACACACACTCACTCACACACACACTTTCTCACACACACACACACTCACACACACACACTCACACACTCTCACTCTCATACACTCTCACACTCACACACACACACTCCACACACACTCCCTCACACACACACTCATACACACAGTCACACTCTCTCACACACTCACACTCTCACACACACACACACTCCTTCACACACACACTCTCTCACACTCACACTCACACACACTCTCACTCACACACACTCACACACTCACACACACACTCTCACACACTCCACACACACTCTCACACACTCACACACACTCCTTCACACACACTCACACACACACACTCTCACACACACACTCACACACACACACTCTCACACTCATACACTCACACACTCCACACACACTCTCACACACACTCACACTCATACACACAGTCACACACACTCTCTCACACACACACTCTCTCACACATACACTCATACTCACACACTCTCTCACACACACACACACTCACACACTCCTTCACACACACACTCTCACACACTCACACACACACTTTCTCTCTCACACTCACACTCTCTCACACACACTCTCCCTCACTCTCACACACTCTCTCTCTCTCACACACACACTCTCTCTCTCTCACTCTCTCTCTCTCTCTCACACACACACACTCTCTCTCTCTCTTTAGTTTAACTCTGTAACCTGCAGTCCAAATATCCTGACAAGCAGGAAGGGACCCAGTACTCGAGGCCCTGCTGTATTTGGCTGCAGGTGTGGACTCTGGAATCCAAGTCACTCCTTGGTTAAGTGACTCCACTGCTGCCCATCTTTGTGCTGTTCTCGGTCAAAGTTCTAACCTTCGTCTCTTCAGCCTGCAGGTGTGGACCTGCTGGTATGAGCTACCTCACAGAGATGGTGGGAGGGTTGAATGTGTTAATCCAGGCTTTTAACAGTGGCTGGGTCAAAAGTGCTCAGCAAACCTGACCCAAGACACCCATGTGCCAGACACAGGCCGACAATGAGCCACCAGCGGAGCAGCCTTGTCATCCCCTTGGGTCTGAACACTGTCCATTTCCTTCCACCTCAACACACGCCCCTGTGTCCCTGGCAGGGCTTCACAAAATTTCTTGCCCAGAACCAGCCCACAGGCCCCATTTTTCTCATTTAAAAAAAAAAAAAAAGCAAATTCCCTCACCAGGAAATGACATCAGTAAAATGATGCTTCTTCTAATTAAAAAACAAACAAAAAAACACACAAACATGCAATTAATTTACTATTACTTCCAGAGAAGAAAGACCCTGCAGGGCCTATTCGGGCCTTAGAGAAAGGACTTAATAGCGTTTAGTTCAGGGCTTCTCAAAGTGTGGTCCCTGGACCAGCAGCGTTGGCATCACCTGGAAACGTGTTAAAAACGCAGATTTGGGGATTCTGGGCAGATTGTAGCATAGGGAGCACTGGGAACCTGTCTCCACGTTCAGACAGTAACTGCACTGGTAGAATCTACCTGATATAACTGCTCCGGAGCCCTGGAGTCTGCTGAAGGCCTGCAAATTCCCAGGTAGACGTGGATGGAAAATGGCAGTTGATTCTGCCCATCTCCCACTCCCAGCCAAGTGCAGGCAACCTAACTTTTTTTTTTTATAAGTTCAGTTCAGTCGCTCAGTCATGTCCGACTCTTTGTGACCCCATGAATCACAGCACACCAGGCCTCCCTGTCCATCACCAACTCCAGGAGTTCACTCAGACTTGCGTCCATCAAGTCAGTGATGCCATCCAGCCATCTCATCCTCGGTCGTCCCCTTCTCCTCCTGCCCCCAATCCCTCCCAGCATCAGAGTCTTTTCCAATGAGTCAACTCTTCACATGAGGTGGCCAAAGTACTGGAGTTTCAGCTTTAGCATCATTTCTTCCAAAGAAATCCCAGGGCTGATCTTCAGAATGGATTGGTTGGATCTCCTTGCAGTCCAAGGGATTCTTAAGAGTCTTCTCCAACACCACAGTTTTGTAAGTTAAGGAACTACAAAAAGAACAAACTAAACCCAAAGCTAGAGGAAGGAAGGAGATAATAAGGATTGAAACAAAGATAAATGAAACAGAGAACAGACTACGAACAGAGAAAAACCAAACTGAGGATGTCACTATTGATTCTACAGAAATAAAAAGGATTAAAGAGAGTACTGTGAGCAACTGTACACCAGTAAGCTGGACAATCTGCATGAAATGGACAAATTTCCAGAAACACAAAATCTACCAAGGTTAAATCACAAAAACTCCCAAAAAAGAAACGCCCTGGATCTGATGATGGCTTCATTGGTAAATTTCACCCAGTGTTTAAGAAAGAACTAATACCTGTCCTTTATTTTTCTGGGGCTCCAAAATCACTGCAAATGGTGACTGCAGCCATGAAATTAAAAGACACTTACTCCTTGGAAGGAAAGTTATGACCAACCTAGATAGCATATTGAAAAGCAGAGACATTACTTTGCCAACAAAGGTCCATCTAGTCAAGGCTATGGTTTTTCCAGTAGTCAAGTATGGATGTGACAGTTGGACTGTGAAGAAAGCTGAGTGCCGAAGAATTGATGCTTTTGAACTGTGGTGTTGGAGAAGACTCTTGAGAGGCCCTTGGACTGCAAGGAGGTCCAACCAGTCCATTCTAAAGGAGATCAACCCTGGGTGTTCTTTGGAGGGAATGATGCTAAAGCTGAAACTCCAGTACTTTGGCCACCTCACGAGAAGAGTTGACTCATTGGAAAAGACTCTGATGATGGGAGGGATTGGGGGCAGGAGGAGAAGGGGACGACCGAGGATGAGATGGCTGGATGGCATCACCAACTCTATGGACGTGGGTTTGGGTGAACTCCAGGAGTTGGTGATGGACAGGGAGGCCTGGCGTGCTGCAACTTACGGGGTCACAAAGAGTCGGACATGACTGAGCGACTGAACTAAACTGAATACCTGTTCTTGTGAAACCTCCCAAAAACTGAAGAGAAGGGGATATCTTCAGAATCATTCTGAGGCCAGCACTAGCAGATACCAAAGCCAGAAAAAGACAAACACACACACAGAGACACACAAACCCTACAGACGAATTTCCTTTATAAACACTGATGCAAAAATCCTCAACAAAACACTAGCAAACAGAATTCAACAGCACATGGAAAGATTATATATCCTGACCAAGTGGGGTTCAGTCCTGGACTGCAAGGATGGTTCACATACAGAAACGGATCAGTGTAACACGCTACATGCCACCTGTGGGGTCGCACAGAGTCGGACACGACTGAAGCGACTTAGCAGCAGCAGCAGCAATGACATGCAGGAAATGACTGCATGAACTCAAGAGATGCAGAAAAAGCATCTGACAAAATTTAACACCCTTTTATGATAAAAAACATTCAACAAACTAGGAATAAAAGGAAACAAAAGAAATAATATGAAAAACCTACAAGGAACATCATACTCAATGGTGAATGACCAGCAGTGTTTCTTCCAAGATGAGGAGCAAAACAAGAACACTGGCTTTCACCACTTGTAATCAACATAATAAGTTCTAGCCAGAACAATTAGGAAAGAGAAAGAAATAAAAGGGGTTCAAACTGGAAAGAAAAAGGTAGTTATCTGCTTGAAGATATGAACCTTGTTTATAGAAAACTCTAGAGTTCACACACAACACACACAAACCCCTAGAACTAATAAATGAATTCAGCAAAGTAGCAGGATACTAAGTTAACACAGAAAAATCAGTTGCCTTTCTATACACAAACTATCTGAAAAGGAAATTACAAAAACAGTTTGATTCTTGATAGCATCAAAAAGAATAAAGTACTTAAGTATTAACTATGGAAGTGAAAGACTTGTGCAATGAAAACTACAAAACAGTGCCAAAAGGAATTAAAGAAGACACGAATGGAAACACATTCTGTGCTCATGGATTAGAATGGATTAGAAAATTTAGAATTATTAAAATATCTATAGAGTGACCCACAGAGTCAACACAATCAAAATTCCAACAGAGTTTTTTGCAAAAGCCAAAAAAGCTATCCTAAAATTCACGTAGAATCTTTTTTGTTGTTGCTGCGCCTCATAGCTTGCAGGATCTTAGTTCTCTGACTAGGGATCGGACCTAGGCCCTCAGCACTGAAAGCATGGAGTCCTAACCACTGGACTGCCAGGGAATTCCCACATGGAATCTTAAGGAAAACTGAATAGTCAAGACAATCTTGAAAGAAAAAGAACAAAACTGGAGGACTCATCCTTCTAACTTCAAAGCTACAGTAATCAACAGCAATAAAACAGATATCGACCAACAGGATAGAATAGACAGCCCAGAAATAAACCCTTCCATATATGATCAAACAACTTTTGACAAGGGTGCCAAGATCATCCAATGGGGAAAGGACAGTCTTTGCAACAAACGGTGCAAGGAAAAGTGGTTGGGCCTTTTCCTAACAGCAGACACAAAAATCAGCTCAAAATGGATGAAGGACCTAGATGTGAGACCTAAAACAATAAAGCTCTTTGGGGAAAACATGACGCCAATGTTTCATAACACTGGACTGGCAATGATCTTTTTTTTTTATTATGAACCCAAAGCCCCACATAACAAAAAGTAGACAAATTAAACTTTATGAAAATTTTAAAATGTTGTACATCAAAATACACTGTCAACAGAGTTAAAAGGCAACCTACAAGTTGGGAGAAAATATTTAAAAATCATGTATCTGATAAGGGATTAATATCCAGAATCTGTAGAGAACTCCTAAAACTCCACCAAGTAATAACAACAAAACCCCCAAGCAAAACAAAAAACCTCAACCTATTTCAACAATGGGCCATGGACTTGAGTAGAAACTTTTCCAAATGAAGTAGACAAATGGCCAAAAAACAGGAAAAAATGCTCAACATCACTCATCAGTAACAAAGTGCAAATCAAAACCAAAACGAGATACCACGTCACACTCATAACTAGGATCAAACAGGAAACAATGGTGTTGGTAAGGCTGTGGATAAACTGGAACACGTGGGCACCACCAGTGGGCATGTGAAATAGCACAAACACCGGGAAACTATACAGCAGATCCTCAGAAAATGAAAATGGAATTCCCACATGATCCAGCAAATCCACTTGGAGTATACATCTCACCAAAATGAAAGCAAAGTCTAAAAAGTATCTGTATACCCTTGTTCATAGCAGCATTATTCACAATACCTAAAATGTGGAAGTAACTCAAGCGTCCATTGATGAATGAATGGATAGTGACGTACAGTATACACATACAATGGAATATTATTTGGTCATAAAAAGGAAGGAAATTCTGACACACGCTGCACCTTGAGGACAAGTGAAGTGAGTCAGTCAGCAAGAATCAAGGGACACATGACTCAACTTCTATGAGGTATTTAGAATAATAGTAGCATACTGGTGGTTGCCATGGTCTAGAAGGAGGATAAACTGTGGAGTCTTGTCCAACTGATACAGAGATTCAGTTCTATAAGCTGAAAAGAGCTATGGGAAAGTATGGTGGTGACCAGTGAAGGTATTTAACATCACTGAACTATGCACTTAAAAACAGTTAGGCCAGGACTTCCTCGGCCATCCAGTGGTGAAGAGTCTGTACTCCCAGAGCAAGGGGCATGGGCTCAGTACCTGGCTGGGGAACCAAGAGACCCTGCACGATGTGCGGCACAGCAGAAAACAACAACAAAAAACGGTCAAACCTGCAGCTACCACCAGACTCGTGGCGAACAGCTGAAAACACTTCCTCGAAGATCACGGACAAGACACGGACCCCCAATCTCTCCACTTTTATTCAACATAGTTTTGGAAGTCCTAGCCACAGCAATCAGAGAAGAAAAAGAAAAGGAATTCACGTTGGAAAAGAAGCAAAACTGTCACTGTTTGCAGATGACACAGTAAACCTGGAAAATTCTAAAGATACTAAACAGAAAATTACTAGAGCTCAGCAGTGAACTCAGTAAAGTCCAGGATACAAAACAAAATCAATATACAGAAAGCTGCTGCACTGCTACAAATACACACTGACAACAACAGGTCAGAAAGAGAAATTAAGAAAACAATCCCACTATCATCACATCAAAAAGAATACAATCAGGAACTCCCTGGAGGTACAGTGGTTAGGACTCCATGCTTCCAGTGCAGGGGGCATGGGTTTGTCCCTGGTCAGGGCAGATCCCGCATGCCTCAGGGCAACTAAGCCCACGCATCACAGCCGCGGCACCTGCACCGCAGAGTCTGCAGGCGCAAGGATTAGAGTCACCTGCAGCGGGGCACAGCCGAGAAACAAGAAAGAACGAAAGCAAAACAGCATCTAACACTGTCTACAGAAAAAACTCAGAATAGACTCAAGACCTAAATGTAGGACTGGATACTATAGATATAACTTCTAGAGCAAAACACGAGCACAACACTCTTTGACATAGATTGCAGCAATATCTTTGGATTTGCCTCCAAGAGTAACGGAAACAAACAAATGGGATCAAATTAAACTTAAAAGCTTTTGCACAGCAAAGGAGACCATAAACAAAATGAGAAGAGAACCTACGGAAGAAAATATCTGAAAAGGATGCAACTGACAAGGGATTAATTTCCAAAATATACAGACAGCTCATGCAGTTCAATATCAAAAAAATAAACCACCTAATCAAAAAATGGACAGAAGATCTAAATAGACATTTCTCTAAAGAAGACATACAGACAGCCAATAGGCACATGAAAGGATGCTCAACATCGCTAATTACTAGAGAAATGCAAATCAAAACTGCAATGAGGTACTAACTCACTCTGGCCAGAATAGCCATCATTAAAAAAAAAACACACAAAAAAAACACACTGCAAATAATAAGTGCTAGAGAGGATGTGGAGAAAAAGGAATCATCTGGTGGGGATATAAATGTATAGCACAGGAAATGATACTTAATATTTTGTAACAATATGTAAGGGGAAAAATATTTAAGAATACATATATATAATGTATATATACACACACACAATATATAACTGAATCATTGTGCTGGACACCTGAAACTAACATGATATTGAAAATCAACTGTACTTTAATAAAAAATAACAAAAATGGTTCAGTTCAGTTTAGTTCAGTCGCTCAGTCGTGTCCAACTCTTTGCGACCCCATGAATCGCAGCACGCCAGGCCTCCCTGTCCATCACCAACTCCGGAGTTCACTCAGAC
Source organism: Ovis aries (assembly GCF_016772045.2). Lineage (NCBI taxonomy): Eukaryota > Metazoa > Chordata > Mammalia > Artiodactyla > Bovidae > Ovis > Ovis aries. The sequence continues at coordinate 219,050,707 of NC_056056.1, forward strand.
TCACGTCCATCGAGTCAGTGATGCCATCCAGCCATCTCATCCTCTGATGTCCGCTTCTCCTCCTGCCCTCAATCCCTCCCAGCACCAAAGTCTTAAGACCAAGATAATCATGACGGTGTGATCACTCACCTAGAGCCAGACATCCTGGAATGTGAAGTCAAGCGGGTCTTAGAAAGCATCACTATGAACAAAGCTAGTGGAGGTGATGGAATTCCAGTTGAGCTATTTCAAATCCTGAAAGATGATGCTGTGAAAGTGCTGTACTCAATATGCAAGTAAATTTGGAAAACTCAGCAGTGGCCACAGGACTGGAAAGGGTCAGTTTTCATTCCAATCCCAAAGAAACGCAATGCCAAAGAATGCTCAAACTACCGCACAATTGCACTCATCTCATACGCTAGCAAAGTAATGCTCAAAATTCTCCAAGCCAGGTTCAGCAATACGTGAACCGTGACCTTCCAGATGTTCAAGCTGGTTTTCAAAAAGGCAGAGGAACCAGAGATCAAATTGCCAACATCCACTGGATCATGGAAAAAGCAAGAGAGTTCCAGAAAACATCTATTTCTGCTTTACTGACTATGCCAAAGCCTTTGACTATGTGGATCACAACAAACTGTGGAAGATTCTGAGAGAGATGGGAATACCAGACCACTTGACCTGCCTCTTGAGAAACCTGTATGCAGGTCAGGAAGCAGCAGTTAGAACTGGACATGGAACAACAGACTGGTTCCAAATAGGAAAAGGAGTATGTCAAGGCTGTTTATTGTCACCCTGCTTATTTAACTTCTATGTAGAGTACATCATGAGAAATGCTGGGCTGGAAGAAACACAAGCTGGAATCAAGATTGCCAGGAGAAATATCAATAACCTCAGATATGCAGATGACACCACCCTCATGGCAGAAAGTGAAGAGGAACTAAAAGCCTCTTGATGAAAGTGAAAGAGGAGAGTGAAAAAGTTGGCTTAAAGCTCAACATTCAGAAAACGAAGATCATGGCATCTGGTCCCATCACTTCATGGGTAAACAGTGGAAACAGTGTCAGACTTTATTTTTGGGGCTCCAAAATCACTGCAGATGGTGACTGCAGCCATGAAATTAAAAGACGCTTACTCCTTGGAAGAAAACTTATGACCAACCTAGATGGCACATTGAAAAGCAGAGACATTGCTTTGTCAACAAAGGGCCATCTAGTCAAGGCTATGGTTTTTCCAGTAGTCATGTATGGATGTGAGAGTTGGACTGTGAAGAAAGCTGAGTGCCAAAGAACTGATGCTTTTGAACTGTGGTGTTGGAGAAGACTCTTGAGAGTCCCTTGGACTGCAAGGAGATCCAACCAGTCCATTCTGAAGGAGATCAGTCCTGGGTATTCTTTGGAGGGAATGATGCTAAAGCTGAAACGAAAATGGCTAGGATGGTAAATTTTATGTTGTCTTATTTCACCACAAAACAACAAAAATACAAGTTCTCAAGCCTCAGGTCAAGCCTCCAGGCAATTCTGATGCTCCAATACAGTTTGAGAATCACTGGTCCAATTTCAACTCCCAAACTTTTTAGATGAGGGAAAACAAAGATCCTATGACTGGCTGAGGTAGAATTTCAGGTTTCCTGGGTGCCAGTGAGTGCTTTTTCCATTATGCTTCTGCCCCTTGCAGACTAATGCAGACAGTGGGCCATAAGAGGTAGACCGGACGCCCACAGATGTCCGACCTCATCCTGAGAAGCTCTGCCTTATGGCCTTGGACCCTGCAGATGTGGTTCAGTCAAGGACCTCAGATGGGGAGTGTTTGCTGGATTATCCAGGTGGCCCCAATCTAATCATGTGGGTCCATAAAAGGAAAGAACCTCTCCCAGAAGAATCAGCATCACAGGCGCCAGGGAGATGGCGATGACGAGAGCAGGACCAGAGAGATGTAGCACTGCTGGTTTTAATGGTGGGGGAAGGGGCCATGAGCCAAGATGCGGGAGGCCTTCAGAAACTGGAAAAGACGAGAAAAACTCTTCTCTGGAGCCTCCAGAAAGGAGCACAGCCCTGCCAACACCTTAACTTGAACCTAGGGAGACTGTGTGGAACTTGTCACCTACAGAACTGCAAGAAAGCGAGTGTGTTTTCAGCCACGGAGGTTGTGGTAAGGCACTAGAGCTGTGACGGAAAACCCGGGAGTGGGGATTTCCTGAGAAACTCACAGTGCGAGAAGCGACTGTTTATCTTCCTTACATTCCTCGATGTAACAAAATCTCACTCACTTTTTCTTAGGCAAATTCTGGCATCAGATCAGTGACAGTGGAACTATAAGGGGCCCTCGGTCTGTCTTCAATGACTTTTTTTTTCCTGGTTCAAGAAACAGACTACAAGCAAGATGACCTGCTGAGGATCACGTAACTAGAAGTACCAGCACTTAGAACTAAAGATTCTCTTCTTCTGAACTCCAAGTTCAACCATTCTTTATACCACACAGTGCTGCCTTCTAGTCCCCTTCATTTACTCAACTACCTAGCATTTGAAAAGTACTTCCTACATGCCAGGTGCTGAAGATAAAATATAAAAAATTTCCCTAACAGCTTCTGTGTCTGATCACCCTTTCTATCCTAAAATCAATACCCAAGCCAATACTGCTTCCAACTGGATTTTTATTCTTCACTTTTTACCTGAAGAAGTTAGGATACCATTCTCCCATAGTGCAAATAATGCACTAACGTCAGTGTACAGCTAAATGTCCTTGTTTTTCATGCCACTGTTGTTGCAAGTTTAATAGCACTCATTCCTAGGAGACTTAAGTCCACACAGTACTGCTCCCCACACAGGGCAGACACACAGTGGGACTTTTCAGTCATGGTTGCTATTAATAAATCAAAGTACTTTTTCAAACAAGCAATGGTCCAATTATTTCAACAGTGAATCTTTCATTTATTTAGGGGGTGGAATAAAGGTTATTTTTAAAGCAACTCTGCATTTTCTGATACTGTGAATCTTGGGAAATAAACTATAAAATATATCCTTAGCTTTAGGACATGTTTAAACAAGAGAAAGTAGCCAAACACCCTCCCTAACCCTTTCACCAGCCCTTGTCACTGCCCAGAGGCAGGGCTCATTGACTAGAGGTGGCAAACTGCAGGGGCAGAATCTCAGAGGGAGAATTTTACATGCCTCTTCACTCACAGAGACGTCTTTCCTATGAGATGCAGCAGTGACCTGAATAATTGCTTTGTTTTAATGAGTATCTCTGAGCAGCCTCTGTGCACCGAAGCATTTGGGTCAGGGTCTTATTAGTGCTGGCGACAATCAGCTCTATTGGAGCTTCAACGATCACAGAGGTTGCCACTGCTGTGCCCAAGGTGGCTTTTGCCCAGCACCGCACATGATTCTGTTCCTGCTTACAGGAGCATATCTGCCCACCTCCCAGAAACTGCGAGACTCATTCTTGTATCCCCAGGGCCTGGCACAGTGCAGGAACTGTGAATGTGGCCGGATGGAATAAGACGATGCCTGACACTCTTGAGCATGGAGAAGACTAACGAGGCTACTCTTCAACATCCACTAAAAAGCTGCTGCTGGCAGAGCTGGGAACATGTGGAACATGGTACATGTTAATTTCTGGCCACCAGTGAGAGCTTCCTTTCCTCTTAATTCCGCCTTCCGTATCTAGGACAGAAGCCTCTGCCCCCAGCGGTCACCTCCAGCCACGTGGCAGTGACGCGGTCCACCTGCAAGAGCTGCACTCTGTTTTGGGTTCCTGCTTCTTCGGAGTTAGATCATCTCTTTATGTTTCCCGAAAGCCCATGAGACCAGCTGGGAGTTTTGCGGCCACTCACCATTCTCAACGACGTGGGTGGAGGGTGCCAGTATCTGGAGCTCACCCCACAGCCCAGAGCGCCATCAGGGCTTCTGCCCGCCTCCGAGGCGAGAGACACTGGGCCTTTCCAGGTGCACTTACTCTATGCTACGAAGAGCATCTTCGTACTATAACAAAGTAGCATCTATGTCTCGTAGCTGTTCCAGCAAAACCATTACATCTTGAAAAAATTATGACGATACTAGTTTAAATGCCATCATTTATGTCAGCAGCATGCACTGGCTAACAGCTAACTGTGCCTTAAGACAAGAGCTTCAGGTCCGTCTGGCTTTTTAGAATAAACACAGATGGTCTAATGAAAATACTACCCACATGTGAAGCAGCACAGGGGCCAATGGGAAGAGAACCTGAGGTATAAAAAGCCAAAAAAAGTTACCACCTCAATTTTATCATCTGCAGAATGGGGATAACAACACCGCTGACCCTTGGACAAGTCAGGTTTGAACTGCTGGTGATGATATGTGGATGGTTTCAGCCCACGGCTGGTTGAATCTGCAGAAGTGAAGAAGCCAAGGGTGTGGAGAGCTGGCCATCAGCTATACTGAGGTTAGCCCCTGTGCCCTTCAAGGGTCTACTTGTCTTCCTTTTCATAAAGTTGTTCAAAGTAACGGTGAGAGTGTTTCATAAACTAGAGTTTATGTAATTGCTAGGCTTATAAAAACATGTCGTCTATAATGTGTCTCGTTTTTGGTAGTTATGTAAAGAACAGACATAACACATACCAAGTAGATCCTGTTAAATTAAGACAAATTAAGTTTAAAAACTGCTTTTTGGAACTAATTTTTTCCTTTAGGGTACCGCCTGAAACAGCAGACCCTGGGTGGTCCTGAGTGTCTGTTGTCCGTCTTTCTGTAGCTTGGTTCGCTGTGTGTCTGTTTCCATAGTATTTCACCTCTGGGGGTGTGTATGAACAGCTGTTGGCCAAATCTCTCAACACTGCGTCTCTTAGCTACTGTTAGCTACTGGTGGAGGGTTAGTTGCTGAGTCGTGTCCGACTCTGTTTGATCCCACGGACTGTTACCCACCAGGATCCTCTGTCCATGGGATTTTCCAGGCAAGAATGCTGGAGTGGGTTGCCATGCCCTGCTCCAGGGGATCTTCCCAACCCAGGAATCGAACCCAGGTCTCCTGCACTGGCAGCCGATTCTTTACCACCACCAGGGACTCTCACTATTAGCTATTATTTTCATTTCAATTCTCTTTCTACTTCTATCCTTGAATAATACAGATTTGTGGGAATTTTAATGTTTTGTGAAGCACTTCTGCATTGGAAGGGAAGGTGTAAATAAGCAAGGAATAAGGCAGTCAAGTACAAATTAAACACTAGCAGGAGGCCAAAAGTGCCGTAAGCTGAGCACAACCAGAGTGGGGCAAAGGCCCCTCAAGCTGGCCTGCCACCTGTACCAGCGTCACCGGCTGCCCTCCGAGCCACCGTTCTCCCAGACTGTCCCCGCCCTTGTTATGCAACTCCCTCACTCACGTTAGAATAATCTCATTTCCGCCACTGCTTCTGGATCCCTCACTACGATGGGCTGAGGCCCAGCAGGCAATCCTGCTCCTCTTCACGACGCACCTGGGCCTGGCGGTTCATCTCCCCCGACCCCCAGGACAGAGTCCTCTGCTTCCCCTGGAAACCAGGAGAGAAAACGCACACGCACAAACTCTCTCTAATCCGACTGATTCTTCAGATAGAAAAATCTGGACTAAAACTATTCATTTAGATTCCCATTCACCTCCCATAAAAATTCAAGTCAAAATGAATGGTTCTGCTGCTGAAAATAATAGTTTCTGAAAAATATTAGTTTCTCTGAGAAAGCTTTTCAAACCACATTATAAACCTATAAAAAATGTGGTTGAGTGGGGGTTGGGGGTGGGGTGACTGGCCTCAGAAGTGGAGCACAACACAGACAACGTGACCAAGGTCAAAATCAAGGTGCTGCTGCTGAGGCAGCGTCTCCCAGCACCGCCCTGGCCCCTGTCCCGAGTTCCCTTCCTATTGTCTTTGCACTTGCAGATGGGTTTACACCGCAGTTACACCGCAGTTACGAATCACGGTACAAGGTGTGAGATTTAAGGACTGTTTTTCTGTCCTTTCTTATTTTTTTGCACTTCATCTGCCAAACAGAAGAGGCCAGAATTTGCCCTCAACCTTGAGCACATGAAAATATTACAGTGCACACGCTTTTCTATGACGGATTTGTTCATTTTTTCATTCAGCAAGCAAATAATGGAAACATTAGGACGCAGCTGGGGAAGGATGTCTTTTCTCTAGAAGATTCTATCACATACATATCTTTTCTTGTGGCTGCTGTTTTACAAGTCCGGATTCTCACGTGTTAAGTGTGTTAGAAGTAAGGCACATCTGTTGTACTTCCATCAGATGCAAAGGTTAGTAACCACTGGCTGACAATACAAACCCAGGCTGGTACTTCTTTACAGAATCATGAAATATAAGTTACTCTACTAAATACGAGTTACTCTACTAAAAATGAAGAAAGGATTCTGACTTCCTAATGAGCTGCTCTTGGGACTTTTAATTTGCCTTATTAACATGTCAATTCTGCGTCTACAGGGTAAAACTGCAAAGCCGAGAAACTGGAAACATGGGTTAGAAGGAAATTAGTAGAACCCAATTAGTTTGGTCTTTATTGGCTCAAGTTTTCTCTACTCCTTATCTTTCCCTCTAACATTTCAACTGCTCTAAAGGTTGAAAGAAAAGAGACTCTCAAGGTGCCTTTGATTATCAATGGCCTTTGCTTTGATATTCTTCTTAAATGGTATGAACTTCAGAAATATAATTATTTTTCCTTTCTATTCATGCAACAAATTTTACCTGCCTACGTGCCAGGCAAGAGGGCTGAACTGAAGATCAAAAGCCTGCCCTTGGGGGACTTACAGAAGGGCTTGCAAGTAAGACTCCAAAATCGTGAGGTGTCAAGATATAAACAGTGCTTTAGGGCTTAGAGCTGGGGTCCCTGACTTAGTGAGGCAGGTCAGGAAACACTCAGATGTCAGGGCAGAAGGAACAAGCTGCCTTGTAGGAGCAAGCACTTGCGCGTGTGGAGGGCTGACACAGTGGAGCAGGTTCTGAAGGGATGGAGAGCTGATGAGCAGGAAGGTAGGAACAAAGATGGCCCACTGTTGAGTTAGGGGTGTCATGGGAGAGTCTGGGTATGGGGGGTGGGGGCATAAATGCATTCAAAAGGCTGCATTTAGAGATTTTGGGATAAGATCAATAGGATTTGGTGATAAGCGACAGCCATGGAGCTCTGAGACAGGGGTCTGAGATGTGTCTCGTGGGTCCCAGGTGTGTGTGGAGAAGTGGGGGGACCCTCACTGGGTAGGCATGGTGGAAGGGGAGCCCTTCCAGCATCTGTGCAGCTGGATTCTGAGGAGGAGAGAACACAAGGGGCCTTTGAAAAAGTCCATTTAAGAAGAGAATGCTTTGGACTTTGGAATGATGAGGAAAGGGTTTAATTCCAAATGACATTTTCTGGGTAACTGAAGGTAAAACTAGAAACCTTTCTGGAACACACGGGTCTACATTATTTTGAATTAAACTGATTATTCTCTATTGCCCCAGTGACGATTTTATTATTAGGGACAGTCTTGTAAGGTACAAGGTAGAGACTAGGCTTTTTTTTTAATCAAAGTGGCTCCTAGATATAACTTAAACCTTGCTTTTAAAAATAAATCCCTGCTAGTACGCTTTTTTCCTGATGATTTTCTTATTTATCCTAAAGTGGAAAGAAGGAAAAAAAACCCAGTTAAAGACATGTTCTGGTTCGTTGCTGACATCTCCTGGATTTGCCTGCCTTACGTTCAGCGGGCTCTTTCTCTCCATTCCTGCCTCAAATACAGGCAGCCTAAAGAGAGAGAAGACACAAAAAGAGAAAAATGGAGAGACAGCGGGCGAGGAGAGGAGGCTCCGAGCTCCTTCCTGGGGCGAGCTGTGCAGGGAAGCTGCGTGCTGGTGGACTGGCAGGCAGCGAAGAACTCCACAGGAGAGGAGACCAGGGCCTCCAGGGCCAGGCCGGCTACCCCTCTCCTCCGCAAGACCAGCCTCGGGCCAGTTCATTAGCTTAAGCCTCAAATTCCCACCCACCCCCCCACCCAACAGTAAACTGGGAACAATACCCAGATGGGGAAAAAAGGAGGAGGATGGAGAGTCTTTCAAGAAAATTAACAGGAAAAACAAACCAAAAGTCTCCCCAGTCAACCCAGAACATGCTTGACAATGAAGGAAAAAAAGAAGAGTATCTGTTTAAATGAAGTGGAGGGGATTCCTAAGACACTGTATAAAAACAGAAGGGGAAAAGAAGGCCCAGCAGCGTTCCCAGGACAGCCCCGAGCGGGAGAGGCCTGTGGGCCGGCCCGGAAGGCTGGGCAGCGGCAGCGCAGACACCCAGGAGCAGGAAGCCCGGAACAGCGCGCCGCCAGTGCCTGCCCAGCACTGCTGCCACGCTCAAGCACTGGTTTGGAACGTGTATCTTTTTATTACAATAGCATTTTTTAAAAACCGGCCAGGCACATTCTTTTTGTTAACCACTTTTTTTTTTTCTCTCCATCGATAATGTTCTCTAAACATGTACTAGTATTAGTACAGGTCCTAGTAATTATTTCTACCAAGGTGCCCACAAAGTTGAAAGTTTTAATTACCGCATGTGGTATGAACTTCAAATGCGGCTGTGGTGGGCACAGACACTGGCCGTTCACTGTGGGTTTTAAATGTTCTATAATTTCCTGTCTAACTCTAATCCTCTTGTGTTTATAGTCGCCAGGTTCAACAATAACACATTTACAGAGGCAAAGTCAAAGCAATACAAAGCAGGTTTCCCAAGAAAATACATCCACTCACCACGACTTAAGTTAAAACCAGCCTTCATCCCCACCACCTTCTAGAATATTAAAGTATATAAAAGGCTGGGTTCGACCATTTTTCTCCTGATCTTGAACTGTATATTGTTACGTTAACGTGTACTCTTCATAACTCCACTTGAGAAAGCCGATACTGGCCTCACTAGTGAAGTTTCTTTGGTTTAACCAGACTTTGGTTTTTTCCTGAAACATAGTTTGCATTTTGTCTACCCACAGGTACATATACTCCATTAAAATAATTCTAATCAGAGGCTTTCTTTGATATCTGGAGAAGAAAGCTGTAACTCTGTTGAGAACGTTATATAGTTTGTCTAAGGGGAGTCTCCACATGGTAGGAAGAAAAGGGATGTGTGCCCTTTAAGAAGTTAGAAAGGAGGTTTGAGGCAGTAATTAGCATGTTTGCTCTGAACAGCAGCTGAGAACCTGAGAAAGGCCAGCCCAGCAGGAGGAGGAGCACTTGGCAGCCCAGTGAGAAGAAAGACTTTTCTCTAAGTGCACAGATAAATGCTTATACACAGTTTAAAAGAAGACTACATACTAGTTTATTTTTCACTCCTTGCTCAAAGAGTGGATTGGCTCGCAAGGAGAAATGACTGCCTTCTGAATCTAAAAAGGCATCTTTTAAAAGAAATTACCTGGTAGGAAAGTGACTCCCGCTCCTTTCCAAGGCTCCTCCAACCCAGGAGTTGGGTCTATGCATCTAGAGAGGGGCTCGTGTTTACCTGTTTTATCATTTCAGCGGCAGGAAAGATGGCTTCCTTTAACAACGTCTCAAACCTGCCCAGCTTATCCTGGAACTTCTATCTCCGAAGACCTTCCAAACTCTCGGAGATCTTTCCGCTTATTTCCCTGCCTCTCTCCCTACTTGCATTTGTTCATATCTTCTTGACCAGATCTGCCCCTACCTCATCCATCCCCGACTCCCCAACGGAACAACGGAGTTCTTCCTGCAAGTGCAGATCTTGCCAGGCAAGGCCACCCTATTCCTGGAAGCAGCAGGTTCTCCAGGCGGAGGGCAGCTTGAACAGGCACAGAGGGCAGAAGCGCTTATACACAGGGACACAGTGCCAGCAGAAAGGAATTTTTTAAAATGGGGACGTCTTGGCGTATTTAAGCACATTAAGCCAGTGTAACCATCCACAGGGTCACTGGTCTCCACATCCAAGAGGCAGATCCCACCAACACTCCGAGTGAGCTGCACAGAGCCACTTACTGAGACAGGGCCTATTCTTCCCAGAAACCTCGCACCGGAAGCGAAAACTTGGCCCAAACCTAGCATGGAAACTTTGCGACCGGGTTAACTGACCAGCTTACGATCGAGCTTTAGTCAACCAGCTAAACACTGAATCTACAGGGTTGATTCCAGTCTGCCACCTGCCTTGGCATCGCCACCACCCAGAAAGATTGAACATGCAGCAGCCCAGTGTTTCTTCCACCCAAGGAAGTCCAACAGCTATTGGCTCACTCCGCCTTCATGGATGGGGATACTTTTCTTCTTCAAGAGCAGGAAGATACTCAGCAAGAAGCCACTGCTCACTTCAGCAGATGGAGGAAATGGGAACTTGGAAATTATACGACCAAGGTCACAATTAGTTAAATTAAACAACTACCTTTGCCACCACCATTTTGCCATTTTTTAATGCCAAGTGACTGGGGACATATTTTATCCCTACAACAATCTGACAAGGTAGCTCAGTTTCTACCTCCACTTCACAGGTTTAGAAATTAGGCTGGCAACGGGAACTTGCTGTATGGCTCAGGAAACTCAAACAGCGGCTCTGTATCAACCGAGTGGGGTGGGATGGGGAGGGAGATGGGAGGGAGGTTCAAAAGGGAGGGGATAATGTATACCTATGGCTGATTCATGTTGAGGTTTGACAGAAAACAACAAAATTCTGTAAAGCAATTATCCTTCAATTAAATAATAAATTTTAAAAAATGAAATGATGGGGGAAAAAGACTAGAAAAATAATTAGGCTGGGATAGGCTAAAGTGACTTGTGTTCTGTTACAATTTCCCAAGAACTCAATCCTTATCAATATTTGGATGAAGGGAAAAATGAGATCTACAAAATGCTCCCCAACAGCCTCTTCCTGTTTTCAGAGGCATCAGTGGGCTAAATCCGAGGGCCTCTTCCCTTCTCCACTGGTCCCTGTTCTTGGGGCAGCCTGTGAAGTGATGTGATGAACAGGGATGTGATGGAGTGTGGTTCCACCATATATTGGGTTTTCTTCCATGAGTGAGATTACAAAAAGACAACAGAAAATGGGGCTTCACAATTCCCAAGTCAAAGTAAGGAGCTAAAGGCAACAACTGGTATTCGCTGCCTGTGTGTATGTGTATCTCTCTCTGTGTGTGAGTATCTGGATCATTTCCTGGGCTTCTGAGAGTTAATTGGGAAGGTTGTGAATGGAGTGTCTTCCAGAACTGAGCAATGAGATCTTGTTGGCATATTCACCTTAAAAGGAACTCTCTCTTTTCCAAAGCGGGGGTGGGGTAGGTGGAACTCCCCCGCTGGAGAGGCAGCACCCTGGAGGGGAGGGGCTTTCCTGAGGAAAGGTCTGAGGCACTGCAGGGCCTTGCCTGCCAGGAGGCGGCAGCAGCAGCATTCACAAGGATGTCACCTACAACCACACGGTGGCTTTGCGTATTGTTCCTCAGGGGCTGCCTTTTCAAGGCATTAATATATTTTGATTTCTTCCAGAGAACTCTATCAAGAAACAAGCAGAGAGAACCATCTGGCAATTATCCTATTCCTTACCTTAATTAGTGTACAGCAATTTTTGAATGAAAAAAACAAAGTCACACTTAAGTAAACCAAGGACCTACATCTGACACCCGTCTGAACCAAGATTTAAACTTCTTAGACTACTTTCCAAGTCTGGAACCACCTGGCATCTCCATGGAGCCAGTCACAGTGAATATGCCTTACAGTTGTTAAATGAACATACATTTTCCTAAAACTCTTCCACTAGCTGCTTAGTGAAACAGATAAGAAATTAAATGCCTTTGAAGTTGATGTCACAGGAGAAAAGGTAACCCTCCTACACTGCCTGAGGGAATGTAAACTGGGGCTGCCACTTTGGAGAACAGTATGGAGGCTCCTTAAAAAACTAAAAACAGAGTGACCATATGATTCAGCAATCCCATTCCTGGGCATGTATTCAGAGAGAACCACAATTCGAAGAGATACACGCACCCCAGTGTGGACAGCATCACTGTTTACATGGCCAAGACATGGAGACAACCAAAGTGTCTATCAACAGAGGATGGATGAAGAAGACGTCACACACACACACACGCACACACAGTGGACACACACACACACGCACACACAGTGGACACACACACACACACACAGAGTGGAATATTACTCAGCCACCAAAAGAACAAAGTAATGCCATTCACACCAACACAGGTGGGCCTAGAGCCTGTCACACTGCCTGAAGTGAGTCAGAGAAAGACAAGTGTCGTCTGCTATCGCTTATAAGTAGAATCTAAAAAAGGGTGCAAGTAAACTCTACAAAACAGAAACAGAATCACAGATGTAGGAAAGCAAACTTTTGGTTACTAGGGGATAAGCCGGGGAGATAAACCAGAGATTGGGTTTGACATACACACACTGCTATGCATAAAACAGATAACTAATGAGGACCTACTGTGTAGCAGAGGGAATTCTATCCAATGTTCTGTAATGACCTGTATGGGAAAAGACTCTAAAAAGAGTGGCTATATACACACACACACACACATATATATAAAGGCATAACGGACTGACTTGGCTGTACACCTGGAACACAATGTCGTAAATCAACTAGACTCCACAAAAAAGAGAGGCTGACATCACTGCAGGCACTCCCCCAGAATGCACCGGCGTCACTTCAGACTCGACGTCTGTGACTTTGCTGCCCCCAGCTCAGGTGTCTGCTTACGTGGCAGCTCTTTAGTCCTGTTCTCACGAGGCACGTGACTTGACCGCAGTGTGCTGTGGATATACTCAAATCTAGTGTCAGCTGTAAGCATACACAGGCTACACCTGGCTTCCTGGGACAGGGTCCCAAAGGGCTGCATTTTCTCTTCAGTTTGACCTCTACCCAGTAAGCTTAATGACAGGAACACATCTTTACTAAAATGACATGGGAGGACACCTTCTAGGACTGACATCAGCCCACAGAACTTGTTTTGTCTAAAAACCACAACTCAAAAGCCTCTAGGAATAGTCTGGAACCCACCAAGGAAGCTACCTGATCTTAATTTCAACCCAACAGTCCTCTGCCATCTTCCTATTTATAGATGAGAAAACCATCTAAGAGCTCCCCTGATGCCTCACTCAGGTGGCGCTCCTGAAGAAAGGGCCTTCACACATCTGACATTTCCAGGTAACAGGTAACTTACATTTCCAGGTAAGTTATTCAGACTGGGAAAAAGATGCACAGAAAAACGGCAACACCCTGAGGAGAAACTTTCAAGTTCTAAATTAACGATCATCAGGCATAAAGCTTTAAAGCAGGAAACAGCCATACCACCAATACAAGAAATAAAATTAAAAAGAATAAAACAAATTTTAAAAATATCCAATGTCATGAGACTGTAGTAAAACATACACTCACATGGATGATCACAGTTTGGAATGATCCTCTTCAGTTAAACCACAAGATAATGCCTATCAAAAACCATAAAATGGTCACTTTTTGATTCAGTAGTGGACATCTTAAAAATTTCCCCTAAATAAAACTCCATGAATAGAAATGTATACTCATCTGTTTGCATAACAGAGGAGCCTGGCATGCTACAGCCCATAGGGTCACAAAGAGAGACTGAGCGACCGAACAATACGGATAGCAAACTAGCTGGAAACCTCAATGTCCAAGAGCCTAAGAACACTTGCAGAAATTACAGCATTAAAACAACAGACATTAACATTGTTATTATTTACTTTTATGTAGATAAGTGACACCTTTGTAAATGGTATTTCATATTTGCACAAGGTGGGAGTAAGGGACCCTGCGGGGTGCCTCCTCCAGGCCCCGAGGCCAGTCTGCCCGGTTCTCTCTCCGGCCGCCCTCTTCCATGTTTCCTGTGAGCACAGCAGCCTCAGGCCCTCAAAAAGCAAGTGTCCGTCCATGGACACAGCCTCAGAGCCCAACGGACCAACTGGTAAAGCGCATGCACTCTGCCTAGCCTCAATTCAATACACAGAAGGCTTAAGCTACATTCTGGAACTCTGAGAATATGGGTGCCTCCGTGCACCACAGAGCCTTTTTCAGACCCACCTATCAGCCAGCCCTTCCTCACCGTGACTATATGCAATTCGGTATTCCACTGTGTTGTTTATAGTGTCAGTATCTTGGAAAAAACTATTCAAACACCAAAACCAGCAAATTTCCCCTTCTGCCCCACCCCAGCCCTCCACAATCATATTTTAGGCAATGATTACAATGATAAGCTTAATTTCTTTCTTTGACACCTTTTCAGCGTTCGCTACATGAGATTTTTAAAAAATAACACAGATCTCATGATTTTCTATTTTCCCTCCACTTTCTTGCAACTTAGATTGAAAAGTTTTCTAGTTTTCATATTAACTCAAAAAGCTAAACACAAATCAACAAGTCTTTATTAAGGAGGCCTAGAGTGCTGACTCATGTGAACTGCTTTCGTACCAGCATCTCCGGTCTGCTACGCATCAGCCACAAAGCGGAACATCACCCTCCTCTTTCTCAATCTCTCTCTCTCTGTGGTTGCTGTCCTCCTCACACTCACATGCCCACTGACCTCACTTTCTTTCACCTGCCAGGTCTAGTCAGTTTCTAGATGCTATGCACTTTAAACTCTGGAATGCTGTTAGCACCTGCCCCTCCTCTGACTCCTCACCACCCCTTCTTCAGCCCTTGCCATCTCCTGTGTAAATGAAGCCACAGCCTCTCATCTGTCAGCGTGCTCGTCTCTCCCCACGTCCTTCCTGAGTCTCTTTCATGCAACACACACCTGAGCATATGATACACGCTTAGAAACTGTCAATGGATTTGCATTGCCCACAAATTAAAGGCTACGACTGAGGCCTCCACCATCCATATATACGACACATATTAACTATTTGTGGTGGGAGACGGAGTGTGGCTGTCCTAAATCATTCCATGAATTATTTTGCAGCTCCGTTTATAGGGCTGACCCATCAAAAACGCTTATTCAAAGAACTTTATTACTAGGTAGACTCTTTACTGTTGCCTTAGGTAATCACTATCAAAATTTACCAACTCTCAAGAATATTAATGCTTTTACTTAGTGTGCAGGCAGATTTTATTCTCTTCCTTCTGCTCCTCTCCTTTGAGGAGTCTAACTCCTGAGGGTGTTCATGTAGGCTAAAGCTATTTCATGAGACAGTAATTAATACTGCACCTTACATACCAGAATCCCTGCTCCTCTCAAACTAGAGCCTCCCACAAGAATAATAAAAATGAGGAGAAACTGTTTGTTTTATGTGCAAGGCCACTTTGTTATCCAGGAGGATATGTTCTGGACACTGCTGGGACGAACCACCAATTGTGCTAGGATGAAACGATGCAAACCAGCACTTACTGAGTTCACAACGGGAATATAACTTTGCCAAAACAACACGTGAGAATGCTGCTCGAGGGCAGACGCCAGGCCACGGCACATGCCGAGCCCTTCTCCAGGCACTTTCCAAAGAGCACCTTGTTTCATGCTCAGGACAAACTGATTTATGGCAGGTGACGTCTGCTTCCATATTTCACAGATGAGGAAAGTGAAATACAGAGGTCAGTGGCTTGAGCAAGTGACCAGCTAGGAAATTCCCCAGAAGCAACGTGATTCCAGGGCTGACCTAGCCCCCTCCACACACACGCGCGGTAGCTGAGCCACACGGTGAAGGCAGGAAGGGGAGGAGGGTCTTTGAGGGCAACCATTAAGCTGACTGGATTTTCCCTTCTCAGACTTCTTTCCAATAAATGGGAAGATGGGAAGAAACTGGCCTGCACCTGTGACCTTCAGGGTCCTGGCCTTGGCGTGGGGAGGGCAGGGCTGGGGGGCGCGGAAGCCGCACCTCCCTCGCGCAGGAGTGTGTTGGGCGACACAGCGCTTTCTGCAGGAAGCACGCAGGCCTCCCTGATGGAGGCCAGGAGCCCCTGCGCGGGCTGCTGTTCGCACCCCAGCCCTGGGACCGGGCCGAGACCCCCTCACCTGAGAGGGACCAAGGTCCTCACCTCACCCTAACGTCAGACTCTTGGCTTTCTAACAAGGACCCGGATACGTGCCGAACTGAAATGAATACTTAACTTTTATGTGCTCTTTGACTCCGTGAGCTCTTTAACAATACCTAGTTTAACCTCTCAGGGATGAATTATTCAGCCTAATATACAGTGACCTGTCAATATTCTTATTTATGGTCCTTTAGCACTCCAGTACTCTTGCCTGGAAAATCCCATGGACAGAGGAGCCTGGTGGGCTGCAGTCCATGGGGTCGCTGAGGGTCGGACACGACTGAGGGACTTCCCTTTCACTTTTCACTTTCATGCATGGGAGAAGGAAATGGCAACCCACTCCAGTATTCTTGCCTGGAGAATCCCAGGGACGGAGGAGCCTGGTGGGCTGCCACCTATGGGGTCGCACAGAGTCGGACACGACTGAAGTGACTTAGCAGCAGCAGCAGCATTTTCAAAGAATAGTCTGAGCCTTATAAGTTTTATTTATAAATCAGGGGTAAAGCTTCTCTCATCATCCCTCCACCCCTAAAAGAAATAAAGAAATAGACCATAGGAAAACTCTTCCAATGTGTAAGGTAATATCATCAATAAGATTAAAAACTTCCAAGTTTCATAGGAGATTCCCTAGAATTCAGAAAAGCCAAATTCTGAAAGAAAATTAACCCTTTCTCTGGAGGTTTGGTCTCAAGGCCATCATGTAGGAATAGAAAAAGAGATACCTATCACACGGATAAAATGTTAAGAAAAATAGGAAATAAGATAATTACACAACCTTCTGCTGCATGGTAACACGGCGACAGAGAGATGAACAAACCTTGGTGCCTTAATGTTACTGTGGACAGGCTGTGCCAGCTGTGGTGACTGGGGGTGGTGAGGGGGGCGGTGTGAGGAAGACGGAGGAGGAGGACAGAGAATAATGCAGGAATGAGGGAGATGGAGAGGAGAGCGGAGGGGCAGAGCATGGGCAACGGGCAGGCACGGTCACTAGGGGAAGCGGGAGACTGGAGCCAAGGGCAGAGGCCAGGAGCCAAAGGAAGGCTCAGAAGGACCTGGGCTGGTGGCCGTGTGCTTGTGAGGCTGCTGGCTTACGGAGCACACAGATGGGGTTCAGGGAGAATATGGGAGAATGTCTTTACTTTACAGATAACCGGAGAAACTAACTAACTCGCTTTTGACATTTTAACATGCAATTCCATGTTCAAGATAATCAACGCATTAGTACTTTTACACTTTTCAAATTACGTTTTTTGTCATAGTTTAAAGTAAATTAAGGGGGGATGTTAACCTGTTAGATGTAAGAGGGCCCCTTATTTACTTATAGACACTCAGAAATGCAGAGAGTGAAAGCCGTTTGTACAGGAATGTTCTAGCTTTCAGCTGTTCTCAGGTTAGTGTAACTTAGGCTTACAGGGAGAGGAACTAGTGTGTTTTGAAGACTTTGTGTTATTTTGTGAAAATATCACACTTGTCAAAACACCTGATAAATACCCAGGCCAAAATGGATCTTTAATCAAATATGTGGCCTTATCTCAACATGATAGGACTGAGAACACACTTACGAGCAGACCAAAACTGAAGGCATCTGCTAAAACCTCAGATAAAACTAGACTCAAAGTGACCTTGACAAACTGAAACAGCATGTATCAAATTAAATAAGAGAAGTCAAGTTAGTGTAGTTAGTGTCATTTTAATTTGTTCTCAAGTACATTACGGAGAATAAAAGCTAGACAAATAAAACTGAAAAGGATCTCGCAGTCACAGCGGAGCATCAGTTCCAAGAGCCAAGAAGCATAACTTTTTAAAACATTTAAAAAACCAACACATCACTGGGGGCAATGCTTCCCAGGCATGTGTCACTAAATCCAAGCCATCCTGTATTCTGAGGGTGATGGACTGGTGTCTTCTCTCTTCCTATCTCACTGGGAGGCTTGTGAGAATAAAACAGATGTGCAGTGTACTGAAAAACTAAACTCAATATACCAAGCTGGCATTCTGTTCTAAAAGAGGGATGTAAAAGATAGAATGGGATCAAGGGAAGAGAAATGTCATATTCTTAAAGGGCACTGGTAGAGTGAGAACAATACAAGACGATAAAGCGGCAGTAAGAGATTTATTGAAGAGATTGGCCATGAAAGTAATATAACATTCAATATGTCAATTACATCTCAATTTTAAAAAACAAAAGTAGGTCAACTGTTATGAAACCTGTCACTAAAGGAGACAGTGGAACCTGCGGTCCTGATGGCGCCACCGTGGAACCGCAAGGTCTAAGTTCGGGTCTCTACTGTAAAGAGAAGTGTAGGGTCAAAAAAAACCCTGTTTTCGTGCCTTTTACCTTTAAGTGAAACATTCCAACTGAGACAACTAAGGCTGCAATGAATATTTTAAAAAGCAAAAACTACTTTCAATGTTCTCTACCTAACGTGCTTCATGTTATTTAAACCATATGAGGGATGGGTTAAAGAAAGAGACTGCTTTCTTACATTCAGCATATTTGTTTCAATTATAATGTTCCGGATTTTATTCTGGGATATCAAAGCTGACAAGTAGAAGACTAAACTGGTATTTTCGGAAGACAGGAGTCCTGACTAGGAATTCCTGACTCCTGAAGATGGAGGGGGCTGTGATTTAGGGTGGGCACATCACTATAGGGTACTCTCTACCTTCTATGAACTAGGCTTGAACTGAGACAGAGGATCTAGTGACCTGCTGAGAAGGATTTAGCCTGCTGATTTAGGATTCAGGCCATCAACTGGACAGGGACACACACCAAAAACTAACAACAAACCAGCCCACCAAATACTGTAAGCTTCAGAGGAAAGCTGGCCATCAACTGGGCAAGAGGATGATTAATAGATCACTGAGCTCTCAGAACCAACTAAAGAATTTTGTACTGACTTGGCCAAAAAATTTGTTACAAGAAAACCCATAAGAACTTTCTGGCAACCCAATACGTAAGGGTCTTAAGTTTTATGTCCCTTTAGGACTGTCACAAATGCCGCTGTGGGGGAGTTTCCTGGCGTCCTAGTGGCTAGCATTCTGGGCTTTCACTGCCGTGAAAGGTTCAACCCCTGGTCAGGGAACTGAGATCCTGTAAGCCAGGCAGTGTGATCAGGAAAAAAAAAAAAGCTGCGTGTCTAAGAACCAAAGCTACTTCAAACTTGGGGTTTGGGAGTGACACTGATGGTGGAGAGGAAAAAATCCTGTGAGGAAGTAAGGGGATAGGGAAAAGGTCTAAGAGGGGAAGGCGAGATCCTTGTGAGGCAGAATCAGAATGTTCTCATCTAAAATATATGTAAATTTCACACTAATTACATCCTTGACTATAGTTTCCAAGTACTCCCTTTTTCTCAGACACTGTTATGAATTCTGGGGATAATGCAGTGATAAAACAGAGCGTTGTGGGGAAGGCATAGTGGGAGGGAGAGGACAGTATAAAGTGCCCAAGAATACCATGGTCTTGGCTGATAGGACACTGACTAAGTATGGCTGCAAGTCACCAGTACCTATGTCAAGTACGTTTTAAACATAAACCAACACAAAAATCTCTCATCTGACTATACATCACAGACTAACAAACATGTACACATCTGTTTCCTTTTCATTAAAAAAAAAAAAAGGATAAACTTATCAATGGAATAGACAAATTAAGGAGGACATGAAGAAAGGGCAGGGAAACAAACAATGCACAGGAGATGTCCCAATTCTAAAAACCAGAAACAGAACAGACAGAACAAGTGCTTCAGCTGACAGAAAGCAAGCAGAAAACGCACGCAGGAGAGGAGCCGCTGAAAGCCAGTCACCTCGTGGCCGGGAGCCGGGAACTGCAACGCTCAGCAAGTGGGGGTGTAAGACAGGGCTGGAAACCAGAGCATTCGCTCCAAGTTTTTATGAGGAGCTAGGTCCCTGGCACCCCACTCCAGTACTCTTGCCTGCAAAATCCCATGGACGGAGGAGCCTGGTAGGCTGCAGTTCATGGGGTCACTAAGAGTCGGACACAACTGAGTGACTTCCCTTTCACTTTTCATTTTCATGCACTGGAGAAGGAAATGGCAACCCACTCCAGTGTTCTTGCCTGGAGAATCCCAGGGACGGGGGAGCCTGGTGGGCTGCTGTCTATGGGGTCGCACAGAGTCGGACACGACTGAAGCGACTTAGCAGCAGCAGCAGGTCCCTTACTTACCCCAACTTAACCAGGTAACTGTCCCCTCAGAGAAACAGTCAGAGAAGAAAAAAGTTATTGAAAATATCAGAAATGAAGATAAATAAATAAAAGGTTGATCAGATTAAGTTGAAGAAAGCACGGAGAAATCAGAACAAAAGGAGTTAGAACACAGAACAGGAAAGAAAAGACAAAGCCAGAAGGTTAAGCCAGGAGGTACAATTCCTAATTAACAAGAATTCCAGCAAGGAGAGAATAGAGAAAACAGGAAATTATCAAAGAAATAACACCTGACAATCTTCCTGATCTAACAGCTATGAGTTACAGATGGCATGATCTCATAGCAGCCACCCAGTACATGAAAAGGCCAACAAAGGCCTATCGTTTGAGATTTCAGAACTCTAGGGAAATGAGAAGGTCCTCAGACTTTCAAAGGAGAAAGACTCAATGCAAAATTAAGGCCTGAAAATGAGAGCAGTTCCAGTCAACTGTAACGCCTGCTTCTCTAGGAACTAGAGAACAGGTCAGGAACCAAGACAGTGAGAGACAACTAGATTCTATACCCAAGCAACCTTCTGTTAAACAAGAAGATGGAAAAAAGACATCCCGATTCACACGATCTCAACATACTGCCTCCCAGGCATCCTTTCTCTCATGAAAATGCTAAAGGATGACACACACCATTAAATGTGGCCCAGATCAAGTAAGGCGAAGACATGGGTAAGAAAACAGCGTTCAACAGAGCAAAGAAGTAGACAACGATGACGATGAAGAATGCCCCAGAAAAACAGACACAAAACAGACCTGAAGAACAAAAAACCCCTTGCAAAGTTTGCATCAGAAATGTGTGGCCCAAGAAAATAAAAAGCAAATAAAAACATGAATTAGTAGTTCTAGGAAAGTGAAAAAATTTTTAAAGAAAGAAGTTACAACCACAGTATTAATTTCATCAATATTACAGAGACAGATGTTGAAGAATGAAAAAAAAGATCCATAGATAACTCAAACAGCAGTAAAAGCTTATTTTGCTCAGAAACAGAGGAAACTGGCAGAGGACAGGTTTGAGAAGGGTGAAACACTGATGTTTGTTTTAATGAGCAGGAGGAGACTCATATGACCTGTATAACCTGTGAACACAAATTACTGATAAAAATAAAAGCTAAACAAACGCCTCAATTACTTCATTTTCTGTCCCGCATTTGGGCCTGGGGGCTTTATCATTACTGATGCACTGTATTAGTAAGTTACAGGCATGCAACACAGGGACTCACAGTTTTTAAAGGTGACACTCCATTCAGAGCCATCACAAAGCACCAGCTGTGTCCCCTGTGCTGACCATCAATCCTGGGGCTTTACTGTGGAGGAACTACCGTGTGATTTGCAAGAATAAAAAGTACGGCTGAAACAAATGAAGGTGGAAGAAAAAGAACCCAAAGGAAGTAACCGAGAGCCACGGCAGGGGGATTTCTCCTACTCACCATCTCTCTGGCTATTTCCAGCGCTTCCTGCAGGCCATAGAGCCGGCCACAGACCAGGTAGATTCCATTGGCCCAGAGAATACAACCCTCGTGGACCCAAAATTCATTGCTGTCGAGAGGTAGTTCAGGGATTTGTAACTCCAACTCGGGGCCACCTTCTGAAGTGGTGGGCACGGAGGGCTTTGAGTCCAAAACAGTCTTTTCGCTGCTGCCCTCAGTGGTGGCTTTTTTACAAGGGAGCCCCCTGGACAGGGACCGGGGGCCTCCGGCACAGTCTTCCGAGCGGTGTCGCCGCTTAAACCTGGGGTGCGCAGCCAGGCTCCTCTGCTCCTTCTGCTGCTGCTGCTCTTCCTCCTCCTCAGTGTCCGTCTTGGAGCCGTTCGAAGCGCTTTTGTGCCGGACCTTCACCTTGCTCTGCGTTTCCGCGGCCCTCTTGGGAGGTGGATTCTTGGGGAGAGTGGCTGCATAATCTTGGGGGTAAAAGGGTCCAAAGAGGTCGCCCATGTTCCGGTAACTGGCCCACTTGCCGCACAGACAGCAAACCAGGTGCCCCATCACAGAAGACTCTGTCACCACGGGGCCCTGCAGCACGAAGGACGAGGCTGGGAGAACCTTGCTCTCGGTGCTGCTGGGCGGAGGCGTCAGGGACCGCTGGCCCTTCCTCCCCCTCACCAATTTGGTCTGCTCCTCCTCCTCGGCGTTGATGATTGTACACACGGCTCCAAGTTCACACTTATTTACTACGTGGATATAAGGGAAAAAAGACTTGTTCTTGGCGTCGGTTTTGTCCAGGGGCTGGGTGGCGTACTTCAGCTTGATCTCCGGCTCCTGGGGCTCTACGATGGGCGCGGCCTGCTTGGCCCTCCGCTTCCTGGGCTGCGCCCCGGGCTTCCTGCGCTCCCTCCGCTGCCTCTGCTTTTTCGGCTTTGGCTCTCCATCAGCAGAGCCCTCTGGTATCTGAGGGGGCTGCGGGGGTGGCGGCGGGGGCTGCTGCTGTTTCTTCTGCTTATTCACGCTACCAATGGGTCTCCCTTTCTTCTTTCCTGAGGGGAAGTAACCCTTCGGGGGGAAGCCCTCCTGTTTGGGGGAAATCGTCACGGCATCGCTCTCTTTCTCTTCAGCCTTGGGGTTTGCCTCGGGAGCCAGCGTGCCCACTGGAGGTGCGCTCTTCGAGTCAGGAAAGATTAAAGGTGCTGTCCCGCCCAGGGGCCCGTCTGGTCTCCCCTGGTTACTCCCAGGCTTCTGTGAGGTTGCGGATGCCATGGCACCAGGGGGCTCCTTCCCAGCAGCGACAGCGTCAGGGTGCGTCTCCGTCTTCACCTTGTCGTCCCCACCACCGCGCCACTCCTCCGAAGACCGGGCCAGAGGCTTTTCTCCGCTCAGCTCCTGGCTTACGGGACAGGCCAGCTCAGCTATCACCTCACCTTTTCTCTTCTCCAGCTCAGCGTCCGGAACAGCACCGCTCCCACCTTCTGGAGGGCCGCTTTTCAAAGACAGAATGTCGTCAAGAGTAACCGTGTCTACCCCGGCCTCTGCGCTGTTCGAGGACGCACTCCTCCTAATGTTTGGGGATGTGATCTTCTGGACGATAGCTTCCAGTTTCAACCCCCGGCCTTTCCTCGGGGGCAGGATTTTGGTCTTAGCAGGACTTGTAAGGGTAACCGCAGGGCAGTTCCTACTATCTGGACTCGGAAGGTCCTTGGAGGACTCCCTCTTAGGGATGGACTTGATCTCCTGACTGTGAGAAAGATGGGCATAGGAATTGTACGCTTTGTCAGTGCCTTCTTTTGACGGGTGAAGGAGGCGCCCTTTATCTTCAGAGTTGCTGTTCTTCACGTCCTGTGACTGTCTCTTACTGGGAATGGGAGAGATAAAAGAACGGACACGCCTCCTCATGATTAAGGGGTTTTGAGAAGAATGATCCTCTTGACCTGGAAGTCTCAGCATAACGTTACTCGGTTTGGATGACTGCGTAGACTCTGTGAGCCCATGTCCGTCGGTCTCGTGGGGTGGTCCGTACCTTTTCTGACTGGACATTCCTGGGGGGCCGCTGCTTTTGGCTGGAGAAGTCTGCCGAGAGAGATCCCAGCAAGACTCTTGCTGTA
The DNA here is from genome assembly GCF_016772045.2 of Ovis aries. Lineage (NCBI taxonomy): Eukaryota > Metazoa > Chordata > Mammalia > Artiodactyla > Bovidae > Ovis > Ovis aries. The sequence goes on from NC_056056.1 coordinate 219,074,402, forward strand.
ACTTCTGGGAGCTGTGCTTCAGTTCAATGCCTTTGTTAGAAAGACCATCACTGGACATGAGGCAGCGCCCGCCGTCCTGGCCGCTGGGGTCATGGTGCGTCCCCACCGGTGGGCCGTACATCATGCCATCTTTGTCATTCTTCAGGGGGCTCCGGACTCGGTCAAGAAACTGCTGCTGCCGTGGACTCTTGCGGGGCCCCTCCTGCCTGTGCTGAGCCGCAGCGATCACTCCCTGAGCAGAACTGCCGCCCCAGTCCTTATATTCCTCTTGCTGCTGTTGGTACATCTGTCTCTTGTAATGGAGCTGGGAATTCAAACCTGCACTGGGGTCCCCATAAGCATGAGCACGTGTGTTTGTGTGATAAGCAGAGGCCAGGCTTTCTGAATTGGGAGAAAAGGGGGCGTGCAAAGAACTCCTGTTGGCCCTCTCGGAGAAGGTCATGTGTGGGTTCATGTGATGAGGGTCGCCCCCTGGGCCTCTGCTCCTCCCAGGGGACATCTTCAACTTTTCTGAAAAGTCATGATACTGAGAAGGGGACCGACCCCTCATGCCCTCCCGACCGCCAACTCTGCCAGGGACTCGCCGCATTGGTGTGGGTCTGCTGTCCTGCGGGCCGTAGTCTGAGATGGAGTCGTGGGTCGCCGCTCCGGGGCTGGCGTTGCCTCGGTAGGACTCGTGCTTGATGCTAGCAGGGTGGCAGTGGTCTCCTGATTTCTTGTTGTTGAAACTAGCTTGGGACTTGGACTGTTCAAAGTCCTCCTCTTTTATCTGCCCACTCTGGGATTTCAGCTTTGTTTCCATGGACACCAGCCCACCTGGAAGAATGACTGACTGACTTAAACTGAGATTGAGACGCTCATTCCTCCCGAGTCTGGTGTCGGCGCCCATGTGTCCTAGCGAGTGAGCCCCTGGGTCTCTGACAATCTGTCTTAGTGGAGAAATGTCACAGATGACTGATCTTCTCTCAGAGAGGGAACCCCCGGGCTCATGGGCTGATGACGGAGGCTCTATTTCAAACTTTCTGGGAATTGGATAGTCAGCCAAATTGATCTGTTTCATCTCAGGAGCTGTGCCACTTGACTTCCTTTCCCATGGACCCCAGTGGGGGTTTTCTAACAGGGACCCAATGCTTTTGTTCAGAAGGCCCCTGCTAGCCAACTCATTGGTCTGACTCACTAAGACGTTAGGCCTTGTGGCTCCTTCGAGGCTGCCAGCCATAGCCTGGTGCTCCTGAGAACTCCGGGAGTACCTCCTGTCGGGGTGGTGGTGGTAACCCTGAAGTACCTCCTGCAGGAGGCTGGGGAACTTCTCATTTCTACCCTTTCGCTCCCCGTGGCTGGTGAAGTCCCCTTTATCTTGTCCTGTAGGATACTGAGCAAAGCCACTCATGTTTCTCGGTACGGCTGACCCAAAACTGTCTTTGTAACTATAGCGCAGGCTTCCAGGAGATTTGCTGGGCTCAGTCCTGCCTGTGAAACCAGAGCCCCCTGCGGGGTGCCCGGTCTGGCCATTCCCTTCCCCGTTGTGGTTGGAGTTACTGTCTCCGCTCTTGTTTCCTTTACTGCCTCCTCCCAGCGGCTCTGGCTGTGGAAGTGATGCGTGGCTGGCTTCCTTTGCCCCCCCGGTGCTGGGCGGCCTCTGTGTGGCTGCAGGATCCTCCTCCTGGGAGCCCTTGTCCTGCCCCCCAGGCTTTTCCACCCGGCCTGTCATGGCTTCCCGGGAGACAATCACCCCGACTGCCTTCTCGTTGGCTTTCGGGTTGCCCTCAGATGACAGCGGTGTGTCCTTGGCACCCGGCGAGGCGGTCTCTTCTCGGGCTCCGGGACTGGTGCTGAGTCGGGGGGCTTCGTTCTGAGTGCCCTGTGCTGGTGAGGAGCCTGCCTTTTCCGAGGCCCCGCCCTTGTAGGTGGTGTCCGAGCTTGTGCTCTGGCCGCTCAGCTGCCTCACCCTCTCGCCTTGATCCTCAGAACTGCTGGAGCAGCCTCCATCCAGCGACTCTGCCATTGGGGACTTCAGCTGTTCCTCGGCCTGTGAGGAGCCTTCCGAGTTTGGGCAGCTATCTGTTTTCTTGGATGACGAGGAAGGCCTCTTGGAGGTCTTCTTCTGAGGGGTCAGGGCGTCGGAAAGTAGCATGTGCTGAACCGTATTAGGAAGGTTGGCCACCTGAGTACTCAGGGCACTCAAACTACTCAAGCCGGGATCGGTCAGCCGCTTTTCAGGCACCCCTTCCAGCCCGAACCCTTTGAAGCCCGCAGCGTGAGAGTTGGGACTGGGCATCATTGACGGGGTTGGGCTGAGCTGAGGCATTAACTGCAGGATTCTGTTTCTGGAGCCCATTGGCACATTGCCTTGCCCACACTGGAGGTTCTCCCCGCTCTGCGTGAGAGGAGATGGGGTAGAGCTACAGCTTGGAGACTGAACCACAGAGGCAGCTGGGGAAGGGTTAGAGATGGGGCTGAAGTTCTGGTGAAACTGCATGGGGGACCTCACGGGAACCTCGGGCTGGCTGTACTGCCCGACCTGACTTTGCAGGGGTAGCTTCGTGGCGGCGTTGGAATACTGCATCACGTGCTGAGGGGGGTGCTGCTGCTGCTGCTGCTGCTGCTGCTGCTGCTGTTGCTGCTGCTGCTGCTGACCCTGCTGGGTCCCTGGTGGAATCTTGGCCTGTTCGAAATTCTTCATAGACTGAGGCTGATAGCTATAATTGGATTGTGTTCCGTAAGCCTGTGCGTTGGAGCCCACGTTATGCCCTTCATACTGTGATCCAGCGTTCACACTGTAACTGCCATCGTAGCTCTGCCCGGACTGGCTGAAACGCTGCGGCGATGGGAAGGAGGAGGCAGCGGCAGTGGCAGAAGACTGGTAGTGCTGGCCGAACTGCCCCACTCTCAGCTGGTAGCCGGCAGCCGAGGCCGGCAGAGCTGAGGGCCGCTGCATGGGCTGCAGGTGGGAGGCACCGGACGCCGGCTGGCTGGCGGCCTGCGGCAGGGGCTGATGGGACTGGTAGAGCTGCTGTCGCAGCTGCTGCACTTGCTGCTGCTGCTGCTGCTGCTGCTGCTGGCTGGAAGGCTGCTGCTGGTACTGAGCGCTCCCCGGAGAGAACGGCCCTGTGTAATCCTGTGAGTAATGAGACACACCGCCAAGGGCAGAGTGCTGTGCTTGAAACTGGCCCACGTGACCCTCACTGCCATACTGATTGCCAAAGCTGCTCCCCTGGGGGGGTCCGTAGCTCTGCACCGGCCCGGAAGGCCTTCGTGGAGGAGGCTGCGGGGTTCCTGCAGACACGGGGTCCTTGTTGCCTGCCATGTAGTAGAAGTCTCCAGCCTCCTTCCTGAAGCCCTGGTAGCCCTGATGGCCAGAGGTCTCGCTGGCCATCGCGGCCGCCGCCGCCGTTGCTCGTCGTCCACCACCGCTGCTGCTGCCGCCGCTGCCACCACCAGCACCCCCAAAATTCTGGAACATCTGGGCCTGACGAGGGCTGAACTCCTCTATCCGGGATGAGCCGTGCACCTCCTGGGGGTAGCTCTGCTGGTTCCCGTGGTAACTGCTTTGCTCCCGGAAGGACTGCATACTGCTCAGCAGCGCAGCAGCAGGCCAGCAGCCCTCCTGGAACCAGAAGGAGAAAAGAGAAGCATTAGACACGCATCTCCCGAGGACAAACAAAGCCAAGTTTAGAGATGGAGGGGACATGGAAATTCAAATGCCCAGGTGAAGTTAATTATATCTTCTTTATTTCTTATTTGGGCTTTCCTGGTGGCTCAGCTGATAAAGAATCTGCCTGCAATGCGGGAGACCTGGGTTTGATCCCTGGGTTGGGAAGATCCCTTGGAGAAGGGAAAGGCTACCCACTCCAGTATTCTTGGGCTTCCCTGGTGGCTCAGCTGGTAAAGAATCCGCCTGCAATGTGGGGAGACCTGGGTTCGATCCCTGGGTTGGGAAGATTCCCTGGAGAAGGGAAAGGCTACCCACTCCAGTATTGTGGCCTGGAGAATTCCATGGACCATATAGTTCATGGAGTTGCAAAGAGTTGGACACGACTGAGCAACTTTCACTTTCCTATTTCTTATCCTATCTGTTTCTAAAGACGCAAATACACAGAGAAATGGCCATAAGTGTGAGGCCAAAGTCTATGGCAGCAGGAAAAGAAAGCACTCTGGGTAAATACAAACTACAGCACACTTCACTGCAGTAAGGACCTCGCCCCAAACAAAGGAGCCCCGCCCCCGTCCAGCTGGGCTACCATAGGGGGCTATATCACCACTGTCAACAAAGTATCCAGCTAGTTTAAAATAAGTCTTCCATTTATGGTGGGGGAGAGATGAGAAAAAAACACATTCATTTAGTTTGTTCCATATAGTATTAGACTGATCACGGAACATCACGTGAGAGCCTCACATAATGACGAGGCAGTCACTCCCCTGGCCTATTCCCTCCCCGACTTAAAACAGAAGTCAGCTTCATATATACTTCGTATATCCTGCATGATCTTGCAGGTTTACTATATCTACCAACAACCTGTGATGCTGGGTGACCCCAGGACACTCAACTCTTATCACCACATGGGTGCCTTACTGCTTCAGCCAGACATAAAATCTTAGGGGGTTAACCTCTTCTTGACACTTAAATATGTCCCAAGAGCCGCCCGCCCCCCCCACCCTGTGCCCCCATCCTCAATTCCCATGCAAAATCAGCCAAAGTAGCAGTGATGATTCTTCCAGATTTTTCCGGAGGTGTGCAAGAAGTTTTTGCATCTCTGACCCCCATGTGGTTTCTGACTCGCCAATAGTGTTCACAAAGTTACTATGGCCATTCCTATGAAGGAGGGGAAACAAGTCACACAGGAGGGCAGCAAAAGATAACAGAGGCAAATTAGACTCCACCGAGCTTAGGACCCAGACTCTTCCCAAAGTCATCTGCCTCAGTCAACACTGCATTCCCTTCGTCAATGTAATTCTCATGTAATGTAATATTCCTCTTACACAATTAATCAAGAGCTGATTTTATTTTGCCTTTCACCTGGGCCTGTCTCCTTCTCAGAGTCAGAGATGAAGAAGACAAGGCCAAACTGCTCCAAAGGATTTTAAAATCAATTATTCAAAACAGAAATTACAAAACACACATGGGTAGGTTAAGACAAAGTTTTCCTACAAAGTTTTCCTACCTTTTAAATTCCCTCTCAGGGGAGCTGAAAAAGAAGTTGCCAGCAGGAAAGGCCGCGGTCCTTGTTAAAGATTAAGTTGATTCCTCGAGTCCAAGCCCTGCAGTAGCTCCCCATCGCATCCCAAGCGAAGCTGGCCCAGGGGGCCGCCCTCGCCTCAGCCTCTCTGGGCTCCTCCTCTGCCGTTCTCTGCTCTACTTCTGCTGGCGCCTCCCTGCTTCTGGGACAGGCCACCAGCCTTTCCACACGGAAACTTACTAGCTCTTCCTCCAGGCACCGGCTGGCCCCTCTACTTCCTCCCCAGCCCCTGGACAAACGTTCCCTAACCGGTTCGGCCTTCCCCTGGCCAGCCTATTAAAGAACAGCTTCCTCCACACGCTCACCTGGGCCTTCCTGATTCCCCGGCAACTTTTACTCTGCAGCGGCAACTTTTACTCTGCAGCGTTCATTCCCAACAAGCACAGACACACAGCCCCCACCCCAACAGAACGCAAACTCCCAAGGGCAGAGACGCGGCGCCTTGCTGCAGTCCCCCTGTCATGGAACAGTATGGAGCACATGGCAGGCGTGCTGTCAGCCTTCGAGAGCCGGGCTCCAGCTTCCATACAGTGGCGGCAGAGTGTCACTGGCTGAGAGGAGGGCAGGAAGGGAAGGCAGAATATGACGGATCTGAAAGCCAGATGACTCTTAAGACTCTGCCTGTAAAATTCTCCCAGTTCCAGGGGGAAAAAGCCCAACTCTAGTCCACATGTGAGGAGACTGCAAAAAGCAAACAGGGATCAGAGCTGAAGACGGTCAGGTAACACCAAAGTCTGAAACGCTTGAGCCACTTCTTCCTGAAATATCTTAAGTCTAAACAGCTAGACAAGAGTCTACTACTTGGATATTAAGTTTGATGATATGATCACATGACGCGAAGTCACCCTGAAACTTTCAAGTACAAATAACCTCAGCATCTAAAGGAAACTGCTTCTCAGCCTCCTCAGACTGCTGTTCTCTGTGTTGCGGCGGATCTGCTGGGCACCAGGTAACTCCTACTGGAGAGTTTGCTGCAGTGCCTGACACTGGACCAGCACTTTACAAGCACCAACTCATCGAATCCTCACAAAACCGGTATCCTCATCTTCTGGGAGAGGAAACCGAAGCCCAGAGTTCATAAGGCTGGCCGGGCAGTCTGCCCCTCAGGCCATGTTCTCAGCACTGCAAACCAGAGGACGGAAGACGTGGTCAGTGACAAGTGCACTGGTCCAGCGACACGTCAGCCTGGAAAGTGGGTGCCTCCACCTTCTCTGTTTCCCTCTCATAAGGAACCCCTGAATAAGCCACCTGGGTAGGACTTCAGATAACCAGCACCGCTTCTGTCCACACAGGTTATCTTTCCTGTTTGTGGTGTTCTTCTGCCCTGGCTCTCAGAGCCAAAGGCCTTCTCTACATAATAAAAGGCAGCTGAAAGGCTGTGGACAGAGGAGCTGGCCGGCTACAGTCCATGGGGTCACAAAAGAGACACGACTGTCTGAGTATGCACGGCTTAAACAGAACAAAAAGACTAAATCTGGCAGTTTAATGGAAAGCTTCCTGAAAGATAATCTCTCCATAAATAAATACCTTACATGTAGTTTAATTAATCATTCTGCAAATAAAATCAGGCTTCTGAAAACTGAATATATAAACAATGTTGCCACTTGCTCCAAATTTTTGCTAAATAAGCACTGCTAGGAAGCAAAGGAGAATCCCAGGGAGTGGGGAGCCTGGTGGGCTGCCGTCTATGGGGTCGCACAGAGTCGGACACGACTGAAGTGACTTAGCAGCAGCAGCAGCAGCAGCAGCAGGAAGCAAAGAACCCTCAGCATCAGCACTCCCCACCTCTGGCTGCCAGGCTCCTTGGAAAATCCCATCTCCATTCCTTAAAAAACTGGAAATAGAGCTGCCTTATGACCCAGCAATCCCACTGCTGGGCATACACACCGAAGAAACCAGAATCGAAAGAGACACGTGTACCCCAATGTTCATGGCTGCACTGTTTATAACAGCCAGGACATGGAAGCAACCTAGATGTCCATCAGCAGATGAATGGATAAGAAAGCCGTGGTACATATACACAATGGAGTGTTACTCAGCCATTAAAAAGAATACATTTGAATCAGTTCTAATGAGGTGGATAAAACTGGAGCCAATTATACAGAGTGAAGTCAGTCAGAAAGAAAAACACCAAAACAGTGTACTAACGCATATATATGGAATTTAGAAAGATGGTAACAATAACCCTGTATGCGAGACAGCAAAAGAGACACTGGTGTATAGAACCGTCTTTTGGACTCTGTGGGAGAGGGAGAGGGGTGGGATGATTTGGGAGAATGGCATTGAAACATGTATAATATCATCTAAGAAACGAATCGCCAGTCTAGGTTCGATGCAGGATACAGGATGCTTGGGGCTGGTGCACTGGGATGACCCAGAGAGATGATATGGGGAGGGAGGTGGGAGGGGGGTTCAGGATTGGGAACACGTGTACACCCGTGGCGGATTCATGTTGATGTATGGCAAAACCAATACAGTATTGTAAAGTAAAATAAAGTAAAAGAAAAAAGAAAACGAAAATCCCATCTCCAGAGACGGAGACAGATGTGGGTGTGGTTCCTTCAGAGGTCTGCTCTTGGCCTTACTTGGAGGTCTCCTGTCCTGTATAACGATGTCATCCTCCCTACTATTATAATTGTGGTTTTGGACTAGATGAGGGGGAAAAAAAAAATCACTCCCAAGTGTACTAGCAATTGAAAATGTAAACCCAGAATATTTTAGTTTCAGCATTAGCATATAAATAAGCTACTAATTGCTAGTGGTAAAGAACCCGCCTGCCAATGCAGAGACGCAAGAGATACGGGTTCAACCCCTGGGTCGGGAAGATCTCCTGGAGAAGGAAACAGCAACCCACTCCAGTACTCTTGCCTGGAGAATCCCATGCACAGAGGAGCCTGGCGGGCTACAGTCCATGGCATTGCAAAGAGTTGGACACAACTGAAGTGACTTAGCAGGCAGTGGGCAGACAGGCAAGCTGCTAACACATTGATCCAATACTGTCCCACCATTTAAAAGAAGCAAAGCCGTCAGTGTAATCAGTTTTACAGTATCGTGATTAACAGTGATAAACATCTGAATCTCCTCGTTTGAATGAGTATGCATGTGGTAAAGAAAATGTGATACTCTAAAAGGAAGCAAGCCACACTGAAAAGCTTACTAACGCTACCTCCCTCCCCAGTTCTCCCCTTTCCTGGTTTTCTCCTATTTTCCTAACCTCCTGAATGGTTTCAGGAGGGCTATGGCGGTGCACTGGTGAGGTCCAGAATCAAGCCTTTTTTGTTTCAGGGGCCATGATACAGAGTCCACGTGAGACCTCAGGACAAGCAATGCTTCCCGCCTGTGCCCACTCCCCCCACCCTGCGCTTGTGCCAGCAACCTTGCTGTCTGGTAGAAAACCAACACTAATCTTCCCTGTCTTCCTTCCTGTGCCCAACACTGTCCCACTCCCCAGTCCATTCTCTTCTCCACAGTTTTCCAAACTCTCTTCAGACAGTTTGCTTGAGAGACCTTTTCAAGTACCTGCTTCCTCTTTTATTTCGGGTTAACCCTTGATTTTCTGCGCATATCCTTCCTTGCCTTGAAAAAAATGTTTTAACCCCCAAGATGTTAACAACACATATGGATGGCGCTTGTCTGGAGGATTATTCTGCTTTCTCTCCATCTTACTCCTCACCCACCTCCATCCTACTCTCTGTTCTGGGAGGGTCACCATACGGACTCAGGAGGCTCCACCGCCCCTCTGGCTTCTGGTCCAGTTGTCTGGGAAGAGGCAGGAAGAGAGTAAGAAGGAGGAATTTACTGTCCTGGTGCCCCCCCTACGGTGGCTGCGATCCCTCTTCTCCAGCCTCCAGAACGGCTTCCTCCTCCCGCCTTCCAGGCGCAGGGATAGGAACCCTACTGCTGCCAGCCCAGGAGACGCTGTTTGCTCCACTGGTGTCCCCAGGCCCTGCTCACCCTTGGTAAACAGCCCCAATCTGCACTGTGGACAATTCAGCAGCACTGTGAACACCCTCTTTCTAAGCTCTCTGCAGATCAGAACCTGGAAGCTAAGTTTCCAAAACCCTTTTCCAGCATAATCCAGACTAGAGTTTACAAAGAGAAGCACAAGAAAGATTTGAAAGGCAGAAGAGAACGAGAGGTTTTACACTCCCAGAGGTGGCTGCAGCAGACACGGATTCACGGCAGCTTCCCCATGAGCTCCTGAGAACCACTCACTGGGGGGCTCCAGTCTGAATGGCCAGGAGAGGCTTCCCTGACCATCCCAATCACGGTTCTCCCAACAGCCAGGCAGATCCTAGTTCCTCTATCACAGCTCTTCATATCTGGAACAGAAGCTTCGGATGCCTGAAGGAAACAAACGCTCCTGAAATTACTCAGTTTCTGTGTGCCATCTGTTTCCTACCAGGACTCCAACTAGTATCGTTCCTCTCTCAATCCTAGGATTTCAGAGTAACGTATTTTTTATTTGGGGAGTGAGAGACTTCTATTTCATGCAATATACCACAAGGTCTAAAAGTCCTCCCACAACAAAACACCTAGAAACATCAGACACAATGCAGAGCCAAGCTGCAAGGAAGAAAGAAATGTCCAGGATTCTAAACTGGTCGGAACACTGACCACGAGGGACAGGTTGGGTCAGGTCTACAGGACTTATTAATTGCCATGAACATGGTAATGCTTTTAATGATCACACAGGGACAGCAGACAAGGCCTCCAGCCCTCTTTTGGTGGTGATGCTGGTGAAACAGAACAGTCACTTTTGCACGTAAAGACTCTAGACAGTGTCACTTGTGGCTGGATTAATCTCTACAAAGATGACAAGATACATTTTTAGGCAATCACCAACTCATTCTCAAAGACAAAAATGTTCTTTCCTCAACTGACCCTACTTCCTATTCCCAAGGAGAACCACGAACATCTCTTAGACACTCTAAGGAAGATGCCTTGGAATGACCCCACTCATGTTTTGCTTGAACTCTCTGTATTTAAGGTGTTCTCTAATCCTGCAACTTCTTCGCCACCTGTGTTTGCCCCTTACCTCTCCAGCCTGGTCACTGCCACTTTCATCTTCCTTGGACTAGAATAACATCTCTCTTCCCCAGGACCAATCTCTTGGAACAGCTTTTCTTCACCAGCTGTTTGGATAGCACTGCCTCGCCACATGCCTGTGGCCCTCTGGCATCTTCCCATCCCAGTTTCTGCTCCTCTCTGCCCTTTCAAACAGACCTGCTCAGATCCCTCTGTGCTATCGCCCTGCCCTCACCTTGAGGGCATCTCTGAAACATCCCTAGGTCCACAGTTCTTCCTACCAAGTCAGGTCACATGGTTCCCGGAACGAGTGCTGGAAATGTGGCCTTTTCCACAAGCCTTCCTTAAAGCAGGTCATCTGCTGGCTTTTCTCTGTTAATAAACAGTGAAGCGCATCTGCCTTTGTGCTGAGTCGCTCAGTCACGTCCAACCCTGTGTGACCCTATGGACCGTAGCCCACCAGGCTCCTCTGTCCGTGGCCATTCTCCAGGCAAGAATGTTGCCTGGAGTGGGCCGTCATGCCTCCTCCAAGGATCTTCCCAACCCAGGGGTCAAACCCAGGGGTCCCACATCACAGGCAGATTCTTTACCATTTGAGCCACCAGGGAAGCCCTTTAACCATTTGGGAAGGATCTGCCTTTAACCACTATCTGAGGGATGTGCTACTGATGATAACAACCACCATTTATTCTGTGTGTGAGGTGCTGGTAGTTTTACAAGTATTTCAACTTATGGATTAAAAAAAAAGATAAATTATGTTATTTGCCAAAAGTCACTCTTCTGGGGTAAACTGAAGCTGATAACCTATAGCTCGAATTCTTTTGATTCTAAAACCCACTTTCCCTTCTCTCACTGTACCATAAACTGAGCAGGGAGCACTTGCTCCAGGTCTTATAAGCTTCGAATGCTTTGGGACTTCCCCAGCGGCCCAGTGGTTAAAACTCCGCACGCCCACCGCAGGAGGCATGGGTCTGCTCCCTGGTCAAGGAACTTAAGGTTCCTCACGCCATACAGCATGGCCAAAACCAAGAATCCTAACAGACAGTAATTATAGCTGCTGCCTATCTTCTTCATGTCTAACACAAGTCACACACTGCACCAGGAGCTTTAGATGAATATTAATGTATTTAATCCTCCCCATGCTCTAAACAAGTATTAGTGCTCCTTTTTGTAGAGTGAGGCTCAGAGAAGTTAAAACAAGCAAAACATTCATAGTAAACGTCCAGGTGGGATATGGAATCCCCACCCCAACCCAGTCTGTGCTTCTGGCAGAAGCCTTCCGTGAAACAGCAGCAAGACTGGCACAGACTGGGAGGCATTTTATAAAGCAATCGTGACATTTCCTAGAATTGAGTTTACTGTCTATACCTGGATAGTTCTATGTTATTTGCTCTATGTATGTGCAAACATGGGATCTTCTTAAGTAGATCAGGCAAAAAGATTTGCTTGAAGATTTGACTTGGTATTTCAGATTCTATGTTCTATTTGCCGATGAACAGAGCTTAGATCTTTCTCAGTGGCTTACAGGTGTCTCAGTACAATTAGGCCTTAAGAATAAGATAATGTGCTGATGGTGCTGGCTTGTCCCCTGGTTTGGGAGCCTAGGAAACAGCTTAAGGAACCAACTCAATCAACATTTGCAAGTCAACAGTCTAGAGGAAAAGACACCCACTAGAATGTCACAGATCTAAAAAGTCTTCTCCAAGGGTGAAAACTTGAATTATATTCGCCATGCAAGCTACAAAAAACATCCACCTTCACCTGTGATCAAATACATGCCGGCAAAAAGTGGGGACACAAAACTACAGCTTTAAAGTTTCAACAGAAGAAATGATACGATACCTGGTGAGGCTGGGGCAAAGCTGGTACAAACAATAACAAAAGCAGCATGAATTATTACAACCCTTTGGAAAAGCCATTTGGTAATAAAAATATTCATATCTTTTGACCCAGTAATTTTATTCACTAGATTTTTATCCTAAAGAAATCTCAGAACAACCAAGCAAAAACCAAGGTACCAACATATTCACTCTGGTGATATCTACAAGCAGTGAAGACAGGCAAGAATCTAATTTTCTATCATCTGAAAATGGTTAAACATATTGTGGCATTTTCACTCAATGAAATGGTACATACTCATTGAAAACAACTGTGAAGTTTCTAGCACCATAGGAAATGCTTATTTTATATACTAAGATGAAGGAAAATAACCTGTGCTATGGTTGCACCTATCTAGAAATCATTAGGTCCAGGGCCAATCAGCATGGAAAAATGAAAACCCTTCCATTATTCAAGGTGGCGGGATTGTGGATGCATTTTCATCCTTTTTGTTTCTATTGACATTAATTCTTGTGTAGAAAATAACCACTTTAAAATTTCATTAATCTTATTTTAAAAATACACCTCTCACACTATCTCAAAAACATCTTGTCCAGGGGCAGGTGGGAGAGAGAGGCACTTGCAGAAATCCTCGCTTCAGAAAACCTGGCATTACCAGTGCCCAGGCGCCGTGGTGCCCAAGTGAGTGTGCACGCAAAACGCTGTCTCTGAGCTGCTTCTCAGAATTAGGCATAAAAACAACTGAATTCCACCCCGGAGTGGGCAGGCCTATTTTTAGACATAATCTCAAATAGCAAAGAGACCGCAGCATCCTATCACTGCATGCTGCCGTAATGGCATGGAGATGCCATAAACCTGCTCCCGGGCAGGCCAAAGGGGTCCCAACGCCATCCACCAGATAGCTGCCGGGCCCTTAACTGCGGTATCGGCCTAGATGACCCCCTCTGTGGGCAGGATGGCCAAAGCTGCTGGAAAAAGGGCAGGACCACTGGTGTCTCTGGGGCCCGTGGAGCACAGACCCCCTGTGGGTTTTTCCTAAGTTAAGCCTGAGGGGTTTTGAGATGTTATTAATTTTTCCCCTCACTTAAAAGCTGTATGAGTACATAATTTCTCAACCTTCACAGACAAAAAGGGTCACAGAAAGCAATCCTGTCACCACCTGTAGGCAGAAACAGCTCCATTTTATAACAGCAAGAACAAAAAATACCAGAGGACTAATTCAAAGTAGAAGAGGGCAAAAGCTACATGTATAGATAAACTACTGAAGGGCCCCAAAGAAGAGCTCAAAAACCAACCAACCCACCAGAGAAACACACAAATGTATCCACAGGCAAAGACACAGTATCATACAGAGGTCACGTCCCTATAGACTAGCTTATAAAACTAGTTAGTAACACGCCAGTCAGATTCTCAGTTGGGTCTCAGACTACAACTTATTTTGAAATAATTTCAAATTGTACAGAAAAGTTCAAGAATAGTACAGGGCTTACACAGCCCCTTCAACAAGATTCCCCAACTGATAATATCACTTCATTTTTAATTTAATGATATTTTATATCATTTGCTCCATTACTTGTACATACTTATTACCTATACAGTCAGCCCTCTGTTATCTATGGGGTCTGTATCTGTGGATTCAACCAAACGCAGATCAGATGTATTAGGGGAGAAATTACAGAAAGTTATAAAAAGCACAACTTGAATCTGCCACATGGCTAGCAATTATTTCTATAGTACTCACATTAGGTTTATAACTATTTACGTAGCATTTACATTATGTTAGATATCGTAAGTAACCTAGAGATTTATATGCAACTACTATGCCATTTGGAGAAGGAAATGGCAACCCACTCTGGTGTTCTTGCCTGGAGAATCCCAGGGACGGGGGAGCCTGGTGGGCTGCTGTCTATGGGGTCACACAGAGTCGGGTCACACTTCAGTCACGACTGAAGTGACTTAGCAGCAGCAGCAACTATGCCATTTTATATAAGGAACCCAAGTACCCACAGAGTTTGGTGTCTGAGGGGGCCTTGGAACCATTCCCCTACAGATACTGAGCAAGACGATATATAACCTGTATAGATACCCTTTAGCTTCTTCCTGACCTCTTTGAGAGTAGGCTGAAGACTGACGTCCAATCACCCCCAACCAGCCCAGTGTACATTTCCAAAAACAGGAACATTCATCTACATAACCAGCATAAAACCCTCCACACCAGGAAATTAATATTCCTTTACTACTGAGCCACCTGAGAAGATCCCCTGGAGAAGGAAACAGCAACCCACTCCAGTATTCTCGCCTGGAAAATCCCATGGACAGAGGAACCCGGTGGGCTACAGTCCATGGGGTCACAAAGAGTCAGACACGACTGAGCAACTGAACAGCAACGTTGCCTGCGCCACTAGCCCAGCGCAGAGCCTGTTCCACTTTTGCGAACTGCCCCAACAATGCTTCCTTTTCCCCTCTGGCCCAGACCCCATCCAGGAGCACAAGCTGCCACGCCTCGCCAGCATCTCGCCAATGTGAACTGGCCCCCAGTGTTCTCCTGACTCCAGTGTCCTTGACAGAGTGTGGTCCTCTCATTCTGCAGGAGGCACGTCCAGCCACGTCCCCACTTTCTTGGCAATGATACCAGAGATGTGGCGCTGTGCTCTGCTCAGGGCACTACGTCAGGGAGAGACGGCAAGTGCACCCTCCACTGGCGATGCCAATCACTTTCACCCAGTCAGGCTCATCCCTGCCAGGCTTCCCCAGCGCAAACTTACCACTTTACCTTGTTAATCAGTCAAGTATCTTGTGCCAATAGCTTGTTCTTTGTCAAACACCCACTTATTGATGACTCCATGTCAACCAAGCACCACTATGATGATCGTTGTTGTTTAGTTGCTCGATCGTGTTTGACTCTGTGACCCCAAGATGTAACCCTGCCAGGCTCCACTGTCCATGGAATTCCCTAGGCAAGAATCCTGGAGTGGGTTGCCATTTCCTTTGCCAGGGGATCTTCCCAACCCAGGGATCGCACCTGCCTCTTCTGCCTAGACAGGAGGAGTCTTTACCACTGAGCCATCTATGATGGATGCCAAACGGTGATCCTCTGTCCATCATTATCTGGCAGAACTTCCCCTCCTAACCCACATATCCACTCACCTATTTGATTCTCAAACTATCAGCTCTGGCCAGTGGACGCCTCTTCAAAGTGGCCCCTATACCTTCTGGACATGTTCCCTCCCTTGAGCATGCCTTTGCTTCCCGGCACAAGGTGGTTCAGGCTCATACTGCCACCCGCAGGAACAAGCCATATCTCCAAGGACACGATTCATTTTAGAGAAGGATAATATATAGAAACAAAGATCTGGATGCTAGGATTGTTCACTGCTGCTGGGATGTCACTGCCTGTAGCTAAATACTATGTATGAACACCCACACCTATAACTATTTCCATACCCACAGTTGTATATACGTTTACAAACCATGGGTTCATCTTGAGACCTCCAATTTCAACCCAACCCCCTCTGGGATCTTTCCAACCTTTTCTTTCTATGTCTGCAATTTCCTCTTCAAACAGTTAAGGCACCTGGCTCCCATCAGCCTCAATATATACTTATATACTTGCTGACTCAATTTACTTATTTTGCTCATTTGTTCAGTAAAACTGATCTCCCAAGCTCTGCAGCCTCATCCTTCACGTCTCCTCACCATCAACCCCTCAACCAGAAAGCCAGGATACACTTTCAGCTGACTGCAGATATGTCAAACCAGACTGAGGGGGTTCTCGTCATTTGGTGGGATCAAACTCTTACTCCTTTT
Organism: Ovis aries; assembly: GCF_016772045.2. NCBI lineage: Eukaryota > Metazoa > Chordata > Mammalia > Artiodactyla > Bovidae > Ovis > Ovis aries. Next base: position 219,090,313 of record NC_056056.1, read on the forward strand.
ACTGAATTAGATGAATTAGCAACGGAAAACTTCCAAACCAGTTCTGTAGCTCTGTATGTATGGACATGGATAAAATTTAGAAACACTACACACAAAAACAGTGAAAAGAGTCAGACATGACTCGGCAACTGAACAACAACAAATACACGGAAGAGGCCTGCTGTTTGGGAATTTGGGTCTGAGTGGAAGGAGGGAGACCCTCAGAAGGATCCGGTGTGACATTGCTAAGTCTGGGTGATGGGTATACAAGTGTCATTAGTCTTTGTGCTTTTTTGTGTGTTTGACGTATTTTGTAAACAAACAGAATTCTGGTTTCCCACTTAACCAGTCTGAGGAAACATCACCGGTTCACGGCATGGAATTTCAGATCCTTCAGCTTCTGACATGGACAGAATTTCTAGCTCCACATCTCGTGACCTCATTTTGCACCTCCTACTCCAGTGGGCTTCCCTTGTGGCTCAGCTGGTAAAGAATCCACCTGCAATGCAGGAGACCTGGGTTCAGTCCCTGAGTTGGGAAGATCCCCTGGAGAAGGGAAAGGCTACCCACTCCAGTATTCTGGCCTGGAGAATTCCGTGGACGAGTTCATGGGGTTGCAAAGAGTCGGACACAACTGAGCGGCTTTCACTTTCACTCCAGTGGACAGTGAACTTCTCTCCGTTCCCCAAAGGCGCGCTGACCTCCAGGTCTTTGTCCAAGCTGTTACCTGTCCGGAATGCTAGTTCTCTGCCCACTTTCACCATCCGATTAACTCAGATGCTTCTGTGACGACCTGCTCAAACATCCTTTCTTCGAAGCCGCCTTCCAGTGAGTCAAGCACTCGCCTCTCTCCCCACAGCTCCTGGGAGCATGAAGTGGTGGGAGGGGCATGCCTGGACCTTGAACTCAGACACAGTCAGATTCTGAACTGGGTTTTGCAGCTTAACGCTAGTGAGCTCTTGAGCAAAACTGCTCACTTCTTAAGCCCTGGTTTCAACAGAAATGCCCTTGGAGTTTGCCTGTGGTGAGGTGAAACAGTTCTTCCACTAAGAAGACTTCTTGATACTGGAAGCGAAGCAAGTCCCGCCCCTCTTTTCTCTTATTACTGATACATTTCAAAATAGTAAGTGGGGAAAATGGCTGGAAAGGATACATCGCAACCTTAACTAGGAGAGGAATGACTTTTTAATTGTTTTTTTATTTTTAGTAAGACTATAGTCATGTGTTATGCTGAGAAGGAAATGGTAACCCACTCCAGTATTCTTTTCTGAAGAATCCCATGGACAGAGGAGTCTGGTGGGCTATGGTCCACGGGGCTGCAAAGAGTTGAACACGACTGAAGCGATTTAGCACACAAACATGTGTTCCTTACATAAAAGTACGGCTGTAAAATGCACAAGGAAATCGAAAGCCCCCAGCAGAACGGCCTAGCAAACACCAGCTAACAATCACTGAGGACTGCTGCTCTGAGGGTGGGGCAGGCTGAGAGAGGCCCGGAGTGAGGATGCAGGCTAACCACCTGAAAAGCAGGAGTAAGGAAGGCCCCTCCCTCCAGGGGCCCGTGTCTAACACAGGGAACATTTACACACATGCAGTCATCCTTCAATACACATTCTGAGCAAATATCACATTCCAGGCACTGATTCTAGGTTCTGGAGATACAGCTGCAACAAACAAGTCTCAAAAGTCCCGACCTACCACGAAAACAGCAAATAAAGACAGAACAATTACAGATAGACATTGGGTTGGCCAGGAACTAAGCAATGCTTAGGGAAAACTAAGGGAGGCTAAGGGGACAGAGAAGCATAGAGGGAAAGCGTGGGACTTGAACAAGATGGTTTACACAGGATGACAACCCCCCCTTGAGAAGGTGACAACCGACTGGAAGGAGGGGCAGGGATGGGCTGTGCGGGGATCTGTGGAGAGGTGGGCACAGAGGCAAGGCGGGGATGGCCTTCCCGAGAGGATCCGCAAAGCGGCTGACACGGCAGAGGCCAAGTGCCAGGGGGAGAGAGAGGGGTGCAGCCAGAGAACGGGACCCTGAGCACACAGGCCCTGCTCTCGAGGCTCCACATACCCGCGGCACAGCCGTCTGGGTTCTTATTGGAGATGCAGAGTCTTGGGTCTTGGGGAACGACTGAACAAGAATCCGCGTGTTAACACGCTCACCAGTCAGTCACACACACGTGACAGTTTGAGTACAGATGAAGGGCCTTTTAAGCCACGTAAGAACATCAGATTTTATGAGGAGGCTTTGGAGGGTTTGAGCTAGAGAGCAACACCCTCTGGTTTCAATTCTCAAATGGCCAACTCGGCTCTGGCTGTTTTGCAGAAAACAGACTTTGGGAGGGGCGAGGGCAGAAGCAGGGAGTTAGTGAAGAAGCTATTTCGGTCGCCTGGGTAAGGGGTGTTGGCTGCAGAGACGAATGCGGTGTTGATGGAGGTGGTGATATGTGGTCAAGGAAAGGACGTATTTTGGAGTCAGAGCCAATGGGAATCGCTAATGGAGCAGAAGTGGGTGTGAGGGACTTGACGACGGTGACAAACTGCAGCAGCCACGTGACAGTCACCGCTCCGTGTCCCCTACAGGTAAAAATCTATGCAGGCTCCACAGCAGTCCCAGGAAAAGGGACAGCTGAAAACCCTGCTGTACTGAAATGAAGACAGTCGGGCAGAGGGAGGTTCAGTGACTGCCCAAGGCCCGTCAGACTGCAGCACCAGGCCCACGGAGCTTGTACTCGGGCACTGTCTCGTACTGAGCGGCTGGGACCACGGCATTGTCTGTGGAACGGGACGAGGCAGGGAGGGGAGGGGCTGACGGAACCAAGGGTGCTTTTTCTGGACACGTTAACTCTGAGATTCCTGGTGACGTCCAGGTGCAGATGTCAGGGAGATAGCTGGCGTGTCTGGACCTCAGAGGAAGGTGGGGATGGACATACATATGGGAAAGTCATCAGCACAGAGATAGGACTTGAAGCCAGAAGAGTGGATGAGATCACCCAGAGCAGTTTTTCAAACTGGCGGTTGTGAAATCAATTTAGTGGGTCATGAACAGCATTAAAAAAAACAAATGAAATAGAACGGAATGGAAAATAACAGAGACGATGGCTCAGAGTAAGACGAAGCATGAGAACTTCACTGGGAAGCTTTTGTTCCAGGCTTGAGTTGAGGTGCAGAAGTGAAAGCAGTGAGCATACCAGGCTGGCATGTAGTTTGGTCAAACAACAGTGTAAAGCCGCTAGTCTGGGGACCGAGAGTACGCTTGGTCCCTAAACCCCACCAACATCTGGAGGCTGGGAAAGAGGAAAAGGAGTCAACAAGGGACAGTGAAGGGAAGACACAGCAAGAGGAAGAAAGGCCATGCGGGTCCCCGGAGCTGCGGGAGGGGGGCGTGCTCACGGGAGCCCACACGGGTACACGCAGATTATGGGATGGAGAGGTTGGGAGGGGGACCTGTCGGAGGCCTCGCAGCTGAGGGCAGAATGAAGCGGGGAGAGATGACACTAGGGTTTTTAGACCTTGATTTGTGGGGACAACAGGGTATCCAGTCATAATTTCCATAAATAGCAAATACTCGGCTGTTCAGCTGTTGTTTTTTTAAAGCATTTACTATGTACTGGGCCCTTTACCAGGCCTGGAAGCGCAGGGATGACTGAAACTCTGCTGCCTTTTTAAAAAGCTTACACTCTGGGAAAGGAGAGCACTGCAGTAGAGTGAGGCCAGAGCTGGGGGCAGAGCGTGAGCAGCCTCACGAGGTGCCAGGCAGCCTGCTGGCCCGCTGAGGCCCGCCACTCCACCCAGACTGACTGTCGACCCTGCTCTCCTGCCTCCTGCCTCGTGCTCTGCCCCTCCCAAACACTTCCCAAGTCAGAGTCACTCTTAAAGCCTTGGCTCACACAAGCACTTCCAGTCCACATGCCACATCGGTGCCTGGTCCCTGCTTGGTCCGCACTTCCTTGCCTCAGGGAGCACCTCATTTCCCCAACGAGGACCACATAACAGTTGGAAGCAGGTAACAAACCTTTTCAACATCTACCTGGCACTCGAACAGCCAAGCAAAGACTTCTTCCCCACTACAAGCCGACTCATGTTATTATTCAGCATTATTACTGAAACAGAGCTGATCATACACTCTGGCCACCTGATGTGAAGAGCTGACTCACTGGAAAAGACCCTGATGCTGGGAAAGACTGAAGGCGGGAGGAGAGGGGGACGACCGAGGATGAGATGTCTGGAGTGCTGACTCGATGGACATGAGCTTGAGTAAGCTCCAGGAGTTGCAAGTGAGGGACAGGGAGGCCTGACGTGCTGCAGTCCATGGGGTCACAAAGAGTCAGACACAACTGAGTGACTGAACTGAGAGCTGATCATGTCACCCCTGACTCTAAAACCTTCCCTGGCTCCTAATTATTAGCACAACACATAGTCAGCTAAGTCCTGTCTTCTAGAAAAAAGATGTACAGAGCTGAAATTAGAAAGAAGACATTCCTGAAACTGTTGACAACAGCTGTCTTTGGAGTGAGACTGCAAGGGACCTTCTAGGAACTGATTTAATGAACATGTTAACTTTAATACAAAAGTTAAAAAGCAAAGAAATTTAATGACTGCAGCTGTTAACTTATTGAGTGTTTACCCTATGTACTAGACAGCGTATTACAGTCTCATTTAGTTTTAACAAGTCTGTGATGCAGGTGTTAGCCATTCTGCAGAGGGAGAGACTGAGGCACAGAAAGTTGGAAGTGACTCACACAAGGTTACACAGCTCGTCTATGAAGAAGTAGTGCTGGGATTTGAACCCAGGTCTAATTAAGAAAGTGCCCGTAACCTCTCCTGTCCTTAGTCCTGTTCTGCGCGTCACCCAGCAGCCCTCATGCACCATGCAGCCCTTCTTTGTTCCAGCTGGCTCTTCTGCCTGAGTAAGTGAGCTGTGCTGACACGCCACTGGCCTTCAAGGTCCAGGGCAAATCCTGCCTTTCCCCTGACTTCTCCTCTCCCTAGAGGTGTTTACCAACATTGCTCAGTGATGTCCGACTCTTTGTGACCCCATGGGCTGTAGCCTGCCAGGCTCCTCTGTCCACGGGGTTTCCCAGGCAAGAACAGAGGAGCAGGTTGCCAATTCCTACTCCAGGGGTTCCTCCCCACCCAGGGACTGACCCAGCACCTCTTGTGCCCCCTGCATTGGCAGGTGAATTCTTTACCACTGAGCCACCTGGGAAGCCCTCACCAGCATTACCTGAGAGCAGTTAAACCTTCTACTTCCCCAATAGAGGAAACATGCGAGCATTCAAATCCTGGGTGAATTAAGTTGACAATGTAATCTCTTTCTGACAAAAGCAAAGAAAACAGAGACCAAAAGTTCTCATCTGTGAGGGAAGTTAATCTTAAGAAGGGAGTTTCTGTGAGCCCTCCCTCACCCCCTCCCCCACTTTCAGCCTCAGCTTCCTGCACTCATTAAAGGAGCTGAGCATTTTAGATCGCCACTTCTGACAAATAAAAACTACTTTTAAAAATGTAAACAGTGTAAATCAAAAGGTTTTCTTTTTAAACATCTCTTTAAAATTGGTTACCTTTTCCCAAACGCTCTGACCTTTGAAAGATACTTTTTAAGTTCAGCACAAAGTGTAAAAATATTAAGATACTTTGCATACACATAAACTTGGAGAGACGTGACCCCGTGAATCAGACATGCCTAAAAATGCAGAAAGCTCTTTTAACACCATCTGACCGCATCTCAATTTATGAGCTGAAGTAAGGCCAAACAAACAACACACAGTAAAACAAAAGCACTGCCCCGCAATCCTAGAAGGAAGCCCAGGGTGGAATGAACAGACTCTAACGTGTCCTTGGCCTTCCTGGGCAAAGCGACGAGAGATGCAGGCAACCGAGCATTACGACTTGATTCTACTGGAGGCCCCAAGGCCACAGGTCAGCCTGCCACACAGAGCAGGGGCAGCGCTGAGCTCTAAGGGGGCATCCACCCCCAATAAAAGCCAACGGGCCTTTTCACAGTTTATGGGATCCTCTGCGTATGGCTGGGAGGCAGGCATGGGAGGAACACTGCCTGGATGGCTGCTTCCTGTGAAAGAGCACAGGTGTCAGGGGTGAGCCGAGTGTCGACGGCTTGGACCACTGCCTCAGACTCACAGCTTGAAAACACTGAGGAACAACGTGTTAGTTCTTGTTAAATGCATCTATAAGCTAAGTGTCCTAAAGATTACTGAGTTTTCCACTTAAAAACAGAGAAACGAAAAACAAAACAAAAAACCCCACAAAAGTCCCACACCTATAAATAGTTAAAAGATTGTTCTAAACATGCCAGCAAACTTCTAAACTACAACTCCAAACTAAAGAGAGTCACCTCTAAGCCTCCAGGAAGAGCCTCAAGAATCAGCAAATTAATTTGGGGTTGGAGAACTTTAAAGAAACAAACAGCAGGTCATTTCAGCAGCATGAGACACCTCAGCGAGTGCACTGTACTTTATGTTCTCACTTCATTTCAAAAAGGCAAAGGGGGAGATGCCAAATGCACAGTCAGGACAGACAGAAGCAGCCGCTCCTGGCAACCGTGCGCTCTTTCCCAAGAGGCGCGCAAAGCAACAGCCATGAAACCCCCTTGACTCCCCCACCCACGAGCACAGCGTCCCCGCGCCCCCACAGGCGAGGGCAGCACCAAGCATCGCTCTCCCCTAACCAGAGGCAAGCCAGCTGTCTTGAAGAAACCAAAAAAAACATGTTTAAAAAACCTTCTGGAAATAGAATTTTATTTTAGCAAGCAAGATGAGCAAAAATACAACTTTATTTTTGCAAGGTACAATTGCTTTCCCTATTAAACCTGTTTTCAATGGATTCTCCTGGGTGATGCATAGGAAAAAAATACTACATTCAGAATCAGGAAACCTATATTTAAATGCTAGTTTTGCCACTTGTTCTGTGACTTGGGCAACTTCAAAGTCCCACTTTCCTCATTTGCAGAAACGGAGTTACCTACCTTGCTGCCTCACAAGAATGCTCAATAATAAATCTGTAAGCTGCTAAGCACCATATAAATTCAAGTGATCTTTATCAGTATTACCATCATCTCTTCCCAGATAAAAGTCTGAAAGAACAACAAAATAGGCAAAAGACAAATAATGAGGAAAAACAATGGGAGAAGTTACTTATCAATCAAACAAAACACAACCAAACAAACCCTGAAAAACAAAATAACTAATTTGAGTGTTAATTTCTGTGTCATTCTCTCCTGCAATGCGGGAGACCTGGGTGCAATCCCTGGGTTGGAAAGATCCCCTGGAGACGGGAGAGGCTACCCACTCCACTACCCTGGCCTGGAGAATTCCATGGAGTTCATGGGGTTGCAGAGAGTCAGACCCCTCTGAGCAACTTTCACTTCGCTTCACTTTACTTCTCTAATTAAGAAAGCTCCCATACCCTCGGGTCTATAGTCCATTCATAAAAATCACATCAAGGTTAATCAGTGCTCCTAATTCACAATCAAAACGCCAATGGAGCGCGTTCCTCCTCTACAGGCAGGAGCCACCAGCCACAAGACAAATCCCTGCCCTCCCCACCAAGGGGGGGACCCACTTGGAGGCAGTCGGTCTCTGACAGCAGTGGAGTGTCTCTTTCTTCCCTGACCACTGGCATGGAGTTAGCAAATACCAATCTCAGTTCTTCTGAAATAAGCCCAAAGAGAACAGGTGGCTAATAAACAGGCATCACCACTTGCAATTCCAAGTTTTAAAAATAAAAGTCAAAACAACAAAAACATTTTCTGAAAAGTCAGCAATTTCCAAATTTTCTAGATGGTTATAACAGTAACTAAACTTTATCTGGTGATTACTATGAGTTAGGCAATATTCTAAAAGCTTGAGTTATTAACAAATTTAATCAGAGCAACCACAGGTAAGCACATTCATGTCTTCATGTTTTAGACAAGAAAACAGAGGCACAGACCTTGCTTACAGTCACACTGCTAATAAGTGGCAGAGCTGGGATTCAAAAATCGGGTGATTGGCTTTGGAGACCATCTCCAGATGCTGACTGCTGGAGAATCCTCCAAGCAACAATGCCTGGTTTTCCTGCTCAGCTGTTCTTCCCTGTACTTGCTGTCACACTGAGCATGTAACCGGGACTACAGCGTAGTGTCTCTCACCTTGCGGTCACTGGAGTCAAAGTGAACATCAGAATAACATGAACCCATGAAAATAGGGTTTCCTTTTCTGCGTTCAAAAATGATGGGTTAAACAATTTGGGGAAAAAAAAACTGGATGAAATATACAGACATCTTTAAAAAGTAACAGGAAGCTAACAGGATAGTGAGGCGTTACCTAGTTAATATCCTAGATGGAATGAAAACCCAAAGATGTGATGGAGACTCGAGGACAACTGCTGATCTGCAGATGTGGCCAAGAGGCCCAGGGGGCACGTCTGCCCTTCCAGGCCCTGCAGGGGAGACGCTCAGTAACCTCGGCCTGGCCCCAAACCAGGGGACTGAGGCCCTAAAGGGCTGCATCCTGGGGCTAAGAGCGAACTAGAAGTAAACCAGTCTTCTCATGGACTCAGCATCCACTCAGCTGGATAAAATCTCAAACTCTCAACCTGGATTAAAATAATCCTGGTTTGCCAGTGCCCTCAGGCACCTGGAAAAAGTAAACACAATCTTCCCTGGAAAAAGACATCCAAGGCCTCTAATTATTTCTATAAATAATGTTTCAAATACTACATCCAGCGCACAAACACATGAATAGAGAAAAAACCATGAGTAAAAACCATCAAAAACAAAGACACAGGTAACAGAAAGGAGAAAAGGAGATCACTAAAACAACTACTTTACTCTGTTTTAGGAAATAAAAGCCAAGCTTGAAGAATTTAGCAGGGAACGGGAATCCATAAAAAGCAACAAAGCAAATTTGAAAGGTCCCAAACGTCTCAGTTTTTGTTGTATTTTTTCAAACTTATCCATTGAGTGCTTAATTTCAGTTAAACACAGATTAGACAGAAAGAACTGGTTAGATACGAATACAGGTCAAAAGAAACCACCCAGAATGAAAAACGGAGACAGCAAAAAATACAGGAGAAAGGAAGAGTGCTCAAAAGGAAACCCTGAGAAGGTCTAGCATATCCATATAAGCGGAGCTGCAGAATGAGAAGAGAACGGGGCCAGAGCAGTGTGTGAAGATCATCGCTGGGAATCCTCCAGGACAGATGAGAGGAGTCAGGCCACAGACTCAAGAAGCCTGCTGAATACAAAATCAACAATCTTTATTATCCTGGAAGGTCTTCTAAAAATAACATGGCCTGTGCTGTGAGGTTAGTGCCACAGCTAACTGAGCATCCGCTGCAGTCCTATAAGGGGCCAGACATGCACGAGAGAAAGACATAAGGCTCCTAGCCTGTGAAGAGCTCAAGTCAAGCCCTCAGAATCACAATAATCTAACTCTCTCTTTACATCTGCATTACTGAAAATAAAGGGGGTGGGGTGGGAAGAAAAGGAAAAGGCAGAAAAAAATGCTAGAAAGAAGTATTTAAAAAGAAAATGGGTTAAGCTGAAAAGCAATAAACTAAAAGGTGCTTGCAGGAGTAAAAGTAAGGACGTGCCAACATGAGCCAAGGCCCAGGCCTAGACGCCGCTTCTGTTCAACACTAACGAAGAATCCTCACAAGCTAAACTCAAGTCCTCGGCATGAGAAATCAAAGAAGCCTCATTTCTTCATATCTCCTCCTCAATCTAAGCAATTTTTTTTAATGTTAAATCTAAACAGACAATTCTTACTGAGAAGACCCTGATGCTGGGAAAGATTGAAGGCAGGAGAAGGGGACGACAGAGGATAAGATGGCTGGATGGCATCACTGACTCAATGGACATGAATCTGAGTGAACTCTGGGAGTTGGTGATGGACAGGGAGGCCTGGTGTGCTGCGGTTCATGGGGTCGCAGAGAGTTGGACACGACTGAGCGACTGAACTGGACTAAACTTAGCTCTATTAGTGGTGACATCATAATTATAATGACCATCTTCTCCTCTATTACTTGAGACAACGTGGAGAAGCTGGCTCTGGAGGATCAGGCAAAGGAAGGAGTGTTCCACCAGGAGCTAGCTGAGTCAAGAGGAGAAACAAGCGAAAACAATACACAGAATTCTCAAGTTATAGGTAAATCAGACTTGTGAAAAGCCGAAGGTCTCTGCCTTCTAGAAAGCTCTAAGTGCGCAGGGAACTCCCTCATCCAGCGAGAGGGAAACAGCCTGCACTGTTGCCGTTCCCGCAAGCTTCCGTGGCACGTTCATCCCCACACAGGAAATCAAGTGGAAGAGGAACTGGCCGAAAGGTTAATGCAGAAATCCTGCCATGCAAAGAAGCAGGTGATACAGTGACCAATGTGTTGATGAAATAAACCCTTCCTGAAGCCTAGTGCTACTGAAGTTTCAGGACAGGCTGTCCACCACTCGGGAGCACTCCTGTGTTTCTGTGTTTGGAATATGACCTTCAGACTAAAACACGGAGACATGATTCAATACATAACTGTAAATGTCTGTCTTGGGAATAAAGCGGCTTAGAATGAATATCTTATGTATGCTAGGTCTGCCTCTCAAAGCGTGGTCTCTCTAGATCTCATGAGTCTTGTGAACCGCATAGCCTTCCAAGAGATCAGGAAAGGATACAATGACTAAAATAAGTATACAGACACCTAACAAACTTCAAAATCCTTCAAAATTTCTATTTCTGGGATGCAAGTACTGTTCGGATCTGCATACAGGCTTATTCATATCTAAACCAAAGTGTCTCAGGAATCCCCTGGTGGCTCAGTGGTGAGGACTCAGCGCTTTCATTGCCAGGGCCCGGATTCAAACGCTGGTAAGGGGAACTAAGGCAACATGTCCAAATTTGTTCAGAGGATAATGGAAAAAAAGGATCCCAAGTTCTCAGACAATGTAAATCACATATCTAATATCTGATCAGAGTAAACATATAAAGAACTCTTACAACTCAACAAGATAAAGACAACAACTCAATAAAAAAATCAGCAAAGGACTTGAATAGACATTTCTCCAAACATACGAAAATGGTATACTACAGGACATGAAAAGAGCCACAACATTATTCAATTCACTCGTTCAGTCGTGTCTGACTCTTTGCGACCCCATGAATCACAGCACACCAGGCCTCCCTGTCCATCACCAACTCCCAGAGTTCACTCAAACTAATGTCCATCGAGTCAGTGATGCCATCCAGCCATCTCATCCTCTGTTGTCCCCTTCTCCTCCCCTCCTGCCCCCAATCCCTCCCAGCATCAGAGTCTTTTCCAATGAGTCAACTCTTCGCATGAGGTGGCCAAAGTATTGGAGTGTCAGTTTTAGCATCAGTTCTTCCAATGGACACCAAGGACTGATCTCCTTTAGGATGGACTGGTTGGATCTCCTTGCAGTCCAAGGGACTCTCAAGAGTCTTCTCCAACACCACAGTTCAAAAGCATCAATTCTTCGGCGCTCAGCTTTCTTCACAGTCCAACTCTCACATCCACACATGACCACAGGAAAAACCATAGCCTTGACTAGACGGACCTTTCTTGGCAAAGTAATGTCTCTGCTTTTAAATATGTTATCTAGGTTGGTCATAACTTTCCTTCCAAGGAGTAAGGGTCTTTTAATTTCATGGCTGCAATCACCATCTGCAGTGATTTTGGAGGCCCCCAAAATAAAGTCTGACACTGTTTCCCCATCTATTTCCCATGAAGTGATGAGACCAGATGCCTTGATACTTGTTTTCTGAATGTTGAGCTTTAAGCCAACTTTTTCACTCTCCTCTTTCACTTTCATCAAGAGGCTTTTTAGTTCCTCTCCACTTTCTGCCATAAGGGTGGTGTCATCTGCATATCTGAGGTTACTGATATTTCTCCCGGCAATCTTGATTCCAGCTTGTGCTTCTTCCAGCCCAGCGTTTCTCATGATATACACTGCATGTAAGTTAAATAGCTGGGTGACAATATACAGCCTTGATGTACTCCTTTTCCGATTTGGAACCAGTCCATTGTTCCATGTCCAGTTCTAACTGTTGCTTCCTGACCTGCATATAGGTTTCTCAAGAGGCAGGTCAGGTGATCTGGTATTCCCATCTCTCTCAGAATTTTCCACAGTTTATTGTGATCCACACAGTCAAAGGATTTGGTATAGTCAATAAAGCAGAAATAGATGTTTTTCTGGAACTCTCTTGCTTTTTCCATGATCCAGCAGATGTTGGCAATTTGATCTCTGGTTCCTCTGCCTTTTTGAAAACCAGCTTGAACATCTGGAAGGTCACGGCTCACGTATTGCTGAAGCCTGGCTTGGAGAATTTTGAGCATTACTTTACTAGTGTGTGAGATGAGTGCAACTGTGCGGTAGTTTGAGCATTCTTTGGCATTGCCTTTCTTTGGGATTGGAATGAAAACTGACCCTTTCCAATCCTGTGGCCACTGCTGAGTTTTCCAAATTTGCTGGCATACTGAGTGCAGCACTTTCACAGCATCATCTTTCAAGATCTGAAATAGCTCAACTGGAATTCCATCACCTCCACTAGCTTTGTTTGTAGTGATGCTTCCTAAGGCCCACTTGACTTCACAGTCCAGAATGTCTGGCTCTAGGTGAGTGATCACACCATCGTGATTATCTGGGTCGTGAAGATCTTTTTTGTACAGTTCTTCTGTGTATTCTTGCCACCTCTTCTCAATATCTTCTGCTTCTGTTAGGTCCATACCATTTCTGTCCTTTATCGAGCCCATCTTTGCATGAAATGTTCCCTTGGTATCTCTAATTTTCTTGAAGAGATCTCTAGTCTTTCCTATTCTGTTGTTTTCCTCTACTTCTTTGCATTGATCGCTGAGGAAGGCTTTCTTATCTCTTCTTGCTATTCTTTGGAACTCTGCATTCAAATGGGTGTATCTTTCCTTTTCTCCTTTGCTTTTCACTTCTCTTCTTTTCACAGCTATTTGTAAGGCCTCCCCAAACTGCAATTTTGCTTTTTTGCATTTCTTTTCCATGGGGATGGTCTCGATCCCTGTCTCCTGTACAATGTCACAGAACCGTCCATAGTTCATGAGGCACTCTGTCTATCAGAAATGATACACCACCTCATACTCACTTGGATGGCTATAATCAAGAAAAGGAAAATTACCAGTGTTGAGCAGGATAGAGAGAAACTGGAATCCTCATATATTGCTGGTGGGAAAGGTATAGCCACTCTGGAAAACAAGCAGTTCCTCAAAAAATTATACACAGAATTACTATACAACCCAGCAATTCCACTCCTGTATACACCCAGAAGAACTAAGAACAGACACACAAACAGATACGTGTATGCCAGTGTTCACTGCAGCACTATTCAAAATAGTTAAAAGGCAGAGGCAACCCCCGTGTCCATCAGACGAACGGATAAACAAAATGTGGCACTTGCATACAATGAAGCATTACTCAGCCACAAGGAGGCGTGACGTTCTGACAGGGACCACAACAGGGACAAAACTTAAGAACATTAAACTGTGTGAAACATGCCAAATACTGAGATACATACTGTACGATTCCATTCATGAAACATTTAGAATAGGCAAGTTCACAAGGACAGAAAGTAAATTAAGATGGCTGAACGGCAATTTTGTCATAGAGTTTCTTAACTAAAATTTAAAAAAGAGAAGCTAATATGCAGCCTTTAATTTGGGGGCTGCACTCTGCGGCATGTGGGATCTTAGTTCCACAACCAGGGATCGAACCTGTGCCCCCTGAGGAAATGCGGAGTCCTAACCACTGGATTACTAGGGAAGTCCCACACGCAGCCCTTTTGGAAAACAGTTTCACAGTTTCTTATAAAGTTAAACCAGTCTTATACAATCCAGCAGCCATGTTTCTAGATATTTATCTAAATGAGTTGAAATTCATGTAAACACGAATTCTTACACATGTTTACAGCAACTTAGTAAGCTACCAAAAGTTGTAGGCAAAAGTCCTTTAATAGGTAAATGGATAAACAAATTGTGATACATACATAAAATGGAATGTCATTCACCTGAAAAGGAACGCACGTGCTACGAGGCAGATGAACCTAGAAACATGTGGAATGAAAGTCGGGCATAAAAAACCACACACTGTATAATTCCATTTACATGAAATAATCTAAATAGGCAAATCTATTGACAGAAAGCAGATTGGTAGTTGCCAGGGGTTGAGGGGTTAGAGGAAGGCAGAAAATGGAACTGTCTGCTCAAGGAGTATGGGGGTTTCTTCTGGAAGTGACGAAAATGTTTTGGAACTAGACAGAAATTGTGGGTGCATAATGTTGTGAATGTACTAAACACCACTGAATTGTCGAAGTGTTCACTTAAGAAGAGTTGATTTTGGTCGAAGGGCACAAACTTTCAGTTGTAAGATGAATAAATTCTAGAGATCTGAGGTATGGCACGATTAATATAGCTAACAATAACGTTGCTGTTTAGTGACTTAGTCGTGTCTGACTCTTTGCGACCCCACAGATTCTAGCCCATCAGGCTCCTCTGTCCACGGGATTTCCTGTGCAAGAATACTGCAGTGGGTTGTCATTTCCTTCTCCGGGGGATCTTCCCAGCCCAGGGATCAAACCTGCCTCTCCTGCATTGGCAAGTGGATTCTTATACCACTGAGTCACTTGGGAAGCCTCAGTTAATAATATTACATTAAAAAAGATTCACTTTATATTGTGTTTCATATCAATTTAAAAAAAAGGGAACAAAACAAAAGCTAAAGGAGGTACCTTAAAGAACCTAGACACCGAAGAGTGAAGTCCCCTCACTACTCGGCGTCCCCTCCTCTCGCTCAGTCCTGCTCACTGCCATGACTTTCAATCTCCCATCCTGCAAACACACGAGGTACTGAAGAACAAGCTGCTCTCTGGGTTTCAAACACTAAATTCACCATTGTTTCTGTGAATACTTACTTCTCCCTTAAGATCTGAGTTGGAACACTAAGAGCTAACATTTCACCATCAATGTTCTAAAATAGCTTTGAGATGCCCTCTGTGATGCTCATTTAACGGGACAGGACAATGGACGTCCTGACCCCAAGACTGCCCTCTGCTGCGTGATGCCAGCCTTTCTGTCCAGCCGTCAGGACCACAATCTTGCTAAGACTGCTGGTTCTTACTGTTATCACGTTTCTAGAGCCAACAACCATTTTCTAGCACCTTCCCTTCTCTGTGGCCCATTTTTTTACAATGTATAATCACTGATCTACCTGTTTGCTTCCTCACTACACTCCTGAACACCCTGAGGATAAGTGCCAGGACTCATCCCAGAGCTCCGAAAAACAACTGCTGCTGCTGCTGCGTCTCACCTGGTCATGTCTGGCTTCCTGTTGTGCGGAATGTCGGAGACCTCCTGCACTTCGTTCTTTACCTCCATCCTGATTTCTTTCCCAAAAGGCTCCTAACCACCAAAACAACCTTTGGATAAGGACAAGACTTCCCTGTGCCCAAATCAAATACAGCTGGTTCTCTGTTCAGCCAACCATATGAGGGGAAAAAAGGTTCCAGAAAGTTTCAAAAAGTAAATACTTAAGAAGTCTTCAGGAGATGAACCACCTGCAAACAAAACCTCAGAATATTTTGTAGAACAATACTAAGAACCACCTTCATTTGCAAATAAAAAGACAGTTTTGTTACTGAGTGCTAAAAAGACAGGAGCCATCAAGCCATGAAGAGACAAAGAAGAAATGTAAATACATATCACTAAGTGAGAGGGCCAATCTGAAAAGACTATGTACTGCCGTGAAGCCAACTGTATCACATTGTGAAAGTCAAAATTACAGACAGTAAAAAGACCACGGCTGCCAGGGATGACAGGGAGGGAGGGATGAACAGGTGGAGCACAGAGGAGTTTCAGGGCAGTGAAACTGCTCTGTAGGATCCTGTAATGACAGCTACAGGTCATAAATTTCTCCCAAGCCACAGAATAGACAATATAACACTAAGAGGAAACTATAATGAAACTATGGACTTTGGTGAAAATGTGTCAAGGTACGTTCATCAATTGTAATAAATGACCCACTGCGGTGGGAGATGTTAATAAACGGGGTAGGCTACACATGTGGGAGCAGAGGGTATACAGGAAATATTTGTATCTTCCTCTCAATTTTGCTGTGAATCTAGAACTGCTCTAAAAAAAAAGCGTATTTTTTTTAAGTACTGGATATGCATAAGCTATAAACAATAGCTATATCCAGAGAGTAGGATTATACACCCATGTACTGTTTGAATTTTATACCAAGAGCATACACTAATTTTATAATAAAAGGATACATTTCAAGAAAAAAAACCAGTTCTAAAAGTTGTTTCAACTAAAACACTATGCTAACATTCCTGACATTTTTCTTTAACATATATAATTATTTCCACGTACAACTATTTCAACAAAAGTAACTATTTTCATATGACTATTTTAACTCTAGAACAAAAATACTTTTAAGAGTAGTAGGTCACTTTTTTTCCCCCAAATTTTTAGTTTAGCATATTCTAATCTTATTCTTAAAATACTATAAAGTGTATCTCAATAAAATGTTAATAAGCTGAATCAAGTCAACAAGAGAAACGATGCACAGGCTTACAGAACCAAGTCTTTGCTCATCTCTAGATGGAAAGACAGACTTGCCCATTTTCCTGTTCCCAAATGATTCAATTTAGAATGAACTAAAGCGGAGAGAAAACATTAGTTTCTCCTCTCAGAACTGGTATCATCTATTAATTTGCTAATGAAATCAGATACATGACTTCTACACAGTCAATGTTGTGACTTTACATTAGCGGAGACACCCCTTGAGCTGTATTATCAAAGGCTTCCGAGAAGAGATTTCCTGATGAATTACTCACTGAAGAAGATTCTTGCGCAGATACAGAAGGACTGGTATCAAATATTAAGAATATGGCAAAAAAAAAAAAAAAGGGGGGGAAGTACAGATAATGTTTGGTCTGTTGAGAAAAGATTCAATAAACATATAATCAACTACTATAATTAGAAGTCAATCTCAATTCTCTTAAATATTTTCAAGGTTTGCATCTTAAACATAAGCAAAAAGCATCAACAAAAGAAATCTTTTCTATATAAAAAGATTTCTGATGAAATCTTAAAACCTAATATTTTGATTTTGAAGACAAGCTGCTGATTTTTTTTTTTTAATCCAGATAACAGTAGACTGGGCTGGCATCCTTTGAAAGCTGAGCAAGATAAGTTCAAGCAAGTAGTAAACGCATGGAACTCATTAATTCAGAAAGGGATCATGAACAGCGAGCCAAAGGGGAAAAAGAAACTGAAGCTCCTATGGCACATTCCTTTGAAAGCTGGCAGGAAAACTCTACTTCTTTTATTAATTCACACAAAAACTATTTGCTGAGCACTACCTACTTGCCAAGCACCATTCTAGATGCCGGGAATGTGATGGGGGACAGAAAGTCCCTGCCCTCACACAGACGATGTTCTAACAAGCAGGCCCCAAAATGGCACTTCTGGACCCCACTCCATTTTTTTCTAAATCCAAACCCGAACTCTTCCCTTCAAAGGCATCACAGGGCAGGGAGTTCTGTGGTGTGTCCACCCCAGCCACTAGCACTCGCTCTGACCTCACCTGCTGTCTTCCTCGTCAGAGCAGAGGAACAGCAGGCTGTCACCCTTTAACATACCCTAAGACCCTCATCAGCTCACTGCCGAGAATACTTTATCAGGCTAAATATTAATTCGTTTCTTTGACTGATATTATCTCTGAGTTTTTCCCCATTCTTCAACTATTTTTGTTACTCTTAGAGACGCTGTGCAAGTTTTTTTTTAAACAACAAACTCAAATTTAACATTACTTTAATACCTACTATGTGAAGGGGACATAAAGAAATAAAGACTAACAAAGTAAGGTGGCCATCTAAGAATACAATCTCGTGGTGAAATAGGCACACTCCCCATCAACTATGACACCCGCCATGCGTCCCTGTGACACATGGACAGACTCGGAGGACAAGGAGAGGACTCCAGGGAGAGGCTCGAGGCGCTCACTCCCCATGCGCTGACAGGCAGCGGCGCCATAATATGGAACCAAAACACAGCCCTGACCACAAGGGCCTTAGAGCCTCGTGCAGTAGTAGTTGAAAATATTTTGCAGTTTTTCCAGCAAAAATCTTACAGGTACCCAAGATAAGAAGAGAGAGATGATGAGAGCTGCTCGAGCTGCGGAGCTCGGAAGATGGTACACTTCTTCCACTACAGCCAGGCCACCTGGGGCATCCAGGTCCGAGGGGATAAGCGTATCCCCCACCTGACCTGTGCTGACACAACACTGAGAACCCTGCCACCCACCTAACACAGGGAGTGCGTGTAAGCAGTGGTTAAGTCCAGAGAGCTCTGGGGTAATTTACAAGCCACCGGTCTAATAAACGGGAACAGCAGAAGCATATGGGGACACAGGCGAGAGAGGCTGAGTCTAAATCACTGGAATACAAAACTAAACAAACAACTAACTGTCAAGGTCTGACCAGTTTTTCTAAAATCCCAAGAGGCAGCAAGCTCATCTTAACTACTTTCTACTTTACCCCTGCAGACCTTGTTTCCTCAGCCAGCTCTACCTGCCTGCCACAGCAGTCTCTTCAAAGCTTCCCTTGTTCAGGCTTCCCGCTCTCCACCTCGCTCTTGCCCGCCAGCAGAGACCGTCACAGAGCTCACCGGAGAGCACTCTTGCCCGCTGCCCCCAGGCCCACATGTATCCCACCCACACAACTTGCTTTCCCCCAGAAGAGGATATGCCTACAATTCAAAGCCAACCGCCTGGATCACACGGAGCCCTGAGATCTCCTGGAAGGTCCTCAACCCAGTGATCTGGATCTTCAACTCAGCCCTGTGCTGGCTCCTTCCCACATCCATTTACACGTGCTTAAGTTTTCCTTATGTCTAAAAAAACCTCTTCGCTTAACCCCAGGTTCTTCTATAGTTACTTTTTACTTTCCTCGGAGGCCAGGTTTTACAAAGGCTTGACTCCAAACTTACTGTCTCCACTTCTTCACCCCACTTTCTCATCAACGCACAACCATTTGGCTCTAGTCGTCCCCTCTCCTTTCAAATGACATGTTTCAGTAAGCTCAGCTACCGCTTCTGAGGCTCTTTCTTCATGCCAGGCTGTCTGGGTTTTCCTTCTCACCTGCTGGTTGCATCCTCTCTGCTCTTCTTTAAATGCTGCCCTGCTGCCTTAAATGTTCACATTCCTCAGAGTTCTGTCCTGAGCCTTTGAGCACTTGTCATTATTAGCAGCAACAATATAACTGGGGCACAAGGTTGGGGGGGGCGGGGCGGGCGGGAGTGTCAACTACAAGACCCGCGAGGGGCTGAGTTCTGTGAAGTCCCTGTTACTGGCGGCAGATGCCCATCACTCAGGCAGGAAAGAGGAAGGAACACTTTCCTACATACAGACATCCCCTGTTCACTCTGAGAGCAACCTCATCTACTCCCAGGCTGGAACAGACATGCTCACCTCCACGTCTTACCC
Source organism: Ovis aries (assembly GCF_016772045.2). Taxonomy (NCBI): domain Eukaryota; kingdom Metazoa; phylum Chordata; class Mammalia; order Artiodactyla; family Bovidae; genus Ovis; species Ovis aries. The sequence continues at coordinate 219,109,805 of NC_056056.1, forward strand.
TACAGCCCAGTCCCTTCCCCTAATATCCGTTTTGTGCCTCAAACACCTGATGCCGTTCTTACAAGCGTTCCAAATTTAAGTTCAAAATTAAACTGATCACTTTCCACCACCCCCCTATCTGCTCATTCCCCACTGTTTTCTATCTCAGTGACTGGCACCGCCACAACCTGGCTTCCGAGCTAGAAGTCTGGACTCTCCGTGGTTCCTCCTTCTCCTTCACAAATCCACTTCCCTGTCGGCCTGTTCTCATCCCACATCACTGCATCATTACCTCCACTTAGTCAATACATAGGGCCTTGTTGTTTATCTAGTCATGAAGTCATGTCCGACTCTGTCCCTCTTGCTCTCAATCTTTCCCAGCAGCAGGGCCTGCTATGGGCCACACCAACCCACTCCAGTATTCTTGCCTGGGAAATCCCATGGACAGAGGACCCTGGTGCGCTACAGTCCGTGGGGTCACAGAGGAGTCAGACATGTCTTAGCGGCTAAAAACTACAATGTGTCAAAATCTTCCCTTGTGGCTCAGCAGTAAAGAACCTGCCTGCAATGCAAGAGACCCAGGTTCAATTCCTGGGTTAGGAAGATCCCCTGGAGAAGGAAATGGCAACCCACTCCAGTATTCATGCCTGGAGAATCCCATGGACAGAGGAGCCTGGCAGGCTACAGTCCATGAGGACGCAAGAGCTGGACACGACTGAGCGACTAAACCACCACCACCACCTCTATGGGCCAAACACTGCTGCTGACACTGAGTGTACAATGGTGAACAAGCCAAGCTCAATCCTGGAGGAGGGATGGGCAAACAAATAACAGGATGAGGTAATTTCAGGTGGTGGTAGGAGTTATAAATAAAATAAAGCAGGCTGATGTGATGGAGCACTACTTCAGACCGTAAGGGCTAGAGAAAACGTGCAGAGAAAGAAATACTTAAATGGAACCTGGGGACTTCCCTGGTGGTCTGCTGGTTAAGACTCCCAATGCAAGGGGTATAGCTTCGATCCCTGGTTGGGGACCTAAGATCTTGTAAGTGACTTGGTGTGGTCAAAAAAGAAAAGATAACCCGAACCTGAATGGCAAACTGAAACAAGCCTCATACAGATTTGGGAAGCAGGATGCCCCAGGCAGGGGGAAGGCTGAGTGAACAGCTCCGAAGGCAGAAATAAGCCTGAGGTGCTCAAGAAACAGAGAGAAGGTCAAAGAGGCTGGAACTGAAGGGAGCAAGGAGGAGGCCAGGTCGGATGGGCTGAGAGGGAGGCAGGGGTCAGAGACCCTTGTAGGTCACCATGAAAGCAATGGGAAGCTACTGAAGGGCTGCAGGAAGACAACTGACAAAACCCAATGTGAATTTTTTAAAGATCATTTTAGCTGAAAAGCAGAAAAAATTAATTGGGAGGGCCAAAAATATTGGAGGCTGAAAATCCAGTCAGGAAACTAGTAGTACAGTAACCTGGATAAGAGGAGATGGTGTTGGGGGAGGGTGGGGACAAATTCAGAATGTGTTTTGGACATAAAATGAACAGAATTTTCTGGGAGATTAAATATTGAGAGTGAAAGGGAAAACGAAATCTAGGACAACTCTTAGGTTGTTTTTAGGTATAACCTACTCTTGATGAAAGTGTAAGAGGAGGGTGAAAAAGTTGGCTTAAAGCTCAACATTCAGAAAACAAAGATCATGGCATCCGGTCCCATCACTTCATGGGAAATAGATGGGAAACAGTAGAAACAGTGTCAGACTTTATTTTTGGGGCTCCAAAATCACTGCAGATGGTGACTGCAGCCATGAAATTAAAAGACACTCCTTGGAAGAAAAGTTATGACCGACCTAAATAGCATATTCAAAAGCAGAGACATGACTTTGCCGACTAAGGTCCATCTAGTTAAGGCTATGGTTTTTCCTGTGGTCATGTATGGATGTGAGTTGGACTGTGAAGAAGGCTGAGCGCCGAAGAATTGATGCTTTTGAACTGTGGTGTTGGAGAAGACTCTTGAGAGGCCCTTGGACTGCAAGGAGATCCAACCAGTTCATTCTGAAGGAGATCAGCCCTGGGATTTCTTTGGAAGGAATGATGCTAAAACTGAAACTCTGATACTTTGGCGACCTCATGCGAAGAGCTGACTCATTGGAAAAGACTCTGATGCTGGGAGGGATTGGGGGCAGGAGGAGAAGGGGACGACAGAGGATGAGATGGCTGGATGGCATCACCGACTCGATGGACGTTGAGTCTGAGGGAACTCTGGGAGTTGATGATGGACAGGGAGGCCTGGCGTGCTGCGATTCACGGGGTCACAGGGAGTCGGACATGACTAAGCGACTGAACTGAACAGCAAAATTATATACAGTATATCACTCAGTAAGATTTGATGAATGCTTATCAAGGTGCAGAACATTTCCATCACTCCAGAAAGTTCTCTCATGTCCCCTTCCCAGTGAACCCCCTTCTACCCAAGAGGTAGCCACTTGGGTACCACTGATGTGATTTTCGGTATCACAGACTTTTGCCTATTTTAGAATCTCTTATAAATGGGATCATCCATCATGTGCTTTTTTGTGTCTGTATGAAATTCTTCCTTGTTACACGTCAGTAATTTCTTTTTGTTGCTGAGTGGTCTTCCACTGTATGAATATACCATTCTGTTTATCCATTCTTCCAATGATGGACAACTGGACTGTTTTCAATTTTCAGCTATCATGAACAAAACTCCTATGAATATTCTCGTACAAGGCTTATTTGTGGCCATAGGTTTTCATTTCTCTTGGGTAAATACCTACAAATGGAACTGCTGGGTCACAGGGCAGACATATTTAACCTTTTAAGAAACTTTCAAAACAGTTTTCCAGTGGGGTGGCATCATTTTAAAGTCTCATCAGCAGTACAGGGAGTTCTGGCTGCCTGACTCCTAGGTGTTTTGCTTGAATAACTACACCTGCAACACAACCAAACTCACATTCTTTTAGCTCTTCAAACATTTCTCTCTTTTTTTAAGACTCTGTGAAGCTCCAATGAAGCTCTGATACTTTGGCCACGTGACAGAAGAGCCAACTCACTGAAAAAGACCCTGATGCTAGGATAGATTGAAGGCAAAAAGGGAAGAGGGCGGTAGAGGATGAGATGGTTGGATGGCATCACCGACTAAACAGACATGAATCTGAGCAAACTCTGGGAAATAGTGGGGGACGGGGAAGCCTGGCATGCTGCAGTCCATGGGGTCGCAAAGAGTCAGACACGACTTAGTGACTGAACAGCAACAGCTGCACTTTAAGGACACCTTCCCTCCTTACCCTATCCCCTTTACTGCTTTGTGTTTCCAATCCACAAATATTCTGAAGGATGAGAAAAGGCTGGGTTGGCCAGTGTTCTGAGCAGAGGACATAGCATATAAAGAAGTTCCTGAGCAGAGAAAGAGTTTGGGGCCTTCTGGGACATAGAGAAAGTCAACGTTGCTGAAAGATGGCAAGCAAAAGCAGCGGACAAGCAACTGGGGAGGTGGGCAAGGGCCGCGGCATTCAGAGCCTTGTGAGAAATGAGAAGTCTGGATTTTCTACTTAGTGCTATGAGAAACCACTGAATGATTTAAAGTGGAGGAAAGACAGGTGACTCTGACTGCTCTGGGCAAAGCGGAATCGAGTCAGACGGGCAGAAGTCAGGGGGCCGTGTTAAGAGGCAATCACAATGTTCCAGGTAAGAGGCGATGGTGGCTCAGAGACTGTGGCAGGAGAGTGGACAGATTCAAATGATATTACGGCAACTGCACTGACGGTAACGTGATAGATTAGATGTGGAGGGTGGCGAGAGAAAAGGAGGACTGGGATCTGAGAAAGTGGTTAGATGTTAAAACCACTTATGCAGAAGGGAACAAACGGAGGAGAGTTTAAGGAGTATGTGTTAGTTTTGGACTTACAAAGCTCAACATACTGATGAGCTATCCAAATTGCAGCATCAAGCAGGAGGAGCTGGAGGAGCCAGGAGTCTGGATGAAGATATTAACATGACGGTCATCAACTTATGGGCAATCATCAAAGCCTAGTGATATCTGAGAGCATCTGGAGAGCGAGTACAATGAACTAAGAGGATCCAGAGAAGCCAATAGATAAGCAAAAGCGGAGGAATGAACCACAGAGGTGGCAAGAGACTGTTGAGAGAACGACAAGTGCCAGGACAAAAAAGCCAATGGCCCTCCTTTGAGAAGCCTCGTATGACCGTTTGAGTCAGAATAATATGTCTTGGTTCAGCTCCATGTATTTCCCCATTAGAGCACTTCCAATAGCCCTGTTTTAACTGCTCTTCTCTACTGAGCAGATGGCTTCCCAGGTGGCTCAGTGGTAAAGAATCTAGCTGCCAAAGCAGGAGACTCGGGTTTGATCTCTGGGTCGGGAAGATCCCCTGGGGTAGGAAATGGCTACCCACTCACTCCAGTATTCTTGCAGGGGAAAGTCCATGGACAGAGGTGGGCTACAGTCCATGGGGTTGCAAAGAGTCTGACACAACTGAGCACGAGCACTGAGCAGACCTTTGCGGATGTAAAATCAATAGGACTGGCAGGAATCAGTCAGTCAGTTCAGTCACTCAGTGGTGTCCGACTCTTTGCAACCCCATGGACCGCAGCACACCAGGCTTCCCTGTCCATCACCAACTCCTGGAGCCTACTCAAACTCACGTCCATTGAGTTGGTGATGCCATCCAACCATCTCATTCTCTGTCATCCCCTTCTCCACCTGCCTTCAATCTTTCCCAGCATCAGGGCCTTTTGCAATGAGTCAGTTCTTCGAATCAGGTGGCCAATGTATTGGAATTTCAGCTTCAGCATCAGTCCTTCCAATGAATACTTAGGGTTGATTTCCTTCAGCATGGACTGGTTAGATCTCCTTGCATTCCAAGGGACTCTCAAGAGTCTTCTCCAACACCACAGTTCAAAAGCATCAATTCTTCGGTACTCAGCTTTCTTTATTATAGTTCAAAGTAATGTCTCTGCTTTTTAATATGCTGTCTAGGTTGGTTATATCTTTTCTTCCAAGGAACAAGAGTCTTTTAATTTCATGGCTGCAGTCACCATCTGCAGTGATTCTGGAGCCCCCAAAATAAAGTCTGTCACTGTTTCCACTGTTTCCCCATCTATTTGCCATGAAGTGATGGGACCGGATGCCATGATCTTCGTTTTCTGAATGTTGAGTTTTAAGCCAACTTTTTCACTCTCCTCTTTCACTTTCATCAAGAGGCTCTTTAGCTCTTCTTCACTTTCTGCCATAAGGGTGGTGTCATCTGCATACCTGAGGTTATTGATATTTCTCCCGGCAATCTTGATTCCAGCTTGGACTTCATCCAGCCCAGCGTTTCTCATGATGTACTCTGCATATAAGTTAAATAAGCAGGGTGACAATATACAGCCTTGACGTACTCCTTTCCAGATTTGGAACCAGTCTGTTGTTTCATGTCCAGTTCTAACTGTTGCTTCTTGACCTGCACACAGGTTTCTCAGGAGGCAGGTCAGGTGGTCTGGAATCAGCTCTGCTCTAAAGGAAATCAATTCTGAATATTCATTGGAAGGACTGATGCTGAAGCTCCAATACTTTGGCCACCTGATGCAAAGAGCCAACTCACTAGAAAAGACCCTGATGCTGAGAAAAACTGAGGAAGGAGAAGGGGACGACAGAAGATGAGATGGTTGGATGGCATCACCGACTCAATGGACATGAGTTTGAGCGAGCTCCGGGAGATGATGAAGGACAGGGAAGCCTGGAGTGCGGCAGTCCATGGGCTCACAGTCGGACATGTCTGAGCGACTGAACAACAAGTTCTGCTGCAGTCAGCGTCTTGGCACACAGCACAGTGTGGAATGCTTCAGTGGGCAACTACCATTTGCCTATAGGTGGCGCACTCCACTATATACTTTTCCTATTTTAGTTCCTTTTCCCATCGGCCCTGAGCAAGATGTATCTCCATTTTACAGACAAGGAAACTGTGGCTCAAGCAAAGTGCCCAAGCTCACTCATGCTAATAGTGATGGAGCCAGACTGAGGCCACATGCTCTCCTTCACACTCTTGTGTCTCCATAAACTGCCCCTCACATAGACTTGCTACAGCAAGAACACCCTTGGCACATTACTACAAAAGGGACACAAAACCTGCCCCCAGGCCACTGACCCACCTGAGCATGAAGGCAGGCAAGCGCCCAGGAATGCAGTCCTGCTCAAGAACCCCTACTCTGATCAGGCACCGTGGATGATCTCCAGGCTCCTAAAGGAACGCTTTAGCTTGGGGTGCTTCCAATTTCAAAGTGAAATATTCCCTGAAACTGAGGTCGAGAGATGAAAACCTTAGGATTGCCAGGGCCTTACCTATTTTGAATTCTAGAACTCATTTTTAGCCATGTATCAGAAATTTCTCCCTACCTCTAAAGGGCCTAGCGTGAACTTCACAACTAATGCTACATGTGGCAGAACTTCTCCAGGCCATCCATTCTAGACCAAGATAAAATCAGGGTAAGATTATGTCTTGGGCCTAAAGAAACCAACACTATATATATCTTATGTGCAAAAAAAGAGCAGCACAATTCCTTGTCCATACTCTGCTTTCCAGGTTGATGTGTGTCTTCTCCCTGACTTCTTAAGACTGGAACTACATAGGTTTCCTCTAAAGGAGTACATTAGCAACCCAAGGCGGCCTTTCTTTTTCTACTCAGGAGCGAATGTTAACGACCAACCCTCTGGTCAGAGCATGGGCTACAGTGGAAGGAACACCAGCCTTGCTGGCAAAGAACAGGGTCCTAGCCTTGACTGTCAGTACAAAGCTACATTAACTATGGGCAGGTCACCACCTCCTTGGCCCCTTCCCTGATTTGTAAAGAGGTTGTAAAGTGCTAGACGAGACGATTTCTTTCAGCTCTCTAGATAACTGCCAGAGAGCACAGAAAGGGTGGGTGAAGGTATCTGGATGCCACTGGCTGGATGGCAAAAGTGCAGAGGGCGGAGCCTCCAGGCCATGGACAACAAAGCCTCTCTGGCTGCGCTGTCTCCTCTCCCGCCAGTCCCCACTCCCCGAGACCCCTGCTTCCTCCACCCCCCATCCAACCAAGGTCACTTGGGATCTTCTCTTTGAAGCAATATCTAGCAGAGTGTCCTGCATACAGATATCACTAATTTTTGCAGCTTCAGTTGAACTTTTAACCAAGTACAATGACTGTTACCGCCGCAATCCAACTTCTCAACAGAGAAACACAAACATAATTAAACGATGTTTCTAATAATACCCAGCACTCATCAATATAACAACACATCTGGGCAGTTTTGCTTTTCTCTTTTGCGGGGCTGGGGGCACCGTGCACGGCTTTTGCAGGATCTTCGTTTGAACCCACATCCCCTGCAGTGGAAGAGCAAAGCCCTAGCCGCTGGACCACCAGGGGGATTCCCTCCACATTTCTGGGTTTTATCAGAACAATTTCAATAAAGCACACACATTTCCCTTTCTTGCCCTTTATAAAGTACCACTAATAATCCCTCTCAAGTTCTTTGGAGCCAGGTCCCCATTCACAAAGCAGAGATACAAACAGAGGGAAGACTTCAGCCAAGCCACTTCTATTCTTTGGATTAACTTCTCAAGATGTTCAGGACTAAAGCAAATCATTTACTTTGTTTAACGCCACTTTCACCCATCCCACAGATCCAGTCTGACTGCCCTACTGGCAGACGATTCTCCAGAAGAGGGGACTTCTTTATGACTACCACGAGCAGCTTCCCTGGAGTCACTATCACATTGTCTTTTTATCCTCTTCATCACTATATTCACCGCTAGACGCACTCACTTACTGTCAACAGTCCGTCTCCAGAGCAGGCTCCTTCTCTATCTTGCCCACCACTGCACCTTCCATGTTTTAGAACAGTGCTTACAAATGCTTGCCAATGAAAATCAGAACATAGAGAACCTTAATCCCTGTACAGGGCTGTGTTGTTTAAACACACAGAAAACAATCTTCCAATCAGGCTGATATTCAACTGTTGCAATAACTTCCACCCTTTCCCACAACAGCTTACATATGCAGGCTGCAGTAAGGGTATTTTCCCCTGTAGCTAATGTTTTCTTGTTCTTAACTTTCCCACAATGAAGCATCAGATAACAAGCCACAGATACACCAATAAGTCACTTTACAGTTCATCTTCCTGCTGGGCCATGCACATTACCTACAAAGTAAACACAACTCTAATGCAGAAAGTACTGATCGTGTTTGTCGCCAGAGAATCTTTCCGCTCACACTACATGTACCATAGGTATTAAGATGCCCTTCAAACCTAATAAAAAAAAAAAAAAACCTATTCAATCTAAATGCAATGTGACCAAATTATGCTCTATGAAAGGCTTGATTTCATTATATTTCAAATGTATGACTTTTATGTGTACAGTTCTGTTCCAATATAAATAGCATTATGCTGTTTTCCTTTATTTTGTTACTTTTACCGCCACAAAATGGAAATGAAGGCACACAGTCAAAAGCCCCAGATATATCTAACAATCACCAAGGTGTCTTGAACACAAGCCCCCGTGAGGAAGAGAGCTGAAGGCATACTCGAGAAGGGCTGTCTTTTATAAGTGTACATTTTGAATCCCATCTGGCTAAAATGAGAGCATGTACCAGATAATGATTCCTGTACACTGTAAACCAGTAACACAGACAGGAAGGGAGACAGGCTCTTACATACTGTGTCACTCTTTGAGCTGACAGAAGTTTTCAGCTCAAGACAGAATGGCAGAATTGGGTATGAAAGAGAAACTTTTTTGATTAAATCTCAGGTGCACTGGCAAAACTGGCCAGGTATGAAGAAAGTGAGATTTTAGAAAACTCGCGGGGATCACTAAATCACAAGGCACAGCCTTGCTGAGTCCAGGTTTCAAATTCATTACAACTTTTAAACTAAAAAAAAAAAGGAAAAGATGAAGAAGGGAAACACAGCAGTACATTTCGGTTCCAAAGCCAATCCACTAGCTGCTTTGTTTCTTGAGCTGCAGTGAGCTGTAACAGACCTAACAAAGGCTTTGGAGCCAGGGGGACAGTCACAACCAAACCCTGACCCTCATCAGCTCCTTGACCTCTCAGGAAAAGAAGAGGTGATATATCTCTCAGGTCTGCTGGGTGGATTTTGTTAGATAAGTTAAAACGCCTTGGACAGAACATACTGGGGTATTTCTGGTTTTGTTTTTCAAAATAAATGCTCTACCATCCTTTCTCTCCTTAGAAAGAGAAGGCTGAACTTAGAAGCAGTCTAACTCTAATTTCTTGATCTACATTCCACTACACTTTATGAAGGTTAAAAAAAAAAAAAAGGTTACAAAATCTAAAATCCTTATCTCCTGACATCTTACCGCCTTGGCAACCTTCTCTCACAAAGGTACACACAAATAAACGTTTCCTCTGTAAGTTTTATAACTTTTCCCTCATAAGTTACAACTAAAATGTAAATTTACCTGAGAAGGATAACTGTTTACAATTTAAGTAACTGCAAGGTTTTTAAAAGCTCGCAGAAAGCAAGGTCATAATTCAAATACCAACATAAATTGTTTATTTTGGAAAACTCCAAATAATCAATCTGCACAGCCATATAGAAGCATCTACCTATGTGACAGGCCTGATGGCAACACACAAGGAAAAGTCTACCAATCCGTCTCCAAGGGGAGCATTATGAGCATACCTCCCAAAGCGGTGACCCTTTCTGAAACGTGTGCACAGGAAGAACTAAAAAGTGGTCTGAGAAAGACATGTCACACATTAGGCACATGTTCTTCAAGAATCCCAATACTGGAAATTTAAGACAAACAAGACCAACCTCTGAGGTTGGTCCAGAAGGCCTAGCCAGTCAAAGGCATGGCCTAAGGCCCTCACACACCATAAAATCAGTGAAATTAATTGGGGTTCTTCAGCATCTGAGAGGAAGCATCCAGCTACCATTAAGGAATAAATTGGGGATGCAAATAATTAGTGCACCCTGAGGTGATAGTTAATTCCACTAGCATGCCACTTCCCAGGAGATGTTACAGAATTCCACTTTATTCCTTCTCTGAGAATACTGAAGCTGGAAATTTAGAAAGTTAGCCAAATATCCCTGGAAGGAACTTTAAATAAGATCCCTTCGTAATACTCTGCATAGAAAGATCTTGGATCTCCTTGAAGCTAACCAACACACACAGAATCAAACACACATTATCCACAACTCCAAGTAGTCAGATGATGACTGAAAAACCTTTTCCCTGATAACTCCTTCTTGCAAAGACAGGAAAAAATACAAGGCACATTCAGCCCAGGCTAGAATATACTTTCGGAGAAGCACAGAACAGCATCAACAGGAATTTAAGGAAAAACTGCACCCTGACCAAGTCGGTCACTCTGTGGGAGTAGAGGCTGAAAACCAAAAGGTGAGACAGGCTTTTAAAAGCCAGGTAAGGAACAATCTGCGTCTGCCAGGAAGTCCCCTACCACTAAACCAAAACCACAAGACAGGAGGGACTACCTAAAAGCCCTGTAACGTTTGACCTAGAAGGGAGCCTTTGTTGGGGAGGTAGGTAACTTGGCCAGGGTTATAGTCTACTCGGTGGCAAAGCTGGAAGTAGATTCCTGGGTCTTCCAGGTCGAACTTCATTCAGGGAAGTTCCCCACTTCAGCCAGCTGCCACTCCCTTTAAGATCTTCACTGAGGATATTAACTGAGGATCCTCCCTCTAACTCCGCACAGAGGCTGTTAACAGAAGGGTCCGATTATCATTCAAAGATCTGCCTGTTAGATAACAGCTCGAAAATTCCATCCACTTTACAGAAGTTATCAGAGACATCTAATCTTCGCGAGGTGGGGTGGTATCCTAATTTTGATCTGTCCCCTAAGGGCAAACTAAAGGGACGCAGACAGTGCTGGTGTCCACAACCACAAATACAGACAGACAATAACCCCACCCACAGGCCCAGGAAGGCGGCCGCTCCTCTGCGCCGCCTCCCCACACCCCCGCCCCGCGCCCCTCAACTCACTAAATTCCACTCCCATCCAGGCGCACGGGAGACATCCCACCTCCATCCTATGCCAGAGCGGGCTGGGCCGGACCGGCCGCTCTCCTTCCACCACCACTCCCCACCGTCCCCCAAAAGATCAGAAGCCGAGAGCGTCAGTCACCACCCCCCGCCAAAAAAATAAACGAGCCGTCCGCTCGCACACTGGGGACCACCGGATCCAACACTCACAGCCCTGCTCACCGCGGCGGGGAAGAAAAACCCCACGCAGGAAGGGTGTCCCGCGCTCGGCTCTCCGCCCCCGGGGGGGGCCCGGTACCTTGAGCCGGGCCAGCTAGTACCTGCCCTCCGCCCCCAACAGGCGAGAAGCAGCCGCGTCCACATGGCTTCAGGTGTTCACATGGCAAGGAGCGGGCCCTCTGCCTTCCCCGCGGCGGGGGCGCGCGACGGCTCCCCAGCTCCGCTCCCGCCCGCGGGAGCCCGGCCGGCCCCTCCCCAAGCCCGGCCCTCCGCCTGCTCGCCCGCCTCGCCCCCAGCAAAGCGGAGAGAGCTGCAGGATATACCCGGGGCTGCCAGGGGGCACCCCCCAACCCGGGGCGGGCGGCACTGACCCCGCCGACCCCCTGGGCGCCGCCTGCTCACACCCGCCGCCGGTGCACCCGAGGCCGCAACGAGCAGGTACCGTTCTCCCGGCACCCTCAGGCCAGGACCGGTGCCCAAGCCCGGTCAGACCGAGACCCCCAACCCCGCCTCAGAGCCCTGATGATGCCAGGCCGGGCCCTTTCCCCTCAGCGCCCCGAGGCCAAGGCAGGCCGCTCCTCTCTGCACTCCCGGGTCGGGTCGGGCCGGCCCCTCAGCAGCCCGAGTCCTGGCCTCGGAGTCCGGGGGGCTCGGCGCACTCTCAGGTCGGGCCGGGCGAGGACCTCTGTCTGCCCCCAGCCCCGGAGGCCAGGACACCCGGCCTGGCCCCCCGACAAGCCCCTCAGCCCCTGACCCCGGCCCCTCCCCCTCAGGCGCGGGCGGCGGTTACCTGCGGGAGCCCCCCGCCCGGTCCCTCGGCCTCAGCCGGGGGCGGGAGGGGAAGGAGCAGCGGCGGCGGACGGCGCTGCGCGGGGTGGGGGTGGGGGAAGCCTCCGCCGCCTCCAGCTCGGGCGCCTGGGGCCGGCGGCGGGGCGGGCCGGGGGGCCGCGGCCCCTCGACGCTCGCTCCGGCCCGCGCGCTCGCGCTCGCTCGCTCGCTCCCCGGTCGGGCGCGCCTCAGGGCGGGCTCCCCCGGCGGAGGCCGCGGCCGCCTCGCAGGGGCCGAAAGCCGCTCGGCTCGGGGTTTTTTCTCTCCATTCTCCCAACACACAGGAAATAACAGAGCGTCAGGTGACGCCGGATGGCCAATCGCGGGGCTCCGAGCCGCGGCGCGCGCGGGCGGGCGGGAGCGGGGCGCGCGGCGGGGGCGGGGCGCGCGGCGGGGGCGGGGCGGCGGGGGCGGGGCCGGCGGGCGCGCGCGTGCCCACCCGCGTGCGGCCGCGCCGAGGCCTGCGCGCGCCGGGCCGGAGACCTCCCCGCGCCCCACCCCCAGCCCGCCCAGCGGCCGGGGTCGCGCGGAGGCGGCGGCAGGTCCCCCTCGGCAGCTGCGGGGTGCGGCGCGCGTGTCTCGCCGCTCACCCAGTGCCATCTTGGCCCGCAGATCCCAGCCGTCCTGGGAGTGGCCGCGATCCAACTTTCTGGGGAGTTGGTGGCCCGGAATCTCTCCTTGCGATTTCAGGAGTTCCCTCGGAGCCGCCAAAACCAGGATCGCGCCTCTGGCCCTGCGTGGGGAGCCCCACCCGCTGCTCTCTCTCCCTGTACCTTGCCTTAGTGGGTCCGGCCCCTGCCTGCCCTAGCGCCCTCCGGGCCCGCAGGCCTACTTCCCTAACCGCCCTCCACCCCTTGGCGCCGCGTGTCCTTGGATGAATGACTTGGGCCCTCTTGGGACTCAGTTTCCTCCGCAATAAAAGCAAGGATGAGGAGGCCCACCAACCTCGCCTGTAAAATAGATGCTCACCAAATGCCAGTTGCCTTTGCCTGAGGCAGCCTTAAAAAAAAAAAAAAAAAAAGCTGCCACGCCTGACTGGCTGGACCCAGGGTCCAGAATTAATTTGGAGATGAGGTGGAGGATTTGTGGCGCCAAGGCTTCGGGCCGTTCCCAGCCTTTTTTTGCAAATCTCATGTACGTTTTATGGAGCAAAGGAATGATTGACTTTTTTTTTTTTTTTTTAAAGAAAATTTCAGTTGTAAAACAACAGGAGATGTTTCTGCTGCGAGACCCACTGTGATCACCAGTGAGGGTCGATTGTGTTTGGAGTGTTTGTGATCCCCTCTCCCACTCACCCAGAAACCTGGTCAGATTCTCTCCCCACTCTAGGCCTGTTCCTGGTTGGTACAGTGGGAAGGAGGAGCATGTGGACTAGATGTCCCTAACGTTAACTAAAACTGCTAATTCTAAATTAGGCCCCCATCTGCCCTAGATGTTAAGAGAGTATATGTGGCTTCCTTTCCTGGAGCAACCTGACTTGAAAGTAAACTGGAATTGTAAGAAGTGGGCAGCAGGTGGAGGCTGATAGGAAGCAGGTGTGGCCTGGGGTGCAGTTTCAGTGTATTTGAGGTCCACAGCTCCCCAGGGCCTGGCTCTGCTCTTTCACCACTCACCCCACCTAGACACAGGCATTAGCTTTGTCTTGCCCTGGGCCACCAGAAGAGGATTCTGGCTGTGGCAACACCTGCTGCCAGCAAAAGGATCCAAAGCAGGGCCTGAGTTGCTGCTGGCACCCCAGGAGGATGTGGCTGGGGAAGGCCGTGATTTCTCCTGGCTTCTGTCCAATCATACAAAGTGGGGGCTGGCTCCAATGTGGGTCAGAGCTATTCTTGGACACTTGGTCCCCCAGCACCTCCTGCATGCCAGGTGGGGTGCCGGTCTCTTCCGGGGTAGAGCTTAACAGGCTGCCAAGCCCTGCCCTCTGGCTGTTCCCATTGTTCTATGAGTTTCATTTTCAAATTCTTTGGCACCAAGACTTAAAAGACCAGTGCTGGCTTTTGTTTGAGTCAGAGCTACAGAGGGAAAGAGGGAACTCTTAACACAGACCCATGCTTTCTGGACAAACACAGAAAGATGTGTGAGAACTCCCATTTGGTGTTGGGAGCTCCCTCAATTTCTTGAGAGAATTCGTGAGGAAAAGGGAAGCCCATTTCCTAAGTCTCCTGCCCTCATCCTTCTCCCCTCCCTGTCCCTTCTTCCTCAGCCCCTTTGGGTCTCAGACTGGGGGACCAGAACATGAAAGGGATGGCAACAAGCCATGCAAAGCCTCATTCAGAAGGGAAGGAATGCAGACAGGTAACTGAAGTCCAGGCTTTTGTTTGTTCCTGCCTCCTGTCCTGAGGCTGACCCTACAGCTCCCTGCCCACACCCCCCCCACACACACTTTGGACCCTGCTGGAACAGTGGCTAGCTAACCTCCGACCTGGAGACTTCCCCAGTCCTCAGGCCAGGCCAGCCTGGACATCTTCCCCTTAGCAGCCTATCACGTTTCCTTCCAGTATCATCTGGAAAGAGAACATGTGTGGGCATTATGACCAACAGACAGGCTTGGGCTGTGTGGCCTTGGACTAGTCACTTCACCTCTCTGAACCTTGGTAAAATGGGGATAATGTGACCTCACCCATAAGGTGTTATGGGAATCTAAAGAGATGCGTAAAGAATTCAGTACAGTACCAGGCACACATTAGCAATAGCAACAGTTCTATGATGTGGACAGACAAGCAGACAGGTCCAGAGAGCCAGTCAGTCACTGGTCAAGACCCCATAGTGGCTGGAGCACAATCAGCTGGGGGCGGCTTTGATTCCGTTAGTGTCTTCCATTGTTCTCTCACTGTCTCATCTGTGAGAATCCTGTTTTTCCTACCACACTTGAAGAACAGTAGATTGGTTGGGGTTTTTTTTTTTCCTTTTTCTCTCTCGTCTAACCCAGTCCCCTCGAAAAATACTTATTGAATTGAATCAGTGGTTTCAATTCCAGAAGCAAAATTAATCCTTTCCCTCCTCCTCCAGCTCCGAGATGGCTTTTGGAAACCCCGTGTCACTCCCTTTATTACAAACTCCTCTGCCCTCCTCCAGGCGCCTGAGCCACTCTGGGATTACAAATGGAGCCTTCTGCCTCTAGGTCAGTGATTCCGCTACCATCTGTCAGCACGGATTGATGGAGGAGACTGGCCCTGCCCGGCATATCAGTGACTTGTGCGAAGTGAGCCGGGTGCGGCGCCTTCAGCGGGAGGCGGATGTCCTTCCTCTGGCTCCCTGGCTCGCTCTCGAGCACACTTACCGCCCGCCCGCACCTTTATCCTTCAGTGGGCCCCAGCTCTCCTTCCTCTTGGGAGGGGCCTCCCGCTAACTGGAGACGAAAGCGGAGGCTCCTGGAACTCCTGCTCGAAGGGCTCCAGAAGACGACTTACCAAAAAAAGCCTCCGCTTACCGGAAGTGGGGGAACCCGCCCCCCTTCACCGGCATCCTGCAGAGCCTGTCCCCAGCCAGGCACTTTCCCCACGCAGAGCGTAAACAGCAGGGGTGGCCAGAACCTCTGTGGGCACGCCTTCCTTCCACACAGAGCACCTGCTCTGTGTTTGAGGCTGCGGGCCCTGATGGAGGGAACGCTGGACCTCAGAACAGGTCTTTCCCAGGCAAGGGCAGGGCAGGCAGGGAGGCGCAGGGGGTGGAGGGACGGCTCCAGATAGATTGTCGGGGGATCCCAAGATGGAGCTGCGGGCAGACAGCCACCACAGTTCCCAGGAGAACTGTGTGCAGCGCAGGGCATGGGAACCAGAGATGGGGGTGCAGATGTGGGCAGGGGTGGGATTCTACAGGGCCTTGTATCTGGGACACTTGGTTTCATGCGGTCTCCCAGTGACCTCTGACCCGGAGATCTGCCCCTCAGTCCTGCCCTCCCCCTCATTCCCCCAGGGCCTGAGTGGTGGCTGCCCCCTCCTTGGCCCTCGCTGGTGGCACTGGGCTGTCTGTGCTCACATCTATTCTCTCCCACAGGACCCTGAGCACCAGCAGGCAGACCCCTCTGCTTCCCTCGGGTCTCTAGCATTCCAAGGCAGGGCTAGGCACCATCACCATAACAATGATCCCATTAGAAATGATCTCCAGCCCAGAAGAATCCAGGCTCACTGGGAACAGGCACTGTGGGTTTGCAGTGACACGATGAGGTTGGTACTGTTCCCATTCCCACTTTACAGGTGGAACCACTGAGACACAGAGAGCTGGACAGCTTGTCCGAAGTCACACCGCTCAGAAGAGGCCAAGCTGGGACTGGAACCCGGGTCTTTAGAGGTTGCACTCTTAACCACCAGGTTTCCCAGCACTTGGTAAACACAGGAAAGATGGACGGACACAGACAGTTCGTGGGCCCGAAAGTGTGCAAGAAGACAGGGAAAGATGGGAGGGGACACAGCAGGTGGGCACCAGCCTCTCCCCAAAGTAACACTGTAAATCCCTGGAGCCTGGGCAGTTTGCAGGCGTTGGACCCTCAGACCCACACCTGGAAGACCAAGGCCTGCCCACCAAGCGGCAGGAGCTGGGCATCAGCGTACTCAGAACACCGGGAGGAGACGCAGCTAAGCAACGGGAGGCCCCTATCACGGTTCAGATCACCCTTCAGCCCGCTCCCCACTCCTGCCACCCGTGGCTCGAGTCTCCCTGGGAAGTTCCTGGCGTGGTGGCCCAGCACAGGGCGCTGAGCTGGGGGCCTAGCCTGGTGTTACTGACATGTGTCTTTCAGCAAATTATCTGATGGCCCTGAGTCTCATTTCTTCAAATCGGAACAGGTGGGAAGAAGGGCCAAGTGGTCTTCCTGCCTCCGATCCCTTACAGCCAACCTCAGTCACTCCTCCCACCCCCAACCTTATGAGGCAGGGATTGCCATCTTCACAGTGCAGAGCAGGAAATGGGACACACAGAGAGGTTAAGAAACTTGCCCGAGGTCACACAGCTAGCAAGCCGCAGAGCTAGTCTGAACTCAGCCTTCTGGCCCCGGAGCTCCCTCTGAGTCACTTGCAGCCTGGCAAAGTGTTACACTGAAGACGAAATGATCTAACAATAGTAGTGACAAAGGCGTGTTCTAAGCGCTTCACCTGCGTTAACTTGCTTAATCCTCACCAAAGCTCCATGAGGTGGATACTATTATTACCTCATTCCGAAGATAAGGAAACTGAGTCACGAGGCAGAGACGAAATCTGAACCCAGGCAAGTCGGGCTGCGGAGCCCCTGCATGGCTTTATCACAGGCGAACAATAGGGAGGTTCCTTTCCATCGGGATTATTTCTGCTTGAAAGCTCAAGACTTTTAGCCCCGTCCCTGTTGGGCTCCACGGGAAGTCAGTGCTGCATGCTGAGGCATGCTGGGAAAAGACTTTGTTCCGTCCTGTTCTGTTGACACGCTCTTCACTTTAAGCCTGAAACCCCAGCTTCCTGCGAAGATTTCAAACCGTGGAGAAAATCCGCAGCCATGATAACAGCCACGACTTCCCGTGCCTCCAGTGTTGCCCACACTTGGGGCTCCATGTATGTGTCCTCACCCTTGACCCTTCACGACACCCAAGTAGCCCCCGCTTCACAGCTGAAGACACTGAAGCCCAGAATTGCTAACAAAAATGCCCCCCCCCACAGAGGCACACAGCTGCCAAGTTGCAGCTCCGGGTCATTCTTGAGAATCCCGGTTCTTCGGACCATGTCGGCCACACCCCGCCGTGGGGGGGCGCGGAGGTGGCCCTGGTGTGCTGGGCTTTGATGGAGATGCTGCTGTTGCTCTTCGACCACAGAATGTCACAACTCCTGGGCCACAGGGAAAGCACGAGGACACAAGTGTGGGAAGCGTGGACGTCAGCGTCCGCTCCACTCCACCTCCCTCCCTCCAGGGACTCAGGCGTGGCTGCCTCGAGGTGAGAGCTTTCTGGAAGCAGTCCTGCCCTGTGAGGTTCCACATCACTGTCTGCGTCTCCCCAAGAGCTCACAGGATAACCCCAAGGCACATGTGTGATGCCGGGGAAATAGAAAGCAGCCAAGTCAGTGGATTCTCCAACTCCCAGCTGGTCTTCTGGATGGCAGCCTCTCTTCCCGGCCCACCCCTCCCTGCCGCAAACTCATTACAGTTTCCAGAAGCCAGCTTTGACCCTACTCCCCCTGTCCCCACCTCGGGCTCAAAGGTTGTCGGTGGGTCCCAAGGAAATTTCAGAATTCAAGTAAATGCTCAAAGCCCTTGTATGGCCCCTGCCACCTCTCCAGCCTTCTCTCACGTGTCCCATCCTGCTTCTTTGCCAAACCAAATGAGTCGTGTTTCCACCGTGTGCCTGTCGGCCTATCCAAAGCAGGAAGCCCTTCCCTCTTCCCTACAGACTGAACTCATAACCCTCTTTCAAGTCTTTTTCAAGTCTCACGCAAATACTACCACCTCCACAAAGCCTTACCGTAATACTCATCATAAATTCATTCAACAAACAGTATTTGAGCCCTCACCATACATGAAGTCTTGAGCCCAAGGGTCTCTATTGTCATGGAGCGTATAGTCCCCTGGGACCATTAGAGCAAAAACCATCACATAACGAATCATTTGGTAATAGCCACAAAGGAGACAGAAGATGCAGGTTTGATCCCTAGATCAGGAAGATCCCCTGGAGGAGGAAATGGTAACCCACTCCAGTACTCTTGCCTAGAGAATCCCATGGACAGAGGAGCCTGTTGGGCTGCAGTCCATGGGGTCGCAAAGAATCGGACATGACTGAACGGCTAAGCACGCACGCAAGCACGCACGCACGCACAATACACATTGATAAGAAAGCGGGCAGGTGCACCGACGGTATGTAATAGGAGCCGGGTCTTGGGGGATCCAGGACATTTGAGCTGATTCCTGCAGGACGGATAGGAAGTTGCCAAGCAATGAGGTTGGAGGAGAGAGCTCCAGGCAGTGGGCACAGCACGGGCAAAAGCCCTCAGGCAGGAGGGAGCGAGCAGATTTCCAGGAAGGAAAAGGAGGCCAGTGCAATTCAAATGAAATGAGTAAGCTGGAGGTGCAGCTGGAGCAAAACAGTGCAAACCGCGAAAGGCTTGGGGACTTTATCCCAAAGGCAAAACGTGGAACTGCGGAAGGTTTCCAAGCAGAGAAAAGAGTCAGTGTTCATTTATAAACGATCCCGCCAATTGCTCCATGGCTGAGTGTCTTCTGAAAAGCCCATGCTTTGCATCCAGCCACCCCTGACTCTTGGCCGTCTGGTCATTTAGGGGTGGAGCTTTCAATCCCTTCCTCCCAGACTGAGCTCTCAAGGGTAGAGCTGACCTCCAGTTCTCCAGCATCATCCCCCGTGTGTGGAGCTGCTCCAAATCCATTTGTGGGATGAGCTAACAGACACGACACTTACCAGCTTTTCCCCTGGAAGGGGCCTTCCACATTCTCTGGAAATCACAATATTCAAGGGTTTCAGTGAGGTCACTCCTCAAGGAGCCCTTGCAAGTAGTCGGCATCTCACTGAAGCCCACGTCCAGGGCCAGCACCCAGCAATGACACCACGCAGGCGTCTGCCCGTGACCGTGTCCCGAGCGACCAGAAGCAGAACCGAAAGAGCCCAATGGCTGTAAGGTGCTTTCGAGCTTACAGAGCACATTTCACACACGCAGCCTCACATAGGGTCAACCCTCGTGGGTGCATTCGGTTCCTGGCCTGTATTACAGATGGGAAAACTGAGGCCCAGGCAGGGGAGGGTCTCCGAAAAGTCATCTCAAAGCCAAGACTGAAACCTGACAACCATTCAGGCTACGTATGTTCCCCGTGAGGTTAAGACAGCGTTCTGGAAACTTCTTTTGAAAAATGTTTTAAAGTGACATATCTCATCAGGATGTCTGTCACGCCAGCAGTGGGAGCCAACACACCAGTTCTCGCAGGCTGTTCCCCCTGCACGTCAGATCTGTTGCACGCTCCAGCCCCAGGCCCTGGAGGCTTAGCCCAGGGCGTGGGAGGGGCCTGAGTGATGGAGCCTCAGCTCCCTGGGCTGGGTGCTGGCACAAAGCAGGTGCTTGGGAGACTCTGAGAGTTCCCCAGGGCAAGCCAGGTGGATTGGAGGGCTAACAATAGAGAACATTCCTACAGCTCTCCTGTGCGCCAGGTCTTCCTTACAACAAGCCCGAAGAGGTGAGTACCACAGTTACCTCCACTTTTGTTGCTGAGGGCTCCCCTGATGGCTCAGAGTCGACAAGACTGAGTGACTAACACTTTCTTTCACTTCTGTTGCTATTTAGTCGCTCAGTTGTGTCCAACTCTTTGTGAACAAACCATGAACCATAGCCCACCAGGCTCTTCTGTCTGTGGGATTCTCCAGGCAAGAATACCGGCGTGGGTTGCCATTTCCTTCT
Source organism: Ovis aries (assembly GCF_016772045.2). Taxonomy (NCBI): domain Eukaryota; kingdom Metazoa; phylum Chordata; class Mammalia; order Artiodactyla; family Bovidae; genus Ovis; species Ovis aries. The sequence goes on from NC_056056.1 coordinate 219,130,209, forward strand.
CCAGAGGATCTTCCTGACTCAGGGATCGAACTCATGTCTCCAGCATTAGCAGAAGGATTCTTTACCACTGAGCCCACCAGGGAAGCCCAATTATCCCCACTTACAGATGCGGAAAGTGAGGCTCAGAGCAATAACTAATTAGCCTGCAGTCCCACAGCCAGCGACTGGCAGAGCTGGGATTTGAGCCCTTTAAGAAACCCCATGCTCTGGCTAAGTAAAATGGGCAGAGACGTCCCTGGCAGAGGAAATGACAACTATGCGTCCTCCAGGACTGGGACCACGTGGGGCACCCCTCCCTCACACACCTGATGGCCATTACTTTTTTTTCCCTTTCTTTTCTGTTTCTCACTTTTTCTTTTGTATTTGATGATCATTATTTGGGGTTCCTCTGGTGACTTGAGGACTTCGCTGGTGGCTCAGAGGGTAAAGCGTCTGCCTGCAACTCAGGAGACCCGGGTTCGATCCCTGGGTCGGGAAGATCCTCTGGAGAAGGAAATGGCAACCCACTCTAGTACCCTCACCTGGAGAATCCCATGGACAGAGGAGCCTGGTAGGCTACAGTCCATGGGGTTGCAAAGAGTCAGACACGACTGACCTACTTCACTTTCTTTCTGGTGGCTCAGTGGTAAAGAATCTGCCTTCCAATGAAGGAGATACAGGTTGGATCCCTGGGTCTGAAAGACCCCCTGGAGAAGGAAATAGCAACCCACTCCAGTATTTTTGCCTGGGAAATCCCAAGGACATAGGAGCCTGTTGGGTTAGAGTCCATGGGGTCGCAGAAGAGTTGGACATGACTGAGCGACTAAACCACAACATTCCTGTTCCAGTGGCATGCTGGCATAGTAACTACCTCATTGCAGGCTTTGCGTCTCCCCAGCCTCCTCCTCCCACCTCTGCCCCATGGTCTCTGGGCTCCCTTTACCTGTCCTGCTACCTGTGAGCTCCCAGCATTAGAATCTGTCCCATCTCCTTTATGGTAGTTAGCTGGGGTGTACAACAGGCTTCCCAGGTCATTCAAGTGGTAAAGAACCTGCCTGCCAATGCAGGAGACGTGAGAGTTGGGCTTGATCCCTGGGTCAGGAAGATCCCCTGGAGGAGGGCATGGCAACCCACTCCAGTGTTCTTGCCTGGAGAATCTTATGGACAGAGGAGCCTGGCAGGCTACAGTCCATAGGGTCACAGAGTCAGACATGACTGTAGAGACTCAGCACGCACGCATGGGGTATGCCAAAGAAAGGGAGGGCAGAGAGCGATGCTGCCTTGAGAAGCTCCCTAAGCTCTGGAGCTTCAGCTTTTCCATCTGAGGAATGGGGACATTAACATCGCCCACCACAGAGGGCTGCATCCACGCAAGTGCTTACTCTGTGACCTCGCACCTAAGTGCTGGTTCTCTTATTCTGATTTCAGGTGCCCTTTGAGGTGGAATAACTCGTCCTTTGAGCAGGCAGGCTCACGTTCAGGCAGCATTGGTCACCCGCACAGCACAGTGGGACGAGGAGTGAGCAGTCTGTCCGACCCCGAAGTTCGAGAGGAGGGAGGGCAGATGAACCATTTGGGTCTTCCAAGCAGCTCAGCATCACCCTGCTGGGTGTGGCTGGATGTGGCTTCCAAGTCCTGTACCCACCCACTCGCAGGACCGTCCCCAAACGAGTGGTGTACATCAAGTGGTGTGGGGGCAGCCCCGTGCCCTCCTGGGCACCCCTATCTCCCTGGACCTAATCAGCCCCCTCCTCCAGGCCAGGTGAGGGATGCTGGTGGGGCAGGAGGAGCAGTGGGAAGGCTGGATGCCCACGTTGTTCAACTGTGGGCTGACTGCAGAGCGGAAGGGAGGAAAGCATCCTTTCTCGAAAAATCAATGGACAGAGGACACCCCCTCAAGTCACAACCTTCATGGAAGCCAGCCAAGAAAACCGGAGACCAGAGAAATGGGCGGCCCTTACAGCAGCTGAGAGGTGAGCGAGCCCAAGCCCCCATCAGACAGACAGGAAGACCAAGACCTAGGGTGGGGCCACAACTGACTTGGGGTCCCAGGTGTGTCCGAGGCTCTGCCCTGTATAAAGGGGTGTCCAGTCCCAGATGGCCCATTCACAGTGGTGGGTGGGCCCTTGTGTTGCTCGTGCCTCACACCCCAGCCTTCCAAACCCTCTGGTCTGGCTCACAGTACCAAGGGTGCCAGCTTAGCCTTGCCCGGAAAACAGCAAGTCTCTGGGGCTCTTCCCTGTGTGCTTCTGGCTTCTGGGATCCCCTGCCCGCCCCACCCCCACCCTCACATGTTAGTCAGTTACTGTATTCAATAAGATACTACATAGTTATGCAAGAAGAACAGAGCCTGCCTGACTCACAGTAAGAGCTCGTGTGTGTGTGTGTGTGTGTGTGTGTGTGTGCACGCGCGCTAAGTCGCTTCAGTTGTGTCCGACTCTCTGCAATCCCATGGACTGTAGCCCACCAGGCTCTTCTGTCCATGGAATTCTCCAGGCAAGAATACTGGAGTGGGTTGCCATGCCCTCCTCCAGGCGATCTTCCCCACCCAGGGATCGAACCCGCATCTCTTACATCTCCTGCATTGGCAGGTGGGTTCCTTACCACTAGCACCACCTGGGAAGCCCAAATGCTCATAAATATTAGCTATTATTACCAGGCGTGATTATCTTCCCCACTTTACAGCTAGGAAAACCAAGGTTCAGAAGGATTGAGTGATTGGCCCACAGACACGAGATGCTACACTCTCTTGGGCTGACTTTTCTTTGAGCTAACAGTTCTTGGGTGGCTCTTGGGGAGCCAGGCTCTGGGCTGCCTCCTCTGTGAGAGTTATCTCCCCTAATCTTCACCCTAGCCTGTGGCCAGGAAATCGAGGCTCAGAGAGGGCAGGTGATTTGCCTGAGGCAGCCCAGCTGGTAAATGGCAGAGACAGGGTTGAAGCAGGCAGCCTGGCTTCTTTTGTGAACTGGAGAGAGTGGTGGCCCTAGCCTCTTGCAGGAACTTCCAGTCACGTCAGGGGCCCAGGCTAGAGAAGCTGCTTCAGGAGCCCTCGCTCAAGCTGGGGACCAGGCGGCTACCCTGATTCCCCAACAATGTTGGCCCTGGCTCAGAGAGGGGACTGGGCTGGCTCTGGGCACCAGAGATGTCCTGAGACTACAAATTAGAAGGAGACCCAGGCTGGTCCTTAAACTCCCAGGCAGTCCGCGAATCCCAACAATACAAGGCCACCCTTCGAGGCTGATTTGGGAGGAGCTAGAATGAGCCAGCTTTGTGGGCAGCCTGCCCACTCTCATCAAGTCAGTCTCTCCCTCCTCCAGAAATGGCTCCCGATGTCCCTCCCCCTTCCCCTTCCTGGGCTTCAGCCACTCGAGGTGACTGGCCTTTCACACCTACAGCTCTGCTGTTGTTCTTCCTTCCGGTGATACACCTTCCTCTGCCTTAGCCTGGCAAACTCCTATTCATTCTCCAAGACCTTCAAATGACACCTCCTCTCTGAAGCCCCTCTTGAGTGACTTGTCAGAATTCACAAGGGGAACTTTTTGTTGTGCCTCTAGGTTGCTGGCCCAGCCAGCTCCCTCACAGCGATGGCTGCCATTCACTGAGCACCTGCTGTGTACAGACATGGCACCCGTAGTCTCCTTAACCCCATAACAAGCCTGCAGGAAGAGCTTACTACTAGTAAGTCTCTGCATCTCTGAGAGATTAAATAACTCGCCTAAGATCATATAGCTAGAGAATGGCCAGGGAGAACCGTAACAGGTCTGCCTGCAAAGCTCCTGGGGTCCATCAAATTGCGGGCATACGAAGGAGAGGGGCTTGCTGTGCGTCTCCCCTCTATGTAAGCTGGTGGGGTGGGCACACAGCTCCAAGGGGGAAGGCTCTGTGAGCCTGGACTGGGTGAAATGAGCTGACTGGCCAGTTGGAACCTCACCTGGTGCTCCCAGCACCTCTGGCAGAAGGCTCTGGAGCCCAGGCCTGGAATGGACCCAGCACCTCAGCCTTGAGCAGAGTCTATCAACCATTCCTTCCTTTTCCATCTGGCAAAGGAGGCTCCATGGGGCACCAGAGCCCCACAAGGGTAGCCCAGGTGGGCAGCTGCCCCTCACACACAGCTCCTGGCTCCCCCACGCAGGTTGCCTGTGGGCCTAGGACCTGAAGACAACTCTGGGGGAGATAAGCAAGCCCACCACCAATTTTCAAAGGGGACATTAGCCACAGCAGTCTCTCCAGCTTGGGGCACACAGGCGTAGGTGTGGCTTGTCTCCACAGGTCAGGCTCCATGGGGAAAAAATCCCCTTCTGGCGGGTGTGTCCAAAGGAAGTGAGCCCATGACCACTTCCGGGGTGCGAGGCAGGGCAAGTGTTCCACCTTGGTGGCCCGCCTTCCTGGGGTATAGGCGAGTCTGGATCTTTACCCACACCACCCCCTGCCCCTGGTTTCCGGGCACAAACCTCTGTGCTCAGCTGTGGGCAGGTGCTGGGAACATTGAGGATGTCTTAAAATTCCTGTCGCCCAGGACCTGAGAGTGACAGTGCTTCTCACAGCACTGTGTGTGTGTATGTGTATGTGTGTGTGTGTGTGTGTGTGTGTGTGTGTGTGTGTGTGTGTGTGTAGGCGAGGATGAGCAGGCCCCCGGTCATTCACACTGAAGGCCGGGAAGACTTCCTGGAGGAGGCTAACTGAGTCCAGAAGGATTTGACCAGGTGAGAGAGGCGGTGAGGAAGCAGCTCCTGAGGATGGAAGACCCAGAATGAGGGCCACAGCCTGAGGCCTAGTGTGCGACGGGCCAGACCCAGAGGGTCACAGCCTTGCCCTCGACCCTCCATGTGATGCGGGCTCCCACCTCGACTGCTCAGCTGGGGTCCTCCCATCCCTACTGGGGCCTTCGCTCTATGGCCCAGCCCTCTCTGTGTCCTCTGACCTGCTGTGTGCTTGCTTCTGCCTCTGCCTGAGCCCTGTTGGCAACCACAGCTAAAGGGCTATGGCTGCCCTCAGCCGGGGTCAGGCTCACGCACTCTGGCCTCATGGCTCTGCCAGAGGAGACTGGGGGTTCCGGGACGCTCTGCCATTACCTGCCTAGCCACAGAACCCATGGCCTGCCTCCTGCAGCAGGGGCAGGCCCATCTCTGGCCTCTAGAAACCCCACCTGAGCCCCAGCCCCGGGCTGTCTGTCTCTGGTTACCCTGGGGGGAAGCAGCTTGGGTGGACATAGCCTTCTGAGACCTCAGGCCGCCCCAGTCAAGCGCATGACAGGATGGTGACCCTGGGCTGGGGAGACAGCCAAGAAGGGCGATGGCTGGGGGTCAGGAAAACCCCCGCCGGGGGCCTCCCGCGGAGTGAGGAGGGGGCTGGTGGGCCAGGGAGGAGGGGGAATCAGCTCCTCCCCGCCATGCTGGCCTGTCTGTCTCCAGCACTTCACTGTAAAAATAAATGGAAGAAGCACACGCCAGACAGGAAAAAAAAAGGAGGAAAAAAAAAAAAAAAAGCCCCAAACCGCCCCACACAGGGCTCCCTCGGCGGGTTTGGGCCAAGGCCTTGGCCTGGGTTACTCACTGCCGCTTCTCCCAGGGAAGCTGTTGGAGCCAAATTTGCATTTACCACAAACAGAGACAACACAATGTCATAATCCTTCTCCTGTCATTCCCCCTCTCTTCCTCCTCCCACCTCAGACACACACACGCACACGCTAACACAAAATGACGGCTCCCTCGACAGCCTGAATGAGCAGAGCCCTCGATCGGCCTCTTAATTGTCGGCGTTTCTCTCCGGCCCGGCACTCAGTGCCCCTCGCCCAACTTGGAGCGGACCACCCACTGCCCCCTCCTTTGTCCCGAATCACCGCTGACAAATGGCCTGCTGGAGGGGAAGAATAAGCCTTGGAAATAACGGTGGGGGGGGGGGATTGGGGGGGAGCAGCCAGCCCCCACCCCCTGCCACCTCTGCCCCCTCAAGGCTGGGGTCCCGGCCCTAGGATGCTGGCCCGACTGGAGGGGACCGGAGGGGGTGGGCAGTGAGAGTGACTCGGCCCCTGGGACTCTGCCCCGGAGCTCTGGCCTTCACGCCCCTGCCCTGCCTCTGCCGCCCCGGGCTCCCAGAGCAGCGCCCCCCGCCCGCCTCTCTCGCCCCTCCTCTCCCGGCCACCCTCCGGGCCCTGCTCTGAACATCCCCCGCGCTCCCCTCCCGCTATCGCTCTTTATGGCAGTTTCAAAGCTGCAGCCGCCACTCGAGCAGCTGCGGCCTTTGATGGGGGACAAGGCAGTGAAGGCCGCCCGGGAGGCCCCTGCCCGCCCTGCCCTGGCCCGCCCCGCCCCCGCCTGCCCCCCCCGGGAGCCTGGGCCAGGCAGCGCGGGCGCGGCGGAGCGCCCAGCGGGCACGCCTCACACGCCAGAGCAAACTTTCGTGACCGGAGGGAGAGGCACAGCACACACGCCGCCTTTACCTTTGCAGCAGCATCCTTCCGGCCACTTGCTCCAGACCCCTCCAACAGCCCCCGGCCGGCGACAGGCTGGGAGGAAAACAACTCCGGCGCGAGGCTGGGGAGGAAGGGGGCGGGGAGGGGGGGTGGTGGAGGGAAGGGAAACAAGGAGCAGGAGAAGGAAAGGGGGCAGTTTCTCTCGTCTCTCAGCCTCCTCGCGGCGCCTCCTGCCCGAGCCGGCAAGTGAAGTCACAGGGCCGGGGCGGTGACATCAGCTGAGCCTCTGACATCACGGGCCCCTGCCCGATCTCACCTCTGCAGGGTGGAGATGGAGGAGCAGCGGGGAGGAGGGATGGATGGAGGAGGGAGGGGAGCACCGATCCCTCTCCATCGCCCTCAAATGCGGAGAGCGCGTGCCAGCGTTGGGGGGGGGGGTGCGCTGGGGAGGGGCGGGCAGCTCATCTCTGAAGAATTATGTTTTATCTCTATAGATAGGGGAGATTATGTGTCTATTTATAATTGGCCCTTGAGGGAATGGCTTAAAAGGGGCGAACGCCCTCCAAGGCGAGAAGCACAGCTCACCCCACTGTTCTTGGTGCCCAGCAGGTAAAGGCCAGCGTGTCATGAGCAGGTAAAGGTCATGAGCACCTACTATGCGCATGCACAGGAACTCGCACTCAGCCTCTTAGGCGGTGATGGCAAAGGCCTGGTGTGGCTACAGGAGGGGAGGGCCTCCCCAAGGCAGCGCAGCAGGAAAATGAGCTGGGATTTGAGGTCGGGGGCACAGAGGGTGAGAAAGGGCCGGTTCAGTACAGGGGCCCAGAGCTTGAGGGGGGCCAGCCAGGCAGCCCTGGGGCCTCTGGAAGCCTTTCCCCAGCTGCTGGAGCGAGGCATTGGGTTTGATCACTCAGCCTACGCTGCCTGTCCCCTCCACCCCACCCAGGAACAATGGGCTTCCCAGGGGCAGGCAGAGTGCCCCAGATCGCATCTCCAGGGGCAGCAGCAGCAGCAGGCGGCCTGCCCTCGGTGTGCAGCACCAGTTCAGTGGGCTGAGCACCCACTACCACGTGCGGTCCCTGCAGCAGGTGTTCACACCCCCTCTTACTCCGTGGCCGTGCCTAAGAGACACGAAAGCCCCATGTCAAGACGGGGAAACTGAGGCCCAAGGCACAGCGGGACAAAACAAAGACCCAAGCATTTAGTGCCTAGGCGCCAGACCATGGCCAGATTCTTGGCCCTGCAATGCCCTCTGCCCGAGCCGCTGCCTCCACGGCTGTGCAGACCTTCCAGATGCCCACTTCCTTAAAGAAAACTGTGTGCTCGAGCGTCTGCCCTCAGATGAGTGGCCGCACAATCTGCTCTGCTGTGCTCCCTTCAGCTCAAGATCCCAGCCCCGCGGCCCCCCAAAGGCAGCATCATCCTCCTGGCACCATGGGGCGTCTGGGCAGCTGACCACTGGCTGCCCTGACTCAGCTCACAGCTTTGTCCAAGCTCCGGAGCCTGGCATTGGCTGAGGACCTACGAAGCGCCAGGCTCCGGTTATCTCACTTCATCCCTCCCGTGTCCCAGATGTCAGGGGTAGAGGCCAGGAGGCCGGGCTGCTCTCACTGTCTGGAAAGTCATTCCCTTTCTCCCAGGCTTTCCCTGAAGCCCAGAGCGAATGGCTCCACCTCTGTTCTCGGGACTCCAGCCATGCTTTGCACTGGTCCTTTCTCCACCTGGTGGCTCGGCTGGTAAAGAATCCACCTGCAATGCGGGAGACCTGGGTTTGGTCCCTGGGTTGGGAAGATCCCCTGGAGAAGGGCAAGGCTACCCACTCCAGTATTCTGGCCTGGAGAATTCCATGGACTGTACAGTCCATGAGATGGCAAAGAGTCGGACGCGACTGAGCGACTTTCACTCTTTCCCCCACCAGGGCCTGACACGGTGCAGAATCTACACCAGGCACGCAGTGAATTGGCCCTATTCATAGAAAATGTGCACACAAGTGCAAACCTCAGTGAGCAGACCCAGGAGAAACAACTCCATTCAGTCCCCTAAACAAACCACGTTCCCTCTCACCTCCAGGCCTTGGCACCTGTGGTTCCGCTGCTTGGAACACCTCACCCCACCCTCCCCCATTCCCTGGCCACAGGAGGGTCTCCACTGAGACATCACTTCTGCTAGAAGCATTTCCTGAATCCCAAGTCCAAGTGAGATGCGACTTTCCATGTTTATCCCCCGTTGTAGCTCTTACTCTGTCCTGGGAAGCAGCAGGAAGTGATGGAAAGGGGTGGGGCTCCAAGGCAGAGGGCCAGGGTTCAAATCCCGGCTCCCCAGCTCCCTCACTGCGTGACCCTAGACAAGCACTTGACTCCTCTCAGTCTGTTTCCTCCTTTGTGAAGGGGGGCCAAGGACAGCAGTGCTGATGGGAGGGTCTCAGTGCAGTGCAGACCCTCAACAGACCCAGCAAAACCATTCCTCCCAGTTCAGCTGCCTGCCTCGCCAGCCAGGCTGCTACACCAGCCAAGGAGATGGCACTGGTTGGTTCTCTGACCCCTGGTGTGGTGCCTGCACACAGTGGGCACTCAAGAAATATGCACTGAGGATACCAGGCAAGGTTGGTTGACACAATGGCTTTTCATTTGAATTCAGTTCGGCAGTGCCTGGTTTTAAATCTTGGTTCTACCACTTCCTTCCTGTGTGATCATGGGCAAGTTACTTAACTTCTCGGAGTCTCATATGTTCCACCTTAAAATGGGTATAAGACTAGATCCTACCCTATAAGGTTGTTGAGATGACATGAGAGAAGGGATGCAAAATGCTTATTAGCCCAGTGCAAACTCATAGCAGAAGCCAGATCCATGTCGGCTACCATCGTTATTACCAGGCTCCAACACAACCTCCCAGTAATAATAATGGGAAAAAGCAGAAGTAGTGACAGAGACCATTATCCTGGGCTCCAAAATCACTGCAGACGGTGACTGCAGCCATGAAACTAAAAGGATGTTTGCTCCTTGGAAGGAAAGCTATGACAAACCTAGAGAGTGTATTAAAAAGCAAAGACATAACTTTGCTGACAATAGTCCATCTAGTCAAAGCTATGGTTTTTCCAGTAGTCATGGACAGATGTGAGAGTTGGACCATAAACAAGGCTGAGCACCAAAGAATTGATGCTTTTGAGTTGCGGTGCTGGAGAAGACTCTTGAGAATCCCTTGGACTGAAAGGAGATCAAACCAGTCAATCCTAAAGGAAATCAACCCTGAATATTCATTGGAAGGACTGATTCTAAAGTTCTAATACTTTGGCCACCTGAGAACGAAGAACCACCTCATTGGAAAAGACCCTGTTGCTGGGAAAGATTGAGGGCAGAAGGAAAAGGGGGCGACAGGATGAGAAGGTTAGATAGCATCACTGACTCAATGGACATGAATTTAAGCAAACTCTGGGAGATAGTGAAGGACAGAGGAGCCTAGCGTGCTGCAGTCCATGGGGTTGCAAAGAGTCAGACACGACTTAGCGACTAAACAACAACAACAACACAACCTCAGTGAGCCTCACCTTCCCACTCTTGAAGGAATGTAACTAACACTCCTTGGCCAAGTTTCTGAGTGGGTAACTGCAGACAAGGAGGATGAATGAGCTGAGCACAGAGTGGGCGCTTAGTAAATGCAGAATAAATACAGGTTCCCTTCCGTTTCCTCAAACTAGAGAAACACATGGACAGTTACTCAGTAACTTTTCACAAATATGAGTGAGGTGGGATCACAAGTCAGGAGCAACAGCTGCAGAGAAGAGGCTTAGCAGGGAGGGCAACTGGTGGAGGAACCAGGAAAGGCTTCCTGGAGGAGGTGTGTGATCTAGGTCAGGAAGGTGCAGGGAAAGCAGAGAGGTGGGAGTGAATGTATGGACAGAAGAGTTGGGGCACCCACCCCCGCAAAAGCAAAGGATTTCAAAGCAGCATCTCAGAGGGTAGGGGAGATGTTTCCAGTGCCTCTGTTAGGGAACTTGGGGTTTGGTAGCACAGTGGCTGAGCTGGAGGGCTCCATGTGCACGGAGCCTCTGTGCTGGGAATGTTGTCATGGATACAGGCCAACACCACAAACAGCAGAATAACTGAGCTGGGGACAGGGGGACGTGCTGGAATCATCTGCCCCAATCATTCTTCAGATGTAGAAACTGAGGCCCAGAGAGAGGAGAGGACTTGATCAAGGTCACACAGCAGGTCAGCAGCAGAGCTGAGACCTACGCTTAGTCTCCTAGTGGCTAGGTCAGAATTCTTTTACTGACTACAGCAATGAAAAGTTCACGGTACTTATATAGTGGTTACTGTATGCACCTGTGTCTTAGCTTCTTGGGAAGATGAAGTCATTTGAGCCTCACAACTACCCTTGAGTGAGGGACTACCATTACTCCCATTTTTCAGATGAGCGAACTGAGGCCCAGGGAACTCAACTGAGTTGCCTGAAGTCACACTGCTAATAAAGAGCAGAGCCAGGATTCAACCCCAGGCTACAAAGCCCCAGAGTCTGGGTGCTTAACCAGTACACTCAACTCTTCTCAGCATGCGTCCATCCCATCACGCATGCGTGCACCCTTCCATCCAGTCAAGCATACATGCATTCATTCAAGCAGCATTTATTTCAGCGCCTACTGTTCCAGGCACTCAGGAATCAGCAGTGAATGAAAGCCAACCCCACAGAGCCCTGCCCGCCCCTCTGTGACCCCTGCCGCCTTCTACTGCGCCCAGCCATTTCAGCTCGCTAAAAACCGTCTACCTGTAAAGCCTGGTCTCAAACGTAGCCGCTCAAGACCACAGACTGCTGTACTGCTGGGAAACCACAAACCAACCCCCCTTCAAAAGCCATTCTGTCACTTGCTTAGGAAAGGGCAAGTGAAGATGATTGATCCAGTATACATTTCTGGATAGAATGATGAGTTGCATGGAGGACCAAGGCCTCACTGGCGAAAGAAAAAAACTTCCTCAAATCAGATTTAGAAATAGTACGCACGGCTTAAGGCAACAGAGCCAAAAAGTGCAACGGTCATGTTTTGCCACCACAAGAGCTTTCAACAAGTCCAGAACCCTTGGCAGGGACGAAGCAGGTCAGTCACAGGCCCTGGACAGTCTGTCCATAGCTGAGTACTCTTTTGGGGCTCCCAGAAGACCCAGACCTTCTCCTACTTATACCAGAACGCCTGCGTGGTTCCAGGCCCACAACACTGTTCTGCCCCAAAAGGCTGGCATGACTCTCCCACTACCCAGAGGAGGCAACAGACTCAGAAAAAGGAAGACTTTCCCAAAGTCAACACAGACCTGGCTCTCCAAAGACTGTGGTTCCCCCCTCAACATTGCCACTTGAGTGCAGCCTTGGGCAGGCCTTGTGGCTTCTCTGATCCTCCAGTTTCTTTTTCCTTAAAGTGAAGACACTGAGACACAAGAGCAGAAAGCTCCCTGCCAGCCCTGGCGTTTGGTGCTTTCATCTGATGAGGCTGCAAGACTGGGGCCAAGGACAGGAAGAAGGGCCAGGCAGATTTTTCCCCAACCCACATCACCTCCAACATCTTCATCCCACTTCCACTAGGACCCTGAGTCAGCTTGTAAACAGTCCCAGAACAAGAGATCTTAAAACAGAGATCCAATTCAGGGAAGTGAGGTGTTTTATGCCCATTCTACAGATGAGACTACAGATTCAAATCTATAAGAGAAGTACTCTCTCCCTGCCACTGCCTTCCCTCAGCATGCTGAGAGGTTCTGAAACTCCTGTGCCATTTGACCAAGTGAGAGGAACTGAGTGGCTATTGAACTCAGGTTATTAATAGAATTAAGTTGCTGACTTAACTGAGCTGCTGCCATGTCTGACTCTTTGTGACCCTATGGACTGTAGCCCATCAAGCTCATCTATCCATGGGATTCTCCAGGTAAGAATACTGGAGTGGGTTGCCATTTCCTTCCGCAGGGGATCTTCCCAACCAAAGGATCAAACCCATGTCTCTTATGTCTCCTGCATTGACAGGCGGGTTCTTTACCACTAATGCAACCTGGGAAACACATGCATGCATGCATTACTAGTAATCCCCAATATCCGCATAATTTCCATCTCTTGGCTGTGCCAATCTCACAGACTCAGTTTCCTCTTCCATAAAGCAGGAATACTCATCATTATCCTTCCCTGAGATGGCAGGACAGGAATCACACATCCCATTTTGCAGATGAAGAAAGTGAGGCTCAGAGAAGTAGCATTGAGTGCACTGAAGCCACAACTCGAACACGGGTCCCTGACGCTTAATGTAGGAGGCAAAAGAAAGAGAAAAGATCTGGGGTGGGCTGAGATTGCGAACTGAGCACACTTTCATCTGCTGGCAGTCTGCTGATGGTCACAAATGAGGGGTGATTGGCCCGCCCGGGGGCCATCAGGGGCCTGCAGCCTGCCCCGGGCACAGCTGCCACCCTGGCAGACCCCCAAAGAGCCCCCCGAAGAATCTCTGCGCTCTCAAGCTTTTTTTCCCATTCCAAACATGCCAGAGCCCCACGGACCCCGGAGGCTGCTACTTAGCGCCAGATTAATCACACCGAATTCTCCATCCAGATATTGCGTGCAGGCCGAATTCCCACCGCTAATCGCCGTAATATTCTCCTCGGCGTGTGCAGGCGGCCGGGGCGATGTTCCAGGAATATTAATTCTCCACCGCTGGCTCACTCCCGCCACACGCATGCGCCCCCTGCACCGCCAGCTGGTGTTCAGGGATCAGGGGGCCGGGCAGGGGGACCAGAGACCAGCAGGAGGCAGAGCCCAGGTGGGAAGCCCTTCCTGGGGTCTGGGGACCCTGGGTGGGAAGCAGTGGCCCCAAGGCCTGGCTGACAGTTTAACCGGAGCCAGTGCAGGGCTGGAGGTGGCTCACGCCCCGCTTACCCTCTCTCTCCTTCCAGTTTTGTCCCAGAGGCCCCTGTCCCTGGATCTGCAGGAGTCTCAGGGCTCCTGAGAAGTCACACAGTACAAGTCCTCTGATGTCCTCTCAACACAGCAGAGCTTTGAGGAAATGGGCAGCCAGGGACTAGCTAATCCCAGCCAAAAAAAAAAGCACACACACAAAAAGGAGTAAAATCTTTCATCTGCTCAAAATATAAAAACGTGGGCGGCGGAGGGGACTTGGGTGAAAGAAGTTAGGCTCCACTGTACGCCTGTCCGGCCTGGAGGGGACAGGCCTCTGCTGCAGGCAACATGGACCCTTGCCTAGCACATGCAGGGGACCCGCTCTCCACAGTGTGATCATTAGCAGAGGAGCCCGGGAAAGGCTGGTGGGGACAGCGTCTAGCTTCTGGAGGGTCTCTAAGGAAAGCAAGCCCACTGGCTCTGATTGAAGCATATGGGCATATGGACAAGACACTGGCCTGTCCTCAGGGAGTGCCCAGCAATCCAAGAAAAACAGTCCTCCTGAGCACAGGCCCTGGGAGCACCTCCTGCCCACCCCGACCCTGGGACCCCCAGAACAGCGCTGGGAAAAGCCACATACTCAGGGGCTTTGCAAAACACCCTTCTGACCTTTGCTGTTCAGTCGCTAAGCTGTGTCCGACTCTTTGCCACCCCATGGACTGCAACACGCCAGGCTTCCCTGTCCTTCACCATCTCCCGGAGATTGCTCAAACTCATGCCTGTTGAGTCGGTCATGTCATGCCTCTGATCTTATCCTGGTTCAAACTCAGTACCACCAGGGGAAGCAGTTTCGCACGCAGTTCACCGATGAGGAGCCTGATGCGTGGCCAGGTGAAGTGAATGGCCCAGCCAGAGCGGTCCCCAGGCCGACAGAATCCAAAGCCAGTGCCCTCTCCTCTCCAGAGCACAGCCTCACCCCACACCCCAGGGCTTCTCTTCTCAGAAATGACTTTTAAGGTTCTTCCTGCTCCCACAACCTGACCAACAAGCAAAAGCATTTACTGAGCACCTACTGTGTACCAGGCCCAAGGATCCAGAAATGCATAAGGTTGTATTGTTCAAGGAGCTCACCATCGGGTGGGAGGAGAGAAAAGTAAACCAGTGACCATGTTCCAGCCTGAGCGGGAATGGGGCCTTCCCCTATGGGCTTGGGGGTTAGGGAGGCCTTCCCGGGAGAGGAGGAGGAGGAGGCAATCCTAGAGGAGAAAGTGGGGGTGGGGGAGGGATCCCTACACTGGTGTTTCTGGACCAGAGCAGACCGATAAGGCTGAGAGTGATTTCTGTGAGTGGTTCAGTGAAGGCAGCCTCAGCGCACCGGATCAGATGAGAGCAGGAAGGACGTGGCTGCCGGTCGGACGGTGTGCTGGGCAGGGCAGGGTCCTGGGCCCCAGTGTGGGTCCAGGTGAGCTGAGCCAGCCCCTGGCCACGTAAGGGCAGGGCCCTGAGCTACAGAGGGCTGAGGAAGGGGCCTCTTGACCCCAGGTCTCCTGACTCCTGGTCCAGGGATCTGACTGGGAGGCGGGCCTCTAAGAACACCCCCAAAGATGGGTCCAGCCTAACAGAGTGAGCAAAAGTGGGTGGTATGAGGGTTGGGGCTCAACCCAATTCCTTTCTGGCACTAAGAGATTAACAAGAGAATCAAGGTTTAAACCACAGAGGTGGGAGTTCCCTGGTGAATTCCAGAGGTTGGGACTCTGCGCCTTCACTGCTAAGGGCCTGGGTTCAGTCCCTGGTCGGGGAGCTAGGATCCGACAGATGGTGAAGGGCAGCCAAAACAAAACCCACAGAGGTGAGGGATGGAGTCCAAGCCCCTGGCCTCTCCCACAGCCGCCAGCTCCTGTCCAGCCCAAGGGACACCAGTTGCCCCCCATCCCCCGTCGGGTGCCCAGTGCCTCTCACGCTGCCTCTCGTATCGGCCTCATGCACGAAAGAGAACCAAGGGGCCTCTCACTGGTTTCTCAATGCGGACACGCCGCTGGGAGACAAAGCGCAGGTGGACATAAACACGCACGGGCCTCACACGTGCCGGGCTCTATGCCATTGATCACAGGGTGGCATCCGAGGAGGGAGCTCACCCAGGTCCCGCTGGCAGCAGGAGGGAGCATTGCACGGCTCTTACGCTTGGGCCTGGGTGTTCAGTGTCCCATCCCTCAGGCCCACTGTTCCCAATCAGAACAGGCTCACAGAGGCCAGGATGGAGCAAAAGGACAGCTTCTCACTCTGTTCCTGCCCTCACCGTCGCCAAGCACCAGTCCTGTGCCTCGGACTCACTCTTGAGAAACGCAAGGCAGGACAGAGACTTAGCTGAGACCCAACAGATACTCTGAGAGACTTGGTGGGGGGAAGCCAAGGCCCAGCCCTGCCCCCAAGTAACATCCCAGCCTGTTAACTATAACCGAGGTGTGCCACAGGACCCCAGGAAAGTAGATAGCAAGTTACCCTGGGAAAATCCCTGAAGGCTTCCTGGAGAAGGGGGCATTTCACAGCAACCTAGAGGGCAAGGAAACCTGTGTGAGCTGCAAAGCTCCACACACATAAGACACGGGGCCTCATAACTTCAAGGGAGACTGGGTCCAGTTTCAGTTATCCGACCTGACCTCCCTCCCAACCCCATTCCAGGCCAGCCCTTCCCATTGCCTGTACTCCTATCTTCCGCCTCCAGGTACCTTATGACTGCGGCTAGTCCCTGTGAAAGGAAAGTCCAGCTGAATGGCTAATGTGACCAGGAGGCACAGACACGCACTTGGTGTGCCCTCGGGCTCCGGTCCCACACACCATCTCCCCTTTGGCACTGCCCACCACGAGGGGCAGGGCCTGGGTGTCAGGCATTCGCTGAGTCAGGCTCTGGGCTGTCTGTCCCTAGACCCAGCCCTGGAGCAAGGCAGAGGACAGGGCACGAAGCCTGGATGAGCCGGGAGCCCAGTCAGTCCCCCACAGGAGCCCTCTTGGTCAGGCCCAGGCTCCTGGAGGAGGCTGACAAGTACCATTCCTGAGCCCCAACCCAGAGAGCCAACAGTATCAAGCGCTGGCCCTGGCTCTTCCAACCAGGGGAAGACCGGGGTCTGGGCTCAGCCTCCCCACTCCTGAGACTGAGCAAACCACCTCTCGGCTCCAAGCCTTAGTCTGTCCATCTGGAACATGGATTGGCCACACCTATCTCGCAAGGTTATTGTGAAGACTCTGATGAGTGATCGAGTGATCATTATCTCAAAGTAACAAACAGCAGAGGTAAAATGCTGGCTCCTCCCCCAGGGCTGGGCATTTAAAGAGACCCAGGCAAATAAAAGCAGGGCCTCTCCTGGACAGGGGAATTCACACTGGCCTCCTTCATGGCTCATAACAGCCCAGAAACGGAGAAACTACTCTTCTAATTGTACGGGTGGGAAACTCGGGGCAGGCAGGTGAGGGGCTCACCCAAGGTCAAGGAGCGCCAAGTTCCCAGGTGTTCCATGCCTGACCCTTTTAAGTGGACGCTTTCAGGCAAAGAGGTGGCAGAGAGGCCAGGGGCACCAAAAACCAGCCCACTAAACTCCAGCTAAGAGGCTTAGTTGGCCCCAAACCCTGAACCCTAGCTCAGGAAGAAGACCCCCACTGCCAGCCTCCCCAAGCCTGCAGCCCTCCTGGACTCTGGCGTGGTGGGTGGGTGGGGGCTTGCTTTGAAAGCCAGGAGCTTTTCAGCCCTAGGATGGAAGCCAGGAAGGGGCTGGGAAGTGGGGAACAACCCCGCAGGATGAGCCTCCCGGTGGGGAACCACCCCCTGCCAGCACCCTGCCCTCCGAGCCTGCAGTGCGGTACATTAAGGGAGCTCAAGGCGCAGGCAGGCACCTGCCAATCTCAGCCCACGGCCCCCGCCCCGGCCCCCCTCTCCCGGAGGACAGATAATTCTCTCGCTCTCCCAGCCTGACAAAATAACTAATGCTAACTCAATAAAGTCCCCCTTGAAGGTTTTTAATTACCAGACTGTGCCGAAGACTAAAGACTCCGGGAGCGGGAGGGAGGCCAGGGGGAGGAGGTTGATGGAGGTCGGAGGGGCGGAGGCAGGAAGCAACTCCCCTTCCAGCTCGGGGAAGCGGGCAGGGCCAGGCCAGCTGCTGTCCAGGGTGCTGGGCTGGGCGGTCACAAGGATTTTTAGGAGTCATATTCGCAACAGCGGCCACTGATGGAGACAAGGCTAGTTACCTAGCAGGGACTTGACAGAGATACTGCTCTAAGCCTCACAGCTGACCGCAAGGTAGCTGCTCATGTCCCCACTGTACAGATGAGGACAAGGAGGCTGGGGGGGGGGGATGGAGAGGGGGGCAGGCAGCGGTGTGCTGTGGTCACACAGCCAAGCCAGGATTGTCCAGCTATACTTGGCAACAGGCAGAGTGCCTCGCTGCCGGCAGAAGGAAACTCAACCCAGGGATGCGGTTGGAGGGCACAGGAATAACCCTCAGGGAAGGTCGAATGATATGCCGTGGCGTCTATGCAATAAGATGGGCTGGGCTGGGGACCCAGATAGCAGAGCCAGGAGCTGGCTGGCTACAGGCTCTGCCCGAGGGCACCCAAGCAGAACCTAAAGGTTGGGGCAGAACATGATGTCATGGGGCAAAGGGGGCGGGGCTCAGACACTCCCATGATGAACCCCCACGGCCACCCAGGGAGATGATGAAGGGAGGGGAAGGCACCCCAGGAGAAGGGGTGGTATGTGAGCCACGCCCCCCCATCCCTGGCCTGAGCACTTCCTCTCTGAAAGACAGTAACACCTGACGGGACCTGCATGGCTGCCTCTGCTCCAGAACACCCCCAAGCCCCTCCCTGCCCCGCCCTGAAGGCACCCAACCACCCACTCCTCTCTCCGGAGCCAGGGGCTTTCCTTCCCTCTTGCCTGAGCCTGTTTCCACCTCACAGTTCCCTCCCCTGGCACAGTCTACCCTGATATCTTTACCCCAAAGGTCACAGCCCAAAGGATCCCTCCTTGGGTAAGCCTTCCTCGGGACTCCGTACCTCAGCCTTCTTGCTCACAGGCCCCCCCAGAAGCTGCTGGCAGAAATGCCGTGCAGCCTCCAAAGGTCCCCACCCCACACCCAACCCCTCCCCTGGGCAGTCTTCCCAGGTCCCAAGGTGGTGACCAGCTCCCCACTCGGTACAGGGTGCTTGGGCATCAGTGAGGTGGAGACGCTGAAGCCGTCATGCTGGGTTCGAATTCTGCCTTAGCAGCTTATGAGGCATATGAACTTCTCTGAACCTCAGTTTCCTCCTCTATAAAATGAGCCCCTTATTTGTAGACGACTTAGTGCCCAGTGAGTGTGTGGTGTTGCTTAGAATTAATGTCACCTTCAGCCCATCCTCCCGCAGCCAGGTCTCTCCTAACTGGACGCTGCACCCTTTGGCCTCGGCACAGGCCCTGGACACGTGCGTATCAGGGGCACCACTTCGATGTCTGCCCCTGGGAGACAGGCCACGGAGGTCCAACTGGCTCCTTTTCCCAGATGAGGACGTGGAGGCTGCGGGAGGCTTGCCGCTATGCCGTGGACCCACTGCCCGCCTCTGCTCTTTTCGCTGCTGCTTCTGAGAATTTGCTCTCCCCAGCTCTTCAGAGGCACCAACTTGGGGGGCGGTGCCGAGAGCCAGCGCAGCTGTGCCTGGCTCCCGAGGGCTGCGAGCGGGCGGCTGGAGGCCCCAACGCCCAGCCCTGCCTCAAGCCTCCTGGCTGGGATCACAGCCCTGTAGCATTCGAGCTGCTGCCCACCAGCCGGCCCCCTGGCATCGGGCCCGGGATGCCAGCCAGCCGGGAGAGGAGGCAGCTTGGCAGGCAGCCAGCTCACGGTGCCTGAGCTGTCAGCCAGGAGGCAGGCTCGGCAGGGCTGAGACCCCCTGCCTCTGAACGGGGCCCCCGGCCAGGCTACAGGACAGGGCCAAGCTTCTCATCACCACAGCTACAAGGGGGGCCTGAGGGCACCCGCTCCATGCTGGGCTCAGGGACGTAATGTTGCCGGTGGGGACCCAGGAGGACTCATTCCCATGTACTCAGCTTAGCTTTCCACTACCGTGTAAGGAGCACGTGGAACGGAGGGAATTTTCAAGTCAAATAATAATAAAAACAGCAACCACCACAGCTGACATTTAGCAAGCACTTACTCCGTGCCAGGTGTTTTATGTGTGACTGCACTGATTCCTCCCAAAGGGAGATGCTATTATTATCCCCTCTCTACAGACGTGGCAGCTGAGCTCAGAGAGGTGTAGCAACTCACCCGGAACCGCACAGCAAGCTTGGGAGTACTCAGAATCTGAATGCAGCCTTTAGAACCTATGCCTCAACCTCTCCACCGCACTGGCTCAGGCAGAGCTAGGTGTCCACACTGGACAGTCCAGCTGGGTGGCCTTTGGCAAGGAGGCCACCCATCTGCAAAATGGGTATCCTCAGGAAAGACCGCACTGTAGAGCTGACTGGGGGCTGAAGAGAGAATTGGGCTTGGCCGAGGACATGTTCCCTAAATATGGCTGGGGGGCTGTCACATTCATGGAGCAGCTGAACAAGGAGTGAGCCCCGGGATAAGGAGCCCGTCTCATCAGAGTCTCTGCCAGCCTGCCTCCATCCCCGCCCCCAACAGCCTCCTGGGCACCCCCCACGGGCACGGCTGAGCTAGAAGGAGTCGATGCTGGGAAGGGGCAGTTCCCGGGGCCAACCATGAAAGCCCAGCAAGCCACAACTTTGAGGACTGGCCCCAGAAGCTCCTCTCTGAACCTGCCTCTCCGCACTCCAGAAGGTAGGCTCGGGAAAACCTGGCCAGAGAGCAAAGAGCCACCGGGCTGAAACAGATGTGCGCAGACACTCCCCTCTGCCCAGATTCTCCGCCCTCCCAGCAGCTAGGGACTATCAGGCAGGGCCCTCCATTCCTGGTCAGGGTCTCACAGGAAGGGCGCCGAGCAGTCAGTGGTGAGCGTGTGCCAGGCTCAGCGCTGCCCACTGAGGCGCACAGGCTACTACTCAGCCCAGCTGCTCACATCTGTACAAAGTGCTGGGGCTTGTTTTTTTTTTTTTTTTTTTTTAATTAACATTTCTCTTCTCGATCAATTCAAAACAATCCCAATGGAGAGACCATATTGCCATCGTCCCCATTTCCCACTTGCCCAGAGAGGGACACTGCCCTACCCAAGGCCACATAGCTGACCAGGCTGCAAACCTGGCACACCTATTACTAGATGCCCTAACCCAGGGAGGGCCAAGCCCTGCGGTGGACAGCCACGGCTTTGCTCCCAGAGCAACTCCTTTGAGAGGCTGAGGGGAGCAGAGGAAGGACTGAGGGCCCTCTGGATGGGCAGGGAGCACTGTGAGGGAGGACCCTCCAGATGGGCAAGGAGCATTATGAGGGACGACCCTCCGGATGGGCAGGGAGCACTGTGAGGGACGACCCTCCGGATGGGCAGGGAGCACTGTGAGGGAGGACCCTCTGGATGGGCAGGGAGCACTGTGAGGGAGGACCCTCTGGATGGAAAGGGGTCTTCTGGAGACAGGGTAGGTAAGGACCCAGCTGACAGCGGCTGGGGACGTCCAGTGGGCACCCCAAGGCAGGAGTCAGCCCCAGCGCCACTGACTGAGGCCTCAAGGGAAGCCACGCAGTGCCAGGAGCACTCCCGGTGGCTCTGCAGTTGGAGAGCTGCTGAGAATCGGTGGGAGTCCCCATGGCATCACAGGAGCCCAACCTGTGCCCTCCTGCCAGACACCCAGGCAGCGGAAGGCACCCTGATCCGGGAGGGGGTCGGGGAGGCAGAGGAGGTCTGGGCTCCAGCTCAGCTGTGCGACTGTGTGAGTCTGGGCACCTCTCAGAGCCTGGGCTCCTCCCCCATGCACTGGTGGGGCAGGACGGCTGACCCCCTTGCCGCCCTAGGACGCACCAGGCACGCAGTAGGCCTACTGGCCCGCTGGCACAATTACAGTCTTTGCCCTAATTCCTTCAGCTCGACAGTTGCCCGTCATGGACACGCCTGCCAGGGGGACAGATTTAACCACAGAAAGTAGAGCAGGGCCAGGCCAAAGCCTGGGGGCCAGCGGGGGGCGTCCCTGGCCACCAGCACACATTGCCCTTCTCAGACCAGCCTGGGACCGGCCAGCCCAGCACCTGGACCCCGTTCCTGTGTCAGCCAGCCCAGAGGAGGCCTTGGCTGGAGTGTTCTCAGCCTCAGTGGCTGTGGACCAGGGCATGGGGTGGCGAAGAACCCGGGCGCAGGGGGTGGAATCGCAGACACCGAGGTTTCTACCCCACTCCCTGCCCCCTCTGGAAGGGGAGGAAAATGGAGGTTCTACAAGGCCACCAGGCAAATCTGAATATGGGCCCTGGGGACTCAGCCTTTAGAAGGCTTGGGAGAGACAGGAAGGGGTGGTGGGGGGTCCCAGGGACATCTACTAGGCAGGAGGTGATGCAGAGTCCTTCCTAAACTCTCCCCTTCCCTCCCTTCAGCCCCCTCTGGGTGGTCACAGCCTCCCACCTGCACCCCCTCTGCTCTCTGCACTGCCCACCCCTACCGTCCTTGTCTTACTCCCCCACCACCAAACCCCTCTCCCAGTCCATTCCCTCCCCTCCCCCCATCCTGCCAGTGGGCTTCCAAAGTCCCAGGCCCCAGTTTCCCCCCAGGACAAAAAAGGTTGCAGCCCCCCACCCCCCCAACTGGGCAGCTTTGGCCTCGAGACCTCATGAATAAAGGATGCTGGCAGTGGCAGGTCACTCACTCAGGTGCAGGTAGGACTGGGGCAGAAGGCAGAGGGCAGAGGCGGGCGGTGGTTGGGGGGTCACTCCTCCACAGTGGCCACAACCCCGGCTTGTCAGGGCTGCTTCTCCCTGTCCTCAGCCAGCAAGGTGCTAACCCCTCTAACACCTCTCCCCACAGGCAGCCCCCTCCCCAAAACTAACCTCCCGTGGGGGTGACCTGGCCAGGCATGTAATGCCAGGAATGAAAGCAATTAGCAGGCACCTGGAGGAGGCGGGGTGGGAAAGAGAGAACAGCAGAGGAGAGGAAGTGGAGGGCAAGGGGGAGGAGGGAGGAGAAGGGAGGAAGGGGAGGAGAGAGAGGGGAGGAGGAAGTAAGGGAGGGGGGAGGAGGGGAGAAGAGAGAAAGGGGGAGGGGGAAGGGGGAAGGGAGGGGGAAGCGGGAGGGGAGGAGAGAATGGAGGGGAAGTAGGGGGAGGGGAGGGGAGGGGGAGGGGAGAATGCAGGGGAAGGAGGGGGAGGGGCGGGGAGGGGAGGGGGAGGGGCGTCTGAAATCCCGCAACATCAAAGCCTTCCCCGCCGCAGAGCTCAGTCACGTGCGCGGCCTCGTTCCTTCGCTGGGAGAAGCCGCTGGGCCCGGGGCTGCTGAAGGAATTTTAAAACGAGGCAGGCTGCCTGGAATATTGGGGGGGCGCGGGGGGGGGGGGGCAGGCAGAGAGCTTTGTCTGGAGGCAGGTTTTGAAACCTGTCTCTCCGAGGAGAGTGGCAGGGCGGATGGGGGCCTGTGGTCAGCCGCCGGGCAGGTGGCCAAGAGTCAGGACCACCCAGTGATGCCGGGGGCCCTGGCTGGTGGGAGGCTTGTGGCCAGGCCAGCCCAGTGAGCCAGAGGCGCAGGAAACCTGGGCTTTTTACGGGAATGCTTCCTCTTTTTAATACTGGAGGTGGCGGGGAGGGAGAGAGAAGAGCACACGGGCCAAAGAGGGCCTCTGCTCACCTGGTCCAGGACTCTGGGATGCTGGCCTCCAAACCCCATTTATCACAGTAAGGACACGAGAGGGCAGATGCCTGCTCAAGGGCAGGCAGCCAGGCCCGCCTGAGGGTCCCAGAGGGCTCCCCAAGGGGCCGGC
This sequence comes from Ovis aries, assembly GCF_016772045.2. Taxonomy (NCBI): domain Eukaryota; kingdom Metazoa; phylum Chordata; class Mammalia; order Artiodactyla; family Bovidae; genus Ovis; species Ovis aries. The sequence continues at coordinate 219,153,332 of NC_056056.1, forward strand.
ACGACTGTGGCCGACGGGCAGGGGATCGGGTCATAACCCCGCCGCATTCAGCTCGGGGCCAGGGCGCCCACCTTGTCTCACCGAGGCCTCCCCACCGCCGTGGGGCCTGCTCCCCATGCCCACCTCTCACATTCTGTCCTGACCCATCCGGAGAAGTCCTTCAACTTCCTGAAGGTCCCAGGCTCAGCTGCATTCTTATGAATTCACTCAGCTGTTCGCTGTGCGGTCTACTCCCCCCACAAATAGGGCCCGACCGGGGACTCCGGTTGGGACAGAAAGGCTGAGCCTCCAAGGAGGAGGCAGCAGCTAACCCAGCAGAGAGGTGAGCAGGGTCAGCGGGTGGGGGTGGGGGTGATCCCCAAAGGCAGGCCCAGGGCAGGGGACAGAGAATTCCAGGCAGAAGGTGTGCGTTGTGGGTAGGTTGGTGTGTGTGTGTGTGTGTAACCAGGTGTGTGTGTGTGTGTCTCCTGGGGACACTGGGAGCCGCTGAGGTGTCTGAGCAACAGAGGGGCAGCTGAGACCTTCGCTCTGGGGTCTCAGGACGCCACTCTGCAGCCGTCTGTCCCTCCCTGTGTTCCCTGCACAAGGATTCACTGCGCACTGACGCTGGGCCAAGGCCCCGGGGCAGGCAGACAGGTGCCAGCCCTCGGGTGATGGGGGAGGCTGATGTGAACACCACGGGGTGAGAGGGGCCGGGACTGGGCGGGCCAGATCCCTTGGGAGTCCCCCCTGCTGGGGGAAGGCCAAGGAAACAGCAGGGGCCCGGGCACAGAGAGGAGGCAAAGTGAGGCTTTCCTAAGTAAGAAAAGTGGCTCAGCAGACCCAGGTGTGGGCAGGAGCCTGGCCGAAGGGCACGGAGCTTCCCGACTTTGTCCCAAGGGCGATGGGGGAAGCAAGGGTGGGAACAAGACGACTGATGCTGATGGGGCTGCGTGCCCGTGCCTTGGCTCTGGGAAGGCCATCCCCAGGTGGGAGGGAGGACTCCTATTCTATCTGCGGAACCCGGGCGGATGGGCAGCTGCTCCTGCGGAAGACTTCATTTCCAGCCAAGAAGGAACCTCCAGGGCAGGGAGCCCTTTGGCTGGACAGCCACACAGGCCGGTGTGAGCAAGACTCAGACAGACAGCCCCCTTCTCCCCCCACGCTCCCCAGACAGCTAGATGAGCTCCGGCAAGGCCCTCAACCTGAGCGCCCTGGAGAGGAGCTACTGGGGAACTCGACCCCGCAGGGCACTGACCCCTGACCCCTGACCCCAGAGCCAGCATCAGAGGAGCAGCCAAGGGGACAGTGGGGAAGGGGCCAGGCTTGGGGGAGGTGGAGGGCATCCCTCACTGAGCAGGCTTCCCTGAATCCACTTGCAACGCAGGAGACCAGGGTTCGATCCCTCAGTCAGGAAGATTCCCTGGAGGAGGGCACGGCAACCCACTCCAGTATTCTTGCCTGGAGAATCCCATGGACAGAGGAGCCTGGCGAGCTATAGTCCATGGGGTCATGAAGAGTCAGACACGACTGAGTGACTAACATTTTTTCCTCAATGAGCAGGAGCCTGATGCCATCAATAACACCATGAGGTCTTATGAGCCTTGCTCTCCAAACGAGAAAACTGCAGAGTTAGGACTGGACTGAGGCTGGCAGAGAAAACAGTCAGAGTCTCCGAAAGGGACATGGACTGGGCAGATGGGTCCCAGCAGAGGGGCTGCTCTGGGACAAAGCCTAGGATCTCTGGGGAGAGTGTCCAGAAATGGGGCGGCTTTCTCCTCAATCCTGGACTGTCCACGGTCAGCGGAAGTGGGGGCAGAGAAGGTGGAGGGGAAACCACCCAGGCGGCTTGCCTTCCTTACTCATACTTCCATTCATCCACCACGTACCCAGGAGACCGATCTCTATCCTCAAGGAGCTCCCACCCCAACCTGCCAGCCACCAACGACTGCCCCCCGCCTTTTACAGATGAAGAAACCAAGGCAAGGAGAAGATACTTTACCAAGGTCACCAGCCAGTGAGAGGCAGAGCCCAGCACCGGCCCTCTGTTCCCTAGTCCTTCGTTAATGGGATTCTTGGATGTCTCGTGTTGGAGGTGGGGGCAGGAAGAAGGAGAGGAAAAAGGGAGAAAAGAAGCTGGCACTGTTGGTGGCCCTGCCCCAGACAGGCTCTCTGGGGACACGTCCCCAGCATCGTCATCGTGCAGGGCACAGAACCCCCTCCTGCCGGGCAACTCTGGAGTGACTTCTTCACTGGTTGCCCCCCACCACTGGCCCGAGTTGGGGCCCCATGCGGCTGAGCCCCAGCCTCCAGCCCTGCGCGCTGTAGGAGGTTCTGAAACACTGCAGTGCATTGTCCATGGAAACCACCATGTGCCAGGTCCCATCACACGTTCTCTCTCTGTCCCCCAGACAGCTAGATGAGCTCCAGCTAGTCCCTCAACCTGAGCCCCTTGGGGAGAAGCTACTGGGGAACTTGACCTCGCAGGGCACTGACCCCTGACCCCTAACCCCGGAGGCAGCATCAGAGGAGCAGCTATGGCTAACACCCCATCCTAGGAGGTGGTGGGTGGGCAGTGTACAATTCATCCCATTGTACAGAGGAGGAAACAGAGGCCAGAGAGGTCCAGCCCCTCCCCTCGGTCATGGAGAAATGGTGACTTACTGGGCAGAGACCCAAGCACTCCGCATTTGTACTCACGTCACTTTTACCACAACCCCTCAGGCAGCTGTGACAGTGGCCCCGTTTTCCGGGCGAGGACCTGGATGTGCAGAGAATTTAGGTAACTTGCCTGATAGGCGGGAGGGACACTGGGTTTCGATCCCAGGCTGCCTGGCCCCGGTCCACACCACGAACTGCCTTCTCCCCACTCCCAGCCTCCTGGCGAGGAAGGAAGTGGGGGGTTTCAAACCCTGGCTAGTCTGTGCCCTTTCCAGATGTTCACAGAGGGGACCCTCAGGGATGGTGGGGTAGGGGGGTGACCAGTGGATGGGAGTCTGGATGGCACAGCTCTGAACTGGCTCAGGCCAAAGGGAGGAGGAGGAAGAGGAACGGAAGGGGAGCACATTGGGGAAAGGAGAGGGGCGGGGGAGAAAAGAGAAGCAAAGGGGGTGAGGGAGGAGAGGAAGAAGACAAAGGAGGGGGCGGGAAGGAAGGGAGAAGGTGAAGGGGGGCACTCTTAGGAGCCACATTCCAGCCTGCTGGGACCAAGGCCCCAGCCCTTTCTGTGCCAGGGAAAGTCTGCCCCGTCCCCCTGCCACTGGAACATCAAAGCTGGGTTCCCAGCCAGCGCCAACGTAGCGTCCTTTGAGGTTTGGCAGAGATGGGGCCATATTTCAGGCTGATACAAAGCAGGCTGCACCCACCCCCTCCTGCCCAAGATCCCCATCTGGGTTGTCTACTTAATACCCCATTATGGGAGAAAATATACAGTCAGCTCCTGCCGGCCTCAGCTGCCCCACTCCTCCTTCCCTCAGAAAAGATCAAAGCTGCGCTAGATTCCTGCCCAGAAATTCCGTAACCCGGAACACAAGACTGTTGGGGAGAGACAGGTAGAGCCCAAAGCAGGGGTGACTCAGGAAGTGGGGAGGCCGGGCAGACGCAGGTGGAACCTGGCTTCCAGGTGGGCGCTGGGGTGGCTGGCTCAGGAGCTCGGCAGGGAGAGATCGCCCTGGACTTGGGGAGGGGAGAGCGTCACATCTCACCCTGGGTCCCGGGGGTCTCCTTGGCCAGCACCACCCCACACTGCTCCACCCAGCCCCTCCATCGCACCATCCTTGGCTGACAAAGCCTGTTACCTTTATGGCCATGATGCCCTCTGAGATCTTTCCCGGTCCCACTGCAAAGCCCTGGGGACAAGTGACAGCTACGGGTCAATCTGTATCTACTGTAACCAGCACAGCACGGCCCGGGCCGGCCTCAGGCCAGGCCTGTGCCAGGTGGGCACTCGGACGAACACTTTGATCTCAGAGCCACGCTGTGAGGCAGCACCTCCTTTCATAGCTGGGGAAACTGAGGCACGGGACTTGGGTGACTGGCCTAGGCTCATCAGGTGACCAGGAGGGCAAGCTGCAGCTCCGGACTGCCCAGCGTCCTCTCCTCCTTATCTAGGCACACGATTTCCCTTGGCCACCACACCCTCACTTGGTGATCTTGGAGGGATACAAACCGAGCATCGGGTTCCCACGACAGGGGAGCTGACAGCCACGTCCTTTACGGTGGGGGCGGGCACCGCACCCTCTTCCAGGCTGAGTCCCTGGAGTCACCAGCTCACCCGATCCTAGCTTCTACCAGCGGCCCCATGCCCTAGGCTTTGTCTCCGTGGCTGGTTCCTTTTCCAAACCAAGGAAGTAAGTTCAGAGAGGTTCACAGACCTATGGAAGATGCGCAGCTCCCGGGGCGCTCTGGGCACACAATAAACTCTCTCCCCGGTCACCCCGTGGGAGGGTGGGACTGTTAGGGCACACCTTCTGGGTCATGAAACACAACTGCAGTCAATGTCAGCCTGTCTGTTCCAGTGCTGCCTCCTGGGCCCGAAGGCTGTGGGTGAGATTTAGTTAATGAGTTGGGCCAGTTCCCTAACTCATACTAGGGAGTGGCTGACTCCTTCCTCTTGATGAGGACTGCACCCCTGCTCCTGTATCTCCCTCCTCTCGTCTAGTTTGGGGGCATCCCACCCCCTCATCCCACAGCACTCTTCCTGCTCTTCCTATGTCCCCCTCCCAGACACACTCCACACTGGCCACCCCATCAACCTCTCATACTGCACATCAAACCAGGCCCCTCTCAGCTCCCAAGGGAGACCCGACTCCTTGCCTGGGAGGGACACCCGATCTGCCCTTCAGTCCCTGCCATCATTTCCCCAGCAGCTGTTTAACCGTCCTCTATGGGATGAATGGGTGGATGAAGTCCTGTTCCCTTGGCACAGGCTGTTCCAGAACTGGGGGATCTGTCCCCCCGACCCCATCCATCCTTCCAGATCCTGGCCTCCCCATTCTCTGCCCTCCATCCCTTTGGTCTGACAATGACCCTTGGCCAGGTGTCATCAATGGCGTGTCATCACGTCCCCATGGCTGGGGGTGGGGGTGTCTCTGAGGACCGTGTGGTGTCCGCCCTTCCTTTACCTGCCCATGTCCCTCCCTGCACCTCAGAGGAGCTCAAAAGAGCCTCTCGAGAGGGATGTGCAAGGCACGGGCCACCCCACGTTCACCCCATCAGCAATCAACCACAGAGACAGGGGTGCCCCCGGGGGACCCCTGGCCCCTCATGGTCCACCAGGAAGCCGGCCCTGGTGGGTCTCCATGTCCAACTCCCTGCTTCACTGGCGGTGGAAACAGCAAGCACAGGGCGAACCAAGCCATTTTCCAGACCGAGCGGGGCTCGGCAAGTCGATCCAAACACAGAGCAAACCTCTGGCCTCTGCAAGGGGGCACGGCAGACTCCGTGAGCAAGAGTGGCTGCTGCGACCCTCACAGCCACCCCCCACCTCGAGCAGAGCTTGCGGTGGGCCAGGAGACATGGCGCACACACGGCCGCCGGTTCCCCGGCTCAGCAGAAAGCCTCCATTTTGCAGGGAGAAATTAATGAAAGGGAGAAGCCTGGGAAATTACGAGTTGCCACCTGCAATTTCTCCTTCCAAGGAAAGTGGCGGGATGGCTGATTGAAGCAGCAGCCGCCCTGCCAGGCTGGGCCAGCAGCTGAGGACCTGCTCTGCCTGCAAGGAGGCAGGTGGGGAGCAATGTGGCAGGGCTGGAGGACTGCTAGGGGACCTCCGGGGATTATACACCCCCCCACCCCGGGAAGCTTTGGACTAGGGAAGCTCCAGTTGATACAAACTTCCTAGCCCCTTTTATCAACAGGCAGTCTGTGGGCCTCCATGTGACCCATGAATTAAGAGGACCCCATCATCACCCGGTGCCTTCCCTGATGGCTCAGCAACTAAAGAATCCGCCTGCAAATCAGGAGACAGGGGAGACGCAGGTTCAGTCCTTGGGTCGGGAAGATCCTGCAGGAGGAAATGGCAACCCACTCCTGTATTCTTGCCAGAGGTTTTTTCTGTGTTCAGATCGGCTTGCCAAGCCCCACTCGGTCTGGAAAATGGCTTGGTTCTCCCTGTGCTTGCTGTTTCCACCGCCAGTGAAGCAGGGAGGTGGACGTGGAGACCCGCACAAATTACCCACTCCCGACCCGGGGAGGTAGTGACGAAAAATAACAATAAAATAAAATAAAATCCCATGGACAGAGGAGCCTGGCGGGCTACAGTCCATGGGTTGCAAAGAGTTGGACAGGACTGAGCAACTAACACTTTTTAACACATCACCACCCCAACCCCCACCTTGCTGGGTTCTTGTAGACCAGTGGGTGGTCTCGGGCTTCACCTGTGCTGTGCTGTGGAGCTGAGCTGGGTGTCTCCACCCAGTGAGTCCACAATACCCTGGGATGCAGCCACTGTAGCCATTTCACAGATGGGGAAATGGAGGCTCAGGGAGCAACACCTGACCGAGGCCGAGGATAAGAGAGAGTCAGGGCTGGGTGCCAACCCAAGCCACTTGGTGACAACAGTGGGTCGCTGCTGACAGCAGAGGGCAGCTCCTGGGAGGAGCCACGGGAGGACAGCTGGACAGGGCACCCACTGCGGCAGCCACGACTTGCACCTGGCCAGGGGCACGGAACTGTGAAACCACAGTTGTCGTCTCTCCCTGCTCGGTCGCCACTCTGAGCTTCTCCTTTCATACTCAAGCCTAGCTCCCCGATCCTGGCCTGCTTTCTGCATTAAGGGCCAGCGGGCGAGTGCTCAGCCATGTCTGACTCTCTGCGACCCTATGGACTATAGCCCACCTGGTTGCTCTGTCCATGGAATTTTTTCAGGCAAGAATACTGGAGTGAGTTGCCACACCCTCCTCCAGGGGATCTTCCCAACCAGGGGGCGAACCTGAGTTTTCTGCATCTCCTGGACTGCAGGTGGATTCTTTACCCACTGAGCCACCTGGAAGCATTCAGGGCTAGGGCAGTAGACAGCGCAGAAGGGTGACTTCAGAGCTGCTGCTCTGAGTCTCACTGCCCCACCTAGCCCACAGACCTCCCTTAGATATCAGCCTTATTCAGGATATCAATTCAGACTAAGGTGTGAATGACTGATACCAGCTTCATCTCTCCTCCTCTAGGGTTTATGCATTCAGAAGGACTAAACTCGGCTTCCTGCAAAGAAGGTGGTTCACAGGAGTGAAGGGCTCCCCTGGGATGAGAATCTGGAAGCTCCAGTCCCAGCACCTAGCATCGAACACAACAGAATATAACCACCCCAGAGGAATACCAGGCCTCCGGTGCCAGCTCATCCTCTTTGGCTGTGCATCTCAGAGTCAGGCCCATAACCTCTCTGAGCCTCAATCTCCTCTCACGCTCCCCTCCCCAGGCAAGTCCCTCAGCCTCCCTGGGCTCCAGCTCTGAAAGCCTAGAGGCAGCCTGCCGTGATATCCTTCCGAAGGCAAACTTTGAAGCACCGCTATCTCCCAGCTGCACGGCCCTGGCCGTATATTATTATAATGGCCTTGGCCAATAGGGGCGCAGGCTATTAGAATGAGTTAAGACCAGATTAATCTGCTTAAAAAAATATGCCTGGTTTTTACGCTGTGTATTCCCTCCTAACAACTCAGGCTCCTTCCAGGCCATTATCTCGTTTTATCGTTAATTCAATTCCATAAACATGTATTAAGTGTCTATTATGTGCAAAGCCCTGGTCTGGTAGCTGGGGTGGGGTGAGGGGGCTATGGAGCGGACAGCCCCAGCCCCCGAGGTGCCTACAGTCAGGCAGGGAACCCACCTGACCCTCAGATCTCATCACTGGGACATGAAGCCAGCGAGCCATAGCTGGGGCCTGGGGAACACTTCCTGGAGGAGGGGGCCCCTGAAACTGGACTGGAGACAGTAACATGGACAGAGGGTCTACTATGTGCTAGCTCTTGTCCTCAGCACTTCACACACAAAAACTCAATCCTACCAACAACCCACAGGGTAGACACTAATGTCACCCCCATTTCACAGATGAAGAAACTGAGGCTCAGGGAGGTGATTTATCCAGAGGTATCAAAGCTGGTAAGGGCAAAGCTATGAAATCTAACCACAGAGCCTGGGGTTCGACCTCTCTGTAGGATCCTCAGTGCCCAGAAGGGTGCCTGAGGCAGAGGGCGGGCACACAGTACCTGGGAATAAATGGAGGGAGGGACACAGAGCCACAGGCCAGAACTGGGTTTGGTTCCTCCCAGCAAGGCCTCGAAGGATGGTCGGATTTGGGTGAGCAGAGATGACGCAGGGCCCCAGGGGGACTCCCCTGGGTAGGGCCACTGGGGAAGAAGCAGGACAGTAGAGCCAAGCAGGCTTAGGTCCAAACCCTGGCTTCAGCTCACTGGCTGGGTGATCACACTGTTCCTTAATCTCTCGGAGCTTCAGTTTCCATCTCAGTGAAGACGGGACAGGAACAGCTGCCTTGCTGGGCAGAGATGAGGATGAAATGGGCTGAGACTGCCCACTGTGAACCCAGTGTGGACACTGGTGCCTGCTGCCTGGTGTAGGGGACTGACAGGGCAGACTGGAGGGGCCAGCTGGCCCACACCACTGGCTTGGGAGCCCATGTCAGAAGCTTGGACCACAGGCCTCAGAAAGATGGCTCAGGGCTGGGTTTGGGGGAGCAGGCGGCTCACACCCATGATGTAAACCAGAAGCCAGATAAAGAGGGACCCAGCAAATGCCGTGTGACACTCATAGGGCTCCTCCTGTCCTCCCCCAGGAAGCATAGATGGCAAACAACCCCTAGGCTGCTACCTGCCCTGTCCGCCTAGACGGAACAGGGTGGAGACTGGATGAGCTGCAACAAAGGCCTGTGGAGCCTGGAAGCTGCCAGAACCCAGAGGCCACAGTGGCCACACGCAGGACCACAGCAGCAGACCACACGCCAGGAGCTGCGACCCATCGCCCAGCCCCCTGCAAGCATCCACATCCTGGGCCTCCCCACCCGCAGCCCCCTTCCCCAGCCCCCCCTTCCCCAGCCTCCTTCCTTATCATCCGCTTTCTCCCTGCCCCCAGCAGCCCCCAGGCTCCCGAGCCACCCCTGTTCAGGAATTTCCCCCCCCCCCACTTCCTGCACACCCCTAACCCACCCCTCCCCACTCCCAGCAGAAGCAGGGCCTTATTTGACTGGAAAAAAGTGTGTTCTTCCTTCCACACTCACCTTAGACGTTTTTTCCCTCTGTAGAATGCCTGTGTGACCCCACCCTTGGCCCACAGACACTGGAGGGGGCTCCTCTACATTCTCAGAGCCCTTCACGCTCCCCTTAGTGCAAGCAGAGCAGCAAGAGACAAAGAATGCCGGTTTGGGTTCTAGTTTAACTTTTCATGAATTGGTGGCAAGTTTTGTCACCTCTCTGAGCCTTGTTGGAGAAGGCAATGGCAACCCACTCCAGTACTCTTGCCTGGAGAATCCCATGGATGGAGGAGCCTGGTAGGCTACAGTCCATGGGGTTGCAAAGAGTCGGACACGACTAACCGACTTCACTTTCACTTTTACTTTGAGCCTTGTTATCCTCGTCTGTAAAATGTAACACTGGAACCTCACAGTGTGGTCGGTAAAGATGAAATGAGAAAAACATGGAAATTCCTTGGAATAGTGCCTGACTTGTGTCACCATCATCCCCATCAAGATGCTCTGAGGCTGCGGTCCACAGGGCTGACTCCTCACTGATCCTAACTCCATCCCTCCCAGTCCTGTCTCCCCAGTGCCCAGCACAGGATCTGATGCCCAGCTGCTGCTGCTGCATCAAAGGGCTGCTGCAACCAACTCTGCCTGGAGGAGCCGGGAAGGCTTTATAGAAATAGTAGTACCTATGGGCGTTTTGAAGGATGCATAGGAGTTCGCCAAGAAGAGCACAGACAAGGAAGAACTCCAGGCAAGGAGAACTGTTTCAGTTGGATCCCATAAGGCCTCAAAGGCCACAATGAGGAGTGTGGCGATGGGAAATTAATTTCTTAATGGGAGTAATGGCAGTCGTCTGACGTTCATTCATCAAACATTTGCTGAGGGCCTACTATGTACCAGGCACTAGGGATACATTGGGAAAACAAGACGAATGCGGTCCTGGGGCCACAGAGCTGACATTCCAGTGGGGGAAGACAAGACAGTAACAGAGATTCTCATAAATAATTCATTGATTCCAGCTGTCGGGAGAGTTCAGCTGGAGAGCTGAGTGGTGCTGAGAGACCACTGACAAGAAGAATCCAGCCTGGCGTGGGTGGGAGCTCCGAGGAGGTGGGGTTTCAGCCAGACGTTAACAGCGGGGCGAAAGCAGAGACAGGAGGGGACAGGGCGTGAAGAGAAGCGCTCCAGGCAGTGAGTAGCGTGGAAAAGGCCCTGGGGCGGGAAGGGGCGTGACCTGCGTGGCTGGAAAGTGACACGGGGGCACCAGGTGGCGATGGGGTCCGCAGGGGCAGGGCCTGGGGGCTGAGGTGACCAATTTGGATTTTATCCCTCAGGCCATGAGCAGCCAGGCTGGGAGCCTGAGAATATGGAAGACTGCCAAGTCCTGGTCACCCTGCAAATTCCCTCACAGGGAGCAATGAATCAGCCCCGCCAAAGGTAGATTTGTGGTTGAAGAAGACCACACGGCGAGCCCGGAACCCCCCCACGGCCCAGCCCACATGCCCGCCCTCTCCTCCCCAGCAGAGTGGCCGCCGGCAGATTGATGAGGTGGGGACCCGATCCGTCTTGAGTTTAGCTCAGCTTCTGGCTGCGTCCTGGGTGACAGAGGCTCATCAATACTGGGGAAAATACAGCCTGGAGGGTGGACAATTAGGAGCTGCCTGGCTGACCCACGGCTGGCCAGAGCAGTGTCCTCAGACCATTCCCCTTGTGAAGGCAGACACGTGAGCAAGGGAAGTGGCGGGAGGGGTGGGGTGGGGGGTCCCCAGAACCCATAGCCGGCATCAAGCTGGAGGCCCACAGGCCAGTAACTGGACCTGTGCTCAGGGAAGCAGAAGGGGGCCGTCTGAATGCCTCATCTCCTGGCACCAAGACCATCCCTGAGACCCTCAAACCCCCCCAGTGCAGGGTTGGGGGGAGGCTCTGGGTGCTGTTCTGTGAGAATGCGTGCTCTGGCTCTCACAGCCCCTCGCTGGAGGGCTACACGGGAGGCCCCTGGGCTCTCTCTGCCTGTTCCCTCATCAGAGACATAGGAACACTTCTGCTTCAGAGGGTAGTTGCAAGGCTCAAACCAGATTCCGGAGAGACTGCCTTTCAAAAGGCTAACAGGATCAGGCCCTCCTGCTGCAGCCGGGAGCCCAGAGAAGCTGAGCTTGGTGGCCCCCAGGGTCACACGACCAAGTCCTGGGCAGGGCAGGTGCAGGAAAGGGCGTGGGTGGGGGCCACCCAGACCCAAATCCAGCTGAGGAAACTTCGGGGGACTTTCTCAGCTGGACTGGGCTTCTCAAGCTTCACTTGCTCCCTGAAACAAAAACACCTTCAGTCCAGGGCTGCGGGGTCAGGTAAGAGTAAGAATGTGTAATACTAGACAGTGTATTAAAAAGCAGAGACATCATTTTGCTGACAAAGGCCCGTATAGTCAAAGCTATGGTCTTTCCAGTAGTGATGTACAGATGTGAGAGTTGGAGCATAAAGAAGGCTGAGCACCAAAGAACTGATGTTTTTGAACCATGGTGTTGAAGACTCTTGAGAGTCCCTTGGACAGCAAGGAGATCAAACCAGTCAATCCTAAAGGAAATCAACCCTGGATGTTCATTGGAGGGACTGATGCTGAAGCTGAAGCTCCAATACTTTGGCCACCTGATGTGAAGAGCTGACTCACTGGAAAAGACCCTGATGCTGGGAAAGACTGAGGGCAGGAGGAGAAGGGGGTGACAGAGGATGAGATGGTTGGATGGCATCACCGACTCAATGAATATGAATTTCAGCAAACTCTGGGAGATAGTGAAGGACAGGGGAGCCTAGAGTGCTGCAGTCCGTGGGGGTCAGAAGGAGTCGGACGTGACTTGGAGACTAAACAACAACAAATATAATCTCAGGCCCCTTGCAGGTGCACAGAACCCACCACCTGTCCTCCTGACTCTGTTTCCCCTGTTTCTCTTTTAAGTCCCTCGGCCACAGTCCAGTAGGTTCAACTATCAGCTTCCTGGGAACATGGGTCATCCAGAAACTGGGACTCAGAAGGGTCTCCTCCTTGAAGAGAGTACTGAGACTCTGAAGGTTTGCATTTTAGAAGAGGAACTTGGATAGGGCAACGTGCTGCTGAGCATGCGCGTGCTGCGCATGCTCAGACGCTTCAGTCACGTCCGACCCTGTGCGACCCTATGAGCTGTAGCCCACCAGGGTCAGGGCAACAGTTATGCCAAAGGAATGAATCATTAACGGCAAAATTTCTGCCAGTTGGCACAGACAAGGGAGGAAGACACTGAAGGCTGGGAATAGATCTTCCCAGGACTGTGAAATCATCTTGTAGAGATGGGCAGTATTCACCGGGTATGTACTATATGGCTGGCAGTACACCCGGCACAGTGATCATAGAGAAAATGGAGAATCTCAGATGCCTAGGAGGTGCCCATCATGAATGAATGAATGAGCAAATGACTGGGGATTAAAGCATCAGGGACTCTACCACCAGCTGTTTCTAGCTGATCAGTAGGCTGCCTGCCTGGCCCCGGGATAGCACACGCAGCCATGGCCCTGCCTGGTCTGGCCAAACTCTGCTGGGGATGGGATTCAAATGGACACAGCAGAAGCGCTGGATCCCTTGGTTGGATCTGACCTTATTAAGGGGGTCTGACAAAATCAGGCCAAGTGGGGGCCCCAGGCCGTAGGGACATCCTTGAAGGGAGCTGTGAAGGTGGGCACAGGGGACAAGGGTGTGTGATGTCAGCCACTCAGTTGTGTCTGACTCTTTGCCACCCCATGGACTGTAGCCCGCCAGGCTCTTCTGTCAATGGGATTCTCCAGGCAAGAATAGTGGAGTGGGTTGCCATTCCCTTCTCCAGGGGATCTTCCTGACACAGAGATTGAACCTGGGTCTCCCACACTGTAGGTAGATTCTTTACCATCTGAGCCACCAAGGAAGCCTTCAATTCTGGAAGGTCCCTGCCCTGGCAAAACAAGTGTCAAGGTCAAATCCCAAGAGGTCAGTCCACCTTCAGGGCCACCACCATCCTCATTATCGTCCGCTGCCTTTGGCCGCCTCATGCAAAGAGCTGACTCACTGGAAAAGACCCTGATGCTGGGAGGGATTGGGGGCAGGAGGAGAAGGGGACGACAGAGGATGAGATGGCTGGATGGCATCACGGACTCGATGGACATGAGTCTGAATGAACTCCAGGAGTTGGTGATGGACAGGGAGGCCTGGCGTGCTTCGATTCATGGGGTCGCAAAGAGTCGGACACGACTGAGCGACTGAACTGAACTGAACTGAACTGGTCACTCTATGGGGAGAGACAGCCTGTGGCTGCCCTGGTTCAACCACGATGGCTGTGATGCCCCGTTCCTCCTGTTCCTGTTCTGAGCCTTGGGCTCCTCATCTGAAACACGAGTGGTCACCCCGGCCATGAAAAGCCAGGAAGCTGCGGACCCCCGGAAGCCCGTGGAGGGTCTCCTCCCCCTCCCCACATATGAGCCACAGGTGAAGGCAGGGGGTGCCCAGCTCCTGGCTGCCACCCTCCCCATGCCTGTGCCCCACAAGCCCATGCCCAAGCCTCCGAGCACACGTCCACAGCTCAGGGGTGGGTGTCAGGGATAGGCCATCATTCCCTGTCCAGAAATGTTCAGGAAAACCAAGTTCTTGCAAGCTTCCCAGCTCAGGCTCCCCTGCCTGGCTCACACCACCACCAGTACACAGGCCTCCCCACCTCTTCTCTGGGCCTAGGCTTGCCCACCTGGCAGTGCGGGTGATAACGCCCACCTGCGGGTGGTGTCCAGCGCATTTGTGGTGCCTGGCACTTGGTAGGCCTGTGATGAGTGGAGGTGGCATCTGGGATGTGGGTGGATGCCCGGGTGCATGGCTGGACTTCAGCCCCCATGCTGCAGACCCCCTGTGCCCGATTGTATGCAGTCAACCAGGGAAGCTTACCAAAGACTTGCTGGAGGTGGCCTGCAACCCCCAATCCAATAGGGCACCCTCTCCCCAAGTCGGAGAGGAGCCCACAGCTGCACACACAGAACCCCGCCCAGCAGGCTCTCTCCTGCCCGCCATCTAGGCCACATTCAGACTGCTCCTGCCTCCTGGAAGGCCCCTCCTCATATCTAACTCCACCAGGCAAAATCCTGCTGCTCTTCATGACTTATGCCCACCACTACCACCTCCTCCAGGGGTTTCCTTGATCATCAGCCAGAATTCTTCCTGCTTCCTCCAGGCACCCCCCAGGGCTCTGAGAGGACCCTGGCTCTAACTCTGGACAACTCCTGAGGTTCACAGCGGTGTAGACAGGATGCTGTCCTGTGAACACAGGAAGCTTCAGGGCCTTCCCATGTTCTGTTCCCTCTTCCCAAAATGCTCTTCCTCGAGACTGAAGCATGGAAGTCTCCTTTGTGATTTTTCTTTTTTTTTTACCTTTTAGCTAAAACATCACCCTCCCAGGCCAGGGCAGGGTCCGTCTGTTGTGTTCAAAGCTGAACCCTTTGCAACTAGAACAGAGTCTGCCTCAAGGTGGATACAGGGCCGCAGGGTCCTGGGCTCCTGCTGGATCCGACCCTGACAAGGGTCCCGCAGCACCTGGTGGTGGTGGTTGTTTAATTGCTAAGTCATGTCTGACTCTTTGCAACCCCATGGATTGTAGCCCGCCAGGCTCCTCTGTCCATGAGATTTCCCAGGCTAGGATATTGGAGTGGATTGCCGTTTCCTCCTCTGGGTGGGGGAGGCAGGGGCGTCTTCCTGATCCAGGAATTGAACCCGCCTCTCCTGCACTGCAGGTGGATTCTTTACCCCTGAGCCACCTGGGAAGCCCCAGGGCCCCACAGGGTCACCCCAATACGGGGTGAGGGGGAGACACCTCCACGAACCCAAGGACCTAAAGAGAGACTTGGCGGCGACGCGGTGCGCATGCGAAACTGGCCAGAACACTCTCTCCTGAATGTGTGCTCTGGGGCAGACGCCTAATGCGAATCGTTTCTGTCATCAGGACACGGAGGGGCTTGACACGGACCAGCTGCTGCTGCCGGGGACAGGCTGCTGGAGCGCCAAGGGGCTCTCAGTAAAATTGATGACCGCTGTCAGAAAGTGATTTCCCCACGGCGCGACGCAAGCCCTCGGAGGAGCTCAAATCCCAGGCAGCGATGCCTCTCCGGGCGGGTGGGCGGGCCGCCAGGCGCCTGCACCTGGCCCAGCTGTTCCCCAGGCCCGGCTAGCCTGCAACTCTCCGGAGGGAAGAGGAGTCAGCAGGGTCCACATCCAGGAGGCCCGCACCCACCAAGCCCTGCCTGCCCCCAGCTAAGAGTGGGAGCTCCTGTTCATACCCCTTATTCATTTCTGTACATCCAGGCACAGCGCAAATACCCAGTGAATGTATGCGAAATTAACGAGCAAATAAATGACAATTCTAGACAGCTCACACCACACCACCGCAGCGTCTAGAGAAGAGATGTGCCAAATGGACAAGGATTGCAGAGGGCGTGCGAGTCTGGCTACCCAGAGTCTGCCCAGCCATGCACCCACCCAGGGATGGAAGGAGAGACTGCTCGGCGGGAAACGGCACGAGGAGACCCCCTATCAGGGTCCCACCTGGGCCCCGGGCCCACCCTCCTCAGCCCCCCAACACATAGCAGAAGCAGGCAGACAGAGAAGGGAAGGGTGTCCAGGCAGAGGGAACCCACGCCAGCAAAAATACGAAGACGAGAGATCACGTAAAGGAAAGGGCTCAGACTTCATCCTTTATCCGAGTAGCAGGGGGCCCTGCCGGGCAGGGTCTGGGATGGGAGTGACCAAGTCCCCTCTGCGTGCCACAAAGGTCCCTGAGCAGAAACAGGACACAGGCTGCCAAGTGACACGCAGGCTTCTGCGGTCAGAGTGGTGATGAGCGGACACCCGGCGGAGGCTCCCAAATGTTGACCCTGTGACGTCCAGAAGTACATGAGTGTGTGGTGGTCTCACCTCACCTGAGACCTCTGGACTCGTGGGGGCTTCATTTCACCCGCCCCAGCCGGGGGACACTGTGGCCCCTCCATAAACACAGACGGACCCAGTGATGAACCTGTCACTGCCAGCGCAATCAGAGGAGCCTGTCAGAGTGAGGGCGTCAGGGGCTCCCCATCTGCGCCCCGGTCCAGCCAAACCACCCCTGCTCCCACCTCGGTGCCTCTGCCACGGCTGTTGCCCCCTGCCTGGAAAGCTGTCTCCTCCTGTCCGGTCAGCTCTTTCCTCAAGTCACCCAGATAGATGTTCCCTTCTCCAGGAAGCCTCTCTTGACCCCAGGGCTAGGTGCTGGCCTCTTCTGGCCCTGGGTGCTGACCGCACCCCAGGACTGATCCCCTGGGTGGGGTCACTTTGCATCTGTACACCTTGGGGTCCAGGACCAAGCCCCTGAAGGGCAAGGCCACATCTGGCCACCAAAGGTGCCCATGACAAGTAGGGGGTTCCGAAACTATGAGTAGAGAGGAAATGAGGTTTGAGGAGAGGGAGAGGTGATGAGTGCAGGGACCCCCTTGGCTGGGAATCCTCACTGGCAGCCGGGAGCCCCCAGAGGGGCCAGGCAGAACTGCCTCCCTCCAAATACACAAAGCCGCGGCACCAAGGCCAGAACACAACCCATGAAAACCTGGGTCCTGGCGAGACATCAGCACCCCAGCCCATCTCTGCTGTCCCCTCCTCCCAAAATACCCGGGACAGTGGCTTTTCCCTCCCACTGCTCCTGGGGCCCCAGAGAACAAACGCTCACATCTACTGTGCTAACACAGGCTCCACAGCCTGGTACTAACTGCTCCCATTGGTCAGATGAGGAAACTGAGGCCCAAACACCTGTCTTGGTCCTTTGCCCATGGAAAAAGCAACTCTTGGTACAGGGGCTCCCAAAGGGACTGGGACCAACCATGACTATTTCCACCTCACACCCAGCCCTCTTGGGCTCATCTTTTCTTTCCAAAACCAGGATCTGATCATATCAGGCCCCTGCTCAAGTGACCTCGTGGCTCTAACTGCCTCTGGGACCACACCCAAACTCCTGGTCTTCCAACCCCTCTGGGGCTGGCAACATGAACTTTCCGGTGTCTTCTCCATCGCTTTACTCGTTGCAGCCGAGCGTCTTCCTTCCCTCAAATGCTGGGTGCGCTCCCCCACCTCTGAGCCTCTGTGCCCACCTGCTTCCCTCCCTGCAGTGTTGCCCACCCCCCTCGCCCACCGCCTCCACTGCCAAGGGGACTCTGACCCAGCCTCAAGGTATCAAAGACCCCCACGCCCTTGACAGTCTTCCCAGACCCCCCAGTCCCAGGGAGCCCTGGTGACACTGTCTGCCCGCCCCCTCAGCCCACTGAGCTGAGTGCTCTCACGCCTGGCCCGGCCTGACTCACCCACCTCTGCCTAACCGCCCCCGCCCTCCCTCTGCACACCTTCGGCATTTGCTGAGTGAGCACATTTTCTCATTTAGCCACAGAGCACGCCCAGCTCTAATGCCAGCAGTTCAGCCCAGAGCCCTTGTGTGGAAATCGCCACAATGAAGGTGGCAGTATTTCACCTCGCCCAGAAATCTACTGCAACTTCTCAAGTCTCACCAGAATGTGTGTGTGTGTGTGCGCGCATGCACGTGTGTGTCTGTGTCTGTGTGTGTTAGGGGGCAGTGCTGGGTGACAGAGCCTTGATAGAAACTGAGAGGACAGAAATTTTCCTCTTCTTCCAAATGTGTCCAGCGCATCAAGCTCACCCAGACCCTTCCCCTCCCTGACTCCTGGCCACCTCATTGGCCCTTCATCACTCTGCGAGGTGGGTGGGCAGGGAAACAATGTCCCCATTTCATGGAGGTGGAAACTGAGGGTTGGAGAGGCCAAGAGACCCATGGGGAATGTGCGAAGCCACGCTGTTGGAATGAAAGGCTCTGCTTTCTCCTCCCTGTCGGGCCCAGGCTGGAAACGGGGTGCTGGACGCACCCGTGGAGCACCCAGTGAGGGGGTTTCTATGGGCCTTTCCCACCTGGAGGTGCAGGAGGAACTGAGTGGGCACAGGGTGACCCCTCCTCCCAGACCTGAAGAGAAAAACGGCAGCAAGCCAGCGGGGCCCAATTAAGTGTCTGGCTCCAAAGACACCCAGAAGCCAAGAGGAGTCAGATCCCACTAGGGCCCGGGCATAGCAGTGCCCGCCCATCCCCTGGAAGCCCAGTTGGCCTCATTCCCAGAGCCCCACGGGGCAGGCAGGCCCAGGCAGCCTGGGCCCCACACTGGAAGCCCCTACCAGTCCCAGCACAGGGCATGTGCCAGGGGAGGTTTGGGCCCTGACCTTCCCCACACCGCCCCCACCAGCCCCAGCCCGCTTACCTGCCAGAGGCCGGGGCCATGGCTACAGGCCCTGCTGGGGCATCCCAGGCCCCACCCTGCTTACCAGGCCTGATTTGCATATGCTAATTAGCTGCACATCCCTTGCTCCCCTTGCCAGCTTGTTTGGGGAACGGCTGGATCCGGCTATACCTGTACCGTGCTGATGTCACGCTGAGCTATTTCCAGCCTGGTTGCCATGGAAACCACAAGGCCTCAGCTCCAGTTAGGAGTTCAATATATAATTTACTTACTCCCCCACCCCCCGGCCCCACCCCAAAGAGACTGGGGCGTACGGGGAATGATCGGCTAAAATATACAATAACACCCTCCACCTCCCTTGGCCTGTGAGGGGAGAAAAGGGAAGGAGGAGGGGCAATGTGGCACCATGGAATGGTAAATCCATTCGGGAAGAAGGGGGATGGCAGGGAAGAGAGAAGAGCTTGCCTCATTAAGAGGAAAAGCAGAGGCTGGCATTTGGGGATGATTCCGCAGAGTGGGCTTGGCCTGGCAGATGGAGCCTCTGCCCAGTGGCCCCCGGCACTGTCAGGCCCAGCCTTCATCACAGGCCTCGGCTGAGGCATGACTCCCGGCTGAGCCACAGGCCTGCAGGCGACCAGCCTCACTATGAGAACCCAAGGCTTTGGGGGGCACTGCTGTCTCGGTGTTGCCAGGGCCTGCTGTTCAGGAGCTTCCCGAGAAAGGGGCATCGGCCACCTCCAGGCCTGAATGTACAGGATAACCTGGAGCTATTGTGTGGCTAGCTGGGGCCATGAAATCAGCCAGGGGTGGCACTTGACCAGCAAGGTACAGGCCCCTGCCATTCCCCTGGCCTGAGGTCCAGCCAGCTCTGTTCTGCAGGCATTCACTGACATCAGCTCCATGCCATGCCCTGTGAGGAACACTGGGGGCACGGGAAAGCTGGGACACAGTCCCACAAGCAGGGAGCCCCCAGACTGGGTGGAGGATGGATCACAGCACCAACAAGGTCCATATTGAGTGACACAAGCACACGGCTATGGGGACAGCCAGTTGGCGTGTGATCTTTGGGGACTAAGTCAGGGAAGGCTTCCTGGAGGAGGTGCTGCCCTAAGCTGAGACTTAAAGGGTGAGGCCTTGTCTAGGGGGGAGGGCATTCCAGGCAGCAAGCACAGCAGACACGAAGACCATCATGGATGGTCCTCGAGCCCTGACCTTGTGCCCCACAGACAGGAAGACCTGAGAGCTGGGTCTACCTACCAGTGCTCCAAGCTCAAGTTACTCCAGCCCACTCCTGCCTGGGCAGTCATGGAAGGATAACGGGGGCCTCGCTGTGTGTGTGTAGAGGAGGACAGGGGGCCCAGTGCCAGGTCTCTCTCTCTCTCCTTTGCACTCTGGGTCTGGCCGTGTTAGGGCCCAGAGGAGCTCTGAGCAAGTCACTTCCCTTTCTGACCTTCAATCCCTTCCCTATAAAACGAGGAAACTCCCATGCACCCCAATGTTTACAGCAGCATTATTCCCAACAGCCAAGATAAGGATGCAACCTACGTGACTGTCTACAGATGAGTGGATAAAAAAGATGTGCTGTACGTACGTGTGTCTGTGTATATACATGTTATAATATACAATGGAATATTACTCAGCCATAAGAAAGAATGAAAATTCGCCATCTGCAACAACACGGATGGACTTGGAGGGTACTGTGCTTCGTGAAGTAAGTTAGAGAAAGACAGATGCTGTACGGCATCACTTATACGTGGAATCCAAAAGATAAATTAGTGAATGTAACATAAAAGAGACAGGCTCACATACACACAAAACGGGGACATAATTTGAGCCCAGAGAATGAAATGAGACAGCAGGGGGTCAATAAGCAGAGTTCTAGTTTTCCGCCAGCGTCCGAACATTAAAACCGTTGCATCTAGTTCTCCTGAGTATCAGGATTCCCATTTTCTGGATGAAGAAACCGAGGCAGGGATAGACACCTGAATAGAGCATCAGGGCTGGGCTCTGAGCCCTTCCTCACACCTGGCAGAGGCAGACAAGGGAGTTGGCCGAGAAGTCCCGGTTTTCTGATGCCCAGAACAGGGCTGCAGTGCGGCTGAGCAACGGGGCTCCCCACGCCGAGCCTTTCCGGGGAAGCCTGCCTCTCCTCCCGACCCCAGCCGTCCCAGGAATTTCCCTCCTGCTCCTCTTGCCCCACAGGGAGCCTGAGATCCTGCCCTACGCCCCCTCTGCCCTTCCTCACTGCTGCCTTGATTCAAGAATAAGACAAGGGAGCACAGAGAGTTCCCAGTTCGTCCAGATCAAGCCCCTCAACTTCACCCTCCCCTCTTCCATCCTCACCCTCAGTCACTCGGCTCCAGCCACGCTGGCCCTCTGGCCGCCCCTCTCTCTCACTAACCATGTGCTGGCCCCCGGGCCTTTGCATGTACTGTCCCACCCCTTTGAAATGTCCTTTTCATCTCCCTCAGCTCTGATGCACCCCAGAATGCTGCGGCATAGAGCAGTGAGAACACAGATGATGGAGCCAGAAAGCCTTCAGTTGATGCCAGCCTTGCCACTCAGGAGCTGTTGACCTTGGGCACCGTCTGCAAAATGGGCACAATGGCCCTCCTGGCCTTGTTGGGCGGCTGGATGAGTTGCCGCGTGCAGAGCAGGCCTTGGTTGGCACGGTCAGCTACTTCTACGTGGCCACCTCAGAGCCACTGTGCTGGTTCCCAACCCCCTTCGCGTCTCTTCCTCTCTCCCCAGCCCCCAAGTGACCGCCCCCGCCCTCAGGCCCCACTCCCACCGCCCATCGGGCTTTCCTTCGCCCTCAAGGGCGTCTCATCCCCAGCACCACCTGTCAGGCCAATATCCATCACCCGGCAGACCGCCTCGGGAAGACAGGACTGCCGGCTGTGTGTCTGCTGTGTCTCCAGGCTGGGTGTGCAACAGGTGCTCGGCATGTGTCGGGGGATGAAGGAGAGGAGGGACACGCTTGGGCGTAAAGCAGGAGGGACACGTGACCCACAGGCCTCACCCGGGCTCCAGAGCCCCTTCTAACGGGGATCCTGAGTTCCCCAAACTCACGGCGCGATCTGCCTCTTTTGGCGGGGCAGACTCCAGACTGTGAGCACCTGGCTGGCAGAGCACCCTCTCATGGGGGCTCACGAGGCACCACCGGTCAGGCCCGAGGACCAGCCATGCTCACAGCTGTGTTTGTTCACGTACACGGCCGTTCCCACTCCCCCACCACCCCAGGAATGTACACACAGCCTCCCAGGAAACTGCAAAAAATGAGTTAATATAACATGATGGCTGAGAATTTAAATACACAGGAGTCAGGCAACGCAGACTTACAGTTCCCCAAGCAACTGTAAAAACCGCACAAGCAATTCAGGAGCGAGGGCCCAGAATGGATTTAAGGCCTTCTGGTTCAGAGGCAGACCGGGGACTGCCGCGCCCTGACCTGAAGGTGACGGACGGAGGCTTCGGACAGATGATCCTTCAGGGCACAAGAGGGCACCGGGTGCCAGGGACATGCAGCTCAGGCCACGTGGCTCATTGGACACAGCCCCCTGGGGGATACCCAGGAGGTATCAACAGGGGCTGAGAGGAAGACCACATGGCCCTCTGAGCTGGGCTCCCCGTCTCCCCCAGCTCTGATGCACCCCAGCTTCGAAGGCCAGAGCACCCTAAGGACTCAGGTCCCACGTGCAGTCTGACACCCTGACACCCTCGTGCCCTCCGTTTGCAGAGGCAGGCCCCGCAGGGCAGCTCCCCTGGCCTCTCGTCCCCTCTTCAGCAAAACAGATCCCTGTCTATAACGACTGGTTCAAAGCAACAGGCTTTGGGGTCCTGCTGCGTTTACACCCCCACCTCCCCACCCCCACTTCAGGGCCTGGTGACCTCGGGCCCAGGGCCGGCTCAGAGTGCGTGCTTCCTCGTGCAAACGAGGGCACTCACACTTGCCTCATAGGACATGTGGATGAATTCACACACGTAAGACATTCACAATGCCCAGCACGTAGCAAGTGCTCGATAAATACAAGCAATTATTATTGCTATCATTATCGTTTCGCCTTCCAATTCAAACAGGATCTGAGGGTGCGCTGCAACTAGAGAGCCCGCACATCGCAACAAAGACTCGGCGCAGCCAAAAAATTTTTTTTAATTTAAAAAAAGAATCCGAGGAATTACAAAACCCAGAGAATGGCACCTAAAGTGAGGGAAATGGAGTAAAGAACTCAGTCATCCACTCAGTAAAGGCTACTGAGGGCGGCCACTACGGAAAACTGCGGACGTTCCTCAGAAAACGAAACAGAACTACCTCACGACCCGGCAGTCCCGCTCCTGGGCAGGGGCCCGGGCAAGCTGTAGTCCAGAAAGATACCTGCACCCCCGTTCACGACAGCACTACCGTTGCTGCTGCTCGGCGGCTCACTCGTGTCCAACGCTCTGCGACCCCATGGACTGCAGCACGCCAGGCCTCCCTGTCCCTCACCATCTCCAGAGCTCGCCCAAACTCACGTCCATGGAGTCGGTGATGCCATCCAGCCATCTCATCCTCTGTCGCCCCCTCCTCCCCCTGCCCTCAGTCTTTCCCAGCAGCACTGTTCACAACAGCCAAGACATGGAGACAACCTCGGTGTCCAGTGATGGATGAATGGGCAGAGGAGAAGCATGCACCATGGAACATTACTCAGCCATAAGAAGGGAGAAATAATGCTATCCGCACGCAGCAGCATGGACGGAAGTAAAGATCATACTAAGAAAGAAAGAGAAAGGCACACACCATGTGATATCATTTATATGGAATCTGAAATATGCATAAATGAACCTCTCTAGAAAACAGAAATAGAGGCAGAGAGACAGAGAACAGAGCTGCAGTTGCCAAGCGGGAGACACTGTGGAAGGGAAGGCCTGGGAGCCTGTGATTAGCAGATGCAAACTGTTTTCTGTGGGATGGATCAACAACACCCTACTACATAGCATGGGGAACTATATTCAATATCCTGCGATAAACCAAAATGGAAAAGGATATTAAGAAAAAGAAAGCATGTATGTGTGTAACTGAGTCACTTTGCTGTTAGCACAGATGGGCACAACCCTGTCAATCAACTGTCTGGTGTGCGTGCTGTCGTGCCTGACTCTGCGGCCCCCTGGACTGTAGCCCGCCAGTCTCCTCTGTCCACTGGATTCTCCAGGCAAGACTCCTGGAGCGGGTTGCCCATTCCTACACCAGGGGACCTTCCCAACAAGGGATTGGACCCGCACCTCTTGCACTGCAGGCGGATTCTTTACCACTGGGCCACCTCATCAACTATACTCCAGTTAAAAAAAATAGTGATTGAGGGCTTCGTGTCTGTCGGGCTGCATTCTGGGCACTGAGGGGCAGCTGTGAACACTCAGATACACAAGACGACCCTGGGGGAAGTGAGTCCCAGTACACAACACGTGTCCTCTCGAGACTGGCTGCAGACCTGGCTGGCCGGGGCAGTGGGGGTGGTGGTGGTGCGCAGCAGCCATCACCCACAGAGGGAGGGAGAGGAGGTGTCAGAGCGACAGCAAGCCCTTTGCTTGATCATGACATCAAACGTCCAGGGAGCGTCCAGGGTCTCCCTGGGTAGGAGGCAGGGAGGGACTTCCCCCGCAAGACAGGGCCTGTTCTGGGCCTGGAAATGCTGGGCAGAGGTAAGGACAGACATTCATTCCTTCCCTGGAGAAGTGTTGGTTCAGCACAGAGCACGTGAGCAGCAGAAAGGTTCCTAATACGCCACTGTTGAGTGAATAAATGAATGGGGGAGTGAATGAATGAATGGGAGGCGGAGTGAATGCGTTCTGAGTCTCGATTCGGATCGCTCATCCAGCTCAATTTTCTCTGGCCTCTAGTTCAGAGGCTGAACTCTCCACTGAATGAGCCAACCAAGGACATCTGAGCTCCAGGACCCCAGTCCAGGAGCTTCATGGGAGGCTGGGGGCAGGAAAGGAGGGGCCAGCACGTGGGGGCCCCTCGGACTAGAGCAGCTGGGTTGGCAGGAGAGGAGGGGCCAGCACGTGGGGGCCCCTCGGACTAGAGCAGCTGGGTTCTGAGGAGCTCAGTCAGTCAGGGGTGACCTCTTGGAGGAGGTGACGGCTGAGCTGAAACCTGCACAAATCTGGAGTCAGAGCCTTCCTGCAGGGGAGCCTGGAGGCAGGAATAAGCCTGACATGATGGAGGGAGAGGAGAGGCAGGCGAGGTGAGCACGGAGCAAGGTGCGCTGGTGGGTGAGAGCAGACCAGGCCTCCTGCTCCAGCCAGCCGGTGCAGCCGTTTTCTTCACAGAGGCACAAACACAGCGGGCTCCGTGGTTCAGAGCACAGAAACCTGGAGCCAGGGCCTGGGTTCAAATCCAGCCCTGAGCTTCAGTTTCCTCATCTGTAAAATGGGGATGGCAACTCTAGCAACGTCAGGAGGCTGATGTGAGGATGAAATGCATCGAGGTGCTTCTGAGCAGACGCGGCAGGAGGTGCTCTCAGTATTATTGTTATTATTATTACGGGAAGGGGCAGGGACCAAGGAAAATGAGGAGGACGTGGGAGGGAGGAGGACAAATTAGCAACGGTAACAAGTAAACACTAATTAATTTCACCAGGCCTGATAAGGAGCTGAGAGAAATGGAAGTCGCGAGACAAAGTGTAGTGGTAACAGAAAATAGTCTACAACTGAGAAAATCACCACCATTTGTTCTGAATCGCGTGGTTTGCTAATGTCCTTTCACGGCCATTGGCTGGGTGATCTCCCGGCCACTGGGAGAGTACTATTATCCCCATTTTCCAGGTGAGGACACCAAGGCCTAGAGAGGCCCAAAGGCAGGTTCAAGGTCCCCAGCATGTTCGTGGATGAGGTGAGAACAGAATCCCAGCCTGGTCCTCTGTGTCCCAGGCTCTGCAAGGGCTGGACTCAGAAACAACTGCTGAGCGAAGAAATGAACAAATGGGCAGTGAGCACGAGTCAGACCTACACTGGCAGCCCCTGCTCCAGGCACGGCCCCCTGCCGCCAGGCCCCGCGGCCGAGCCTCCCTGACGAGCGTTGTCCTCCTCCTCCCCGCTGGGCACGGACATGAAGCCAACAGGTGTCACTGCCCCCATCTCTGGGCTCTGTCGGCTGCTGTAGGTACAGGACCGGGCAAAGGGGTGTTCCCCACCCCAGGGGCCCAGGAGGGCAGCAGTCACTCCCGGGCTGGCCTCACGAGGGAAAACCTCCAGGAAAAAGGCCCCCAACGTGTCCCCTCCTGCCTCCTGGCCCCTTGTCAGACTCTATTCTCTCACTTCACCAAGCAGAGGCCCTGGGACCAGCCCATCTGATGGCCCCAGCAACACCACTATTTCCTGCTGACCCTGGGCATCACCAGGAGACAGGGCCTGGCACCAATCCTAAACACTCGTGGCAGCAAGTCGCGCTGGCTGGGATGGGTGTGCAGGGGGTGCCAAAGTAGGGGGGGGAGGGCTGAAGGTTTCATTCAATTCTGCTGCTGTCCGAGCAGTGCCACAGGCTGGGAAACCCTGCCAGGAGTCTTGGTGGGGGGCAGGACACCACGATCCTGCCCTCAAGGAGCTCACACTCCAGATGGGAGGCAAAGCTGGGCACAGGTGACCTCAGCAAGGGGCTTGCACTGGAGAAGAGGGCCTCGAAACTAGGAGAGAGAACGCTCACCTGCCAGGGCTTTGAGGAGAAGCTGCGGCAGAACCGAGATGACCCTGAACAGAGAAGAGGGCGATCCCGGCAGGAGGAACAGCAGGACCCAGGCCGAGGCCTGACAGCTTGTGGTGGGAAGTAGAGGCCACTGGGTGCAGGGTGCCACATTCAGAGTCCCAGTCCTCTTTTCTAAAACTAATTTATTTGGCTGTGTGGGGTCTCAGTTTCGGCACACAGGGTCTTCGATCTTCGTTGTGGCATGTGGGATCTAGTTCCCTGACCAGGGGATCGAACCCAGGTCCCCTTGCTTTGGGACCGTGGAGTCTTAGCCACTGGACCACCAGGGAAGTCCCCAGAGTCCCAAGGTTGCCCCTTACTGCCTGGGAGGTGGCGGGTGGGGCTTGCGAGCCTCAGTCTCTCAGGTTGAAAGTGGCAATCTCCCTCGCAGCGGTGCTGGGGGGGCGGGTGGTGGCAGTCAGATGCACCGAAGGGCCAGGGGCTGCTGCAACCGCCAGCCGTGAGATTAACCCACTTGGTGCCCGGCCGGTGATGCCACAGGATAGCAGTCATGGTGCATCACCCAGCCTCCCTCCAGGGCCAACGGGAGGGTCCCCAGTTGCCAAGGCTACTTCATTGCTGGGGCTTCACAGCTGTGTCCCCCCACCCCCAAGGCATGCCCTCTCCCCGGGGGCACTGCAACCAGGGATCTGTCACCGCAGCTCTGCAGGACCACCCCAGCTCTGGAGCACGCACGGGGTCCAGAGGCCTCTGCTGTGACTGCCTCGCAGCCCAGCTGCACCCCGTGCCCCCAGCAAGCGCTGTCCTGAGAGTGCGCCTGGCAAGCCTCCCACACAGATGCCCCTAAGTCTTTCTGGTGATGCCAAACTGTGGCATGTCCCTCCCCCTCCCCGGGGCCCAAGGCAGCACATCCGGCAGATGTGAATCATGACAGCTCTGCCACTGCGGATTCTGTAGCCTTGCCTCGGACACATCTTAACACGTGCATCGGACACACTGCTCTCAGTCGGGTGGGCACTGGTGCCCTGCTGGCCAGTGCCAGGAGAAGGGATGTCACTGCACCCCAGCACAGTCTGGTGAAGGAGCACTGGATTCAGGGCGTCAGGCAGCTGGCAGCAACCCCAGCTGGGCTGCCCCAGGTCCACCCTTCACCCCTCTGGGCCTCAGTTTCCCCATCTGTAAAAGCACCACGGACTAAGCCTGTAAGTTGGCAGAGAGCAGCCACATTCACTCTCTCAGGTGGCCTTCCCAGACCTCACTGGCCTCGCTCACCTTCTACACAGGAGCCCAGAGAAGGCACGTGACCCACCCAACATCACACGGCCAGGTGCCCCCAGAACTGTAGCTCTGGGCACAGCTGGCCCTGCTCTGTCCACCAGTGGTCACCCAGCCATTCAGTCTGTCCTTCAACGAACACTTACCAAGTGTCTTTTCTGGGGAGGAAAGGCCATGTCTTTCTCCACAGGCTGGAACGAATCCCCATGGCCTCAGATCAGGAAGAGGACAGAAATGAACGTATTAATTGACTGCTCTTTGCCAGCTGCATGAGGCAAGAGGCACTGTCTCAACTTAGAGGCAAGGGGTGGGGGCACAGAACGGTAGCAGAGCCAACCTGGGGTTCACCCTGCATCTGCCTCCAAGGCCGGCACTGCAGCAGTGGGCCCGGGGGCACGGCGAGTGAGAACACTGCCGGATGCAGCCTCTCCTGACGCTGTCTTCAGGCACAGAGACATCCTGTGCTGAAGGACCAGAAGTGGGGAGTGGTGGGCACCTGCCACGGCCCTTAGAAGACTCTGCTCGAGGGAGGGAGCCTCTGACCTTGGCCATGAACTCACTCTTCCCCTATGTGTCAGGAAGATGAAAGCCAAAGGTAGGGGCACAGCAACCTTCATAGGGTGAGTGGGAGTCCTGGGAAATGAGGGAGTGAGGAGGGCTCATTCATTTCCTGGGTGGGACCCTCAGGACCGGGGCACGGAGGGGTGGTACCTCACACACATTCCCACACTGAGTCCTCACACCCAGGCTTTGATGGGGGCAGTGAGCCCATTTTATAGATGGGGAAACAGAGGTATCTTCCTAACCCAAGAGAACATGTAGAGAAGTCGTGAAGCTGGGCTGAGAACCCTGAGCTTCTAGACAAGGCTATAAGGACTCTCTGGATTCAGACTCTAATAAAAGCACAGGTGTGACATCTGACTTGATCACTTCCCAGCCTAAACTAACCCCCTGGGGGTCCTGCCTCGTAAGGTGCCACATCCCTGCCCCCAGATCTTGTATTTTAAGGTTCCCAACTTGTTGTTGTTGCTGTTAATTATTGATTTAGTTGCACCAGATCTTAGTTGCAGCATAAGAGATCTTCCATCTTCATTGAGGCATGTGGGATCTTTAGTTGTAGCTTGCAAACTTCTGGTGGTGGCATGTGGGATCTTGTTCCCTGACCAGGGATGGAACTTGGCCCCCTGCATCAGGGATGCAGAGTCTTAGGCACTGGACCACCTGGGAAATCCCCTCTTCTCCCAGATTTTCTTGCTCCAGCTACACACGCAGCCTTTCACTTCCTCCGCTGTATGGCACTCCCTACCACGGGGCCTTTGCACAGGATTTCCCTCAGCATGATACACTGGTCCCTGCTCCTACTCATTAAATTGCTATCTCTTCCATGATAACTCTGGGCCCCCTCCTTCAGGAAGCCTCCCTGATCTCCCTGTCTTTGAAACTCTTGTTTCTACAGTTGTGTTATGTTTATGTCTGTGAGCATCCAGTTTGCCATTACTGTTGCTGGGTCAGACTCTACCCTCTCTTAGCTGAACTAACGCTCCTCTCCCCCACCCTCCTGGGATCAGCCTGGAGAGGCTACCAGCTGTTCCCTTGGCAGGAAGACCACACCTCCGCCTGCTCTGCCCACCTGTTCCCTCCAGCCCAGTGCAGAGCTCAGTTCTCCAGGACCTGATTCTTAGCAAATGACCAAGGAATCCTGGGAAGGCAGGTGTCCTGGAGCCTTGGCCTCCCTGAGGGGTGTCTCGGAGGCTTCCCCAAGGCAGGACAGGGTGGGAACCTTCAGGATCCATGCACCTGATGGCCCCGAGGCCCATTGCTCAGCAAGGGTGTTGAGGGGGAGGCAACTCGGCCCCGAGACCCCAGAAGCACTCAACCCCCAGGGTACAGGCCCTTTCTCAAGCACAGCATCCTCCCACAACCCACCTTGGTCGCCTGTCCAGCCCCCTTTCTTACCCGCAGGCTTCTGGTCACAAGCCCAATCCTTAGCTTCAGACCGCCCAGGATCAAACCTGGGCAGTCCCTGGCTTTGTGTCCCTGGGCAAATCATTTAAGCTCTGGGCCTGTCCACATGTGTGAAATGAGAAGAGGGACCATACTAGCTTACCGGGCTGTGGGTCGGGGTCAAGAGGACGACATATGTGAAATGTTTAACGTGGGCCCAGCTCAAGGCAAGGGTCCGACACACACGCCTTCGGGGGCATCACCATTCATTCTTGCCAAACTCATTCGCTGCGGCCTGTTCCCGAGCCTGGAGGAAGTGCCTGAAGGGCACACCGTGTGGGAAAGGAACACGAGTGCAGGCTCGGGGATGAGGATCCACGAGTTTCCCCGTGGTCTTCGCCAGCGCTCACCTCCCTGCCTACCGTTCGTGAGACCTGAGATGCCCGGGAGCCCGGGCCAGGCTGGGGCCCAGTCTATCCACACCTGCATCCCACCAACCTCTGCCAACCCTGGGCTCATGCCACATCCCGCCTTGGGTACCCTCACCTCCCTCCATCTCTCTCTGAGCCAGGGCAGAGGCCCGGCAGAGTCTCCCGGGGGGCAAGAGGCGATGAATCTGATAAATCCATTCTCCTCCAGAGCCACTGCCGCCCCAGGCAGGCGGCAGCGACAGCAGCCGTCACGCCGCCGCGCAGCAGCGATAAGGAGGGAGCAAAGCGGTGGGAATTCCTCCTTCCCTGCAGTGAGGCCAGAAACCAGCCCTTCATCCCAGCTCTCAGGCTGCTCACGTCTGCCCGGCGGTGGGGCTGGGCGCCTGTGGAGTCTGGGTCACACCTGCTCGGACCAGGGCCATGCAGATCCCAGGGCCCCAGGCGCCCCTCTCCAGGAGGAAAAGGCTGTGGCCACTGAAGGCAGAGTAAGAAGGGTGGGGGAAGGCGCTGGGCCAGGATGTGGGCTGGATGCGGCGGAAGCAGGGAGCCAGGGACGTTGGGGGTTGCGGGGAGACAGGGTCAGGACGGAAAGTGGGTCCAGGATGGTCGTCGCAGACACAAGCCGGAAAGCCACCCAGGAGTACACCACAGGGATGCAGGAGGGCAGAGAAGGGGCCTGGCTGCTGCTGAGGGCAGAGAGAGCTGGGAAGCAGCCAGGCGCGGGCCATGCGGGAGGCCAGCATCCCCCCTGCCTACACTCACCTGCCTGCTCCCCCATTCCACAATCCAAGCAAGGGTAGCCTCAAGCTACTTGGAAAATAGTTCCAGGGGTGCTGTTTCTCTATGAGTGGGCTTCCATACACACTATAAATGTTTAATATGGGACTTAGCAATTTTCCTTTATAGTTAGGAAAAATTGTTATGCCCAAATTCTTAAAGAAAAAAATTTTTTGAGTTTACAATTCAACATTTTAAACAGATTCAATCAAAAGCCATAGTGAAGAGATAGGTTGCTAGATGTAGGAGAAAGGGTAGGCTCAGGAGCCACAAGGCTCAATTACAGGTCCTGGCCCAGAGCGTCAGGAGACCCACTCACCATTCAGTGGAGGCCCCAGGCTGCCTGCCCTGCTCTGCTGTGCAAGGCTTCAAGCCCTGGACAGGGTCCCAGGCCCCAGTGCAGCCCCCTCCTCATCCAGTGCTCATGTGGACTCTAACCCACGCTGAGCTGACAGATCCCAGTCCAGGCCCTCTTGGGGGATCCCCAAGTAGACCTGAGGCTGCAGAGGCCTGCAGGGTACCACACCCCCATGCTGTGGGCCTCAGTGTTCCCACCTGTAACACAGGACTGTGATCCTTTCTTCCAAGGTGGTCAGAACAGTTCAATGAGGGGTGAACTTGCCCAGCAGAGGGCACGGACTGAGGCCTTTCCCCAGGAAGCACTGACACCTTTAGCCAGTTTCAGAGGGTGCTCGCATTCCTCCACACTCTCTCCCTTCTACCTCAGGGGCTTTGCACAGGCTGTTCATCCTACCGGGAACACTCTTCCCTGTGTTGCTCTCTCCTCTGGGTTTTCTGGGCCCAGTTGCGACCTCTCCTGGGAAGCCCTCCCTGGCTCCCCAGATGGGGTCCAGGTCCCGTGAGTCCTTCCCACTGCGATCAAACGCCATGAAGATGGCATGGTGGCTGGCTTGCCCACCTCTGTGTGTTCCCGTCAGTGTTCGCTGGATGAATGAGTGAAATCCAGTGACAATCACCCAGACCTTCAGTGACAACACAGGGCCATCGGGGTGATGGGGCCTGTCTTGAGGGCTGTGGGTGCCTGACGAGGTCTCTGACTCAGTATTGAGGGGTCTGAGAAAAATTCCTGGAGGTGACTCATCAGCTGGAACTCTTGAAACTTCAAGCTGCCAGGAGCACCCACTTTACAGATGGGGCAACTGAGGACAAGAATCAGGGGGATGCCACTGACTGACTGAGGCTCCGACAGTCCCCCACCCCTGGGTGGCCCATCCCACTCCCCAGGGACTGCTCCACAGCCCATCCGGGGCCACTGCCTCTTCTCCAGGTCATCCCGATGGCAGGGCCACTCGTGGCTCGGGTGGCGCGGGGCGCGTCTGCACGGCTGAGTTGGGCAGCTGGCAGCAGCGCGGCTCCGAACCAGCTGTTTGGATGACAAACTGCGTTCAAGCTTCATTAGGGTAATCACGGGCTCCCCTCCTGGCAGCGCCGCGGAGCGCGACTGTCAACCTGAACTAATCAAACCCGGCCCCAGGACACCCGCCCGCCTGGCTGACAAGCCACTAAGCCGCTGAGCCACCTCGCACGCTGCGCGTTTCCCGCCTGGCTCCCAGCGGAGGCTGGTCCAGCCGGGCCCTGGGGCAGGCTGGCCTCACAGAAACCTGCCCCGTGCTTCCCAAGATCTCGAGACCCTCAGAGGCCCCAGCAGGGTGGGACGACGGTCACCGTCACGCCCAGGTTTTTACAGCCAGGGAAACTGCGCTCATGAAGGGAAGGCCACGCAGCTGTGCAACCAGGCTCACACGCCGGCCCACATCACCTACTGCCTTCCACCTGGGCACCCTCACGCTTTCCTTCCCCGCCAGGCCCAGCAGGCCAAGCTGGAGTTCAGAGTTTGGGGGGAGAGGGGGCCACGTGGCCTTGGCAAGGCCCTCAGTGGACGTGGGCCTTGAGCCTTACACCCCAGCAGGGACATCAGGGGCTCTGGTGACGCAGGTGTGGAAAGCATCCTGCCAGGCACTGGGGCCAGCACTGGAGCAGGCAGCTGTCTGGGACAGGACCTGCCCCGTAGCCTGCAGTCACCGCCCTGCTCAGCTGCGCTGCCCTCAGCATTGCCAACCAAAACCAGCCCCCTGTCCCCCAGTCTCAGAATCAGAGCTTGGCTGGAAGGTGCAGGCCTGGGGCCTTCCTCTGACAACTGAGGAAACTGAGGCCCAGAGAGGCAGGAACAGACACGATGGAGTGCAGTGCAAAGAGGACGGGCTTCAGAGGCAGATGGACCTTCATTCATCTATTCACCCATTCAACAAACCCTCGCCAAGAGGCTGCAGTACGGCAGGCACTCCGTATTTGCTGAACGAACAGATGACGAGAAGGCTGGGAGAGTGAGTCAATGAACAGCACCAGGGACGCAGCCGTGAACCACAAACACCATCCCTGCCTCCTGGAGCTGACAGTCTAGCTGGGGGAAGCAGATGCTTAACTGACAGTTAATTACAAGTGACACGGACAGCGAAGAAAGAGCAAGAACTGGCCTCATGACGTCCAGCAGGAGGAGCCAGCCTGGTCGGGGGGAACCCAGGCAGGCAAGCTGGAGGAGGTGATGCTCCTGGTGGGACGCTGGAAGGAAGCTGAGGGCGGACAGGAGGAAGGAACAGCACGTGCAAAGTCCCTGAGATAGGAAGCAGCAGAGGGGCTTTTGAGGATGAAAGGCCCATCCATCTATGAGGCTAGGAGGGCAGGGATGGGATCGGGAGCCGCCACGAGGAAGATGTGGGGGAGGATTTGGGTCTTTCTTTCAAGGGTGATGGGAGCCACTGGAGGGCGGTGAGCAGGGGTGAATCTCTGGGTGCCGTGGGCAGAGTCAGTGGGAGGGTTCAAATCCCAGTTCTGCTAACCTTCTGCTAGATCAACGGCCGGATGACTCGCCCAGATGCCACACTGAGCTTGAGAGGCAGACACAGCAAGGACATGCTGTGATCTGTGTACGTGATGAGCAGAGAGGGACAAAGCCAGCCTCCACCATTTACGCCAGGTGGGCGGCGTCAGTAGCCGGTGGGCGATGACTGACGGGGGTGTGAGAGAGCTTCCCAGGGGGTGCTTGGAAGGTCCCAGGTCTGAACCTGGGTGGGGGTTCAAGGCTACACGTGTGTGCGTGCAAGTCTATCCCTCTGTACACCTAGGATCTATACGCTCTCCTGTATGAACCCACATCTCCAAAAACAAAGTAAAGAACAAATCCTGGCTCTGCCGCTCTGTCTCTCTTAGTCTGTTTCTGCATGGACGAAACAGGGGTAGTGACAGGACCTGCCTGGCTGCACACAGGGTTTCGGGGGACAGTGCATATCCCCACCGTTCACAAGCCTGGCTGGCAGCCGGCACACCGAGAATGCAGCGCACGCCCAGGCAGAAACACGTCTGGCTTTCCCCACACCTCTGCCCTCTGAGGGCCTCAGTTTCCCCAAGGGCCCAGTGTCTCCCTCTGGCTCAGGGCTACAGAGAAAAAGGGGGTAAAAGTCCTCCTACCCAGGCTCCTGTGAGCCCCTCTGCTTCTGGCCGCAAGCCTGAGGACAACTGAGGAGGTGGCCTGCATGGTCCTCAGGCATCTCTCCCAGCTCTGCCCACAGAAGGTGCTCAGCCAGCGACTTAGTGCCCAAGGCCACACACAGGGGTCAGCAGCAGGACCGAGGCCAAGCCCAGGCCTCCAGGGCCCCACCCTCACAGGCACACACTAGGCCCTTTCTGAGCACCTACTATGAGCCAGGCCCAGCCCGGGGCCTCCCCTCCAGCAGGAGGGCCAGCCCAGC
Source organism: Ovis aries (assembly GCF_016772045.2). Lineage (NCBI taxonomy): Eukaryota > Metazoa > Chordata > Mammalia > Artiodactyla > Bovidae > Ovis > Ovis aries. The sequence goes on from NC_056056.1 coordinate 219,187,661, forward strand.
ATGGTGGCTCCTCCAGGGCCCACTGAGGTCAGGGCAATGGGCACAGGGGCTGTGGGAGCCCTGGCTGGGGGGTGGAGAGCTGGAGCTTAGGACACACTCCTGCGGGAACAGGCTCTGAGAGACCCTAAACAGAACCGATTCAACGTAAGTCACCCTTGACACTGGAGGGGTGTCCAGAGGTAGGGAGAGGCCTGCTTCCCTGTATGGAGCCTGAAAAGCCCCTTGACCCTCCAAGGACCTTAGGCAGCCTTGGGAAATCAGACGGCACCACTGCCAACTTTCCTGAGGGCTCAGCGATCCTCAGGGCCCTTTAGGTCTCATTTTCTCATAAGTCTGTCAACAACTGGGGATTGGTCGTGCGGCTCAGGATCACCTTCAGCTCCATTTCTCAGAGATGGAAACTGAAGCTTGAAAGAGGTGTGGTATTCCAGGACCATCCCAGATGACAAGGCTCCCAGGGCTCAGCCCACCAGGCACCGCCTGAACTCCCAGAGGGGGAAACCAGTGTGGTTTGTGCCCAGTCTTCCCCACTACCTGGGGGCGCTGCTCACTCATGGCCCGGTCATGCCTGACTTCTGCTCGGTCAGTCAGTCAGTCAACAAACACCAACAGAGCACCTACTGTTCTGTTACCCAAGAGCTCTGTCTGTTACTCAGCAAGTGCCAAGAGTATCCACAGTAGTAAGGGCAACGCACCGGGTACCTGTCCTGTGACAGGCGCTGCACTATTACCTGATTTAAGCAGCCTCAGGAGGGAGGCACTGTCACGCCCATTTTACAGATGAACACACAGAGGCTCACATTCAGTGACTGCCTGAGGCTGGTCTTGCAGCCTCTAAGGAGAGCAGGGTCCAGCCACAGCCTTGCAGGTGCCTCATTCCTGTCTGTTTGTCGAGTGGGTGTCAGTCCTTCACGGGCATTATCTCACAGGACTCTGTGCCTATCCCATTCACAGGCCCAGGCCTGTATCCAAACGTGGCTTCGGCCTCTGCCTGCGTTCCTGGAATCTGGGCTCCAGGGGGCCACTGTGGACCATCCCTGCCCCAGGGACCCCCAGCTTAGCCCCAGTGAAGACCCCCCAGCGATGGGCTGGCTCCCCTGTGCAGTAAGGGAGACACACAGGAAAGCAGACACACGGGCAGTCCCACCTGGAGCGCTCTCCACCTGCACCTCCCAAGGCTGGCCGCCTCTCTGCCCTCAGGTCTTGGATGAAAGCCTCCCTGAGCACTCTGTCTCCATTAGCGCCCCCTCACCTCCATCCCCCCAACCCCAACACCCTCTCGCCCGCATCCCTCAGCTCTCCTACACAGCTCTGCACACCATCCAGCACCAAATTTTAGCTTGTTCACTAGGCGACAGGCTTCCTTCATAGCTCAGCTGGTAAAGAATCCGCCTGCAGTGCAGGAGACCCCGGTTCGATTCCTGGGTTGGGAAGATCCACTGGAGAAGGGATAGGCTACCCACTCCAGTATTCTTGGGCTTCCCTTGTGGCTCAGCTGGTAAAGAATCCACCTGCAATGCGGGAGACCTGGGTTCAATCCCTGGGTTGGGAAGATCGCCTGGAGAAGCGAAAGGCTCCCACTCCAGTGTTCTGGCCTGGAGAATCCCATGTCCATGGGGTCGCAAAGAGTCAGACATGACTGAGCGACTTTCAGTAGGTGACAGTGTTTCCTGCCATACTGGGAGGGGTGGGACCTGGTCAGTTCTATTCACAAGTGCATCATTCCCCACACCTCACCCTCCACCCCCAGCACAGTATCTTGTGCACAGCAGGGCCTCAATATCCTTATTACGTGAATAAATTCACTGAACAAATGTTGTGGAGGGAAAAGCCCAGGGGCTGTGAGAACACAGCAGGGGCACGTGAGTGGGGGCAGGGGGACAGGGAAGTGTTCCAGGCAGAAGGCCCGGCAGAGTCAAGAGCCGGATGGCAAGAAAGCCCTGGGCTCTGAGGATCTCTAAGCGCAGCTGTGAGCGTAAGAGGACAGAGTGCGAGACGGGGCGGCCAGCAGGATGCCGGAGGGTGAGCGGGGGCTCTCGGCAGGGCTCCAGCTCTGGGGCAAGAGTCTCCCAGCACCCGGATCACCTCCCAGCCCTGCCTGGACCAGGCTGGCACCCCAGCCCACTGGCAGCAGCACAGCCCCGGGTGCCCGCCTATAGGTCAGGGAGCCAGCCCACCACCCATGCAGGCTGCAGCCTGTGACCTCGGCCCCAGGACCTCAGTCTCCGCCAGCAGAGCAAACGGGTTGGCTCCAAAGGACAGAGCAGCTTGGGTGAGCTTCTCCCTGCAGAGGGTGGCGTGGCCATGGACAGCAGTCTATGTCACTTACATGCTCTGGCCAGGACCTACGGGGCGGGTGGGCAGCTGGTGGCAGCAGTGAGGACTGGCTGTGTTCAGGGAAGCACAGAGCTCTCGCATCTCATTCCAGCACCAGCTGGCACACCCTGCCACAGCTGGGATGGTCAGGTGGGAAAAACTACCGGCCATGTCCTCCCCCTCTCCAGGCCCAGGCCAGGCCCTGGCTCCCACCTCCTCTCCCCTTGGACAACTGCAGCTTTAGCTGCCCCAGACCCCTTCACCTAGATGGTCTCCAGCCTGGGCCGGCTCCAGGCATCCGTCTCCGCAAACCTCCAGCCCTCGCCCCAGGCATTCAGCCCAGAGCCTGCTGCCCTCGCCTGGCCTCCTCTCTCCCACCTCCCCAAACCACAGGGACTCTCTCAGCTCCAGCCCCACTGCCATCCCCCTTCTTCCTCCGTCTCTGCCTCCAGCCCCGCTCCTGAGACCCTCTAAAGATATCCCATCCCAGGGACAATAAAGCCCAAACCCCTTCCTTTCTGCCCCTTGAAAGGCCACAATCAGATCTGCCACAGGGCCTTTGCACCTGCCTCCGTCCGGGACGCTCTTCCACCTGATCTCCCCACGGCTGGCCCTCCTCCTCTTCAGGTCTCAGCTCAAACACCTCTTCTGAGAGAGGCCTCCCTCCCCCAGAGCACCCTGGCCAGTGGTACCCACACTCCACTCACCATCACTTGACTCTTCCACACTCTCACGTACTTGTCTCCTGGCTCACTGCCTGTCTCCCATCAGCCTGGGAGCTGCCTGGCTCTGTGGCTGTGACTGAATGGTCACCTCCCGTATCCTCTGAGCCTGGCATATAGTAGGCACTGCATACGGATCTGCTCAATGAATGAGTCCACGAACTGCCAGTCTCCACGGTACAGCTGGACCTAACCACCTCAGGGGCTCCTGGGACCCTGTGGGTGCTGCAGCCTCGTGTGCCAGGCCCCTCTGATCTGGCCTCTGCCTACTTGCCCAGCCGTGGCTCTGGGGCGCCTCCTCTCACCCTGGTTCCTAGACTCACACTGTGCCAGGAGACCCTCGCTGCCCCTTCTCTGCCGGCAGTCTCACTTATTCTCTCCACAGCACCTTCTCTGACCTGCCTGAACCCGTGTCTCCTGTTCCTGCCCACCCCTCCCACAATCCTCAGCACCTTCAGTCTATAACCCTCCTCAACCTGGCATTCACAGCCTGGCATCATTTCCATCCCTCAGCTCCCTTCCTGTCATTTGTGCTTACAAATCCTGGTGCTACAGACAGTACTTGGTGTCTCCCACATCCTGCATTTTCACATCTCCATGTCTTTGACCCCTGCTGTTCCCTCTGTTTGAGTGCTCGTCTCTGTTGCACAAACTCCTATTCATCCTTCAAGACCCAACTCAAAATGTCACCTCTTTTGTAAAATCCTGCCTGGTTTTTCCCATCCATTAGGACTCTTTTGGTTGTAAGAGGAAAAAAATCAGCTCGAGAGCTTGAGTGAAAAAGGGGACCTGTCTCTTTATATACCTGAAAACTGCAGGTATAGCTTCAGGCATAGCAGGATCCAGAGACCCAAATGCAGGAATACATCCACCTCCACTCTCTCTCCCTCCACGTGATGACCTCACTGGCGATTCCCCAGCCTAGACATGGTCCCGGAAGAGGACAGCCAGCAGTCTCATATGTACACCCTCTGGGCTCGGCAACCACAGCCATGCCAGCCTTCCCCACAGGCTGGAAGTCAAAGTTCCAGGAAAGCCTCTGATAGGCTCTGATGGGCCACAGGTCCATTTCTCAACCAGTCGTTGTGACCAGGGGTGGGCTGGGGTATTTGGGCTTAGGCAGAGGAAGGCTGTGGGTCCCAGGACCTCTGGGGCCCCAGTCCCGCTCTGGACACACCTCCCCTCAGCCTCCATGCATCCCCGTGTCACGCTGTGGCTTCTACCAGCCAGGGCCCTGGACGTCCACAGCCTCTCAGGACCAGGAATCCCATCTCCCTCAGAGCCGGCTCCCTGGAGTCTACTCGATGGCAGCCCCTGAAGGCGGCCTGAGAAACTCTGTGCCGGACTGAATGGAGGTCAGCTGCATGGAGGAGTCTACGTGTGCCGGGCGTGTAAGAACGGGTTAACCATCACCCCGGCAGGCTGAGCAGATCTGCATTTTCACGGAGGCCTCAGGGGGACACAAAGCTTCAATGGCAAGGCAGAAAAGGGGGTACCCACAGTGTGCGTGTGGGGGAAGCCCCTCAGAGCCCAATCCCAGCAGCCCATCCTGTGGGGGCCACTTGGCCAATCCCGAAGAGCTCGCGAAAGGGCTGCGAGTGGAAGGGCTGGGAAAATAATTACCGAGGAGGCCCGGGAGGGAGGCGGGGAGGCTGGCGAGAGGCTTAATGAAACTGCTAACGCGTTAGTGATTCCTGCCTGCCTGGGAAGGCGGAGGCAGACAGCCATGTTGCCAGCTCCCGCGACTGAGTCTGCCAGGCGGGACGGGCTGGGCATGGCGAGGCGGCAACAATAGGCACCCTTCATCACCAGCCTTCCACACGTGACTCTCACGGGGCGATCTCAACACGCTCAAGTCGGAGGACGGTCTGTTCCAACACATCTCAGGTTACACGGGGCTAGAGTGCATGCGGATGCATTACAAAACAGAATGGCTAAGATTCTGATCAGACAGCATCGCAGACCTCTAACGGCCAGGATGAGCAGGGTGTCTACTCCCATTTTTCCAGACAGGAAACGAGGGCCCCAGGAGGCCATCCACCCCTGGGGACAGCAGGATTACTCCAAGAAAAGTACCCTGCCCCTTGAGCCCTTCCCGGAGCAGCCCCTTTCCCCAGCCACACACATCTTTTCAACCTCAGAAGAGCTCTGGAAGGCAGGCAGGTGCCATGACCCCCTTTACAGATGAGTCCAAAGAGTCTCACCCCAAGTCACCGTGCGAGATCAAGGGGGCCGGAGCAGCACCCTGGGCTGGGACTCCTGGGCCAGCGCTCCATCCTCCACCCTAGGTGGGTGCTCACTGAGCAAAGCAAGCTGTGGTTTTCAGTTTACAACATCTCATTTCCGCTCCAGACGAGAAAACAAAGGCACAGAGAGGTTCAGTGATGAGCCCGAGGACACACAGCTGCGTAGCCACAGAGCAAAGACTCAAGGCTGGGCTTTTTGACTCCAGAACCATGTGCTTTTTGTTCAAACGTCCCGTCATACCCAGTGGGGGGCTGACAGTGAGAGGCAGAGAAGCCCACACTCCGCTTAGCCAGGCCTCTCTGAGGAGCTGGGGCAGCCGCCTGAGGCAGAAGTGACCACGCAGCCCTACCCGCTGTGCTCCACTCTGCGTCAGGTGTGTGCCCGGCACGCAGCACAGACTCATTCCCGTGGCACCAATGAGGAAACTGAGGCTTGGAGAGGTGGAGCCCCATGCCTCACAGAGTGACCCTCAGCTAGCAAGAGGTACAGCTAGCACCATGCAACGACCCCACAGGAGCAGCCCTATCTACTGCCCCATCTACTGCCTACCCCCAGCCTCAAGCAGGCATTCAGACAGGCAGGTGCCCATGGAACCCACCCCCAGGCACAGACTGGAGACCAGTGATACCAGGCAGTGAGTTGGGCCCACCCTCCACCCCCCTCCCCTGGATGCACAGGAAAGCCTGGGCGACAGGAGTGGGTGTGAGGAGACGGTCTCGGTCCCTGCTTCTGCTCCGGTCCAGCTAGGGGACCCAGGAGGCCAAGAACTTGGCGACTAGCTAGATGCCCACATCAGAGTCCTCGTGCAGATGAGGTCTGCAAGGAGAGACTGCACCATCTCCACCTTACAGGTGTCAACCTGGGGCCATCCAGATATCCCCAGGTTTGGGGAGACTCCCTTCTAGGGGTTCTAGCAGCTCATCCTCTCCTGGGTTTATTTTCCCAGGGAGGCCCTCCAGAGAATGAAGCCACTTCTGAAGCCCTCTGTGAGTACAAGACCACCGTGCAGGAGGCATGTCCTGAATGAATGAATGAACGATGGAATAAGGTCACGCCCATTGACCTGCTGCTGCAGTCCCTTCCCTTAGCAGCCTCCACCCAGCGCAGAGGCTGTTTCTATAAAGGGATGCCGCCCTCACGAGACCAACCCCCGGCCCTCACCATTGCCTGGCAAGGAAACTGAGGCTCAGAGAGCCCAGGGCCTCACCGGAGGTGGGAGCACAAGGATTCAGACCCAGAAGCCTGCACTTCAGTCTACACCTCAGCCCCGGGCTCTGACCGGTCCTCATCTCTAAAGACAAATCCACTCACGCACACTTGGCTGGCCCCACCCACCCCAGGGGGGCATGACCTTGCCCATCCCAGCATTGAGAACACTCGGGTGCAGAGCAGTGGAGGGCCTAACCCTAGGCCACGTGGTCACAAAGATGCAAAGGATCCCTCTGATCCTCCCATCCTCACCCTCCAATCCACACCCCAAAGCTGCCTCCTTCCCCATCATCATCATCATCATCATCATCGTCATGAAGAAGGAGAAGGGGGGGGCGGGGAGAGGGAGAGGGTTAGGCGGGAAGCCCCCCCTCTCCGCCCCGCCCCCAGCAGGCTGCTTTCTGGTCAGAGGAAAGGGCTCTAATGAAGGCCCCACAGATGCCGCTGAGCTGGCGGTGTCAGCCTAGGAGCCCCGCAGAGCTGCAGGGCGCGCATCTCTGCTCCCAATTAGCACACAGGTCCTCCATCAAAGCACGCTCCTACTGCCGGGAGCAGAGGCCAGAAGGACGGCCCTTCGAACAGTAGGAGGAGGCCAAGGCTCTCTGGCAGGCGCTGGCCCCTGCACCTTGCCTTTCTTGGGGGGCAGGGGGTGTGGAGTGCAGGCCCCCCACCACCATCACCAGGCCCCTCACTCACTCACACCCTCTCCAATCAGCCAGCTCAGGGCAGACGCCGTCACCCCGGGGGACGCGCTAATGAAGATGGTCGACATTAATCTCTTCCCTCTCGCGACAGGTCAATTTATAGTTCCATGGGGAGCCCTGGCACTCGGCCAGACGGCCTGACATAACTCTCCCGGTTCCCTGGGAGGAGGGTGGGGGTGGGCCTGATGGGGTGGAAGCGGGCCGGGACAGGATAGGGAGGCTCCTGCACCTGAGTGCCCACAACCCTTGCCCCAACCGATCCAGGTGGGACTCTGGATGCTCCTGAATGTGAAGGCTGAAGGTCAAGGCCTGCAGGTATCTGGGTGCAAATGTGGTCCTCAGTGTCTCCATCTGGGGCACCCGGCTCCCACAAGGAGACCCCAAGGAGGCAGGAGGAGTGTGATTCCCCACTCCCGATGGACCGCCGCGGGGTTACGAGACCCCTCCAAGGAGGCTCTGGTTTATCTCCTTCTGATGCACTCCCCGCTGTTCATTCCTCAAAGATCACCGAGCTGGCCAGAGCTCCCAGTCTGGTGGGAAGCGCCTTGGCACCTGCTGAGGGCCATATGGAGGGAGGGTTGCCCAGGGGAAGAAGTACGGATGGCATCCACTAGAGAGAGGTGGGGGTCCTGGAAGGACCAGGGGGAGGAGAGGACACAGGTGGGCCCTGAGGATGAGTGGAAAGTTCAGCAGGCCAGAAGAAACAGGGAAGGGGCTTTGGAGGAATGAGACCAAACAGTCTCAGGGCAGACCCAGCTCTCAAGGGCTCTGAGACCAAGGCACATCCGGTTCACAGACGGGAGGCTGCAGAGGGAGGCAGGGCTGACCACAGAGGAGCCCAGCCTCGAGAGATGGCTCAGGAGTTTGGCCTAGTTTAGGTCTGTGGATGGCTGAAGAGTTCAGAAGCTCAGAGCTGCTTTTAGAAAGACAGTTTTGGCTACGGTGTCCCAGAACAATGGTTGAGGCTGGGGAAGACAGGCGGGAATGTCCGGGACGGAGGATAAAAGCAGGGAGAGATGCTTGTGGGGCAGAACCAAAGGAACCCTGTGGTGGATGAAATGGACGGACAGGTAGGTGTCCGGGAGGGCACACAGGCCTGGAGGTCTCCAGTTTGGGTGCTGATGGAGGTGATGTTTTTGGTTTGGAGTGTCATAAGGAACTGGGCCTGATGCTAAACTTGAATTTGGGAGGTCCCAGAAGGCTCCCAAACCCAAGCCTGGGCTTGGCAGAAGCCAGGACCCAAATGTTCTCCCCAGGGGGCCAAATTCAGAGCAGGGCTGGGCCCCTCCTCCCAGATGCAATTCATTTCCGTGGCAAAGGTGAAGCCAGGGTACCCTCTGCCTTTCCAAACATTCTAGGAGGAAGCAGGGGCCTGGCAAAGGCAGAATGCGAAGCCAGGCAGTCAGTCCCACAACGCTGGACAGAGCCCTCCTGCAAGAAGCACAGACAGGCCAGGCTGCCCTCACCTTCCCCGGAGCCGGAGCAGGAGCCAGGGCTGGCTCTGCACTCAATAGGTCTCCATGAGTCCCTGCAGAAGGATTCCCCCTTCTCTCAGGCCCTGGCCTATCCCCACCCCGTCAGGGCTACCGTCTAGGTCTCATCCAAACCCCTCAGTAATCTTGGAAGTGTCCCCATTTTTTCAGGCTGGAGACCCAGGCCCAGAGAGCTAAGGGACTTACTCAAAGCTCCTCCACTTTTAGGTGCTGGAGTAAAGATGGAACCAGGGTCTACATGGCCCCAGAGCATACATTCTTCGAGAAAAGGGTGGAAAAAAGAGCATGGCTGAAAGAAAGAACCTGAGGGCCTACAGTAGCTGCATTATGGTGGCGGGACAATAGCTGATTTTTTTTTTTCCCCTTCTTTTCTACAATGAAATATTCATACCGTCTCCGTGGTTGTGCGTGCCCTAGTGGGGAGAGCTCCAGCTTTGGCGTCAAGCAGCCTAGGGGTCAAATCCTGGCTGGCTGGGGACCCTGAGCCAGCTATTTGCCCTCTCCCAGCCTCTGCTTTCTCATCTGTACAATGGGGACAAAAAAAATCCCACTTCAGATGAGCCGGTCACGCCCGGCGCACAGTAGGCACGCAGTAAGTGCCAGCCTTGGAGCACCACACCCCCGCGTTCTCGCCACCTGCCCGGCCTCCAGAGGGAACTTGAGACGCCCCCACGTGCCAGACGCTGGCGCTGGGCCCGCATCGGGGTCCCCCGCCCCGGGGCGGGCGCCCACCCACCCTCCTGCCTCACCCCGCCGCGCCCGCGCTGCCCCCTTACCCTGGCGGCCGGAGGGCCGGCATCGGTCCCGCAGGAGAGCCCGGGCAGCGGGGCCGGGCTCCGGAGCGCGGGGCGCGAGCGCGGGCAGGGCGCGCGGGGGCGCGGGCCGCGCGCTCCGGGCCGTGCGCCCCGCGGCCGCCGCGTCCTCGCCTCCAGCGCGGGCCCCGCGCGCCCCGGCCGGCCCGGGGGCAGGCCCTGCGCAGCGCCGCGCCGGGTGGGGGCGGGCCTCGCGGGCCCTGGAGAGGCGCCCGGGCGGCGCGGGTTCCCGGCGGGCGCGGGCGGCGCCGCTGCGGTGGCCCCGCTGCTGAGTGGTGGGACGCGATTTACTGGCTGCAATTCCCGGCGCCCCTCGATGGCACTTAAGAGAGACCGGGAGGGAGCCGGGGAGAGCGGGCGGAGGGCGGGCGGGCGGGCGGAGGAGGGGCGGCGGGAGCCGTGCGCGCCGGCGGGGGAGGGGCGCAGGCGGGGGCGGGCAGGCGGGAGGTGGGGAGAGGCCCGGATGGAGGCGGCGGGCGGCCGCGGCGCGCCGGGCTGGGGTGGGGTGGGGTGCGGGGGGGCTGCCTCCAGCCCCCGCCCACCCGCGCCCGGTTCCCCCCAAGCGCCGGCGCCGCGAGTGGGGGTTACACTCCACCGGTCCACTTCACCCGACCTCCCCTTTCACTGATCCCCCACCCTCCAAGCGGCCCACCCCGCCCAGCCTCCACCCCCCCTCCGCAGCCCCCCCAACTTCTAAGCGGCCTGCTCCACCTCCACGCCCCCACCGCCGCATCACCATCACCATCACCGCTGGAGATCAGAAACTCTTGGCCCGTGGGCCCAAGCCAGCTAAAGCCATGCTTACTTTGACCTCATCGTATATTTTTTTTATTTTTAATTCAAATAAATTCCCATCATTTTTTAAAAAATCGGTCATTTTCACAGAAAAATCTACATGTCCTGCTTAGTTTGGAGAAAGAAGAGGCTCAGTCGGAAGCCTCTCCCCTAGGATGGCCGCTTGGCGGCAAGCTGGCCGGAGTACCTGCCCGCAGCTCCCACGCGCCCCCCCCCCCCGCCCCCCGCCATCTCTCCCAGGCCCACCTGCCTGGCCCTGGAGGCCTGTGCCTTCTCACTGTGGCCCCTCGCCTTTCACACACCCTCACCCCCATGCCTCTGCAGTCCCTCTCCAAAAGGAAACCCACCCCCATCCCTGCAGACTCCTCTTTTGGGAAGCCACCTGGACCTGTGCGCGCGCGCGCGCGCGCACACACACACACACACACACACACACACCCGCCCAGTGGCCACCCAGGGGCCCCTGCCCCCGCAGCCCCTGGGAGGTGGTGGCGCCTGCCCTGCCCGGCCTGATTCCTTGCTGGCTGGCACTGGGGCCTCTGCGGCTGCGCTCTCACCACAGGGCTGCTGCGCTCTGGCTGGATCCTCCCTCCCGTCCTGGCTATGGGCCTGGCCCACAGTAGGCACTCAGTAAGTGTTGGCTGAGCGGCAGGCAAAGACAAACAGCCGGGCTCGGGATTCCGAGGCCGCATGGGCCATGGCGGGCACAGGGCACGGGTCCCTGCAGCTGATGTTCATTTTAAAAGCCCCAAATGTTCACTCCGAGCCGCTCTTGCCAACCAAGGAAACGAATGATTTCCACGCTTCATTTTTCTCCACCTTAATCCCACTGCCAAGGCTTTGGGGCCTCTGCTGCTGCCGCTGCCCTCAGGCTGGCATCAGATCCTCCCTGAAGGTTCAGTCCACTTTGGGAGTGCCCAGGAGCTCAGGGAGGACCCAAGTGTGTCTCCCAGGCCCTTGTGAGGTCATGGCAGGCTTCAGGGCCACAGATCTGAGGGCAACTGCTGGCCAGTGCCTGGGGTGGGGGTGGAGGTGGAACAGAGGAGCCCAGAGAGCCTTCCTGGGCTGGAACCGCTGTGATGACTCCCCTGGGTAAGTGTCTCAGGTACCCCTTCATCCTACTGCTTCTTGAGCAGAAGACAGGGGGTACCAGGCAAGAGTTACCCTGTTCCAGCCACCGGATACACCACAGATTTTTCTAAAAAGCTGTCACAGATCCAGCCAGATACTAAGATCCCATTTTATAGAGAAGAAACACGTTCAGAGAAGGTGACCTTGCTAAGGTCACTGGCTGTAGGGCACTGAGCCAGGAGCCTTTGTGGCCTCCAGAGTCCCCCTGTCTATGGTGAAGTGAGCCCCCCGCCCCCCACCAAGGCTGCATCTAAAGCACAATCTAGGAGGTGGGACTGGTCTGTAATGGAGAAGAATCAGGCACCGGGATCCCAGAGCTGGTTCTGGACAGTCCTCCCTTCCAGAGCCTTGCACAGCTGGGCAAATGTTCCTGGTCTCTGTTCCCAGCTCCTCAACCACCCCCTGCCCATGATGGCCTTTCAGTGCAGAGGCCAGGAAGCAGGCCTGGCTCAACAGCCAGCAGCTGTGAACAAGTCAGAAACACCTTCCTGGGTCTCAGTATGCCTATCTGCAACATGGGGGGACAGCCCAGCTTCTGTGGGCTTTGGGGCGCAGAAACAAGACGGCAGGTAAGGAAGAGGGAGAACCAGGAGGTTTAAGGCCTTGGGCGAGCTGGTCTGAGTTTGCATCCTGACTTGCCAACCTCCCCACTGTGCTTCACCCACTCAGGGCCTCAGTCTCTTTCTCTGCACAAAGTGTAGGAGCAGATCATAAGACAGCCAACTGACTTAAGAGACTGTAATGCGACTGACATGGGACAATGCATGTAGAGCCACTCAGCACAGCTTGGCAATCATAAGGTTTGAGACTTGTGACCTGGACTGGGAAGACAGAATGGTTAAAAGCATGAGGCCGGAGGGTTCACATCCTAGCTGCGCTGTGCCAGCTGTGTGACCTTAGGCAAGTTACACAGGCTTCCCGGGCCTCAGTTTCCTTGTCTATAAAATAGGGACATGAATGACAGTTCCCACACTATCTGGTTGTGCTGGCGATTAAATTAGATAACTTGGTTTGATGTTTAGACCAGTGCCTGGCACCGGGAACACTCAGCTCACTACTCTCAAGATTAATGAAGACAGCCAGTCCCAAGCTCAGGGATCCAGGGAGCCTCAAGACTGCCTAGCCTACAGGCTTTGGTGAAAGTGAAAGTGTCAGTTGCTCCTTCGTGTCTGCCTTTTTGTGACCCTGTGGACTGTAGCCCACCAGGCTCCTCTGTCTGTGGAATTCTCCAGGGGAAAATACTGGAGTGGGTAGCCATTCCCTTCTCCGGGGAATCTTCCTGACCCAGGCATCAAACCAGGGGTCTCCTGCTTTGCAGGCAGATCCTTTACTGTCTTGAGCCACCAGGGAAGCCTTGGTCACAGGGACCAGTGACTGGTGGAGGGTGGACTGAGCCCCTAAAGGTCCAGGATTGTCCTGGGGGTCCCAGAGAGAGGCCCACCTGGAGAGAGGGGTGAGGGAGGCTTGCAGGGGCCTTCTCTCACCCCCTGACTTCAGTACTTCCTGGTTCGCGCATCTCACTGTCTCTGTAGTAATGCTCAGTATTTTAAATCGTCTTGATTCAGCTGTGGATGGTCTGTCTTTGCCCTGCCTGCACATAAACTGTGTGAGGGTGGGAATTTTGGTCTGTCTTGATCCTTGTTGTATGTGCTCTGGGTCAGAGGCGAGCACATAGTAGGTGCTCAGCAAACATCGGCCACTGGAATAGAATGATCAGATGACAACACTTAGCCAGAAGGGTGGGATGGAGGAGCTCACTTCCCAGAAGACAGCCCAGCTTGGCTGCTGTCCCTTGTTAGCTCAGTTCCCTACACACACACACACCCTGGGGGGGTCAGGAAGCCAGAGTTCTCCCCAGGAAGCCTGTCCCTGTCACTGCAGTGCAACTGAGCCTCTGAGGTGAGGGAAGGACCCAGGCAATTTTCTGGCTCACGGCTCATTTCAGAGCTGCCTGCTGACACAGAAAGGCCTGCAGGCTCATGAAGGCCCGGTTCCAGCAGATGTAGCCTGGGACTCCCGCCCTAGAGCCCCGCGGGGCTTCTCCACCCCCGCCCCCGGGGGACTGGAGGGGTTTCCCCCGCTGAGTCCCAGAATGTCCTCTGGGGGCTGGGCTGCCGCCCCCTCCCCAGCCACAGTCCCCTCACGTGTGCACCGCACTCCCCCGTTACAGTTTACAAAGTGCGTTCACAGACATTATCACATCGGCTCCTAAACGCCCCCTAAAAACCACAATAAATCTCTCGCTCTGGCTCCCGAGCTGAGCCCACCGGCTGCCGCGTAGCAAAGGGGCCTCAGGGCACAGAGCCTGCCAAGGCGGACGCCAGCAGGGGCAGAGGGGGTTCCACGTGGGCGGGTGGCAGGTGGTGGGTGGCGGACCCAGCTGGGGCGCTGCAGGACCGGGCGGGGAGGAAGCCCGAGGACCAACCCTGCAAAGAAGGGAGGAAAAAAAAAAAAAAAACGGCTTGTCTGGGAGAGCAGCCAGAAGGGCTGGAGGGGAGAGGTCTGGGAACCAGACTGAGGGGCGGGGCAAAGGTTAGCAAGGGGCAGGAAGGGTTCCTTAGCATTTAGAACGGCCTCGGGAGGAGGCAGGCTCCTGGCCAGGCACAAGGGGCCCAGGGATGGTCCACCTCCGCTGGCTCTTGGCTTTCCACCTGCTTCCCTCGACCCCCTCAAACAAGAGCCCTGACCAGTCAGTTCCACTGTGCGCTGCCTGAATGCCTTCACTGCTTTTTTGCAATCGTAACCCTCCTGATGCTGGAAAAGATTGAAGGCAGGAGGACAAGTGGATGACAGAGGATGAGATGGTTGGATGGCATCACCGACTCGATGGACATGAGTTTGAGTAAACTCCGGGAGTTGGTGATGGACAGGAAGGCCTGGGGTGCTGCAGTCAATGGGGTTTCAAAGAGTCGGACACAACTGAGCAACTGAACTGAACTGAACTGAACTGAACCCTCCTGAAGGACGGCTCAGAACTCCCCACCTGTGGCCCCTCCCCAGCTTCCAGAGCCTGCATTCAGGTGCCTCAGCTGTGCCAGGGACCCTCTCCTTGAATTGGTAGGCCCCTGTCCCTCTCTGTATCCCGTCAAACAGTAGCATGAGGTTGGGGGCTGCTGGCGGGCAAACACCCAAGCCTGGAGGGTTGTGGGAGGGAGGTGAGACCCCCACATGACAGGCCCAGCCAGCACTGCTCCTGTGCTTTGAGCGCAGCACCCACCCGGCCCCGGGCAGCCACGAGAAGAGAGCTCCCTGGTGTCTGAGCAGAAGCAGCCAGCCGCCGTGGCTGGGTTTGTGTGTGTGTTTTTACCATTTTCCTTGATTCTCCAACTTGGAGGAGCTCAGCTTACAAACTGTGGAAAGTTCAGGAAAGTTTAAATAAGCAGGGCGAGGGAGGGCCTGGCCCGAGGGGGCTGCGGCTGTCCTGGCAGGCGTCCCTCCCGCAGACAGGCCTGTGTCTTCCCTCCACCACCGCCTGCCCAGCGGGCGGGTGCCCAGGCCAGCCACGGGCTTGGCCTCAGGGCTGCAGAGACAGCTGAGCTGTCGTGGCTGAGACTGTCGCTCGGGGCAGGTGGTGGCTTCTCTGCAGTCGCCTCTGAAAGGACCAGCATTTTTTTTCTTTTCCTCGATGTGAAAGCCACCTGCTGGGCCTGGGCCCCCGCTGGGCGGAGGTATCACAGCACCTGTGCAGTGTTCACCCTATGGTGTCTCAAGTGGGTCAAGGCAGTGGATGTGAGGGAGCTGGAGGTGGAAGGTGACGCCAGGGCCTGCCCCGCCCCCGAGACCTGGGAGACAGCCCCCGGGACTGGGAGTGTGGAGCTCAGGGGAGCCCAGGGATTGTCTGCCTGGCCTGCTCTCTCAACTCCTTTTCCCAGTGCGGGATTTGTATCAAGAAGTATAAAGAACTCTTAACAACTCGACAACAAAAGGAGAGGGGTTCCAGGGTGGTCCAATGGTTAGGACTCAGGATTTTTCACTGCCGGGGCCCAAGTTCAGTCCCTGGTCAGGGAACTAAGATCCTGCAACCACGTGGTGCAGCCAGACAAGCAAACAGTAAAAGGACAAATAACCCAATTTTAAAACCAGCGAAGGCTATAAACAGACATTCTCTAAAGAAGATGTGTAAATGGCGATCGGTCATTAGTCAAAACCACAATGAGATACCATTTCTCACCCACTGAGATGGCTGTAATCAAAAGACAGGCAATAAGGAGTGTTGCTGAGGATGTAGAGAAATTGGGGCCCTCATACGCTGCCGGTAGGAATGTAAGATGGTGTAGCCACTGTGGAAAACAGCCTAGCCACGCACGTGTTGAAAAGCTAAACAAAGAGTTACTACATAGGAACCTCCCTGGTGGCCCAGTGGTTAAGACTCTGTTTCTACTGCAGGGGGTGCAGGTTTCAGCCCCGGTCCAGGAAATAAGCTTCCACACGCTGTGCCATGTGCAGCCAAGAAGGGAAAAAGAAAAAGGAAAAAAAATTACTATGTAACCCAACAGTTCTACCTCTAAGAAATGAACACACACCCACAGGACAATTTACGCAGAATGTCTGTAGCGGCACTATTCATGTTGCTATCGCTGTTCAGTTGCTCAGTCCCGTCCGACTCTGCGACCCCACGAACCGTAGCCCGCCAGGCTCCTCTGTCCATGGGATTTCCCAGGCAAGAATACTGGAGCGGGTTGCCATTTCTTTCTCCAGGGGATTTTACTGTCCCAGGGATTGAACCCATGTCTCCTGCACTGGCAGGAGGATTCTTTACCACTGAGCCGCCTGGGAAGCATTATTCATAATAGTCTCTAAGTGGAAACAATTCAAAGGCTCAACAACTGATGAACCAATGAAGGTGGAAATGGAGTCTAGCTATTCAAGGGAATATTATTTGGCCATAAAAAGGAATGACACTAATTCATGCTACAATATGAATGGATCTTTTAAAAAAAAATTATGTTAAGTGAAAAGAACCAGACACAAAAGGTCACATGCTGTCTGCCTCCATTTGTGTGAAATGTCCAAAACTGGCAAATCCACAGAGACAGAAAGTGGACTAGTGGTTGCCGGGCGCTGGGAGTAGGGGAGGTGGAGAGTGACTGCTAATGGGTACAGTTTCTTTGGGGGTTGATGGAGTTGTTCTGGAATCAGATAGTGGTCGTGGTTGCCCAGTTCTATAAATATGCTAAAAACTACTGAACTGTATGCTTCAAAAGGGTCAATTTTATGGTCTGTGAGTTATATCTCAATAAAGCTTTTTAATGATAATTATCACAATAAAGCTATTTTTTTAAATTATAAAATGTCCCACACCTCAGTCTACCCCACACGCCTCCCCCCCAGGACCTGGCTCCATCACCTGCCCAGGCTCGGCCCCAGCCCCTCCCAAGCTTCCAACCTGGGACAAGGGTAGGGTACCAGGTAGTGAATGCCTTGATGTGGGCACAGGACCCCGCTTCATCCAAGCCCACTGGCGTCCGGCTCAGGCCCTTTGCTCTAGCTATTCCTTCTTCCCGAAGCACTCTTGCCCTTACCTCTTCCTGTTCATCCTCTCAGCTCAGATGTCTGGTCCTCAGAGAGGCCTTGTGCACGCGTGCCTGCTAAGTCAATTCAGTCGTGTCCGACTCTTTGCAACACTATGGACCGTAGCCTGCCAGGCTCCTCTGTCAGTGGGATTCTCCAGGCAAGAATATTTGAGTGGGTTTCCGTGCTCTCCTCCAAGGAATCTTCCCCAACCCAGGGATTGAACCCCCACCTCTTAGCTCCCCTGCACTAGCAGACAGGTTCTTGACCACCAGTGCCACCGGGAAGCCCTAGAGAGGCCTTGAAAGTGAAAGTGAAAGTCACTCAATTGTGTCTGACTCTGTGACCCCATGGAGTCCATGGAATTCTCCAGGCCAGAATACTGGAGTGGGTAGCCTTTCCCTTCTCCAGGGGATCTTCCCAACTCAGGGATTGAACCCAGGTCTCCCCCATGGTGTGTGGATTCTTTGCCAGCTGAGCCACAAGAAAAGCCCAAGACCACCGGAGTGGGAAGCCTATCTCTTCTCTAGCGGATCTTCCCAACCCAGGAATCGAAGACTCCTGCATTGCAGGTGGATTCTTTACCAACTGAGATATTAGAGGCCTGACCTGTTCCCAGACCCTATGACTGAGTCCATCTCCTCTCATACAGTTCCCAACCTTCGATGCATGCCTGGTGCCTGCCTGGAGTAGGCACACAATAAACCTTAGCCAAATGAGTGAAGCAGGAACAAGAAGTTCAGTCTGGGGTTGGGAAGCATTGGCTACAGTGCGGGGAGCAGGCAGCTGAGGAGGGCCTGTGCTGGGTGGGGTTTTCTCGGGCCAAAGCGGAACCATGAGGAGGAGGAGGGTGGCCTTCCTAGACTCAGGTTCTAGAAAGATAGATCCCTTTGACTCTTCTCTAGGTGAATAGCCCAGCAGTACAAGGCTGGAGGCATAAGGTCACGAGGAGGCCATGGCCTTAGTCCAGGCCTGAAGAGGCAGGGCTCAGCCTGGGGCAGTAGGTGTAGAGGAGGGATACCCCGGGGAAGAATTTGGGAGCCAACCTCAAAGTGACTTGGCGATGGTGCCAGTGTGGGGGGGTGGGGGTCCTGGGTGGCCCCAGGTACTAGAGGTCCAGAGGGTCAGGTGAGGATAGGGACTTTTCCAGGGAGAGGGCAGTGCTGTGGGAAGCTGTCTGGTGTGACGTGGTCAGAAATGGTGGGACCCCAGCAAGCAGCACCCCCTGCCATTTATCAGATCTATAAAGTTACCCCATCCCCCTGACCCCTCATTCTCCTGCGTCAGAGCTCAGCGTCCCTACTGATCAAAGTCACAGCCTCCTCACTGGTCTCCCTGACTCAAACCATTCACCTTTTCTCATTTGTCCTCCATGGGGCCTCCAGCATAGAGTGGGTCATTCCCCAGCTCAGAAACTCCCCATGCCCCCGCAACTGCCCTCTGAACAAAGGCCAGATGCTGCCCCAGGGCCTATGAGACCCTCCGTGGTGGGCCCACCTGGCTGTGTCGTCTCCACTAACCTCCACACACCCATCCCAGTCTGCATCCCCATGCCTCCACCCCAAGTGCCCTCTCCCGCTCTGTGCCTGGGTATAAAGACCATCTCCTTGGGACGCCCCCCAACCCCACCCCAAGACCCCAGCCCTGAGTCTTGGTAGCATGGAAGCCTCAATTCTGCTCATCTTTCCTGGAACCCAAACCAGGAGGCATGACCTGACCAAAGCTTTTTAGTGACGGCGACTTAGTACGAAATGACTTAGAAATGTTCACCGGTTAGATGACATGTGGTCACAGACATATTGAGTGGCCTGAAGTTGGACGGAAGTAAGAGTGTTCTCTGGTCTTATTCTGCCCCGTGGAGCAGTTGCTTCAGGCCTGGACCGCTCTCTGCTCAATCCACCAGAGCAGAGAGCGGTTGGCTGGGTTCAGGGACGCAGCCCCGGTGTGTGGGACCGTGCCTGGGTAGCTGGGGTGCTTGAGGTGGGGCTGGATGGGTGAGAGAAAGGAGGGAGGGTGGCCAGGGAGGACAACTGGATGGATAAGTGGATGGCCAGGAAGGATACGTGGAGAGGGTTCGTACTGGCCATTGACGAGCTCAAGCCCAGCCCGCAGTCCAGAGCACAGAGAAGGTGCCCCTTCCTAGGGCTGGGCTGGGATCCCTGTAGCCCTCATGGGCACAGAAAATCGCAGCTTTCTAATCCACCAGGGGCTGCCAAGCTAGAGACCCCTCTTGGCCACGGGCATTTGATCCTTCGGGGCTCAGCCAGCCCACCCTTCACGGAATCTCTGGCCTCCCTTCCGAGCCTCTAGGCCCAGCCATTTGACCAGATTTGACCAGAACTCTCCGAAGCCATCCTTGACACCTCTGCTCGCTCATGCGCGCTCTCTCCTTCTCTCGCTCTCCCACATCCAATCCATCAGCGAATCCTGTTAGACTATTTTCAACAGCCTCCTATCCGTCTCCCTGGTGCTGCCCTCGCCCCTCCCCCAGTCTGATCTCCACTCAGCAGCCAGAGGGATCCTTTTAAATGGTGAGTCCAGGAGGCCTCACCATCTGGCCCCCATTTCCTCTCTGAGCTCATCTGCTACCAGCTCCCCCCACCCCGCCCGCCCCACTCCCTCCAGCCACGCGGGCCTCCTTGCTATTCCTCGGCCGTGCCAGGCACGCTCCCGGCTCCGGCTCTTTGCCCTGGCTGATCCCTCTGGCTGGAACACTCTCCCCTAGAGAGCCATCTGACTCACCTCCTCACCTCCTTGCCAGCTTTGCTCAAATGTCACTTTCTCAATTAGACCTTTCTTGGACGCCTCATTTATACATGAAAAAGACATCCACCCCTTGTTTCCCTTTTCTGTTTTATTTTTCATTTTAGTGCTTATCACTCTGGGCCATAATATATTTTACTCCTTTTTTTTTTTCTGTTCCTGAGAAATGTTTTAGTCTATTTATTTATCGACTGTTGCTGCAAGTGGGCTTTCTCTAGTTGAGGCAAGCGGGGGCTGCGCTGCAGTTGCGGTGCACAGGCTTCTGGCTGCGGTGGCTTCTTTTGTCACAGAGCACAGGCCGCAGGACACGCAGGCTTCAGCAGTTGTGGCTCTTGGGCTCTAGAGCGTGGGCTCCTTAGTTAGGGCACATGGGCTTAGCTGCCCCATGGCATCTGGGATCTTCCGGGACTAGGAATTGAACCAGTGTCCCTGGTATTGACAGGTGGAGTCTTAACCCCTGGACTACCAGGGAAGTCCTGTTTTACTTCTTTATTATGTTTTTGGTCTATATTGCTCCATTTGAAAGTGATCTCCATGAGGGCAGGGGTCTTGCCCACTGCCTCATGCCCAGCACTGAGCAGGGAGTCTGCAGGGCACAAATGAGGGACTCAGCAGTGAGCAGGGGACTTCCCTGGTGGTTGAGTGGCTAAGGACCCCACACTGCCAGTGCAGAGGGGCGTGGGTTCGGTTCCTGGTCTGGAAACTGGATCTCACATGCCGCAACTAGGGGGTCCCTCATGCCGCACCAAAGATGGGGGATCCTGCGCGCTGCAACTAAGACCCACTGCAGCCAATTAAAACAAACAAACGAAAACATATTTTTTTAATGTGTAGAATGAAAGAACAAGTGAGTGAGCCTCTGCAGGGTCCGGGCTTGCTCCTGCCCACACTGGTCTGCCCGAGGCTCAACACCCATGCAGGTCCTTCCAGCCTCAGCCCTGCCTTTGTCCCCTGGCCACTGGCAGCTCTAGCCCACGTGCAGCTACTTTGAGGAGTCCCAAAGCCCCTTGGAGCGCTGGTGGTAAAAAAGTCATCTGCCAAAGCAGGAGACTTAAGACACTCTGGTTCGATCCCTGGGTTGGGAAGATCCTCGGGGGGAGGGTATAACAACCCACTCCAGTATTCTTGCCTGGAGAATCTCCAAGGACAGAGGCACCTGGGGTCCATGGCTTTGCAGAGTTGGACAGAACTGAAGCGACTTAGCACACAAAGCCCCTCCCCTGCCTGAGGGCTGCCCACACTCTCTCCAAGGCTCCTGCAAGGTGGGTGCCTCTATGGGTGGCTCCCAGATCTGAGTTCCAGGGAAGATGATTCAGGGCTGGCCCAGCCCTCACTTGATTCTGAGTGATTTATGGTTTATAAAGCACCTTCCCTAGTGAGCCCAGATGGAGCCCAGCAGCAGGGACTCCTCTGAACACCACCCCCGGCCACCACTTTACACGTCCCTGCTCTTCCCCTTTGGGGTTTCCCAGGTAAAGAATCCACTTGCCAATGCAGAAGACACAGGAGACGTGGATTTGATTTCTGGGTCGGGAAGGTCCCCTGGGGAAGGGAATCCAACCCACTCCAGTGTTCTTGCCTGGAGAATCCCAGGGACAGAGGAGCCTGGTGGGCTACAGTCTATGGGGTCGCAAAGAATCGGACACAGCTGAGCAAGTGGGCACGCACACACACTTGTCCTCTTTAATCCTGCACGTTCATTGTCCTTCTTGAGCCACGAATCCAGCCTGGCTGAGTAGACAGAGTGGATGCAGTTGTGGGGTCACTGAACAGACGGGGAAGCTGGAGCTCAGAGAGGTCATGTGAGCTGCCCAGAGCCCCCAGCAAGGTCCCAGGCTTCCCTGGCGCTGGGTTGAGACAGAGGCCAAGCGTGTGTGCACACGCACGTGGGTGTGTCATAGGGCACAGGACTCATGAGCAGACGGATCATCTCGGGTCCCCAAATCCTCATTCCCTCACCCCAGTGACCAGGAAGAGGTGACCTTATGATGGGGAAGGGCATCCAGGAGGGAGAGAAGGGGGCATATGGATTATTCAGCAAAGGGCATAGCAGGGCGACGGAGGAGAAAATGGCAACCCACTGCAGTATTCTTGCCTAGAAAGTTCCAAGGACAGAGGGGTCTGCAGGCCACAGTCCACGGGGTCTCAAAGAGCCAGAGGCAACTGAGCACAAACACACACATCAGGACAGTCTTACCCAACCCATACGCAGATTCAGATGTGAGTGACAACTCAACTGCCCACCCTCTGGGTTTCAGACCTACGCTCTCTAAGCCTCAATTATATTATCTGCCAAATGGGTCTAACAATTCCCACGTTGACGGGGAGTCGGGATTAAAACGGTGATGCAAGCATTCAACACACGGTAACGATTTAGGTTACTGGTAGTTTTATTAGAGCTCACATTTGCGCAGGAGCACAGGCTGCCCATTTGTTCTAGAAGGAGTCTCCAAGAGCCCCCACCTTCTGCCTTGCCACGGGCAGGACACCAGACACAACGCCCTTCCCTCAAGAGACTCGCAAATACTAATAATGACGTGCATGAACGTGAATGTCCCAGCCGGCCAACTTTCGGAGGTGGTGTGGTTTGCTGCTTTATTAGCACAACCTCATTAAATCCCCTAGAGAACCCTGTGAGTTGGGGGCAGCTACTGTAATCCTACGGAGCAAGAAGCACCTAGGGGCGAGGGGCAGAGCCAGGACATGAGTTGACGACCTTACCGCTACGCTTGGGTAGGACACAAACCTGCACGACCCCCTGGGTCACTCCCTGGATGCTCACATCAAGGTGGCACTTGGAGCTGTGGGAAAACGCTGCGGGGAGGGGGTTGGGGGTAGAGGTGGGGAAGGAGGGTGTTGAGGGGGTGTGGCTCAGGAAGAGATGGACAGGAACGCCAGTGAGCAGGGGCTTAAAGGCACAAAGACTTCAACATGAGGAGGAGGAAAAGGGCAGGCCGGGCACAGAGGCCAGCCTGGGCCCAGCCCCAGAGTGGAGAGAAGGCAGCCCAGCCCAGGCCTGCCCCCTCTGCCGGCTCCGCCCTCCTGGCTGATGTGGCTTGCAAAGGCAGGGCTCACAACCTCTGGCCTCTGCCCATGCCATTCCCTGCACCACGCGTCTCCCTTCCAAGTTCAGTGGGGGGCAGGGCAGGATTTGAAAAGCAGCCACTGGATCTGAGGGTGCACTGCCCTGCTACACAGAAGTAGGTTGAGATTAAGCCTAGAGAGACCCAGGGGAGGGAGGTGCCTGCCAGGAAGGACATAGTGAGCAGGGGGATCACAATGTGCAAAGACATGGGGGCAGAGTCAGGACCCAGATCCGTCCTCCTGCGCAGCCCGAGCCCATCCCTCCCCGGGGGCCGAGAGACCAGTGCTTCCTCCACGGCCATCCCCTTCCCCTAGGGGACACAGGATGCAAAGAGCACTCACACCCAGGGGCAGAACCCGGTTCTGAGGCTTCTGAGCCAAGCTCCTGCATCTCCCCAAACCTTGGTTTTCTCTCAAGCAACATGAGATCTCAGGCCGGCCCACCTCAAGAATTATTTGAGCCAAGGTCAGGACAGTTTGTAGCACAGAGGAGGTGCTCTATACATGCCAACTGGCTGGAGCACTGAGATGGAGCCCATTGGCATGAGAGTCACCCCGCTGTCTGGGTCCTGGCATTGAGCCATTTCCTAACCAGGGAGCCAGAAAGCTCTGGAGGGCAGGGAGGCTTGGGGCTTGGCCTGGGTGGGATGCAGAGGTTATTACACAGGTGAAACGTGAGCTCTGTCTCCTGGAGGCCCGAGTCAGTGGTGGCAAGAGGTCGGCACCTGCCCACAAAGCTGTGCTTTTCAAAAAGTCATTGTTGGGGGGAATCCCTGGAGGTCCATTGGCTAAGACTCTGAGCTTTCACTGCAGGGGACCCAGGTTCAATCCCTGGTTGGGCAACTAAGATTCCCACAAGCTGTGCTGTGGAGCCGAAACAAGGCATTGTGGAGCCGAAACAAGGCATTTTGGAGCCAAAACAAGGCATCGTGGGGCCTCCCCGTTACTCAAGGTAACCCATGGCCCTACTGACAGATGCAACCAGCAGACAGATGTCTGGGGACCCCAGCCTGAGCCACCCACCAGCTCCCCATGTCTGGGAGGCGGTAGGGTCTAGAGGGCTGCTCCTCAGAGTCAGGACTGTAGGAGGAGCCCCTTTCCCACTTTACCCTCCAAGCTTGGCTGTTATAGGGGAAGCTTGGGAGCCCCCGGAGGGGGATAGTGGCACTTAGTGGGCACCTTCTGTTGGCTCTTTGACAAAGAATGCCTCTGACAGCTAGGTATTAATATTCCCATTTCACAGATAAGGAAACTGAGGCTTGGAAAGGTCAAACATACTTGGACTGCTCAATCTAACAGCCCTTTTTGACTTTAATCTCCTCTCCCTCCACTTGCAGAGGTTGTTGAAACTCTTGCAAAGATTCCATCTTGGGCACATTTGGAAGAAAGTTCTTCATGTAGGCTGTAATTAGCTCCCTGAAATTCCCCCAGCACCAGCTCTCAGCTGTATAGGGAGCCAGGCCCTCCTGTCCCCAAAGCCGCATTCAGAGAGTGAACGCAGCTGGACATCCCCAATTAACCAGTGTGCCTCCCTTGGGTAACTTGCCTCTCCAAGCCTCAGTTTCCTGAGCTGTAAGATGGGGATGGACTTCCCAGGTGGCTCAGTGGTAAAGAATCCGCCTGCCAATGCAGAAGATGCAAGAGATATGGGTTCGATCCCTGGAATGGGAAGATCCCCTGGGGAAGGAAACAGCAACCCATTTCAGGATTCTTTCCTGGGAAATCCCATGGACAGAGGAGACTGGTGGGCTACAGTCCATAGGATCACAAGAGTTAGACATGACTTAGTGACTAAACAACACCAACCTCTGTGAGAGGGGTGGTTGGGAGGCTCCAGGGAGTCAAAAATCCTGGAACATTCTGGGAGCTTCCAGAGTCTTCAGAAAAGTGTCAGCCAAGGGGAGAGGCTCAGAGGGTTTCCAAAGGCCTGAGGCACCTTCCCCAAAAGAGGAAGTGGCCTTGAGCAGGGCAGCCCCACCATGGGGGGTGTGGGACTCAGGCTTGGAGCCTGGCATGAGTAGGCTCTCACCTGTGTGGCCTGGATCCCCCAGACCTGGCCCGCCCACAGGATGTGACTCAGTCTTGGAAAGGGATGGCAGGGTGAAGGGCCAGGTGGGTCTGGACTCAAGTCCTCTGTCTGCCATTCACTAGCCCTGTGGTCATGTGACTGCCAGTCACCTCCCTGCTCCGAACCTTGGCTTCTCCAGCTTCCTAGACCTGTCTCAGGACTGTGAGCCAAGGGTGAGGCCAAAGCTGGGTGGTCCCTCAGTTGCAGAACTGGGCACTGCTGTCCTCCTTGGGGAGAGCCAGCCTGCCCCCTCATTGTCTTCCCTGCCTGGGAGCAACTGGACAAATGCACCTGGGAGCAGGACTCCATGTCTTTGCACATTCTGTTCCCCCTGCTCATCATGCTCTTCCAGGCATTCTCTCTACTCCGGATCCCTCCTTCCAGGCTTAAGTCACCGTCTGTGAGGCTGGACATGCGGCAGAAAAGGCACAGAGTCAGGAGTCCACTGATGGGAAAGCTGAGCTGAAGGAAGGGGAAGTGATGCTTCCAGGATCATACCGTTGGAGGGAGAGAGCCAAGGTTCCAGCCCAGGCCCCGCTACTCCTCCTAACACCTCTCAAGGCAGCACTTAAGACCTTCCCCAGTTCACCCCCACCAGCCACACTGCCCACACACACGGCCACCTTGGAGCCTTTCCCCACCTGGTAACCCCAACCTGGAAAACCTGCCCTTCTCTCTTACCCACCTGGGCCTACTGACTTTTAATCAGCGGTCACCTGCCCAGCAGGCCCATCTTTAGCCTTTGGAGCACACTGCCCACGTATCCACCTGGCCCTCCTCCCTGCCCAGATCCTCTTCATGTTCCAGATTAACCCTCCTTCGGGAAGCTCCCTCCGACCAGCTGGACCAAGTTCCCCTCTGAGCTTGTTCCCGGACGCCGTCCCCTTCCACCTGCCTTGTGATTTCTTGCCTGGTGCTCCGCCTGCAGACTAGGGCCCTGTGAGTGGGCCAGGAGGCCTTGTTCACGTGCATCACACCAACACCAAGCATGGCACTCGGAACAGGCCAGGTGTTCCATATTCGCTGTCCCGGCACGGAATCCATCCATCTGGCTTTTCATTCATCAGATGTTTAACAAACGCCAGGGAAAGGGCAGTGAGAAGACGAGGAAGGGGGCTCTGCCCTGTACAGGTCACGTCCTAGTGACAGATACACACACGTGTGACATCAGGGCAAGGGAAACAGAGGAGCAGCAGAGCGGAGAAGGGACAAGAGAGTGGGCGGAGGATGGGGGAGGGTGGTCAGGGAGATTCCCTCTGAGCAGGGGACATTGGATCTGATCTCTGAAGGAAGCGAGGGCGTGGTGTTAAGAACCAAAAGTAGATACCGGGGAGAAGGAACAGCAAGTGCGGAGGTCCTTAGGTGGGAACACACGTGGAAGAACAACAAGATCAGTAGTCACGCACAGATGTGAAAGCTGGACCGATGAGAAGGCTGAGTCCCGAAGAACTGATGCTCTAGGACTGTTGCAAAGAGTCAGACATGACTGAGCGACTAACGACAACAGTGAGCGAGATGGGGGTGGCAGGAGCTGAGGTCAGCAAGGGACCAAGCAGGGGCCCCAGGCAGGACTCTGCTTTGACCCTCAGTGAGCTGGGAGCCATGGCTGGGTTCTGGGCAGAGGAGGGCAGGGTCTAAGTTCTAATAGCATCAGTGGCTGCTTCGTGGGGAATGGATTCCAGGGACGGATGGGGAGGCAGGGGAGCCGCGAGGAGGCTGCTGCCCTCATGTGGGTGGGCAGTGCAGGTGGAGAAGGGGTCGAACTGCTGGGATATTTCGAAAATACAACCAGTGATATTTGCTGATGGTGAATGAGAGTGGGGGTGGGGCGGACAGAGCTCAAGATTATGAAAAAGAGCAGCGTGAAAGACAATCCCAAGGTCTGTGGCCTGGGGAAGTGGGTAGAAAATGAGGGTGCCGTTGCCTGAGACAGGAAGGCGGTGGGCATGAATTTCAGGAGCTCGGGTTGTGACCTGCTGAGTGAAGCTGAACCCTGGCCATCCACATGGAGATGTGGCGGGAAAAGGCGTCTGCAGGACAGGCCTAGAGTTGGGGAGAGAAGTCAGGCTGGGTGTGGGGAGCTGCTGTAGAAGTCCCCACGTCTTGCACACAGTGAGGGCCTCAAGAGGGACCTGAGGCTGGCCACAGCCCAGCTCCTGGCCTGCAGGAGAGGAGGACAAGGACCCCAGGGCACACGGGGCCCCCCAGCGTTCATCTGACGACAAGGCTGGAGGGTGAGCTGGGATCTCTTGGCCAAGGTGGTACACCTTGAGAGTCTTGGCAGGTGGAGGTGGGACAGGCATCCTGAGAAGGCAGGTGCTCTGGCTTTCGGGATGAGGTGGGAAACAGGAGGAGGAAGGCTCAGTGGAGCCAGCGGGGTGGGGGTTCAGTGGATGGTGCGGGAGCCCAATCCCTGGGGCTTAACTTAACCCCTGAAGCTTCCGTCTTTGCCTCTAAAACTGGAATGATAACCTTGCATGGATTGGTGTGAGGATCAAATTAATTCATCCAGACAAAGAACGCAGAATAAAGTGATGGAAGGGGCTGGAAAACGTGACCTACCCTTTAGTACTGAGTCCAGAGAAGACAGCATGCTTCAGCTGAGAGGGAAGGGAACAGCGCAGGAGGCCCAAGTGTGAGGGGCCCGGACCCGGATGAGGGAGGAGCTTTGTTCCCTTTGGGCAGCGGGGAGCCATGGAGAGTTCTGTGCTGAGAGGGGAGCGGGGCTGTATTCAGTCCTTGACTGTCCTCTACCTCTGCTCAGCCTGACGCACCCCTCCCCATCCCAGGCCCCACAGTCCGAGCCAGCACCCTGCCTGCTGGGCTCAGGGCACATCTCCTGTGAGAGCGAAGGCTTGGTGAGCACGTGCTACATTGGTTCTTTCAGCTGCCCCAGGCATGAGGTCTGTCTTGCTATTATGCTGGTTTGACAGATGAGGAAACCAAGGCACAGAGAACATTACACAGGTCAAGGTCATCACACGGGTCGTGGCCAGCAGAGTGGACTCGACTCCAGAATCTCCCCCAGCCTCTCCCAGCTCTGAGAAGCGGACGGGCATCGTGGGCAGCGTCCAGCACCACGCTCCTTCCAGCAGGCAAGGTGGGGTCCTTATGCCCACTCACAGGGCAGCAAGGTCAAGGGCCCCACAGCTTGTCCACGGAGGAGCTGAGACTCCCACCCGGGTCCATGAGACCCACGTGCCCACACTGGGGGCCTGGCAGGCACAGCACCTGGAAGCCTGAGCTTCCTCTAGCCCGAGCCTGCATTTGGGCGAGCTGCCTCAGTCAGGAGCTCTTTCTGAGGTCCCTCACTCCCCTTCAGGAGGACGGGGAGGACGGTGGGCTCCCCCTGCCAGGCTGCTCTGGGGCTCACGTCACAGCCCCCTTTACTGTCTCTTCCCCTGCTCTATCCTTTCACAGTGGCTTTTTCATCCCTCGAACTGACCTGGCCCACCAGGTCCCAGCCCTTCCCTGCACAGAGGAGTCTGAAAAGCAGGCTAACTGCATCCACTTAACAGTTTCACAGCCAGAAAAACCAGCAGAGGGAAAGACAATGTTTGCAGACCGGGTCAGGTCCAAGGTCACTCCATAAAAATGGATTCCTGGAAAACATAAACCAGCAATTTACCCAGTGAATTTTTTGGCTTCCAAAAAAATAAAAACGCTATCCCATTTGAATAACGAAGAGAGAGAAAACGTCTCCAGTTCCTCCTTTATTAGTGAATAAGGACACACAAAAACTCAACAGAGATGGAACATGTGTTCCCAGGCAGTTTCAGGTCTGGTTTATTAGCCACTTTCATTTCATAAAAACCAGCATTTCTATTCAAATAGGATGATGTCCAAAAGGTCTGTTCACTTTTGAAAAAAAAAAAATGTATTGAATACAGGGTAAGTCTTAGTTGTATTTTTTGTTTTTTAAACAAAGCTCAGATCCTCCTGACTTCGCGCCTGTTACTACAGCCGAAGGGAAACTGATTACAGAATCCATCTGATATGTCGGATTTCTTTGTGGCATCCACTTCATCGCTCAGCAGCCAGCCATGATGTCATAAGCCCATCAGATTTCCGGTAGGGGGGAAACGCTGGGGAATTGGAAAGAATGGATGTTTCTTACCGTCAGGAAGGGGAGGGAAGGGGCTGGGTGTGTGTTTGGGATGCGGTAGTGGGTGCGCGGGGGACATGGGGACTGGAGGCAGCTTCAGTGTTTGTGATATTAAATGTCAGGCAGAAACCTGAAAAATCCAGCCACCCAGATGTTTTCAAAATATCCAGATGTCTGGCACCGAGCAGACCGCGTTCCCCTCCAGACCCCTCCCGTCCCAAGAGGCGTTCAACATTTCAGCTCTGACCTCAGGTCTCCAGCAAGTGCCCACCCTCGGGTTTGGAATTTTTTTTCTAAATCTTTACACATGGATGACAGGCGTAACTAGGTCCAGATTTCTAAAAGCTGTTGAAGCAGTGATTTGAAAAGTTCAGTCCCTGGAATTAGCTTCCATGGAATACACTCTGCAAGCCAAAAAGGAGGGGAAAAAATCCCTCAGCCAACACACACACAAACATATGTGACTCTGAAGCCATAGGAGTTAAAAACCCCAAACAAAACCGAGGAGTCTGAGATCCAAGGACTCTCGCCTGACACTGAGAAGCGATGAGCCCTCCCCCAGGAGCTCGCTTCCCCCAAATCAGAAAAACACCAAACAGCTTTGTTCTTCCTGACAAAGCCCCTCGCTTCCAAGGAACAGACAGTTGCCAACAAAAGCACAGGGTAGAACTAATTTACACTCAGACTCGGGGCTTCAAGGAGTCATAAAGTACAGAAATGGAAATGGCTTTGCTGAGGACTCTGCCTCCCCGCCACTGGCAATGGGGACCCCAGCGCCTGGGGGAGCCCTGCAGGCCACAGACGGAGCAGAGTCCCAGCTTCCAATGGCCTGGCCACACGCCCACTGAGGCCACCTCCAAGGCTTGTGGCTAATTGCTCCTGAAAAAGAGCCAAGAACTGCAGGCCCCTGGGGTCCCAGCTCTGCGACTTCACAGGGAGCCAGGAGGAGAGGCAGCTGGGGCGGGGGACCCTCTCCAATTAGAACTGAGAGCCTGGATAACGAGGAAGGGGGTGGTGAGGGCTGGGGGTGGGGGTGGGGGGTCTGGCAGAGGGCAGGAGGAGTTGGGTGGGGGCTCAGGGCTGGAGGTGGGGGGCTCAGTGGCATCCTCTCCTAGGGCAACCCCTGAGCTTTTCAGATGCAGAAATCAAAGGCTAGGAGCGGCTGAGTGGCCCGCTCAAGGTCACCAGGCTCATTAGAGGCCCAGCTAGTATTGGGAGAATAGAAAACACAGGCCTGGCACTGCGTGGCTCTTCCCTGAACATTATCTAATTTAATCCTCGCAACACCCTGTGAGGGAAGGATTATCATTAACCTCAGTTTCCAGAGCCAATGGAGGTGCAGAGAGGTTAAGTAATTTGCCCAAGGTCACACAGCCCACTCATTAGCAGAACTTGGCAGTGAACCACTGACTCCAAATCCAGTGCTCTTTCTGCTGGGCGGGGGAGGCAGTGAAGGTTTAACGGGGAACAGTGATCTGATTTAAATACATCTTTAAGATGCTGGTGATCCCCACAGAACAGAAGGGATTAAATCACTGCAAATTAATTTTTTAAAGTGACTCCAGTCAGGAGGGTTGGGGGTGGGGGTGGCGAGCCTGTTTTCATTGCATCCCTGCCGGAGCCTCAGTAAAGCACGCAGACACTGTCTAGCTGTGCGCAGAGGCCGCTCAGTCCCCTGAAGTGGGGAGGGTGGAGGTGGGGGTGCTAAAAGCTTTGTCAGGCGCCTGTGAGAGCGGTAATCTCCACCGGAAAGCTGCCAGGCGCGCAGGTCTGACGGAGCCCCGGAGGGAGAAATTCACTGAGGACAGAAACTAAAAAATGAAAGTAAGAGTTGGCCCTCTAAGCCTGATTCCTCCTTTCCAGCCCGGAGTTTAAATGAACCGCAGATTACCTGGATTGCTGTCTGTGGCCCGGAGGCCTGACTCTGGGTCCTGTCTGTCCAAGATGTGGGGGAGGAGGGCAGGCAATATGTCCCTGTACCCCGGCCTTCCGGGGGACCCTGCTGACCCCCACCTTCTCCCAGAGTGGGATTTGAAGGAAACCAAGCCTCCCAGAGCTGGGACACAAAAATGAGGCATAGGCTGGTCTGAGCTCAGAGAAAAAAGACACTCACCTGTCCCCAGGCCTCCCCACCGCCCCACCCCAGAGTCCCTTCGCTTCCCGAGGGCCAGCCTTGGCACTTCAGTGGGTCATCCGTGCCAGGCCTCTCCCTGCCCTCTTCTTCACTGAGCCTGCTGGTTTCATTTGTTTCTGTGGACAGCAAATGGGGTGTGAAGCCCAGGACCCAGGTCAGGGAAGGGGAAAGAAAAATTTCTGCCATCTGGGTGCCTAATCTGGCTGAGCAGTTCCCGTTTTTCTGGGAAAATTCTACTCATCCTTTATTCGATTTGCCTACAAACACCCTGACTCAGGTCCTGCCCTCCTGGCACTTACAACCGATGGGAGGAGTCAAAAATTAAGCCAGTAATACCATAAAAATGTCCCTGGAGGGAGGGGTTCCCAGGCTATGAGAGAGCATCATAGGGGAAGTGTCGAGTCAGGGGAGATCAAGGAAGGCTTCATGGAGGAGGTGACTGATGATGAGGCATTAACCCTTCTGACTCACTGTCACCTCTGCAGAGGAGCCTTTCCTGATGGCCACTCAAGATTGCCTCCTGTCCCTATTCCTTTCCTGATTCTTGTTCACCATCTGTTTCCCTGCACTAGTCTGGAAGTCCCCAAGAGGTCAGAGGTCTGTCCTGTTTGCCACTGAGTTGCCTGTGCTTGGGACATAGTAGATGTTTGATGACTACTTGTTGATCAAAAAAAAAAATGTAAACAACATGTGCAAAGGACCTATGGTAGGCGGAATCACAGACTAGGAGGGTGTAGGAGTCAGAATAGGGGGGTGGGGAAGGCACAGAGAGTAACGGGACATGAGACAGAACTACACCCAAGAACAACCCTGGACTGACCGGCATCTCCTCCAGCCTCTGGGCCTCCTTCTGCTCTTCCCTGGTGGCAGAGACTGAGGTTGGGTGTCTTCCTTCTCCTCCAGAGGAGTGTCATATGGATACCCTGCCCCACTTGATCTGCACCAGACAGCACTCCCCTGGGGTCAAGGCAGGTGAGCACTCATCACCTGCCCAATGCTCTTCCTCTCACCACTGCCTTCCTTCCTCCATTCATTCCCTTGCCTGAACCTATGGGGCCACCCGGAGCCCCCAAGAGGCAGTGGGAGGCAGATCCAGGGCCTCCCTACACCCCACCCCCAGGTTTCCTCTGCACCCCAGCACCAGCAGCCCGGCACTCTTTCTCCTCCCTGAGGCAGAAGTGGAAGGAGAGAAGGAGCAGGGCTCGGGGCTTGGACCAGACAGGTTTGTGTCCCCCTGGCTGATGACCAGCGCGTGTCTGGACACCAGGCCGACCTCTGCCCTTCAGATTCCTCCCAGGTGACATGCAGATGCCCCAAGCCCCAGCGGAGATAGAGCAAGTGTGCCTGAGAGGCTCGAAATCAATTTCTGGTTTTCCTCTACGGCTCGGTTCAGTCACTCCTGACGCTGGGGTCCGGGGTTCGGGCGCCTCCGGCCAGGGGAAGCAGCTGAAACCCACGGCGGTGATGAAGGTGGGGGGAGGTCCCCGCCCGCGCGGACCCTCCCTCCGCGCCACCAGCGCCGCACGCTCCGGCAAACTTTCTGCGTCTACACCTGCTCGTGGTTCTGCGGCGCGTGTCTACACGGCCTCACCTGCCCCCGGGTCGCTGGCTCAGTCATAGTCCGAGTCTCCAGTCTCACTCGCCACGAGTTAGGAGGACCGTCAACCCCAGTCTTAGGGATCAGTCTCGACGACCTCGGGATTTCGGGGCGGGGGCGCCTCAGCCGGCTCCCCTGCGCTCGTCTACACCGCCTCAGGAGTCCCCCCACGTCACTGGATACGTCTCAGCTCAGGGGGCCGCATCCACTCCGCCTCGGAGACACCGCAGCTCTTGGGGCCGCGTCCACACTGCTCAAGGCGCACTAGACCCTCCAGAGCGCGGACCGGCACGCAGACCCCCGCGAAAGACAGCGGCTCAGCGTAGGAGGTGCGCCCGGATCTCCTCCTGGTGCCCTCCACGCCCAGACCAGCCGGCCGGGGGCGGCTTACCTTGCCCGCGCCCTCACGCTCCTGTCCAGGCGATACCGTCTCTTTCATACATTGTGCAATATTGTCGACGGTGAAAGAACATGTTATAAATCCTCTCCCGGTCACTTGGCAGTTCCCCACCCTCCCGCCTTTCTTCTTTTTTCGGCGTTTAAGACAATACTCGGCCCCAGCAGCCGGCCGCTGGCCAGGGACTCCGGGGCTGGCGCCGCTGGCCGCGGCGGGGCGGGCCTTGGGCGGGGTCTGGGCGGGGCCCGCCGCCCTGGGGGCGGGGGCGGGCGGGGTGGGGCGGGGCACCCGGGCTCTGGCCACACTCCCCGGGGAAGCCGCTGTCGGCGACTAGAGCTCCTGTTCCGGCTTCTGATTGGTCTGCCGGCTCGGCGATGCTGACGCCTGATTGGTTAAGGCAAAGAAGAGTAGAGGGTTACAGGATCCATTCTTTGACTTTTTTTTTTTTTAATGTAGCCGCCACTACTCTTTTGGGCCCTCCTGAGATCTGTAGCCTTTTCCTCACTGCTTCTGCACACTCTGTCGTTAACACTTTACTACCTCGAAGGTAATGCTCTTCTTTGTCCTTTTCTACCAAATAGGCCACTTGATGCGAAGAACTGATTCACTGGAAAAGATCTTGATGCTGGGAAAGATTGAAGGCCGGAGAAGGGGACGACAGAGGATGAGGCGGTTGGATGGCATCACCGACTCGATGGACATGAGTTTGAGCAAGCTCCGGGAGTTGGCGATGGACAGGGAGGCCTGGCTTGCTGCAGTCCATGGGGTCGCAAAGAGTCGGACTCGACCGAGAGACTGAACTGACCAAATCCGTAGCACCTTGAAGTCAGGACACCGGGTTTGTGATGCTCCCACTGTATCCCCAGGACCTGGTACTGGGAGGTGCTCAAAACGTGTTTGTTGATTGGATTCATGGAAAATGTACGTATAGGTTTCTAGAGCTATTTTTAAGGCTAGGAACATCCCTTAGAAGAGGGTATTAATATTCTTCTAGAGTGGGAGGTAGAGCAGCGTGGCGCAGTGGAAGCATGCTGGGCCCATAACCCAGAGGTCGATGGATCGAAACCATCCTCTGCTAAGCCCCCAGCTTGGGCTTCCCTTGTAGCTCAGTTGGTAAAGAATCTGCCTGCAAGGCAGGAGATCAGGGTTCGATCCCTGGTTCAAGATGACCCCCTGAAGAAGGAAATGGCAACCCATTCCAGTATTCTTGCTTGGAGAATCCTATGGACAGAGGAACCTGGCAGACTACAGTCCATGGGGTTGCAAGAGTTGGACACAGCTTAGGGACATCTCCCCACTTCCCTGGTGGCTCAGAGGTTAAAGCGTCTGCTTGGAATGAGGGAGAACCAGGTTTGGTCCCTGGGTTGGGAAGATCCCCTGGAGAAGGAAATGGCAACCCACTCCAGTACTCTTGCCTGGAAAATCCCATGGAAGGAGGAGCCTGGTAGGCTACAGTCCATGGGGTCGCAAAGAGTCGGACACGACTGAGCGACTTCACTTTCACTTTCACTTTAGGGACTAAAACAACAAGAATGGAGAGACTGAGGCGCTGAGAAACGCTGTCACTTGGGATGTGCTTACATCAGTGGACTTCAGATCCCTACGCAGGGAATCCCTGTGCAGTGTCCAGGCCTCAGTTTCCCATCTGTCAAAAGAGAATGTTAGGTTAGAGCCGAAGATGGGTTAGAAGATGAACTGATTGTGTGAACCGATTATACTGTGCTGCTGCGCTTGGCAGTATGAATGAGGCAGTTGTGCCTTCATGTTAAAATCCTGGTTCCCTGCTGTCCCCTCTCCCTCCCTGACCACAGGAGAATCTAATCACAGGGGAAGTAAAAAGCACTCTGCTCAATCCAGGGGTACCTTGTGGGTACTTTGCCCACTTCTGAGGGTTTGGGGCCATGTAGGAGGATTTTCTGGGGGGGGCACAGGGGTTCTCATTAAGCAAACTGACTTGAGCAGGCATGCTGTTCCGGGGGAAGGGCAATTCTTGGGAGCACCCTGTTTCCCAAGAGAGCCATTTTGATTGCGAGGTGGTCTCTGATATGGGGTGGGGAGAGGGCTTCCCCTGACAATGGAGGATGTAGGAGCTGGGTGTGCTAGGGTCAGAATTACCATGTGTGTGTGCTCAGTCGTGTCCGACTCTTTGTGACTCCACTGACTGTAGCCCTCCAGGCTCCCCTGTCCATGGGATTTCTCAGGCAAGAATACTGGAGTGGGTTGCCATTTCCTCCTCCAGAGGATCTTCCCAACACAGGGATTGAACCCGCATCTCCTGTGTCTCCTGCATTGACAGGCAGATTCTTTACCGCTGGGCCACCAGGGTGAGGGAGGGTTAATCGATCAGATAAAGGCTGAGACCCTCAGCAGCCAGGTTCAGGTTTGCAGAGGAGCCAGCTTGGTGGCACAGCAAGTTCTCTCTGAGTCTCTGTCTTCATATGGCTTTCTTGTAAGGATACCAGTCATTGGCTTCAGGGCCCACTCTAATCCAGTATGACCTCAACTTAACGTGATCACATCCGCAAAGACCCTATTTCCAAATCAGGTTACAGTCACAGGTACTGGAGGTTAGGGTTTCAAACCTATCTTTTGAGGGGACACAATTCAACCTGCGAGGCCCAATGAGGAAGGACCATTCTGGTCAGACGGGAACAGCAAGAGTAGGGACCCTGAGGCGGCCCAGGGTAGATTACCTTCCTAGCTACCCACTGCTCTTTAGGGGCTTATCTCTGGCTCATCTCAGTTCCTGATGCCTGGCAGCTGCCTAAACAGAGCCAGGAGGGAACTGATCCCCTGAATAGTAAGCCTTTCCTTCCAGCAGACCCTGCCCAGCCTGGGACCCTGAGGAGAGCCAGCCTGCCTGCCTGCTTGGTTCCCACCCACCCCCCCTACCCCAAACCACCCGCATCCCACATACAAGACGGACAAGGACAATAAAAGCTGTTTCCCAAGCAGGTGGTGATTAATCACCAAGTTAATTAAAGAGGCAGTAATTACTCTTGGATTTCAGAGGAAGGAGTGATATCTTAGACAGGGGTGGGTGGTCAGCCTTCAGGTCTCCCTGAGGGGGGCTGGAAGATAGAATGTGAAAAGGCAGCAAGGAGAAACAAACACACAAACAAAACATTTTAAAAAACAAGTAACATTTAAAAGCTTCAGTCATAGCTGTATAGTTTTACTTGACAGAATCAAGTGGTGGCCTTTAGATTAAGCCTGTCTCAGTACTTTTCCATCTTTGAAATATTTCATTAACAACAACCCCCCAAAAAGGCAAGGGGAGGTTAAATATTTCCAAACTCCAGTTTGGGATTTATAAATGGCCTCAAATACCCATGACCTCACTTCACACAATGGAGAGGACCTTAAAATTATGTGTAAATCGAACTCCGTCTGCCCACCCTGTGCATCTTAACGCCAGGGAGGCTCTGTCTTCATTTCTGATTGATTTTTCCCTGACAGAGGTGCAGAGTCCTTTGCTTTAAGTGTCAGGCTGTCTCTGTCAAGTAGTTAATGACCTATAGAGCACTTAAAACGTACTGGAGGAGCTGCTGTTTGGAGGCACCCCGTGGCGTACCCTCTCCTATTGCCAGTAATCACCCCTCATTTATTTGCTCTTATTGGCTTGGAATTTGCTATCAGGTTTCCCCAAAGTGGAGCCCACCAGGAAAGGTCCCATTCCACAGGGACCCAGAAGAGTGCTGGGTTGGCATCCAGGGGCAGCAGGTGAGGAGGAGAGGAGTCAGTGTCTCGTGAGTCCTTCATCGTGGGTGTCCTGGTCACCCTCTGAGCACACCTTTTCGGATTGCTCCATTCCTCCTGCTCCTGGGGCCACCCCCGCCTTCCCAGTTTCTCCCCTTCATCTGTCTTCAGCCTCAACCTGTCTCCTGAGCCCTTGTGTCGGCTGCCTTTGGAACACCTACTCCTGGTGGCCACCCGGATTTCTCCCCGCATTTCTGCTCTAGTCTTGTTCTGCCTGTGATGCAGGAGACCTGGGTTCAACCCCTGGGTCGGGAAGATCCCTGGAGAAGGAAACAGCAACCCACTCCAGGATTCTTGCTTGGAGAATCCCATGGACAGAGGAGCCTGGCGGGCTACAGTCCATGGGGTCGCCCAGAGTCAGACACAACTGAGCGACTCACAGTTGCGCTGTCCCTGCTTACTGACACGAGCCTCTGTCCACTGAATGAGGGTATGCAATCAATCAACCAGTAGGCCCCCTCCCCCACGCCACAAAGGGGCTCTCGAGTCTGGTTCCCTGTCCCAATCTGTATCTCCTTGGTCTCAATCCCAACCCCAAAGCTTTTACCCATCTCAGCAGCCTCCAAATGGAACGGGCCACCCTCCCCAAAGTCACTCAGTCGAACAAAGTCACCTAAAGAGCAATGTGGGGGATTTTGCCCTCCTGTTCCCCAACCTCTGTGGCCTCCTCAGGCTTCAGCCTGATACCCAAGGCCCTTCACGACCTGGGCCTGGCGTCGTTTCTCCAGGTTCCTCTCAGCGCTTCACCCTTCCTGCTACATCACTCCTTCCGTCTTCAGACTTTGCTCGTGATATTCTCTGCCTGGAGCACCCTCATCCTTCAAGGGCACCTCTTCCAGGAAGCCTTCCTTATTTTGCTCAGAATCTCATAGCTCTTCCCGTAATGTGTTTTCCCTGGAGTTCCGCTGTCTGCCTGCCTTGTCACTCATTCAGGGACATTTACTGAGTGTCCACCGGGTGAGGAGTTGTTGGGAGCACCAGTTCTGTTATCAGACAGGCCCAAATTCAAATCTGGCTTTGCCCCTTGCCAGCTGTGTGACCTCGGGCATGCACTGACCTTCTATGAGCCTGAGTTTCCTCCTCTGCCATGCCCTAGAGCTGGGGCCTGTCCTTGGGCAACTGGAGGATGATGCCACCCTGGCAAGGTCAGTGCTGGGAGTGAGAGGAGAGGCTCAGGCTGGGGTGAGCAGAGAGGCAGTGGCTGCAGCAACCTCCAGGATCAAAGCCATGCGGAGTCATCACAGGGAACACAGAGCTGGCGTGAGCACCCGACTGGGGGCCTGGGAGGCTGAATCGGCTCTTCCAGGAGGAAAAGGGCATCCGACTCCTACGGTTGCCATAACCAATTGCCCCAGACTTGGTGGCTCAAAGCAGTACATACTTCTCCTCTTATACTTCTGGAATCCAGAAATCCAAAATCGGCTTCAGTAGGCTGAAACTAAGGCGTCCGCAGGGCCATGCCCCTTTCAGAGGCTTTGAAGAGAATCTATTTTATTGCCCTTTCCAGCTTCTAGGGCTGCATTCCTTGGCTCATGGCACCTACATCCATCTTTGAAGCCAGGAAGGTAACATCGCTAAATCTCTGTCTCTCCTTCCATCATCGCATTGCCTCCTGCCTTCTATCTGTAAGCTCCTTCTGCATCTCTCTTATAAAGACACTTGTGAGTGTAATAATCCAGGATAATCTCACCATTTGAAAATCCTTAATCACAAGCACAAAGTCTTTTCCATGTTAATATTCATAGATTCCAGGGATTCGGAAGTGGACGTTTTAGGGGGAGCCATTATTCAGCCTACTATCCAAGGCAACTCAGCAAAGAGGTTGCGATCACAGGCTCTGAAGCTACTTCTGGGGGCTTGAACTCAGCGCCACCGTGTGCCAGCTGTTTGGCTTTGGGCAAGTTGCTACAGCTCTCTGATGCTCAGTTTCCTCATCTATAAAATGGGAACAGTGCCTGAAAGAAAAGTGAAAGTGTTTGCCACTCAGTTGTGTCCAACTCTTTGTGACTCCATGGACTGCAGCCTGCCAGGCTTCTCTGTCCATGGGATTCTCCAGGCAAGAATACTGGAGTAGGTTGCCATTCCCTTCTCCAGGGGATCCTCCGAGCCCAGGGATTGAACCTGGGTCTCCCACATTGCGGGCAGATTCTTTACCTTCTGAGCGATCAGGGAAGCCCAGTGCCTAGCTCCAGGCAAGAATTCAGTAGGTGTTTCAGGAACATCTGTTGGGTTGAGGGAACTGCATGTGCCAGGGCCTGGAGGTTAAGAGAGACCCCAGAGGACTTCCCTGGGGGTCCAGTGGCTAAAACTCCATGCCCCCAGTGCAGGGGGGCCCAGGTTCAATCCCTGATCAGGGAACAAGATCCCACATGCTGCAGCTAAAGATCCTGCATACTGCAACGAAGATCAAAGACCCTGCATGCCGCAACTAAGACCTGATGTAGCCAAATAAATAAATAAATACTTTAAGGAAGAGAGAGAGAAAGACCCCAGAAGGACCCTACTACGGAAAGATGGGAAGATGAGCAGGAAAGTGGACAAGGCAGGGCAGGCTGGGGCAGAGGGGTGAGGGTGGAGCCGGACCAGGTCCCAGGGAGGAGTGTGTGAACGTGTGTGCCTGCAGGGCAGTTTTAGGTTGGAGCATCGTAAAGCTCTCTCATCTCCCACTCTGGGCTCGAACCCAGGGAGAAGGCACCAGCATCCTGAAGCACTGAGACGTCGGGTATGAGCACTGGCCGAGGGGCCAGACCAACCTGGGGTCAACTCCTCAGCCCCTGCAAGCGTCCTCACCTGATCCAGGGAGGCTGGAACGACCCACGGTACAGGCTAAGGCGGGGGAGCTCGGGGCTTGCTTTGTATCACCGCGGTTACCAGTTTTATTTCTGGACCTGGTCACCTGTCTCCACAGTCTCCTTCCCCTGGGGACTCAACTGCACAGACTTGTCCTAACAGACCCAGGGAGCCAGAAGCAATCTTGCCCCACCCCACATACACAAAGCAACCCCCGCCCATAGGAAGTGGGAGACTGTGGGGCTGCTGGAGCAAGTGAGGGGCATTTGAGGCTGGATCCTGACTCGTTCCCAGGAAGCCAGAGTAGGGGGTCTTGAAAGGCCTGAACCCCCAGAGCCTTTCTTACCCACCCAGACACTAAGAGGGTGGCTGTGAGCAAACCCAGACACGTGTTCCCACCCTTCTCTCCCCACCGGGCTCAGTCCCTGCCCACTGCTTAGAAGGTCCCGGGCCCCGCGTGGTCAGAGCTGTCTGGCCTAGACTCGAGGCAACGGAGGAAGGGCATCGCTGAGCCGGCCGAGGCATCCCCTGGTGGTGATAGAGCCTTCTGGGATGAATTATCAGAACCACCCTACCAGGGCTCATGGCCCCTGCTGCGCGCTCCACAGGCCCACATCAGCATCATCGATTGATTAGAGCTTCTGACAGCCTCCACGGTCGGGAGGTGGGGTGAGAGGCCGCTGCTGGCCCATCTGATGTGTCCAGGCTTCGCCTCCAGCAGCCCAGCTCGGAGATTGCCTCTTTCCATCAGACAAAAGTGGGGTGCTTTTCCAACAGCTGCACTTCCATTGCCCTGCCCTTCCTGGGTGTGGAGGCAGCTACCTGTCTTTTCCAGTTTTCACGTATGTAACATGGGTCACGTACTAATTGCAGGTGCTGGAAATTGGAGGGAAGAAAATCATTCTCCCTTTTCCAGCAAGAACCAGCCCTAGGGCTTCCCTGGTGGCTCAGTGCATAAGAATCCACCTGCCCACGTGGGAGGCAGTTTCTGTCCCTGGTCTGGGAAGTTCCTACATGCTGCGAGGCAACTAAGCCTGTGCTCCACAGGTCAGAAGCCACAGACTACAGCAGCCTACCTGTTCCAGAGGCCACGCTCCCCAACAGGAGAATGAGAAGCCCGTGGGCCACAGCTGGAGAGCTGCCCCTGCTCCTTGCAACTAGAGAAAAGCCTGCAGTGAAGACCCAGCACGGCCAACAAAAATAAACAATTTTTTTTTAAAGAAGAGCCAGCTCTAAATCACCAGCAGGGAAAAATTTGCATTTATTCTTTAAACAAATTGCTCTTAGGCTCTTGAGTCAGACAGAAAGAGAGACAAGTAAAGTGAAAGTCGCTTAGTTGGGTCCGACTCTTTGCAACCCCATGGACTGTCCGTGGCATTCTCCAGGCCAGAATACTGGAGTGGGTAGCCTTTCCCTTCTCCAGGGGATCTTCCCAACCCACGGATTGAGCCCAGCAAGGGATTTGCCATATTCAGGAAGCTCAAGCCTCCTGGGGATGTGTGTGAACCGATTCAATACAAGGAGGTCAGAGCAGTCAGAGAGATGAAGAAACTGCTTGGCAGGGGAGGGAGTGTTCCTGAAGGCTTCTTGGAAGAGGTGGCATTTGAGCAGGAACTCCAGCTCACGATCAGAGGTGGGGAGTTTGGCACTAGGGGTAGCAGCAGCTGTGATTGAAGCATGGAAAGGACTTGGGGTGACTTTGGGCCAGTGGGAGCTGGTCAGAAAGGAGGCTGATGGACTCTATGAGGACAGAACTGTCTGTCTCTTATTCCAGCCCCAGGACGGGGCCTGGCACATAGTCAGAGCTGGACAAATGTTGGAAGAATGAAGGAGT
Source organism: Ovis aries (assembly GCF_016772045.2). Classification (NCBI taxonomy): domain Eukaryota; kingdom Metazoa; phylum Chordata; class Mammalia; order Artiodactyla; family Bovidae; genus Ovis; species Ovis aries. The sequence continues at coordinate 219,229,132 of NC_056056.1, forward strand.
CGTAAGAGCTGAGGGGTCAAGCCCCCCGCCTGTGGACAGCGGAGGGCACTATGAGGTTTTTCCAGGTTGTAAGGCAGGGCTCCAACTTCATCCTTTCTCATGTGGATGTCCATTTCTCCCAGAACTGTTGATTGAAAAAGCTGTTCTTCCCATTGAATTATCTTAGCCTGTTTATTGAAATGAATTGACCATACATGTTAAGTACTGCAGGGTTTTGGAGAGGGGAGGCACACGTTCAGATCCGTGCTATAGGAAGATCAATTTGACGGCAGAGACCGGGATGGGCTGGAAAGAGGAGGGATGGAGACTCTACAGGTGGGCTTGAGGGAGGGAGAGAGGGGGAACTGGGGAGAAAAGCAGTTCCCAGATCAGCCGGGGTGGGGTGGGGGCACCTTGGTGGGGAGCCAGGTACAGAGATCTGCCGGAATGTAGCATACACTAGGGAATGGGGATGGGGGTGAGAGGATGACGGAGGAAAAAGACTGGGCTCCTCAGCCTCTTGAGATCCACAAAGTGCTAAAATTAAACCCTCTCCAGATATAGCCACTGTGAGTGAGTTTTCAGGTAACGAGAGGATTGCAAGTGCAAAACAATGCCAATTACAGCAGCACTACCCCAGATTATAAGGCTTCCAAGAGGCGGCTCATACCTCCAGGCAGGCTGTGCCTGGAAATTTCCAGGGGAGGTTTGGGATCCAAGCATGCAGGCTACCTGAAAACCAGGCCCCACATTGGGTACCCGCTGCTAGACAGGCGCGGCTTCTCCCCATACTGACCTGCCTTCATTGCCCCAAGGAAATAGAGCAGGAAGGGACAGAAGGGCCCCTGTATCCCCGAGTTCTGAGCAATATTCTTAAGGAAATTTGTCCCTTCATGGGCACCCCCCGCCCAGCCCTGGGGGCCAGAGTGCCTCCTTGGCTCTTTTCTGCTTTCCCTGCTGCCCACTCCCCTGCACACAGCTGGAGCCAGCCCAGCATTACCCTTCTGCGCTAAGTGACCTTTAGCCAGGCAGCTGCTCTGAATCCTAGCTTCCACTTCTGTAAAATGGGGAGACAAGCCCCCTCCCTTTTTGGCATGTTTTCAGGATTAAACGAGATATTGTAGATATAGAGCCTGAGCAGTAGAAGTCAGGACAACCTCCACGCATGGCGATTTGGCAGTGTCTGTTAAAACAGTGAGTGTCCACGCCCTGGGCCCCAGCAATTTCTTCCCAACATTTCCCGTGGAGAAAGTTTTGCAGATACGTCTGAGGGTGCTTCCTGCAATACCTCCTGTGAGATTGGAAAATCATAAACAACTGGAAAGGGCATTAATCGGGGCCTGATTGAACTAGGGTCCCTCAGTCCTGCACACCGCTTCGCTGTAATTAAAGAGGCTGGCAGTTCCTACTTGCTGTCACGTAGGACAGATCCCTGCCACGTGGGGCTGCGCAAACGAAGCAGGAGCAAACAACACCTACAGCTGATTCCGTTTCAGCTTCTGGGAATCCCACACAAGCGCTATATAGTTTATGTTCGTATGTACGCACCTGTGCGTGTGGATGCCATAAACACACCCTGGAAGAAGAGCATATGACCAAATGAGCCAGTGGTTACTTCCAGGGAGGGGACTGGGTTGGAGGTTTGGGAGGTGGCAAGAACAACAAAGAGAATTTCACTTTGCGGGAGTGTTAAGTGTTTCACTGTAGGATATGCCTGTGTCCCCTGCGGAGATACACTCATACAAAATACCCTCCGGCACCAAGTGCAGACAGTCGGGATGGCTAGCCTGACCCACGCTAACCTTGGGCTTCCCAGGTGGCTCAGTGCTCCAAGAATCCGCCTACCAAAGCAGGAGCCACCAGAGGTTCAGGTTCGATTCCTGGGTTGGGAAGACCCCCCTGGAGGAGGAAATGGCAACCCATTCTAGTATTCTTGCCTGGAAAAATCCCTTGGACAGAGGAGGAGCTCGGTGGACTACAGTCCATGGGTTCGCAAAAGAGCCAGACAGGGCTGAGCACACAACCAAAGAGGGCTGACCCACGTGCCATCAAGGCTCAGAGGCCACAATTCTGAATGTAGGTCAAGGGAGGCACCCTGGGGAGGAAGGCGTCTCAGTGCCTCCCGCCAACATCCCCAGCTCTCAGAGTCTGGGTTCTGACTGGGGAAGCCCCTCAGGTGGGCAAATGATATCCCCTGGCGGGTTGGAGAGAGGATGCTGTCAGCCTAGCTGGACCAAGGCCACAGCCCACCCCTCCCTGCTGAGCGGTCTGCCAAGAAAACTAGTGAACGACATAAAAATCCATCCTGGAAATCCCAGAGGCATCCTTGGAACGGAGTGTGGCCTTTAAATTAGAATGTAGGGGGGTGGGGGAAGGCAGATTTGCCTGTAGCTTGATTTCAGGTGAGTGAGGGCTGGTGGCTAAAAGGCAACAGTCGTGCCTGGTTGCAGCCCCCACACCAAGGTCCTGCCCCCCACACCAAGGTCCTGCCCCCCACACCAAGGTCCCGCCCCCCACACCGGGGTCCTGCCCCCCTACACCAGTGTCCTGCCGCTTGCTGTGAAGGAGACCCCAGCCCCACCAAGGCTTCCAGTGTAAACAGCAAGGGTTCCCATGGAAACTCTGCTTTGCAGAATCCTTTGGAAATCATTCCCCAGGAGGGGAAAGCACTTCTCACACCCACTTTGTGTTCCTGGGCTTGGTTTCCAGGAACGCTTGATTTTAAGTGCTGCGAGGAACAGGAGCCGAAGGAGGGCTGGAGGCTGAAAGCTGCCCAAAGCGGCCCAAAGGAGCTGAACGGACCGTTTCAAAGCCACTACCCTGGACAGGCCATGGAGGCTGAGGGTGTGGGCTGTACTGAGAGGTTTCAAACGCCCAGAGGTGCCAAAGAGGGTGACGGGGCTGTGACCTAGAGTTGGCAGGAAACCCTGGGTCGGAGCCGGGCGGGTCAGGCAGAGAGAAGGCCAGTAGCTGAGGCCCTGGCACACGTCTGCCCACCGTCTGTGCGGGGGCTCAGGGTACCATCCGGGCAGCAGGAGGCAGTGCCCGCGGCTGCCATCAGGGGCTGCCAGGGCTTCTCCTACCGGCTCTAGGCCCCGGGGTCCGCGCTCAGGATGGTTGCCACCCACTCTTCTGCTCTGAGGCTCCCCTTCAGGTGGGCTCACTGTGGCTCCTCGGCACCTCCCCTCGGGCATCTTCCTTGCTGATTAAGAGCCTCTCTCCCTCTTTGGCCCCTCTCAAGCCCTCTCCTGGGCCCGGCACACACATACACACGTCTCCGTTTGCCTTGTCCCCCTTCTCAAGGCCCCTCCTGGGCCTGGCACACACACACACACACACACATACACACATACACACACTCCTCTCCGTTTGCCTTGTCCCCACTCCCAGGTCCTCCCTGTGGGGGAACCAAAGAGGGGGTCCCCACCCCCAGGGAGGCCCGCCCCTCATTTAACAGCCCCCGCCCCCCGCGCCGCCGCACTGCACAGTGGCAGCCGGTTTTTCCTGAAGGCTGAGAGAAGGAAACACACACCCGCTGAGCCTCCGCAGAGCAGGGAGTTCCCCATCTGTCCTCTCCGAGCAGCGCCCGACGTCCTGATTGTCACTGAAGCCGGGGCTCAGGTGGACGTGGCTGCTCAGAGCTGGAGCTGGTGTTCAAGAGAAGTCGGCGGCCACCCAGCCCCAGGCTACCTCCGAAGGCGGCTCCTCCCTCCTCTTCTCCATGCACTCAGCGTCCACTCAAGCCTGCCCTCCAGAAGCTCAGTTCCAGGCCCCTCTGCCCCTCCTCCCCGCCACGGCCCCCTGCACCCCCCGCCCTGCAGACACCTGCTGCCCCTTACGCCTGCCCGGCCTGTCTCCGCAGTCCTGGCTCAGTCCTGGGGGCCGGAGGACTGGGGTTTGGTCCTCCTGGCCCCAAGTAGGGGGTCTCAGAGCATTCTCTTCTGAGCGTGCCCCCTCCCCCTCCCTGCCTCTCTCCTTGCTCACTGAAGACCCCAGCGAGCACCCAGCTCAGCCACCACTGACAACATGTGTGTCCACAAGAAGGGTGACGGGAGACTGCCCTGGTGGTCCAGTGGCTAAGACTCTGATCTCTCAATGCTAGGGCCCTGGGTTTGATCCCTGGTTGGGGAACTAGATCCCACATGCCACAACTAAGGCCCAGAGCAGCCACATAAATAAATAAATAAAAATTAATATTAAAAAAAAGTGACAGGTCAGTCCCTGAGGGCCTCACGGGCTACCCAGAAGAGCTGTCATTTTGTTCCAGGTGAGGTGGGGACCGTGGAAGGTTTTGAGCCCGAGGAAGTTCAAGGTCCCACATACCTCTCACCAGGATCATTCAGCTGCCTCGTGGACAGGGGACTGCGGGACCTGGGCCAGGGCGGGAGGTCGCCATCCCTCCTGGCTCCCCGCATTATCCCCGGGGCCATGTGGAAAAGGCTGGTTGCCAGCCTGTGGGTCTGGGGGCCAGGGGCTGTGGTGCCCTGGGCCTGGCCAGGCACAAAGCCTCCTGCTCTCACAGGCTTTGGCTTTTCCCGGAGCGGCTCCGCAGCCCCTTGGACAGTGTGTCTGCCTCACCCCAACCCCAGCTCCGGCCTCTACTTCGGGCCGTGGGAGTCAGGAGACTGGAGGGTAGCTTTGCTCGAGGCAGTTTTCTTCCTTAAACAGTTCATTAAACTGCCTTCTGGGGGGCAGGGGCCTCTGCGTCCCCCAGCCCACTCCAGCCCCATAATCCAGTTCAGAGCTCTCATTGCTGTGCTCGGAGGCTGGGAGCCGAGCTAGGAGGCTGTGGACTGTCCTATGAGCCCAGCAGGGCCCATGAACCCAGCGGGCCCTGTGAGCCCAGGGAGGTTCCATGAGCCCGGAGGGGTCCTGTCAGCCCAGAGGGTCCCATGAGCCCGGCGGGGGTAGTCCTGTGAGCCCAGCAGGGCCCGTGAACCCAGCAAGCCCTGTGAGCCCAGGGGTGGGTTCCTGTGAGCCCAGGGGGTCCCGTGAGCCTGGGGGTGGGGTTCTTGTGAGCCCAAGGAGGCCCCATGAGTCCGGGGGGGAGGGTCCCATGAGTCTGGGGGGATCCTGTGAACCCAGGGGGGTTCCTGTGAGTCCAGGGGGTCCCATGAGCTCGGAGGCTGGGAGCCGAGCTAGGAGGCTGTGGACTGTCCTGTGAGCCCAGCAGGGCCTGTGAACCCAGCGGGCCCTGTGAGCCCAGGGGGTGTTCCATGAGCCTGGGGGGATCCTGTGAACCCAGGGGGGTTCCTGTGAGTCCAGGGGGTCCCATGAGCTCGGAGGCTGGGAGCCGAGCTAGGAGGCTGTGGACTGTCCTGTGAGCCCAGCAGGGCCTGTGAACCCAGCGGGCCCTGTGAGCCCAGGGGGTGTTCCATGAGCCTGGGGGGATCCTGTGAACCCAGGGGGGTTCCTGTGAGTCCAGGGGGTCCCATGAGCCCGGCGGAGGGGAGTCCTGTGAGCCCAGCAGGTCCCGTGAACCCAGCGGGCCCTTTGAGCCCAGGGGTGGGTTCCTGTGAGCCCAGGGGGTCCCGTGAGCCTGGGGGGATCCATGAGCCTGGGGGCGGGGTTCCTGTGAGCCCAGGGAGGCCCCATGAGTCTGTGGGGGGTCCTGTGAAGCCAGGGGGTCATATGAGCCCAGGAGGGTGTTCCTGTGAGCCTGGGGGGGTCCTGTGAGCCCAGGAGGGGGGTCCCGTGAGCCTGGGGGGGGCTCCCATGAGCTTGGGGGCGGGGTTCTTGTGAGCCCAGGGAGGCCCCATGAGTCTGGGGGGAGGGTCCCATGAGTCCCGGGGGGGGGGTTCCTGCGAACCCAGGGAGGTCCCATGAGCCCAGGAGGGGGTTCCCGTGAGCCCAGGGGGTTCCTGTGAGTCCATGGGGTTCCTGTGAGCCCAGGGAGGTGCTATGAGCCCAGGGGGAGGGTCCCATGAGCCCAGAGGGGGGTTCCTGTGAACCCAAGGGGTGTCCTGTGAGCTCGGGGAGGCACTATGAGCCTGGGGAGAGGGTCCTGTGAGCCCAGAGGGGGTTCTTGTGAGCCCATGGGGTTCCTGTGAGCCCAGATGGGGGGTCCTGTGAGCACAAGGGGTTCCTGTGAGCCCAGGGGGTTCCTGTGAGCCCAGGGGGTGTCCTGTGAGCCCAGGGGGTTCCTGTGAGCCCAGGGGTTGTCCTGTGAGCCTGGGAGGCCCCATGAGCCCGGGGGGAGGGTCCTGTGAGCCCAGGGGGTGTCCTGTGAGCTTGGGGAGGCACTATGAGCCTGGGGAGAGGGTCCAGTGAGCCCAGAGGGTTCCTGTGAGCCTGAGAGGCCCCATGAGCCCGGGGGGGAGGGTCCCATGAGCCAAGAACGGGGGTCCTGTGAGCCCGGGGTGGGGGCCCCTGCTGCCCTAGCAGAGGGGCTGGGGCTTCTTCTGGACGTCAGTCTGTGGCCCCGGCCCCACTCCCCCAGCGCTAACTATCCCTGCAGGCCCTGGGCCGGGGTGAGTACTGGCCTGCTGAGCAGTCGGTGTTGCCCATAACCACCCTCGCAGGCAGGCTGGGGTTTGGGCACCTCTGGGGCAGCCCTGGGTGTGGGGAGGGAGGACGAGCAAGCAGAGGAGGTCAGGAGAGGATTGGGGGGAGCAGGGAGGAGGGCGTCGAGCCTGGCAGCCTGGTGCTCCCCAGCCTCAGCCCTGGTCCGCCCGCGAGACAGGGTGCCGCGGGCAGTGCTGAAGGTGAAATGAGGGGTCACAGGAACACACGCTAGGGCAGCAGAAAGGGCTCAGGATCAGACACTGAGGAGCCGCAGGCCTGAGCTTCTGCCGCACAAAGGGACCCCTCTGTGCTCCCCAGGGACAGCTCCAGGAACCAAGCCATGCAGCTAGGCAGCGATGGACAGGGGTGGCCTCGGGCAGCTGGGCAAGCAAGGAAGGGACTGGTCTGCCCCAATCCACAGGGGGCAGGGCTGGAGCCTAAGGCAGCTGAAGAGGAGGAGGAGGGTGGGGTGGGGACAGGCCAGGCGGAGCGGGGCTCCGGAGAACAGGGCTGCAGGGTGGATGGAGGCACCACTGAGGCCCTGGGGGTGGGGAGCTTTGAGGAGGGGGGCGTTGGGAGGCAGCAGTTGGCACGCTGAGTGTCAGAGGCAGGCTGAAGGGTAAATAACCTTGGGGTCCCCGTAGGGGGAGGCAGAGAGCGTCAGTCTGTCTGGCCCCTGTCTTGCCAGCACCCTCCTCCCTGCCCCCTGATGCCCAGATCTCCTTCCTCACTTGCATGTGCCCTGACCCTCCCAGCCCCAGGCCCCCAGACCGATGATCACATCCTGGGCCTCCAGCTCGGTCTCCCAGCCCAGCCTCCGCATGGTTCATTCTTGCTCACACCCCGTACCTCCCGCGCTGGCCCCCGGTTCCACTTTGCACAGCTGCTCTGTCTTTGGCCCAACAGGGCAGCGGGTAAGGGGTGGGGGCCTTTTGTATAGTTGCTCTTTTATTCATCTACTCTGTGTGTGCACACAGTACTGGGTCCCCGCTGGAACCTCCTGGTGGCTCAGGCTGGTGTAAGAGAGCCCGAGCGTCCCTAGAGGGTGAGGAGGGCCCCAGGGATGGGAGGTGTCCAAGAGAGCCCTTGGAGATGGAGGGAGTGCCCACCTGCAGAGGGAACAGCTTGGGCAAAAGCCTGGAGATGAGGCACACTTGAGGGGCATGACTGGGCTGTGGAACAGGCGTGGGGGCCAGCCTCGTAAATGTGGGGGCGAGGTGATGGGGTACCCTGCAGCCGCACTTCCAATACAGATCAAGTTCCCTGGAGGGAGAGGCTTCCCCAGGGCCTCTGATCCAGGGCAAGACCTGTGGGCAGGCAGAGCTCGTCCTAGAGATTTTCATAGACCAGGTTAAATTCACCATCACCCTCAAATTTATGCTGTTTCTCCTGGAAAGGAAAAAAGAAAGAAATGAACAGTAGGGAGGGGAAAGATAAATTTGCACTAATTTAGTTTTGGGCAAAGGCAGACAAATAGATGGCTTTCTAAGTAGCTTTGACCGGGAGCCCTATTCTTGTCCCCAGGCCCACCTCACCAGCCTCATTTCCTGTCCTCCCACCCCACACCTGCTCTCTGCCCTCCAGCCCCACAGGCCTCTTCTTTCCTGCCTTAGGCCCCTCCAGATGGTCATCTCTCCTCTTGGGGTGCTCCCAGGACCCTATCTGTTCCCCGATGACCTCCTCCTCACTCTACAGAGCTCAGCTCAGCACGCCAAGAGCCCTCTCCTCAACTCTGGGCTAGTCCCTCCCCAGAGCCCACTGTTCACAGATGTTTCTGTGTGTCTGTAAGAATCCGTGACCCTGTTCCTGCAGACCCGAGGCTGCTGGGGAACTGGAACAGCGTCTAGTTGTCCTGGTCAGGACCTCAGGGCCTGCCATACAGTGGTCACTCCCTGGGATGGCCCAGACAACCTTGGGGGTCCCAGGGTGGGGAAGCCTTGCCTCCAGTCACAGCCTAGTTCAGAGATGACCGTAGAAAGAGCTTTGAGAATAGGAGATTCAACAGAGTCAGCCTCTGCTAGGGGGCCCAAGCACCTGCCCCCTCACTTCCTGATGGTTCTTCCAAGGTGCCCAGCCACGGTCCTTGAGACCCTTGTACTTGATGGTGTCCAGAGCTCTGGTATAGATGCTACTTAACTTGGAACTCATTTGAATTCATGGGCAGTTGGTTTTGCAGGAAAGTGTCATGCACCCACTTGACAGATGAGCAGACTGAGGTTTAAGAGAGACTCATGATCGAGGGATGTGCCTTAGCCCCCTTCATGATAATAATAAAGCCCTGTCCAGGCTTGCCCCGGCTGCCGCCAGCACAGTCCCCAGCCACCTTCAGCCTGGGGACAGCGAGAAGCCTCACGCCTCTGCCTGACTGACGGGCGTAGACTCTCTACCGTGTCCAGTGGCGGTTACGCTTGCTCCCTTGCATGGCGCCTACTGGGTCGCAGTACCATCTGTGATCCTCATGGCAAGTCTAGGAGGTGAATGCTCTCAGGGTCCTCAGTTTACAGATGTGGGCACAGAGGTTAGCCCCTTGGCCAGGGCGGCAGAGCTGGAAAGGGGTGGTGCCGGGGTAGGGGGTAAACCCACCAGGCCTCCTAAGTACCAGGTCAGCCGCCTCGGGGGAGGGCTCTGCTTCAGCAGCGGGTGGCTCACGCCCCACCCCCGGCACATGGCGGGCGCTTCCCAGAGGAGGGGAAGTGGAAGGAGGACACGTGGAAGGAGAGGAGGAGCCAGGCTCGCTGCCCCGACCCTGCGTACCTGGGAGAGCAGGCCCTGGGAGGTGGGCGGGCTGCTGGCTTCACCCTGGATGCAGTCGTAGACCTCGGACTCGCGGCGCTGTAGGTCCTGCAGGAGACCCGTGAGGTCAGGGGACGCCCACGGCGCCCAGTCTCACTCCTCTCGGTCACACAGCCGCACCTTTGCACCCACCGTTCCCTCTTGGAGCCATCTCACCCCTCCCCCGTTTGCACAGTGCCACACCTCTGGGTGCTCCCTGCCACACCCTCCCACCACCTCAAGCCTCTCGTGGAGCCTGTGCTCAGCCCGGTGGGCTCTCCAGGCCTCCAGCTTGCTGGCAAGAGGAAGGGCCCAGGCCCACACACACTGTCCCTGCCTGTCCTTAGGGCCTCGGGCACCTGGCAGCCAGCAGTCCCCCGATGTGACTCCCACGGCCAAGACTGCAACAGGAGCTCTGCGAACACCCCCCCTCACTCCCTGGACCAAAGCCCCTGGGAGGGTCCCACTCACCCCTCCACCCCTCTAGGTCTCCCTTGACCCCTCCCGCCAGCCTGTGCTCACAGAGGACCTCGGCTCACACTGGAATCACACTCATCTCCCGCAGAGGGGCTTGATCTGTCTCTAGGTCACCGTGGCCATGGTTGGGACCCTTGGAGAACAGCCCTGAATGAGCTGTGGTGAGGGGGCTCCTCACTCACCTGGGTGTGTGTCTTAGGGCCCCATTGACTCTTGGTCCATCTATGAACAGCCTGACCAGAGGCCTCAGGATGGTATTAATAAAAAGAAACGATTTCTTGTTTGAAATCAGGCAAAATTAGGCTCAACTCTCAGCTCTGACATCTACCAGCCAGAGGCAACCGGGAGCCTTCCTGTGCCTCAGTTTCCTCATCTGTAAAATGGGGATAACTGTTCATCTTGCAGGCTCAGTGGATGATTATATGAGATATTGTGCACAAAGGGCCCAGCACAGGGTCTAGTGAGTCACATGTGCTTAATAACGATTGAATGATCATCAAGGGGGGCTTGGTGCCTCCCTGCCCTCTCTGCAGTCACAGCCTAGACCCTTGCTCAGACCCTGATGGGCACCAGGGTGGATGCTACTCCTTGGGGGTTGTTGGAGCAGAGCCACCAACAGCCTAAGCAAGAGGCAGGAACCTTTCCTTCCCACGTGTACATGTCATATGGATGCCGGCTCGTTGCCAAGGAGGTGGTTTCCCTGGCAACAGGCAAGCAGGGGTTGCTGAGGAAGGCTGGAGAGACAGGTGGTACTCTGAGGCAAGAGAAGGGAGGGGAGGTAAAGAGGGGTGGGAGGAGGCTCCAACGCAGCAGGGCATGAAAACCTGTGTAATAAACCATTTGGCACTTGGGAGACCCTCACTTCAAGGGCATCACACACAGGGATGGCAAGGCTGCCCAGAGACCTCCAAGTCAGAAAGAGGGAGGGTCTTGGAGGAGGGGCTTCTGACCTGCCTGTGGGAGCAGGGAGGCCCCAGGGAGGAGCCCCAGTTTCAGTGAAAGGCATCTTCTGAGACCTGCTCTGGCCTGTTGGGCTCTCATGCCTGCCCAAAGCACCAGCCACCGCCGGCAAGCCTGACACATGGGGTGTGGGTCTCCCCAGTGGCCCTGGGCCCCCAGCCTCCATCCACCCAGTCCTGGATCTCTGAAGATCTGACAGCTGCCCTCCCACCAAGCTGGATGTTCCTGGTCACAGAGAGAAGCAAGAAAAAGGACCTCTCTGCCGATATGCTGGCAGAAGACCAGATCTCGGGCCCCTCAGAGGGTCCCCTCAGGTCCAGTGCCCATGGGCCGCCCACCACATATCAGCCCAGAGACGCCTGGAGCTGTCTGAGGTCTCACAGCTCCTCCTGCCCTCTGTGATGTGTGCTCCCACCGGCCTGGGCACGCGGCTAAGTGATTTCCAAGCCAGAGAAGAGCATCCTGACCCGGGGCCCTGCAGGCCTCTGACCCACCCTGGCGGTGGTCAGGCTGTGGGCAGGAGCGGCTGCGGGGCTGGGGAAAGGGCGGCTGCAGGAGCTGCTGCCAATTAGCAGCTGCTGAGAGAAGCCTTCGACAAGCCCTGACCTGCTGGGCGGCATCTGCATGCCGGCTGTGACCTGCATCAGCAGGCTGTGAAATGCAGGCCACCTTGTCAACAGGACTCCTTCTTGGCCTTCCAGGGAGGGGTGATGGGGGCCGCCTCCGTCCGCGGGGAGAGGGCCAGGCCTCTGAACTGGCTGCCGGGCCGGGCTAGGCTGACGCTGTGCTGCCACGGCTGGCCTGGACAGCACTGGGTGGGCCACACTGCTGTGTTGTGCTCTGCGCTGAGGCTGGGCCGGGCTGAGCCACCTGTCTGGGATCCAGGCTCCCCGAGTCCTTTGTCTCCTGCCGCCCTCTATGGACGGTGGTGCTGAGCTGAGTGGTCATCAGCCCTGGCAGAGGGGTGAAGTCAGCACCGAGGCCTTTGTCCGGGTGGGCTGAGGTCTGCAGTCAGCGGCCCTGGGCCGAGACCTAATCTGAGGGTCCTGGACATTGATTCCCCTAGTAATACCCACACCTGTCATCAAGGAAACACAAGAGCTATGTCTCATGGACACCTGAGAGTTGCCTGATGCCCTCTGGGGGCTTCCCTTGTGGCTCAGCTAGTAAAGAATCCGCCTGCAATGCGGGAGACCTGGGTTCGATTCCTGGGTTGGGAAAAACCCTTGGAGAAGGGAAAGGCTACCCACTCCTGTATTCTGGCCTGGAGAATTCCATGGACTATAAAGTCCATGGGGTTGCAAAGAGTCGGACACGACTGAGCGACTTTCACTCACTTCACTCTTGGGGCAGATCTGGGAGCCCTGTTCAGCAAGAAGGGATACTCAGGAGAGACGGAGCACTTCTGCTCTAGGTTAGGATCCTGGCATGTCTGAAGCGAACGGCCCATGGTGCTAACCAGAGTCCGGGAAGGCAGGGCTGGGCTAGGCCTCCAGTGAAGGCCTCACGTGCCAGCTGAGGAGCTGGCAGTGGGGCGTCACTGGAGGTTTCTGGGTGGGAAGCGACGGCATCAGGGGTGTGCTGGAAAGGCCCCTCTTCCTGCCAGGAGGAGCAGGAGGGCTGGAGGCTGAGCGCGAGAATGAGGGCGCTGGGCCAGACGGAAGCTGGAGCAGAGCTGAGCGGAGGCATCCAGATGCTCCTGGGACATGTGAAACTACAATGCTGATGCCCCACATTCACCATGGAGTGCCCACTCTGCCCAGCACGGAGCCCCCAGGGAACCCCAGGCACCCGGGAGCTGAGAGCGGGCCTCTACTCAGCTGACTGCTGAGTGCCTGCTATGTGCTGGGCCCTGGGGTCCCAGACAGACCACAGTCAGAAAGCAAACAGTGGCCGTAAGGGCCACAGAGAGACCTGGAGAAGGAAGGGAAGGAGGCTGGGTCACGGCGGGGACAGGTGGGGGGGTTGGGGTGGGGGTGAGGAGGTCAGAAAGGCCTCCCTGCAAAGGTGCCCCCTGAGCAGGGAGATGGAGCGAGGGAGGGGCCCCACAACAGCTCCAGACAGAACCCCTGAGCATTGGGGGGGGGGGGCACACACAGCCAACACCAAGGCCCCACCACAGGGTGGAGCAGGGCAAGCCTGGTATGTCTGCAGAAAAGCATGGAGACCAGTGTGTCGGAGCAAGTGAGTGCCCCGGCGGGAGGGCCTGTGGGCAGAGCTCTCAGAGAAGAGTTAGCGCTCCAGTGCCCACTCTGAGTGAGACAGGAATCCACCTCACTAGACGGTCGTGAGTGTGATCCGCAGACCTCCAGCTCCAGAGATCAAAAGCACTGACCCAGGGCCCGGCTGCTGGGCTCTGAGACCCAGTGTTCGTGTGCACAGAGGCCACAGCCCCGTGGGCTGCCCCAGCCAGTGGCTGAGCCCGGCAGGGATGCCATCCCTGCCTCTCCCGTGACCGGGCTCCCAGGGGCCTTGCTGAAGCGTCCGTAGGCTGCGCGCAGGTCAGCACGTCCTCTCTGCTTTCCTTCGCCCTTTCCTTTACCCAGAACCAGACCTACATCAGCTTTCCCAGTCATTTCCATTTGCTCTCACAAGTGGTCCCCGAATACCACTATCACACATTTACTCCTGCCCTGGTGTCTGCTTCTCAGAGGCCCGAGGCTCACCAAGGGCTCAGAGCAGAGAGGGATGGGACCTATGTTTGGAGGGGGTGACTCCGCTGCTGCTGATCGGAGCACAGACAGTGGGGCTAGGGTAATCACGGGCCAGCTGATCAGAAACCAATTGCAGGGGTTCCAGGGGTTCCAATTCCCTGGTGGTCCAGTGGTTAAGACTCCATGTTCCCAACACAGGGGCCCAGGTTCAGTCCCTGGTCGGGGTACTACATGCCACAGCTAAGACCCGACAAAGCCAAATACAAGAAAGAGAGAGAGAGAGAAAGGAAGGGAGAAAGAAGGAGAACCCAAATGGAGGGCTCCAGGCAAGAAATGGTGGTGGTTCCCACCAGCGTCAGCCCTGGAGGGGTGGGAAGATTCAGATTCCGGATGTGTCTGGAGTTAAATTGTGCTGATGGACCTGACGGGAGCAGTGGTGCAAGGAGAGAAGGAAAGGACAGCTTCCGAATGTTTAGCCTGAGCAACAGGAAGGGTGGCGCGGTCATCCTCTGCATCAGGAGGACTGCGGGAAGAGGCAGTTCCACGGGTGAAGAACCGGAGACTGGTCTGAGAGAGAAGCTGATGAGGGGTCCAAATAGAGCTGGTTCCAGTGTTCAGAGGAGGTGTCTGGGCTGAACATAGAAATGAGGGAGCTGTCAGAGTGTAGACAGTCTCAAAAGGTTGAGGCTGCATGAAATCACCCGGGGAGGGGAGAGAAGCTCAAAGAGAAAGGGCTCCAGGCCTGGATTCCAACGTTTAGAGGTCAGGATTCCTGGTTTCTAAGAAGGAACCAGTGAAGGAGGCTGAGGACGTATGGCCGTGAGTCAGAGAGGCATCACGGGAGGGTGGAATGTTCCGGAAGCAAGTAGAGAAAGTGTGTCCAGGAGGAGGGAGCGCTTGCTGGCCTCAGACACCGCAGCTCACCAAGGAAGAGGAGGACCCAGCGGGCCACTGGGTTTAATATCATGGAGGCCAACAGCGACCTTGAGAAGGAAGGCTTTGGTGGGCAGAGAGAACAGGTGGGCAGAAAGCCTGACTAAATGGATCAGAAAGGAGAGAGAGAGAGAAACTGAAGACAGAATTTTGACAGATGTGTTAACAGGAGTCATGGAAAAAGAGCAGGGTCACTGGAGGGGCTGTGGGCTCAAAATGAGAAACTGCAGATAGAGGAAATTGGAACGCGTTTGCAGACTGTAAACGGAAAACTACATCAGCCCTGTGCCACAGCTTATGGAACCAAGGCTTGGAAAGCTTGAGTCGCAGAACTCATGAGCGAAAAAACTAAGCTTTGCAGCCCAGTCTCTCTGGCTAAATCTAAATCCATGCTCCTTAATTGGTCAATTTTCACAGACAAACACACACACACACGAATTGGAGCAGGATAGCCTTTTTTTTTTTTTTTTTTTGGTCACAATATATCATGAGCATTTTTTCACGTGAATAAAAAGTAAAAATTGACATAATTAGAAGGAGAAATATACAATCTACAATCATATGGGCAGATTTTAACTTGATTCACTTAACATCTAATAGACAAAAAGCCCATAAAGAAATGGCATACTTTACCAACACAATCAATAAGCTTGACCTCTCTATCACACAGAACACTCACTCACTCAGCCATGCACAATGCAAGTTCTTTTCAAATGCATTTGAAATGTAAGCTGACCTAAAGCAGATCTCTAAAGACCTCAAAGGATTGAAATCATACAGAAGATATTCTCTGATCACAACAGAATTAGTAAGGAATAAAAAACAATGAAACTAGAAAATAATTAAACATTTGAAAATCAAGCAAAACATTTCTAAATAACTCATGGGGGAGGAAGGAAATCTCAGTGGGAAATTTAAACTGAACAATAATGAAAACGTGGCATATCAAAATTTGTGGGATGCAGCTAAAGCCACTTTAAAGGAAAGTTCATAGCTTTAAGTGCATGAATTAGGAAAGAAGGAAGATTGAAAATCAGTGATCAAAGTATCCAAACAAAATGGATTAGAGGGACTTTCCTGGTGATCCAGTGGCTAAGATTCCACGCTCCCAATCCTGGGGGTTGAGTTCAATCCCTGGTCAGGGAATAGATCCTACCTGCTGCAACTAAGGGTTCGAGCGCCACAACTAAGGATCCTGCATGTCACAGCTAAGACCCAGTGCAGCCAGATAAATAAATACAACAGAGAGAAAGAAAGTAGAGAGGGGACGTACACACAGGTCTCTCCCTGTCCACCACTCCTATTCACCATCACTGTCTGAGGCAGTGCAGTAAGACAAGAAAATAAGAAATACAAGGTCTGAAGGTTAAAAAGAAAGAAATGAAACTTCCATCATTCATAGATGGCATGGCTGGGTCCACAAAAAATACAACGGAATGGACAGAGAAAGGATTAGAATTAGTGAGTTCAGCAAGGTTACTCTTTATATAGTCAACATACAAAAATAAATCATATAAAAAATAACCAATCATATCTCAACTTACCAGCAATAGACAGTTAGAAAATAAAATGGGAACAACACGCCCAGAGCCCCATTATGAGTGTTAATGAGATGACACGTGTACCACAGCTCCAGGCATGCAGGGAGTACTCACCAAACGACCCCTGACATCATCGTCATGCTTGTCCATGTCATTCTTACCTGCCCAGGTCCAACCCTAGCCACTAGGGACAGGTCTCAAGGGCTAGCAGAGTCTGTGGACCCTCTCCCCAGCTCCTTTCCAGCCTTAAAGCCTCTTGAACCACCCAGCAACCTGGCAGGGCCATCAGACCTCTTCCCCACACTCCAGCAAAGTCAGCCTGAGTCTCAAAGAAGTCTAAACACAGGCAAGAAAGATGCTCCATGCAAAAGTGATTCTCTTCCATTAAAAATAACCTTGGAGAAGGATATTTATTCATGTGAAAAGATGTTCATGAGATACTGTAACATGAACAAAAGCAGCGGTACTACTCCAATTTTCTTTAAAAAAATGTGTGTGTGTGAGCGTGTGTATGGGTCTCTCGGTATGTGTTTACAGAAAAGACTGCAAGGTATAGAAGTCAATGTTAGTAGTATTTATCCTGGAAGAAGATAGGTTTAGGATGATGGTTATTTTCTTCTATTTGATATACATAGAAAGATCGTGTGTGTGTGTGTATGTGTGTGTGTGTGTGTGTGTGTGTGTGTGTGTATGGAGAGAAAGAAATGTTTTTATTTAACAGCTGATTTCAGAATTCCTCCTAGGGAAAATACCATGATAAGTTGGCGGGAGAAAAGAGACTATGGGGAAGTCTGGGGCCCCGTGGGAAGCAGTGGCTGCTGGAAATCCCCTGGAGTGGGAGTGGGGGCAAGGCCCTGGGAAAGCCGGCAGTGTTGTGTCCCCTTTGGGGCCATCGGTGCTGCCCTGAAGGAACCCTGTCTTCGCCTCGTCCCCATCTACCTCATCCTTGATAATCATGGTCATATTCTGAACACCCTCTGTGTGGGGATTTTTGGACATTGAGGAAAGATCCGTGTTTCATGTACGGGTCAGGGTGGTGGGTACAGGAACAGCTGGAGCTCGTACAGGCAGAGTCCCAGAACATCCCCTGGGGGCCCCTGCAGGACCCCTGGCATGGCTGTGCACCTCCCAGGTGTGGAGCCAAGACCCGCACCTGGCGGGACCTGAAGGTCCCGTAGAGTTGAGACCGCAGCTGACATTGGGTAGCCTTTATTCTTCGCTTTCTGGACAATGAGCGTATGTTCCTCATTCAGCTAAAATAGACGCAACTGAAAAGGAATGCCTGTCGGCATCCCAGCCCCCGGGCAGAGTGGCCATGTGTAGACCAGGTGGGCAGGCCCTGCTGGGCAACAAACAGCACCTCTGCTTGGCTGTAAGGACATAAAACAATGCGCGTGCATGTGTGCCTGTGTATGTGTGTGTGCGTGGTGTGTGTGTGTGTGGTGGGGAAGGGGATGGTGAAGAATTGAAACTCCTTGCTCTGTTTAGGGTGTGGGACACGGCCCGACCTTTTCCTCTTTTTGTGATTCTTCTTGTTGCTCCAATGTTGTTTGTGCAATAAAAACAGGAAGGAGTTGGTGAGCTGGTCACTGTCACTTGGTCAGACGGAGGAAATTTCTTCACTCCTCACCACTGTGCCCTGGCCGCCCCCTTGTTCCAGAAGTGGAGGGGCGTGCCAAGGAGGGCACCCCAGAGGCGACTCCCATCTACGTGTCTGCCAGGGGCCAGGGCCACAAACCTGTAACCCCGGTTCACCTTCACAGAAATCCCACAGGGCGGGAATATAGGTCCCCAGTTCACAGATGAGGAAGCGGAGGCTCGGACTTCACAGAGAAGTCACGTAGCTGGAACTCTCACTGAGCCAGGGAACCAGTCCCCGAGTCAGGCCTCAGGGGGTGGAGGACTCACCGTGTAGACGGAGTCTGACGGAGGCTGCCCTGGGCTGCTGGTGGCACTGGGGCCCGGGCACTTCTTGGCAACGTGCTTCCACAGAGCCCACATCTGTCTCTGGGGGAAAGGAATCAGGGTCATCAAGCTGGGCGGGGACCAGCAGCTCCCCTCCTCCCCAGACCCCACCAGACCCCACAGAGGAAAGGATGGCAGATACCCATGAGGCCACTTGGAAATTGATCACTCAGCGCCTTCCACCCACCTTCTCCCGAGAAGCGTGGCAAATACCCTTAATGCGTGCATGCATGCTAAGTCACTTCGGTTGTGTCTGACTCTTTGCGACCCTGTGGACTGCAGCCTCCCCAGGCTCCTCTGTCCATGGGATTTTCCAGGAAAGAATACTGGAGTGGGTTGCCATGCTCTCCTCCAGGGGATCTTCCAGACCCAGGGATCGAACCTCCATCTCTTATGTCTCCTGCATTGGCAGGCGTTCTTTTTTTTTTTTTTTTTAACCACTTGTGCCAACTGGGACACCCAAGACCTACATCAAATCACTCACCTGCCCAAGGATACTGGAAACGATAAAGATTCCGTCGAGGCACCCTGCCCACCACACAGGGCCTGGTTCTGGGGAGGTGGGTGCTGCAGGGCACAGGGCCAGCAGGGAGACAGGGTCCCCGGCTACAGGGCCGACTACTGAAGAGGGCTGCTGAGTGAGCACCAGCCAGACCAGGTGTGCAGTCCTCTCTGTCCCTCATAGGCTCTGCCTTTGCCCCCAGTCTGGACATCACTTTCTCCAGCAATCACCCTCCTTTGATAGAATGTTGCACACATTCAGGGAACCGACGAGGAAGTAAGTGCTTGCCACGTGGGTGTTGCTTAGGT
Organism: Ovis aries; assembly: GCF_016772045.2. Classification (NCBI taxonomy): domain Eukaryota; kingdom Metazoa; phylum Chordata; class Mammalia; order Artiodactyla; family Bovidae; genus Ovis; species Ovis aries. The sequence continues at coordinate 219,247,727 of NC_056056.1, forward strand.
GGCCCTTGTGCAATCACACACTCGCCAGGCACCTCTAGTGAACCAGGCAGCGTGGACACGGGGGCCCCATCCCTGCCCTCCGGAGCTTAGGACCCAGTGGAGAGGTGGACGATGAACCAGCAGTTTTCCCAAGCGTGGTTCCTGCGCTGACCGACAGAGACAGAGCCTCTGGCTCAGGAGAGGAAACAAGTGCCTCGCCCGGCAGAAAGGGCTGTTAGAGACCTGAAGGCTGGGGCTTCCCTGGTGGTCCAGGAGTTGAGAATCCACCTGCCAATGTAGGGGACGCCGGAAGAACCCAAGTGCTGCACACGCCGTTGAACCTAGAGCCTGCTCTTGGCAGCTAGAGAAAGCCCAAGCACGGCAACGAAATCCCAGCGCACCCAAAGATTTTTTTTTTAAGTCCTCTTAGTTTGGAAGAGAGGAAGGAGAGGAAGAGGCAGCAGCAGGTGCCGGGGCCTGAAGGTCTCGAGAAATGAAAAGATGGTCAGTGTGATCAGAGACGCAAACCTGCCTGGGATGGATCAGGGCGGCTGTGCTGGGCTGCGAGCAGAGGGTGGATGGTGGAAGAGGTCTGAAGGCTGCAAGCAGGACACACTAGGATCAGAAGGTGGTTTCAGAAAGCTTGTGCTGGGTGCTGCAAGAAACTCTAGTGGTCGAGGATGCGGCGGCGGTGGGGTGGGTGGGGGCCTTCCGGGAGGCGGGGGCTCTGGGAGCCGGAGGCCGTGCAGAGGCAGGAGGAGGCTGTCCACACGCCCCCCTCTCATCGCAGGCACCGTGCTGCCAACAGTGGAGCAACAACAGCCTCATCTCGGGGCAGGAGCTAATTAAAAACCCTGGCCGCCTGCCAGTCCCCAGCCCATTTACTTGGGATTAGCTCTCGAGAGCTACTTAACTCTCAGGCAGAAGCCAGCGCCATCCCCAGTCACAGCATAATGGCTCAGGACTAGGATGGAGCCTCACTGGGTGCCAGGTGGGGCTCTAAATGCATGACCTGCCTGCCCTCCTGCGCCCCTCGACAAATCTGCAAGACCAGTCTTCACACGGCATCCCTGTTCCACACAGGAGGCTGTGAAAGCTCAGAGAGGGCTGGCAACTTGCCCGAGGCCACAGAGCCAGAAGCGGCAGGGGCAGGATTTGAACCCAGGTCTGTGTGATTGACCAAGATGCTGCCCTGACAATACCTGGGGTTTTGGCTCTTCTGGGATGTGTAAGTCTCCCAGACAGACAGGGGCAGACATTCAGGCAGCACTTTACAGTTTACAAAGAATTCTAGGACTTATTCTTGCTAAGTTTCTAAGTAAGTCACGTCCAACTCCTTGCAGTCTCATCGACTGCAGCATGCCAGGCTTCCCTGTCCTTCTCTGTCTCCTGGAGTTTGCTCAGATTCATGACCATTGAGTCAGTGATGGTGTCTAACCATCTCTCATTGTTACTTAATTCTCATAATTGCCTGAGGAAGTGGGCATGGAGTTCCGCTTTCCAGAGGGGGAAACTGAAGTTTGTCCAGCTTGTCGGTGACTGCTTGGATCAAACCCAGGTGCCCTGTTCTCAAACCAAGTGCCCCTCCTCTGTACCACCTGCTTCACTGCCAAAGCTGGTGGGTGTGGGCTCACGGGCAGGGGCTCTGCCGGACTTCTTGGTGACAAGACCCAGGTAGGCCTGGCCTCGTGGTGCTCCACTGAGGCTGGGGGTGGGGAGGGCGGCGAGGCCACTAGGAAGGTAAGAGACATCGTGGGGTCACGAGAAGGAGTCCAAGTCTGCCAGGGCCGGGGAAGGACTTCTCAGAGCTTGCTTGTCTGTCCAAAGACAGGAGTGGAGCGTGAGAAAGAATCCAGGTCCTGGAGACAGTGCCTTGTGTTATGGTGGAAGTGACGCTCCCTGGAGCCAGCCTTGCCCCGTTCGGGTGCCCCGTCCCAGACCATCAGCATGTACCCTTCTGACCGTGATTTTCAAACGAATAAACCGTTCAGCTGCTCCGGAAATCTGTAAAGCCTCCGTTTCCTGCTCTGTAAGGTGGAAGCGACACTGTCACCTTGCCCACCTCTCAGCCTGGCCACCGCGGGCTCATCTCTCAGGTCTCAGCGCTCACTCACTCCATCATCCCTTTCACGAGCTCTGTGAGTCAGGCTCCCCCAGACACCAAGTCTGGGGCTTCTTTCTGGGGCTTCCACTCTGGTGGGGGGAGAGGCGGTGACACAGAAACAAGGCTGTGTGGGGCAGAGTGAGAAGAAGCAAGCAGAAAACAGGGAGACCTGTATTCTGGGCGAGGGGTGATGGAGGCCTGGGCTGGGGGTTGCGGGACGGGTCCAGGGATCAGCCGTGGGGGCGGCAGGGAGACAGGCACAGCACCAGGGCTTCCAGTCTGAACATCTGGGGCGTGGTGCTACTTGTTGGGATGATGTTAGCTGCTGGGGACTAAGGAGCGCTGTCCCTGACAAGGTGGGTGCGGATGCCCGTGGGCACTTGCACGGAGAAGATGTGATCTGGAGCGCGGGGAGGGCTCAGGGCAGCCACACTAGGTGGGGTTGTAATCCCTAGAGCGTAGCAGTCATGGAAGAGTATAGACAGATGAGGGGAGCTCTGAGGAAGGGGCCTGGGACGTGCCGACATACAGAGGCCACAGAAATGTGGGTGACCTAGCACACGGCTCCCCTGGGGAGTCCAGAACCAAGGATGGAGTGCGCCATGGAGGAGGGAGACCTGCTGTGTCTGAAGCCCCGCAAGGATAAGGACGGACCAACATCAGAGGCTGCCTGCTCCGGGAAGCCCACCTCGCCCTCACGCTGAGTGGGAGCCCTTGAACCCGCTTTCAGGACAGGACTCATCTTCCTCTTCTGAGTCGGTAGGTCCCAGCTTTGATGCGTTTATCAGATGTGCTCCTGGGGTCCTCTGTCCCTTTTCCTCCTCGGCCTCCGAGGCGGGCCGGGTAGCCTGTTATCTGGCCGGGGACCCTGCTGCGTGCTTTGTTCCTGTACTCAGCTCAGGGTTCAAACCGTGCGGGCCATCCAGTTCTGGGGCAGCGTCTACAGGGTCCACATCCGGATTTAGACGCAGCTCCAGGGAACTCTGGGGAATTCTTCGGCGGCACAAACCCCGCGGCAGCTCCCGGCCCTCCGAGTCCTCTCCCCTTCAAGGCTGGGCTCTCACCCCAGTGCCCCAAGGGCACGGACGACAGCAAGAGGTGCCCTGCACTGTGCTCCCACGGGGCCAGGCACCCACTGGCATCTGACCAATGAGGTCTCGCCCACCTTTTCAGATGGAGAAGGGGATCTGTCCTTAACCCCATTTCTGGAGGAGAAAACTGAGGCTCAGAGAGGGTGGAAACTTGACAAGAGGGCAGGGGGTGCCTCTGTCTTGCTTTCCACTAGGTCTGGCACTTAGGCCAGAGCCTGGCACACACTAGACACTCAGCAGCTGTTCCTGGGAAGGAGGGGAGGGAAGGCGGAAGGGTGCGGGGAAGGAGGTAGTGACCTCCTTCGTGACTTCCTACTCTGCCCCATGGCCTCCCTGGCTTCACTGGACACTGAGATCCAATCATTAAAATCCTTTTTTTTTTTTTTTTCTGCAGAGCAAGGGCTGAAGTAGGTCAAGTTCTTGCCCGGACACAGCTCGGGCCTCATCCCGCCCGTGGAAGACACCTGTGTGCTCACACAGCTGTGCCCGGGCTGGGGGTCCGCAGGCGGGGGTGAGTCCCTTGGCACTCTTGCCTCAGATTACTGTGTCCTGCACCCAGGCGGCCCCCCGGGGGCTGCTCCTGAGGACAGACTCAGAGCCTTCCCACCTGTCCCTGTCCTTGGAAGAGCCGCAGGGGGGAAGAAACCTCACTGTTCAGAGCTGTAGAGCGGGAAGAAGTAACGGAGGTCAACTGACCAGAGCACGCAGGGGAGGGTGCCCAGCACCCAGCGGCCCTGAGGAAACCTTCCTTCCTTCCTTCGGGGTTGCCAGGGATCCAGAGAATATGGGTTTCCCCGGTGGTGCTAGTGGAAAAGGAAGCTGCCTGCCAACACAGGAGACATAAGAGATGCAGGTTTGATCCCTGGGTCGAATCTGGTCGGAAAGATCCCCTGGAGGAAGGCATGGCAACCCACTCCAGTGTTCTTGCCTGGAGAATCCCCATGGACAGAGGAGCCTGGTGGGCCACAGTCCATAGGGTCGCACAGAGTTGAACATGAGATGGAAACGCCTTAGCACGCACACACAGAAAATATGAGATAAGGTTTTGGAAACTTAGAGAGCTAGAAATGGTACAAATGCAGGCCTGCACCTTCCATCAGACACTCGAAGGAACCTGAGCCCCGGAAAAGACTCAAGAGTCCTGATCTCCCGCAACAAGATCAAAAAGGATCTGGTGGCCGTGGGGGTGGAGGTGAGGCGAGGCAGGGGTCCTGGGGGCAAATGGCCCCAAGAAGCACCTATTCCAAACACCCTGCTTGGGAGGGGCTGTCCCTAAGCCACAGTGAGTGGGGTGGGGGCGGGGTTGCCCTGGGTCCTCATCCCCTACCTTCTTCCAGAGAAGCAGGGCCGTGGCCAGGATGCTCAGGACGGCCAGGATGCCGACGAAGCAGAAGAGCAGGAGCTTCTGGGGGCTCTGGGGGGGCTCCTGGTACCCTGTGTCTGGGTGAGGGCAGGGAAGCAGAGGTCAGCTGTCTGGAGAGGCACACCCCACCCCCAGCCCTCCTTACAACTCTCCCCAACTAGGACCCCCGGACCCCACCTCTGCTGAGGTCCTCCACCACCCCACACTCGCCTTGGCCGAGCCCCTTAATGCGTTCGCTGCCTTGATTTTTGGCAAGGGCAAGGACCACATCCTTTGCTCCTTAGGTGCCCCTGCCTCAAGGCCTGGCTCCACCAAAAGGCGCTTCCGGGGCCTGGGCGAGCCACGTCACCTCCTGGGGTCTCCTCCTTTCCACCTGTGATGTCGTGCTCACATGGGCAGGAGCAGTGAGGTGAAGCAGGGGTTGGGCAGAGTCTGTACCAGGCCTGGCAGGTGCTGCCCTGCGCCAGGGGTGGGCGAGGGCACAGTCCAGCCATTTCCCTTGAGCCACCCATCCCTTCATCCACCTCTTCTCCCTCTATCCCTCCATCCATATGGTGGACCAAAAAACGGCGGAGTGCCAACCAACATGGCAGGCACATGTGTGTCCTCCTGCCACCAGGCCCCAGCCCTTGCATTCAGGATCCCTCTCATCCCAAGGAAAGCCTCTGACAGGCAGGGTGTCGCCATGAAGAGCAAGTCCAAGGCCACATCCTGGCAAACCGCAGGATGGGGGTGCCAAGCCCAGGTCCCTGGCCTTCTGAAACCCTGGCACGACCAGTGGGAATGGCAGAGTTGGGTCAGAGGGTCATGACTTCGGTGATGGGCTGTTCTTATTAACTTCTGGGAGTCATTACTCACTCCTCTGAGAATGTGATGAAAACTAGGAATCTGACCCCAGAAAGATGTCCACGAGCTGCGTGCATGCTCACAGGTCTCCACAAACACACACGGGCCCCGGGCTCCATTCTGCACTCACATGACCCATGGTGCGAAAGGGACCCCGAGGACAAGGGCCTGCCAGAGGTGGCCAGAGCCGATCCATACCCCAGACTCTGCCCTTTCCACACGAAGGTGGGCATCTCGGCACACCTGTGTGGCCAGGGGCTTCCGGAGGTGGCTCAGCTCTGTTGTGCCAAAGCTGAGCGGGGAGGCAAACACTCCCCACTTTTGCTCCTGTGCCCCCAAGTCCTGCCGGACCCTGTGCCCAGAGAAGAGCTGCAGAGGAAGCTCACCTCTGACCAGGATGAACGTGCCCTTGCCTGTCATCCTGGTGTCCGGCCAGAACACGGAGCAGTAGTAGGTACCCGTGGCAGACGCGTTACGCGGCTTGAGGGTGATGGGACAGACAGTGGTGTGGGTCTGGTTCTCACTGCCTGTACCAGGTTGGCAGCTGATCTTCTCCACGAAGCTGGTCTGGCCCTGGAGGTCCACGTAGAAGTAGCTGACTATGAAGTCCTTGAACTTGGGGGTGTAGGGGTAGGTGATGCTGCAGCTGAAGGAGACGGCCCTGTTGGCCAGAGAGACCAGGATGGGGAGGCCGGTGTGGGTCACAGACCGCTCTTCTGCCGGGGAAGGAAAGGGACAGAGTGATGCTTCAGTGCCCCCATGCCCCCACGAGGACCGGGGCTCACGCTCACCACGTACTCCATGGATGCATGGATGCAGGTGGCATGCCGAGTGCTTTTCACACATGACTCTACACTTCCCAACACGCCCAAAGCCGAGTGCGTGAGGGCTTCGTTTAGCAGGAAGAGTCTGGGCTCAGGGGGTCCAGCTGCTAACTCTCAGTTTCTCAGCAGGCGTGGAGGGCAGCTGCAACTCCTCCCCAGGGGCTGGAAGACGCCAGACTCCACACTCCCAACTACCCTCCTTCCCAAAGGTCAAGAAGCCACGTTGGATAAAAAGCACAGGCCTGAGATGACCCAAAGCTGGAGAAGGAGGAGAAGCAAAGAGGAAGGAGGCAAGAAACCAAGTGAAGAAATGCTTCCTGGCAGGAAGAAGCCCTTCCGGGCATAGGCACGCTCTCCCCAGCCTGGAGGAGGCATCAGTGAGGAGAGACAAACCTTTCCCTGAATCTGAGCTTAGAGAAGAGCTTGTAGAGTGTTTATAAAATATAGCAAGTGAAAGCAAAAATCGCTCAGTCGTGTCCAGCTCTTTGCGACCCCATGGACTATACAGTCCATGAAATTCCCTAGGCCAGAATACTGGAGTGGGTAGCAAACCGCACCCCTTAAAGCAGTTCTCGGGCAATGCAGAGGAGTTCCATGGGCTGCCGCATGGCCGTGACCATGACTGAGGCAGTTCTGGGGGAGCTGTCTTCTCCCGGCCCCCACCTAGCGCCCCTTTCATCAGAAAAGTAAAGCGAAAGTGAAGCCGCTCAGTCGTGTCCAACTCTTTGCGACACCAGGGACTGTAGCCTACCAGGCTCCTCTGTCCGTGGGATTTTCCAGGCAAGAGGACTGGAGTGGGTTGCCATTTCCTTCTCCAGGGCCTGTCATCAGAGGCACCTAGGAACACAGTCTGAAAGCTCCCCCGAGGCAGGAGTCTGCCTGGCTGGGGTTCCCACCCTCCTGCAGGCTCTGAGGTGCCCGTCAGATTCTGGGCTGGGTCAGTGGCCACCTCCCCACCCCCGGACTTCAGCTGCCCAAGCCCCCCAGCTTCAGTGCGCCCTGTCCCCCGCCCGCCCTGCACCTTCCTTCTCCCGCAGCCGACCAGCAGACAGTTCTAAATTGAGGTCGGCAGCGAGCCACCGAGAACATGCTGGCCGGGTTGCTAATCGGGAGAAGATCATTCACTGGAGCCACTTGGAGCGAGCAGCAGGATTTATTTGGTTGCGGAAGTGAGGCGTGGGCCCCCCGCCCGCCTGGTTTCTTCTGGGGGCTCCAGCTCAGCCCTGGGCCGGGTCCCCAGGGGAGTGAGGTCAGGTTCCCTGGGGGACCCCAGGACAGGGACGACGGCCCTCCACACCGGATAATTCCTCCAAGCTCGGGCCACACTGATATTTGGAGCTCTAGGGAAGAAGCTAGACACCCTCTCCTCTGAAGGACTCAGGCTAGTCCCAGGGGATCGACTGGCACATCTGGATGTCACAGTGGGTCGGCTTTGTCACACGTGATGCTCATGCATGGAGACCCCGCCGAGCTGGCCCCAGGGATTCTCCCTCCGGAGAGGGGGAGGGGAGAGGACGTGGGGAGAGGACGTCACACTGCACTTTATATCTCTGGGCTGCTGGTGGTGACTGTTTAACTATAACAATATTTTAATTTTGTCATAAAACAAGGAGCCTGAGTCAGGGCTGAGTTTTAAGGCACAGCAGGGACAGGTGTGGGTGCAGAGGCTGAAGGAAGGGGTGGTCAGTGATCCCCCAGGGTCCCAGCTGGGCCGGGAAGGACAGGAGGTGAGATGAACAGTGCTCACCGCCCCCAGCGAGCCCACCCCGTGTTCTTCCTGCACACACAGGCCACTGCCCAGCTCTGCAGCCCCCTCTGCTGTCCCCTCTGCCCCGACCACCATCCCCTCACCCGGCCAACGCCTCCCTAGTCCCCAGATCTCAGCTCAGGGGCCACTTGCAACATTGACGCATCCCCTCCCGTTTGGGTCTCACAGTGAAGCTTCAAGGAAGCCTGGCAAGCACAGTGATGGCCTGGCGTTTCCTCATGGGGGTCTGGAGGTTGGAACCCGACCAAAAGTGAAGTGGAAGTGGTAATTGCTCAGTGGTGTCCGACTCTTTGCTGCGCTGTGGACTGTAGTCCTCCAGGCTTCTCTGTCCATGGGATTCTCCAGGCAAGAATACTCGAGTGGGTAGCCATTCCCTTCCCTTCTCCTGGGTGGGATCTCCCTGACCCAGGGCTCGAACCCAGGTCTCTCCCATTGCAGGCAGATTCTTTACCATCTGTACCACCAGGGAAGCCCAGAACCCAACCAAAACCACCAGGAAAGTGGCCGCACCGAGGCCTCTCCCCCTCCCCCAGCACCTCCTCCGGTCCCGTATCCAAGAGGCCATGCCAGGCCCGGGGAGGCTGGTCACGCTGTCATCAAGTCGGGGCCACCTTCCTGTTTGTCCCAGCAGGAAGACATCCATCCAGGTGTCTTAAAAATGATCCCCATTTGAGGGATGCTTCTAGAAAATGATGAAATCTGCTAGTGCAATTAAGCCTGACTTTACAATTCTGGGGAAATCTATAAAAATAGATGACCATTGTTCTGTATTCTTCTGGGATTCGTTATTTCAAGGTCAGAGGGATGGGATTGTGAAAGGGGATGGCTTTGGCTCAGGTCTGCTGCAGAAAGAACCTCAGATCTGGGGTGGATCTGTCTCCAAAAATGTGGAAGGATGAGGCCATCTCTGTGGACCAGTGAGGGCGGCCAGTCAGGATATGGCGGGCCAAGAACAGGGAGGAGGAGAGCCTGCTGTTGGAGGAAGGCAACAGGGTTCTGACCCGACGATGGCGCTAACTGCCTCCAGTGTCCCTTCTTTTTACTTGGGTGTCAGCACCCCGAAGCCTGGACCATAGCAGCCCAGCTCCCCTCACTTCTCCTGGACCTGTGCCTCCAAGCAGCCCCTCTGGGGTCCAGGCTGCTCCAGTTGGCAGCCACCTGAAGCATTCCACAGTTCAGGCTCAGAGCCACAGTCAGGTTCAGAGTGATTTCCGAGTCCACGACGGCTTTTCAGCTACCATCTGTTTACACCTCCAACAAACATTTAGGAGTACCTAAGGAGATGGCAACCCACTCCAGGCCTCTTGCCTGGAAAACCCCACAGTCGGAAGAGCCTGGCAGGCTATACAATCCATGGGGTCGCAAAGAGTCGGACACGACTGAGCGACTTCAGTTTCTTTCTTCCTTTCACTTAGGGACTTCCCTAGTGGTCCAGTGGCTAAGACTGTGCTTCCAATGCAGCGGGCCCCGGGGTCGATCCCTGGTCAGGAAACTAGAGCCCACGTGCCACAGTTAGGAGTTCACATGCCTCAGCTGAAGATCCCGCCTGTGTCATGAATCTCGAAGATCCCACGCGCCGCAGCTGAGACTCAGAGCAGCCAAATAGATGAATTAATATTAAAAATTAAAAAGAGTGCCTTAAGGCCTGGAGGAGCTCCCTGCCCTCGCAACGTTCCCAGTCTAACAGGGCAGCAGACGGAGCCAGGGGAGGGAACCACTAATTGAGACTGGGGAGGACAGGAAGGGGTAGTGATATCCCCCAGAGTGTGGGAACGGAAACACACACGTACAGTGAGGCCAGAACTGGCCCGAGGACAGAGGGAAAAGAAACGTGTAGAAAATGTCCTCTGGCTGGGTGTGACCCAGGCCCCACGTCAACTAAACATCATGGCAGTCCTATGAGGCAACTAACCCAACCCTATTTTGCAGACGAAAAGAAAACAGAGGGTCTTAGAAGTCCAAAGCCCCATAGTTCCTAAGCGGTAGCATTGGGATTTGAACCCAGGTTTGTGTGACCGTGCTAAGGAAGAAAAGCCAGCTGCCAGGTTAGGAGGGGAGGTCAGACCCAGCCAAGTGTGACAGGTGCTGGGCTGTGAGTGCTATCAGATGATAGAGTGGGGGGGTTGCTGGCAGGAGGCCTACATTTTCACAGCTGGAGGCTAACAAGGGGCTGCAAGGCTGCAAGGTTACATGGAAATCACGGGCCAGAAAGCACGGGTGAAATGGGGCTTGAACAGAGCTGCCCAGGGCACCCAGCCTGCCCTGTGGGGCCCTGCTTCTCACCCTAGATGCAGTGCGCGAGGCAGGGGGGTGATCCTGGGGACCCTCACTGAGCTTGAGGCGTGACACTGAGTGCCGCAGGGATGGCATACTGGCTGCTGTCTGTTCTGTCTCAAGCCTGGTGTCAGCTGCTTCCCGCTTTGCCTTTAACTCAGCAAAGGGAGTGTGTCTCCCAGCAAAGTGGGCCGGGGCCGCGTGAGCCAGCCTGGGGTTCCCTTAGATTCACGGGCGGCCAAGAGGGGCAAAGGGCCCAGAGAAGAGGATGGGGGTGGACCTCGGATTCCTGAGGCCGTGGCAGGAGGGAGAGCTGCGAGAGCCCAACTGGGGGCCCCTGAGTGGCCACAGAAGTGCCCACGGGCGTCCATTCCACACCCCTGCAACTGCCCAGAGACAGAGCCCCATGTCTGCAGCACCTGATGGGCAAGGCTTCTCTGCTTCTTCCTGCTCCTCCAGGCTCCTGCCTCCAGCTGGCAGACCCTGGAGCAGAGGTGGGGGAGGTTGGAGAGGGGGATTGAGGAGAGAGAGAGAGAGCCAACAGGGCCCTCACCCCTTACTCTCACCCCAGATGGCACCAGGGATGAGTTCAGTGGGAACCGGCTCTGAATCTTGGCTGGGACTCGAAGAACTAGGACTCATTTGCGGCTGTAAATGACCGCAGCGCTCCGACTCGCTCAGAACGGCTGGCGCAGCTCCAGGACCATCTCCGCACACCAAGAGGTCTGGGCTGCAGGAGCATCCCAGCGTAGATTTTGGATTATTCTGTGCATCCCCAGTGCAGCCTAGGCTGGGACAGGCACCAGGAGGGAAGTGCTTTAAGGAGTCTGGCGTTTTCTGCAGGGGGGACAGCTTGGTGGCAGAAGGGAAGAGGGGCTGGAGGCGACTGCTCTGTCCAGAGCAGACCTGAAATGTGGGAGCAGGAGGCGCAGGGAGAATTTGCAGGTCGGGTCCAGGGGGAGTTTTTCTGGAGGGAGAATTGTGAGCCTGTGTCAGTGTGGATGGTGCAGGGCTGAAGGAGGGGCGCCCCTGCTGGGTGAGGTCCACGGTGAGTGGGAGCCAGATGGGAGCAGGGTCAGCCAGGGAGGGACTGGAAACAGTTGCAGTGGGGTGTCTGGGAGGGCCCTGATCCCCAGAGCCACCACCCCAGTCCAGCTCTGCTGGAGAGCTTGGCTGCTTATGACAAATTCCTGAGTCCTCCTCTCCCCACCCCCACACAACTGCATGGACAGAAGCTTGCACTGGGGAGCACAAGCTACCCCCACGAAGCCCACCCACTCCTGCTTTGCAGGAGACGGTATGGTACCTCCACCATCGGATTTCCCCGGTGGCTCAGTGGTAAAGAACGCACCTGTCCATGCAGGAGATGTGGGTTCGATCCCTGGTCAGGAAAATCCCCTGGAGAAGGGAATAGCAACTCACTTCAGTATTCTTGGGAAATCCCATGGAGAGAGGAGCCTGGGCTACAGTCCCTCGGGTCACAAAGTGTCGCACAGGACTTGGCGGCTCAACAACAACCACCACCTCCTCCTCCCTCGCTTATTGGCAGCTCCAAGGACTGCTAGAAAGCCAGGGGCCTGGCCAGAAATGAGGGGGCAGGAGGTGTTTGGGAGAAGACCAGTCTCTGGAGGCAGCCAGCCTTGGTTCAGATCCTGGCTCTGCCATTGGAAGCTGTGCAAGCTTGGGACGTCCCCTGCTGGTTGGGTGGCTAAGAATCCATGCTCCCCTTGCAAGGGGACTGAGTTCGACCCCTGGTCAGGGAACTAGAACCTGCACATCACAATTAAAAGATTCCACACACCCCACCAAAGATCAAAGATCTCGTGCGCCGCAACTAAGACCCAGCGCAGCCAAATAAATAAATATTTTTTTATAAAGCTGTGCAAACTTAGGCAAGTGCCTTTACCTCTCTGAACCTCAGTGTCTTTCCTGAAGCAAGGGGAGAAGAACAAGGCCAACCTCACAGGGTTGTCATGTGATAAAATGGGTCCAAGAACACAGCATGCCTGCCACAGAGCCGGGCTGCCTCTCCCCAGTGACAGCAGGCAGGGAAGCCAGACCAGTCCTAAGTCCTCGCTGGGAACCTGGAAGGGCAAATGCCAGCCTGACTCTTCTGCCCATGTAAGTGACAGGCCCTCAGCACGGGGCACCGCAGCATGGGGTGGTCTCTGGGCATGATGGGATCCCCTAAGAGGCCTTGCGCCTCCTGCCCCAAGCCTCTCTGACACCTCAGGCCCTGTGCTGGGCTGGACATGGGGGTAGACACCTTGGGGCATGGATCCTGGGCTTGGCCTTAGAGGCTGTCCTGTGGGCTGAGCAGTGTGTGCCCAAGAGCCCTTCCCACCAGGAGCCTCCTGCTGCTCTTCCCCCATCCTGCCCGTGTGTCTGCCGCCCTGGTTGGGAAAGACTTTATCTACCACCCGCTGGTGCCTGATTCCTTCCTATTCTGGTTCTTCTTTTGAATCTGTGGGCGCTTGAACTGTGGGTTTGAGAGCTGGTTGGCAGTCGGCGCCTCACTCCCACCTCTGGCCCAGGGACTCCAAGCTGAGTCCTCTGGGGGTGTGGGGGGGGTGCAGATTTGCAATCAAGGAACTTGACCGGGGGTGAGAGGGGTGCCCACCCCATCAGACCTCCCGCTCCCAGCACATCCTCCTCTGACAGCTCCAGCATCCAGCCTTCTCTCCTCCCCTGCCCGGCCAGCCTGGCACTGCCCCCGAGGGAGCCACCTGCCATCCTGCTCCTGCCCTGCCTGACCCTGTCTGAACGCCCACCCTCCCCAACCAACCATAGGAGGCCCAGGAATAAGTCTGAAATCAATTTACAGGGTCAAGACACACAATTAAAAAAAAAGAAATAGAACAGAGAGCATCTCATTTGTAGTAAGGTCGCTGTTTATGACCTTCTGGCTTGTTACATTGGTACAACTGGGTTCAGACAGGGTCACACTATAACCATGTATCCCTTAACTTGGGGCCACTGTTAAGGAATTTTTTTTTTTTTTAAGTTCCCTAGCCTGGAGGATCCAGCCTATTCCTCCAGGCGCTGTGCAGCCCAACTCAGCTGTCCTCGGTTCTCACTTGTTCGCTCCCCAACATATGCCAAGCTTGCCAGGCTCTTGAGCCTTTGCCCACACTGTTCCCGCTGCCCAGCACATCCCCCTGTGCCCTTCTCCTCCACAGACTGTGCAGCCAGCCTCTAGGTGGACAGGACTCACTCAGCCCCTCCCTGAGCGGCTCCTGTGCGCACACTCTCTGTTTATACAGCACAGACCCTCAGGCTTGGCAGTCAAGCCTGTGTTAAGAACCAACCTCCACTAGGCCTGTTCCCTTTCACAGATGAAACCACTGAGGCTCAGAGAGTGGAGAGGTTTGTCCAATCAGCAAAGTGCTTAATAGTGGTGGAAAGGGTTACTCACTCAGTCATGTCCAACTCTTTGCAAACCCCTGGACTATATAGCCCTCCAGGCTCCTCTGTCCATGGGATTCTCCAGGCAGAATACTGGAGTGGGTAGCCATTTCCTTCTCCAGGGGATCTTCCTCCCAACCCAGGGATCGAACCCGGGTCTCCTGCATGGCAGGCAGACTCTTTACTGTCTGCGCCACCAGAGGAGCCTGGTGGTGGACGTGGGATTTTAGGCTGAGTCTCTTTGAGCCAATAACCCTACTCTCTTTATTTTTGTCTTTCTTTTTAACTGGTCGCACTGCAACATGTGAGATCTTAGTTCCCCAACCAAGGAAGGAACCTGTCCCCTACTGCAGTGAAAGAAAGCTCAGAGTCTTAGCCACTGGACCGCCAGGGAAGTCCCTAACCCCCCAACTCTGTCTCTCTTATTTTGACTTAGTGAATCTATTTATTTACTTTTGGCTGTGCTGGGTCTTCGCTGCTGCTCGGGCTTTGCCCTGGTTGCAGTGCGTAGGGGCTGCTCTTCGTTGCAGCCTGCGGGCTGCTCACGGCAGTGGCTTCTCCTGTGGCCGAGCACGGGCTCCAGGGCACCCGCGCGTCTGTGGCACACGGGCTCAGTAGCGCAGCCCCTGGGCTCCAGGGCACAGGTTCAATAGTTGTGGCTCTCAGGCTCAGCTGCTCCTTGGTTTGTGGGATCTGCCCGGACCAGGGATCAGACCCACGTCTCCTGCACCGGCTGTGCTCAGTCGCTCAGTCGTGTCCGACTCTTTGCAACCCCATGGTCTGTAGCCCACCAGGCTCCTCTGTCCATGGGATTCTCCACGCAAGACTATGGGAGTGGGTTGCCGTGCCCTTCTCCAGGCCGATTCTTCACCACTGAGCCACCAGCAAAGCCCTAACCCCTTAACCACTACTCGAGGCAAGCATTTTAAAACCTCAGAGCAAGCAAAACAGAAAACACTTTTCGCATGAAAGAACTGCCCCCTTTTAAAGGGAGATAAAAATTCAGAGGCCCTTCCCCTAAATTTGGGTCATCTAACAGGTAGACCATTCTAATGAAAAACAGTCCCAGGTGTTCATTGGAAGGACTGATGCTAAAGTTGAAACTCCAGTACTTTGGCCACCTCATGCGAAGAGTTGATTCATTGGAAAAGACCCTGATGCTGGGAGGGATTGGGAGCAGGAGGGAAAGGGGACGACAGAGGATGAGATGGCTGGACGGCATCACGGACTCGATGGACGTGAATCTGAGTGAACTCCTGGAGTTGGTGATGGAAAGGGAGGCCTGGCGTGCTGCAATTCATGGGGTCGCAAAGAGTCAGACACGACTGAGTGACTGGAGACCCAGCTTCAGTCCCTGGGTCAGGAAGATCCCCCTGGAGAAGGAAATGGAAACCAGCGGGCCCCATGAGCCCTGCATAGCTGGTCCTGTGGCAAGGCCAGCCAGAGCCAGCTCCGCCCCCGCACTGCAGTAGTGACATCCCCTCCCCCCCAGGATCTGACACGCTCCCCAGCACCGCCTGTGCCTCAGCTGCCCTGGCCCACTCTCTGCGCCTCTCCCCCACCAACCCTGAGCCAAGCGCTGGCCCCAGCTTCCCCCTCTGCCCGGAACGCCATCCTTTCTAGGGCACCGAGCCAAGGCTCTGTAGCCCAGAGGTGGTGATCAAAGGTAGCCATTCCAACTTAGGTCGATTTTAAATGAAAACACTTTGATTCTCCGGCTACAGAAGAAAGCTGTTCCCACGGTCTTTATTTTAGGCAGGAGTTCTGCCCTCCAATTTAGTTCTGGCATCTCTCAGAGCCGGGCCTCTTTTTCAAGGCCCTTCTGAAGGGCTGCAGGTGTGGGACTGCTGGCTTTATCATGGGGCTCTGGCCATTCGCCCGAGCACGAATCCCAGGACACCACTGGAAAAACGGGCAAGTCCTTCGGGGCACGCGCATCAAACACCGCAGTGCGTGGACCGAGCGGCTGATTAGGGAGAAGCTCGGAGCCGGCGCTGGAAGGCAGTCTTTGAACAGAGCGTGTGTATCCTGGAGCTTTTTAGCGCTCATGCCCCCGGAACACTGCCATCAGACTGGCTGTCACATCTTTCAGCACCTCCGAATGACAAAGACGCTCACGGATGTGGCTTGCCTGGAGGTAGGGGGAGGGCCCTTCCACGTCTGCTTCATCTTGTTCTCAGGCCTCCAGACTCTGGCCCCTGGGTGCACAGCGGCCACGTGGGGACACAAACCAAGGGCAGACCGTCAAGTGCTTAGTCCAGAAATGTCTAAGCTTCACTGGTGTGAACTGGTATATTTACGGCAGTCACTCCCCTTCCGGCTTGTTTTGAAAGGCAAGTTGCTCAAACTTGGGGACTCATCTGAGAGTGTGGACTGGGGGAACGTGGGACTGTTTCTCCCTTTACAACCCATTCTGTCTTCAGAGAAGGCTGTCAGGACGGGGCGAAGGTGCGGTAGAGACAAAGGGTGGAGTAGGTGCTGCCCCTTGTGTCTGAAAGGAGAGAAATGGAGCGAGGGGAGAGACCCCACCAGGACACCCCCTTCAGCAAGGCGTCTGTGGCCTCTCGAGGTCCCACTGCCGCTGGGAAGGGGGCTGCCTGACAAAACTGAAAGGCGTGAGATAAAGGGAAGTCTCAGGGGCGACCGAAACCCAGTGGACAGCCAGCCCAGCGGCAGGCAGGGCTTCCTGGAGAGGGAACCCTGGGAGCGGCAGTTTGTTTTTTAAATTAGAACTCTTCAGGGCACCCCCTTCCATTATGAAAGCGTGCAACACGCTCCCTGTGCACACTCTGGAAGCCACAGAGAGGGATCAAGGAGGCCGGGAGCTTGTGTGCAGTCCTGCCCCACTGGAATCACAGCTGTGAGCGTTTTGATCTTTCTTTCCCACCTCTTTACTGAGCTGAACTTTGAAGGAAGAGCAGGAGCCAGGTTTAAAGGGGAGAGTCAAAGCGAGGGGGTTTAAGCACAGGAAGCTTCTACAAGCCTTGAGCCAGGGCAGGGAGTTGGGGGCTCTAGAGCCCTGGTGGAGTTGAAAGAAATGGTTCCGGTGGGGGCCAGGAGGAGATTGGGGGTTGAATGTTGACCTAGAAACCTGGGGAACCTCTGCAGGCTTCGAAATTGGGAAGTGACCTGATCACACTTCCTGTTAGAGAGAGGACAGAGAGAAATACTAGTGAGCTCCAGACAGGCTTCCTCAGCAGCCTGAAACCCTCGCATCCGTGGTTTTGTTCTATGGGGTTCACTACCCGCCCCCAACCAGCTCCAGCCTCCTTTTAATATATAAACGCTTCTGGCTGATAACTCACTAACTTCTTCGCGGGGATGCCTGCGCCGATCACCTTTACCCCGACTTCTTTTAAATCTCCACCTCCCCAAAGCTCCTAC
The DNA here is from genome assembly GCF_016772045.2 of Ovis aries. Classification (NCBI taxonomy): domain Eukaryota; kingdom Metazoa; phylum Chordata; class Mammalia; order Artiodactyla; family Bovidae; genus Ovis; species Ovis aries. The sequence continues at coordinate 219,264,765 of NC_056056.1, forward strand.
CCGCTCCGGGCACAAAATCACTCGGCGCGCTCCTTCCTCCTCTCCCTCCCCTTCCGCATCCGCCAGTATGCCAGCCGGGCTCTCCCCCGCCGCCCCTCCCATCGCATCCCATCCCATCCCATCCCATCCCATCCCATCCCATCCCATCCCATCCCATCCCCATCCCTCACCTCCCACCCATCCCCGCCCCTCCCACCCTATCTCAGCCCCGCCCTCCACCCCACCCTTCCCAACCCCCAACCCCTGATGCTTTCCACGCTGGAGGTCAGTCAAGACCCTGAGACTAAGCTGTGGCTCCTTCCCAGCCTTGACCCTGACCCTGCAGACCCCTCCTCTCCAGCCTTCCCCTGCCCTCTTCCTTACATAGCCCACCCCCAGAGGTTGAATACCGGTTCCTGGGTCGCCCCTACCCTCCCCTGCTGCAGGTAAGCTCAGTCCTGTCCCACACTTCTGAGCTCCTGCACATTCAGAACCAGGGGTGAACACCGTGGGGAGCAAGGCAGAGTCTGTCAGGGCAGGAAGAGTGGACCCGAAGGGACACCGCAGAGAGAGCACCAGAGTTCGACCTTGAACAACAGGGTGGAGTCACCAGGTGGGCAAATGCGAGGACACCTTTCAGGCCAAGGGACCAGCAGGACCAAAAGCTCAAGGGCAGGCAGTCATCAGCGCGGCTGGGAAGTGGGGTGTGGGCGGGGGCGGGAAGAAAGGGTAGCCCAGGGCCGGGGGCAGGGGGCAGGGCAGATCGAGGTGCTCTGCAGTGAACCAGCTGCTGGCAGCGAGCCTGAGCTGTGCTCCAAGGGACCAGGGGCTGTCTCCTAGGCCCCCAGCTCCTTAGGATAGCTCTGAGAAGGGGAGGCTCTGATTTAAACGGTGTGCCTGTTTTAAATCTCTGGGAGAAGGTGAGGGACAGGGAGGCCTGGTGTGCTGCAGTCCATGGGGTCGCAAAGAGTCGGACACTGAGCGACTGAACAACCAATGTTTTAAATCTGGTGTGTGTGGCCAGGTATGAACTTGCCTTCAGACATGCGTCCTTGGACCCTATGTCCAACGCTGGAGTGAGTGCCTCCCCTGACTGTCCGAGGACGGGCTGCCCATGGGAGGGCACGCCTGCCATTGGGCTTGGGCTGCACCCACTTGGTGCCTCCCTCCTGCCCACTGCCCTACAACCTCCCCATCAGCAGCAAACAGGGACGAGCCCAGAGCCTCCAAGGGGCCCCCGCCCTGGCTCTGCTGTATCTCAGCTGCAGCCCACACAGTCCTGGGACGGGGTTGGCAGGGAGGGTGAGAGCAGATACCTGCCAGGCCCCCAACCTCCTCCAGACAGCCTGTCCCCATGGTTGAGGCCCATAGACCTTCCCTGCGCGGTCCCAGGTGCCAGCCCTGGGGTCTTGGGTGTCCCAGATGTGCCTTCCTATTGCCCCGGGCAAGAGGCCTGCATAGGAGGGAAGCTGGGGCTCAGAGCGGGCAGGGAAGCTGGAGGGGGTCAGATCCTGTCTCGGGGTTCTCGGGCACCCGCTCCCTCGGTCACAAGTCAGGAAGGTTTTGTCATTCCTCTCCTGGTGGCATCACATCTCCATGCTGCTCAGCGTTCCGAAGGGGGTTGTCTGGGAGCTGAATTCTTCCTGTTACTGTGAGTATTTCCTGGGCATCCTCTGGGCACCAGGCTCCGTGCTGGGAGCCAAGGATTTGAAGCCAAGTAAGTCCACATGTGTCCTGCCCTTGTGAAGCTCGCAGTTCACACAGGGAGGAGGGGAGTGGAGACAGAAGCCGTCTTAATGGGAACATACCCGCTGGAGGCACTGAACACACGTGTGCCTGGAGACCACACATGAGCGTCCCGAGATGGGAACACCTGCAGCGTCAATCATAACTAAACAGATCGCAGTATGTTCATTCAGTGGGGCGCTCCACAGCAGGGGTTGACAAACGTGTTCTGTAAAGGGCCAGGGAGTAAGTATTTTCCGCTTTGTGAGCCATATGGTCTCTATCGCAGCTACTCTACTCTGCTGTTGTGGGGGCAAAAGCAGCCATAAATGAGCCATGAATGGATAGGCATGGCTGTGTTCCAATAAAACTTTATTTATGGACATGGGAATGGGAATGCAGTCATCACTCACTCTCCATGGAGGACTGGTTCCCATTACAGACACCAAAATCCACAGATGCTCAAGAGACAGGGTATCTTGAGAGTGATGGGGGTACAGGGGGCTTGTTGTTTTTCAGTCACTCAGTCGTGTCTGACTCTTTTGCAACTTCGTGGACTGTAGGCCACCAGGCTCCTCTGTCCATGGAATTTTCCAGCCAAGAATACTGGAGTGAGTTGCCATTTCCTTCTCCAAGGGATATTCCTGACCAGGGATTGAACCCGAATCTCCTGCATTGGCAGGTGGGTTCTTTACCACTGAGCCACCTGGGAAGCCTATACAGGGGCTTTGGGGCACTGGAATGTTCTCTTTCTTGACCTGGATGGTAGACACATGGGGCTATATTTATTTAATATGTATCATACTTTTCTGTGTCTGTATTATATTTTATGCAGCTCCCCTGGGGCTCAGTGGTAAAGAATCTGCCTACATGTAATATAGGAGACTCGAATTTGATCCCTGGGTCGGAAAGATCCTGTCGAGTAGGAAATGGCAACCCACTCCAGTATTGCCTGGGAAATCCCATGGACAGAGGAGCCTGGCAAGCTATAGTCCATGGGGTCACAAAGAGTAGGACAGGACTTAGCGGCTAAACGACAACCACAAAAGTTATATTTCATAATATAATGACATAGGATTCATAAAATGGCATAAGATTCCCATATACAGCTGACCCTTGAACGACACGGTGGTTAGAGGCACTGAACCGCACACAGTTGAAAATCCAAGTGTAGCTTCACAGGCGGCCCTCTGCACCCAAGGTTCCACATCCTCAGAGTCAACCAACAGTGTAGCTGTTGTATTTACTACTGTAGTATTTACTACAGAAAAACACCTGTGTATAAATGTTCCTGAGCAGTTCAAATGCATGCTGTCCAAAGGTTAGCTGCACTTTAAATCGTCTGTAGATCACTTATAGTACCTAATACAGGAATTTCCCTGGTGGTCTAGTGGGCAAGACTCTGTGCTCCCAATGCAGGGGGCCCGGGTTTGATTCCCAGTCAGGGGACTAGATCTCACGCATGCAATTAAGAGTTGCACATGCCACATGCTACAACTAAGACTCAGTGCAGCCAAAAAAAAAAAAAAAGACTAATACAATGTAAGTACTATGTGAGTAGTTGTAAATATAATGTAAAAGCTATATAAATAGTTGCCATGAGAACTGCAAATTCAAGTTTTGCTTTTTGGAACTTTCTGGAAATTTTTTTCCCCCTGAATATTTTCGATCTGGTATTGGTTAAATCCACAGATGCAGAACTGGCAGATACAGAGGGCTTAAGTATAAAATTATACTTTATTGTATAATTTCATATTCATACTGTGAAATATGTATTCTTCTCTTGATGTTTTTCTGACCATTAGAAAAATACATTTCATAACTCCATACAAAAAGGCAGTGGGTTGGACTTACCCCCCACTGGCCAGGGTTTGGGACCCCTGCTCTTTACCAACCAAAATAAACAAACTTCAGCCACATTGTCAACCGGATGTAGCTTAAAAAACATGTTTGGACTTGCCTGGTGGTCCAGTGGTTAAGAATCTGCTTGCCATTGCAGAGGACACAGGTTCAATCCCTGGTCTGGGGTGATCCCACATACAGAGAGGCAACTCAGTCCGTGTGCCACAACTATTGAGCCGTCACACTCTAGAGCCTGTTTTCTGCAACATGAGAAGCCTGTGGACCACAACTAAAGAGGGCCTGTGCCTCGTGCCACAATTAGAGAAAGCCTGCACACAGCAGCAAAGAGCCAGTGCAGCCAAAAGTGAATAAATAAATAAATTTTTAAAAGATGTTGAGTGAAAGAAGTAGGTCGCAAAGAACACCCACAACATCACTCTGACTATACAAAGTTCAAAAACAAAGCCAGGGTAATCTATATCGTTTAGGGACACAAACCAAAGGATAAAAGTACCCAAAAAGTGCCAGGAAGCAATTGCCCTAAACTTAGGATGGTGTCCTCTGAGTGGGGGAGAGGGGGTGTCTTGGGAGGTGTCCAGGGGCTTTGGGGTGCTAGAATGTTTTCTTTCTTGACCTGGATGGTAGACACGCCAGACTTGGCTTTATAATATTTATGGTACTTCTCTGCGTATGTATTCTATTTCACAATTTTAAAAGAGAAAGCACTGACAATGCCCCATCGGAACGGCATCTGCACTCCTACCTGACAGGCGTTTATGACCCACCCAGACCCACATCCCAGTGGGAATCGTATCCCGCAGCTCTACTAAGAGACCCTCCTCCCCAGCGAGTCTGAACCTCTCGCCATCCCCGCCCCGGGCTCTGCCTTCTGGCCTCCCAGCCTTCATTCCTGCTGCGCCTGCCACCCACCCACCCGCCCCCTCCAGCACCCGCTCTGCCCCACCTCCAACAGGGAGGTCTTCTCCTCCGCCTGCCTCGGAAGCTCTTTATTGGGATTAGACGAAGATCAAAAGCAGAAGCCAGTCCTGACAGAGGCCTGGAGCTGCGGGGAGGGAGGCAGCAGGCTCCCGAACATCTTTTGGACAACAAAGGAAGCGGTGACACCTGAGTCCAGAGCTAACGGGGGAGGGGAGGCGAGCCTGCATCAGGACTCTGGCCCTGGGGTCGTGTTTCTGCGGGTGAGTCTCATGGTTTCCGCCAGGCTGGGAGTAGGGGCTGCGGCTTATTCACCCCCAGTTCCCCCCCAGTGCCTGGAACTAGTCCTCTTTAATGAACAGTTGAGAAATAAACACAGCCAGGGAGAGACTGGAGACTGTTTGTTGAGGACACCAAGGCTCAGAAAGGTTAAGGAACTTGCCTGAGGTCACACAGCAGTCAACAGAAGAAGGCAGGATTTGAACAAGCTCCGTCTGGCTTCAAAGCCCTTGGAAGTGACTTAAAGCCTGGTGGAAGCAGGGTTAGAGCAGGCGTGTAGCTGCTCTCAGGAAAGCTGAGCCTCAGACTCGGATGATTCTCCTCTAAGAGGTGCCCTTCAGACCAGAGGTAGCCGCTAGACCCTTTGAGAAAAGTAGAATTTGCAGAGAGATCAGAGGAGAGCAGGGGAGGAGGGCTGGGAGCAAGAATGGTCCTGAGATGCCATCCCAGGGTGTTGCTAGACCCCTGGAAAGGTCAGAGTGACCCCAAGGAGCCCGGGGGCTCCCCAAGATGTAGAGCCAGCCAACTGAATCGTGCATCTTGATTGGCTCTGCTAGACAGGCAGGTGCCTAACATTCTCTGAGCTCTCATCACGTGCACCTTCAGGCATTACTACTGCAGCCGCTTGACAGGTGAGGCCATCGAGCAACATCAAGGGCCTGCCCAAGGGGACTTCCCTGGTACTCCAGTGGCTAAAGGGCTTCCCAGGTGGCTCAGTAGTAAAGAATTTGCCCGCCAATGTAGGAGACAACGGAGAAGGAGATGGCACCCCACTCCAGTACTCTTGCCTGGAAAATCCCATGGACAGAGGAGCCTGATAGGCTGCAGTCTATGGGGTCGCTAAGAGTCGGACACGACTGAGTGACTTCACTTTCACTCTTCACTTTCATGCATTGGAGAAGGACATGACAACCCACTCCAGTATTCTGGCCTGGAGAATCACATGGACAGAGAAACCTGGTGGGCTACAGCCCATGGGGTCGCAAAAAGAGTCGGACATGACTTAGTGACTAAACAACAACCACCACCAGAGTCTAAGACTCCTCACTCCCAATGCAGAGAGCCTGGGTTCGATCCTTGGTCAGGGAGCTAGATCCCACGTGCCATAACTAAGAGTTCTCATGTCACAGCTGAAGATCTCGCGTGACACAACAAAGACCCCTTGCAGCCAAATAAACAAGTAAAGAAATATAAATATCAAAAAAAAAAAAAAAAGAAAGAAAGAAAGAAAGACAGAACCTGCCCAGGGGCCCAGGTCCAAAGCAGAGCTCAGATCCAGACTCCCTGGCCTGCACACAACCCTACATCAGGTGGTCCAGGTAAACAGTTCATCAAGCCCAGGCTTCAGCGACGACGCTCTCCAAGGTCCCACAGGGACACTGCTGAGGCTGCAGGCTGGGTCTTGGTGCTGGTGGTTGATGGAGCTGGCTGCACCAGGCAGGTGCGTGAGGTCAGGGGCGGTTTGGGGGATGTGAGAGAAACTGGATTCCCTCCATCAAACTCTCAAAGCTCAGAGACAAGAGGGTGGGGAGGGGCGTGGCACAGCTTAGAGACAGAACCCAGGACCCGCAGGGGAAGGACCAGGAGGACTGGGTGCTGTCTGCTGCTCCGAGAGGAGACCACAAGGTGTTTCCACCTCTTGCAAAAGAGCAGAGTTTCTCTTGTGTACAATGTTTCCTGCAATCCTGGGGGGCGGGGGCAGGGAATATGTTGTTTGTTTGTGGTCAAGACAGTTACAAACGGCACTTTTCACAGCAGCACCCCCAAAAGTCTCTTCTACTCAGTTACTGGGGTGTGCGGGGGTCCCTTTTGGGGAAGAGGGACCACGCAAAGAGAAATGATGGAACTGGGGGAAAAATTAAAACGAATGAGTTTCAACACGTTGTCACCAAGAAGCTGCATTTCCTCAGCCTTCCTTGAATTGGGGGTGGTGGTTGGTGATGGGGTGGGGGGTGTGAGGTGCACAGGAGATGACCTCACAGGGGCTGGGCTGTCAGGCCTGCGGTAGGGGTGGGTACACCCAGTTGAGTCTTGCCTTCCCAAAGGGGTAGATTTTTTGTGAAGGATGTTCTTTACAAAGAAAGGCAAGAGGATCCCTGGAGCCCACTTCTAAGGGTCAGTTCAGAGCTGAACCTGGCCTCTACTCACCCTCCAGGCTGTGGGCCAGCTATGCTGGGCCTCAATTTCTCGGTGCTTACATGGTGCCAGTGGGAACAGCACCCCAAGGGTACCTTGAAGGGGCCTGAGTACAAGTGTAAAGCCCAGCTTATGTGCGCAGAGAGGCTAATTTATGATAATAAGAGTAGATGTCGAGCCTCCCTGGTGGTTCAGTGGCTAAGACTCTGCTCTCCCAAAGCAGGGGGCCCGCGTTAATTCCCTGGTCAGGGAACTAGATCCCACATGCCACAACTAAGAATTCACATGTTGCAACTAGAGATCTCGCATGTCGCAACTAACACCCAGCGCAGCCAAATAAATACATTTTTAAAAAATACATGGACAAATATAGCTGTTATTGCTTATGGTATGAGTGAAAGGGAGAGGATGGAGCAGAAGGGTGGGAGCAGCTCCTAGAAGGCTCATAAAAATCAAGGTGAATGAAAAGGGAAGCATCCAGCCTGCACCCAGCCTGCCCAGCGGGATGGGCAGAGGCTGGGGCTACAGGAGGGTGGGCACTGCCCAGGTGAGACAGCCTCAGAGACCCCAGAGCCAGGGTGGGCAGCCCTGGTGGGGGACACTCCTGGGAGTTCCCTGGTCTGGATGAACTGGCCCCTAGGCCACCCATCCTAGGGCCAGGCTTGGATCCATCCCCTCAGCTTCCCAGGCTCCTTGCCCTATGACCAGCGGTGGCCTCCCTCCCTCAGCCCCACCCCTCCCAACGGGGAACTGCAACACCAATGGGCAGGTTCAAGGCGTGGGTTCCGCAATCAGATACCTTGGGGGTGAGCTGCCCCTCCCCAGAGATCCCACACCCCACCGGATGGCCCCCCTTCCCAGCCCACAGCAACGCCCACCCACCTCGCTGAGGGGCCAGGGGGTCAGGAGGAGCCGAGAGGGAGGCTGTTCCAGCAGCGAGAGGGGGCCTCGGCCCCGCCTCTTCAAAAGCCACCTCGGCAAGGCATTAGCTAAACATCTCCTGGTCCCCGAAGGCTTCCCCTGTGAAGTCTGCAATGTTCAAACGCAACCAGCAAATCCCCGGAGACGGGTCCGGGGAATTAGCCGCGCGGCGGATGAAAGCGGCTGTGATGTGCGCGAGGCAGAGAGCTCGGGAGGAGGGGAGGACCGCGTACCTGCGCCTGCCAGCGGCAGGGTCCAGGGGAGCAGGATCAAGCCCAGCAGCCCGGGGGCCGGGAGGGGGCCCGGCCGGGCCCTAGGCCGAGGAGGCCAGCTCTCCATCGGGGCCTCCTTCCTCTTTAGGTCGCGGGCGGGGACAGCCTGCTGGTAGCCACGGTTGCCCTTGGCGTCCTTAACAGGCTCCTCCCCGGCCGGCCTTCTGCTTCCTCCAGGTCTCAGTTGACCGCCTTGTCCTCTCAATGACCCCGGACTTTCCTGGTGGGAACAGTTTCAGGCCAGGACGCCGCCAGGCGAGGATCTGGGGCTCCCAGCCGTCCAAGATGTGCAGATGTGACTTGGAGCGCCAAGAACTGATGCTTTTGAACTGTGGTGCTGGAGAAGACTCTTAACCTTCCTTTGGAATGCAAGGAGATCCAACCAGTCCATCCTTAAGGAAATCAACCCTGAATATTCATTGGAAGGACTGATGCTGAAGCTCCACCTGATGCGAAGAGATAACGCATTGCAAAAGACCCTGATGCTGGGAAACATTGAGGGCAAGAGGAGAAGGGGGTGACAGAGGATGAGATGGTCAGATGATATCACTGACTCAATGGACATGGGTTTGAGCAGACTCTGGGAGACAGCAAAGGACGGGAAGCCTGGCATGCTTCAGTCCATGGGATCGCAAAGAGCTGGGCACGACTCAGTGACTGAACAACAGCAACAAGGACATGCCAAACAGAGAGGGGCTAGGCCTCCCGTTCCCGCCCCACCCTCACCCCTGAGGCGGTGGCTTCTCCCCTTCTCAGCCCCTTTTCTGCTGGATAAACTAGCCCAAAGGAGGGCAGGTCTAGCTGCTCAGGCCTGAAACTCTAAAAACACAATGGACCAACCCCATTCACACAAACTGCCTCTTGGAAATAGCCCAGGAGCCCCTTGGATCAAGGTACTCCTCAAAGAGGATGGTTTGGGATGTGGGGGTGGAAGGGGCTAGGGGGATGAGGGAGGGACAGGCATTTGGGGGTGGGGGTGGGCAAGAGCCCCAAGTTTCCAGCCTTTCACAGAGACCAAAAAGCCTGCTGTCTTTCCTTAGCCCAGCAACAGCCACCGTGGGGGTCCCCCTGAGAGGCCCAGCAGATACCTCCCCTCAGACCCTCCTCAGATGTCTTACCTGCTGCCGCTCCCCTAAACTCGTGCTGCCCCTCCGCCACCAGGAGGCCCAGGAATCGCTTCCCCATCAGGAGTGAACCTCAGTCCCTGTCCTCCCCTCCAAAGGCCCCCAACACAGGTCAGTGACTACCTGCCTCTTGGGTCCCTCTCCCCAGCAGACTGGGAGCCGGTGCAGGCCTGGCGTTCTGGAGCCCCGCACCAGGCAGAGCCGGATGGCATGGGGGACAGCTGCATGCCTGCCTGTCCAGAGAGGCAGAGGGAAGGGGTCTGGGGTGGAGGTGAGCAGCCAGCCGGCCCGCAGAGGAAGGCGGGGGGCACTGAAGGTGGTGAGTTCCAGCACAAGCTGAACACGCTCCCTTTTCCCCCATCATTGTGGGTGGTCCTCTGTCGTTGATTGTGTCAGACTCTTAACCCCACAGGCTGCAGCCCACCGGGCTCCTCCATCCGTGGGGTTCTCCAGGCAAGAATACCAGGGTGAGTGGCCATGCCCCACTCCAGGGGATCTTCCCGGCCCCAGGGATCAAACTCGAGTCTCCTGCAAATCACCTGCATTACAGGCGGATTCCTTACCGAGGGATCTCCTAGGGCCACCGAGGAAGCCCCTAGTACCCCATCAACCCTCAAGATCAAGGCTTTTATCCCAATCTGACGAACTCTGCCCCCAAGAGGCAAAGCAATATGCCCATGATAGGGGCAGCCCGGCTGGGTGAAGCCAGAGCCTCTCTTCCCATCCCTAACTGGCCTCCAGGGATGGCAACACTGGGTCCAGCTTCTGCCCTTGGTCTAAATGCTTTCCCCTCAGCCACTGAGCACACGAACAGTGAAAACCAGAAAGCTGTTTCCTACCAACTCCAGGAGCACCGGGAGGACGGCAGGCAGTAGGGCCCGCCCGCCAGGTGAGGAAGACAGATGAACCGCAGACACTTCTGCGGGCTGGGGGGTGGCAGGACCCCAGTGGTACTGACTGTGGATCCATCACCGTGATACATGATCACAGATGTCGCGGTGAGACACAGATAATCGGCTTCACGCTGTCTCCGAGCTCCTGGGGGGAGCAGGTTGTCTAAGCACCTCGATGCCATGGTGATAGACGTCATGTTAATGCCTCCATGCACGGAGGGAGCGTTATAAAGGCATCGGTCTGAGCCTCCAGGAGTCTCTTTATGACTTGGCATCTGGAGGCAGCCGAGTGCCAGGCTGCCTCGGAGCAGGGACCCCTGCCTGTCCCCTCTGGGGCCGCTCTGCCCCCCTCACCCCTGCGACCACCAACACAGAGCCTGCGGTCCCCTAATGGTGCTGCCTGCGCCCTGGGTCTGCACGCCCCTGGGTCCTAGGAACTTTGCCACCTCTGGGCCCGAGTCTAGCCTGCAGCCTCTTGCCTTCCTGGGGGTCTCCCATTTGTCTTTTTTTTTTTTCACCTCTGACTCCCCTGAGCCTAGCACAGGGCTGGCACCTGGTCTGTGCCCAATAAATCCTGGTGCATGAATGAAGGATGAATGAGCCCAAGTGCCTCCCTCCAAGGCTGGCTGTGGAGGTGGGTGCCTCTGGGCATCAGACTGGACTCCGCGGCGGAGCGGGAGGAGGCGGGCACCCTCCCCAGGCAGACGTGACGTGAAAGGAAGTGGCCAGAAGTCCAGGGTCATTGTTGAGTTTCCTAGATAGTCTGAGGCCACCCAGCCCCTGGGGAGAGGCAGGCGCAGACCTTGAGTGGGGAGCCAGGGGTCCAGGCCCTGCCGTCTGGGCCTCAGCGATGGTGATGAAAGAGAAGTCGCGGCACATTCAGGAACCACAGTTTCCCCGAGACTCCACCTCCTCTCCCTGAAGCGGCTGCCGGGCGGTGAACTTGCTGGACTTGGGGCCAGGGTTCTCCTCTCCCCTGCCTTTGGGGGGAGCTGCGATCAGTGGGTGAAAGGCAGAGCAGACCATGTAAGGCTCCGCTGGCCTCTCCAGGGCGCAGCCTTTGGGCCAGGCCTCCGCAGCTGAGTCTGCAGGCGAGGGCCCCGGGGCCCGCTCACTCCAGCTCCGGCTGTCGTCCAGTCGTCCATCCATCCTTCTCTCCATCCGTCATCTGTTCGCATTTTGCTGTGCACCTGTTCCTCCCCAGGCGTTGGCCTCAACAGGAGGACGCAAAAGTGAAAGACCCGTTTCGAGGAGCCCACGTCTCGGGTGGGAGAGCAGCCGTCCGCACAATCACACAGTCGCGTGGCAGTTCAGAGCAGTTACTCAACCAACGCCAGACACACGTATGAGACAGTTTTAATCTACACATCTATTTAATGCTCACTGCAATTCCATGAGGGAGGTTTTATAATCAGGCTTCCCAGGTGGTGTTAGTGGTAAAGAACCCACCTGCCAACACAGGGGACTTGAGATGCAGGCTTAATCCCTGAGTTGGGAAGATCCCCTGGAGGAGGGAATGACAATCCACTCCAGTATTCTTGCCTGGAGAATCCCGTGGACAGAGGAGCCTGGCGGGCTACAGTCTGTGGGGTTGCAAAAAGTCAGACATGACTGAGCAACTAACACTCACACACAGATTTTATAGTCACTCCCATTTTACAGATAAGGACAATGAGGCACAAGAAAGTTAAAATTTGCCCAAGGTCACACTGCTAAGAAATGCGTCCAGGGGAAGTGACTCAGGATGACTCCAGCCTCTGCTCCAGCCTGCCTCAATAGCACAGTGTGTACAGAGCAAAGAGGGAGGCAGGGGTGACCAGGAGGACTTCATGGAGGAGGTGGCAGCTGTGAAGGAGGACATGGGGAAGCACACAAGTCCCCTGCAGTCCTAGAGTGCCTTGTTCACACAAAGACTAAAGCTTTCCCAATGAGATCACTGTCGTTGGCCTCCATACACTTATTAAATACCTACTGTGTGCCAGGCAGTGGGGGTACACAAAAGTCATAGTTTTGTCCTCAAAGTGTTCCCCATTTAGGGAGGAACACAGAACCCCCAGACAGTATTTCCAGCTGCCCCAAGTGAGCGAGCGAGGTGAGGCTCCAGAGCCGCATCTGGCCCTGATGCTCAGGATCTGCTGTCTCCTCTCCAGGCTGCACCGTGGGCCGCGGGGACACAGGAAGCGAAAGGGGACCACGCTCCTCCTCTCCCACCCGCAGGAAGTCATTTCCTTCCTGTAGACCCCAGCACCAGAAGGAGCCTGCTAGGGCCCCCTGAGAAGCAGCCTGGGAGTCGGGATGGAGAGTGTCACCCTCCTCTGGGCTCCATGACCCCACTGCCCAGGGCACCAGGGGCAGATGGATCGGCTCCTTGTTCTCGTCCATCCTCTGCCTCGGGTACCCTGCACACTGGAGAGAGACAGAGAGTGGTGTGCGGGGCGGCCCCCTCCCGTCCTAGCAACACCTGGGTTTGCCTTGGGGCCCCTTTCTGCACCATGTAGCAGCCGGCAGGTGGGTGGTGCTGACTCCTTGCTCTGAGAGTGGCCCTGACCACCCAGCCCAGGGGAGAGAGCGGGCTGCAACTCAGTTGAACGAGACCCATCCAATCGTGAACTAGACTGGTCCACAGTGGACCAGCCTCCTTTCTCAGCGGGATGAGCTCACTGTTACTGGATGTGTGCAAACCATCCGCCCTGCACACTGCTGAAATACACCTGCCTGGCCTGGAAGGCTGACCTGGCCCATCTCCAAAGTCCCTTCTCAGCCCAAATTTGGCCTGTTTATGAAGTATTTGCTTCATGCCAGCCACGATTCTAAAGGCTCTTTATGTATTGAATACTTCAGTCCCCACAGAAACCTCGTGTGTGTAGGTGTTATTATTGCCCTTATTTTACAGACAAGGAAACTGTAGTTCAGAGACCGCAAGTCACTTCCCTAAGGCCACACAGCTAGGAAGCAGCGGAACAAGGACTCGCATTCCTTGACTTTGGTTTTAATCACTATGGAAAGGGAAGTGAAGGTATTAGCCCCTCAGTCGTGTCCGACTCTTTTCGACCCTATGGACTGTAGCCTGCCAGGCTCCTCTGTCCATGGAGTTCTCCAGGCAAGAATACTGGAGTGGGTAGCCATTCCCTACTCCGGGGGAATCTTGCTGACCCAGGGATCTAACCTGGGTCTCTTGCTTCGCAGGCAGATTCTTTATCATCTGAGCTACGAGGGAAGCTCTTTAACCACTATGCTGTCCTGCAATTCATTTGATTCTCCAGAGGGAGCTAGCATTACAACCTTCATTTAGTGATGCAGCAAAACAGAGTAAGTGGCCTGCCTGGGGTCACAGAGGGGACAGAGTCCAGGGTTTTCCTATTGGATGTATACCCAGAGTTAGATAAGACTTTCCTTGCTAACACCGTTGGGAGAGGCAGCAAGGAGCTAGTGCCCCCTCCCGCGCCCCTGCCAGACTGAAAGTAATCCTGAGGATCTGAAGAGCAAAGGTGGCATCGTTTTTCAACCTTTATTGCATGTTCACCATGTGCCATGGCCTTGTTAGGTTTAGACTCTTGGTACAACTGTGTCCCTGGGAGAGACAAACACCCACCAGGAGGCTGATCACTGGAGGTCCTCGGGTGGCGGGAGGGGTGTGTGCAGAGCTTGAAGGTCTTATCCTAAGGCTTCCATCCCTTTCCCCTCCAGCCTGGAGGGCAGCCCCTGGGTTGTCCTGTGCTCGTAGCGCCACCTGGTGGCACACGTGGCCCTCTCTCACCTGGGATGCCTGCCTCTCCAAGTCGCTTATTCCCTCTCCAGCGGTCTTGGGGTGCCCAGAGGCTGCCAGTCAGCACGGGGCAGACCAGAGCTTGAGAGGCCACATGATAAAGTGGCGGGGGGAGGGGGGAGGACAGGGCAGGCAGGACCAGGAATGTGCTGGGGGCCCGTGGGAACAGAAGGCAGGGAGTGAGGCCTTAGGACCCCAACCTGCCTGCCTCTCTGACGCTTTTCTGCAGCACCCACGAGAACCTCCTTCAGAGCCCACCCTGCTCCATCCTGACAGCTGCTTTGGCTGAGAACACCTTAGAAACTCCTCTTGGGGCAGCTTCACAGGAGCCAGCTCTCGGGCTCCAGGCAAACCAGTCCGTGGCTTTGCAGAGACAACCAGGGACTTTCCAGGCAGGACTCCCCATAGAGAGCTCAGCCAATTAGGAAGCAATTAGCCTCCCCTGAGGCTGAGTCATGCACTGTCACCCCTCGACGCTCAAGGTTCTTTAAGACTGAGGACCTCCGTCCCCTGTGGGCAGGGCATGCGGTGGGGAGGGAAGGGCGGTGAGGGGGTGGCAGCCACTAATTGCAAAGATTTCTGGCTCCACCCTGGAGATCCAGCTCCATGAGGCTTTGGGAGACCAGAGGACCTGTGTGGTCACACTTGAGAAATTGCCCATCGCGCTTCCCAAGGCGGATTCCCAAGGGTCTGTGGGCAGTGATGGACGGCTCTCGAGGGAGCCAGCTCTGAAAGGAGGCTCTGGCCAGGAGGAGCCCTTCAAAAAGACTGGGTCGTCCCTGCTCCCTTCCGTTTCCCTCCTCCTCCCTCTTAGACGGCCGGTTGGTGAAGCTCAAGCAACAACCCCCCTTCATTTGCGTCCCAGGCCAGTGGGGGAAGTTGCCTCACCTACAATATGGGGGTGAAATATCCACCTTGCAAGGATCTGATGAAGAATAGTCATAGTAACAGAAGTGAGAGCACTTTGCAAAGAATGAGGTGTTGGTTGAAAGTAGCTGCTTTGACTTAAACCTTTGAGCCTCTTTCAAGGAGGTCTCTTTACAGGAGCTGGGCCAGGGGCTTGGGTGGAGAGGGTGGGTTGTTGGGGGAGGTTCTGCAGAGAACAACAAGGGTCTGCACCGGGAGAGAGGCAGGTGCAGCCCCCAAGGGTGTGCAGTTATGGATGGGGAAGTCTGCGTGGGGGACAGGTCTGGGAGGGCAGCAGGGTGACATACATGAAAGGGAGGAGGGCCTTCCAGGTGCCCATGGCCCCAGTAGGTTCCAGAAGCAGGGTGCTGGGGCCTGGGCAGCGGCAGGGGATTCTCCCGGGGTCTCTCTCACCACTGACCTCTCCGGAAAGCTCTGCTTTCCATTCTCCTATCTGTCCATTGAATTGCATCTCGGCCTGCTCCCTCAAACCCTCATGCCTGGGACCTGGGTGAAGGCCAGAAGGCCTTCAATCCACAGATGGCAAAGATCCAAGGCTGGCACCTCTAATTCCTGAGGAAATCCTTCGGAGGAGCCACAGGGAACTTTGGTTCGCTCATTCATTCATTCTATGAACGTCTCCAGAGCCTTGCTCTGGCTCAGGAGCTGTCCTGGGCACCTTTTCTCTAGGACAGAGCTTCATGCCCACGTATCTAAGTCACAGCCCAGTAGGAACCCCGTATGAGAGGGACGTAAGCCCAGATTAGGCTGAGCCCGCCATGGAAACCATGGCCACAGCGTTCTGAGTCTTGGTAAGGAGCTCCCAGGAGTAGGAGAGAGATGGCGGGCAGGAGGGACTGAGATGTCAGCTCCAGGCTATGCAGCTGAGACAGGAGAGGGGGCCCATGGGAGCCGGACTAAGACAGCCCCCCCTCTTCCCCGATCCTCTGATGAAGCTACCTTCTCTCCAGGGTCAACAGTCAGATGAATAAAACCATTTATGTTTCTATTAAAAAATTCCTGGTGTTGCAACCGGTATCGATTTCTGCTGTATTCGTTTCACAGGCACAGATTCTCAGCCACACTCCGAGTTAAGCAGCTTGCTGGCTGTTCCTGGAAGCCTGGCATCATTTGTGATATGGTTTCTGAGTGGAAAGACTTTCTCTGGAAGACAGCTCATTTGGAAGTAAAGAGACTTCCTGCGTTCCCTGGAGTGAAAATCCCGTTCTGCACAAAATGCCTGCCACACTGTGGCTTTTAGGACCGGAAATCTGCAGGGGGTGTGCTGATTGACAAGAACCACAGCCTGCCCTGAGTCCAGATAGGAGAAGGAAGGGAGAAAGTCAGCTGAGTCTAGACCATCAGATGCTGTGATCTATCAGGTCCCACAGAAGAGCAGCAGGCTGAGGGCGTGAGGGCCTGAGGATTTCACGCCCCCAGAAATCTCCTCCCCGGGAAACCCCCCACCACCCCCGCGGAGCCTGGAGGAGTGTTTTCAGGCTCCTTGCATCTGGCTTGGGTGAAAGTATTCCTAAGCAGCAGCCTAGCCTGGCGGAGAGCCCAGGCCTGAGTCCCCGAATCTCTGCGCCCTGCTGGTCATTCCTTTTCCTTTCTCCGCTCCCTAAATCTATCTGCCAATCTTTGTTGTCACCACCTTCTGGAAGATGAGCCGTGCACAGGCCATGGACATCCCTGAGCCGCCCGTGGGGCCGGGGCTGGGCTCCAGGCTGGATGCAGCTGACCTCAGGGTGGGCAGGAAACCCAGGGCCTGAAGCAGGCAAAGGGCCCTCTGACACCACTCTGCGCCCACCCCCTGCCCCAGCGTTGACCTGCCTGCCTGTGTCCGGCCAGTGTCTGGGGTAGGGGGGAGGGTGTGGGAAGGGTGTCCCCAGGCGGGAATAGAACTCGTCTTTGCCAGATGCTGGACTTGCATCCATCCTCTTAGCCACCGTCCTGGGCAGGTATCCCCATCTTGCAGGTGAGGAAACAGGTTCAGAGAAGGGAAGTCACTTTTCTAAGGCCATACAGCTGGCAAGGGCAGAGCTGGGGTTTGAATCCGGTTCTGCCCACCCGCACGGGCTGCCTCTTAACAACCTCTGGGGTGTCTGCCCTCCCTGGCTAGGTGGTGAGCTCTCTGTGGCCGCACCTCCTCTGGGGTCCTCACCTGCCCTGCCTGCAGCAGCCGTCCCTTCCAGGGGCAGGACACCTCTGTCTCTGCAGGTGCTCAGAACAAGCACAAGTATCTCTTGAATGAATGAATGGGAAACTGGGAGAGGAGTCCTGTATGAGGCCCTTTTATGAATGCAGAGGTAAAAGGGGCCCCCAGGGAGTTCTGATTACATTTTTGTTGTTGTCTAGTCGCTCTGTTGTGCCTGACTCTTTGCAGCGCTATGGACTGTAGCCCGCCAGGCTCCTCCGGCCAATGGCTTCCCCAAGCAAGGATACTGGAGTGGGCTGCCATTTCCTCCTCCAGGGGATCTTCCTGTCCCAGGGATCGATCCTGTGTCACCTGCATTGGCAGGTAAGTTCTTTACCACTGACCCACCAGGGAAGCCTTAATCAAATTAACAGTAGACGCATATGACTTTGGCTACCAACTTGTAGAAAGTGGATGTCAGAATCTGAAAACGTGGAATTTGGCCCTTCATAGGAAAGAATTGGCTAACATGTAGAATTATAAAGTATTAGGAAGTTGGCCTCAGAACCAAGTTCCTCCTTCAAATCAGTTCCTCAGGTGTTTAAACTGTGCTCCCGGGGACAAGGCCTTGGGCTTGGTGCCGAGATCATGGGAAAATAAGACCCCTCCCAGATGACTCCCTTCCCCTTGTGGGAATCCCAGATGCCTGCATCACAGGCTCCCTGGGACATGCTGCTGAAGCAGAGGGGGAGGGGAGGGGACTAACAGATGGTCCTGGGGTCCAGGCAGCCGAAGCAACAGCTGTGCTTGATGTCAGAGCAGGGGTGGGGGCAGGAGGCCTTGGCTGTTTGGGGAATTTGATGGGGGAGGAGGAAGTGAGGGGGATGGGCTCAGGGGCTTCCTGGGGTCTGCAGGTGACCTGGGGCTCCCGCTACCTCTCCCTAGAGCCCTTGTGGCTTTGCCCCTCCTCTTCCTGCCTCCCTCCCCCGCCCTGCCACCCCTCCCCCCCACTAGTGTTCCACCTATAACAGGAGGCTCTCAGCCCCTGCCCTGGATGAACAGTCCTTCCTTAGGAGTTTCCACCTCCAGGAACTTCTTCCATTTCCTTCCCATAGGTGAGGATGGGGCTGTGGTTCTCTCCCGCCAGGACAAGACATCCCTGGTCCTGCTCATTCCCCCGCCCAGCTTCCAACTCCTCCAGTTGCACCTCCCTGGTGTCCAGCTGGGTTCTGTGCAGGGCTGAGGTTAGTGGGAGTGTGGCCTTGCCTGTATCCTGGACAGGTGCTGCCCAAGAGTCCCTCAGCTCCTTTTGGGTCCCCCGTTGGCCCCGAGCGGCTGGTCTACCCTCTGCTGGGCCTCCTCTATGTCCTTGGAAGCCACCCCCACGTGGGTCCTCTTTTGAAGTGGCTCGTGATGGTGACTATCGTCTGCCTCAGTTCAGTTCAATTCAGTTCAGTCGCTCAGTCGTGTCCAACTCTTTGCGACCCCATGGACTGCAGCACGCCAGGCCTCCCTGTCCATCACCAACTCCCGGAGTTTACTCAAATTCATGTCCATTGCATCGGTGATGACATTCAACCATCTCATCCTCTGTCGTCCCCTTCTCCTCCTGCCCTCAATCTTTCCCAGCATCAGAGTCTTTTCAAATGAGTCAGTTCTTCACATCAGGTGGCCAAAGTATTGGAGTTTCAGCTTCAGCATCAGTCCTTCCAATGAACATTCAGGACTGATTTCCTTTAGGATGGACTGGTTGGATCTCGTCTGCGTCACACGTGGCAAAAACCTGGCTTTCCCTGACGAGGCCCGTCCGCGGGGCTCATAGGGGAGGCACTGGTTCAGAAGCCCCCCTTCTCTGTCCCCTCTGACACTCTGATTCCCAACCCCTCACCTCATTAGCTGAGGTTGCCCACAGGTCATTTTGATTTTGAAAAAGGCTTTCTCAGGCTCTGTGATCCACTCTCTGTGGGGAAGTTCATAGTGCAGGCAAAGATAAATCACCCATTTAGTGTGGCCCATGGGGGGAACGGCAACCATCTTTGTGGGATATGAACCAGGAAAGAGAGGGATGGGGCAAGAACTGGCTTCTATGAGGATTCTGGAGGCCTTCGGGCGCATCACACAGGTGATCTCATACCTCCCAGGAGTGACACGCTGCCCCTAGTGATATAGAAAGAGCCGAGCTGGGAAGCCCAGGTAGCCAGGATCTGGAGAGAGGCAGCGGCAGGACCAAGCCCACCACTTTTCTGTAAATTGCCTGCTTTCAGAGGAAGCTGGGGGCTGAGGCTTACAGTTTTGACCAGATTTTCTTTGGAAAAAAAAATCTCCACAATTGCAAAACCAATATGAGGTGTGACAGTGAATAGTAACTTCCCTTTCCAGTGAGAACAGAACTCACAAGTTAAGAATCCTAAAAGGCTGACAAAGCCATAAACATCCAGCAACTCAGGAACATAACCGGAAATTTCTGTATTAACTGCCCGACCACCTCTATACACTACTCCTTGTGATTTTGTACGCTCATCACCTCTTTGTCCGACAAGGATTTTGGAATGCCACACTCTATACAGAGAATGCATGGCATCCGGTCCCATCAGTTCATGGCAAATGGATGGGGAAACAATGGAAATAGTGACAGACTTTATTTTCTTGGGCTCCAAAATCACTGCAGATGGTAACTGCACCCATGAATTTAAAGATACTTACTGCTTGGAAGAAAAGCTATGGCCAACCTAGATGGCATATTAAAAACCAGAGACATCACTTTGCCAACATAAGTCCGTCTAGTCAAAGCTATAATTTTTCCAGTAGTCATGTATGGTTGTGAGTTGGACTATAAAGAAAGCTGAGCGCTGAATAATTGATGCTTTTGAACTGTGGTGTTGGAGAAGACTCTTGAGAGTCTCTTGGACTGCAGGGAGATGCAACTGGTCCATCCTAAAGGAAATCAGTCCTGAATATTCATTGGAAGGACTGATGCTGAAACTGAAGCTCCATACTTTGGCCACCTGATGCGAAGAAGTGACTCATTGGAAAAGACTCTGATTCTGGGAAAGATTGAAGGAGGGAGGAGAAGGGGACGACAGAGAATGAGATGGTTGGATAGCCTCACTGACTCGATGGACATGAGTTTGAGTAAACTCCAGGAGTTGGTGATGGACAGGGAGGCCTGGCGTGCTGCAGTCCATGGGGTCGCAAAGAGTTGGGCATGACTGAGTGACTGAACTGAACTGATACAGAGAATGTAATTTTTGATCAATTCCTTTGCAGATGAGCAGGAAGAATTCAGGGCATGTTGTTTCCTTCCGCAGAGACCAACCTGCTTCTTGGATGGACAACCCTCAATACCTAGTGTAGCCTCGATGGCCTCTCTGCAGGGACATATTTTGAGTTTTGTGTTACGTTTATATATTTTTATTTGTTTTTTTGGCTGCACAGCATGTGGGATCTCAGTTCCCTGACCAGGGATCGAACCCGCGCCGCCTGCTGTGGAAGTGCGAAGTCTTACCCACTGGACCACCAGGGAAGTCCCTGTGTTATGTTTACTGATGTCAAGAAAGTAAGAAAGTGAAAGTGTTAGCTCTCAGTCATGTCTGACTCTTCACAACCACATGGACTGTAGCCTGCCAGGCTCCTGTGTCCATGGGATTCTCCAGGTAAGAATACTGGAGTGGGTAGCAGCCATTCCTTTCTCCAGGGAATCTTCCTGACCCAAGGATCAAACCTGGGTCTCCCACATTGCAGGCAGATTCTTCACCATCTGAGCCACCAGGGAAGCCCGTCACTGTCAGCTTTTCATGCCAAATCATTAAGAAATTCAAATACTATTTCATCGTTTTCACTGGATGTCCTCTTTTTCCTTCATCGGTAGGATAATTCCTGGAAGTCATCCAGACCCTCAGCAGCCCAAGAACCGGCCTCCACGTGGAGGTAACTGGGAGCCACATAAGCCATGGCCAGTCCGACACCACCCGCCTGGGAGAGGGGCGGGGAGGCCGGCAGAGCGGCAAGAGGCTCAGCTAAGTGAGGTTAAATGTCTGCAGAAACCTATGATCACGTAAACGCAACGCAGTGACAGAGTGCGGTTCAGCGGCTGAAACAAAGACGGCATTGTTACTGAGGGGCACCGACTGAGCAGGTACATCCCTGCGAGTGAAGCCAAGGCACTCCTTGGCTGTTCCCGAGGAAGCGGCCCAGAGAGGACTCAGCAGCCGAGCCCCTGCCGAGGTCTGCAAGGACCGGCTCCGCCACGTCCTGCCTGCAGGAACCTGGGCCAGTCACCAGGGTCCTCTGAGCCTCAGCCTTCCCCTCCTCCAGGCCGGTGAGAAGGGCAGCCACAAGGAGAGCGAGTGCCGTGACAGTGAGAGGCCGTGGATGAACGTGGGGCTGCTGTCTTCTGTCCGGGGACCCTGCCATTTAGGGGTCTGCAGGGGGCCCCGGCTTCCCAGGTGGCGCTAGTGGTAAAGAACCCTCCTGCCAATGCAGGAGACATAAGGGACGCGGGTTCGATCCCTGGGTCGAGAAGATCCCCTGGAGGAGGGCATGGCAACGCACTCCAGTATTCTTGCCTGGAGAATCCCATGGACGGAGGAGCCTGGTGGGCTACGGTCCATAGAGTCACAAAGAGTCAGACACGACTGAATCGACTTAGCACAGCACAACACAGCAACAGGGGGCCCCAGAGGCCGGTTCTGGGAGCTCAGCTGTCTCCTAGGTGTGGAGAAAGGGGTGATGACTCTGATCAGGATTCAGAACCAGGCCCAACTGGGCTGCGCTTTCCCTGTGGGGATTGGAGAAAGCTCACCCTGGCCCCGGTCTACCCTCACCCTAGCACTCCACCAGCCCACATGGACACCTCCGCGGGCAGGCTGCAGAAGATAGCCTATTTTTCCCCCTTTTCCTTTCAGGCTTGATGGGCTTCCCTGGTGGCTCAGACGGTGGTAAAGCAAAATCCACCTGCAATGCAGGAGACCCAGGTTCGATCCCTGGGTTGGGAAGATCCCCTGGAGAAGGGAATGGGTACCTGTTCCAGTATTCTTGCCTGGGGAACTCTATGGACAGACGAGCCTGGTGGGCTACAGTCCATGGGGTCAGGAAGAGTCAGACACAACTGAGCGACGAAGGCTTTCACTTTCACTTTCAGGCTTGATGGATGACAGAAGGCTCCTCCTCCAACTGTCAAGAACTCCAGCCCACACTTTGCCTGCAACTCGATCGTGCAGGCCCCGGCTCCCCTTCATCCTGGCATCAAACGTCTGTTTGATCAGTTTTTCATCCATTTTCTGAAAGCGTGATTTGGGGCTGTCTTGAATCTTGCAGGACTATTCGCGTTGCATCCTGGCAAGATACTGACGAAGCCCCTGAACTAGGTTGGATGGCTGGCCTGCTCCTTGGGAGCCCCTTCATGCCCTCAAGGACCCCGCCACAGCCCCCACAAACCCTGGCTCTCTGCCCTTTGACAGAGCCCCCGTGAGGGACAGACAGTGAGCTGAATGCTTGTGGGAGAGGCCACCCTGGGTAGGGATGCTCTATCCACCCCTGCCCCAGGTCGGACAGGAGGGACAGGGTGGGGAGGCGGTGGTGTAGTACAGACTAAGGTGGCATCTCTGTGCTGGTCCCTCTGCTCAGCCCTCCTGGTGGTAAGGGAAAAGTCTGATTCAGTGCTGGCTAAGTTTCTGCATCTCACATCTTTAGTAATAAGCTTTCTGATTTGACAGCGAATTGTTTTACAAAAGCACTTTCTCAACCATTTTTTCCCCCTTGTGCGCAGAACCCTGTGAGGTAGCAGCTCCCCAAGTTTTCAGAGACGGGAGCTGGGGATTGGAGAAGCTGTGCCACATTCATAAGTTACTGTCAAGGATGCTCACAGGTCAGAAAGGCCAGGGGCACCCATCTGGGAATCTGCGCAGGTGTCAGGGCAGGGAGCCAGGGAGATGGGGGTGGGCCTTGGACCAGGGCTCAGGATGGAAGCCGTGCCATCCCAAGGGTGAGAAGGCCAAAAAGAGCAGGGCAGAAACAAGGACCTGTGAGAGTGAAATCAGAGCTCAGAAAGTATAACAATCGAAGATCTGTAAAGAGGGCTTCCCTGGTGGTCCAGTGGTGAAAAATCCACCCTGCAATGCAGGGGATGGCGGTTCGATCGTCGGGGACGATCCCACCTGCCTTGAAGCAACTAAGCCTTTGTACCACAACTACCCAGCCCACAAGCTGCAACTAGAGAAAGCCCGTGTGCAGCAACAAAGACCTACCACCAACACAAAAATAAATAAATCTTCAAAAAAAATCTATAAAGAGAAAGGCAGTCACCCCTACTCTCCCCCACCCAGTCCCTCTCCCACAAAGGTGTCTACACCTTTATCCCACCTGCAACCTCCTCACTCTTCTGACCTATAAAGCAACAGAGCCACATGCCCCCAGGAAGCTGGACTTGCTGGTTTGTACTGCAGTGGGGCCACCTTCACCTTTTCTGCTCGAATGCATCTTGCTTCGGGCTGGCGGGCAGGCCAGGGACGGGCAGGTCCAGCCAGCACCTGGCTAGTCAACTGTGGGAAAGGAGGACCAGGCAAGGCTGCAGCAGAGCAAGGATCTGCTCTGCCCAGGGTGGGGGTTGGGTGATGGGGTCGGGGTTGGGTACTGGCTCTGGGGAAGGAAGCAGAGGGCAGGGAGCTGAAAGAAGTCAGCTAGGGGTGGGGACAGCCCTGCCTAGCTAGAAGACCTGGTGGGGGACCGAAGTCACCACAGGAAAATCAAGGCTGTTCCTGGGGAGAGAGAGGCGGAGGATGCTAGACCGGCAAAAACTGGCAACAAAAGGATATGACCACGATCAACAAAAAAGGATATGTTTTTGTCAAGCCCTTTTCTAATCCATGCTCCCCTCCCTCCCGCCACAGACACCACTGTGGGACTTGCTGGGAGAGTGAAAGAAGGAAAAGCATGGAGTTTATTCGGAATGGGGACCTCGTGAGTTTCCTGTTGCTAAGTAGCAACTCTAGGGATACCTCCCCCAACCCCGCCTGCTAGGCAGAGGAGCTGGGGAGATGGAGGGACATCCCAGCCCGAGATCTGAGGGTGATGGTCAAGGACCACAAAGGCTACAGGGCCATCAGCGAGCACCAGGCTCCAGCTTGTCTCTGCCCTCCCTGAGAAACTCTTATTGAACGCATTGGGTTGAACTGCGTTCCCCCAAAATATACGTTCAAGGACTAACCCCCTGTGAATGAGACTTTATTTGGAAATAGGGTCTTTGGAGATATAATTAGATCCTTTCATCTTGAGACGAAATCATCTTGGGTTTAAGGTCGGCCCTAAATCCACTGGCTTGTGTCCTTGTAAGAAGGGGATGGGACACACAGAGATGCAGGAAGGAAGGCTGTCTGGAGGTGGAGGCAGAGCCTGGGGTGATGTAGTTAAAAGCCATGGGATGCTGGGGCCCCCCAGACGTCGAGAGAGGAAAGGAAGAATTTTCCCCCAGAACCTCCAGCAGGAGCATGACCCCCCTGGCTACTCACCACATCTCAGCAAGGTGCTTGTTGATTACCAGTTCCTCTCCCTCTCTGATAAAAAGCCCAAACATGATGAGATTGGGTTTCTGTTTTGTTGTTCTATCTCTCCGTCGTGTCCGACTCTTTGCGACCCCATGGGCTGCAGCACACCAGGCTCCTCTGTCCTCCACTATCTCCTGAGTTTGCTCAAACTCATGTCCATTGAGTCAGTGATGCCATCCAACCACCTTGCCTCTGTCGTCCCCTTCTCCTCCTGCCTTAAATCTTTCCCAGCATCAGGATCTTTTCCAATGAGTCGGCTCTTCACATCAGGTGGCCAAGGTATTGGATCAGCCCTAAATGTGGACGTATCACAACTTTCTCCTTCTTTTTTTGTCCCTTCCTTCTACACTTTTTCCTTCTAGTTAAATTTATTTTAAGTTGGAGGATAACTGCTTTTCAATGTGTGTTGTGTTTTCTGCCATACATCAACATAGATCAGCCACAGGTATACATATGTCCCCTCCCTCTTGAACCTCCCTGTCACCGCCCAGCCCGTTCCACCCCCTAGGCTGTCACAGAGCACCGGGTTTGCCCTCCCTGCATCATGCAGTGAATCCCACTGGCTATCTGTTTTACATATGCTAATGTGTATATTTCAGTACACGACTCTTGCAATCCCCACCATCTCCTTCCCCCGCTCTGTCCGAAAGTCTGTTCTCTGTGTCTGCATCTCCATCGCTGCCCTGAAAACAGGTTCATCAGTACCATCTGTCTAGATTCCTTCCCTTTTATTTGGAAACAATGAGTTGTGTTTTTTTTTAACTTTTAAAAAGATTTATTTTTAAACTTATTTTAAAATTTATGTACAGTTAAATCCACTCTTTTGGCTAAATAAGTCTCTGGGTTTTGACAAGTGTATAGAGTTGTGTAACCACTTCCACAGTCATTATAAGGAACATTCCACATAACAACAAAAAAGAAGGTTTGCGGATGGTGCAGTGGTAAAGAACCCACCTGCCAATGTAGGAGACTCAGGAGACATGGGTTCAATCTCTGGGTCGGGAAGGTCCTCTGAAGAAGGAAATGGCAACCCACTCCAGTATTCTTGCCTGGAGAATCCCATGGACAGAGGAGCCTGGCAGGCTATATATAGTCCATGGGGTCTCAAGGAGTCCCAAGATGCTTGAAGTAAAAACTGATAGATCTCTAAAGAGAAATATACAAGTTGACAGTTATAGTTGAAATTTTCAATACTCTTCTTTTAATAACTGGTAGAACAAGTGGACAAAAATCAGTAAGTACTTAGAAGACTTGGAACAACATTATCAACCATCTTGACCTAACTGACATTTATAACATATTTTGCCCAATGATAGCAAAATACACATCCTTCTCAAGTTCATACAGAACATTTACCAAGATAGACAATATTCTGGGCCATTAAACAAGTCTCAGTGCATTTAAAAGGATTCAAGTCACACAAAGTATGCTCTCTTATTGCAACGAAATTAAGTTAGAAATTGATAATAGGAAGATCTCTGAAAATGCCCAGGTATTTGGAAACTAACACACTTCTAAATAACACATGGGTCAAAAAAGAAGTCAAAACAGAAACTCGGAAGTATTCTGAACTGACTGAAAAAAATAAAATACAGCATGTCAAGTTTTGTGGGATTATTAGCTTTAAATATCTTGTGGATGCTCTTTATCAAGTTGAAGAAATCCTCCTCTAGTCCCATTCTACTGAGAGTTTGGGGTTATTTTAAAATCATGAGTGGATGTTGGATTATGTCAAATGCTTTTTCTGCATTATTTGGTTATGTTCGTAAAATTTTTCTTCACAGGCCTGTTGGTATGGTGGGTTACATTAACTGATTTTTCAATAGTGAGACAGCCTTGCATACATAGAATGCGTTCCACTGATTGTGGTGTATAATTCTTTTTAATGTTTGTTATAACTGATTGGTTAACGTTTTGATGAGGATCTCTCTGTGTTTGTGAAATATATTGGTCTGTAGTTTTCTTCATGCTGTCTTGGTTTTTATATTAGGACAGTGCATGCATGCATGCCAAGTCACTTCACTCAAGTCCAATTCTCTGTGGCCCCATGGACCATAGCCCTCCGGGCTCCTCTGTCCATGGGATTCTCCAGGCAAGAATAGTGGAGTGGGCTGTCAGGCCCTCCTTCAGGGGATCTTCCCCACCCAGGGATCAAACCCGCATCTCATGTCTCCAGCATTGGCAGGCGGGTTCCTTACCACTAGCACCACCTGGGAAGCTCGTATCGGGGCAATACTGGCCTCATAAAATGATTTGAGAAGTATTCTCTTCTCTATTTCAGGAAGCAATTGCATCATAATATTGGTGTTAATTTTTCATTAACTGCTTGGTAGAATTTTTTGTTGAACCCACCTGGACCTAGAGGTATTTTTTAATGAGAGATTTAAAACTATGAAGTCGACTTCTTTAATGGTTATAGGACTTTTCAGATTCTGTATTTCACCTTGGTTGAGTTTTGGTAGTCTGGTTTTCAAGAAGTTGGTCTGTTTCATTTAAATGATGGATTTATGAGTGTAAAGTTGCTCATAATATTCCTTTATTGTCCTCTTACTGGCTGTCGGATCTGTGGTGATATCCTGTGTCATTCCTGATAGTGGTGATTTGTGTATTCTCCCTTCTCACATCCTCAGTTTTTCCAGAGGCAATTTTTTTTTTTCCCCTCAAAGAACCAGTTTTAGTTTCATTGATTTTTTTTCCCCTCTTTTCAATTCCACTGATTCCTACTCTTTATCATTTCCTTCCTGCTGCTTGCTTTGGGTTTCTTTTGTTCATCTTTTTATAGTTTCTTGAGGTAGGAATTTAGGTCACTGATTTGAGACATTCCTTTTTTCGAATGTAAGCACTTCATGCTGTATATTTCCCTCTCAGTTCCACTTTACCTGCATCCCACAAACTTTCAACATGCCTTTATTTTCAGTTCTATGTAGAGGGTCATCTTTTAAAACATTTATTATTTATTTGGCTGTGCTAGGTCTTAATTGTGGCATGTGGGATTTAGTTCCTCTATGGTAAAAGCAAGAGAGTTCCAGAAAAACATCTATTTCTGCTTTACTGACTATGCCAAAGCCTTTGACTGTGTGGATCATAATAAACTGTGGAAAATTCTGAAAGAGATGGGAATATCAGACCACGTAACCTGCCTCTTGAGAAATCTGTATGCAGGCCAGGAAGCAACAGTTAGAACTGGACATGGAACAACAGACTGGTTCCAAATAGGAAAAGGAGTACGTCAAGTCTGTATATTGTCACCCTGCTTATTTAACTTCTATGCAGAGTACATCATGAGAAACGCTGGGCTGGAAGAGACACAAGCTGGAATCAAGATTGCTTGGAGAAATATCAATAACCTCAGATACGCAGATGACACCACCCTTATGGCAGAAAGTGAAGAGGACCTAAAAAGCCTCTTGATGAAAGTAAAAGAGGAGAGTGAAAAGTTGGCTTAAAGCTCAACATTCAGAAAACAAAGATCATGACATCCAGTCCCATCACTCCATGGGAAATAGATGGAGAAACAGTGGAAACAGTGTCAGACTTTATTTTTGGGGGCTTCAAAATCACTGCAGATGGTGACTGCAGCCATGAAATTAAAAGATGCTTACTCCTTGGAAGAAAAGTTATGACCAACCTAGATAGCATATTCAAAAGCAGAGACATTACTTTGCCGACTAAGGTCCGTCTAGTCAAGGCTATGGTTTTTCCAGTGGTCATGTATGGATGTGAGAGTTGGACTGTGAAGAAAGCTGAGCGCAGAAGAATTGATGCCTTTGAACTGTGGTGTTGGAGAAGACTCTTGAGAGTCCCTTGGACTGCAAGGAGATCCAACCAGTCCATTCTGAAGGAAATCAACCCTGGAATTTCTTTGGAAGGAATGATGCTAAAGCTGAAGCTCCAGTACTTTGGCCACCTCATGTGAAGAGTTGACTCACTGGAAAAGACTTTGATCCTGGGAGGGATTGGGGACAGGAGAAGAAGGGGATGACCGAGGATGAGATGGCTGGATGGCATCACGGACTCGATGGATGCGAGTCTGAGTGAACTCCAGGAGTTGGTGATGGACAGGGAGGCCTGGCGTGCTGCGATTCATGGGGTCACAAAGAGTCGGACACGCCTGAGCGACTGAACTGAACTGAACTGAGCTGAACCAGGGATCAAACCTGGGCCCTCTGCATTGGGGGCCCAGAGTTTTTAGCCACTGAACCAGGGAGGTGCCCTAGAGGGTTATTTTTTTTTTTTTAACATGGCACTAAGATGCTTGGTGACTTCAGCCATAAAATTAAAAGATGCTTACTCCTTGGAAGAAAAGTTATGATCAACCTAGATAGCATATTCAAAAGCAGAGATATTACTTTGCCAACAAAGGTCCGTCTAGTCAAGGCTATGGTTTTTCCTGTGGTCATGTATGGATGCAAGAGTTGGACTGTGAAGAAAGCTGAGCACCGAAGAACTGATGCTTTTGAACTGTGGTGTTGGAGAAGACTCTTGAGAGTCCCTTGGACTGCAAGGAGATCCAACCAGTCCATTCTAAAGGAGATCAGCCCTGGGTGTTCTTTGGAAGGACTGATGCTAAAGCTGAAACTCCAGTACTTTGGCCACCTCATGTGAAGAGTTGACCCATTGGAAAACACTCTGATGCTGGGAGGGATCGGGGGCAGGAGGAGAAGGGGGCGACAGAGGATGAGATGGCTGGATGGCATCACCTACTCGATGGACGTGAGTCTGAGTGAACTCCGGGAGATGGTGATGGACAGGGAGGCCTGGCGTGCTGCAATTAGTGAGGTCGCAAAGAGTCGGACACGACTGAGCGACTGAACTGAACTGAACTGAAGATGTTTGGAGGAGACAAAGACAGCTATCTACCAAAAGGCATGCTCCTCCCCTAGACAGCACAGACGGGTTGCCAGGAAGTGGCTGCCCAACCAGGGACTGTGTTCTCAATTTGTCCTTGTCTCTAGTAAGACAATATGAACAGTTCTGCCCGTTGGAGTGTGAGAAGTACTGTATGTCACTGCCAAGCCAATGCAGTTGAGAAATAAACATTCTTTCTTCACCCTCTCCCTTTCCAAAACAGAGGCAGGTAATGATGAGGAAGCCTTAGAGGGTAGTGGAGCCAAAGATAGAAAGGGCATGGTCCCTGAGTCACTGTGTGGAGGAAAGCCTCCCACCAATCATGAACACTCACACTGGTTTGTTACACGGATGAGACGTGTCTTTTTGTGTTAAATTTACCATTAATACTGTGGGCTTTCCAGGTGGCTCAGTGGTAAAGAATCCATCTACTAATGCAGGAGACACAGGAGATGTGCATTCGATCCCTGGGTCAGGAAGATCCCCTGGAGGAGGAAATGGCAACCCAGTCCAGTACTCTTGCCTGGAAAATCCCAGGGATAGAGGCGTCTGGCAGGCTACAGTCCATGGGGTCAAAGCGTTGGACACGACTGAGCGCACACACAACTCATTAATAGTTTGGGATTTATTTGTGAACAACAACTAACATTTCCGTGCTGTTAACCTCAACGGAACTTGAAAGACACCTTCTAATAACCCATTGAGGACATGGCATCCATAAATGTACGTGAAGTTATTGATTTCATCCAGGATCAGTTCTTGGGTATGGAAGGTCTTCAGTTTATTGCCTTGCTGTATCTGCTATACAGAGAACACACACAAAAAAGGGGAACATTTTGGACATGAGACCTGAAATCCCAGTTCAAAAGCATTTGGGAGCAATTCAGAGAACCACATAGCCCCAGAGCCATCATCTCTGACAGTGCTGGCCCAGACCTCTGCTTTCCCCCCACTAATGTCTGCTGAAGACAAGTGTCTGGAGAAATGAGATCCCTGCTGTCTCACCAGCCAGTTTCTGCCTCCCCATGAGAGTCACACAGATGCCTGAGGAAGAGCTGGTGCTCTTAGACACTGACCCTGGTCTCCTGTCTCTGTTTCATTTTTGTAAATCAGAGAGGACATGGTTCCGAACAAAACATGGTCCCAAACTGCCTGTTGACATGTTTCCAGTGAAAATAAACAACTGCTCTAATCTCAGATCTCTTTGGTATCATTTGCTCTATCTGTCTTACTGGCCTCCTCTTTTTTTTTTTCCAAAGCAAAACATACTTATATTTAAAATAGAGACACTTCCCTGGCGGTCTAGTGGTTAGGAATCCCTGTGTTTCCTCTGCAAAGAGCATGGGTTCTAATCCCAGGGAACTAAGATCCTGAATGCTGCAGGAGGTGGCCAGGAAACAGATTTTTTTAAAAAATTAAGTTAGAAAAATAAAATAGAAAGTGAGTGGTTACTTTTTAAAAGCTAAATGTCTTCCCCACCAGGCCAAATGAGGGTTCCTCCCCACCTCTTTCTTCCTCTGCACTTCCTCATATTAAAGCTAGCGCATTTGAGCTCTATTAACTCCTATCCTGGTTTATAAGCTCTGATTTAGAAAACCAAATTACCCACCCGTAGCACTCAAGAAGGCACCTGTCTGTCAGATAGCTGGCATTTGATTCTTCCGGCCGCCCCCGCACCCGTTTATTCATTCCTGGCAGGGAGAGAGAAGGAGCAGAGGAGCAATTTCATCAGCCCGTGGAATTCACAGGGCTGAGAGCCTCTTCTCCCCAGACCACGCTGCTGCCATAAATAGACATCACGTGGCTTCCTTTTATGATAAGGTCAGAGGAAACGAGTGTACAGGGAGAAGCCGTTGGGAGAGTCGAAGCTCTGAGTTCCAGGGATAAAACCTGAACAGGGCTCGTCTTCTTGCCTGGGGGCCAGATCAGTGAGGACGGGAGCCGTGGGTCACCTCCTCAGACAGCGACACCTCTGGCCGCCTGAGCTCCCCTGACTCTGCACTCAGCATCCTTACCCCTCAGTGAGCAGGGCACACACTCCCCGCCCCACCTGCCCCGCCAGGCTCTGCAGGTTTTCCCCGGCTCATTTTCTGATAGAGCTGTCAGTTTTTATTGCTGATGGGAGAAATCATTTTCTCTCTTAGCGGAATGTTAATTGGCCTTTCCCAGTTCTTTCGTACAGTGAGTACATTCAGTCCCCTAGTTTTTTTTCCAACCCCTCAAAGGAAAAGTACCTTATAGAGAAGCATTCCAGAAGGACAAGGAAGGAGGTTCTCGCATGACTGCTAATTGATCACTGCTAAATCAGAGGTTAAGAAAAAAAGCTGAAGAGGAGGGCCAGGAGCTGGGGTGCCCAGGCATTTCAGTAGTTGCAAGGGAGATTTACCACCTGCACGCTCGTAGCTCCAGTGCCCTCCACTCTGGAGGGCTCAGTAGTCACTAGGGAGACCTGGGAAGCCAGCTGGGGCAGCTTAAAACATCAATCGAGCATCTTCAAGGTGCCAGGCGCCCAGAGAGGCCCCAGAGACGACTAAGATGCTGTCGCAGGAGACAAACCGATAAAACTGGGGACATCAGTTTCCATGTGACCAGAGCCGTGGCCAGGGTACTTCGGGATGCACAGAGCCTCAACTTCTGGAGAAAACCACGCTGCAGCTCAGCCATATAGGTCAACTAGGGGTCAGTGGCAGGGGTACCCCAGCTGGAGGAGGCAGTCTGTGTGCCTGGAAGAGGATGGTGCATGGGAGGAGGGCAATGTCATGTGGAGGTTACGCTTACAGCAGGGCTTGGGTGCCCAAATAGGTTCCCCCATATAATTTCAAGCCCTTAAAAAATCAGTCATATGGGGGGGGGGGTTCCCTGGTGGTTCAGTGGCTGAGCCTCCATGCTTCCTATGCAGTGGACCTGGATTCAATCCCTGGTCAGGAAACTGGATCCTGCGGGCCACAACTAAGACCCAGCTCAGTCAAATAAACAAAAAATCTCTTATTGAGACTTAATTTATTCTCCATAAATTCACTGCTTAAAGTGCACAATTCAGTGGTTTTGTTTTTTTTGTATGTTTAAAGAGTAATATTTGTGTATATTTACAGTCATACACCCATCGCCATAATCTAATTTTAGAACACTTTCTTCACCACCAAAAGAAACCTTCTAAGTGGGGGTTTTGATAGGGGCCTGGAGAAATTAGCCTCACATCTATTTGGCAGCAGGGCAGAAAGGGATTTGGAGGGGCAAGCCCCGCCCCTCCCTCCTCGAGCCCAGAAGGTAAGCAAGGAGCATCGTAGGCACTGAGCACAAGGCTAAAGCTTTGTGGCAACAGCAGGTGAAATTTACTCCATCTCTTCGATTCTTCTTCCTTGACAGGAAAAGAACTAGGTTTATGAACACTCAGGCCATTTTTTACTGGCTGGCTATTTAGTGGCACTGATACAAATCAGTGTTTTTGATGACTGTGGCCCATTTACAAAGAAAAATGGACAGAGCCGTAGGTATCACAGGAAAACCCAGAATTCTGGGGTGTCTGCACAATGGGAGGAACATAGCGCTGCTCATGTGTTTCATGCACCAAAATCCACAGCTGGTCCGTAAGCCAGAAAAGGCGGGGGCTCTGTCCTGGAAGGCTCTGGAGGGTGACTGAAGTGTGGCCATGTGAGCCAGGGTCGTGAGCAGGCCTTCCTCTGTATAGCGTGGATGGACCATTCACACCCAGAGTCCTTAGCCAGGCAAGGACCAAAGCAAACGGATGCGCCTCGGCAGTGACTTTGGGGGCAGGATAGTCAGATCTGAGCGTGATGCTACGGTAATTATTTTAGGTTTATTTGTTTTTAATTGCAAGTAAGAAACAAAAGCAAAAACAAATTATATCAGCTTTCACAATAAAGGAAACTCAGTTCTAACAAAATCTTGATCAGAGAAATGTGAAAGAACTCTTCGTACAAAAACGTAGAAATGCATCACAAAGTATGCATGCTTAGTTGCTTCAGTTGTGTCCGACTCTCGAGACCCTATGGACCATGGCCCGCCAGGCTCCTCTGTCCATGGGATTCTCCAGGCAAGAATACTGGAGTGGGCTGCCGTTTCCTTCTCCAGTGATAAAGTACAACCACATAAATAAACCTTGTAAGGCTGAGTTGTGCATGCGTGCTCAGTTATAACCGACTGCCTGCGACTTCACGGACTGTAGCCCACCAGGCTCCTCTGGTCCATGGGATTCTCCAGGCAAGAACACCAGAGTGGGATGCCATTTCCTTCTCCAGGGGATCTTCCAGACCCAGAGATTGAACCCATGTCTCCTGAGTCTCCTGCATTGGTAAGTGGATTCTTTATCACTGAGCCACCTGCGGTGCGCATAGGCTGAGTTAGCAAGCAAGCAAGGGATATCCCCAGGGACAGAACAAAGATGGAAAAACCAGA
The DNA here is from genome assembly GCF_016772045.2 of Ovis aries. NCBI lineage: Eukaryota > Metazoa > Chordata > Mammalia > Artiodactyla > Bovidae > Ovis > Ovis aries. The sequence continues at coordinate 219,298,486 of NC_056056.1, forward strand.
GTGGTGATCACGTGATTTGACCCCACAGCTGCCTCAGGGAGGGATGCAATCAGAGCCAGTAACCCAGGGACCCTGGCTTTGGCCTTCAGACTGGGATGAGATTTGGAGATGGGAGGTAAGATCTTCCATTAACAGGATGTGGAGGGTTCGAACTCTGACTCCTTGCAAAGCCAGGCTCCACTGAAGGCTGATCTCTTAGTGAAGGGGCGACGAACTAAGAAACCCTGATCTCCTTGTTAACAAGGAGATAAGAAGCTTGCTATTACTGCACAAGCAAGAGCAGTGGGGGGGCTTCAAACATGATCTTCAGCAAAATTGAAACCTCACAGATGCGCTGTGAGTGGATTTGACATCCGGATTTGTGTTGTCTGCATGGTCTCAGGCTCTCATGCCAGAAGAAAAAATTGGTCCCAGGCTGGTGATGGCCCTGGACCATCTGGCAAAGCAGATGCAGAATGACTTGAGGGACTTCCCTGGCTATCCAGGGGTTAAGACCCTTAGCCTCCAGTGCAGGGGTCGTGGATTCAGTCCCTGGTTGGGGAACTAAGATCCCACGTGCCGAGTGGTGAGATTAAATTAAAAAAAAAAAAATTGACTGTAGAGGAGCGCTCTTCCAACTCAGACAGCAGGGAGTTCTCATGGGAAAAACAAGCTCCTCCCAAGATGAGGTCACAATAGCGAATCCCAGGACAGGCATACCCCACTTTATTGCACTTTGCTTTATCGCCCTTCACAGGTACTGTGTTTTCTACAGGTTGAAGGTTTGTGGCAACCCTGTATCGAGCGGATCTTTAGCACCATTTTTCCAACAGTATTTGCACACTACGTGTCTCAGTCCACATTTAGGTAATTCTCACATTTCAGACCCTTTCATTCTGTTCATACTTGTTACGACGATCTGTGATGTTACTTCTATGACTTGCTGGAGGCTCAGATGATGGTTAGCATTTTTTAGCAAAGAAGTATTTTTAAATTAAGGAATGTGCCTTGCTTATATAGACACACTGCTATTGCACGCTTCATAGACTATGTTATTGCTGTGCTTGAATGCTCAGTCCTGTTTGACTCCGTTGACCCCATGGACTGCAGCCCAGCAGGCTCCTCTGTCTATGAGATTCTCCAGGCAAGAATACTGGAGTGGGTTGCCATTTCCTTCTCCTGGGGATCTTCCTGACCCAGGGATTGACTGAACCCACATCTCCTGTGTCTCCTGCATTGGTAGGTGGATTCTTTCCCACTGAGACTATAGTACAGAGTAAGCATAATTCTACATGCGCTGGGAAACCAAAGAATGCACGTGACTCATTCATTTCGGTATTTGCTTTATTGTGGTGGTCTGGAAGCAAACCCACATCTCCAAGGTACACCTGTGTACACCTTATGAAGAGAGGTCATGCTGAATACAGCAGATGCCACAGTCAGGAGGATAGGGCCGTAAGACTCTGAGACAGCAGGACAGCAGGGCCAAGAGAGATGATGTGATAAGAACGCTTAGAATGAGTCAAAGCCAAAATGAAGGATTCAGACTCTCAAGAAAATAGCAATACTTTATGAAAACAAGAATAGGCAGATTTGAACAACATTTTTAGGTGAAATGATATGGTAACTGAGATGGGCCTCGGAATAATTTCAGAGTAGGGACTTCCTCGTGGTCCTGTGGCTAAGACTCCATGCTCCCAATGCAGGGGGACCAGGTTTGATCACTAGGGAACTAGATCCCACAGGCCACAACTAAGCCCCAGAGCAGACAAATAAATAAATACAAATATTTTTAAAAATCTCAGAGTAGACAGCTATGGGAAGGCGTGTGTATAAAACAAGACTAGTTACAGGTTGATACTTGTGGAAGGTGAATAAGAATAAGTCATAGGGATTTCTTATTCTGCTGTCTCTAATTTTATGTTTGAAATGTCCATAATAAAAATTAAAAACAAATGACATTAAAAGCTCCAAACAGAACTTCTAGAAGTGAATAATGCAAATAATGAAATTTAAAGCTCACAACCAGTTTAATGGCAGATTGGACAGAGATAACGAGAGAATGGACGAGCTGGAAGATATTCTTAAAAAATCCAGAATGCAAAGCAGAGGGGAAAATGTAGAAAACCCTTCAAGAGAGACTGAGAGACACGGAGGACAGACAGCCACTTTAGAGTGCAATTTGACGTTATCTGGTGATGCTGTGACCCAACAGCTCTACTTCCAGTTTTGCTTCTCATACATGAAAATATGAGCACTAGACTACATGTAAGAATTCCATAGCAGCATTGTGTATGATAGAGAAAAGGCGGAAATAAGCTCAATATCCTTTAGTGGCAGAGAAAATAAACAGATTACATCTTGGTTACATAAAGCAGTAGGAATAAGTGAACCGCAGTTTTGTGTGTCTCCATTAATACATAGAGTGGGACATACACACACCACGTCTTCTTCATCCACTCACCTGTCGATGAACATGCACGTTGCTTCTGTGTCTTGGCTATTTATTATACATAGTGCTGCTATGAACACTGGGGCGTGTGTGTATCTTTTCAAATTCTAGATTTTCCAGATGTGTGCCTACGAGTGGGATCGCTGAATTATATGTCCACTCTATTTTGAGATAAAACTGAATTTTAACTCATATATTTTAAACTTTAAATTCATGGAGCACCCAATATAAGGGTCAAGGAAGGTATCCTAAGGGAAATCAGAAAATACTGAGAACTGAAAGATAGTTAGATCACTTTGTACTAAACTAGAAGAATCCCACAGCAGGATTACATAGAGGGAGAGTCAGAGCTGCCAATGCACACATTAGAAGAGACTTTCCTAAACTCCAGTTGAGTGAGTTTGGTGTCCAAGTCCAGAAGGAAGAAAGAGAACAGAAGAAAGCAAGAAAAACAAAAATAGAAGGAAGGAAATCAGGAAATAACAAGAATAAGAACAGAAATTAAGGAAAAAATAAGATCAATAAAACCACAGCTGGATCTTTGAGAAGACTGATAAAACAAGCAGGTCTCTGGCAAGAATGGCTAGGAATATAAAGGAGAAGGGATGGGGCGTGTTCGGAATGAACAAGAAGAAGAGAACATAGCTGGAATACAGGTTCAGCCATAATGAGAGCTCATATTTACAAGTCAGTCTCCATACCTCAATCTATAAAGGAATATTTATTTACAGTTTAGGCTGACCCACAGATCCTCTCTACAGAACCTTCTGCCTGGGTGTAGTAACAGTGATGTACTGGCATTCGTACGGAATCTGCCAGGATCCCCTGCAACTGCCCTGGGCTCTCACCTCCATCCGTTTGGTTACGCTGTTTCCTCAGCTCAACATACCCTTTCTCTCTTACACATCTTGGAAGGTTCTGCTAAAATGCCACTCCCCTGGCCGTTCTTATCTACCCATTATCCACTCTACCCTTCTCCCTTACCAACAGAACCATGCTCCGGATAATAAAATGCCCCATTTAAATAATCACAACTACAGTACTTCAGTCCCAGATTCCTCTGCATCCCAGGGTGGCATGTGACCCCATTTGGTCAATGAGATGTAAGTAAGAGTTTGCTGGGTATGGGGCTTTCCTGGTAGCTCAGCAGGTAAAGAATCCGCCTACAATGCAGGAGACCCTGGTTCAGTTCCTGGGTTGGGAAGTTCCCCTGGAGAAGGGATAGGCTACCCACTCCAGTATTCTTGGGCTTCCCTGACGGCTCGGACAGTCAAGAATCTACCTGCAACGTGGGAGACCTGGGTTTGATCCCTGGGTTGGGAAATTCCCTGGAGAAGGGAAAGGCTACCCACTTCAATATTCTTGCCTGGAGAATTCCATGGACAGAGGAGCCTGGCGGGCTACAGTCTATGGGGTTGTAAAGTCGAACACGACTGGGCGACTTTCACTTTTTGCTGGGTATATTTTTTTAAGGTTTAAAAAATCCATCCACCCATCCATTCATCGACCACCCATCCTTTCACTCACTCACCCATCCACCCCCTTGTCCACCTGTCTACCCACCCACACACCTGTCCATCCATCCCACCATCCATTTCTGACAGTCTGTAAAGTGCCAGACTTAATATTTAGGTGCTTGATACAGAAAATGAGCAATGTTTGCCCCCTGCCTTTAAGCGAATGCACTACTTGGGAAGACAGACAAGGAGACAGTTTCAATACCTCTGTGCTAAGTGCTATGCTAGAGGTAAGAGAGAAATAAAATTCTAAAATATTAATATTTTTCCCTCTCTTATTCAACCAGGGCTACCTGTTTGCCTCAGGGAGGATGGTGATTTTCATAGTAGAAATATAACAAGAGGGAAAAAGACTCTTTTACCTTTGAGTGTTAAGATCAACTCTTGAGTGTACATGAGATAACAGTCTTGAAACTGAATTTGGTTCAGGGAAGAAGGGGATTTTCTAAATTCCATGGGCTTCCCTTTAAGAAATTATGACCAAATCTGGTGGACTTGGACCCATAACAAGGTCAGAGGATATGACTTAGGGAAGTTCCCATCAGGTAGGAAGAAGCAAGAGATCAGAAGCTTGATCAGACCCTCCTCCGGGTCAAAACAGCAGTGGGAAGGCCCGAGGGGAGCGTGACTGCTGAGCGGTGCTGTAAGAGGACCCTGTGGCCAGACTCTGGGCTGCAGCCCGAGAACCAGGCGGATGGCCACTCACTGGGTGCAGGACAGGCAGCCTGGTGCCACCTCAAGCACGTGTCTCAGAGGCAGGAATTGGAATCGGGATCCCATCTGGGAAGGCGTGGGGAGAAGGGCCCTGAGAGGAAACCTGAAACTTAATGCACTTGAACTCTTGCCTTGATGTGTCTGACTTAACTCAGAAGGAGTTTTTGAAGCCTGGAGAGACTGAGCTAGCTTTGATTAGCAAGTCCATGGTGTTTAAATTTTCTTTTTTTCTTTTTTTTTTTTTTTTTTGCCCTTAGCAGGAGTGGGGACTTGGGAGCAAGACAGAATCAATTATAGACCATTTTTCAGTTGCATTTCTGTGTGCCTTTGCTTACTGCATACAGATTTTATCCGATGATGGAGGCATGCATGGGGTGCTGAGGAGCCAGAGGGCTGGGGGGTGGGTGTCAGGGGGCAGGGCACTGGCTTGCATCAGGGCGGTCACACAGGGTGCCAGGCTCAGAAGGGCCCCATCCTTAGGGTTTCATGCTCCGTGATTGTGGAGCATGCTTAATAATTTTCCCTCTGAATCTGTGTTTTGTAAGTGAAGTCTAATGGGGCAATAGATAGCGCGGGGCTTGGGGTCATGCCTCCCACTGCCTCCTGGGGCCAGCGACTAGACAGTTTTCAGTCACCTGCTCCCCAGCCTCACCCTGCCCACCCCGCCCTGCTATTACCCTCCGCCCGGGGCCAGGGACTGGGTGGTGAGGGTAGCGGGTGGCAGGGAGGTCAGCGTGTCCCTGGCGCCTTCAGCTCCCAGCAGGAGCCTCAGAGCAGGCAGCGCTCCTCACTCAGGGCTGGCTGTGCCGTGGCGTGTTTAGCAGGTGGCTTGTTGGGGGCCCACCCCTTATCCAGGCACCAGGTGTGTCCACGGAAGGTGCATTTCCTTGGGGGTTCCCCCTCCACCATGAGCTCGGGTGGCAGGCCCATGGGAAGGGGAGACTGCTCCCTCCCCAGTCAGGGTCAGTAACTGTGAGAACGGGACCCTGGCAACCTCTGAACCTGGCCTCTAGTGTCCTCCTGCCTGATGGAGCATGACATTAAGTAGCAAATAAAAGCATCATGACAGGCTTCAGAAGAAAAGGCGCTGTGTGGTTAATATCTTTAATGGTGAGATTTCCTACTTTTCTAACAAGAGGCTTGAATTTTTTTTTTTTTTTTTTGGCCACACCTGACCAGCGATTGACCTGTACCCACCTCTGCCGTGGAAGCTCGGAGTCTAAACCCACTGGACTGGCAGGGAAGTCCAAGAGGCCTGCATTTTCATTGCCCACTGGGCCCCACAAATCCTGCAGCTGGCTCTGGCCTCAGGGAAGCTTCACCTGGAGGAAGTCTGCTGGGTCTTAGGCCTTCTGAGACGGCCCTCCCAGTAGCAGGCCTCCTTGACAGTCCAAACTCAAAAGGCATCACCCCGCCTGGTAGGCCACCCCAACCACACAACCAAAGCGGGGCTCTGGTTTCAGGAACTCCAGGGTGGAATTCTGGCCCCACCAGCGGCATCTCCAAGAACCTTTTGGTCAAATATTTCTGAATCTGCAGGAGCATCTCATTTTTTTTCAAGCACAATCCTCTCACTTGTCCATGATTTCTGCCCTATTCCTTCTCTCCCTCCTGGGATGGCTGCCTTTGGAGCTGCTTGCAGCCCTCAAAGCCTGCCCCTCACTGAGTGCCTTGATTCCGGTCCCCACTGACAGATGAGTGATGAATAGCTCGGACATCTGCTGTGCCTGCCATAAGCCAGGGACCCCTCTAGCACTGGACTCACTGAGTCCTCTTATCAGCCTGACCAAGCATGCACTTCATACTGCCTCTTCCTGCATGAGGGAACAGAGTCACAGAGGAAGCAGACCCAGTAACCGATGGAGTTAGGATTTGAACTCAGGCAGAAATAATGATGGGTTTCCTGGTGTCCCAGATGGTAAAGAATCCGCCTGCAATGTAGGAGACCTGGGTTCGATCCCCTGGAGGAGGGCATAGCAACTCACTCCAGTATTCTTGCCTGGAGAGTTCCATGGACAGAGGAGCTTGGCGTGCTATCATCCACGGGGTCACAAAGAATGGGACATGACTGAGAGACTAACACGCATGTCAGAAACGATGATAATTTTATGATAAGAGAAGTCACACCTGGGATGGCATGCTGGAAACTGCCAGAAAGGAATTTTACCAGCAAAATGGACACACTGGCTCATTAACCTGAGAGTGGCAAGCCGTCTAATTTGGAGCTTCAGTGAAGTTGGCCATCCTTCTTGGGACGGAAGAGGGCAGGAGGGAGGGCTGGAATGAGGAACGTGGGCTGTCGGATGGCAGTTTCTCCTCCCGTGACACCTGGAGCCTTTGGTGTTTCCGTCCCCCTGTGGGTTTTGATTGTCACAGCCCTTTCTAGGAACAGATAAAGATCCGCACCATCTCCAAGGTTGATTGGGTGTCCTCTCCAGCCTGGAGCCTTTGGTGTTTGTCCCTGTGGTTTTTTGGTTTTTTTTTTGTCTTAATACAAAAGTGGGCTTGGAGCTGGCAGACACTGCCCGCTCTGGATGACTGGCCACCATTCTCCAACGGAGTGGAGGTGACACTTTGAACGTAACTCTCTGCAAATTCAGAACCATGACATTTTGGATACAGTAGTTTCTGGGGAACTGCCCGAATCTTGTGTAGGCACACTTTTACCTAGATATTTGCCAAAGAATCCCGGAATTAAAATTCAGTCATTTGCCAATGAAAACGTAACTTTTAAAAGAATATTTAACTCTGTGTTGCCCGTATGTGTATCTTATGCGTGCATGCATGCATAGTTAAGCCTCTTTAGGCCTCCGTTGCATGCATACAAAGTCGCTTCAGTTGCATACAACTCTGTGAGACTGAGCCCGCCAGGCTCCTCAGTCCATGGGATTCTTCAGGCAAGAATACTGCAGTGGGTTGTGAGCCCTTCTCCAGGGGACCTTGCCAACCCAGGGACTAAGCCTGCATCTGTCTACCCGCGTTGGCAGGTGGGTTCTTTACCACTAGAGCCACCTGGGAAGTCCTAGTCCTCAGTTAATGGTGAAAAAGACCAACCAAATGAGAAAAACAAGGCTATTTGTTCCGAACTTGCTATAGCGAAGGAGTGAGCGGTGTCACCTGCATTTTGGCAAAGACTCAAAGGCAGACTGGAAAGTTTTAAAGTGGAAAAAAGGCAAGGGCTCAGGTGTGCCCTGATTGGAGGCTGTTGGCCTGGGGAACCTGTAGGCAGGCTGACTACACGCGGGTGTCCTACGTGATTGGTTAAGCATACAGAGTTGGCTTCCTCTGATTGGTCCTAAATTGGAAGAGAGGACAAGGAATAAGAAAGCTGTTGGTTATTAATCTAAATCTGGTCATTTGGGGTCAATTGCTCTAGAATTTGCTGTTTGGCTTCTTGGATTGTCACAGGGATAGGACAATCTGGCTTCCAGAAAGTCTGATTTACAGCAGACTGGCTTCCTGGACTGTTTATTGCAGGGAGGGGGGCAGTTTCCCAGGCAGGTGGAGGCAGGCTGTGGGTAAAAATCTCTATTTTTATATGTGGTGTGGCTATTGCCTTTATATATTCAGTCTCTTGTAATAATGATATAAAAATGAAAGCAAATGTGGGCATGCTCAGTCGTGTCTGACTCTTTGCAACCCCATGGACTGTAGCCCACCAGGCTCCTCTGTCCATGTGATTTCCCACGCAAGAATACTAGAGTGGGTTGCCATTTCCTACTTCAGGGGATCTTCCTGACCCAGGGATCGAACCCTTATCTCTTACATCTCCTGCATTGGGAGACAGGTTCTTTACTACTGAGCCACCTGGTTTGTCTCTCATGAGATATATTCAGTCTCTCAGGAGGATGATTTAAGAATTGGTCAGATAAGTCCATCCCTTCTCTCTGAAGGGTAGACCCATCCATTCAGCAAGTTTAAAAGGTGTGACCTTATTAATGAGCAGCGATTCATCTGATTGATTCTGTGAGATCTCCAACAACGTCAATGAGCAAACCTGCGAGAATCACACAGGATTCAAATGCAGCTGCCTCACACACAGAACCAAGCTCGCGTCTGGCGGTAGCGTGGAAATCATCCATGACCTAGATTGAGACAGAAAACCAAGATGTCTTCTCAGAAAACTGCAGGCAGCTCCTTCGTCCAACCTTCCCTGACCCAGCTCCGCTGTCAGCGTCTCACCAGGCAGTGCTACTGGATGGATTCCGAGGGAGGAGAGAAAATTCAGGCAAGGAAAAAGGTAGCTTGGTAAGGCAATTCAGAAAATGCCTGCTTTCCTCTTGAATTATTAGCACAAATAACTGCTTGGCAAGACCGTCTTCCCTTGTGAAGTGGTGATGAAAGCAAGAAGTTCAGAAGACTTGTCCTCGGTGTCCCATCAGTCCTGATGGTGGGAACAGAGGTGATGCTCCTGATTCTTTGGGGTCCAACCCAGTGCAGTGCCCTTTCTCACATCAGGAGCACTCAGAGCTTTTCCTTGTGAAATTAATTCCCGATCACTTGTAACTGTGCTTTCTAACCCCAGCACTTCCAAGGCTCTTACTTCCCCATGCACCAGGTTTCAAACAAAGGCAAGCAAACGGCCCAAGGATGTGAAGCAGGGAGGCAATGAATCTACAGCCAGGTGCTATGGATGTGGTGTTGGACGACCTGGACTTTGCTCCTGAGAAAACAATGATTTGGGCAAACCATTTATTTTATTGGCACAAAAGCATGGTATTTTACTCCTGACAGCTAGATGCTGAGCACGCCAGACAGGCTCCCCACCCCATGGATCTTCCATCTACACAGAGGGGGAAGACAAAGGGGTCAGAAACTCACACACTTGGGAAGTCCCTGCAGGAGACGAGCTGTCATCCTCGGCTTCCCTTTCCCTCACCCCACTTCCGGTCTGAAGACAGCCTCTCATCTCTGTCATCAGACTCTGTGGCCCCTGGGCATCCCAGGAGTCTTTACCAGCCTCCTGCCTCTGCCCTCTTGCCCTGAGGGTCAGTTCTCACCATGCTAGCGAGGGAAACCCTTTTAAACATAAACCCACAGTATTCTGCTCAAAACTCTCCCATGACTTTCCACCTCTCCTGGAGTAAAAGCCAGCCTTCTCACCCTGACCTACAAGGCCACACCACACCCGGTCCTTGCCTCCAGACCCCTACTCCCTCCTTCAGCCACTGTGGTCCAGCTCCCAGCGACCCTGCACCGAGACGCAGCAGGTTGGTGCCTGTTTGGCCAGCACGGTTGTTAATGGTGTCACTTCCACTCTCAGAGGCACCGGTTTGCATGATGAAGTTGGCTGCGCGGGCCACTCACTTGCTATCCTGCTTTTTCTCCTCTGCCTGGCCCCTCCCTCCCTGGAGAGCCGCTGCCGTCAGGCCCCAAGCCATTTACGCAGCACACTCCCCTGACCCCGGGACCCCTCCTCCCCTGCCCTCCTCCCCTGACCCCGGGACCCCTCCTCCCCTGCCTTCCTCCTGGGTCTGCTTTCCTCCCTAGGCTTCTCACCACACCCGTTATTTTTCTCATTTGTTTATTGTGTTTCCCTGCCTGCCCCCTTGTGCAGGCTCTGTGAGGGCAAGGTTTTTGTTTTTGTTTTTTTCTTTTTTCAGTTTCTATTTTATTTTTTGGCCTTACCATTAGCATGTGGGATCTTAGTTACCCATTCAGGGATTGAACCTGTGGCCCCCTGCATTGGCAGCCCAGAATCCTAACCACTGGACTGCCCGGGAAGTCCTGAGGGAAGGGATTTTTAATGTCTTGCTCACTGCTGTTATCCCCAGTGCCTACAACAGTGCTTAGCACACAGAGATGCTTGAGAGAGTAACTGGATGAGGGAGGGGGCGCTACTCTGGATCTGGTGGTCAGAGGAGGCTTCTCAGGGGTTGGCACTGAGGTTAAGGTCTGTATAGGTTTCCTCTGGCGGCTGTAACAAAGTGCTACAAACTTAGTGACTTGAAACAACACAGATATGGGACTTCCCTGATGGTCCAGTGGTAAGACTGTGAGCTCCCACTGCAGAGGGCCTGGGTTCAATCCCTGTTCAGGGAACTAGATTCCATACGCTACGACTAAGAGTTCATATGCAGCAACTAAAGATCTTGCATGCCACAACCAAGACAGTGTAGTCAAATAACTACATATAAATTAAAAAAAACAACACAGATATATTATCTGATGGTTCTGGGGGTTAGAAGTCCAAGCTGCATCTCACTGCACTAAAATCAAGGTGTTGGCAGATACGTACTCCTTTCTAGAGGCTTCAGGAGAGAATAAGCATCCTTGCCTTTTCCAGCTTCTAGAGGTCACTCATATTTCTTGGCTCTTGGCACCTGCTTCCATCTTCAGACTCTGCGATGGTCAGTCAAGAGTTTCTCACAGTGCCATCTCTCAGCTCTGACTCCTCTGCCTGTCTCATCCCTGTTTTTGTCGTTCACTCAGTCGTGTCCAGCTCCTTCCGATCCCATGGACTGCAGCACACCAGGCTTCACGTTCTCACTATCTCCTGGAGTTTGCTTAAGCTTAAGTCCATTGAGTCGGTGATGCCATCCAAACATCTCATCCAGTGTTGCCCCCTTCTCCTCCTGCCTTCTGTCTTTTCCAGCATCAGGGTCTTTTCCAATGAGTTGGCTCTCATATCAGGTGGCCAAAACATTGGAGCTTCAGCTTCAGCATCAGTTCTTTCAATGAATATTCAAAGTTGAATTCCTTTAGGATTGACTGGCTTGATCTTGCTCTCCAAGGGACTCTCAAGAGTTTTCTCCAACACCACCATTCAAAGGCATCAATTCTTTAGTGCTCAGCTTAATTTATCGTCCAACTCTCACATCCGTCCACAATTACTGGAAAAACCATAGCTTTGACTACACGGACCTTTCTAGGAAAGTAATGTCTCTGCTTTTTAATATGCTGCTTAGGTTTGTCATTGCTTTTCTTCTCAAGGAGCAAGCATCTTTTAATTTTATGGCTGTAGTCACCATCCACATTTAAGGATCCTTACTATTACACTGGGCCCACCCAGATAATCCAGGATGATGTCATGAAATCAGTTGATTAGCAAACATAATTCCATCTGCAACCTTGATTCCCCTTTGCAGGAAACTCACAGGTTCCTGGGACTGGGATGTTGATATCTTTGAAGGAGGGGTATTATTCTGCCCTAATGTATAGGGTGGTCAGGAAAGGCTTCTCAGAAGAGTTGGCATTGAAGGCAAGGTCTGAAGGTCAAGGAGAAGCTCAACATGTGAACCGCCAGAAGAGCTTTCCAGGCAGGAGAAGCATGTGCAAAGACCCTGAGGCAGAGAAGAGCTTAGAATGCTTATCGAGAAGCAGAATGTTACCCAGAGAGACTACAGTATATTGAGCAAGGGGAGAGTGGTTCCCAGTGAGGCTGGGGAGGGAGGCAGGAGTCAGATACTAGTGAGGATGCCGTGGTTTTGTCTCCCAGTCTAGGTCATGTATGATTCCATGCTGTTGGTTCTGTGTGTGAGACAGCGCATTTTCATAATACGTGATTCTTGCTGATTTGCTCTACGAAGTTGAGATCTGACAGTATAAAGCAGATAACTGCTATCCGTTGATAAGGCCATCTTTTAAACTTGATGAACTGACTGATACACCCTCCAAAGAGAAGAAAAGAAATTTATTCTGTCACAGTCTTGGACACTAGAAATCTGAAATCAAGGCATCCGTAGAACACACTCCCTCTGCAGGGTCTGGAGGAGAATACTTCCTTGTTTCTTCTAGCTTCTGTTATCAACTAACTGAATACCTGTCTCTCCAAATCCAAATGTTGAAACCCTAATCTCCAATGTGATGGTACTAGAACTTGAGTCCTCTGGGAGGTAATCAGGTTTAGATGAGGTCATGAGGGTGGAGCCCCCATCATGGGATTAATGCCCTTATAAGAAGAAAGACAAGATCTTTCTGTCTCTTTTTCTCTCTACCACGTAAGAACACAGGAAGAAGGCAGCCATCTAAGCCCCCAATCTGTGCTATTTTAAAAATTAATTTACTTATTTTCATTTTTGGTTGCATGGGGTCTTTGTTGGTGCACCTGGGCTTTCTCTCTCTAGTTGCAGGGCATGGAGTTTCTCATTGTGGTGGCTTCTTCTGTTGAGAAGAACAGGCTCTGTCTAGGCACTTGGGCTTCACCAGTTGCAGCGTGTGGGGTCTGTAGTTGTGGTGTTCGGGTTTAGTTGCTCTCTGGCACGTGGGATCTTCCCTGACCAGGGATTGAACCCATGTTCCCCATGTTGGCAGGCAGATTCGTATCTACTGTGCTGCCAGGGAAGTCCAATCTGTGATATTTTATTTTATCAGCTGGGACTAAGACACCAGCAATCCTTGGCGCTCTTCAGCTGTAGCAGCATCACTCCAGTCTCTGCCTCCATCCTCCCATGCCCAGCTTCCCTTTGTGTCCAAGCTTTTCTCGTCCTATAAGGACATCAGCCATTGGATTCTGGCCCACCCTAAGATAGTGGGGCTCCACCTTAAACTGGATTACATCTGCAAAGACCCTGTTTCCAAATAAGGTCACATTCACAAGTTCCAGGCAGATACAAATATTTGAGGGACACCGTCCAACCCAGGACACCTTCACCCCCCATTATTAAGACTCTCCAGGCCACCCCAGCTCCCTCTCCTTGAGCCACCCTGCTTGGAGCCGCCTTCTCAGGCAGACTTTCCTGTCTGTGGGTCTGTATACAAGTTACCTCCTCCCCATCCTCTCTCACCCTTTCCCCAGAGCTTGACTGCAGCCACAGCTATTTATTTTCTTTTATCAATAAGTCTTTCTACAATGCAGTTGCCTAGCAGACTGAATGCCATTTTAATCCTCCAGACACCTGCTTTCAGGTCCATTTCTCACTGCAAAGTGCTTATCTTAGAAAATCTGGGAAGAATCTGAGTTTGATCTTTATATCAACTAATTAGTATACACAGGCTCACTCTCCTAAATGGTTACAGCTACCCTGAGCTGCTGGCTGACTTCAGGCCACAGTACAAAGGAGGTTTGTGCCGAACAGGCTCAGGGAGAGGAGCTGAATGATACCGGAGGCAGAATACTGTTCTCCATCATCTCCCAGTGGACACCCGCTGCGGTGTCCTCTTAGTCAGATGACCTCAGAATCCAAGGAGGTCACTGACCGTCCTCTGTTTGGGAAAGGATGAAACTGGGGTCCCAGACAAAGGTTTACAGGACTTCCTTAAAGCCACAAGTATGTGAGGGATAGAAGGCTCTGGAGTGAAATTGATGAGTGTTTTTTTTAATTTTTTAATTAATTTGTTTATTTGGCTGTGCCTGGTCTTTGTTGCTGGGCAGGCTTTTCTCTAATTGTGGGGCACACCGGCTTCTCAGGCTCTAGAGCAGAGTTGTGCTCAACAGTTGCGGTGCACAGGCTTAGCTGTTCTGCGGCACGTGGGATAGTCCCAGATCAGGAGTTGAACCCACCAAGTCTCCTATATTGGCAGGAAGATTCTTTACCACTGAGCCACCAGGGAAACCAAATGAGTGGTTTTTTGAGATGATAAATATATATATATACTTTGTTCCTAAACCTAGAGTCTAACTTAATGGGGAAATTAGATTTTGTTTTCTTGGGCTCCCCAAATCCCTGCAGATGGTGACTGTAGCCACAAAATTAAAAGACACTTGCTCCTTGGAAGAAAAGCTTTGACAAACCTAGACAGCGTCTTAAAAACCAGAGGCATTACTTTGCAGACAAAGGTCTATCTAGTCAAAGCTATGGTTTTTCCAGTAGTCATGTACGGATATGAGAGTTGGACCATAAAGAAGGCTGACTGCCAAAGAACTAATGCCTTTGAATTGTGGTGCTGGAGAAGACTCTTGAGAGTCCCTTGGGCTGCAAGGAGATCCACCCAGTCATCCTAAAGGAAATCAACCCTGAATATTCACTGGAAGAACTGATGCTGAAGCTGAAGCTCCAATATTTTGGCCACCTGATATGAAGAGCCAACTCATTGGAAAAGGCCATGATGCTGGGAAAGACTGAGGGACAGAGGAGAAGGGGGTGACAGAGGAGGAGATGGTTGAGTCCATCCCTGACTCAATGGACATGAGTTTGAGCAAACCCCGGGAGATAGTGAAGGACAGGGAAACCTGGCGTGCTGCAGTCCATGGGGTCACAAAGAGTTGGACACAACTTTGGCGACTGAACAGCAACAAATAAGGGCATTACCATAAATCAACAATAAATCAAAGAGGCCCTCTGCTATCCAACATAGTACTGCAGGCATTAGGCAAAGCAGTGAGAGAAGATAAACCAATAAGAGGTATAAGAGGACTTCCCTGCTGGTCCAATGGTGAAGAATCCACCTGCCAATTCAGGGAACATGGGTTCAGTTGCTGGGCTGGGAAAATTCCTCACGCTGAGGAGGAACCACAACTGCTGAGCCTGTGATTCAGAGCCATCAGGCAAAAGAACAAGGGAGAAAAAGAGCAAATGTATCCTTCATAGGTGATATGACTGTGCACCTAGAAGGCCCTAAAAGTATTTTATATTTGTCCTCATTGTTATCATTTCTGGAGTCATTCATTTCTTGATATAAATCCAAATTTTTACCTGGTATCATACACTTTCTGCCTGAAAAACTTCCCTTAATGTTTCTAATAGCACAAGAATTGATTCTTGGCTTTTGTTTTTCTAAAAACATCTGTATTTTTGCCTTAATTTTTGAAAGATATTTTCACTGGGTATAGCCTTTTGAGTTGACAGTATTTTTTTGTTTTCTTCTCTTTAAAGATACAATTCTTATCTTTGTTCCTCTGAGTGTAATGTATTTTTTTCCTCTGGCTGCCTTCAAGATTTTTCACTTTATCTTTGGTTTTCAGCAGTTTTAATATAACATGTCTAGATTGGGGCAGGGGGAGAAGGTTCTGGAGTCACACCTCCACTTCTCTACCCAATCTCCCACCTGTCAGCACCCAAGTTTTGGAAGGACTTGCCACCATCTGCTTGTGTAAGACAGTTACACATGGTGCGTGTAATAGCCAAGGGTCCCCCCTCCGGCTAGCTCAGGTCTCAGGGAATGTGCCAGGCTCACTGTGCTACACAGGGCCACAGCCAAAGGCCTGTGGATATTATTGCCCCTGGGGTGGGTGGTGGAAACCCAGAGGAAGAACCTACCAGATGTTTAAACCATGTTGCTTTTGCAGTAGCTGAGTCCTGTCTGACTCTGCGACCCCTATGAACTGTAGCACAGCCAGGCTCCTCTGTACTCCACGATCTCCTAGAGTTTGCTCAAATTCATGTTCATTGAGTAGGTGATGCTATCTAACCATCTCATCCTCTGCGGGGCCCCCACACCATGTTGCACCCACCTTTCAAACACCCTGCAGGATCTGTCTCAGCAGCTAGCGCTGGTCCGTTCCCAGCTGTCGGGTCTTCTCCACTTGCAAATGAACCGCGCCATAAATCCCGGCACAGGCAAAGGCATGATTTTCTCAGCAGGGGGATGCGGAACGCTTGGAGACCTATATAATAAGCCGCGATCTGCAACAAGCACTTTCTCTCCCTGTTCATTATTGCTGCGCTTTAAGAGGCACAGGGAGGTCCCGCTCTCGCCCGGATCCAAAGAGACGCTCTGAGACTGCCTCGGGGTCGGGCGGCCGCTCCAGCACCAGCAGAGACAATGGAATACATTTTGAAATGTCTTTTCCCCAGTGCGCTGCCAAGCAAAAGCCTCGGAACCCTTTTGGGAATTCAATGTACATGGAAAGAAAACGAGGCCGGGCGGTCGGAGCCATGTGCGCCTCCCTCGGCTCAGCTCCCCGCGCCCAAGGTCTCCGAGGCCGCGCCCGTTCCCAGCGGCTGTAGTTGGGGATGCGCTCGCTAAACGCAGTCGCTATCTGCAAAGGCTCACGTCCCCTTCGGTTTTGAAGGCATCTCTGTTTCTTCCCATTGATTGAACCGCCCGCCGCAGAGGACGACCCCGACAGCTAAGCCCCGGAAAGCCGTCTTCCCTTTCTTCTCTCCCCTCTGGACAGACCCGTACCGGTGGTGCACAGCAGAGGACCTGCCTGAGCGATGGGTCGCTACCCACTCTCCTGCATGACGTTCCCAAGGGAACACCAATTTCCCATGCTTTAAAAATTCTCCTTGGGAAAAAAAAAAATTTGTAGTCACGGAAGAGTCCAGCCAGCCTGAACTTCAGAGATGGAGAGCTTGAAGTTACAAGCTCTGAACGTATTGCTAAACCCGCAGAGTCCCTCTGATCCCTGCTGGGTCAGGAATCCTCTCTGCTCCTAGTGCTGCTGACAGTGGTGTGTGACAGTTTGGCCGATTTGGCCCACTTGAGGGGAAAGGCCAATTTGGGTCAGGGAAAGTTATGAATTAGACCAAGTATAATAAAATGTATGCCTTTTAAATGATCTATTTACAATCTTTATTTATAATTCTTCATGCATACTGTAAAGAAAGGTCTTATGAAGGGAAATTTGGGGCAGGCCCCTATCAGTCATATTTGCATGGTTTGACTCTTGCTGTGAATACAGTTGAGGACTTCCCTGGTGGTCCAGTGGCAAAGACTCCACACTTCCAAAGCAGGGAGCTGGGATTCGATCCCTGGTCAGGGAACTAGATCCCATATGCTGCAACTGAGTCCTGGCACAGCCAAATAAAAGTAAATAAATAAATAAGTAAATGTTTAAAAAAACAGACACAGTTGAGGACCAAAGTAAATCATTTATCTTCTGTCACTACCCAGGAGGAATGAAGATGCAGTATTTATCACCAAGACCCTCAAGTAAAGAAAATTTTTCTTTCATTAACTAAACTTATAAAATAGTATAATAAACCAATAATATTTAAATAAAAATATAATAAAATCTGTGAAAACCAAGACCAACTGATCAATTTTTTTTTTAATCAATATTTGGCTATTTAGAAGCCAATACATCTTTACCCAGAATATAAAGTTCCTAACACCAGAAAAATCTTTTAACCACAACCTTTGACCAACTCTCACTAAATGTGCTTTGCAGCTAGGACTTTCTAAGAATGTTTAGAACTCAGCCTCACTTGTGTTATTCAGAGTTCTTCAGAAAAGTTCACTGAGTCAAAAATGAATTCTGAATTAAGACCAAGACTCTTACCAAGACTAAACTTGAGCTTCCCCCTCAAGTTACAATATATTTATTAAATGTCTTTAAGGGAAAATCATTAAGTCCACTGAATTATGCATCACAGACAAACTATATGGGGCATATGTTTGTTTTTTAAAATTTAAAACATATTCACTCACAAACATTTTCCAGAACACTTATGCCTAATAATTGTGTAATTATATTAAATGTGGGCTCAACTGTATAAAATTGTTACCTTCAAAAGACATTTTGGGTAAAGATGATAGAATAAGTCATCCCTCAATACCTAACTGTCTCCATGGTGTGTTTCTGGTCCCTTTTATTTTCTGTTTGGGAAGTTCTTTGGTCAATGCCCACTTTACAGACCAAAGAACTGGAGCACAGAGGTCACACACGGAGCCTGTGATAGAATCACTCACGAGCTTGTGAGCTGTTCTCTCCCACCAAGAAGCCAGTCCTCGAGGGCTCCACATCCACCCACTTGTCTGTCTGTAGGACAGCAGATTCTAGATAAGCATGTGAGGTCAGTCACTTCATTCATGTCCGACTCTTTGTGACCCTGTGGATTGTAGCCCGCCAGGCTCCTCTGTCCATGGGGATTCTCCAGGCAAGAATACTGGAATGGGTTGCCATGCCCTCCTCCAGGGGATCTTCCTGACCCAGGGATTGAACTTAGGTCTCCCACATTGCAGACAGATTCTTTATCATCTAAGCCACCAGGGAAGTCCAAGAATGCTGGAGTCGGTAGGCCATCCCTTCTCCAGGGGAACTTCCCGTCCCAGGAATTAAACCGGGATATCCTGCATTGCAGCTGGATTCTTTACCACTGAGCTACCCGGGAGTAACTAAATGCAAACTTTAAAAAAATTCTGATTTATTGTTTAAAAATGGCAACCCCTTCCAGTATTCTTGCTGGGAAATCCCATGGAGAGAGGAGCCTGGTGGGCTACAATCCATGGGGTCAAAAAGAATCAGCCACAATTGAGCAATTGAGCACAATAATATCTCATAGAACCACTATCATATGAAATACAGTTTGGAAAATCATGTTTTCATATAAATCCAATGAGTTTTAAGAGTATGAAAAAATTTTCCTTTTCCTCCAAAGTTTAAAAAATCAAATCAAGAGTACCGTGATCATGGGACTTCCCAGGTGGTCCAGTGGTTATGAATCCGCCTTGGGATGCAGGGGATGTGGGTTCCATCCCTGGTCAGGGAACTAAGATGCCGCATGCTGTGGAGCAACCAAGCCTGCACACCGCAGCGACCAAAGCCTGTGTACTCTGGAGCCGTTGTGCTATAGCTAGAGAGTCCGTGGGCCATAGGAAAAGATCCTGCTGGTGCAACGAAAACCCAACAGTTCAGTTCAGTCGCTCAGTCGCGTCCAATTCTTTGTGACTCCGTGGACTGCAGGACAGCAGGCCTCCCTGTGCATCACCAACTCCTGGAGCTTCCTCAACTCATGTCCATGCAGTTGGTGATGCCATCCAACCATCTCATCCTCTGTCGTCCCCTTCTCCTCCCACCTTCAATCTTTCCCAGCATCAGAGTCTTTTCCTATGAGTTAGTTCTTCACATTAGTTGGCGAAAGTATTGGAGTCTCAGCTTCAGCATCAGTCCTTCCAATCACTATTCAGGACTGATTTCCTTTAGGATTGACTAGTTTGATCTCCTTTCAGTTCAAGGGACTCTCAAGAGTCTTCTCCAACACCAGAATTCAAAAGTATCAATTCTTCAGTGCTCAGCTTTCTTTATAGTCCCAACTTTCACATGCAAGAATGCTCAAACTCCCACACAATTGCACTCATCTCACATGCTAGTAAAGTAATGCTCAAAATTCTCCAAGCCAGGCTTCAGCTGTACGTGAACCATGAACTTCCAGATGTTCAAGCTGGTTTTAGAAAAGGCAGAGGAACCAGAAATCAAATTGCCAACATTCGCTGGATCATGGAAAAAGCAAGAGAGTTCCAGAAAAACATCTATTTCTGCTTTATTGACTATGCCAAAGCCTTTGCTCACAATAAACTGTGGAAAATTCTGAAGATGGGAATACCGGACCACCTGACCTGCCTCTTGAGAAACCTGTATGCAGGTCAGGAAGCAACAGTCAGAATTGGACATGGAACAACAGACTGGTTCCAAATAGGAAAAGGAGTATGTCAAGGCTGTATGTTGTCACCTTGCTTATTTAACTTATATGCAGAGTACATCATGAGACATGCTGGGCTTGAGGAAGCACAAGCTGGAATCAAGATTGCCGGGAGAAATATCAATCACCTCAGATATGCAGATGACACCACCCTTATGGGAGAAAGTGAAGAGGAGCTAAAAAGCCTCTTGATGAAAGTGAAAGAGGAGAGTGAGAAAGTTGGCTTAAAGCTCAACATTCAGAAAACGAAGATCATGGCATCTGGTCCCATCACTTCATGGGAAATAGATGGAGAAACAGTGGAAACAGTGTCAGACTTTATTTTTCTGGGCCCCCAAATCACTGCAGATGGTGACTGCAGCCATGAAATTAAAAGACGCTTAATCCTTGGAAGGAAAGTTATGACCAACCTAGACAGCATATTAAAAAGCAGAGACATTACTTTGCCAACAAAGGTCCGTATAATCAAGGCTATGGTTTTTCCAGTGGTTATGTATGGATGTGAGAGATGGACTATAAAGAAAGCTGAGCACTGAAGAATTGATACTTTTGAACTGTGGTGTTGGAGAAGACTCTTGAGAGACCCTTGGACTGCAAGGAGATCCAACCAGTCCATCCTAAAGGAGATCAGTCCTGAGTGTACATTGGTAGGACTGATGCTGAAGCTGAAACTCCAATACTTTGGCCACCTCATGCGAAGACCTGACTCATTGGAAAAGACCCTGATGCTGGGAAAGATTGAGGGCAGGAGGAGAAAGGGATGACAGAGGATGAGATGGTTGGATGGCATCACCGACTCAATGGTTATGGGTTTGGGTGGACTCTAGGAGTTGGTGATGGACAGGGAGGCCTGGAGTGCTGCGGTTCATGGGGTCGCAAAGAATTGGACACGACTGAGCAACTTAACTGAACTTTCACATCCATACATGACTACTGGAAAAGCCACAGCTTTGACTAGGTGGACTTTTGTTGGCAAAGTAATGTCTCTGGTTTTTAATATGCTGTCTAAGTTGGTCATAGCTTTTCTTCCAAGGAGCCAAACCTCTTTTAATTTCATGGCTGAGTCACCATTTGCAGTGATTTTGGAGCCCCCCAAAATAAAGTCTGACACTGTTTCCACTGTTTCTCCATCTATTTCCCATGAAGTGATGGGACCAGATGTCATGATCTTCGTTTTCTGAATGTTGAGCTTTAAGCCAACTTTCTCACTCTCCTCTTTCACTTTCATCAAGAGGCTTTTTAGCTCCTCTTCACTTTCTCCCATAAGGGTGGTGTCATCTGCATATCTGAGGTTATGGATATTTCTCCCGGCAATTTTGATTCCAGCTTGTGTTTCTTCCAGCCCCGCGTTTCTCATGATATACTCTGCATAGAAGTTAAATAAGCAGGGTGACAATATACAGCCTTGACGTACTCCTTTTCCTATTTGGAACCAGTCTGTTGTTCCATGTCCAGTTCTAACTGTTGCTTCCTGACCTGCATACAGATTTCTCAAGAGGCAGGTCAGGTGGTCTGTATTCCCATCTCTTTCAGAATCTTCCACAGTTTGTTGTGATCCACATAGTCAAAGGCTTTGGCATAGTCAATAAAGCAGAAATAGATGTTTTTCTGGAACTCTCTTGCTTTTTCCATGATCCACAGGATGTTGGCAATTTGATCTCTGGTTCCTCTGCCTTTTCTAAAACCAGCTTGAACATCTGGAAGTTCATGGTTCACGTATAGCTGAAGCCTGGCTTGGAGAATTTTGAGCATTACTTTACTAGCATGTGAGATGAGTGCAATTGTGGGGTAGTTTGAGCATTCTTTGGCATTGCCTTTCTTTGGGATTGGAATGAAAACTGACCTTTTCCAGTCCTGTGGCCACTGCTGAGTTTTCCAAATTTGCTGGCGTATTGAGTGCAGCACTTTCACAGCATCATCTTTCAGGATCTGAAACAGCTCAACTGGAATTCCATCACCTCCACTAGCTTTGTCCGTAGTGATGCTTTCTAAGGCCCACTTGACTTCACATTCCAGGATGTCTGGCTCTAGGTGAGTGATCACACCATCATGATTATCTTGGTCCTGAAGATCTTTTTTGTACAGTTCTTCTGTGTATTCTTGCCACCTCTTCTTAATATCTTCTGCTTCTGTTAGGTCCATACCATTTCTGTCCTTTATCGAGCCCATCTTTGCATGAAATATTCCCTTGGTATCTCTAATTTTCTTGAAGAGATCTCTAGTCTTTCCCATTCTGTTGTTTGCCTCTATTTCTTTGTTTATCGGTGAAGAAGGCTTTCTTATTTCTTCTTGCTATTCTTTGGAACTCTGCATTCAGATGCTTATATCTTTCCTTTTCTCCCTTGCTTTTTCTTCTCTTCTTTTCACAGCTATTTGTAAGGCCTCCCCAGACAGCCATTTTGCTTTTTCGCATTTCTTTTCCATGGGGACGGTCTTGATCCCTGTCTCCTATACAACGTCACGAACCTCCATCCACAGTTCATCAGGCACTCTATCTATCAGATCTAGTCCCTTAAATCTATCTCACACTTCCACTGTATAATCATAAGGGATTTGATTAAGGTCATACCTGAGTGGTCTAGTGGTTTTCCCTACTTTTTTCAGCTTAAGTCTGAATTTGGCAATAAGGAGTTCATGATCTGAGCCACAGTCAGCTCCCAGTCTTATTTTGCTGACTGTATGGAGCTTCTCCATC
This sequence comes from Ovis aries, assembly GCF_016772045.2. Taxonomy (NCBI): domain Eukaryota; kingdom Metazoa; phylum Chordata; class Mammalia; order Artiodactyla; family Bovidae; genus Ovis; species Ovis aries. The sequence goes on from NC_056056.1 coordinate 219,321,088, forward strand.
TTTGACTGCAAAGAATATAATCAATCTGATTTTGGTGTTGACCATCTGGTGATGTCCATGTGTAGAGTCTTCTCTTGTGTTGTTGGAAGAGGGTGTTTGCTATGACCAGTGTGTTCTCTTGGCAAAATTCTATTAGCCTTTGCCCTGCTTTATTCCATATTCCAAGGCCAAATTTGCCTGTTACTCCAGGTGTTTCTTGACTTCCTATTTTTGCATTCCAGTCCCCAATAATGAAAAGGGCATCTTTTTTGGGTGTTAGTTCTAAAAGGTCTTGTAGGTCTTCATAGAACCGTTCAAGTTCAGCTTCTTCAGCGTTACTGGTTGGGGCATAGACTTGGATTACTGTGATATTGAATGGTTTGCCTTGGAAACAAACAGAGATTATTCTGTCATTTTTGAGATTGCATCCAAGTACTGCATTTTGGACTCTTTTGTTGACCATGATGTCTACTCCATTTCTTCTAAGGGATTCCAGCCCACAGTAGCAGATATAATGGTCATCTGAGTTAAATTCACCCATTCCAGTCCATTTCAGGTCATGACCCCTACCCCTGTCAAACACAGCCCCGCCCATCAACAGAAAATTGGATTAAAGATTTATTGAGCATGGCCTCGCCCATCAGAATAAGATCCAATTTCCCCTGAAGTCAGTCTCTCCCATCAGGAAGCTTCCACAAACCTCTTATCCTGATCTGTCTGAGGACAGACAGAATGAAAATCACAATCACAGAAAACTAATCAAACTGGTCACATGGACCACAGCCTTGTCTAACTCAATGAAACTATGAGCCGTGCCGTGTAGGGTCACCCAAGATGATATAAATAAATAAAGATGAAGAAACAAACAAAGATAATAAAAAAATAAATAGATAAAGTCCTCCTTTATGTGTGTGTGTATATATAAAGAATACAGTGGACATAGTCTAGAAGAAAATCTTACAGGCTGAAGTTAGGATGTGTGTGTGCTACGTTGCTTTAGTCGTGTCTGACTCTCTTTCGGGACTGTAGCCCACCAGGGTCCTCTGTCCATGGGATTTTCCAGGCAAGAATACTGGAGTGGGTTGCCATGCCTTCCTCCAGGGGATCTTCCCGATCCAGGGATCAAACACAAGTCTCCTGCATTGGCAGGTGGATGTTTTACCACTAGCACCATCTGGGAAGCCCCTGAAGTCAGGAGGTCCTGGCAAATCATTTGATTTCATGTCTCCAGGTCTTGATCTCTTGCTCCCTGAGGTTCAGGGTTCAGCTCACACCAAGATCTGTGACCTGGCCTTCCACCTCATACCACGGGCCTCTTCCGCAGCTGCAAGGCTGCTCCACATGGGCCCAACACGCTTTTGCTAAATGAATCAATGCCCCTAAAAGTACAAATGATGTGGCGCTGTTGGGAGGAAACAGGAACAGGCATCTCTGTTTAAAGCACAATCACGAAAGAGGATATTTATTGGGCTTTTAACTTAATCTGGCTTTCTTTTCTTTTACCTATGCATTAATACATGTTGTAATTTCCTATTTGGGGCTGACTGCAGAGATTGCTAGGAGCCAAGGAGAGAGGAATAGTGGGGAGGTGAAAAGCCCATACGGCCATCTGTGTGCTTCTACTGACACCAAAGGCTTATCATGAAACTGACACTCCCAGTGCAGTCTCACTTCAGATCTGCTCTTTTTGTGCGAGAAAGGCTCAGGAGGACCTGTCAATAATGGGGAAACGAGATATACCAACTACGGACTGAGTTTTAAATGCAAGTTTTCCCTCTCTTTGTCTGACCTGTGCCTAATTTTGCAGGTATATATTAGCAGTCAGTTGCTGGTAACCTCATCCTGCTTAAGTGCCCCATCTAGGATGTTTTTCTTTTTTCCTTTTTTCTTCTTTTTTTCAGTGATGGCTGTAGTTTTAGAAGGAAAGGTTGACCATCCTAAATAGAAGGTTCTGGTCCCCTACTGCAGTCCCTATGGAGGGCTTGTGGCTCTACTTTTAGCAAAGTAATTCCTTTTTTCCTGTATAGTTTTTGAAAAGGCAAGATGGGGATTTTGTGGCTGTTGATGTGTGTGTGTGTGTGCTGTGTGCTTAGAGTCTTTGCAACCCTATGGACTATATAGTCCACCAGGCTCCTCTGTCCACGAGATTTTCCAGGCAAGAATGCTGGAATGGGTTGCCATTTCCTACTCCAGGTGTTCTTCCCCGCCCAGGGATTGAACCCACATCTCTTTCGTCTCCTGCAATGGCAGGCAGATTCTTTACCACTGCGCCATCTGGGAAGCCCCAGGTGGCTGCTGGTGCGTCCTTCTAATACATACCTGCAAAATTAGACATGTGCTGCACTTGGACACATGTTAACAAGATTTTAGAGACTTTCCTGATGGCCCAGTAGTTAGGACTCAGAGCTTCCACTGCTGGGGGCATGAGTTCAACCCCTGATCAGGGAACTAAGATCCCACAAGCTGTGCAGTGCAAAAAAAACAATAATAATAATAAGATTTTACATTTTAGAGAGTAAGATTCATCCCCTGTTCCACTACACAGTAAGCCAGAGCCCTTCACCAAACATGACAAGCTGCTGTCGAATTTCTTCAAACACCAGGAATCACGCGGAACCTGGCCACGCCTTCAGCTTGCAGGACACCTTCATATCAGTGTCCTTGACCCCCTTTCCCTCTCCTTAAAAATTAGCGTCCATTTTTACCTCTGAGGAATGCTAGTTAGTTCATGGTCCAGGAGTCACACAGGAATCACCCTCAGGGCCCCCGCAGCCTTGGTGAGGACCCAGACTTCATTCTGAGTGCTGGGGAAGCTGGTGAAGGATTAAGAGGTGAGGCATAGCCTGGCCTCACTTACATTCTAAAAGGATCATTTCATTTGCTATGGAGACTATTTCCCCAGTGCAAGGGCGAGAGGATGGCTTGGGTCAGAATGGGCGGTGGTGGGTGGAGGAAGAGGTGGATCAACTCTGGATGAATTCTGAAGATAAAGTCAGTGGGATTTGCTGATGAACTAGGACACTTTTGCCCAATGTTTAAATCCCTGCTACTGCCTTGTCTACTGTGCCAGGTAGATAAGGTTCTGTTTCATATGCATTACTCAAGTCAAGACCCATTTTCCTGCCCAAATGTTAAGTGGTCAGGGCAACCCCACTGGCTGCACCGACTTCCTGCCCTAATCTGGCAGCACTGAGCTAACTGTACAAGCAAACCTGAGCCTCCAATTCCACTGCAAGTGTTCATGTGCATTCAAAGTGTGTGCTGCAGCCTTATTTAAGAGACTAGATAGGAACTTCCTCAGTGGTCCAGTGGTTTAAGACACCTGCTTCCAGTGCAGGGGCTACGAGTTCAATCCCTGGTTAGAGAACTAAGGTCCCACACGCTGCATGGCACAGCCAAATTTTTAAAAAAATAAAATAAAAGCCTAGATGGATGGCCACAATGGAAATGCCCATTCGTAGATAAATTATGGCACACCCAGACTCTGAAAACTAACACAATTGTTAAAAAGGAGGTAGAAATATACGGGCTGATGGGAAAGATGTCTGCCACATCAACACTGTCAGTAAATGAATAAAGTGCATGAAAATATGTATGCTTTCTATTTTTATTTTAAAAGCATGATCTAGAAGGAAATGGCACCCCACTCCAGTATCCTTGCCTGGAAAAGCTCATAGACAGAGGAGCCTGGCGGGCTGCAGTCCACGGGGTTACATGACTGAGCATGCGTGCATGAGGGTGGAGGGAGACGGGTTGGCAGCAATAAACTGGTAAAACTAAAAAAATAAAATTAAAAAGCATGTGCATGAGCCTAGAACAGAGAGCTGGGAGGCTGCATACCGCTGTGATTGGTAACTTCCCCAGGTGTGGGAGGGCAGAGGGTGAAAAGGACCATATATACTCTGTACTGGTTGCTTTTTTTTTTTTTTTAACAATTATTGTGTTCTTTTTATAGTAAAAAATGAGATCTGTTCCCCCCACAGGTCCTGTCCAGCTCTTGCAGGAGCTGGAGAAACATCTCTGCCCCTCCCCGCACCCTCCACCTCTTGTTATCTCTCCCAACGCTTTGCTCCTCTAGTCCTGCCAGGCAATGCCCTGCCAGGCTGCTTCTGGCTCCCAGCTTTTGGCTTCATGCCCTGGACTCCATTAAAGCCTCTTTTCCATCTGGCAGTGCCCACAGTCTGCCATCTGGAGACGGCCCTCACCCCCAGATCCTACCCCACCAGGCTAACCTGACCACCCACTGCTCCTGGGCCCCCTTCTCTAACCCGGCCCCCATGCCCATGTCCTGGAAGGTCTAAGACACTGATACACTTTGAAGTGCTTCTCTGCTGGGAAACTTCCAAGGTTTCCACTGCCTGTGAAATAAAATCCAAGTGCTCTGGCAGGGCAATAAAGGCCCTTTGCAAAACTTGGCACAATGTCCCTGCCCACTTGGGGCCATTCTCCTGATTGCCATTACCCAAGCTCAAACCACACCAAACTGCTCAGGGTTCCAAACATGCCACACCCTGTAGGCCCTGTGGTCCTTATACCTTTGCTCAAGGAGCCTGGGATCAGCTCCACACTGGTCCTTATCCTTCACCCCCAAGTACTGATCCCAGGCAAACAAATATATAACTGTCAAAGCCTGTGTAAAATTCCCCTCCTCCTGGAAGCATTCTCAATCTTACCTTAGTCCTGCAGGAATAGTTACCCTCTGCCTGCTCTGTATTCTGTAGCATTTTGTACATTATGAGGTCAGTTATAGCTCAGGAATCAAAAAAAAAGAAAAAAACAACCATAGCCTGTGGGTCAAATCTGGCCTGCCACTGATTTTTGTTGGCCTGCAAACCAAGTGTGTCTTTTACATTGTAAATGGTGAACAAAAATCAAAAGGAGAACATTTCATGACATATGAAAATTATATGAAATGTAAATTTCAGTCCATAAGTAAATTTGATTGGAACAAAGCCACACTTCTCTACTTAGTTAATGAGTGTTCATGGTTGCTTTTCACGCTACAATGATAGAATTGAATAGACTCCATGACCGAAAAGCCTAAAATATTTACTAGCTGGCTATTTTTTGTGCTCTCACCTCATGGCATGTGGGATCTTAAGTTCCCTGACAAGGGACTGAAACCACCTGCCCCAGCAGTGGAAGCATAGAGTCCAAACCACTGGGCCACCAAGAGAGGCCCCACCTGGCTTTTTATAGAAACATTTGCCGGCCCCTGGACTGCTCTGTTTATGTATTTATATGTCAGTTTTCAACAAGACATTAAACTCATAAAAACAAGAATATGCTGTACTTCCTGTCTATCAAAAAGATAGCCCTTAATACTGTATCCAGCATGCAGCAGAATTTCAGTATTTAGTGAGCAAACGCTTAGCTGTGCTCTCAAAAGGGAGAATATACCAGGCTCCTGATCCATGGAGGAAATGTCACCATAAAACAAAGATCAATGCCAGGTGTTACTGGGATCAGTGGTTAACATTATTTTCATGAAGTGGAGAGAAAATAAAACATGTCACCATCTCGATTCCATCCACAATTTCTACTGATTAAGGACAAAAACAAAGACATAAAACAACAAAAGAAAAGTTGCTTTTCAAGGAAATTTCCCAGGCTCCGTTCATTCCACTGATCTTATTATCCTAACGCAGGCTCTTTTAGTAGGGACTGTAATTATCTTAAGACTTTGCTTCAGATACACAGGGCCTCTCCATTTCCTCTCTCGTCACATCCAAAAAGCTGATTAGTTTCCGAAGTTCCCCACAATTTGGTCCTACCCCAACCCATCCAACCCCAAATAGGAATTCTCTCCCCACAGGCAAATTGGGCTCTATTCTCCCCAAACAGCCATCTCCCGCCAAGGCCACTGATTGAACTCTAAGCATCCTTGAAGACCTACCTCAAGCCCACTCCTCCTTCCTGGAAGATTCTGACTCCTCTAGGTTTCCAGGACATGTGTTAAAAACAAAGCAATTACCCGGTTAACATCAAAATATCCACACACAATAAATGCTGGAGAGGGTGTGGAGAGAAGGGAACTCTCCTACACTGCTGGTGGGGATGTAAATTGGCACAGCCCCTATGGAGAACAGTACGGAGGTTCTAAAAAGAGCTACCATATGACCCTGCAATCCCACTCCTGGGCATACATCCAGAGGAAAACATATTCTGAAAGGATACATGTACCCCAATCTTCACTGAAGCACTGTTTACAATAGCCAAGACATGGAAGCTACCTTAATGTCCATCGACAGAGGAATGGATAAAGAAGGGTGTGTGTGTGTGTGTGCACGCACGCACACACACATACGCGCATGTGCGCGCAATGGAATATTATTCAGCCATTAAAAAGAATGAAACGATGCCATTTGCAGCAACATGGATGGACTCAGAGAATGTCACACTGAGCGAAGCAAGGCAGACAGAGAAGGAGAAATATCACAGGATATCCCTTAAAAGTGGAATATAAAAAGAAATGGTACGAATGAACTTACAAAACAGAAAGAGACTCACAAACTTAGAGAACAATTTTATGGTTGTTGGGGAGAAGGATGGGGGGCAGAGATAGTTGGAGAGTTTGGGATGGACGTGTACACACTGCTACATTTAAAACGGATAACAGCAAGGACCTACTGTATACAGAGGGAACTCTGCTCTATGCTATGTGGCAGCCTGGATGGGAGGAGGGTTTGGAGAATGGATACCTGTGTGTATGGCTGAGTCCCTTTGCTGTTCACCTGAAACCACCACAAACTATCACAGTTTGCTAACTGGCTATACCTCAATATAAAATAAAAAGCAAACAAGACAATTATTTGTCCTAGAACTCTTGGCACTTGATAGAGTCTGGAAAATTAGCAGCCACAATAGAATTACATATATTGTATATAGTATTACATACACTGCATTATATTATATATAATATACTGTATATTCTCTGCAACAGAAAACTTCATGTCACTGTGTTTGTGTATCCCACATGGGTCAAGACCCTCAGCAAATGCTTGAAGGTTTTTTGAGTTGGGGGGATCAAAGGAGGAGTAGCCGAGATTAAACAAGAAGCTCAAAACTGTAATACTAAAAGTAAACTAAATTCTTTTTTTCTAAAGTAAAATTCTATAATGGAAAACAACATACGAAGCTAGTGACAGGTCAGTGGGATCAGCCTGAGGTTCAGGGCATAGGTGCATGCCGCCAATTCAGGACGCTCTCTTTCACCAGAAGAAAGCGTCACACAGGTCTCCAGGCCAGGATGGAAATGCGCCCCGCCCGAGAAGGGGTTCTAGAAGGAGGGAGAACGGGGTTTGGAGGGCACGATGAGGATGAGACACTGTTCTTGTGTGTGGGGGTGTCTTTCTGTCTCTCTCAGAAGCAAACTCGCTCCTGGAAACCATCCAAAGGGTGGGAGGCAGCCGGTGCTGGGTGGCAAGAGAATCAAATTGAGTCGAACCTCACTTGGTGGAAAGCAGTTTTCCCACCCGTGAGTCCTGGCCTGCAGGATTGGTTAAAATACTTGTGTTTCCTCAGTTGCAACACAAGGGGCTTGGATGAAATTTTTTCTGGAGCCCATCTGAGGGCCTCTGAGCATCTATGCCGCCTTCAACCTGAGACTTTTTCACAATCTAAATGGAGACTGAACTGCGGCCTCACCAGAGGTGGGAATATCCTGAGGCCAGGAACAGGAGCCAAAGGGAAGCAGTGGGTAAAATCAGCGGGTGATTGTCAATGCACGTGGGTGTCGCCCACCACAGGGATCCAAGACAGGATCCAGTCTCTGAGTGCTCCAGAGCCCTGTGATGGCGAGATGAGTGAGATGAGGAGCCCGGCTTCTCACGGACCCTCAGTCCCTGTTGAAAGAGAGAAGCCAGCAGGGCTGGGTGGAGCACCCCACATCTCCACCCTGGGGCGCTGGGGAGGGGACAACCCGATGGGCAGAGTGAGTGAGGCTCAGAGATAGGAGGAGGCGCCGAGGCCAAACTTGACCTCCCTTGAGAAGCTGTCCAGGGCCTGCCCTGGTATGCTAGAGGCCAAAATAATTACCACCCTGACCTCCCGCAAACTCTGTTCCATTTAGTAAACATTAATTTAGGGAGGCCCAGCACTCCCAGCAAGAAAGCAGCCTACTCTTATTGGGAGGAACCACTGTATCATCACAGTAACCACGGGTTATGCCAGCAGTCCCTTTCAACTGAAAGCCTCTTATCTTAGGTTGGGTGCCCTGGGAAACAGAGCTGGAGTCTCTTACTGGTGCATTCAGACAGCTAACTGGGGAGCCTCTCAGGAAATGGCCTTTGAACAAATCAGACAGGCTGGGCAGAAATTGAACTCTGATGCAGCTGGGAGTCATTGTTGTGTTAGCCTGCCAGGCTCCTCTGTCCATGGAATTCTCCAGTCAAGAATACTGGAGTGGGTCGCCATGCCCTTCTCCAGGGGATCTTCCCAACCCAGGGATCGAACCCAGGTCTCCCTCTTTGCAGGCAGATTCTTTACCGTTTGAGCTACCCGGGAAGCCCTGCTTGGAGCCTCACCTAATTCCACAGGGAGCTGAAGAGCTGGGATGGACTTTCAGAGTGGTCCTGAATCAAGGTAGGGGACTGACCCCAGCATGGACTGGATGTTAGCAGAGAACTACCCAGGGAGGTCATATCCTTGGGCATGGCAGGTCCCTTAAGTAAAGGGCAAGTCTCAGGGAAGAACTCAGCTGTGAGCTTTCACAGCTGATGGCTGGAGGAACCTCGGAGGATGCCGGTTGGGCACCAAGCCTCCCCTTCACTTCTTAAGGGCAGCCTGTTTGGTTCTCTGTTCTCTGTATGTCGGATTTTTCTCTTCCTGCTCCTTAGGTTTCAATGATAGATGATGGTCACACCATTGCTCCTAATTTTTAAAAAATGTGTTCCATTCTGAAGACAAACCTAGACTAAGGCTGGAATCTCAAACCCAATTCCAGATTTGTGGGGCAGAGACCTTGGCTCAACTTGGGTCAGTGTGCCCACCCAGTAATTAGCTATGGTCTCAGGTTAGAGTCTAAGATACCAACAAGGCTGCCCAGGACCCACCCTGGCGACAATGTGCATGGGAGGTGGACAGATCTCCCCAACGGAAAATTCTTGTGAATTAGGCATATATCCAGAGGTAAGCACAGCAATGAGTGGGAGCTTCTAGACTGAGGTAATAACATATGCCAAGGCATGGGAGAGCGGAGAGTACGCCATTGCCGAGAGTTCATGCATTTATTCATTTGACAAACATTTACTGAGCACCTGCTATGTACCAGATGTAATTACACGCTAGAAATACAACTGCGAAGAAACTGGGAAACTGACAACAGAGCCGTAAGCGGCCGTCCCCAGAGCACTTCCCAGCAGTGCTGAAAGCAGAACCTACTAGAATAATTCCCCGAGATGTTTTGGTGAGACGTTGATGTATAAAGTAGCAGAGGTTGAGTTGACCTTTATCATGGTCATTGAGCAAGAAGAAAGAAAACCCCATTTCTTCTGTTATATGGTAGCAGTTGAGGCATTCTAGTCTGTGTTGCTCTGGTTGCTTAATAAACCAGGAAGAGCCTACCTCATTTGACTGTGGAGACCGTGGTGGGCAGGATGCAGGATTCGGGGCACGGGCGTGCCCTGCACCTGGCTGGGGGAATGCCAAAACATTAGAACTCTGAGACCACTGCTTCATTTTACAGCAAGAAAATGTGTCCCACACCTGACTTGGAGGAACCAGATGCACCTGGACTTCCTGCTCTGTGCTCCTTCCATGCCCCAGGGAAGATTGCAGTCCTGGGCTCACCTGTGACTCTGGCAGCTGACCACGGCAGTTGACAATGGATGATCTGTCAGCCCTCCTCCCGCCCGTGCCTCTCCCCGAGCTCTGCCCTGCGGCTTGAGGATAGTGATATCACTGAATGCTGACTCTGTGCCATACATTGGGAGAAAGCAGGGAAAACCACTCAGGTACGACCTAAATCAAATCTCTTATGATTATACAGTGGAAGTGAGAAATAGATTTAAGGGACTAGATCTGATAGATAGAGTGCCTGATGACTATGGAATGAGGTTCCTGACATTGTACAGGAGATAGGGATCAAGACCATCCCCAAGGAAAAGAAATGCCAAAAAGCAAAATGGCTCTCTGAGGAGGCCTTACAAATAGCTGTGAAAAGAAGAGAAGTGAAAAGCAAAGGAGAAAGGAAAGATATACCCATTTGAATGCAGAGTTTCAAAGAATAGCAAGGAGAGATAAGAAAGCCTTCCTCAGTGATCAATGCAAAGAAATAGAGGAAAACAACAGAATGGGAAAGACTAGAGATCTCTTCAACAAAATTAGAGATACCAAGGGAACATTTTATGCAAAGATGGGCTCAATAAAGGACAGAACTGGTAGGGACGTAACAGAAGCAGAAGATATTAAGAGGTGGCAAGAATACACAGAACTGTACAAAAAGATCTCATGACCAAGATAATCACGATGGTTTCATCACTCACCTAGAGCCAAACATCCTGGAACGTGAAGTCAAGTGGGCCTTAAAAAGCATCACTATGAACAAAGCTAGTGGAGGTGATGGAATTCCAGTTGAGCTATTTCAAATCCTGAAAGGTGATGCTGTGAAAGTGCTGCACTCAACATGCCAGCAAATTTGGAAAACTCAGCAGTGGCCGCAGGACTGGAAAAGGTCAGTTTTCATTCCAATCCCAAAGAAACGCAATGCCAAAAAATGCTCAAACTACCGCACAATTGCTCAAAATTCTCCAAGCCAGGCTTCAGCAATACGTGAACCGTGAACTTCCAAATGTTCAAGCTGGTTTTCAAAAAGGCAGAAGAACCAGAGATCAAATTGCCAACATCCGGCGGATCATCGAAAAAGCAAGAGAGTTCCAGAAAAAACATCTATTTCTGCTTTATTGACTATGCCAAAGCCTCTGACTGTGTGGATCACAATAAACTGTGGAAAATTCTGAAAGAGATGGGAATACCAGACCATCTGACCTGCCTCTTGAGAAATCTGTATGCAGGTCAGGAAGCAACAGTTAGAACTGGACATGGAACAACAGACTGGTTCCAAATAGGGAAAGGAGTACATCAAGGCTGTATATTGTCACCCTGCTTATTTAATTCATATGCAGGGTACATCATGAGAAACGCGGGGCTGGAAGAAGCACAAGCTGGAATCAAAATTGCTGGGAGAAATATCAATAACCTCAGATATGCAGATGATACCACCCTTATGGCAGAAAGTGAAGAGGAGCTAAAGAGCCTCTTGATGAAAGTGAACGAGGAGAGTGAAAAGTTGGCTTAAAGCTCAACATTCAGAAAACGAAGATCATGGCATCTGGTCCCATCACTTCATGGGAAATAGACGGGGAAACAGTGTCAGACTTTATTTTTGGGGGCTCCAAAATCACTGCAAATGGTGACTGCAGCCAAGAAGTTAAAAGACGCTTACTCCTTGGAAGAAAAGTTATGACCAACCTAGATAGCATATTCAAAAGCAGAGATATTACTTTGCCAACTAAGGTCCATCTCTATGGTTTTTCCTGTGGTCATGTATGGATGTGAGAGTTGGACTGTGAAGAAGGCTGAGTGCCAAAGAATTGATGCTTTTGAACTGTGGTGTTGGAGAAGACTCTTGAGAGTCCCTTGGACTGCAAGGAGATCCAACCAGTCCATTCTGAAGGAGATCAATCCTGGGATTTCTTTGGAAGGAATGATGCTAAAGCTGAAGCTCCAGTACTTTGGCCACCTCATGTGAAGAGTTGACTCATTGGAAAAGACTCTGATGCTGGCAAGGATTGGGGGCAGGAGAAGAAGGGGATGACAAAGGATGAGATGGCTGGATGGCATCACTGATTCGATAGACATTGAGTTTTAGTGAACTCCGGAGTTGGTGATGGACAGGGGGGCCCAGTGTGCTGCAATTCATGGAGTCGCAAAGAGTCTGACACGATTGAGCAACTGAACTGAACTGAACTGAACTGAACTTCTCTGTCTTATCTAGTCTACCCTAGGAATCAGGTGTTAGAGATTTGCTGGCTTGCTTATCTTCTTTCCCCCTACCTCTTGATAAGACAATGGGATTTAATAAAAGATAACCCATACATCTGCTGGATCATGGAAAAGCAAGAGAGTTCCAGAAAAAACATCTATTTCTGCTTTATTGACTATGCCAAAGCCTTTGACTGTGTGGATCACAATAAACTGTGGAAAATTCTGAAAGAGATGGGAATACCAGAGCACCTGACCTGCCTCTTGAGAAATCTGTATGCAGGTCAGGAAGCAACAGTTAGAACTAGACATGGAACAACAGACTGGTTCCAAATAGGGAAAGGAGTACATCAAGGCTGTATGTTGTCACCCTGCTTATTTAACTTCTATTCAGAGTACATCATGAGAAACGCTGGGCTGGAAGAAACACAAGCTAGAATCAAGATTGCAGGGAGAAATATCAATAACCTCAGATATGCAGATGACACCACCCTTATGGCAGAAAGTGAAGAGGAGCTAAAAGCTTCTTGATGAAAGTGAAAGTGGAGAGCGAAAAAGTTGGCTTAAAGCTCAACATTCATTTCAAAGACGAAGATCATGGCATCCAGTCCCATCATTTCATGGGAAATAGATGGGGAAACAGCAGAAACAGTGTCAGACTTTATTTTGGGGGCTCCAAAATCACTGAAGATGGTGACTGCAGCCATGAAGTTGAAAGATGCTTACTCCTTGGAAGAAAAGTTATGACCAACCTAGATAGCATATTCAAAAGCAGAGATATTACTTTGCCGACTAAGATCCGTCTAGTCAAGGCTGTGGTTTTTCCTGTGGTCATGTATGGATGTGAGAGTTGGACTGTGAAGAAGGCTGAGTGCCAAAGAATTGATACTTTTGAACTGTGATATTGGAGAAGACTCTTGAGAGTCCCTCGGACTGCAAGGAGATCCAACCAGTCCATTCTGAAGGAGATCAATCCTGGGATTTCTTTGGAAGGAATGATGCTAAAGCTGAAGCTCCAGTACTTTGGCCACCTCATGTGAAGAGTTGACTCATTGGAAAAGACTCTGATGCTGGCAAGGATTGGGGGCAGGAGGAGAAGGGGACGACAGAGGATGAGATGGCTGGATGGCATCATGGACTTGACGGACGTGAGTCTGAGTGAACTCCGGAAGATGGTGATGGACAGGGAGGTCTGGCATGCTGTGATTCATGGGGTCGCAAAGAGTCGAACACAACTGAGCGACTGAACTGAACTGAACTGAACCCATACTATCTGAATTTGTATAATAAGAACTTACTCTTCTTGTGATTAAAAAGGTAAAGCAGTTATCCACAGCAAGACTGTATATGAGCCTAAGCTGTAATGACTTTCAAAGAAGCAAGGACAACCTAGAATGCAGTTTCCTTAACTGTAACCTTTGAAAAAAAAGAGAAGCCCAAAGTGAGAGGATCTCTGACTGTCAGGATTGTATTTCCTGGGCAACAGCAAAGATCTGTAGGTAATGCAGTCCTAGGCAACTCAAGCGTCTCTGGGTAATGCCTGGCTGGCAGCAAGGGTCTCTAGGTAATGCCCGGGTGGCACCAAGGGTCTCTAGGTAATGCCCGGGTGGCAGCAGGGGTCTCTGGGTAATGGCTGGGTGCCAGCAAGGGTCTCTGGGTAATACCCTGGTGGCAGCAAGGGTCTCTGGGTAATGCCTGGGTGGCAGCAAGGGTCTCTGGGTCATGTAGTCCTGGAAAATGCAAGGGTCTCTGGGTAACATCAAGTGTCTATAGGTAATGCAGTCTGTCGCTGATACTGCAATGACACAAATGCCCTGACATGGCTTTGTTTAACACCTAGAATGTGTTTCTGGTGCATTTGGCTACACCCCCTCTTCCCTGTGGAAGGACTCTATTTGGATCAGCCCCTATGTACTTCACTGCAGAGGCCCACATGGCTATCATCCTATCCCAAAATATCTGTGGCTGGGCTCCAAAACAAGAGACGCCTGTGTCTTGTGTTGTGTATAATTTTTGGTTATTAATTTGCTTTTAAAACTTCTGTAATTCTCATTCCACCATTCCTTATAAACTTTTTTATTTACTTACTGGCTGCGCTGGGCCATGACTGTTGCATACGGGCTTTCTCTAGTTGCGGCGAGAGGGGGCTACTCTAGTTGCATTTCGCCGGCTTCTCTTGCTGCAGAGCACGGTTTCTAGGGCATGAGGGCTCAGTAGTTGTGCTTGTGGGCTTAGATGCCACACAGTATGCGGAATCTTCCAGGGACCAGGGCTGGCAGATTCTTAACCACTGGACCATCAGGGAAGTCCCTCAAGCTCCTTCAGTTAATCGCATCTTCAAGATCTCTTTTGCCATGTAAAGTAACACAACCACAGGCTCCAGATATTAGGACGCAAACATCTTTGGGAGGTTTTTTTCCTACTACAATGTACTTTATAGATTTTCTTTTTTTGGACTCCTCGTAAAGTGTATTACACTCTCGTTCGCTTTTGTGTCTTGCCTCTTTCGCTCACCATTACGTTTGTAACATTCGTCCACGGTACTGTGTGTTGTATCATTCATTTTTTGTCATTGCTACATCGTAGCCCCTCAAATTCACACACCACGGTTTATTTATTCATCTTCACTGATGGCCATTTAGATCATTCGGCTTTTGAATTTCACAAGCAATACTATTTGTACACATGTATCTTGACGGTCAGAATCCTTAGTCATCCTGATTCCGCCTCTTCCGTCTCCTCCCCACTCTCAACCACCCACAGCCTGGCTGTACTACCTCCCTGTCTAATCCCTCCTGTCATCACCAGCCGAGGGCCTCCTGACACGCTTCTCTGCTCTGGCTCCCAGCACAGGGTCTGGGGAAAACCATCTGTCCACAAAATGTTTCTTTGATGAATCTGAAAACAGAAGTGTTGGGGGCACATGAACCTTGAGACCCCCTCAGTTAGACATTCTGGGATAAAGAAAGCGGCTTCCCTTTCTCACCTGAGGCCACAGGAAGACCCTGGTGGTGACAGGACAGTGCAGTTGGACCACTGGTTGAGCTACCGAGATCTTCTTACACCTAATGGTCAGGAGCCTCCACAAGACCCTCCACGTATGGTTTGCAGACCTCCCCAGCAAACAAAGGGTTAAGGCGGACTCCAGCCTGGCAAGAGGTCGCACACTTTGACTATCACTCCAGAAGGGTGGGTGTGGAAGGAGAGTTAGCTTTACTGAGTCAAGGTCTACCGGTCTAAAAAAAACAACAACTGATGGTTTGGGTGAGCTCTATTTTATGACTTCTTAATTAATTAATTTTACAGTAGGTCCTTGTTGGTTATTTTAAATAAGCAGGGATCTCCCTGGTGGATCCGTGGCTGAGAATCTGCCTTCCCATGCAGGGGACACGGGTTCAGTCCTTGGATGGGGAGCTAAGATTCCACAGGGCAACTAAGCCCATGTGCCACAACTGGAGAGAACCCCCTAAATGCTACAACTAGAGAAAGCCCACATGCCACAACAAAGACCCAAATAATAATAATAATTAATAAATGTAGCAACATGTCTGTTTTGTGACTTTAAGGTCTAAATGAAATGAAGTCAAACCCCCACAAAATAATAATAATAAATAAATAGAGCAAAATGTTTATTTTGTGATTTTTAAGGTCTAAATGAAATGAAGTGAAAACCCAAAATCCCTGGGCCAAAAGACCTAAAAGGGAAGCTGTGGGTCTTTCTCAGAAGGAACTGGCTATTTAGTCCCTCAAAGAAGGGGTTTTGTTTGTGGAGGAGAAGCAGAGGCGGGCCGGTTCCTTCCATCTCATCAGTCACCTGCGGGCTCCGAGGAAACAGGTCAGGCCTGGCCCCCGGCAGAAGCGAGAGGGGAGGTGGAACAGCTGGCCCGGCAGAGGGTGCTGAGGTCACTGTGCTTCAGGCAGGAAGGGGCTGGCAGGCAGCCAGCTAGGGCTGAGGACATCAGGGCACAGACAGCTCTTGTGACTGCGTGGCGTGAAGTGCCAGAGCGCATGGCCAGCCTCGGGGATGAGTCAGCTGCCCTCAGCCACCTCACTCACCCTGAGGCTGCTTGTCCAGGGCCAGGCACCCCACCGGGACCTGGCACTCCCGTACACCAAGCCCCCCTCGCTGAGACCCCAGCACACCAGCCCCCCAGGCCGATCAGCCTGGGCTACTGCCCATCGCTGTTTCAGTTGGCTCTGATATACCCCCTGTCCCCTAAGTCAGCATCTAAGTCCTGAATCCAGGCCCCAAGCAAAGAGGATCTGCTCTCTCGAAGCCTCTGGAGCTGTGTCCACTCACTCCTGCCCTCCCTGTCTGCAGGGGTTGGTGGGGCGGTGGGGGAGAGGGCAGAGGTCTGTTCTGAGGCTGAGCCCATGCAGGTCACCCTCAGTCAGGGCCCTCGTGCCTTGGCTTGCATTTGTGTACAGCGGGGACATCTCTAACAGTGTGAAACTAAGCTGACCCACAGGGGACTGAAAATAAGATATGAGCAGCATCCCCCAGAGACAGACCCATAAAACTGGACACCAGAGGCCCCCAAACATGGGAGCAGTCCCATGGGCACTGCACCTAAGGAGCCAAAAAGAAAAGTACAGTTCTTCAGGGGCCCTTGTTTCCTGAGGTTATGCACCATTCTTTATTCTTTCCTGTATTAATTCATTCAACAAACAAATCTTCAAGCTCTTTTCACGTGCCATAGCTGTTCTCGTAACCTATTACTGTGTAACTGTCCGCACCAAGACTTGGTGACAAGGGCTTTTCTGGAGATGACTCAAAACTAGAAGTGAAGCAAAACTGACCGATTTAACTGCATTAGAAACAAAACAAAACAAAAAGACTTCTGTGTGGCAATGAGTACATTCATAAGTCAAATGAAAGACATTTGGGGAAAACATATGCAACTCATGTCACAGAGAAAGAACTAATCTCTCTAATAGAGAAAAGACATTTAAAAACACAGATGGCCCTGAGGTTCATAAAAAAAAAAATCAAGCCCACTTAAATCAAGAGAGAAATTCTAACTATAAGCGCCCTGCGAAACCATTTCTCTTCTAGCAGATTGACACAAATTCAAAAGCTGGAAACTGGCCTCCTCTGTCAAGACCACAGGGGAGCAGGCAGGCTTGTCCAGCACAGGTGCAGTGCAGCATGGGACAGTCTGGCAATGTGGAACTCTAGCAACATCATGGGAAAAGTGGGAGAGATTTGTCCACGTGTACATTAAAAAACAAAAAACCGAGGAATACTAAGAAATTAATACAAGTTTCCTGAATTGAGTGGTAAGAGTGAGTTGGCCAAGAATGGGGTAAAAACAAGATGCCCCAATGCATACCTTCTTGCGTGTGCCTTCTTTGAACAACAGGAGTGCCTTATCACTTCAAACAAATATGCATAACTTAATGAGACAAAAAATGCACAATGTCAAATTGTATAGGACCTAGCTAAAGTCATCCTTTAGAAGTGTAAAGCTTTAGGGGATTTCCCTGGTGGTCCAGTGGTTAAGACACCATGCTTCCACTTTAGGGGGCACAGGTTTGATCCCTGATCAGGGAACTAAGATTCCGAATGCCTTGAGATGCAACTCCCCACACCCACCCACACCCCTACCCCCCGCCCCCAAAAAAAAACTGCTTAAAGCTTTAAATTCAGTGAATAGGATACAAGGAAAAAAATTTTTTTAAGTTAAAGCAAGTTGGAACAGAGCAAAACAGGCTTGTTAATAATGGCTGACAACATTTCACAGTGCAACATACTTGCTATTCCCTCATGTATTTAATCATATCTAAATTATAAATCAAGGGTTCTTGTCAGGTTTTTGGTTTTTTAGTGGAACTCTTAAGTTTGGGTATAATTTTAATTCACAGAAAAAGCTGCAGAGATAGTACAGAATTTCTTCTATGTCCTTCACCTAGCTCCCTATGATGTAAACACCTCGAATAACCATGATACAAAGGTAGAAATTAACATTAGGATGTTACTATGAACTAAACCCTAGATTTTAGATTTTTCCAGTTTTTTCCAAGAATGTCCCTTTCCTGTTGCAGGATCCGATCCAGGATACCACACTACATTTAGTGTCAGAGGTTGCCTTTATTTCATAAACTTAACCGAGGGAAATTTCCCCTTGCTGATGGACTAGGAACTCCTGGGAACATTTCTGCCTCTCACTTATTAACACCTTCCTACCTCTCTGGATGTGGACAGCATTCTGAGGAATGTAACCAAGGGAGTAAGGACACAAGACCTTAAGAATTACTCCCTGACTTCCCCGACTCTGGGCTGTTGCTTTTGTGAGTCCAGAGGGACAGGCTGGGAGGAAATGTTCTTTGTAATTCTCAGCCAATTCAATTGGCAGAAGTTGATTGAGCTTCTGCTGTGTCCAAGGGCTCTGGTAGGTGCTAAAGGGGCAAACAGAATTGAGTAAGACCTTTTCCTAATTTTAGAAGCTGACATCTACGGACTGGACCCAGTTGAACACAACACCATACAGGGGATGAGAGGTGGTGTACCGGCAGCAAAAACAAGAGATGGGGAGATACATGTCTCACCTGCAAGGACTGAAGAGGGCTTCCTGGAGCAGGTGACTTTCCAACCATGCTTTGAAAGAAGGGTAGGGTTTCAATGGCAAGGCAAAAGGGAAGTGTATTCTGGACCAAACCACAAACAGAGAACCCATAGGCTGGGGTTCCTGCAGCTGGATGTGTGCCCCAAAGGGCAGGGAGACAGGGGACTTCCCTGGTGGTCCAGTGGCTAAGACTCCAGACTCCCAATTAACTCAAGGGGCCTGAATTCAATCCCTGGTCAGGGAATTAGATTCCACATGCTGCAACTAAGAGTCTGCACGCCACAACGCAAAGATCCTGCATGCAGGACTTTCCTGGTGGTCCAGTGGTTAAGAATTGACCCTGCAATGCAGGGGACACCAGTTCGATCCCTGGTCTGGGAAGATCCTACGTGTCTCTGGGCAACAACTGAGCCTGTGTGCCACAACTGGTGAGCCTGAGCTCTGGTACCCAGGAACTGCAACTACTGAGCCCACGTTCTGCAGCTACCAAAGCCCATGAAGCTGGAGCCTGTGCTCCCCAATAAGAGAAGCCTCCACATTACAACTAGAGAGCGGTCCCCAGTCTTTGCAACTAGAGCAAGCCCATGCCCAGCAACGAAGACCCAGCACAGTCAAAAAAAAAAAAAGATCCTGCATGCCACAATTAAGACCCAGCACAGTCAAATAAGTAAACGTTAGAAAGAAGAAGGGAAGACGGGCCTCAGAGACAGTCTCTAGTGCTAGGCGGGAGATCCACCTCTCTCCAGCAGGCAGTGATGCCAAAGGCCAGAACTGTGGCCATGCAGCAGGGGGAGCTGGTGGCGGCAGGATGTGTGAGTTGGAGCAGGGGGCCTAGCTGAAGGGAGTCCTGTCTTCTTGGGGTGATGGGCACCCAGCCCAGGGGGTCACTGGAATGGGAGGGGTCAGAGGCAGGCAGTGAAAGGGTGCCGTGGATCCCGGTCAAGATGTGAATGTGAGGATGAGGAAGAGGATGGGGTGGGATGACTGAGGGGAGCCTGACGGACATAGGTGAGGCAGCGGATAAGGTCTGTGAGGGAAGGGCCGACTGGACTGAGGAGTGCAGAGGGGTGCATGCATGCTCAGTCGCTTCAGTCACATCGGACTCTTCGGGACCCCATGGACTGCAGTCCCCCAGGCTCCTCTGTCAATGGGATTCTCCAGGCAAGAACACTGGAGTGGGTTGCCATGCCCTCCTCCAGGGGATCTTCCCGACCCAGGGATCGAACTTGCATCTGCCTGTGTCTCCTGCATTGTGGGCCAATTCTTTACCCACTGAGCCACCTGGACCAACAGAATTTGAGGTCAATGTGCTAGCTAGAGAAGTCCCCACTCAGAGGTCAGGCTGGAGCCTGGTGCCAGGTATAAATACGGCATCATCCATGACAAAGAGGTGGAACCCAGGGCAGTGGAGGAAGGAGCCTCTTCACAGGGGCCATGTCCCTCCCTGTGGCTTCTATACCTCAGGGTCTATGACCCCTGCTTAACTTGTCCAGGAGGCCACAGCATTTCTGGAACTCACGGACACCACCATGCATGTACCCACTGAGAGACGGTCTTGTCAACCCCAGCTCCCAGCTGACCCTCACCACTTAGTAAGGTCCAATCTCCTTAACTCCACACTCGGCCCCATCCTCACGTTTATGCACACTGTCCAGCCACCAACACCTTTCCCTGCACTGTGACTCGCTGCCAGTGTGTCCCCCACCAGCCCTGTCTTCAGAGCCTTGATCTCTGATCCCCTCCCCCTGACACACACCCACACCCCAGGGAGAATTCACTGGACAGCTCTCTCTCTAGCCCTCAGCTGCCTGGATTCTGGGCTCCAGTTACGGGCTCTGCTGGGCCATGACCCCTCAGGGTCCTAGGCTTTCCAACTAGCAAATGGTGCTAAGCAAAGAGGAAGTATTTCCCCTTATTTGTCCTAGACCTGTCACTTTCAGAGGTTCAAAAGATGCACTTTTGCACCTTTATTATAGGATTTGGTACCTCAAATATCCCCTTCATGATTTGGAGTTCTTGATCCTCTCCAAGCTCAATGTCATTGTCTATAATCCTCCCTCACCTGGGGGTTCCTCCATGTTCCCAATTTACATATTCATTGGTTCACTGGTACAACCAATATCAAGGCTAGCTCGGGCCAGAGACCTTGAAGACCCCAGGACACCGTGAGAACACAATGGAGGCAGTCCCGCCTTCCAGGAGAACGTTAAACCACTAAATAAAGAGCCTCCTCACCTTTAGCCCTCCAGTGGGGGTCCGTGAGGACCCAGGGGGTGCCCCGATCGCTGGGGCAGCTTCCTGGGCCTTCTCCAGCTCCTGATCCCGCGCAGGGGTAAGGATGGCCATGGGGATTGAGCAAGGGTCTGGTCCCATCGCCCCCGAGTCAGGCAGAGCCGGATCTGTTACCTAAGACACGGCCCCGGGTGCAGCCCAAGATTTTGGAGGTCGTTTGGCCAGAGCCCGCGGGCTCCCCGGCCGCTCTGCTCACAGCTGAGCGCTCAGCCCCATGTGGGCGCGTACGGGCTTCCCATTGTAAGCACGATCGGGGATCAGGTCTCCGCAAGAATCCAGCCAGCCCGCCGGAAGTCCTGCACGTGGGGGCGGGGGCGGGGCCGAGGGCGGAGTGGGCAGGCCTTTGGTGGGCGGGGACGAAGGCGGGACGGGAGAACGGAAGCTGGTGGGCGGGGCGGGGCAGGGCAGACAGGACGTTTATTGGCGGGGCCGAGGGCGGGTTTGGGGAAGGGACGACAGCTGGTGGGCGGGGCGGGCCACGACCATTGGTGGCCGGGGCGGGGCGGGGCCGGGGCCGGGGCGGGGCCGGCTCCCGAGGAGCCAGAGCCAGAACTGAAGTGTCTTGTCCCATGGCGGAGACTTAGCTGGAGTAAAGGCCTCCGTGCAACCTTGGGACGCGAACGATGGGTGAGGCTCCGCAGTCCCGGGCTCCCTAGAGCCCGAACGATGGGCGAGGCCACCCACCGGCGCGAGGGTGGGGCCCCGAGAACGGGTCGCACGTGGTCTCTCAGGATTCCGGGGGCCCCAAGTTAGAGAAGCAAACTGGCGGGGGCTCTGGGGGCACGCGGGTCTCAGGCCTGGCCAGGAGCGCCTGCGGGTGAAAAGGTCAGCCCTGGCGATGGAGGAGGCAGCCGGACCTGAGCGGGCCGGTGCCCCGGGGGTCAGGGCAAGGGACCTGGGGTCGCGCCACCCGCGCTGAATGCTCTCTCCACCTGATTGCCCCTGTGTGACCTAGGGCGTGGACTGCACTTCCCTGTGCCTC
The DNA here is from genome assembly GCF_016772045.2 of Ovis aries. Lineage (NCBI taxonomy): Eukaryota > Metazoa > Chordata > Mammalia > Artiodactyla > Bovidae > Ovis > Ovis aries. The sequence continues at coordinate 219,342,889 of NC_056056.1, forward strand.
AGGCCTCTGGGTTTGGGAAGGGAGGGCGAGAGTGCTCCAACTTACTGTGAAGATGTGGGGAGATGGGCCACCCCATTGGGCCCTCCACGAAGGCTTAGAAAACCTTGGCCATTGCTTATTACTCTGTTTACTCCAGTTTTACAGGAAGGAAAACTGGGTCAAGAGGTTTTAGTAACTTGCTCCAGGTCGCATAGCCATAAGTTACAGAGCCCAGGCCTAGCTAACCCCCACCCCAACTTATTCTAGAAAATTCTACTGTGAACCCCTCCCAAGGTTTTTCCTCACCCAGTGGACCCAGCTTACCTCTCCCTCCTCCAGGTAGCCACACACCCACATCCGGCTCTTTATTTCAGGTCTCATCTCAAAGCTGAAGCTTGCTGTTCCATGGGGCCACATTGCGGCCAGAGCCTGGGGCTCCCATCAAGCTGCCCCCGTTCTCTGCCTTCACGGCTGGCTGGACAATGCCAACTCCTTTGACAGACTCATCCCTCTTCTCCCAAAAGGTGGGTCTGGGGGCTGAAGGAAAACCATGGGGTGAGGCATCGGGTCTGTAGGAGAATCAGAAGTGGGGGAGATGGCTGACCTGGATGCCCCCCCCTCTCTCCCTGTCTCAGACTTTTATTATGTTGCCATGGACTTCGGGGGTCATGGGCTCTCATCCCACTACAGCCCAGGTTTCCCATACTACCATCAGAACTTTGTGAGTGAGGTCCGGAGAGTTGCAGCAGGTGAGCAAGAGACAGAGCCTGTGTGTTTGTCTGTAGGGGTCGGGGGTGGGGTGGGGTAGGGAATTGGGGAGGTGCTCTGTGAGTGGGATGTGATGGCCAGGAAGCAACGCTGGCCTGAGAGTGCCTTGGGGTCTGGCCCTAATTCTGCCAGCAACTCATGGGTGACTTTGTGCAAGCTGGAGAAAGATCGCTTCTTCCCATGAGTTCCAACCCCTCAGTGGCACTGGGGGCCCTTTCAGGGTGTTTCCTGAGTGGAGCATCCCAGGGCACAGGGACTGCGGGGCGAGGGCAGGTGGGGGAGGCTGGCCCCACCCTGACCTGGCTCCATGTGTTTTCAGCCCTGAAATGGAACCGGTTTTCCATCCTGGGCCACAGTTTTGGTGAGTGCACTGGTCTCCAGCAGTGGGGCTGAGAGGGAGAGGACTAGTATATAGGTTCCCTGAGCCCCTGGGAACTGCAAGGAGATATAAAGGAGTTCGTTAGACACTGACCCATGGGCACCATGCCCAGTGGCCTCAGGCAACCCCCTAAGGGACAGGTGGCCCCATGGATGGCCGTTGTCTCCTGATTTGAGAAGGGAAACAGAGTCAGGTCCGATGCAGGGGCCACGTAGCCCCAGAGAGGGAGCTTCAAGTTTGATGGTGAATGCAGAGCCCCGACTACTGATGGGAGACAGGAGCTGGGTGGCCTGTCTGGGGGTAGGTCCACCTCTGGGAAGGAGTCTAGGTAGGACTCGGAGAGCTGGGGAATATCTGCCAACTACTCTTTTGTCCCCCCAGGTGGCACTGTGGGTGGAATGGTGAGTAGATGGCTTTGCAGTGACCACCTCTGGCCCCTCCTCCCGGTGGGATGGGGAGAGTAGGAGCAGGAAGGGGTAGTGAGTCCCAGGCAGCGCATTAGTGGCCTGTGCCAGCTTCCCTTGGAAGCAGCCATGATAATCACTATTGTGAGGACATTCCTGATGGAGTTAAGTGTTTCCACTGCCCATCCCCTCTGCAGAGAACCCTGGAGCATCCAGCCATCACCGGGGTCGGTGCTGGGTGGGGAGGAGGGGAGAGAAAGGTGCCTTGAAAGGATAGGAGATTCCCGGTGGCCCAGTGATCAGTACCCTGTCCCCACCCGCACACCAGTGTCCCCAGGGGACAGTCTGAGACCGTCTCCTTTTCCTCCCCTCTTCATGCTTCCGTTCTTCGGTGTCGCATCATAGTTTTCCTGTATCTTCCCTGAGATGGTGGATAAACTCGTTTTGCTGGACTCCTCACCACTTGCCCTGGACACGAACGTAAGGATGGGGCTTGCGCACATGGTGTCCCTGGGGTACCCGGGTCCCAGATAGTGTCCTCAGCCCTGCCGCCTTGGCGGATACCAGGGAGGCAGGAGGAGGTGGCAGACGGTGGACAAGAGGGCTCAGGGATCCACCCCCCACTGCCCCCAAAGGCAGAGTGGTGCTACCTATTCCCTCGGACTGGACAGGGAACAGGGTCACTGGCCTGTGTCGTCCTCAGAGGCCCTGCTTGTGGCCTGGAGTCTGCAAAAGGCCAGGTTGATCACAACGGCAGGGGTGGAGAGGGGAGGGCAGTGGGCTGAGGAGGCCCTAGGGGTGCGCAGTTGGGCGGGCGCACCGGCACTCAAGTGCCCTCATGGTGCACACGCACTGCACAACTGCACACATGAGGCCTGAGTGTGGACTGGTGGGCAAAGTGTTGACCCCTCTCGCCAGCACCACCAATGACGACCACCAGGGTTGTCACTGTATCTGAGTCCTGGCTCTGCCATTTTCTCTGCTGTGTGACTCTGGGCAGGTCACTTTGCCTCTCTGGGCCTCAGTTTCCTCACCTGTAAAATGAGGAGGTTGGACTAGGGCAGGGGTCCGCAGCCTCTGGGACCTAATGCCGGATGACCTGAGGTGGAGCTGCTGTAATAATGATAGACATAAAGTGCACAGTGAGTGTAAAGCGCTTGACTCATTCTGACACCGTCTCCCTCCCCCACCCTGATCCAAGGAAAACTTGTCTTCCACGAAACTGGTCCCTGGTACCAGGAAGATTGGGGTCCCCGGCCTCGATGATGTGGAGGCACCCTCCAGCTCTGACAAGAGTCTTTCTGTTCCCGAGGGCTTAGCCTCACACAGCTCCTTTATCAGCTTCAGTTTTCTTGTCCATAAGATGTCCACAGATTCCGTAAGCGCAACAACCAGAGCTGTCTCTTTACCACCACACACCCAGTCCTGGCACACAGTAAGCACTCAATAAGTGCATTGCGTGAGTGGAGAGCTCATGGGTTACAGTGAGGATCTCCGAGACCGTGGTAACCACCACTCTGGCGTCTTTATTGGTTTCACCCACTGAGCTGACAAACACTGTGCCCCAGGGGGGTTCCTCGGGAGTTTCTGGTGACCCTTTGCTCCTCCCGGGGTGGATGGAGGTGTCACTTCCCATCGCTGCTCCAGGCAGGGGGCCTTGGACGAGGCCAGGCCGTGCTGAGAGTGAGCTGGGCTGGAAATGGGTGCACTGGAGGCTCCCTCCAGGTTGTACCCCCTCCGCAAGTTCCTCTCCACCATGTAGCGTGAGAGTGTCAATTAGAACAGATGAACTTGCCGTTCAGTTGGACCCTAATAGTGCACCTTTGCAAAGCACTTGGCAGTTAACAGAGCTCTCTCTTCCCCTCCGTCTTCAGCCCGACCCCTCCAGCTCTCTCGGGCTGCAGGCTGGGCTGGGCAGCTGTGACCGAGGCGGACAACTTGCTCCAGGTCACAGGGCTGACTGGCAGGGGTTGATCCGGTGCCCTGCCGCTCTCGGGTTCAAAGTATTCTCGGGCTAAAAGGGTGTGCCGCTGAGTGGAGGGTGGGGCTGGGCGAAGAAGTGGGTCCCTGTCCGCCCAGCAGAACCCACGTCTCCTTTAGGAGGTAGACAACTTGCTGACCTGCAAGCGGAGGGCCATAGAGCATGTGCTACAGGTGGAGGCCTCCAGGAAGCCCGCGCAGGCGGTCAGCCCGGAAGAGATGCTGCAGGGGTGAGTGGCGGGTGGGACCAGTGGGAGTCGGAGACCTGGGGAAGCTATGGACCACCGAGGGGGGAAGTCTCGGGCCTGGAGGAAGCTCTGTCTCCTAGTCCCAAATCTGCAGCACACCTGTTTCTCTGTGTGCTCACCTGGCGCTCCTTAGCCACCCCGGCTGGGACTTTGTCTGCCCTCACTCACCCCACCCTGTAGCTGTGCCCTTCGCCCCACCCCTCCACAAGCTCTCTGCCACTCCCGGTACCCACACACACACAGACACACACACTCACACAACACTGACACAAACATCCCCATTGGTACAGGCGCATGTCCTTGGCGGGTGGCCTTTCCCCCCCTTCCTCTTCTTTTGCTTGGCCCCCCACCCCCGCCCCAGGCATCCAGTGTCCCCTCTTCCCCAGGTTCCTGAAAAACAACAGCCACGTGGGCGAGGCGTGCGGGAAGCATCTCCTGCAGAGAGGAACCACACAGGGAGCCACGGGTAAGGAGCTCGCTGTCCAAGGCCTTTGCTTATGGGCATTGTCCTTTCTGAGGAATGACAGTGGCTAAGCTTTACCGCTGCTTGCTCTGGACCAGGCGTGATCCTAAGCGCTTCGCAAAAGTACCTCCTTTAATGCTCCTACTGACTTAAGCATGCTAAGTTGCTTCAGTCATGTCTGATTCTTTGCGACCCCGTGGACTGTAGCCCACCAGGCTCTATGGAGTTCTCCAGGCAAGAATATTGGAGTGGGTTGCCATGCCACTGCCCTATACTCATCCCATTTAAAGCAGGAGAAATGGAGACTCAGATGGGCCAAGCATGTGCTAGGTCAGACGGCTGCCGCACATCCCAGAAAGTCACATCCTATGGGGAACTTAGTCCGGGGTCTGGGGGCTCATTGTCGAGGCACAACGCTGCCCTGCTCTGCCAACCCGGTGTGCTGGGCATCCAGTGTCCAAGGCGAGGCTTAGAGGACCCCCACGGGGCAGGCGACTTTGAAGATGTTTTTCAGAATGGAGAAGTTGAGTTGGTGGCACCTTGGTTTCAGGGCAGCATCAGGCATGTGTTTTCTGCATGTTATTTCCCAATATATTCAATCAGGAAATCTCCACCCAGAGTCCGCTCTGTGCCCAGCCCCGAGGGTGGTGAGCCAGAGCCGATACCTGGCTGGCACGACCCCAGGGGACGCCATCCACAAGTGCCCTTGCTGGCAATGACTCCCCGAGGAGCTCAGAGAGCGTGGGCAAGCTCTTCTGGACTCCTAGACCTTCCCAGGTGACTTCAGTTTATGAAGAACCAAATGAGGCCAGAGTCCAAAGTCCAAGTGCGCTCCGGGAGCTGAAGGAGTTGTGAAATTACCCCCGCTGCTAGGGGTGGGGCCTTGGGAAGTGATGGGGACCTTGATTGGAGACAGTAGGGCAGCCCCCAGTGGCCATCATGTGGGGACTCAGGTGGCCAGAACTTCTAGTTGTTCAAGAGAAGCCAAAGTTCGGCTGCGCTGTCTTTTTTTTTTTTTTTTTTTCTTTTCTTTTTGGCCACATGGTGGGGTATGTGGGGCCTTAGCTCGCCAACCAGGAATAGAACCTGGGGCCCTGCAGTGGAAGCGCGGTGCCTTAACCACCGGACCACCGGGGAAGTGCCTGCTCTGCTGTAGTTTTTCTCAGAAGTTGCCAAACCACCATTAGGTCAAGGGGAATATCCCTGAGTGGGTTGGTGACCTGTTCTTGTCTTAGTTACCATATCTGCCCCCGCTGCAACTCCATCATGGAGAAGGGAGGTGGAGTACAGAGGCCTATGGGCTCCGGCTCCCCTGATGGCAGACTGGAGGGGCCCCAAGGCAGAAGTGGGCTAATCTGGAATAAGACGGGGTGCCTGGCGAGGCTGGAGAAGCCGATTAGGGCAGCCCGGGGTCACGTGAGACGGTGAGCAGACGCTGAGCCAGGTGTCAAGGGGGTGGGAGCAGAGGAGAGAGGCGTCCTGGGCAGTGGGCAGGCGGCTGGATGGCTGTGTCAGGACAAGCCCCTCTGTGGCAGTGTGGCCCTTTGAGGCCTGGGGTTAACCTACAAGCAGACCAAGCAGCCTCCCAGACCCAACCAGACAGGGTGACCCCAGGGAGCTGGTGTTCCAGGCTTCTCCTGAGTCCTGACCCCCTGACAGCCCTCCACTGCATTCTGGAGCAGGTCACACCCCCATCATCCAACCCAACCCCCTAGGATGTGTGTTTCTTTCCTAGGGCTGCCTATACAAAGCCGCACAGATGGGGCAGTCCACACAGCAGATATTTATTCTCACAGTTTGAGGCCAGAAGCCAAGATCAGAGTGTTGGCAGGGCTGTGGCGGGCCATCTGAGCCTCCCCCAGCTTCTGGTGGCCTCAGGCGCTCTGTGGCCCATGTGTGGCCCTGTCGTTCTCCCCAAGTCTTCCCAGAGTCTGAGATGAGAGCACTCTAGGGAAAAAAAACATCAAGTAAGGGAGGCCAGAGTTGGGGCCGAGCTTGTCCTTTGCTGTCTTCAATAGGAGGCCCTGGGTTGACCTCGTGGAGAAGGTGACCTCTGAACCCAGCGATGCAGGGAAACCTCCAGGAAAGGCTTGAGGCAGGAGCTTGATTGGGCTTCTGGGAAAAGCAGGAGGCAGCAAGCAGGGCGAGGAGGGAGGTCAACTCCGATTTTATCGGCTTCTTATCCGCGTTCCTGTCATAGTCGTGGCCCAGGCTGTCTAGAAGCAAGCTCAGTTGTTGGCGTGAGGTGGGGAGAGCCCTGCTCCGGGTGGTTTCGTGACCATGGACAGTCCCGTGTCAGCACCCGGCCACTGCGGTGCTGACTTGGTCACTAGCTGGGCTGCCCTGGGGCTGCAAGCGTGATTTCTTTTGGCTTGTACACTTGAAACACAAATATTGGACACGAGGGGAATTTTGAACAGGTCGCTTGTGTTTAGAATAGAAAGGTTGTGTGTGAAAATGCAGAGTTCCAGTTTCTTTTTGTTCATTTGTTTGGCTGTGCCGGTCTTAGTTATGGCATGCAGGATGTTTAGTTGTGGCCTGCGAAGTCTTAGCTGTGGAGTGTGGGATGTAGTTTCTCAACTGAGGATCGAACCTGGGCCCCCCGGGGTTGGGAGCACAGAGTCTTAGCCGCTGGACCATCAGGGAGGTTTTCTTTTGAAAAACGCAAAGAGCTGGTGACACCCACCCCACAGGCAATAGCAGCTGGACGGAGACCCCACCATGTGCTGGTGGGTGCAGCACCCACTCTGCCCAGCTCCTGTGGGTGTCTGCGTCCGTGAGCTTGGCAGGTCCCCGCAGAGAAGGGGAGTGGTGTGCCACCTTCCCAACACCTCGCACAAGCTCTCCAAAGGCAGAGATTTCTATGGGCTTTACCCCATAGGCATGCTGCTGCTGCTGCTAAGTCGCTTCAGTCGTGTCCGACTCTGTGCGACCCCATAGACGGCAACCCACCAGGCTCCCCCTCCCTGGGATTCTCCAGGCAAGAACACTGGAGTGAGTTGCCATTTCCTTCTCCAGTGCATACAGGCATGCTAAGTCGCTTCAGTCATGTCTGACTCTGTGCGCCCCCAGGGACAGCAGCCCACCAGGCTCTTCTGTCCACGGAATTCTCTAGACAAGAATACTGGAGTGGGTTGCCATTTCCTTCTCCCAACTCAGCCTCTAGTCCCTCTCTTTTCCCCAAAGGACCAAGGTGGGGTTGAAAGTTCCAAGCTCCTAATCATGGCCTGATCTTCCTGGTGACCAGCCCCCACCCTAAAGCCATCCAAGAACCACTCAGGATCACCCCATTTGAACAAAAGACACTCCTATTGCCCAGGAAATCCCAAGGGATTTAGGAGTTCTCTGTCAGAGACCAAGTGTTAGGACAAAAGATGACACTTTAGGAAGGGACAGTTTTGGGGAGCGCTGGCCAGGAGCCAAAGAGCAGGACTCAAAAATACGTTGCATCATATCACCACGGCACAATCGGCTGTTCCAAGAAAGGGGGGAGTCTAGGGTTCTCATAACATCTGCCTTCAAAACTGTTTTCTTATAAAATGCATATTTCATGCAACTTTCCAGGGATTTCTAAACCCTTGGAGGAGGCGTCCCTCACAAGTCAGGGGCTGGGCCAGCCTGAGGGGTCCCAGCCGCCAGGCTGACCTCAACCTCAACCCTCCCTGGTTCCTTCCCAGTAAAACAGATGCTGGCGTCTGCCTCTGTGTGGTTGTTGAGGGAATTAAATGAGGTGAATTGGCACAAAGCCCTGCTCATGGCTGCTGGCACGCGGTGACTGTGGGATTGGAATCTCACTGAGAAAACACCACGCGCCAGTCTCTTTCACGACCAGGAGCACCAGGGCCACTTGCTTTTGGACCTGGAGCTTGGACTTCTTATTTAAGTGACATCTGCTGTGGCCCACCGGTCTGAGAAACACGGTTCCTGCCCTCACAAAGGTCACTGTCACAGGAGAGGCAGGCAGGAAAGCAGACAGGGGCGGGAGTGCCCAGGTGGGGCGGGGGTCAGCTGGAGGCGAGGCTTGGAAGAGACGGAAGACGACCTCAGGGCGGGGCAGGGCCTCAGGGCAGAGAAAACAGCACTGTGGGGTCCTCAACACCTTGGGGGTCACCCCACCCCCAAGATAAACCCCCCCTTTTAAGTCTTTTCACATCCTCTGAGCAGCAGAAGCTCAGGCTTGGAGGAGGGAGGAGGGCAGTGAGCCTGGAGGCCAGGAGACGCAGGGTCAGCTCCAGCCCTGCACGTGCAGCGGAGCCGGTCATCTGTGCAGGGAGGTCGTGGTCAGAGCTGAAGGCGGCCCAGCGGCCTCGGCCGTGGTTGCATCAGGCAGCAGTGATCTAGTAGTGCAGTGACCAGAGCGTCTTCGGATTACATGCTCCTTCCAAGCATTTTGAGTCACGAATGCCTAAGAACCCCCACCAACAATTGGCTATAGGACTGCCCTGGTGGGCCAGTGGTTACGAATCCGCCTGCCAATCAGGAGACACGGGTTCCATCCCTGATCCTGGTAGACTCCACTTGGCGAGGGGCAGCTGAGCCCATGAGCCTGCGCTCCTCATCAAGAGAAGCCACGGCAGTGAGATGCCCACACCACTGCAAAGAGCAGGCCCCGCAACCAGAGAAAGTCAAGTGCAGCCACGAAGACTCAGCGCAGGCAAGAATACTTTAAAAAATCAGCTGTGGACAAAAAAGAGACCAGATAATCCCCTTGTCCTCGTGGAAGCTGTGACCTAGCAGAGGAAAGAAGCACAGGCGGTAGATGACAGAAGGCATTAGAAATTTCTGGGGACAACAGAGAGAAAGAAGTCATCTGCGGTCATCTGTGCAGGTTGGGCGTGAAGGAAGGTCCCGGAGGCCTGGCTGGGAGTGTGGTGTTTGCGCAAAGGCAGGTGCGAAGGAAGGAGCAGCCTTGCTTCTCTCAGGCAGCACGTCTGCAGGGTGACCGCGTCACTGCATTCTCTCCCCTACTCAGGCCCTGCACCACTCAGATCAGGCTGCCTCCAGGCTCTGAGATTCTGTACCCTCCCTGACACCCTGCAGCCTTTTCTCTCTTTTTTTTTTTTAAGTACGAAAGAATACAGGAAAAACTGTTGGTTTTATTGGTATTAGAGGGTAGTTTTAATATAAGCTAAATACAAATGATTGTTAGATATTCAGTCACTTTTCTTGCCAAGCAATATGCCAAGATCAACCTTGAAGCATTTATACAAATGAAAATGTTTTCATTTTTAGAGTCCTCAATTAACTCTAAGGACTCTGTATACAAATTCGAAAACTTGAACTTATCAATGATTCATCAAAATGTTGCCCTACTAATAACTGAGTGGTAAAAAAAAAAAAAAAAATTCTGATTTTTAAATTAAATAGCTCCAGGTGAAGCCATGTAATTTCCCACATCTGTTATCTTTGTATTCTGCACAAGAGTTCCAAGGCAAAGATTACTTCTAGTTTTATGCCCTACCAGAGTGGATGACCCGTGTGGCTGGCTCATCACGGCCTCTTAGCCTTCTTTCCTGAGAGATCCTTCACTCCTTTAGGGGGAGGCATAGGAGTTGGTTTCCATGGAATTGGGTTATAAAAGGCTGGTTCTGGATAAGAATCCCCACTGTAAAAAATGGGTTCTTTTTCTGAACCCATCCTTCGTGCTTTTCTTCAGCAATTGTCTTTCTCTTTTCACGTTCTTCCACTTCTTTCTTTCTTTCTTTTCAGCTGTTGATTTAATTCCTACTGGTCTTGGAGAGTCTCCTAGGCTGGCATGAGGTGGCTGTGACTTACCCTGGGGACATGGGCACTGGTGACGGCAGTGTTCGGCTATATGAGCTGATGGCGGCTGCCATCCTGACTCCTGCCGCCCTTTCTTGAGGGGACATTGCCCAGGCGGGAATTGCTGGGCCGTATGTCACGGTGCTGTGCTGTGCCTAGTCGCTCAGTCGTGTCAGACTCTGCGACCCTATGGACTGTAGCCCACCAGGCTCCTCCGTCCATGGGACTCTCCAGGCAAGAATACTGGAGTGGGTTGCCATTTCCTTCTCCGGGGGATCTTCCTCACCCAGGGATCGAACCCGGGACTTATGCATTGCAGACAGATTCTTTGCCATCTGAGCCACACAGGATAGGTGGCCCCTGTAGGGACTGTGGCAGAGAACCCAGATGGGCCTGGGACCACCCAGACCTCCCCCTGACACACAACCTTTCTTTTTTGGCTCAGTTTCTCTCCAACAAGTGATGACGTTCCTCTTAGCTTTTTGGTGCTTCCTGGTACATAAAGATCCCAGTGAACATTTCGGGGTTCCCAGAGATGAGATTGTGATGCCAGGTGGGTAGCTGTTTCCACCACCACCGTCACTCTGCTCCCTCCAGGATAGCTTGGAGGTACCTGCCTGGGCCACTCTAGTCCGTGGCAGGACAGCTACAGGCAAGTTCTGCTCTGAGGAAGCCCGAGAGGATACTCAGGGTGGTCCCTGCGGGCCCAGACTGAAGTGATGAGCCCTGGCTGGAAGGACCCAGGGTCCCTGGAGAACTGAGCTGTGTCTCCACCCCCCTCCACTTGCGACCAGCGGTGCTGAGTTCACGTCTTTCTGCTTCCTCCCAGGTGTGTGGCTGAACAGAGATCAGAGGATCACTTGGGTGAGTGCTGCTGTCTTCCCGACCCTTCACAGTGCCTGTCCACCTCTTTCCTTTTTTATGGTAGTAAGAGATATATTGTATAGCATGATAAACAACCATTTTCAAACCATTCGTGGCATTAAATGCATTCACGATGTTGTACAGTTGTCACCAACCCAAAATTGTTCATCATCCCCAATGAAACCCCTGCACCCGCTAAACACCACCTCCCCCGTCCTCCTCCCCCAGCCCCTGGAAACTGCCAGACTGTTTTCTGTCTCTCCCAGTTGACTCCTCCAGGCACCTCATATAAGTGGGATCACACAATGTGTGACTTTTTGTGTCCGGCTTCTTTCACGTAGATAAATGTTTTCAAAGTTCCCTCATGTTATAGCATGTGTCGGAATTTCATTCCTTTTGTGTCTGAGTAACTTGGACGTGGGCCTCCCTGGTGGCTCAGAAGAATCCCCCTGCCAGTGCGGGAGACACGGATTCGATCCCTGGGTCAGGAAGATCCCCTGGAGAAGGGAATGGCATTTTTGCTTGGGAAATGCCAGTGGACAGGGGATCTTGGTGGGCTACAGTCCATGGGATCTTTGCCTGAGAAAGATTTTTTTTTTTGCTTGGGAAGTCCTGTGGGCAGAGGAGTTTGGTGGGCTACAGTCCATGGGATTGAAAAAAGTCACCACCACTTAGCAGCTAAACAACAACAAATATGGATATACCATTCATCCGTGAAGGCAAGGCCTGCTGTCGGCCGTGTTGTGGACAGGCTTGCAGTTCCATCTCTTTCCTTACGAGTGTCTGGAAGAAAGACACTCTACACAGACAAACACAGACATTCTACAAAGACAGACTTTTGTTCTAGGGCTTTTTTTTTTCATTGTTTAGGCGTTTACGTGTTGTTTAGTTGCTTAGTCGTGTCTGCTGCTTTGGGACCCCAAGGACTGTAGCCCACCAGGCTCCTCTGTGCATGGGATATTCCAGGCAAGAATACTGGAGTGGGTTGCCAAATGGTTACAAATGCTTAGATGGATTTGGAATGACTGGAAGGGCAATAGGAGTTCCAGGGCAAGGCAGCCGACAGCTGGGGGAGGGCGTGGTCAGAAGTCCCTTAGAGCAGGTGGGCCGTGCCGGGCCCCAGGAGTGGGATGGAGAAGGGAAGGACGCTCAGGTAATTGTGACCATACAGGTGAGGCCTTGGAGTCGGTTCTGGGCATCTGAGGGGCATTCCTGCTGGAGGGTGTGAAGACTGAAAGAGGAGAGAGGGGGACTGGTTAACAAAAGGCCTTAGAGGACTTCGCGGGCGGTGCAGTGGTTATGAATCTACACTTGAGGGCTCAGCTTTGATGCCTCGCTGGGGAAGTTCTGCATGCTGCAGGGTGTGGCCAAAAAACAAGCCAACTAAAGGCCTCAGAAAGTGGCAGGCAGCCTGGAGGCAGCCTGGTGTGTGACAGGAGTACTCTAGAAACTCAGTCATCTCTGCCACAGAGAGGCTGTGTGACCTTGGGCAAGGCACTTACCCTCTCTGAGCCTCGGCTGTCTTGTGTGCAGAAAAAAAAGGCATTCGTTCGTTTATTCATTCGCGCAGCCAGTTGGTGAGCCGCCAGGAGGTGCCAGCCCCTGTGCATGCCTTCCTGGGGGGTGGCTGTGAAGACTAGCCAAGGTCACGTCCTGAGAGACCAGGCACCGTGCTGTCACTTCGGCGCTCACAGACGAGGCTCTTTCTGCGACCGTGTAAGAGGGTTAAATGCTCTACACTGTGAGATGCTAGCATTAGAGGAGGGAAATTCTGGCCCCATGGAGCCTGCTGAGAGCTGTCGCCCAGGCCCAGGCGTGGACCCGAGGCCTGAACCAGGGCATCAGCCAAGGGGATGGGAATGTTCGGAGTTTTGTTTTTGATCCAGCTGGAATTTGTTCTCAAGCAAGGAAGGGTTGTTTGTTTGTTTAGTTGCTCAGTTGAGTCCAACTCTTCATGATCTCATGGACTGTAGCCCGCCAGGCTCCTCTGTCCTTGGGATTTCCCAGGCAAGAATACCAGAGTGGGTTGCTCTTTCCTCCTCCAGAGGATCTTCCCAACCCAGGGATCGAACCCAGGTCTCCTGCATTGGCAGGTGGGTTCTTTACTGCTGAGACACTGGGGAAGCCCATGGAGGGGTAGGGATCCATTTTCATTTTCCCCAGAGGAACACCAGTGGGTCCACCACCAGTTATCCAGGGCTGTCCCTACCACGGGGCTCACTCTCTGTGTCTTGTCTTCTGGGTGCCCATTCTTGGTGGGGGAGGCGGAGCTTACGGCTCAATCCCAATCAGCAGGGTCCTGGAGGCCCTGATGGAGAGATCTTCCTCCAGGGAGAGTCTCCTGGCTGGCCCCCCAGGCCTGAGTCAGGCTGCTGTCCCAGCTGTCCGCTTCCGAGAGCACAGTTTGGGGTTTTTAAGTTTCTGTAGTAGAGCTACTCCTGCCAGTTTATTAACTTTTAGACTATTTATTTACTTTTTTATTTACTTGGCTGCGTGAGTTCTTAGCTGTGGCACGAGCAGTCCTCACTGTGTCTTGGGGGCTCAGTCATCCGGGTGCGTGGGCCGAGTTGCTCTGCTTAGAGTCTTAGTTCCCCACCCAGGGTCACACCAGCATCACCTGCATTGCAAGGCGGATTCTTAACCGCTGGACCACAGGGAAGTCGTATTGTTTGTTTTTGAGGGTGTTTGGAAATGCCCTCCCAGCCTCGGGGACTGTGCCCACAGCTGCTCTGCAGGGGCAGCCATGTGGTCATCACAGGGCCCAAGGGAGAGGGCCACTCACAGATGGGAAGACTCCCCTTGGGGCAGAAATTAAATCACCAAAGAGACAAATTCTAGGATGGGCCTGTCCCTTTTTATGTCCCATCGATCTCTTTGTCCACATCAAGTCACGCGTTCTAATTCCCGTTTCTTTCTAATACGTTTTGATAGCAGATCTAGTCCACTCCCCTTGTTCTTTCACACATTTTCTTGCTTTTTCTTGCATATTCTCACTTCTGAGTGAAGTTTAGAATCATTGATTTCTGTTAAAAATTATATTGGGATGAATTTGTAGAATACTTTGGGAATTTAATTATGAAAGTTATGAATGGGGCTCTCCCAACTTATAATAAAGGCACCACCTCAGTTCAGTGAGGGGCAGGCAGTGGGTTATCTAGATGGAAAAGTATGACCCCAGGTCCCTGCCTCACACAATATACAAAAAATTAATTCACCGTGGATCATAGATCAAATATGAAGGGTGAAACAGTAATGTTCTAGAAGAAAAATTAGGGAATGGCTTCATGACCTTGAGGTAGACAAATATGTTTTAAGTAGACAAATACACACACACACACCATGAATCAATGAAAATGTTGATAGATACAGCTTTATTAAAATTTAGAATTTCTATTCATCAAAATAGAATAGTAAAAAAAAAAAAAAAAAAGAGGAACTTCCCTGGTGGCTAAGACTTTGTTCCACCAATGCAGGGGCCCTGGGTTTGATGCCTGGTCAGGGAACTAGATCCCACACGCTGCAACTAACACCCAATGCAGTCAAATAAATAAATATGAATAAATATTTTTTAAAAAACCAGAATATTAATGAAAAAGGGGACTTCCCTTGTGGTCCAGTGGCTAAGACTCTGCGCCCCCAATGCAGGGGGCCCAGGTTCGATCCCTGGTCAGGGAACTACAGCCCACATGCCACAACTAAGACACGACAGAGCCGAATAAATAAATAAATAGACAGGCTTGCGGAAGCACTCATATCTGGAATATGTAAGGAACTTCTACAAATCAATAAGATTAGAGGCTGACAACCTCATTTTTAAAAACTGGCGTAAGATTTGAACAGGCCCTTTCTGAAAGAGGCCATCCTGGTGGCCGATGAGCACATGAACGGTGCTGGGTGCCATTAGTTATTAGGGCAGCGCAAAAAGAACCCAAGCAAGAGACCTTCACACCCGCTCCAGAGCAGCTAAAACCGAAGTCATGACAGTAAGTACCAAGTCTCGGTGGGGATGTGGAGAATCCAGAGCTGTCCCACACTGCGGGAGGAAGTGTAAGTTGATACGGCCATTTTGGAAAACTGGCAGTAACTACTGAAGGAAAATAAATGCAAATTCTGTGCCCAGCAATCTCAATCCTAGATACACACCCGCCAACGCTGTGTGCTCCAGAAGACACGGCAGCTTGATTCATAATAGCCCCAAAGTGGAGATCACGCAAATGTCTGTCAAGGATAGAATGCATAACTGCCACGCATTCATACAGGAGTGTGAAAAACACACATACAGGCCAAAAGAAGCCCGAACCCAGGAAGAGCACCACGACTCCACGTGTATGAAGTTCAAACAGCAGCAAAACCGTTCTAGGGAGCTAGAGGTCAGGACAGGTGGTGTCCTTGGAGAAGACCCCCAGAGGGAGCAGGCTGGTTGCTGAGCAGGTCCAACCTCCACCGGGGTCATGGTTACATCCTTCCGTGACACATGTACCCATGTGTCAGAAGCCATGATGAGGTAACACTCAGGTCTGTGCACTTCATTATAAGTTACACTTGAATTTATTGTTGTTGAGTTGCTAAGTCGTCTGACTCTTTTGCAGCCCCATGGACTGCCCATCAGGCTCCTCTGTCCATGGGATTTTTCAGGCAAGAATACTGGAGTGGGTTGCCGTTTCCTTCTCCAGGGGATCTTTCCAACCCAGGGATGGAACCCACATCTCCTGCCTTGGCAGATGGATTCTTCACCGCTGAGCCACCTGGGAAGCCGGTCAGCTGCTGACTGAGACACAGTTGCTTTGCCGTTCTGATCCTCCGGGGAGGCAATAACATGTGGCATGTCTGGGTCCTCAGTAAATCTTCATCCAGCAGGCCTGTGGTTGACAGGGGGACCTCTGTTTCCGGACATTGCAGCCTGAGGAGGAGATAGCTGGGAGGGGTCAGAGCAGAACCAGGATGCGTTTTCTTGGCTGGCCAGATAGCTGTGCGTGCGTGCGTGCAGCTTCCTCGAGATGCTGCAGGGGAACCGGACACTAACAATCAGTCCATGTTGGGGCGCTCTTGAATTAACCCACTCGGCACACACTCACTGAACCCCGTGCCTGTCACACGCGTGCTGAGAGCTGTGGACACAGAAAATCCCCAGCGCCTGCCCTCAGTGGGCTCTCGGCCCAGAGCAGCGCAGTCCAATAGAAGTATGACGTGCGCTCATGTTAAAGTCACACCTTCTTGTGGCCATAGAAAAAGAGTGAAAAGAAACAGGTGAAGTCAACTTTCATAATACCTTCTAACTCAGTGTATCCAAGATGTTGTCACTTCAGCATGGAATCAACATAAAAAAAAGTCGAGATATTTGACATTATTTTTTCATACTAAGTCTTTAAAATCTAGTGAGACGGCATGTCTCAGGCTGGACGAGCCCCAAGCCAAGCCCTCAGTAGCCATGTATGGTTACCGTGTCACGCCTCAGTCCTAAAACCTCGGTGTGAAGTGGCCCGGGGTCACTTCTCTGCATGTCGTTGCGTGGCCACACCTGGCAGAGGGGGGCCTGGACATGTCGTCTGCCTGGGCAGCCGTGAGCCCAGGAGGAGGAGTAACGATTACAGGGACAAGAGTCTCCAGTCTGAGTGAGGTGAAGCCTCTCTTGAGGTGGTGATGTGGCTAGGCAGCAGGCTTGGTCCTGGTTGGGTGCCCGAGGTGGGTGTCCGCTGCTCCCAAGAGAGCTGGGTTTCCACCCACAGCAGCGCCTGGGGCCTCGTGGCAAGAATTCACTGGGGTTTTTTGTCTCCGCAGCCGGAGCACTGCTTTGATTTCGTCAGCAGGGAGCTGTTCGTGCACTACATCAAAAATCTGCAGGCCCACGTCCTGCTCATCAAGTAAGTTGGAACCAAGCACCCCAGACAGACCCGAGTTTCAGGAATGCCCAGGTCTCCTGGTATGAGACCACTCTGCCATCTTTCCTGGGCAGCCCCCGACTGGTCGCTGGTGTGTGGAAAGCAGGTGAGGGGAGGGGGATGGGGAGAGGGCGCTGAGGGTGGGCAGGGATGGCACCACATCTTTCCACGGGTGTCTGTGTCTGGAGGGCGGGGAACACTCAGGTGTAGAGGGACCAGCAGTCAGTACCGCCTGGCCCCGTCCTCCAGCCATGCCAGGCCCCGCGCATCCCCAGGCCAGCCCTGGGCCTCCATCTGCTGTCCCCCTCCGCCATCCTCAGCCGCCTCTGGGCCCCACAGCCCATTGAACATCCTTCGGGGGGGCTCAGGTGCCACCCTGCTCCACTGCATTCAGCCTGGACATGGGACCTGGCAGGAACTGTGACTTCCAGGGACACGTCTGCCGAGCACAGGGGTTCAGAAGGCAGGGACTCATGGGGGGCAAATCCCAACCCCAGGGAGGGATGCTGCACACCCTCTGGGACATCTAGACTTTACAGGTGAGATAACAGGCGCTGCTGAGGGTGTGGAGGAGCTAGAAACTAGAACCCTGCCAGGGTGCTGTGCAACTGTAAAACGGTGCAGCCACTTTGGGAAGGTCTGGCAATTTTTCAAGCCCTAAAATCACTGTGTGACCCAGCAGTTCCACTCCTCGGTGTAATCCCAGCATCTGTCCACATCACAGTGAGTGCTGGTGGCTCACAGCGGTGTCCTTCAGAACAGAATGAACTGAGTGTGGGAGGCAACTCCGATGTCCGTCAGCTCACCAACAAGCAGATAGGCTCCATCCACACGATGAGATGGAATGACGCGGTCACACTACAACAGGCAGGAACCTTGAAAACAGACTCGTTGAAAGAAGCCAGTCGGGAAAGCCCGTGTACTGTGTGATTGCATTCACTTGCAAGTCCACATCCATCATGTGCTCAGTCGTGTCCAACTCTGCGACCCCATGGACTGTAGCCCTCCAGGCTCCCGTCCATGGGGTTTCCCAGGCGAGAATACTGGAGTGGGCTGCTGTTTCCTCTTCCAGGGGATCTTCCCGACGCAGGAACTGGACCTCCTGCATTGTAGGATCCCCTGTGGCTCAGCTGAGGTGATAAATAGGATCTAAAATTGACTGTAGTGATGGTTGCTCACCTCTGAATGTACCAAAATCCATGGAACTGTACATTTTAAATGGGTGGAGTTAACTCAATAAAGCTGTTCAAAAAAGCACACTCAGAAGCCTGTTCAGATCCTGGCTCCACCATTCAGTGGCTGTAACCCTGGGAAGATCCCGAGATGAAACCTGTGCAGGCCTTGCTGAGCTGTGAGGGCCAGTGGGGACTGAATGACTCAGCCCTGAACTAAACCTGGGCTTGAAGGGCCCAGCGGTGGGAAGGTTAGAGGGATTCTCAGGCTTGGGACGGTTTCAGAGCCTAGAGCCCAGGGCAGAGGCAGGGCATGCAGGGAGTGGTCCCAGGTGAACCTTCCTTCTCATCTTACAGAGCAACCGAAGGATATTATGCCCTAAGAAGAGAGAACGACGGCAACAGGGAGCCCATGATGTTCGTGAGCAGCTCACTTAAGTCTGTCCTGAAAGAGGTGTGTGCCCAGGGTTCAGGGCAGCTGGGGTCAGCAGGGGCTGCCAGGCTGCCCTGAGCTCCACCTGTCCATCTCTTTTCTTGCGCTGGGACCCCTGCTCTGGGCCCAGGTCTAACAGGTAACCCCAGGAGCTACCAGGCCTCATGTTCCACTGTGGTCCCTGGAATACATATAAATCAGCACAGAAAGCAGGCTTTTCATTGGCAATCTCCTGGTTTTATTGTCCTCCTGTACTCCTGGGCCATGCCCAACTGAATGGTTCTACAATTTCCTGGGGTCTCAAATGGGAACAGATAACCAGGCCCACCAGTGGGTGCCAGGCTCCAAGTTGGAGGGCTGGCACGTGCGCTGTGACTTTGATGTTTGCCTGGGCCCCTGGGAGCACCTGGCATTTTGGGAGCATCACCTAGTACAGACAGCCGACCCTGGGGCCTGAGCAGACAGCTGGGCATCATCACAACGGGGACGCCCCTGTGTGCCGGGCAATGTTCAGTCCTTCCTGCTCTGTGGGCCTTTCTCCCAGGCAAGATGGAAAAGCTGCTTGTTCCTTCTTCAAGTGAATATTATCTGATGACCAGACCCAGGAGCAGCCCCTGGACTCTCAAGCTCTACCACCTCAGCTCAGAATGGCCTAAAACCCGAGGGCTGGGCACTTCCCTCCCAGGAAGGCCTTTCCCACTGGCTCTGAGCCAGGCCCGTCTGCCCCCTCCCTGACTGACTAGGGCCTGCAGAGCTGTGGACACGTGGAACTGCTGGGAGGCGGCCTTCCACTGGGTCACCTCATCCCATGTTCCCTTCCCTCCCCAGAGGTTCCAGTACGTGGAAGTCCCAGGCAATCACTACATCCACATGAACCAACCCCAGCAGGTGGCTGGTATCATCAGCTCCTTTTTACAGAACAAGGAAGGAACCCCAGCCCCCCTGTAGCCCTGGGCCTGGGGCTACAGCTGCCTGCTTCAGCACCAGACTCCCAGCTCCCAAGCCCAGACCAGCATGCTGGGGACAGGCCCCTGGTCCCGAAGACCAGCACAGCCAGAAGCGAGTGCTAAGGCAGAGCTGGGGGTGGGGGCGTGGAGGGGTGTTAAGATTCTGACTTCAACATCTGTGACTTCTGGGGGGTGGGATGGTGTCTGTTTTATGACTAGGCAGAGGGTATGTGTGAGGCCTGAGATAGGCCCAGCTGGCTTTTATAGTCCTTTCTTGCCACCCAGCTGCATGAAAAATAAAATGTTCTTGTATTCTGCTTGTGAGGCCGTCTCACTGCCCACAGGGGCTTCTCTATCAGGAGGAAGGGGTGAACACAGCAGTCAGTCAGCCCTGAAAGGAGAGTCCGGAGCCAGACGGGGACGGGACCCAGGACAAGGAAGGAGCCAGCTCTGGGCCAGGGGCTTCCGGAGGCCAAGTCCTCGCTCCGGGGCCTAGGACGGCCGAAGCACACAGGAACCGATGGGTGACTCTGTACTTCACCCCATCCCGTGGGCTCAGGTCTCCGGGGTTTCACACAGCGGCCCCTTGGCCTGGGCACAGCCGTTGAGACGGGTGTTCCAGGACCCCGGGTCCTTGCTGGCTGTACACTGCCACCCAGTCACCACCCTGCTCCTCGGGGCCCGTGGGGGTGGGCGAGGCTCAGTAGGGTCGGAACTTGCGCTGGGCCCGCATCAGCTCGATTCTCTGCTTGTCCTCCTCGAACTTCTTGCGCAGCTGCGCGATATCTGGGGCGAGGGGGCAGGAGGGGAAACGGGGCCGGGGTCAGATGGCAGGCCGGGCGGGAGCTATGCCCCGTGGCCCCACTCGAGAGGACGGCAGCACCTCCCGTCAGCCACCAGTGCCCCGGTTGGTTGGCGCTCAGCACGGCCTCCCCCATTGCCTCTGTGCTAGGAAACGGTGCAGATGCTGCCAGGAAATGGAACTGGGCCACAACCCAGTCAGAGGATGCAGGCTGAAGTGGAGATGACATGCCTGAGGTTTCAGACAGAAACTTTACCAGGTCAATGGGACTTCCCTGGTGGCCCAAGGATTAAGACTCCACCTTGCAATGCTGGGGACTCAGATGCCACACGCAGCGGAGCCACTCAGCCCTCATGCCACAACTACCTGAGCCCAGGCACCTCAACTAGAGAGGGACCCACCCATCATGGTTAAGAGCCTGCTCACTACAATTAAGACCCAACAAAGCCAAAAAAAAAACACACTACCTCTGTTATCCCCTCCACCTCCAACACACACCCCGAGGTGAAGGAAGAAGGCTTTGGGGTTGCTGGGAGATCCCCGGGACCCCTCTCCCAGCTTAACAGACCAGGGAGCTCCACGCAGCTGGGGCTGGCAGAGCGGCCACAAGACCGCGGCCCGAGCACCCCGGCAGGGGGGTGAAGGACAGGGCCCTGGGGCGCCTTACGCTCCATCTTGGTCTCGCGGTGCTGCCAGGCGTAGAAGTTGAGGAGCTCCTTGCGGGCGCGCTTCCGCCTCTCCCGCTCCAGCACCCGCAGGCTGGCCGCCTCCGTCCTCGGGAGCACTGGTCGGCGGCCCCGGCGGGTCACCTTCACCCAGCCCTCCTCGTCGGGGACGCCTTCCTCCTCCTTGGCCTTGGCCTCCTCCTGTAGGTTACAGGGCCCGTGATGGGCGGGCGCCTGGGACCCACCGTGCGGCCCCAGGAGCCCCTCGCCGCCTCCTCTCCGCTCTCCCTCCCACGCCTGGCACCACCCCACCGCCTCGGCCGCTCCCTCCGCGCCCAGCACCGTGTGCCCTCACGCTGCTCCCTTCCAGCCCTGATCGTCTGCCCTGACGAGAGACCATTTCCAGCGAGAGGGGTGCTTCCGGCTGGATGTTACCAGCTGGGAGGCCCAGCCAGCCGCCGCCCGTGCAGAAGCCCCACCTCTGCTATCTTCCGGTCGTAGGTCTCCATGAAGGCGTCCACCTCGACCCTCAGAGCCTCGGGGTCCGGCACCGAGTCCGTGTAGTCTCGGATCCACTCTGAGGGGGAAGAGGGCGAAGGAGACGGGGATTCCTAGGCCTGCCTCTCAGGGGCCCCCCAGGACCTGCAGCGGGGCGGGATCTCCTCGCCCAGGCCGCCGGGATGCACACCCTGAGGGCCAGGCAACACGAGCAGACGCGGCCCCCAAAGCTGCCCTCCCCACCCGGGGCCGCGGTACTGACTGAGGACGCCGCTGCTCACAGGGTGACTCTCAGTGGAGACCAGCAGGGGGCCCTTCAGGGCCAAGGCGGCCGACATGCCGCCTGGCTTCTGGAACACCACGTAGGCCACCTGGAAGCCCTGGAGGAGAGAGGTCAGCGGCAGGAGCCTTCCCCAGGGGCGTCTCACCCCAGGGCCCCCCACCCGCCCTCAGCCTGACTGCCGCGGGACCAGGGGAGAAGGGCTGTACTAACCCAGGGGTGGGGTGCCCACACTCCTAGCTACACAACTTCTGCTAAGAGTGACCGGATCCAGCGTCTTCACCAGGGAGCGGTGGACCCTGGGGCCTGTTTCACTTGCGGGAGGGACTCAGGGGAGGGCGTGCTCTCCCGGGGCCAGGAGTGGACGGACAGACGGGGCAGGGGGCGCCCGCAAAGTCCCCTCAACAGGAGGAGGTGTGGGCTCCCAGACACAGAGAAGGGAGACCAGGGCCACCAAGCCTAAGGGAGAATCAACTTCCGCGGGGGGAAGCCAGCGGTGGGGGTGCTAGGGGAGGCCCCTCGGGCAGGGAGCAGAGATGTCTTTGAGCTTCCCCCCCCAGGACGATGGAAAGAGCTGGACAGGGAGGCTCCAGGATGTGGCAAATTCGGGTGGAGGCCGCTCAGCTGACAGGCCTCCTAGACCACAGGTCAGGACGGGCCTGACCACAGGAACACCCTAATTGCCGCGGCCTCCCCTGATGCCACGTTCCCCTCACAGGCCGGGGACACCGCTCGGCCCTGCGCACGCCCTCACTGCTGCGGCCCGGTCCTGCAGGCTTACGGGAACTGGTTTGGGGTTAAAGAACTTCGACCGGGGCTCCTTTGGGCTCTCAGCAAGCTCTGGCTTCTCCTGTAACTTCACCGACTGGACGGACCCGCAGGGGGAGAGGAGGCGGGACAAGCACTCCTGCCAGGGCAGAGAGAAGCGCAGGGTGAGCCTCCCGCCACACCGGAGCCCCAGAGTCCAGCCTGCGGGGCGGGCACAGAGGGCCTGGGCAGGCACAGAGGGCCTGGGCACGCCACCCCCTCCTCAACACCGAGGTCACAACCCCAGCCCCCCACGGCCCAAGGGGGCCACCTTTTTTGACTTTGTGTTCAAAGCTGTGGGTAAAAGGGGACTCCAGAAGGAGGAGACAGAGGGGAGACGGAATTCAGGTATAATTTTTTGGCTTTATGACCTAACCCTGCTGGAAGCATGTGCCCAGGGTATGCTCCGTCTGTTCCGGAAAGGGACTGCTCCCTTTGAAAGGCCACCTGGCTGAAAGATCGCTTTTCCCCTGTCAATGTCTCTGAGGGATCTCCAAAGGAGGAGTGGGTTCTCAACTTTTCTTTTCCCACTATTACAAGAATGCATGCATGCTAAGTCACTTCAGTCATGTCTGACTCTTTGCGACTCCGTGGATGGTAGCCCTCCAGTCTCCTCTGTCCATGGGATTCTCCAGGCAAGAATACTGGAGTGGGTTGCCATGCCCTCCTCCAGGGGATCTTCCTGACCCAGGGATTGAACCCAGTCTCTTAGAATAGGTGGGGATGTTTTTAATTGTATTTTGATTTTATAAATTTTACTACCTGAATCGCCGTTTAGAAATAATTAAATCTCCCCTGTTGGAATCAGGTTGGTGGTTATCGCTGGCAGGGGGAGGGGGCGCAGCGGGATTTCTGGGGTGTGGGCGATGCTGTTTTTCAGTCTGGGCGCAGATGACACAGATTTGCTCAATCTGTAAAGTGCAGTGAGTGCTACACCTGGGCCCAGGTGCTTCTCTGTTCATACACTAGTCTTCAGGAAACATTAAAAATGACATTCTCCCCTCTCACTGTTTCTCTCTTTAACTACAGAGGAATCTTTTAGAAATTAATATTTCTTTTCTGAAAAAAAAAAAAAAAAACTCATTGGAAATCCAGCAATTCCTTTAGTTTCTCTTCTGTAAATTAAAGAAATACTAAATTTAATAGCTTTTGTGAAGAAAAAAAAAAGTAACACATATCTGCATGCATGCTAAGTCACTTCAGTCATGTTCAGCTTTTTGCAACCCTATGGACTATAGCCCACCAGGCTCCTCTGTCCATGGAATTCTCCAGGCTAGGATACTGGAGTGGGTTGCCATGCCCTCTTCTAGGGGATCTTCCTGGAGGGATTGAACCTGTGTCTCCTGCATTAGCAGACAGGTTCTTTAACACTAGCGCCACCTGGGAAACCTCTGAATAGTAGACTCAGAGGTAATTTTACTTTCTCCTACTTTTCTTATTTTTTTTTTTTACTATGGATGCGGATCAATTAAAAAAAAACAAAACAATGTTTATGTTGTCAGACTTCACACAAGTAGTTGGCACAACCTTCACAATACTCAAGAAAAAATGTGAGAACAAGTGTCTGTCCTGGAGGAGGGCATGACAACCCACTCCAGTATTCTTGCCTGGAGAATCCCATGGACAGGCAGGCTCCTCTGTCCATGGGGTTGCAAAGAGTAGGACACGACTGAATGACTAACACTTTTGGTTTCAAGTGTATCTGTCTTCAGGTGGAATTATGCTTGGCAGACATAGTTATGCAACAACTACTTTAGGCAACAGAAGACTTTAGCTGTACTATAATACTACCTGCAATGGACATGTATCAATTTTATAATCGGGGAAAAAACACGTAACTCAAACAATTCTGGGTAACATATAAGAAGCTATGGGCTCCCTAGAGAATTATATTTAAAAAAGGACATCTTTAAAATGCCAACTTCCTGTTGTAAGAGATGCAGACTTCCAGACACCACCCCTCGGGACTTCAGTTAGCTGCTTCCCTCTCATCACTGAGGACTGGGGGGTGGGGGGCCCACAGGAGCCCCTGCCCCAGGCTCAGGTTCCCTTCCAGACACCCGTTTACCTCTGTGCAGTATGGGGGCACGTTGAGGACAAAAAGAGTCCGCTTCTGAGGCCAGGAAGACTTGGTGCCTTCTCGAACTTTGTGCTCTCTCACATAGAGGTAATGAGAAGACTGCTGCTTTTCAGAGAATTTGATCGGAATGGCTGGAAGGAACGTGGGAACGGGGAGGGACGACACACGAGTCAGGTTCAGGCTGTCCCTTTTTAGTCCTGTGTGCCTGTTGGTCCGCCCATCCACCCATCCATCCTTCACTGAGCTCTTCTCCTAGGCAAGGCCTGTGCAAGATGCTTCGGCAGGCTACACAGCTGAACGAACACCATCTGCCCAGGAGGGGCTCCAGTCGGCAGTAGAGAGAATTTTAATGGGATGCGAAAGGAGAGAGGTTCAAACTCTGCTGCTCTGGGAGTAAACCCCAAATCCTTACCACGGTCCCCCGTGTAGCCTCTCTTCACCCCATCTTCCCCTCTCCACACCACATACCTCCTCTCTGTTCCTCCAATCAGCCAGGGCCTCACCCATGCTGCTCTGAAACATCAGCCCTCATCCTTCCACCCATTCTTCAGGTCCTTACTCCCTCAGGAGAGCCTTACATGCCAGGTTAGAGCTACCCGCTTTGTGCCTTAACATCTCTCTCGGTCTCTAAGCCCCTTGCTGTGTGATGATTTGGATAATCGCTGGCATTCCCATAAACTTTAATCCTGTCACAAGAGATGCAAACTTCCAGACACCACCTCTTGGGGCACGGAGAGCACGGAGAGGATCCAGAGGATCCAGCTGCAACCCTGCACTCAGGAAGCTCACGTAGTGAAGTGAGAGGACAGAACAAGTCAGCATGTAACAAGGTGGTATCAAATAGGAAGGAAAAACACAGAGTGAAGTAGAGCAGGCTAATGGGTGACAGACGCCTTTGGGGACCACCTCTTTGAGGAAGTAACATTAAAGCCTCCACCAGGGGCTTCCCCAGAGGCTCAGTGGTAAAGAATACACCTGCCAATGCAGGAGACACAGGTTGGATCCTGGATCCGGGAAGATCCCACATGCCACAGAGCAACTAAGCCTGGGCACCACAACTACTGAGTCTGTGCTCCAGAGCCCCGGAGCAGCAACTGCTGAAGCCGGCATGCCACCTAGATAGAGCCGGGGCTCCACTAAAGAAACCACTGCAATGAGAGGCGCACTGCAACCAGAGAGCAGCCCCGCTCCTGGCAACTAGAGAAAGGCCGGAGCACCAACCAAGACCCAGCACAGCCAAAAATAAATAAAATTCCAAACAGGAAGGAAACAGAGTGAAGTAGTGCAGGGTACTGGGTGACACAGGCCTTTAGACATCTATCAGGACCACCTCTTTGAGGAAGTAACATTAAAGCTTCGACCAGAATGACACGAAGCCCTGTAACGGGGCAGAGCTGTCTGAGGAACTCAGAGGAAAAAGACACAGTAAGTACAAAAACTCTGTGGGTGTAAAGAGCTTGTTGTCTCGGAGAAACAGAAAGACAGAGCTTGTAGGTCAGCTAGAGCCAGGATAGGAGGGATGTGATGTCTGGATTTTGTTTTACGTGCTAACTTTAGTCACTGCAGAGAGTTCGTCGGGGATGGGCGTGTGAGGCAAGATCTGAGTTAAATCTGACTTTAGAAAGAACATTCTGGCAGCTGAGTGAAAAACAGAAGGCAGGGGAACAGGCGAGGTGAGCGCTGACGCGGCTGGACCAGAAATTGCAAAAAGGGGCTGATAAGTGGATGGGTGCCTCTCAGGGGGGAGAATACAGACAGACACAAGTTCGCCCTGGAAAAGTGTAGACGAAGGTGCGCTCACTCAAGGAAAGCGTTGGCCAAACTAGGCTCGTCCCGAGCCAAGTGAACCCAGACGAGAACAGGTGCCGCGTGGGCTGAGGGGGCCCGGGGCTTCAGAACCTTCTGGGGCTCACGTCCAAGCGTGTGACTGCTCCTCGGGGTCCTGACCCACTGCCGACCCCCCAGGCTCTTCGTGGAGAAGCACGGCCGCTCCCCAGCCTCGCGCCCCGCAGCCCCTTACCTGAGTAGCCGGGCAGGGTTGGAACCCCCGAATCAGATTCCCGCGCCGCACGCTTCCTTCTGCGCGCCACCATCTTGCCGACCGGAAGCTGCGGGGGATGCTGGGAGTTGTAGTTGGTCGCTGGTAGCCGTTTCCGTGACGACGGCGCCTCCTGGGGCCCCGCCCTCTCGGTTCCAGGCCCGCCTCTTGCGACCCCTAGTTCCCGCCTGCCCGGTCCCGCCGTCCTCCCAAGGCCCAACCTTCAGTTCAGTCGCTCAGTCGTGTCCGACTCTTTGCGACTCCATGAACTGCAGCACGCCAGGCCTCCCTGTCCATCGCCAGTTCTTGGAATAAGGAATTATATTAAAGTACATAATTATATCGTGTATGTAAAACAACACATGGATATGCAAACATTTATCATTTGTATGTAAATGTTTATTATGTAAATACATATATATATTAAAAAGTTACCACAGTATACTATTGTTGATATTTTATCAGTGTTGATATTTCTAAGTGCCGAAACATTCCTTCTCTAGATATCCCTCAGCCCTTTCCCATTTATAAAATAATTGTTTTAAATATTTCCTTTACATGCACTGAGAACATCGTTATTATTTTTGCTAACGACTAGGCTACCAGAGAACTCCCAACAACCATTATTTCTTCGACTTTTACTTTTCTCCTTCTGGGACTCATGTCACAGATTTTAGACTTTTTGTTACAGTACCATAGGCCCCCAAAGTCCTTCATTATTTTTAAGTCTATTTTTCCTTATTGTTCAGATTGGGTAGTTTCTATTGTTTCACCTTCAAGTTCACAGATTCCTCTCTATTACTTTTTTGGGGGGGCGGGAGGGGGAGAATGGTACTTGTAATTTTCAATTTTATTTGGCTGCACCGTGCGGCTTGTAGGATCTTAGTTCCCTAACCAGAAATCAAGCCCACAGCTTTGGCAGTGAGTGCAAAGTCCTAACTACTGGACCTCCAGGGAATTTGGTGTATTTTCAACTTGAAAAGGTTTTTCTCTACTTCTGAAACCAACTTAAAGTGGTTTTTCTTTACTTCTTCAATTGTTTGAAGTTCAAATATTCCATCAATTGTTTTGTGTTAATCGCTTATTGACGAATTTTTAATGGTTGCTTTTAAATCCTTATCAGTAACTAACATCTCTGTCATCATGGAGTTAACATCCATTCTTTTCTCCTTCAGGGTGAAATTTTCCTGATCTTTAGTATGATTTGGAGAAGGCAACAGCACCCCACTTCAGTACTCTTGCCTGGAAAATCCCATGGACGGAGGAGCCTGGTAGGCTGCAGTCCATGGGGTCTCTAGGAGTCGGACACGACTGAGCGACTTCACTTTCACTTTTCACTTTCATGCACTGGAGAAGGAAATGGCAACCCACTCCAGTGTTCTTGCCTGGAGAATCCCAGGGACAGGGGAGCCTGGTGGGCTGCCGTCTATGGGGTCGCACAGAGTCGGACACGACTGAGGCGACTTGGCAGTTAGTATGATTGACTATTGACTGAAACATGGGCATTATGAAAGTTCTGTACCTTATTTAAATGTTACAGCATACCTCCTCTAATGGGCATGGAAAGAAACTGCGTCATTACTACCAGGTTATGGATGGCAGTGAGCTCCATCATCCTAGACCCTCTGCTAATACCCTGGTTGGGAGGAGCTGTGGGGAGGTGCCCATTTCTCCTCCTGTGGCCTCCACTGACATCGACTTAAAAGTCCCAGCTCCCAGATTTGCGGGTGCCCCCAATACAGCCTAGTGAGTGAGCATGCATACGTATCTAGGACTCAACTTGGCATTTGCTAGTGAAGGTGAGGCTGCAGTTTTTCCTGTGGTGTTTCACTAGTTTTCTTTCAGTCTTGTTAAGCTATCCCCTTTCAGGTCCTCACTTGGGGTTTTGGTTGTTTGTTGGTCTGCTTATTCAGCACCCAGCTTGGCATATATGAAGCAAAAAGGAAACCCAGGGAACTCAATGCTGGTCATTCACTGGGTCCCCAGCCAGTCTTTTTTCTTTCCACCTTCCAGTCTTATGTTTTATGTAAAATAGACAAGGTTGTATTTAGTGGAAAGGATAGGAATAAAATACTTGAATTCCATCTTCCCATAAACGAATGTAAAATGGTGCAGCCACTGTGGAAATCAAAATAGTTGCATCTTCAAAAAATTAAAAATAGAACTGCCACACAATCCAGCAATTCCTCTTCTGGGTATATACCAAAGAGCTGAAAACAGAGTCTTGAAGAGATATTTGTACATTCATGTTCATAGCATTATTCACAATCGCTAAAACATGGAAGCAACCCAAGTGTCCAACAGATGGATAAGCAAAATATGGTATACACAGTGGAGTATTATTTAGCCTTAAAAAGAAATGACACATGCTACAACATGGATGAACCTTGAGGACACTATGCCAAGTGAAAGTCAATTAAGTTCAGTTGCTCAGTCGTGTCCGACTCTTTGCAACCCCATGAATTGCAGCACGCTAGCCTTCCCTGTCCATCACCAGCTCCCAGAGCTTGCTCAAACTCACGTTCATCGAGTTGGTGATGCCATCCAACCATCTCCTCTGTTGTCCCCTTCTCCTCCTGCCTTCAACCTTTCCCAGCATCAGGGTCTTTTCAAATGGGTCAGTTCTTGGCATCAGGTGGCCAAAGTATTGGAGTTTCAGTCTCAGCATCAGTCCTTCCAATGAATATTCAGGACTGATTTCCTTTAGGATGGACTGGTTGGATCTGCCTGCAGTCCAAGGGACTCTCAAGAGTCTTCTCCAACACAGTTCAAAAGCATCAATTCTTCGGTGCTCAGCTTTCTTTAGAGTCCAAGTCTTACATCTATACATGACTACTGGGAAAACCATAGCTTTGACTAGATGGAACTTTGTTAGCAAAGTAATGTCTCTGCTTTTTAATATGCCGTCTGGGTTTGTCATGGCTTTTCTTCCAAGGAGCAAGTGTCTTTGGAGCCCAAGAAAATAGTCACAGAAAGACAAATATTGTGAGTCCACCCACGTGAGTAGTTAAAATCATGAAGACAAGAAGCGGACTAGTAGTTGCCAGAGGCTTGGGGGAGGGTGGAAGGAGAATGGGCTGGTGTTTAATGGAGAGTTTCAGCTCCATACGATGAAAAAGCTCTGGAGATGGATGGTAGTGATGGTTGTACAATTTTTGTGAATGTATTTAATACCACATATTTTATCACAAAATAAAAAAACCTACCAACTGATTTTTTTCTAGTACATAGTTGATCTAAGAGGTAAATTTTACCCCCAAGTGTAACTTCAAGGCAGCGACTCCCCTGTTCCCTATGAACAGACCTATGTTCGAGTTGACCATGCTTATACTCATGACGCACTTTAGGCCCAGGAGGTACTGAGTTTCTGTGCTAGGTCCTTCCCAAACATTCATGCTCATATTCTCTCAATTGTGGAGAAGTTCAAAGAGTCCTGTGAGGAACTGCCTGAAGGTCACAGCTGGTGAGCATCAAAGCAAAGGCAGATCTCTTTTTTCTGGTGCCAAATTCCAAGAGGCCCCTTAACATAATCTTTTAAGAAATGACAGCTCAAAAGTAGGAATAACAAACGTTTATTCAGAAATGGGTAAGTAACACATAGTCTCCTCCATCCCTTAATGCCTCTTCCTCTCCTTTTGGAAAAAAAAAAAAAAAAAAGAGACAGACGGGGAATGTAGGGGAGTGGGAGGTGGAGAGGGACACAAGGACTGGCCTACCACCTTCTCGTTGCCCACGATGACACCTGTAGAACAGGGGGAAAACGGACTCTACCCTGCAATGGACCACACAGCCACCCAGAGGACAAGGTCCAGAGGGCCAGTGGGACGATAAAGGCATACAGGCAGGGTAGTTACCTTCCCTACTGAACGCAGAGTCCAAGCAGTGATCTGACTGTCTCCAGACCTGAGAAGCCAGCTCCTAGTGTCTTATGGACACTCTCTGGGGTCAAGAAGGGGAGAGTGTAGGAGGAATGTCTTCTAGCTGACGAAGAGAACTTAGTTTGCACCCATTCAAAGAGGGAGAAGAGAACAAAAGCAGCCTTCTTCAAAGTACTGGACAGTGACCACCATCAGGCACATTCCCTGGACTTCCCAGGCCTGGGCAACCTCAGAGCTGGAGAACTGAGCTGAGTTCAAACCTAGGTCCTTGCTGCTTGATCTAACTCTGTGGAAATGTGAGTTTCCAGGTTTTTCTTCGCTGGAATGGCCCCAAGTAGGTCATGAAAGACTCTGTTTACACTTTCTAGGCTTGTGCCTTTCACACTATTTACTTACAGAATCTTGCTCCCCAAGACTCGCCAGCTCTGCTAGGCTGGATTCCCTCTACAGTCCCAACAAACCAGCAAGACACTGAGGATGAATGCCCCTAGAGTAATGCTGTCCTGGTGTAATCAGGGCTTCCCCCTTGGTTCTAGAGTTGTGCCCCCAATGCCTGGAACCACGCTGAGGGGACAACCTATCCACCTGCCTGGAAAGGCTGCTCTGCTCTCTCAACTCCCTCCCCACCTGTCAAGGCAGGAAAATGCCCCTCTGGTCAGGATGAATGGGTCACTCACAGTAGTGGAGACAGTGGCCCCTGGTGGCTGCTGGATATCTGCCACCTCTCAGCTTCCCTGACTACTACATGAACCTGAGGCCAGGAAAAAAACATCTTGGAGCAAGCCAACATCCCTATTCAAACCACCCCAAGGTCCTCAGTGTCACAGAACAGGAAGCAGACCTTTTGAAAACCCCACTATCAGAGAGCTGGCATTTGCACCAAAACCAAGTGTGACGAGTGCTAGGCTGGGTGAGAAATGGGGGGCTAACAAGGCAGCCCTGCCCAGCAGTTACACTCAGAAGGCCAAGAGAGCTGGGCTAGGCCACTCGGCACAACTCAGGGGAAGAAGAAATGTAAGCTCGAGAATTTACTCTGGGTTGACTGAGACAGTAGGGTCCCCTAAATCAAGAGCTAGGGTACACTCTTTCTGGCAGAGCAGTAGCCTCACCCTGCCCTTGCCAGGGTTCTCTCCAGAAAGCACTGGTCTGGAGCCAACTGCGAGGAGAGGACAAGGAGCCCGCGACCTGATCCCCACCCAGGCCATCTCCACTGACCAGGAGAGTGAGTGGCAAAGCTTTTGAGCTGATGTGGTTCCTATTAGGATGGCAGGGGCTTCCATTCCCTACTTTGTTTGAAAAGTTTTAAAAAGAGAAAGGGGAGTCAAACCCACACCCTGAAGAAAGCAGTATCCTTCAAACAGCCCCTGCCCTGCATTCTATGGGGCCACAAGAAGGCCACTCAGAGAATTTCGGGCACCATTTCCAGATTAAAAAAAATCTATTTGGGGCTGAGTTTAGGGGGAAACACTCTGAACAACACAAGTCTACCTTGGTGATGAGGTGGAGAGAGAAGAAATGCACTACAGGAAATGTGAGCATACAGAAGAGCACAAGGCAGAACACAACACGGAAAGGCGGCTGCTGCCCAGTGAGGAGGCTTCTACCCCCAGTGGCCCTTCCTGCACTCGGGGGACCCCAGCCAATGGCCCCTTGGTCACAACTTTTGTTTAGGGAAACAGAGCCACCCTCCTCTGCCCCTGCTTCTGGCTGTCTCGCTCCCCAGCTCAAAGTTTGATTTTGAATTCTGTGGGCTGTGTGGTCACAGAGGCCCCCGATGACTTGAAAAGCGCCTTCAGGATGGTGTCAGGATCCACTTCAGCTGGAGGGTTGGATGAGGTGGCAGAATTCACTCTGCGAGGCAGCTCACTCTCCTTTTTCACCGAGGGGCTATCACTCAGCCGTCTGTAGAGAGCAGAGAAGAGTCAAAATCCTCGTCAGGTCCCTCTTCAGTGGAGAAGGGTCCCACCATTAGCTGGAGATCTGTTGTAAGCTAGACACCAAACACAATGCTTTCCATACCCTTTTACCCTATTTCTTATAGCAAACCTACCATTCTTTAAATTTGCTAAGAAAGTCGAGATGCAGCCTGCTAAGATCTGGGGTTTTAAGTTTAAGCCTCAAGGGATAGCCGAACACCCATCAGCATATCACACATTCTGAGAAGTTCAGTAGATTTAATTGGGTCTAGCCCAGTGGTCCCAAATCCACTAGGTCATAAAACCCACATTTTTCAGAATACAACTTAATCCTGGAACAGTTTAAGAAACTCATCTAAACCACACAATTCAATATTCAGGGTTCAAACTGCAGTCTTTCTAAATTTCAAAGTCTATTACAGGCCTGCCCCTCACTATATCCATGTTGACAAGCCTAATATTCTCCCTGGATCTCTGTATCCGCCTCAAAAGGACCTCCTTTTACATATCAATCTAGACATTTTCTGCATCTCAGGCTTCAAAAAGTCCTCAGTCCTGAGCCAGGCATGTACACTGGGTATGTAACAAAATAAGGGGGAGCACCCAGCATAGTCCCCAGAGTCAATCATGAGGAGGTGGGTTTTCTGCTCATCTGACAATGCACACCCAATCATGCAAACAGGGACACAACCAGCCTGCTCTCCACTTTCTAAATTATAAGGCAGGGAATGAGGTTAAGTTAGCCCCTGTGGGGTCAATCTCCTGTAGAAATGATATAACAACCCACTCTGTACAAATTTAAGCCTCCTCATCGGCTGGCTGCTCTCAGAGCAGAGGAAATGGAATGGAGCTGTGATGCAAACATTTCACTCCTCACAACAAAGAGATGATCATGCCCAGTAAGCAAGCAGAAAAGCCTCACATGGTCCCCAGCACCTCTGCCTTTGGAACTTACAGCAGGATGGGCTGGTCTGAGGTGATAACATTCCCATTCATGTGGAGGTTGCACTTCATTGGTTGCCCTGAAAAACCAAAAAAGAAGAAGCTCTGCCATGAGCCCTCAGCTCCTCACATGGAAGGACAGGGACTGCCGCTTTTGTTACCAGGAGTCAAAGCACCCACCGCTGGCAGCTCTGGCTTCACAGCTAGGGCTGGGGCTGTCAGGTTTCAGCAAAGCCCAGAGACTATGAGGGTTATGAGGTCCATGAAACTTTGGTAATGACAGTGTCAAAAAGCAAACTGGCAACACACCCTGCTTCGTGCAGGAGGAGATGAGAATCAAAGTAAGGGAGAAAGTACACACAGCATGAAACAACCCAAACTGGTTGTGAAGCAAGTAGAAAGGGGAAATGTTTATGGTACAAAATTACGTGAAAAAAATTCGAAAGCGTATGTTCACATTTCTACTTTGTCCATGAAAGATTAACCTTATAAGTACCAGAATCCCACTTTGCATTTTATGTAGTAAGTATAACAATAACAGCACAAAAAAAGGGGAAAGTGGGACTAGAGCCTTATTGGAGTAACATTTCTAAATTTCACTGTGGCTACATTAATATTAATCTGAAATAGACTCTGATAACCTACAATATATACTATAAATCCTTGAGCAACTGTTAAGAAAAGAAAGTGACTCAAAAAATATACTGGAAAAAATCATTAAAGGAACTAAAACACTACACTAAAAAATAATTATATAATGCAAAAAAGGCCACATAAAATGTAAATGGATTAAATAATACAATCAAAAGGCAAAGGCTGCGATAACCAACAAGGATCTACTGCATAGCATAGCACAGGGAACTATTCTCAGTATTTTGTAATGACCCTTAAGGGTTAAGAATCTGAAAAGGAAGATTTATACAACTGAATCACTGTGCTGTACATCTGAAACTAAAACAACATTGTAAACCAACCACACTTCAATTAAAAACAAAACATCACTGCTTATTCTTAGTACACAGGAGGCCCTGGAGAGTTTAGAGCACTAGGCAGATGCCCACCTACTCATCCCAGAGGAGGGCTTCCCCAGAAGGCCTGCTGTGAGCAGCGAGGAGCAGCGAGGAGAGGAGGCTGCTTTCTCTGACTTACCATCCAGACACCGGTTGTTATACTTCTTATACGCGGTGATGGCATCGTCCTTCTTTACAAACACCACCTCTGCTACCCCAGGATGGACCAGCCGAGCTCGCTTCAGGGCTCCACAAACACAAAAAAGCTCCTATGAAGAGCAAAAGGGCTTGGGTTGGGGAAGAATTTCAGGCGGTTGTTCTCCCTGCCTGCAATTCACACATTTCAGACAGGGCTCTGGGTTGACAGGTGGCTTCACTCTGACTGAACATGCCAAGCAGCCAAGATTTCAGGAAGGCTCCATGTCATGGTAGTATTCCTGGGACATCCAGAGGCCTCGACCTGAGGCCAGATGAGGGAACGAGTTGCGCTGGGCTCATAAGCCTTGTGATCCCTATGACTCAAGTCACCCCTGAAGTCCTCCTGCCTCAGTGCCCACTTCCTCACCAAGGGTAATAGTTACGGAATATGGTTATTTCTGTCAAAAGAGTGCTGTGTCATGAAAATGGATGGACGTGTAGGGCTCCACTGGATGTCCACATGGATGGACAAAGAGTGGTTAATATATCACCCGGGAATCAGTTAGAAACACAAATTCTGCAGTTCAATGCAGGGTGACCAATCATCCTGGTTGGCAAGATTGAGGGGTTTCAACTAAAACCATTTTCAAGGCAGGGCTTTGTACACATATCATCATCATCCTTTACTCCAATCCCTCACTTCTCAGATGAAGAGACTGAAGTCAGAGAGGGAACACAGTATGGATACAGACTGCAAAGGCTAACTAACAACCATTCCATTTCTTCACCTGCAACTGCCTTCACAAGGCTGTAATGAGGACAAAGGGAAGATCTGTCAAAAGGTCGTTGAAATGATTTCCAACGATAAAAGGGAAAATGTACATATCAAAACCAAGACACAAAACTGAATACCAAGTGTGATCCTAATTTTATTATTATTATCATTTTTAAACATCTACTTTAGCCTGTGCAGTACGTGGGATCTTAGTTCTCCAAGCAGGGATTGAACCCAGGCCCCAGCAGTGAAAATGCCGAGTCCTAACCACTGGGCACCAGGGAATTCCTCTGGCTCTGGATTACAGGCTATAAGGAAAAGAGGTTAACATATCTGGCCTGCCTGCTCTCCTTTGGAAGAACTGCTTCTAAGGTTGACCCTTAGCTTGGGTTTGGGATCCTGGATTCTGGGAGGGCGCTCATCACCATAACTGGTAAGAGTGGCAACTTGCAACTAAACTGTGCCAACAATGTGGTTCATGCCAAACACTTGATTTCCTTCTGTGTCTGGAATTTTGGTATGTGGCAGGCGGACGGTGCATATGTGATTAGTCCCTGAGAAAAACTCTGGGGACTGAGTCTCTAATGAGCTTCCCTGGTCTTTACCACTGACTGCTGGGGGAGGAAGTGCAGCCTGTGTGACTCCCCTGGGAGAGGACTCCAGCAGTTTGAGTCTACTTTCCTCTAGCTTTTCCTCCACAAGTTGTCCCCCTCTGCTGATACTGCTTTGCATCCTGTAATGCATCTCAGCCCAGACACAACTCTATGCTAAGTCCTGTGAGTCCTCTTAGACAATCAGCTAACCTGGGGGTGGTCTTGGGGACCCTTGGAACAGAAGTGGCTTGAGATCTGAAATTCTGGCAGGCCACAGTACTCACAACAATGTCCTCCTCGGTGACTCGAGGGTGCAGATTATTCACGGTCATCTTGGTGCCTTCCAAAGGGCTGAGGACAGGCTGCCACAGATAGAAGAACGTTACCAGAAGTTACCAGAGAACAGAATGTTACCAGACAACAGCTGCGCTTGAACGGCAGAACTCACTTCAGCCAATGACCAGGAAGGCCCAGAGGAAACCTCTATGGAGAGTTTCCTATCACAGCTGGGCCCCTCTAATCATGTCCCAGTCACCTTATGCTAAGGAATGGAACTTCTCATGTTTCCCAAATATTCCAGGCCTTTTCAGGCCTGAACCTCTGCACAGGATGCCACTCATGCTTCAAGACCCATCCGGCTCAAATGGCACTTTCTCTTTAAAGACTGCCTGTGTCCCCGGTGCAATGAGGGGCTCTTTCAGCAGTGCTCCTGGCAGCCCTGTGCTGCAGCAGACATGGTGCTCTGTCTGCAGCTGTGTTTCCTACTCGCTTGCCTGTGGGCTCTCTGAGGGCAGGGTCTACTGGATCTTGGTTTGCTCATCTGTAAAACAGGGATGGCAACACCTACCTCACAGAGGCACTATGAGGACCCAATGAGATGCTCACTGCCCACCCAGCTCAGGCTAACTCTTGACTAGTGTGAACATTTCTCCTTCGCCTTCACCTCACCTCTGCAGGCGGCAGCTCTTTGGGGGGCTCCTCCTTGTTCACTAATGTCCGGGACATGTTGGTCAAGGCTTTTGTCCGAACAGAGGAGGAGAGAGCAGGAGCAGTGTACGCATCATTCTGAACCACTTTGGTGAGAGGAAGGGCCTTGGACATGGACAGCTTGGAACTGCTCACCCCGGCCTAAACAAAGAGGCAGACAGGAATCTGAGAAGCCAGGGACCCAGATACCCTAGGGGACTGACAACCCCCAATCTCAAGGCCTCCTACCGCCCCAGTTCCATTACTAATTTAAAGCCAGAAAGGTACCAGCTGCCAGGGAAGGGACAGGAGGAGGATACACGTGCTCACAGAAGCCACGTTCCAGTGTAGGGACCCCTTGGCAAGAAGCATCCAGGCAGTTCCCGAACAGGAGCCACAGCTCAGCAATACCATTTAGACTTGATAAAAACCTACAATCTGGAGTTAGTCAGAGTCCAAAAGCTTGGAGTCAAGTTCATTCCCAGATATGCTTCTATCACCATGGCCTAACTGGGACTAGGAAGTTACTCTTAAGAAGGCCCAGATCCTCGCTTTTTGGTCCCTGTTCTGGTCATATAGAGAAATTACAAGTAGCTCACCTTTGCAGCTCCCGGATGGTCAGGTGCATGCTAGCAGAGTCAGCACATGCAAACCAGCAGAAACCATTCCCTCCCTCCCTCCCCTGCTACCCTTAACTGGGGAAGTGATCCCTTAGAAATATAAACCACCAAACTGCCTGGTTTTAATGTGTCTGGAGAAAAAACAATGCATGAGGCAGAAATGGTTAGTGGTCTTGCTCACTGAGGACACTGTCTACCAAGCACTGATTCCGGGAGAAAGGAGGAATGCAGCGGCCAGAGAGACAGATGATGGAACAGAGTTAATTCACCAGCTTCTCCCAACCCAGGTGACTCAGTGTGGATCCCACACTTCTCAAGCTGTTTCCTGAGTTTCAAGAGCCAGCAGAGTACAGTGGTTAAAACATGGCCTGGGGGCCAGATTGCTGAGGCTTAAATCCTAATCTACTACTTACAAGCTGAGCAGATTTATTTAACCTCTCTGTGTCTAACTCCTAGTCCATACAACAGGGGTAGTAACAGTACCCATGTCACAGGGTGGGGAGAAAGGGAACTCTTAAATAAGCTAATATAAACTGATTTTTCCAATTAGGGTTAGCCACTAACTGAGTTAGCTGACAGTCCCCCTGGTAACAGACACAAGCACTCTAATGACTAGAAAGGCTCAGCCCCTTTGTAACAAACTGGCATCATTCAGCTTCACATTTCAAAGAGCTTCAAGGATAACCAGGAAATTGGTCCACATATTCAGTGCAGTGACTAAAACCGAGTCTCTGGATGCCTGAAGACCAAATTAAGGCCTGGGTACCCACTCGCCTCCTGTATGTGATCTGGTTGCACACACCGAGCCGAGCAGTGCAGAGCTCCCTGACGTTCCCAGATATACTGCTTTCTTTCCTTCTCTGCATGGCAGAACATCCATCAGACTTTCCCTCCACGCAGGCGGCACCTGGTGGAGCTTTCAGGAAAGGTTGTTTATTCTTGCTAACACATCAACCAATGGAATCCAGATTCAAGAATGGGGCCAGAGCTGATGACCACAGAAGGAAGGGAACTGGCAGAATGTCCTTCCCTAAAGGAAATAAAATGTGACTCTGTCCTGTGGGATCACTTACATTTCCCCTGAAGTCTCCAAATCCAGCAACTGGGAACTAAAGCCTGCAGTTCACTGTCTGTCAGATCTTGAACAAGTCTGCAGACATGCTAAGCCTCAGTATTTATAAAAACCAGGGGCTGGATTAGTTCCAGTTCTGATAATCTTAGGACCCAAATAAGGAAATATTTCTGAATTGAAAGATCCTACTCTCCACCACATCTCCCATGCACCTGATCAGAGACACACAGAGTTTAAGAAGAATGTAAGATCACATACCATGTGGTGGAGAAAGCTGCCTGAGGCTGCAAATTTCATCTGTTTAGTAGGAATGGGAGCTATAACATCGTCGTCATCATCCAGGTCATATAAATTCTGAAAATAAAGAAATACACGCTAAAGTAGCATGCAGGCTCTCAGCACACATTTGGAGTAAGGACAGCAGGAGATGAGAGCTGAATTAATTAAGCGAGGTGTAGGCAGAAATGCGTACACCTGAAGTAGAATGGAGTGCCTGGGCAAACTGGCCTGGGTGACTGGGGCTCAGTTCTGGCAGGCTCCCTGCCCGTAAGAGCCGAATGCAAATGCTGTGAAATTTCAGGTACATCAGAAGTACCTTTCTACAGGTGGGCAATATCTATTACAGATTCCTAAAATGCCTGTTTATACCTTTTGGCTTAGAAAGTCTGTGCCGGGCAATCTGGTCTATAGAAATAAACTCAAACTGTAGAAAGAGCTTTATTCTCCAAGATGTTCATAGAAGCATGTCTAACAGTGAAAATTATAGGAAAATGGTTGATATTAACTAAATGTCTACTCAATGGATCAAGCAGTTATTAAAATGTTTACAGTAAATGTGAACCACAGAAAAATGCTTGAGTTATAAAGTGAAAACAGAACAATATGAAACTGGATAATAACATACACAACTACAGCTATGCATTAAATAATCTCTCTCACATATACACACACACAAACAAGAAAAACACAAGAAGAATTCAGGGCAGAGCTTCAACAGGGGCTCACTATCGAGAGCCATAGCATAAGAACTACCCCCATCCCCCCCAATCTTTCTGTTTTGCTAATTTTCTATAGTAAGCACACACTACTTTTATTTTAAAAAAATAAAAAGATTTTCAACTTGCCTCTCTGCTTCTATGCATTTAAGAAATTTCTTCTTAAAACTCATAAACTGCAATAAGAGTCAATCTCCAACTCTTCAAATCGGAACCCTGGGCCAGGCATCAGTTAATCCACTTGGAAGATCACATCAAAACACACACTTGTGTGCAGTCTCTCTCTCTCTCTCTCTCTCTCTCACACACACACACACACACACACACACACACACACTCCACCTGTTTGGCCTGGTGGTTATTGACGACATTGATCCTCATTCCAGCAGGGTGAGCATGAATTGGTGCCATGGCCTTCTGCTGTGGAACCTAGAAACACCCAGTGGTCATAATTCATCCCACTTGGCCTACATGCGTTCTCTACAAGTAGGGGATAAATGAACTTTAATATGGTGGGCATTCAGTTTTGGTCTGTGGTAAAAGGTCCTACAGAGTGCCTCATTTGCAAAGCAGGAAAGCGACAGGAAGACTCATCATCCCAGAGATCATGTAACAATGCACCTGCAGGGCTCAATGAATCTGGCTTAATAAATGTTCACTGCTTCAGCAGTTCCTATTACCAAAGTTGCTGTGAAGATTAAATGATTCTGTTTCTATTCCCTTTGGGGGCAGTGGCTCTGCAGGTGGCCAGGACTCTGCACTAAGAGCCAGGTATGACAAGGCTTCTATCCTGATGCTTCCACTGACCAGCTGTGTGACTGCACGAAGATTCACATCTTTGAGACTTGGATTCTTCTTTTATAAACTGTGGCAATAACTGGGGTTGCATGAGGAATAGATACTCAGCATCTGCACATAGCACTAGCTCAACTAGTCTGTCCTCTTCTCTCTTCCTTCTACCACTATTTCACCTGCAGAGTCACTTAATTTCTCTGGACAATCCCCACCACTACCCCACCCATTTTCTTTTACATGAAACTGAGATGATATCTTGCCTCCACATATGGTTACTCTTCAAACAGTTGGGGGGACTGTCATTTTGCTTAAACACACCTGGTCTCTGCCTGATTCCACAGTTGTTACTGGTTTCGAGGAGTTTTTTGGCAGGAGTCTCAACCTACCTGGATGGTTTTAGTGAGCTTCAGAGCAGGGGTCACTGTCCCGATGGGTGGGCTCATGAAGGCAGCAGGGGAATTCCGCTTCAAGCTGATTTTCTCCCGGGCATCAGCAACCTGGTGGGGCTTCTGGGGTGCTGTGCTCTGTTGCTTGCGCGAGTTCAGCATCTCTCTGGCATCCTGCACTTTCCCTTTGATCCGGAACCGAGCATCTTTCTGCAAAAGCTTTTCCCGGGCATCCTTGACTCCTAGCTTGAGGCGGGCATCTGAGAGGCCAATTTTCTGCCGGGCATCAAACCTCTGCTGGAAGGTGGCTGTGCGTGCTGGCTGGCTAAGAAGGCTCTGTTGGATCCCAACACGCGATCGGACACCTCCCACTCCTGGTCTGGCACTGAGCCTGCAAATAAAAACTGCAATGTTAACAAGATCTGGATATCAACAATAGCCTGTGGTAGTAGTAGAGTTGTGGTGATACTGGGAACAAAGGAGGTCCTGGAGAAACCAGAAAGCTGCTTCCTCTTAGAGAAAACAATTAAGTAGAGAAAACAATTAAGTCTATACAGAGACTTCTTTCACAGTTTTATGCCTTTTAAGTCTGCATGGTAAACAAAGTAAGGGAGGAGGGCCTGGTGGTTTCTATCACTAGGCAAGACTGCTTTGCACCCCAGACCAGGTGTTTTGAGACACTATCATGGATAATAACCTCTAAACAATACCAAATGAAATAAGAATATTTCCCAGATATCGTAACCCCACACAGTGAAAGAGTAACTTCAGTTTCCAAATTTCTTTCACATCCTTGTTCTCTATCAGCCCTCTCAACACCCTGTGAAGCAAGCGATATTATGCCCATTTTACAGTGGAAGACACAGGCCTAGAGAGGTCCAATGATCAACAAAGGGCGCCCAGCTGGCCTATGACAGTCTCGTGCCTCCAGGGCAGGTAGACACCCCAATGGGCTGGGACCAAGAAAGTCAACACATGGGTCTGTCTCGGAGTCTGAGGTCTAATAAAGACATAAAGACTTGGAAGAAAAGAAAAATAACCACTCTGTCTGAACTGTTTTTATTCATAACACTGTGACTTCAAATGTGTAGGTTTTTTCCTCATGCCAACCAATTCTCCAACTCTCGAGACACCAACTGGGTGTCTGACAGCCCAAATTTGACACTACCTACCTAGAGCTGGCACAGACTCCACCGGTTAAAGGCTCAGTCCCACAAGACTGCCCTCACTTCAGAGAACAGTTTCAAGTCCTAGGCTTCCTGTTCATTTGACAAAGGTTATAAAATTGAGGGTTCACAAGACCCTCCCCACAAGTTAGATAATTTGCTAGGGTAGCTCAAAGGACTCCGGAAAACACTTTACTTATTATTATTACCAATTTATTACAAACGATACAACTCAAGAGCAGCCAAATAGAAGAGATGTATAAGGCATGGTATGGGAAAAGGGTATGGTAACACCACCCTCCTGGCACATGGATGTGTTCATCAACCCAAAATTTCTTCAAACTCAACTGTATAAGGGTTTCTATGGAAGTTCCATTACCTAGGATAACTGATCAAATCACTGGCCACAGATGATAATAGCTTTAATCTCTAGATCCTCTTTTCCCCCTGGAGGTCCAGGACAGAGAGTGGGGGTGGAGATGCAAGTTTCAACAAGCTAAGCAGGCCTACACCTTTCTGGAGGCCAGCCTCTGTCCAGGGGCCCACTGAGAGCTGCCTCATTGGAACAAAAGATGCTCCTAACACCCTTACCACTCAGGAAATTCCAAGGGTTTTAGAAACTGTATGCCAGGGACAAAGACCAAATATATATTTATTACACTCTGAAACAACAAAAATATCAAGTTCAGAAACTTAAAACTGGAAAGGAACAAAACTCCATTAAACAAGCCCCATTCTCTTCTGGGGCTCCTTTGCTGGCTCTTCAATGACTTGAGAGTAAAACAGAAGAGCCCTTCAAGTACAATCCTTAAAGTCCTCCCTGGGGTCTTCGGGCTTCTGCTTCACCCCACCTGCCCACCCCACCACAAAGCCTCCAGCCACACATACATACACTCCTCCTGTGGCAGGTGCCCTGGCTGGGGACACAGACTCCCACAGCAACACCTCCTTTTTGGGAAACCTTCTTTGATCCTTCCAGGACGGCCCTCCTTTGTGCCTGTTATCATGACTGTTTGTGTTGTTCTTTTCTCTCCCCACCTTGGACTAGGAGGGAAGGGGCAGATGGGGATCACTCCTGTTTCAGAGCCCCGTGCTTTGTAAGTGTTGCTCAGACCTAGCTCAGTATCAGAAACGTCTAAGGAGCTTCTTAAAAATACAGCTCTCTCTTTAAAAAAAAAAAAAAAAGGCAAGAAAGAAAACAAAAAGATACAGCTCTCCAAACCCCACTCCAGAGCTACTGAGTTCAAAATTTGTGTAAAAGCCTGGGCATATGCATTTTTCATTCCACAGGTGATCCTGGAGGATAGCAGTGCTGAGAATCGCTGGCCTGGAGTTTAAGGCAAAATTGCTGAATAAACAAGTTGCTGCATCATGTCCTACCCACATCACAGCCCAAGCCTCCCAGGAGGCATTCTTCATCACCAGCAAGCCTCTGGGTTCTCCTACTGCCTCATGCTTCCTCAGCTGGAAGCTGGAGCGAGACTGTTTCTCAGCTCTTCTGCTAACAGCAGAAGCACACCCAAAGGTGAGTCTTCCTAGCACCAGTAAAAGAAAATCTGGACCTTCATCTTGTTATCCAAGCACAGTGGAAAAATACTTGCTGCCTCTAACAGGCCAGAGCCAGACCTGAGGCGGTGATGCACAGTACTGTTTTTCTTTGAAAATCAACAAATTATTTTAGGATTTAAGTATTTTCCAGTGGGTTTACACACAAAAAACAGGTGGGAGAGTGGAAGGGGTCATTTACAGAATCGATCAGATTAGGCTGAAGGTGGGTGGGACTGCTTGTGCATCCCTGCTCTATTTTCCCATGTAGTCTCTGGGAGACTGAGGTGCTAGAAAAAGCAAGGCCCAAAGGAATGAGGTGTTTAGGGAGACCAGTAAGCGCCATCAGGGAGAGGGAAACAGTTGTGTGCAGGAGCATCTATTTGTCCCTGAACTGGGCTACCCTAGGCTTTGTGCCTGTGAAGCCATGGGAAATAGTGAGGCTATGCTCTGTGGTAAGCACAGAAACCTGTAGCTGCAGAGGGGCCCTTGGTATTTATGGAGAAACTTTCTAACAAAGCCCTGTCCCCAGGACCAACTGGCAGGTAAGGCCTCCACTAAGGTTTGTTTGGTTTTTTTAAAAAATGCTTTCAACTCCCTGTATCTGTTGATGATGCCCATCAAAGAAAAGCAACAGGTTGTCAGTTCAGACCAGGGTCTACTACTGAAAGTCTACTCATAAAATGTGGGAAAAAGATTTGGATCAACATTTACATGCACATCCAGATGAAACCTGAGTTAGTGGAAAGCATTCCAGATGAAATTCCTCACTTGTCAAGAACTGGAACTCTCTGAAGGCAGAGGCCTTGGGTACCAAAAGGAGCAAAGTGAGGAATGGGACGCCAAACTATGGGGTGGGATGGAGCAGATGGGACATACAGATCAGCAAATAATCAGCATGCTCCCGCTCTAGGAGAGGAAGGGCCAAGGTCTGTGGGCTGTGGGCAGCCTTTCAGGATTTCTGGAAAGAGTAGTGTCAAAGGACATCCTCAATTCAGTTCAGTCGCTCAGTTGTGTCCAACTCTTTGTGACCCCATGAACTGGAGCATGCCAGGCCTCCCTGTCCATCACCATCTCCCGGAGTTCACTCACTCATGTGCATCAAGTCGGTGATGCCATCCAGCCATCTCACCCTCTGTCGTCCCCTTCTCCTCCTGCCTCCAATCCCTCCCAGCATCAGAGTCTTTTCCAATGAGTCAACTCTTTGCATAAGGTGACCAAAGTACTGGAGTTTCAGCTTTAACATCAGTCCTTCCAAAGAACACGCAGGACTGATCTCCTTTAGAATGGACTGGTTGGATCTCCTTGCAGTCCAAGGGACTCTCAAGAGTCTTCTCCAATACCACAGTTCAAAAGCATC
Source organism: Ovis aries (assembly GCF_016772045.2). NCBI lineage: Eukaryota > Metazoa > Chordata > Mammalia > Artiodactyla > Bovidae > Ovis > Ovis aries. The sequence goes on from NC_056056.1 coordinate 219,387,495, forward strand.
AATTCTTCGGCGCTCAGCCGTCTTCACAGTCCAACTCTCACCTCCATACATGACCACTGGAAAAACCATAGCCTTGACTAGACGGACCTTTTCCAAATATGGAAAGCACCCCCAATAGCCCACAGCTTGCAGCTTCTTTGCTGTTAGAGCCCTCAAAACACTGGACAAAGCTTCTATCAAAGCACTTACCATGCAACATCACAATGATTTATTTACAAGCCCGCATCTCCCACAGGACTAAGAGCTTCTGAGGGTAGATCCAATGTCTCCTCCTCCACATCAATACTGCCCCAGGGGAATGACAAAGGCTCTAAGAGCTCTGTCTAAGGGACCCCACAGGGTTTCTATCTTATCTTCTCCTTTTAGGCTCACCATCTCTGAGATTACCTGCCATCAGTTCCACCTTACAGGGGAGAAACCAAATCAAAGAGCACAGTCATTCCAATAACAGATTTTAAGCTTTCCTCTTTCCTGTTCCAAGCCTCAGGGGAGTTAAGATGGGAGAAAGGATGGCTGCCCTGGAAGGGCTTCTCCTAGAGAAGACTGCCTCTGCAAACGCAGTCCTCCACCGTGCCCTAGGATCCTGGCCACCAACTGCTCTCCCAGCTGAGAAAGGGCACCCACAGAGCCATGGCACAGGGGCTCCTCCGGCCCTTACCCCAAAAGTGGACCCACAAGGATCTTGTTGAACTGCAGGTGCTTCAGGAAAGGCCTTCTAGAAGAGAAAGCAGCTGGTCTCTGACTGAGTGGACATTACAAAGGGAACCAAGCTACATAAACACTGACAATGAAGGCATCACTGATGACCAGGTCCACCACACAGGAGGGGTCAGACACATCCACAAAGAAATGTGAGCAGGTCCTGAATGAAGATCACCTATCTTCATCTGTCTTCTTTCATCACCAGGGTACCCCTTCCACAGGCTCCTGATATTTATAACTATAGGAGGTGCGGTGATCTTATCCTGTAATACACCATATCTTCAGTTCAGTTGCTCAGTCATGTCCCATTCTTTGCGACCCCATGGACTGCAGCACGCCAGGCCTTCCTGTCCATCACCAGCTCCTGGAGCTTGCTCAAACTTAGGTCCATCAAGTTGGTGATGCCATCCAACCATCTCATCCTCTGTTGTCCCCTTCTCCTCTTGCCTTCAATCTTTCCCAGCATCAGAGTCTTTTCCAATGAGTCAGTTCTTTGCATCAGGTGGCCAAATGATCTTACCACACTGTAAAACTGGGCAAATCTAGATCCCGTGGCATAAATTATGCTTTCAAAAAATCTACTTACCCAATTTCACCATTTAATCAATTAAACATTATGGCCAAAAAAAGAAACAAAGGAAAAGAAAAAGCTGTTGAAAGCAACTATTTTGAATAATTAAAGGAACAATGAAATTCTTGAAAACAAAATTCATATCCCTGGACAAAAAATGAGGAAAGGGGCAGATTCAAAAGTTTTCTGGTTCATTCCAATTGGGTCTGAACAGTAAACCTTTGCAGTAGGAGGAGCAAGGGAGATCAGGTCTCTGCAACCTTAATTTACTCATATTCCTCAACAATTTCCCTTCTCTGATAAACTGTAATGGCTGTTTGAAATGTCAGTATAGAGAATTCACAGGAGTTTGTGCTTGATAAGCAATGTCTACCATGGCCACATAAGGGGCAACTAGCTACTACGGTTTATGAAAAGATTTTACAGTGGAAGCACTCTCAACTAATCGTTTTGAGCACTTAACTGCAGATCCATAAACTTTGCCTCACCTCCTTTAACCCTCACCACTCTGAGAATTAGATTATTATCCACATTTTATAGATGGGGAAACTGAGATTCAAGGAGAGTAACTATTTCAAATCACAGAGTGATAATGGTAAAGCATCTGCCTTTCAATGCGGGAGACCCGGGTTCGATTCCTGGGTTGGGAAGATCCCCTGGAGAAGGAAATGGCAACCCACTCCAGTACTCTTGCTTGGAAAATCCCATGGACACAGTCCACAGGGTCGCAAAGAGTCGGACACAACTGAGCGACTTCACTCACTCATACCTAATTAAGGGTTTCTCTGGTGGCTCAGTCAGTAATGAATCCGCCTACAATGCAGGAGATGCTAATTTAATCCCTGGGTCCCCTGGAAAAGGAAATGGCAACCCACTCCAATATTCTTGCCTCGGAAATCCAATGGACAGAGGAGCCTGGTGGGCTACAGTCCATGGGGTCCCAAGAGTTGGACACACAACTTAGCGACAAAACCACCACCACCACCACACCTAGTTAAAATACCAATAAATCCAGCATGGGTCAAAAACAAAGAACAAGACTAGAAAAGTTAAGGAAGGGTGAATACTGTCCTCAAACTAAGAAAAAAATGAGGACTCCAGTTACATCCAGGGAAACAGTGCACCCTCTAGTGACCAGAGGGTGAAAACACACACACTAAGGATGGACCCACCAGAAACCCGCACACCATACTGCTTGTCTGGCAAGAAATACCACCATGGTGGCCCATGCTGCTATTTTTATCTACTTGAACAGCACAAAAGGTACACTTTCAGGAGGGAGGTGATACAGTTGTGGATGTAGGAGCCTAAGTAAGCTACTTTCACTCAATTACATATATTCGGTTCTCTGGTTACATCACTTCTCAACTTCTTTCATGAGCAGCTTTAGGGGGTTTCAGTGTTCAGGATTTTTCTAATTACTGCTCCTCTTCCTGCATGAGAAGACAGCTATTCATCCCAGCAGGCAGTGGTACTGCTTATATGGCAGGCATTAGTCATCAGGAACTTTTCAAGTAAACACTCCTGCTAGGAGCAGGTCTCTAATATATCGAGCCAATTCTGTTCCCCTCGTGGCTCCAATAACTGCTAAGGACTCCCTAAAAAAGCGCAACCCCTCAGTGGAACCCCCAGTCTGTCTCCCACTGACTGCAGCTTCCCTTCCCACTGCAGACTGTCTGATGTTCCTGAACACATTCTGGGGTTTTGGCCTCAGTAAACGTTTGGGAGGGGGAGAGAGGAGTGTTTTTACTGCCCTGCCTCATGATACCTGTAACAGGGCAACTGTGCACTGGTTCCAGATGCTCACCAGGTACTCTACTAGGTCCTAGAAGAGCGGTGTGGGCAAGAGAGCAGACACTTACTGGGGCCTGAGCCCTCTCCCCCAGCACCCTCCCTCCACTGGAGCCTGGCAGACACAGGGAAGGTCTGTCTGGGGCTAGGAATGCCTCACCCTCTTGGATCTGCCTGTGGAGGGCACAGTGGCCCCTGGCTCTGGACAGATGTCCAGTCCAAAGGATTTGGAGGGACCCTAAATTGTTCAAAGTGGATTTTAACCCATGGGATCTCTGGGTTAGAATGTGCGTGTTGAGGTCATCTTAGAAAATAGACTTCAGTTCTAACAATTAGAGGGTCAGTTCTGAACTATGCACTTTAGAGACACAAAGAAAAACAAGACAGGATCCCCTTACCTTTGTGCCGATGTTTCATTTTAAATTATAATTCTTCCCTTCCAAGCTAACCTAACAACTCATTTCCCTCCTCTTTGTTTTAGGTCTAATTTCTTTTACCTTATTTCAGTAAAGAAACCAGCAGAGAGTATGGGAGCAGAGCCCTGGTCGCAACTGGAAAATTCCCTAACCTCTCCCCACAGCTCCAAGGATTCTCCACATACGTATCTAGCTCAGAGCCACTCACCTCCAGCACACTCTAGGCCCAACTTCTCCATTAAGACTGCCAGTCACCATCTACCTGCATGGAAGCAGTGACAGCTATCCTCTGACAGTTGAACTAAGCAAACCAAAGAGGAGGGTGACTTGACTAACCAATTACGTCCAAAGGAAGAAACTGACAAGAGAGGCAGGCCCACACTGCAGCTGGTGCCCAGTGCTACCCTGAGGAGACTCATCTATGGGTCTTGAACAACTGAAACCACTATAGACATGCTGTGTTGGGGGAAGAACAGCACCTCACCACAGCCTGGATGAAGTATCATAAAATAATCCCCCACTTTCTTGAATCTCATATTAATCAAAGAACTTTCTGATGATTAATTGAGGGCCAAATAATAATGATGGTAATGACACCTTTCTTGACTTACACAGTACAATGAACACAAAACAGAATAGCTGTTCTGAAGAACAAGCACATTCCACGACTTTTGAGAATCGGTTTATTTACACTTGCAGAGGCTCAGTCCTTTGCTATTTCCTTTAAGAAGAGAAAAGAAGTTTTCTTTCTCTTGCTTTTTTTTTTAAAAAGAAGAGAAAAGAAGTTTTCTTTTTCTTTTTTTTTTTTTAAAAGAAGAGAAAAGAAGTTTTCTGAGATGGTCATAGGCTCTTCCTAAATTATTAAGCACAAAGTTCTCTCTGTGACATCCCTACACTACACCAAGGTGCCAGTAAAGAGATTTCTTCTAAGGAGCAAGTAGAACAGCATTTATTTACTGTAGGAAATACCATTTGTTCAGACCTTTCACAGCTCTTGACAAGAACTCTAACCCCCGATCTAGTTTTTCTCTTTTGGCTGTGCAAGCAAAATGGAGTTTCCAGTAGGTTTAATCCAAACCCAGCATGTGGTCCAGTTTCTTTCACACTGTCTCTTTGCCTGCATTTCCCCCAAATCAATCTTTACATAATAGCAACGCAATATTCTCACACTGAAGACTGAATATTACTTCTTTCCTTAAAAGCCTTCATTAACAATAATGACGAGAGCTAACATCTACTGGGCACTTAGTACCCACTAGATGCTTTCTGAAGTACTTTAGATACATTAATTCACTTAGTCCTGACAATAACCAGTAAATATTACCCATGTTTTACAGATAAGAAAAGAGAGGCATGGCATGGTTAAGTAACTTTCATATGACAAGTGGGACTGAAACTTGGCAGTCTGACTCTAGGACCCCAATGCTTACTTATTATGTCCCCTAAAGGAGGGATTTGGGCTTCTACTTCTTTAAAGCCATCTGCTGAACACTTACTATCTGGTACAAAGTTTAAAACATACACTCTTACATCCTCATATTTAATCTTCTCAACCACCTCAGTTCAGTTCAGTCGCTCAGTCATGTCCTACTCTTTGCGACCCCATGAATTGCAGCACACCAGGCCTCCGTGTCCATCACCATCTCCCAGAGTTCACTCAGACTCACATCCATCGAGTCTGTGATGCCATCCAGCCATCTCATCCTTGGTCGTCCCCTTCTCCTCCTGCCCCCAATCCCTCCCAGCATCAGAGTCTTTTCCAATGAGTCAACTCTTCGCATGAGGTGGTCAAAGTACTGGAGCTTCAGCTTTAGCATCATTCCTTCCAAAGAAATCCCAGGGTTGATCTCCTTCAGAATGGACTGGTTGGATCTCCTTGCAGTCCAAGGGACTCTCAAGAGTCTTCTCCATCAACCACCTACCTGGAACCGTTATTACAAACAAGGAAACTGCCTAAATCAGAGGTCATCAGGCCACAGAAGCAAAGAACCCCACAATGGGGCCCGCCAAGGGACCAGGTCTGCCTGGCTGCAGAGTCTCTGCTCTTGTGGGGGATCCACAAATACTCCCTTCCCTGCAGTCCCATCCAAGGCCCATCACAAGACACTACACACATCAACACCAACTGCAGGTACAGACTGCCTGCAGTTGGGAACCAAGGGGAGCACCTGCAGGAAGCTCAGGTCCTGGGAAGCTGGCTCCCTCAGCAACTGTCCAGCAAACCTGTGAAACCTGGATGGGCTCAGACGTCACCAGAGGACCCAGTACCAATTTCCTGCCAGTTACTAGAGGGTAGACCTAAAAGAGGGCTTCCCAGGTGGCGCAGTGGTAAAGAACCTGCTGGCTGAGGCACAAGCCACAGGAGATGCCAGTTCGATCCCTGGGTGGGGAAGAACCCCTGGAGGAGGAAGTGGCAACACACTCCAATATTCTTGCCTGGAAAATCCCATGGACCAGAAGAGCCTGGCAGGCGACAGTCTATGGGGTCGCCAAGAATCGCACACGACTGAGCACACAACACAAGCACAAGGATAGAGGAAATCAATGCTGCGTGCCTATTATGAACCAGAAACCTCGTGAAGGGCTGGCTGGGGAATGGGGGGGGGGGGGGGGGGGGGGCGGGAGCAGTTGTGGTGGATCTGTGTGTACAGGTTGAGGGTGAGGGATACCTTTCGCACAGTGAAAAGAATCCATTTTCCAGCCACCACACAGGCGGTATTAATAAACATCTGCCGAGTGAACGACTGCCGGAGAAAACAACATCCTTCTTTACAGCCTCGCTTCTCCACAAGGACATCTGAACTAATCTAACCCGTGCTAGAAAACCACTGGCCCAGGTTTCCCATCTCTTTCACATAGATGAACTGGAGCCCTATAGAGTCTGGAAATGACTACCAATATTTTAAGAGTCCAGAGGAAGTTTGGGTCACAAAACTGCAAGCCAACTACGCGACTCTCCACCCCGACACAGAACAGGGTTCTCTGAGAGTCATCAAGAAACGGCCGGCCTCCCGCCCCGTCCCGCCAGTTTGTCTTGCCCAAGCCTGAGGCCAACTCTCAGAGCGCACTCGGCCCCGCTCTGAGCTCTCCGCGGCCGCGGGCAAATTCCACCTCAAGCCCCTCACTTGGAAAACATTAATAGCTGGCTGCCAGGACTGCGCGCCGGCGAAGCGCCCCCGAGAACCTGAAATGCCTCACAAAGGGCTGCGAGTGTGAACAGCGGGGAACCGGGCGAAGGATTTGGAAATCTTAAAGGTCTGACTTTGGGTCGCGGTTTCGGCAGCAACAGACCCGGAGAGTCTGAGCAAATCACTTCTCCGAGAAACTCCAGTCCTGACTCGAAGGCCGCGCGGAGACCTTGGCGCCGCGCCCGTCTCCTCAGAGGAGGAGGGGGCTGCGCCGGGGAGACCCTCCGGACTCCAGGCAGGCCGCGGGGCAGCGTGTCCGGTCCGCGGCCGCAGCTCCGCCCCCGGCGGGCCGCCCCGCGGGCCGCGAGCACAAGCCCAGCAGTCCTGCCCCTTCATCGGCGGCGGCCCCACCAGCCTCCGCGCCTACAGCCAGTGGGCGGCCGGGCGACCCGGCCCGCGGCGGCGGCGGCGGCCGGGCCAATGAGGAGCGCGGCTGAGGTAGGGGGCGGGCGCAGACTGGCCCTCCGCGTCGCTCCCGGGCCGCTCCCTCCTCCGCCTCAAGCCCCACTAAGACTAGGACCCTGAAACCCGAAGGGGAAAAAGGCCACTCACCGCCCCTTCGCTGCAGCTCCTCGCTTTCGGATGAGCTCGTCCAGAGAGATGTCGGCCATCTTGCACCGCCGAACAAGCCGAGAGCACCTTAGGCTCCCTCAGGCTTCGAGCCCGCCCCTTCGGCCGCTGTGGAGCGACTAGCGGTTTCCGGCGTTCGGCAGATGAACTCTCGCGACAGTTCAGACTGAGAAAGGAACCGGAAGGGGCGGGGCTCTCCCCGTGAACCTTTGCGAGCCGGTTGCTTATCTGCATATTGTGGCCCTACCTTTCCCCCCCTCTCTCAACTAAAAAATAGTAAAATGAAAAGCGACATAGAACAATGAAATGAATAAGGCAGCCTTCAACGAACAAAGTACAGGCTTTAACGTTCCACTTTTATACTCACCGTATTGCTAATGAGATTGGGATTCATTACCTAGGAAGTAAGCCAGTTACGTCTTTATGCCTTAAACTTATGAGTAAGGAAAATAACGATTCGGGGTGACGCCCGAATCCTCACTGCTAATGTGAGACGAATTTTTGAGCGGGTAAAGGTTGCCCCTAAGGTGACCCGCCTACTTTGCGGGATGCCTGGGAGTTGCGATCTGCCCGTCCCCCTTATACTCGAAAAAGTAGAATGGTTTGGGTGTGTATGTATGGGATTGATTGAAAGTAATTATCGGTAGTACGTTTGTTACGGATTTACAGCAACAATTTGCTCCTGTGTTCTTTAAGGGGATTGTATGGACGGCTAATATTTTTAACGTTAGCTGTTTGTGTTTGAATGCAGCACACGGGGTCAAGCAGCTCCCAGTCTCACGTGTCTTACTTCCAGGCTGTATAACGTTCAGAAGCCAGCGGTTTTTCCTTCCTGTGTATATATGTACCTGTGTCTTCCTGGTCTGTACTGTGAGAGGGGGGCAAACAGCACAGACTTTTTGCGATCTAAGTATGTAACATGTGGAATTACCTTTTCGTTGAACCGCCTGCCCTGACCCTGGCATGAGATGGGTAGTCAATCGTATCTGAGGAGTTAATGAAACCCGGCTCCCTTGTGGTTCAGATGGTAAAGAATCTGCATATAATGCCGGAGACGCGGGTTCAGTCTCTGGGTTGGGAAGCTCTCCTGGAGGAGGGATAGGGCATGGCAACCCACTCCAGTATTCTTGCCCGGAGAATCCCAAGGACAGAGGAGCTGCTGGGCCGCAGTCCATGGAGTCGCAGAGTCGGACACGACTGAGACATTAACACACACAATCAATGGAAAATACAGGCGATGCCTTGAGCACAGTGCCAGGCACGGACTAAGTGCCCTATGAGTCACTACTGTTATTCTTTTCTAGGTCCGGCGAGTGGAGTTAGTTACTCTTGACAGCACCACAACACAATAAAAAATCCGGCGTCGGAAGGTCTGTGGAAAAACGAGCTGGTGAAGCCGGAGGGGGTCTGAGATTGGGCTTCAGAAGGAGGGGGGAAATCCAGATCGCCCCTGCACTGCCGAGACTGGGTGCCGGCCCCCTAAACTACTAGAGTAGGGTCCTTAACTGATACTATATCTGACAGTGAGCGGGATGGCTCTCCACCAGGAAGATTTCGTAACTCTGGGGTCGCACTTGGCGGCCCGGGCGGCGGGGATCCGGTCACGTGAAGGGTGCACAGGGTGGGGCGTCCCGCTGGCCCTCCTACGCCGGAGACGTCCCGGGGCTGGAGGTGCGGGTTATGATTCTCTGGGTCGGGGTTTCGCTCCGTTTCTTGCACGAACACACAGGACTTTTTGCCCGGTGAGGACACACATGGATTGCCAGCAGTGAAGCTGCGCTGTAGCCAAAGGTACTGACTCCTGCTTTCCTTGGAGACTAAGCAAGGATTGTGCCCGGGCCTGGGAGAACCGCACCGGGGAGGCAAAGCCCGGGAGGCGAGACTGCGCCGGGCGGATCCCTTGTGCCTGGGCTCAGACCGGTGCTTCCTCCGGGTCCTGCGCCCAGCACTGACACGCTGAAATGTGCATCACTTTATACATTCCTTTTTTTTTTTTTTTTTTTAATGGCCCAACGGCATGTGAGATATTCTTTTCCCGACCAGAGATGAAATTCTTTACCCGCTGCAGTGATAGCACTGTCTTAACCTACTGGATGGCCCCTTTTACTTTTTTTTTTTTTTTGCTTTTATAATATGGTTGGAGCTTTGCGTTGACTTCTAAAAAATTCTGTATGGGTAGGTGATATCTATCACCTGTGAATTCACTTCAGGAGAGTAAAGGGGCTGTTAAAGTGGAAGTTGCTCAGTCTGGCTGGACTCTGCAACCCTATTGACTGTAGCCCACCAGTCTCCTCTGTCCATGGCACTATTCTTGCCTGGATGGATTCTCCAGGCAAGAATAGTGGAGTGAGTTGCCATGCCCTTCTCCAGGGGATCTTCCTGACCCAGGGATCAAACCCAGGTCTCCTGCATTGCAGGCAGATTCTTTATCTGGACCCTGAATGAAGGAACTCCCTTCTCTACCTGTAGCCTCCACAGGACAAGGTGACACCTGCCTCACCTTGGGCCACCCCGCCTCACCACCCTGAAAACCACTCACTGCCCTCAGCCTCAGTCTCTCTGTGGGAGAGGGGGGCTACTAACTTTTTCCTGCTTCTTTCAGGGTGTCCAGAGGAGAGTGTACAATGGAAAAGACTGGGGTCACATGGGGTTGTCTTAAGTTAGGACTGGGCACACTTTCTGACACAACGGAGATGATCTGTGCAAGACTGAGTGTGAGGGATGCTTGACTCCCAGGGTCCACACTCTGTTTTCCAGGAATCTATCCTAAAAGAAACCACGAGAGAGGAGGCTGAAGATATCCATTGTGACTTACGACAGCCAAACTGTCCAACAGCAGGGATCTGCTACATAAAAAGTCATGATCTATCAGGCTTATGGCGAGTTTCTGACCACACAGAGAAAGCATACCTGCCATCAGGGTGAGCAGTGGCCACACAGTGGACCGTGTGGTTCCATCTCAGTTGTAAGTGTTTGCCTCTGGATGTCCACAATTTTCCTGGGTATAGTTTTTATTTTTCCTGCATATATATTTTTTTCCTGTGACTTATTTCTTTTCCTGTGTATATTTTTCTGTACTCTCCACAAATTTTCTTTTTTTTTTTGGCCGTGATGCAGAACCTGTGGGATCTTAGTTCCTTGACCAGGAATAGAACCCGTGCCCCCTGCAGTGGAAGCATGGAGTGGAAGAACAGCCAAGGAGTTCCCCAAAGTTCCACTAAAAACACAAACCAACCTCAGAAATAAATGCCAGGTCTTGCACAGCCCCTTCCCCTCTCCTGCCCCAACAACGTAGGTCACAGAGCCTCCAGGAGTTCCAAAAGGGTTTAAACTAGCAAAGTTTTACTTCAATGTTATGTTTGCTCATAAATGACTCTGAAAAAGCCGATATGCAAGAGGCTAACACGCTGTGTCTAAGGCAACGTCGAGGCCACTGTGAATGTCCTTCAGACAAGGGGCTCTGCTCGAAATCTCCCTGACCTGGGGCAGGGGCAGCAAGGGGGCTCTGGGACGGATAAATAAATGCACACCATCTCAGCTCTGCCATCAGGGCTGGCTGCCTGGGACGCTAAGGCAGTCGATGGGAGGTGGACTGCTTGGAACTTCCAAAGCTGCCCAAATGTTTGGGTGTTTTTGCTGAGGCTTTGGGAGGGCCCACGTGCCAGCTGGAAGGGCCCTTGGCCAGCCCCCTCCTCCCACACCAGCCCCAGGGACAAGCCCACCTCCCTGCTGACTGGACCTGCTGGGCCCTGGGTGGTTTGGCCAACCTCTCACCCCAGCAGCCCCTGCCACGGGGACTTATTGGTGTCAGCTACCACGTAGTGTCAGCTGTGGAAGCCTGGCAGTGGCCCTGAAGCAGGCGAGGGTCTGCAGCCTGGGTGAGGGCCTGCGGCCTGCAGCTAAGGGTTGCCTGTACATTTCTGCTTATTTCCAGGGTGTGGGATGCTCTGGGGAGGTTGGGGAGCGTGGTGCTCGCAGCCTCCACCCAGTAGTGTGTATGTTGGGATGGGCAGAGAGGGAAGGAACATCTCCGGCGAGGCCTAGACAGGAATCTGTCTTAAAGGTGGCCAACGGTGGCCCACCTGTAACAGACACCTGCTCCCAAAGGGGCCCCTCAGGGGCCAGCCCAGCGGGGTGACCTCCCAGGCACGGGCAGGCCAGGCTGAACCCGGCCGCAGCTGGAGACGTGGGGCGGGTGATGTTGATGAACAGTGGCAGGAGGGGTGGGTGCGGCCAGGGCACAGTGAGAGCGGGCAGCAGGGCCCGTCCATCAGAAGGCAAAGCAGCGCTCCTTCGGGTGGCCCACGCGGTCCAGGTTGGGCAGGCAGGCATACTGGATCATGGGTGGGGGTCCGCACATCAGCACCAGCGGTTCCTCCTCTGGGGGCGGCAGGTGGTCCCGGATCATCTCCTCGTTCACGAATCCCTGGCTGTAGTCCCAGGCTGCAGGGCGGGAGACCAGGTGAGCCTGAGGGTGCCCGTGTGACTGACCACGAACTGCCCACCACCCCCTCCTCCGTGATAAAGCTGCTGTGCCTGGTAATGGCAATCCACTCCAGCACTCTTGCCTGGAAAATCCCATGGACAGAGGAGCCTGATAGGCCACAGTCCATGGGGTCGCAAAGAGTCAGACACGACTGAGTGACTTCACTTTTTTTTTCAACAAGGAAGAATGGAGCAGACCTTGGCCCTGATCCCCTGCTCCCATGCCTGGCTCACCTGGATCACAAATGCAAGCCTGTCAAGGTTCCCTAACCACACTTTATAGTTTGCAAAGCCTTTCACTTCTACTGGCCTCTTGTGTGACCCTGGTGGATGGACAGGGCGGGGCTTACTGATCCCATTTTACAGATGTGGAAACTGAGGCCCAGAGGACCCAGGATTGTCTCAGGTCATACAGTGAGGCATGGACAGGGCTGGGACATTAACCCCAGGTCCCAGAGATCCCCCAGCCAGTGCTCAGTGCCAGTCTGGTCAGGGTGATGCTGCCTACCCCCCGCTCCTCTTCTTGCTACCTACCAGCCCCATGCCTACTGTCTGACTCTTCCCTCCATGGAGTGTTGGCCCACGAGGAGCCATCTCTAGTCCACAGCTGTAGTCCCAGTGCCTAGACAGCCGAGCACAGAGTAGTTGCTCAATAAATAATGAACAAAGGAATGTGTCCCAAATAAGCATTAGATGCTTTTGAATTGTGGTGTTGGAGGAAACTCTTGAGAGTCCCTTGGACTGCAAGCAGATCCAACCAGTCCATCCTAAAGGAAATCAGTCCTGGAAGGACTGATGCTAAAGCTGCAACTCTAATACTTTGGCCACCTGATGCGAAGAACTGACTCACTGGAAAAGACCCTGATACTGGCAAAGATTGAAGGCGGGAGGAGAAGGGGACGACAAAGGATGAGATGGTTGGATGGCATCACTGACTCAATGGACATGAGTTTGAGTAAACTCCGGGAGTTGGTGATGGACAGGGAGCCCTGGCGTGCTGCAGTCCATGGGGTCACAAAGAGTTGGACACGACTGAGCAACTGAACTGAACTGAAATGAGCCAGAAAGCAGCGAGGCCAGGACACAGGCTGAAGTTCCAGACGCAGGATCCTCAAAACAGCAGCCTCCTTGAAGTCCTGCTTGCCTCCCTGTCTCGCACGCACATATGCGCGGTTGTATCTCCGGGTTTCGCCTGAGATCCAGAGCTGCCTTTTATTCCTCCCAGTGACTGCCAGTGCCCATGGTGAGAACCTGGCACCCTGGGGCTGGCAGGACTCTAGTCCCACATGGACCCTCAGGACTGACCCACCGACTGGGGCTGCTCAGGGACGGGGACCAGCCAGTCCTGGTGCACGGCTCCCTGCCCCCATCATCTGTACTGCCCAACAACGTGACTCCCCTTTGCAGATGCGTGAGGAGCAACCCAGTCTGAAGCTCACCTTGCTCCGCAGTTCTTCAATGGTCAGTCGGGACAAACACTGCTTGGGGACTGAGGGCACATGCTAGCCCCTCAAATGACCCCTGTGCTGAGCAGCTCAGCAGGATCTCAACCCCAGAGGGACAAACAAAGGGACTTGCCGGATGCCCGCCACCTGCTGCCCGCTCCCTCCCCTCCGAAAAGCCAACCTCAGCCACCTCCTGATCCCACGGTGGGCGCCTGACCCCAGGCCAGCCTCTGAGCCCCGGCCAGTGAGTGGGGGCCTACCCAGGCCAGCCCTCTGGCTTGGCTCTGGCGAAACAGCAGCCGAGGGCCACGCGAGCAGCAGAGCATCACTGCGTCTATCAGATGAGCAGGGCTCCACCAGGCCCGCCTGAGGCTGGGGGAGGACCCTGCACCCTGAGTCCCTCCGGCTCCAAACACCCAATCATCTGGTTTCTCTGTCCTTCACGATCTGGAAGAACCTCACTAAAGCTTTTGACACCAATAGAAACGCAGCTGTGGAAGTCCAAGGTCACTTGGAGGTCACCAAGGGACCTTGTCTAAACGGACACTGCTCCGCGTCACACCCTGTACACTCCACGGGGGCGGGGGGGGGGGGAGGTGACGAGGGACGGGGGGTGTCCCCTGAGGGAGGCAGGTAAGTCGGTCTCAGCTGGTCCTGGATGAGGAAGCCTCCACTGTGCTGAGCAATGGGGTATATTCTCTACCTCACAGGCACTGTGCTTAGTGACTGACCACACCTCCCCTTTCACACTGGCTGCTGGGAAGCTCAGAGTGATATGCATGGTCAGTCCTGGTGAGGCCGCACCACAGCCCGTGCTCCTGTACAAACCTCTCTAGATTCCATTTTATGGGCCAGCCCTTGTTTTCCTTTCACTCTGACTCACTCCATAAGTCTCTGTAAGCTGCCTAAAATCCCTCTGGAATGGGGCGGCACATAGGCAGGTAGATAACATTTTATTAACAGATCTCAAAGTACTTTGTAAAAAACTCCATGGGATTAAACCCTATCTGCTAGTATATGAAATGTACAGGTGTATAAGATACATCTCAGTTTTACAAGTATTTTTTTTTAGGCAAGTATTTCTCTGCGTGCATACTGAAGGAGACTGTGGGGGAAACGTGGTCAGCGGGCCCCTCCCCCGACTCCTCTAGCTCCACAGTCGCCGCGCTGGCCTGGTACCATGTTCTTTTTCAGCATCAACCTTTTCCAGTTTATTCCTCATGGTACAGCAGTCCTCCAACTACTCTCGAGTCGTGGTCAGGGTAATAATAAACATAAGTGTAAAATACCAGAAAACTACCCAGCTGTCTCTCTTCTTGGGCCATACTACTTGGCTCCTCTTAAAACTCTTCCTGGGAGGCGGCACTTTGGTCTCGGCGTTGCCAGGTGCCACCACCAGAGGGCGGTGTCCACGAACAGTGCATGCATGCTATGCGTGCTAAGTCGCTTCAGTCGTGTCTTTTTCAGTTGACTCTTTGCGACCCCATGGACTGTAGCCCACAAGGCTCCTCTGTCCATGAGACTCTCCAGGTAAGAACACTGCAGTGGGTTGCCATGCCCTCCTCCAACTAACAGTGTGGCCAGGCCTCTTGCTGGCAGGAGACTGGAGCAAGGTCTAGCTCCCAGAGGACAACCTTGTTTCGAGTTTTGGGGCAGCTTTCACTCCCTGCCTCCTGTGTGTCCTTGGCAAACAGCCCAAACACCTGGACAGGCAGAGTGAAGGTAACTGTACATCAGTGCAGCCCACTCCATCAGCAGGGCTGATGACGGCACTGAGGAAACGATCCCCCTTCGCCCCCAACACTGGCCTCAGCTCGGGGGGAGAACGGCGGCCTTCTATGTCCAGCAGTGCAGGCAGGGGGAGGCCTAGGGCTCCCTAAGAGGCGGACACGAGCTCAAGTCCTGGCTCTGGGGCTTTCTCGCTGTGCGCCGTGGGGCACTCACCTCCCCTCTCACCCCTCTCTCCTCACTGCCCTCCCCTCACAGGACCGCCATGAGCTGGACCAAGGGAGGCCACGCAGACAGAAGGCTCCTCCTGGCAGAGGGCTTGCAGCACAGGCGGGCATGGGCCAGCACCCCCACCGCAGCCTACCCGCCCGGGCACGCTCACCTTCAGGGGCTTTGTCCACCGTGTACCAGAGCTTGAAGCGTGCAGAGTGCTCGTTCCTCAGTTCCTCCAGCTCGGGCCGCAGCAGGATGTCCTTCTCGGTCTGGGGGGCGGACAGGGCCCAGTGGTCAGGAGGGACAGCGGCAGGGACTGCCCTTGGAGACCCTCTTCATCCCGCCCACCCGTGGGCCACATGCTTGGCAAAGTTTCCAGGCAAAGTCCAAGTCTTTCTATGTTCTGGCATCTCAGGCTGTATCAACAGGTCCATAATTTAAGGAATATAGATGCAACTCCCCAAATCACACAACCCGCAACCTTGCCCACATCGATCCCTCTGCTTGGCCTGCAGCTCCCCACCTTCACCCCCACTGATTTCACTCAGCCAGCCCCACGTGGCCCTGTAGAGTTCAGCTTGTTTCACCTCCTCCAGGAAGCCTTCCTAGACCCCCAGGGAGTGTTAGCAATCTACTCCAGAAACATTCCCTCTTTCCATTTCTAAGCATACTTTGCCTGGAATGTTTGCAGGTCACTCACAGATCTGGCTCCTCCGGTCAGTGAGGGGTACAACTGACTCACAGGACTGTTGTGAAACCAGGGCCAAAGAGCGCCGTTAGCCAGCAAAGGTCACCCGCTCACTGACCTCTCCTGAGCTCCCCGCTGGGACAGGCAGGTAGCGAGAGAGGCAAGGAAACTGTTCTGAACATCCTCCTTTGTGAACAACACCTCTCTGACCACCCTAAGTGCCCTGTCAATTCCTTAGGATCAACCTGAGGAAGTGGAGTCCAGGGCAGAAAATTCCACATAGTTAGGGCCTCTAATACAAGCCGCTGCTTTATTCCCCACGTAGGTTACAACCAACACACAGGCCTGCAGGGAGTCCTCTACACCTCCACCAGGACTGGGTAATGATCATTTAAGCTTTGCCAGTCATACTGATGGAAAATAAAGCTTGTGTTTTATCTTTTATTATTAGTAAGCTTGTCACTGGTCTGTTCATATTTTCTTATTAGTTTGTAAAAACTCTTTTTATATGAAGGATATTAATTTTTATTGATACATTATGTGTCTCATCCTCAGTTATCTTTCTACCTTATGTATCAGTTCAGTTCAGTCGCTCAGTCGTGTCCAACTCTTTGTGACCTTTTTCCCCAGAGGAGCTTTTCATTTTTAAGCAGATGGCTCCATCAGTCTTCTCTTTGATGGGCTCTCCTCCAGTGTCTTGCTTAGCCTGACCACCTTTGTTCATTCATTCAGTAATACTTCTTGTATTTAAAAATGCTTGCCCTCTACTTTTAAAGCTTCACTTTTTCGCACATATATCCTTAACCTACACTTCATTGTTCTATAAGGTAAGGTAGGGATCTACTTCATTTTTCCCAAGTGTACAGCAACTAACCCAACACTCCTTTTCGTCTGCTCAGGTTTGACATGTCACCTGCATCAGATACAGAGTCTCATTTACACTCAGGTCTGTTTCTAGGTCAGGGCTGTTCAACCAAGCCTTCTACAATGATGGGAATGTTCTAGATCTGTGTTGTCCAACAAGGAGACTATGGAACAACAAAATGTGCCTAGTGAGACTGGGAAAGGGTGTTTATTTATTTAATCTTAACTAACCTCAGCGTAAATAGCCACATATTCTGGCATGTTCCAGCACAGTCCAGACTTCCCGCTGTATTACCCGGAATCACAGCCAGTCCAGTAAACCCAGGTCTCCCGTGCGGCTGCAGAGCTGCGCTCTCTTTATCACTGGCACTTCTTGGTGCTCTTCCTTGCCACCCTTCTTTTCAAATCTTTCTTGGCTGCCCATGTGTACTTTGTCTTCCAGGCCACAGTGTGTCATTTTGCCACATTATAAAAGGAAAACAATGATCCTACGGGGACTTCTGAGTATTATTTTCTGAAGAACCAACGCCTTCAGAACATCAGTCTCCCTGCCCAAGAGCCAGGCTGCCCTGCTGTTTATTATCTCCCTGACACCCTTCTGAAAGCGGGGCTTCCCTCTTCACCCTGGGTCCCCACTGGCCTCCACCCCCGCCACCCGGCACCTCCAGGAAGAGCGCACACATCTGCAACGCTGAGCGCTCCTGTCCCAGGCCGCCTCAGTCCTCACACGGTCCTGAGAGGTGGGCCCCTGTCCCCCTACACTGCAGATGGGGAACTGAAGGGGCTGCAGCCCCCGTCCAAGCCGAGCACACACGTCACTCGGGGGAAGCAGGGAGAGCCAACAACCCGACTGGAGCAAAGCCGCGGTATCCCGTGTGGGGTTCCCTGCGGACCCCCGGGGTCCCTGAGACCCTCTAGTGGGACCCTGAGGTCAGAACGATTTTCACACGATACTTTTTTGCACTTTTTTCACCCTCGCTCCCTCGCCAGCGTGGAGTGGAACTTTCAGAGGCTACGTGACTTGTGACACCACGCTGACTAAGTGCAGAAACAATACAGGAGCCACCGCCCCCGCCGACAGGCAAAACGACGCTGTTTCAGGCGACAGAGGGCCTCCACGGAGACCGCCCAGCACCACCAAGCCGAGTGCAGCCCACCCGCTCACTCCACCAGCCAGCCTGGAGTTTCTGGCTCTTTCCACCCACCCCTGGGCCTGGTCAAGGCCGCGCTGGTTGACCTCAGGGCAGTTTTCTGCAGCTGTGTGGGAGTCCAGGGACCTCAAGCCAACCTTTCCCCTCTGGGCTCAGCGTCCTTGCAGATGGATGGGGCAGAGCCTGGGCCAGACGGACCCAGGGCAGGCTGACCTGAACCGTATCTGAGAGGTGAGGGGGGCCGGGTGCACGCCCCCCCACGCACGCAGGGGGCGTCCCATATGAGCCTCCCCACAAAGGGGCCTCACTACAAAATCCACATATTAAGTCATGAAACGCTGAGCCTGGAGAGATCCTCATGATGGCCTGGCTTTGTCAGCTCATTCCTCAAGGAGACAGGGAAGCCCAGAGAGGGAGAATGACTTGTCCAAGGCCACACAGCAGGCCAGGGCAGGCAGGCAAGTAGCAGGCATGGGGAGGAGGACATGTGCTTGGGAGCCAGAGAGCCCAGGTCCAAACGTGACCCCAACACCCCCGGCTCGGGGACCTCGGGGGGGTGCATCCTCTGCACCTCATTTGTGCAGATGCACCTCAGGCTCTTCCGCATCCCTGGTGGGTCCCAAATTCCATGTGTGGTAGAGGGAGCGCTGAGGTGCCGAGGAAGCGGCCAGGGGAGCCAGTCTCGGTGTGGGGGTGCTCCAGGGGCCCCAACCAAGCAGCCCTGCTTGGGTCAGACGCTCTAGCTCTGCCCAACCTCACCAGCTGCTGCAAGGCTGCTGTGCACAAAACTCAACACACCTTCCAGCCACTGTGAGCATCCCCGCAGCGCCTTGCAGATCCCTGAGCAGTGCCTGCCCGGCACCCCACCCTCGGGTCTGCAGACCTCAGGACCGCCCACTGACCTGGTTGGCAAAGAGCAGGTGGCACACGGTGTGGTCATCAGGGTCCTTCATGATGGCGCGGATCACCTGTAGCATTGGCGTGATGCCTGCAAAACAAGCCACCCCCACACACTGTGTGAGCGCCTGCTGCATACACACAGCGCCAGGCAGATGCCCAGGGAGCTGCCAGGACAACCGTGACCTCAGACAGCTCCCGGGCACTCATAACCTGTGTGGCGTCCCATACCCTGCCCCCAACTTGACACCTCCGCCCTCCAGGGACTCGGGCAGGGATCCAGGTCCACATACCCGTTCCTCCTGCGATCATGCCCACAGATTTCACCGTCTTGATGACAGGGTTGGACTTCTTGTCTGGACGGATGGCAAACTTTCCTGGGGAGAGCAGACGGGGTGAGGTCCAGCTCTCAAACAGACCATGCTTGGGGGTCAGACGGGCTGGAAACCCTGCCCCATCTCAAGAGTTTGGGTGTGGCAACCACCATACCCGCCCAGCCAGTCAGGTGAGGAGGATGGGAAGAGGGGACTAGGGCCAGCTCAAATGCCAAGAGCAGCAGGAGGCTGGAGGAGCAGGGGTCCCAGCTCAACCCTCCCCTGGTTTGTTTAGAGCCTTACAGAGCTAGTCTGTGGGCAGGAAGTGCCCCCCAAGGCTGGTCTGCAACCCCTGCACTGACCACCTTGACCCCTAACAGCTGGGGAAATGAGGCCCCAGAGAGGAGGTGGCCTGCCCTACAGGAGTCACCCTTCCAGGCAGCAGCAGGGGCAGGGCCTGCACCAACATCCACCGCACCAGCCGGGTCCTTGGGGAGTCCAACCCGGATCACCTTTGCCCTGGTAGACCAGCAGCCCGTTGGGGCCCCGGAACTCAATGGTGTCGCCAATCTTCATGCTCTCCAGGTACTGGGACATCTTGCCTCCAGCGGGAAACTTGGGATGGGTGTCTTTGAAGTAAACCTGCAAGACACGTGCACCGTCCTCAGCCCCCGTTCCCAGGCCGCCAGGGTGAGCTCCGGGGTCTTCCGGGGCTGCGTGCGGCCTGCTCACTCGGTGCACCTCCCACCCATCAGAACTTACCTGTCTGTGCCCTGTCCCCCCCGGGGGCCTGCCTTCCCCGTAATGTCCCCTTGGAGGGCAAAGCACCAGCCTGGTGTCCACGGCAGCTGACCCAAGGGCCTGAAGTGTAACATTCTGCCAAGACCCGTGTCCGTGGCCCCTCCCAGCAAGAGATTCCCACGGCTGTCAGCCCAGTGCGGGCCCTGCTGGTGGCTGTTCAGTTCTTTCCGCTTTGCGCTGCCGTGAAAACGTCACTCTTGGAACAACTCCCTTCTCTGTGCCCTTTGGGATTTCAGCTTTGGGAAAAAGGGATGCAGCTACAACCCTCGACAAAGAGATGGGCAGACAGAGGAGGAGCTCCAGGACAGAGGGGCATCTGTGCTGGGCCTTGAAGGGCAAGCAGGAGTGATGGGCAGAGAGGGGGCAGGGGCAGGGCGTGCCAAGGCCAGGGGCCTCACAGGGCTTGGAACCTCTGGGTTGCGGAGGGGAGAACTCGTGGCGGCAGGACAGCCGGCGTGTCTGTGTGTCTGGGGTCAGGGAAGAGAGTGGGCAAAGCCCACTGTGTGCCAGGCCAGTGCTCTGACCTTTAGCCAGGGTGAACCAAGGGGGCCATGAGGTCTCCAAGCCAGGAAGGACCTGGTCCTCATAAGCATTTCATCCTCTACTTGAATCCCCACCCCCAACACCTCCTCTACATCCGGCTGGGGTGAATTCAGCAAGAAGAGATGCATGAACCCTCACCACCTTCCCGTTCCTTCTGGACAAAGCCCCCTCCCTGCAGGGCCTCCAAGGCTCTGCCCAGCCCCACTGACCCTCAAGTCCTCAAGCCTCCTCCTGACCCCAGGGCCTTTGCACAGGGAGGGTCCTTTCCCTCCATCTCCACCTGCTCGCCTCCTCGTTGCCTGCTCAGAGGGACGGGGTGGGGGGCACAGCTGTTATCACCCTGCCCCAGCTCCAGGGTCCTCGGAACAAACACTGACCTCTGTGTGCCCACCTGTTCAGTGTCCACTCTCCAGCCAAAGACAGGCTCCCAAGGCCAGGTGGGCTGGGCACCCAGCGTGTGGCCTGAGTGACACTGAGCAAAGAAGGGACCCAGGCCAGAGCCAGGACTGCCAGGCCAGCTCCTTTCCTGCCCTCACAGACCCAGCGCCCAGCCCGGGACCCTGAAACCCCCAGGGCTGAAACTGCAGCCCAGCGGGGGTCTGTTTCTGTCTCTCCATCCTGAGGCCCAGTGAGGGGGCCAGGGGCCTGCACGGCGGCGCTGGGACAGTAAGCCTGGTCCCCGGGGGGTGCTGAGCCAGGGTGGCTGTGGGTGGGGGTTGTGGTTTGGGCCTTGACTGGAGAAGGTGTCTAACACCCCACACCCACCACCAGCTCTGGCAGGTTCCCACTTTTTAGGGGTGTGTAATCAGAGAAAGTGACTCACTGCTGTAAAGCTTATGTTTCTCATTTTCACAAAGATGTACTGGGTTAGAGGTGTCACTTCTCCTTCTGCTCAGTGTCTTGTTTTTTAAGATCCTTTCTGGGTGGTCTGTGTCTCTCTGGTCTGTTGCTTCTAACGGCTCTATCTTCCCCGTGGTGTGCATCCACCCCGACTGGTGGCGGATCCCAGACAGCCCCTCACCACAGCGCCCACACAAGGACCCATGAGCCCCACACCGCACCGCCAGAGTGCCTGTGGGGTGCTTCTCAAGGGTGAGCAGGCACCCAGCTCCCCGGGCCTCCCCTGTTTGCGAGTGGGAAGGCAGGCCCTGCATGAGCTGGTGGGCCTGCCTGCTTCCTCTCCGGCAGACCATCTGTCCTGGTTTGAAGACACTGAGCCTGAATCCCACCACCCGCCCTCTGCTGAGACCCCCATGCTTGGCTTGCGCTAAGAACCACAGGGTGCCCCTCACTCTGAGGCCAGGCTCAGCGAGCACAGGGCCTTCGGGGGCCAGATTCTGGGGCGTGTGGGCCCCGTGGAGGCCTGGGCTGCAATATGGTCACCCCTGCCCCACCCAGCTGTGGCCCCAAGGTCTCACCTTGATGACCAGGTCCACAAAGCCCTTGTCGTCATCGCTGGAGACGGGCGTGTAGGGCCGAATAACCAGGTTCCCATCGATTCGAGCCGAGAGGTAGATGTGCTGGCCTGCAGGACGGCGGGGGTGAGTCTGGGCCCGGGATCATCCCTGCAGCATCCCTTGGGTCTTGTCAACCCACTTCCCTGTGCCCCACCACAGCCTGGACTGACCTCGGCTCCTGCTGTACCCCTTACCGCCTCCCACCCCAGCGACTCCCATCATATCCCAGCTCTCTGCCTTTGCTCGTGCTGGGGCCACTGCCAGGGACACTAGGGCATTCTGCCCTCTTGTTCTGACACTCATCCTCGAAAGCCTGGGATGGCTGACACCTCCTCCTTGAAGCCCTCCCTGCTCTCACTGAAATGTAAACCCCCCCGCCGCCCCCACCTCCCTTTCCCAGCGCTGGCTCTGTGTGGGCTGGGTCGGGGCTGCACTCACCGACGGGGAGGCCCAGGATGTGCTCAGGCGATGGCAGCGCAAAGCGGAACCGCCGGGTGTCATGGCTGATGACCTGCAAGGAGGCCGAGCTGCTGGACGACACCCAGGGCAGAGGGGCCACCAGACCCAGAGCTGCCACCCTGCCCCAGCACCAGGGTGTCACTGAGAGATGCCACTGACAGGCGGACACACGCCCTGCCCACACGTGTGTATGTGAGGGCACAGAGGCCAGCCACACACTGCAAGTGTTCTGTTCTCGTTGGCCCAGAGAAGGGCAGTGACCCACCCAGAGCCACAGAGCAAGGTGGTTGGGCAGGGAGGGAGCTCCGGATCCCAAAGGGAGGCTGCCAAATGGCCCAGAAAATTCCAGGGCTTCCAGGGGCAGGAGGGAAGGAACCACCTCTGCCATAGCTTGAGAAGTGTCCTGTCCTGGGGTGGTGGGAACAGCCTGGAGGCTGACCACAGAGTGGGGGAGGGCTGAGACAAAGCTCCTGTGAGTCTTGGGGCTGGGACTTGAGAGAGGGGTTCTAGAAGCCACTAAACCAAAAGCCCCCAGTAGGCAGGATGGCATGACTGTGGCAGGGCTACATGGGGCTGGAGGCACGGCAGCCTCACCGCCCGGGAGGTGGACATGGCCATGTACGCCCAGGGCACGGTCAACAGGCAAAGGCCATCTCCCCTCCAGGGCGGGCAGAGGCGGCTCAGGACCAAGGCTGGGCTGAGGACGGGGCCTGGTCTTAAAAGAGGCCAGGGAGGTGAGCGTCCCACAGTGTCAGAGCTAGGACGTGAACCCAGTGCCCAGACCCCGACTGGGCTCCAGAAGGCCCCTGGGGGGGTCTCCCCTGCACCAGGCGCTGCAGGACGGTGGTTGTGGAGGGGCCATTGGAAAGGCAGGCAGCTAGCTGTCTGCACTTGTGTTCATGCTCACAGGAGGCAAGGTCCAGTAATGGACAGTGCTACCACCCAGGGAGGCTCAAGAGACCTCCAAAGGGCCAAAGCATCACTGGAGTGAGCAAGCTGGGGCAGGAGGCCTGGATCTCAGGAAAGACGGCACCCAGCCCCCACTCAGGATGCAGGGCTTATTGGAGGCCGGCGGGTCTCTCTGCCCCACAGTCCAGCTGCAAACAGAGGCCTAAGGCCTCCTGCAAGTGGATTCCAGGATTATCAACCAGTCCTGGGGTTCGAGGTCAGAAATCCACATGCCAGACATTTTTGGAGGAAGCACAGAAATGAGGCAAAGTCCCTGAAGATTACTGTGTTTGACGACCTCCAGCCCAGGACAGCAAAACTCACGAGGCTGACGTCTGAGAGAGCTTGGCATGCTGCTGCTTCCAAGAAGCCCCTGGCCACAACAAGCTGAGCAGTAGGTTCTCAGAGCTCAGGGCGACCCTGCCCATCACCTGGTCCAGGCCCGCTCGGACAGGGGAAGGGCGGGCGTCCGGGACCCTTCCCTGAGCCACAGCAAGTAGCGAGAGCAAGTCCACCTGCTGACCCTGCAAAGCCACCAGGAGGCTACAATGGGGGAGGGTAACTGCTAGGACATTGGACACTCGCCGCCTGCTCAATCACAGGGGCCTGCAGGGTCCACTGCGGACATCCCTGTGACAAACACCAGAGAGCTGTCAAACGGGATGACTCGGCTTTGGGTTAGACATGAAAAGGGGTCTGTGCGATGTGTGAAGGTGAAAGTGGTAGTCGCTCAGTCGCGTCTGACTCTGGACTGCAGCCCGCCAGGGTCCTCTGTCCACGGGGATTCTCCAGGCAAGAATACTGGAGTGGATTGCTATTTCCTTCCCGACCCAGGGATTGAACTAGCATCTCCTGCACTGCAGGCAGATTCTTTACCGTCTGAGCCACCAGGGAAGTCCATGTCGTACAGCCAGGTAAAAATGTTAGGTTATTTAAAAAGAGAAACTAAGTATACACACACCTGAACGTCCACACGTCATGTACATAACAAATGTGACGCCAGGGAAGGCTCACGATGACCCGTGACCGGGACCCTCTTGCACAGGGGTCATGGTGCAGGGGAGGGGAACATTCGCACCTTGAGAACAGAGCACGTATAAATATGTGCCTTTTTTTTATAAAAGTACAATTTTTACAGCGAGCACATGTAAATCATACATTACTTCTGGAATTAAAAAACAGTAACAAGGGTGTTCCCTGGTGGCCTAGGGGTTAGAATTCTGGGCTTTCACTGCCGTGGCTGGGGTTCAATCCCTGGTCCGGGAACTAAGATCCCACAAGCCACGTGGTGAAAAAAACAAGGAAAAAGAACTTTCTGAAAAGAAAAGCATTCAAAACATTGTGATTTCATTTTAGTAGGAAAAAATTGTGTACAGGACATACTGAAAGGACTAAGTCTGGTCTCATCTGGGAAGTGGTCTTTTTTTTTTTTTTTTTGGCCTCTTTCTGGTTTTCGACTTCTAAGAAGAACTCCTGGTACAATTACGGTCACAGGCGCTGCAGCTCTAACGTGGAGCCCAGGGCACAGACCAGAGCCCAGGATTCAGGCTTGCAGCAGGTGACTGGCTTTCTCTGCCCCATGACTCAGTTCCTCCCTGCCACACCCCTTCTGAGGCAGCTGCCTGTGGCCAGAAATAGCACGGGGGAGGCTTTGATGGGGGGAGTGACGAGGGAAGCGGCCCTATAGGGTGGGCGGCTGGGCAAAGATGGGGAGAGGATGGTTTTAAATCAAAGCCACGATCGGAGGTTTGAAAAAGGAAAAGCATTGTGCAGACACAGCCACAGTCAAGACCATGGGGACACGCAGGGAATCAGGACTCTAGGGGCCCTGGGTGGGTGGGCCTGGGAGAGAGGGAAGGAAAGGGGAGGAGACCTTATCTATAAGGAACGGGCCCTGGGATGCGGCACCCTGGATGACCACGAGGCCTATGCCTGAGTCCTAACCCAACCCCTAGCTCACAATGTGACCTGAGTTAATCCTCTCTTGCCCTCTGTTTTCACATCTGTTAAATGGGTACTTGGACCCAAAAGTCCAAGTACAGCATCGCTCCCACTCTGATTTTCTGTGGGATAGTAAGTGTGGCTCAGAGAACCTGCTCTGTGGTCAAAGACCCGGGTTCAAATCCCTCAGTAATTTACTGGTAGCCTTAGAAATGGATATGCGTGCATGCATGCCAAGTCGCTTCAGTCATGTCCGACTCTTTGTGACTCCATGGACTGTAGCCCGCCAGGATCCCCTGTCCATGGGATTCTCCAGGCAAGAATACTGGAGTGTACACGAATGACCAGCCATATACTTGAAGTTAGTGTCAACATTTATAAAAGCCTTCACAGCCAGTTCTAGAGAGGAAATCAATTATGCTGAAGAGCCAAGATACTCTTAAGAAGCAATAAATTATGCTGAAAATACATTCAATGATTAACTCAAAAAAATGAAATAGTCATGGTATAAAGAAGTCCAAAATATAAAGACAGTCAATTGCAAAAAATAAAAGTGAAGCTTGTATTTTAATTATTCCAACTGTTCTTACAATAAATTTGATGTAAAACCACCGAAAATACATTTTTTGAAAAACAGTGAAAAAAAAAAAAGAATACTGGAGTGGGATGCCAGGCCCTCCTCCAGGGGATTGAACCCGCATCTCTTATGTCTCCTGCATTGGCAGGCATGTTCTTTACCACTAGTGCCACCTGGGAAGACCTTAGAAATGGACATCACCTCACTTTCCCCATCTGTAAAATGGGCAAATAATGGGATCTACTTCAAGAGGGTCCGTACCCTAAGCACACAGTAGATGCCCACGAAATGCTCTGATGCTGAGAAAGAGAGAGAGGTGCCTGTGCCCCATGACCCCTCAGGCCCCGCACTGACCTCCTTGTCAATCAGCCGCAGCGGGTACTTGATGTCTGGATTCTCGAGTGTGATGGCCGGGGTGGAGCGCTGGAACAGCTTCATGATCAGGCTGTACAGGAACCAGACTGGGGAGAGGACCACGTGGCCCAACTGAAACGACAGGGCAGACACGAGAGGTCAGCTCGGCCCCAGGGAGGGTCTACCCCCTGCACTTCCCCCAAACACACCAGTTGGTCCACACCTCTGGACCGCTCCTCTGCCATGAACACCCTCTCTCCACTTCATCCAGGCACCCCGACTCCATCTTGGTGCCAGCTGGGAGACGCTATTAATACAAAACTCAGACTCATGAAACTCATCAGTGTATTACTACATCACTGGAAAAGCTCCATTTCACCTGAGGAACAGGGACAAAGAAAGCTACATAACTGAGCATGTAGCCCCTTTTCACTATGGCTGCCAGGAAGCTCAGCACAAAGTTCCCAAGTACCTGTGCTTAACCTTGAGTACTGCATATCTGTGCTCCCTTCCTCCCTCCTCGAGTCAATCTCCCTGACTGCATTAAGTGGTGTCAAGTGCTAGCTCTCTACAGACAAACCCCTGAGCCCTGGGGTTCTGCTTTCAGATGTGAGGGGCAGCCGGGGCACTGAGCCGGATGCTGGGAAGCTCTGCTCCTTGCTGGCTGGGTGGCCCTGGTCGAGTCCTCTCCCCTCCTCTGAACTGAACTGGACAAAGGTGATCTGCAAGGCCCCCTGAAGCTCTCCGCATCGTGCTGAGCCCCACACGGGGGTTAACCTCACGACGACTCTGAAGCAGGTGCTGACGTCACTGCTGCTTTACAGACAAGGGAACGGCTCAGGGAGGTGAAGCAACTCACCCAAAGGCACACAGCTGGCAGGTGGGGAGCTGGGATTCCAGCCCGAGTCCACCTCCCTCCCCAGCCATTCTCTTATGACATCAGTCCTCGCCCTCAACATCACGCTCACCCTGCTTTGTGGCTCTAAGGGGCTCTTCTTCGTCAGCCCCCTGCACCCCCTGCCCCATGCTCTCAGCCTCACAAAGACCCTCAGAGGTGGTCTGGATACTTTGAAGACAGAGAAAACTCAAATCACATGGCCAGATAAAACTGCTCAGGTTTTACCTGGAGAGGACATCCTTGCAAAGAAAGGCAACTAGCCTGCTCCTCTTTCTAGCTGTGTTTGTCCCTGGGAAGCAAAACCAATGAGCCTCTCTGCCCTGCTTCTCCATCTGTGAAATGGGGATCAGAAAACACACTTCCTGGTTGTCGAGACGGAACTCAGCCATGGAAAGTGGCTAACCCAGGCTGTCCCCCAGCAGGCCTATGACCTCACTGGGCATGTATGTGGGTGCAGCGGCTACCCTGGGCCATCGGGAAGTCGTGTCCTTGGTAGCTTTCACTAACAGGACCACAAGCAAGACCCAAGGAGAAGACAAGAACGGCCTCAAGACCGCTCAGACCAATCCTGCAGCAGAGAACCTGGCAGACCCCACCCTGAGCAGCGAGCAGCATAGGAAAGGGGCCAGGCTCGCCAGGCGACTCCTGACATGGAGCGAGAGGGGCCAGCACTGCCCATGCCTTCTTCAGGACCCACCTCCAACACGAGGAAACACCGAGGGGCCGTCCTCTGGGACCACTGGCACTCTTCAAAAATATCAAGGCCAGGAGAAACGAAGGCTGAGGAACGGGTTCCAGATTAAAGGAGGCTCTGGTGGGTTGCAGGGTGGCCCCCAAAAGACCTGTTCACCCAGATCGTCGGGATGGTAAAAGGGGTTTTGCAGCTGTAATTAAACCAAGGAGGACTTCCCTGGTGGTACAGTGGATAAGAATCTGCCTGCCACTGCAGGGGACAGGGGTTCAATCCCTGGTCGGGGAACTAAGATCCCACACGTCGCAGGGTAAGGAAAGCCCAAACGCCACAAATACTGAGCCTGTGCCCTAGAGCCCACAAGCTGCACCTCCTGGAGTCCCCGCACCGCAACTATTGAAACACACACACCCAGAGCCCGTCTCCACAACGAGAGAAGTCGCCGCAATGAGAAGCCTGGGCACCCCAGCGAAGAGTAGCCCCCGCTCACCACGACAAGAGAAAGCTCTCACAGCCACAAAGACCCAGTGCCGCCGGAATAAACTAACTGGGAGGAAAAAAAAGCAAACTAAGGATCTGGACGTGAGATCCTCTTGGATTCTGGCCAGCAGGCCCCAAATCCCATGACAAGCGTCCTTCTCAGAGAGAGAAGAGTCAGGGGAGAGGGCTGCATGAAGGAGGAAAGGACCCTCCCCTTGGCCTCCAGAGCGCTCCCTGCCAGTACCCTGATTCTAGACTTCGGGCCTCCAGAGTGTGAGAGAAGGAATTTCAATTGCTTTGTGCTATCTAGTTTGTGACAATTTATATGCAGTCAGAGAAAATGAAGACAGGGAAGCCCACTACCTACAAACAAGTTCCGTCCGGAGAGCACTTTTGTGAAGTCCAATTTGCTCGTAAGTCTGACACAGGCACCCAACTCACACAATCGGCTATGTTGTACTGTACTGTAATGGACTTATAGTACTTCTCACACAAATGATACACAAATAAAAAAAATAAAGGCAACATTTAAAATCTTGCAGGAGAGTACCTTGATAAATACAGTAGTCCAGTACAACAGCTGGCACACAGGGTCTGGCATTGAGTAAACAGATGAGAAGAGTTACGGGCTGGAGGCGGGAGAAGAGGTGGGAAACGGTGGAACTGAAGGACTGTCAGCAAGAGCAGACGGAGGCCGAGCAAGACAGTGTGATTCCATCCGCGCCTCACGCCGATGGACACGTGTTCGCATCTCTGAGAGTCTGCATCGTGCAGGGTCACGTGTAAGGCACGTACTCTACACCCCTGTGTTTCTGCGTTCTGAGTCACTGGGAAAACCTCCACTTCCCCTGAGGAATAGGAACAAGGTTCGTATGGAGGAGACTCACTGTACAGAGGCCAAAGGGACAGAAAAACTGCGGAAAAAATGCAATGGGCAGTTTTGAATTAGATTCTGGGCCGGGGGGAAGAAAACACAGCTGTAAGGGACAATCCTGGGACAACCGGCGGAATCTGCATTAAGGCCCACGGATTAGACAATAGCACTGTATGTTTCTGATTTGATCATCCTGCAGTTATGCAGAAGAAAGTCCTTGTTCTTAGGAGACAGACACAAGTATTTAGAGGCAAAGAATTAACATAATGTCATTTACTCTCAAACGGTTTAAAATACACACATACAGTAATAAGGTAAACACAACAAATGTGAACACCCGGTGTATTTTGGTGAAGAGTATATAAGGGCTCTTTTACACACTCTTCCAAACTTACTGTAACTTTGAAATTATTTCAAAATTAAAAGTGAAGAAGGCAGTCCACACTAGCAGTTCAAACAGCAAGGTCAAGAACCAAAAGTTCTCCCCAAACACTGGTTCTCAAGGAAACGGTCTCACAGCTTGTTCACTCGTCCTCCCTAGGGTACCTCCCTGAGCTTGGTTCTCACGGTAGACAACCGTGCACGTTCTTCCGCGCAAGTTCCCCCTTTTCCTTGGCCGCCAGGAAGCTCAGAGCCAAGTTCCTTGCCTGCGGGGAGGCCTCTCTGCTTCCTCTGCAGACCTCTTGAGAAGATCCTCCCCTCTCTAGGCCCAGCCTCAATGCTCCCTCCCTTCCTGGAAGCCCTGCCAGTACCTGAGGCCTCTGAGCCTTGGTGTTCTTATCTATGGGAAGAAGGTCAGGGCCACTGACTGGCCTACCACCCAGGGGAGCTGGGACATGAGATGAGGTAGGGGGCTGAGGTCACGGAGGGGTCTATAACCTGGGGAGTGCGGGCACGTGTGCGTGCCTGCACACACACACACACACACACACACACACACACACACACACACACACACACAGGAGCTTTCTCTACCACCCTCATGGGGCCCCCACCACAAGTGAAGGAAGAACACAGACACCAGGATTCCACACCAGGCCTGGCCCTGCCCCCCAAACCAGCCCA
Organism: Ovis aries; assembly: GCF_016772045.2. Lineage (NCBI taxonomy): Eukaryota > Metazoa > Chordata > Mammalia > Artiodactyla > Bovidae > Ovis > Ovis aries. Next base: position 219,417,606 of record NC_056056.1, read on the forward strand.
GCAGCTTCAAGTTGCCCAGCCGCAGCTTTGGTTACAGGCCTTTTGTTGGGCTCAGAATACCATCGACAGTGCCTAGTGCCTCTCTGGCAGACAGGGCCTCCGGGCTTCATGCAACCAAGGCCTCATCCCACGGGGCCCCTGGTCTGTACCAGTGGGTGTAAAGGGAAGGCCCGAGGGAGCTGGCCTCAGCACACACCCTGGCACACACACCCCCCAACCCCTGGCCTGCACAGGGCCACACAAAGGGTCTCTGGTCTCCTGCTCATTTACCTACCACCTACAATGTCCCGACCACCACGTGCTATTTCTCCCACCCTGAACTTCATTTGGGGCCCATTATGGGGACTTCTCTAGTGGTCCAGTGGCTAAGACTCCTCGCTCCCAATGCTGGGGGTCCAGGTTCAATCCCTGGTCGGGGAACTAGATCCCACGTGCTACGACTAAGACTGGACACAGCCAAACAAATAAATGAATAAAATAAATGTTGAAAAAAGTTCTGTTGGCAGCCCAGGACTCCAGGGGACGCGAGGTTGAGACCCAGCTCAGGACTTTAGGAGAGAAATCTTCACCTCTCCAGGCTCCACCTTCCTCAGGAAGGTCTCACCTAATGCTGGCAGCGGTGGGCGGGCGGGGGTGGGGGGGGGGGGGGGGGGGTGGGAATCGAGGCTGGAAAAGGCCTTGCGCACACATGGCCCAAAAGCACACATGGCCCCGAGCTGGCACTGCTCCACGAGTGGGCTGCGAATCCTCTGAGCTAATCCTCACTTCAACCCCCGGCTGCAGCACCGTGACTATCACACAGTTAAGGATAAGCCAACTCTGTCCTCAAGGGGCCAGGCTCAAAACGAGTGAGACTGCGGTCCCCGTTTTTCAGACAGGTTAAGAGATTTGCCCAAGGCCATGAAACCCAGCCCTGTGTAGTCTGGTTCTTCTGGAGGCGCCTCCCAAGACAGATGCCCTGGAGCCCACAGCCCAAATCCCCGGCTCTACCGAAATCCCACCTCCCACCTCCTTCAGCCAGGCCCCAGCAGCCCAAAGCAACGGGTTGCTCCCCTCGACACCCATCACCGTGGCTCCCCACTGCCTACACTCAAGGTCCCTACCATCCTGTCACCAGCCTTTTTTGCTTCAGGCCTCTGCACACTCTTCCCTCATCCAACCAGCACATTCCTTTCCTATTTAGCTTCCAAGAGTCCAGCTCAAACCTCAGATCTCACCTGCCAGGCCCCTCCCTGGCTAATCAAGCCCTTAGCAGACTTCCGGAGCCCCCACTGCCCTTTGCCAACTCCCCGGGGATGAGGGTGGGGCACTCTGATGATTCCTCTGTTCCAGGCCCCTTCCACGTCTATCAGGGAAGGCATATTCACCGGGAACATTGTTTAGGAAAAAAACTGAGCCAAGTTACATTTGCAGGAAATCACTATTGTCGGCAGCCCTGGAAATAAACTTAAATGACATTAAGAGCCAAGTGGAGCTGTGCTCCCTGGAGTTTTCCTTCCTCCCAGCACAGCTGTTTTCAGCGCATGCACAGCCAGGTTTGATAACTAAGACCCCTGGCTGGCAGGTAAAAAACCTGCCCGAGATGCAGGGGACCCGGGTTCGATCCCTGGTTTGGGAAGATCCCTGGAGAAGGAAATGGCAACCCATTGCAGAATTTTTGCCTATAGAATTCCATGGACCAGAGGAGCCTGGCAGGCTACAGTCCATGGGGTCACAAAGAGTCAGACACAACTGAGCAACTCACACACACCCCTGGCCTGCAGTTCGCTGCGCAGTCTGCAAAGCACCTTCCTCTGCGTTTCTTCACTGACCCTCCACCGTGGGAGACGGGCCAGCTGCCTTCCTCCTTGGCTTGGCAAGGCCCCGGGTAGAGTCTGCACTCCGGATCCCCTGTCTCTCCCCTCCAATCTCTCACCCGCCCCAAATGCCAAGCCAGGGCAGGTGCTGAGCCATGAAAAAAGGCTCATTCGTCAACAGCTCTGAAGGCGAGCCCTCAACACTGACCCTGGCCCTCGCACAGAACTTGCACATTCCAGGCACCAGCTCCATGTGCCCTGGATGCCAGCCTGGGGCTCACACGCCCAGGCCAACTCCCCACGCGCGATCACAATGCAGAATGGCAGACACAGGGAGGTGGGGGCCCTGGTGTCTCATTTCCAGCAGTCAGAGCAGAGACTTGGTAAATATCTGTGGATAAATTCACATGGGGACAAGCACCAGCACCTACCCCGCAGTCTGTCTGACTTCTCTTACTTTATCTGAATGTTTCAGTAACCAGGACAAGAGACCAGATGCCCACAGCGGGAGGGCAAGAATCGACCCTCCACCAGGCACTGGCCAGATGGGTGGATCCTGAATTCCTGGCGGACACACCTGCCTCCCAGAGGTGGGGCTGGAGCTGCTGCTGGAAGGAGCTGACCTGGGACTGATGGGTAAACATTAGCGGTCTTTCCTCCAGTCCCCACGCCCAGCTGCTCCACGTGAGCACAGGTCCTCAAGCCCAGCACGCGGGCACTACGGCCACCCTACTTCAGTGAGGACACTGAGGCAGGGTGAGAACTGGCGGCCAGTTCGGTCTGTGCACTGAGCCCCGCCACCACAACTCTGCCCCCGCGGACAGTGTGGCCACTGAAGAGAGCAGGGGTGGACTCTGCACAAATTCCTTTCCAAGAGGCAGCTATGGGCAGACGCTCGTTGTCAGTCGGTCCTTCAGGACACAAACCTCAGTGGGCACAGCTGGCAGAGAAAAGGGTGCCGTGGAAAGGTCAAAGCTTTGTCTCTGGGAAATTGGGAGGCTTTACCAGACTCACAAGGGGTTGGGACGCCCTGCCACCCCTGCAAACAGTGGGCAGAGTAAACAGGATGGACGAGGCTAAGGCCCCACCTCAGCTCCTCAGTGCACTGCACATACATGTGCGCGCGCCTGCACACACACACACACACACACACACACACACACACACACACACCACCTCCCCCTGGCCACCCAGGGGGCTAGGGGACAGCTGCCTCCCAGGCCTTGACCTGGTGCCCCAAAGGTTACACTCTGCCCACCATGGAACCCACCTCCCTTTCCCCACCTCTGATAACATAGGACGGGGAGAGGAAAACGGGGCACCAGGGTGTCTCCAGGGAGCCCCCAGCCTGCCCAACAGAGCAGAGAGGCGGGGTAGCCCTACCACCCCTATGCGGCACCCTGCCAGCTGCTCACCCCCTGGAATTCAGCTCCCCTCGACCCCGGGACCCTGCCATCCTCTCTACCCAGGTCAGGTCTCAGCGGGCAAAAGGACCTGCCAGGACCTCCACCTGGCAGGGGTGTTCCTCCCCAGGTGCCAGCCCCCTGTGCTGAGGCCTACCTGCCTGCTGCCCGCCCGTCAGCTGTCCGGCTGGGATCTGAGCGTCCACCTCCCTCAAAGCCCCCTTTTCAGGAAGTGGGAGGGAACAGAGGAAGTCCTGCAGCGAAGGGCTCCTGGAGCCGGGCTCCTGGCTCGGGGCTCGGGGTTAAGGGAACCCAGGAGGAGGAGCGGGTGCAGAGCCTATCCGCCCAATTCGCCCTCCGCAAGGGAGGCCCAGCCCTGCTGCCCAGGGGCAGGGGGATTGGGACCACGGACTAGGCACAGGGCTGCCGGGGGCAGGAGCAAGCCTTGGCCTCTACCTGTGGTGGCGGCCTGTCCAGGTCCACTGAGCGCTCACGTCTGTGCTGGCGGCAGGGGAGTCAGGGTTGGGGCCAGCCAGCTAAACCCCCAGCATGTACCCCCAAGTGGCTGGCAGACTCCAGAGCTAACCCCTCTTCTGTGAGTGGGAGGAGGCCTCTTGCAGGGCCTGCATGTCCCAGATAAAAAGTTTGGTGCCCCAAGCCCGAGCGGGCCTCCGGCAGACTGTGTGGAGCCTCTGTGCCCGGAGGCAGGGCTGGGGTCTGCTCCGGGTATTCTGGGTCAAGCGGGGACCCCAGCAGGGACCGAAGAAGGGACCATCCCACCACCCCTTGGAGAGAGGAGGCTCAGGAGTCAGGACAGGTCTCCTGACGCTCAGATGGGGTTCTGTCCCTCACAGAGGGGCTACAAGGGGTCCTTGGCTACTCAGCAAAAATACTGAGCAGCCACATGCCAGGGTGCGTGCTATCACTCAGTCATGTCTGACTCTGTGCGACCCCGTGGACTACAGCCCAGCAGGCTCCTCTGTCCATGGGATTCTCCAGGCCAGAATACTGGAGTAGGTTGCCATTCCCTCCTCCAGAGGATCTTCTGGACCCAGGGATGGAACCCATGTCTCCTGCATTGCAGGTGGATTCTTTACTGTCTGAGCCACGAGGGAAGCTCATCGAAGGGACGCAGAGACAAATCCAGGCAACGTGTATGGCTAGAAGGTAAGAAGCCCTGTGGGAAAACAGCAAGGGGTGGGGGGTGTCTGGGCTGGGGGGTAGAAGGCTGAGCGGTAAGGAAGGAAGGCAATTTCTGGGAACACGGTCAGGATGTTCCACTGAGCTGGGGTGATGCCCCCAGGTTTGCCCTAAGTGAAGCTGCCCCTCGGTCTGAATGGCCCCGAGTCCCAGGCTGGGCCACTCACCCAGAGCAAACTGGCCAGGCCAGGAGGCTTTCTGCCTCATCCCCAAGGGGGAGCTGCAAAGAGCCGGAGGGCAGAGGTGGGGGAGGAGGCCAGGCAAGAGGCTCTGGGCCTCCTGCTCCCAGAGAACCCCAGCCAGCCCAAGGGACCAGAGTGTGGGGGGCAGACCTGGCCACAGCCTGGAGGGGGAACACAGGCCACCCACCCCACTGCAGCTTCTGAAGAATCCCAAAGGAGGCGGCCCTGGGCCCGGCCAACGTGACAGCGCGACAGTGGACTTTGCGGCCCCAAGAGTTCAGACTCGGCCCGCCGGGCGGGTGGCCAAGGTCCCCAGCGGCATATCTGTAAAATGGGGCCTCGCCAGTTTCTTGGGTTAAAAGAAACCAGAGCCCAGCATGCAGCCCAGTACAGGGCTCAGGGGTGGTAGGTGGTTAAAAAAAAAACCACTCCGTGATCCAGCAACATCTCACGTGTGCACACACACACACTCACTCCACACGCACACACTCGCAGGTACGCACCTGTTCACACTCCCGCACAGCTGCACACTCACTCACCGTCCCTAAAACCTAAACACACCCCTAAACACACAGTTGCACATGCACACACGTCACACCCACGCCCCGGTCACACACACATCTCACACTCGCACAGAGGCGACGTTCACACTTCACACGTGTTCACGCTCATGAACTCACGCGGGGTCACCAGTCTCTTTCACCGCCCCCACCCCGCATTCGCCCATCCCTGGCGCGCACACCCGCACTCCTGGGCCGGGCAGAGGGGCGGGGCTCCCCCGGAGCTCGGCCACCCCCGCCACCCCAACCCCGGCTCCGGGCGACGCCCCTCGGCCGGGAGGGCCGGGCCGGAGGGCAGGAGCCCGGGGCCTGAGTCACGGCTGTCAGGGGACGGCCGGGGCGCGGCGGGCAGGGCGGGGCCGGGTGGGGTCCTGCGTCCCACGTCCGAGCCGGGCCCCCGCCCCGACCCCGAGGCCGGCCGCAGTCGGCGCTGCCCGAGATGGAGGCCCGGCGCCCGCGGCTCCGGTCCGCAGCGACGCCCCCCGGCCCGCGACGGCCGGCGCCAGGCTCCCCGCCTACCGTGCTCAGCTGGGCCCCCATGTTGCCGCCGCGCTGCGCTCGCTCCGCCGCCGACACCGCTGCGCCCCGGGCCCGCCCGCGGCTGCGTCACCCCGGAGGAGGGGCGCGCCGAGCCCGGCCCAGTGGCGGCGCGCGGGGGGCGGGAGGCCGGCCTCCAGGCCCCGCCCCGCCCGCTTCCGTCCGCGGCCAGAAGGTGCCCCGGCGAGGGGCCGGCGGAACGCGTGGGCGGCCGGCGCTGTTGGCTACCGCCCCCCGCCCCAAAGCCCACCCACCGACCCGCTGTGCGGCCTCCAGTAGGACGCTGGCGGTCTCTGGGCCTCGTTGGCCGTCAAAGGGGAGAAGATGGCGCCCCCCGACCCCCCCATTGTTGGGCTCTAAAATAAAATCCGGAAAACTCTTTGTGGCTTCCCAGGCTGGCAGGAGGAAGCTCCTGCTTGGTCTGACTTCTGCTCGCGCCCCTGAGCCTCCCCGGGGCCTTCTCGTTCCTCAAACTGGCTGGCTCCCACCTCCAGGCCTTGCCCTTTCCCTGGAAGACCATCCCCACTTGCCTCAGGATCAGTCCCGCCTTATTGCTTGGGCATCAGGTCAGATGTTCCCTCCTCAGTAAGACATGCCCTAACCTGCCCGCCCCCTGCAGGCCGCCCCTCGTGGTCTTCCCAGCGCTTAGCATTGAGCTGAAGTCATCCCATGTGTTTGCTTAAGGGCGGCCTGCCCCTTGTCCTACCCCATCACAGTGAACTCTGGGCTGCCTGCATGCCTAGAGCCTAGCACAGAGCATATGGTAGCAAAGCGGGGAGGTGGGGTGGGGTGGCTGCGGGCAGAAAAAACGTGAAAGGGTTGTGTTAGTCCCTCAGTCCTGTGGAACTCTTTGTGACCCCCGCATGGACACCAGGCTCCTCTGTCCATAGGGATTCTCCAGGCAAGAACACTGGACTAGGTAGCCATTCCCTTTTCCAGGGATCTTCCTAACCCAGGGATTGAACCCGCGTCTCCCACATCGCAGGCAGATTCTTTACCGTCTGAGCCACCTAGGAAGCCCAGCTGCATACAGTTGGTGCTCAATAAATACTTGTTGAATGAGTGACTTAAAAACAGGCAGTGGGCACCTGTTCTGTATAAACCCATGCTGGCCCCACGTGACTCTCTAGCCTTGCTCTTCTGGAATGGTCTTGGACTGGAACGTGAGCTCCTGGTACTGTAATCAGCAGCCTGCGGCAGGCAGTGTGTTCCTGCAGTGTGGAGCTGGCCAGGCACAGGACAGCTGGGCCTTCCTGGCAGAAGGAGCTGGGCAGAGCCTGGGGAAGAAGTGGACAGACGCAGGGTCAGCAAGACCAGAGGGGCTGATACAGTGGGACCTGGAGGTGCTGGTGTGATGTGACGTCAGGGTGAGGCAGTGTGGGGACCCAGGTAGAGGGAACTGGGATGTAGGGGGTTGTGGGGAGCCCTGGAGGATTTTGGAGGAAATGGCAACCCACTCCAGTATTCCTGCCTGGGAAATCCCATGAACAGAGGAGCCTGGCAGGTTACAGTCCATGGGATGGCAAAGAGTCGGACATGACTGGGCAACTAACATGAACTAACTCACTAACTGGAGGATTTAGGCAGATGGGGGAGTGACCAGCTGGTTTTGAAAGGGAAAACTGGGACTTCCCTGGTGGTCCAGTGGTTAGGAGTTCGCCTGCCAATGCAGGGTACACGAGTTCCATCCCTGATATGGGAAGATTCCATAATGCGATGGAGCAACTAAGCCCATGAGCTGCAACCACCGAGGCGGCGTGCTGCAACGGCTGAAGCCCACACGCCTAGAGTCCGCGCTCCACAAGGGAAGCCACTGCGGTTGGAAACCCACACCAGCCACAAAGAGAGAAAGCCAGCATTCAGCAGCAAAGACCCAGCACAGTCAAAAATAAATGAATGAATGAGCAAGTCATTTTTAAGAAGGGAGCAGCATGGAGAGGACAGGGAGAGAGACCTCTTACCATAGAACATGAGGGTGAATGTCACCGCAGGTCGGTGAGGTGTTCTTTCAGTTTTAACGATCACGATTTTCATATTACCAATAGGAAAGCTTGATGTCAGCGTGTGCAGCCGGTGAGTTCCCAGTGCTAGGTGCTTCCTGGGCTACCCTCTCCAGAGCCACCTTCTAGGAGGCCGGGAGAGCAGCAGGTCTCCCCCAACCTCTGCGTCTCCCCCAGTCACTTCGAATTTTCTCCGTTTTTTGTCACTCCTGGACCGATGATGCCTCTGGCGAATGTGGATGTGTGATGCTGGGTTTTCTTCTCCTTGTGAAATTTGGAGGTGACTAAGTTGGCTTTCTCCTTTTAATCATCCTCTCACAAACCGTGAAGAATTCCCAGAGGGCTTTTCTTCTAAAGACTCATCACCTAAATGGCATTAAATCAACAAAACTTAAATCCTGTTTAGATCAAAGCTATAGACACAAGTCCAACCAAAAAAATCCTACAGAATTACAATTAAGATTGAATCTCTTTTTCTGTCTTATGTTTTCACTTCAATTACTATATGCACTTGAAGGCTCAAAAAGGAAATAGCTTTCCTCTTAAAGTTATCACTGCTGTTGTTGCCTCTCTTAAGTTCATATTAACTGCCCATTTCTTTTCCTGTTTATCTTTTTGAGCCTTTTCATAATTGTTTTGACATATAAAATTTACACGATCAGTTCAGTTCAGTTGCTCAGTTGTGTCCGACTCTTTGTGACCCCATGAACCGCAGCACGCCAGGCCTCCCTGTCCATCACCAACTCCCGGAGTTCACTCAAACCCATGTCCATTGAGTCGGTGATGTCATCCAACCAGATAACAATCAATATAAATTACTGAAGCATTTTACTCTCACCGCAGTAAAACCTGTTGTGTTTACACCTCACCCTATTTGACTCACTTCTATTTGTACAGTGCAAAAGGGGATATCACTTCTGTTTACATCTGAAGGCTTCTCTAGAAAGTAACCCGCATGCCAGGCCTGGCCTTGCAGGCGGGAGTTGTGGCCCAGTTTCTTTGTAGGATTACAGGGTAAACTTCTCCCCAGACTCCAAAGGGGCTGTTCACCTCTTGCTTGACTGTAGGGTGGCCTCAGTGACAGAATGTTGGCAAGTGAGAAGGAGCAATGTGAAGAACGAGGGGTGGCATTGATTAGGTGGCCCATCCCTACTCTGGGGACTCAGACCCAGTGGGGCGGGTTCAGCAGCCAATTCACTATATGACCACAGGCCAAGACCTTTCTCTTTCTGGGAAAGGGCGACTTCTGATATTTTATTCTGGGTCGGTGTTCCTTCAGGCTTTTAATTTTTTTCTTTTATTTATTGATTTTGGCTGCACTGGGTCTTTACTTTGCACATGGACTTTGCCTAGTTGAGGTGAATGGGAGCTACTCTTCGCTGTGGTGCGCAGGCTTTTCCTTGCAGCAGATTCTTTTGCTGCAGAGCACGAAGGGAAAGCTGGCTTCAGTAGTTGTGGCACGCTGGCTTAGTTGCCCCGGGACAATTGGAATCTTCCCGGAGCAGGGATCAAACCCATGTCCCCCGTGTTGGCAGGAAGATCCTTAACCATTGGACCACCAGGGAAGTCCTCCTTCAGGCTTTGTACTTGGAAAAATGTCCACTGTACAGAGAAGTTGCAAGAACAGTATGATGAACTGTCAGATTCACCAACTGTTATTACATGGTTTTTCCAGTAGTCGTGTATGGATGTGAGAGTTGGTCCAAAAGAAGACTGATCGCCAGAGAATCAATGCTTTCAAATTGTGGTGCTGGAGAAGACTCTTTAGAGTCCCTTGGACTGCAAGGAGATCAAACCAGTCCACTCTAAAGGAAATCAACCCTGAATGTTCATTGGAAGGACTGATGCTGAAGCTGAAATTCCAATACTTTGGCCATTTGGTTCAAAGATCTGACTCAGTGGAAAAGATCCTGATGCTGAGAAAGATTGAGGGCAGGAAAAGAAAGGGGTGACAGATAAGATGGTTGGATGCCATCACTGACTCAATGGATATGAATTTGAGTGAACCCTGGGAGATAGTGGCAGACAGAGGAGCCTGGTGTGCTACAGCTTACAGGGTCAAAAAGAGTTGGGCACAGCTTAGCAACTGAATGACAACAACAACATCATCTGACGTCTTCCTTCTTTCTTCCCTGTCTATCTGTTTGCTTTGGCTGAACCATGGAGAGTTAGCTGCAGACAAATGGCCCTTCACCTCTGAACCGTTCACCATGCTTCTCCCAAGAACGAGGCCATTCTCCTACATACCACTATGCAAGCATCAAATTCAGGGAATGTAACACTGAAACAGCGCAGATATCTTATCTCCAGTCTGCATTCCACTCGTCCCAGTTGCTCCATATTGTCCTTTCTAGCCATTGTTTTTTCTGGCCCAGGCTCTAACTGCAGGTCAGGCTTGGCAAGTTTACTTGGCAGGTGTCTTTAGTCTCCTTTAACCAGCAGACAGATTGGATCACAGGGCAGGCGATGGCTCTGTTGGCGCCTGCCTGGTCTCCCTATTGTTAAAGTAACTTTTCCTTTGATGCCGTATGAATGTCCTAATTCCCAACAAACTTCCATCCAATGGTTTTAGCATCCGTTGATGGTCTTTGTCTGAAACAATTCTCATCAAGGTGGTTTAATTGGTTTACAAGGTTGTCGTTTAGTCGCCAAATCATGTCCGACTCTTTTTGACCCCATGGACTGTAGCCCACCAGGCTCCTCTGTCCATGGGATTCTCAGGCAAGAATACTGGAGTGGGTTGCCATTTCCTCCTCTAGGGGATCTTCCCTACCCACGGATCGAACCCACGACTCTTGCTTGGCAGATGGATTCTTGACCACTAAGCCACCTGGGAAGCCAGGTCTACAAGGTACTTTGCGCGAGGTCGGGGGGGGGGGGGGAAGACCTTTGTCTTAGTTATTCCTCAAGGCCCTTCAGTGAGTCAAAGAACAGAAACTCCCACAAGCCTGTTTGCCTTTAGGGTAGGCTGAGAATCCCCTGCCTACTCAAGTCTCAGATCCCTGGGAGAAGCGGGGGAATAGGGCAGAGAAACCATGAGTTTCTTTTTGTATAGAAGGAACCTTTTATATAGGAGGAAACTAGGTCCAGAGAGAGGAGAGAAGTGGGAAGCTGTGGAATAATTCCTCCCAAGAGTCTCTGGGTTCCCGTCCGTTCCATGGACCAGGGCAAGAGTCTGGAAAGGAGGCTTTCAGGCCAACTGCGGGCAGAGCATCAGGGTCCAGGTTGGAACTATCCAACCCCTGCCAGCCCCCTTGGTCTCTGTTACCTATGTAGGACCTAGGTTGTCAGATTTGGCAAATAAAATTTCAGGATGCCCAGTTAGATTTGAATTTCAGTGACAGGATGAGTCATTTTTTGGTTCAAGTATTCCAAGATATTGCACTTATACGTGAAGTGAAAGTCGCTGTCATGTCTGACTCGTTTGAGACCCCCGTGGACCGCAGCCCACCAGGCTCCTCTGTCCATGGGATTCTCCAGGAAAGAATATTGGAGTGGGTTGCCATTTCCTCCTCCAGGGGATCTTCCTGACCCAGGGATCAAACCTGAGTCTCTTATGTCTCCTGCATTGGCAGGCGGGTTCTTTACCACTAGCACCACCTGGGAATTCTTAAACATACCTATACATACCTATGCACTTAAACATACCTATATTAAAAAAAAATTAAACTAAAACCTCAAGATGTCCAGGGTGTGTGGACTAACATTAGGGTTGCCAGGTAAAATATGGGACACAGTTCAAATTTAATTTCAAAGAAACAGTGAATAATTTTTTCACCCGGGTATGGGGAATTTAAAAAACATATGGCCCATATGAGGGCTTTCCTGGTGGCTCAGAGGTTAAAGCGTCTGCCTCCAATGCGGGAGACCAGGGTTCGATCCCTGGGTCGGGAAGATCCCCTGGAGAAGGAAATGGCAACCCACTCCAGTATTCTTGCCTGGAGAATCCCATGGACGGAGAAGCCTGGTGGGCTGCAGTCCACGGGGTCACAAAGAGTCGGACACGACTGAGTGACTTTACTTACTTATGGCCCATATGGGAAGTCCAGTGGTTAAAACTCCAGGCTTCCGCTGCAGGGGGCATGGGTTGACCCCTGGATGGGGAAGTAAGGTTCCACATGCTGGGTGAAATGGCCACATGAATAAATACATAAATACTGTATGGCACTTAGAGCTGATTCACTTAGTTACACAGCAGAAACGAATACAACATTGTAAAGCAACAATACCTCAGTTTAAAAAGAAAGAAAGAAAGAAAATCATCAGGAAGAAATCAGAGTCAAAAGCACTTTCAAGGAACCTCCCCAGCGGCCCAGTGATTAGGAACCTGCCTTGAAATGCAGGAGACGCAGGTTCAATCCCTGGTCGGGGAACCAAGATTCCACATTTTGTGAAGGAGCAAGCCTGCTTGCCACAACTGCTCGGTCCACACGCTGCAATGAAAGATCCCACGTGCTGTAACTAAGACCCAAGAAAGCCAAATAAATTTATTTTCCTTTAAAAAAAAAAAAAAGCAGCACTTTCAAAAGGGGCAGAAGGTGATCTCATAAATTTTGGTAAAATAAATAAGTAAATTTAAAAAATGTATAGCGCTTGTTACCACGTGTAGGAAATAAGGCAGGTAAAGTCAGTGGGGGCCTTGAATGCTGGGCTGAGCTGCGCTTCTGATAGTAGCTGACAGCTTTGAAAGAAAGGATGAAACCTTGGAGGTCCATTGCCAAACAGTTCTAGAAAGTTCTCTGACTATGGAGCATGGGCAGAGGGGAGCAAAACTAAAGTCCAGGACCAGTCAGGGGAGACTGCAGTGGCTGGCGACATGCTGTGAGGCCCAGGCCAGTGGCCAGTGGATGCAGAGAACACTCAGGAGGCAGGACTGATGGGGCCTGGGGTCCCCCAGCTGGGGCAAGTAGGCAGGAGGCATCTGGCCTGGCATGCTAAGGGGGCAAGTTTTGGGGGGACTTTGGGAGGGGCGGGGAAAGTCTGAGAGGCAGTAGAGACCAGAATCCGAAGTTCAGAAGGAGGAGAGAGTGGCCCTGCAGCAGGGAAGGAGGGACACGGAGCTAGCGCAGGTAGTGGACGGTGGAGTGACTGCCCAGGAAGCATTTCTGCCCAAAGTGTTCCCCTGCCACGTTTCTGCAATGGGAGGAGCTGGCTGGACCTAAGGGCCCTGGGAGAGGAGGGCTGTGTCTCCTGGCTCCTGGAGGCGGGAGCGGGTGCAGCCAGAACCAGCCTCACAACCCGCCTATCTGCACTCAGAGCTGAGTGCCTGGAGAGACCGGTGAGATATGTTGGGAGCTGATGTTATTAATCCCCTTGCGCATTTCGCAATCCGAAGAGAACGTGGGGGCTCAGTCGCTCAGTCGTGTCCAACTCTTTGCCACCCCAGGGACTGTAGCCCCGCAGGCTCCTCTGTCCATGGAGAGAGGTGTTTTTTTTTTTTTTAAAGATGGAAGGAGCAGCAGGGACTGGAATCGCTTTTTAGCCAGTGACCGAGGCTTTACTGGTAGAATTAATCACCTGTTCAGGCTGCGAACAGGCTTCAGCAGGGAGGGGGCGCTGGGACCGGAAGGCGGCTCTGGTGTCACCAAGTCTGTCCTGCGGAGGCCTTTCTGGAAGCCGCACAGTCTGCTCTGGTGCAGTCTCTGTGCCAGCGGAGCTGGAATGTTGATGCAACAGGAACTGGTGCCCTGCGTGTGCTGTGGCAACCGCGCCAAGTTCTCCAGAGGTATTCACAGCACAGGCCCCGCCGGCAGGGTCCCAAACCCCACAGAGCCAGTGGCATCTGGTCAGCACCCCTGGACCAGCGAGGCTGAGAGTGAGTCATCAGGGCATCCTGTCTCCATCTTACAGAGGAGAGGCCGTGGCTCAGAGAGGGAAGAGCCTGGCCCGATGTCACAAAGCTGGCAAGGGTTGGGAATGGAGTTTGAACCCAAGTCTATTGGCTTCTGAAGCTCAGTTCTCCCCACAGCCTCCCGCCCCTGGAATCAGGCATCTGTATTCCTATTCCCTGCTGGCCTGAGCCATCTTCCAGAGAAGGGCAGAGACTGACTAGGGGTTGCGGGGTCTGTGTTACTTCCTCCAAAGCTTGCCTTCTCCGGATCAGAGATTTTCAAATCTTGACTCTTGCTGTGTGACCTTGGGCAAATTCCTCTCCCTTCTGGGCCTTACAGTTTTATCGGCTGTAAAGTGAGGGATTATCTAAAATCTAGTAGAATCCGATAGAGCAAAGGTTGCAAATTGTTGGCTGAAGGTCGGCATCCTGCCCACATAAGAGTCTGCTCTGGGTTTGAGCTTCATTTGAGTCAATTGCCAAGTTAGGATTTCTGGCTTCTTGTGACAAATCTGAGGCTCCTGCCACACCAGCTCCCAGCTGCAGGCCTTGCAGGTGCTGGGGTCGCAACCTCTGGTGCAGCTGATTCTAAGATCCTCCCGAGGTGCTCCCACAGTGTAATTTCAGTACTCTTTACTTCCGGGGAACCGGGAGATGGGTTCTAGGCACGGCTCAGCTCCTAATCAGCTGTCTGATCTTGAGCCAGTCAGCAGCCCTCTCCAGGCCGTAGCTGTAAACAGGGGTGACACACCCATCTCAGAAGTCTATGGGAAGGGTGAACTGAGGTGTCAGGTGTCAACCTGCTTTACAAAACAAGTTCTATCGACAGGTGGAAACTAGAAGCATCATTACCTGAGTGTTTATGTTATGCTGAACACTAGGCTGAAGAATCCCAACTGAATGAGGCTTCGTCCCCTGAGAGACACAGAAGGACCGAGCTGAGAACAGTGGGGAGGAACCCTGGGTCTGGGTCTTTCACTTATGAGTGAAATCAAGGGAGACCTCATCAAGGAGGTGACATTGAGCTGCTGCCACCAGATTCATTCATTCATTTCTCATATCTTTTTTTGAGTGCGGGGAGCTATACTGTGTGGCTTACAGGATCTGAGTTCCCAATCAGAGATTGAACCCGTGCCTTCAGCAGCAAAAGCGTGGAGCTTTTGGGCCACTGGACCATCAGGGAATTCCCTCCTTCCCCGTATCTTTACTGTGTCCCTTCTCTGTTTCAGGCACTATTCTAGGTGCTGGAGCAGTGAACAAGACAGACAAAAGTGCCTTGGAAGAGCTGACATTGGTGGTAGGTGGAGAGTAAATAAAAAATAAGTTTTAAAAATAGACATGTGACTTCACTGGGAAAAGGAACAGCAGACCAGAGTCACAGGGACACAGGTAGTAGCAGGAGAGTTGCTGTTTTATTTAGGAGCCAGGGAGGCCTTCCAGAGGTGATGCTATTAAAGCAGAGACCTGCAGGAATTCAACAAGTAAGCCCTGTGGATAAAGGGGGAAAGAGCATTCCACACAGTGAGAACAGCAAGTGCAAAGGCCCTGCGGCGGGAGGGTGCTTGGCTCCTTTAAGAAGCAGCAATGATGTCAGTTTGTTCCTTGACTGTGAGGCCACCTTTGATCACTTGCCCAGCCATGTCTACTAGGCTTCTCCCTATAAAGGTCTTTTTCCCCCCCTTCTTTGTATTTAATGTCATCCATGGAGTGGTCTTTTGAGACAGTGATTACATGATTTGACTCAATTCTCGTAGCAGCCCTAAAGCAGTTTTAAAACGGATCTGTAAATTCTTTGATTTTCCATCCGTTGATAGATGGGAGTGTGTCCCCTCCCCTTGAATCTGGGTTCTGTGACTTCTCGACCAATCGAAGCTCTGTTGACTGAGTGACATGCTGCCGTTTGGGTGGGGGCCAGACCATAAGAGATTGGTGGCTTCCACTTCCAGTCTCTTGGGATGCTTGCTCTTTTTTTAGATTCTTATCTCGGTTACTTGGTTTACAGCTTTGTGTTCGTTTCGGGTGCGCAGCAAAGTGAGTCTGTTATGCGTACACATACGTGCACTTTTTTTAAGATTCTTTTCCCATATAGACTATTACAGAGTATTGAGTAGAGTTCCCTGTGTTATACAGCAGGTCCTGATTAATTATAAGTTTTATATATAATCATGTGTTTCTGTCAATCCCAATCTTCCAATGTATCCCTCCACCCCTGCCACCACCCCTCGGGAGCTAGCTCTTGAAAC
The DNA here is from genome assembly GCF_016772045.2 of Ovis aries. NCBI lineage: Eukaryota > Metazoa > Chordata > Mammalia > Artiodactyla > Bovidae > Ovis > Ovis aries. Next base: position 219,433,357 of record NC_056056.1, read on the forward strand.
CCAGCCTCCCTGCTGTGAGGAAGCCCAAGCAGTCCATAGAGAGGTCCTTGTGGAGAAGAACTGAGGTCTCTGACCCTCAGCTCAGCTGAGCTCCCCAGCCAACAGTCAATAGCGATTTGCCAATTTGCCAGCCGTGTGAGTGTGTCATCCCGGAGGCAGGACCTCCAGCCCCCACCCCCCAACCCCCGCTGACACCTGGGGAGCAGATGAGCCGCCCCCCACAAGCCCTGCTCAAATTTCACATCCATAAGCAAATTAAAAGACTATTGTTGTTGGGCTTCCCCGGTGGCTCAGCGGTAAAGACGCCAGCGCCAGTGCAAGAGACACGGGTTTGAGCTCTGATCCGCGAAGATCCCATATGCTAAGCCCACGGGCCACAACTCCTGAAGCCTGAGCACCTACAGCCCACCATCCATCAGAAGCAAGAGAAGCCATCGGCACGAGAAGCCTGGAGGCTGCAGTGAGGAGTAGCCCCTGCTTGCTGCGACTAGAGACTGACCACACACAGCAGCAAAGACCCAGCACAGCCAAATACAATCAGTCAGTAAATTAAAAAACCAAAGACCGCTGTGATTTTGTGCAAACCAAGGGGGAAGGGGGCCAGCCCCCAGTGCCAGGCACTTTGCCTGTGTGGAGAGACAGGATCCGAGACGTCGATCGGGGCTCTGCTTTCTCTCATTTCCCCTGCATTTTTCTCCTTCCCTTTTCATGTGCTCACTGCCCCAGCAGAAAGGCCGGGATAGCGGAAAGCCAGCAGTCTGGGCCAGGGGGAGGGTTCCTGGCATGCACAGGGCTCCCTGAGGACACGTGGAGGAGGGAAGGCTCCCAACCCTGCTTGGAGAGATGGACCCAGGGCTGCACCAAGAGGGGAGAGGCTAAAGGCCGAGGGGTCTGCGTCCAGCACTAGTGCCGGCCCACGGGACGCCTTGTGTGAGTTAGGGAAAGGCACCTCTTTGGGAGAGGCCCCCACCTCGGCCTCACGCTGGGATCCAGGGCTTGGTGAGTGACCACACTGGGTGTCGAGCTGGGTGTCCACTCGCGCCTCTACTGGGTTCCTGCACAACAAGACAAGGTGGTTCTGACTGCACCTGCTTCCCAGTGGGCTATATTGCCATAGCACAGGGGTCCTCCCGGTGTTCATGGGCCGCTGGGGCCCAGGCAGTCTCCCAGAGAAGCCTCTGGGGCACACAGAGGTGGGGGAGAAGCAAAGAGCTGCTTGGTTTCAGCCCCCCATGCTGATTTGTGAAGACACATGACTAGCAGAAGCCTCTGAGGACTGGTGACCGAGGCTAGCCCCACCCAACTCCTCTTCAAACTTCCTCCCTCCCTTTCTTCCTTTCTTATCTTCTTTCAGATTGTTAAACCTTTGCTTACTGGGAGCTCTGTCAGTTAGTTGGTCCATGTCCCTTTAACACAGTATACGTGTGTGTATGTGTGTGAGTCTTTCCGAAGTTTCTGGCATTACAAAATGCTCCAGGCTCATTCTGCATAAGAAAGAAGAAATTCAGTGCTAAGTTGTGTCCAACTCTTGCAGTCCCATAAACTGTAGCCTGCCAGGCACCTCTGTCCTTGGGATTCTCCAGGCAAGAATACCAGAGTGGGTTGCCATTTCCTTCTCCAGGGGAACCTCCCTACCCAAGAATTGAACCCAGGTCTCCCGCGTTGCAGGCAGATGCTTTGCCGACACAGGAGCTACACAGGAAGCCCAGACAAGTCCAGACATTCTGTATAATCCCTGCCCTAGTTCTAGAATCAGGCATTTCTCCAAGGAGACCAGGTTCCTTTTATTGGAGAATGGCATTAGAAGCCAAGATCTGGCTGCATGATACTCCATTGTATGGATAAATACATCCATCCATCTATTTATGGATATTTGGGCTGTTTTCCACTCATTGGCTATTATGAGTAATGCTACTATGAGCAGCATCTGTGTACAGATTTGTGTACAAATTTGTGTGTGGGCATGTTTTCATTTCCCCTGGTGGCATACCTAGGGGCAGAATTCCTGGGTCATATAATTCTGGGTTTATCTTACTGAGGAGCCACCAGTTAGCTAAAGCAGCTGCACCATTTTCCACAACCACCAGCAGTGTAGGAGGGTTCCAATTTCTCCATCTTCTCACCAATGCTTGTTATCATCTGTCTTTTTGATTATAGCCATGCTAGTGGGTGTGATGTGGTATTGACTTGTATTTCCCTAAGAGCTGATGATCTCAAGGGCATCTTTTTATATGCTTGTTGGACTTCTGTGTACCTCGGAGAAATGTCCATTCAGACCCTATGGGTGGTGTTAGTTGCTAAGTCGTGTCTGACTCTTTGCAACCCCACAGACTATAGCCCGCCAGGCTCCTCTCTCCATGAGATTCTCCAGACAAGAATACTGGAGTGGGTAGCCATTTCCTTCTCCAGAGAATCTTCCCAGCCCAGGGACTGAACCTGGGTCTCTTGCATTGGAGGCAGATTTTTTTGCCACATGAGCTACAGAGAATTGCCCACTGTTAATTGGGTTGTCTTAATCACTGCTTTTGGGCACCCCTTCATTTTGGGGCCTGAGGAGACAGCCTCTCTGGCTTCACCCAGTCCTGACCTTAGTTTTAAAGAAATGAATGGGGGGCAGTGGACTTTAGTGAGGGGGCGTGTTATCAATTCCCAGAAGTTTTGCTTATCAGATGTACGATGAGAATGTGGCAGCCACAGGGATGAGGCGTCCCAACTCCGGTGGGGTTGGATGCCCTGGTGGGTGTGGGGGTCAGGAGCACTGGAGGGCTTGCTTGGCCCCTAGAAAAGGAGTGGGAACTATCAGGGTATCTGGGCTTGAAGAGCTGACATAAAACAGGCACAACCTGCTCGCTTCTCCGACACCCCTGTCCCTCCATGCCTGCAGGAGCCTTGCTCTGCGCCTCCCCAGGTCACCCCCAGCTGAGCCAGCTCCAGGGTGTTTGTCCCCAAACCGGTTTGTGCCTGTTGTGTCCTTTCTACTGTAACCCTTCAAGTAATACAGTGTTACATAAGCTGCTGAAACTTGAGGGCTAACAGAAGAATTGTGGGAGTTTCTGTGAAAACGAACTTGAATCCCATGTAAAAGTTTGATATAGGCAACTTGCTTAAAAGGTTTCCGCAGGACGGGAACCTCCCTCCTGGCCCAGTGGTTAAGACTCCATGCTTCCACTGCAGACGGCGTGGGTTCGAACCCTGCTTGGGGAATGAAGACACTGTACGGTGCAGCCGAAAAAAAAAAACCAAAACCCTGCAAATTAGGTGGGTGAAATGACTGCTTGATTCTGCACTCGGATGGCTTCTCAAATCTCTGAAGATTCGAGCTCTCCCTGGGAGCCAAGCCCGGAAGCCCCAGATACGGCCTGGTGGGGGTTATTGCTTAGTTGCTCAGTCGTGTCTGACCCTTTTGCAACCCCACGGACTGTAGCCCGCCAGGCACCTCTGTCCGTGGGATTTCCCAGACAAGAATAGTGGAATGGGTTATCGTTTCCTTCTCTAGGGGACTTTCCTGACCCAGGGATTGAACCCGCATCTCCTCCGCTGGCAGGCAGATTCTCGGCCACGGAGTCACCAGGGAGGCCCACTGGGTGGGGGTGGGTTAGGGCAAAAGCAAGGGCCTGTTTCCAGGCAGCAGCTCCAACCTCCAGAGACGTCTGGGCTCCTCATCAGCAAATTCTGAGGGGATGTCCTCTCACAGCAGTTAAGGCAAGCTGCTTAAGGCACGCATGCGCCTCTGAGTCCACGAGCTCCTTCACTAACTGACCATAACTGTCCCACCAGGGAGAAGAGGGAGCCTGACCACATGACGGCATCCTGTGTGGGGAGATGGACGGGAGACACCCAAGGTCCGGGAGAGGGGAGGAGCTCGGCGAGGGCCGGGCTTCAGTCTCAGCTTGCCTACCATGTCCCTGGGCCCCCACTGCAGCCCTGGGCGGGCTCCAGGCAGAGTTAACAGCCCCATTTCCCGGAGGCCATGACATGCCCACAGCGGGGCAGAAGTGGCCCCACGGCCAGTGTGTGGACTGGATTTCGGGGCTCTTTATGCTTCTGGGTCTGGCCCCAAGCCCATGGGGACAAGCAGGGCATAAAGAAATGAGTCCAGGCTTTCCTGGTGGTCCAGTGGTTGAGAATCCACCTGCCGGTGCAGAGGGCACGGGTTCGATTCCTGGTCCGGGAGGATCCCACCTAACTAAGCCCATGCGCCACTACTGAGCCCAAGGGCTGCAGCTACTGGAGCCCGCTTACCCACAGCCCAGGCCACCGTCGCACCGCGACGAAGAGCAGACCCTACTCGCCACAACTAGAGAAAGCCCGTGCGCAGCCCAACCAAAAATAAATAAATAACGAAATAAAATTTTTAAAAAAATTTAGAAATGAGTCTAGAGAAAGCCCAGGGGTTTGGGTCCCCCAGGACATGGTCTCCAGGATTCAGAGCCTCAGTACAGCTGGGGCTTGGGCACAGGAAAGAACTCAGGTCTGGCGTCCAACAGACCCGGCTTCAAGGCCCGCCCTCTCCACGCACTGGCTGCGTGGCCAGGCTGGAGTCTGTTTCCCCCACTGCAGCATGGAGACAATGATACACACGCATCCTCTGTGGGACACACCTCTCTCGTGGGTCTGTGCTCCCTCCTCCACCAGGGGTACCTCTCAGGAGCCCAGGGCTTTGGTAACAGAACTGCTGCTCAGGCCCTCGACGCCCCAGGGCTTTGCCATCCCAGCCCCCAAGCCTAGGCACCAGCCAAGGTGTGGGCTCCTGGCACCATGAGAAGGGGCCCAGGCTCTGGGATGCCAGGTGTGGCAGTGGGGGAAAGAGGGGAGCACACTCCCACCCAAAGGACTTTCACTGTCACAGTCACTTCCCTGCTCCGGGCCTCAGTCTCCTCATCCGTGCAAGGGGATGACACCACCTACCTGGTGGTTGGGAGGCTCAGAAGAGCATGCCTTGGATTTCCCAAACCCCAGCCATCCCAGGGCTGGTGACAGGTTTGCTCCCTTGAGCTCCACCTCCTCTGTTAAGTCCTTAAATCCATTCGCTTTTTTCCTTCATGGCATATAGATGGGGAAACAGTGGAAAAGTGGCTGACTTTAATTTTCTGGGTTCCAAAATCACTGCAGATGGTTGGTGACTGCAGCCATGAAATTAAAAGAAGCTTACTCCTTGGAAGGAAAAGTTATGACCAACCTAGACAGCATATTAAAAAGCAGAGACATTACTTTGCCAACAAAGGTCCATCTAATCAAGGCTATGGTTTTTCCTGTGGTCATGTATGGAGGTGAGAGTTGGACTATAAAGAAAGCTGAGTGCTGAAGAATTGATGCTTTTGAACTGTGCTGTTGGAGAAGGCTCTTGAGAGTCCCTTGGACTGCAAGGAGGTCCAACCAGTCCATTCTAAAGGAGATCAGTCCTGGGTGTTCTCTGGAAGGATTGATGCTAAAGCTGAAACTCCACTACTTTGGCCACCTCATGTGAAGAACTGACTCATTGGAAAAAACCCTGATGCTGAGAAAGATTGAGGGCAGGAGGAGAAGGAGACAACAGAGGATGAGATGGTTGGATGGCATCATCAACTCGATGTACATGGATGTGGGTGGACTCTGGGAGTTGGTGATGGACGGGGAGGCCTGGCGTGCTGAGGTTCATGGGGTCGCAAGGAGCTGGACTCGACTGAGCAACTGAACTGACTGACTTTTTCCTTATAAAAGAAACTATGTCATCACTAGTAGAGGACAAGGATCTCTTGTCAGAAATAGAAAGTAACCATAAAGATAAGCACAGTGGAGATTATGGGACCACATTCTAGCTGTGCGCTGGGATGACCAGAGGCCCGATGGGGGCTCACTGTCCTCTCGACAGAAGGTGCTCAGAGGCGGCCAGGTGTCCTTGCCCTGAACTGAGCTCTCTTCTCCACAGAAAAGGTGGGAAAGAGACTTGAAAAGGCGGGCGCTTTCTCTCCTTGACAGTCCACATTAGTGAATGCCTGCCACACCTTGTGGTTGTTCAGTTGCTCAGTCGTGTCTGATTCTTTGCGACCCCACGGACTGCAGCACGCCAGGCTTCCCTGTCCATCAATCACTCAGTCGTGTCTGACTCCTTGCGACCCCACGGATTGCAGCATGCCAGGCCTCCCTGTCCTTCACCATCTCCCAGAGTTGGCTCAAACCCATGTCCATTGAGTCGGTGATGCCAACCAACCATCTCATCCTCTGTCGTCTCCTTCTCCTCCTGCCCTCAATCTTTCCCAGCATTAGGGTCTTTTCCAATGAGTCAGTTCTTCGCATCAGGTGGCCAAAGTATTGGAGTTTCAGCTCCAGCATCAGTCCTTCCAATGAACACCCAGGACTGATCTCCTTTAGGATGGACTGGTTGGATCTCCTTGCAGTCCAAGGGACCCTCAAGAGTCTTCTCCAACACTACAGTTCAAAAGCATCAGTTCTTCGGCGCTCAGCTTTCTTCACAGTCCAACTCTCACATCCATCCATAGCCACTGGAAAAACCATAGCTTTGATTATACGGACCTTTGCTAGCAAGGTGATGTTTCTGCTTTTTAATACACAGTTTAGATTCTGACTCAAGGACCCCCTGGCCCCAGTGGGACACGCCCCCACTCAGGTGAGTCCCTCTGTGTAAACTAAGGTGTGTCCTCTCTGTAGACTAAGACCTGGCCGCTCTGGGTTCTTGGTCAGTTGCCTGGGGTCTGGTTAATAGAAAGTCAAGTCCCATAGTCCTTCCCTGCCGGGAATGCCAGGGGCAGAGGACCCCAGGGCAGCCCCCCTGAGGTATGGTCCTGCAGAGCCCTGTCCTGTGGGAAAACACTTCTCTACCCCAGGGGACCTCGTGCTGTTGGTGTGCCCTGCACACTGCATGGCGGCCCCTGCGGGCCTGCCTTCGGGAGCTGCAGGGATGGGGTGCAGGCCCAGAAACAGGGGTGGCAGAGGGAGATGGCAGAGGGGGCACCAAGGAGGAGGGAAGGCCAGGCAGCCACGGGAGGCCACCTGTGTGGGGCCTCGGCTTTAAGGCAAAGATGGAGAAGGAACGGCAGGAGAAAAGGGGAGAAGAAAAAGGAGTTCTGGTGGTGCAGGAGGTGAGGGGGCAGGGCCCAAGGCCTGGCTGGCCCGTTGAGAGCCCAGTGATAGAGCTAGACCGCCCGCGTCTTGATGTGTGACCTTGAGCAGCACAGGCCAGGCCTCTCGCATTCACGGCTGGGGAGGGCGAGCAAAAGATGTCACCTGGGGCGTCTGGGCAGGCGGCGTGGAGGAGGAGCTGGTGAGCGGAAGCAAGAGGGAACAGGGGGTGCCCAGAGCTCTCTGCAAGCTCCTTTCTCAACCTTGTTATCCGGCGCCCCCAGGTGGACAATATGAGAATGACAGAAAATCCTAAAAATAAAGGCGAGGAAACCAGCATTGCCCTCCCTTCCCAGGTCGAACAGCCACAGGCAACCCCATCTGAATCCCTCCACCTCTTACCTGCTGTGGGTCTTAGGCAGCCCACTGGAATTCTCAGTTTTGTCACTTGTAAAGTGGGATTCAATCCCAGGAGGTCATCAGATAATTGGCTATCCCTCCCCGCCCCCTGACACCGTGTTTTCACTGGTGTGGACAGGACGAAAAAGGTGACCTTTCAGGTCCCAGAAAGTCTGCAGAAGGCTGGAATACTAACACCCCTGACACTGTTGTAGCCACGTGTTCAGGGAAACAAACTCACTCAGAAGGACAATGCAGAGAGCGAGTGCAGTTTATTACACTGGCGGGCCCAAGGCAGAGTCTCCTCTTAGCCAAGGACCCCAGTTTTTGTGAAAAGCTTATATACCCTAAGTGTACGTGCCCAAACCCACCTCCCCAAATTCCCTGAAACTAATCTGAACAAAGGAAAAGAAAGATACAAAGTTAACCTGTGATTCACATGCCTTAAGCCCAGGTAGTTAACAGTGGACAATTATCAATAGGCCTGTGGTCATACCCCAATAAGCATAATAGAATGTATGATTCTATTCAGTTACGCAGATAATTAGGGTATTCTTATAGGTGACAGAGAGTCTAGGTATGAGCCCTGGGGCTCTTCCATGTTGCAGGAGAGAGGGGGGGTTCTGGTTTTCCCGTTGGTAAGTCGTTTCCATGGATACTGGGCATATAGCTCAAAGTCCACAGTCTGGCCCAAGCTGGAGTCCTGCTTTCAAGAGGGAGCCTGTTCTGTTTCCTCCTTCACCACCACCCCCCTGGATAACCCCAGGTAAGGACTGTGTAAGTCCTATGTGAAGAAAGACTTAAATAAAAAGACAGCCTTTATTCTTGAATGAGAAATCTAATCAACATTGTTTAAATGCCCTTTTCCTTTTCCTGAATCACTTACTCATTTAAAAAATCTAAATAGGATATTTAAAAACTAGTCAAATGACTCACCTAGAAGAGTAAATGAAAATAGCTAGGAAAATTCTGAAAAGGAAGAGTAATGAGGAAGGGAAGGACTGACTCTATTCGCTGTTAAAAGATGCGGTGCTTGTTATTGTAATTTTCCACAGCAGTTGAGCACTTAATATGTTTCAGGCCCTGTTAACAAAAGCATTCAATCTTCATTACAACACTTGTGGAAGTAGGGGCTTAATACAGCGACCCTTTTCTCCTGCAAAGGTTCAGATCCACTGAGAGGAAGACAAGGAAGTCAGGGATCAATATATCCTTACTACTGATAGAAGCTGGATTAGAGGCTAAGGCAGAGGCAGGGCCAACAATGGGCTTCTTTTTTCTTTACTATTTATTTATGTGACTGCACTGGGCCTTAGTTTTGGCATATGGGATCTAGATCCCTGATCAGCGACTGAACTCAGGCAGCATTGGGAGCATGAAGTCTAGCCACTCGATCACCAGGGAAGTCTCGGCGTTTGGGTTTTTTTTTTTTAAGATATGTTTTTCTTTTACTGTGGTGGGTGTCTGTTGCTGTGCATGGGTTTTCTCTAGTTGTGGCGAGTGGGGGCCACTCTTCTTTGAGGTTCTCACTGTGGTGGCTTTTCTTGTGGGGTGGGGGCTCTAGGGCGTGTGGCCTTAGTAGTTGCAGCCCCTGAGCTCGAGAGCACAGGCTGAATGGTTGTGGTTCACGGGCTTAGTTGCTCCACGGCATGTGAAATCTTCCCAGATCAGAAACTGAACCCCTGTCTCTTGCATGGACAGGCGAATTCTGTACCACTGAGCCACCAGGGGCTTTTCAAAGTAGAACTCCATCAAGGGAATAAACAGACAAGTCAGACACTGGGAGAAAATATTTGAAAAACACATATCTGATAACTTATATGCGAAATATACAAAGAACACTTCTAACTCAGCAATGAGAAAAAAAAAAGAATGACCCAGTTTAAAATGGTTTAAAGATCTAGGCAGACACATCACCAAAGACGTATACATATAGCACATAAGCAGAGGAAAAGATGGCCAATACAATACATGCTCAGTTCAGCTCAGTCGCTCAGTTTAGGCAATTGCAAATTAAAATAGTGAGATACCACTACATACCTATTAAAATCCAAATGGCTAAGATCCAAGGAAACAGAAAAACAAAACAAAGCCCACAGCTCCAAATACCGATGTGGAGGTGGAGCAACAGGAAGTCTCATTCATTGCTGGTGGAGATGCAAAGCAGCCCCAGCAATCACACTCCAAGGTATTTACTCAAAGGACTTGAAAACTTATGTCCACACAAAAACCTGTACATGGATATGTATAGCAGTTTTATGATTTCATAATTTATTAATATTAAATGATTACTTTCATAATGTTTTCATAATTGCTAAAACCTAAAAAGGCAGCCATGATGTCCTTCCATAGGTGAATGGATAGTGAAATATACACCCATAAAGCGGAATATTATTCAGCACTAAAATGAAATGTGGCTATCAAGCCACAAAAAAGATATTGAGTAACTTCAAACTATCAATTAGCTAAAGAGGTCAGTCTGGAAAGGCTGTGTGATTCCAGCTATATGACATTCTGGAAAAGGCAAAACTACACAGACAGTAAAAAGATCAATGCCTGGGGTCCTAGGGGAGCAGGGAGGAGGATGAACAGCGGATGTTCAGAGCAGTGAAATTATTCCGTGTGATTCCGTAATGGTGGCCCCCTGACGTGCGTTTGTCTAGCTCAGCCCTGTGCGACACCAAGTGTGGACTCTTGTAAATTGTGTTTATGTGTGTGTGCGCATGCTCAGTCACTCAGTCGTGTCCGACTCTTTGCAACCCTATGGACTCTAGGTCTCCAGGTTCTTCTGTCCCTGAGACTCTCCAGGCAAGAACACTGGAGTGGGTTGCGATGACCTCCTCCAGGGGATCTTCCCACCCCGGGATCGAGCCTGCGTCTCATTACGTCTCCTGCATTGGCAGGTGGGCTCTTTCCCACTAGCGCCACCTGGGAAGCCCTGTCCAGCGCAGGGTGGACATCAATGGAACCATTTGAGAGTCCAGAAACAGACCAAAGGATACAGGTGGCATTTCAAATCGAGGAGGAAAGATGATGAGTTAGTCAGTAACGAGGTTGGGGGAGATTACTGAGATCTCCTCCCCCACCACCGTCTGTCACATGACCTAAAATTCCACCCAACATAGCCCCTCTCGCTAGTCATTATCAACCCCACTCTTAGAGCAGTGCTAACTTATTCCGTAGTCTGTTCCCAGGGGCCTGGCTCATGAGTGGGTTATGTGTGAGTAGGCAGTGGAAGGGCCTCGTCTGGAAGCTGGGCATCCCTGAGGGGTTCTGGGAAATACCAACACTACCCCTGCCCTCGCTTCCCAGGTGGCTCAGGGGTAAAGAACCTGCCAGTACAGGAGATACAGGAGACTGATGATATCCCTGGGTCAGGAAGATTCCCCTGGAGGGGGAAAGGGCAACCCACTCCAGTATGTTTGTCTGGGAAATCCCCTGGTTGGAGGAGCCTGGTGGGCTACAGTCCCTGGGGTCAGACAGGACAGAGGGACTGAGCAGCCACGCACCCCTGCCCTGCAGCTAACCTGGGCAGCAAGAGGGATTGAGGGGGGAGGCCAGACCTGGGTACCACCATCTGGGGATGACTCAGGGAGGTGAGGTGGGCAGAAGGGTGGACCATACTTCCAGACAGGGCGCTGTGGACGCGAGTTTGAGCAGGCTCAGGTGAACGTGTGTGAGCGCGAGTTGTGGGTGCCCAGGGTGTGCGCTTGTCACCCAGGGGAATGGGGCGGGGGGCGGGGGGGGGGGGGGGGGGGGGCGGTCAGAGACGAAAGGCCGGGTCTTGGCGGATTCAGATCTGCCCTCCGGGCCGCTCCTCTCCAGTGTTCACCAGGGGGCGCCCGGTCTGATTCAGAGACCTACAGTCGTGGATTCTGGGGAGAGGTTGGGGGGGACTCTCAGGAGCGCACCCGGCCAGAGATCAGACTTAGGGGGCGCTTCGAGCCAGGGAAGGTGCCCGCTGGGAGGCTCTGGTCTGCAGGGGGCGGCCTCGGGCCAGGAAAGGGGTCCCCGCGGCTGCGCCGGTCCCGCGGTCTCTGCCTTCACCCACGTGGCCTCCCCTGGGAGGCAGGCGTGGGGGGTCCATGGCCCGGGAGGGGGCTGACCCGCCACGCCCCGGGTCCCCGCCGCTCCAGCTGTTCCGGTTCGTTCGGCGTCTGTCTGTAGGAGCCTGCGGACCCCTCGATGGGGAGGGGATAGGACGCTGGACCCGAGGGCTGTGGGGCTGTGGGGCTGTGGGGCTCTGGGGCTCTGGGGAAACTGTCCCTGGGCGGGGTGCACTGCCGAGGGAGGCTGCGGGGAGGCCTGGCAGGACGCGGGTTAAATGCGTGGAGGAAGGGTTCCAGGCCGGGGGCACAGCCCTGAGGTTGCGAGATCTGGGGGTCGGGGGACCCTAAGCCAGGGTGGGAGAGGCCGGCTGGGGAGCCAGTGAGGGGCAGGGGTCCACCTGCCTAGGCCTGCGTCCCCCGCCCCGCGGCCGTCGTCGAGGGCGCCTCCGAAACCCCTCATCTGCCTCCCAGGAGGCAGCACCGAGCCCCCCAGCGCTCAAGACAAAAATCCTCCTCCTGTCCCCCTCCAGCTCCTTCCTGCGTTGGCCTTTCTCCGGTTTATTGCCCCGCTGCGCTCAGCTCGTCTAGCCGGGTCCCCCTAGTTCTCCTGCGCCCCTGGTTCTCCAGAGGTCGGTGGGATGGAGAGCTTGCATGGAGGCCTCGCTGGGGTCCGCGGACGGCTCGCCTTTGGGCGTCCCCACCTGGTGGGTTCATGGAGCTCAGAGCCGGGCACAAAGAACGTTCTTCATCCGCGTGAGCTTTTACGAACTGCAGTCTACACCCCCGCCCCAAAACCTCCCGTAGGTGCCAGTCCACCCCGCCTCTGACTTCCACACTCTGGACTTTTCTTCCATGCTTTCCCACTTTCCTTCCTTCCAAACAGACTACATCCTTTGACTAAAAATCCAGAAAGACACCCAGCCCTTGCTGTCTGCCACCCATTAGGAACTCTTAACACTCCCTTCCCGGCAATTTCTGTTTCTTGAGGAAGTTCCAGCCGCATAGCACCTTAAACCCAAGGGACCCAATAATGGTGCACCAGCCAGCTGGGGGTGAGGTCCTGAGGGTCTCCAAGTCCAGCCCTCCCCCTTGCCCCCACCTCCATCCTCCTAGGCAGGCTCAGGTGCTGAGCCCACTGGGAGGGGGGTGGGGCGTTCCTGAGCCAGCATTTCCCACGGGACTCCCTGCAGCTTGAGCAGGTGAGACCTGAACCGGAAGGTTCAAGCTACTGCAGAACCTCCCATTATCTCAGGCCACTTGTCTTCCTGGCCATTGGTGACGGCGGCCACTTGTGCCTTCTGTGAAATCCTGCTGGGTTAGGGCAGAGTCCTAAAGAGGGGGATGTGACTGAGAACAGAGAGGAAGCCTGGGCCTGCCTTTGACACTGCCTTTGACCTTGAGTTTGTTACTTAACTTCCTGAGCCTCAGTTTCCTCACCTGTAAAATGAGAATAATTGTACCCATTCTGTTTCTGGCTGAAGAGTTGGACACGACTGAGCGACTGAACTGAACTGTCTCTGGCAACCTTTTTAATGCCTCTGAGCTTCAATTTTCTCATCTGTAAAATGAGGTTAATTATAGCCTTTTCTGTCTACCTTATGGTTTTACAATGAATTCCGTTCATCTGTTCATTAGATGATTCAGCTGATGATGAAAGGAGAATGTTTCCTATTTGCCTGACACTGTGCACACACCGTAACTCATCCATTCCTTCGACCACTCTGGGAGGGAGATGTCTGTATCACCACCATTCCGCAGATGAGGAAGCAGGCCACCTACTCACCCAGTGTCTACTCACAAGTGCCTGCTTTTATCCAACCTTGGCTACCTACTGGGGTCCCAGTTTTTTCTTCAAACTTTATTTTCAGTTAATTATTTTTTATTTTTATTGGATTATAGTTGCTTTACAGTGTGTTAGTTTCTGCTGTACAGCTCTGCGTATACATATATCCCCTTATTTGGATTTCCTTCCCATCGAGGTCACCGCAGAGCTGGGTAGAGGTCCCCATGCTGTACAGTCCGTTCTTACTCATTGTTTTTTACACAGTATTGTATATCTGTCAACCCCGATCTCCCAATTCTTTCCCCCTGCTCCTTTTCCTCTTGGTGTCCATATGCTTGTTCTCTATGTCTGTGTCTCTATTTCTGCTTTGCAAATAAGTTCATCTACATCTTTTTTCTAGACTCCACATGTATGTGTTAATATATGATGTTTATTTTTCTTGGGGTCCTATTTTCTTCAGCATCCAATAGCAATCTCCTCACGGTTCTTTAAGCTTCACTAACAGTTTCCTCAAGGCCCTTCCTACCATCTGGTTCCCAAACCAGTGCCACATGTATAAAGTTTTTATTTCAACAGCTTCCTAGTTGTACCTATCAATTTGCCTTCTGGTCATCTACTGCTGTGCGTTTCACTGGTGGCTCCGTGGTAAAGAATCTGCCTACAATGCAGGAGATGGGGATTCGATCCCTAGGTCAGGAAGATGCCCTGGATAAGGAAATGGCAAGCTGGCAAGCCTGGCAGGCTACAGTCCATGGGGTCACAAAAGAGGCAGACACAACTTAGTACTTAAACGACATCTGTTGCTGCATTAAAAGCCATCCCCATATTTAGCAGCTTAAAACAACTATCATTTCTTGCTCACAGTTTGCAGTTTCATAGACTCAGCGGGATCATCCCTCAGCTATACATGGCATCAACAGGGATAGCTGGCTGCCCGGAAAATTCCCTTCCCACAGGGCTCCCTCACAAGGCTGGGAGCTCAGTGGAAACTGTTGGATGAACTAGGAGCCTAGTTATCTTCCATGTGGGCCTGTCCAGGCAGCTGCTTAGGCTTCCTCACAGCATGGCATTCAGGTACAAGAGGGAAGAAGTAGAAACTGCCTGTTTTCTTAAACGTCAGGCCCAGAGTGGCACGCCCAGCACTTTTGCTGGGTCCTAGTCTCATCCCAGACTCAAGGGTTAGATGTAAGCTTCAGGTCTTGATGGAGGAGGGACCTGTGTGTATAGGGGGCTGGGACTGTTTGGGGTCATCTTTGGAGACTACCACATCCCTGATTTTACAGATGAGGAAACTGAGTCACAAGCAGGTAGGTAACTTGCCCAAAGCCATTTGCCTTGTGAGAAGAGAGCCCAGAATCAAGCCTAAGCAGTCCAGAGTCCACCAGCAGCCAAGTCCAAAAGCCATTACATTTTTTTCTTGAGATGTGATTTTGGCATTAACAACAAAGTGGAACTGTGCCCAAGATGCTAGCGAGTTCCAAATAAAACAAAATGTGACATTCTTCATGCTTCAGCACAATGAATTCTGGAAATTTGTGTCACAAAATGACTTGCATTTTTCCATAGGAGCCCTCTGTGGCAGACATGGCCAGTTCCTCCCTAATAACCATTTCTCTGTCTTATATAGTAACAGATTTTTTGGTTGGGCACCTGGCTTCCCAACTAACAACTGTTTTTGTGTTTTTTTTCCCCCCAGTTCCCCTTGAGAGCAGACGTGATGAAAGTGATCTCTGGGTCAGGTCTGCTGGCTGAGTATGGGTGCAATGGCAGGAGCTGGAGCAACTGCTTTGGACCATGAGTGAAAACTGAGTGTGAATGGACAGACAGAGTAGCCAAAGCCTGGGGTGTTTGAATGAGTCTCGGGAGTGGATAAATCCTTGAGCCCTAACTTCCCACCTCTGGCGTCTTACCTAAGAGAAAAGAGAAATAATTCTGCCTTCATTTGCTGTTCAGTCACTCAGTTGTGTCCAGCTCTTTGTGACCCTGTGGACTGCACCATGCCAGGCTTCCCTGTCCTCCACCATCTTCCAGAGTTTGCTCAAACTCATGTCCATTGAATCGGTGATGCCACCCAATCATCTCATCCTCTGTCGTCCCCTTCTCCTCCTGCCCTCAATCTTTCCCAGCATCAGGGTCTTTTCCAGTGAGTCAGCTCTTCACATCAGGTGGCCCAAGTATTGGAGCTTCTGCTTCAGCATCAATTCTTCCAATGAATATTCAGGGTTGATTTCCTTTAGGACGGACTGGTTTGATCTCCTTGCTGTCCCAGTGTTTCTCAAGAGTCTACCTTCTTTAAGCCATTGTTAACGCCAGTGTTTGTTTTCACATATCAAATCATGGTAATTTATAGACAATCCAAATGGAAGGGAAAATGCTTGTCCAGGGATGTAACAGCTGGGCCAGTAGGTCTACAGTAACTCTCAGTCCTGAAATTCTGTGGCTTTTTGATGGAAAAGGGTTGGGCTGGGCTGAGGGCTTCCAGCAGTTTCTTGGCTCTGGACTGGATGCTGATCTTGTCTTCCTTTTCTTTGTGTGAATATTTTCCAACCTCAGTTCTGACCTTCTGTAATTGAACTAGGGGTCAGAATATATTTAAAACCCAAATGGAAAGTAAGAAGCTGTTTGCAAATGAATCTTCCTTTCAGTCTCTCTGGGAAGTAGGGACAGTTGATGATCATTCTGCAAGAGCCAGAAATCCATTTCGTGAAATGCTGGTTTTTGTTTGTTTTGTTCTCTGCCACTTGCAAAGTAATTGGAGGTTTCATGAACACTGATTAAAAAAAAAAAAAGCTTGTTTTTCCAGTATGGCTAGGATGTGGAGTTTCCAGGTGAAGAAATAATTCAGGTTTATTTGGCTTCTCTTAGGCTTCTGGTTATGCGGGGGCTTTCCTGGGACAGGGAACAGAATGGGGAGGCTCAGGGGTTGGGGGAGACAAATACAGACGTGAAAGGGGAGGCGGGGTTGCCAGGAGATGGAGCCTGGAGCCCCAGCATGGTGAGGCTAAGGCAGAGGCAGAAACGGAAGAGAGGGTGACCGGGAAGCATTGGCTGAGAACAGAGGTCTGAGGGCAGGGAAGCCAGGTGGCTGGTTCCAGGGGCACAGTCCCCATGCTGGCCTCTCTCTGATCTTATCCAGGGGGACTCACCTCGCATGCTTCATCAGGAGTCAGACTGGCCAAACACGGAAGTGGAAAGACCAATGTCAAAATGACATTGACTACAAACGAATCATCCTGACTTAGGTGTTTCCAGATCTTGCGAAGTGGGGTCAATATACACCTTTCCTCAAAGGCTGAATGTGGAGTAAATGAGTTAGCGTATAAAAAGTGCTTAGGTGGCACTGCTACTGCTAAGTCGCTTCAGTCATGTCTGACCCTGTGCGACCACAGAGACGGCAGTCCATCAGGCTCCCCTGTCCCTGGGATTCTCCAAGCAAGAATACTGGAGTGGATTGCCATTTCCTCCTCCAATGCATCAAAGTGAAAGTGAAGTCGCTCAGTCGTGTCCGACTCGTAGCGACCCCGTGGACTGCAGCCCACCAGGCTCCTCCGTCCGTGGGATTGGCAACCCACTCCGGTATTCTTGTGTGAAGAATCCCACGGACAGAGGAGCCTAGAGGACTACAGTCCATAGGATTGTACAGAGTCGGAACACAACTGAAGTGGCTTAGCATGCCATGATAGTGCTTGGCTGAGAATAAGGGCTGGAAAATGTTAGCAGCCACTGCCACTACCATCGTCAATCATACCATTATCATTGTCATCATCCTTCCTTCCCCCTGCCCCCGTTTAAACAGACGGTTATTCACTGGAGTCAGCTGTGGCCTTTCAGACCAAGAAAGTTTTGTCATGAGAGAGGTCCATGCTGCTTTAAAAACAGTGAATTGCTAAAGGCAAATAGTGAGCTGTTTCAATTTCCCTGAAGTCTGAGGACCTTCTGGTTTGGGACTTCTGGCTTTTAAGCACAAGTCAGCCTTGACACATATCTGTTGGATGGCTTTCAAATTCGAGCCACTGACTTTGCCATAGTGCTTCCTGACCTGGCCTCACACTTCCCATCTCCTTTTTATTATCATTTTAAAAAACTTAACTATGGTAAAATATGTATAACATATAAAGTATCCTCTCATTTAAAAATAATTTTTTTTTTGGCACAAGGCATATGGGGGTCTTAGTTCCTGGACCAAGGATTGAACCCACTACCTCTGCATTGGAATCGTGGAGTCTTGACAACTGGCCCACCAGAGAAGTCCCCTCTCAGGCATTTTTAAGGATAAAGTTCAGTGGTCTTTGGTATAGGCTTCCCAGGTGGCTCAGTGGTAAAGAACCCACCTGCCAATGCAGGAGGTTCAGGTTCAATCCCTGGGTCAGGAAGATCCCTTGGAGAAGGAAATGGCAACCCCCTCCAATATTCTTGCCTGGAAAATCCCATGGACAGGGGAGCTTGCCTGGTGGCCGTCAGTCCATGGGGTTGCAAACGACTCAGATACGACTCAGCAACCAAACAATAGCAACAATAACTTTTCAGTCCATTCACATTGTTTTCAAACAATAGCAACAATAACTTTTCAGTCCATTCACATTGTTTTCAGTCCATTCATCATTTCCATTTTGAATATTATCTTGCAGCGATCTTGATGGTAAAATTCTCTCTCTCTCAGCCATCACTATTCAATCCTTGTTTCCTTTCCAGTAAAATGAACTCTTCCTAAACATTTCAGCTGGGGCGGGGGCTGGGGTGAGGTGGGGATGGGGTTCCCGTCTCACTCATGACTTTAAAGCAAGCTGGGGTCAGAGCTGCCGCTCCCCTGCCCCTGTCCTACTTGACAGCTGGGCGACCACGACTGGGCACACGACATCTGCAAGCCAGGGCGGAGTGGGCCCTTAGTAACCTGTTGTCTCTAAGATGCTTTGCCACTCAGAAGCAGCTGGTTCGGGACTTCCCGGGTGGTCCAGTGGCTAAGAATACAGCTGCCAATGCAGGGAACACAGGTTCGCTCCCTGGTTCAGGAAGATCCCACATCCCGGGGGCAGCTAAACCTGTGTGCCATGTTCTGGTGCCTGCATACTCTATAGCCCATGCTCTGCAGCAAGAGAAGCCTCTGCAGTAAGAAGCCCCCACTCGCTGCAACCAGAGAAAGCCCGGGCACGGCAGCAAAGACCCAGCATGGCCAAAAATAAATAAATATTTAAAAAAAAAAAAAATAAAAGAAACAGCTGGTCAAAGACAGTGGGGGCATGACCCATACCATGAAGACTCAAGGGATGACTAGTTGGGAAGCAACACCTGAAAAATGGTGTCCTGACTTTAGAGGCGACACTGTCTGTGAATCAGAGACCAACATAGCCTGTAACAAAACACAGCCAGGAATCAGGACTGTACCGGCGATTGCTCACAGAATTTTTGTTTGCTTTTGCTGAAACTTGGAGGGGGAATGTTTCCAACCGTGGACAGATCAATGGTTTCACTGAATTGGAAGCTGGGACTGCCACAAGGCCATGCTAGTCTGCTTATCCCTGGGACCAAGGTAAACAGATAAAGTAAACACATATAACATATAAAATATAAATTATATATTTAAAAATATTATTACCATAGCATTTGCCCCATTGTTTTTTTTTTAAGTATATTCGCAGAACTAGGCAGCCATCATTACTAATTTTAGAACATTTTCATCATTCCCAAAAGAACCGCTGTTCCTATTAGCAGTCCCTCCCTTCCTCACTCCCTCCAGCCCCTGGCAACCACTAATCTGCTTTCTGTCTCTATGGATTTGCCTGTTTGGTACAGTCTATATAAATAGTATCATGTGATTCTATTAGAATCGTATGAATCTATTCATAACGATTCTAAAGCCGTTTCTGTCTGGCTCTTTTCACTCCTCATGTTTTCAAAGTTCATCTGTGTTATATCATGTGGCAGTACTTCCTTCCATTTTATTGCGGAATAATATTCCATTGTATGGACATTCATCAGTCGGTGGATATTTGGGTTGCTATCGCCTTTGGCTATAATAATACTGCTATAAACACTCATGTACGTGGGACTTCCCTGGGGGTCCAGTGGCTAAGACTCTGTGCTCCCAGTGCCTGGGGCCTGGGTTATATGTCTGGTTGGGGAACTAGATCCCACGTGCTGCAACTAAGATCCAGCACAGCCAAAAAAAAGAACATTCATATACGTGTTTTTGTGTGGATACATGCTTTTCTCGGATATATACAGGTAAAGGGAGTTTCTGGGTCACGAGGTAACTCCATGCTTAGCTTCTTGAGGAATTGCCCGACTGTTTTCCTAAGTGGCTGCACCATTTTACGTCCCCCAGCCGTGTATGACGTCTCTCTGACACTTGTCATTGTCTCAGCTGATGATAGCCATCCTTGTGGGTTTCCAGAAAAACATCTATTTCTGCTTTATTGACTGTGCCAGAGCCTTTGACTGTGTGGATCACAATAAACTGTGGAAAATTCTGAAAGAGATGGGAATACAGACCACCTGACCTGCCTCTTGAGAAACTTGTATGCAGGTCAGGAAGCAGCAGTTGGAACTGGACATGGAACAACAGACTGGTTCCGAATTGGGAAAGGAGTTCGTCAAGGCTATATATTGTCACCTTGCTTATTTAACTTATATGCAGAGTACATCATGAAAAATGCTGGGCTGGAGGAAGCACAAGCTGGAATCGAGATTGCCGGGAGAAATATCAGTAACCTCAGATATGCAGATGACACCACCCTTATGGCAGAAAGTGAAGAGGAACTAAAAGCCTCTTGATGAATGTGAAAGAGGAGAGTGAAAAAGTTGGCTTAAAGCTCAACATTCAGAAAACGAAGATCATGGCATCCGGTCCCATCACTTCATGGCAAATAGATGGGGAAACAGTGGAAACAGTGGCTGATTTTATTTTTCTGGGCTCCAAAATTACTGCGGATGATGATTGCAGCCATGAAATTAAAAGATGCTTACTCCTTGGAAGGAAGGTTATGACCAACCTAGACAGCATGGTAAAAAGCAGAGACATTACTTTGTCAACAAAGGTTCGTCTAGTCAAGGCTATGGTTTTTCCAGTGGTCATGTATGGATGTGAGAGTTGGACTGTGAAGAAAGCTGAGCACCAAAGAATTGATATTTTTGAACTGTGGTGTTGGAAAAGATTCTTGAGAGTCCCTTGGACGGCAAGGAGATCCAACCAGTCTATCCTAAAGGAGATCAGTCCTGGGTCTTCACTGGAAGGACTGATGTTGAAACTGAAACTCCAATACTTTGGTCACCTGATGTGAAGAACTGACTCATTTGAAAAGACCCTGATGCTGGGAAAGATTGAGGGCAGGAGAAGGGGATGACAGAGGATGAGATGGTTGGATGGCATCACCGACTCAATGGACATGGGTTTGGGTGGACTCCAGGAGTTGGTGATGGACAGGGAGGCCTGGCATGCTGCGGTTCATGGGTCGCAAAGAGTCTGACACGACTGAGCGACTGAACTGAACTGAAGTGGGTGTGAAGTTGGTGTCTCACTGTGGCTTTGGTTCCATTCCCCATGATTAATGATGCTGAACATCTTTTTATGTCCTTTTTGGTCATTGTATATCTTCCTTGGAGAAATGTTTTAATTCCATTGTCCATTTTTAATTGCTTTTTGTTGTTGCTTTTTAGTTGTAAGAATTCTTTATATCTTCCAGATACAAGTCCCTTATCAGATATATGATTGATAAAAATTAATAATTTTTATTAATTCCATGGTGGTCCAATAGTTGCACTTCCACTGCACAGGGCACAGAGTTCCCTTCCTGGTCGAGGAACTAAGATCCTACAAACCATGCAGTAGGATCCTACAAGCACTGCCCCCACCTCCACTGAGGAAATAAATTATTCCATTCTGTGGGTTCTCTTTTTGCATGTATGCTGCACCCGGCAGCTTGTGGGATCTTAGTTCCTTGACCAGGGACCTCAGCAGTGAAAGTGCAGAGTCCTGACTAACCACTGGACTACCAGGGAATTTGGTCTTTTCTCTTCATTGATGCTGTCCTTTTGAAACATAAAAACAAATTTAATTTTAATGGAGTCCAATTCAACTATTTTTTTCTTTAGTCACTTGTGCTTTGACTGTCATATTTAAACCACTGCTTAATCCAAACTGGTGAGGAGTAAATCCTATGTTTCCTTATGAGCCTTATAGTTTTAACCCTTACATGACAATACATTTTGAATTGGTTTTCAAATATGATGTGTGTGGGGAGGTCCAGCTTCATTTGTTTGCATGTGGATATCCAGTTTTCTAGCACCACGTGTTGAGAAAACTATTTTCCCCCATTGAATTGTCTTGCTACGCATGTAAAAATAATTGACCATAAGTATAAGGGTTTATTTCTGGGCTCTTCAGGCAGCAGTGACACTTCGTCCCAGTTGCAGATTTTTCTCCACACTTTGCATCCCACCTCCTCAGAGACTCTGGCCTCAGCTGACTGGCGGCCCATCTTCAGAGGCCTGGGGCTGAGACAATGGGATCGTTCCTCCAAGCTCCTGAGGCAGAAACACCAGAAGAGCTCATTTGCCTGGGCTGAAGAAACCGGCTCATCCCAGGTCATTTCTTCAGGGACAGCCTGTCTCCAGTGACAGATCAATGTGGACCATAAGGACCTAGGAACTTGCCCCAGCTCAGGACAGCTGTGCAAGTCCATCTCAGCATCAGGGAGTTGCCTGAGCCTTGTAAAGAGACTGCATCACAGTTCAGCTTCTCCTTTAGTTAGGTTGTCCTCTCCGTTCTTAGAAATGATTATGAAGCAGAAATATCGCATGCCCTGAGGGCGATTCTCAACAGGTCCTGGGCCAGTTTTGGTCATTCCACTCTCTTTGCTAGTAATTGGAGCAGAAATGGACATGTAATGCTATTCTGGCCAAGGAGAGTTAGAGGAAGTCAGCTGGAGAAGGGGATTTCTGAGTTTTCACAGATGCAAGGAAGGAACATTCTCTTTTCTGCCTTTTTGCTTTAGTGCCTAAGGGTGTGATGCTGGAGTAGTGGCAGCCATCTTGAGGCCATGAGAGAACAGGCTTGAGACTATACTGGATCCTTGAAGACATTGGTGAGCTACTGAATTAATCCACCTTGGAGAAACCCTATCACCAGACTCCTTGCTGCTTGTGGTTGGCATTAACTGTCCTCTAGTGGCTATTCTTCTTGTCATCCTTCTAGTAATAAAACTTATTGAGTTTTAGTTGGACATCTGGGAGCCCCAGTAGTTGCAGATGACTCTTTCTAGCATCCTAGGCAGTTGGGTGTGGCCGTGTGACTAAGTCCAGGCCAATGGGACATAAACAGAAGTGATACCTACAATTTCTGTACTATTTCCTTAAGGATGTTTGCCTTCAGATGACTATATATAACATAGATAACTGATAAGGACCTATTGTGCTCTACTCAATATTCTGTAATGACCTACACAGGAAAAGAATCTAAGAGTGGATGTATGTATATGTGGGTTTCCCTCGTGGTTCAGACAGTAAAGAATCACTTTCACTTTTCCTGTTTATGTATACGACTCATTCACTTTGCTGCGCAGTAAAACCACTTCCTAGGTGGCTCTAGTGGTGAAGAATCTGCCTGCCAGTGCGGATACATAAGAGATGCAGGTTTGATCCCTGGGTCAGGAAGATCCCCTGGAGGAGAGCATGGCAACCCACTCCAGTATTCTTGCCTGGAGAATCCCTTGGACGGAGGAACCTGGAGGACTACAGTCCATGGGGTCGCAAAGAGTCAGACACCACTGAATAGACTTAGCAGGCAGAAACTAACACAGCATTGTAAACCAACTATACTTCAAAAAAAGAAAAAAAGACATTTGCCTTGGGCACTCTCTTCCCTTGTTCCCACTAGCTGGAAGATTGCAACAGCTAGAGTCCTTTGGAACCTCAGTGGTAAAGAATCCGCCTGCAATGCAGGAATCACAGGTTTGATCCCTGGGTAGGGAAGATCTCCTGGAGGAGGAAATGGCAACCCACTCCACTATTCTTGCCTGGAGAATCCCATGGACAGAAGAGCCTGGTGGGCTACAGTCCATGGGGTCGCAGAGTCAGACATTGACTGGAGCGACTTAGCACACATGTAGTCTTTTGGAAGCCCCATCGGCCTTGGCACGCTCACCTTGGAGCAATGATTTGAGAGAGAAACAATCTTTTACTTTATTTAAGTGACTTTATTTTGGGGTCTTTTTGTTACAGTAGCTTCTCAAGTACCTTAGCCAATATATCATGTGGGATAATAAATGCCCTCTTGGGACTTACCTGGTGGTCCAGTGGTTAAGAATCCACCTGGCAATGCAGGGTGTTTGGGTTTGATCCCTGGTCGGGGAACTAAGATCCCATAGTTGCCTTAGTTGCCTTGGAGCAGCAAAGCCCGTGTACCACAACTAGAGAGTCTGTGTGCGGCAGAGAAAGATCCCACATGCCACAACGAGGATGTCTAGTGTTGCAACTAAGACCTGATGCAGCCAAACAGACAAATAAATAAACACTCTGTTAAAAAAAAAAATGAGTGCCCTCCTGATTTCAGCCACCTGAGTTGTTTCTAGCAGCCAGGACCTCCTCTCTGATCTTTCTTCCTTGGAAGTTGGTGGGTGCTGATGCTGAGTTCCAGTTTTTGTTGGTGGTGGACTATATCTGCAAGGAATGTCTTCCTGTTTGAGGGTGCCTCCTCCCGAGATCCCACCAAGTCTAGTCTCACCTACCACCTTCCCCTCCTGCTCCTAGCCCAGGGAAGGGGATGACCTCCCCGACCCCCACTGTGGAGCCTAGATTGCACTTGAGTCTTCTGTCCATTGTCAGGTCCTGAAGGCCTGTCCAGCCCTGTCCACCTCACAGCAGACTTTCCAGCATGCCTTGCGCTGGCTGGTCCACTTCAGGGCAAACAGAGATTTAGGAACAAGTGAACCATGAAACCAGACTTCCAGGAACAGCATCCTAAATTATCCTCCATCTTTTTTCTCGGATAGAGGACATTCCAATTTAATGTTTAAACTAGTCGAATATTGATACAACAGCAAGGGGGAATTATTCCCCTACCCCAGAGCTGCTGGAAATGCTACCTCCTTGCTTGCCTGTGACTGGTCGGCTTGGAGGGCTCATTAGATAATTGACAGGAAACCTGCCACGGGCCCCCTGCAGGACCACACACTGCCCCGCAGTGGAGGGATGGGACCTCATCTCCTCCAGACAAAAATATCTGTAAAAACATTGGCCAGAAACAAACAACAGGATTCCTAGGATCTGATTACTGTCGCCAGGGCAGGCTTCCACGGGAGCCCACCCCTCTCTTCCTTCTCCTTTCCGAGAATTTAACAGTGAATGCCCAACAAAGGTTCTGACAGGGTCAGCAGACTGACGCTGCCAGGCATCAGGCGACGGTGAACTTGGGATGGGGCAGAAGGAAGCAGAGGATCTTTCTGGAATCCAGTCCAGGCCCAGGGGCCCAGGAAGGGCTCTGGACTGTGGGTGTTGCACCCACAGGTGATGAGGGCAAGCTCTCACGCCAGGCTGTACCATTAAACTAAAATCTACTCATTTTCAAAAGATTTTAAAAAAAGGTGAGATGATGCTGTGGCTGGAGAACTACCTCATACAATCATTGTTTTAATCAAAAACATCACCTGCTCTTGATTACCCCTAGAGCCAGGGACCTCACCTCCTTACCAGGCTGCCCACGATCTTCTACTGGCAGGATCCAGAGGCCTCTAAACACCTCTGCCTTGGCTGCCAAAGAGCAGCCTGCTGAGCCTGAGTTCCTGACAGTATCCCCAGTCCTCTGCCCTACAGGGAGGGGTTCTCCAGCCTGCTGAAGGCCCAGCTCTCACAGAAAGCCTTCTTCCTCAATACAAACCAGCTGGAGCCTCACCCTGCGAGATTTTCCTCTGGCCCATCCCTGCGCTGCCAGCATGGCACTGCAGTCTCTCCAAGGTTCTCAGCCAGCCAGCCAGTGTGAGCCAGGAAGGACCCCATAGGCCTCGCACCTCTCTCCCTGGGGCTCCTCTAACCTAGGAGGCATATACCCGGGTGGTGGGTTCCTCATCTGGCTCAGTTCAGGCCAGAACAGAATCAGGCTGATTATGGGGTGGAGGTGGGGGCACTGGGGGGACCCAACCAAGGCTGTCTGAGCCTTGAAAAATGAGGTGGGAAGACAGGCTCCTCCCCTTGCCCACCACAGTCATTCTCCAGCACCCAGGCCCAGAGCCCACCCAGCAGCCCTGGACCCCTCTGACCAAGGCAGGCTGTGTGCGCTCAGGCGAGTCACCACCACTGCCCGCCCAGATGCCTGCCCACAGCTGCAGGGTGGAGCTCACAAGAGCGGTGCGAATGAATGCATTTCAGCCACCAGAAAGCGCTGGATGTGGGTGACTCACTTTATTTGTTTACTGCGGGCAGGGTAGGGGGTATTTTCTTTAAAATGTTTTTCCTGAGCCAAAAGGACTCCAGGCCCCTTGCCCGAGTGGGCAGCTGGCCCGTGTCACTCCTGCAACGTCTCTGGGAGAAAGGATGGGGTGGACAGGCAGGGCCTTCCCCAAAGAGCTTCCCAGGCCAACTCTGCTGGCTGCCCACCCTGGAAAAAAGAAACCAAACCCTGAAAGCGCCCCATCCCTTGGGCTCTTGAAACTGGGTCTGCCGCCCAGCTCCCCCACCAGCTGCCTCCTCCCCCTCCTTCCTACCCGCTCCTTTCCGCCCCCCCGGCCCCGCACCCCCAACCTCGTGGGCACTTCAGCCCAGCCTGCCACTCTGCGAGGTGCTTTCATATTCACCAGGCTTGCCCATTGTGAACAAGACCCAGGTGAGCTCAGCCAGCTCACTCCAGCTCATTCTGTCTGGAGACGCTCCCCCCACCACTGGTCGTCTCAACCCTGTGATGGTAGGCGGGCCCAGGGGGTGGCCCACCAGAGCAGGCCCCAGGGGCCGCAGTGCGCCCTCCAGTAACAGCTCTCTGGCCAACAGTTCCCTATCCTCCCCACCACCTGCCCCAGACCCTGGGGCTGCAGAGGCCGAGCCTCCCCATCTCTAGCCCTCCCATCTAGCCTCCCCTGGGAAGGCGGGCTCCAGAGCTCCTCTCTGCCACGTGCAGGGAGGTGAGCTGGCAGGCCCCCTCACAAGTACATCTTCATGGCCTTGTGCGTCGTGGGGCAGTATCGGGCGTGGAGCTGGGCCAGGAGGGCCCTGGACGTGGCCTCAAAGTGCGTGCCCTGGCTCTTCTTGTTCCACACGTGGACCGCGAAGGTGGCATTGAGTAGCCGGGTCAGCTCCTGGGGACTGATGTCTTCGAAGTACTTCTTCCAGTTCTGCCAGGGGATGGGGTAGAAGGCCTCGGGGGGCAGGGTGGTGACGCCGCGGCAGGCGCGGCTCTCGCTCAGGCTGCGGATGGAGCACCATTTCTTGAAGACCCGCGTGAGCAGCTGCGGGCCCTGGTGGCCCCAGATCCAGCCGTTGTAGTGGGCCACGAAGTCACGCATGCACTGCGCCATGAACTCGTGGTGCCGCTCGAAGGCCAGGAAGGCGCCATTGAGGACGTAGCGGGACTGGGTGCCCAGCGCGTTGGTCAGGTTCCTCAGGTCCTTGAGGACGATGAAGTCCGTGTCCAGGTAGATGCCGCCGAACTTCCACAGCAGCGCGATCCTGGAGGCATCTGAGAGCACCGGCAGCAGGTAGGGCTCCCAGCGCCGCTGCACGGCCGCGTACCAGGCGGCCAGGGGTGTCTCCCGGAAGAGCTCCTCCAGGTCCAGGGGGCGCATCTGGACGTTGGGGAAGCAGCCCAGGAGCGAGAGGCCCAGGTGCCGCGGGCGGGAGGCGTTCCCGCCAGGCAGCCCCTTCATCAGGACCACCACCGGGGACTCGGGGTGTGCCCTGGCGGCTGACTCCACGGAGCACATGAACAGGAAGTTGGGGTTCGTCCGGTCAGAGGTCTCCAGGAAGAAGATGTTGCCTGGAGGCAGGGTGCCGGGGGGCGGGGGAGTTGGGGGGACCACGTGGGGGCAGGGGACGTCCACAGGCAGGTTAGAGAGCTGTCCTTGGCCCCTGGGCTCTCCCACAACATGCCAGTAGACCATGACAGAGACGAAGAAGGTGAACTTGAAGCCGATGATGAACAGGGTACAGACCCGCTGCCTCGGGGTGCCCCGGAGCAGCCGCAGCAGGCAGTCGGGGGGCGCCGACGTCATCTCCCCAAATGTCAGGAGCCTCCAGCAGGAATTGGCTGGTCTGTAAGAGATGAGCACCACACTCAGGCAGCCTGCTGGGTTCCCCGGCTCAAGAACACTGCCCACAGACACCAGCCATGGCTGAGCCCGGCTTCCAGACCCCACGGGCCGGCCAGGTGCTCAGGAACCCCTCTCTGACCTCAGCTCTACAGTGGGAGCAGCAGGCCATGGGCTGAGATGTGGGCAGAGGCCCTTCCACTCTGTGATATACTGGCGAGCTCCCCAAGGGCTGGGCCAGTGCCACCCACAATGTGAGGCCAGCATGGGCCCAGCGCAGGCTCTGGCCTCTCTGCAAGGTCTGTCTCCTTTGAACTGCCAGCCTGTGATGTGAGACCCAGTGCAGGCATCTCTCAGCCCCATTCGGTTCCACCTGCTGGGCCTGGAGCTGGAATAAGAGGAAGGGCTGCCTGCAGCCACAGGGACTTTCAGCAGGAGGCCTGGGGGGCTGGGTGCCAGCATGCAAGCTGACTCAGAGGCAGGACGGGCAGACTCCAGGCATGTGGGCATGCTTGCTGGGTCCCCAAGCCCTTGGGGTGGACATGACAGAATCTCCCGGGCCCCTGGCTTTCCCAGCCCTTGCTTGGAGGGAGGGGGACAGGGAGGTTGTGCTATATAAGCTGTCACTCTGACAGCTGACTAGCACGGCTGCCCTCGGACCCACACTCTCTCTTGATGCCCAGGCTGTGGCTGGCCGGCAGCAGGAACATTCCCGGGTGCCTTGCAGGAGGCTGGGAGGAACAGGAGAGGCTTGTGGTGGGACCGTGTGAATCCTGGGACACCTGGGACCTGTGTCTGCCTGAACCAGCTGCAGGATGGTCATACTGGAGCAAGGATTATATTCATTCACTCAGTGAATACTGACTGCCCACCATGCTCATGTCAGGGGGCCTTCTCAGCACTTCAAACATATTAAGTCATTAAACACAGCCACCCTGTGGGGCGGGAATCATCCTCCTTTCACATGGTGAGAACACTGAGGCACAGAGAGGTCCAGTAACTCATGCAGAGTCCTCTGCTTGGCCAGGAGCAGGGCAGGGGGTTTGAACTCAGGCCACCTGGCTCCAGGTCTGTGCTCTCACCACTGAGACATGCTGCCTGGGGACTCGGGACACATTGACCCAGACAGTCCTATGAACAGAATCCTGGCCAGTGCTTACTCTCCTGAATCCACATCCATCCAGGCCTCAGTAACGCCAGGGCACAGTTGCATAGTTTCTACTTTAGAGGCCAGGAAGCTTGGGTGCAAGTGGCGGGGCACTGGGTGCAGCCTGGGGGAGCCATAGTCAACCCTTCCCCAGGACAGAGAGGGGTCTTGTGGTCACAGCAGGGTCCCAGGAGGCTGTGACTTGCCCAGTGGGGCCCGTCCCTCCCCAAGGCTGAGGCCAGGAACCGTGGCCACGGCATGGGCTGGAAACTGACCAGCCTGGGTGGCCCATGGCGGCGAGGTGGCGAACCGGGCAGCCTGGCCGGCCTCCTGGAGACACGCCCTGGGTCAGCAGCCAGCCTTCTCTGCCAGCAGGAACCGGGTCCTTCCCTACGCTCTCCATGCCCGCAAATCCATCTGCAAAAGATGGCGAGAGACAGGGTGAGGCTGGTTCCCAGCCACACAGGCCAGGCAGGCCGGGCCTGCAGCTCACTTGCTCATTCTGTCCTCCACTCTCTTGGCCCCTGGGGGAACATGCTGGGGAGAAGAGAAGAGTTAGGCACAGCTCTGCCCTGGAGGAGCGCTCGGCTTCAAGGGGAGACCACGTGGAGAGAGGCAATCAACCCGATGATGGCAGAACTGGAGCCAAGGGGCCAGCAAAGCGGGAGCAGGCAGCTTCCTGGAGGAGGTGACACTCAATGAGAAGGGAGTCAGCCATGGGCGTGGAGGAGACCTGCACACCTCTCTCTCCCCAGGGCCTGGCTCAGCTCTGGGTACACGGCAGTCACACAGGAAACGGACTCACGGCCTGATTCACTCACTCAACAGCCAGAAGAGAAGAGAAAGAAAGTGAAGTCGCTCAGTCGCGTCCGACTCTTGCGACCCCATGGATTGTAAGCTACTATGCTCCTCTGTCCATGGGATTTTTCAGGCAACAGCCAAGGTAACGATTTAAAAACGCGAATCTGGCCAGGCTGCTCCTCTGCTCAGAGGATGAGTGAGGTGGGAGGCCTAGTTCATGAGGGGGTGGCACGTCCCCCCACCCTGACCTCACACCCTCTTCTCTCCCCATCACCACCTGGCTTCCCGGTTCTTCCTTAAACCCACCCCGCCAGGCTGCCGACTCCGGACCTCCGCACTGGCTGTTCCCTCTGCTTGGAATGCTTTCTGCAGATGTTCGCAGGGCTGGCTCCTTCATCTTCCCACGTCCTCCCGGCCCCGGCCCCTCCAAGATCTCAGCTTCCCCCACACCCCACAGCCTCCGCCTCTGGTCTGTTCGCTCTAGTCCTTATTCTAATACACTGTATGTTTGTGTACTTGTCTGTTTTGGTTATTTATTTGGAACAGAACCCCTATGAGGACAGGTATGTCTGGTGTAGGTTTATTTATTTTTTCAGTGTCTAGGATACTGCCTGGGTCTTGATATGTAATAAATAAATACTGAGTAAGTGAGTGACTCAGCGTGTGGGTCTGTACTTTCGTAAAGGAGCACGCGAGTGAATGAAGGGGCCAATCAGTGAGTGATCAGTGAATGAATGAATCAGCAGATGAATGAGTTAGCAAGTCAACAAGTGAGGAAATAGTCAGTGAGCACATGAGGGGAGGAAACTGGGGGGTCAGAGAGAGCTGCCTGGGATGCCCCAGCCGGGCTGTGAGTGGCAGAGCCGCTGATGTCAACCCATAACCTTGTGCTCCTGGGCCCTGGTTTTCCCCTACAGGGAGAGAGGCTATTTTGGTCCTGAGTATTTTTAATCCTCTGTGAACCACTCTGCTGAGTGCACACAGACGGGCGGTGGATGGAGCGAGGCCGGGGCTGTGTGGGGGCCCGGAGGGTCCTGGCTCTCCCATGGGCTGTGCTTTTGGGGTGGGGATAGGAGCCTGTAGAGGAGGCAGGATGTGCTGGCCGTGGCTGAAGGAGCCAGACGCGAGCAGCAGCACCGTATTTGGTGCCGGAGCCCAAGACCCGGGAATGGAAACGGTTTATGACGTGAAGCTGGCCGCAGCCCAGTAGCCGTGTGACCTCAGGCCCAAAGCACTCTCCAGTCCCCGGGAGAGCCTCACAGCCCAAGTCCTGGCCTTTGTCAGTCCAGACTGGCACGTTCCTGCCACCTTCTCCTGTCTCCCGGCCACCATCTCCAGCCCTGCCCTGGGGAGGTACTCCCTGTTGGCACCTAACTGCAGTCACATCCCGCTCTAAGTCCTTCTGTGGCTTCCCATCATCAAGACGCGCCGTGTCCAGCTCAGGGAGGAAGGAAGGGTACGAAGTGCAGGGCTGGCAGAGACTGAAGGCTGAAGGTCTGGCCAGTCCCCTTCCGAGCTGGCCCTTGGCACTGGCTCTGTGGCTCCCACCTCAGGAGCACGGCATCAAGGGCATCAAGCTCATAGGTCTAGAAAAGGCTGGGACCTGGCTCTGGGACCTCATCCTTGACCATGGCCTACACCCATCCCTGCCCCCCATTAGGGAGCCTCCACCTCTGACCCTCGCTGGGCTCCTGGGTCCAGCCCATGGCAGAGAAAAGGGTTATAAGTCACATGTAACTGGGGTCCCCAGGGGAGACAGGGTGGCCGTCTGCTGGTCTGGGTGGTCCATCACCCATTCCCACTTCTGATAACTGCACCCTGATTTCCTTTGCATACACTCTACTCGTAACTCTGGGGGTGGGCACGGATTCAGGTCTGGGCACTGGCTGTGCAGTGCTCGCCAGCCACAGTGATGGCCCCACACTCTGCTCCCAGAGCGCAGAAGGCACCATGGATGCTGGTGGCCTGCTCATCAGGGAAGGATGAAGACGAGACCTGGTAAACGTGGGACGGGAGCTCTCTGGCAACTACTGGGCTTAGGAGCCACCGACTGTCCCAAACTAGAGGCGACTTGCCCAGCCCCTCACACGAGAGGGGAAGAAATGGAGGCTTAGTGATGCCCAGTCCCACACAGAGAATCACAGTCGAGGTGGGACTAGAACTCAGCTCTCACACCAGCCCACATGCAACCAGACGTCAGGGTTGCAATTTCTCCAGTGTTTCCCTCCCACGGGCCCTGGGAGCCAGGACCCAGCTCTGGACTCAGCAGATGCGAGCAACTACCTGTCCTCCACCTCTGTGACAGTCACTTAATTTTTAAAAAATGGTTTAAAAATTTTAAAATAATTTTTCTTGGCCTTGCCCCATGACCTGCAGGATCTTAGTTCCCTGACCAGGGATCATACTCAAGTCACCTGCAGTGGAAGTGAGGAGTCTTAACCACCGGACTGCCAGGGAAATCCTCTCTTCTTTTCATTGATTTATTTTATTCATTTATTCATTTGGCCGTGCTGGGTCTCGGTTACAGCGTGTGGGGTCTTTGATCTTCACTGTGGCCTGTGAGATCTAGTTCTATGACCAGGGATCAAACCTGGGCCCCCTGCATCGGGAGTGTGGAGTCTTAGCCACTGGACCACCAGGGAAGCCCCTGACAGGTCACGTAAGACCGGGGGCCTCAGTTTCCTCACCTGTGGGAGGGGAGTGCAGAGGCTGTCCTGGGTACTGCGTGCATCTTGACCTGCACGTGGCCCTTGCTGGCTCTGCTATCGGCTGGGGGCAGTGTAGGGTTTGGAAACCAATGCCTGTGCGCAGATATGCATAGGAAGGATGGAGGAGACACTGCCAGAGGGTCCTTCTCCTTCCTGGAGACCCCTAGGACTGCAGAGGTAGCAGCTGGCGGAACCTTGTTCTCAGACGTGGAGGGAGGACCCTGACCGGAGAGGAGAGAAGAGCCTCGAAGCAAAGGATGGTACCTTCCAAAGATTTCTCCAATCAACCAATCGGCAATCCATCGACGCTGCAACCCCACCCGCCTCTTCCTCTCTTCTCCTTTCTGTCCCTGGCCCCTCCTACCCCTTCCTCTCCCCTGCTGCCCCACCAGGTCTGTCTCTCTCTCCATCTCCTTCCCTCTCAAACAACCCTGGGGTGCCCTTTCTGGCCCTTGACCCCATGATTCTGCATAGGGGCAGGGGTGCAGTGGGAGGACACAGAGACAGACAGGGGCCAAAGGCCAGGTTGACAGCATTCAAAGGACTGGATAAGCAGCTGCCTCCCCTCACCCCAAGGAAGCTCTTCCCCAAGCTAGGAACCCAAAGGCCCCAATTGGCACCTGTGCCCCATATCAAGTCAAAGACACAGGGATTCATTAAGTACCAGGAGACTTAGGGCTGGGGACCTGGTGGAGGTGGGGGTGCCATGGGTGACAGAGAGATAGGGGAGGACTTCCCTTGTGGTCCAGGGCTTAAGACGGCCCCTCCATCACAGGGGGTTGGGGTTCCATCTCTGGTCGGGGAATAAGATCCCACATGACAAAAAGGCACAGCCAAAATACAAATAAATAAAATAAAATGGTTAATTAAAAAAAAAGATCAGAGAGTCGACTGCATCCTCCTGCTTGAGGATGACGCATCTCGTGGGGGTCAGGAGGCCCCGACCGGCCCTGGCTGGGGTCAGCGCGTTTCTCAGTTCAGCCTGATCCCCAGTGAGGGCTGTAGGATTATTCCAGCTCATTCCTGCACCCGCTCCCCTGTTTAACGTTCAGAAAACATAAGTGACTTGTCCAAGGGTCCGTGCTAGTGGCACGGGGGCTGGAGGGTGCTTGCAGGTCTGCCCAGCCCCACTCGAATTGCTCTGTGACTTTAGGCAACTCCCTTTCCTTTGTTGGGCCTCAGATCCCTTCTGCACCATGGGGAAGGGAGAGCCGGACTAACCGAAAGTTCTAACTGTGGGAACACAGGGCCTGTGCTGATCTACCTCCCTGATAAGTTAATGGCTGAGCAGATATGGAGGCTATACACTGAGGGATCCCGGGGCAGGTCACCCAGCCAGGAAATGGAGTATAGAATTCAGTCCCAGGTCCCTGCTGACAGCTTCTGTTCCGCCACTGATTGGCTCTGTGACCTTGGGCCTGGGCCTGCCCCCATGCCCTGTACCTTAATAAAATTAAGGGGGGTGGGCTTTTGGTCTTAGAATTCAGACCCTCCTTGGTGTGAAAAATCAGTATCTCCAGCTTCCAAACCCTACTTGGAGGAGCTGCTGTCCGGTCCTCCCACGGACCCCATCCCCACTCTTTCAGGGCATACCTGATTAAGACTGACGGATATTAAAAGGCAGCGATCCTGGTACAAGTGGCTGTTTTCAGAGCCGAGGTTACAAAATGTTCCCCCTCCAAAGCCTGTAAGTTGTTCCGAGGACAGAAATTCCTGAAGCCAGAATCTAGCAGGCAGCGGCTTGCTCTTGGAGGGGTTACGACAGACGGAAAAATAGGAGGAGAAGCCCTCTGTCTCCAAGCGGAACGAGGCACATTCTTAGTTCTGAGTCTCCCCTCTTCTACTGATGTCAGACTGAGCCATGAGGGAAAGGAAAAAAATAAACCACAAGCTACAGCATCAGGGAAAGAAACCAGGAGCAGGACAAACTCATAAACTCCAAGTCACATGCAAGTGTGGCACAAGGCACCTGAAACCAGCAGATGCGGCAGTGGGGGTGGGGAAGAGCGTGGGACCGGGGGTGCCCAGCAGTGCAGGACCACAGCAATCACCACTTCTGAAAGGAAGACGAGGGACTGCCCTGTTGGTCCAGTAGGTAAGACTGTGCTTCCAATGCAGGGGGCATGGGTGTGATCTCTGGTTGGGGAACTAAGATCCCACATGCCATGGGGTGTGGCCAAAAAATAAACAAATTAAAAAAAGGAAGACGAATAAGACAGGAGCCAAGGGCTTAATGAACCAGGAGGGTTCAAGGCTGGAGGCGGTGGCTTCTTCAGTCAGGCTGGGTTCTGAGAGGCAACAGAAGGGAAGCTGCAGGGGAAGACCGTATATTAAAGGAACAATCCATTCTTGCAAAAACAGAGGGAGTCTTTCAGGAGAGAAATCTAGAGAACGATCCTGGCCTGTCTCCCAATTTCCATCAAAACCTCCTATTAGTTGCTGGTCCAGGAAAATCCTGCTAATTCAAATAGAGGGGGAAAAAAAATTGTTAAAGGCATAAACACAACATCCATCCAAAGATGCGACATGAATGAAGAGGGAAAGGAGCACTGGTGTTCCCTTATAAGATGAGTCACTATAAAAACATCGCCACAAAACAAACAAAAATTCTAATCCAGAATGGCAGCATGAACTGAAAACAAGTAAAATAAAAAACCCTGAGAAAAAAGTAATTCCTACTTGAAGGAAGACCAGAAAGCAGAAACACAAGAACGGGAGAAGTTCTTGAAAAAGATACGAAGACAGTAAGTGAGAACTGATAGACCTCAGGAAAGAACTAGAAGAAAAAGACAAAACCATTTCAGAAATGAAGACCAAACTACACGAAACCCAGGGAGAGCAGGCATGAAGTACAGTAAGAGGTACAGGGATCAAAATGAGGAAAGGGGACAAAACCAAATAGAAAGAAAGAGATGAAAGAATTCAAGAAGATGGAGAAAAGACGTAAAGAAGATACAACAAATGCATAACTAGGGGTTCTAAAGAAGGTGGAAACAATGGGCCAGAATAAATATTTAAAATTATAATGCAGGAAAACTTTTCTGAAATAAGGGACGATTTCATTTCATGAATTGAAACAGGACTCCATGTAGTACTGGAGATTAGTGACCCAGAATGGTTAAGTCCCAAGACATTTTCTAGCAAAATGAATGAACTTTATTATTATTTTTTTAGATGAATGAACTTTATAAAGACACAAAAGTAAATCTTTGGGCAGCTACCTGTGGCTCAGATGGTAAAGAATCTGCCTGCAATATAGGAGACCCAGGTTGGACCTCTGAGTTGGGAAGACCCCCTGGAGGAGGGAATGGCTACCCCCTCCAGTATTCTTGCCTGGAGAATTCCAGGGACCAAGGAGCCTAGTGGGCTACAGTATCGTAGGGTCACAAAGAGTCAGACATGATTGAGCGATTGAGCACGCACACAGAAAGACCTATGAAGGAAACAGAGTCAGGCTGGTATTAGATTTCTCAGCAGACACTCAATGGCAGATAGTGGAGCAATACCTACAGGATACTCAAGGAAAGAAATTGTGAGCCAAAAATTAATATATGTCATCAGTCCGTGTCCACGAAGGGAAGTGGTTCCAGGACTCCCACAGCCACCAAAATCCACAGATGCTCGTCCATCACATAAAATGGTGTAGTATTTGCATATAGCTAGACACATTCCCCAAATTCTCCAAATCATCTCTAGATTATCTATAATACCCAATATAAAGGGAAAAGTGAAAGTGTTAGTTGCTCAGGAATGTAAATGCTACATTAATAGCTGCAAGTGTGCAGCACAGTCAGGTTTTCCTTTTTGGAATGTTCTGGAATTTCTTTTCCTTTTAATAAGTTAGACTCTGAGTTGGTTGACTCTGTGGCTGCGGAATCCAGAGATGTGGAGGGTTGAGTGTATAGCCAAGCTGTTCTTTAAATATTAAGGTTACACACCAAGTTTCAAAATATAAGGACTTGGGCAATAATGGATTATGAGTAATAAGTACAGAAAACCGAATGGCGATTGGGCTAACTTTATTAACAGGACTGAATATATTTAACTTCAGCTCCTCTCCGCCCACCAAAGAGGTAGGAATAAGGATGACAGGATGGAACGACAGTGGTGTCTAGTCAGACAACGTAAAAATGTAAACAAAAAATTGGTAGGACAGGCAAAAAGAAGGTGGAAAGTAGAGCAAGCTCTGGTGGCCTCACCCCTAACTGCTGGGGGTAAAAACTAAAGCGGGAAAAGCTTGAGCATATTTAGAGTGCAAAGGGATACGAAGAAGGGTAACACCATCCAATGTTACTGCATCTAATAAGACGCACCATCATGAACCACTAAAAAATAAAAACGCTGCCAATCAAGCAAAGCCACTCTGCTTTCTTATTATGTAGGATTTTTCTTTTGCAAGAATTTTTTTTAAAGTTAGATTTTAAAATCACCTATCACGTCTGTGTATACATAGGATGCAAGGAAGGAAGGAAGGAACTCCCTAGGAAGGAATATACGTGAAATAAATTGAGTGAGGTGTTCCTGAAGGTTCACCACACGTAAAGCCCGACTCTTCTGAGTGATTTCTCCTCAGTGTCACTGTCTGCGTTTTCCTACACGGCAGCATCAAGTCCAGTTTACATTCTTGAACTTGAGTGCGGGAGGATTTTGGTAGCTGTGGGGGTTCCCTGCGTGGATACTAAGGGACAACCATGTATTAACCTTTGGCTCACACTTTGCACCGACTGCGGGTGGCGCAGCCCTTCTTCAGAGCGCTTCGCTCCTGCCTCAGGAGGTTTTTTCCGAGCTGCGGACATCTCTTCAGGTAGTCATATCACTGAATGAGCAGGAAGCGGCAAACGCCAGGAACACTGCCTGACGGAGCGCTTCCAGAAGCACTAGATGGAAACACTATACGCCGCACTCAGCACAGTATCAGCTGAGATGAGTAGTGACTAGAGAACGGGGAGGATGGAGAAGAAGCAAGTTAAATGTACTGTTGTTCATAGAAGAGAAACAACGGACACTACCTCAAGAAAGAAGGGACTCAGAGTATGATATGAAGGATAAATATTAAAAAATGGAGCCACTCGAACAAATTACAAGCTTTCCCAAATATCGGAAAGATTCCTATTTTTTGTTTTGGGTTGTTTGTTTGTTTGTTTTCATCAGAACATAGCCCTCCCAGGGGCTTCCCCCGTGGTCCAGTGGCTGAGACTCTGTGCTCCCGAGGCAGGGGGCCTGGGTTCAGCCCCTGATTAGGGAACTAGATTCCACATGTCACAATGGAAGATCCCACATGCTGCAACTAAGACCCAGTACAGCCAAACAGTAAGTACATATGTGTGTGTATTATACACAAAGAGGAATGTAGCCCTCCCACAAGCACAAAGGCATGCGCACATATGAACACAGCAGGTCATAGACATCAGCCATATCAATACACATAAACAGATTTAACTTATCTATACAAAGGAAAAGGCTTTTTTAGTTTAGATCCAAGCAAATTCCAACTCTATCTTGTACTTGAGACACAAACATCAAAAAAGTGATTTAGAAGGTTAAAAGTAAAAGAATGAGCAAACGTTTAAAGACACGTACAAACAAAAACAAAGCTGAAGCCATAATCTTAGTATCTGACAATGGGAATTAAGGCCAGGCATCTCTAAACGAGCCAAGGGAAGGCCACTTATAATGCCAAGTGGTATAATTCACAAGGCGTCAAACACACTGCAACAATTTTCAGGAAGAAGAGATTACAGGGATGTCAGGATAAACAGATGGTAATACACTAATAACAGACTGTAATTCACCTTTCTGAGTCCAAGAAACAAGTAGATCAAACACAAAATAATTCAGAAGATCTACAAAATAATCAAAAAGTACTACTCTATATCAAATTCTTGACATAATAATAAATAATTCACTTTCAAGAGCAGATGGAACATTTCTGAAAATTGAAAACCTCAACAAAACCCATAAGCATAAAACATATATTTTATAAATACAAAGCAGTATGACTAGAAATTAACGTAAAGTTAGGAAGATTTTTTTAAAAACAAAACCTCTCTTGGACAATTCTTGAGTCAAAAGGAAGTACAAATGGGATCTATGGCATTTCTAGAAAACAACCATATCAAAATACTTCA
The DNA here is from genome assembly GCF_016772045.2 of Ovis aries. Classification (NCBI taxonomy): domain Eukaryota; kingdom Metazoa; phylum Chordata; class Mammalia; order Artiodactyla; family Bovidae; genus Ovis; species Ovis aries. The sequence continues at coordinate 219,471,656 of NC_056056.1, forward strand.
GAATCTGAATCTATAAGACACAGCTGCAGATTTATCAGAAGAATGTTTATAGCCTCCAATACATGTGACAAGTAAAACAGGACTGATAAGAAGAAAGAAACCAGCAGGCGAAAAATGGTAGAAAAAGAACCTAAACATTTTCTTAAAATATTAGAAAATAAACAAGAAGACCAGGGAAAGAAAAATTACAGTAGAAAAAAGTCAGGAAGCAGATAAGCAGTAGAACTAAGACATAAGGCCAAAAAAACGGGCTCTTTGGAAAAAATTCAATGAAATATATAAATCACAATTAACCTAATTAAGAAAACACGAGAACTGAGGAGATGAGGAGTGAGCACCCAGTGCAAACTAAGTCATGCCAAATGGGAAAGGAACCAAAGAAGCAGAGGGAAACTTTTTTAATCGTAAGATAGTACTTTGCAAATAACATTTGAAACCTGAAAAAAATAATTTCTAGACAAATGTAATAAATCAAGACTGTTGCCAGAACAGTCAGTCTAGACAGGCCAACTTTTACATAAGAAATAGAATTATACAAGATCATTAAGGAACAAAAGCAACAAGACATTTTTAGAGAGGAATTTTACGAATTTACATAACAGAAGATCTCAATGCTTTTAAAGGTGTTAAATAGCAAAATATTAGAGGGAACACTTGAAAAAAAAATTAAGTATGGTGGTTTATTCACTAAGTCATATTGGACTCTTGCAATCCCGTGGACTGTAGCCCACCAGGCTCCTCCATCCACGGGATTTTCCAGGCAAGAATCTGGAGTCGATTGTCACTTCCTTCTCCAGGGTACCTTCCTGACCCAGGGATGGAATTTAGGTCTCCTGCATCACAGGCGGATGGATTCTTTACTGACTGAGCCACCGATAAGTCTAAGTTAAGTATAAAGAATTGAAATTAGTATAATATAGACATCAAAACCTGAGAAAGATGGCACAAGACACTCTACTGACCAATATCACTTATGAATTAAAAATCCTAAACAAAAAAAGCAAATAGAACTCAACAGCACATCAAAAGAATGAACAATCAAAACCATGTGGGTTTGGACTTCCTAGGTGGTCCAGTGGCTAAGACTCCACACTCCCAACGCAGGGGGCCCTGGGTCAGTCCCTGGTCATAACAAAACAAAATAAAACCAAGTGGGTTTTATTCTTGGAATGCAAGGATGGTTCAATATTAGGATGTCTTTAATATAATTCACCAAATTCATACATCTAAGGAGAAAAACCATACTATTATCCCCAGAAATGCTAAAGTAATTTGACAAGGTTTCCAACACTTTCTGGATAAATTTTAAGAATCAATGGATACTTCCTTAAGAAAATTATGTATATCAACATCAAAGCCAAGAGCCAGCTTCATACAGGAGTGTGAACACTCAGCTTCATACATGAGGGAACTCTTGCTGAAGACAGGAAAAGGACAAAGTGTCCAGCACCCTCATGGGCACTGGAGGTGTTCATCAAAGCAACTTGACAAGAGAAATTAGAGCTATAAAAACTGAATGAAAGTGAAAGTTGCTCAGTCATGTCTGACTCTGCCACCCCATGGACTGCAGCCTGCCAGGCTCCTCTGTCCATGGAATACTCCAGGCAAGAATACTGGAGTGGGTTGCCATTCCCTTTTCCAGGAGGTCTTCCTGACCCAGGGATCGAACCTGGGTCTCTGACATTGCAGGCAGATTCTTTACTGTCTGAGCTACCAGTGAAGCTATGATACAAACAGGGGGCTGCTGCTGCTGCTGCTGCTAAGTCACTTCAGTCGTGTCCGACTTTGTGAGACCCCATAGATGGCAGCCCACCAGGCTCCCCCATCCCTGGAATTCTCCAGGCAAGAACACTGGAGTGGGCTGCCATTTCCTTCTTCAATGCATGAAAGTGAAAGGTGAAAGTGAAGTCTCTCAGTCGTGTCCGACTCTTAGCGACCCCATGGACTGCAGCCTACCAGGCTCCTCCGTCCATAAGATTTTCCAGGCAAGAGTACTGGTGTGGGGTGCCATTGCCTTCTCCAAACAGGGGGCAACCCCCACCAAAAGTCAAATAGAAAAAGCTAAAATTACTGCTATTTTTATACAATACTACTATATACCTAGAAAAGTCAAGAGAAACTGTTGAAAAACTCCTACTGATAAAAAAATACCATAAGGTGATAGGAAACAGACAGACACATACACAAATGTAAAAAAGCAGCTGGAAGCAGAAGACATAATGAAAAGACTCCTACTCACAACCACCATCACAGTACTTAGGGTTAAACTTAACAAAAGATATTCAACATTCATGTGAACAACAATTTAAAGCCGCTGACAATGCAAAGTACGATTGAACAAGTGGGAACTTGCACTGTGTTTTTGGATGAAGATTCAGCTTTTTAAAGACGTCGATGTTCTCTTAGCCCACGTATAAACTGCACTCGGGTCTGCAGTTCAACAAACTGATTCTAAAGTTTATTTAGAAAAATAAGCAAGGGACTTCCCTGGCGGTACAGTGGTAAAGAATCTGCCTGCTCATGCAGGGGACATAGATTCAGTCCCTGGTCTGGGAAGATCACATAGCACCGGGCAGCTAAGCCCGTGAGCCACAACTCCTGAAACCCGTGCACCCAGAGCCTGTGTTCTGCAACAGGAGAAGCCCAACAACTAGAGAGCAGTCCCCACTCGCTGCAACTAGAGAAACGAAGACTCACCCAGCCAAGTGGAGAAATAAAATTAAATTTAAAAAAGAAAAGTAAGCAAAAACCTACAGGAAAACTCTGAGGAAAGGAAGACATGAAGAAGGACGGGTCTTTCAGAGACTGACACACGAAGCACCAATAATTAAAAGAACCTAGTTGTTGCGTATAAACAGGGCAATGAAACACATCACAGAAAGAGTATGGTATTTGCATATCCAACACGGGCAGCATCTACAAATGCGCGAGTGAAAACAGATCTTTTAATACAGCTGTTGGGCAAGCAGGGAAGCCAGTAGGGAAAAAGAACCAGATGAGCAGATAGCTCAGAATATGCCCAGGATAAACCCCAAATGGAATAATAAATGTTTCAGACAAAACACGAGTCAATTCCTTAGTAAACGGGGTTGGGAAGGTTTTCTTAATTATGCATGGAATCCAGAAGTCATGAAAAGAAAAAATTTCCCTGCAACCTTTCGCAAAATACTGAGAAAGTAAAAAATACAAGTGACAACTTGGGATGGCTTTTGTTTCTCTCAGATACCAGACATCTCATTTTTCTAACTTAGAAAGCAATCCCACAAATCAAGGAGAAAAAATGAACAATCCAAAAGAAAATGAGCCAAGGTCACATCACACACACACACACACACACACACACACACACACACACACACACACACAGATGCTTAAACAGATAAGCAAGATGGGGGAGCTTTTTGTAAGGAAGAAAAATGCAGGTCAAAACAGTCAGATACCATCTCTCACCCATCAGATTTGCAAGAATCTAAAACTTCGACACATCCTTTAGGCAAGGCTCTGAGGAAACGGGCATCCGTACAGTGCTGGTAGGGGTGGAGAGTAACTGACCAACATCTATCAAAATTACACATTCACGTACCCTTTCGCCTTACAGTCTCATTCTGTGAATTTATCCTACAGATAAGTGATATTTGTACTGCTCACAGGTTTGTTTGCAACCACAAATGATTAGAAACAACCCAAGGTCTTCCTTGAAGGGACTGGTTAAACACACAGTGACACTCATATCTTGGAAAACAATGCCCGCTCCCAGGGGCCCAGGAACAAGGTCACTCTGACTCATCACAGGGCCAGCACAGACCCTAGCATATTGAAGGTGCTTAATACATATTTTCTGAAAGAATGCATTCTAAATGCATCCCTAAACTGCCCAGAAAGGCAGGATGAAATGAGCAACTAATCTAGGGGAGTGCCATCTGCAAACCGGCAAACCCTGAGCCCGCGCAGACGAGAACAGTCAGAAGGTGTAAGTGACATGTTCCCGCCTCACCATCCAAGGGCACAAAATATGGTCGCATGCCGCGTCCCTTCATATTCAAGTACCCGAGCGTGCACCTGGCCCGGGAGAGAAAGGTGACCTTCCCAACACTACATGGCTAGTACCTGGTGGGGGGGAGGGGTCGAGGGGGGTGGCGCCAGGATCTCCTCTCAGGTATGTCTGCATCTGAAAGTCTCAGAGGCTTTTATCTTCCCTGAGGCCATCCCAGCCCCCCAAGGTCACTCTGCAGTAGAGCCTGGGCTCCAGCTCTCAGGATCAGGGTGAAGTCACCTTCTGCTCAGGCAGGGAGTGATAACTCACCACGGATCTGGACACCCAGACATCTGCTTTTAGCGACCCTGCACTGGGAGGACCAGGGGCGGGGGTGTGGAATGGTTATGGATGGCTTCTCTAGAAAAGCTGACATGTGTGCAGACGCCAGAAGGAGGTGAGGCACCAGCTGGATGGATTTCTGGGGAAAGGGTGCCCAGGGAAGAAAGTCAGTGAGTGCAAAGGCCCTCAGGCATGTGTACCTGAGGGACTGACCGTGGAGTCACCACCAGGAGAGGCTAGAGAGATAGAGGGGACGCTGGGCTGGGCTGGGGAGCGGGCTTGAGGGCCACAGGGAAGACTTGACAACTGATTGGCAGGGGGTGCCAGTGGGCAATTTTGAGGAGGAAAAGGTTACAGCGTGACTTTTTTTTTGGGGGGGGGGTCACCCTGTGTGGCTTGTGGAATCCTAGCTCCCCACCTTCGCAGTGAGAGCCCCAAATCCTAACCACTGGACTGACAGGGAATTCCCTAGTGTGACTTATGTCTTAAAGAAATCTTTAAGATCTGGCTGCTTTATGGGTCTAAGTCACAGGGGATGTGTAGCAAGCAACAGGAATGTGTTACAAGGCTACTGTGATGATCTGGGGAGAGGGAAGCGGAGAGAGGGAATTGGGGGCACAGCTCCGCCAAACAGATTTCCGCTCTACCCCTCCTTCCCTCCCCCCAGCCCAGCCCAGCTCTCTCCATGTCTCGGTCCCTGTCCTGCGATGCGCCACCCCAGCCGCCTTCTGCTGCAGCCCCACACAAGCCCGCAGACCCTCTAGTGCTGGGGTCCGGCAAGCTCTGCCTCCCCAGCCCTGCCTGCTCCCGGCGCATGACCGCCAGACTAGCCGAGCTGACGTCTGCTCTATTGCTCAAGCCACCAGGCTCTGGAATTTCCAAGCCTCTGCAACCCACTCTTTCCTCTTCTCAAAACATCCCTCCACACTCCCCTGCCCAGGAACTTCCTGAGCAGAAAAGGTACGAAGCAAGTTTTGCCATCTGTCTGGAACACACTGCCTACCAGGCACCCCACTGAACACCACGGGCCCTGGGTCTCCATGTCCACCGCGGTGGCCCGTCTTACCAATGAAAAACTCAGGTGCAGAGCAAAGGGGCTGCTGGGTTAGTGAAGGGGGGAGGCGGGATGGGCACCACCCAGGTATGTGTGCCCCCAAGTCTCTCCTCACCTAGGAAGCCACCCAGATATTGACGCTTACTGTGGCTGGGCCCCCATTTCTGCACACATTCACACCAGGAGGAGCTCGTGGCTACCTTCCAAAGGAGTGTGAACAGCACTCACCCCAAACCCTGTGCTCCCCTTAGCCCAGACCCCTGGCAGACCTTCAGAGCCCCTGAGCAAGTCCCATGGGGGATCCACCAGGGTGAATTTGGCCTTGGAGTGAACTGGGATTGCAGGAAAGTGGGCACCAAGCCAGACGCTGCCCACTCAGCCTGATATTAAATCAGGGAGGGCCTGGCATACAGCAGGTGCACGATAAGTGCGTGATGACACGACAGCCATCCCGATATATCCTCAATGCCTTTGAAAATGATGGTTAAAAGCTTCAAGAAAACCCAGCTCTTCTCTTTCGCTCAAGGCACTAGGCTCTGGGAACACCAAGTTTCTGAAACAAGCTCTTCCTTCTTCCCAAAATGTCCCTCCACCTTCCCGACCCAGCAACCTCTCAGTCATCGTAGGGAAGACGAGCTGCCATTTGCCAAGAATCCATCAAAATACTGTCATGGTTTTCTTCATACCTTTGAGTATTGCCTCTGTGTTTCCACAGTGCGTATACACAGACACTTAGCCAACAGTGGGATCATGGTTGGTGGGGCTCCCAGCTTTTCTAGAGGAATGTGTGTGTATGTGTGCGTACATGCCTGGGGGGCAGGGCAGGGGACGTCCAGTCACCACTCTCAGTGAACAGCTCTTGCTTTGCTCCTTATCTTGAAGGTCTGAGGTGAGGGTATGTGACGCGTCAGCATTTTGGCATACGCTTTCCAGTCCTTTTCGGCCGCCTCCACTCACACGGAGCAGTGTTTACGCAGGCTGTGTCCAGGAGACGCACAGAAAGTGATCCTTACCCACACTGCTCTACACCTTGTTTTATTTTTCACTTAAAAATATGCGGGGCCTCTGTCTCCTGAAACCAGGTGGTGGTGGTTATATAACCAGACCCATTTCCTAAAACTCTTCAAACTGGACGTGCGCAACAGGCTGTAAATTCTACCTAAATTAAACTCTTTGGAAACACACGCTGCGCCTCTATCAAGTCAGCAGACACAGCGCCACGCCCTACCTCTCCAGGGTAGCCCACCTTGACTGCTGGAGGGGCTTCCCCCTGTGAGCCCCTCTGTGGCTGAGCCCCCCGTGGCTCTGCTGGTAAAGCATCCACCTGCAATGCACAGACCCAGGTTCGATCTCTGGGTTGGGAAGATCCCCTGGAGAAGAGAAACACTTCCCACTCCAGTAATCTGGCCTGGAGAATTCCATGGACTGTACAGTCCATGGAGTCACACAAAGTCAGACTCAACTGAGCGACTTTCACTTTGCACTTTGACTGCTGGAAATGTGGCTTTTTGCTTTTATAGACAACACTGTGGTATCTTAGCACTTAGATCTCTCAACACATCCTTAATTACTTCTTCAGGACCCTTCCTAGAAATGAACGGCTTAGGCCAAAGGAAATGCCAATCTGTTCTCGATACAGGTCATCACTGGTCTCGAGAACTTAAAAAGTCCAAGTTCTCTCCAGCATCAGGGCTGGTCCTCCTTCCCATCCTCTCATCGGAAGAGAGACAGGTGTGGCCAAGTTCGCGTTTATTAAAAGCTGCCTGTCAGGAATGGAGCTATGTGGTTTAATAACAGCAACGGTGCATATTTCCTGAGGGCTTACCATGCACAGCCACTGGTTAGAGCGGTTTCTCCTTCAGTAACTCATGTAATCTTCCCAGTAGCTGCCTGAGGCAGGTCCTCTTATTATCAATTACAGTTTAAGATTGGAAACTGAGGCCCAGCTGGGATTCAAACACCCTGGGATTCAAATAGCCAGGTGAAATAACTCTGTCTGTAGCCCAGTCCCATTCAACTGGGACTGCACTGTGGCCAGGGTCTCAGATCTTGCTGTGGTCAAGAGGAGGTGGCTGACTCAGTTTCTCATCTGTAAGATGGGACTGACAGCTCAAGAGGGCTGAGGGGGTTTAAAAAAAAAGATCAGGTTAACAAAAGCCCTGAAATCAGGTAGGGGCTTGATCAATGGAAAGAAAAGTGAAAGTGTTAGTTGTGTCCGACTCTTTGCGACCTCATAGACTGTAGCCCACCAGGCTCCTCTGTCCATGGAATTCTCCAGGCAAGGATACTGGAGTGGGTTGCTGTTCCCTTTTCCAGGGGATCTTCTGGACACAGGGATCGAACCCAGGTCTCCTGCACTGAAGGCGGATTCTTTACTGTCTGAGCCAGAAGCCCGTCCTCAAATCAGGAGATTGCCTTGGAAGCTTCTGGAAAAAAGCAATCGAAGACTACAGACACCCAGGGTAGGGTGAGGGTGTCTCTGGGCTCCATATCTGTATCTGGGACAATGGCGTCTGCACTTTCAAATCAAGCTGTTCATGGAATGTAAGGACCACTTTTCTGTTTTACTTTCACGTCTACCCAGCAACTCAGACTTTGCACAGGTGTGACATCCTGAAGGCCCTGCTGCCCCTGCAGCACTTGGTTCCTGCTGGGTGAGAGGAGTGTTTGGGGCACTGCCCTGAATGGAAGGGGCCCTCCTAGTCCCTGCGGCCAGCTCTGCAGAACTGGAAGCTCCTGGCCCCACTGGGGTCTGTCCAGAGGGAAGACAAACAGAGGCAGGCAGGAGAGGAAGGGATGCTCACTCACCAAGCTCTAGACACAGAAGATGGGTACTGTTTCTTGCTAGCTACTAGAGATGGAGGTCGGAGAGGACGCTCAAGGGCAGGCGGAAACTCTTCAAGGTGCTTCCCCTCCCTCTGGAGTCTGTCGATGGGGGTGATAACACCTTCTACCTCCCACCTCCCAGGGAAACAAGGAGGACTCAGGGGAAATGAGGTTGGTAAACAGCATAGGGTGCTGGGGGCCTCAGGTCCAGAACCTGCTGATGCTTTTTTTACTTTCTTTTCTGGGAAGATCAAAGCCGATTCATAAGATGCCCTCCCATCCCCTCCCTCACACCTCCTGTCCTCACCAGCTCAGAAGGCCCCCCTCTAGACCAGTTCCAGCCCTCTCCCACCTCCAGCATCCTCTGGGACTTCATCTACCGACCTGCCCCTCCCTCTTCAGGGACTTCAGCCACTCCCTCGCCTGGCTCTTTCCCATCAGCTTATAAATGCAGCCAAGTCTCCCTTATCCCAAAGCACAGATACAGTAAAATAAAAATTTTAAATGTGTTGCTCAAATGCACACACCATCAGCAGCAAAAATAGTAATAGCCTAGTCATAACCTGGGAGAAGATCTTTGCCACCAAGAGACCAGACAAGGGGCAAGCATCTCACTGATGAACTCAAACAAATGAATAAGAATCTTCCCTGGTGGCTCAGAGGTTAAGGCATCTGCTTCCAATGCTGGAGACTCGGGTTCGATCCCTGGGTCGGGAAGATCCCCTGGAGAAGGAAATGGCACCCCACTCCAGTATTCTTGCCTGGAGAATCCCATGGACTGAGGAGCCTGGTGGGCCGCAGTCCACGGGGTCACAAAGAGTCGGACACGACTGAGTGACTTTACTTACTTACTTACTTTTACTTAAAGATACTAGATGTTCATGCTCTTTGACCCCAGTAATTTCATTTCCAGGAAATAACAGGAAATGCACGTTCACAGCCTAAGGAAGTACACAACGGCACAGTTCCTCTGGAGAGCCAGCTGATGCTACACTGACTACCAGGTAATTCCCTCTCCAGAAAAAAATATCCGGCAATGCATAAACTTATCTATGAACTCAATGTAACACGATCTAAAAGAGCCAAATATTAAAAAAAAAAACACCCAACAAAACCCAAATGTCAAATGAAACTCATTAACTAAATATGATGTCACAATGTCTAAGCATTGAAAAATATGAAAAAAGAATTAGGGAAAGACAAGGAATTTGCAACATTTGTATAAACAAGGTATCCAAATATATTGCTGTTGTTTAGTTGCTCAGTCATGTCTGATTCTTTATGACCCCATAGACTGTAGCCCACCAGGCTCCCCTGTCTGTGAGATTTCCCAGGCAAGAGTACTAGAGTGGGTTTCCATTTCCTTCTCCAGGGGATCCTCCCGACCCAGGGATGGAGCCTGAGTCTCCTGCATTGGCAGGTGGGTTCCTTATCACTGAGCCACCAGAGAAGCCCATTCCAATATGTTCCAATGTGTTTTTTAAAAAGTCTGGCAAATTTTAACAATAGTTATCTCCAAGTGATAACTGGTGGCTCAGACAGTCATTCGATCTCTGGGTTGGAAGATCTCCTGGAGGAGGGCATGGCAACCCACTCCAGTATTCTTGTCTGGAGAATCCTTGTGGACAGAGGAGCTTGGCGTATATACGGTCCATGGGGTCACAGAGTCAGACATGACTGAGTGACTAAGCACAGCACATCTTCAAGTGATGTGAATATGAAATCCCTCCCCCCCCCCCCACTTTCAGTTCATTCATTCAAGCAAAAGGCAGTAAACACCTACTATGTCAGGCTTGCAAGTTTCCTCCCTCCAGGAGCTTCCAATCTGGAGAGAAGGAGGAAGGCAACAGAATGCAGGGCAGGGCAGTCAACAGGAGGTAAGAGCGCGCTAGGAGCGTAGTAATGAGCACAGCTTGGGTGGCCAGATTGAAGGTGGAACTGCCCCCACCAGGAGGTGCAGCAGCCGGTGGGGGTGAGGGTGGGAAGCTGGGGCCGGGAGGAGCTGTTTTCACAGATTAAGCTTCTCTTTGCTCATCCACTCCTCTTCCCATCTGGTTACAAATGCCCCCGGCAGCCACCTTGTCTCACCCTGCCCTGGTACCAACTCAGACCCACGGGGAACAGCATTCTCGGCTGCCCTGGGTCCCTGAAGAGCTAGACCTCCATGGCCCCGTGGAAGGCGCTGACGGAGGCCAACCTGATGCTGCGGTGTGTCACAGCTCCTTAAGTTCCAAGTAAGTCACCTTGCCAAGGCAGCTCAGCTGATAAAGAATCAGCCTGCAATGCAGGAGACCCTGGTTCAGTTCCTGGGTCGGGAAGCTCCCCTGGAGAAGGGACAAGCTATCCACTCCAGTATTCTTGTCTGGAGAATCCCCATGGACAGAGGAGCCTGGCGGGCTACAGTCCATGGGGGTCGCAACGAGTCGGACCCGGCTGAGCGACTCAGCACAAGTCACTCTGAAAGATGCTGCCAGCCCTCGCACACAGCAGAGCAAGTCCACTGGCCTAGGCAGTTCTAGGGCTTCAACAGGTACAAGGAAGCAAAACAAAATGGTAAAGAACTTCCATTTCGGTGTTTGCGCTCTAATATGGAGCGGCCACAGCGGACAAGCAGGGACAGGCACGAGGGGCACTGGAAACAGGCTTGGAAGGAAAAGGAGCAACTGAGAAGGTTCCAGCTTGACTCTCCTTTCTTATTTTTCATTTGGGCCTGATTTGGCTGCCAGGCTCTTTGGCTGTGGGAACAGGGATGCGAGCAGGAGGGGACCGTCGGGGCCAGCTCTGGGCCCTGCTTTGTCCCTCTGGGCAGGGTGATTCCCCCATCTTGGGGAGGTGGTAACAAAGGAGGAGTCCTTGGGCAGCTGGGGTGGGGCTGGAGGGGCTGCCAGAGGGGTAGCACACCAGGTGCCCCGGGTGGTTTAACGGAGGAGGGCACGAAGGAGTCCAGAGACCCTCAAAGGGCCACCACGGAGCCGCGGCTCACTCCATATTTGGCGGAGACCAAAAGGGTGTCCTCCAGAGAGAGGGCCGCGAGGTCAGGGGAGGTCCTAACCCTCTCAGAGCTGGGGGCTCGGCTGCGTCTGGCCGGGAGGTGGGAACCTCGGCCCGGCACGTGTCAGAAGCGGAAACTGAGGCCGGGGACTCGGCTAACTCCAAGGGGCGTGGACTGAGACTGGACATCCCCGGAAAGAGCCTCTGCCAGCGCACCGCAGCTCCCGCTGGGACTCGACGCTTCCCATCTGGAGGAGAGAAGCACGCCGGAAAGAGGGGGTGGTCTGCGGATCCGGATCCCCAGGACGGAGCGCTTAGACCCGGCTCTCCCCACTTTCCAGTTCCGACCCGGGCGGTCCCTCCACCTGGAGAGAGCCTTTCCCCTCTTCGCCGTCCAAAACCTCAGCATCCTCAAAGGCCCAGGGGGACGCCTCCCATCCCCGGGCAGTCTCCGCCCGCAGCCGGCCGCTCCCCCCGACCCCTCTCCCCAGCGGCGCCCCTCGGGGCCAGGGGCGATCGCGGCGGGCGGCGAGGCCTCCGGGACTTTTACGCGCCCCCAGGCAGAGCGGCGCGGCTCGCCCAAGGGCGCAGCGCGGGCCGGGGGAGCCGGCCCTCGGACCCGGGCTTCTCGCCCCCACGGCCGCTCTGCTCCTGCCATGGGGACCCCCGCCCGGGCGGCGCTGCCCGGAGGGCTCCCGGGCGGGGCGCGCCCTCCTTTCTCGAGCTGGGCTCCCAGCCCAGCCGCCGCGCTCAACTTTGGGTGCCTCTGGGGCGGAGGCGGCGGTCAGGGAAGCAGCGCGCACAGTCGGTGCGCACGCGAGCGACCCTCCCGAACAGGTGGTCCCGGCGGGCGGCGGCCGAGCCCTCCGCAGCCCCCACCCCTGCCTTCTCTCGGAGCGCGCCTCCCCGCCCGGGCCCGGGGCGCCCCCCGGCCTGTGCCGCGGAGCCCGGCCACTCGTACCTCTGCTCCTGCGACTCCGGCCGGCGGACAACGCGGCCCGCGGGCGGCAGGCGGGCGGCAGGCGGCGGGCGGGCAGGGCCGGGAGACCGGCGGGCGGAGCGCCGCTCCTCAGCCCGGGGCGGGGTCAGCGCCGCCCCGCCCCGCCCCGCCCCGAGGGGGTCCTGTGAGTCCACACCGCTCCCAGCGCCCGGGGCTGGACCCGATCAGCCCGCGGGCCCACAGGTACGGAGCACTCCCCGTGCCTCCCTGCCGCGTAGTCTGTGGCTTTACGATCCCTTTCCCCCCATTTAACAGATGAGCCAAACGAGGCTCAGGGCCGTAAGTGACTTCCACGTCAAGCAGCTGGGCAAGGGCAGTAGCGGCATTTGAACTCGGGCCTGACTGTTGCCTCTGGACCTCCTTCCTCCATCGCCGTGCGACCGGTGCTAAACGTTTTGCCTGCATCCACCCCGTGTTGCACAGCCTTCGTGCCCTGTCCTTTTCCCTCTCACCCTCTGGTCCACTGCGCACGTGCCGAGGTGTGCTCACTTCCTCCTCACCCATCCTCTCACTCTGGAGGGCCAGGGGAAGCCCTTTCCACTTGTCCGCAAGGTCCCACCCTTCAAGCCGATGCTGATCACGTGATTCTGCCCTCTTTTCCCTCTCTCCAGTCATTCCCATCTGTTCACACAAGGTTACTTCTATCCTAAAACCCAAACCAGAGGGAGGGTAGATAAAAACCACCAAAAACTCTCTTAGGATCCCTCTGCCCGCTCCAGCTACTGCTGTCTCATTTCCCCTTCCCTTTATGCAAAAGCCCTCCAAGAGCTGTTTCTCCAGGCTCTCTTCACTCTCCCTCCTTCCATTCTCCTTAAAAACCCATCTAATCGGGCTCTTGTCCCTCTTCCCACTGATCCCCCAGAACCGTCATGCTGGGGCTCCGGTGATATACAGTCACTGGATACAGTGCTAAGTCTCCGTTTTGTCCTCCTGGTCCCTCCAGCAGGATGTGACGCTGCTGCCCACTCCCTCTTCTCCGATGCACCCTCTTCTCTTGGCTGCCCTAATACCACATTTGCCTGGTTCTCCTCCTGCTCCTCGGTGACCCCCATTCTCCTCTGTAGCAGCCCCCAGCTTCTGAATGTCACCCCAACCTGCGGCTTCTATCTGCTGAGGACACCCGGCGGCCTGGCCCTCTTCCAAAGCTCACAGATCTGTGTGCTGGAGACCTCCCTTATCTCGCTCCATCCAATGTCCCTGTCTTCCTTCCCCAGAGTTGGCATCCTGCATCTTCCTCTCAGTTAATGAGAGCTCCATTTTCTAGGTGGTGGTTGTCTAATTGCTAAGTTCTGCCCAACTCTTGGGTGACCCAGTGGACTGGAGCCCGCCAGGCTCCTATGTCTATGGGATTCTCCAGCCAAGAATACTGGAGTGGATTGCCATTTCCCTCTCCATTTCCCAACCCAGGGATTGAACCCACGTCTCCAGCATTGACAGGAGGATTCTTTACCCCTGAGCCACCTGGGAAGCCCGTTTTCTAGGTACTCCAGCTCTGGGAAATGGTGAAGGATAGGGATGCATGCAGTCCATGGGGTGGCAAAGAATCGGACACGACTGAGCAACTGAACAACAAAACCCCTGGCTTCCTCGCTCTACCCACCACCGCACACCACACATCCTCTCCAACAGCTAATCCCATGGGCTCCGCCTTGAGAACACACCTAGAAACTGACATTCTCACCCCTCCCTCTTGTCCAAGCCACCTGCCCCTCCCCAGGCCAAGTGCAGGGGCCTCTTCTCCCTGCTCTCCCTGTCTCCCTCAGCACCATGGTCAAACAGCAGCCAGAGGGATGGAGGCAGAACGAGATCCAGCTCACACCTCTCCTCTGCCCCACCTGCTCCAGAGAATTCAGTCTCCTTAGGAAACTCAGGCTCCTCACTGAACTCAGAAGAAAAACCTCACCCCTGTCCTCTAGCCGCATCCCCTTCCTCTCCGTGGGCCGGGTTAGTCACGCTGGCCTCCCTGCTGGCTCTCTCCCGGTTCAGGGCCTTTGCTAGTGCCACTCCCCTGCCTGGAACAGCCTTGACCACATACCCTTGCAGCTACTTCTCTCCAGGTTCAAGCTTTGGGCTCAGCTCCTCTGTGAGACGTGCATGGCCTCCAGACATGCCTGTCTTGCACTCCCCACCTCCTTCCTTCCTTGACTCCCCCACCCCCACGATTATCAGCATCACCGCATGTGACTTGCTTCTTGTTTCTCTCGGGCACTCACTTTATTGCCAACCCCCTGCCCTAGAATGTGAGTTCCCAGGGCAGGGGGTTCCTGCTGACTTATTATACTTGTTCCCTGCTATGATTTCCTCCTGAAACAGTGTCTGGAACAGTAAGTGGGCAACTCAGTAAACATCTGTGGAATGGATCAGCCCATACCCCTTCACTGCTGCTGATGTTACAATACTTTCCCTTTATGTTGGCTGTGTGTGTGCGCTGAGTCGCTTCAGTTGTGTCCGACTCTGCGACCCCATGGACTATAGCCGCCAGGCTCCTCTGTCCATGGGGATTCTCCAGGCAAGAATACCGGAATGGGTGGCCATGCCCTCCTCCAGGGGATCTTCCTGAACCAAGGATAGAACCTGCTGCGTCTCTTATGTCTCCTGCATTGGCAGGCGAGTTCTTTACCTCTGCCGCCACCTGGAAAGCCCCTTATGTTGGCTATTTGATTCTAATAAATGTATTTTAAAAGGAAACTTTATGTTACTGCCCTAGGCGGAGCACCGCTATCACTAGCTTAAACATGAGAATGAAAGTGTTCTAAGGCTGTGGGGGTCCCATCGCCTGTCTAAGGGCTGAGCCACTTCCTGCCCTTTTCCTGTGAAAGAGTGAGATTCACAAGGTGTAGAAAGGTGGTGAAGGCAGGCCAGCACCCAGTAGAGACCAACTCTGGACCTGGACCTTAGCAGAGAACTGGAAAAAAAAAAAAAAATCCAGAATCGAGAGGGCAATGGCTTTCTCCTGGAAGCCATCTCCAGTGCTGTGCTCAGATGTCCCCAGGGAATCTACCGCCTCTCAGCTTGGCTAATTGAACAGCAACCCTCTGAGATCATGTAGTCATCACCTCCCCATCTTATAGAGGAGAACGCTGAGGCTGAGGTGGAAGCCAGCCCAAGCTCACAGGACATATTAAGATGGGCAGAGACTGGGATTTGAGTTTGCCAGATCCCAAGTCCTCAGCGGCCTCTGAGGCCAAGCCTCCTCTCATTTGAGCTGGCCTGGCTGCTGGCGCAGCTATTGGGGGAGTCTGAGGGGGCTGGCCACAGTTTACCCATCTATAAAGTGCTACCTGAGAAGCACAGCCTGGCCGCCCAGGGACTTTTGTTGAAGTCTGGGAGAGAAGGGTGGGTGTGTGGTGTACTCTCTTTCTTCAGGAGGAGTGGGGAGACCAGAGCTGTGTTGCTGCCTGGCCACCACAAGAAGGGAGGGCCCGTCTCAGAACAGAGCCCACCCCCAGGGAGGCTAGACACAGGCTGGGGAGCATCCCTGGCGCCTCTGCGTCCTTCAGGGCTTGATCTGATTGGCCCTCGGCTTCCCCTTTATGCAGCTTGGTTTAACCAGATGGGCTGGATTCTTTTCCACTTGAACACAGAAGAATCCTAGTTGATACAGCTCTCACTGCAGCACTTTCCACTCCACCCGGAGCCTCTCCCATTCTAATAAAAAGGAGCAGAAAACAAAAAGCCAAGTCTGCCCCCGCCCCTTGCGCCGTTACCTCCAGTTCTCTCCTGCCTCCAAACAGGTTTGTCCCAAGAGTCACCTCCTCATGCTGTTTCTGATCCTGCCCTTCCCAGTCTCCCTAGCTTGTTTTCTGCTTCCTCTCCTCCTGACAGAATGTGGTCCACTGGAGAAGGGAATGGCAAACCACTTCAGTATTCTTGCCTTGAGAGCCCCATGAACAGTATGAGAAGGCAAAATGATAGGATACTGAAAGAGGAACTCCCCAGGTTGGTAGGTGCCCACTATGCTACTGGAGATCAGCAGAGAAATAACTCCAGAAAGAATGAAGGGATGGAGCCAAAGCAAAAACAACACCCAGTTGTGGATGTGGCTGGTGATAGAAGCAAGGTCCGATGCTGTAAAGAGCAATATTGCATAGGAACCTGGAATGTTAGGTCCAAGAATCAAGGCAAATTGGAAGTGGTCAAACAGGAGATGGCAAGAGTGAACATTGACATTTAGGAATCAGCGAACTAAAATGGACTGGAATGGGTTAATTTAACTCAGATGACCATTATTTCTACTACTGTGGGCAGGAATCCCTTAGAAGAAATGGAGTAGCCATCATAGTCAACAAAAGAGTCCAAAATGCAGTGAAACTGAAAGAAAGTGAAGTCGCTCAGTTGGGTCCAACTTTTTGCGATCCCATGGACTGTAGTCTACCAGGCTTCTCTGTCTATGGGATTTTCCAGGCAAGAGTACTGGAGTAGGTTGCCATTTCCTTCTCCAGGGGATCTTCCTGACCCAGGGATCCAACCCAGGTCTCCTGCACTGCAGGCAGACGCTTTACCCTTTATCAGGGAAGCCTCCCTCCCCGCCCCCCGCAAAAATGCAGTACTTGGATGCAATCTCAAAACGACAGAATGATCTCTGTTTGTTTCCAAGGCAAACCATTCAATATCACAGTAATCCAAGCCTATGCCCCAACCAGTAACACTGAAGAAGCTGAAATTGAATGGTTCTATGAAGACCTACAAGATCTTTTAGAACTAACACCCAAAAAAGATGTCCTTTTCATTATAGGGGACTGGAATGCAAAAGTAGGAAGTCAAGAAACACCTAGGGTAACAGGCAAATTTGGCCTTGGAATACGGAATGAAGTAGGGCAAAGGCTAATAGAGTTTTGCCAAGAGAACGCACTGGTCATAGCAAATGTCCTCTTCCAACAACACAAGAGAAGACTCTACACATGGACATCACCAGATGGTCAACACCAAAATCAGATTGGTTATATCCTTTGCAGCCAAAGATGGAGAAGCTCTATACAGTCAGCAAAAACAAGACTGGGAGCTGACTGTGGCTCATAGATCATGAACTCCTTATTGCCAAATTCAGACTTAAATTGAAGAAAGTAGGAAAACCACTAGACCATTCATGTATGACCTAAATCAAATCCCTTATGATTATACAGTGAAAGTGAGAAATAGATTTAAGGGCCTAGATCTGATAGACAGAGTGCCTGATGAACTATGGACGGAGGTTCGTGACATTGTACAGGAGACAGGGATCAAGACCATCCCCATGGAAAAGAAATGCAAAAAAGCAAAATGGCTGTCTGAGGAGGCCTTACAAATAGCTGTGAAAAGAAGAGAAGCAAAAAGCAAAGGAGAAAAGGAAAGATATAAGCATCTGAATGCAGAGTTCCAAAGAATAGCAAGGAGAGATAAGAAAGCCTTCCTCAGTTATCATCAATGCAAAGAAATAGAGGAAAACAACAGAATGGGAAAGACTAGAAATCTCTTCAAGAAAATTAAAGATACCAAGGGAACATTTCATGCAAAGATGGGTTCGATAGACAGAAATGGTATGGACCTAAGATATTAAGATATTAAGAAGGTATTAAGAAGAGGTGGCAAGAATACACAGAAGAGTTGTACAAAAAAGATCTTCATGACCCAGATAATCACGATGGTGTGATCACTCACCTAGAGCCAGACATCCTGGAATGTGAAGTCAAGTGGGCCTTAGAAAGCATCACTACGAACAAAGCTAGTGGAGGTGATGGAATTCCAGTTGAGCTATTTCAAATCCTGAAAGATGATGCTGTGAAAGTGCTGCACTCAATATGCCAGCACATTTGGAAAACTCAGCAGTGGCCACAGGACTGGAAAAGGTCAGTTTTCATTGCAATCCCATAGAAAGGCAATGCCAAAGAATGCTCAAACTACCGCACAATTGCACTCATCTCACACGCTAGTAAAGTAATGCTCAAAATATCCAAGCCAGGCTTCAGCAATATGTGAACTGTGAACTTCCAGATGTTCAAGCTGGTTTTCAAAAAGGCAGAGGAACCAGAGATCAAATTGCCAACATCCTCTGGATCATGAAAAAAGCAAGAGAGTTCCAGAAAAACATCTATTTCTGCTTTATTGACTATGCCAAAGCCTTTGACTGTGTGGATCACAATAAACTATGGAAAATTCTGAAAGAGATGGGAATACCAGACCACCTGACCTGCCTCTTGAGAAACCTGTATGCAGGTCAGGAAGCAACAATGAGAACTGGACATGGAAGAACAGACTGGTTCGAAATAGGAAAAGGAGTCCATCAAGGCTGTATATTGTCACCCTGCTTATTTAACTTCTATGCAGAGTACATCATGAGAAACACTGGGCTGGAAGAAGCACAAGCTGGAATCAAGATTGCCGGGAGAAATATCAGTAACCTCAGATATGCAGATAACACCACCCTTATGGGAAAGTGAAGAGGAGCTAAAGAGCCTCTTGATGAAAGTGAAAGAAGAGAGTGAAAAAGTTGGCTTAAAGCTCAACATTCAGAAAACTAAGATCATGGCATCTGGTCCCATCACTTCATGGCAAATAGATGGGGAAACAGTGTCAGACTTTACTTTTTGGGGCTCCAAAATCACTGCAGATAGTGATTGCAGCCATGAAATTAAAAGACCTTTACTCCTTGGAAGGAAAGTTATGACCAACCTAGACAGCATATTCAAAAGCAGAGACATTACTTTGCCAACTAAGGTCCGTCTAGTCAAAGCTATGGTTTTTCCAGTAGTCATGTATGGATGTGAGAGTTGGACTGTGAAGAAAGCTGAGTGCCAAAGAATTGATGCTTTTGAACTGTGGTGTTGGAGAAGACTCTTAAGAGTCCCTTGGACTGCAAGGAGATCCAACCAGTCCATCCTAAAGGAGATCAGTCCTGGGTGTTCATTGGTAGGACTGATGCTAAAGCTGAAACTCCAATACTTTGGCCACCTCATGCGAAGAGTTGACTTATTGGAAAAGACCCTGATGCTGGGAGGGATTAGGGGGAGGAGGAGAAGGGAATGACGGAGGATGAGATGGCTGGATGGCATCACCAACTCGATGGACGTGAGTTTGAGTGAACTCCGGGAGTTGGTGATGGACAGGGAGGCCTGGCGTGCTGTGATTCATGGGGTTGCAAAGAGTCGGACACGACTGAGCGACTGAACTGAACTGAACTCCTGCTGAGGATGGAGGCTCCTGCTTGTGGCCCAGTCCCATCAAGACAGGATCAACAACAGTATCCTTAACTTTTGTTCACAAAACAACAAGCTGAAAGAATTTACTGTCAAATTAAGATCTCAAAATTAAAAAATATTTCCAGCCTTGTTTCTGACAAGAGTGACCCAAAAGCCACAGTAGCCTCTGGTCTGCCAACCCCAAGTCTCAGGGGGCACCCCAGTGCTGAGACTTTGGTTTCTAAGACCTTCTCCACCAAAGGAAAATGGATTCCTTGGAACATAAATAAATATATGGAAGTGAAAGTCACTCAGTCATATGTGACCCTTTGCAATCCCATGGACTATACAGTCCATGGAATTCTCTAGGCCAGAATACTGGAGTGGGTAGCCTTTTCCTTCTCCAGGGAATCTTCCCAACCCATTGATTGAACCCAGGTCTTGTGCATTGCAGGAGGATTCTTTACCAGCTGAGCCACAACCGAAGCCCAAATAAGTAAATGTATACATATATATATATATATATGTATATATTAATGATCCAGAACGCCCTGTTGTGGCAGGAAGGGAGGCCACTCTCAGAAATATTAGGGAAGCAAGGCTAAGATGAAGGAACAATTAGAAGTCTCCCCCAGTGCTAGTCAACCCGTAGCAATACAGGCATCAAAGTTGTTAATGGAAACAATTATAGTTAATTTGAATAAATTCACTCCGTGAAAAGCCATGGCTATAATGACACTTTAAAATGAAACATGACCATAACACCTTCAAAGGGGCTTGTAGTATAAGAAAGATGACTGCTGTATGACTTGTTTGGATTTTTATGGAGCTTATTAAATGGGATGTGTTACTTTGTGTATCTTCTTTCTTTTATTAGTGTTAACTAGTTGGAGAGACATGTTTGCTTTGTATGCGCAATTACAAGGTAATTGTAATTATCTTGAAGGAATGGGGGAGGCAGAAACAGGGGTAACTTATGGTGACCGCACAGAACCTCAGGCAGGTGAGGCTCCTTTAGGTTCACAACATGGGGTCAGTCTCAGTTGTCCCGGGAAAGAAGGGTTCACAGAAAATATCCACAATGATTAATTAGCCAAGTGTAACTCCGAGGAGAAGTGACGCTTTTGAATTCTAGAGAAGACTCTTGAGAGTCCCTTGGACAGCAAGGAGATCAAACCAGCCGATCCTAAAGGAAATCAACCCTCAATACTCATTGGAAGGGCTGATGCTGAAGCTGAAGCTCCAATACTTTGGCCACCTATTGCAAACAGCCAACTCATTAGAAGTGACCCTGATCCTGGGAAAGATTGAAGGCAGAAGGAGAAGAGGACAACAGAGGATGAGAGGATTGGATGACATCACCAACTCAATAGACATGAACTTGGGCAAACTCCAGGAGATGGTGAGGGACAGGGAGGGCTGGCATATTGCAGTCCATGGGGTCACAAAGAGTCGGACATGACTTGGCGACTGAACACACACACACACACACACATGCACACACGCACACTCTCCAGGAAAGGCAGTCAAGCCCTAGTGTCCCAGCCAAAGACCAAGGTCAAATATCCGGATACAGTGACCTCAGTTAGTTTTGGAAGATTATCACAAACATGAGAGGGTATCCAGATTTCATCAGCAAAGCCCTGGAGAGAAACCACAAGTATGGCAAAATCCCTAAGAAGAATAAAAGCCAGGATGGAAATGATGCTCGTGGTCTTGACATTTTACAAGAGTTTTAAGTATAACTGTTATAACAGTGTTCTTGGATGCCGCCATAAAAAAAGGTGTAATTGCCCTTTAAATCGACAGAGGGTTACTTACTCAAGTTTGTAATCACATTTGATACTCAAGAAAAATTGGATTTTTAAATTTTATTTGTGAGATAGAAGAGCTTTCAGGTCTGCCTAGATCCGGGGAGTGAGACGTCTTGATAGCAACAACTGCATCAGTAAATGCAGCGGGTGGTTTATAGGCTGCCTCTCTGATTCTCCTGGTGGCATTTGACAGCTGACCATGAATTATCCGTGCCCTTGGCATCCTGCCCCTTGGACTGGTCATCTTCTGGTGGACTTTTCTTTCTCAACCTACCCCTGCCACACACCGGAGCCCCTGGGCCCTTTTCTAGCCCCTTCTCCCTTGGCCCGGCACACTGCCCAGGTGTCTCCTACAGCTGTGGCCTGACCTCCATCTCACCCTGGCCTCCTTCCAAAGCTGAAACTTTGTTCAGACTGCAAAGGAGTTGTAGGTACTCAGAGCAACCACTTGGTCAACCTCGTGAAACGGCAGCATCAACCCTCTTGGGCCCTCGTCTTGTCTCTCCCACTCCCTTCACCAATCAACCACCCAGTCTTGCTGAACTCACCTTCTCACTCTTTCAAACATGCCTTCTCCTTTCTTTTCCCCTACAATAGCCCTCAGACAGCTGTCAGTCTGTCCCTTGGTACTCTCTGAGTGTTTAAGGTCCTAGAAGCATAAGGTGGACCAGGCCCTGCCATTTGGAGCCTATGCCAGCCCTTCTCAAGCTTCACGGAGCACACCAGTTCCGGGGGACTGGTTAAAATGCAAATTTTGGTGCTACTGGTCTGAGTTGGGGCCTGTGACTGTGCATTTCTAAGAGGCTCCCAGGTACTGCTGCTGCTGCTAGTGATTCCAGACCTATTCTTTGACTAACAAGGTCCTGGGTTACACAGGGGTTTTGAGTCTTGCTAAAGAGTGTGGGCAGAGGGCCATGGAGGCCCAGGGGGAAGAGTTCTTCTGACCCAGTTAAGGTCTCCAGGGCAAATGCAGTCATCTGGGTTATTTCATCAAATCATCTTCCCTAGGACAGGGTTCTTCTCCTATTCCAGGCTGGATAGGGGAATTTCCCATGATGCTTAGTGAGCCTCTTGCCTCCTGAGCTTGATAACTAAGGTGCGTGAGGCTTTTACCCCATTTCCGGAGAGGAAAAACACTGCGGCCCTCAACCCCTTTCCCTCCCATGGCATCCACTCCAACCTCTGAAAGGGCCTTGGCCTGACCAGCCCTGTGCCCCTCGCCCACCAGCAGCTCCCGAATGGTCTCCTGCTTCTAAGACGGCCGATTTAATTTTTCTTCTGAGCTTCCCAAAGCTCCCAGGGCTAAGGATGAATCCCAGCCCCTTTACACTGCCCTCCAAACACCACCCTCCTGGGCTTCCCCACTGCCTTCCCACCCAGGGTTCCCAGGTCGGCTCCATCTAAGATAGTACATCCTGCTTCTCTGCTCTCCTGCTGGTCGTCACCCCGTGAATGTCCCTCCCTACTCCTTGACTGACCCTCTAACTTCTTAGGATTTTGCAGTGTTTACATTCATTTAATTTCTATACAAGTTTAGGAAAAGCATGTTATGTTGTCCATTTTATAGACAACAAATCTGAGGCTCGGAGAGGCTTGGTTACTTACCTCTGGTCACACAGCCAGGAAGGCATTGAGTGGGGATTAGAGCTAAGCCTTTTGACCTATCCTTCTGTTGGACCACCATAGTTTTTGTTTTTGAGCATTTTCTTGTGAGCCATACTTCGTGTGTGTGTGTGTGTGTGTGTGTGTGTGTGTGTGTGTGTGTGTGTATTCCTGCCTGGAGGATCCCATGGACAGAGAACCCTCGTGGGTTACAGTTCACAGGGTTGCAAAGAGTCGGACATGACTGAGCGACTTAGCACGCATGTATGTTCATTTGCTCAGTCGTGTCTGACTCTTTGCGACCCTGTGAACTGTAATCCGTGAGGGTCCTCCGTCCATGGGATTCTCCAGGCAAGAAAATGAGTGGGTTGTCATACCTTCCTCCAGGGGATCTTCCCAACCTAGGGATGGAAACAGTGTCTCCTGTATTGCAGGATTCTTGACCACTGAGCAGCTGGGGTAACCCGTGAGCCCTGCTTTGATGGAGGGTTATACAAGGTGTGATGTGAGCCCCCAAGAGGCTCATCCACTTGGTACGAGCTTGAGCTGACGGATGTCAACATCTCTTCCCAGCTCAAGTTCAGTGATATCACATTGGTAGCGTGAAATCGGCTAAGCTGGGAATATTTACACCACGGAAACTGGCAAAGGCTGCAGATCAGGACTCCCTGCAGAGCAAGTGGTTAACATGCGGCTGCAGCTCACCCAGGTCTGGGAGATGGAGACAGCCTCCTGGAAGCGACGACATCCGAGCTGACCCTGGCAGAATGAGTGGGGGGAGGGGTGGGCAAATGTTACATTCACCTGGAACATTCGACCTGCCTGCTGCTTACAGCTCACTCAGAAGTGAGCAAGAACCCTTGGTCTATCCTAGAAAGGAAGTAAGTGGTTTCAGAGGAGAAGAATGCTGGGAGTGCAGAAGGGATTCTGGTGGGAGGACCGAGCAGGTGCAAGGGTCACCTGACCTTGTGTTGCCAGCAGGGAGAAGCAGAGTTTATCCCGCATATACTTGGAGGCCACTGGCTGTGCGCAGGCAGGAGAGGCACCCAGTGAACGTTTTGGGGGGAAGATCTCCGCTGAAAATCTCCCCTCTCCGAAGGGAGCAGTGAGTAGCAATAGAGGATGTCTGAGAGGGGTTGATGAGGAGATGTCTGAGACATCCCCCGAAGAGGTGTTGAGGACTCTAAGAGAGCCCCCTGGGAGCGGCTGTCGGCGAGCCAGCCGCTGCAAACTCCATGAAACCCAGTGGCTTGCAGGTACTGTGGGGATGGGGAGAGACGAGCATCCAAAAGGAAGCTGAGATTTGTGCCGGCCACTTGAGACAGGAAACCCAAGCTGTGGATTAGTCTGGGGGAGAAAGATGGTGAATTCAAGTTAACGCGTGTGTGAGGTGTGTTTGAGGCACCGGTGCCATCCAGGTGGGGGGCAAAGGCAGAGGGACCTTGGTGCTAGAGCCCCAAGCTTGGGTCTGGGCTGTCGGAGGTCACTGGCTTAGAGTGATGGACACCTTGGCAGAGCCCTGAGGGGCATTAGGTTCAAGGTCCGTCAGGAGAGTTGCCAGATGTTTGCCATCAGGGTGATAACATGTTTTGTTTTGTTTTTTTTTTCTGTTAGAAATAATGAGAACTTCCAGTTTTGGGGTCAAGCAAGTAAAGAACTTCGAAGTCATCATTCCCATTCTCACAACAAGAAAAAAATATCGGAACAAGCTGAAAATCAGTAGCTCTTCTCAGATCCGTCAGAGAACTGAGGTTTCAGGGCAAAGCAGCGGCCTGAAAACTGGAGGGAGAGGCAGGTGCAGAGGATCCCAGCTGTACATGAGCAGAATCCTGCAGCTGGAGCCGGACACTGCAGACAGCTCGGCGTAGCCAAGCCTGGGAGTTAAAGACTCAGAGGAACTCACACGGTGCTTTGGGCAGGGAGAGAGGAAACCAACCATTTTGAAACACATTCTGAAATACACGAGCCATGTTGAAATACATTCCATCTGCAGTGTAGGGAAAGTAAGAACGGTCCATCTACCCTCTTAAGGTGCCAGCTGAACTGGCATAAAACAGAGTAACAGCGGCAAAGCAGAGTTGGAGCCCTCACAGCAAAAAGGCCCAGAGAAGTGATGAGATCCAAGTGCTCTTCATACTCGGTTAAAGAAGGAGCAGCAACTGCGGACAAGTAACCCAGTAATTCTTGCCTGAAGAGTCCCCATGGACCGAGGAGCCTGGTGGGCTATGGTCCTTGGGGTCGCAAAGAGTCGGACACGACTGAGCGACAAAGCACAGCGAGATTACGTGGGAGGACTATAGGGAGATGAGAGATGCTGTATTGATAATAGGGTCTGTTTGCACAGATTTCTCTTAACTCCCTGCCTCTGGTGATAGGAATGCTTTCTCTTCCTGGAACAGAGAGGACATCTTTCACTTGGAAATTTTGCCTCCTGTTTTAAGAAAGAAAAGGAAAGTCAGAATGTACCCTTCATTCAAATGCTGTTTCTCAAGAGCTTTGAAGTCAAAATAGCATGTCAGTGTGGCAAGTTCGGTGGTGAGGTGGGGGGGCCGGGCGGGGCGGATGTCCTGAGCCCCTTCAGTAAGAAGGCAGCCTTTGGTGGGGAGCCAGAGCCTTATCCCACCCAGGAAAGGGAAATTAGTCAATTCCACTCACTCTAACCTTCTGGTCTTACAAAAGGGAAGAAAAACGGGCCATGAAACTCTTCTGAAGGTCACAGCCCAGGGACTCTGGCCTACCAAAAATAAAAACAACAACCATAGCGATTTAAATAAAAGCTTATAGAAAGTTTCTCCTTCCTAACCTTCCCAAACAGGAAGCGCTGGGCCCAGAGTGGATCACTGGTGGATTCTACCAATCATCTGGAAAAGAAATGGCACCAATTCTTTCCAGTCTCACTTTCAAGTGGACGCAGGTATAGACATACATCACTCGCTTCCACTTCATAGTAGGCAGGAAAGTGTCTGACCCTATGAGGTCAAACTAGGATTATTATATTAGTAGAAGGGTGGTGACATTTTTCTTCCATCTAATGGCTTCAGGCGTATCTTGTGGTTTTGCTTATGCTTTTATCATTAAGCAAGCCTACTTCACCGAACAGTGTTCCAATAGCTTTCTTGAGCCATCATTAACTTACAGTGGTTCCCAAAAAGTTTCCTAGGTTTCCTTCTCTATCTACAGTCCCCTGCTGGGACTGCTACAACTATCTGTATAACTATCCTATTCTCTTCCTGTCAGGATCACTCCACGCCAGTCAGAATAGCCGTCATCAAAAAGTCTACAAATAATAAATGCTAGAGCGGGTGTGCAGAAAAACGAACCCTCCTGCTCTGTTGGTAGGAATGTAAATTGATACAGCTACTATGGAAAGATAAGTTAGGAGTTTGGGATAAACAGCTACACATCACTATATATATAATAAACAAACAGCAAGGATTTACTGTATAGCACAGAGAACTATATTCACTATCTTACAATAACCTATAATGGAAAAGAATTTGAAAAACTCATATTCACCATGATCAAGTGAGATTTATTTCAGGTAAGCAAGACTGGTTGCATTCAAAAATCAATTATTACAATCTATCACGTGCTAACTCATGTCTGGTTCTTTGCGACCCCGTGCATTGTAGCCCACCAGGCTCCTTTGTGCCTAGGACTTCCCAAGCAAGACTACTGGCGTGGGTTGCCATTTCCTTCTCCAGGGGATCTTCCTGGCCCAGGGACTGAGTCCATGTCTCTTGTGTCTCCTGCATTGGCAGGCAGATTCTTTACTGCTCACGCCATCAGGAAAGTATAATCACATGAACAGGCTGAAAAGAATCACGCAATCACATCAGATGCAATCGCATCTAAATACTTTGGAGAAGCACTTGGCAAAACCCAGCACCCACCGGCATACATAGGAACGCCCCCTTTCCTTTTTTCGGCTGCTCTGGGAGATTTTCTAGTTCTCCTACCAGATGTTTAGCAATGAAAGCATACAGTTCTAACCACTGGGCAACCGCGGAATTCCCAGGAACTGATTCATCTTGATAAACACCATCTAATGACAGCTAAATTCTCAGAAAACTCACAGCTGCTCTGAGAAATAGAGTCTGTTGGGTTAAAAATTCTGTTTAAAAAAAAAAAGCCAAAAATATATATGTGATGGTTTATTGGGGTGGGTTATACTTGTACATGGTATAAAATGCAAAAGAAGGGGAGAGAAACAGTGAGTCTCCTTCCTGCCCCTATTCCCCAGTTCCCTCTCCAGTGGCCTCTCTTCTTAGCGCGTGTGCACACACACACACACACACACACACCCAGATGCACTGTTCTGCATTTTGCCTTTTCCCTTTAACAATATATCTTGGAGGCTTTTCTATGGCACAGCGAACAACCAGGTTCCCAGCCAGGTTCACTGAGAGATTTGAGATTTGAGGACGTGACTGTGAGGTGGAGGGCTACTTTCTCAATGGTCCCCATGATGGGAAGTAGCCTATACTTTCTAAGTGCCCAGGAGAGAAGCTAATTCATGTTCACAGTGCTAGAGACTGGTGAGGCACACACTCTCTCCTGTGTGCCTGTCTCCTGGCATGGCTGTGTTACGGTTACTTAAATTATGCTGGACACCCTTTTAATTTTTTTTTCCTTTTTTTTTTTTTAACCCTGAGAGAGTGGCTCTTACAAACAGCTGTAATTACAATATTTGTGCATATTAAACCAGACTGAGAAACACTGGACTGGAAGAAACACAAGCTGGAATCAAGATTGCCGAGAGAAATATCAATAACCTCAGATATGCAGATAACACCACCCTGATGGCAGAAAGTGAAGAGGAGTTAAAAAGCCTCTTGAGGAAAGTGAAAGAGGAGAGTGAGAAAATTGGCTTAAAGCTCAACATTCAGAAAACGAAGATCATGGCATCCGGTCCCATCACTTCATGGGAAACAGACGGGGAAACAGTGGAAACAGTGTCAGACTTTATTTTTTGGGCTCCAAAATCACTGCAGATGGTGACTGCAGCCATGAAATTAAAAGACGCTTACTCCTTGGAAGAAAAGTTATGACCAACCCAGATAGTATATTCAAAAGCAGAGACATTACTTTGCCGACTAAGGTCCATCTAGTCAAGGCTATGGTTTTTCCAGTAGTCATGTATGGATGTGAGATTTAGACTGTGAAGAAAGCTGAGCGCAGAAGAATTGATGCTTTTGAACTGTGGTGTTGGAGAAGACTCTTGAGAGTCCGTTGGACTGCAAGGAGATCCAACCAGTCCATTCTGAGGGAGATCAACTCTGAGATTTCTTTGGAAGGAATGATGCTAAAGCTGAAGCTCCAGTACTTTGGCCACCTCATGCGAAGAGTTGACTCTTTGGAAGAGACTCTGATGCTGGGAGGGATTGGGGGCAGGAGGAGAAGGGGACGACCAAGGATGAGATGGCTGGATGGCATCACTGACTCGATGGACGTGAGTCTGAGTAAACTCCGGGAGTTGGTGATGCACAGGGAGGCCTGGCGTGCTGCGATTCATGGGGTCGCAAAGAGTCAGACATGACTGAGCGACTGAACTGAACTGAACTGAAGCCAGACTGAGTTCAGATCCTACCTCTGCTCTGTACTGGCTGTGATCTTAGGCATGTTCTATAACTTCTTTGTGCTTTGATTTCTTTTCTTTCATTCTTTCTAGTTTGTTAACATAAACAAGTCCTGTCCTTTGATATGTGTAGAGCATTGCTTCATCCCATATCCCAGAGGTTCTGACATATGATTTTATTGTTTTTTTCCTAAATGTTCTGCAGCTTGAATTTTGATTTCCTTTTTTACCTCATCCATCCATCCATCCATCATCTGCTTAGTCATGTTCAACTCTTAAGCGACCTCATGGACTGCAGCCTGTCAGACTCCTCTGTCCATAGGATTCTCCAGGCAAGAATAGTGGAGTGGGTTGCCATTTCCCTCTCCAGGGGACCTCCCTAACCCAGGGATCGAACCTGCATCTCCTGCATTGCAGGAGGATTCTCTACTGCTGGGTCATCGGAGAAGGCCTTGCTTCCCTCAAGTATTGTTTAAACTTTTCTGAAAGGACCTTTGAGGGATGCATTTTACTGTCCCCCAAGGCAATGGAAATATAACAAAAAATAAACAAATGGGATCTAAGTAAACTTACAAGCTTTTGATCAGCAAAGGAAACCATAAAAAAAAAAGAAAAGGAAAGAAATGGGAGAAAACATTTGCAAATGATGTGACTCAGTTCAGTTCAGTTCAGTCGCTCAGTCATGTCCGACTCTTTGTGACCCCATGAATCGCAGCACTCAGGCCTCCCTGTCCATTACCAACTCCCGGAGTTCACTCAAACTCACGTCCATCGAATCGGTGATGCCATCCAGCCATCTCATCCTCGGTCGTCCCCTTCTCCTCCTGCCCCCAATCCCTCCCAGCATCAGGGTCTTTTCCAATGATATGACTGCTGCTGCTGCTAAGTTGCTTCAGTCGCGTCTGACTCTGTGTGACCCCAGAGACAGCAGCCCACCAGGCTCCCCCGTCCCAGGGATTCTCCAGGCAAGAACACCGGAGTGGGTTGCCATGTTCTTCCCAAATGCATGAAAGTGAAAAGTGAAAGTGAAGTCGCTCAGTTGTGTCCGACTCTTAGAGACCCCACGGACTGCAGCCTACCAAGCTCCTCCGTCCATGGCATTTTCCAGGCAAGAGTACTGGAGTGGGGTGCCATTGCGCTCTCCCAATGATGTGATTAACAAGGGCTTAATCTCCAAAATACACAGTCCACTCATACAACTCAACAATAACAACAAAAGAAACCAACCAACTCAATCAAAAAGTGGGTAGAAAACTTAAATAGACATTTCTCCAAAGAAGACACACACGAAAAGATGCTCAGTGTCACTAATTATTAGAGAAATGCAAATGACAACTACAGTGAGGTACCAGCTCACGCTGGTCAGAATGGCCATCATTGTACGGCTGAGTTCCTTTGCTGTTCACCTAGAACTATCACAACATCCTTAATCGACTATGTCCCAATACAGAATAAAAAGTTAAAAATGAAAACGAATGGCCATCACTGAAAAGTCTACACATAACAAATGCTGGAGAGGGTGTGGAAAAGAGGAAACGCTCCTATACTCTTGGTGGGAATATGAGTTGCCGCAGCCACTATGGAAAATATTATGGAGGTTCTGCAGAAAACTAAAAATGGAATTGCCATATGATCCAGCGACCCCACCCCTGGGCATATACTGGGACACGTACACATTATACAGAATTAAAGCTCTAATCCCAAAAGATACACACGCCTCTAGGCTGACAGCAGGACTGTCCGCAACAGCCAAGACATGTGAGCAGCCTAAATGTCCACCAGTGGGTGAGCGGATGAAGACGTGGCCTGTACACACAGTGGAACACTAGTCATCAAAACAAAAACGGGACCAAATAATGCCGTTTGCACAAACAGGGATGCCGCTAGAGGTGACCATGCTGAGTGAACTAAGTCAGAAGGAGAAAGACCAGTACCGTACAACATCACTTATAGGTAGAACCTAAAATGTGGCCCAAGTGAACGTGCCTACCAAACAGAAACAGACCCACGCTCATAGGGATCAGGCAGAAGGAGAAGGGGGTGGCAGAGGACGAGGTGGTACGATAGCATCACTGACTGCGCGGGCTTGAATTTAAGCACACTCCAGGAGGTAGTGGAGGGCAGCGGAGCCTCGCATGCTGCGGAACATGGAGTCGCAAAGAGTCAGACACAACTTGATGGAATGACAACAAAAACGTAGAGATCAGCTGTGTGGTTGCCAAGGGGAAGCGGGGAGGGAGAGGGGTGGACCTGGAGTTTGGGGCTGGTGGATGCAGACTATTACATTTATTTATTTATTTACTTTTAACTTACATAATAGGTTTATACTTGACATAGTACTTCTCACTATGGAGATGTTACTCAGTTAATATAAACATTTTTTGTTTTTGTTAAACAATAGATCTCTTCTCCATTTCAATGTCAATATAAAGTATTTTTTTTTACATTAACTCTCTCCATTTCAATGTTAGATACATTGAATACATTTTCTGAACTTTTTCCCAAACAGAGATAAGTTTTAATTTCTGACCAACTGTATTTAATGTCTAGGTACAGTACTAACCTGGGAGATAACAAAACAGAAATCCAATAAAAATATGGAGAAAAAATTCCTCAATGATGCAGGAGGCAGTGATTATAACTGAACAGTGGCAATTTCCTAGGATTCTGGGCAAGAGTTTCCTTCTTCCTACTGAGAATTCTGAAACTATGAAACATTACTTATGCAAATTTCAGCAAATGCAAATTACAGATGGCATTTTCCAGCGCATTATCTGTTGTGACAAAAACATGTTGTTTTCCTTTTCACAGACTATATCAATTTGTTCCTTTTTATAGGAAAATAACCAATAATAGGAAACTTCTCTATTAACTGTTTCTTGGGAACTTTCAGACACCAAAGCTCAGTTCTGAAACTCAATAGCACAAAGGTTTTCAGAGGAAGGTTTGATTCAGGAGGCCCTTCGAAGTCACATCTGCCCATTTCTTTTTCGTGCATACACCCCCAAACAAGCACAAGTGCCTGTCATGCTGAGAATCACACCCAACAAGAGAGCAGGTGCATCTCCGGCTTCTACTGCTTCAACAACAGGCAGCACCAAAAGCGGTGAAAAGAGGGCTAGGAACAACCCTGAAACTGAGATCATGATGTGGCTGGTTCTTGAAGGATGAAGATCTCAAAGAAGGCGGTACTGAATTCTATCTGACTCCCGTCCAGCAGCTCCGGATGCTGAGGCTAAGAGATTCCACGTGATAGTGCCTACTTCAAGGAAGCAGCCATTATAGAAAGTCAGACTATTACATTTAGAATGGATAAACAACAAGGTCCTCCTATACAGCCCAGGGAACTCTATCCAGTCTCCTGGGGTATATCATAATGGAAAAAATATTTTAAGAAGCATCTATATATGTGTATAACTGAGTCAATTTGCTGTATGGCAGAGACTGGCCCAACATTGTAAATCAACCATACTTCAATAAACACATACACACACACACACAAGAAGAGACCATGGAAACCATACTCCTTGCATTCTAGCATGCTTCAAAATATGTGTCCATGGCCTTTATACTTTAAATCACTCAGGCTGGCTAGAATCTTCTTGGATCCGGCTTTCTCTCCTGGAGGACAGTGTCAGCTCAGTCCAGCACCAGATGTTGCTATGGAGAATTCTAAGGTCATCCTTATGGGTGACAGTAGCCTTTTGCCAGGACGTTCAAAGAATTCTTTTATTAAAGTTCAGTAACCAACCTAGATAACATATTGAAAAGCAGAGACGTTACTTTGCTGCCAAAGGTCCGTCTAGTCAAGGCTATGGTTTTTCCAGTGGTCATGCATGGATGTGAGAGTTGGACTGTGAAGAAAGCTGAGCGCCAAAGAATTGATGCTTTTGAACTGTGGTGCTGGAGAAGACTCTCGAGAGTCCCTTGGACTGCAAGGAGATCAAACCAGTCTACCCTAAAGGAAATCAACCCTGAATGTTCATTGGAAGGACTGATGCTAAAGCTGAAACTCCAGTACTTTGGCCACCTCATGCGAAGAGTTGACTAATTGGAAAAGACTCTGCTGCTGGGAGGGATTGGGGGCAGGAGGAGAAGGGGACGACAGAGGATGAGATGGCTGGATGGCATCACTGACTCGATGGACGTGAGTCTGAGTAAACTCCAGGAGTTGGTGATGCACAGGGAGGCCTGGCGTGCTGCGATTCATGGGGCTGAAAAGAGTCGGACACGACTGAGCGACTGAACTAAACTGAACTGAACTTTGGTAAGATGAGAATTCTGCATCAGTTTTTCCTGGGACACAATTTACTCTTTCTTGTGTGTGTGTGTGTGTGTGTGTGTGTGTGTGTGTGCCCTTTCTTTTGTGAAATTTAATTTTCATTTTTTAAGTTACATGTTACATACATAAGTTACATGTATACATAGCTTAAAGGAAATTCCTCCTATAAGACTTATAATTTAAAACACCAGTCTTCTGTAGTTGCTCCCCAGAAGCAGACGTTTTCAACTGTTTCCTTTGATATTTATCTCTGAGGCTCTGTGGTAAATACTGCGGCCGGCTCACCCAACTCCCATTTCTAACTCTCTTTTCTTTCGCGCTACTCCAGCTAGGGTGGGCAAGCGGCCAGCAGACACAGGGAGAAGTCTGCCATGACGTTCCTGAAAAGATGGTTTCTTTCCTGATACAGATGTTGCCTCTTCGTTTTCTTCCTGCTGGAATATGGATGTGGTGGTTGGAGCTGCACCTGTCAGTTTGTAACTTGAGGTATCAAGCATAAAGGGCGAGGAGAATTTCAACGACGGCTGTCACAGCATTGAGCCTCTAAGCTAATCCTAGCAGCTGCATACTTCCATAATTCTTGTTATATGAAGCAGAGAAAGGAAGAGAAACAGTTTAAGCCTTTGAAATTAGCATTTATGATTTTGTTGTTATTTTTTTTAAAAGGCAAAGGTCTTTCTAACTGATACATCCCTCATAACTTAAAATTATAAATGTATACTGCCATTTCTTAATTTTTTAAGCTACAGATAACTTTCGGAAGCTGAGGATTTAACTCCCTTCCTTTCCCCCAGTATCCAGTCTCCTTTCCCCTGCCTACCCAACCTCTACTCTGCTTATCAGGGGTTCTGCACCTCGTATTTTATATGCAGAATTCTGCAAATATCTGGGGGAGATAGGGGATGTTGGGCTCAGTTCTCTATCCTTCCCTTCTGTCTGAGATCCTAGCCCTTGTGGCTCCAGGTTCTTCTCACCAGCCTCACAAGATGATCAGAAGCTTTGCTGTCTTCTCTGTAGCCTTCTGCCGAGGCCGTCTGTTCCAGCTGTCCCAATTCTGGGCTTCTTGCCAGACTCCCAAATGAGCAGACAGCCAGAGGGCAAAGCTTCTCTCGAAGGCGGTTCCCCTGCACCTAAGAGCATGCAGGATCTTGGCTCCCTGGCCAGGGGATGAACCTGGGCCCCCTGCACTGGGAGACAAAGACTTAACCCCTGGACTGCCAGGAAAGTCCCCCTTAAACTCGATTTCTTCCAGAGCTTTTAATGCCTTCAAACACATTGCTTTTGTGGTTTCATTTGTTTGACTGGGCATTACATCCGGCTTTTCCAGATCACAGATCTTGGCAGGATCATCGATGCCCTGTAAACTTCTCTATCAGAGCTAGAGAGAGAAATCCTCACAACTCCTTGTCAAGTGGACCTCCAACCACCGTCCCCCTGAGTTTCTTCTGAGGTGTCAACCTCTCTGGATTCTACAGCTTCCGGACCCGGCCACATCCGCTTAGGGTTCATCTTCTCTGGGTCTGTTCAATGAGTTCGTCTCATCTACCTGCCATTCAGCTTCCAAAGTGTTATCACCATCTCTTTCCTATTTTCCCTTCTGTCCTTGAGAATTTACACCTCGAAAAACATCTGTTTTCTGTCATTTTGGTTGAGATTTGTAAGAAGGTAGATGTCGTTCTTTAACATAAGATCTGAACCTTGCTGCCAGGCTATGTAGGAAGGGTTATCATCTTGTTTTACAGATGAAGAAATTGAACCTCAAAGAAATTGCTGGACGTGTTGAGGTGAGTGTGCCAGTTCAGTTCAGTTCATTACAGTCGCTCAGTCATGTCCAACTGTTTGCAACCCCATGAATCGCAGCACGCCAGGCCTCCCTGTCCATCACCATCTCCCGGAGTTCACTCAAACTCAAGTCCATCGAGTCGGTGATGCCATCCAGCAATCTCATCCTCTGTCGTTCCCTGCTCCTCTGCCCCTAATCCCTGCCAGCATCAGGGTCTTTTCCAATGAGTCAACTCTTCACATGAGGTGGCCAAAGTACTGGAGTTTCAGCTTTAGCATAGGTCCTTCCAAAGAACAGCCAGAACTGACCTCCTTTAGGATGGACTGGTTGGACCTCCTTGCAGTCCAGGGGACTCTCAAGAGTCTTCTCAAACACCACAGTTCAAAAGCATCAATTCTTTGGTGCTCAGCTTTCTTCACATCCATACATGACCACTGGAAAAACCATAGCCTTGTCTAGATGGACTTTTGTTGGCAAAGTAATGTCTCTGCTTTTGAATATGCTATCTAGGTTGGTCATAACTTTCCTTCCAAGGAGTAAGCGTCTTTTAATTTCATGGCTGCAATCACCATCTGCTGTGATTTTGGAGCCCAGAAAAAGAAAGTCAGCCTCTGTTTCCACTGTTTCCCCATCTATTTCCCATGAAGTGATGGGACCAGATGCCATGATCTTCATTTTCTGAATGTTGAGCTTTAAGCCAACTGTTCACTCTCCTCTTTCACTTTCATCAAGAGGCTTTTTAGCTCCTCTTCACTTTCTGCCATAAGGGTGATGTCATCTGCATATCTGAGGTTATTGATATTTCTCCAGGCAATCTTGATTCCAGCTTGTGTTTCTTCCAGCCCAGCGTTTCTCATGATGTACTCTGCATAGAAGTTAAATAAGCAGGGTGACAATATACAGCCTTGACGTACTCCTTTCCCAATCTGGAGCCAGTCTGTTGTTCCATGTCCAGTTCTCACTGTTGCTTCCTGACCTGCATACAGGTTTCTCAAGAGGCAGGTCAGGTGGTCTGGTATTCCCATCTCTTTCAGAATCTTCCACAGTTTGTTGTGATCCACACAGTCAAAGGCTTTGGCATAGTCAATAAAGCAGAAACAGATGTTTTTCTGGAACTCTCTTGCTTTTTCCATGATCCAGAGGATGTTGGCAATTTGATCTCTGGTTCCTCTACCTTTTCAAAAACCAGCTTGAACATTTGGAAGTTCACAGTTCACGTATTGCTGAAGCCCCGCTTGAAGAATTTTGAGCATTACTTTACTAGCGTGTGAGATGAGTGCAATTGTGCGGTAGTATGAGCATTCTTTGGCACTGCCTTTCTTTGGGATTGGAATGAACACTGACCCTTTCCAGTCCTGTGGCCACTGCTGAGTTTTCCAAATTTGCTGGCATATTGAGTGCAGCATTTTCACAGCATCATCTTTCAGGATTTGAAATAGCTCAACTGGAATTCCATCACCTCCACTAGCTTTGTTCGTAGTGATGCTTTCTAAGGCCCACTTGACTTCACATTCCAGGATGTCTGGCTCTAGGTGAGTGATCACGCCATTGTGATTATCTGGGTCATGAGGATCTTTTTTGTATAGCTCTTCTGTGTATTCTTGCCACCTCTTCTTAATATCTTCTGCTTCTGTTAGGTCCAGACAATTTCTGTCCTTTATCGAGCCCATCTTTGCATGAAATGTTCCCTTGGTATCTCTAATTTTCTTGAAGAGATCTCTAGTCCTTCCTATTCTGTTGTTTTTCTCTATTTCTTTGCATTGATACTAACTGAGGAAGGCTTTCTTATCTCTCCTTACTATTCTTTGGAGCTTTGCATACAGATGCTTATACCTTTCCTTTTCTCCTATGCTTTTCACTTCTCTTCTTTTCACAACTATTTGTAAGCCCTCCCCAGACAGCCATTTTGCTTTTTTGCATTTCTTTTCCATGGGGAT
The DNA here is from genome assembly GCF_016772045.2 of Ovis aries. Classification (NCBI taxonomy): domain Eukaryota; kingdom Metazoa; phylum Chordata; class Mammalia; order Artiodactyla; family Bovidae; genus Ovis; species Ovis aries. Next base: position 219,507,992 of record NC_056056.1, read on the forward strand.
GGTCTTGATCCCTGTCTCCTGTACAATGTCACGAACCTCTGTCCATAGTTCATCAGGTATTCTGTCTATCAGATCTAGTCCCTTAAATCTATTTCTCACTTTCACTGTATAATCACAAGGGATTTGATTTTGGTCATACTTGAATGGTCTAGTGATTTTCCCTACTTTCTTCAATTTAAGTCTGAATTTGGCAATAAGGAGTTCATGATCTGAGCCACAGTCAGCTCCCAGTCTTGTTTTTGCTGACTGTATAGAGCTTCTCCATCTTTGGCTGCAAAGGATATAACCAATCTGATTTTGGTGTTGACCATCTGGTGATGTCCACATGTAGAGTCTTCTCTTGTGTTGTTGGATGAGGGCATTTGCTATGACCAGTGCCTTCTCTTGGCAAAACTCTATTAGCCTTTGCCCTACTTCATTCCGTATTCCAAGGCCAAATTTGCCTGTTACTCCAGGCGTTTCTTGACTTCCTATTTTTGCATTCCTGTTCCCTATAATGAAAAGGACATCTTTTTGGGTGTTAGTTCTAAAAGGTCTTGTAGGTCTTCATAAAACCGTTCAACTTCAGCTTATTCAGCATTACTAGTTTAGGCATAGGCTTGGATTACTGTGATATTGAATGGTTTGCCTTAGAAATTAACAGAGATCATTCTGTTGTTTTTGAGACTGCACAGTGTACCAGACATGGTACCAAATCTATCTGCTTCCTTTTTTGAGTTTGCTCAGCAGCCCCTAATTAGGACTAATTTGTTAATCAGTCCAGCAGAGCATAGAGGTGTCTGCCTCGCTGGAGCACCTAGAGGTGTAGAGAACAGCCGCAGAGGCACGGAAAGGGCATTTGCAAGCCTGCCCATTGCTGCGTGCGTGCTGAGTCCTGCACAGTTTGCCTGGAAGTCGAAGCCATCAGCCACCAGAGTTGAGTGATCACACAGCCCTGAGCTGACTACGTGACCCTCCCCAGCCTCTGCAGGCCATGCTGGCCCCTCTGCGTGTGTTGTTGGAGGAGTTGTATGAGACGATGCAGGCAGAATGCCCAGCACATAGCAGACATTGATCACCATCTCCGTGGACAGTCCTCTGGACTCTCGGACGAGAGGGCACCAGGATCCCTGGGTGGGCTTGTAACAACACAGGTGGCTGGACTCCATCCCTGGAGTTTCCGACTTGGCAGGTCTGGAGCAGGGCCTGAGAATCTGCATTTCCCACAGGAGGTGCTGCTGCTGCTGATCTGAGAAGTCCATTTTGAGAAGCCCTGGAGTGGTCTTTTGGTTCATACCGGCGTCAGCAGCCTGGCACTGGGCAAGGCTGGGCTCTGGCCTGGGGCTTCCGAGGTGGCTCAGTGGGCAAAGAATCCACCTGCCGTGCAGGAGACACAGGAGCTGGGGGTTTGATCCCTGGGTTGGGAAGATCCCCTAGACAAGGGTATGGCCGCCCACTGCAGTGTTCTTGCGTGCAGAATCGCCATGGACAGAGGAGCCTGGTGGGTTGCAGTCCCTAGGGTCACGAAGTGTCAGACACGACTGATGCGGTTGAGCGCTCATGCATGAACTCTGGTCTCAAAAGCCTGCCCGCAGCTCACGCTGACCTTGGTCACCCCAGAAATAGAGACGATGATGGCGCCCATTCCTGGGGCACCTGTTTGCTCTGTCCGAGGAGGGTAGTGGGCAGCACAGGGGACTGGCAGCTTCCACCCTTACCCTGTCCCGGCTGCTGCCTAGTGTGGACGCTTCCCCATCAGATGGGGACCCGAAAGCCTGACTCCTCTTCTGCTGTAACCTTGAGGCCTCGTAGCCTCGTCATCCTCTTCTGCCCAGAGCGCTCCTGGCCCCGGGAGATGGGCCACTGCTGGAAGCAGTGCCGGGAAGGCCCCTGCCTCGGGCAGCTCTGGGTCAGGAGGCGAAGCTTGGCTCTGTGTTCCTGCTCTGCCTCCCAATATGCGGATGGCAGTGGGCCAGCGCCAAAGTTCTTCTTGGGATCCCCAGGGGTTTTGGTTCTCTGCCCTGCCTGGCCTCTTCCTGCCCCAACTCAGCCTGGTGACAGGGTAGGGATTTAGTCCCTTTTTTCCCTCTTGGCCCCACTGACCAAGGGCTTCTGGAGGGCAGGCCCAGGTTTCATTCAAACCCAGGGCCTGGAAGGTGCTAGACACTCAGGCAGTGTTGGACGACTGAATAATAAATGAATGAATGAGTGAATAAATGAAGTAAGGCTTCTCCAAAAATCTCAGCTCAAAGTGCCTTTTTACTTCTAAGTGGGTTGGTTTTGACCCCCATTAAGGTGTCCAACTGGAGAAGGAAATGGCAACCCACTCCAGTACTCTTGCCTGGAAAAATCCCATGGGCGGAGGAGCCTGGTAGGCTACAGTCCATGGGGTTGCGAAGAGTCGGACACGACTGAGCAACTTCACTTCATTTCACTTCAAGGTGTCCAAGAAAGAGAAACCACGCTGCTCCCATGAAATGATGGAGTCTTACCCGTCACCTGACCTACAGGTCAGCCCAGGAGGCAGGTGAGCCGGAGGTCACTGTCCCCGCCCTTCAGACTGTCCCAGGATGGAGGTGGGGCTGGGGTGTGACTGACTCAGGCCTGCCCCTCCCTGCACTCGGCTCCTCCAGCTCCCACAAAAGCCTGGCCTGAGTTGGTGGATCCAAGCGATGCTGAAATCCGAACGACAACAAAGGAAGGAGTGACCGTCTTTCCTCTAGGACCAGTTTCGAAGCACGAAAGGCGTTTCATCTCGAGGGGCCGGAGTGGCAAGGGTGCCCCTGGCAGAGGGGAAGGCCGGCTCAGAGGCCCGGAGGCAGGGCTCTGGGGAAGGCATGAGCTCAGTCTTGCTGTGTCACACCTGGGGGCATCTCCTGGAGGGGGAGGTCCGCAGAGGTCAGCAGAGTCACTGGGCTGGAGACCGGGCCGTGGGGGTGCCGTTGCCCTGGGAACGGTGTGGAGCAGTTCTCCCTGTGAAGATGAGAGGTTGGACTGAGCTCCAGGGCCCTGCAACATTCCAGGCTGGGTTGGGCTGGGGGAGCTGACAGCTCTCCCGTGATGCAGAAACAGGCCAGAGGAGAGGTCTGCAGGAAGGAGGTGGCAAGGAGGCTGTGGGCAGCATCGGACCCTGCGGGGGTCCAGGAGGGATCCCAGAAGCATGGGACCCAAGATGAGAGGCTGGGGGGAGGATGTGGGGACAGGAAATGTAGAGCACAGCTCTCCTGAAAAGTGTGGCTAGCAAAGGGGAGTAGGGACGACCTGGAGCCAGAATGAGCAAGCTTTGTTTCTGGTTTGGTTTGTTTTCAGGTTGATTTCTGGGTTCTAAGTGTCGGAAACCCAATTCACATTCCCTTAGACACAAGCGGCTTCCTTGGCTGGTGGAATAGGTTATTGTGTTGTTGTTTAGTTGCTAAGTCGTGTCTCACTCTTTGCGACCCTATGGACTGTAGCCCACCAGGATCCTCTGTCCGTGGGATTTCCCAGGCAAGAGTATTGAAGTGGGTTGCCATTTTCGTCTTCAGGCGATCTTTTCGACCAAGGGATTGACCCCGAGTCCCCTGACTCACCGGGGAAACCGATGGAGTGGGTAGAAGATTCCAAATTGTAGGGAAGGAAAAATATCTTGCTTCCCTCTTAGGCTCTGTGGCTGGCCTGAGAATTAAGCTGACCAAAGGCAGATCAGTAGGAGAGAAGCACTCATGCTTTGTTTAACATTTTTACATGTTCACAGGAGTCTTCAAAAGGGAAATGATGACCCCAGGAAGATCTTAGGTCCCAAAGCTTATATATCTTTTTACATGAACAATGGCACTTTGTGGAAATGTGATGGGATGAAGGGGCTGGGGCCAGGGCAGTAAGCTGTGGGTCAGTGACTAGGAAATACGTGGGGAAAACTAATAGAAAATCAGGATTATTTTAGCAGCCTGCTCGTACAGATCCCTTTCAGCATCACCCCCCTCTCTTCCCTCCACCCAGTCTCTGGTGACAAGATGTTCTCTTCCTGGTGCAGAAGGCCCTTCAATCTTTACTAGCATCAGGGTCTTTTCCAATGAGTCAGTTTTTTGCATCAGGTGGCCAAAGTATTGGAACTTCAGCTTCAACATCAGTCTTTCCAATGAATTACCAGGGTTGATTTCAAGATTGACTGGTTGACTATCCTTGCAGTCTTAGGGACTCTCAAGAGTCTTCTTCAACACCACAGTTCAAAAGCATCAATTCTTTGTCACTCAGCTTTCTTTATAGTCCAACTCTCACATCCATACATGACTACTGGAAAAACCATAGCTTTGCCTAGACGGATCTTTGTTGGCAAAGTAATGTCTCTGCTTTTTAATATGCTGTCTAGGTTGATCATACCTTTTCTTCCAAGGAGCAAGCATCTTTTAATTTCATGGGTATAGTCACCATCTGCAGTGATTTTGGAGCCCAAGAAAAAAAGGTCTGTCACTGTTACCATTGAGAACTGAAATAACAAATGAGAAATGTAGCCGTAACTCCCCCTAAATCGATGACTGTGGGTAGTGGATATCAGATTAAGACTATAAAACCACCAAGTTTCTAATGCTTAGAGATAGAGAAGATGGAGCAAAAATAGTGAGCAGGGACCAAGGGACCATCCAAAGCAGTCCAGCTGATTTAAAATTAAGCCAAATAGACTGTGCAAACATTAAAAAAATTTTTTAGTTAAATTCCCAATGTAGAGGAGCTTAAACAGCACATTAGAAGCAGAGAAGAATTTTCTGGATATGAAGACACTGTTCAGAATGCAGCACAGAGAGACCAGGAGACAGAAGCAAAAAGACAGAGAGCAGATCTAACCTGAGTCCTAGAGGGTAGGGGCAGCAAAAGAAGAGATAATGGCTGAGAATATTCTGGAAATGATGCAAGTCATGGATCTACAAATACAGGAATCTTAGCATATATCAAGCAGAATAAATAAAAGTAATCTAAGCCTAGGTATTTTAAAAAATAATTTTATTTATCAGTGATTTTTGGTTGTGCTGGATCTCTGTTGCTTCGAGGGTTTTCTCCAGTTGCAGCAAGCAGGGGCTACTCTCTGCAGGGTTCTCGCTGTAGCGGCTTTCCTTGTTGGGGAGCACAGGCTCTAGGGCATGCGAACAGTCATGGTGCTTGGACTCATTATTTGCAGCTCCCAGACTCTAGAGCATAGGCTCAGGGGTGGTTTTGTTGCTAAGTCATATCCAACTCCTGTGACCCCATGGACCGTAGCCTGCCAGACTCCTCTGTCCACAGGATTCTCCAGGCCAGTCTACTGGCGTGGGTTGCCATTTCCTTCTCCAGGGGGTCTTCCCGATAGCCTTAGTTTGTCGTGGCTTATGGGCTTAGTGGCTCAGAGGCATGTGGGATCTTCCTGGACCAGTGTCTCCTGTGTCAGGAAGGCAGATTCTTTACCACCGAACCACCTAGGAAAGCCCCTAAACCTTGGTATGTTTTTGATGCTGAAAGCTCAACTTCTTTGTACACAGGTGCTGAATTGAATCTCAAAGTTTTGGGTGAAGTAGAAAAAGATAGTTTTATTGCTTTGCCAGGAAAAGGGGGATACTGTGGGCTCCTGCCTTTGAAACTGAATGTCCCAACCCACTAGAGTTTGGTGAGAAGTTTGATGGCAGTGGCTCAAGGGTGGGGTTGCTGATAAGATTCGGCTCTGTCTTCCTTTCATCTTGTTTCAGGTCTCAGGTAATCTTTTTTTAAATCTTAGTTTGGCTGGGCTACATTTGGGGAGCTTAGTTCCCTGACCAGGGATCAAACCCACATTCCCTCAGTGGAAGCATGGGGTCTTAACTACTGGGTCACCAGCGAAGTCCTTCAGCTCATCTTGATGAGCTTCTCTGGTTTCTTTGGTTTGGACTCAGGAGGTTTCTGGGTTACTCCTCCCTGAATTATCAACTGTTTGAATCTGCCCTTGGGAACTCAGGGAACAGCGTGGAGACTGCAGTCTTGTCTACAAGAAATGGAGGACAAAAAAGGCCTCTGTGCCTGGCAGCTCCATAGGGCTCCACTCAGTTTCATTTTTACAAAATTGAAATAGGAGGGAAGGGGGCAGGGCACAACCTTTAAAAGAATGGCATAGCCCAAGGACACAGTGGAAACTGATTAGAACCAAATGGGTCCAATATGGGTGATAAGTTGACTTCCATCAGACCTGGTAGCTCAGTCGCTGAAGAGTCTGCCTGCAATACAGGAGACCCGACTTCAATCCCTGAGTCGGGAAGATCTAGAGAAGGAAATGGCCCACTCCAATATTCTTGCCTGGAGAATTCCATGGACAGAGGAGCCTGGTGGGCTACAGTCCGTGGGGTCACATAGAGTCGGACATGACTGAGTGACTAACACTCTCACTTTCTTCTTTCAACACATCAGTAAGCTAAATGAAATACCCAAAGGCGCCACTACAGTTTCAAGAACAAAAGGTGGGCAGTGACTCAATTCTTGGAAATCCTCACCCCTTTCCCAAAATAACTGCAATACTCCTCCCACTCTTCTGCCAGGATAATTACCCACTTCTATAAAAACTGACAGTATAAAAAATAAGATCATGGCATCCGGTCCTATCACTTCATGGCAAACAGAAGGGGAAAAAGTGGAAGCAGTGTCAGATTATATATCCCTGGGCTCCAAAATCAGTGCAGTCATGAAGTTAAAAGGTGCTTGCTCATTGAAAGGGAAAACTATGAAAAGCCTAGACAGCATATTAAAAAAGCAGAGATGCCACTTTGCCAGCAAAGGTCCATATAATCGAAGCTATGGTTTTCCAGTAGTCATGTATGGATGTGAGAGTTGGACCATAAAGAAAGCTGAGTGCTGAAGAATTGATGCTTTTGAACTGTGTGGGGTTGGAGAAGATTCTTAAGAGTCCCTTGGACAGCAAGGAGATCAAACCAGTTAATTCTAAAGGAAATCAACTCTGAATATTCATTGGAAAGACTGTTGCTAAAGCTGAAGCTCCAACACATTGGTTGCCTGGTGTGAAGAGCTGACTATCGGAAAAGACCGGGATTCTGGGAAGGATTAAAGGCAGAAGAAGAAGAGGGCAACAGAGAATGAGATGGCTGGATGGCATCACCCACCTGATGGACATGAATTTGAACAAACTCTGGGAGACGGCGAAGGACAGAGGAGCCCGGTGTGCTGCCGTCCACGAGGTCACAGAGAATCGGACAGGACTGAGCAACTGAACACCAACAACAAAATACGAACTGACAAGCCCATGCCCTGGGGTTGTCACCTTCAGAGATAGCCCACAGCCTGGCTGGAGTGTATTTCTTTTTAAACCCACTTCTTAGCTGTCAACTGTGAACTGGCGCTTGCCAAGAACATTTGGCAGAGACTGAACAGCAAGGGTGATTGTCATCTGCGTCCTTGGAGACTCAACCCTGGGCTGCTGCAGGTGCCGACCTTCAGTTCCCCTGGAGGGGAATTCAGGGTGGAATGAGGCACTCTGTGCTCCCGGGAATCTGGTGGAACAGGTCTTTATATAGTTAGATAGTTTCAGGAACTGATTTCATGATCCCAATCCTTGCGTCTCTTCCTATCTAGACGAGCACTAAATCCCTTCATGGTGACATCAGCTCCTAGCAGCGCAGCTTCTGTAAAGTAAGTGCTTGATTGCATTGAACTCTCCCTTCATCAAAATCTTCTATCTTGACCTTCCCCCACTGCCTCTTTGGAGCAGTCTCTTAGAGCTCTCTGAGGTGCTGTCTCCCGGACTGCAGTCCTTATTTGGCCCCAAACAGAACTTAACTCGAAACTCTCAAGATGTGCAATTTTTTAGTAAGCAGCAGCATCACCGACTCAATGGGCGTGAATGTGAGCAAACTCTGAGGATAGTGAAGACAGGGAAGCCTGGTGTGCTGCAGTCCATGGGGTCACAGAGTCAGACATGACTTAGCAACTGAACTGCAACAACAAAATAAAAACTGGCAACCCCATCCCCCAGGGCCACGCTCGCTCTGTCTGTGGAGTGTGCGTCTTTTTAAGTAAATCTGCTTCCTTCCTATCGCTTTGTCTTTCACTGAATTCTTTCTGTGATGAGATGTCAAGAACCTGAGCTTCCTGTAGCCCTGAAACCAGGTATGCAGTCTCAGTTAAGCGACTATGGGTTCAAGTCCCAATCTGAGTTACACAGTTTCAAGACTGCAAACTTCAGACACCTCCTCTGATCTCCCACGGCCCCTGAACACAACATGCTGTTCCTTTTGTGACAGCCAGCTCCCCCGCCTTCATGGCTGGGCAGAACAGGATCTCAGAGTCTTCCGGGGTCATTCTCTGCTCCCCCAGCTCCGTCCTCTCCTGAGAGCTGCTTAGCCACCCTCCCCAGCCTCGTGGGCTGGGTGCCTGTCCCTTACTACCCCCAGGCCAGGTAGGAATGCTCTTGCATCACTGCCTGGTCCCCAGGCCTGGCTGGGCGCACTCCTACAGCTTCTCCATCCTTAGCCTCAGGAGGCCTGGGTCCAAGTCCTGCCGTGGAGCCTTTGTGGTCCTGGCCAAGCCCCTTGCCCTCTCTGGACCTCAGCGTTTTCCTCTTGAAGATGGAATGAGGTTCCCTGCCCCACTACTGGCCTTGGCGGCTGCAGGGTACAGCTCACCCTGTACCTGGAGGGAGGTTTGGCTTCATCGGTGGTAGTGGAAGAAAGAGCTGCTTCCTCTGGGGCTCAAAGCATCTCCCTACCTGCCCTGCGCTATCCTGAGCTCTCATACCCTGGGGCTTGGCTGTGGGAGGAACGTCTGGCCTGGGTCCCCTTCCAGTGTCCCCGGGGCTCTGCCCTTCCCTGCGGGACCTCGGGTGGATCACTTCAGCTCTCTGCAGCAGAAATAAGCGTAATTACTACCGCACAGCATGTTCTCAGGGTGGATGGAGTGCCTGCCAACAGCAGGAACTCGGCACCAGGCAGAGCTTGTGTCGCTTCCTTGCTTCCTGGTTGTTGTTTAGTCGCAAAGTCGTGTCTGACTCTCTGCAGCCTTATGGACTGCAGCCTGCCAGGCTCCTCCGTCCATGGGATTTCCCAGACAGGAATACTGGAGTGGGCTGCCATTTCCCTTCGTGGGGGATCTTCCCAACCCAGGGATCGAACCCTCATCCCTTGTGTCTCCTGCGTTGGCAGGCAGCTTCTTTACCATTGAACCACCTGGGAAGCCCTTTGAGCATATGTACCTCTTAGTAATTGTTCCTGACAAGATGGGATCTGGGACTTCCCTGGGGGCCCAGTGGTTAGGACTCCAATGCAGGGGATGCAGGTACGATCCCTAGTCAGGGAACTAAGATCCCATATGCTGCGTGGCACAGTGGAAAAAAAAATCTAAAGCAAAACATAAGAAGGGATCCTCTTGTAAGGCTCAGATGCTGGGTGACAGCCCACAGGGACAACCCAAGTGTCCCCGCAGGTGTTATATCTGGGTCCCTCGTGTGGAGGTGATGTGGGGACCAAGAGTGATGGTGAGTGTGGGGCCTGGGCACCAAGGCCCCTGCCCCTTCCCCTCTCTTTGGATGACCAGTGAGTCCCCAGCATGTCCCATCTTGAAGGCTGTTTCTCCAGGTGCTCAACCACTCCTGTCAAAGGCTAGGCACAGGCTCAGCCAAGCCCCTCTTGGGCGCCCTGAGGCTAGGCCTGTGAGTGGCCGATGACCAATGGCCTCTGCCCAGACCCAGGTCCTTCATCACTATTGTTGATGAAAAATCAATCAATAGTCCATCGAAGAAAGAAATGGAAAATGTTATTGGAGGCAACCTGAGGATTTTAGAGCTTCCCAGGAGGCACGGTGGTAAAAAAACCTGCCTGCTAATGCAGGAGATGCTGGTCTGATCCCTGGGTCCGTGAAGATCCCCTGGAGTAGAAAATGGCACCCCACTCCAGTATTCTTGCCTGGGAAATCCCATGGACAGAGGGGCCTGTCGGGCTACAGTTCGTGGGGTCTCAAAGAGTCACGACTGAGCAACTGAGCATGTGGGTACCCACACACACACACATGCACGCAGAGGATTATAATACAGGAAACAGTCTTAAAAAAAGCTCTGAGGACTGTTCTTCCCCTTAGAGGTCAAAGCACAGTGATACACATGTTTGAGACAAAGAGGGTTATACGTCAGATGATGTGTTGACTGTTTGCACAATCTAGGTCTACATGTGGAAAGCAAATGGTGAGTCCTGGGTCGCTGTGGCCTCTTAGGAGATTAAGAAGAAAGGTTATCTCCAAGGGAGCTGTGACCCTTGGGGAGATTAAGAAGGAATGCTATCTCGATACTAAGAAGGCCTGGTTAAGGCAGACACAGAGCATACACTGAATGGGAGGGAGGAAGCCCAAATGGGCAAAGAAAAAGTTTATGTTTAAATGTGTCTCCTCTTGCCGTAAAATAAGAATTTCACGTCATCACTACCAGCTACAGCCCCGTGAGTTCTGCCATCAGCCAGATTCTTTACTGTTGTGCAGTAGCTCAGTCATGTCCAACTTTTTGTGACCCTGTGGACTGCAGCCGACTCCTCCGTCCTGCACTATCTCCCTGAGTTCGCTCAAATTCGTATCCACTGAGTTGGTAATACTATCTCACCATCTCATCCTCTGCCGCCCCCTTCTCTCTTTGCCTTCACTCTTTCCCAGCATCAGGGGCTTGTCCAGTGAGTCGGCTCTTCAGATCAGGTGGCTGGGCTCCAAGGCCTTCTGAGCCTCTGTTTTCCAAACAAATGAGTCTCTGGGAGGCAAAATCAAGAACATACCGGATGAGGGAGCATGATAACCAGGTGGCTTTGCCCTCAAAGAGCCTCGGGAGGTGGGATCGGACAACGGTCTCCAGGTTGCAGATGAGGAAGAGAAAGAGGGGCTGGCAACTGGGGCTGAGTCGGGCTTTGGGCCTGGGGCTCTGAGAAAGCCAAGGGCCGGGCCTGGTTCTTCACCTTCTTTCTTGTGCAGTGGGGCCCAGATTCGGCAGGACTGAGACCAGATCCCCCAGGGCCAGCATTCATATTAGGAAACTGCTCCCATGGTGGGGGGCCTCCCAAAGGGTGAGGCCAGTGGGAGTGGAGAGTGGGGACCCGGCCAGCTGTGGGTGCCGCTGGCCCCAGGCCTGCTGCCCAGGCTCAGAACCCCGTTAGTCTTCATGGGGGGCCTCACACAGAGCCCACAGCTCCGTGGGGCCACCACTGTCTCCTCTGTCCACAGAATTAGGCTGCCCCAGGTCACATCTGATTCTCTGACTACCACACTCGGAGCTGCTTTGACCTGTCATTTGAAATAAAACAAAAAGGATATAAAAACAGTCCCCTAGGGAGTCCCCTAGTGGCCTTGTGGTTAGGATTGTGGGCTTTCAGTGCTGTGGCCTGGGTTCAGTCCCTGGTCAGAGAACTGAGATCCGGCTAACTCTGAGGCATGGCCAAAAAAAGAAAGAAAGAAAAAGTCCCTTGTTGTTCTGTTGCTAAGTTGTGTCTGACTCTTTGCAACCCCGTGGACTGCAGCACACCAGGCTCCTCTGTCCCTTAACCAGCTTAAAAATGGCTCCCCAAAAGCTGGACAGTTGTGGCAACAATTCAGGAACAAAGAGAGGCTTTTAAATTGTCCCCGGGGACTTCCCTGGTGATCCAGGGGCAAAGAACCCAACTGCCCGTGCAGGAGACATGGGTTCAATCCCTGGTCTGGGAAGATTCCACACGCTGTGGGGCAGCCAAGTCCGTGTGCCACAGCCACAGAAGCTCCTGCACCCAGAGCTTATGCTGTGCGACAGGAGAAGCCTCTGCAATGAGAAGCCCGTGCACCTCAATCAGAGCAGCCCCCGCTTGCAACAACTAGAGAAAGGCCACACTCAGCAACCAGGATTCAGCGCAGCCAAAAATAAATAAATAAAAATTTAAAGTAAAATAAATCTTCCCCAGAATCACAAATACACGTGGCAGGGGGTGACAGGCATCCCCTGTACTCAGGCAGCATTGAGAGGCAGGTTCCCTGAGCCTGAACCTGTCCTGGGTCCCCTGGGTGGGGGCTGACGGCAAAGGGAGAGAGGGGGGGCAGAAATGCTAGGGCCCCTCCATCCCTCTAGGCCAGAGGAGGAAGGGGCTGGCAGACTCCTCATCACCCACCACGGTCCTCCCTACCCTGGGCTTGTCTGGGCGCCTCATCCCTCAGCTGTTCATCCTCCAGGAGACTGTGGACCACTTGGAGCCTCAGGTTCCTCACTGTCAAACCAGAAATAAAACTCAACCTTCCCTCCCAAGTTCAGGGTGAAGAGTCGGCTACCTGGGGGCCTGTGCCGGGGACGGGGCACCGTGGAAGCGGACCGCACGACCCCCTTACCATGAGAGTTGGTGCCTCTGTGGCCCGTGCCTCCCTCCCTCAGTCCTCCCAGGACACTTGTCAGGCCGTCTGTCCACACAGCCTTGGTGCTAACCAAATTATCCGGGCATCTGGCTCCAGGTCTGGCAGACTTCCTCGCTGCTCCATCCTCTCCAAACGGACAAGACCAGCAAATTAAATCCCAGTTAGGCCCCCACCATCCATCACTAGGTTTTCCTGGCCTGATGTGATTTCTGAGTGAGAGGAAGAAATCAAAGAGGCAGACTCCTGCTGTTTCCGAAGTACTGTCTGTGTTCTGGGTAAGTTCCAGGGAGATTCTCTCCCTGCTTCTCACCCAAACCCTGTCTACATCTCCTCCAGGAAGCCCCAGGAATGTCTCAGCTACAGCCATCCCAAAGTATGCCCCCTTCCTCAGGTGGGCTTGTCTTTTCCTTTGGGCTCCGAGACCCTGTCCTCCAGCTGGGGCCAACCAGCAACAATGGACCAGAGTCACGGCGCCTCTCTGGATGCAGGATGCTCTGAACTGTAAAGTCACCCCAAAGGCTCAGCATTGTCATCACCATCATCAATCACCATCGCCACCATTTGCCTTCAAAACAGCCTGACAGTTGGATCTGTCTGGATTTGAATTCCGGCTCTGCTGTGTGAGCACTACCTGTGTGCTGCAGCCAGGTCCCTGGGTTCCTGAGCCTCAGTCTTCCCCCCTGAAGAATGGGGACAATAGTGGACCATAGGCAAGGTGAGCTTTTAGTAGGAAGGTTAGTGCACAGCCCAAGCAGTGCCAGCCATATCACAATAATACACATCTTTAATAAGTGGTGTTGAGTCAGTGGGATATCCATATGGATCTAACTGAATTTCTATCCCATCCTCAGTGTAATGGAACAAGACCCTATGGTGCCTCCCCAGCACAGAACGCCCCCTCCCCAGCACAGAACGCCCCCTCCCCGAATCCAGCCCCTGCCTTCATGTCCTCTGCCTTCCTTTTGTATGTAGAAAAATTTTAGTCAAATAATACATTTAATCAGAAAAAGGAGAAAAGCACAGAAGCAAAGGGAAATAGTCAAACAAGGCAAAATAATAATAAGTTAGTCTTTAAACAAAGTCAAGGAGCTTTAGTTCCCCTTCAAGGACTATAGATAATGTTCTGAGCTGTGTCCTTTGAGCTGTTTTGCAGGTACTGAAACCCTCACCAAGTGGAAGGAGTTAGCTACAGGATGACCAGATTATAGCGAAGACAGAGCGTGTTCCCTCGCACACAGTTCAGGGAGCTAGCCTCAAGGAAACGGGAACAAACCGACCTTGGAACCGGAGATCAACTGTACTTAAAACAATCAAGATGATGCTGGTCAGACCACCACATAGCTGATTTCAAGATGATTGTCAGAGCTGACTGTGCTGTTCTGAAAATAGCCACCCCCTCTCCCCTACCTAAGCACCCCGGAAATTCCTCTTTACGAACTTGTCCCTTGATCAGGAAGTTGGTTCTTTGGGGCATGAGTCCACTTTCTCCCCAGGATTGCCAGGTTCCTCGATAAAGCTGCCTTTCCTTTTACCTAACACTTGTCTCTCAGGATTGGATTCTTTTTTAAAAAAAAATACAGAATTTAATTTTTTTTTCATTTATTTACTTCTATTTTTGGCTATGATGGGTCTTCACTGCTGCGCTCAGGGTTTCTCTAGTTGTAACAGGCTTAGGCTACGCTTCATTGCAACGCGAAGGCTTCTTATTGGTGCAGAGTACAGGCTCTATGCATGGACTTCAGTTGTTCCAAAGCATGTGGGATCTTCCTCGACCAGGGATTGAACCCATGTCCCCTGCCTTGGTAAGTGGATTCTTATCTGTTGGGCCACTAAAGCAGTCCCCAGTATTGGATTACTGAGCAAGGAGCAACCAGACATGAATTTGGTAACACCCACACAATACATAAATATCATTTTTCAGGGTACTGAGGATCAAACAGTGAGAAAGACAAACAAAGCTTCTAAAAGAAAACAAGGAAATATTTTCATTGGGTTATGTAAAACCTTCTTAAAGGGGATACAAAAAGTGCTGACAATAAAGGAAATGATTGATAGGTTAGGCGAGACTAAAATTAAGAATTTTAGTGTTCTCTGTTCCTTAAGAGAGAGAAAGGAGCTTCCCAGGTGGTGTTAGTGGTAAAGAATCCACCTGTCAAGGCAGGAGGTGCAAGATCCCTTGGTCAGGAATATCCCCTAGAGGAGGAAATAGAAACCCACTCCAGTATTCTTGTCTGGGAAATCCCATGGACAGAAGGACTTGGTAGGCTATGTATAACCCATGGGGTCACAAAGAGTTGGACATGGCTGAACAATTGAGGACACAAGAAAGAGAAAAAGGTAACCCTCAAACATTTGAAATATGAATTTATAACAAAGGTTTGTATCTAGAATATATAGGAAATTCCTATACATTAATATGATAAAGAGGATCCACACAGGAATGAATGACTTCACAGAAGAGGCTCTGGAAATGGTCAGTAATAAAAGCGTAGACACGCAGAAGTGTTAGTCGCCAGGGAATGAGGTTAAAGGCCAGCTGCCACATCGTAGCACTGTTCACCCACCAGCAGGGCTCCTGAAACTGCTAGTGAGACTGTGGAGGGAATGTGACCCACGCTGGTGCGTGTGCTTTTGGTGACAGCCTCTTTGGAAAACCTTTTGACAATATCTTCCGAAGACACACTTCCTAGCAATTCCTCCCCTAAGCACATACAACTCAAAGTGCACAGGTGTTCCCCCCAAATCTTGTACCTGGATGTTCATAGCAGCTTCGCTCATAAGAACCCTAAATCAGAAACCACCCCGAAGTCGCAGCAAGAGAATGGATACACGCCTGTGGTGTATCCACAGAAGGGAAGGGCAGACAGCGCTGCTAATGGGCAAATCACAGCGTCAGCACAGCAGTGTGGACAAAGCCCACCAGGACAGTACTGAGTGAGAAGAACTAGACACACAAGAGAGAACAAAACAGGCAATGCTGATGGGAGATTGAGAGGACCTCACGGTGGGAGATAGCCACTGCGGAGGGGCCCAGGGAGGCTTTCTGGTGCTGGTTTTATGGGAGCATCCCATGGACAGAGGATGGGGTCACAAAGAATCGGACAGGACTGAGCATCTGAGCACACGTAGGCCATTGGGGTTGACTGCGACCTGTGGTGGTCAGTTTTATGCCCACGTGGCCAGGCTATAGAACCCAGTTATCTGATCAAATACTAATCCAGGTGCTGCTGTGAAGGTATTTGCTGCTGCTGCTGCTGCTGCTGCTGCTGCTAAGTTGCTTCAATTGTGTCCGACTCTGTGCGACCCCAGAGACGGCAGCCCACCAGGCTCCCCCGTCCCTGGGATTCTCCAGGCAAGAACACTGGAGTAGGTTGCCATTTCCTTCTCCAATGCATGAAAGCGAAAAGTAAAAGTGAAGTTACTCAGCCGTGTCCGACTCTTAGTGACTCCATGGACTGCAGCCCACCAGGGTCCTCCTCCCATGGGATTTGCCAGGCAAGAGTCCTTGGCAGACGTGATTAATGTCAGTGATCAGTTGACTTTCTATAAAGGAGATTATCCTGTATAATGTGGGTGGGGCTGATCCTACCAATCAAAAGGCCTGAAGAGCCAAACCGGGTTTCCCCCAGGAAGAAGGAACTCTGCCTGTGGGCAGCAGCATCAGCCCCGCCCCTGAGAGTCTCCTCCTTGCCCTCCTTGATGACCTGCCCTGTACATTTCACACAGGGCCCTCTGTTTGAACATTTCATACATGGCCATCCAGGCATTCAGGTCAAATCTGGGCTCAGAAACTGGGGACCTTTCCCCAGGATGCTACAGTGAGTCCCCAGAGGCTATACTGGTGACATATTACCCTCTGGACCTGGGAGGTCTCTGGCAAGTGTCTCTCTGCTGGCATTTGGCTTCAGAGAAGATTTCTGCGAATTCTGACAGCATATTTAGAGATAGTTCTCGATGCATCGTTGATTTAATCCTCGGCTCAATAAACAAAAGGAAGAGATCTCACTCGTGCTGGTGGAGCCGGCGGGCAGGGTGCTGTCCTGGGTCCCCACTTCACCGTGTACCTCTGTGGCCTTTGCCTCCTGTCCCGGAAATCCAGATAAGAGTATCTGCCTCAGAACTCAGCGTAAGGCTTAGAGTGTGAAACGGAAGGTGCGTAAGGCAGTGTGTGGCACGCAGGAAGGGAGGCTTTGCTAAATGTGAGCTGAAATGCATAATTATTTTGTTTCTATTGCACTAGTCCCCCTTATCCATGGGATTACATTTCCACAAGCCCCAGTGAGTCCCTGAAGCCAAAACTGTGTAACTCAGATTGGGGCTCGAACTCACGGTCTTTTAGCTGAGATCACAGCTGGTCTCTGGCCTTAATGAAGTTCCGGTTCTTGATGTTTCACTGCAGAAAGAATTCAGTGAGAAGCAAAGCAACAGGTAAGAAGTGGATTTATTTAGCGAGAAACACTCCGCAGACAGAGAGTGGGCCATCCCAGAAGATGAGGGCAGCCGCAGGATAAGGGGGTTGTCAGTTTTTATAGGAATGGGTAATTTCATAGGCTAATTGAGTTGTTATTTAGGTGGTAAGTCGTGTCTGACTCTTCCGCAACCCCCATGGACGGTAGCCGGCCAGGCTCCCCTGTCCACAGGATTTCCCAGGCAAGAATACTGGAGTGGGTTGCTATTTCCTTCTCCAGGGGATCTTCCTGCAGGGGTCAAAATTGCACCTTCTGCTCGGCAGGTGGGTTCTTTACCACTGAGCCACTTGGGAAGCCTGTCAGTTTTTATAGGAGTGGGTAGTTTTATAGAATAATTTCATAGGCTAATAAGTAGGAAAGTTCCATATACTTATGAAAGGGGTGGGAATTTCTCGGAATTGGACCATCACCCACTTTTTGACCCTTAGGATTGGCCTTGGAGCTGTCATAGTGCCTGTGGGTGTGTATTGAGCTTGCTAATGTGTGGAAAAAACTCTTAAAGAGATGGGAATATCAGACCACCTTACCTGTCCCCTGAGAAACTTGTATGTAGGACAAGAAGCAACAGTTAGAACTGGACATAGAAAAAAAAAAACGTGGGTGGTCTCTCTCAAAATACCTGGTTGTACAAATTTAGTGCCTCTTCCAGCCTAACTAAGCATGTATGCACTGTGGGCCTGACTTTGCAGTTTGAGGTGGAACAGCGAAACTAACACCAATGTCTTTTTCCTTCTTTGCAGTTTCATGGGGAGTAGACTTTTTTCCACACTGGAGATGTTAGCAACCTCAGCATATAATTTTTTTTTCTCTCTTTACTAAGTTGAGAGCTGAATTAGATTTCATTCATAATGTTCCCCATCTCATTCTTCACCAAATCAAAGCGAGGAACACTCTGTTGACCCCCAATAGGTCTCTGAGTGATGGAAAGGGCGGAGAGGCATTTGTGGGCAAACTCTGCTATCGCATGGATGCCGCGCATCTGTTGGTGTTCTCTCAAAACTGACATCAACACGCTTTTCCTCTCCGTGTTCAAAAAGCAATGGGGTGATGGGGTGGTCACACACACACACACACACACACACACACACACACACACACACACTCAATACCACACAGCCTCTCTTCTCTCAAGCTTGGATTTTCACTGATAAACAGGACAAAGAATGATTGAGCATTCTTCCTCAGGCACAGATTGCCTGGAGAGAGACATCCATGGTTTTGTTCAAACATCAATAACAGCGACTAGTCTCCTCATGTGGGTTTCATCCCGGTATGAAACCTGCTCACATGCTGCTATGCAGCTTCTGTTCTCTGACTGCCAACCTGGTCTTTTGATCAAGGCACCTTGCCAATTGCATCTTGTACTTTCTGAACACAATATCTTGGGCAGTATACTCATGTCCTGGGGCTGCCTAAGCAAGATACCATAAAACAGGCAGCTTAAACAACAGAAATTTATGTTTGTTTGTTTTTTTAAAAGACTTGCTTATTTTCGGCTGCGTGGAGTCTTGGTGGCGTGAGTGATATTTCCTTGCTGCACACGGCTGCTTCTCTAGCTGTGGTGCAGTGGGCTCAGTACTTAACGGCACGCTCGCTCAGTTGTCCCGTGACATCTGGGATCTTAGTTCCTGGGCCAGGGATTGAACCCGTGTCCCCTGCATTGGAAAGCAGGTTCTTAACCACTGGATCAGCAGGGAAGTCCCAGAAATTTATATTCTTACAGTGCTAGAGGCCAGGAGTTGAAGATCAATGTGTTGGCAAGGGTGGTTTCTTCTGAGGCCTCTCTCCTTGGCTGGCAGACAGCCACCCTTCTGGTCTCCCTCTGTGCCTGTCTGTGTCCTGGTCTCCTCTTCTTGTAAGGACACCAGGTCATACTGGATTAGGGCGCACCCCATGACTTCACTTAACGTAAGCACTTCATTCAACACCCTGTCTCGCATTGCAATCTCATACTAAAGTACTGGGGTTGGGAATTCAACTTACCACTTTTGAGGTGGGTGGGGACAATTCAACCTAAGGCAGACAGGTCTTCCCACCTTCTCAGCAGCAGTGTGACCTGCTTCTCTTTTCTTCCTGGAAGGGAGTTTTGAATGGTGTCTCTATGGTTTGGAGACCTTTCCTGCCTTTAGTGTCAGAAGTAACCATTCTGGGGCTTCCCTGGTGGTCCAGTGGTTGAGACTCTGTGCTTCCACTGCTAGGGTCACGATCCCTGGTCAGGGAAGTTCCAACACGCTGAGTGGTATGCCAAAAAAACAGTCGGTGTTCTGCTTGAAAGAATTATTTTTCTTGTTCCAGAAATAACCTGTGGTTTTACCTAGTGAAGCTGTGGTGTTCTCTCTGGAAAGGAGCTCCCGCCCCACTGACTGGCAAAGGGGCACCAGTCCCTGCGCGGGAGCCAGGGCTAGATGGAGCCACCAGAATCGAGTCAGGCCCTCAGGGCCATGCCTCCTTGCGCTTCCTTTTCCAGCTTCTTCGTGGCAACATCACACCTGCAGAGTCGCTGGTCAGGAACAGGCAGATACACTCTCTGCATCTGCGCTGCTCTCCTGCTCCCGTGAAGGCTTCCTTCGTAGCTCAGTGGGTAAAGAAACTGCCGGCAGTGCAGGAGACCCAGGTTTGATTCCTGGGTTGGGAAGATCCCCTGGAGAAGGAAATGGCAGCCTACTCCAGTATTCTTGCCTGGAGAATCCCATCGACAGAGGAGCCTGGCAGGCTACAGTCCATGCGGGTTGCAAGAGTCGAACACGACTTAGCGACTAAACCACCACCACCACCTGCTCGCATATGTATGTTTACAACATCATTCTGCACGTTTACATATCTCCTTGCAGCCCCACACTCATTAAGCCCCACACTTAATGAGTCGCTTTGAGTCATGTATTCCAGCTCTGAGTTGGGGGCTATAATGCAATACCATAGTAACAAAGAAAACGCAAATTTAACACATGTGAACTCTAACAGGCAAATGATATGAAAATGTGTCACCCGAGGTGATCTGCCTTGGACTGTCCTCGTGGCTCGTGTGCAACCTTTGAGGTCGTGATGATGGTTAAGAAATGGGGAGGACCTCCCTGGTGGTCCAGTGGTGAAGAATCGCCTGCCAACGCAGGGGACATAGGTTTGATGCCTGATCCCGGAAGACTCCACATGGAGCAGGGCAACCAAGCCCATACTCCGTGACTACTGAGCCCATGCACCCTAGTGCCTGCACTCTACAACAAGAGAAGCCAGGGCAGCGAGAAGCCCGTGTACCCGCAGGTAGAGAGTAGCCCCTGATCACCGCAGATGGAGAAAGGCTGAGGCCCAGTGCAGCCAAAAGTAAATAAATAATTTTAAAAGAAGAAAGAAAGAACATGGGGAGAGTCATCATTGTGTCTAACTATGTCCTAATCTGGGCCACCTGATGCAAAGAACTGACTCATTGGAAAAGACCCTGATGCTGGGAAAGATTGAAGGTGGGAAGAGAAGGGGATGACAGAAGATGAGACGGCTGGATGGCATCACGGACACAACGGACATGAGTCTGAGTGAACTCCGGGAGTTGGTGTTGGACAGGGAGGCCTGGCGTGCTGCAGTCCATGAGGTCACAAAGAGTTGGATACGACTGAGCGACTGAACTGAACTGAATCTCCTCTTTGAGTCTTAATCTCCTCTTCTTGTAAGGACACTGGTCATATTGGATTAGGGTGCACCCCATGGCTTCATTTAACTTAATTACCTCGTTCAACACCCTGTCTCGTATTACAGTCTCATTCTACGGTACTGGGGTTAGGAGTACCAACAACCCAGCATCACACATTTGTGAAATTTATGTAACAAATGAATTCATTGCTCTCTTTTCTATCAGCACAAACTCCCCCCACCCCCACCCAAATCCCTGGATAAGCAACCAGCGATCTGCCCAGACTCAACGTGGAGAAACGCTGTGCTCTGGCGATGGGAGAAACATGGTCTCTGCCTTCAGAGCCTTACGATCTTTCATGAAGGTGTGCAGCTCTGCAAGAGGGAGGCTATAAAGATGAGCCCCTGGTGCAAGGCGTCGGGCCCAGGCTTTGGCACCCCAAGACCTGGGTTCTAATCCCAGCTCCACCATTTACTAGCTGTGTCGTGTACCCCCCCATCAGACTCTCTGGTTCGCATCTGAGCCCTAGTTCTTATGGGACTACCCTCAGGCTGCCCCTGATTGGTCAAGAGGGCTGGGTCCTGACCAGAGAAAAGCCAATCAGAGCCCTTTCCTGGGAGTTTATTCCAGCCTGGAGCCAGTCCTGGAGAAGGAGATGCAGTGTTCGGGGCCTCTGGCCATCCTACTCCTACCTAGTGAACAAGCCATCTGTGATGAAAAAGGAAGGCGCTGCGAGGAGGGCGATCCGGGGAGGAAATGCTGCTGGTGCTGAGGTTTCACTGCCCACCCCTTTCGTGGGCTCTAACAGGACCCTCATGACATCCTCTGCTCTCACTCACCCCGCATGCAGGTCACTCAGCATTCATCGCAATCTTCCTCCTCAACCCCATTAACAAAACAAAGACTTTGGTGAATACTGTTGGTTTCACAGGAGATTCACAAAGTGAGATGCCACCCAGCACTCCTCCAGTTTCCTCTTTCTCTTTCCAACACCCCCAGTCCCCAGCCCACAGCCCCACCAAGCCCTGTCTCAAACTCTGTCCTCTGCTCGCGCTGCCTGTGTTCACATGCAACAATCTGTCTGCACAAACCCCAGAGTCCTCACAGTGACCCTCTGTGGTTCTGCAAAAAAGGTTCCCGGGACCCCTAGCCATCCAGTACTCAAACCTGGAGGAACTTGGGAGGCTCTGTGAGCCGCAGGGTAGAGGGTTCCCAGAGAAAGAGAACCAGGCCTGGCTTCCCTGGCAGAAGAGAAACCATTTTAGGCGTGAGCTGTTCTGGGATCTCAGCTTGGCTGCAGTGCTTGCCCTTGATCAGGTCCCAGTAACGATGGTCTTAAAGTGAAAGCTGGCTCCGTAAGGGGACTAACAAATTAAGCAGGAACAAATGACCTTCATCGGACAGAAGTAACAATAGGAAAAAAGGAAAAGGAAAGCAGTGTTCGTCGCTCAGTCCTGTCCCACTCTTTGAGATCCCAGGGACTGTAACCCTCCAGGCTCCTCTGTCCGTGGAATTCTCCAGGCAAGAATACTGGAGGGAACTGGAGTGGGTAACCATTCTCTTCTTCAGGGGATCTTCCCAACCCAGTGATCCAACCCAGATCTCCTGCACTGTAGGCAGATTCTTCACCATCTGAGCCCGCCAGGGAGGCCCACAGAGGCAACAGGAGCAAAGGGAATAGGTCAGTTGTATAAAGGTAATAAGTTCTGTTTCAATATAAAGATTAGCCTGAAACACTTTCTTAAGCTGTGGATCCAATCACCCTCCAACAATCAACTACCAGATCAACCGGAACCTAAGGAATGATGATGTTGACTTTTTCTGACTCTGTTAAAGCTTGGACTCTGTTGACCTTTGTCCCAATTCTAGGCTGAACTCTTTGCTCAAGCCCCTCCATGAATATGCATATACCCCCCAAACCCACTTCATGAATATGTCCCTGCAACTTAGCTTAAAACTTCCCCAGTTTTGCTGTTTGAGGAGACACTGCTTTGGGAGAGATCCTGGGTTCTCCTTACTTGCTGCAAAGATGAATAATACATCCTTCCTTCACCAGCTCTTTGGCTTGGTTGTGTCTTTGGTGGAATCCAGTTTGGGGGTGTTGGGTCCAGGGAGAGTGCAGTGTTCCTTCCAGCACCCGTGGCCCTCCCCGCTCTGATAGCTGGAGCTGTGCTGACGTGGGGTCTTCTAGGGAAGACCCATGGGGGAAGGGCCCGTCCATCAGGCTGGTCACCAGAGAACAGAAGCCAGGCCTCTGTTGGGGAGCCAAGTATAGCTGGACTCAGTCTGGCCGCATCCTGGAAGCTAGGGCTCTTTCTTGTCCTTGAGTTTGTTTCTTGCCTGCCAGAGCCTGGGAAGGTGAGAGGAGAAGGGGACAACAGAGGATGAGATGGTTGGATGGCATCATCAACTCGATGGACATGAGTTTGAGTAAACGCCGGGAGTTGGTGATGGACAGAGAAGCCTGGCGTGCTGCAGTCCTTGGGGTCACAAAGAGTTGGACACGACTGAGCGACTGAACTGAACTGAAGAGCCCGGGGAATCTCTGCAGGTGGTGCCCTGGCTCCTGCTCTGGGCAGCTCAAGACAGAAAGAAAAACCCCTGCATCCAATTAACTCCAGCGCAGGTGTATCTTTTCAAGGGCTGTCAGGCATGGGGCCCCAGGGACAGGACTTTGTGACTTTGAGTCTCCAGAGACCCCAGTCCTTCCCAGAGGTTGTTGACTGGAAACACACACACACACACAACGTGAACATTGAGAGTTAAATGTTTGTTTGTTTTACATTAATACCCTATATTCTTTTTTTTAAAAATGTTTATTTATTTGGCTATTCCAGGTCTCAGTTGCAGCACGTGGGATCTAGTTACTTGAGAAGGGCTCAAACCTGGGCCCTCTGCATTGGGAGTGCAGAGTCTTAGCCACTGGACCACCAGGGAAGGCCTCAAGCACATTATTTTTTTACACAAAGAGAACAAAAATTAATTAACCATAATTACACCAATTGTACATCATGCTAAATATATAGAGCCTGTATATTTCATCTATCTGATAGTATCATACAATAGGTTCCAAAATAATATCATTAAATCCATTAAATGGTTGAAATATCCCATTATATAAATAAATCATAACCCATAGCTTACTTCTTTCTTTATTCATGTACAATTAAATGACTATTTGAAATCATGCTTTTAGAAAAACATCTTAGCCCAAGCACATTTATTTTTCTGCGGAAAGTTTCTGCTCCTCTTGTGAAGGTTACTCTTGTTACATCTTCCCATATCTAGAATTACACTATTACAATCTTTGATCTCATGTAAAGCTATATACTTTTGTCAGAGACTTAGTCACACATTTGGTAATGCAAGAAACAACAATCTTGTCAAACAGGCAAAATACAAATAATATAGCTAGCAGTATCATTAATGTCATAAGTAAGAATTAAGCCGAGAACTTCCTTTAGGTGCAGCCCAGTATATCCTCACGTCGTTGGACTACATCTGTTCTGTACAAATCCTTACCTTTCAGGGAAATTATACATTGGCACTGTCCGTAAGGCTCCCAATCCACTTTTCTAGAGTTACTAGGCATGATTTAATTGTTCCCGAGATACAGGGAGAGCCTTAAAACTTAAATGACTGGGGCTTCCCTGGGGGTCCAGTGGTTAAGAATCCTTACTATGCAGAGAACGTGGGTTCAATCCCTGATCAGGGAATTAAGATCCCATATACCATGGGGCAACAAAGGCCACGTGCCCCAACTAGAGTGAAGCCTGGGCACCACGACAAAGATCCTGTGTGCCTATACTAAGACCTGGTGCAGCCAAATAAATAAATATTAAAAAGAAAACCCAAAACAACTTAAATGACCATAGCCTAGTGTTAACCACCTAAATCTATCTTCTAATTGTAGGAAGTTTTATTCCTTGGCTGAAATTTGGCTTGTTGCTCTGATTAAGCTTGAGTAACTTTACAGGAAAATTCATATTTATGGCCAGGGTCAGAGCAGGCATTATTAGTTGGCAATTTGAGGGGATCCCATCTAAGATACCAATAGTAGCCTAAACAGGACTATAATTTCTTTCTTTTAGAATAAATTTTCTAAGGACCACCCAGTTATACCGTTGGAGTGGAGAAACCCACCGAGGTAATCCAGAAGTACTAGACACAGGTAATTGGCCACAAACACAGCAATTGGATTGATTTTTAAAACTTGTATAGGATCATGCTCGTGATAGAAAAACATTCATTCATATGCAAAGGTCCAAGAAGTCAAGAAAGCATGATACACGGCCATGTGAGATGTTAGGTTAGCTGTCTACTCTGATGTCTGCGCTCCCTACTGTGAATGCAGTTTCTCCTGTCTGAGCACTGGTTTTTATGATTTTATATATTTACTGGTTGCGCTGGGCCTTTGCCGCAGCACTTGGGTGTTTCTCTAGCTGTGGTGTGCGGTCCCCTCCTTGAGGCGGCTTCTCTGGTGACAGGGGCCCTAGCACTTGTGGGCTCAGCAGCTATGGCTGCCGGTTCTAGAGCGCCAGCCAGCAGCTGTGGTTTGTGGGTTTAGTTGCTCCACGGCATGTGGGATCAGGAATCGAACCTGTGTCTCCTGCACGGGCAGACAAACTCTTTACCACTGAGTCACCAGGGAAGCCCTTGGGCGTTGTTTGAAGGTGAGTTTGAGGTTAGACAGCCTCTCTATAGACCAGTCCAGTGTGGAGGCCCTTTGTAAGTGGGAGTTAACCTAATAGTCAAGTCCCTTTGGTTTTGCAGTGCATGAGTAGTTAAGAGTACCTGATAAGGAGCCTTCCTTCTAGGTTGGAGACAGTCCTTTCAGTTATGTCTTTTCCAGTATATATAATTCCCTGGTTGCTGGTCATGGGACATCTGATCTTCACCCAAAGATATATTACTGAGATAAGTTTTAGAAACTTTGAGTGTCCTTTTAATAATCCAGTTAAACTTTATATTAAGGTAATGTAACAGCAAGGAACTATCCAGGAAGTGAGACTTAGTATATACAGACCTCCATTAACAAAGGATGGGCTTCCCCGGTGGCCCAGCTGGTAAAAAAATCAGCCTGCAATCCCTGGGTTGGGAAGAGCCCCAGAGAAGGGAACAGCCACCCACTCCAGTATTCTGGCCTGGAGGATTCCATGGACTGTATAGTCCATGGGGTCACAAAGAGTCAGACATGACTGAGTGAATTTCACTTCCACTTCCATTAACAAAGGTGGGCCTTAACAGTCATTGAAATATAATCTTTTTTCTCTAAAATTACCCTGCTGCTGCTGCTGCTAAGTCACTTCAGTCGTGCCCGACTCTCTGCGACCCCATAGACAGCAGCCAACCAGGCTCCCCCGTCTCTGGGATTCTCCAGGCAAGAACACTGGAGTGGGTTGCCATTTCCTTCTCCAAAGCATGAAAGTGAAAAGCGAGAGTGAAGCCGCTCAGTTGTGTCCGACTCTTAGCAACCCCATGGACTGCAGCCCACCAGGCTCCTCCGTCCATGGGATTTTCCAGGCAAGAGTACTGGAGTGGGTTGCCATTGCCTTCTCCGAAATATAACCAAATTAAGATTGATTTGAAAAATAACTTTGGTCTCAATAAATTTGACCTGATGACTTATATAATAGATCATATAAGTTTATTTTTTATTTATTTTTGCTTTGTTGAAACTTTTGTAAGGAGTCTCAGACTGAACTTGGCTAGGAGAGTCATGCCAAGGGCTTGTCTAGGTGAATCCCTCCCTTTCCAAGGTCATCTAAACACCTTGACATTTCTGTACTTGTTTAGTCACTAAGTCGTGTCTGACTCTTTTGCAACACAGTGGACTGTAGCCTGCCACGTTCCTCTGTCCATGGGATTTCCCAGGCAAGAATACTGGAGTGGGTGGCCATTTCCTTCTCCAGAGGATCTTCCTAGACCAGGGATCAAACCCGGGTCTCCTGAATTGGCAGGAGGACTCTTTACCACTGAGCCTATTGGGGAAGCCCTGTTTGGAGGTAGTTTTCCTGATAAATATTTTATCTGATAGAGCTGCTGGGAACCTATGAGTTTCCAATGTTTGGAGGGAGCAGATCAAAAGACAAGATAGATATTTTAATTCTGCTTACAAAAGTATAATTTGCCAAATTATTGTAAGTCACAGTTAGTTTGAGGGGAAGATTTCTTTGTACCTGGAAAACACAGATGTAGACCAGTAGTTTTCCAGGCTAGAAACCATAAAAATTATAACCATGTTTACCAGTTCACTCGGTCTTATGTAACTAATCCTTTTTGTGAACAATTTTATGAAGCCATCAGGTTTCCCAGTAGAATTCTTTAATTTCTCACCCATTTAGCATTATGGCCTGAAAGTCAAAATACTATCCAAAAGTCCTTTCTATAAATCTTTTTGAAGAGGAAGCATTTTCACAAAGGAAGGCCTCAGAATAAAACCATAACTGTCTATGACGACAAAAGATTTAAGAAGGCATATTTAAAACCTGATTATAGGGCTTCCCTAGTGGCTCAGGGGTAAAGAATCTGCCTGCCAATGCAGGAGACATGGGTTCGAATTCCTGACCTAGGAAGAGCCCATACGATGCAGAGCAACTAAGCCCACGTGCCATAGTTATTGAGCCTGGGCTCTAGAGCCCGTGCTCTGCAGCGAGAGAAGCCGCTGCAACGAGAGGACCGCACACCGCGACCAGAGAGGAGCCCCTCGCTGAGCCTAGAGAAAAGGCCTCGCAGCGACGAAGACCCAGCGCGGCCAAAACAATAAACAAGTAAAAAATTAAAAAAAAAAAAACTGATTAAAATGCAATTGACAAAGAAGCTTGGTTACTGCCGTGACATACTATACTTGCAGATAACAACTAGAATTATGACTGATAACGTTTTACCTGGCCATGGCCAATTTTTAGGAATTTGCATAACAGAATTTCTGGAGTAGCTGTATCCATAACATTTACCATACCATATAACCTGAGGAGACAAGGTACTCGTTTGACATTGCTGTGCTGTCTCTCAGCCATGCCCGAGTCTTTGCGACCCCGGGGACTCTAGCCCCCCAGGCTCCTCGCCAGGGCCTCTTCCGACGGATTGAGGTAAAGTAAGGTCCTGTGTGTAAAGTGCTTCACTCCTGGGGCAGAGGTGGGGGAGTGTGCACCCAACACCTGCTCACACGTTCACATCCTTCATTTCACAGGGATTTTCTTGAGTTCTTTCTTTGACAGTTTCTTTCCTTCCCTCCTTCTTCCTGAATGAAACTCACTCACTCAGAGGGTGAGAGCCCCCGAGTTTCTCCTCTCCTGTCCTTGACCTTCTATCTCCTACTTTCCCCCGACTCTTGGCTTTCTGGGAGATTTGATCATCTTTTTCTACCCTTCTCTTGAACTTACTTTTTAGCACTGACTTTACAGGTGCTTGTTTCATTTCACTGCGCTGGGTCTTTGCTGAAGCACTCAGCATCATTTTGCTTGTGGCAGGTGAGCTCCTAGTGGCGCAGGTGGGATCTAGTTCCTTGACCAGGGATCGAACGCAGGTTCCCTGCACGGGGAGTGCGGAATCCTCATCACAGGACCACCAGGGAAGTTCCAAGATGGACTTTAATTTGTACTGTTATTTGCTTCTTATTCTCCGCTGGTTTCCTTTTCTAGAATTCAGCGTTTAACAGGTGCAATATCTTTTTCTCTCTGAAGATTCTAGTCATAGTTAAACATTTTATTTCTAAAAAATCTCCAGCACAATTGCTTCCCTCTTAATTATCCTGTTCATGATTGTGCTCTTGGTGTTCATTTTTCATATGACATGCTTTCCTCGAATGTCTGGTGAGCCTTAGCTGTCCGCTCATATGTAAAAGAGAGGCATGCGTGTGTGCTAAGTCATGTCTGACTGTGCGACCCCACGGACTGTAGCCCGCCAGGCTCCTCTGTCCATGGGATTTCCCAGGCAAGAATACTGGAGTGGGTTGCCATGCCCTCCTCCAGGGAATCTTCCCGACCCAGGGATCAAACATGCGTCTCTTCTGTCTTCTGCATTGGCAGGCAGGCTCTTTACCACTAGCACCACCTGGGAAGCCTGTAATTAAGGTTATGAACCTCAAAGTAGGAAGAGAGATTTTCCTACATTATCCCCACAGGCCCAGTCTATCCTATGAGCCCTTAAGAGCAGAGGACTCTCTTTGACTGGAGGCAGGAGATATGAGGAAGTCAGAGAGTTCCCGGGAACGAGAAGGGTTGGACTCGCTGCAGCTGGAGTCAGCTCTGATGGAGGCACCCTGTGCAACGACCCAAGGCCTTGGGTTGCAAAGAATAGCACCAGCTGACAGTCAGCAAGAAAGCAGGGATTCGGGCCTATAACCAAAAGGAAGCCATTCCACCAACAGCCTGAATGGGCCTGGAAACAGGTTCAGCCCCAGACCCTGCAGAGAGGGAGCGTGCAGCCCTGTCCAGCGGGCCTTAGGCCATCTCCATCCTCCCTCTGCCTTGCGCACGGGACCAGAGCACGCCACTTTGCCATAAGGATGACTCTGAGCTGGAGGCAAATGAGAACCAACAGATGCAGACAGATGCCTTCCCAGAACCTCCTTCATCTGGGTAAAAGCAGAAACGTCTGAAAAGGGAGGGCTGCCAGGAATCCCCTCTCCCGGAGAGAGTTTTATGGCTGAAAAGAAGATGGGAGCTCTCTGGGCCACGATGGAGCTGTACAACTAGCCTTACTTGCTTCATTAGTTTCTCTGTGTATTTACCTTCCCAGTTTGCTACCCTTGAAAGCCTGACTCCCCTTCCTTTTTTTTTTTTTTAATGTTATTTATGATTTTGGCACCCCACTCCAGTACTCTTGCCTGGAAAATCCCATGGACGGAGGAGCCTGGTGGGCTGCAGTCCATGGGGTCGCTGAGGGTCGGACACGACGGAGTGACTTCACTTTGACTTTTCACTTTCATGCATTGGAGAAGGAAATGGCACCCCACTCCAGTGTTCTTGCCTGGAGAATCCCAGGGATGGCGGAGCCTGGTGGGCTGCCGTCTATGGGGTCGCGAGAGTCGGACACGACTGAAGCGACTCAGCAGCAGCAGATCCGACTGCACTGGGTCTTTGCTGCTCTGCATGGGCTTTGGTTGGGTCGAGCGGCAGCTACTCTCAGTTGTGATGCTCGTTCAGGCTTTTCTTCCCGGTGACTTCTCATTTCAGAGCATGGGCATGAAAGGGCACGCAGGCTTCAGGCGCTGTGGCGTGCAGACTCAGGAGTCGTTCCCAGGCTCTAGCACATAAGCTCCATAGTTGCGGCAAACGGGCTTAGTTGCCCCAAGGCATGAGGCATCTTCCACTACCAGGGATCGAACCCGTGTCCCTCGCACTGGTGGGTGGATTTGAAACCGCTGGACCACCAGGGAAGCCCTCCCCTTCCTTTGTCTTGTCACTTCTCTGAGGATTTAGTGTTCTTTTGTTAAGCTGCTATAGAAGCCCTGGTTCTAACCACGCCGGCTCCCACGTGTGTGCGCAAGGTACATGTCAACACTCTTGTGTTTGTCTTTCTCATGTTAACCTGCCTTTAGTCAGTCTAATTTTACAGGGCCCAGGCCAGCGAACCTAGGAGGGTAAAAGGAAAAAGAATTGTTCTTCCCCTACACTGACTACACTGAAGCCAGGTTGGGCTTCTCACGGCCTCCCCTCTGGAGCCTGAGACGAGCGGGACAGAGGCTGGGACGGGGACAGGACAGCCGCAGGGGGCCTGCTGGAGGATGGTTGTACGGGGGCGTGTTGAGAGTACAGGCAGGTGCTTCAGCGAGACCCCTACAGCGAGGCCGCCCCGAACGTGGGGCCCCAGGCTGGCGCCCCTCCGTTTACCTGTGTGAGCTGACACTGCCTGCCTCTGTGTTCTCTCTGTGAAAGCCTTCCTGCAGGGGGCCTCGCCCTGCCTCACCCGAAGGCCCAAGCCCCAGGCCTCTGGTGTGCCGGGGGCCCCACTAGGCATCTCCTGCCCTTCCCACGGTTCCCTTCATCCCCTGTGAGATGATTTGCTCTTTTACTTAAAATTTAAAACAAAAAACAAAAAACAACATTATTTGTCTGCCCTGGATCTTTAGTTGCAGTGTGTGGGATTTAAGTTCCTGGGGCAGGGATTAAAGCCAGGCCTCCTGCACTGGGAGCGCGCAGTCTTAGCCACTGGGCCACCAGGGAAGCCCCCTCCTCTCCCCACTTGCACGACGACGCCGTGAGACTGTCATCGCCCCTCGTAGCCCTGAACTAGCTCTCAACCAACACCCGTGAGGGCTCCTTCCTGGCAGAAGCGACCGCTGGGGAAAGACCCGGAGAGACGAGCCTGGAAGCCCTGGGGCCCGCAAGGGGCTGACGGGGAGGAGACCTGTGGGGTCTGTGGGCCACTCTGCGTCCAGGACTCAGAGGAGCAGAAAGCAGCTGTGGAGGCTGGGGGCTGGGCGGACAGGAACCCCTCTGCGTGTGGTGGCTGCACAGGAGGGATCCCGGGCTGCAGCATCCCCCTGAAACTGGAGACAGCGGGGCCTCAGGGTGGGAGGCCATGTTGGGGGGAACACCCAGGAAGAAGCCTCTGCAGGCCCACAGGCTCTTCGCATGCAGAAGGTGGGGGCCACGGGGTGGCCTGAGTCACTGGGCAGGGGCCTGGCAGGTGCCGCTGTCCCCAAGGCCCCGGTGGTCCTTGGAGGACCAGGAGGGGGTGAGGTGGGGAGGCCAGGGAGGAGGCTGCCTGCATGTGTGGGGTCTTGGGGGGATCTGTTTGAGGGAAAGGGGTCCTGGATATTTCACAGGAACCTCCAGAGCTGGACTCGAATGCCCAGCAGTGATGACCGGGTGCCTGAGCCCCACACACGGCTGCTGTCTCCAGCCAGGGGGACTCTGAAGCCTGGGGACCCCTCCTCCAGCTGCCCCCTCATGCAGAGGGGCTCCTGTCCTCCAAGTCCATGCCTTCCACAGCTCCTTTCTGCTCCTCTGAGTCCTGGACTCAGGGCCCCTTGCAGGCCCTAGCTCTGTCTCTCTTCCAGGCCTTTCCAGGCCACCCGCACCTGCCCGGGGTACAGCTCCTAGGGAGGCCAGCGCCCGCACCCGAGGTGTGTGGTGAGACACGGGCACAGCTCACCAGCAGGTAGGACAATCAGAGGCTGTGAGAGAGGCGCTGGGGGCTCAGGGGTCCAAGGTCAAGTCTGGGGCATGCAGCAGGGTGGGATGGAGTAGGAGGGGGTGACCAGGTGCAGGGAGGGGGCACCAGAGCCTCAGGGTGAAGCTGGGACACTCAGCAGGCAGAAGGGCTCCAGGACCCCACACCTCGGTTCCTGGAGAGGGACCAGGACCTGACGCCCCAGTTCCTGGAGAGGGACCTGCGAAGAGGGACCCTGGTGTCTCCTTCTGTCTGTCCATCCATCTGTCTGTGCCAGGCCCACAGCTGGCGTTCTCGTCACTGCGCTCTTGTTTTCGTGAAACAAAGGACCTGGCAAGCAGATGATAAGAACTACAAATAGAGGAAAACGGGCCTGGGATGGAGGGGACGGGAGAAAGCACAGGTGCCTTTGTAAATGGATCACATGACTCAGTGCAAACAAGGGTGTCTGAGCTGCACCACCAGGAGAGCAGGGCGGTTTTCAGGTCTGGGAGGGAGGTCAGTGACCCTACATCCTGAGCACAGAAGCACCTGTGGGATGACAGGAGAACACACTGAAGCAGGAGCTGGGTGGGGCCTCGGGCAGGACCCTGGGGAAAAGCAAAAGGAGCGCAGGACTGGGGCACAGAAGCACCTGGCGGTGGGCTGCAAGTTCTATTTTTATTTAAAAAAAAACATTTATTTGGCTGCACCCAGTCTTGGCTGTGGCACACAAGATCTTCAGTCTGTGGTGGCACACGGGATCTAGTTCCCCGACCAGGGATCCAACCCGGGTCCCCTGCATTGGGACTGCAGTCTTAGCCATCGGACCACCAGGGAAGTCCCTGCAATTTTTAGAAGGGAGGTCAGGGTCATTGAGAAGGGAAGTGACCTGAGGGGGGTGGGCGGGAGGTGGGAGTGAGGGGCTCCCTGGCCAGCACCCAGGAGGCCCACCCAGGTCAGAGAAGTATCCTGCAGAGTGGAGGTCCAGGCAGAGGCACTGACAGATGGAAGGGGCCAGCAAGGAGACCCCAGGATCCCGAGGTGCTGCCCCAGGATGTCGGGGGAGGGTCATATTTGCACTAGGTATTCAGGCTGAGCATCCAGAGGTGAGAAGGACACAGGCGTCCTAGACCCTCAAACTGCCCGCATGCAAGTTGTGGGGGGCAGGTTTCAGCCCAAGTCCTGGCATCTATCTAAGGCCTTCAGGTCGGCTCTGCTCGGCCCCCAGCATCACCCAGCACCCCCCGCCCCCTAGCCCCGTGGCCTCATTGTCTACATCCATTTACCTATATTCCCAATAGCTCTCGAGGTGATCAAAAAGTACTGCATTTTCAAAGGGAACTTGTTCTGGTAAAACACTCCCCACTTCCCCTCCCCACACTCCTTCCTTTGCTTTCCCAGTTTCACAGAAATACCTGGTCCTCACCGGCTTTGCTCTCAGGAGCGAAAGAAAGCATAATAAACACTTTTTCCAAAGCCCCACTGCTTAACCCTCCAGACCGGTCTTGGCCAGTTTCCTCCAGGTCCCTGGGTCGTCATAGCACCATTTTTTTTTAATCAATAGATCCCACATGTGATTTGTTAGAACAATTATTAACTCACATCTTTACTATTTGAAGCACTCATGCAAACTGATTTCCAAAACAAAACACCAAGTCTCAAGGGTAAGTGGACCAGGAACACAAATTAAAGTCTGTCTCTCGCGCACACACACACAGACGCACACACCCACAGACACACACACATGCTGGGGTGGGGTGGGGTGAGCCCACCAGATGGGGCTCCTCCAGCCTGGCCCTGCAGTCCCAGGCCCTTCCACGTGCAGAGATTCAGTGACAGGGAGAAGCAGGGCCAGAGTCGAGGGAGGCCCTTCTGCTAAGTCTCATTCGCCTCCTCTGTAAAATGGGACCATAACCTGCTTGGAGGGTCTTCTGGAGGTGGTTTGAGCCCTGGCCCTGGCCTGGAGAGGGTTCACCCAGTGTGGGAGCATCTCATGAACTGTTAAGGACTGAACTGTGTCTCCCTAGAGTTTAACACGACTGCATTTGGAGGTGGGGCCTTTAAGGAGGCAATTAAGCTTAAAGGGGCCCAGATCCCATAGAGACAGCAGAGCGGGGGTGGGGGCAGCCGTCTACAAGCCCACCCACGATGCCACCTTGATCCTGCACGTCTTGCTTTCAGGAGCGTGAGAAAGCACACTCTGTTGTTTCAGCCGCCCTGGCTGTGGCACTGGGTTAGGGCGGCGCCTTGGGCTTGAAAGCGCCACTCTGCACACCCTCGCTTTCAACAACGGCTCCTGCCTTGCTCCTGCACTCTGGGCAACACCCCAGTGCAGGGAAGGCACACCTTGGGCCCCAGTCAAGTCAAGAAAGTCAAGGAAGTGAAAGCCGCTCAGTCGTGTCCGACTCTTTGCGACCCCATGGACTGTAGCCCACCAGGCTCCTCTGTCTATGGAAATCTTCAGGCCAGACTACTGGAGTGGGTAGTCATTCCCTTCTCCAGGGGATCTTCCCAACCCAGGGATCGAACCCAGGTCTCCCACATTGCAGGCAGATTCTATACCATCTGAGCCACCAGGGAAGCCCCAGACCCACACAGAAAAACAGATCCATCTGGAATTACATCCTAATCAAATGCACACTAATGCTATACCACGAGCCCTAACTCTAGACTCATCACAAAACTTTCATAAAGAAAAAAGTAGGGAACGCAATCTGCTGCAACTGTTTATTATATTCAGAAGTCTACAAATTTGAGCTTTTAAGAAAAATTCACAAAATACTCAGTTGAAACCACATATCTGGTTCATCAAATTTCGAATATATTTTACTGTGCTGAACAATATATTCTAATGCTGTCTAAAACACAGCCAAATTATTTTTCATTCATTTGTACACATTCTTTCATTTTTTGAAAACCAAGATTAAGATAAAAAATATTAAGAAAACTATCCAATTACAACTACTGTTTCCCCATAAACTGAAATATTTTCTGTGGGTGTATCTTCTCACCTTATTCACTTTTTACTTCTGTACACCATATCGATTTATAAATGCACTTAGGGAGTTCTCATCTTCTATTTCTCATAAATTCAAACAGTGACACCTTGTCAAAAGATTAATTTGCTTGGCAATGCAGAAGCTTGGGCTGTTAAAAGCACTCACTGAAAATTATTTTTTTAATTTATAGATCATATAAAACAAACAATTTCCAAGGGACAGATGTCTTTAGACATTATTTTGAAATTACCTTAAGATGTGGAAGTATTGATGAATTAATCCATCAAATTAGACACCAGCTATTTTTGGTCTTTTATTTTTATTCTTTGTTCCCTTTTCAATGAAGTACGTGTTGTAAGTTTTGTTTCTCCAGGCCCTTCTCATATCAGCTGATTCGGGCAGCCTTTAGCCATGAGTCTCACTGCTCTGAGACACCCTCCCCTCCCCCAGTGAAGAGAGGCCGAGGAGCCCTTGACTCCGGACCTCCGGCTGTTAGAACCAAAGAGTCCAAGGAAATAAAGCAGGGATGTGCATGGATATGCCAGACGGAAGTAACACAAAACTGAAATTACAATGAAGCTTCTACAACATCAAAAATGAGAATTTCTAAAAAGAAATATTAAAGATCAGACATGAATACATATATATACCACGAGAAAAAGTAGCAAAACAATCTGCGCTAAGCCAGCTGGTCTTCACTGCAGCCCGTGATGTGGTCACTGGTTCACGAAAAGAGGAATGTCTCCAGGAAACACCGAAAACATCAGTGTTAAGAACCGTAGCGATCCTGCAGAGAGAACCAACACGGGAGTTCACCAGGGTCAGCATCGGTTCCACTTTCTCAGCATCAGCGAAACAGATGCCTCAGTGACGGCAGCCCGCAGCTGAGGAAGCGGGAACGGAGCCCCTGGGCGGCGGGAGGGGCCGTGAGGGGCGCGGTGAGCCCTCCGGGAGGCAGGTATGACGGGGGACAGAGGAACACACGTGGAGTCCGAACCCCGAAATTCTGGGCCAGCTGAGTGGTCTCACCAGGAGCAGCTTAACCTCTGTGCTTCTGTTTCTCCATCTACAAAATGGGGATGATCACCTACAAAGAGGGAGGTCACCTCTGTGGGAGGACTGACGTGGGCTCGGCTGACCTAAGGGACATGAAAGAGCTCTGGGGAATTCTAAAGAAAGCTTGGGCCGACAACAGCCGCTGGCCCAGGGCGGAGGACGCCTCCACAGCGGGGGTGCCTCCCCAACCTGGAAGACCTCCACTTAGAGGCATCAGAGTTCACGTCTATCAGGTCCTGCCCTCTGTGGCTGCGTTTCCCATTCACAAGCATCCTAAGATAACTTCATGTAAGCAGGAAGGTTCACGGAATAGCCTTCAGATAATCAGAGCCGGCCTTAAAGCGTTATACACAAGTGCGTTCCACCCTCGCCTCACACAATCTAAATACTCAACTTGGGGAATAGTTAAATAAATTACACACATTTTTGCTCAACAGAATGTACTGAAGAGCTTCCAAAGAATTTTGAATTACATGGAAATGCTCATAACAAAACATCAGGAAGAAAAAGAGGATATAAAATCACACATACAATATAATCCTTTAACATTTTTAAACAGGTATGCACAGAAATCTACAATTAGAATAAACCAAAATATTAATGAACGTTTTCCTTGGGAGGTGGGGTTATGGGCCATTTTTAACTTTGTTCTTAATATTTTTGTTTTTTAACATAAGAGAAAAGTAGTAATGATCATGACAATTCCTGTAACAACTCCTCTGGAGTCATAAACTAGAAAATTTAAACAAATATGAAATTATAAGTTCTGGTTTTCATGATGTCCTGGGTTACACTGTAGCAAACACATAAATCGAGAATATAAAATCTAATTCTCTGGCAATTAAAGAGTGGTCCAAATCTCATTTTCAAAACTACAAACCCACCATCAAACTCAGTTACCATCATCCCCATCTCACTGACCTGAATGGAAGTCATGACTCCGTTAGCAAAGACGGAGAGCTTTCCGGCAACTGACCTCACTCCCTGCTTGAACTGGGCCATGTCGGGAGCTGTAGGCAGCACGCTGGTGAGGTTGTAGCTTCCTGCACACAAAGCAGATGCTGGCTTGTCACTCGTCACTCCACCGTAGCAACGGCGCAGCCAGCATCCAGGGACTGGAGAGCTTGGGGGATGCACCCCCCCCTCCAATGCCCATGGGCAGCAGCTGTGGTTAAGGGACAGGACCCGGGGGTGGGTTTCAGTGCCAGCCCCACCATGAACCAGCTGCAAGACCCCACAGTGAGACAGGATGTGGCATTAGGTCTCAGGACCATCGGGGCTCAAATACTGGCACTGAGACTTCCAAGCTGTGTGTCTTTGGAGAGATTGCTTACCCTCTCTGGGCCCCCGTTTCCTCCAGGCAGTTAACACAAGACCTGACAGGTAAGAACTCAGTACATGGCAGATGGGCGGACATCAGTAGGTTTTTCGGGCTCAGCATCAGTTCCCCCTTCTAGTGAAAGCCCTCCTCCCTTCTTTGGGAGGTCTCTCCCCTGATCCCCGCCCCTCCCCCCGAAACCATGTGTGGACACGTGACCCAGACCTGGCCAATCAGAGGGATTCCCATCTACTCAAGGGAGGGGACCGTCTGCTTGCTCTGGGGTTCCTGGTGGGACAGAGAGCTGCTCTGTCTGTGGCCAGGGCTGCACCCCTCCCACCCACCCCTCAAGGAGCAGGAGGAAGCCTGTCTCAGAGCAACAAAAGGAGGCTCACCCGGGGAGGTGGCCAGATGGGCCAGGCTCCTGATGGCCAGCTCCCAGGCAGAGGCTGACCCTCACCTTCACCGAGGCCCGGGTCAGCTGGGTCTCTCTGCTGCCTAGGTTCTGGCTCGCCCCAGCACAGACATGCACATGTGGGGCGTGTCCGAGTCATCAGCCGTCAGGGGTCTCCGAGCCAACAGGTAGGCTTTGGTGGCATGCTCTTGCCACTCACTTGTGATCGGGCGCTGGAGGGGCTCAGAGACTGAGTGACCCCAAACCTGGGGTCCCCCAGGGAGCCAGCCCAGCTGCCCTTGGCGCCACATGAGACCCATCTACACCCACCCGCCCCTTAAGCAGTAGAAGCCAGGTCTCTTGCCAGGAACAAAACGGAAGACACATGTTCACCTTCCAGCACAGGGGCCACTGGGAGAGACCCTGTGTTTCCCACAGCACTGTTCCCACACTGACCACTGGGGTAGGGGCCCAGGGGCAGCCGTCTCCCCCTCTCTGCCTCCAGGTGATTTTTAAAAAGTTGGTGGCCCTTTGCTGATGTCTTCCCATATGGCTCAGCTGGTAAAGAACCTGCCTGCAATGCGGGAGACCTGGGTACAACCCCTGGGTTGGGAAGATCCCCTGGAGAAGGGAAAGGCTAGCCACTCCAGCATTCTGGGCTGGAGAATTCCATGGACTGTATAGTCCGCAGGGTCACAAAGAGCCGGACATGACTGAGCGACTTGCGCTCACTTCACTTGCCGATGACAGGGCGGCAGCCTAGCCCAGGGGCGGGCCTTGGGTTCCGCCCAGCGCGGTAGGGCTGCCAGCCTGTGGGATGAGTCTTAGGAGAAACAAAGAGATCATGCGAGACCTGGAGCGCAAAGGGCCCGAGTCATAGCTGCTCCGTGACACCCAGAGGTCAGCGGAGGTGACCTCGGCACCAGCGCCTCCACTTAGAAGTTTTCAACTCAGCAGCGTTTAAAGGGGAGGGCAAGGCTGAGGTGGGCCGTTTAAGCTGGAACCAGAGCCCCTTGGGTGCACGGACTTCCCTTCGCTCAGGCTGGTGCAACTCCAGTTTGTGCAGCTGAACTGGCCGGTGACCCCACCACACAACTGTGACGTGTGACAAGCAAGTCACCAAGCAAAACCACCTGATGGCTGACTGAGGTCCGTGCTTTGGAGGCTGGCAAACCCCAAGAGGCCAGGTTCCTGGGCTCAGAGAGCGAGAGCCAGGACAGGGGAGGGTGGCTGAGGGGCCTCAAGATCCAGGGAAACAACAAACACGCCGAGGGTCCCCCCGTGACGCCGGGCAAGTGCACACGGAGCCCAGACACAGGCGTCCGCAGTGCTCTGGCAGTCCCACGGGGGCCCTGTTCAGACTCAGATGATCGCAGTCAGTTCTGGAAAGAAACGCCCTAGAGGGCCAAGCTGGGTTTGCAGTTTCTTTTGTTCCAGCGCTGCTCTCACAAAGCTACCTCTGCTCTGTCATCGGTGCACTGAGTGGCGACCTCCGAGGCAGTGCCCGGGGACGGCAGGCCCGGCTGACCCTGCTCTAGAGTGATCGCGGCGGCTGGTTATGTGCGTTCCCCACCCAGCCCCCCCAAGATCCTGGAAGGGACTGGCGCCCCTGAAAACGCCAGGGTTAAGCCATACTCCCAGGAAGTATTTTTGCTTCACCAGGAGGCATTTCCAATCTGAAACTGTCTTCCCCTGAACTCCGAAGAGATTATAAAGGTGACTGTGATCCACCCCGTGTGCCGATACTTCACAGATGGGGAAACAGTCTAATTTAAGGAACACAGAACACGCTCTTCAAACCAGCTTTTGCTCTTTGTTGAAATGCACTCTAAATAAAGGGGTAAATATTTAATGAGAGTTGTTCAATGCACTCCCATTTAGAGCAGTTATTAAAGGCATCTGATGAGAGACGCAGAGAGGAGAGGGGAGTCGTGGTCTGAACCATCTTGGGGGTCTGGAATGGAGAGGGGAGTAGGCCCTTGGCCGTTGGGGAGGGGCTGGGGTCCCTGGGCAGCCTTGCATAACCAGGGCACCCCCATGGTGACTGCGAGTCCTCAGGACGAGAGTTGTCTTGGACCCACAAGGGCCAAGAAAATTAATAGACCTTTGTTCCCTGAAAGGGGACAGGAAGGTAAACATAGGCTGGCCGCAGCCTGCCTTCAACAACTGGAAAAGGCTGCTCATTTGATCTCTGAAGGCTTTTTTTCCTTAACAAACAATGTTTCAGGGTGAGACTTCCAGTAACTCCAATTACAAAAACACATACAGCTGGGGGTGCTTTTCAAACCTGATAGGTTCTCTGGCTGCCCTGCCTCTGTGCCAGGGCGCCCACAAGGAGGCAGGCCTGACCCACAGGCCTGCCGAGCATCCCTCTGCAGGGGGGTGGCAGGTGGGGCGGTCACACAAGGAAGTTGCCCGGAAGAGAGGCTGGGACATGGGAAGTTCACAGATGAGAACACAGCTTCTCCTGCTGGAGGCCAAAGGGCGGTCCTGCTCTGCCTGTCTCCGGGTCGGTGCTTGGGGGGTGGACTTGGGGGACAGCTAGAACCCTCTCTCTCCCCTCTCGCCACAGCACAGCAGCCTGGCAGTGCCCGCTGCACCCTGAGGGCCACGGTGGCTCTTGAGACGCCCCCCTAAACCCCATCACAGAAGGCCTGAGGCACTGGGGTCTCCCCCCTGGCCTTCTCTGCTGAGGCTGTTTTACTCTGGGCTTCTCTGTGGCTGCAGGGCCGCCCGTGTGGGTCCCTCCCTGACCTCTCCCAGCTCCTTCAGGGCTGGAAACGAGGGTGCAGGCAGTGCTGGGCCCCGAAGGCCTCGGAGAGCCCCCTCCCCTGGGCGTTCCTGCTGACGAATGGGCTCCTGAAAGGACCTCAGAGGACCCTGCTCCTGGAAGGTTGGCTGTGACTCAAGAGGGACACTGGCCCTTTCCCTGCCCCGAAGGCCTGACTGAGTGGGACTAGAGCAGGCCTCAGAGTCAGAGGCCCAAGCAGAGGCACGTGGTTCTCAATGTCCGTGTCGGGCCTGTGTGCTGAGGCTCACTACCTGGGGCACCCAGACATCTCCTCATCTGGGTCTGGACTCTCCTCTCCACCTCCCTGGTTCCAAAGCCCCATCTGTCTCCAGGGAAGGCAGAGGCTGGTGGAGTCACCTGTTCCATCTGCCCTGCCTACTCCTGGGGCCTGGGAGGGAACCCTGGGGGCCTGCCATGTCCAGATCCCAGGGGGATCCCACTGAGATCTGTCCCAGTGCCCAGGGGGCACTTGATAGAAAGTGCCCCATTTATGCCCCAGTACATGCTTGTGAGGTGAGTATTACCCACCCACTTTACAGAGGAGGAGACTGAGGCCAAAGGCAACCTGATACTCCAGGATTTACAGTTAGGGAGTGGGTCACGTCACACAAGAGCCCAGGGCTGTCCCCTCCAAGGCTGTAACACCATACAAATTAGATCTCATGTTCACACTATGCTAGGAAACCCACCCATCCCCCCACACCCCCTGCTGCAATGACAACACTTCAGGAAGACAACTTTCTGAAACTGCAGGTAACTTTGGGGAGGTTGCCTGGAACAATAACTTCCGCTCTGCCTGACTTACAGGGGCCACGTGCGTGTGTGTGCTCCGTCCCTCAGTCGCGTCTGACTCCCTGCGACTCCCGCAGCCTGCCAGGCTCCTCTGTCCATGAGATTTCCCGGGCGAGAATACTGGAGTGGATTGGACCCACTCCAGGGGATTTTCCTGACCCAGGGATCGAACCCATGACATCTCTTGCATCTCCTACATCGGCAGGCAGGTTCTCAACTGCGCCCCCTGGGAAGCCCTGGCAGCGTCGAACACCGGCTGCCAACAGTCTTGGAAAGGTGAGAAGTCCTGCGCAGAGAAGACGGAGGGGCGGTGGGGACTAGCCTCGTCGCCCACCCGCCTGCCCGGCCTGTTACCTGCCGTCTGCTTCCTCTGCTCATCGAACAGGTCAGCTGAGCTGATGGAAGAACTTGCCGAAAGCCTCTCCAGCCGAGCCCTGGCTTCGTACTACAGGAGAGCAGCAAGAAAAGGAAAATCAGGCTCCAAAATCATGAGCAATTCTGCAGAAAGGAACACTGAGGAGCTATCACGGCGCTCGGGTTCCGCAGTCACAAGCAGACAGATCAACGCCCAAAGGTCAGTCAGTGGGGGGAGCCCAGAGGGAGGGTGGCAGTGACGGCTCTGTCGCGGTGCTGCCGCCACCCAGCTGCCAGGAAAGGCCGCTCCACGAGCCTCTCTCTCGAAGGCCTTCTGTTATTTGCAAACTGAACTTGAGTGCTGTCCACTTTAAGACAAGGCCGTGTCTAGGGGGTGGAGAACAACCAGGTGGCAGGTCTAAATACTCTCAGAACGCTGGTGGAATTTCTACTGCTACAACATAAACTCAGTACACCTCAGGAAATAATTCTCTGCATTGTGCAAGAAGCCTAGTGATAACCCGCATCGCTAAGAATTTCGCGTAAGCACACAACTACTTCACAAGGAGAAGGGACCTTTCAGGTTCCCCGTTTCCATTTGAGTCTTACTGTTTAGCCAGACTCCACTGAGATAAGCTCATTAACATCTCTGAGAAAAGAGGCAACAATCTCTCTTCTGAAAATAAATATACCTACCTTCAAGAAACAGCTATGTACTTCATTTAGCTATGGTTAAGAAAAGTACTGGAGGTGGGAGGGGGGTTCATGTTTGGGAAAAACAAAAAAAATTTTAAAAAAAGAAAAAAAAAAAAGAAAATTACTAAGGAAATTATAGGTGTATC
This sequence comes from Ovis aries, assembly GCF_016772045.2. Classification (NCBI taxonomy): domain Eukaryota; kingdom Metazoa; phylum Chordata; class Mammalia; order Artiodactyla; family Bovidae; genus Ovis; species Ovis aries. The sequence continues at coordinate 219,550,035 of NC_056056.1, forward strand.
AAAAATTCCTGAAATTTATTCAAAAGATATTGAATGGATGGCTATTCAAAACACTGGGAAAGGAATAAGAAGAAGATGTAACACAGGCCCTACCTTTCTATCACTCTTCTAGCTGGAGCAGCCAAGTGGGACCACTGGGCAGAAAGACGTGGGCTCGAGTCCTGCCCTGGGGACAGGGGAACTTTGCAGCCTGAGTCCATCTCACTTAGTACTCGGCACCTCCTCCCACTCCTTCCATGTCCCTGGCTTGCTTTCTGCTCTGTGGGGACCACACAGAACCACTCTGGACACTTACATCAGCTTTGGCTTGCCTTCCAAAGTACATATCTGAGGAAATGGCTTTGACGTTGCCAAACTTCTTCTGGGCCTCATCTGTATTTTCAGCTGGCTCATAGTCTGGCTTGCGGCGAGTGGTGGGTCTACAGTTAGAAACAGCCAAGGCAGGAATGACATCAGCAAGGTGGTGGAGCAGGAGTTTTTCACATTATCCCCCAGAGAACACTGGTGTGTGTGTGCGTGTGTGTGTGTGTGTGTGTGATTTGGTTGATTTTTGTTTTTATTTATTTGGCTGCACCAGGTCTTAGCTGCAGCATGCGAGATCTAGTTCCCCAACCAAGATTAAACCCACACCCTCAGCAATGAAAGCGAAGACTCCTAACCACTGGATCACCAGGGAATTCCTGAGAATACCGGTTCTGACAATCACCCACAGATGAGCATGCCTTTGTGGGAGTCCAGGAGTCCAGCAGAGAGGCTCCAACACGCTGTTGGAGCAAAAAGAATCCAAGACTGGCTGCACTGAAGAGGTAAGAGGAAGAGCTTCACTCTGCTCACGCTATTCCTCCTCCCAGGCTGCGCTGCTCGGGGCCAAGCGAGGTCCACTCGGCCTGCCATCTCTCCCAGAGGGAAAGGCATGAGGTGGGTGGCAGGGTGCCTGGTTTCCAAGGATGCCTAGGGCTTCCTCATCCACCCGGAACACTGAGGGGATCTACCTGGCTGAGGCGCTGGGAGGGGCTGCCAGGGCTGAGAACTCATCAAAGGCATGCGGATTCTACTAACCACTTCCTGGGCTCCATGGGCAGCCCTGCTCACAAAGCACTGCGTGCACTTTGCCTGCGGAGCCCTCAGTGGGCCACAGGGCCGCCAGGGCTGACCCATGAACCCTCCCTCCTGCACACGCCCTGGTAAGTGCGAGCCTGTGCAGACAGCCGGTGAGCACGTGCAGAGGGCCAGCCTGACTCTGGGCTGGCAGAAAAGTGCACTGACTTCAGCTTCCCAGGGCACCATCCTAGGGGAAGCAAGCAGGAGGCTCTCATCCCTGTGTGTGGGACGGAGAGAAGACAGGCCATCTTAAGACTTCAACCCCCAAAAGGGGTAAGCAGGGAGGAGAGAGTGCATCCATAGAAAAGGCCTGAGAACACCCTAGCGTCTCCAGCACGGCTGACAATTGATGGCATTTCTCATCGAAAGCTGAGCAGGAAAGACTAGAGGATTCCTCCTTCAAATGCAAAGACAGCAACATGACTCCAAAGTGAAAGTGAAGTCACTCAGTCATGTCCGACTCTTTGTGACCCTGTGGACTGTAACCTACCAGGCTCCTCTGTCCATGGGATTCTCCAGGCAAGAATACTGGAGTGGGTTGCCATTTCCTTCTCCAGGGGATCTTCCCGACCCAGGGATCGAACCCGGGTTTCCCGCATTGGAGTCAGATGCTTTAACCTCTGAGCCACCAGGGAAGCCCGAGGAACATGAAACGTGATACCACAAGAGGAAACAGTAATTTTCTAGTAACTGACCCCATATAACTGCCTGACAAAGAATTCAAAATAATTTCTTTAAGGAAGCTGATCAACCTTCTAGCTTCAAGCACAAGCTGGAATCAAGACTGCTGGAGGGAAAAAATAAAAAACCTCAGATATGCAGATGACACCACCCTTAGGGCAGAAGGTGAAGAGGAACTAAAGAGCCTCTTGACGAAAGTGAAAGAGGAGAGTGAAAAAGCTGGCTTAAACTCAACATTCAAAAAATAAAGGTCATGGCATCCGGTCCCATTACTTCATGGCAAATAGATGGGAAAAAATGGAAACAGTGACAGACTTTATTTTCTTGGGCTATAAAATCACTGCGGATGGTGACTGCAGTCATGAAATTAAAAGACACTTGCTTCTTGGAAGAAAAGCTAAGACCAACCTAGACAGCCTATTAAAAAGCAGAGACCTTACTTTACTAACAAAGGTCCATAGAGTCAAAGGCTATGGTTTTTCCAGCACTCACATGTGGATGTGAGAATTAAAGCCGTGCGCTGAAGAACTGATGCTTTTGAACTGTTGAGTTGGAGTGTCCCTTGGACTGAAAGGAGATGAAACCAGTCAATCCTAAAAGAAATCATCCTTTGAATGTTCACTGGAAGGACTGATGCTGAAGCTGAAGCTCCAATACTTTGGCCACCTGATGCGAAGAACTGACTCATTGGAAAAGACCCTGATGCTAGGAAAGATTGAAGGCAGGAGGAGAAGGGGATGACAGAGGATGAGATGATTGGATGGCATCACCAGCTCAATGGACATGAGTTTGAGTAAGCTCCAGGAGATGGTGATGGACAGGGAGGCCTGACGTGCTGTAGACCCCCGTGGGGTCACAAAGAGTCAGACACAACTGAGTGACTCAGCAACAACTATATATACATCTATATATCTGAATCACTTTGGTGTACACCAGAAACTAACACCACATCATAAATCAACTGTGCTTCCATTAAAGATAAAAGAAGGAAAGAATATCTTGAAACAAATGAAAATGGAAACGCTTACGGCATACAGCAAAAGCAATACTAAGAGGGAAGTTTAATGCCAACAGGGATGTGAAAAGGTGGTCAACATCTCTAATCATCAGGGAAAGGCAAATCAAAACCTCACACCTGTTAGAATGGCCATTGTCAAGAAGATACGAGATAAGCGTTGGTAAAGATTGGAGAACACGGAGACTTGGTACACCGATGGTGGGAAAGGAAATTAGCACAGCCACGTGGAAAACAGCACAGAAGTTCATCAGAAAGTTAAAAACAGAACTGCCATCTGCTCCCGCTTCTGGGTATAAATCTGAAGGAAACAAAGTTGGTAGCGTGAAGAGATCTCTGCAGCCCATGTTCACGGCCAAGGTTTCCACAGCAGTCAAGTTGTGGAAACAATCTTCGTATCTGTCAGTGGGTGAATGGATAGGGAAAATGTGATCCCACATACACAATGGGATAACATTCTGCTATGAAACAGAAGGAAATCCTGCCACTTATGACAATAAGGATGAACCTGGGGGACATCACACGAAGTCAGACAGAGAAAGACAGATACTGCATGTCCTCACTTGTGGGTAGAATCTAAAATTTTTTTTAAAAGGTTGAATTCAAAGAAACAGAAACTAGAACAGTGGTTTCCAAGGAGGTGGGGGAAATGGGTAGATGCCGGTCAGAGGGTACAAACTCTTCATCATTTGTGATAAGAAGAGTAAGTTCTGGGGACCCAACATCCAGCAGAGCGACTAGTTAACAACCTGAAGTGTGCTCAGCACAAAGAACAAAAACAGCCAAAGCAGGTTAAGCTAACTGGAGGTGATGTATTTCTCATTTATCATGTAAGCACATGCCATTTTACTTTTTAAAAAGGCAACAGCAGTAATTCTGTAAAGGGATTTTAGGCCACTTTAAAAAGCCTGTAAATTCTATTTAGAAAAAAAAAAATGAATAAATATCCAAACACACGACATTGGAAGGAATTCTGCTACTTAATATAGGCCTGTAATTTGGCTTCAGTTCCACGGATCAATCAGTAAATACTGAATACGCTGTGACGCACGTAAAGCACTGTTCCACGCTACACAGGATACAAGTGAGCAGGGTGGTGGTATATCCCAGTCACCGAGGACAATTCCAGGTCACACTTACTGTCGCAACGTGCTGGGACTGTCCCCCCACCCTCCCAGCAGTTCCCTGGTTTGGACGACACGTTATTCAGCCCTTATTCACGATCACCAGAAGCTGGAGACAGTTCTTTGACAGGTAAATGGATAAACAGACTCAACGATAAAGAGGGATGAACACAGCAAAACACAAGTCTCAACCGCACTGCTGCTGCTGCTGCTAAGTCGCTTCAGTCGTGTCCGAGCTACGGAACGTTCAAGAAGTCTGTCTAACAAAGCCAGTTACTGCTCGACTCCAGGATACGAGCTTCTGGGAAAGGCAAAGCTGTAAGTTCAGGAGACAGACCAGGATACAAAGAATATTCTTGAAATAGTACAACACATTCATTTACTAGGGTTAGAGAATGTCCCTGGAGACGCGCGTGGAGTCACAGTTTGCAGTCCCACCTCTCTGGGGTCCGTACCTGTCCGTATAGCCTGTGTTTTTCGGAATTGGGTCAGTGTCTTTGATGGTCTCTTTCTTCCAATAGGAATCTGAACTGTCATCCCAGCTAGAGAAAGAACTGCTCCTTAACTCCATGGGCTCGTCAAAGAACCTGTATGGGAGAGAGCAGAAGAGAGGATTTGGAGGACCTTACTGATGTCCGCTCACATCAGGTACATGGGCACTGCACTTCCCCGACCCCCCTGAAGCTGGGGGCGGCCGTGTGCAACAGGATCGGACCCCCTGAAGCTGGGGGCGGCCGTTTGCAACAGGATCGGACACGAGGCGAATCACTCCCAAGGCCTTTCGGGTGCTCAGTCCTCTCTTCCCTCCCGAGTGGAAGGGGTTGTGTTTTCCAGGGGCTGTAGTTTCAGGCAGGTGACACCACCATCCACCTGGACAATCGAGGTGCCACCAGAAGGATAGATAATCTATATCCTTAGCTGCCTTTAGTGAACAAAGAAATAAGCCATCCCTGTGCTAAGCCCTTAAGATCTGGGGGGAGTATTTATCACGGTGGCATAACCTAGCCTATCCCAACAGCACAGGACACCCTTGAGGGTTACCCAGCTATAGGCTGGTCACGAATGACGCTTCAGGAGGGCTTCCCTGATGGTTCAGGCGGTAAAGAATCTGCCTGCAATGCAGGAGACCCAGGTTCAATCCCCGGTGGAGAAGATCCCCTGGAGAAGGAAACAGTGACCCACTCCAGTATTCTTGCCTGGAAAACCCCATGGAAAGAGGAGCCTGGCGGGCTATAGCCCATGGGGTTGCAAAGAGTTGGACATGACTCAGCAACTAAACCGCCATCAATGCTTCAGGACCTGGAGAACTGACACCATTCTAGGAGCCCCTTGTTGGTAACCCTGCCATGTTAGCCCTGGATAAGACAGCACCCCTAACAGAAACCACCAGTTAGTGTAAGTGATGCTAACTGGCCTCATTGTGGAGCCAGGTGCAGAGCTATAACTGTTGATCACTGGACCATCCCACAGATGCTCTTTCAGACTGGAGCCAGAAGTGGACTTGGTAAGCATCTCAGGGGGGACGCTGGCCTGCTGGGTCAGTTTACACTTTCGTTAGCTGACCATCATTGGGCAAGGAGTGGCTCAGAGAGCAAAACTCAACGGCAGATTCAGGTCCTATGTCGGGGGAGAAAGACCTGTGACGGGGAGCAGCAGGCTTTGCCTGGGACAGGACAGAAATAGACTGGTGAGGTGAGTGTGCCAGAGATGTACTCAGAAGTGACTGGGCCATCTCCGAATTCGTGACAGCTTAGGATGGAAAAAAAACCCAGCCGGACCCGCACTCCTCTTAAAGGTGGTTCCAGGAGTTCAGAAGCGAGACTCAGATTCTAATGCTTAGGTCTCAGGAAAGGAAGGAGGATGGAGGAGGATGCAGAGACTTTAGAGATGTTGCCAAGATGTTTCCGGAGAGTAAGAACAGAAGCACGCAGGAGACAGGTGAGGGCCAAACTCCGAGGGCGTAAGGAGTCATCCAGAGATGAGCTAAGATGGGGGAGGGGTAGCGGTGGAATAAAATGGAATGGACTCTTTTTTCCTTGCAGGAAACAAACAAGCAAACAAACAACAACAACAAAAGGAGGGTGGGTAAATCTGCTGTTTGAAGCAGATGGTATGGCCTTATATGAGTGATTGAAAAAAAGCAGAATTTCCAAACGTGGTTTCCGCGTTCTCTGGCAAGGAGGTCATTACCAACAAATCTTGTTACACCAGGCTTCTCCCTCCAGGAAGGAAAACCTGCCGTGTTCAAAGCGTATCTGGATTTCAGCTAGAAGCGGAGCAGGCTCTGCTCAGAGGAACAGGAACAACCAACCCCTCCTCACCTGGAAAAGTGAAATCACTCAGTCGTGTCTGACTCTTTGTGACCCCCTGGACTGTAGCCTACCAGGCTCCTCCCTCCATGGCATTCTCCAGGCAAGAGTACTGGAGTGGGTTGCCATTTCCTTCTCCAGGGGATCTTCCCGACCCAGGGATCGAACCCGAGCCTCCCACATTCCAGGCAGACGCTTTAACCTCTGGGCCACCAGGGAAGCCCTCCAAACGTTCGAGGACATATTTGTGAGGGTCCCAGTGAAAGAATAAAGACTGATCCAATCAGGAATTTAAAACTACTTAATAAGCATCTTTAGGGACGGTGGCTCAGAGGGTAAAGCATCTGCCTGCAATGCCGGAGACCTGGGTTCGATCCCTGGGTGGGGAAGATCCCCTGGAGAAGGAGATGGCAACCCACTCCAGTATTCTCCACCCCATGGATGGAGAAGCTTGGTAGGCTATAGTCCATGGGGTTGCAAAGAGTAGAACATAACTGAGCAACTTCACTTTCAATAAGCATCTACGAGGGGCCAGGCTCTGGCTGAGGGAGGAGACACGCTCAGCCCCCACCCGGATGGGACTGGCCGATCTGGGCTCAGAAACCTGATCTGAGCTCAGAAACCCGATCTGAGCTCAGAAACCCAGGGAGACAAAGTGGATGCCCAAGGCAGTGTTTCTTGGGGAACGGCCCTCGGACTGAAGGGCGAGGAATGCCGAGGGGCTGCATGGTCCCCCAGAGGCTCTGGGCTTGGGGTTGGGGGTGAGGACTGAATGGCGGTGGGTAGAACTTCCAGGCCCTTCACAAGTCTTAGGTACTGGGACTCAGGGTTGGTGTCACTCTAAGGAAATATTCTTCAACCATGTAAGCCCAAGTGCTTATCCTGGAATATACGGGCATCAGACTTTTTTTTTTTTTTAATGGCTGGATAATACAAGAATCAGAAGGAGAGAGAAAGCCATTCTGCTAGCTCCCTGCTGATCAGCCACTAGGCCACATTCTACTGTGTTCTCCAAGCTAGGGAGGGGATGGGGGTCGGGGGGGGGGGGGGGGCTCTTCCCACGGTTCACCAGTGAGGCTGCCTGAGCTCCGACCCAGTGCAGTGAGGGAAGCAGGGAGCAACTTGCTGGGGGAGGACGGGGTGGCAGAACCCACTGATGGCTGTGAAGCATCTGCCCTTCCTCAGAAACACAAGTACCCCCGGATCCCCAAGGCCTTAGTGACTTTTTTTTGGCCACATGACTTACGGGATCTCAGTTCCCGGGCCAAGGACTGAACTCAGGGTCATGGCAGTGAAAGTGCTGAGTCCCAACCACTGGATTGTCAGGGAATTACTTCTATTGAATTTTTTTAATGTTTTGACTTCTAGATCCCAATTCTTAATGCTTTTCACTTATGTTTTCTCCCTCTCACTCTGGTTTCACTCAATCTGAAAACATTCCTTACGTAGGATTGCCCGGGGCACTAGCGGTAAAGAACCTGCCGATGCAGGAGACATTGGTTGTATCCTTACTCAATTTAGGATTTACAGCTGTAGACAGCTGCCTCTTCCACTGAAGGCCACGCTGGCTTTGTAAGGCTGAACAAATTGTTCTAGTTTCATTATTTTGTACTCAGTATATAATTACATTGTTTATATCCTGGAAATAATGGAACTAAAAAAAAAAAAAAGCCCAAAGACACGGCTGGTCTCATTTTTAATAGAAACAGCACTCTTTCATAATTCAATAGTATTCAAGTTCAAATGGGCTAATGAATAATTTGGAAGCAGTGAGAGCTCCTCATGGAAACGCCCACTTTCCCAGAGGCCATGTTTACCCGACTTCATCTGCCAAAGTAAGGATTGTTCTACCCACAGTGATCACGACCAAGGAGGACCAGCATTGACGTTCCCATCAGACAAGCTGCAGGTAAAGACAAACAGCACGCCGAGGTCTCTGGCGGGAATCCAGCCAGTGTGGTCAATATAAAAACACCATCTGCTCCCCGGTTCCAAACCATAAATAATTGTTCCGTAGAAACGGAGGCCTTTCGGGCTGACTCTTAGGACTAAGCTTTCGCAGAGAGAGGCCGACGGGATTCCTGAAGCTCCTGGCGGACGGAGCCCCCCAGGAAGGAGCTGGGCAGTGGCCTGGGGTGGGCGAAGCTCCCCAACAGCTTCCCGGGGCACATCCTCAGTCGCAGCCGCCTCTCCTTCCAACTCCGCACCACTGGTGGAGCTGGAAACCCTATGCTCTCTGCAGGAGCTGTAATGAGCAGTGAAAGAATCAAACAGGCTTTTGTGGAGAAGCCAGGTGGGTGAGTGTAGACCCTGCACTACAAGGAGTTTCCCCGACACAGATGTACTCTCTCATCTAAAGTGACCTGACACGTAGGCCGCCTTCAAATCAAGCTAGAGGTTTAATTCTATCTTGTAGAAAATGTATTTAAGTATTTTAAAAGGCATGATTTGGGGGGCTTCCCTGGCGGTCCAGTGGCTAAGACGCCACACTCCCAATGCAGGGGGCCTGGGTTCGATCCCTGCTCTGGGAACTAGATCCTGCATGCCATACCTATTAATAAAAGATCCTGCAGGCTGCAACTAAGACCTGGCACTGCCAAATTAATTAATTAATTATTTTAAAAAGGCATGATTTGGGAGTTACCGCCAACTAACCTGAAATACAGGTTGCTCACGGGAAAAGTGAAAGTGAAAGTCACTCAGTCGTGTCCGACTCTTTGTGACCCCACAGACTATGCAGTCCATGGAACTCTCTAGGCCAGGATGCTGGAGTGGGTAGCCTTTCCCTTCTCCAGGGGATCTTCTCAACCCAGGGATCGAACCCAGGTCTCCCACACTGCAGGCAGATTCTTTACCAGCTGAGCCACAAGGGAAGCCCAAGAATATTGGAGTGGGTAGCCTATCCCTTTTCCAGCTGGTCTTCCAGACCCAGGAATTGAACCGGGGTCTCCTGCACTGCAGGCGGTTCTTTACCAACTGAACTATCAGGGAAGCCTGAGAGTCAAACATAAAACCACCCTGTCTCTGAGAGCACTGACGGGGAACACCTCTAAACTACTTTTTTTCTGGTAAAAATCTGGACTTGAAGCAATTTGCAGTGATGCTAGGTGAATGATTTAAAGACAGTTCTCAGTATTACAAGTCCTTACCTGTGAACTTTGATAGGAAAATACAGAATTTCAGAATTAGAGCCTAATTAGTTAACATACATTTCTATCTGTTACGCATATGGAACTCCTTCTGGTGGTGGTGGTTTACTCACTAAGTCATGTCCAACTCTTGTGACCCCATGGACTGTAGCCCGACAGTCTCCTTTGTCCATGGGGTTCTCCAAGCAAGAATACTGGAGTGGGTTGCCACTTCCTTCTCCAGGGGATCTTCCGGACCCAGGAATTGAGCCCAGGTCTCCTGCATTGCAGACAGATGCTTTACCGATTGAGCTCTATGAAGGAAGCCCCTGTGTAATTGCCAGTCGACAGTGATGCCCTCTGAGATGTGAGTGAGGGTGCCTCCTCTAAGGACTGCCCACACTGATGGGCACACGGTCGACCTTCCCAAACTCCACACCTGAAGGCGGCCCTCCACACGGTTAACTTAAGTATACAACAATAGTAATTAAGCATTCAGACTGAGTCACGTGACTTTTGAACTGAGTTTCTATATAAAAACAACAGCTAAACATGACATAAATAATAGTTAGGCCACAATGCCCCACGTGCATTCATTCATTAAACCCTCACGCTGCCCTGAGAGGCTGACACTGCTGGTGTCCCGACCTTACAGGTACGAGGCGGCAGCACAGGGAGGTTGGACAGGGCAGCCAAGATCACACGGTCATTAAGCGGCAGGGCCAGGACGTAAGTCCAGGCCGCCCGGCATCCCAGCCGGTGCCCACTTCCTGACATGCCAGGTTTACTTGGTGGCTGCTCAGCAGGCCTCCCCCTCCCCGGTGCTGATCAGGTTCTTGGAAGAACCGCACAGAGTGAGCCAATTCAAGTTAAACTTGTTCTCCGTCTCTGCGGATGGCTTGAACCTGAACCACGACCTCTCCACGGTCGGCTTCACACTGGAGTTGGGTAACCTGTCCTTGTTGGAGGGTGAGGGCTTGAAGGATGGGGCCTAGGCTTTATCCCAGGAACCCCTCAGATGGCAACAGTGCTTTTCATTCATACATAAACACACACAAATAGCATTCATTTAAAATTTTATATCCTGCCAATGGGCGACTCCAGAAGCCGGTGGTATGAAAACAAAAGAATCTGCTAAAGGCGCAGCTGGGAAATATTCCAACTGTTGGAATAAGACTAAACGACAACAGATATCTTTGGGGTTTTCCGTATTTTGTGTATTTCTCCAATTTCACATTTTAGATAAATACAACTTTCCCACCTCTGATTTTAATTCCTGGCTGCTGATTTTATTTTCAAACATTTCAATATTAGCAAATATCATCCACTAAAGAAGGGGACCCCAATTTTTTCCCAAAGGACATCCTTGATTCCAGCCGAAGCTTTTAAAAACAATGAAGTAAACTTATTTGTATTTGTTCCTAATGTAAAAAAAAAAACAAACCAGAAACTCGTAAGTCTGTATCGAGCTTTTCAAAACAATACTTTCAGGATGATTTTTAACAGGTTACCTGGAGCTGGATGTAAAGTATGAGTCATCACTGTCATCACCATACTTTTTTCTCGGTTTTGCTGTGATTGGCGTTTCCTGTTCAATGGTCTGCATGTCTGAAGTCACTGAATGTGAAATACCACTTGAGAAAATAGAGAATAAGATGGAAAAAGAATAATATTAGTTCATGAAGATACGTGTGTTCACCAAAGAATGCCTTTAATTTATACTCTCAACAAAAATGTACTTTATTTGGGGGGTTACAAACATGAACAATAGAAAAATACTTTTGTGGTGCAAGCAATAGAAAATACCAGACCTTAGTGGGGACTGTAACTAATTATAGAAAATACAGTCACATATGAAAGTTATGTTTATGGCATCCATTTAATGACAATCAGACCTATTTCATTTTATCTAATAATCAAATTTGGAATTTTCTGCACTGTAGTAAACACGGTTGTCTCTTGGTATCTGAGAGGGACTGGTTCCATTACCCCAGCCAACAAAAACAATCCTCAGGGACACATAATTTTTCAAGGCAGAGGTCCCATGTGTCCTCCTTTGCTTGGCAAACTAAGGAAGCTATCCTTCTCTACTTTACCCCCCCAAAAATCCTTACTATTCCTTCGTATTTTAAATCATTTCTAGTTACTAATAACACCAAATTCAAAGTAAGTGCTACATCTGTTGTCTAGTTGCTAAGTCGTGTCTCTTTGCTGATCCCATGGAAATGCTATATAAATAATTGTAAATACAACGTAAAAACGATGTAAATTGTTGTCCTTAAGTATGGTGTGCACAGAAAAAATTTGTTTTGCTTCCTGGAACTTTCTGGAATTCTCCCTATCCTGATATATTCAAATCCCAGATTGGTTGAGTCTGCAAAGGCAGAACCCCTAGATAGAGAGTGCTGAGGGCTGACTGTATTAGAGCACAGCAAATGAAGGAAGTGAACAAGGAGAAGACATTTCTGAAGTGGAAATTAACAAGGAGAGTCCACGTGTGATCAGCAAACTAGCTTAAATTAGGAAATCCAAGAAAGCAGAGTCTTACCTTCTGCTATTTCCGAATCCCATGCCAAGTCTCTCTGATTCTGCCTTTTTCTTGCCACTCATATTCATCTTTTCATCTTTCTTCATCTGAATTTCAAGATCTTTATAGGCTAATCGTAGTGATGACACACTGCCAGAAAAACCGAATGCTCCTTAACTTAGCGCTGATTCTGTGCTCTTCAGTTAAAACACTGAGAACGCTAAACATGTCACACGCTTTTAGCTTGCTGCGGCTTTCCATGATTCATGATTATAAAGGCAAGCTGGTGTTTTTTGGGAAAAGATCTCTTTTGAGTAGATGCTCAAGAAAAGGTGCATGCTGCTACTGCTGCTGCTAAGTCACTTCAGTCGTGTCTGACTCTGTGCAACCCCATGGACAGCAGCCTACCAGGCTCCTCTGTCCCTGGGATTCTCTAGGCAAGAATACTAGAGTGGGTTGCCACTTCCTTTTCCAATGCATGCAGGCATGCTAAGTCGCTTCAGTCATGTCTGACTCTGTGTAACCCCATGTACAGCAGCCCACCAGGCTCCTCTGTCCACGTGATTCTTTAGGCAAGAATACTGGAGTGGGTTGCCATTGCCTTCTCCAAGCTGCATGAGTTTACAGCTAATTTATGGTTGCTGCTGAATCTAATTACTGTTCTAGCTTTACATTACTTACCGTATCATAATATGTCACAACATAATATATACTTAAATTACTTCTATAAAGGAGAGTAAAATGCAGATTTTTTTTTTCTTTTTCCACTATATGTCCCTGGTGGCTCAGAGGTTAAAGTGTCTGCCTGCAATGCAGGAGACGTGGGTTCGATTCCTGGTTCGGGAAGATCCCCTGGAGAAGGAAATGGTAACCCACTCCAGTATTCTTGCTGGGAGAACCCCATGGACAGAGGAGCCTGGTGGGCTACAGTCCATAGGGTCGCAAAGAGTCCGACACGACTGAGCGACTTCACTTTCACTTTCACTTTATACGTCCATATTATGTAACAAAAGTATGAGATTAGTCTCACTGGTTTGTTCTGGTTTAAGATTATATATATATGTGTGTGTGTGTGTTGTGTTGGGCTTAGTCGCTCAGTCAAGTCCGACTCTTTCTGAGTCCATGAACTGTAGCCCATCAGACTCCTCTGTCCATGGGATTCTCCAGGCAAGAATACTGGAGTGGGTTGCTATGCCCTCCTCCAGGGGATCTTCCCAACCCAGGGATCAAACCCAGGTCTCCAGCATTGCAGGCAGATTCTTTACCGTCTAAACCACTAGGGAAGCTCAAGAATACTGGAGTGGGTAGCCCATCTGTTCTCCAGGGGATCTTTCCGACCCAGGGATCAAACCCGAGTCTCCCAAATTGCAGGCAGATTCTCTACTAGCTGAGCTACCAGAGAAGTCCAAATATATAGGGAATGACTCCAATATTCTTGCCTCGAGAATTCCATGGACAGAGGAGCCTGGCGGTCTACAGTCCATGCGGTCACAAAGAGTTGGACACGACTGAGTGACTAACACTTTCACTTTTCATATATATATAAATATATTTGACTTAACAGATACATTAAGAAGGGATTACTGCATTGCAAAAGGATTCTTCAGTTTATGAGAAAATTTCCCCTAGGGTTTCTCTCTTTTTAAAAAATATTTATTTGGCTGCAGTGGGTCTTAGCTGTGGCACACAGGCTCTCCAACTGTGGCATGTGGGATCTAGTTCCCTGACCAGGGATCGAACCGAGGCTACCTAGCATTAAGAACATGGAGTCTCAGCCACTGCACCATTAAGGAAGTTCCCCATAAGGTCCCTTTACGGAACCAGGCTCTGAGAGAATTCACAATGGAGCTGCCATTCCTCAGCCAACAGTTTCCTCTGCACCACCAGTCAGATGCTCATCACCTATCTACAAATACTTGCGACAAATAAAGCACCCAGTGCGGGGGAGGGAGGGGAGATGAATGGAACACTGTCCCTTACTCTTAGGCTTCCAAAAATGCTACAGATACTTAATTTTTTACGAAGAAAACCAGGCCTATATTCACAAGAGTATATTATCATATTAGTAAATAGCAACAAAATTTCAGGGACTGGAAAAATGATATACCTACATTATCAAGATTTCTAAGATACCGTCCATTTCAGAAAATTTTATAAAATGTCACAAATTCCTCATGAGAAAGGTACTATACAAACTCCCTAATAATATAAATACACTTCTCTGTAGTGAAAGGAAGTGATAACAGAATTTCTTACTGGGAGAAAATGATCTTGCTTTTGCTGTTTCCCTTCTTAATGAGTCAAGCAGGATTTCTGTTTCTTGTTGTTGCTTATATATATGCTTCTCCCACTAGACATTTCTTTACAGCAAGAACATTGCTTTGTATACCTGGAGTTTATCACACCCTGGCATTAAAGAAATGGATGCCTTCATTCTTTTTATATTTAATTTGGCGGTGCCAGGTCTTAGTAGCGGCACACAGGTCTTCAGTTGCGACACGTGGATTCTTAGTGCAGCATGTGAGATCTAGTTCTCTGACCAGGGGTCGAACTCAGGCCCCTTTTTCATTGGCAACTTGGAGTCTTAACTACTGGACCACCAGGGAAGTCCCTCTATTTCGTTTTAAAGTGGCCATTTGCTTTCTTTACTGTTATTCCTTCAGATCAGGTAATGGTAATACGTCTACTGTTCCCACCCCACCCCCACCCCCCCACCAAACTGTACTTGAAGGAGGAAAATAAGCAATCTTCTTTCAAGTATAATTTTGGGGAGAAAACAGTAGATCTGTTTAAAATCACAAAAAGCTATAACTGTGGTAACAGAGTCTTCTGGAGATGAATGGATTGGGATGAAGAATTTCAGGAGAGTACGAGATGGGGAAGCTTTCCCTTTTGGGGGACCTGCCGGGGAGCTGGTGCTGTCGCTCGTTAAAAGCGTGCACTTTACCGTGCAGGCTCTGGAAGCACTAACACAACAAGAAGCTGGCACTCCGCGCGTCTCAGACCTACAGGAGCCTTTCCAGGACCGGCAGGGAGGAGGGCCGGCCACGACCTCAGGACTCAGGGAGAGCCCAGGAGCAGCTCCTGGCTCCTCTTACTCTCCTACTGGCTGTGCGCACAGACCTCTCTGAGGACGAAATGCCCGGTAAGGATGCGGCTGCTGCACCGGTAGTTTAGTTCACACTCAGAACAGACAGGAATCGGCACTGCTCCTGACAGCTGACTGAACTAACTTTATGTACGGCCATTTTAAGAAATGAAGCTGCAGAAGACTAGAATGAAGCGTGGGCACTCTTGGGGGCTCCCCGGTGGTTCCGGGGCCGGGACTGTGCCCTCCTAATGCAGGGGACCTGGGCCCGCTCTCTGGTTGAGGAACTAAGATCCCACGTGCCACAGCTGAGACCCAGTGCAGACAAACAAATACGTTGTTGTTTAGCCGCTAAGTCGTGTCCAACTGCTTTGTGACCCCATGGACTGTAGCCCACCAGGCTCCTCTGTCCATGGGATTCTCCAGGCAAAATACTGGAGTGGGTTGCCGTTTCCTTCTCCGGGGGATCTTTCAGACCCAGGGATCGAACCTGCATCTCCTGCATTGCAGGCAGATTCTTTACCTCTGAGCCACCAGGGAAGCCCCAGATAAATAAGTAAATATTAAAAAGTAAATAAATAAACAAAGCCTGGGTACTTTCTCACAGCTGGCACAGCTGTGATGCATCTGAGCAGTACTGGTTTGGTGAAACTGAGCTGTGATGCGTCTGAGCAGCAGGGTGGTGGTCAGGGCCTGGAGTGCAGCTCTTCTGAACAAAGGGATTCGCTGGGTTCCCGAGTCCAGTTCATAAACACCCCACAATCTGCATGTTTGCATTCAGCTGTATCGAGCAGTCCTGATTAAGGCTGGTGCTGTCTCTAATATCAACGCACTAGTTTCTGTTCCCCTGACCTGCAGGGAAGGGATTGCTGCTTTCTGATTCCCCGTCTCCTGTTCTGATCAGGCGAGGATTTTACTGGTTCTCTGGGAAAACCTCATGCACGAGTGATCTGCACGGAGTCCACTCCTAAACACACTCAAATTGAACCTTCCCCCTTTCTCAGTGTCAAGAAAGCTAGCTAAGTCAGAGACATCAAAGTGAAGTCTGTGAGAGCTTACAGTGAGTCTTATACAGAGCATCTCAAATCACTCAGTATGCCAGCGAATTTGGAAAACTCAGCAGTGGCCACAGGACTGGAAAAGGTCTGTTTTCATTCCAATCCAAAAGAAAGGCAATGCCAAAGAATGCTCAAACTACCGCACAGTTGCACTCATCTCACACGCTAGCGAAGTAATGCTCAAAATTCTCCAAGCCAGGCTTCAGCAGTACGTGAACTGAGAACTTCCAGATGTTTAAGCTGGATTTAGAAAAGGCAGAGGAACCAGAGATCAAATTGCTAACATCCATTGGATCATAGAAAAAGCAAGAGAATTCCAGAAAAACATCTACTTCTGCTTCATTGACTATGCTAAAGCTTTTGGCTGTGTGGATCACAACCGTCGTGTCCGACTCTTTGCAACCCCATGGACTGTAGCCCGTGAGTCTCCTCTGACCATGGAATTTTCCAGACAAGAATACTGAGTGAGTTGCCATTTCCTCCTCCAGGGGATCTTTCTGACCCAGGGATCAAACCCGAGTTTCCTGTGCCTCCTACTGTGGCAGGCAGGTTCTTTACCTCTGAGCCACCTTTGTGTGCTGTGAGCTTAGTCGCTCCGACGTGTCCGACTCTTTGTGACCCCGTGGACTGTAGCCCGCTAGGGGGATTCTCCAGGCAAGAATGGGTTGTCATGCCCTTCTCCAGCGGATCTTCCCAACCCAGAGACTGAACCCAGGTCTCACGCATTGCAGGCGGACTCCTTACCATCTGAGCCACCAGGGAAGCCCCTGACATCGCAAATATTTAACCTAAATAACAGTTTAGTGCTGCCCCCTAGGTGCTGTGAGTTAAATGATAATGAGGAGTAACCATCCATTTCAGATGCTCCAGGCTTATCATAGGAAGCCCACTGAGCAAACTGTGAGCGTGAATAGCAAGAAACTACCCTGACTGAAATGGCAATCCACTCCAGTATTCTTGCCTGGAGAATCCCATGGACAAAGAAGTCTAGTAGGTTACAGTCCACGGGGTCGCAAAGAGTCGGACCCGACTGAGCGACTTCACCTTCACCTTCACACTGACTGAGCACCTATTACGCGCCAGGCACTGTCTGATGCACTCTAATGAGCATAAACTAAATGAATCCCCTAACAATCTTGTAAAGTAAGTACCAGTGTTTTCTTCATTATACAGCCTGTAGTAATGAAGCCACGCTAAAAGAGATAGGGGCTTCCCTGGTGGCTCAGATCGTAACGAATCTGCCTGCAATGCGGGAGACCCAGGCTCAATCCCTGGGTCGGGAAGATTCCCTGGAGGAGGGCATGGCAACCCACTCCAGTGTTCTTGCCTGGAGAGTCCCCACGGACAGAGGAACCCACCTTGTGGGCTAAAGACTCAGACACGACCGAGTGACTAACACACACACACAAGAGATACACGTGACAAGAGAAAACACCATATCAATAAAACACACACGTGCACAAAACAGGAATCCAAGATGCCTGCCATCTCTTCTCTCCTTATGGCCCTGGACCCTTATGCCCAGTCACCAGTCCTTTCCAGACAGCCGCGTGTCCCTTCTGTTTTCAACACAATGACATCCTCTCAAGAACCTTAAGGAGCTACTTAAAACAAATCTCTGGTCTGGCCTCCTGGCTTCCAGTTCTCCCCCCATTCTTTCTGCCTTGGATATCACAACCAAACACACTTTCCAAAACCCACCCCTGCTTCAGGGCACTCTCCTCAGATGAGATGCAAAACCGCCAGCTGGTCTGACTTCAGGGTGACCCACGGCATCACTCCCAGGTCTCCAGTCCAGGCAGGACCCCGGAGCCACTGCCTGGATTCCCTCTTCCTCATCCTCCTAGGCTCTTCCTTTCTCCCTCTCTCTGCCATCGCCCTCAAGTCTGACTCTGAGACCTCTTCAAGATTCAGGCTTAGTACCTCCGGAGATACCACCATACCCAAAACCTTCCATCGTACAATTAGAATTTAGTCTCCAGGTCCAATGGGGCTTCACATTATAAACACCATTTTCATTACTGAGATAAAATTCACATATTATAAAATTCACCTTTTTAAAATGCACAATTCAGTTTAACATATTCACAAGGCTGTCACCATCACCTCTAATTCCAGAACATTTTCATCACCTCAGAAGAAATCCCACCCACCCACAGTCCACCCTTCTCTCCCCTCTGCCCTTGGCCCTGGAAACCACCAGTCCGCTTCTGTCTCTTGATCTGCCTGATTTGGACAGTCCACATCTAAGCAATCATAAAATATGTGGTCTTTTGTGGCCAGTGTCTTTCTCAGCACAAATTTTTCAAGATTTGTGCATGCTACACCATGTATCAGTACCTTATCCCTTTTCAGGGCTAAGTAATATTCTGCTGTGTGGACACACACATTTGGTCCATCTGTTCACTAGTTCGTGGAGATCTAGGTTGTTTCTACTTTTCAGCTATAGGGATTAATACTGCTATGAACATGTGTACAAATTTTTGTGTGACTTTGTGGGCATATACATTACTTTCTCTGAGAATATACTGTGGAGTGGGACTGCTGGGTCATATGGTAACTTTGCCACCAGCAAAGCATGAGGGCTCCAGTTTCTTAATTCTCACCAACACTTGTTTGCCGTCTTCTTGATCACAGCTCCCTGAGAGTGAGGAGGTGTCTCCCTGTGGCTTTGACTTGCATTTCCCTAACAACGCTGAGCATCTTTCCTGTGGCAGTACCTCCTGACACATCTCTGTCTTTCCCTTCTTGTTGACCCCACCCAAATCCTGTCCACACAATTTCAACTGGAAACGGTGGCTGCCCTCCATAAATACTGTCTCTCTCCTTCTCATCTACACGTCCATGTGGTATTAACTCTCATAAAACCAAATTTTGCATTTCCCTCCTCACACACAAATGTAAAAATAAATGGCATTTATTGGAAATTTATGGAACTTATTGGAATTTATGGAATTTATTGGAAATTTATGGAAAGAAAATCTCAGAGCCATTTAGTTAATAGCTTTGCATGTTACATGCATGCCAAGTCGCCTCAGTCCTGTCTGACTCTTTGCGACTCCATGGACTGTGGCCCGCCAGGCTCCTCTGTCCATGGGATTCTCCAGGCAAGAATACTGGAGTGGGTTGCCATGCCCTCCTCCAGGGGATCTTCCCGACCCAGGGATCGAATCCTGGTCTCTTGCGTCTCCTGCATTGGCAGGTGGGTTCTTTACCCCTAGTGCCACCTTGGGAAGCCCAGTTAATAACTGTAGTCACTAGAATCGTATTATGATTTGACCATACTTACATGGATTCTTCCTTAGGTGCTGCCCGGGACAGAAGGTCTTCCTGTGCATTCATTTTATCGACGGCTTGGGCTTGCTTTTCAATTTCATTAAAACATGTATTTGATAGTTTCTGGGCTCCCAAACTTCCTTTTTTGGCCCCAAGCTGGAGGATACAGTAGAAGATTACGTTTTACCCAAACTATTTGAAAACATTTGCAATGACAGCTGACAGTTATTGAGGGTTATTACTTAGTCCTCACGCCTCTGTGAGGCCGGCACGGTCATCATCTCCAGGTGACGGAGGAGGACCTGAGCTCTTGTTAGGAAAGAGACTTGACCAAGATCACACAGCTGGCAAGTGACGAGGTCAGGATTCAGACCTCAGCCCTGCGTCCAGGGCGGGGGCTCTGAATGGAACCTCAGAAGCTGAACGTCCAGCTGCTGACAACCCTCCCAGCCTCGCTGCGTGACAGAGATCCCAGGGAGCCTCGGCTGATTTGTTTTCAGAGCTGTATCGCCGACAGAGAAATGTGAAACACTGCAGAAAACAGTCACCGCGTATAACATCACTCCATTGAACAAAACGAACTTTTTATCAGAGCCACATTTATCAGACTGTGGCTCAAAAACAATAGAAATAAAAATGTCAAAGGTGGCTTCCTCAAGCCCATAAGCCCTTTTAGAGCTAAATCAGCAGACAGTTTACACATAATACTTACACCTCTTTTAGCTTGATTTGGTTTCTTTTTTATGATAGAAGAAACCTCTGTCAAAAGACAAAAAGCAGAAAGTCAGACCACTGGATATACATAATTTTCCTATTTTTAGTGTGTTTAAAAAAAAATTCTAAGATACTGCATTTTATTATTTAAGAGACTATAACATTTTCCACATTAGTTTGTCATCCAGAGACTCAAGTACCTCAGTGTATTTCAGATGAACAGAGATTCATCAAAATAGAGTTCTCAGTATTTTCAGATTGCATCCAAACTCAGAAAGTATATATATTTTTTGATGGGGGGGGACACCGTATTGCAGAGAAATAAACAGCCTGAGCTTGCCTCATTCACCACTTTCTTCAGGAGCATTTTGTATATTAGAACAGACTCTCCTAGTAATCTCTGCTCTTCAAACACTTTCAAAATTGTTTTAAAATATACAGTTAGCCAGGCATTATGTATACAACTAAAGCAGCTAGGGAAGTGCTTTTCCACCCTGATTTATGTACAGATTTTATCATGCTAACCAATCAGAAATAGAAAACATTCTATTATTTTGGTAGCATTGCTTACTAAATTGCACAAAAATATATGACGCTTTTAGATAAAGTTTCTTAAAAATTGTTTTCTGGGTAAATTTTAATCATAGATTACATACTCTGTTTTTAGAATTATGTGTAAGAGACCCAGTAAGAAAAAAATCTTATTTTTTTTTTTCTTACAAAGATGAGAATGTGACTTAACAGGAAAAGATAGCATAAACCCACAAAGATTAAAATTTTTCAGTCCTTAATGGGAGAATAACATCATTACATCTGGGGGTATTAAAAAAGACATTCACGGAAATCCTCCTTTTCTTCACTTTCTTTTAGATACGCACTGGAGTAGTCTTATAACCTGCTTCCAGCTTTCCACACGCCTATTACTGCATGAGGGAAATACCTGGAACATTTCTAATAGTTTGGTTATTTTTCACCAAAGCTGTTGCTTTCCAATTAATGCAGTGTGATATGCACTAATTTCAGATTACATCTCCCTGATGATGAAAAATTAGAGATTAAGTTCACCTACAATAAAATCAGAAGGAAGAAAATGCTAAGAGTTCTTGAGTGACTAGGAATGACATGGCTGTTCTGCCCTCTGCCTATGCTGGGACATAAACCAGCAAATCAGAAAGCATCAAGAGCAACCTTCACCAGGTACAGAGGCTAATGCGTTTCACAGTCACCAAGCTGGCCGAAACAGAACAGCATTTTTTGTTTAAATAAATCTCATTACATTGTAAGTTCTAGGCAGAATGTATAGGATTTATTTTTTTCTTAATTAACCTCTAAATCAGACTACAGGGTAACATATACCTCCTACAGCAGCCTTTGTTGGTACATTAAGACCTTCCACACTTGGTCCTTGCTCTGGTATCCCTGAAAGTTAAAAATATTGATATCAGTGCAGAAAACAGATTCATCAAATGTGCTTTTGAATATTTACACATCCAACTTGTTCAGTACTACAAATCTTATCCAGGTAGATCAATGACTGTCTTTTCTTTTTAGCTCCACATTTTATCACTTTAAGAATTTTAATTTAAAAGTCCATTAAAATAGAAGTGTATTTTGTGTCCAGTTGCTTTGTTAGTGGTCTCCCTCATCGTTATAATCTGGAATCCTACTTTATGGTCTGGTGTTTTAAAGTAAACTGTTCTGAGATACCTAGTACATATGTGCACTATACCCCAACAGATGTCAACATTTTTGGCAAGTCTAATGTGAATCACATCAGTGATAGAAAACCTAAATATTCAGTTGCCAAGAAATCTGCTGAGTTTTCTAGCTGATCTAAAAAACTGATCCTGGTTAGGAATTCCATTAAGGCTTCTCAGGACCATCACCTGATCTTGAGGTTGCTGACTCTGCAGTCCTTCCTGTTACACTAAGTTCCTTCAAGCAGTTCCAGGCTTGACTCTCACAGGCCAGCATGACTGAGGGGCCCACCCGCCAGCAGTTCACTGATTAGGTGAAAAATGATACCTTGTTGTTGTTAATTTACACTGATTTTCTGGCTAACAAAAAATGCTCAATTTTAAAACAGAAGATGTCGGTGTTTTCATCCACGGGTGGTTTTTTTAAACCTAAGCAAGTGATGTAACTAGATTTACAATAAATATATCCTAAAATAAAATCACCAAATGTGAATTATTAGACATCAACTATTGCCAGAACGTGTACACGTGCTCAGTTGCGTCAGTCATGCCCAGCTCTTTGCGACTCCATAGACTAGTCCACCAGGCTCCTCTGTCCACCGGATTCTCCAGTCAAGAATACTGAAATGGGCTGCCATCTTCTCCTCCGGGATCTTCTTGATCCTGGGATCGAACCCACGTCTCCCACGTCTCCTGCACTGCAGGTGGATTCTTTACTGCTGAGCCACCGGGGAAGCCCATAGTTTTCTAAACTGGAATCTTGTTTCTTGATTATAAGATAGCTCAGTTAGTAAAGAATCTGCCTGCAATGCAGGAGACTCCAGTTCGATTCCTGGGTTGGGAAGATCCGCTGGAGAAGGGTTAGGCTACCCACTCCAGCATTCTTGGGCTTCCCTTGTGGCTCAGCTGGTAAAGAATCTGCCTGCAATGTAGGAGACCTGGGTTCGATCCCTGGGTTGGGAAGATCCCCTGGAGAAGGGAATGGCTACCCACTCCAGTACTCTGGTCTGCAGGATTCCATGGACTGTACAGTCCATGGGGTTGTAAAGAGTGGGACATGACTGAGCGACTTTCACTTTCACTTTTCTGATTATAAAAGTTACTTTTCTGATTATAAAAGTAACATTTACTCATGATAAAAGTTCAGTCACTTCAAAATTGTATCAAGCTGAAAGTTAAAACCCTCAGCAATTTCATTTTCCAGTGTTAACTGCATGTGTGATTTGGCTACTTTTCACAAAAGTGAGGTCATACATACTGCATGTTCAGTAATCCTCTCTCCCCGTTTTATAATGGACCATGGGCATCTTTCCTGGTAGATGCAGGGGCCTCATTTTCTAGGAGTTCCTCGAGTCTCAGTCTTACCTTCACTGCTCGCTGGAGGTGTGTCCACGTTCCTCGGAGTTAAAGAAGGTTCTGGCTGTGCTGATGCCCAGCCTGTGGTGCTCACCTGAAGCCAGGGGAGAAAAGTCGTTACCAGCAAAGCAAGGAAAGTCATAAAAAACAAACTTCAAAAAAAGTGAGTCACTAAGTCCGGTCCACATGCCAGGGGAGTGGGTTAAGCCCCACGTCCTGAACGGTGGAAAGTATACGCATGATTTGGAATTTTCTGTAAGGAAGAAGACTGTCCCTTCCCACCATTCCTTTACGCAATCATCCATTTACATCAGTAACGGACTCACGGATATTGGCCAATTCTTTGTGTTACAGCCCAGTACTATCATTATTTCTTTTGTTGTTCAAACGGATCCGGCTCTGACCACCTTCAGCCATGTCCTTGTCCAATCCCCCGCCCTGGCCTCCTAGCACTCCCTTACTTCCAGCACCTCTGGGTACCTCTAGTTGCCCGTGCAAGTCCAATCCTAGGATCAGCTGCCTCTCCAAAGGTAGCCCTGGTTCCTTTTATTGGAGAACAGCATTTAGAAATGAGGGTGTGGGTGCTGGGTGTGCCTGTCGCCCTGGGGCGTCTCTGTCTCTAGGCCTCATAGTGGACAGAGCTAGGTGATATACCGTGTGTGTACACCAACCCACACATACACACAGACCTACAGTTAGTTCTCCATCACATGTTCATTCTTGCAATAGCCTTGAGAGATGTTCTATGTACACAGCTAACAGGGGCAATGAGATTCAAATCCCTTTTCAAATCTGGGTTTAAACAAATGTCTTCATTCTTTCTTTCAGTTACACTGTGCAGCTTGTGGGATCTTAGTTCCTTGACCAGGGATCAAACTTGCACTGCCCCCATGGGAAGCGCAGAGTTACAACCACTGGACAGCCAGGGAAGTTCTTCAAACTGTCTTTGTTCTTTGTCAATTGCAAAGCTCTGAAATGCACTGGGCAGGCCCCTGGTAAGACTTCTGCCTCCCAGGAAGCTGGGTACAGGGCATGGGACTGAATTCTAGACGGCAGGATGTGAGCAGAAGCAATGCTGCCTCTAGACTGTAAAAGGCCGGGGCACTGCTTCCCTGGATGTGGACGTCTGTCCTCCTCCCACTGGCCAGGAAAGGTCATGAACTGGAGCGGCCACTCTGGACCCTGAGATGGGAGCAACACCGGGCTGAGATGAGCAGCCCTGGATGACCCTGAACTACTGCTGGGAAATTTATTTCTCCCGTAAGTGACTGTCTCAGGGCTGTTGGTTACAGCAGCTTAGACTCTGTCCTAACTGAAACACTTGAAATACATGCCCTTTAAAATTCATGTCAGAGGAGCACACTTTAAAACTATGCAAAGCATAACACATACCTCAGGAGAAGCATGAGAGGCAAAAAAATCTTCCTCCTTCGGTGGCGGGGACGAAGGAGGGACCACACAGCTATCAAGCCAGAGCTGGAACAGAAAACACGCACTGCTCAGCACTTCACCTGTTTCCGAGGGTTTATTTAATACAGTTCCCTCCCTTTCCAGAGGCCTGTCGCTAAAGATCCGTGCTTTCCACTATTATAAAGTCAGGGTTCCCGAGCACATTTTAGCAACACACTGATCTAGTAACTTGTGCTGCCAAGCCCTGTGGAAGACAAAAGGCAGCTCCCCGAGCCACTTCTGAAAGAGGAAGACCAAGGACTTCACGTCCACATGCACGTTCCATGCTTTGTGGATTCCACGTTTGTGAATTCGCCTACTCTGCAACTAACTTGTGACCCTAGATCTGCTGCCCTGCCTGAACACGTGCAGAAATGCAGAGAACGTGTCGTCCATGGTGCGATGTTTCAGCTCCTGTTGCAAGCACGGGTGCTTTTTACGGTCTGTTGACAGACATGTTTTTGTGCTTTGTATTAGCGTATGTCATTTATGACGGCCCCGATCTCAGTGCTAAGTGCCACCTCGTGTAACTAAGCACAGAGACGCAGTTAGATGAGCTTCACTCAACTCAAGCCACAGTGCCCTTGGCCACAGGCTCAGAGTCAATGTGTCAACAATATCCACTGAAGAAGGTATCTTCACTTTTTAAGAAATTTTTTGTTTTTTAATGTGGACCATTTTTAAAGTATTTAATCTGATACAATATTGCTTCTGTTTCATGTTTTGGTCAAGGCATGTGGGATCTTAACTCCCCAACCAGGGATTGAACCCACGCCCTCTCCTGCAGTGGAAGGTGAAGTCTCAACTAATGGAAGTGAAGTGGAAGTCGCTCAGTCGTATCCAACTCTTTGCGAGCCCATGGCCTATACAGTCCATGGAATTCTCCAGGCCAGAATACTGGAGGGGGTGGCCTTTCCCTTCCCTAGAGGATCTTCCCAATCCAGGGATCCGAACCCAGGTCTCCGCATGGTGGGCAGATTCTTTACCAGCTGAGCCACAAGGGAAGCCTGACAAGGTGGTAATAATTAAGAATGACGCCCACGTTTCTGACTTAGGCAACCTGGCAGATGATGGTGATGCCAATTATTAGAGCTAGGAAATACTGGAAAGGGGGCACGATGGGAGGGAAGATAAGAACATATGTATTTAGTCACAATATAAAAATGTTAGGTCACATGATACAGCTAGCTCTTTTTTATAAATATCTGTTATATCTTGAACATTTAATTCTTATAACGTTAAAAAACTTTCAGCTTTTCACTTTATGGATTATTTTCTTCCTAAGTCTATTGGCACATTTTTATTATTAGAAACAGATATAAAGAACAATGGAAAGCCAGGGAATTCCCTGAAAGAGGTGTCTTTAAACAAAGAGCATGTAAAACGAGGTCAGTGTTGATCAGCTGACATATAAAAGTAACGCTGCAGGGCTGTTGAGTGTTCACGGCAACGTTTTAGAGCAGGACGGTGAATGATGACAACCCGCTCCATGCTGTCTCCTTGTAAGAGAATCTGGCCAGGAAGTTTTACGGTTTGGGATATAAAGGACTTTTTCTGCTGAAACGAACGTTCGAAGGATGGAGCCCCGCCCCCGTGCTTACGTCAGTGCCGTGCTTCCGGGTGGCCTGGGAGGCCAGCCCCTTGATCCTCTCCCTGTAGAGCTGGGCGGCACGGCTGTTGTACTTGGCGTTGGTGTCATTGGTGTCACACCCGTGCTGATGGAAAAAGGAAGACTGCGGAGGAAAGGACTCGGGTTAACGGCAGGGCTGCGCTAAATCCAGCAGGGTGACCAAAACCATTTACTGCACGCTATGAAGGGCCTTTTTGAAAATACTAGTGAAAACCAAAATAATTTAAACTGTGAAAGAGTTTTATAACATTTTTCCTTGTAGAAGGAGTAATACCTTCCACAGACGTAACATTAATATTCTGGTAAAAGCAACACGAGACGTGCCTCGCAGAATGAAATAACTGGGCCCTCGATGCTGCACTCGGGCACCTGCATCGCTCTGAACTTAATCTGAGCGCACACTTTCAACTCAGGACTGCGTCTAACTTGTGCGATCGACCTTTAGCGTAGAGTCCTACTAAATTGGAACTTTCTTTTCTTTTCTTTGCATCTATATGAGATGATTTATTTGAGTTTAGGCTCTGCTTTGTGGCTTGCAGGGCCTCAGTTCCCGAACCATGGACCGAACCTGGGCCATAGCAGGAAGCACTCGGAATGCTAACCACAGGGGCTGCCTAAGTGGGAATGTCTGATAAACCAGTTAAGTAAGAGCCAAGCTAACCCTCTCCTTGCTGAGCACTATTTCCTCATCAGTGGAGACCACAGCACAGACAAGGTGCTGAAGCAGGTACTTAGACAGTTAGAGCACTCTGCTTGCAGCACCTCTGAAGCATCTCTGTACAGACATGAATTACAGCATGCACAGCTTAATTAAAGCAGGTGTTTTAAAAGCCTGTGTGAGTGATCCTTTTGTGACTTCAACGGGACAAATAACGGCACTGGGCGCCCACAGGTACCAGGTCCTGTCTAAGGTCTTGGTGGATACCATCACATCAAACGCTCATGGGCACACTCTCAGAAACATGCTGTTTACAGATGAGCCAGAAGCAGAGAGGTCCAACAAGCTGCCCAGCGTCACACAGGCTAGCAAGGCGCAGAGCTGGCATTCAAACCCAAGCTTCTGCTGGAGCTTAGCGACCACCGACTGACCTGCCCCCTCCACTCCCCCACGTCAGCTGGCTGAGACAGGAAACTGCTCTCTGGAGCTGGGCGGTGACCCTACAACCTTACGAAGGTTTGGAAACAGGACAGAGACTATCGAACCAACAGTATTAACGTGAAGAACAAGTTTGTAGACATCATGAACATGGGCATGGTTTTCTAATCACATGCTTGAAATACTGAAGGCTTACATTCTCAACAGGGGAATGTTGCTTGGAAAGTGAAAAAAAAAAGACTTAGTTATTACCATATTTTGTAGCCTTCCAAAGATCACCCCTACCTGTCAAAATCATAGTCCTTGGTATTTAATTTCTCTCACTAGGGAAAACTAAATCCAATTTAAATTTAAAACAAGCTAACTGATGAATTTAAATCTCATTTTTCTGCTTAGGGAACAGTAATGAAGAAAAAGGCTGAGACACTGATCCAAAGGAAACCGGTATTTTGAAAATTATTCTTTTAGATTGACTATTTTAATTTTGAATATTTAATTGAAGCTCGATATAAATTGTACTTGAAATGGACACCAATTTGATTTCTAATACTTTGAGTATTTATTTTTATTTATTTACTTGGCTACACCAGGTCTTAGTTGCCGCACATGGGAACTTCACTGGGGCATGTGGGATCTAGTTCCCAGACCCGTGATCAAACCTGGGACCCCAGTGTTAGGAGCAAGGAGTCTTAGCTGCTGGACCACCAGGGAAGTCCCTTTCTAAAAAAAAAATGCATATACATTTATTTTTATTCACTGACTTTTAGTACTTTGAACATTTAATGGTATGTCTCAAGGAATTCTACTTACTCAACCTATATCATTTTGGCATACTGCTATAAACATATAACGGTATTTTATATAAAGGGAGATTTTGCTGGCTAGATTTGTAAAGCTGCCAGTTTAGAAATCAGATATATTGAATTTCAAAATGAAATTTAAAATGGTTGAGGATCCTTAGCTAGGTTTGTAAATGGGGTTAAGGAAATTTGCTCTTTTATTATAAGTTAATCGAACACATCAAAAGCTACTTTTACAGAGAAATTACTAAGTTTATAAATTGACACATGATATTTACATACTATATTTGAAGATTTGGAAAATGGCTTTTTTAATTTGTAGATTTAATAAATAAAATTGAGATAAAAGAACCTCAAAGCATTCCACCCAAGTACAAAAGACACCCGCAGATATTAAAAAACTGTATTATCACAAAGAAGCCTTCCAGTTCCTCTGCATCATCACTCCTGTTTCCTTTTTCTTCCAAGCACTGCCACCTGTTGCCTTCTTGGTTATTTACTTCTTTGCTTACTCTCTGTCTCTGCCGGTAAGGGAGGCGTCTCAGTCATCTGCCCATCACTGTATTCTAGCCCAGGGCTTCTTGTTTATCAGGCTTCTAATAGATCTCTGGATAAACAAGCCATCTGGGTCACCCAGCTCATAAGCCCACCACGTCTTCCCACCGTCCAGCAGTGCCTCCTGCACTCTTACATGCAAACGCTGAACTTCTTTACGAGTGCAACACATGTGTACAAGAAGAAAACGAGAAACCTAAGGTGAACTTACTGCATTCGCATTTCCTCCAACTTGCATGCATCGCAATTGAAACCAAGACCAGTTAGAATCCAACTCTGTAGATCTAAATGGAAAAAAGTATTTTGAAATGTTAATACTGTTCGTCCCCAGAATCAGGCCACTCGACTCTTGAGAATAAGATTTCCTCAACCTGCAGGATCCTGAAGAAGTCTAAGTTTCCGTTAACAGTGACACATGCTTCTGGGATGCTGGAGCTCCAGGGAATGACAGTCGGTACAAGCTGCTCCTGGACCCTCTCACCCTTCCTAGAAGCCAAGGCTCTGAAAAGCGATGTACCGTTTGGAGTTTTTCCAGGTCAGCTATTGATTTGTCCAGTTTGACCCTTAACAGCAGCCTGGAGAATGCTCACAGTCTTATCAAGTAGAAGGGACCCACTCAACATCACCACCATCAGGGAGGGGAGAAAACCCAGGATTTAATGTTGCTGAAGTGAAAACTGTGTGCTTCCTATCGCCACGGTGCCTTGTACCCGACTTGTTTATAATCTAAGAGCAAGGCAAAAGCAGTAACTATAGTCCCTAACTATAAAAATTTACCAAGCGATCTCTGTAGACAATATTAGAAATCTTTCCATTGAATCCATAGACAAAACAAGGCTGTTTAGAGCATAAACATAGAGCAAAAAACAAGGCTGTCCCTACATTCAACACTAGCTTTTCCCACACTAACTGGTAAGGAACGTGGGCATTTTGAAATGGGTATAGGTTGAACCTCCATCCTTTACTAATGGGCAAGGTAGAAAGAAAAGAAGCTCCATATTCATCAAAAAAATATCCTCTTATGTTGCCTTTCCTGTTTCTCTTATTTCTCTGCCTATTGGTATTGTTTAACTTTTGTAAATATTAGGACATTATTTTGAGGCCAATAGCTACCTTAAGATTAATACTAATACATATTATTAAATATACATAGGACAAACTGACTTCATGGTAATATATGAAAAGTAAAAAATTAAACCCTACTTTATAAGAAACAGATTTCTTATGAAAGACAAAAAAAAAATCTTTCTTTGGAATCTGAATACCAAGCAAGGTGATTAAATTATGTATATTGTTCTGAAATTCTTTCTCTGAAAGACCTTGCTTAGTCATCACATTTTCATGAATTCCCCCAGGCTAAGTTAGGTGCCATCCCCACCTCTTGGGACACAAGGTGGCAGTCAACAGCACAATCTCTGGAGGGAGCTTCAAAGTGCAAATCTCTACTCTGTAACTACGAGCTGCATGGCCTTGGGGAAATCACTTAACCTCTCTGCATCTTACTTTCCTCATCTGTAAAGTAGGGATAATTATAGTAGTATCTATTTCACTCTTATAGAAATGAGCTAATATTGGAAAGGTGCTGGCTCACAATCAATACCATATGGCTAAAATTCTCATCGCCACCATCATTATAGTCACAGCATCACTGTCACCACCATCATCATCATCACCATCACCACCAGCATCACCAGCACCACCATCACCACCAGCATCACCACCAGCACCACCATCACCACCATCACAACCAGCACCATCACCAGCACCATCACCACCAGCACCATCACCACCACCACCACCATCACCAGCAGCACCATCACCACCATCACCACCATCACCACTAGCACCACCATCATCATTACCACCAGCACCACCACCACCACCATCACCATCACCACCACCATCACCACCACCACCATCACCACCATCATCACCACCATCACCATCACCACCAGCACCATCACCATCACCACCAGCACCATCACCAGCACCACCATCATCACCACCAGCACCACCATCACCATTACCACCACCATCACCACCATCATCACAACCACCATCACCAGCATCACCAGCATCACCAGTACCACCATCACCACCATCACCACTAGCACCACCAGCACCATCACCACCAGCACCACCAGCACCACCATCACCATCACTACCACCACCAGCACCAGCACCACCACCATCACCATCACCACCATCACCAGCACCACCATCATCACCACCAGCACCACCATCACCATTACCACCACCATCACCACCACCACCATCACCATCACCAGCATCACCACCATCACCACTAGCACCACCAGCACCACCATCACCATCACTACCACCATCACAACCAGCACCATCACCACCACCACCACCACCAGCACCATCACCACCACCATCACCATCACCACCAGCACCACTAGCACCACCATCATCATTACCACCAGCACCACCACCACCACCATCACCATCACTACCACCATCACCACCACCACCACCATCACCACCATCACCACCATCACCATCACCACCATCACCATCACCACCACCAGCACCATCACCAGCACCACCAGCACCACTAGCACCATCACCACCAGTACCACCATCACCACCAGCACCACCATCATCACCACCAGCACCACCAGCACCATTACCACCACCATCACCACCATCATCACAACCACCATCACCATCACCACCATCACCACCACCACCATCACCACCACCATCACCGCCATCACCACCATCACCATTACCACCACCATCACCACCACCATCACCATCACCAGCATCACCAGTACCACCATCACCACTAGCACCACCATCATCACCACCACCAGCACCACCAGCACCATCACCACCATCACCAGCACCACCAGCACCATCACCAGCACCACCATCACCACCAGCATCACTGTGGTGACTCTGTCGCACTGTTACAAGCAGCAAGCTCCAGGGGACAGGAACACCCCATATTTTTCTCTCAACTCCTAGCACAGGCACATACTAGGTACCTTGCTTTAAATATTTTTAAAAGTCCTAAAATTGAGGCTATAAGTATTCAGATTTGCTAACCTACCTCACAACTTTTAATCATAAACTATCTTAAAAAAAAACACCAAGTATTTCTTTTTTTTATACAAAAGTATTTGTATTTTATTTATCTATTTTTGGCCACACCTCATAGCATGTAGGATCTTAGTTCCTCGACCAGGAATCAAACCTGCACCCCTTGCACTCGAAACTCGGAGTTTTAACCACTGAACCACCAGGGAAGTCCCCAAGCCAAATATTTCTATATCTATATTTCTTAGAAATAAAAGGAAGAACTGATTGTGTTTAAACTGACCTGACAGAGATTTTCTCTGCCAACACTGGAATTTCAAAATAAAACGTTGATGGTACTGGACTCTGAATATAGTCAACCTTAAGAGGCCATTCGAACTGCTTGTCAGTTCCCGTTCCTATAGGAGGAGGTGACTCCCTGTAGGTTGTATCTCACCTTTAATTTAGATTAAGAGAAGTGGAAAAGGCAAGGGCCTATGACAGTGCTAATAAAAAGGAAAGCAAGGAAAGCAAGAGAAGTTGGAGAATTAGTGTCACTTTAACAAAACAGCTTCTGTTAACAAATTAGGTCAATGGAAAAACAGGTTTCCCACAACTTCTGTAATCCTTATATGTCAACACATAACTGCCTTAAAAACTGCATGAATTAGCTTCACTGATGGCTGCTGTAACCAGTATTTTTTTTGTGTAAGTAGAGCATTTAAATGGATTTCAGAAACTTATGAAATCAGAACGAATCTCACAAGTAAACATGACAAAGTTATCATGTAATCAAAAATTGTAAGTGGAGTAAATTACACCATAACTAGTAATCTAGACTCTCACAGACAAGCCCAGCAACAGCTTTCAGGCAGCCATTTGTTTATAACTGGCTTGATGGGCTAATTCAAGGTCACAGGAGATGTTGCATTTCTAAGCTAACATAAAAAGGTTCTCCTCTTTCGTCCACTAAGCTGGCACCCAGATAATTCAGATCTGATCACTGTCAACAAGCTGGCGGCTTGCCACGTGCCAGGATCCATGCGAGTTCATTCGCTCACTCCTGCCAAAGCCCTAGGAAGAGTATAAGCTTTCTCGTCTCCACTTTCAAGGGAAGAAGACGGAGACACAGAGAGGTAAGGAGCACACCCGGAGCTAGTAAGGGATGGCAGCAGGATTCAGACCCTCAGCAGCGAAGCTCCTGTGTCCTCACTCTCGGGGCCCACCCAGCACTGCCTCGTGAACCTCGGGGCACCCACTGTGCCCAGGCCCACGTCAGTCTTCCCCTCCCAAGTGCACCCCTCCTGGGCCTCAGGAGTAAAACGTTTCAGCTCCCAGCCTGGCAGTCAATCAAGACCCTGCCAAGGTCACAGAGACCTTCCCCTCTGAATCTAACGTCTCCTCTTCCTATGCATTAAAAAATAGCTACCAGACATTTCACTTTTTTCCGTCTCTACACCTTTTCTTTTGCTTATTTATTTGGCTGCTACGGGTCTTAGTTGCAGTGGCGCCGGTGGTGATTTAGTCGCTAACTCACGTCCGACTCTTGTGACCCCATGAACTGCAGCTGGTCAGGCTCTCCTGTCCATGGGACTTCCCAGGCAAGAATACCGCGGTGGGTTGCCATTTCCCTTCTCCAGAGGGTCTTCCTGGCCCTGGGATCGAGCCCATGTCTCCTGCATTGCAGGCCGATTCTTTACCACCGAGCCACCGGGGAAGCCTCTTAGCTGCGACCTGCAGGATCCAGTTCCCCGACCGGGGGTTGAACCTGGGCCCCCTGCACTCGGAGCACAGAGTCTTAGCCGCTGGACCACCAGAGAATTCCCTCTGGACTTTTTCTCACTGTCCGAGTGCTGCCCTCCTTGTCTCTCCGTTATCAAAGTCGCACCAGGCCTTTGAAGTTCGCTGCAACTGCTACCTTCTGTTTCAACTTTGCCTAATTTTCCAAGCAGGAGACGCTGTTTCTATCAGTGCTCTGTATAGACCACCTTACTATTTATGTCGTATTTGTAGCCCCAGCCCAACTATGGTGACGTGAGGCTGAGACCCCCTGCACCTCCATGGCTTGTGAAACACTTAATGGTGAACTAGAGAAGAAACACAGCCAGAGAGGAGCTCGGGGAGGCTCGGTGTCCCAGGCCCTGGGGGCAGAGCTCTGGGCCTGGGGTGGGGGGTGGGGAGGGGGCGGGGCCACACCAGGTCCATGCTGCCGGCGGCCCCCAGCGCAGTCGGCCATTTCCGCAGATGCCTAACCTCCCTTTCCCTTTTTGCTTGGCAAAAGCCAGAGTTCATGATTTTTTCCTTTGCAAACTTATTGACTTGAAATTCTACTTTAAAAAAACCCAAAACATAGCTCTTATTAAATAAACATTCCACCCACACCAAACTGTTAATATGTTCATGCCCAGGAAATGAGACTTTGTGTGTGTGTGTGCGCGCGCATGTGATGTGTGGCCGGTTCGCAGCGGGAGAGAAGAAAGAGGGAAGGGAGTTCTAGAGGGAGGACTTTCACTTCCTTCTCTAGGACTATTTGGATTATTTTTTCCCAATGAACTAATGTTTGTAATTTTTTTTTAAAAAATCAACGAAAAATGTTTAAAGAGCAGCCCTCCACCTCTGAAAAAAAAATCCTTAAATACCCTTATCATCCTTGACTTTCTCCTGCCCAAATCCTCGACTGCTGCCCTCAGTCATACGTACAGAGACTTTTTTTCCCTTAATGGCTGTTTTTGAATCGTGTACAAGCATCGTGATTCACCCGGTTATATTTATCTAACTTTCCAAGGGTGGTGATTAAACCAGCAACAGCCCAAAGAGACCCTGCTGTCCAGTCTCGTCAGGCTCTCAGTCAGCCCTTCCCTCAGCTGGGGACACGTCAGAAAGCCACCTCGTTTCCTGGGATGGTTTAAACTGGCAGTGCGCTGTGTGGTGGGGAAAAGGGAGGGCCGGCTCTGGTGGGTGGGGCCGAGCAGAGAGGAGGAGAGCCACTGGCACACAGAGTCTGGGCATCTGGAGCTCTGGGCAGAGTGGGTCACCATGTGTTACCTGGTGACAATCGACCTGGGGGGGAAAAGTACATGCAGATACACTTGCCGTGGCAACCACACCCCTCCACATTTGAAAAAGATACGAGGACCGGAGAGTGTGTTAAAAAATATCCTGTGTCTAAGGAACAAGAAAGTATAAGAAGAACACACAAGAGAATTCCCTTCCCTAAATCATTGCCTATGGAGTTAAAACAGCTATAATATTGAACGCATTCTGCTCCCATGGACGGAGGAGCCTGGTAGGTTACAGTCCATGGGGTCTCGAAGAGGCGGACACGACTGAGCGACTTCGCTTTCACTTTTCACTCTCATGCATTGGAGAAGGCAATGGCAACCCACTCCAGTGTTCTCGTCTGGAGAATCCCAGGGACAGAGGAGCCTGGTGGGCTGCTGTCTATGGGGTCACACAGGGTCGGACACGACTGAAGCGATTTAGCAGCAGCAGCAGCAGCTCTTATAAACTGATTTCTGAGAAAAAGAATTCATGAGAGCATATAAAGAAAGCTTTTTAGGTTAATATAGTAAAAAATTATAATATTAATAGGTTAGTCTACGGGAACAAATACTCTTTGTGGTAATCATGTTGTAGGATCAATGTAGTCCTTAAGTCCTAACAGGCAGGGCAACAGGTGAACTGACTAGGGGAGGCCAGCCACGGGGAGATCTGAGCCCCAGGGGTGCCCTGCAGAGGCAAGGCCTACTTGAGTGCACGTCCTGTTTGGCTTGCAAGCCCAGAGCCTGCCTGGGGATCCTTATCTCAATGTATTTAACTTCACACAAGGGCACATCCAGCTTCCCACTGGAATGCGGGGTACCTTTAGTACCCACAAAGGCCCCACAGAGGGTCAGAGTAGAGGCAGGTAATCCCTAGAGGAGCCCAGACAACACATATGTGCAGGTTAAGAAAAAAGGCTTCACACTGCACACATCTTTCATACAACAATCATTCCCTCCAGCTCTATTAATGTCCTTGGGAGCCTGAGCTGTTGGATTATGCTAGAGGCGAAACCCAGCTCCGAGGGTCCCCCTGACTTAACTATAGCTGAAGGAGTGATGGACAGACAGAACCCCCTGTCACCCAGGAGGGGTCAGAGCAAGACTCCCATGTGCTGCTAATCATCAGAAGGTAAAAAAGGAAAAGGGGGCGACAGAGGTTGAGACGGTTGGATGGCATCACCGACTCGATGGAGATGAGCTTGAGCAAACTCCAGGAGATGGTGAAGGACAGGGAGGCCTGGTGTGCCGCAGTCCGTGGGGTCGCAGAATCAGACACAACTGAGCGACTGAACACAACAACAAAGGAAAAGGACCCTAGACCCTGGGACCCTGCCTCAGACCCTAGATTCCGACTGTGTCTTCAACACCACTGCCTCGGCTCTTGGGCCGGGCTCTACAGAACAGCAGCTGAATAGAAAATTACTCATTTTCCCAGTTTACTCAGTTACCGGTAGACTTAAATCTCCATGACTCGACCTACCTCTCTTGTTACTTGACGGCAAAGCAAATGTAAAGGAAAAGGGGAGAGAGACCCATGGGACATTGTACTCATCCCTGCCCCCAGGAGAGAGGCCCGCTTACCGAATGAAACTCAGGTGGACGCCCAGGGACCGGTGGCCCCCTGAGCAGTCGATGCACAGGAATACCCCGTAGGTGATGCTGGCCCAGCTGGGGTTCTTGGCACCACAGTCAAAACACACCTGAAAGAAAAGTTCAAAACTCAGTCACCAATTGATTCTTGTTGGCCAGATCAGCCATCCTATAGGACAATAACAGGATTTGGCTTGAAAACTGCTTAAGCCTCACAATTTAAACTGATTATTAGAGGGAATTCCTTGGTGGTACAGTGATAAGGACTCAACGCTTTCACTGCTGGGCCCTGGGTTCAAGCCATGTTCAGGGAACTAAGACCCCATAAGTGGTGCGATACAGCCAAAAATAAATTAATAAACAAACTGGCTACTAGAAAAAAAATCTCACCTCGATTTTTTTTTAAAGGCTCAAATTTCTACTTCATTTATGATGATATTATTATACTACACATATTATATAAATAGAAATATTAATACAATGCATTAATTACATAATAAATTACATGTTACTGTATATCTATTATAACACGTCCCTGGTGGCTCAGTGGTAAAGCATCCACCGGTAGTGCAGGAGACGCGGGAGACACGAATTCCACCTCTGGGTCGGGAAGATCCCCTGGAGGAGGAAATGGCAATTCCGGTATTTCTTGCTGGGAAAATCCCATGGACAGAGGAGCCTGGTGGACTATGGTCCATTGGGTCACAAAGAGTTGAAGAACACATACAGGTTATTATAACACTCAGCGGTATGTGTAGTGAACTCAGGTGTGTTTATCATCTCCAATACGACGCATGCATGAAGCGTCAACAGGGCTCCTCCCCCGTCACGTGAACAAACACTAGACACGAATATCCTGCTGGAAACGCCCAGCGCCTTACAGTCTCCTGGGCAGCGGCTCTCCACTAGATGGCAGATGTTCACGCATGTTTCTTTCCTCCTAAACCAGAGGAGGCGGAGAGCATGGTAGCCAGACTCCAGGATGCCCCTGGGATCCTGCGCTCCTGGTCCTAAGTGAAGCAAAGTCGCTCAGTTGTATCCGACTCTTTGCGACCCTATGGACTGTAGCCCACAAGCCTCCTCCATCCATGGAATTTTCTCGGCAAGAGTACTGGAGTGGGTTGCCATTTCCTTCTCCAGGGTGGGGTTTCTCTTGTGGCTCAGCTGGTAAAGAATCCATTTGCCATGTGGGAGACCTGGGTTTGATCCCTGAGTTGGGAAGATCCCCTGGAGAGGGGAAAGGCTACCCACTCCAGTGTTCTGGATTAGAGAATTCCATGGACCATGGAATATATAGTCCATGGGATCGCAAAGAGTTAGTCCGACACAACTGAGCGACTTTCACTTCACTTCACTTCTCCAGATCTTTCCGACCCAGGGATCGAACCCAGGTCTCTCGCATTGCGGGCAGATGCTTTACCGTGCAGGCAGATGCTTTACCGTCTCGGAGAAGGCAATGGCACCCCACTCCAGCACTCTTGCCTGGAAAATCCCATGGACGGAGGAGCCTGGTAGGCTGCAGTCCATGGGGTTGCTAGGAGTCAGACACGACTGAGCAACTTCACTTTCACTTTCACTTTCATGCATTGGAGAAGGAAATGGCAACCCACTCCAGTTCTTGCCTGGTGGGCTGCCGTCTATGGGGTCGCACAGAGTCGGACACAACTGAAGCGACTTAGCAGCAGCAGCAGCAGCTTTACCATCTGAGCCACCAGGGAATCCCAAATCCTGGTCCTAAACCCTCATGTAATCTCCAGCCTCACTCTGCCCAGGAGACTTGTGTGACCAATGATACGGCAGACGTGCTGGTGCGTCATTTCCGGGTTCGGTCCTAAAACGCCCTGCGGCTTCCTTTCTCTCTCCGGCTCCCTCTCCCCTGAATCCCTGGCTCTGGGGGACAGCAGCTGCCATGTCCGGAGGTCACTGGGCAGCCTAGTGGAGAGACCCACGTGGGGAGGAACCGAGGCCTTCAGTCCGACAGCCAGTGGGAAGCGGAGGCCGGCTGACCGCCGCGTGGGTGAGCTTGGAGTAGAAGCCCCAGCCTTCAGTGGCTGCAGCCTCATGAGAGGCCCTGAACCTCCAGCCTCAACGATGACGCAAGTCGCCAATCTTCATCTGATAACAGGAGCACAGACACCGTGCTTGTCATGGAAATTAGTACTACTGATTAATTAGAGTCGGAACAACAGGACTGTTAAGAATTCCACTAATAATAGAATTGTTTTCCAGGAAAAAAAAAAAAGAAACCCGTATTTTCGCCAGCTGAGCCCCCTCTCCCCGAAGATTCCTGGCCTTCAAAAGCTGTGTGAGACGAGCTGTGTTTGTTGTTTTAAGATGCTGAGTTCTGCAGAGGATACTGATATGGAGAGATATCGCTGCGTGGAACGCTGTGTCCTTCACGACCTCTGCCCCCTCCACTCTCTGCAGACCACTTTTATAACAGACACACAGCTCCCGCCCACGGAGCATGCCCCCTCCTGCACAGAGGGTGCCTGGCACTCCTACGGGGTCCTGGGGACCCCTCCTCCCTCATCA
The DNA here is from genome assembly GCF_016772045.2 of Ovis aries. Taxonomy (NCBI): domain Eukaryota; kingdom Metazoa; phylum Chordata; class Mammalia; order Artiodactyla; family Bovidae; genus Ovis; species Ovis aries. Next base: position 219,588,853 of record NC_056056.1, read on the forward strand.
GCACAGAGCCCAGACGTGGTGAGAGCTCAATCAATGTTTTCTGTGTAGTTTTTTTATCTCCCACAGAGCCTGAAAAATAGTGACGTACTCACACTTAGCATTCAGTAAATATATTAATCAAATGAACAGTTTGTAAAAAATAGCACCAGCTCAAAAATTATCGCCAGCCCCCTCAACACTGACTGGAGTCAAACATTCTTCATCTAATAATGAGACATAAAAGTATTCTAAAATACACAGTGCTTGTCATGGAATTAATATTTGTAATGAATTAAAACCAGAACAACAGAATAGTAAAAAGTTCCAAGAATAGGTTTTTTTTTAAAGATCCCAAATTTCAGATATGCTTTTCAGGCAGAGCCCCCTCTCTGAAGGTTGTTCCAACTTTAACCATGAAGAGAGATCTCGCTTCTGGCCTCTTGAGGGCAATACAAGCGTGAAAACACACGTGGATTTTCCAAAGCCCTTCACGGTGACAGGTTCACATGAAGCCTATGGGAATAGTGGCAGAGGGGTGACAGCTGACATGAGAGACACCGGTCATTCACTTCGGTGTTTGTTGATTACCTGCTGTATACCAGATGCCGTGGCAGAGCCTGAAGTATTAAGAAATGGATGGTGGCACTGATTCCACAAACACTTGCTGAGTCCCAACAGGCCACCAATGTAGGAGAAAGGCATGCATGTTAAGCCACTTCAGTCATGTCCAACTGTTTGCGATCCCATGGACTGGAGCCCGCCAGGCTCTTCTGTCCATGGAGATTCTCCAGGCAGGAATACTAGAGTGGGTTGCCAGGCCCTCCTCCAGGGGATCTTCCCGACCCAGGGATCAAACTCAAGTCTCTTGTGTCTCCAGCATTGGCAGGTGGATTCCTTACCACTAGGACCACCCGGGACATGAAAATGAATACACCCCGGGGTACCAGCCATTAGAGTAAGGAATCCCTTCTAGTGGGCTGCCACATAGTGGGACTGACTCTGCCAAAGGTGCCATCCCCCTGCAAGAGGCCACTGTACTTCCTCATTCACTCAGCCAACAGCTGCCACTATCGGGAAGCCCCTGGCACACACGGAGTGACATGCAAAGGTGGCCTGTGGAGCTCACAGCAGTCTAGGAGTCCTAGCAGGAAAGACAACACTAGTTATAATGCTGAACCTCAGAAAGCAAGGATAGGATGCAAAGTTTTCTAGACAGGGTACAAGTGGCATTTGGGACATCAAGGATAGTCTAAAAGGGTAGTAGGTGGCAAAGGCCTGTGCAGGAAAATGGCCCTGTGCAGGGAGATGCAGAGGCTGGGAGCACACAGCCCAGAGCAGGCAAGTCCGAGAATCACTCCCGAGGTGGCTGCAAGGCCGGCTGTGAAAAGACAGCATCAGGGTTTTTAACAAGCGGCGTCAGCATCTTCCTGAGCTACCAACTAAGAATGTAGCTCCATGAGGGCTGGGGCCTTACTTGCTTGATCTGAGCTCTGAGCGTTGAGCCTGATACAAAGCATGGACTAAATGCAAACACAGGTGGTTGAAGAGCTCCTGAGCCAAGACCGTGACCTGTGGAGGCTAAGGTCAGAGGGCAGCTAGAAATCCCAGCCTGGCTCTCACAAGTGCTGCCTTGGTTCTCCTGCTGGAACAGGGACTCCACTGTGCTTTGATATGCAGCCGTAAACCACAATGCCAAAGAATCAACCCTTTTCAATTGTGGTCTTGGAGAAAACTCTTGAGAGTCCTTTGGACAGCAAGGAGATCAGACCGGTCAGTCCTAAAGGAAATCAACCCTGAATATTCATTGGAAAGACTCGATGCTAAAGCTGAAGCTCCAATACTTTGGCCACCTGATGCAAAGAGCCAACTCATTGGAAAAGACCCTGATTCTGGGAAAGATTGAAGGCAGGAGAAGGGGACGACGATGAGACAGTTGAATGGCACTACTGACTCAGTGGACATGAATTTGAGCAAACTCTGGGAGATGGTGGAGGACAGGGAAGCCTGGCATGCTGCAATCCATGGGTCACAAAGAGTTGGACACGACTTAGCAACTGAACAATAATGACAAACCAAAGTGGAGATATGGTTTTCTAAGCAAAATATCAGCTCTTATGGTAATAAAAATAATTTTACACTAGCAGTTTGTTTTGTCTTGCGTGAAAATAATAATTACTATAGAAATCACAGCTAATATGTTCCATGCCAGGCATTGTTGCTGGTCAACAGAATCTTTCTAACCATATAAGAAGGCAATTTTCTTATCCCCATCAGGGCCAGCTTCTAGGTGTGTGTGTGGTCCATGCATTCACTCACACGGGGCCCTCATGGCACACAGAAGGGCCCATGAGTGGTTAGTGCCCTGCTGTGCCATCTTGAAATTCTTAATACTTTTCCAACAAGAGCCCTCAGTGTTCACTTTGCATGTTTCAAGTTACCGGCAAAGATTATAAAGCCACTCTTCATCCCCATGTTAGAGAAAACTAAGGAAGTACGAAGTGAAGGGTCATAGCTAGGAAGTAGTATCAGAGGGATGAGAGCCCAGACAGGCCGTCTGCCCTCGAGCACACTCTTCATCCCTTCATTGCGCTGCCTCTCTCCAGACCAGGCAGCCCTTGAGCTGTCCTCTAGACACAGGACCACTAGCTCCAAAAAGGCAGCAACCTGTCCCCTTCCCACCGGCGCATCCTCAGTGCTTTGCAGTGCCCGGCACACTGCAGGTGCTTAACTGGTATTTGTTGAATGAATAACTCAGACAATCAATGTAACATCAAGGAACAGCTGAGATGGGAAGGATTTCACAAACTAGAAAACTGACCCTTTGAGGTAAACCTTTGATCCAGAGTAAATATTCCCCATACACAGAGAGGGAGCAGTTGGATGCCGCATTCTAAAAATAAACCAGTGTTTTTAAGCACCTTTCCTGTGTCATGTGTCTTAGAGCTCTTTTTAACCTTCTCGTTTTAAAAATGCTGATTAATCCTTCCACATCATTATAACTAGTTTTCATCTTGGCTTAGGTAAAGGTTTATTGTGCGTGTGTGCATGCTAAGTCGCTCCAGTTGTGCTCAACTCTGTGCAACCTGATGGACTGTAGCCCGCCCGGCTCCTCTGTCCATGGGCTTCTCCAGGCAAGAACACTGGAGTGGGTTGCCATGCCCTCCTCCAGGGGATCTTCCCGACCCAGGGATGGAAACTGCATCTTTTATGTCTCCTGCCTTGGCAGGCAGTTCTTTACCACTAGTGCCACCTGGGAAGCCCAGTGGTTTATTCTTTTGCGACCCCATGGTCTATACAGTCCATGGATTCTCCAGGCCAGAACGCTGGAGGGGGGAGCCTTTCCCTTCTCCAGGGGATCTTCCCAACCCAGGGATTGAACCCAGGTCTCCCGCATAGCAGGCGCATTCTTTACCAGCTGAGCCACAAGGGAAGCCCAATGGTTTATTACTAACAGTGTACCACACCGTGGAACACTACCACAAACTACTTTTGCTCAATGCTTTTATTAGCCCTACTACAGAATATACACTTTTTTTTACAGGTGTGTTGTTCATAATTAAAATAATAATAACAAAAATAGCTGATATGTATCGATGGCCAGTATATCCAGGTACTACTCTAAGTGTTTTTCTTGGATTTTCTCATTTAATCCTCACAATAACTCTCTAAATTAGACTCGGCTCATGCCCCATTTTCAGATGAGGGAAAAAAGGCACAAAGTGGTCAAGTAAGCTGCCCAAAGTGACAGGAAGTCACAGGGTCTGGACAACAATTTATAGGCAAGCCCACACATGTCCTTCAAAAGCACTCTTGGTATAAAAACACTGACTTCTTATTTAAAAGGGGCACCTTCCTGTTGATGAGTTCAGTCAATGAGAACATATGTTGTGTTTCTGAGATAAAGCAGACAGAAATACATGGTTTCTACTCTGCTAACTCTAGACCCTTATCTTGTCTAGTTTACAGCAACCACTCTTGATAAACAGATTCACGGAAATTTGAAAATCAAGAAAACAGCAAAGAAATCAGCACTGGAGAATTCCCAGAACCTTTCTCCTCTGGTCTTTCTTACATTCGTCAGATATCACCTCCAATAAATGGCTTCCTTTCGTATTTCTCTTAGGCTATAAAAATACTGGCTCCCCTCCACCTGGACTGAAAGACATCTACATGTTGTAAAACTCTGGGACTTTCTGTGCCATCCTGTCGAGGCTCATGACCATGCTGGTTAATAGCTGTTCACTTTGGAGGTGGCAGTGGGGGCCAGGCAGAACAGTCACGGAGAAGAGGGGAGAGTCCATGCTGACACGACCGGCCTTTGCACTAGCCAGGTTCCACGCCAACCTGTGATCCTCACCGTGGGTATCACTTAGCCTGATGCGTCATCCCAGTCGCAAAAAGTGCTGTAGCCAGTCGCAAAAAGTGCTAAGAGTCATAGGGGTGGGAAACAGCCCATGAGATGAAGAAAAAAAAGGAAAACTCTAATCTCCAAAGGGGACCCAAAGGGAAGGAAGGGAAAGAGTCTCTGCGGGGCTTTCTTAGCAAGAGAGCTCCAAGTCACTTAGCAGCAACTACTTAGCAGCTTCATGAGACACGGAGATTGAGGCTCCCACCAAAGGACACAGGGCACCAACCAGCCTCCAGCTGGCGCCTCTGGGGAGACTCAGAGGTGAGCTCGAAGGTGGGGAGGGGGCATGTTCAGCTTGCCCAGTGCTACCAGCTGGAGTTTCTGACCCAGTGCATACTTCCTGGCTGGGTCGCAGGTGCCCTGCGGGGTCCGCCCCCAATCGCGGGAGCCCCATGTACGCCCCCCTCCCCTCCATTCCTCTCTCAGGTCGCCCCTAGTTCTCTCAGGAACACAAGCGTCCACTCTGCTGCCCCCTCAAAGCCCCCTCTGCCTCCCCGTAAGCTCCCAGGCCCCGTACGCCCCTGGGACCCCCAGATGCTCCCGCCTCCCGCCCCCAGGACTTCCCAGGTGTCCACCCAGCCTTGGACATTGGCGTGCGCCCCCTCCCCCGCCCCTCCCTTGCTGAAGCGGGGAGGGCAGCGCACCGACCGGACCCAGGCCAGGCCCAGCCTTTGCGGCCGCACAGTGCGACGTGTCACACAGGCCGGGCCGGCTCCTCCTCCCAGCGGCCGCGGCCACTGGCGCCGTAGGGGCCGTCCCCGGGATCCCGCAGGGATGCCAGGCGAGCCTGAACACTCCTGGCGGCCGTTACCTTGTTGGTGGGCACCGAGCGGAGGCGCTTGAAGATGGTCAGGATGTCTTGCTTGCTGGGGTCCCCCATGATCACCCAAGAACCGGGGCGCAGCTGGCCCCGCCAACCGGGAAGGGCAGAGCTGCAGCGGTTGCAGCCTCCCGGGGGTAGACGCCGATCGAGGGGCGGGGCTGTCGGGGAAGATCAGACCCCCGCCTCTCGACGGCCCCGCCCTGGCCCCGCCCACCGCCGCAGCGCACGCGCTCCTCGCGTTGCTCGCTCAAATCCCGCCCCAGCGCGGCATGCGCATGCGTAGGGAAGCTCGCGCGCCTCCAGGCGCTTACCTGGGTTTTGCTCTGGGCGTTGCTTGTCGCCGGCGGACCTTGGTCAGGTTTATGCGCGCGCTCACGGCTGGCCGAGGCACCACCGCCTCGGATGACGCAGTCCTTCCTCGGCCACAGTCGGGCGGCAGAACCTGCCACTCCAAGTGGCAAAGGAGAAAACTTGCAGGGCGAGGGCCTCTCTTCCGTTTCTCATTGCCCGAGGGCAGGATTTTCTCTAGTCGCCTTTTAATATATTTATTTTGCCCCAGGCTAAAGCTGAGGCCTGGGTGGGAAGCGTCCTGTGGCGAAACTGACTGGTTTTCTTAAAGTATCAGTACCAGTTTCGCCACAGGACTCTTCCCACCCAGTCCTCAGCTTTATCTTGGGACAAAATAAATAAATATATTAAAAGGCGACTAGAGAAAATCCTGCCCTCGGGCATCGGGAAATGGAAGGGAGGCCCTCGCCCTGCAGTTTTCTCCTTTGCCACTTGCCTCCAGTACTGTTGCAGGATGGCGGACCCCTTCCAGGGCCCGAAACTGGGCTCTTGTCTAACACTCGAAAATGAATTGTCCAAGGAGAGATTTTATTGGGAAAGGGCACTCCGGTGGAGAGCAGTAGGGTAAAGGAACCCAGGAGAACTGCTCTGCCGTGTGGCTCGCAGTCTCGTGTTTTATAGTGATGGGATTAGTTTCTGGGTGGTCTCTGGCCAATGACTCTTAATTCAGAGTCTTTCCCGGTGGTGCATGCATCGCTCAGCCAAGATGGATGCTAGCGAGAGGGATTCTGGGATGTGGACGGACTCGCGGTGTCTTCTTTAGACCTTTCCGGAACTCTTCTGGTTCAGTTCAGTTCAGTTCAGTTGCTCAGTCGTGTCCGACTCTTTGCAACCCCATGAATCGCAGCACGCCAGGCCTCCCTGTCCATCACCAACTCCCGGAGTTCACTCACACTCATGTTCCCTGGTGGCTCAGAGGTTAAAGCGTCTGCCTGTTCGATCCCTGAGTTGGGAAGATACCCTGGAGAAGGAAATGGCAACCCACTCCAGTATTCTTGCCTGGAGAATCCCATGGACGGAGGAGTCTAGTGAGCTACATACAGTCCGTGGGGTCACAAAGACTTGGACGCGACTTCACTTTCCTTTCTTTCACAACCATCGAGTCTGTGATGCCATCCAGCCATCTCATCTTCTATCATCCCCTTCTCCTCCTGCCCCCAATCCCTCCCAGCATCAGAGTCTTTTCCAATGAGTCAACTCTTCGCATGAGGTGGCCAAAGTACTGGAGTTTCAGCCTTAGCATCATTCCTTCCAAAGAAATCCCAGGGCTGATCTCCTTCAGAATGAACTGGTTGGATCTCCTTGCAGTCCAAGGGACTCTCAAGAGTCTTCTCCAACACCACAGTTCAAAAGCATCAATTCTTCGGTGCTCAGCCTTCTTCACAGTCCAACTCTCACATCCATACATGACCACTGGAAAACCATAGCCTTGACTAGATGGAACTTAGTCGGCAAAGTAATGTCTCTGCTTTTGAATATGCTATCTAGGTTGGGCTTCCTTGGTGGCTCAGTGGGTAAAGCTTCTGCCTACAATGCAGGAGACCTGGGTTTGATCCCTGGGTCGGGAAGATCCCCTGGAGAAGGAAATGGCAAGCCATTCCAGTACTCTTGCCTGAAAAAATCTCATGGACTGAGAAGCCTGGTAGGCTACAGTCAATGGTGTTGCAAAGAGTCGGACATGACGGAGCGACTTTCCCCTGCATCTAGGTTGGTCATAACTTTTCTTCCAAGGAGTAAGCGTCTCTTAATTTCATGGCTGCAATCACCATCTGCTGTGATTTTGGAGCCCCAAAAAATAAAGTCTGACACTGTTTCCACTGTTTCCCCATCTATTTCCCGTGAAGTGATGGGACGGGATGCCATGATCTTCATTTTCTGAATGTTGAGCTTTAAGCCAACTTTTTCACTCTCCTCTTTCCCTTTCATCAAGAGGCTTTTTAGTTCCTCTTCACTTTCTGCCATAAGGGTGGTGTCATCTGCATATCTGAGGTTATTGATATTTCTCCCTGCAATCTTGATTCCAGCTTGTGTTTCTTCCAGTCCAGCGTTTCTCATGATGTACTCTGCATAGAAGTTAAATAAGCAGGGTGACAATAGACAGCCTTGATGGACTCCGTTTCCTATTTGAAACCAGTTTGTTGTTCCGTGTCCAGTTCTAACTGTTGCTTCCTGACCTGCGTACAGATTTCTCAAGAGGCAGGTTAGGTGGTCTGGTATTCCCATCTCTTTCAGAATTTTCCACAGTTTATTGTGATCCACACAGTCAAAGGCTTTGGCATAGTCAATAAAGCAGAAATAGATGTTTTTCTGGAACTCTCTTGCTTTTTCCATGATCCACAGGATGTTGGCAATTTGATCTCTGGTTCCTCTGCCTTTTCTAAAACCAGCTTGAACATCAGGGAGTTCATGGTTCACGTATTGCTGAAGCCTGGCTTGAAGAATTTTGAGCATTACTTTACTAGCATGTGAGATGAGTGCAATTGTGCGGTAGTTTGAGCATTCTTTGGCATTGCCTTTCTTTGGAATTGGAATGAAAACTGACCTTTTCCAGTCCTGTGGCCACTGCTGAGTTTTCCAAATTTGCTGGCATATTGAGTGCAGCACTTTCACAGCATCATCTTTCAGGATTTGAAACAACTCAACTGGAATTCCATCACCTCCACTAGCTTTGTCCTTAGTGATGCTTTCTAAGGCCCACTTGACTTCACATTCCAAGATGTCTGGCTCTAGATGAGTGATCACATCATCATGATTATCTGGGTCGTGAAGATCTTTTTTGTACAGTTCTTCTGTGTATTCTTGCCACCTCTTCTTAATATCTTCTGCTTCTGTTAGATCCATACCATTTCTGTCCTTTCCATATTCCTTATCAGGATCTCTTGTCATAAAAAAAACTCATGCAAATGGTTACTATGGTGCTTGGCTAGGGTGGGAGGTTTCAATCAGTGTGCTTCCCCTAACAACTCCCACCTTTCCGCAAGAGTAATATTGCCTGGAAAATCCCATGGACAGAGGAGCCTGGTAGGCTACAGTCCATGGGGTCGCAAAGAGTCGGACACGACTGAGCGACTTCATTTTGGGTATATCAATTATTGTTCAGTTGCTAAGTAGTGTCGGACTCTTTGCAACCCCGTGGACTGCAGCATGGCCAGGCTTCCCTGTCCTTCACGCTTTCCTGGAATTTGCTCAGACTCATGTCCACTGAGTTGGTGATGCCATCCAACCATCTCATCCTCTGCTGCCCCCTTCTCCTCCTGCCTTCAATCTTTTCCAGCATCAGGATCTTTTCTAATGAGTCAGCTGTTCTAATCAGGTGGCCAAAGTACTGGAGCTTCAGTCCTTCCAATGAATTTTCAGGGTTGATTTCCTTTAGGATTGACTGGTTTGATCTCCTTGCTGTCTAAGGGACTCTCAAGAGTCTTCTTCAACACCACAGTTCGAAAGCATCAATTCTTCAGCGTTCAGCCTTATTTATGGTCCAACTTTCACACCCATACGTGGCTATTGGAAAAACAGTAGCTTTGACTATATAGACCTTTGTTGGGAAAGTAATGTCTCTGCTTTTAAATACACTGTCTATGTTTGTCATAGCTTTTCTTCCAAGGAGCAAGCATCTTTTAATTTCATGGCTACAGACACCATCCTCAGTGATTTTGGAGCCCAAGAAAATAGCCTGTCACTGTTTCCATTTTTCCCAATCTATTTCCCATGAAGTGATGGGACCAGATGCCATGATCTTAGTTTTCTGAATGTTGAGTTTTAAGCCAACTTTTTCACTCTCCTCTTTCAGTTTCTTCAAGGGGCTCTTTTGTTCTTCTTCACTTTCTGCCATAAGGGTGGTGTCATCTGCATATCTGAGGTTATTCATATTTCTCCTGGCAATCTTGATTCCAGTTTGTGCTTTATCCAGCCTGGCATTTCACATAACGTACTCTGTATGTATAGTCATGTATGGATGTGAGAGTTGGAATGTAAAGAAAGCTGAGTGCCAAAGAATTGATGCTTTTGAACTGTGGTGTTGGAGAAGACTTTTGAGAGTCCCTTGGACTGCAAGGAGATCAAACTAGTCCTTCTTAAAGGAAATCAATCCTGAGTATTCATTGGAAGGACTGATGCTGAAGCTGAAACTCCAATACTTTGGCCACCTGATGTGAAGAGCTGACTCATTGTAAAAGACCCTAATGCTGGGAAAGATTGAAGGCAGGAGGAGAAGGGGAGGACAGAGGATGAGATGGTGGGATGGCATCACCAACTCGATGGACATGAGTTTGAGCAAGCTCCAGGAGTTGGTGATGGACAGGGAAGCCTGGTGTGCTGTAGTACATGGTGTCGCAAAGAGTTGGACACGACTGAGTGACTGAACTGAACTCTGCATATAAGATGAATAAGCAGAGTGACAATATCCAGCCTTGCTGTACTCCCTTCCTGATTTTGAACCAGTTCATTATTCCGTGTCAGGGTAAATCAGTGAGAGATAACAATTCAGAGGCAATTCAGAGGCTCTTCCCTACCCTTTGGCTGACATTACTACCTGGAGGGTTTAAACGCTTGTAGAAGGCCACCTCTTTGGCTTAGTGGGTTGGAGCCACTAGGTAAGTGTCGCTCGCGGGTCAGAACAAGGATAACAGGTTTTGGAGTCCAGGCCCAATTCAGCCAGCTCCCTCCCAGCTTTGCGATCTTGGTTAGATCACTTCTCTGAAGCTGGGCTGCTTCTACCATGGGGTGAGGGCTGGGGAATCAGTGCTGGGCAGTGCAGGAAAGCACCTTCCCAGTGAACCCAGGTAAAGGCTTGGGCAGTTGTCTTTCTGCTTTTGAGGTGCCGTGAGGTGTGTTCTCTCAGCCGGTCTGGTTAGATACCCTCAGGGAAGTTGGAAGCTTGCAGGGCTGAAAGTATTCCAAGGAAGGGAAATATATCACCTTCCAGAACAGTAAGTTACTTTTGCAGTAAGTTTCAGCTCTGACTGAAAGTTCTTCCTTGTATTGAATCAAAATATTATTTCCCTGGTGGCTCAGTGGTAAAGAATCTGCCTGTCAATGCAGGAGACAAGTTTGATCCTGGGTCGGGAAGATCTCCTGGAGGAGAAAATGGCAACCCACTCCAGGATTCTTACCTGGAGAATCCCATGGACCGAGGAACCTGGTGGGCTACAGTCTATGGGGTCACAAAGGGTCAGACACAACTTAATGATTAAACAACAACATTGCTATAGTCCCTGTACTTTGTGTCTTAGGTGCTGGTTTGACCCGACACAGAATACCATTTCTGATGAGAATAACTTCTTATCAAGTTATGTATCAGATTCAGGGTATTGTCTACTCTGAGAAGAAAAAAATGTACAATGAAATATAGACAGTATCTACACTAACTGAGGCATAGAAGGACTAAAGGAAAAAAAAATACCATCAGTGTTTTTTTTCTCACCTGTTTAACTGTTCTTCATAGAACTTATTACACCTAATGCCATAATGTCATACTCCTCCCAACTGAATATAAGTTTTTGAGATCAGATGTAGTGTGTCTATCTTTCTATCCCCAGCACCTAAAACAAAGCCTGACACATAGAATATATTCAGTAAGGATGGGTGGAAAAGGCTTAGAATGTAGAAAGCTGAGAAGAATGTGATTCAGCATAATAATAAGAAATGGCTGGATAACGTTTAAAATTATAACTTGAGCCCATCAGAGAGCTGGGGTTGCAAAGCAACCAAGTAAACAGAATTCCAAAGAGAGACGCACCTCCCCAAGACAGGTGGAACACAAAACTCTGTCACCTTTGGCGAAGAACAGGGGAAAGAGGTGGCTGGCATATAAGCGGGCAAAAGGAAATCAGTTAAAATTTTAATGAATTCTTTGAGGCCAAGCGTGGACTAGCATGTCAGTTTAGAATAGCTGCTGCTGCTGCTGCTAAGTCGCTTCAGTCATGTCCAACTCTGTGCGACCCCATAGACGGCAGCCCACCAGGCTCCCCCATCCCTGGGATTCTCCAGGCAAGAACACTGGAGTGGGGTGCCATTTCCTTCTCCAATGCATGAAAGTGAAAAGTGAAAGTGAAGTCTCTCAGTCGTGTCTGACTCTTTGCGACCCCATGGACTGCAGTCTACCAGGCTCTTCTGTCCATGGGATTTTCCAGGCAAGAGTACTGGAGTGGGCTTGCCATTGCCTTCTCCTTAGAATAGCTAGGGGCCTCAGAAACAAAGAGAGCTTACTGTCTTCATCCACAAGGTCTTTTCTATAAAACCTCCATCAGAAGTCTTTCTTCACAAGAAAGATGGAGACAAGAGAGACGGAAAAAAACCCCTTGTTGGGCAAGCATCCAACTCTCGGTGCATGGATGTAGGAGCCCACCCACTTCCTTCTCTCCTAGAAAGCAAAAGCATCAAATTCAGTTTCCCTTGGGCTATAGGCAAAGAGCCATGGCTGCCAGGGGTAGAAGCCAAATTCAGTAATCCCAGATCCTGAAGCGGATAGGAAGTCCTCCTGCTCTCAAAGGAGTCTAGGCAGAAATTCATTGCTTCAGATCTGAGAAAAATAGAAGGGCCCAGGCAATAGACAGGCCCACATTGCCTTCTAGGTACTGTCCTTGCTCTCTGCCTCTTATGAAGAGAGCCTGGTTTGCCATGGTATACTAGATGTTCACATCTGGTTCACTCACAGGTAACTGCAGCCATGAAATTAAAAGACGCTTACTCCTTGGAAGAAAAGTTATGACCAACCTAAACAACATATTGAAAAGCGGAGACATTACTTTGCCAACAAAGGTCCGTCTAGTCAAGGCTATGGTTTTCCAGTGGTCATGTATGGATGTGAGAGTTGGACTGTGAAGAAAGCTGAGCACCGAAGAATTGATGCTTTTGAACTGTGGTGTTGGAGAAGACTCTTGAGAGTCCCTTGGACTGCAAGGAGATCCAACCAGTCCATTCTGAAGGAGATCAGCCCTGGGATTTCTTTGGAGGGAATGATGCTGAAGCTGAAACTCCAGTACTTTGGCCACCACATGAGAAGAGTTAACTCATTGGAAAAGACTCTGATGCTGGGAGGGATTGGGGGCAGGAGGAGAAGGGGACGACAGAGGATGAGATGGCTGGATGGCATCACTGACTTGATGGATGTGAGTCTGAGTGAACTCTGGGAGTTGGTGATGGACAAGGAGGCCTGGCGTGCTGTGACTTATGGGGTCGCAAAGATTTGGACATGACTGAGCGACTGAACTGAACTGAATATAACAGCCACGTTACCTGTAGCCAGGTAACATCTTACAGAAAAACCCCAATGATCTTTTTGGCCAGGGGCTTTCCAGGTGGTGTAGTTGGTAAAGAATCTGCCTGCTCAGTGCAGGAGACACAAGAGATACAGGTTTGATCCCTGGGTGAGGAAGATCCTCTGGAGAAGGGCATGGCTATGCACTCTATTGTTCTTGCCTGGAGAATCCCATGGACAGAGGAGACTGGAGGGCTGCAGTCCACGGGCTCACAAAGAGCTGGGCATGGCTGAATGACTTACACTTCAGCTTCATCTTCCCAAGTGGCGCAGTTGGTAAAGAATCTGCCTGCTCAATGCAGGAGACACAAAAGATGCGGGTTCAGTCCCTGGGGTTGCAGAGTCAGGCATGAATGAGTGTGCATGCGTGCTTTTTGGCCAACCCAATATTTAGTTTATTCAGTTGAACAGGACCTTGCTGAAAGCCCAGTGCCACTCTAGGAAAAACTAGACAAGCTTAGACAGTCATAGGATGGATCACAAAGTGAGAATAAGCATAGGCCTTATCATTGCCCCAGTGGACTCTAGTTTGTGCTGAGAACAAATTGCTGACTTACAAAGGCACAACATAAGAGCTGTGAGTGGTGTCTGTTCAGTGCCTTACTGAGGACGGTAGCCCAGGAGACGACCTCTCACATTGCCTTGAGGTACTGTTTCAAAGAGGTAAGGGAGGAGCCTGGATATATATGATTTTTTTTTTCCCCAGAAAAAGTGGTCATTGAACATCCAAAGATCATTGCAAATCACAAATAACAGACATCTCAAATTAATGATTTTAGCACTTTTCTTTTTATGGGAAGACACAAGAATCTGCAGTCTCTGGAATCTTTCCCTAGTTGGGTATCTTAACTATCTAGGGGCCAGTATCCAAAGCAAATGCTTTCTGCTTGTCTCCATTCTGAATTCCCCCCAGTGCACTGTCAGTGGGTGACTGCAGTGGGTACTGGCTTGAACCTTGTAGAACTGGAATGGCAGGCAGTGTACTTTTTCTTTACAAAGCGAACACTAACTCTTAGACATGCCATTTCTGTACAAGTCAGATACTTTTGAAAATGACTTCATGGAATCATGAGCAGCCTTTTCTGATTTCCACCAACCTCTATATGCTCAGGTCTAGTCTGCTTGCCTGCCAGGGCAAACTGACACTGGATTGTGGTGAAGGAAAGCACAGCCTTTATTGCAGGCACCAAGCAAGGAGAATGGACAGCTCATGCTCAAAGACCTAGACTCTTCAATGGCTTTCAGGGAATGATTTGTTTTTAAATTAATAAACTCATTTATTTTTAATTGGGGGGTCATTGCTTTACAATATTGTGTTAGTTTCTGCCATACATCGACATGAATCAGTCATAGGTATACAAATGTTTCCCTCCCTCTTGAACCTCCTTCCCACCTACCACCCCATCCCACCCGCCGCCCCATCCCACCCCTCTAGGTTGTCACAGAGCACTGGGTTTAGCTCCCTGTGTCATAGAGCAACAAGGGAATAGGTTTTAAAGATAACATTCAGGTGAGGGTTTCAGCTCATGGGCTTCCTTCTGATTGGTTGGTGGTAAGTTAACAGGGTGAGGTTTCAGGAACCTTCTCCCTCCAACCAGTCTGGGGTCAGCATGTCATCAACATCCTCCAGCTGGGGTGGGGAGAGGGGCGGGGTCTTAGTTTCTGCAGAACAACTCAAAGCTATGCGTCAGATTGTTATGATAGTTGTTGTGAGGAGGAACTAGTCTCTGCTTTATTGACGGGTTAGTTTTTTGACTGTTTCTCTTGTGTTTCTGCATTCCCTCTTCTCCTAAATGAGCAGATGCTTGAGTCTGGTCTTTGGAACTCAGGGACGGAGGGGCTTTTGTACCCAGGAGGACCCTGTAGGGTCCTTCTCGATTTCACACTTTTGGAAATTCACGGAAGTGTCCTTTTGGGGTTTTTTTGGCCACACTGCACAGCTTACAGGATCTTAGCTCCCACACCAGGGATGGAACCTGTGCTCTCTTCAGTAGAAGCACAGAGTCCTATCAAATAGATTGCCAGGGGATTCCCCTTGATTGATTTTTTTTTAAAATAGAAATTTAAGCTGATGCCATTACCTCCTTTAATGGGTTAGACGATTTGAAATCCTCAGTCAGTTCAGTCACTCAGTCGTGTCTGACTCTTTGTGACCCCCATGGACTGTAGCACGCCAGGCTTCCCTGTCAATCACCAACTCCTGAAGCTTACTCAAACTCATGTCCATTGAGTCAGTGATACCATCCAACCATCTCATCCTCTGCCCTCCCCTTTTCCTCCTGCCTTCAGTCTTTCCCAGCATCAGGGTCTTTTCCAATGAGTCAGTTCTTCACATCAGATGGCCAAAGTATTGGAGTTTCAGCTTCAACATCAGTCCTTCCAATGAATATTCAGGACTGATTTCCTTTAGGATGGACTGGTTGGATCTCTTTGCTATCCAAGGGACTCTCAAAAGTCTTCTCCAACACCACAGTTTAAAAGCATCAGTTCTTCAGTGCTCAGCTCTCTTTATAGTCCAACTCTCACATCCATACATGACCACTGGAAAAACCATGGCTTTGACTAGATGGACCTTTGTTGGCAAAGTAATGTCTCTGCTTTTGAATATGCTGTCTAGGTTGGTCATAACTTTCCTTCCAAGGAGTAAGCGTCTTTTAATTTCTGGCTGCAATCACCATCTGCATTGATTTTGGAACCCAAGAAAATAAAGTCTGCTACTGTTTCCATTGCTTCTCCATCTATTTGCCATGAAGTGATGGAACCGGATGCCATGATCTTAGTTTTCTGAGTGTTGAGTTTTAAGCCATCTTTTTCACTTTCCTCTTTCACTTTCATTAAGAGGCTCTTCAGTTCCTCTTCACTTTCTGCCATAAGGGTTGGTGTCATCTGCACATCTGAGATGTGCTTAATTCAGCCCAGCATTTCGCATGATGTATTCTGCATATAAGTTAAATAAGCATGGTGACAATATACAGCCTCATTACTATAATATTTATAACATTACAATATTATAAAAATAATTGAAAAGTGAAATGAAAATTTATGTTAACACAAAAACCTATACTTGCAAACCTATACATGAACATTTATAACACATTTATTTGTAATCATCAGAGACTAGAGAAATAGCCAAATATCCTTCAGTTGGACTGACAAACCATGGTACATTCTTCACTCAATGGAAGCTACTCACAGTAAGTAGAAATAAAGTATTGATCCATGTAACTATGTAGATGGATTTCAGATGAATTATGTGAAATGAAAGATAAGACAATCTCAAAAGGCTATATGTTGTATGATTCTATTCATATGAGATTCTGGAAAAGTAAAAACTATGTAAATAAAACATCAGTGGTTTCCAGGGGTTGGAAATAGAAGGAGGG
Source organism: Ovis aries (assembly GCF_016772045.2). Lineage (NCBI taxonomy): Eukaryota > Metazoa > Chordata > Mammalia > Artiodactyla > Bovidae > Ovis > Ovis aries. The sequence continues at coordinate 219,605,052 of NC_056056.1, forward strand.
GTTGATTACAGTGGAGCGGGGAGAAATCTGAGGGGTGAGGGGACAGTTCTACATCTTGATGGGTGATGGTTACATGACTAGATGAATTTGTCAAAGTATACACTAAACAGGGTGCATTTTACTGTGTGTAAATTATACTTTAAAAAAAGGGGGAAAAAAAGGGAAAGAAGTGCTCAGCGATATGGGACTTATAACACATGAAATACAGAAGGGTGAGAGCCGAAAAATTGAGGCTTTTGAACTGTGGTGCTGAGAGAAGACTCTTGAGAGTCTTTTGGACTTCCGGGAGCTCAAACCAGTCAATCATAAATCCTAAAGGAAGTCAACCCTGAATACTCATTGGCAGGACTGATGCTGAAGCTGAAACTCCAATACTTTGGCCACCTGAAGTGAATAGCTGATTCATTGGAAAATATCCTGATGCTGGGAAAGACTGAAGGCAGGAGAGGGGATGACAGAGGACGAGATGGCTGGATGGCACCACTGACTCGACGGTCATGAGTTTGAGAAAGCTCCGGGAGATGGTGAAGGACAGAGAAACCTGGCATGCTGCAGTCCACGGGGTCACCGAGAGTCAGACACGACTGAGCGACTGAAGGACAACACAGAACTCTCACGCAGCCATGAAGCACGCTTGTGTTAGTCGCTCAGTCCTGTCTGACTCTGTGACCCACGGACCATAGCCCACCAGGCTGCTCTGTCCATGGGATTCTCCAGGCAAGAATACTGGAGAGGGTTGCCACTTCCTCCTCCAGGGGATCTTCCCGACCCAGGGACTGAACCCACGTCTCCTGGGTCTCCTGCATTGCAAGTGGATTCTTCACCTGCTGAGCCACTGGGAAGATCCCAAAACAAGCTTTTAGTGGAAGTATATTTAGGGACATGAGGAAAGTTCATGATCAAATATTGAAAGATTGAAGCAGGGTACCAAACCACATTTAGAGTATGACCCCAATTCTGTAAAGCACACACACACATTAAGGGTAAGGACAACGAAACAGGTGCATGTGTGCACGTACAGAAAAAAGCCCAGAAAAAATGCACCAGAACATCAGCAGTATTACCTCTGCATGTTAGGAATTGAATGTTTTTCTGGGTACTTTTGCTTAGTTTCCAAATTTTCATCTGAACCTTTCCTCCTTTTACAACGACAACATTGTTATTTTAAAACATTGTTGAGGGGCAGAAGCAGCCTGGCTATCCTGACGGGGAAGTGGCCGATAAGCTGCACATGGTTCGCTTGCAGTCAGCTGCCCCTTGTTGACCAAATGCCACGAGCTGGGGGCTGTCTGTTCTCAGGCCTCTGGGCCAGGCACTCGGGTTTCTGTGGCCTTCAGTTGCCGCACTGCGTGTCACGGCTGTAGCCTGCTCACCAAGCCAGGGTGTTAGTTATCCTTTCCTCAGATAGTGATGTTATTATTATTACTTTAATTTAAAAAGTATTTATTTATGTGTTTGACTGTGCTGGGTCTTAGTTGCGGCACGTGGGATCTGGTTCCCTGACCAGGGCTTGAATGTAGGCTCCCTGGATTGGGAATGCGGAACCTTAAAAGTCACTCATTCGTGTCCAACTCTTGGCTCCAGGCCAGAATATTGGAGTGGGTAGCCTATCCCTTCTCCAGCGGATCTTCCCAACCCAGGGTTCGAACCCAGGTCTCCCGCATTGCAGGCTGATTCTTTACCAACTGAGCTATCACCTGGGAAATCTCCAGAGAATGATGTTATTTATGCAGTTCATCTGTCCCTTCCTTCACTCATTTCTTAGCCTTTCCCACAGAGGATTCAAAGAAGAAGTCTAAAACAGTGTACTCTGGGTTTTATTGGATGGTTCAAGATTGATTTCTTTTCGGTTTTTAGTTCCGCAAGCACTGGGGCTTGAGAGAAGGTAAGGCGCCATCCCTGAACCAATGAACTTGACGCCAGCAGTGACAACGTGGTGTCCAGAGTACACAGGGGGTCCTCTCAGGTCCGGTGGCTCTGATTCGGGATGACTCGCATCCTGCTAGGTAACTGCAGATGAGCGGCCCTGGGGGCAGGCACGCCCTCACCGGCCGAGGCCGGCGCTCTCGTAGTCCAACAGCGCCACCTAGTGGGCAGAGACGGCACTGCACCACCCACGTCTGAGCCTTGGTAGCTGTTGCACCTTGGGCGAGTTAGCTAACCTCTCTGTGCTTCAGGTTCCTCACCTATGAAAACAGGAATAACAATACGTAGTTCAGAGTGTTGCTGTGTTAAATGTTAATAGATGTCAAAAAGTTTAGAACAAGTTCTGGCATAGAGTGAAATACAAATGTTTACTATTACCATTTTAAATAACCAAAAAACCCCAGAATACTATTGTCATTGATTGACGAGCAAACCAAGGCTCAGAGAAATTAAGTATTTTGTTCAATGTAACATAACTAGTTAAGGTCCCACAATCAGAGTCAAGTTTGAGTGCAGGGAATATGACCTCACAGTCCATGCTCTTGACCACTGGCTTCAACTTGTCACCTTTTTAAGACTTTAGGTTTCAGAGAAGAAAAAAATATTTCATCAGATTTTGGGGTGGAAAGTCCAGCCTTCTTATATACAGTTTCGTATATGAATGAATATATGGCTTGGAGGAAGCATTCGTGCCCAGCGTCTGGTTGGGGAGGATCTGGCATCTCCATCAGGGGTCTGTATACTTTGGTTATTATCCGCTTGAGTTGGGATATATTTGGGGGTGAGACCACTTTCATAAAGTGGAGCCGTATATCTGTGTGTTTTAACAAGCCCTTTCACACTGTTGACCCCAGCTGATGATGAAAAAGAAAAGATGGGAACCATTTCCCCACTTTCCAGACGAGGAAACTGAGGGTCAGAGATATGAAGGGACTTGCCTGCGGACTCAAGGTGCCCATCGACCCTGGGGGGCACCTCTCTCTCCACTACCCGGCTGCCACCGAGCCCTTCCTGCCCCTTGCCAGGGATGGGAGGTCACGCTGGCCTAGTGTCCCTTGCTCCCTGGGCTTGCTCTCTTTTTTAGAACAATTTTTAACATAAAAAGAAGATACCTTATTTGTTTATTTGGCTGCGTTGGGTCTTAGTTGCATCATGGGGATCTTCCATTGGGGCGCACGGATCTTCCAGTTGTGGCTCTTGGGCTCAGCAGTTGTGGTACATGTGCTTAGTGGCCCCGTTGTATATGGGATCTTAATTCCGCAAAGTGAAAGTGAAAATCGCTCAGTCGTGTTTGACTCTTTGCAATCCCATGGACTATACAGTCCCTGGAATTCTCCAGGCCAGGATACTGAAGTGGGTAGCCTTTCCCTTCTTCAGGAGATCTTCCCAATCCAGGGATCGAACCCAGGTCTCTCGCATTGCAGGCAGAGTCTTTACCAGCTGAGCCACCCGGGAAGCCCTTAGTTCCCCAACCAGGGGTCAAACTGACGTTCGCTGCATTGCAAGGCAGGTCCTTAACCGCTGGACCACCAGGGAAGTCCCCTCTCTTTGTCCATACTGTCCCTGCCTCCTTGGCCTGGACTGTGGCTGATTGATCTCTAGGTCCCCAGGGCCCAGCTCCTGTGGCCTAGAGCTAGCTTAGGAGCATCTGCTGGTTGTATGAACAAATCACTGGAGCACAAGGATACGGGTACTTAGGGCAGCTGTCTTGCTCAGAGTGTGGCCCCAGGTCAGCATCCCCTGGGGACTTGTTAGATATGCAGACTCTGGGCCTCAGAAACTCTGGAATGTGGCCCGGCAAGCGGGCTGTAACAAGCCCTCTGGATGTTTGAGAACAAGCGCCCTTTGGAGCCGGGCACTGGAGTTTGGGCCCCACGTCTGTCCCTGACTTGCTGTGTGGTGTGATGCAAGCCACTCAAGCTCTCTGGTCTATAAAATGGGGCTCATTGTCGTGAGGAGGTTTCTATGGTCCTTTGCAGGGAGGGGTGCTCAGCACAGGGCCTGGCATGTAGCTGATTGGTGTTTAGCCCAAGGCTGGTTGCGAAAGCAGGCTGAGAAGCTGCCTGTCCCTCAGGAGTGCGGAGTCAGCCTGGATCCTCTGGCCCTGTGCTTGGCAGTGGCCCTGCCTGGTGGGGGATGAGCCTCAGACCTCAGCAGCTTGTTCCCCTCAGTCTCCCCCGCAAGGCAGCCCCAGGTCTGTCCATTAAGGTGCTGTGCCCCGCCCCCCATGCCTTCTGCTCACTCCCTCCAGAGACAAGTCAGCCCAGGGGTCAAGGCCGGCCCAGCTGAGGGAAAACCCCTGAGAGGGGCATAGACCTCCTGCAGGCGTCTGGGGAAGGGGCTGGTAAGGGGCACAGGGGGCGGCTGCCTGGCTCACTAGATCGAGATCATTTGCCCTCTGAGCATGACCAGGGGGGCTTGGAGAGATGAAATACCACCCCCCACGTGCTGAGGGGACTGGGGTGGGCTGCTGAGGGTCCCCTGGGGGTGGTGTGGATGCAGCCATGGTCTAGGGGGGAGAAGGGGCAGTGGCAATGGGGCTGGGGAAGACAGAGGCAAAGGGGACCTAGTGGCCCAGCATGGAGGGTGAGGGAGGGACAGCCAAGGATGCCAGGGGGTCCTGACTGGGGTCAGGGGACATGGTGCCAGGCACCTGTGGCCTGTGACTCTGAGTCTAACCTTCATGGGAGGCAGGCATTGCTATGGCTTGGAGAGGATGAGGCCCAGGGGTGGGTGAAGGTTTCCAGCTTGCCCTGAGGGCCAGGACAGGAGAGGGTAGCAGGCAGCAAGGACCCCTGAGGATTCCTTGCAGGAGCTCTAGGGGGCACAGGAAGCAGAGAAAAGAGGTTGTTTCACCCCAACTCTTGAGGGTTCCTCCTGCTCAGCCACCCTGTTCTTTATCCACCAATGGAGGAAGCAAGAACGGGCTCGCCCTCATGAATCCTGCAGACGCAGGTTTGAACTGCGGTTCTGTCGTAGGACCTTGGGCAGGGTGCTGGACTTGTTTCCAGATGGGGTGTCTTCTGTAAAGTGGGGACTGCAGACCCCCCAGTGGGCTGGCACGGCAGTACATGAGCTCACAGAGTGCCCAGACTGGCCGGCCCAGCTCAGGCCATGGGACTGGGAGCCTGCCCTGACCCCGGTTGTCTCACAGAGACTGCCGGGGCAGCGGGCAGCCTCGATGGGCTCAGCACCTCCTCAGAAGCAGAGAGCAGGGCCCACCTCACTTGCAGCGTGTTTGGAGCTGGGCAAGTTCTTTGCAGACGATGCCAGTGAAGTGGGCCTGACACACAGCAGGTGCTCAGGACGTTTTCGAAGCAGCTGGGGCCATGAGTGGTCTCTGGTCTGGTCTTGCTGTCTGGGCCCCGGGGAGGCGGAGGGAAGTGCCAGCCTGCTGCCCATGCTGGGGGCACCAAGGCCACACAGAAGCAGGTTGGAGGGAGGGAAGCACCCTGAGGTGCCTCGACTCCCTGGCCTCTAGCTTGGCAGGGACAGTGGGGCGGGGACACGGGTCCTGGGCAGTGCTCTTGCACCTGGGGTCTTGCCTGGCTCCAGACGCCGGTGAAGACACGTCCACCAGCTGGTGTGAGTGGGAGGCACACAGATGGTCATAATCACGAGATCAACTGTTTATTGATTTTTTTTTTCTAAAATACTATACGTTTAAAGAAACTCCTAAACTGAAAAGACTTGACAATTTTTGGTACATCTGTAGCAAAGGAATGAGGATTCTGCTGGTAAGTTTCCAGGACAGATAGACACGCATCCTCAGGACAGACAGACACACATCCACTTTCAAGCGAGCTATCGAGCTCACTGGGAACACTGAGTAAAATGCATAGCTTGTGATGGCGGCAGCCATTTCTCCCATGTCCGAGTCACACAGAGGAAAGGTTTGCCCTCCCTCGCCGGCCCCGTGGTTACAGGGCAGCTTCCTGCCCCAGCCCGTCGGCTCCCTGATGGCTGCAGGGTGCTCAGAAGAGACCCTTGTGCTGTGGGGTGAGACCCAGCTTTTCTTGGCTCACGAGGAACGCGGATGACAGTGAGATCTGCAGCTGCCTGCAAAGACGCGGGAGTTTTGTACAGTGTCTGCTACAGAGGACGAAGGCTAGCTGGGCTGAGGACACTGGGCTCCCAGCTTGCCAGCGAGGAAAGACTTCCCAACAGCAGGCTCCGCTGGGCCCAGCCAACCAGCCAGGCCTACGCCCGGATGGTCTTCAAGCAGTTTACAAATTGAAGCCACTGTCAAAAGCCATTCAATCTCATGAACACAGTAGACGAGCTCTTTAGATTCTCTGAATATCAAATAGTATATACAGATATACACCAAGACGTGACAGTCTAATATAGAGCATCTTAACTTTAGATGCGTTCACTTGAAACGTTAGTCTTACATTTTAACCTTTCAAAAATCACTGATAAAATTGTTAATTTGCAAGAGTAAAGCTTTAAGCACAGAGTGAAAATAGATTTTAAATATGGCGACTTTAGAGAGGACTACATAAGGTTATTGGCAAAACTCACATTTGGACACCCCAAATGCAGACAGCATTCAGCTTGGAAACCCAACCACGTGTTCCTATCTTTCCACTGCAATCTCTTGCCTCAAACATGGACTGTTCAGGCTGCTGGCTCTCGCCCCAGGCAGTGGCATGGGTGATTCACAGAACAGCATGGAAACAGAGACACTGCCTCAAGACTACTGGGGGACATTGACCTATGTCATAATTTAAGTATAAATGAACGCAAGAATGGGAATATAAAAAAGTAACTGTACACAGCCTTTAAATTAAAAACCTAAGAGTGTTCACTCAGAAAATGGCATGTAAGTTTGTTCATTTAAGTTCTAGCAGGTGATGGGGCTTGTCATAGAAAGGAATCAGTGGAGCAAGGATTAGTGGATCCCACCATTACCATCAATGTGGAGGAGAGGAGGAAAGACAAGGTCAAGAATACACGGATCCATAATAAGCCAACACACAGCGTGGGGGCGGTGGGCGGGGGGCGGTGATTCCTGTTGTCCTGCAGCTTCCTGTGATCGGCTCTCTCCATCTGCACTGTGGAAAGGGGGCCGAGTTCCAGGTGAAATGACCAGCTTGTCTGCCTTCAAGAGACACCATAAAGCCAAGAGCAATGGACCCATCATCTTTTGCAGGAAGAGGAGTGGATGCCCACACGGCTGGCTGGAGGGGCCGCTGCCTGGGGCCAACGGCTAACAGAGCTGCTGGACCTCCGCTCCGTCCCTCCATCAGCCAGCCCACCGGCCTGTCACTGGATCGCTTCGACGTAATTCGCAGGGTACAGGCCGACCTGTCCGCTGTCCAAGCGCCCCTTGCACCAGCCCTGCTCATCTTCATCCTCTATCTTGGTCAGCTCGTCCCCTGCAAGACAAAAAGGGAGTGGTCTTGGTGAGCCCTCACCCTGGGCCCACTGAGGGTCTCTAATGTGGGTGGGAGGCGCAGGCATTCTCCTGGCAGGATGAGGGCCTGGCTCTTTCTCTACTAAGTCGTGTCTGAAGTTGTGTATCCAGTGGGGGGTGGCTCTGAGAGATTAAAGACCCCCATCTCTCATACAGTGCCCCTCAAGCATGCCAGTCTCAGTTGCCCGAGAAGCTCCTGCAGAGACTGCAGGATTTTGCCCTCTGACTGCTCCAGGCAGGTCCGAGGCCCTGTCCCGCAGGGTCTGTGCCACCCCCGCAGCCCTTCCCCCTGGCCTGGCCCACACGGTCTTCTCGAATCTCCTCCAGCACTGCTGCCGTGGTCTCCATGCCTTCCTTTAGTCTGTGTCTAGACTGCAGCTGTGGGAGGCGTGGGGGCCCGTTCTTCTCTTCTCAGCACCAAGCTCAGAGCATCTGTCCTCTGACTTGAAGAAACCAAGCTTTTCCAGCACCCAGAGCGCGCTGGCATGGTCCTGGACTCTCCCCGCAGCTCTGGGTGCCACTGCAGTCTGACTGAGCCTCTGTTTACTCAAGTAAGGAGGAGCCTCTACTTCGCACCAAGGCCCTGGGAGGTGGAGGGGATACGGAGATGAGAGAGGGACAGAAGGAGCCTGGGCTCTCAAGGAGAGAGGACAAGGACCGCAGGTGTGATCAGGCCTGGCCTTCTCCTGTTCAGGGTGGCCAGAGCAGCCCAGAGCCAGGGGACCGGAAGGAGTGGCCTGGTGCCCAGCCCGCAGGGACAGCTCTGAGAACTGGCGGAAGATGGGCCTGCGGAGGTGTCTTTATTGGTCAGTTTGCAGCTTTGTGTTTCTCATTGGTGTCTGGCCCACTTTTCAGGCTTAGCTGCACCGGTTTCCTCCGGCAGTTATGACTTATTTAGCCCCATTCCCCCAACTCCTCATTCTGCGCGCAGCGGCACCGACTCAGAGGCCCGCAGGGCCACACCCGGGGGTCCCAGAGCTGCTGGGAGACTGAGCGGCGCTGTGAGGACTAGGGGCGAAAGCACGGAAGGACCCGGGTAGGCGCCAGCACGCGGCGAGCACCTGGTCCCCGTGCTGCCCTCCCTGACTCTCACGAGAGACGGCTCTCTGCCTGCCGCTGGGGACCCACTTCGTCAGCACCGCTGCTCCTGCAATGCAAGAGGCCGCAGGGTGGGCATCACGAGTGGGAAACCCCCTCTCCTCCCACCCTGGGGGCTTCCTGTGCTCCAGCAGGGCCGACACGGAAGCCTGGTATCTCTTTCTCATCTGGCCTCACAGGGCAAGCCTCCCAGGAGCAGACGGGCAGCAGCTCTGAGAGGGGGGCATGTGGTGGGAAGCTCACCAGGTGGAGACCCTAGGCTCTGCAGGCGCAGAGAAGCGGGGAGCAGCCAGGGCACGCTCGAGACAGGAGGAAGTGGTGTGGCTGGGAACTAATGTGACCTCAGGGGGGTAGAGGGAAGAAAATTACACAGAAAACAGACAAAACTAACTGGAACCTGCCAAATCGTAAAAACGTAAACTGGTGATTAGAAAGATTCACTTCAGTTTCCTTTTGATAATGAGACATTTTAAATCTATAAAATTGCTGACAAGTCCAAAAGATAAGATTCAGAGGGAACTCCCTGGCGGTCCAGTGTTTAGGACTCGGTGCTTTCACTGCTGGGGCCCAGGTTCAATCCCTCACAGGGGAACTACAAGCCTGCAAGCCACACAACAGGGCCCAACTTAAAAAAAAAATTCAGAAAGAATAAAAAATTAAAAGTCAATCAATCAACAAACAAAGTAAACAAAGCAGGGGGGAAACAACCCCAGTCAAGAACGTAGGGAAACTCAAGGGAGTTGCCTGCTGGTCCAGCAGTGAGGAGTCCATGCTTCCACTACAGGGGGGCATGGGTTTGATCCCTGGTTGGGCAATTAACCTGCCTCTTGAGAAATCTGTATGCAGGTCAGGAAGCAACAGTTAGAACTGGACATGGAACAACAGACTGGTTTCAAATAGGAAAAGGGGTACATCAAAGCTGTATATTGTCACCCTGCTTATTTAACTTCTATGCAGAGTACATCAGGAGAAACGCTGAACTGGAAGAAACACAAGCTGGAATCAAGATTGCAGGGAGAAATATTAATAATCTTAGATATGCAGATGACACCACCCTTATGGCAGAAAGCAAAGGAACTAAAAAGCCTCTTGATGAAAGTAAAAGTGGAGAGTGAAAAAGTTGGCTTAAAGCTCAACATTCAGAAACCAAAGATCGTGGCATCTGGTCCCATCACTTCATGGGAAATAGATGGGGAAACAGTGGAAACAGCATCAGACTTTATTTTTTTGGGCTCCAAAATCACTGCAGATGGTGATTGCAGCCATGAAATTAAGAGACGCTTACTCCTTGGAAGAAAAGTTATGACCAACCTAGATAGCATATTCAAATGCAGAGACATTACTTTGCCGACTAAGGTCCATCTAGTCAAGGCTATGGTTTTCCAGTAGTCATGTATGGATGTGAGAGTTGGACTGTGAAGAAGGCTGAGCGCCGAAGAATTGATGCTTTTGAAGTGTGGTGTTGGAGAAGACTCTTGAGAGTCCCTTGGACTGCAAGGAGATCCAACCAGTCCATTCTGAGGGAGATCAACCCTGGGATTTCTTTGGAAGGAATGATGCTAAGGCTGAAACTCCAGTACTTTGGCCACCTCATGCGAACAGTTGACTCATTGGAAAAGACTCTGCTGCTGGGAGGGATTGGGGGCAGGAGGAGAAGGGGACGATAGAGGATGAGATGGCTGGATGGCATCACCGACTCAATGGACGTGAGTCTGAGTGAACTCCAGGAGTTGGTGCTGGATGGGGAGGCCTGGCGTGCTGCGATTCATGGGGTCGCAAAGAGTCGGACACGACTGAACAACTGAACTGCACTGAACTGGGCAATTGAGAGCCTGAGAGCCACAAGGCATGCCCCCTCCCCGCCAAAAAAAAAACTGACAAAGGTGTTTAAAGACACATGAGAACTTCCCACAAGCAGCCAGAGTCACCCTATGACCAGCTCTGGGGTGGAGTGGGTAGCTGGCTACTTTCTGAGAGCTGAGAGAAGGCCGCCGTCAGACACAGCTCTCAGCCAGGGTGGGCAGGAGGTCGGACACAGGGTCTGCCCCAGAGATGGGGAGTGCAGGGCACACTTCAGCCTGTGCTGGCCGAGTCAGGGCCCAGCAACCCCTGCAGTGGAGGGCTAGGGGTGATGCTGGATCTGGGGTGGCTCTGAGGAGGGGCAAGGCGGAAGGAAGAACCCTGGCTCCCTTCCAGCCTGTCTAGAGCCGGGCTGACCAAACCTCTGGGAATAGGCTCTAAGACAGTGCTCTTCAGACAGAGGATGCAGCTGGCATTAAATAGAAACCAGGACAGAAAATTTCCACACACAGAGCTCATATGATCAGGATCCAGGCTGTTTCATAAAACCTGGGTTCCAGCTACTGGCAGCAAAGTTGGCTACTGTGTTGGTGGCAGGGCTGCAGGGAAGGGTAGAATGCAAAGCCCCGAGAAGAGGCTCTGGGACCCATGGGGATGCTGCCACTGTGCTGGGGGCCCCTCTGCCCACTGTGGGCCTCTGGAGAAAGGCTCCCCTGGGGACTCGCAGGCACTGTTTCCAGGGAGCCTGCGGGGTAGCCGGATGGCCTGGATCTGTGTCTTTTATGCGCAGGCCTTAGCCTGGCTGGGGTAGCATCTTGGGCAAAGGCACGGGGCACCCCGCTGTCTTCTAACCTTTGGTGTTGAGCATCTGCCATGTTTGAATGGAAGGTGGGATGGGGCGGGGAACACACAAATGGAACTAGACCTAAAGAAAGCAGGCTGGGACCTCCCTGCTGGTGCAGCGGGTAAGAATCCACCTGCCAGTGCTGGGGACACGGGTTAGATCCTAAGTCCGGGAAGACTCCACATGCCGTGGAGCACCTAAGCCCCTGCACCACAACTACTGAGCCCAGGCTCCAGAGCCGGAAGTTGCAGGTGCTGAAGCCTGCACACTTGGAGCCTACGCCGCGCGACAAGAGAAGCCACCGCAGAGCAGCCCCTGCTTGCTGCCAACAGAGAGGCCTGTGCACAGCAACGAAGACCCAGCGTAGCCGGACGGACGGACAGGCTGGAAGCAGTGGCCCCAGAGGCCAGCCGGGCGCCCACCTACCGGCCTTGAAGCTCAGCTCGTCGTGCTCCTGCCCTTCATAGTCGTAAAGGGCCCGGACCCGCACTTCTGTCCCCGAGGGGGTGTCCTCGTCAAAGGGATTGGAGTCCCCGTTGGCATCCGTGGAGGAGAATGGGTTGTTAGACTCATCGTCTGACCAGTCCGTGGGGTAGCTCTGGGTCTTCTCGTAGCTGCTCACGCTGCAAGAAAGGGTTGACCCAGTGGTCCTGAGCGTGGGGCTGGCAGGGGCCTGAGGCCCTGCTCGGAGCCTCAGACCCCACCTGGGGAGACCGGGAGCCCTTGGGCTGGGCTGGCACTCCTGCAGAGCGCGGGCCCCTCAGCAGCACCCGTGTTCCTGTGCTCATAGGCTGGACCTTGACGAGGGTTAACACAGGGCAGAGAAAAAGCAACCACAGACTGTTAACTGGTGCCTCCCTCCCTGAGAAATCGAGAAGCCAGAGACCATCCACCAGCCGGGCTGCCTCCTGCAGGCCTCATGCATTGCCCTGAGTGCCGAGGGGGCGAGACCTTGGACAGAGAGAGAGGAGAGAGAGCGCGAGCGAGACGGAAGCCAGAGGGAAACGTTTGTTCACCAACTTTTTGGCCTTAATGTCTTCCTTCTCACTGACGGTGCTCCCCGTGTCGTCCTCATCCTCGAAGGGATTGTAGCTGGACAGTGACTGCGCTGACCGTTCGGGGTTGCCCGGGACACTAAGGTCACTACGGGGAGAGAGAGAGCTTTCAGGGGACCCCAACTCGGCAGCCCCCATAGTCTTGGGTGCTCCCAGCTGCAAGATCACAGGGCCAGGATTTGAAGGGACAAACCAGCTCCCTGTCAAATGGGAGGAGTATGTTGTTGGAGCAGAAAGAATGTTTTAGTGAAACACTTAGCAACACTTTGGCTCTTGAATGCGCTTAAAGCGTCTAAGAAAGAACAAGACTTGCATTTTCCCTCCTTGTGTCTAAACACAGTCTGTCCTAAACAGGAGCCCTGCATGTGTGCAGGCTGTTGCTGGAGCACAGGTGCGTCTGGGCTCAGGGCTTCTCTCTGCAGTCCTCCACCTGGCCCTCTGAGGAGGGCCAGCAGGCCGACAGCCTGTGGGGCTCAGCCTGGGGCTCTCCAGACCCCACAGCCCCTAGCGCCCTCTCCTTCTGATGACAAAAGGATCCAATAGCCTCCTTCCTGGGTCTTCTGGGTCTGCAACTTCCAAATCAGAACCAAAGCTTGTTGAATAATCCTTTCTAGGAAGAAAGGAAGGACCCCTTCTGTGCTCCAGAGAGAGAGAAAACCCCGTCTGCTAACTGCCTACTGTGTGCCAGGCCCAGAGGGGACCAAAGAGAACTCTGACTGCAGCCTAGCCTGAGCGAAGACAGCAGGTGATGAAATGCAGCGACTACAGGTACTGAGCACAGAACAAGACGGTAACGAGGTAAGACAGGCCCAGAAAGCCTGGGGACCCCGCTGTGGACTCTGCGCAGGCAGGCCCGGCCACTAGGTGGCAGGCCAGGGCTGCCCGGGCCAGCACCACTTGTCTCCCAGTCACTCAGCATGGAGCCGGCATGCGAAGTGCTGGGTGGGTGGCTTAGCCAGGGCGGGGAGGGGAGGAGAGGACACGCCTTAGATGCCACCAGAGGGACCCCCCAGTGGCCAGCCACTGCCACACAGGCTTCAGGCCTGGCCAGGGGCACTGGGCCTATGCCTGCCTGCTGCCTGCCTCTGGGCCACATGTCTGAGACCCCCAGACCCTAATCCCTCCTTGGCACCTCTCTCCAGCTGACCTTCTGACAGGGGGTTGGTGCTGGGCAGCTGAATGTGTGCAGCAGCCCTGGCTGGTATGGACCACCCTACCCCCGCCCCTAGGTGCTGCCTGACCCCTGGCACGCGCTCATATCCTGCAGTCATTTAGCCAAGCCCACCTGCCCAGGCACTGGCACAGCAGCTGAGTGACGAGCAGCCACATCAACCCAGGGAGCGCGGGTGGGGGCTTCAGTGCACAGGAACACAGAAGGCCCCTGGAACCGTGCCGACCCTCCCCAGGAGGCCTGGAGCCTGACGTGTGTTAAAACTCAGCAGGGTGTGGAGGCCTTGGGGCCCCGGGGGCGGCCTCGGCTCTGAGGAGGGCAGTAACGCTCATCTGCTGGGAACTCTGACCCTCCTTGAGCTGAGGACCTCAGTGCCACCTGTTCGATCCAAACTCAGAATAACCAACGCTCTCAGCAGGGGTAATCTGAAGAAGGGGGCACTGGACAATGAGTGCCCCACCCTCGAATCAGGCACCTGCCTACGGCACAGGAAAGTAAGTACAAACCTGGCCAAGGTCCCTGACCCCACATGAAGGACGCCCCCAGTCACCTCCACCTGCCCGTGTGCACTGCTGGGTACGTGCGATGGACAGCACCCTGCATCAGTTCTTTCCGTCACAAGGGGCCCAAAGTGCGCTGTGGCAAAGGCTCCTTCTCCGGATCTTTGTGCAGCTCTGGCACTGAGTGAAATGAAGATTCTCCCAAGAGAGGCCCTTGGCTGCTGCCCAGCAGAGCATCTGGAAAGAGGCCCCGGGGTTCCCTGCAAGGCCCCTCTGGGGAGTCTCCCTGGGTAGGGGCATCCCAGCCCTGGCAGAGGACTCGGGGCCTTGCCAGGGACGAAGGTGCCCAGTGCCCACCTGCTGGGCTTGTTCTGTGAAGCCTGGTCACCAGTCTGGTTGATGCCCATGAGGGTCACGCCATCAGCATTCTTCTTCTTCTCTTTCCGGCTGAGAGTTCGATTCAGGTCCGCAGACCACTCCTGAGCAACAGGCACCGGGGAAGAAAGTCAGGAAGTTCATTTGTCTGAGGCCACACGAGCCTAACGCCACAGCCACGAGCTGCTGGCTGGCCCCACGCAGTGTGGCGCCTCGCCGCACTGTGTCTGCTCTCCCTGCCTCCCAGTGACCCCAGGCCCGTGACGCCCACCACTGGCCCTCCTCGCCACACAAGGTGGGCACTCCTCAGGGGCCCAGACTCCAGGGGCAGACAGCTGGTGAGAACACTGGGGCCAACACTCAGGGGTTCTGCATTCCAGTCCCAGGTGTCCTCCCCATCCAATCCCACCCCAGCCCTGTGGCACTCGGCCTCCAGACCCCCAGGCCTTGCCAAGTTTCCTCATGCTTCCAAAGCAGACAGAGTACCTCTGAGGGGCTGGCATGCAGTGCTAAAGACCCTCCCATCCACCTCTTGACTGACGTTCCCAGTGACGCAAAAGAGCTGGGTGCAGGACCTGAGCCAGCCTGTGACTCGGGAAGCGGGCCCTGGGTGCACACAGAATCAGGTGCAGGGGCTCCCGCACCCTGGGGACCCTGAGGAGTGGCACTCGCCCAGCCAGGGCTGTCCTCTCCCACCTGAACAGCGTGTGGGGCAACAAAGCACCCAGCTTATGTCTCTGAAGGCTCACTGTTCCCAGCATGTGAACAGGCTTTCATCAACTGTTCTGGAAACGGGGAGAACAGCACGTGTGTGTACGCATGTGATGAATTCTCCCCCCCGGCCAACTTTACCCATTATCAAATCACTTTATCTGAATTAATATTTGGGATGACCGAGCCCACAGCTGTGCTCACATGTAGTTACAGAAGCCACCTTAGAAACATCAAGTCTAACTGCCAATTTGTCACTTGAGGAAACCGAGGCCCAGAAAGAAAAGTGACTCGCCCACATACAGTTGGTGGCAGACTTAGGCCCCCAATCCCAAACTGAGGTCACCTATTTTCTTAACTGAAATAAGCTGACTGAGAACTCGATTAGAATTCAGAGTCCCCATAATGACCTTCTAAATATAAATCTGTCCTGACAGGGTGGCTTCCAAGGGCCAGTGCGATCAATAGCTGGCCGACCGTGAAGGGAAGGGCCTGCTGTTAACGTGGACAACCACAGCCCAGGCCATACTGTGGCCATGGTTCTTTAACCAGCACATGCTGTCAGACGAGGCCGTGGATGCCACACACAGACCCACAGGGGCTGACCACACCGCAGGAGGTTTGGAATTCAACAAGTTAACCATAAAATAGGAACTTACTTCATCCTTGTGGCATGGAAAATAAAAACAAATCATTCCATTAGAGAAAGTCCAGCAGAGCCCTGTGAGAGCTGCAGGCGTGTGCCCCATGCAGGCATGCATTCCCAGCTCAAGGGGCCCACAAAGAAGAGCCACCATGGGCCCTGGTCAGGATACCCATGACAGCAAGACTGCCTGTCAAGTGTTCCTTTCCAGACCATTCTATTCCTGGGTAGGGACCTGCAGTCCTAAGGGAATCAAGGCTTGGAGGGGTGCATATCACAAGGGGTCTCTAGAACCCAGGGGTGCACACCAGTAGCCTCACCAGGGGGAGGAGAAGTGGGGCTGTGCATTTTCCTCCAGAACCACTTCCACTCTGCTCTTGGCCCCTGTTGGGGGCAGGGGGAGGGCTCAGTTGTAGGGACCCACATCATCACGTGGAAAAGCTTTCTTGAGAAGCTCCAGAAAAAAGGCACTGGTATGAGGGCTGAAAAGATGCCAAGCTACGATGGGGCTAGACGAAGTTCTGTGTGGGGGGCCCTGGGACAAGACCCAGTATGGACCAGGCCACTGAAGCCCCGGCCACAGAGAAGATAGGTACCACTGTCATCCCCATATTACACATGGGGCAACTGAGGCACAACCAGGGCAAAGGACCTGCTCAGCATCCCACAGCGAGGAGGTGGTGAGGCAGGTCTGAGCACAGCCTGGGCTCTGGCCGTGATGAGTCAGAGGAAGCCAGGTGGCCGGAGCCCAGCGCCGAGGGGTTGCCTCAGCCCCTCCCGGGGAAGGCAGCTGCGGTGGCCCCGTGGAGCTTCCCCAGCCCCTGATTCACCATGATGTAGGGAGAGCCCTGCCCCCAGAGGGCAGGTCCTAGGACTGTGGCCACTGCCTTCTCTGGGGCCTTCAGGGGCCCGTGTACTGGGAACTCAACTGGCAGACTGGAAGAGTCCTGAGGGCTCTAGAACCTTGAATTTGTGTGTAAAGACACTGGATAGCTTGGACCCATGAAAATGAGAAAAGAAAGCTAATCCCGCACCAAAGCTGACTGAGTTTATGTAAGGAAATAAGAAAAGGACCCTCTGTGTAAGAACATACACTCTGAGACCGTGCCTGCTCCCGCCTTGGGCCAGCGGCTTCTGAGCTGGTGTCCCTGGCACTCCAGGCCTGGAGCACTGTGGCCACTCCTTCCCTGGCCATCCTGCAGGGCTGAGCAGGGGCCACCAGGGCCTCTCCACAAAGGGAATGCCGAGGGTCAACAGGGGACCGTCACAGTTCTCACAAAGAACATAACTGCACCTTTGCCAGAGACTCAGAAGGCCCCTCAGCAGTGCCCAAAGCCCCTTGGAACACTAAACATCTGCTTGGTCTCTAAGGTGGCCGTATGCAAACGCTGCCATGTCAACAGGGCACAGGCCAACTCTGAGCTGGAAGGAGAAAGTGCAGCACTTGGCGCTGTGGGCCCAGGTCCCACCCAGGCCAGCGGGTCTTCCTACCTCAAACTGGGGCCAGTTCATGGACATGCCTGGCCCGTGATTGGCTCTGAACCACCTCAGGTCCTCCACTGCGTCGGCGGCTTTGATGCTCTGCTCCAGGTCACGGTAAACGTTTTTGTAGCTAAATCAGAGAGAAAAGCATGACTCTTTTGGAAGGCCACCAGTCAGCCTTGGCCAGGGCCTGCCCAGAGTCGGCATCAAGGCCTGCAGCCACATCAGGGTCGGCGTGACAGTGCAGATCAGATGCCTGCCCTGGTGCGCTGGACAGTCATCTGGCCGTGATGCACACAGAAGGGGAAAAATGACAGCCGTGGCGTAGAAGCCACAGCTTCAGGTTCTGACAAATCAAACCAGGAGGCAATAACCTGGTTTTGTTCTGCGTCAGATAATATAAAAGGTGCTGGCATCTAGGCCACAAGGGCCCCAGTCTGCGGTGGTTCCATTTCACCAGGTCCACAACTGAGTGTCAGGAAAGTTGCTCCTCACCCCTTCAAAAAAGCTGGTAGGTTTACATTCAGCAAGTGAAGACTGGCCAGTGCTGTGGGGGCTGCACATGCCGTCGGTCAGCTGGGGGAACTCCTGCTTCTGCTCCACAGCCTGGAGCAGCTCGCCTCCCTAGGAAGCTGCCCGTGAGGACAGGACCACCACACTAGGTCTTGGAGCTCTCGCTTCTGGTCTGTGTGGCCGGGAGTCATTCCCCCTCTTGGGGCCTGTGCCCACTCTGTCCAGTATGCACAACCCACCTGTTATGGGGTGAGCCATGTCCTCCAAAAAAGATAATGCTGGTGTCACCCCAGGGGTCTCAGGATGAGAGCTTGTTGGGAAATGGGGTCTTTACAGAGGTAATCTGTAAATTTAAAAACCCACCTTTTTATAAAAAGGGGGAAACTGGGACACAGGGACAGAGAGGGGACGATGTGAAGACCCAGAAGATGGCTGTGTGCCTGGAGGGATGCGTCTGCAAGTCAGGGAAGGACCCTCCCCTAGACCAGAGCTGCCAGAGGGAGCGAGGCCCGCTGACACCTTGGTTTCAGAACTGCGAGAGAATAAATTTCTGTTGTTGTAGGCTGCCCAGGTATCAGCATTTTACGATGGCGGCCCTAGGACACTATTAGACCATCTGTTCCTCAGGGTGGCTTGGAGGACTAAGTGAGGCAAGGCAGTTACTCCACACAGAGGAGCCTGGTAGCCCCACCCCGCCTCTGCCTGCAGGGCAGCCTTGGGCAAGTGACCAAACCAGGCCTAGCCTCTACTTCCTCATCACTGAGATGGGGAATAATGTCACTGACTGCACAGACACTCGTAACGACTCATTAATTGTTGGCACAGCAGCTGAACAACTGAATGCTTTTCTTATTTTTCAATATTAGAAGGAGACAAAAAGAAGGTAATTCCCTGTTGACAACAAGCTCTGACTTGTAGGTCATTTCTAAACGGCTCGGCTGTGTGGATGACACGTTGAGGCCTGGGGTTAGCACAGACCTCTGCCCTGATGAAGGTGTCATGGGACCAAAGATGAGGGAAGTGGGGAAGAAATATCATGGCCTTGTGTCTTCATTCAGCAATGAGGCTCGCGAACTGTGCTGCCCAAGGCCCTGCGGCCCTGGAAGTCCAGCAGCAGGCTGGCAGGCAGCTGCTCTGGATGGGAAGGAGCTTGTGAAAGTCCTCACACTAAGGCCACCCCTGGCCTGGGTGCACCAGCTGGGGGACTACTGGACTTGCCCCCGGGTTGATTTCAAATGTGTCACTGTAGCCAGTCCAAGCTGCAGCCCTCCCTCCCTGCCCAGACGCAGAGCTCTGCACCCGGAGCTGGCAGAGCGTGGCAGGAGGCCATCAGACTTGGGCCAGCAAGCAGCCATCCTGGATGGCAGGACCCCACAGGGCCGCAGGCGGGCTCTGAGGCCACCCCCACCCCTCCCCACAGTCTGGAGAGCAGCAACCCCGAGCTCCCTGGCGAAGGACACTCACCTGGCCATGTTCGACAGATCCAGGTGCTTCTGCACCTCCAGCAGGACTTCCCGGAAGAAGCGCAGGCGCTTCTCCTCGAACTGCTGGCACTGCTCGAACACCTGCTCCATGCTCTCCATGTACTGCGGCGTGCTCTGGCCCAGCTCCTTCAGGGACTTCTCGTACTTCTCTTTGCTCTACAACAGGGGCCAGGCACGCGAATGAAGACTCATTTCCACTCAGCCCGCTCCCCTCTGCCCGAGAGCGAGCGAGCCTGGCTCTGCACCACCCTGCCCACCTCTGGGGCATCATCTCCCTCCACCAGGTCCAAATCCATCACAGCTCGACTACTCCTCGGGTGACAACATGAAGCCTGCCACTGTGGGTGACCCTGCACCCAAGAAGCACCCCAGTCTGTCTCCTCTGCACCTAAGTTTCTGCCTAGAGGACTCAGACCCCACATGGCTCCTGAAGGACATTCCCCTCTCCCCCAGGCTGGACTGTGAACAGTCCTCCCCACCCCCCACACAGCCAGGCCTCCCAGGCTCATCCTGAGGCCCTCTCTACCTCCAAAGGCACCCTTGGCAAAAGTGTCTCAGTCCCCTATCCCCCCTAGATTCCAAAACCTGAAGAGCACAAGCTCCAGAGTCTGACAGAACTCCAAGTTCAAGTTCCAGCCCCTCCACTTCTGAAACACAACCATACTCCTGGCATCTGCCAGGTCTCTCAGCTGGAGTAAGACCCAGAAGGCAGCCACTGGGGAAGAGGCAGTCCCTCAGAGCCAGTGACCATGCCCCTCTCGCATGGGGAAGGACTGTGCCCCAGGTCTTGCCCACAGCAGCAGTGGCTCCCCAGCTGCCTTTAAGGCAGGACCACAGGGCTCTGAGCTCCACGGAGACCTGTGCTGTGCATTTCTGGGAGCCTCACTTTCCTTTTCAGCAAACAGAATACTTCTACTTCACAGTATCCTGATACTTAAGGTGACAGACAATGGGCACTGAGCTGCACCAAGACATTCAGACAGTCCTGGTTCCCTTTCCTCCAGCCCATGACACCACCTTCCTCCCTGATGACACCCCCCGACACACAGTTATTCCTTCCCAACTGTCCTCAAGAGGGGATTTCACCAGAAACAAACTACGAACATAGGTGTAGCCTTTTCTCGAGGGTGTTTAGGGACAGTGTGACAAGTCTAAAGTTAGCATGTTTCCCTTGCAGGGATGTGCATGAGGTCAGAAACCCACACACTCTTCCCTGCCCCGCCCCCCAACATATGACTTTGACAGTGAAGGGGACCATCAGCGTGATGGAGCTTCCTACGGTGGAGGGAGGGATGGTGGGGCTGGGGTCACCCATTTATCACAGTCGTTCTCACTCTCAAGACCCTGAAAGGGGCTTTGACCATGGATCGGGGGGTGGCCTTTGCTCTCTGCTCTTCTGTTGCTGACGACAATACGGGGCCTTCTGAGCAGGGAGTGGCCCTCCTTGAGCTTTTGCAGGCCTCAGGCCCGGCCCTGCTGCTTCTGGAGCAGCGTCTCTGCCCCCACTTGGGGGCAGCAGTGAGGAGCTTCGTAGAGGGCACAGCTCTCTCATGGTCACACCGCTGGGCGGCCGCTCCGAGCTTCCTCCATTTCCTCCACCACAAAACAGACGTGCAGCTGCCTAATTCCCCTATTTCCCTCGGCAGCTCTTCTAAGGCTCAGGACCCCTGCTTCCCCTCTGGGCATCATGCCCTAGTCCTGAAGCTCAGTGCTCAGCTCATCTCTAACTTCACCTCTCTCTCCAAAACCAGGCTGGGACTTCCTTCTGTGGACACTGCAGCAGGGCAGGCCCTTGATGGTGACAGCCTCCAGCCACCACCAGCCCTTGGAAGAGGGCACAGGATGGGAGTGGGGCCAGGGGCCAAGCTGGGAGCTAAGGGCTCCGGAACCCTTGCTCACATCTGCCCTCCCTTCCCAGGCTCTTAAAGCTTTTTCCAGCAGCTCTCTGTCAGCAATGTCCCAAGCCTTTACTTGGCCTGTCAAGCCCACCGGTCCTCACAGCCCTCCATACCAGCTCGCCCATCAGCTCCCTGCCGTTGACATTCACAAGCTAGTCCTTCCCGCCTCCTGCCTGCGGCCACCCCGGCCACCCCGCACCCTGCCCGCCACGCACAGGAGTCACACCCCTGCCTGCCCAGTGCTCAGTGCCGCCCTGTCCTGAGGCGGCACTCAGGGCTGTGGTGAGGTGACGGGTGATCTCACTGATGCAGCCATCTGTCCATGGATCTGACTGAGCAGTGACAAAGGCTCGTCACACGCCAGACACGTGCACGGGTGAGGCACGTGCTCTCAACATGCAAAAAAACCCGCACGATTTACCTTAAGAACATCCTGTTTGCACTTCTCTACTCTGTCTTGCAGTTTCTTAAGCTGCTCAGGGTTGAGGGACGGGTCGGCTCTGCTGTTGTTCTCGCGGGATATTGCCAGCTTCTCCTCCTTGCATGCTGCATGGTAGGCCTTCTTCGCTGCTTCAACCTACAGGGAGAAGGAGTTCCCAAACACCACATTTAAAGGTCAAAATCCTCGCTCAAGGTTACACAGACTGTGGGCAGTGCCTGTACTCTTAAGAGGACAGGGAAGATCAGGTGCAAAGCCGTGTGTCCAGCATAATCACAGCACGTTAAAACAGAGGAGCTCTTTCAGCGAATACTGACGGGGTGCCTGCTTTGTTGTCAGACACCGTCTAGGCAGAAGGAGTACAGTGCTCGACAAAGAGCCTAGCTTTCACGCAGCTCACCGTCTAGCTGGGGGAGGCAGCTGCAAGAAAGAGGAAACAGTAAGGCAGTGGCTGACAAACGCCGAGGAGGAGAAGCAAGCAGGGAAGAGAGGCAGGTGCACTGGTGGGTCTGGGCTATAGCTGTACGTAGAACAGCTGGAGAAAGCCACACAGGTGACCTGCAGTGAGACTGTGACGGAGGTGTGGGCCTGAGGGAAGAGCTGGCTCAGCAGCTGGAAACCTAACACAAGAGAAGTGTAACGTTGGGAGAAAGGGTCATAGGCCACATTCCATATTTTTAACGACTATTTTACATGAATACACACACATATCTATAGATATGGTGTGTGTGTGTGTGTGTGTGTGTGTGTGTGTAATTTAATAGATGCTTCTTAACTGAGCCAAGTCACAGATTTCATTCTAGAGCAGAAAGCTGAGTTTGTAACCAGAGCCTCATGAGGCAGTCCATCATCACAAATGGGACCAGAGACAAGAAAGAAGAGACAGGGGATGTGGCAAAATAGACAAGACACGGAGTAGACAAGGAAAGCCTGCTGTCACAACCCGGAGACGGAAGTCTGCTCAGGGTGACTCTGAGAGGGAGGGAGGCAGTGCGGTTCCTGAGAGAAGTCCGTGATGGGGATGGGACTGGCAGGAAGTAGGGGTACCCTTAGCAATGGGGTGGCCCAGGCTCCAGGTCTGCCTATGCTAAGGGCTGGGGTGTAGTTATGACAGTCTCTGGAGAACCAAGGCTGGGTGAGGCTTGATGATTTCCATTCGCTACTTGTAAAATAATGAGTATCAGCATCATTGCAAATTTGAGAGAAAAACTCATATAAGGGAAAGAACCATTTAAAAGTTCAGGGTTGGGAGTGGCCTTGTTAGTGGTTGAGAGCATTTTTGCATGCCACCAACAGCTCTTCTAAAACGGTGCTATTCAAAATGTAGTCCACAGACCAGCAGGCACAGCATCACTTGGGAGATTATTAAAACTGAGCGTGAATAGGCCCCACTTCTGACCTCCTGACCACTATCTCTAGAGGTAGGGCCTGGGAATCTGGGTTTTAGGAAGCTTGCTTAAAAAGCACTATTCCTCAACGGTTTCATCTCAGATAACCTTTGGCAACTAGGACTTACTATTCTGACAGACCAGAAGGTTCAAGACATGGGGGTGGGAGCGGGGGGAAGTGCTTCAGTTTTGAGTTCTAGGCTGTGTGTGTGGGTCTCACCCTGCTCCCAGGACAGGAAAATGGGTGGATAAGGGTTCTGTAAAAACGGCACACGAGGCACTCAGCAGGCCCCCTGCGCCTAGGCAGTGGCAGCAACACCGGGGTGGGGGGGGGGGGGCAGGAGGACTGTCCGGGGGAAGCAGGTAGCGGGTGGGAGGGGTGCCTGCGGGCGGGGCAGGACCCTGGGCCGGATGCACCTCTTTCAGCTTCTTGGCCCAGGGCTTCTGTGCCTTCCGAAAGCCGTCCTCAGCCTCCTTGGTCTCCTTGAAGCCTCCCATCATCTGCTTGTGGAAGGCGTCCTTCTGCCAGTTCTTGATCTTCTCGAAGTCCTCGTTCATCAGCGAGGCCTTCACCTCCAGGTGCAGCTCACTCACCTTCTCCGCCTCGGCCATGACGGCCACCCAGGCCTTCTCCACCGTCCCGTACTGGGGCCCTGGCACAGAAGAGAAGCTGGTGGGTCACTTGGCACTGTGGGGCCCAGACAGGCTCTGGGAGGGGATTCCCTCTGTGAGCCCACCTCGGCACTTAGGATGGGGTTTGAGGCTGGCAGTCTGCCTGCCTGGCTGGGAGGCTTCCTTTTGGCTGTTTCAGATATTTTTCTTAGTGCTGTTCCTTTTTCAGTTCCTGGGATCCAGAAGAGAATAAGGAACTGAAGCTGGATCTGTTTTCTTTTGTTAGGGAAACTGGGGGATTACACAGATTTCCTTTTTGTAAAGACACTGAGCTCTTGAAAAAGTCCAAGATGAAGTTTCTTCATCTTGGAAGTTTTGATTTGCTTGAGGCTGGCCTTTGAAGGAGGGCATTCTGAAGTGAACTGACCTCTCTGCCAGGCCAGTCTGAGCCCACCCCTCGGGCTCCTGCTGGCTCCTGGCTTCCCCTGTGTGGGACCACACGTTCCCCTGAGGCCCATTCCCTCCACGAGGAGCTGGGCCCTGGAAACAGCTTGTGGAATGAAGGCCTGAGCCCTCAGCAGAATGGAAGCCCCAGGCTGGGGAAGGAGAGGAGGAGACAGGAATCTGGCTGGCTCTGGCCTGGATGGAGCTCTCCAGACAGCAGGGAGGGTTGCCCGGGTCACCTCAGTCACTGATCTCAGGAAGGAAACTCCTAATCTGACCTGTCATTTTGCTGAGGATGTAGTTGGCCTGAGGTGACAGAGAGATGGGCTGTGACAGAAGCTGAGGATGGAACAGGAGGACACAGGGCCTGCCCTCAGGGTGCTCCCAGAGGACAATGACTGCTGGAGTGGATACTGACAAGAGACATATAGTGTGTGTGCGAGAGTAACTGTTAGCCCCTCAGGACCTCTGGCTTCTCACGTCTACAAGATGAGCAGCTCCTGGTCCTGCCGAGGGGACCAGGACCCACAAAGGCGGAAATAAAGAGTGCTTTGTGAACCTCAGGCTCTGAGTAAGCAGTATGGACACTGCTGACAGCTGGATCCTGAGAGAGGGACTCAGGCAGGTGGAAATAAAATAATGACAGCCACTGCTTCCTGGAGGAGCCGGCCCACTCCAGCCACGCCTCACCCACGCACGGCCACCCGACTCTGCACCAGGGTGCTATTCTCTGCTCCCCAGGTTGCCCATGTCAGCATCCGGGGAAAGACAGGGAGTGAGTCTAGACCCCTGATGCCTGGGGGCCCCTCATCCTGGCCTAGCTTCCCCTGGTCAGCCCCTCCAAACCCACCCTGAGAAATGCCCACAAACCCACTTCTTTCCCAGGAAATCCTGTAGTCAATAAAGCTCCCCTCTACTGCTGGGAAGTGCGTTCTGAATACCATCCACACATCCATGGTAGCGCTCTCACTGAGCTCTAGAATTGTCTGAGTGTTTTGCGAGAGACAGAAGGGAGGTAAAACCTGCATCATATAATGGGTTTCCCTGGTGGCTCAGTCGGTAAAGAATCTGTCTGCAATGTAGGAGACCAGTTCAACTTTGCCGGATGTCACCATTGAGTCTTGCCTGACTGGCTACTTGGCTGAACTTACAAATATGCAGTCTTGGTGCCAGAAACCATGGTGCTGAGCAGCAAGGCCCTTGACTGGACAGGAGGCTACTAGAGTCTGGGCCTCGATGGAGCTGCTCTGAGTTAACTCAGCAAGCGCAGCATGTCCTCTGCTGACAAGGACTGCCACGGGAGGCTCGGATGCTGCTGGAGGACAGGAGTCCTGTGTCCCCAGGAAAGGGGAGGAAAGCTCACTTGGCCTGTGCTGCTGGGAGAAAATCACAGCTCCCAGACTGTGAGACAAACTCCTGCCCTGATCTTCCAAGAGAGGAAACTGGCTCAGAGAGGGTGGACGGTTTGCCCCAGACGCCCCATGGTGGCCTCCCTACCCTTGTCCACAAGCTGCCTCCAGCGCCGGGCCCATTCGGTGAGCTGCTGCGCGTACGCCTTCTCAATGCGTGCCCGCTCATGCAGGCAGTTCATGAGGTCGGTGCACAGGCGGTGGCCATCGTCGATCCGCCGCACCGTCCGCTTGTAGTTCCCGACCTAGGAGACAGAGCCACGCTGTGAGCGCCAGACCTCCACGCCAGCCGGCTTTTGAGTGCTTGCGCCCCTCCCACTTCAAAGGCCCCCTGCATTGTTAGATGACAAGCTACCACTGGCAGGAGCAGACAAAACCGAGATTCGGAGCTTCTGCATGGCCCATGGGCCAAGGGAGGGAAGCAGACCAGCGTGAGAAGGGTTGTGCGGGAGGGAAGTGAGGGGCTGAGGGCACCCAAGGGGGATCTCACAGACTGAGGGACAGGGACAGCTTCCCAAAGTAGGGAATGTCTAACTAGAAAGATGAAAACAATAGAAACAATTTTTTAGTAGCTCCAATTAAAGTAATTTTATAATTAACATTACAGACCCCTGGCTAAAGACTTTTGGAGCATTACTGGAATTATCAGGTTCTCAGTATTCTTGCCTGGAGAATCCCAGAGACAGAGGAGCCTGGTGGGCTGCTGTCTATGGGGTCGCATAGAGTCGGACACGACTGAAGCGACTTAGCAGCAGCAGCAGCAAGTTGTCTACTGCCTTGATGTCACCATATGCTGGATTATTATTACTTTGCAATTAGAGCAACAAATACTATTTCCCACCTACTGCACCCACCACATGTCAAGCACCATAGGAGGTATTTTACACGCCAAATACTGCCTCTGCCTTAATGAGCAGCAATAACTGTCCCCATGTTAAGATGAGGACACCAAGGCTCAAGGAAGTTGCAGTTTGTCAGGACCCCACAGTTGCAGCCCTAGAGGCTGGGCTGCTGCTGAGAGTTTTCCACATGCTTCCAGGTCAGGGCTTGATGGCAAAGCTCAGACTCTATCAGCTTTGACAAGGGCCAAGGAGAGGCTTGACTACTTTTTCTCACATGAGAGGAGAGTTAGATTATCTAAATTATAAATAACAGAAGAGTACTTGAGAAAATATTAGTGGCTAATGTGGAGTGAAACATTGAAGTGTTCCTGTGTCTCATTCCCAGAGCTGCTGCATAGAAAGGACATCATGTAGCTGATACTGAAGCCCTTGAGGAAACACGACAGGAAAATAATCTACTGTATTTGCAACCCTTTCTTCCCACTATCTTTAAAAACCATAGTCACCTTTTTTCCAGTTTTGCAATTTCTAAAAGTCTGTGCCTGGCTGAGCACTGTCATATTTCATCTCTGTTTAGGGTCAATCTGGAAGTTCCTAGAGAACATGGAAGGCTAGTACCGACTTCCACTGAAAAGGGCACAGTCCTCTCTCTGCTGTGCACTTCTGACTTATGAACAGTTCAAACAACCTGAGTTCCTCCATCTCGTGTTGAGATAGTCAGGTGAGGAAGAGGCTACAGTGGAGCGGCAGGAAGCCCTTGCAAAAAGAACACACGGAGACGGGCATCGGGAGAGCAGGGAACTGTGGCCCCTTCAGGAAAAGCTGTCTTTGAGGCCAGAGCTCTGGATAGGCTGAGATGGCTCCACTCCCATGGGAACCAGAATCCTGGGGAACAGCAGCTCACCAAGACACAGACGCTGAACCTGAGCTTCCAACTCCATCCTTTAGTGGCCCCTTTTTAGGAAGGAGAAAGCAAGCATTTTACAACCAGTCAGAAGTGACTTCACATGTTCACTTCCCTTAAAATAGGGCCTTGCTGTCATTTTGAAATTTACAGCAGGATGAAAAACATAACCAACAAAACACAAACTTGGTATTGCTGAACTGGTGGCAAAAAGAGCTAAGACAGTGACAGCTCGCCAGACTTGACAGCCGACATGAAGCTACGATGCAGACCTGGTTTTCATCTCACTGTTACCAACAATATTCAAATCGGCAATCAATATTAAAATACATTGGCTCCCAGAAACCTGTCCACCTCTTTGCTTTTCAAAACCCTTGGGAAAAGCTTTAGGGAAAAGGAAAAGATATTTCTTAACAAGGTACACATAGGTACAGCCCTTCGCATTGGCACATATCACACATCTTTAAATGACAACTCTAGAAATCGGAAAAGCAGCAAGGAATGAGGAGGATGTTTATGAAAGCATGCGTTTCAGGTTTAAGTGCTGGCACTGCTGGGGCCAAGGGGACAGGGGAGTGTTCACGACAACGGGCGCCCAGACACTCCTGCGACATCTGCCTGCTGCCCTCTGCTCAAGGCAAAGGCTGCATGTGGGCTGGAGACAGGCTATCACTTTAGTCCACACACAGGGACATTCATCAGGTATCACCGTCTCCACCTCCACAGACCACACAGAAGAGGGCAATGAAGATGTCTGGCAGCATGGAGACCTGGCCTTGAGAGTTCATTAGAACCTGCACGTGGGACACAGAATGCAGGGGGACGACTAGGGACTCAGCAGGGGGCTGGGTGCAGTGGGATGCCTGGGAGATGGGGTCAGTCAGACAGTGAAAAATCTTGAGGGTCGGGCCATCATCCTGAGGGGTGCTGTGCTCAGGGAACACTGGGGTGCGGGAGGGGGAAGCCCTGGAGGGTAGGTCTGAGTAGCCTGCTGACTCCGGGGCACAGCAGTGGGGACCAGAGCAGGAAAGCAGGAGAAAGGAACCAGGCTGTCCTCCAGGAGGCAGGTGGGGGCGGACAGAGGCAGCAGGACTCGGCTCCTGGGCACTGCAGGTGGTGGTTCCCACAGGCTGGACTTACCAGGCCGAAGGAGCAGAACCCCTCCTGACCAGAGCTCCCCAGAAACCACACTCCCGCCTCCCTCCACCCAATTGCCTGGTCCTGCCTGGGGCTCCCCGGAAACCCAACCTGCCCGCTGTCCTAAGTGCATCTCAGCCACTCTACCCTTCCTACCCACAGGCCCCCACTGGGGCTCTGGGCTGCCTGTGTGTCTGGCTCTCCTCAGCCCCCAGGCCTGAGAACCCAGCGTCAGATGAGCCTTGGTTTATCTGGGTCAGCTAAACTGAGTCTGAGGCTGGAGTTGACAGAAACATCTGCATAATCGGGGATCAGAGCAGAGACGGTGGACTCTGCCTGAAACCCAACGGGCTTGTAATTACAGGGGTGCTGGGAAGGGTGGTTCAAACAGGTTGCACCAGTTCCTCATGCCTCCTCTGGGTGTAAACAGTCTGGAGCTGACTCTCACAAGGACACTGGAGAAGGCTTGCTTCTCTTACTTCACAGCTGGTTTACCTTGGCCAGCTCCTTTCTGTGGAACACGGGCGCCAAAGGAAACAGGGAGGCTGGAGGATTTGGAAGCAGGTCAGTGAGAGCCCCCAGGATCCCGAGTGGATGCGCGGGAACGTGAACGCGGTGCACAGCTCCTGCCACCTATCCACCCCCAGTGTCGGCTCAGTTACCATGGGAATCGTGGGCCAACAGGTCAGGGGACCTATAGGGTCCCGTCACAGACATCTTCCACTTTGCTCCTTTTACCCTTCTCTTTGGTTGGTGACCATCAAGCCCATTTCCCAGACAAATTACCTGATTACAACCAAAGCTCCAGGGTGAATCCAGTGCCCCGAGAAGAGAATGGGGCAGAACACCCCAAAGCTCATGCTCTCCCACCCTGTGCTGCCTCAGCGTTGAGACTTGAACCTTCACGCCCGTGGCTCAATACCACAAAGAATCCCGGTGGAGTCTGGGCGTCCCCAGGAGCCCAAGGAAGCTTTTGGCCATCTCACTGCTGACTCGATGCACAACACATACCCCGGGCCACCCTGCCCTCCCCTAGCCAGTCCCTCTGCCTGTGTGCAGACCAGAGCCCACAGGACACAACCCCACGCACCTTCTGACTGTGCCCTAACAGTATGGACCTTTGTCTTCCACTCACTGGGTCTCGGCACTCAATAAAAATGTGAAATGTTAAACCAGAGAGAGACTAGAAGAAAATGGAGACAAACACCCTTGTGACTTAGGGCAGCAGAGGATCCCTTAAGCAAAATTTCAGAAGTAAAAGCTGTAAGTATACACACACTCACACACAAATTAAGGATTTCTGTTCTGAAACCAACAACATGGACAAAGTTAACAGATTTAAATGCTGACTGCTGCTGCTGCTGCTGCTGCTGCTAAGTCGCTTCAGTCGTGTCCGACTCTTTGCGACCCCATAGACGGCAGCCCACCAGGCTCCCCCGTCCCTGGGATTCTCCAGGCAAGAACACTGGAGTGGGTTGCCATTTCCTTCTCCAGTGCATGAAAGTGAAAAGTGAAAGTGAAGTCGCTCAGTCGTGTCTGACTCTTAGCGACCCCATGGACTGCAGCCTACCAGGCTCCTCTGTCCATGGGATTTTCCAGGCAAGAGTACTGAAGTGGGGTGCCATTGCCTTCTCCACAAATGCTGACTACTAGTTGGCAAGTAGTCAATGTTGACAAGGGACTAAAATCTGGAATATCCCAGGAAATTCTATATATTAATACAACATGAAAGAGAGGCCCCTGGGGGAGATGGGCAAAGGTGTGAAGTGGTAACTTCAGAGAGACGTGGAAGTCCGCAGGCCTTCCTAATGGCCTGAGCGAGATGCTCATGCTCGTCGGACTTGGAGGAATGCCCCTGAGAGCAGCAAGACAGTTCTTTACTTCAACAGATAGGCACACCGAGAGAGCGGGAAATGCCCAGTGCGGGGTGGAGCTGTGCACACAGGACCCCTTCTGAATACACTGGTGGAAAAACAGCCTGGGGCAAGCCTGGGACAGCCAGGCAGCAATTAAGTCACTAAGCATACACTGCAGAAGGAAACAGCAACCCACTCCAGTTATTCTTGCCTGGAAAATCCCAGGGACAAGGTCGCCTGCCCCCGCAGACAGGCGACACCAACTCCCCGCCACGGGGTCCTGCTGGCTGACCCACGTGGGGGCCACACGGGCCCTTCCCAACACTGTCCCCATGCTCTGCAGCTGCAGCCTGCCTCACACAGGTCACAATGGCGCGTGCGGTGCTCCCTGGCCAGCTGGACTGCAGGCCCCGTGGTAACGGGCCCCGCACAGAGGTTTCCCATCAGCGGCGGCATCATAATAGAGCACACCTATACTCTGCTAGGCAGCGAGCTCACAGCTCCACATGTCACCTCATGTAATCCTGTGACGGTCGCAGGTAGTGAGATCTTACAGAAAAGGAAACAGGTTTGAAGAAGCAAAGTCACTCATAGTCATGCGGTCAAAAGGAGGCAGATCCCACCTTCCAGAAACTTCCCCAGGCTGAGGCGAGAGAGGGTGCAGAGCCCAGGCTTACCGGGTAAATCACAGGTGATATGTCTGCTTCCAACCAGCCCTGCAGGTTCCAGGAAAGGCCACAGACGACCTTGATTTTATCCTCAGAATGCTTATGCCCTTTAACCAGTGACCCTGCAGGCCCAAGACAATTGCCCTCTCTACACCCTGGAGAGGCAGGTCCAAGAGTGAGCCAGCTGTGCCAAGCTGACTGGACAAGGAAGAAAAGCTGCTGATGGTGGCCCTCCAGGCAAGAGCACAGAGCCGGAGGCAAATGCTTCACCTGAAGCTGCTCCAGGACGCCCAAGGCTCCAGGGTTTTCTCAGCCACCTTGAAAGACAAGCCTTCAGGAATTCCTTAATTACAGGCCTGCAGAGTTGGGCTGAGTGGGCCTTGGCTGTCTTGTTTGAATTCATCAGGTCCTGGCCCTCTCTGATGAGGCCACTTTCCTTCCACCTCCTCTCACTAGGGGAGCCACAAAGAACTGGCCCTGCCCTGACAGAAATGACTGGGTCTTTCTGCCTGCATTTCTGCCCCTTCAGCTGTACCTGTGCTTTTAGATGGGGGGAGCCATCACACAATAAATCCTGGCCATTTCTTCAAGTTGTCCATTCAGACACAACAGGAAGAGAGGAGACAGATCAGATGATCTCTGAGGGACCATCACAATTCCAGGATTTCTAATTGAATAGTCTGTCAATGCCGCCAGCTGGCTGGCTACCTCTTGGAGCACTCATTACTCAATGATTGAGGGTCTGGCAATACCCTCTTGCCAGTCACAAATATGGGGTGAACACCTACTGTGTGCCAACCACCATGCCAGGGACCAGGGATGCAGTGGTGAATAAAGTGTCGTGGTCTCTGCTTTTGTGGGACTCGGGGTCAAGTAACAATTACAGATGATGGCCACTTCTGGAAGGAACACTCTAGGTGGTCAGGGCTGCCTGGAGGAGGGCAAAGTCTGAGGTAAGAGCAGAAGGGACCTCTGGGGCAAGGCTGCTTTTTGAAGGCTTGAGGTTGAGGCCCACAGGGCATGAGCTCCATGCCATGCCACCCCCTCCGGGAAGGTCCTGTCTCTGTTACTCTCGCAGCGGTGTCTGCTGTCACGTGCAAAATGTGGCAACACGGGGGGTTTGCAGGCAGGACTGTGCCTTTATTCTCCTCCCTCCACCATGCCAGGAGCATAGAGGGCACACTCTAACATGTTTTCAGTGCCTGAATGGTGCTGGGAGCGGAGGTTCCATTCTGTGTAGACATGAGGGGACTGAGCAGCTGCTGAGCGCCCAGCGAGAGGCACAGGCAATGCAGTAAGTCATGCTCCTTTATTCATTTTTCTCAATCCAATGAGTTCTTGAGCTCTCCCCATGAAAGCTAAAAATCAGCTCTCAGAACACATCATCAGATACACACTCCACAGACGACAAATGAACAAGTAATTCCGCCAAGCACAGACCAGCAGAAGAGCCCTGCGGTTCTTTCACAGCACTCCTCCGGCTTCCAGTCAGATTCAGGCCCAGGTCAGTTTCTAAGTTCCTGGTGTCCAGGCAGCTGCGGGGCTGCTCCGGGAGCGGCCCTGCTGTGCCATGCTTCCCACTCATATCTGCGGAGTACTAGCAGACGCCACATCCGTTCACACCAGCAGCGCCTCTTTCTCAGGCACCCTTCTTCAGTCTACCCCAGCCCCTAGTCTGAATCTCCCTTTCCTAACAGGAGGTCACAGCTGATCTTAAGGCCGTAAGATCTGTGGCACGTGCTTGTAAACACCAAAGAGTGAGGGGTGTCCTTGGAGAACCGTGAGCTCTGTGCCTTGCGCTCAAACCGTCTCTGGGTGCCCTCATTTCTACAGGATCCCACCCCCAGTTCTCCAACCTGCCTCCAGCTCCCCCTCAATCTGGGCTCCCAACTCACTCTGCCCTGGAACAGAAGGTCTTGGAGCTCCTCACCTCCGCGCTACCCTAAACCTGACCAGGCTCCTTATTCTCAAAACAGGATATTAACGCAGTTCACCTGGCAGGGCCCTGAGAGGGTCAGACATGGAGGCTCCTTGGTGGCCTGCCACTGCTGCTGTTCATTAACAGCACCGTTTCCAGCCTCCTCGAGCCCGACCTGTGTGCTCTGGCTCAACTCTGACCCACATGGGTTCTGTCTCTGCCTTGGGCCTCACTCTGGTCCAACTCCTGGTTTTCAGTTCTCACCCCCAACATTTCCCAGACTCACCTCCTGTTCCTGGAATTTGTACTCAAGTAGGAGGGTGAAGAAGATGAGGCTCATTACCCTGCAAGGCACCTTTAGCTGTTTTGTGTTACAGCACAAACCCTGAACTTCAACAATGTTAAAGATGACTGCATTATCATCCTTTAATCTAAATGCTCAAAATGACAAACTGAAAAATGGATGAAGGGGAAACTGAGAGATTCCAATTTGCATATATAACTGAAAGACAGAACAAAATAACGTAGAGAGGAAAGATGTGTTTAAACAAAGTTTGTTTCAGATCTCAACTCCTCAAGACTGGCCGGCCAGGCTCACTGTACTCTGCCCCTCCAGGAAACGTTGCTCAGATGTCAGGATAAAGGCCCAGCGATGCCTGGGGACTTGCCTGAGCACAGAACATGCCCCATCTGTGAGCCACTGCCCCAAAGACCCTGCACGGAGCACTGTCTCCCCGGCACGTGTGTTTGTGCACACACACACCTTCAGCCAAGAACCTGTGAAGTGGCAGGAGCACTTGGCTGCCTGGTGACAGCTCACTGCCCTCTTCCATTCCCCCCGCACTCCAGCAGGCACTGTATGAGTGGCACCTCCTTGCTGTGAGAGCTGCTGCCAACCCAGACAGTGAGATCGGTTCCAGCTCTGTTAGTAAGGGCTCGCTGAAGCCCAAGCTGCTTCTGGCAGAAACTCCAGCAGTGAAAGAACACCCAGGGTGAAAAGCCAAATGATCTAGCATAGAAATTGTCAGACTGGAAAAGTGAGAACAGCAGCTCCTCCAGGTAGCACCCCCTTGCATGCCTCCCCTCCTCAACTTCTGCTTCCTCAGTGGCCCCCAGTGGCTTCCTGGGCCCCCAGTCCACCTTTCATGACTCCTGTTTAAAAAAGACAAAAAACCCTGCCCCAAAGGACACAGCTCCTTCACCCCACCTCTGTACCTGGGTCCCTCAGCACTAAGCTCACTGCACCCACACTACACTTTTGTATAAAGATGTCTCAATGGGGCTAAGCCACCACAGGCTGCTTGAGCTCTCAGGACTTCTCCAGTTCTAAAAGCATGCATTTCTGTTTGTTACTGAGTAGAAATAGAAAATGTTTTCTCCCACAGGGCTTACACAAGTTACTTTTGCCATCACTGAAATCAAGTGAGAAAATAAAAATTAATCTTCAGAGGATAAGCTTGTTGGCAAAAAATCTTGACTGGTCAATCCTTTCCAGGAAAAAATGGAGTGATTCTTTACCGGGCGTTTAGAACAATGGTGTTTAGACAGGGGAGGTACAAGCCTGCAGTGAGCGGAGGAAAGACCACCTGATTTGTCTGCCTTCACCTGTCTCCACAGGTGTGCTGTTCACACGTGAAGAGGAGACACGTTAGGACCAGTTGGGCTCGGGAGTCATTTGGCCCCTGGCCCTGCAGACACTATCTCTAGTCCTCACGTCCTCCCTGGGAAGCAGGGATTAGCAACGCCGTGTTCCTCCTAGGACTCTGAGCAGGTCGTCTCTTTCCTCTGAGCCCTCAGGGTTTTACAGCAATGAATGCTGGCGCCAGGGCTGAACCCAGACAAGGGGCGACTTCACGCCGAAGCAGAGACATTTGAGTATGTGGCATCTCTGCAAGTGAACACGTCTCTTCTGGCTCCCAGGCGGCTGCAAGCAGAGGCAGGAGTGCATTCTAGAGAGCAGCAGCTTGAGCCCCCAGCTGGCACAATCCCCACCCGGGCCTCAGTTTCCCCCCCTGTAAAGTGGAGCTTACAATTGCAGAGGCAGTGGTGAGGACTGCGAGCGCCCATGGAAAGCAGGGCAGGGGCCTGGCACAGAGCAAGTGTGCAACAGTGCCAGCCCCTATCACTGGTTTTCACTAAACTCTTCACCCTGGGTTAGAACTCACAGAAGCACACAGACCGGAAACACATCGCTTACATGCACACAGCTCGATGGCCTGGCGGTGTGCACACACCCAGGTGTGGGGTGCAGGGGGTGGCAAAAGTCACTGTTCAGTGTGGCTGGAGCCCGGGGCAGAGCTCCTGGCGTCCAGCAGCTCCCAGCACGTGCTCAAGTCCTAGCCACACAAAACTCACGGTTTCACTTTGAAGGCAACGCAGAAAAGTGAAGCTTCCCACACAGGGCAAGAATCACGCAGGGTAGCTTTTCTGATGGGTTGTCTTGGCTGCAGGGAGGACAACAGGTGGAACATCCTGTGGAACGGGGAGGCTGGTGCCCTAAGCCTTGGTCATGGCTCAACAGATACCAGGGCTTGCTCGTAAGAATGAATCGATGGATCTATTTGGAAACTGTGGTGAAATAAAGGCAAGCCAGCAGCCTGCTGGGTGCTCTGTCCCGAACACTGCGGGACAAGGAGGCCGACACCCCTGCAGTAGGGCTGCTGTGCAGGGTGGGCCCCCCAGATCTGTGTGTGTGGGCAGGAGGAGGCAGAGGACACGTGGAAGGACCACTGCTGCCCAGAGGCAAGGAGACATCACTTTCACCCCCTCCCGCTTCCACTCACAGCACCCGCGCTGCCGCCTGGGACTGCCCGCCACGGCGAATGTTGGCTCTGGGGTCCCAAGACTGTGCACTCATTTTGGGACCCCAGGACTTAGCCCAGGGCCTGGATTGTGGTAGATGCCAAATCAGGCTTTACGGAATCCATGAACCTGGGGCAGCAGCATCTTCTAAATGTTACTTACAAAACTGGTCTCCAAGGATGGGAACAGGGCATCCCATCCTACACGGACGGCTTTCCAGACAAAACCGTGATGCCCGAGGAGATGTTCTCATGTGCTGTGCCAAGTCCACAGTGCTGAAGTCTGAGAGGAACTGCAGAGAGAACCTTCTCTGAAGCAGCCGGCAAACACTAGTCGTGCGGCAACTCCTTGGGGCTAATGCTCTACAGCAAGACATTTATGTGCTCTTCATCTCCAAAATACTCTTCTCCAAGGCTCCCTGTGCCCATGGAGAGTGCTCACAGGCCAGCCCCAGCCTGGCGTCATCCGGGGAGGCCTGAGCTCTAACGGCACCACTGCTCACAGCTGAACAGGGCTCCTCTTCAGGGATGTGAGCCAGCTGCAGGGCTGGGACGCAGAAATCAGCAGTCTGCTCTCCTAGCCGGGCCCTCAGGAGCCCTCAGAGACTGAGGCCTGGCCCAAACCCGCTGTCATGTTCCCAGAACCTGCCAGGGCAGAGGGCAGCCAGGCTTCCCCGATGGCACTGGGAAAGCGCCCTGGCCTGCAGCCTCGGCTATTCCTGTGCCCCAGCCTCCAGAGCTGGAGAGGGGACCCAAGGCAGGGCCTGGAACTGGAGACATGGGGGTGCGCCTGCAGATTCCCTGAGGGAGCTAGAGGACTTGCCAGAAGCAACCGACCCACCCATGCCCCGCTGGGAAGCCTGTGGGCAGGATGGACCAGGCTCCAACTCCAGCCAATTGGCGGCTAATGGAGTCACCCTCTTGGGGAACCACCTCCACTCAGCCTCAACCTATCTGTACCCACATGACTGCTCAGCCCCCAAACAGGCCCTTGGCTCCAAAGAGGTCAAGACCCTCAGCCTCTGCATGACCATGCTCACTGCAATCTCCAGACGCTGCTCTGGCCTAGAATGCTGTCCCTCCTCTGGCTCCCAGCCCCACCTGCCCCACACACCTTCTCTGGTGAGGCCAGCAGCGGGCCCCTCTCTGAACGCCATGACACCAAGGGCAGAGCTGCAGCTTGACCTCACTGCCCTCGCTCTCCATGGAAGCCACCGTCCTTTCTCCTCCAGCTCCTCCATTGTGGGGATCAGCCCCCCACCCTCCTCACTTCTGAATCGTTTCCTACAGTGTTGCAGTGTTGGGGATACAGAAAGTGTCCCAACTAACTACTAACTGCCTGATATGTCCATGTGAGTAATCCCTCCTCCTCCCAAGAGCGCCCCTTGTTCATTCGTCCATCTGGTGAACATCTGAGTGCTTAGCACTGACCCTGCCCATCTTCCATGCCACCTTTCCTGCCCCCTCCTCCAGGCGGAGCCCCACTGGCCCCCGTGTGCCCTAGCAAATTCTACAGCGCCTGGCACAATGATCCCTGTCTCTCCTGTCTCAGGGAGCTTGCTTCCGAATGTCACAGCCACAGGCTCCTGCAGGGAAGGGCCACGTCCCTCCTGTGCAGGCACACAGCCAGCATGCAAAAGGAGCCAGCATGACCCAGCTATGTGCTGGGCTGTTCAGTTATTAGCACCTTGTAGTGGAAGGGGGTAAAATCAGGCACAAAAGGCTTTCCACCTCGAGACGTCAGTGCTTTCCTTAGATTTGTACAACAGTCCTATGGGGTCACACCAGTGAGAAGCGGCCTTCCACAGGAAAGAGGGACCTTGCCGGCAGCCTGGAGACGTGCAGCTGGGGGCATGCACTTGGGTCACTCAGAGCTGGTTCGGTTGAGCAATCACAACGCCACTCAGGGCACGACCGTCAAGGCGGGCGGGAGCGGGGAGAGGCACTGCTGCTCTGTGCGAGCTGAAGAGCGCTGTCAGGGACAGTGCCGCCAGACGAGCAGAGCCTGTCTGGACAATAAACCCATCTGCCTTTGTATCCCTGGGACAAAGATGTTCTCGTCTACTGACACTGCAGTCAACAGGGAGCCTAGGGGTTTACATCAGTGACAGTGCTGGTTCAAGCCACTTGACTTAATGTATGCTGACAATACACACTGCAACTTTCACCTACATTTTATTTTTTTAACAAGCAGCTGAAGACTTCTATAATAGAACTATATTTAGCTACTAAAGTTTCTGACATCAACTGGGTTATGAAGACAGTGCTGACCAACACCCCTACAGGAACAGATTATACGTGTGTGTGTGTGATGACCCCCACCCCCGCATCAGAGGGACAGAGCTCCCAGCCGGCACCTGTTTTGATGCCTGACACGACTTTCAGTTCAGTTCAGTCGCTCAGTCGTGTCTGACTCTTTGCGACCCCATGAATCGCAGCACGCCAGGCCTCCCTGTCCATCACCATCTCCCGGAGTTCACTCAGACTCATGTCCATCGAGTCAGTGATGCCATCCAGCCATCTCATCCTCTGTCGTCCCCTTCTCCTCCTGCCCTCAATCCCTCCCAGCATCAGAGTCTTTTCCAATGAGTCAACTCTTCAATGAGGTGGCCAAAGTACTGGAGTTTCAGCTTCAGCATCATTCCTTCCAAAGAAATCCCAGGGCTGATCTCCTTCAGAATGGATTGGTTGGATCTCCTTATAGTCCAAGGGACTCTCAAGAGTCTTCTCCAACACTACACTTCAAAAGCATCAATTCTTCGGCACTCAGCCTTCTTCACAGTCCAACTCTCACATCCATACATGACTACTGGAAAACCATAGCCTTGACTAGATGGACCTTAGTCGGCAAAGTAATGTCTTTGCATTTGAATGTGCTATCTAGGTTGGTCATAACTTTTCTTCCAAGGAGTAAGCATCTTTTAATTTTATGGCTGCAATCACCATCTGCAGTGATTTTGGAGCCCCCAAAAATAAAGTCTGACACTGTTTCCACTGTTTCCCCATCTATTTGCCATGAAGTGATGGGACCGGATGCCATGATCTTTGTTTTCTGAATGTTGAGCTTTAAGCCAACTTTTTCACTCTCCTGTTTCACTTTCATCAAGAGGCTTTTAGTTCCTCTTCACTTTCTGCCATGAGGGTGGTATCATCTGAATATTTCAGATTATTGATATTTCTCCCTGCAATCTTGATTCCAGCTTGTGTTTCTTCCAGTCCAGCGTTTCTCATGATGTACTCTGCATAGAAGTTAAATAAGCAGGGTGACAATATACAGCCTTGACGTACTCCCTTTCCTATTTGAAACCAGTCTGTTGTTCCATGTCCAGTTCACTTTACACGTATTCATTCCCTAACTCGGGCTTCCCTGGTGGCTCAGGTGGTAAAGAATCTGCCTGCAATGCAGGAAACCAAGGTTGGATCCTGGGGTTGGGAGGATCCGCTGGAGAAGGGAACAGCTAACCACTCCAGTATTCTGGCCTGGAGAATTCCATGGACTGTATAGTCCATGGGGTCACAAACAGTCAGACATGACTGGGTGACTTTCACTTTTACTTTCATTCCCTAACTCTCACAATGCTAGGATGTGGCTACTGTTATTATCCCCATTTTACAGATTGGGAAATTTGAGGATAAGAAAAAGTAGTAACTTGCCTAAAGCTACACACACACACACACACACACACAGAGTAATTGACAAGGCAGGGAGTCACACCCAGGCCATTTGGTCCCAAAGCCTGTGTCTGAACCTGTCTCTGGCCTCTCCAGGTCCATCCCTCAAGAGGCCTTTTGTGTGCGCTAGCCTCCCTGTACTGCCACCGCACTCCAGGCCGGCGCTGACTGAGGCCAATGGCACTGTTACCACAGTTCCCAAACAGGTTTCCCCATGACTGTAAACGATTCTGCCAATAGTTTCAGATCAGCATTGAGATGGATGAGGACCTGCATTTCTAAAGGCTGGCTTCACAGGAGCTCACAGGGAGGCTCTGCAGTCAGCGCAGGGTCCCCGAGGGCTTCCACGATGCTGACCAGGCCACGGGCTCCAGGGCCCAACTGTCTGGGAACCCAGACCTGCCTATGGGCCGTGCAGGTCCTGAATCCCAGTCACGTCCCTGAGGCACCTCCACCTGCATCTCAGAGCTGCCTGTTCTGATCCAGCCGCACCACCAACCCTCCTGCATGCCGTGCGAGTGCTCCCAACCAGGCCAAGCAGCCGCCACTGCTGAGCGGCTGGGGTGTGCCCACAGCTCTGTTGCTGCCTTTGCTGAGGTGTTTCCCAGATCCCACGTGCCTCTCTGGCTACCGAGACTGAGCTCCAGCCCAGATCCCCACCAGGAAGTTGCTGAGGAACGGGGACTCAGGTGGTCGTACTTCCCATGGGAACTCATGGGGCCTAGCACACAGTAGGTGCTCAATAAACACTGACTTCTAAGAAAGTAGTCAGCTAAAAGGCAATGATGACCTTTCCCCCAGTACACAGAGAAGAAAAGTGTTCAGAGAAGTTTGAGCTGGGCTCCTGTGATCACTTGTCTGTGTTAAGACTGTAATATTGATAGCATTTGAT
Source organism: Ovis aries (assembly GCF_016772045.2). NCBI lineage: Eukaryota > Metazoa > Chordata > Mammalia > Artiodactyla > Bovidae > Ovis > Ovis aries. The sequence continues at coordinate 219,644,953 of NC_056056.1, forward strand.
GTTAGACAAAATCGCACACCTAATTAATCTAAGTTCACAGAACTCCGTTTGTCTCCAGCAAACCACAGGCTCCATCATGGGGCTCTGCAGCACTTGGGCCTTTTGTCTCAGGAAAGCATCACAGGGCTCCGATGTCGCCATTCTTGTTTCATGGTGGCAGCCTCCCTTGAAGACGACTACCATCATCCCTCTTAGAGCTGAAAACACTAAGCGTCTGCCTCCAATGCGGGAGACCTGGGTTCGATCCCTGGGTCGGGAAGATCCCCTGGAGAAGGAAATGGCAACCCACTCCAGTATTCTTGCCTGGAGAATCCCATGGACGGAGGAGCCTGGTGGGCTGCAGTTCATGGGGTTGCAAATAGTCGGACACAACTGAGCGACTTCACCTTCACCCGTCACCTTTAGATCAGTCAAGCAACTTGCCCAAGGTCACACAGATGGCTAGTAATGGCACAGCTGTGATCAGAACCCAGAGCTTTCCAACTACAAAGCCAGTGCTCTTTCCACTAAGCCCACAGCTGCTGGGATGGTTCCAGGGATTTTGACACACATTTAGTTGCTAAGTCATGTCCAACCCTTTTGTGACCCCACAGACTGTAGCCCACCCAGGCTCCTCTGTCCATGGGATTTCCCAGTCAAGAATACTGGAGTGAGTTGCCATTTCCTTTTCCAGGGGATCTTCCCCACCCAAGAATCAAACTCGCATCTCCTGCACTGGAAACCGGATTCTTTACCACTGAGCTACCTGGGAAGCCCAAGTAGCCACAGAAACAAGATTTCATGGACTCTGTTTTATCCAGCAGGTAAGAAGTAAGCGCCCAGTGGCTCAGCAGTAAAGAATCTGCCTGCCAGTGCAGGAGATGTGGGGAAGATCCCTAGGTCGGGAAGATCCCCTAGAGAAGGAAATGACAACTCACTCCAATACTGTTGCCTGGGAAATCCCATGGACAGAGGAGCCTGGCGAGCCATGGGGTCGCAAAGAGTCGGACACAACCAAGCGACAAAACAACAGAAATAAGTGGGACTCAGGAAGAACGGGCTCCACTAAAAACAAATAAAGAACCCAAGCCACAACATAGTCTGATTAGGAAAGGAATTCGCAGGCACTGACAGACGAGAAGATGCTCCCAGAAGCCCAAGGGCGCTTGTTCAGCCTGTGGGCCACTTGTCTGCGTGGCCAACCGGGCGTCACGTCGCCACCACCCATTTTTCTATGAAACTCGAGAGTGACACCACTACTGAGACCAAGCCTGGTAACCAGCGTATGTCATTTCAAGTCACAACAGGGTTGAGCATGGAAAGGAAGCTGTGAGAACGGACACACTGGTTAGACCTTAATGAACACCTCGAACCTCTTCTGTTATCAAACTTTTCTAGCAAGGTAAGTTTACCATCCTCACAGAGAGCTAGGCCATGCTCACTGCCACTTAGATCAGAGGTCTGGCTGGTTTTGGTGTATGTTCATCTCATCACCCCAGCCCCAGTCAATAAAGAGGGGGTGTCAGGCACCACTGGCTTGGTCTCTGCATTCATCCAGAAGAAATCATGGGCATTACCTCCCAGAAGCTGTCGCTGGACACTTCGACTCCAACGGAATCATCGTAAGTGACAGACATCTCTCCAAAGGGTGAGGAGCAGCAGGGAGTGCTTAGAGGTCTGCTTCAGATGCTCAAAATCTGGGGACACACCTATAAAACAAAAAACACAACATTGCAGGTTTTAAATTCCCAATGTAAAGAAGCAAGCTGTCTCCATTTCACAGCTTCCATTTCCACGACTGCCTTCAATGCAGCAGTCCACAGTGTCTCCTTCAGGTGGAAGAAAGTCAACACATTCCAAACTCGGCGCTGGCATACATGTGCATGCTATATGTGTGGCGTGTATTTCACATTAACAAGTAAACCTTTGCAACATCTTACTGAAGACTTCGAAAAGCTTTCTGAAGAACAGTCTGCATACTTAAATCAATAGGCTGATAACCTTAACGCCTCATCCCTTGGAGAAAGGGGCAGAGACCCTGTGAGGAGAACAGGCAAAAGCAGAGTCACTGCATCTCTGGGCTCGCCCTGTTCCAGCCTGTCCTACTCATCCCACACGACGAGGACCTGGGGCAAAACATGAGTGGAAATAATCCATCTCTGACACCTGACTCCACTCTCCAGTTCCCGCCAGGCTTTGCCTGTGTTGGGAGCTGTTTCCCTCTTCCCACGACTGGCTCATCTCAGCCACTGAGGCCCTGGATTCAGACCAGCTTATTCTGATACAGTCTGTGTGAGGGTCAGCTAGAAGGAGTAAAGACAAACAAGCTAAAGTGATCGTCTCTGAGCAATGATTCAATGATCTAAATCCAAGTGAGGGCAATGGGGTGATAATTTCCCCTGCTAGAAGGAAGAAGCTGAAGGACTCCCACTACATTCACAAGCACAAATCACACTGATGGAACGACCCATCCCCAGCCCCACGAGATTCCCTGACTTCTTAGTGACAGAGTGAGACTCCAGCCTCCTTCACAGCACCCTGCATTGAGACCTCACAGCCAGAGATCCGAAACGCTCCTACCAGTCAGGAGACAGCTGAGGCGTGGGAGGGAGAAGGCAGAGCGACCTACACTGTTACACTTACAGGGCAAGACTGTTCTAGGTCCAGACATGCTACTCATTAGCCAGGCGACAGTGGGCAAGGTACCTAACTGTGCCTCAATGGCCTATCTTGTCAACAAGAGACAATAATGGAACTCGTATCACAGAATTACTGTGAGGGTCCAACACGGCCAGACATACTGGGAGAACAGTGCATGGTCCCCAGTAAGTGACACGTACTAAGTCACAATGCAATTATTATTAGATAGCAGGTATAATAACTTTCATCTATACTTTATAGCTGATAAAACTGAGGTTAAGGGAGGCTAGGTAACTGGTCCATGATCACCCAAGCAGGACACCAACTGTGTCTGCTTACGAAGTACTATTCTCTATCATACTAAGATGTTTTCTAGAAACAATCTCAATTTTAAATAAATTAGGTGTCTTATAACCTAAGATCTAATTGTGGATTAAAAAGTTTAATCTGATGGATTTCCAGCTTTCAAACTTGAACACAGCCCTCTATTCTCAAGAGCAAGTTATGGTGCCTTGCGGCCAAGCACCCCACACGCATGACTCCGTAAGCAGGCAGAGTGGCCCGAGTGCCATATATTCACTCTACTTGGCCGCACGCTGGCAGGACCTCTGCTTCACAGTCACAGAGGCAGCGTGTCCTCCTGACCCTGGATATCGCAATGGCTGGGCAGGCTTCGCAGGCCAGGGCCCTGGTGCTGCACCTCACAGCATCCGCTTCCAGTGGGATCCCATGCTCTGAGCCAAGGCTCTCCTAGAAGCACCCTGGCCCACGACTGCAGCAGCAGAGAGTTTTCTAACCAGAGCAGCTGGTCTCTGTTTCAGGCTTCTCAGGGAATATCTGAGCTCTGGCTCAGGCGAGTCTCAAAGTGGCCAAATCAAGCCATTGGCTAAGCTGCCTGGCCAGCCCCAGGGAGCAGGTGCAGGGGAGAGCGGTGCTTGCTCTGGGCAGAGAAGTAACTTGACACCTGAGAAGTTCACTTTCAGGAAGTCATTTTTTGCCTGGGTTCAGTCCTGGCTTAGACACTAACAGAAGATTAGCTCTGCCCAAGATCGATTAAGAGCCTGTGAAATGCCAGCATGTTAAAAAGCAGAGACATCACTTTGCTGACAAAGGTCCACATAATAAAAGTTATGATTTTTCCGGTAGTAATGTATGGATGTGAGACTTGGACCATAAAGAAGGCTGAGCACCAAAGAAGTGATACGTTCGAATTGTGGTGCTAGAGACCATTGAGAGTCCCTTGGACTGCAAGGAGATCAAACCAGTCAATCCTAAAGGAAATCAACACTGAATATTCATTGGAAGGACTGATGCTGAAGCTCCAATACTTTGGCCACCTGATGCGAAGAGCTGACTCAGTGGAAAAGACCCTGATGCTGGGAAGGATTGAAGGCCGGAGAAGGGGGTCGACAGAGGATGACATGGTTGGATGGCATCACCAACTTGATGGACAAGAGTTTGAGCAAGCTCCAGGAATTGGTGATAAACAGGGAAACCTGGCGTGCTGCAATCCATGGGGTTGCAAAGAGTTGGACATGACTAAGTGACTGAACTGAGCTGTCCTGGAACCTTATCTTCCCATCAAAAGTGTAGAAAAAACAAATTGAGACTTGAGAACAAGAAAATCCTAAGGTAAAGATGTACAAATCATCGGCCCGTCTCCTCCCACTACTGATGAACACATCTGTGGTCCCCCATGTGTAACCTGGGTACACAGCAGGCACTCAGAAGATGACTGCTGAATACATTCTAAGAGACTTTCTTCAGGGATCCAGGCATGACTGAGGTGGGGGAAAAAGTTCCCAGATCTCTGGGTTCCGGTGACTTCAGCTGCTGATGGATGTAAACACTTTGAGTCAGTACGTACTAAGTTGCTTTAGTCATGTCTGACTTTTTGTGACCCTATGGGCCACGGCTCACCAGGCTCCTCTGTCCATGAGATTCTCCATGCAAGGGAACTGGAGTGGGTGCCACACCCTCCTCCAGGGATCTTCCCAAGCCAGGGACTGAATCCGCATCTCTTACGTCTCTTAGCAGACGGGTTCTTTACCACTAGCACCACCTGGCAAGCCCCTAGTCAGAGCCATTCCTAAAACGGTGGGCAGAATCTCAAAGGTTAACAGAGGCAGCCAAGTGTGCCCTTGGTCCAACCTGGGAGCTGGCATAACTTCTCTCCTCCCATCTGGGCCTGATAAAAGATATCAGGTAAGTAATGGTACACATTACATAAGTACATTCAGCTCCCCCTTAATGCCCTTAATTTGTTCTAAGAAAAAGAAACAGAACAGCTCACTAGGTCAAAAGGCTATTACTATAAAGCAAGAACATTCTGAGAAAAGGCGCATGTAGCTTGCGCGTGCATGCTAAATCACTCAGTCGTGTCTGACTCTTTGCGACCCCATGGACTGTAACCCACCAGGCTCCTCTGTCCATGGGATTCTCCAGGCAAGAATACTAGAGTGCCCTCCTCCAGGGGATCTTCCCGACCCAGAGATTGAACCCATGACTCATGTCTCCCACATTGGCAGGCAGGTTCTTTACCATTAGCACCTCATCTACCCTCAAAGTCGGCCCTGGAGAAGCGACCTCTAATCCTCAGTGACTTCAGAAGGCAGAGAAGAAGGGAGGCATCCTCGCTGATGCCCACACACAACCCTAGCCTGGCCTGTGCTGCCCTGCAGGCTTGGCCGTGAACATATGCAGGGTCTAGGGTTTGTTCCTCCCTCCTTGTCCAGGGTGGGAGATTCTTCATTGATTAATGAAGTACCTACAATTTCTTCTAAGCCACTGTCTGGCTCAGAGTGAGGGGAGAATCATTCCTTCAGTAAGGAGTGGATCTCCCATTCATTCTACACACAGATGTTTGAGAACTTACTACGTGCCAGTCACTCAGAGTCCCACAGATGGAGCAATGTGCAGGACTGACACAGTCCCTGCACACGCAGGCCTGGTGTCCAAGTAGGGCAGACTGACACACAGTAAGGTAAAAACAGCTGCGAGTGTGAACAGGGCTAGAACAGAGATAAATGAGGTGCTGTAAGAGAGTGGAGGAAGCTCTTGCGGAGGCAGAATGGTCATGCCTCTCTGAGGACCCAAGGTGGAGAGCAAGCGGGTGTAAAGTGTGTAAAGGACAGGGGAAGGGCCTTTCCAGCAGAGGGCGGCCCCTGGGAACAAAGGTCCTAGCAGCAGCCCCAGCAGGGCAGGAGCCCACAGACTTGCCTGAGGTGTCCCTAAGGACTCCAGGGAGGAACGGAGCTGCGTGGCAACTCAGATCTTCTATCTGCTAGCTTATAAAAATTCAAGCCTCAAGTAGCTGTAAGATGCACTACTGAAAAGCAAGCACCCATATGCATGGCCTGCCATACCTGTCCTTACCTGCGCTACCTCTCAACATGTATGACAAAAAAGAAACACCTAGCCTTTGATCCAACTAGTTCTTCTAAAACTTTTCCTACAGATAAACTCATCCAAAGGTCAAAGGTAGGTAGGTATTCACGGTGGTACTGATTTTAATAGCAGGAAGAATAAGATATCGAAAGCCACCTCACTGTGCATCAAGAATCAAAAGTGCTAACACAGCCCTGGAGTGGAACACAGGCAGCCAGAGGAGAAAGGGCAGGGGACTGTGTGTGCGGCCGTGGATGAAGGACGCAACAGTGTTCCTGCAGATCAGGTGGAATCAAGTGTGACACCACAGATACAGTCTGATCCCACTGGTATTAAAACACAATCGGGGGACTTCCCTGGTGGTCCAGAGGTTAAGACTCCGCACTCCCGACGCAAGGTGCCCAGGTTCGGTCCCTGGTAAGGGAACTAGATCCCACACACCAGTGCTAAGACCCAGTGCAGCCAAAAAAACCCCAAAGTATGTCAATGTGCAGAAAGTCCCAGTGGGTCTCAAACTTGTGGCAGTGCGGAGTAAACTTCCATATTTTACCTCATCACCTTCTAAACTATTTGAAAATTTTGACTATCACCACATAATATTTTTAGGATACAAAAACCATTAATGAAAATACCTCACTTTGTTTTGTCAGTGGCCTGTCCAGGAATGAAGGTGTGGCCCTCTGCACCACGTGACTGCACCACAGCTTCGAAAAAGGACCGACCAGCCAGCCCCTCTTGAAACCCCAACAGCTCTGCCTGCCAGAAGCACCTCTCCGCTGCACGATTGCAGTCATCTCCCCATGGTGTCCTGCCTTTCAGTTTATTCTCAACACAGTGACTCTTTCCAAAACTCAAGTCAGAAGATCACAGAGCAGTCACTCAATAAAAACTTGCTAGAAAATGGCACCCCACTCCAGTACTCTTGCCTGGAAAATCCCTTGGATGGAGGAGCCTGGTAGGCTGCAGTCCATGGCGTCACCAAGAGTTGGACACGACTGAGCGACTTCACTTTCACTTTTCACTTTCATGCATTGAAGAAGGAAATGGCAACCCACTCCAGCGTTCTTGCCTGGAGAATCCCAGGGATGGTGGAGCCTGGTGGGCTGCTGTCTATGGGGTCGCACAGAGTCGGACACAACTGAAGTGACTTAGCAGATGGATTCAGGATGAGAAAAGTTGAAGTGAAAAGTCTGGGCAATTTTGATTCATACAGACTGAAGATTCACAGATGGGAAATAATTGGGGCATTTATGTGAAGATGTTTTGGCTCCAGTGGTTAGAATTCTTCTATAAACACTACTGCACACGTTAAACTAAACCGCAACTGGTTTAGCAACCACACTGGGGGCTGTGTGGCTCAGGGCCGGGCTGTCTACCACCAGCCACACAGGAAGCCCTTCTGCTCAGCCCCGGGGGCCGACCACCAGCAGGGCCCACAAGCTGCTGGGAACCCTCTGGCCTCCAGCCTCAGTTCATGCTCTCCCTGTAAGTCCAGTCAGTTCTTCCTAAGAAAGGATGGGGCTGCCTGCTTTGCTTTAGCCCTCAAGCCACCTCCCACACGGGGGCTGCTCAGAGAGTAAGACCTGAGGTAAGACACTGCTTTACACAGCCGACAAAGCACGAACACTTCTTTTTTAATGGCTCAAATGTGCAGCACAGCCTATTTTGTTTCCAATGATTTCGTCTGGAAAACTGAACATTCCTCAAAGGAAGAGATAGAGATCAGCAAATAAAGTGACTTATACCTCCGGAACATTGTGTAGTGCGCGTACCTCAACCATGGAAAACAGCTCCCTCTGAGGGAAACACACCAAGGCCACAGCTCGGCAAGCCCCACGCCCAGATGGGGTGGGGAAGGTCCTCCAGAAGCACGTACAGGGTGGGGTGGGGTGTGCAGAGTGGGCCAAACACACTCAAAAGTACTTCCAGAGATTAAGAAGGCTGTCAGCCTCTCTCACAGACAGCTTGGTGTTGCCGTGAAAACCACCTCCTGAAACTTGGGAGCGTCTCATTTTGTCTAGCCAACACTACAGGGCCTCTTTTTCTGACAGAAAACAATCCTATTGGGTGAGGTGAGAGATAAATTTTCTAAACAGGGATGCTATTCCCACTGTCAGACGTGGCACTGCTTTTGCGCAGCATGGCATCAGTTCTGAAGCAGGCACGTTCCCACCCGGCTGTGACGCCTGGCTCCCAGAGCGTTGCTCATTTGACTCACCTTATACTGCTGGACCTGTGACAGTTTCAAGTCCAAACGTCTATTCCTTCGGCTACCGCAGGGCTGTCAAAACCAGCGAGGGCCCCTGTCAGTGGAGCTCAGTTCTGCCAGCTGCATTCTCATTACTCAGCCCTTTCCTCTGCCATCTACAGTCTGTCTGTGCTGCAATCACAGCAACAAGCATCCTGCGGTTGGCTTTTTTCAGTTGCATAATGAGCATTTCCCCTGTTGTCCGTGCTGTCTTCCCGTCGCTCCTAACAGCTACATGACATCACGTCTTGGCCCACATCTCACCCAGCCCCCACCGTGAGTAGCCTTGGGGGTCTGGGTCTTTCCCAGTCAGCACCAAGACTGGGGAAGGTCACAGTACACACAGCTTCCCACTCTGTCCTGTTACTTCACCGGGGGCTCTGGGCTCATGCATTCTAACGATATTTGGTGAACCTCTCAAATGCAGTTTAAACGGCAAGAGTTTGATCCGACATCCACAATCTACATGTACAGGGGAGATTACACACTCAAGAAAGATACCTTGAGAGGCATAGGAGAAAAAAAGACTCTAAAACACACCATGGCCTTTGGGGACTTGCTCGTTTCACACGATGAATCTGAGGACATTTTAGAAGATGAAATAGCACTGACAATATTACACGTGAATAAGAAACAGAAAAGGGAAAAGAAAAGAATAAGCACCTGTAAAAAGGAGACTTCAGCTATAGGGGGGACAGGGGAGCCTCGTCACAGCTTCTAATTTCTCATTTGGTAAATAGAGAGATCAGACTTCCTGGGGTTCTTTGTTTGATTTTAAAAGCTTCCAGTAAACAAACATTTATGAGAGGGACTTCCCTGGTGGTCCAGTGGCTAAGACTCCTAGCTCCCAATGCTGGGGGCCCAGGTTCAATTCTTGATCAGGGAACTAGATTCCACACACCCCAACTAAAGACCACACATCCCACAGGAAAGATCAAAGACGCCATGTGCCACAACAAAGACCTGGCACAGCCAAACAAATATGAAATTCCTTTGATGTACACATTTTCAGAATGTTCAGGACTCACTCCATTCAACCTTTCCCGGACACAGCTATCCATACCTGGATATCCTGGTGGGCTGATGTCCTTTCACCTAGAGGGAGGTTGTCAATGCCTGTACACAATTAATTCCCCTTAACAGGCAGCGATGCGAGTGGTTCATCTGTCTAGTTTAGGGTATCACTGGGTATACATTGCCGGGAATGCCAATATTTAAACAAAAATACACATTAGACATTCATATACCTCAAATAAACAAACCCAATAAAGCTACACTGATCGTATTTACTTTTTGATGATTCAGAAGTCATTTTTCACTCTCATGAAGGGCTCTCACAGCCAAAATTTGGAAGATTCCCTCCAAATTTGCCACACAAACAGCTGCGGGACCTTGGGCATTTTCTCAACATCCCACTACCTTCAATTAAAGAGTGCAAGATGAAGCAAACTCTTAGATTTCTCTGAGTTTAAAATGTTTTAGAAGAGCCTCCTACTAGCAAGAGATGATAAGAGAATTTGAGTGGACTCAAGCCAAGTTATCCTAAGAGTAAGGTCATTTGCAATAACCTTCACTGCTAAGACTTTCCTGGTGGTCCAGCGGTTAAGACTCTGCACTTTCACTGCAAGAGGCGCAGGTTTGATTGATCCCTGGTTGGGGAACTAAGATTCCGTATACCACATGGTGTGACCAAAAAGTTAAAAATAAAAAAAGAGAGCGAGCGAGAGAAGAATGAACAGCATGCTGACAAAAACAAAAAAACACCTCCATGATTTGGGTCATCCAGTTTTCCTATCTGGTTTGAGCCAATGGGAAAATTTAAGAACTATAAAATGAAAGTTTCTGACAGTTCAGGTTCAAAAGTAAATTTATCATTCTAAGTGAAGTCAAGTCTGAGAAATACAAACATCATATGATATCACTTATATGTAGAATCTTAAAAATGATACAAATGAATTTATTTACAAAACAGAAACAGACTCACAGACTTAGAAAACAAACTTCTGATTACCAAAGGAGAAAGGGAAGGACAGCGATTAAGTAGGAGGTTGGGATTAACATACACACACTGCTGCTGCTGCTAAGTCGCTTTAGTCGTGTCTGACTCTGTGTGACCCCATAGATGGCAGCCCATCAGGCTCCCCCGTCCCTGGGATTCTCCAGGCAAGAACACTGGAGTGGGTTGCCATTTCCTTTTCCAGAGCATGAAAGTGAAAAGTGAAAGTGAACTCGCTCAGTTGTGTTCGACTCTTAGTGACCCCATGGACTGCAGCCCACCAGGCTCCTCCATCCATGGGATTTTCCAGGCAAGAGTACTGGAGTGGGGTGCCATTGCCTTCTCCGAACATACACACACTGCTGCTAAGTCGCTTCAGTTGTGTCCGACTCTGTGTGACCCCAGAGATGGCAGCCCACCAGGCTCCCCCGTCCCTGGGATTCTCCAGGCAAGAACACTGGAGTGGGTTGCCATTTCCTTCTCCAATGCATGAAAGTGAAAAGTGAAAGGGAAGTCGCTCAGTTGTGTCCGACTCTTAGTGACCCCATGGACTGCAGCCTACCAGGCTCCTCCATCCAAGGGATTTTCCAGGCAAGAGTACTGGAGTGGGATGCCACTGCTTTCTCCTACTATACATCAAATAATCAAAAAAGGCCTACTGTAGAGTAGAGAGCTCTACTCAATACTCTGTAATAATCTACATGGGGAAAGGTTCTAGAAAAGAAAGAAGAAAAGATATATGTATAACTGAAGTACTTTACTATACACCTGAAACACAACATTGTAAATCGATTATACTCCAATATAAAATAAAAATTAAAAAAACAAAAGTAAATCTAACCTTGAAGTACCTGCACTTTATTTCTTACTGATGTTCTTAATCTTAGAGATAGATGCTAAATGTATAGTCTGATGATTACTAATAAGATGTTAGACAAGTTTGAATACTTTAATTTGAACTAACATTCAAGCTCCTGGTATATTCTTTATGATTTAAATGTATTTACATGTGCTTCCTTAATTAAAAGAATGAAAATATTAAGCAAATGAAAGTAATAAACTGAGAAACCTCACTACTATGGCTGCAGCAGATGCAGCATTTCGGCAACAAGTAGGTAGGTGATGAGGAGCCATTTCAGTTATCAGTCACTATGGCTAACAGGGGCACTGGCAACACACGAGCTGATATATTAATTTACAGGACTCAAACATCAAGTCTGATAGGGACCAAAATGGGTAGAAGGGAGACGCCAAGCAGGGAAAAACAGGAAACCTGTCAAGCCTAGGACAGCAGGGGAGAAGACCAGGGAGAAAAAGGGGCCAAAAGCTGGCCATGGTTCAGGCAGGCCTGCCCCTCACAAGGGTCTCGCCTGGTCAGCACCCACGTACCCCACAGCCATCAGACGTGTATCACCGAGGGTGGAACTCTAACCTGGATAGTCCAGTACTGTCTCCCATCTTTTCTTCCCTCAGCCCACGTTTACAAGCCCTAATCAACTTGCAGACCCCAGTGAGAGTGGTGAGGTGTTCACACTTGCCTTCAGAGTGGTATGGGACACAGTCTCCGTCCTCAGCAGACAGCAGAATTAACAAGTCAATATTTATTGAGCACTTTCTAGGTGCTAGGCACCATTCATTCTTGGAACAGCACTACCAGGAAGCTACTATCACCCTCATTTTACAGATGAAGAAATAAGGCACAAAAGCGCTTCAATAACTTGATCAAGGCCACAGAGCTAGGAAGCAGCAGAAAAGTGAAAGTGCTAGTCACTCAGTCGTGTCCAGCTCTTTGTGACCCCAGGGACTATAGCCCGCCAGGTTCCTCTGTCCATGAATTCTCCAGGCAAGAATACTGGGGTGGGTCGCCATGCCCCCTGCTCCAGTGGAATTAGTAGAGCTGGGATTCAAACCCAGGCCAGGAGCCCCAGAGCCTACCCTTGCACCAGGCCACGCTTCTTCCTACGACACAGGCGATGGAAGATGAAGGAGAAGAGAGGTTAGGAATGTGAGCATGACTGAACAAAACGAAAGATGGGGGGCTTGATAGCATAGCACTCCAACCAAGGTTCCAACAAGGGCAGGCTGCCGGCACTCACTCATTCGCTGTGCACTCACCGAGCACCTGTGGAGGAGCCCTGCTCTGGAAGCATGTTGCCCAAGAGCTCAGGTGGCTGGGGAGGGAGATAAACACACAGCTCACACCTGCCACACTCATGGATGAATTCCTGAGGTGGGGACAGTGCCCAGCAAGACAAGGCAGTAATGAGAGAATGAATGAACAATGAATGAATCCCCGTGGCACACGCGCAACATAACTATGGGCAAGTTTCCTAACCTCTCTGAGCCTCAGTTTCCTCATCTAGAAAATAAAACCAATACTTCTGATTACTCTTTGGGATTGTTACACGGATGAACTATCTCAGTCCAGGATGGAAACAGCTGCTCTCCATCATGGTGCTGAGGAAGGCAGGAATAGATGTCCAGAGCAGGCACTTTCCCAGCCTGGGGATGCCAAGCTGAACCCTAGGAGCTGTGGGAAGCAGGCGGGTGTACAGGCATAGGGGCAGGGTGTTCTAGACAGAAGAATCCCTGGGGAAAGGCGGAGTTGGGAGAGATGGGGGTAGACAGGGGGCTCAGGCCACCCAGGTTCCAAGGGTTAGACCGCAAGACGGGTGCACACCATGAGACAGGAACAGTGAGGCGAGAAGGAGGAACTGGTGTCACACTTCTATACAGAAATCCCCGTGTGGTTTAGCTTGATGAGTTTCTCATAACTTGTAATCTTCCAGCTGCTGGCTATGCTGAGAACTATTTTACACACTATTAACTACATGCTTTAATTGACAGGATCACACAGAGATAATTTTATTATAATTATTATTAACAACCTGAGTGCACTTATTTACACAATAGCTCTCCGCACAAAGAGCCCAGAAAACCTGACAGAATCCCAAATCACTAGGAAGGCAGGTGATACTAATTACTCTAAAATGTCAAAGACAAAATGAAAACAAAAGTTTAGTGTGTTTCCAAGTCACCCCAATATTAGGTAGAACAGAAAATCCATCCTCACTTTCAATTTCTAGTCTCCTCAGGACCACCTTTCAAAATACTTAAATCACGTCACTTCCCTGCTCCAAAGCCCTCACACTCAGAGCTCAACCCTAAGCCCTCAGCTTGGCCACAGTCCCGTCGTGATCTGGCCTTGCCTGCCCCTCTGGCTGACCTCCCTCCCTGGCTGACCCTGCTCTGCCTCAGCCAAATTATCTTCCCACTGCTTCTCAAACACACTAGGCTCCTCTCTACCACAATGCTTTTGTAACTGCCACTCCTTCTCCTTAGAATGCTGCTCTTCCTTGAAGTGAGTGCCTGGCTAGCTCGCCAACACCACAGGAGTCTCTGCCCAGAGATCCGCAGAGGAGCTTCCCTGACGATTCCCTCTCAGCCAGCCCTGCCTCCCACCCCACCTCTGTAAGATCTGTCTGATTTTAACAATTTATATACTGTTGTGAGCAATTTCTTTCATGAAGCCGTGTAGTGACATCTCTTGGATGACACAGAGAAAGACTAGTCACTCAGATTATTAACTACAAATGTTTCTCGAGCTGAAAGCAAAAAATTTTCAGTGATTCTTTAAGTCAATTATTCCACAATGGCCAGCTTGTACGGTCACTCAGTTGGAAGACCTTCTCACCTAGAGCCTCCTGGGCAGCCTCTAGAGCACCCAGAAGCGGTTTTTATTTCGTTTTTGTTGTTCAAAAGGGTTCTCTCTGAATCAGTGGAAGCAGTTGTGTTAGTAACCAAAGGTCCAGTCAGTAATACCACACTTTAAATTCTCAAGTATTAGGAATTGCTCTGTCATTGAATCAACACTTATATTTATAGCAGAATTTGAGAATGTTTGGCCAGATGAATCCCCTACAACAAGCCCCAGGCATAGGCCCAGAACCTAGTCTGTTACTAGGACAACCTGGTTATCCCTGAAAAAGTGGAAGAGGTAAAAAACTTTAAGAGACTGGAAACAAACTACTTATACAGTTCCATATCGCTCTCAGACTTTCTCTAGATCCTGTACAGTCCTTTAAGAAACACACATTTCTCAAAGCAACAAAACGCAGAAAAGTATTCCCTTGAACAGTCCCGAACGGCCGGAAGAGGGCAAGGCAAACTTCGCCACTGACTGCCAGACCAGCACTGTTTTCCTTCTGACTGCAGCATCTTAAAACAAGAGCCCTTCCCAAAGTGAAAGCTTCACTCAAGCCCGAAAGTACATGAACAAACAAGGAAGAGTGAGAGAGCACACACACCTTCTTGCTTACAGAGAACCAAGTCTGCTGAATGTCCAGGGCCATCACTTCCTAAGCAAGGTGGCAGCCTGTCTACCCTTTAGGTCCCCTCACCTTGAGGGGATGCCACCCCAGTCCCCTGCTTGGACAGCTGATGGGAGCCCCCTAATCATCTCCACCCACCACACTCACTGCACTGTCCTCCACAGAACCAAACCTCCTCTCTCCCCAACATCTGTAGTGGGGGAAACAGCTAACTTTTCCAATTTGGGAGAAAATGCTCCTGCAGTTGGAGAAACATTCTTGGATATCATGAATAAGTCGTTCTGATCCCAAGGAATTGTAAATTTAATACTAAAGTGTGTGAAAGTATGAGCAAGCAGATTTGAGGAAATATTATGGAGCCATGGTAACAGAAACCACGGAAGAAACTCTGGTTGCACAGAACTGTTTAAAAATAAACCGGATACTAAAATACCAGCAAAGAGCTACAATGACTCACACTGTTCTCCTCAAATACTTATGAGAACAGCCAGTTCTTTGACAGTCTTCCAGGCTTTTTCCCCATTGGAGAAACGTGAGACAAAGAAAGTGAAAAGCAGCTTTGAGATTTTTCTCTAATTTTACTAGCAACTTGATATGAATAGGACCCTATAGGTTCTAAAGTTTGATGGGGGTATGGAAATGTACATTCATGCAGAGAGAACTGCTTTGAGGCTTTTCATAAAAGTCAAACTAATTCAAAAATAGCCAAAGCCCCAGAGTATGCGACACTCAGTGCTCAAGTACTAGTTAATGTGGCAAAGAGCCTCAGCACGGTTTCCATCACCGATGGACAGCCTTCCGAGGCATTTTGTGTGTGTGACCGCCTTCTCCCTTGCTCAGCCTGCATGAACACTCTACCCTCCTCTTCTGGCTCCACCCCCTCCTCCGCTGCACGTCCTCTAACTACACGCACGCACCTTTTAACGTGGCAGTGCCGCACAGGGCACCCTCTTGGGCCTACACACAGAATAAGCCCGCAAGTCTCAGGCTCCCTCAGACCGCCCTTCCCATTCACTCCTACTCATCCTGCAAGGAGCGTCCTCTCCTCTGAGGAGCACCTCAACCGCACAATGACCCTCTGCCTCCCACTGTCCTGGTATAATTCCCCCACAGAGGCTATCACTGGGCTGCTATAACTCATTCTCCACAACCAAAATGTTAACCCTGTGGGCACCCCGGTGCCTATCACAGTACCTGTGGTAACAGGTGACAATCACTGAAGGAAGATGAATGATCTCAGGGGATGAATGATCTCTCAGGAAAGCGGAGTCCTGGCACGTCTGCGCCATCTTTCTCATTAATCAAGACCAAGTTCCTCCCTGTTCCCCCTTTCCCAGCCCTATTCACGCTATCTCTTCTCTTCTTCTCCCACGAAAATAACTGTTCTCCTAGGCAAAATGCCACCCCTTCACAGGCCCAAAGACCTGTCTTGGACATACTGCCTATGCACCAACAACTCTGTCTGTAGCCAGAGCACCAGAAAAACTTGTCTGTGAAACAGCTTTGCACTGGTTGGTAAACAGCTTCAATGGAGTAACTGTACTTAAGTGATCCCTTATATTTTTCTTTAGGGAAGACTTTTAAAATCTTTTGCAACACAAATTATTAATCTTTTGCAACACAAATTATTAATCAAGTCCCATAATTATCACTACGATTTCAGTTTGGTTTAATTCCAAAAGCCCAAAAGAATCACCCAAACACACCCAGGCTCTGAGCCATGGAAAGTGTTGCCCAAAGAGACAAAGGTCAACTTGAGAACGTGCTCAGGCCAAGAAAGCAGGACACACTGAGCCAGTGGAGACACGGGAGACCGACCAGCAGCAGCAGACGCGCCAGGCAAGGAGCGGCTCTCAGGCGCCCCGCCACAGCCAGGAGGGGGCACCCTGTGTGCCCCACGAGGGGCGGGGCATCTCTCAGCTAGCAACACAGCTGGCCCACCCATCTAGGTCTGTCTAGTCACACACACCTAGCAAATCACATTACTGCTCTGCGCCTCTGGTTTTCCATTCATAAATCAAAGGGTGACGATGCACACCCTGCAGACTTCTCAGCGAGGATTAGCTTACAGAATGCAAAAAGTACCTGTTTCTCATGTGGCAAACATAAATGTTGATTCCTTTCCCTGGCTCTGGTTGCAAATCTAATGAGATGGAACCCAATGGCCTTGGTCTCAGTACATGACTCCTTGGGCCTTAGATTTCCTTGTTCATGCAGTAGGTGAGCTGTAAGTTCTGTGTAGACTCTAACATGCAAAGTGCAGCCTGGGTATACAGGCAAAGGACGGACGGGGCTGGCATTGGCTCAAAGTTTCTAGTGAAAATAAGTACTACGCATTTCGTTTCAAAATAAGAAATGAAGAAAGATGACTTTTTTAAAAAATAAATAAATCAAAGTAACAAAAGGAGGTTAGTTTTAATTAAATTAGCATATATCCATTGGGGATACATTGATAATCTATCCACCCTACTGCTTTTATTTTCCATTCTTTCTAATCTATAATCACATAGAGTCGCTGGGGACTCTAAAAGGAGCTGGAGCAGGCAAAAATCTCTCCACCCTCACAGAGTTTATGCTCTAGTGAAGAGGACTGACAGAGAAAATGAATCACACAGTAGCAGCTATGCAGAGAAATAAAGCAAGGAAGGATGAGGCGGGCAGCAGAAAGGAGCCGGTCTCCCTGAAAAGGTGACATCTGAGATAAAATGGGAAGGAAGAGCCATGAGGAGCTCCAGGGAAAAGGTCAATGCCAAAAGGAAGCTCACCCATGATGGCACAGAAGGCCTTTCTGGCGTCTCCAAGAAACAGTGAAACAGCTACTGAAGTGTTTCTCAGGGAGAAATGATGGTGGCTGAGACCACACAGACAGCAGGAGAAACAATGACAGGTGAGTTTTGAAAGAATACTGAGGATGAAACAAAATGTCCTCATTCTTTCAACTTCTATCCACCCAGACTTCCTGACTCCCAGGCTCAAGCGTTCAACAAACCTGTGCCCAGCAGCAATCATGTCCTGTGTGTCGCTGAGCTCAGCTCCCCCTGACCCAGACTTTCTCAAGACCCGCTGTGGACAAGGAGCACAGCTGTGTGCCCCGAGCCCTTTCTGTGCAGCTGTGGTTCTGAGAAGCAGGAGAGCCCAGCACCCCACATCTGGGAAAGCAGCTATGCAGACGGGAGCCAAGGCAGCTTCTCCTCCCCACCAAGCAGTCCTGCACCCTCATCTCCAGGAGGCTCTCAGCCTTCCACATGATGACTTCAGAGTAAGAATAGCCATCTGCTCTGCACAGCAGACTTCACAAGCTCACTTCCTTACCACCCTTACCCACATGTGCATAGAGCAAAACAAAATCCTCTTGCTGAATGCTTGATTCAAGCCGACAATCCTAAAAACCAAGGCCATTTAAACTGAGCAGAATGCAAAATGTTTCTGAAGCATACCAGTCACTCCAGGTTAAGTTTGGAGAAAATCTTCTGAAAGCACTCACTCTGGATCTGCAGGTGAGGTTTAGTTTCTAAATCGCTTTCTGGACTCAGGAAGAGGCAGAAGATATGACTAGACAATACTCAGCAGTGAATTCCTAAGGTCTGAGAATGAAAATGATGGTGGTTCTGTAGATCCAGAGAAAGGTGTGTCTGTTTATTTTTACAATGAACCTGAAGAAGAAAAGAAAGTCCTAGATGCAGAAAATGCTTAATAACGCCTCCACCTTTGGGATTTGCAAGGAGATGTTAAAAGGCTTGACCTTTCCTTTCTGATTATCTTACAGGAAATGAACTCAAATCTTAAAACAAGACGTTTGATGGCATGCACAGGAGGCTTCAGAAGCAGTCAGGGAAGTTCTTTCTCTTGGGAAAGTCTCACCGAGTTGTACTGTGTGTTAAAGACCAAATCACATAGAGGGTGTATCAACATGCATGGCCCTAAACAGGCCACTGGGCAACTTGCCAGGGCCCTTTAGGCTCAGCCGTTTCCTCCAGACAGGCTGGTCGAGTCAGCACTCCCGCCAGGCACCACCTGTGCAGCCTCACAGAGGTCTGTCTCCTACTTTATCTGGAATTCCACAGGGGAAGGACTCTGCCCTCTGTATCTATGCATAACCCAAAACAGGGGCTCCAGAAATGAGACGGGACCACCAGGTGGAGGGTAGAGAAGGGGAGAGAGGAAGTGCTACATTAGCTGAGTCTTAAAGGTCAGCAAAGGTGACAGACTTTCTATGCGAGAAATTAGTATTAAAAAATACTAAATACCGTTAAGATGACAACGTTTTGCCCCTGTATCTTTTACATCCTAATAGCTGAAAGGAAACAAGTGGTGGCCCAGCCCCACGGTCATTTTCTGATGGCTTTTCATGTTCTGGGTAATAACTGTGTTAGGTTACAGAGAATTGACATGAATGCAGGATGAGACACCAAGTCACCTGGCTTCAGCTCAGCCCATCAGTGCTCTGTCCACCCACGTGACTTAAGGAGGAGATGGAGCAAACAGAATTTAGACATGTTCCCCCAAATAATTTTTCTCATGTAACAGAAACATGTCAGCTGACAGGTTCGTGCCTGGGACTGATTTTTGCTGTGATATTTTTTAGACCTCTGGTTGGCAAGCACCCTGGGAACGCGCAGACTTGGGCTGAAGATCTCCCTAAACTAAATACTGAGTTGATGCTCCATAGGTTTAAAAATAGAAAAAGTTACTTTCAAAGGACAAAAGTGACACATTTTCAAATCTACTCCCTCCCCCAAAGTTCCTAAAAGGGGCCAACCCCACAGTGGGAATGGGACACACCCCCACAGGGAAATATTTTGAGAGACATACACCCATGCTTTTAAGATTGGGGTGGGACTGGGCTGCAGAGAGAGATGACAGAGCCAGGAGACCTGGGTTCTAGCGCATGCTCTGGCGTTTACCTGCACAGGTCACTTCCCAGCCAGCCTGGGTTTCCTAAAATAGACACATTGCCTGCCCTGCCTAGCTCTCAGGTAATGAAAGGATGGTCAGAAATCACCACACAAACAGTATCCCTGCATCCTGTGGTTGGTCCCTCTGGTCATTCACTTATTTGCCAAGTAACATATCTTGAGCACCTACTATGTTTGGGTTCAGAAAATCATACAAGAAAGATGAAGTCTCTGATTTTGGGGGGCCTGTATTTAAGTGGGATATCCCAGGCCTTTGACAAACTGGTGAATTTAGAACGCTCCACCTGGCACCAGACTCAATTACTAGCTGTCTAAAGTTGGAGTTTTCCCTGGCCCACTGCACAAGTGCAGCCCTCTACAGAGCAGCTCCCTGGGCAATGATTACAATCAGCCTGACAAATGTTATCTATTACAATTATTACACAGCCATTAAAGAACCAAAACTACAACTAAATGAAAATAAAGTTCGAGTAAAACCTCAAATTCCTTCTTAACTACTCGGCAATTAGGACAGTGTTTTATTCCAAGAATAGATTTTTACACTCTATGCAGCAAAAGGAAAGAAACCCATGGCAAAGTAAATAGACTGTGATCCGCTCAAGGCAAGTCCACGTCATCTTCATCTCTGCGTCTGCACAGGGCAGAGGAGCGCTACGTGTCTACTGCTGAATAAGCCACTACAGTCGGCAAGAGTGAAGGTCAGAGCAGAGCCTGCGGTGCTCCAGCGACTGTTCACACTCTCTTTACTATCCACTTGTCCTTCTACAGACTTAGAAGCTGAGTCGCCACAGTCAGCGGGATCAGCAAAAGTGGTGTCACCAGAATGGAGCCCTGCACTAGGGATGGGGAGACCAAGGCGGCCTGGAGATGCAGACCCCAGTTCCCGTCGCTCCCCTTCAAGCCGGCAGCCCCCACCTCCCTCCTCCGGCTCCTCTCTTACTGTGGGGTTCTGTGCTTGATCCTGCATGTCACAGTTTAGGAGGTTCAAAAAAGTTTTTGTTTCTGTGAATGAGAAATATCTGAACACATCTCAAGAAAGGACAAAGGAATAGTACTGTTTGCCAGGAGGGGCTGTGTGAGGGTTGATGGTTTAGGTAACTGAAACTCTGCCATTTTTTCAGTACCTTTATTGAGACATAGTTCATACACGATTCACCCATTCGACATAGATACAGTGATTTTTAGTGTGTTTGGCATTGTGTATCATGACCATGGCCAATTCTGTCACCCCCAAAAGAAATTCTGCTCCCCCTCTTCTCTCCTTCAGTGCCTGGCAACCACTAATCTGCTTCTGTCTCCATGGATCTGACTATTCTGGACTATTCCATCTCATATAAATAGAATCATGCAACACGATCTTTTGTGGTCATATGTGTTCTTTTATGCCTTGCCTCTTTCACTTGGCATGATGTTTTCAGCCATGGTAGAGCACATATCAGTAACTCATTCCCTTTTATTGCTAAGTAATATTCCATTGTATAGATATACTACAATTTGGGTCTGTCTGAAGAAGCTGAGTCACCAGTCAGTGGGTGCAGAAGAAGTGGTGTCCACTTTTTTGGCTATTATGAATGATGCTGCTGTAAG
Organism: Ovis aries; assembly: GCF_016772045.2. Taxonomy (NCBI): domain Eukaryota; kingdom Metazoa; phylum Chordata; class Mammalia; order Artiodactyla; family Bovidae; genus Ovis; species Ovis aries. Next base: position 219,666,037 of record NC_056056.1, read on the forward strand.
AATTTGGGTTCAAGTCTTTGTGTGGACCTATGTTTTCATTTGTTTCAGGTACCTAGGTGTGGAATCGCCACGTCATATAGTAACTCTATGTTTAACCTTTTGAGGAACTGTTTTCCCAAAATGAATTGTTCCCAACAGTCAGCTAGACTGTTTTCCAAGCAGTTTCCCATCTATCCCCACCAGCAGGATATGACGGTTCCACATACTAAAACTTGACACTATACACTTGGATGAGCTTGAAGTGTCTTATGGAGCTAAATAAAAATCTACTTTAGACAACTCAAAGAAAGGAGCTTATTTTTTGGCTTTTAGGAAATTTGTCATGTATAAGAACAAAAGACATCAAAGAAAAACATGGATGTGCCCCAAACTTATTATTTAAACCTTTGCACAATAAATTGTAATGTGGAAAGCAAAGAAAAATGAAGTTGACACAACTGATAATCTTATTACCTAAAGTATACTATTAATAAAGACTGATATGAAGACTGAGGATTCAATTCTACTGCACAAAGTTGTCAAAGATGAATATCTAGGACAGAAGACAGCTGGGGCACAGACAGGAGTGCACAGAGAAGCCCTCTCTACTAAATCAGGCCACGTGGCTAGTGAAAAGCCTGTGCAAAGCCCCCGACCTTCTCCTGTCTCCCCGTCATCCGCTGAGGAAGCCTGCACTGCAGCTACAGGAGAGCAGACGGCTGAGTCTGCCTGGCCCAGGGGGACTGTATAGACTTGCGTCCCAATGCCCCACAAGTGACCTGCAGAGCAAGCAAGGAAGACATTTTGTTATGTGAACCTCTGAGATTTCAGGGTTAGCTTGTTACTGTAGCTTAACCTAGCTAAATCTACAAATTAACACATGGGGGAAAAGTACAACCTTCCTCTAAAAACAGAAATAACTGGACTTTCCTGGTGATTCAATGGTTGAGAATCTGCCTGTCAATGCAGGGGACATAGGTTCAAACCCTGGTGCTGGAAGATTCCACATGCCACGGGGCAGCTAAGCCTGTGCATCACAACAGCTGAGCCCGGGCTCTGGAGCCCATGGTCCACAAGAGAAGCCACTTCAGTGAGACGCCCGGGCATCACCACGAGAGTAGCTCCCACTCGCCGCAACTGAAGAAGCCCACGTGCGGCAACGAAGACCTAGCACAGCCAGAAATACACAAACAAAAACAACTGCTTTTAAAAATGGAAATAACTTGAGAAAATTAAAATGATAACCCCAACGGGGCCACAGAAAAACAGGAATGAACTCTAACATTGCTGACAGACTTCATGGAAAAATCTGGAAACAGAACAAGGCAGATGACAGTTACTAACCTCTGACCCTGTGGGCCCACTCTGGGGAATATGACCCAAGCAAATAAATTCAAAGGAAAAAGAACTTGAACAAAATGTTCATCCCAGTAATATTTATAACAGCAAAGACTGGAGAACAAGTCAAATGCTCACAAACTGAGACATCAGTGACTTGACAGAGTGGACACTGCACAGCCATTATAAAAGATGAGCAAGGGAACCACTTTATATCCGAAATTGGGCATAAGCAAAAACTAAAATAGTGCACAGACCTTTAGTACACACAAATGTTAAAGGCAAGGATTATATATTTTCTTCTTTGTAACCCCAGTGCTTAGCATGAAGTAGACGCTCAAATATTTGCTAAATGACTGGATGTCTGACCAGAAAGTAACCATGTCGGGGACGACAAGGTTTGGAGGAGACTCTGGAGATGAAGTTGTATGCTCCTTATTTCTGTAACATGATTTCAGTGTGTACATTTTAAGATGCATATGCATTTGCTAATGCATATCTGGATTAGCAAAAGGGAAACAACATTCTTCCTTCATGTAATAAAGCCAGTTTAACGTTTCAAGGGCATGGGTCATGACTTCACACAAAGAAAAACTCACTCAGTAACTCACCCCAGGTTTCCTCACATGAACGGGGAGGAGGCTGGAGTCATTCACAGATCTGTCCCACTCACCCTCCTGACACTTCTCCACAATGTGGGGATGCGCTAAAGGGTAAGGGTCTTTGCAGTTCTGGTTTCAACCATTCCAAATGGAAAGCGGGGACAACCCATGGTTACTAGAATCTCAGGAAAGTAGCTATCATCCATGGTTAAACTCATTCAACAGATGTGGCTTCTTCTGTCCCCAAAATGTAAGCATCCTAGGATGATCATCCAGGCAGTCCCACTCAACACAGACTGGCTTTACACCTCCAAAGGGCAGGTGCTCATCGATCTGCCGCCAAGCAGCCCCAGCGACACCGCAGCACGGAAAGCTGCCTGCCGAAGACTGAAGCAGAGTGATTCTAACCTAACCTAATCTTAGAATGCCTTCACACAAGTGGCATCACACACACACACAGACACACACACAGACACACACACAGACACACACACAGACACAGACACACACACAGACACACACACGCAGACACACACGCAGACACACACACACGCACGCACGCGCACACGCCCACGCCCACGCCCACCCACCCACCCTGGAAACTCGCTGCTCCTCTCTCATGTCCGGCTGGTGGTCAGGGGTGGGGAGCAAGCACAAGAGGATGCACTGGCCCATCGCTGCCACGACCTCCCCCACTCACTCCACGGTATCCTCACGGCCTAAGAGAGCACCTGACAAGCGGCAGACGGTAACAGACACAAGAGACAAGTATGACAAAGTTACAGGGAACTGCGCTATGGATCCAGGCACCTCATGTCCTCTTTCTTCCTTGAAATTCTCTGTGCAGCTCCACCTCCCCTGTGCCAGTCTTTGAGGAGCACCGCCAGAGACAGCTATTGAGCTTTTTGCCTAACTTGCCGAACAGCCCTTTTCTCAGTGAGAAGCTCCCGCCCAGTCGGATGCTTCTTCCTTGAGCTGCAAGGTTTCCACCTCAAGAGACATACTTAAACACTAAAGAAGAAAAGTCAGATGAGAAAGAAAGATTCTTCTGGCAAAAGTTGAAGGAAAAAGTACAGAATGGGTCAGGAGGTTGTCCTTTGTTCAGACAAGAAAATAGGGGTATTCAACTCAGGCAGATGTGATAGGGAAAGAAGGGGAGAGAAATGCTGACCACTGAGAGCGGGCACTTATGGGGGTGCCCTCCAAGCTCTGTTAAAGCAGGTCCCCAAGATTCGACAAAGGACATTATTAACAACACGCATGAGTCACAGTGGCCCCAGGTCAAGCACTTCAGCTTCGGTCAAGCCCTCCACTCTGAGGCGGCCCCTTTTAGAAGCAGACTTCCTGTCACACAAAGGGCCTCTGTGGGCAGTTCCTTGGCCTCTTTTCCTGTGCAGCGGCACTTTTGGAGGCTCTTCCCTCCCTCAAAGTCTGACTGAGCGCTGAGCACTCTAGAGGGGCTGCAGCTCGGCTGAAGGGGTGACACTCACCCACCCTGCAAACTAGACACAGCGAGAGAATACCACCAAAGAACACGGCACCCCTGGATGCATACGTCTAGTACTGAAAACTAGCCTCTGAAATCTGCATTGGTGATGCTTCACAAACACACAGGGGTGGGTCCCTTGATGGCTTCGTCACCTCAGGCAAAAAACTCAAGAGGTCTGATTGGCATTGCTCATTTGCAAAATGGAAAAAAGGAACCCAATCTGCCTTAGCAGTTGTGCAGATCAAATGACATTTGTTCTGGGCCTGGCACAGCGCCAGTATGGGGGCCTCCAGGGTGATGGTGACCATGGGCCATCCTCAATCAAACAAGCCAGGTGCCATCACTGAGGCATTCTCCTTCCCAAGGGAAGCTTGAAGGACACTTGAACCTCCTCCTCCAACACAGAGCCAGGGCCTGGGGGAGAACACGCTACGGGAACAGGAGGGCCCATAATGGGTACATGGGGCTGACACTTCAGTGGGAGTTCATCAGCTGGAGAAGCAAGGAGGGGCTTTCTAGGAGAGGGCCCTACATGGCAAAGAGAAGCCGGGCTAAACCAGTACAGCGGAGGCTCACACAGATCCTGATGGCAAGCTCTGGGAACTGGCTATGGCTTTTAAGGAAAGAGGAAAGAGAATTTACAAGGGCCAGGGTGCTGATGGGCATGCCATCTGGCCCCCAGCCTGAGTCACTCTTACGCTGCAAGAAGAGTGACTTCTGCTCTGTCTACCCGTCAGCCTTAAAAAGTAGCACCTCCTGAAAAGAGCTTGTCATGAGAAGGCTAGGAAACCACTTCACACCCATCAGAGCTCTGTCAGGAAATGAACTGTTCAAGTACTTCTCAAGCCGTGCTGTAAATATGCGCCTTTGAAGTTAAAAAAAAAAAAAAACAAACAGTCATGTAACCACAACAGGGTTTAGTTTTAATTTTGTAGCTATCTATGCACCTAACTATGGGGACACTTTCTCAAGACACTATTTTTTTCGTTCAAACGTACAAGCTGGAGCCAAAGCATTCTGTTCTAAGGAAGGAAAGAGACAGGGCCAGTGTGGACCTCAAGTGATAAACTGACAACTGAATTCTAACTTGATGATGATTTTATTTTTTAAAAAGTTCCCATAACCTGACGGAGAAGGCAATGACACCCCACTCCAGTACTCTTGCCTGGAAAATCCCATGGACAGAGGAGCCTGGTGGGCTGTAGTCCATGGGGTCGCTAGGAGTCAGACACAACTGAGCGAGTTCACTTTCACTTTTCACTTTCATACACTGGAGAAGGAAATGGCAACCCACTCCAGTGTTCTTGCCTGGAGAATCCCAGGGACGGGGGAGCCTGATGGGCTGCCGTCTCTGGGGTCGCACAGAGTCGGACATGACTGAAGCGACTTAGCAGCAGCAGCAACAGCATAACCTGAAGGACTATCCAGTAATTTGGAAAAAAGAGCAGGGAACCCACTTATCCAGCAACAATCTGAAACTAATGAGTTAAAGTTTCCCTTACATGGGGAAAGAGAGAGCAGGGCTTCTACTAGCAGTGGTTGCTATGACAGGTGCAAGCTTTAACTTCTAAGCCTCATTCTTCTCACCTGGAAATGAGGATAAACATGGCTGATCTACTTCAGGAGGAAGTAAGGAGAAATTTAAATACCACCTTATATTTGACTGCCTGCCCACATGTGGCACTCAGCAAATGTCCCTCCCTGCTGCCTGTCCCTAGTACAACTCCTCTGGTCCCTGGATCTCGCTGGCCTTGCCCCACCCGGTGGGGGCAGATATCACTTGAGCAAGCGGGACATACATGCCCATTCCTCAGCTGTGTCACTGAAAACTCTAGGAATGTAAAACAAAAATCTGCAATGTTAAGCCATTTATATATGTATATACACATATTTTTATGATTTTATCTGCCTAATAAAACACTTCCAGTTACCAGTTTACAAAGCAGAAAGATGAATGGAACTTCTGTTTATGATAAAACGCCTAATTACTATGCAGGTATACCTCAGAGATCTTGCAAGTTTGGCTCCAGACCATTGCAATAAAGCAAACACTGCAATAAAGTAAGTCACACAAAGTTTTGGGCTTCCCAGTGCATGTAAAAGTTATGTTTACCCTGTAGTGTATTAAGTGTGCAATATATAGCATCATGTCTAAAAAACAATGTTCCTTAATCTTAAAGTCCTTTATTGCTAAAAAATACTAACCATTATCTGAGCCTTCAGTGACTCATAATCTTTTGGCAATAGTAACATCAAAGATCAGTGATCACAGGACTTCCCTGGTGGTCCAGAGATTAAGAGTTCACCTGCTAATGCAGGGAACACAGGTTTGATCCCTGGTTCAGGAGGATCCCACATGCCGCAGAGCAACTAAGCCCACGAGCCACAGCTACTGAACCTGTGCACACTAGAGCCGATGCTCCCCAACAAGAGAAGCCACTGCAGTGAGAAGCCTGCAATCAGAGGTGCCCCAACTCAACGCCACTAGAGAAAGCCCACATGCAGCAATGGAGACCCAACGCAGCCATCCATTAATTTTAAAAGGGCAGGCGCACACACACACGCATGCACACAGAGAAGAACTGTAGCAAATAGAAGGCACAGGAATAAGAAAGGGCCACATCTCTTCAGGTGTACTTCTATTCAAACTGTACTGGAGGACTAGCCAAAACAACAAGAAAAGTAAGAAAACAGTATAAGAATTAGAAAAGAAGAATGGAAACATTATTAGTAGAGGATACAGTTTTAGCAAGGTGGATGACACTAATGATAATCGTCTGGATGGACAGCCTCAACTATGACTTAAGGGCTGTCACGTTAAGGACCGTGCTGGGGGCTCTGCGCATGTGGTTTCATTTCACAGGAGAGAAAGCATCATAATCTTTATTGTACAAACGAAAAAAACCAAGAGTCAGAGAGGTTAAATATCTTGCTCAGAGCCACACGGCAAGTGAATGGTTAGTTTTGAAACTGAGTCTATCTGTCCCCAAAGCTTAGCCACTCCACCCGCCGCAGGGTGATAGACAAACGACAGCAGGGCGTGATAAGGACCATCTGCGCTCTCACAGGGGCACACATGGGGGCTGGCCACAAGGACCGGAGTGTAATGAGAAGGAGATTCACCTGAAGAAAGCCAGTGAAGGGTGCCTGAGCTAGGTCTGAATGTGCAGGAGAATACAGACAGTGAGCGGTATTCTGGAGAGAGAGAGAGAGGTTAAAAGCTATGAAAGAATGGAGAATGTGACGCAGGGGAGCAAACAGGGAGGAGCTGAATACGTGGCAAGATAGGCACCACTAGGCCCAGGGGCTTGAAGGTCACACTGGGAATCTGAAAAGTTATGAGGAGGAACCTGACCAAAAGCCCGTGAAAGAAAGTTCCCTTTGACAGAAAGCAGAGAACAGATCATCAAGCCTGTAGAGCTGGGCCGTCCAGTACAGCAGCCACTAGCAACTGAGGGCTTAAAATGCAGCTGGTGCAGCTGGGGGACTGACTTTTTTGTATTTACTTTTAATTCCTTTTAATATAAATAGCCACACATGATTACCAACTACCATATTGGACAGTGCTGCTCCTAGAGGTTGGAGACTGGAGAAGGACAAAGGAAAGAATAGATGAAGCTGGCGTTGCTCGTTTGTAAAATGGAACCCAATCTGCCTTAGCAGTTGTGCGGATCAAATGACATTTGTCCTGGGCTTGGCACAGCACCAGTATGGGGGCCTCCAGGGTGATGGCAACCTGTGAATTGGGGGCAGAGAATTAAAAGCGGCTGGTTTTGAGAATGGGGACACCAGTAGATGCGAGGCTGAGTCCCTTTGCTGTTCACCTGAAACTATCACAACATGGTTAACCAGCTATGTTGAAAGCGTCAGTCGCTGAATGGTGTCTGACTCTTTGTGATCCCATGGACTGTAGCCCACCAGGCTCCTTAGTCTATGGCATTTCCCAGACAAGAATACTGGAGTGGGTTGCCATGCCCTTCTCCAGGGGATCTTCCCAACCCAGGGATGGAGCTTGGGTCTCCTGCACTGCAGGCAGATTCATTACTGTCTGAGCCACCAAGGAAGCTCCAACACAAAATAAAAAGTTCAAAAGAAAAAAAAAGGAAGGAGAACACTTAAAAAAAAAATTCTTGATTTTGGAGGCAGGGTAGCTGGTGATGCCACAAAGAGAAAAAGAAAATTTAGAAGAATGGGGTTAGGATGGAAAACACTGGCCCGGGCCTGATAAACCTGAGGTACCTGGAGCCCGCTGTGTACATACTACCATCAGCCACATCCAACTCCTGAACACAGCGTGTTCTCTCAGACCTCCTTGCCTTTGAGTATGTATTTCCCTCTGCCTCTCATCTGCCTGACAAATCTTTTTCTTAAAACACACCACCAAACTAAGGTTTTCCCTGACCTCCCCCATTCTTCAGAGCAGATAAGGTACCACTGCGAGGAGACTCCTCACCCTGGAGTTTAGAAGTCTCTTTACCTGTCTGGATGGGGCTTCTTGGGGGCAAGAACTCAGTCTGAACCGTCACGGATTCCAGGGCCTACCAGCACCATGCCTGACACAAACTGAGCACACAACAAACTCTGCCAAGCAGGTCAGCTGAACACATGCATGCCTGAAACAAGTGATCCAGCCAGCCAGCACTCGGATGGACTGTCCCTCCAGGTAGTGACCTAACGGAGGCTGGAAGTAAGCAGAGAGCTGGCTCAGGCGCCTGCACAGCTGTTAACAAAAGTAGTCAGGTGCTGAAGAAGCAGAGTTACATAAGCCTCACATCATGACTTTTCATCATTACGACAACCTTTGCCCATCCCAAATTCAAACGCTTCAGCCTTAGAAGTCTACTGGATGTGCCGAAGATAAATTAATGCCTTAGAAGTTAACATTAAATATGCAATGATTTTTGCCTCAGGAAAAAAAAAAAAAAAGTGGTCCTGAGACTTCTCTGCACGGCCTCGTGGTCTTGATGTGTAACATTCTTCCTGCATAATAAGGGTCGATCTCAAGAATAAAGTGAGCTGAACTGAACACCCTCAATTGCTAAATTAACAAAATGTTCTATTTTCCAGGCCAACAGATACTCGGTCATCAATCCATTGTGCCCTGTGCTGTTTCCCTTTTGTGTCAGCTGATAACAGAAAAGAACCACAGAGAGATCACTTCATTGTCTCCATAGTGCCCTGGGCTTCACTGAGTTTGCTAAACAAGCACTACTAATGTGTTAGGAATGCGAGAATCAAAGGGAATTCCAAATTGGTAAGCTCAACATTTTAGCCCTGTTAATTTCATCAATAACATCTTGTCAGATAAGCATTTTCCTGCAAAATCATTCTCCCTGATCTCCTTCAAGGACTGCTGCAGAACAAATCTCAATGGGAAACAAGACTGTATGAAATGTGTAGCACAGCCTTCACATTAACAGTAAGAAATTTTAATCACATACTATTGTGATGGCCACGGGCACACATTTCAAATTCAGGACACCTTCTGTTAGATTCTTTAAGTTATCCAAAAATAGAATATTAAGCTTGTGAGTCTACATTGAGACTCATGTCTTATGATTCATGTATGACAGTATAATGAGGGAAAACAAAAAATTAGGCCAGATTCCCAGGGCTGTTGGAGATGCTAGACACCTAGTCTGTCACTTGACATCAAGGCAGAACTGAGGTGCAAACGCATTTAGACCAGCTCAGTGAAACACAACTCCAGTGCCTTCAATCTCTATGGGAAGGAGACCACTGCAACCCTTTCATTCATTCACTCACTCATTCAAATTAATGGCCCACATTTTCCACTGATACTATCCATCCCCACCCCCAACACACATACAGTCCTCTTCACCTGCCTCTAGTGCCTGGGATCTACTTGGGCTACCAGAAGTTTCTTCAAAGCCTCAGAGGAGATTCTAAGGCCGCAGCTAGAAGCAGGTCTGAAGAGAAGCCTCAAGCAGAGAAGTGAAGATGGCCCAGACAAGCCAACCTCTCACACTCTCTGGGACTTCTGGGCCAAGAACAGCCTCAGGGGCTGCCTTTAAAGCCCTCCTCAGCCTGCGGCAAAGCCAGCATCCCATATTCCCTTCCACGTCTTTAAACTTCACAAGCAGAATTGGAATTTACACTACTGTAGGTAATAGTTAGGGGCAAGAAGGAATGTCAAATATTACTTATTACTGACTAGGACCATTATATATTAATTATATGTTTATATACATGTATAATTATATATATATACACACACACACACATATCAAGGTCAATTACATATTAAGAAAAGGAAGCCATTTAAGATATTCTATATTTAATATGTACTAAAATGTAACAGTACATATAAAATGCTAAGTGGGGAAGAAAGGTAACTAAATTATGGGAGAAGTGAACTAAACCACTCCCTGAAGCAGGCTTCACCCTTTCTTTAACCCCCCACAGTGTGGTCATCTGGTTCAGCAACTGAAAGCCACAGCTTCTTCAGGACAATGACAAAAAGATGGCTACCAGAATCACGAGGGAGACACAGCCCTGACCTAGTACAGAAAAACATTGCTCATGTAACTTACTTCATTCCCAGGTCTTATAAAGTAAGATAGGTATAAAGCTATTGACTACCATTTCAAGTACAGTTAAAATATTTATGAAAATGCCTATTTCCCTGTAGTGTATTTGTTTCAGAAATTCTCCGTAACATATACTCTAAATACTTCAGAAAATACAAATATGTGCTATTCTGTAACCTCTCCAAGTCATCTTAAGGTGACTCTGGGCAGAGTGGGAGCCACATCAAGGGCTGAGAACAGTCACACACTGTTCTTAGCATGCCTCTATTTGCATCTAATTCCCATACTTGAATTTCAGGGGATCCAAATTCAATATTTAGGAGAGACTATTTTTAAATGTTTCTGGAAGGTTGTGGGTAAATTTCATTTTTATAAATTCAATCATTACCCCCCTTTACTTACGGTTTAATGTATTGTTTTAAAGTGTATCTATTCCAAAACCCAGTTACTCCAGGCTGAGAGGCAGCAAGACAGAGCTGTCAGTATTCCTTCCTAGGGGCCATAAAGCTCCCCTAGAGTTCAGGGTTCTCCTTTCACATCCTGAAGGATCCTCTTTTCAAAGAAAAGTCATGTACTTCAGTCAATTTCTTTAAATTAATTATGATTTTATTAAGTTTGGATTTCCCATCTAGCAGGTAATCATATAATGAGGTTTTCTTATAACAGTATCAATTGAATAACACCTAGTTTAGGGGAGAGGAAGAAAACTTTATAAAATAGAGAACTCTTTGTTTTTAAGGAAAATCTCTTAGAGGGAATAATGTCCACACTGTGCTTGAGGTAATGCCTTGCGCACCTATGCCAAATGGTACTCAGGGAAATTGTTGAGTAAAAGCTGAGTACTTGAAAATAGACTCATCAGAGGAAAAAAGCCAGCGTTGGCCAATTTATCTTGAGATAATAAATGGAGAAAGCAGATAAAGGAAAGGCCAATGGCCCAGAAATTGGGAGACCTGGGGTCCAGACTCACTCAGCCACCAACAAGCCAAGTGACCTGGAACAAGTCAGCAGGGCATTTCACCTCTTGGTCTTAATTCCTTGTTTAAAAAAATAAAGGGGCCTGACTGTAATGACTTCATTATAACTCTAAAGATCATGTTCCCACTTTTAAATTATGCCACCTCCTAAATAATAGAATTATATGGGTGAGCAAAACAGAAGACTAACAATGTACGGGAGGGGAGCTCATTTTTACTACTAGCATAAATCTCAGGCCTCTAAGACATGCTTCATTTTGAAGCTAGGTACTTGTTTATTATTTTCATAAAAACAGCATTAAAATTCACCTAGAATTAGGTAAGATATCACATTATGAAGACAGAAGGGTTTTGAGGAGATATTCTAAGAGCAAGGGTGAAACCTGATTAAGGTCTGAGAGAAACATATGTTGGGTGAGGGAGGATTCCAAAGTATTAGAAATACATACCTCACACTAGGAATGACCTAACAAGAAGACATGCTCCTCTGTGCGGCACAGACTGTACTAACATGGCACTTTTTGGAGAATAGAGGACACCTTTCTAATGTTCATAGCAATAGGTAACCCAATAAATACATTCACTTAGTGATGAATCACTTAGGTATCAGGAATTGAAAAAAAAAATCTTCTAACTAGAATTACAGTACTGCATAAACAAAGGAAAGAGAGAGAGGGTCAATAAGTTTTAATTCCAGAATATGACTTCCAAGATAAGAAACAAATATGTATGTAAAGCTGCTCAGGTATTGAAACCATAAAAGTTTTACATTTTACTATCCAATAAAAATGAAAACAAAGTGTCCAGTGATAGCAATGGATGGGGACAAGGGCATAGGGTCCAGCTGAGAAGAAAAATAAGAACTGATGAGGAGAAAGATGGAGGAGGGGCCTTGGAGCAAGCTGCAAGCTGATACTGGGATTCTGGAAAAGACGGTCATGAAACAGCAATTACAGTCAACTGGAAAAGCTAGTTTGTTCATTTTCTCTCACATGTCCCAGTTACATGTTTGCAGATTAGATTTGGCTGTTAAGAAAGGAAATGGCAGCATGTGATAAACATAATGCCTGACAGTAGGGGGGAAAAAACCAACCCTTTATTAATAGCTAACTCAAGTAATTCATTCAGTTACTCAGTAAGAAAAACATACAGCTAGAGGTATGCAAGCTTTCTAAAACATGCAAAAGTTTTTAATTTACTCTTTAATTATTATTTAATCTATTTTGAAATGAAGCATCCACATATGTTCTAACACCAGAGTAGAAATTATAAAGCATAGACCTTCATTTAGTTTCGGTCAAAACGTATTCATCAAGAAAATCAAACATTTACTCTGACATTTTCTCAAAATGTTTTGGATAGAACACTCCACACCCTTCAGCTGATATTGAACTGCGTAAGCATTTCCATTAAGAAGCTCTAAACAAGGTGTGCTTAAAACGTAAGAGTTCTGGTACATCGATCACTCAGAAAAAAAAAAAAAAAAAGGATCAATGAAAATTTTACTTTCAAAAGGTCTCTCTTAAAGGAAAAGCAGGTTCTAAATAGCGCACTCACAGTTTCCTGTCGAAGGCAGCAGCTTCAACTGCCTAACTTTGCAGATCCGCTTCCGTACCTGCCTCCTCCCGACCCTGCTGGTATGTCTGACCTCGGCTCCCAGCAGAATTCTCCCAGCACATTTCATCATTTCCTGTTGGCTGCCGACTCCTTGCAGCCGCGATAAGGCCATTCCCCTTTGCTGCTGCATTCACCCTACAGGCACCAGGTTCCCAGACCGCTGCTGCGAGCCTGCTAGCACCATCACAGCAGAGCTTCCTTTTTTTTTTTTCCTTCCAGAAAGTAGACAAACAGAAATCTCGGTATTCACGGAAAATCAGAGAGACTGAGAACAAAAGTCATATCACCCCCTACGCCACCTCAATTCAACTTGCGTACGAACTAACTTACACTGTATGTGATCGTCTTGGAATCTCTTCCTATATTCAGGATCCTTCCACTTACGAGGGCAAAAAGACCCACTCCGTATCTCAGGAGCCATGAGTTAACCTGACAGGGATTTATGCGCATGGCATAATCTTCCATTTCCCCTACATGTAGAACGCCGCTTCTCTCTGTGCCTCCACGCGTTAAGGCAAGGCAGTGTGACAGAGGGCCATGCAGGGAGCCCTGGCGCAGGCTCAGGCTGCACACAGGCAGGGGCCCGACCTCAGCAGCCTCCCAGGAACCAGGGCACTCAGACACGCAAGTGTAATTCCCTAGACGTCAACATCAATTGCAAAGCACCTTACTTCTGAGAGTTTTACAAAGAACTGAAAGTGAAGGAAGAAAAGAAAAATATAACTTGAGTTGAGAAGGAAGAGGTCCTGTCTCATTTAAAAATGTATGTGCCCACAAGAACATCCTGTATAATTCTTGTTAGATAAAGAGGTAGCACGACTATGCTGAGTGACAAGGCAGAGGGAAAGGAAGACGTCACCAGGAACGCTCTGAGCAACACTCTGATTTTTGAGCTGTTATGGGTGTGATGACTTGTGAAAATCCATTCGTATACACACTTATAATTTGTGCACTTTTATGTGTACATATATATTTATACCTGAATAAAAAGTGTTTTTAAAAACTTATGCAACAACATCAAAAATATAAACACTGCAGGAAAGAGAAGATTCAAAGCAAAAAAAAAAAAGAGACAAAAACAAATCCTTCAAGGGCTCAGTTCAGTTGCTCAGTGGTGTCTGACTCTTTGCGACCCATGAATCGCAGCACGCCAGGCCTCCCCATCCATCACCAACTCCCGGAGTTGACTCAGACTCATGTCCATCGAGTCCGTGATGCCATCCAGCCATCTCATCCTCTGTCATCCCCTTCTCCTCCTGCCCCCAATCCCTCCCAGCAGCAGAGTCTTTTCCAATGAGTCAACTCTTCGCATGAGGTGGCCAAAGTATTGGAGTTTCAGCTTTAGCATCATTCCTTCCAAAGAAATCCCAAGGCTGATCTCCTTCAGAATGGACTGGTTGGATCTCCTTGTAGTCCAAGGGACTCTCAAGAGTCTTTTCCAACACCACAATTCAAAAGCATCAATTCTTCGGCACTCAGTTTTCTTAAGTCCAACTCTCACATCCATACATGACCACTGGAAAAACCACAGCCTTGACTAGATGGACCTTTGTTGGCAAAGTAATGTCTCTGCTTTTCAATATACTATCTAGGTTGGTCATAACTTTCCTTTCAAGGAGTAAGCGTCTTTTAATTTCATGGCTGCAATCACCATCTGCAGTGATTTTAGAGCCCCCCAAAATAAAGTCAGACACTGTTTCCCCATCTATTTCCCATTTTCCAGATGCCATGATCTTTGTTTTCTGAATGTTGAGCTTTAAGCCAACTTTTTCACTCTCCACTTTCACTTTCATCAAGAGGCTTTTTAGTTCCTCTTCACTTTCTGCCATAAGGGTGGTATCATCTGAATATTTCAGATTATTGATATTTCTCCCTGCAATCTTGATTCCAGCTTGTGCTTCTTCCAGCCCAGCGTTTCTCATGATGTACTCTGCACAGAAATTAAATAAGCAGGGTGACAATATACAGCCTTGACGTACTCCTTTTCCTATTTCAAACCAGTCTGTTGTTCCATGTCCAGTTCTAACTGTTGCTTCCTGACCTGCATATAGGTTTCTCAAGAGGCAGGTCAGGAGGTCTGTATTCCCATCTCTTTCATAATTTTCCAGTTTATTGTGATCCACACCATCAAAGGCTTTGGAATAGTAAAGAAAGCAGAAATAGATGTTTTTCTGGAACTCTCTTCCTTTTCCATGATCCAGAAGATGTTGGCAATTTGATCTCTGGTTCCTCTGCCTTTTCAAAAACCAGCTTGAACATCAGGAAGTTCACAGTTCATGTATTGCTAAAGCCTGGCTTGGAGAATTTTGAGCATTACTTTACTAGCATGGGAGATGAGTGCAATTGTGCAGTAGTTTGAGCATTCTTTGGCATTGCCTTTCTTTGGGATTGCAATGAAAACTGACCGTTTCCAATCCTGTGGCCACTGCTGAGTTTTCCAAATTTGCTGGCATATTGAGTGCAGCACTTTCACAGCATCATCTTTCAGATTTGAAATAGCTCAACTGGAATTCCATTACCTCCACTAGCTTTGTTCGTAGTGATGCTTTCTAAGGCCCACTTGACTTCACATTCCAGGATGTCTGGCTCTAGGAGAGTGATCACACCATCGTGATTATCTTGGTCGTGAAGATCTTTTTTGTATAGTTCTGTGTATTCTTGCCACCTCTTCAAGGGCTCAGTGTCCCTAAAATATTTTCTCAGAAAATATGTAATTGACCAAAGAATATACAAGGGAAAATTATGCTAAGCGGATATACATTACTACCCATTTTCATTCAAAATTGTTAAGTTAAAAACAGACATCTAGTCTGACCTTATAACACAGAACAGAATTGGTTAAAAATCCCTTCCCAAAATCTCATGTTTAGAAAGTCCTTAATGGAAAAACACCAATAAAGCAAAGACAGTATCAACAATAGCCTCAATTATTTGACGTACGATAATAATTCACACTACTCAGAAAACTATACCACCTTCCCCTCACCCTCCCCACACAACAACAACAAAAGAGAAGCACTGACTTAAAAAAATCATAGCCTAAAAGTTGACAGTTATGTGCCATCTCGTTTACTGATATGGCAGGAAATACTCCATTTCTCAGAAGTCAGCCCAACACAGATTTCACTGTGCTCTGCAGCCAGCTGAGTTAGGCCAACTGCACCCTTACAAAGGTATGCACACCAGAGCAGCATCCTCTGGTCTGCAGGGAGGCTGGCCACTTCATCGTGGGGTTTGCTGGGGGTCAGGCAGCATCAGGAACTGAGGGTTTAATGCCCCAAAGATAATTTTCTCCAGTGACGGACATGAAGGCTGGACAAGGCTGAGCAAGATGAAAGATGTTTCTAGAAATGATTTCAGCATACTTGACCACACCAAGATAGGCTTTCTAAAACTAATGGCAGTTCTTTCAGAGCATGTGTAGCTAAGTTTAGGCAGCATAAAACCCTGGTCACCAAAGCCCTTTTCTGGGGATATTTTCTTCCTCTAAGAAGCAGTAAACACCTGAATTTCAGCAAAGCAAGCCAATTGTGTACCTTGCCTTGCTATCAAGTAGCATGACAGAATTCTCTTCTTTGTCCCAGAGCCCCATGTAGCACTCTTGGCTAGAGGGGCAATCATAGCAAAATTTAAAAGCCTCATCCTCTTTATTTTTGTAAATCCAACAAACATTGGCTGCTCAATAAACATTTATATAGTGCTTACTTTATGTATGGTTAATCATGAGAGCAACCCTATGAGGGCAAATGTTGTTGTTGTTGTTCAGTTGCCCAGTCGTCTCCGACTCTCTGTGACCCCATGGACTGCAGCATGCCAGGCTTCCCTGTCCTTCACCATCTCCCGGAGTTTCCCGAAGTTTCACGTCCATTGAATCAGTGATGCCATCCAACCATCACATCCTCTGTCACCCTTTTCTCCTTCTGCCCCATTTTACCTCCCCCATTTTCCAGGTGAGAAAACTGAGGCACAGAGAGCTTATGCTACATACCCTGTGCCCTGGAGCTGACACATGGCAGGACAGGCATGAACCTCAGGGGTCAGCCTCCAGAGTCCATTTGCTACCCACTGCACACACTGCCTCTCCATCTTGGCTTCCCCAAAGGATCAGAACTGGGTCCTGGCTACAGCTGCTGCTTAATGCAAATTTTATAGGAACCGAGTAAGAACACAGATAGCAGCAGGACTATGAGGTGATGAGACCAGCTCTCCAGTGTGGCCAGGGCACTCTCTCCCTCCCCACAGGTCCGGCCACCCCGCACCAGCGGCTTCCTGGCAGGAGGGAAGCTCTCCCGGCCCACTGGCAGCTCTTTGAACTGGTGCTGGGACAGAAACACTGCTCCAGGAAAACCCACTGCTAACCTCGAGCACATGGTGCCTAAACAGGTATTTCCAGTTCCAATCTGGTTTGTCACCAGACTTAAAACCACTGGGCATTCATTCAACAAATATTAGTGCCAGGCACAGTGCTTAGGGCCTCGGGGCCCCATAACTGAAAAGCCGAGGTCCCTGCCCTGCATTGCTCACAGTGTATGGGCAGGAAAGAAGTATAAATAACTAAAATGGCAGGAGCTGATAAATGCTGGAACCAGCGTGCCTCAAGGGCTGAGGGATCAGTGTGAAGGGAGCAGCGACCCAGTGGGAAGGGTTCATGAAGCAGGGAACATGAGTGGGTTATCCAAGAGCTTATCATCAACCTACTCAAACCATGTGGATTAAAGCAGAAAAAAATTCAGAAGCAGAGAGTTGAGCAAATTAGCTGACCTCTGCCATTGTGAACAACGGCATCAGCAGGGGGATTCAAGTGAACAGTCATTAACTGAGCACAGCTCACAGACATCAGGACATCTGACCACGCTACCTCTTCCACCTGATACCTTTGCTGTATGACTGTCACATGCTGAAAATGGCGGCGCCTGCCAAGCTCTTTACAAAGACTCCATAGCATATGTACCTCTGCCGCTGCTGCACAGTCGCTTCAGTCGTGTCCAACTCTGTGCGACCCCACAGACGGCAGCCCTCCAGGCTCCCCCGTCCCTGGGGTTCTCCAGGCAAGAACACTGGAGTGGGTTGCCATTGCCTTCTCCATAGGTACCTCTAGTCCCTTTTTATGGAGAGGAAACCACCACAGAGAAGTTAATCAACTTGCCCAGGGCCACCCAGCTAACAACAGCCATATGGGGATTCAAACTCAGGTTTACTTGAAAATTTGAAGTCCATCCCCCTTCCGACCACACTCATACACACACCCCTACCCCACCCCATGGAACTAGAGCTGTGAAGAAAACTAGGATATTTAGCAACAGGTCACATCATATGCCAAAAGAAGAAAATTTCTGTGATGTCACTTTGCCCCCATTCATCAGCTGGTCTGTCCTGGCTCTAATACCACACTTTGAAAAATGGTATCCGAGACATAATTCGGATACCATACCATTCAGCCATTTAAAGCATACAACTCAGTGGGTTTCAGTATATTCACAGGTATGGCTACCATCCACCGTGGCTTAGGAAAGTTTCATCACCTCAAAGAGAAACCTCATACCCTTCAGCCATCACCCCTCTCCCCTCCAGCCGCCCCCCTTCCCCTGAGGCCTAAGTACCCACTGCCTCTCACAAGGTGACTGTTAAGGTTACAGGCACAGTAATTGGGTTGTTGATAGAGCAGTGCAAATACAAGTCTGTGCTTCATTCCTCCCAACTGGGTTAGAGCTAACAGCTGAGCCAGGACAGAGCACCACAGCAGCTAGACAACTCCCAGGATAAGGCTGTGGTGAGACCAGATGGGCTTCCCAGCTCATATGTCTCTGAACTTGGCCTTGGCCGAGTGTCAGCAGGGATGGCGGAAGTCATGCAGAAGACCTAGAGCAATCTTGCTGGTCACAAGGCCTTAAACTACTAGGAATGCCCATCCCCCTATCTCTAGAAAGACAAGTACCAAGATCACACTGGCTGCCGCAAGCCGAAGGTAACCAGAAAAGCATTCTGAGAAGCCCAGCACTTACGGACTAGCAAGACTCAAGGCTCTGAGTGTGAAAAGGTGACACTCGCCCTCCCCCCAGCCTCCTCCCCTACGCAGAACTCCATTTGTCTTCTGGCTCTTCCTCTCAGCCTTCCTCCAGTGCTGGGGAAAGTTGGCAGGAGGGGGGATTACAGACAGCCTGTGTGTGTACCCCTCCGGAGCCCTGATTTCTCTGCCGCACTTCTCCATACAGGACATCAGGACCTGACGGTGCGCAGCACCATCAACACTCAGTGGAAAACTCCTTGGCATTTAAAAGGCAAGAGCCATCAACAGATGCAACGTGAATGAACCACAAAAATACCACGGTGAGCCAGAAACCAGATGCGAAAGGTACATACTGTGTGTCGCATATGAAACTGTAAACCAGGCAAACTCACCTAGGGTAACAGGTCAGTGTGTGCCTGGGACTGGGGGCTGGGGTGCTGCCTGCACAGGGGACTCCCTGAAGTGACGGAAATGTCCTATGTCCTGATAAGGACTGTGGTTGCACAGGTGTACCCATCTGTCACAGCCTCTAAATGAGGGCATGCAGTTGTATGTAAAATAGTATCTCCGTAAAGAGAAAAGGCAGAGGGAAGAATAAGGAAGGGAGAAGACACGACAGGAGAGGAGGAAGAAAGAGAGGAGGGACGGAGCCCGCTGCGGAACTTGGAGAGCGCAAGTTCCTCCTGCTCCCAGCATCCGCATCAGCTGTGCAATGGCGACCGGCATTCGCCAGGGATTGCACGGCAAGGTCCTCAGGTGCAGAGGCTAAAGTAAGCTCTGTGTAATGGCAACACTCAGTGTATTTCATTAGGTCTCGATCCTTAGCATAACTGATCCTCTAACACACACAAATGACTCTGAGGGGCCCAAATGGTCCACTTTCTAACCAGGTTAGCTTGGTTCTCTCTGTCATCACTGCAGTAAAAATGTGATCACACCAGTCAGCAACCCAGGAACAGCAGCACTTGTGACAAGTGTCAACGGCTGTTTGACAGTCAGTAAACAAGTAAAATCTAATGCGGTAATTACAGGTATTCAGTTTTCTCTTTTTTTCAAATGATAAGTAAATCTTAAGTTCTAGAACTGTACCATGCTCATAAATAGGTTATGTAAAAACAGTCCAATCTTTTTTGTTGTCTTTTTTGGTTTGGTTTGATTTGGTTGGGGAGAGGGTAGTGGCTATGTTCAAATCCTACTAGTCAGCCTTTCATATTGTTCATGAACCAAGATGTAAATAGAGCCATTTCACCTTTACTCTTCTCATCTATGTACATAAAAAGGAATAAATCAAGCCAAATTTCTAACATTCTCTATCAAAGAAGGTGCCAGGACAAGCTGAACTAAGTACCAGTTCTACCTTTGGCGAAGTAAAAAAAAAAAAATTAAAACCTTTTATATAAGCTTCTTTGCTTCTCTGGCACTTAACCAAAGGTTTTAAAAAAGGAAAAGAAAGAAAGGGAAAAAAGAAAGAAAATATGAAACCAGACTAAAGCAAACAGCCCAATTAAGAAAAACTTCAAAGCACCAATGTGATAGGGAAAAACATACAAATATCTTTCCTTATGCATTTTATAAAATGCCGTGAGAAGCAACACCTGGACCTCTAACACACCATCTCGGTGGCTAAGCTGTCACGCGGCCTCCCCCACTGTCCCCCAGTCCCAGGAACACCTTGAGCCTTCTCTGGGCAACTACCCAAAGAAGATGGTCTGAATTCAAGAGAGGTGAGATAAGTTTATGGCGAGTTTGGGGGTATTTTCAGGAATGGAGTTAGAGACACTGTGATAATGTTTTATTGGAGGCTTATTGGTGTGATTTTACCACTTGCTTATTTATATGGATACCCTCTATGCTAGACTCTGGAAGTCACAAGCTACATAATTCCTCACACTTTTCCTTAAGCTGCTTAGAGGACAGCATGGTGGACAGCCAAGCTCCCAGGGAACCACATAGTGTGGCAAGTGGCCCACGCCGTTGGGCCTCCACACCTAAGGCGTGAAGCAGGGGAGGCTGGGAGGAGGCGCTGGAAGACTCCCCAGGAGGGGGACGCCCCCCCCACCCCGCCCCGCAGCCGAGTCAGGTAAGCAAGGCTTACCACTGGCTCTGGCTTCCTCTTCCCCAGGGGAGTGCACAGGGCACTGGAGGACAGCTCCCAACCTCACTGGCCAGCACCTTTCATCAGGGGTATGTGAGCTAAAATACAGCCTGTCATATCAGTAAACAAAGGGTGCTGCAGCCATCAAACCACTGTATTATAACCAGATAGCGAGCCCAGAGGAAACTCGGGAAAGAAACAAGATGCCCACCATCTACAGCCAACTGCCTCAGCCAATTCTGACCTTACTAAATCCTTTGTGAAACAAGGGGGGTATAAATATGTAAATAAATGAAGTTGTGATCCTAAGCACTCCAGAATGCTATCATTGCCTTCTTTGTCCTTCCCCATTGTGGACCTGTGTTAGGGATCAGATCACAGGAAAGATGGAAAAGACCAAGAGCTCCATGGGCCAAAAACAAGAAACATCTGAATGCCTGTTCAAGATTTCCAATACTATACTTCAATTTGGCACATAATAATAAGACATTAAGTGTTTAATAAATGAATGAATCTAAAGCTTGCAGGCATTATTGAGTGTTATGTAAATTCAATTTAATAGACATGGTCTCTAACCTCTAAAAGCTTCCATTCTCAGTCTGAAATATGATTTTAAATATAATACCAACTACAAACTCAAAAATGTGTCTTGTTTTACAAATTTCATGTTTTTATTCTACTTCCACCATTTAAAATCGAAGCTACTACACTAAAGAGTCTTTTAACACCATGTGCCCAGTCATACTCTGGCATGTGTGAAGACACAGACCAGGTAACATTAGAGGCTGGTCCCCTAGAGGGCCCTCCCTAGGCTTCTGCGTGGGAAAAGCAGCACTGAGTGGGGTCAGGCAACAGAGAGGGGCAGAGGTGAGCAGATGCAGACCTTGGCAAGTTTGTAAGCTTCCTGTTCCTCTACCTGTAACAGGAAGACAGCCTCAGTAACCTCCTCAGGGCTTGGGAAGATTGAGGAGATAAGGCATACCTATGTGCTTAGCAATGGTAGCCATGGAGACCACCTCCTGATGACCACCTCCTGATCTGGAAGCTCCAGAGGATCTAGGTCAGGGGAGGGTCAAGGGGGCCTCTCCAAGGGTAGGGCTGAAGCAAAGGAGGTGCATACTTGGGCAGCAGTAGTACAGGTCGACCCCCAGGAAGTTCAGACAGCAGGCAACCAGTAAATCAGCGACTTGGAAAGTCAGTGAATCAATGCCACAGCAACCCAAATGGAAACAAATTCACAATGACCACAAGGAACGAGGTATGGATATGGACAGACTGGTTCAGAAGGTCTGATGAAGGAAGATAAAGTGAGGGGAACTTGCCAAGAGGCCGACCGGGCTGAGTATCTGAGAGTGCCCAGTCCAGCATGGCTCAAGGACACGCTGCAGGCAACCTGGCAGGAGCCACAGGGAGAAAACGAGCTGCTCAGTCTGGCAGTGGTCACTCTGCACTTGTGTTGTTGTATAGCAGAAACCAACACATCATCGTAGAGCAACAAACTGTAATCGGAGGAAAATTGCTTTGCAATGTTGGTTTCTGCCATACAACAACACAAATCAGCCATAATTACACATACATCACCTCCCTCAGGAGCCTCCCTCCCCTCCCCCTATCCTACCTCTCTAGGTCATCACAGAGTGCCAGGTTGGGCTCCCCTGAGGAAGAACCAAACATTTAAGACGAGTAACAAACCTGGACAACTCTGGCAACAACCAACATCACAACACCTACACTATTCAAACAATCTGGGATTCATTATATCAGTAGACTGGAAATGTTTTTCTCTTTATTTTTTATGCAAAATGTTAAACATATAAGAAAGAGAGGTTAGAACAACAACCCCTAGTTTCAACAATTATCAGCACATGGTCAACCTTCTAGTTCATCTGTGATTATGAAAAGTGTTACAGGCTCATAGAAGCATGCAACTCAAATATGTCTTCACACGACCTGGTAGGGCCACAGCACGCATCCCCATGCAGGGAAGGGGCACAAAGCAAGCAGAGCAGGCCTCCTAGCCTGAAAGAACTAGCGACCCAGTGGGGAGGCAGAACCACACAAAGTGATAGTGTTAGTTGCTTAGCCGTGTCAGACTCTCTGAGACCCCATGGACTGTAGCCTGCCAGGCTCCTCTATCCATGGAATTCTCCAGACAAGAATACTGAAGTGGGTTGCCTTTTCCTTCTCTGGGGGGTCATCCCAACCCAGGGATCAAACCTGGGTCTCCTGCTTGCAGGCAGATTCTTTACCGTCTGAGCCACCAGGGAAGCCCAGAGCCATGTAAAACATGTATAAAATCAAGGAATAAGAGACTAAGCCTGCGAGGTGAACCTCTGCAATAACATGCCATGCTGATATCACCCTACCCTGACAGGAGGCGAAGAAGACAGCACTTCACCTCAGCATGTTCTTCCCCCAAACTCATCAGCCGGTCTAACAATGTGAAAATCACCAGTCAGACCCAAAGCGAGGACCCCTCCACACCAGGTGGTCGGTGGCAGCATGCTGCTGGACACGGAGCCTTGCCTGTGATCATGAACTGCTGAAAGCCAGAAGAGACCTCCTCACAGCGAGGCTGCCCTGCCCGCTCTCCCCACTCCACCCAGGGCCATGCTGGCCAGGCATCGACCCAGTCTCCTTAAGCTTCCCCCAGGTCCCCACGTCCTCTCCCTGCCAGCCCGCCCCCAACAGCGCCTCTCTTCATTCATGCAGCAATCTCAGAGGGGCTGCAGGTTACCACTAAGCTGAAAGCAAGAGAAGGAGGAGGTATTACACACTACTATATAATATTACCTTTTAAAAAACAGCAGTTTATATGTTTCTTGAGAAGGGCTGAACTGCCTTCAGAACTGAGCACCAGGAGACCTGAAGGTGTCGCCCTCAGCGAGGGGGTGTGGGCGCAACAGAGCAGTATTCTACCTTTGGTCATTCTGGCCAGGAGACCATGCTTGGAACAGCCAAGCCTGTGAGAGCTCATTCATGCTTTTAAACAGCTTTGTCTGTGCTGCTTTACAACAGCATGGTCCTACGTTTGAAACTGGACGCAGTTCCAGAAACAAAAGCACAGACCTGGATTTTCAAACTATGAACAGTACGTGGGGGTTTCGTGCCTTCTGAGCCAGATTTAAGACGACTTTTGTGGCTGCGGGCAATGCCAAAGTAAGCACCTGTGGTAGAGCAGCCGGACGTCTGCCTTCATACAGGAGCAAACATGTCGTGAGCTTGTATGTCAGCCCAAAGAACAATCTACGTGACAGACTCCTGTCCAAAATGCCCTGCAACAAAGTCACTGAAAGACAGAGAACACCAGCACCGATGTTTTTAAAATAAGCTTTAAAAAAGATGACAATCTAAAATGGTTGTGCTTGTTCTCAGTAACAACCATTTGAAAACGGATCGGACCTGCCTGTTTCCCATCGATGAGGCAATCAGTTCGTCCTGAGCAACTTCATTCCTTCTGTTTACCCCGTCCCTGAGGGCGTCTTACAACATCCTGGGCAGAACTTCCCCAGTGCTCTGAAGTGCACAGCTGGGGGCTGCACAGAGCGCCGCTGCCCTCACCGCCCTCCACTGAGGCTCCACCCTTTAATGCCACATTAAGAAAAAGTCTGCAGACGCTTTCCCCATTTCTTTTTTTAATGTTTTCTTAAACTAGAAACTTTCCGAATATACCTTCGACTTTACACATCTGTCAGTTCTACAGAGCTCGAGGGCAAGCTCTTGGGCCACATGCCTGGGCTCCAGCAGGTCTGACAGGCCCCACACCAGTGCCAGGCACAGCCCCCTTCCCAGTGGGGTGGGTGCTCCCCTCTTCGAGCTGCTGCGGAAGCAGGCTGTTGTACTCCATCCAATCTGAGGGCTGTGCCTGTCCCCCCATCCTTCCCCAACCCGCCTCACAGCCCTGTTTCCTTGGCACCGAGGACAGCACTTAGCACCTAGGGACACAGCACCTATCAAAAGAAGGGGAGAAAAATCCATGAGAGAAATGGCAGCCTGGCCCTTGGGCACATGCAGCTCAGGTGTGAATGCCAAGCCTCCACTTGCAGCCGAGGACAAACCCTAACTCACCACCTGCCAGCCATGGCATCACGAGCTCATTTCACCCCGCGCCAGTCTGCTCAACTGCAGGAAAGAAGGCCAGCACCTCCCGCCTCTCTTCTCTCCACCCGACACCGACGCAAGGTGGCCTCCAGAGCAAGCAAGCCGGCTCTGCAGACCCTGCCCTCTGTGGAGGCTGTGCCAAAGCCTGGCACGGCGGTCAGGGAGGATTAGCAAGTCCACTGGCAAGCACTGTGTATGAGCTAGGTCACACCACATCCACCGGGCCTGTTACAAAGGTGCGGTATTGGTCACACTCTGACTCTCTCACAGGTCCAAACCTGAGTGAGATGGACTTACACACTTTCTCAAGCCCAGTGCCAATGCTCAGTTATTAACATTCATTAAGCTCCCACCACACGCCCACCACAAAGTTAAGTGCTCTCAAGGGATACAGAGATCCTTTCCATCAAAGCCCTCTTTCTTGTGATTTACTCATCAGGAAGATAAAGCTAAAATAATTCTATTTAAAAACAGAAGAGAGGAAGGGAAGGTTGCCTATTCTTGTGCTGTATTAACCAGGTATGGACTAGAAATAGACCCATAGGTTGGGGGGGGGGGGGGAGAAAGGAGGGGAGAGTTCTCATTTAGTGGGGACAGAGATTCAGTCTGAAAAGATGAAAAAATTCTGGAGATGGATGGATGATGGTGCTGGCTGCACAACAATGTGGATGTACTTAATGCCACAAAATTATATATTAAAATACTCAAAATGGTGAATTTTATGTTATGCATATTTTACCAAACAGAAAAATAGTTTTAATTTACAAAAAGGCATAGTCACACAAATTTCTTGATTCCCTAGGTGACAGAGGCAGAGCCCCAGGATGTAGAAGGACAGTTCAGTAGTGATGCTGACTCAATCGAGCATCCACTCAGAAGAAAAGAAAACTAGATTTTTACCTCACACCATACCCCAAAATCAGTTACAATCAACTCCAGAAAGACTAAGGGTTAAATATGAAAAGCAAAATCTTGAAACTGTTAAAAGAAAATACAGAATATCTTTATAACTTCCAAGCAGAAAAGGGTTTCTTTTTCAAAGTCCTTAAAAATACCAATCATGTTAAAAAAAAAAAAAATAGTGTCAACTACACTGGAAATTTAAATGTTTAACAAAAGACAACATAATGAAAGTAAAAAGACGTGCTCAAACTAGGAGACGATTCCTGTATCTCATAGAACCAATAAACTGATTGGTATTTGTAGAATGTATAGAGCTTCCCTGATAGCTCAGTTCGGTAAAGAATCTGTCTGCAATGAGGGAGATCTGGGTTTGATCCCTGGGTTGGGTTGTAGAATGTATAAAGAACCATACAAATCAATAAGAAAACTACAGACAATTCAAGAGAAAAACGGCAAGAGACCTAATTATGTCACCAATAGAACCCATGAACTGCTAATAGAAAGTGAAGTCGCTCAGTCATGTCCAACTCTTTGTGACCCCATGGGCTGTAGCCTGCCAGGCTCCTTCATCCATGGGATTCTCCAAGCAAGAATACTGGAGTGGTTTGCCATTTCCTTCTTCGAGGAATCTTCCCGAACCCAGGTCTCCTTCACTGCAGGCAGACTCTTCACCATCTGAGCCACCAGGGAAGCCCAAATTGCTAATATCCACGTGGAAACATGCTCATCCCCCTAGTAAGTAGGGAAGTTCCAGCCAGAATGAGATAACATTTGACATCTTCTGTGTGGGTATGATTATGAAGTGTGACAATTAGCCCAACTGGGCTAGGATGTGGGCAACGGGAACTCCTGGGCCAGGTAGGAGAGGAAACCGGCATTTCTGTATGCTGAGCACACTCACCCCAGAAGCAACAAGTCTGCTCCTATATAAACCTTAGAGAAACTGAGTGCACAAAGAGACCTTTACAAAAAAGATTCATAACCAGAGTACTCCTACGGGTCAAAAAAAAAAAAAGAAGAAGCAACCCAATACCTGCTGAGAGGAGGATGATAAATCGTGGTCTGTGCATGTGATGGTTATGTTTGCATGTCATGAAACGCATGGATATTTCATCAAACATTATTCTGGGTGTTTCTGCAAGGGTATTTTCAGTTAAGATTAACATTTTAATTAGTAAAGTAGATTGCCCTCCATAATGCTGGTGAGTACCAATCCAATCACTTGAAGGCCTGGATAGAACCAAAAAGCCAACCCTCCCCCAAGTAAGAGGGAATTCTCCACCTGCCAGCGCTCTGTCTTCACCTGCACCATCACCTCCCCCGGGTCCCTTGGACTGCCAGCCTTTGCAGGGAACAAGAACTGCACTATCAGCTCTCCTGGCCCGAGCCTGCCCGCCTGCGATGCAGATGTGGGCTCACCAGACTCCATAATCACGGAAGCCAATTCCTCAACATGAATCTCTTTCTGCACATACAGAGATACTATTGATTCTGTTTCTCTGGAGAACCCTAATACGATATACACAACAGAATACTCTTCAGGAGTAAAAATGAAATTTTCAGATTACTTGATTCCTTTTTGATAAAGCTCATAAACAAGAACTGAATATATTATTTATAGATACATATACTTTTTTTTTTTTTGAACTGTGGTGTTGGAGAAGACTCTTGAGAGTCCCTTGGACTGCAGGGAGATCCAACCAGTCCATCCTAAAGGAAATCAGTCCTGAATATTCATTGGAAGGACTGGTGCTGAAGCTGAAACTCCAATACTTTGGCCACCTGATGGGAAGAACTGAGTCATTGGGAAAGACCCTGATGCTGGGAAAAGATTGAAGGCAGGAGGAGAAGGGGACGATAGAGGATGAAATGGTTGGATGGCATCACCAACTTGATGGACATGAGTTTGAGTAAGCTCTGGGAGTTGGTGATGGACAGGGCGGCCTGGCATGCTGCAGTCCATGGGGTCGCAAAGAGTCGGACATGACTGAGTGACTGAACTGACTGACTGATATATGTGTTTAAGTGTTCTCTTTTTAAAAGAGCAAGAGAATGATCAAATATCCTGGAATACCTTTGCCCTTGGCAGGAAGCCCCAAATAAGAGCCTCCCTGTAGAACATAATGGTTTCAATCTGGGAGACTGATTTCAAGGTTTTTATAATTACATTTCAGAACTTACATACCCATCACCCACTGTTTACATGAATTTTAAGTCATCTAATAAAATCTTCCTAAACTAGAAGTGGGCTTCGCTGGTGGCTCAGATGGTAAAGAATCTGAAGAAAAGTGTCATAAGAAAGACAAGGAAAAAAACACAAGTGTTTAACAAATGCCAGGTTAAGATCAGACCAATGCTGAGACTCACCCCTCGCATCAAGGCTTTCCGAGCCAATCAGGAAGGTTGGCTAATCTGACCGAAGCCCTCCAGGGTTCAGGAGGCCTTCCCTCCCTCTCTTATTTTTAGCACACTGGTCCATTTATTTATTGAGTGCAGAAGAGGACAGGGAAGTTTAAGAATTACGACTGGGCTAATTCTGTGCAGAGAGAAGGCACCCGGCGGGCTCACCCATCGGTGCTGGCCTTCAGCGTCCTAGCTGTGACACTTGGCTCCCAGGGCTCCTCCATTACAGCTGCTCCCCTGGCCACTGTGAGGCGGCTTATTACTTTTACAATCCTCTTCCCCACTCGAATCTCAGGAATTTATTCCTGGCTCCTGCAGAGTGAGACCAGAAGCCACACCCATGGTGCAATGGGAAAGGCAGGCCTTAGGGACAGGTGATCACATGCTGCAGACAGAGAGGAAGAGAAACACAGCGCCAGCTCAGGCTGGCTGACACTGCTCCTGCGGCCCCTCTGCCCACGAGCCTGTCAGGTCCACAGCATCATCTGGGGATTCACAGACGCTGGGGAGAGTGCTGCACGCAGGCCTCCCTCTCACACCTGGAGCTTAATGAACTGGCCACTTAACTTGCTGGCTGCTGGGTTCTGGTAAATATTTCTGCACTCCTTCTATGACCACTTAGATTTGTACAAGGATTAGCTGTAGACTTTTATAATATGCTTTTCAAGCATCTGCTGATACAGTCAACATAAGTTTTCTTTTGCATAGTGAATTGTGGTCCATGACATTAACTGAGCACTGACTATGTACCAAGCCCTGCTTTAACCACTTTGCATGTATTATTCCATCCAGTCCTGATATCAACTCTGTGTGATGGCGTTCTTGTCCTGCTAATTTTACAGATGAGGAAACTGAAGCTCAGGGAGGTTAAACAATCTGGCCAGAGTCAGAGTGAGTACATGGCAGGGCTAGGATATACCCTGGGCAAGAACTTCCTCCAGCCAACAAAATTCTTCATGTGATGCCCCTTGTACTTCTGGAATATACCTTGCTTGGTCATGGAGAATTAGTCTTTTAGTACACTACTATGTTCAAGTTACTTTTTATTTAGAAATATATTTAGAAATGTTGTAGATATATATAAAAACATATATATGCACACATACAGAAGATAGGTCTATAGTTTTCTGTAGATCATGGATGGAAGAGGAAACCTAAACGCTATAAAGACTTAGACATATTTTGTTGTTGTTTAGTCACTAAGTGGTGTCCGACTCTTTTGCAACAGCATGGATAGCAGCACACCAGGCTCCTCTGTCCATGGGATTCTCCAGGCAAGAGCACTAGAGTGGACTGCCATTTCCTTCCCTAGGGGATCTTCCCAGATCAAGGATTGAACCTGCATCTCCTGCACTGGCAGGCGGATTCTTTACCATTGAGCCACCTGGGAAGCCCTAGACATATTTGACTACATAAAAATCTTTAAATTTTATGGAAAAAGATACAAATTATAGACACAACTGCGAGGCGGGGGGGGGGGGGGGGGGGGGGCAGCTGTTGTATCTGCAATACAAACAACAAAGGATTAACAGCCCAATATAAAAAAAAGCTCCTAAAAACTGAAAAGAAAAACAGTTCAATGCAAGATTGGGGGAGGGAACACAGATATAGAATTCACAGAATAAATATTGATGGCCAACAAACATGTCAAAACTATGGTTTTTCCAGTAGTCATGTATGGATGTGACAGTTGGACTATATAGAAAGCTGAGCACCAAAGAATTGATGCTTTTGAACCGTGGTGTTGGATAAGATTCTTGAGAGTCCCTTGGACTGCAAGGAGATACAACCAGTCCATTCTCAAGGAAATCAGTCCTGAATATTCACTGGAAGGACTGATGTTGAAGCTGAAACTCCAATACTTTGGCCACCTGATGCAAAGAACTGACTCATTGGAAAAGATCCTGATGCTGGCAAAGATTGAGGCTGGAAGAGAAGGCGATGACAGAGGATGAGATGGTTGGATGGCATCACCAACTCAATGAACATGATGAGTTTGGGTAAACTCCAGGAGTTGGTGATGGACAGGGAGGCCTGGCGTGCCACAGTCCACGGGGTTGCAAAGAGTCGGACACGACTGAGCGACTGAACTGAAGCTCAACTTCACTAGTACTTAGGAAAGTATAAATTAAAATATCAGTGGGAGCAGCATTTGCTTTCACTATCGAGTTGGGAACTAAGATTCCGCAATTGGCTCAATGCAGCCAAATAAATAACAATAGGATATGATTTTTACCCATCAGATTAGCAAAAAAAAACCACCAAAAACCCATCTAGTGCTGATGGAAATCCCCAGGAAAGGGTGTCCTTATACACTGCTGGTGAGGAAGTATGTCCTACAGAAAGGCTGAAGCAACTTAACCTGGCCTAACTTCCAGAAACTACTGACCTGGAGAGATACCCAGAGCACAGCGTTCATTGCTTCACTCAACAATGAACACCTGCCACACGCAGAGCACTTTGTTAGATTTTTGTTCTCAGAGTTTAAAATCAGGAGCGTGAAAGCCAAAGGGAAGTGAAAACAGCAAGTTGCTGAATGATGCCCGCAGCCTTCTTCCTTTTACTAAAATACACGCTGGTGTGTGTGAGAGCCTGGGGGAAGCTGTGGAGGCCCCACAACACTGTAAGGGTCAATGCTGGTTCATCTCAGAGAGTTGGGGCGGGAGGTTTATTACCATCTTTCTGTGTATACATCTTTTTGTTTCTCTTGGCATGAGCGTAGGGTAACATATGCAATAACCTGTAACTCTGAGAAATCTAATAAAGAATATTGCAAACAGCTGTGGTCGCACACTGCAAAGAGGAGCACAAGGTCCACACCACGTTGGCGGAAGAGCCAAGGGTCCGCCCTCTGCCTGGCTGGCTGACCACACAGCTGGGCTCCTTGCCCCTAGATGATGCCGCTTCTCCTCACTTAAGCTTAAGCAGGACAGAACTCAGGACGGCTGCTCTGCTCACCCAGACAGTAAGTTGCAGGCGGCCATTTGGCAGCATTTCTTGGATTCATGAGAACCACCTATTTCTTGAGTTTCTTTGGAGGATGTGTTATGTTTTTTAGCCTCTAGAAGCTCAGGTGGGCTCATGTGAGATAATACAGAAGTGCGCTTGCCACCGGGCTGCCTCCTGGTCCTTGGTTAATGTGTTATCCATTCCATGGGCACTCCATAAAGCATTTCCAAACAGGCTGCTCCATGCCCAGCACCCATTCCTTCTCCTCTGGGGATGGCATTGTAACTTGGCTTTGCAGAATCCCCCACCCCTTGGGAACAACCATCCCTCCCCTGACTCCTCTGCAGGGACTCACC
Source organism: Ovis aries (assembly GCF_016772045.2). Lineage (NCBI taxonomy): Eukaryota > Metazoa > Chordata > Mammalia > Artiodactyla > Bovidae > Ovis > Ovis aries. The sequence goes on from NC_056056.1 coordinate 219,697,404, forward strand.
GAGTCTGTGAGGCCGCCCCACCCAATGTCTCCCAAGGCAGTGCTTTCATACGCTCAGGTTAGCTTAGGCCCACAGAACTGTGACCGGAATGCCATCCCTCCTGACCAACCCCCTACAACAGGGGTATGACAACACTTTGTCACTTAGGAGAAATAGCAAGTGATTCCACAAAGGATAGACACAGAAACCTCAAAAACACTTCAGATGTTCTTACCACTGCCCAAGGCCCAGTGATAGTCACATCTGTTTATACCTCTATTTACAGAAAAATATTCAACTGAAGACAGAAAGAAATGCCCCAGGTCAAATACTGCTTCTCCATGAATTTTCTGATCCCTTTCTGCTGGGAGTATCCAGTCTCTCTGAAGGCTTCTGCCACTTTCTAGCTTGTGCTACAGATTCTGAAGTACAGAAACCTCCCCCATGAGGTTGGAGGCTTCCTGAGATCAGAATCCCTGTCTAACTTACTAAAAGACTTCCTTGGCACTGTGGCCACATGGGGCAAACAGAACTATATGTTGCCCTGTGTGTTAAACAAGTGTTTGTCCCCAAACACATTCATGCCAACGGCACACATAAATGCATATGTACTTGTAAACATTGGGTTGGCCAAAGAGTTTGTTTGGGTTTTCTGTAACATCTTACCCAACATATATGGAAGTGTATAGTGAATGAATATGTGTGTGTGTGTGTGTGTGTGTGTGTGTGTATTATATATATACCAGTTCAGTCGCTCAGGCATATCCGACTCTTTGTGACCCCATGGACTGCAGCACGCCAGGCCTCCCTGTCCATCACCAATTCCTGGAGTTTACTCAAACTCATGTCCATTGAATCGGTGATGCCATCCAACCATCTCATCCTCTGTTGTCCCCTTCTCCTGCCTTCAGTCTTTCCCAGCATCAGGGTCTTTTCAAATGAGCATCAGGGTCTTTTCTAATATAATATAATATATATATTATATATATATATATATATATACACACACACACACACACTCCCATACATTCACCATTAACTATATAATATGAAACAAGTATACAGTTGCTAAGATTTTTAAAAACTTTAAAGATCATAACTAAATTATAGGTTTGTGTTAAGACAGGTAAGACGAGTAAAGGATTGGGTGAAAACTTGTAAAATCTAGGATTGAGCAACTCAAGTTGCTTCATGCATCTAAGTTCTGAATCCTCAGGCAAAAACTGAATATCAAACACAAATAACAGGCATGGTTTATGGAAGAAAACAACTGACAATTCAGATCAGCAGATTCAAAGTAAAAGAAAGGGTCAATGAAAGATTAGCACATGAAATATAATTTTTTTAAGTTAGAAATAAAATGCCTAAACTGTTTATGTTTTTAACGATTCTTGCTTTATCTAACTTTTTCAGTGAGCTGACTGCTAGCCAGTCCCAGTCCCATGAGACAAAGGCTAAGTGACCACTGGTCAGGGGTCACCCCGAGTACTGGGGACAGCACTGCCTTGTATAGAATAAATTAGCAAAACAGTTGGCTGAAGGAGCTATGCACATGCTAAGAGGCACCTCACTTAGCATGGCATTAAAAACGTTCTTCCCTGCCATCAGTGGAAACAGAACAGCTATATAACTTGCTTCAAGGTCGGGCAAATTAATAAAAATACCTAATTCAGAATTCTCAATTTCCAATCTAAAAGAAAAAGCCCCAGGAAATTCCCTAGCAGTCCAGTGATTAGGACTTGGTGCTTTCACAGCTGGTGGGCCCAGGTTCAATCCCTGGTCGGAGAACCAGGCTCTCACAAGCTGCGCGGTGTGGCCAGAAAGTAAAATGAGTCAAAGAAAAAGGTCCAGGCTTTCCTGAAGGTGCTCTTGACATTGCTATGTTAACCTAACAGAACCCTGCTCCCCCGGCACTCACCCACCTCCCCAGACTGAGCCTGGAGACAACATGAAGCCCATCTGCCAGGGACAGAAGCATGGTGTGGGGACCAGGATAGCTGGTGAGCTATGCCTGGCGCGAAGACGGCTCCAAGTGGGAAACATTCCCTTTATTTGGTGCTTCAGGACATCTGGGGATAACGAGCAAAGCAAACCAGAAGGAAATGGAAATTAAATTTGTCTCACTTCACCTATGCCAAAAGATTACAAAGCATTGGCTTATCTGCCTGCTACAAGATTCACTTAGCCTGGGGAAGTGCTGAACACCTCCCCATTATGGAGAAACAGACGGTCTCCTCCCACCAATTTCATAACGATGGGATACAGAAGTCAAGCTGTTGTGACTAGCTACACCAAAAGAGGCAAGTGCTTGCCCCCCAAAAGCAGGGGGGTGAGGGAGTGGCTGAAAAACAGAAATGGGGCCCATACTTACATTTTTCTTATTCTAAATTAAATCCTAGAGATGGATATCTATTGGTTTGTTTGTTCTGTTTGATAGCCAAAGGTCAGGAAAGCCAGATGCGTCCTATAAAAAATGAAATCAGGAAGTGTGCAGGGATGACGTGACCACAGAGACCCTTCCCTGCAGCTGCGTACCTCGCAGGATGGGGTGCTCACCCCGAGAGACTGGCTGGCTCCCCCAGGCTGCTTCTGTTGGGCTCTATATCCTATCCACTACAGCCAGCAGATGGGTGTGCTCAGGGGCTCTGTGGTGGTCCCAGCCTCCCACGCACCCCTGGCTTCCCTTCCTTCTACACCCAGACCCAGCTCCAGGGCTCAGTAGGGTTACCCGTTACCAACCAGCACCCCCATCCGATCACACACACCACCCCTCAGCCAACCGCTCGGAAGGGCCTGTTGAAACACTTGCTAACAGAGAGAACAGCACCAAGAACAGCGACCCCTCTCACAGCACGCCCCCCTCCCCACGCCTGCCATCCAGCCTCAGGTGGTGTCAACCCCCACCTCTCCACTACAGCACATGCTGAAAGAAGGGGTCACGTCTGGAAAAGACCTTGAAATTTGACAAGTGCTCTCCACCCAGAAATGACTGAGTAAACCCACATTCTTACCACAGGCTCCACAGCCCTATCTCCACTTGGAGCCATTTACCTGCCTCCAGGCCCACCATGTCCTCCCATGCCGACTGCAGGGTTCCTGTTCATTGTGGGTTCATAAAGAGCCACTAGACATCTGTCCTCACCCTCACACCACCCACACAAAGGACAGATCAAGGTCATCTTGGCTGAGCCTAGAGTCTGGCACACCGCAAAAGCCCAGAATCAGGAAACTCAAACTTTAATTTCAAAATCCACAATTCCCTTGCTCTACATAGCATTGGTCAAACAACACCAAGTTGATTTCCCTTTCCCCAGAGTTAACATAGAAAAAAAATGAGCATCAGACAAGGGAGAAACATGGAAAGGGAGACCAGGAGCTTCACTGGGAGACTTAAAAGAGGGCAATGACAGCTAGCAAAAGAAAACTTGCTCAACGGGAAAGGAAAAGCGATCCAAACTAAACAAAATGATGCCGCTGCCTAAGCCACAAAGCTCAGCCACAGAAGTGGTCAGCACTTCTGGCAAACATCCCAGCTGTTTAGGAAACAGCAGTGGCCACCCAACTGGAACATCCACAAGTATAGTCAAGGGCAGGATTCATCTGGTTAAACAAAGTTGAAAAGAATGAAAAGAAAGTCCCTCTCCCCTTTCCAGCCATGCTACCACCAGGCCAGCTCCAACCCACCTGAGATCTCATAACCCACCCTGTTCATCAGGGCCTGGCAAGGCCCGGCACTGTTCTGAGAGGAGAGAGTAGTAAACAGGTCATGGCCTGGGTGATGGTCTACTAGAGACGGATGGAGGCCCATGTGGGAGCACGTCAGACATACAACAGACAGCAGGACAGGGAAAAAATTTAGACTGAGGAATAAGGGAAAGCACAGGGAGGAGGTGGCTTTGGTGCTATAACTGGAAGGAAGTGGGAACCACAAGAGCAAACACCCTAAGAAGGGGCAGTTGTGACTGGATCGAAGATATGCCTCTCTACATCCAAACTCTACCCTTTTCTAGAAAACTTTCCTGAAACCCAGGTCTGATCTTATCCCACTCTTTTGATTAAAAAACTTCATTGATTCCCAACGCCTATAAAGTCCCTAAATTTCTAATGAATTTTACTGTATGGAAATTATACAGACCTCTACACACAGAGATACAGACATCTCCACTGCCTCCATGAAGCCTCCCCTGACTACCATCTGCTGGCTGCATCCACAGCACTGTCCCCTCATACCACCCTGACTGTAGAGTCTACCACTCCTCACTTAAGAAGACACTTTCCCTGGCTGGGGCATGTCCACATCTCTGCCCCCCAGCAGACCAGGACAGAGCCACGCATCTCACAGCACCGAGATGGACACAGGAGCAGAGACCACATGCTCACATCCCCAGCTGTCCTAACTGTTCTCTGCAGCTGGACACTGAGAGAAGAGGCTAAGGAGCTCACTCACCAGCCCCATGTTACAGGGGAAAGACCAAGACAGACCTGGCTTCAAACCTTGGCTTTGCACTTGCTAGAGGCATAATACTGAATGAGTATTAGTTACCTCTGGACCGGTTTCCTTTATGTATAAAGAGGAGACAATAGTATTAGCCTGGAAGCACTGTGGTAAGGGCTGGATATAAGGCATGTGAAGTATCTCCCACGTGGCAGGGGCTGGAACATTGATCTCTACTGTCAGCATTCAAGCTGGTTAGCTCTCCATGGAGGAGAATTCTATCTCAAGCCCCTAGACAACACCCCTAAACTCAGCTGGCTCTTCCCCTCAGGGACATCCCTGGCCACCCACCACGGTGGTTCAAGACCGCCCATTCTGAGTTCAGGAGGAAAGACTACACACACTGGCACCATGTTCGGAAGTCAGATGTGTGCTGAGCAGGAATGGACTGTCACCAAATAAAACTGAAACCCGTGTTCACAAAGATATACTTTAACCTTCTGTTCTCTTATCTCCTTCCCCCCACCACACATAGCATTATGAAAGTAGACAGGAGAAACCGATTAATCCTGCCTCCTAGTAATTAAAGCAAAAAATACATTATGCAATGAACTGGAACTAATTCAAAAGTTCATATCTGAACAACCCAGGGGAGTCCGGCTTCAGAGTCCATCAGCCAAAAGTCTAAAAGTCCCTGAACTAAAGCAACTCAGGAGTAAAACTCACAGTCACGGGCATGTGGACTACAGTGAAATGCAGCAGAACATCTCTAAGCAGCTCTCTGTACTTAAACACAGTTAACATTTCTTGCCAAACTTCTTTCTCCTTCAGAAAGAGACATCAGATTAAACTTGATCCATTCTAATCAATCCTTGCTGGCCCCAACACTGCCAAGAAAATTTCAAAAATTATTTATTGAGTTTACTACAAAAATTACAATGGCATCACACCCATTTGTGAAAATATAGAAACTTAAACTTATGATCTAAAAGATGGTCAAATTTATGATCTAGAAGATGGGTTTTCCAGGTGGTGCCAGTTGTGAAGAGTCCACCTGCCAGTGCAAGAGGTGCAGGAGACGCGGGGTCAGTCCCTGGGTCGGGAAGCTCCCCTGGAGGAGGGCACGGCAGCACCCTCCAGTGTTCTTGCCTGGAGAACCCCATGGACAGAGGAGCCTGGCGGGCTGCAGTCCACGGGGCTGCAAAGGGCTGGGCACGACTGAAGTGACAGCACGCACAAGCACAGCAAGCACTGAAAAGATGGTCAAAGAAATCGTATACGCATGTTTAACACAATAGAAGAACTCATTCTCAGAGAAGGGGGAAAAAGATCTATGTAAGCCTCATTCAGGATTGAAAGGAATCACTGAATAATGCTTTTTAAATGCATCAACATCATTTCCCCCATGAAGGCTGCCCTGGGCACTTGCAGGGACGGATGATGACAAACTAACAGGCCTGAGAACTGAGGGTCCTCATATCATCCATGTCACATTCATTCATTCCACAAATGTTTGCCTTCTATTATATGCCATTACCAAGCTGTTGGTGGTGGTGGTTTAGTCACTAAGTCATGTCTAACTCTTGTGACCCAATGGACTGCAGCCTGCCAGGCTCCTCTGTGCAAAGGATTTCCCAGGTTAAGAATACTGGGGTGTGTGCCAGTTGCCATTTTCCAAGAGATATTCCCTACCTACGGATCAAACCCACATCTCCTATACCGCAGGGGGTCTCTTGCATTGCAGGTGGAGTCTTTACCAACTACCAAGCTAAGAACAGTGAATTCCAAGGTACAAGGCAGTCCCTGCCCTCCACCTCACCTGGCCCGGTGGGAAACCAGCAGACAGTAGGCCAATCATACCAGACCTGAGATGCATTGGTGCAAGTGCGGACCTTGCAGTCTGCAGGCCCAGCGATAGGACGCCTTAAATCGAGGAGAGGGGGGTAAAACTAGAACTGGGTTTTGAAGGCTAAGTAGAAGTTCAGTAGGCACAGTGGGAAGAAAGGGCATCTACAGCCAATGGAACAAGGCTTGTGGAAGATACAGGTGAGGAGGGAAACCCGCAAAAGTTCAATGTGGCAAGAGATGAGGCTGAGGAGGTAAGCAGGGGCCAGATCACAAGTCTGGAGTTTATTGGGAGCCACTAAAGAATCTTAATCTGATCAAATGGTTCAACTGCTCCCCACTGCTGATAAGGAAATGAAGACTTAGAAGAGAGAGCCCCATAAACCACTATCTCTATTTTGTTTAATGGGAGTTAATGACCAATGTTAAATGAAATCCCTTCTCCAACACTGAATAATGGAAAGCACAGCCAAAAGACTTCTGACATCTGGCCTTCTCTGTACCTTGGTTTCCTCATCTGTAAAATGTAGCCACCGCATAGCACTGCTATGAGGACCAGGTGGATAATACAGGAAAAGGGCTCAGAGCAGAGGAAAGGCTCCACTGCTCTTAGGTGCAGGTGATGCACTAACTGCTAGTACCAGTGCGACCAGCAGTGTACGAGCCAAGAGACCCGCACGCAGGCCAAAGAGCAGACGGAAATTGTACTGCCCCCTGTGAAGCTGCTGGGTAGCGGTACAAAAGTGGGGGCCTCTCGGACCGCTGTGTGACTGAAGAGAAAAGAAGAATGAATACCCATCCCCTCACAGTCAGTCATAAAGCTAGGCTGAGGGGGAACCAGGAGCCCAGAATGGAGCCATGTTTTCTCAGGCTGATGACAGGTCACACTGCTGCCAGGCCACACAGATGAGAACGCCCCCTCACCAACCCCCCCGCCCCCGACTTCCTCAACGGCAGCCACACCCCAGCCTGGGTGCATCCCCACCCACCCAGGCACAGAAGGCACATTGTCCCTGCACCTCTCTATACCTGGCAGGCCTCCACAGTCACCTCTGGAAAAGAGGCATTGCCTGGAACCCACCCACCAGGAAGATCTTTCAGGCTTTGTGCCCAGACCTCTGGAAGGCCCAGAGTTGAGGATGAGACCACACAGGATCATGGCAGGCATCTCCCAGCCCCTTACTCACACACTGCCCAGCAACAGCACCTCTGCCATCAAGGGTCTTAAGACACACACAAAATAAAGAGAAAGCCAGGCTACATGAAACCTGATGAGAACAGGAAACAGTCATGAAAGGGACAAGATCTGTGTGCCTAGAGCCCCAACTCCCAGACTTTTGGATTTCACTGACTAAAAACTAAGCCCCTGCCGAATTTGGAGGAATTTTCAACAAATAAGTAGTACTGAAACAACTGGACATCCATGGGCAAAAAAATTAACTTCATCCATACCTTAAAATGGCAACCCACTCCAGTGTTCTTGCCTGGAGAATCCCAGGGACAGGGGAGCCTGGTGGGCTGCCACCTGTGGCGTCGCACAGAACTGGACACGACTGAGGTGACTTAGCAGCAGCAGCATACCTTATTCCATACACACAAAAATACTCAAAATGGATCATAGACTTGAATGTAAAAACTAAAACTATAAAACCTCTATAAGAAAACATGTGACCTTGGTTAGGCAAAGATTTTAGCTATGACACCAACCAAAAATGCACAAACCATAGAAGAACAGACTTTATTAATTTTTTTTTAACTTCTGCTCTTCAAAAAACACTGCCAAGAGAATGAAGACAAGACAAACTACAGACTGAGACAAAATATTTGTAAATCATAAATTTCACAAGGACTTGTATCCAGAATATACAAACGAAATCTCAAAACTAATTAATAAAATAAGCAACCCAACTTTTTAAATGGGCAAATGATTCGAATAGGTAGTTCACCAAGGAAGATATTCAGACAGCAAACAAACACTTGAAAAGATGCTCAACATCACTAGTCATCAGGGAAATGCAAATTAAAACCAGAGTGAGACACTACTACAGACCTATTAAAATGGCAAAAATTAAAAAGATGACCATATCGTGTATTGGCAAAGACATGGAGGAACTGGAATTCTCACTCACTTTAGAAATAGAGAATATTTAGGCAGTGTTTTAAAAAGTTAAACCAACATCGCCATCATCAAGGTGTACCATTCTAGTATTTACCCAAGAGCTATGAAAGCATGTCTGGATACACAAATGTTCATAACAGCTTTATTTGTGATAGCCCTAACTACAAACAGCCCAAAGGTCCATCAGTAGGTGAATGAGGGACTTTCCTGCTGGCTCTGTATATCAGAATCCACCTGCCAATGCAGGGACATGGGCTCAATCCCTGGTCTGGGAAAATCCCACATACCACGGAGCAGCTAAGCCCATTGGCCACCACTGAGCTCATGTGCCGCAACTACTGAAGCCTGCGTACCGAGGGCCGGCTCCACAGCGAGAGGCCACCGCAATGAGACGCCCACGCGTCGCAACAAAAGAGAAGCCCCTGCTTGCCACAATAGAGGAAGCCTATGCCAAGCAATGCAGACCCAGGGCAGCCAAAAATACACAAATTAAAATTTTAAAAAAGAAAGTGACTTTTTTTAATATACTAAAAAAAAAAAAAATAGGTGAATGAATAAACAAAGTGTGGCATATCTATACACTGGATTAAAAAGAATGAAATATTGATATATGTTATGACAGGGATGAATCTCAAAATAATTTATAAGAAGTGTAAGAAACCAGACTGAAAAAAAAAGGATACAGCGTATGATTCTACTTATATAAAATTGTAAAAAGTGCAAGCTAATCTACAGTGACAGAAAGCAGACCAACATCCACCTGGGAGTAGCGAGGGGCAGGCAGGAGGGGCTACAGGGGCTCAGGGAAACTTTGGGGGGTGATAGACATGCTCATTACCTTGCACGTGTGTACTCATCACACCATATACTTTACATACGTGCAACTGAGTGTCCGAGTTATACCAAAATCCTTTATAGACTTTTGGAGGCAAGTTACAGAAGGCTGCTAACTTTATTTTGTCAAGTAAGTGTACTCTTTAAAAAACTACCAGCTCATATCACCACCAGCAAAAGAAAAGACATTTTCAGACTAAGAGAGACAAAGGTCACAATCTTATACCAAAAGACTCCTTCCCAAGAAAAGACAGTTGCTAACCTTAACACAGAAAAACTACCGAGTCTTTATTTTTCTCTCTTTGGTGAGGACACAGTTTCAGACCAGCTCTAGTGACTCTCTGAGCTTGGGACACACTGAAGGCTCCACAGTCCTCGGGCAGGTCCCACGCTCACCTCCATCTCCAACCCGAGGGGCACTTCAGCCCCAGCAGCCCTGGGATGGTCACAGGGCGACACCGCGGCTGGACAAGTGACTGAGGGGTTTCCCTCCCCTCCCAGAGGACAAGAAGGTACAGGAAGAATGTGCCCGGAAAGGTTCTTGTAAACACTGCTTTGCTGCTGCTGAAGTGAACTGACTTGTTTCTAGAAGAGCTATTTACCCCCAAGCCAGATTTATCTGTGCTATGCTGCAAGTTAAAGTTCTATATGACAGTATTAAAGTTGTTTACTGAATCTTCCAGGCTAGAGAGGAAATAAAATGTGAGCTCTAAAAAAGACCGTGATGTAGACTGGAATCCTTCTGATACTGTGCCAGAATGCTAACAAAATCCCAAAGACCTCCATCAGCTAAGCCCAAGAAGCAGGTTTTGTGTAAATGGCACAGCGCAAGCAGTCCTCCTCTGGTGTGGCTGGATTAATGCTAAGAACAGCTGAGTAGGAAACAGGCCTGATATTGAACCCACCTCCCCAAGTCCCAGCTGTCAGACAGGGAGGGACAACTTCAAGCTCTGCACATGGCCATAAGCAGCAGAGATGGTGTGGGACAAGCACACTCAGTAACTAAGCAAGGACTTCATCATTTACAGAGGTCAAATACACAGTGGATCCACAACAGTGAGGGGCCTGTACCACAAGGACCCCTGGTGTACTTGTGGGGCACCCCAGCCCCATCAACATGTACACGCCCTGTACACAGCCACCGTCTGGCCACGTCTCAGCCTGAGGCGTGTGTCCATGATGGCACGGTCCACCCTCTGTGGAACACAGCCAGGGAAGAGGCCCAAACACATCTCAAAATCATGCTGGGGTTACTGGAACAGGGAATTCCAGGGCCTCTGTCCCTGTGCATGGTTGAGAAGAGAAGCCAAGGAAAGAAGCCACAACAGCTGCCTTGTCCATCGCATCCTGCTCAGAAATCCTACAGGTTCTCTCTTGTCCACCACCCTAACCCCTCATTCCCTAATCTCCATTCTACTGGGCTTACAAACCTAGACTCCTCCAAACCTGCCTCACCCTTTAGACTGGAAGCTCCACTTAGAATATCTTCTGGACTTTCTCAGGACTAGACTTCCAACAAGCACCCCTTGGTCAAATAACAAAGGGACAACTTTCCCCTCCGAGCCTCAGGGCTTCTCCGAACCCAAAAATCCCAGGAAGAATGGCTGGACACTGCAGCATTTAAGTAACACTGAGCCAGACCCACAGTCCAGCTGCTCCTCCATGACATGAGATGGCTATAGAGAAACTTCACCCTAGCACTTAGTCCTGTTTCAAAATAACTGCAAAGGTGCAGTTCTTTGTATGACATGAAGTTGCAGCAAGCCATAGAAGAAAGCTGAGATATGAAGTTATTAAATGCAAATATTTAAGGAACTAACAGCTGCTAATGCCAGGGCAATGGCAGCTTGCAAATTTCCAGTCAGAATAATGATTCTGTTATGTCAGGAGCTGAGTCAAGAGCACAAACCCTGTTTTATTCCACCCTCTGCAGAGGATACAAAGTTTTTCTCAAAGCAGCTTTTCAGGAAGTTAGTCTGTTCATTGGGTAGTGCCTTAAAAATTGAAACAAGAAAACAACTCTCTCTATATATATATATATCTGGTATCTCCAAGTGTCTATAATGGCCACCATGTAGAGGCCTGAAAGCATGTTCCACTCATGTTTCCATCCTGAGCAAGGCAATTTGACGTGACAGTCAGGTAAAAATTAAATATCTGACTACTAAAGGAACCAGTCAGAGAATGGACATGTCCAGGGCAAAATGGTCACATTAAATTTTTGGTTGCCATTTCTGATGAATTCCGCAACCCTAAACTGCACATTGATCATAAGCATCACCCTTCCTAGCTATGAGACCTGTCACTTAACCTCTCTTAAGGCCAGTTTTCCACCTCAAAACAAAGTTGTCACAAGAATAAGTATAACCATGCATGGAAAGGTATAGTATTGGCAAAAAATAAGCCTCAATAAACATTAAATCTTCTAAAATCTTTATGACAATGATGATAACCTCAAAAACCAGTTCAGGAGGGTGAAAGGGAACTGGGAGATTGGCAAAGAGCCTACCGCTAAGCAGGGGGGATGAGGCCTGGAGGCTCCAGCCCCCGAGGCCAGCCTTCCCTCTGTATGGGACACAAGTTGTCTAACCATGTTCTGTCTCCCCCAAGTAAAATGTAAGGCCTGGTCTACTGAGTTCCTTCTATGGCCCCAGAGCCTAGAACTGTGCCTTGCACATGATAGAAATTCAACTATTTGTTCAAAAAATGAATGGGGACTTAGGAATCTCTTGGAATTGCATGCAAAAAATGTTTGAGCCCCTTAGTAGGGTGGAGAGGTGGCATGGAATCTATTTTCATGAAATTCTGAAGGAGATCCGAGACCCAAATACAGGTCAAAAAGCATAGTGCTGAGTTTCAAGCACATGTATCAGAACACTAATGACCAAGGTTAGGTGAGTAGGGCAGTAAAATTACAGAGCAAAATCTAACAAAGAGGAGGGCTCTCCTAGAAGAGAAAAGGCCTCTCAAGGTGGCCACCATGCAATAGGCAGCTTCACCGGGGGCAGGCCCTAGCCTTTAAGTCCACAGTTTGGGTTCAGGATTGTATTCTGCAAACTAGAGCCTCAGAGGAGGGAGCAGGAATTCATTGAATTATTTATATATATACATATGCTGTTCAGTCGCTCAGTCACATCCGACTCTTTGTGACCCCATGGGCTGCAACATGCCAGGCTTCTCTGACCATCACCAACTCCCAGAGTTCACTCAAACTCATGTCCATTGAGTCGGTGATGCCATCCAACCATCTCATCCTCTGTCGTCCCCTTCACCTCCCGCCTTCAATCTTTCCCAGCATCAGGGTCTTTTCTAAGAGTTGGCTCTTGGCTTCAGGTGACCAAAGGATTGGAGCTCCAGCTTCAGCATCAGTCCTTCCAATGAATATTCAGGACTGATTTCCTTTAGGATGGACTGGTTGGATCTCCCTGCAGTCCAAGGGACTCTCAAGAGTCTTCTCCAGCACCACAGTTCAAAAGCATCAATTCTTCAGCACTCAGCCTTCTTTATAGTCCAACTCTCACATCCATACATGACTACTGGAAAAACCATAGTTATTACTAGACGGACCTTTGTCAGCAAAGTAATGTCTCTGCTTTTTACTATGCTGTCTAGGTTGATCATAGCTTTTCTTCCAAGGAGCAAGTGTCTTTTACTTTCATGGCTGCAGTCACCATCTGCAGTGATATTGGAGCCCAAGAAAATAAAGTCTATCACTGTTTCCACTGTTTCCCCATCTATCTGCCATGAAGTGATAGGACCAGATGCCATGATCTTTGCTTTCTGAACGTTTAGTTTTAAGCCCACTGGTCCTTGAGGAGGCATCCAGATGCCAGAAATACAGAAGGACATATGCAAAGATACAGGGCAAGAAAAGGGCAACAATAGACAGTTACTGAATTCTCCCCACAAAAGGATGCTTTGTTTTAAGACTAACAAGGTCCTGAGATTCCTAAACGATAGTACTTTTTGATTCAATGATTCAGGAAATCAAGATGACAAAAGACTACAATAAATTCAAGCTTTAAAATGAATTGTTATTTTATTAATCATAATAATAGCATCATTTTTATACAGTAACATATAAATGTTTTGTGTGTCTGTGTGTCTTTGTGTGTGTACAAGGGCAGTTAAAAAAAAAACCAACATCTACAAAGTACACCTGGTGGGTATAGTCCTTTGTAATCATCCTCTAATGCCCTGGGGAACCCGGTTCCCTGTGGGGAGCCACCAATGCACTGAAGAGAGAACTTTAAGGCAGATCTGGGTCTGAGGACTTACTAAGCTTCTGTGAGCCTCTTTCCTCAACTGCAAAGTCAGAATCAAAGAGTCACATGGCAGGACAGTTGGGAGGCTTAGAGGCACGCAATGGCCACACTAAATGGGGCTCTCAAAGTGCAACACTGTCCCAGGCAAGTATACGGCACATACTTATTCATCCTGCCCTTACAACAATCCTCTCATTGTGCCCATTTTAGAAGTGAGGTAACTGAGGCACAGAAAGATCCGGAACTTCCCAAGGACCCACAATAAACTGCAGAACTGGGATTCAAGCCCAGGAAATAAACTCGCGACTACACCTGCCGCACAGAACACTGGGCTGGCCCATGACCATTACTCAGCAGGGCTTGACCCACTGCTCCAAGAAGGCCCTCCTACAGCAGAGAACAACCTGAGATGAAAAGTCAGGCCCCCATCAACAGCAGGAGCCTGCAGAGGGCCCAGAAGCAGCACTTCACAGACTCTGGATACTGGAATCTTCCACCTCCACCCAAGGAGGGAAAGCTCCTTCCTCTTACCCACTCCCCAGGAGTTCGGGGCAGGGCAGGGGTGCTGACAGTTTGCCGCTGACAGTGGGCCTCCCCCTCTTCCAGTCACACCACTAAGTTTTTATAAGGCAAGGATTTAAAGGTTTGGGGTTTTTTCCCCCTGCCTTTTTACTTAGAAGTTAAGAGGGCATGCCATTGTAACTATTTCTAAATTTCACGAACCTGCAAGTTCTTAATGGAAGTTGTAGACAAACTAGCACAGGTCCAAAAGAGCAATTCTGGGGTTTATTCCAATTATGGAAACAAAATTGTCTGAGCTTTAAAGGGAGGTAATGAGACAGCCCAGTCCAATCCCAACTAAGCAACTTCAGACCTATACCTGCAAGACCAAGAAAGAAATCTAAAGGGCAAAATAACAAAAGTCTGGAATTTACTGTAGTAACCACTTCACTACATTTTCATAAAAGGAGGCATACCGCAGCACTCCGATCATCCAATCAAATTTTTTTTCCACGACCTCTGCATGGCCAGACTACCAGCTCTGGCCCCACTTCAAGGCCCCTCTTCTGTGAGACTATCAGGTAAAGCCTAACTCTGGGCTCCAGTCACCCACCCCAGTTCTAAAAAGCAGAAGAAACTTGATGGAACAATGTGCAACCTGTCCACCCCAGAATAAAGCTGGGGCTAAGGGCTGCTGAGGAATCATGCCTCATGGTTCAAAGGTCCATGTCCTGAAATAGTCACCCCATTCCATTCCAGGCCACACCCTGCCAAGCTGGGGCAGTTGGGCAGAGCTTTCTCAGGAAATAAAACAGGAAATGCGGAAAGGACAAAGAGAAGTATGACCGTGTACCTCTGGAGCTTAGTGGTTACCATCTAGCTTGGTTGAGAAGCCACAGGAAGGCTTAGGGCTTCCATCCAGCCACTACCAGCATCTTCACCTTACACACAAACCACAGCTCAGCCAGCTGACCAGGCAACAGCCACCAGACATGTTTAGGCATCTGTGGAAACCAGGGCAAAGTACAATTTCCATGTGTGTAATAAAAACGCAGACGACCAAGCACAGAACAAAGCATTACTCTAAAATTTGGGTTTACTGACTGAATAAACAGGTGGCAAAGGGAAGCAGGAAGCTAGGCAGCACTAGCTGAGCCAATACAGTCAGGCCCACAGCACTGGCATCAAAAACTCACTTGTGCCTAAGAAACAAAGCTCCTGCCATGCTTCTGTGTAGTTTGTGATTATTTCCTCTTATTTCTGCCTTAATATGTAGTGATGTTTTGATGTGTTGTGGACATCAGACTTTCTTAGCAAGGATAAGAGGAACCAAGAAAAGAGGAGTTTTTGTCCAGGATAAGGCCAGAGAACTAAAGAGGAAACAGCCTCCTTCGGGTGCAATAGAGGCGAGCAGCAGGCATCCAGGGGCAGGGACCCGAGGGTGAGGGCTGAGGTCTGGCCACTGCTCCCCACCCAGGGTCCTCCTGACCTTGCTAAGCAGTTTTTCCTTTGCAGACCTTGAGAAATGAGCCACCAGGAAAGAAAACAGGACTCTGATCAATCTGCAGGTGAACACCTAAGAACAGTGGAATGTGAAAAGGTAAGCCAATCCACGGTAAAGGACAAGGTGACTTCAGAACGGGAAAACA
Source organism: Ovis aries (assembly GCF_016772045.2). Taxonomy (NCBI): domain Eukaryota; kingdom Metazoa; phylum Chordata; class Mammalia; order Artiodactyla; family Bovidae; genus Ovis; species Ovis aries. The sequence goes on from NC_056056.1 coordinate 219,713,031, forward strand.
AACAAGCCAAAAAGAAAGGAAGAAAAGAAAAAGAGTAAACACCAACAGTATGAATGTCCCAGTACTCCTCTGGAATGTTTGCCTCTAGTAATGGCAGAGATAGGAATGTCCCTCAGAGCTACAGAGAAATGCAAAGGATGGCGAGATCCCCTAGGCTGTCCTGGTGGAGATGACATCAGCAGAAACAATCTTCCATGGTCTTTCCCAATATGCATATTACAAGTGAGGAAAAGAAAACAAGTTCTGAGTCAGACCCTGGTTCAGAGCATCATGACAACTGAATTGATGAAAGAATGCAATCACAAATGTTGACCACTAAGGGAATGTAGAACGGCAGCTCAGGTGATTAATACAGAAAGTAGTAAGGACTTTTTCAAAGACTGCTTCTTGCTTATGAAGCAAAATATCTCATTCAAGTAAAACTATATCCAGAAACTTGGGAGGAAATATGACTCATTTAAGAAAACCTCACAAAAGTTTATCTCACAGATACTTGAAAGTTCTAAAGGCCAAAGTAATTTAAAGAGGAAAAAGAAATCTCAATTTTTTTCTCTTAAAAATCAGAAATATAAACCCAGAAGTGACAGAGCAGGCTTTCAGAAAACTCTAAGATGTTCATATCCTTTAATCCAAGAATTCTAGTTCTGGGAATTTATACCCAGGAACTAATTATACAAATGAAAAAAGAAAAATGAAATTGTCAACTGCAAATGCACCTACAATAAAGCAAAAAAATAAAAGTGGAAATCACATAAAATGTCCATTATCAGGGGAATGTTTTAATCTCATTACATCAACAGGCTTACACAACCATTAAAAACCTTTTTAAGAACAATGATAATAACATGGAAGAATATTTGATAAAATATTTAAGGGGATCTGAATAACACAACTGTAACAGTGTAGACTGAGGAGGAGAGACAGGGACAGGTAGCCAGGCGGCGGGTGTGTGTGCTCAGTCAGGTCCTACTCTTCTCGACTCTACGGACTGTAGCCTGCCAGGCTCCTCTGCCCATGGGATTTTCTGAGCAAGAAACACTAGAGTAGGTTGCCATTTCCTCCTCAGGGGATCTTCCCAACCCAGGAATCAATCTGCATCTCCTGCATTGCAGGTGGATTCTTTACCACTGGTAAAATTTCAGTTTACCAGGAATCTTTCTCACCCTCAACACAGTGTAGCCAGGGCAGGCTTCAAACTCTCTCCCCTGCCTACAACCCTGGGGACCTTGGGCTCAGCACACGGTCTCACTGCCTGCAGTACCCTCACGTCCAAACTGGCAACCTGGGAGTCTCGAGTGTCTCTGTGAGGACAGACAGGGGCAACACAGCTCTCCAGCCTCTTCTGAAGCTGGGAACAAAGCAGTCAGTTAGTAGGTGCAGCTACTGCTTCTAAGATAACTTTATACTGCAAAGCATATGGAAAGTAGAACACAAAGAGTTCTTTATTCAAAAGAACTCTATTTTCTATGTTGTGCCTTCAATTTTTAAAAGACCAGAAAGCAAAGGAAGTCTTTTGACATAAAAGTGACTGATATTTACAAGCATAAAAACAAACATCTGCTGTAATTTACCTGTCCAGATGATCTTCCTGTGCTGTCATGCCAATGAGATGTGACGCTCTTCTGTAATTTTATGCAGTGTAGTGCAAACGGACGCTTGACAGAAATGTAATTTCTTCTCCCCTAAGTGAGCGCTTTTTCAATCTCATACAGCACCTTTCAGAAAGCAGCTAGTGGAAGATGAGGCAGGAGCACTCCCACCGAAGCCAGGAGCTCTGAAGTCCCAGCTCAGCTGTTCAAAAGCCTCTGCCTTTATGCCGTATCTCCCCACTGCATACACTAGTGCAAACTCTTGGATTATCTTTATCAAGTTAGTTGCAGGCAGAGATCCTGTCTTAAACAAAAGACTACATAACTTGCCTCTTTTCTGTGTTTCCGAGAGGTGGGGAAGGAAGATTAACTTACAGATTTTTTTCATATCTGAGGACAAGTGACTCAGAATGCACCTATTCAAGACAGCAGATAAGTGTGGCTTCAGAGTCAGGCCGAGGGCCAGCTCTGCCGGTGACCCCATGAAGGTCACTTCATCTCTCAGAGCTTTGGTTTACTCTTGTGTAAAGTGGAGTTAACTCCATCTGTAGCAAAAACTGAATGAGCAGGAGCGTAAAGCTTCCTGTAGGGTCCCCCAAGAGCCCCCAGAGCCAGAGGCCTGTCCCAGACGGCAATGCCCAGCCGCTGCTCTGCCCTCCTCACTGGCTGCCAGGCTCCTTAATTGATGACACCTTCACTGGTGCGGAGGGCACAATCACTTCATTAATTAAAACATCGTCACGTCTCAGCTAAACAGCACCCAGGTAAGCCCGCTCTCTCCTCCAGCAATCAGCCAGCTACAGAACCCACTAATAGCAGGCCCGGAGGTCCACATGGGCTGCGGAGCCTGCTTTGTGGTTCTTCTGAAGATCACAGCTCACACTTGGCACAGTTAGTTGGCGACAACATAATTGGATACCATGGAACACAAGCATTGTTTAAAATATGAAAATGTTCACAAACTATGGCTTGGGTATCACTTTACAATAATAAAATTTCATGTATTCAGTAGGAAACTTCAAAGCACTAGCCACAGTTTATTCTCTATGTTAAAGACCACCCTGCAGGTTGCAGCAGAGACCCCATAACTGGGCTGTCTAAGAACTACGGACTCAGGCTGAGGCCCACATGGGGTCCTGGCTGGCCAGCCTCAGGCAAAACCACTGACCCTCCATACCTCCCTCTTATCCTCCTCTGGAAATGAAGAGGGGAGCAGACCAACAAGGCTGTTTTGAAAACAAAATGAGGACTATGGGAAGATTCCTGGTAAACTGAAAATGCCTATGCAACCAAGCTGTTTATTTATTTTATTATGGAGTCAACTTATTGCTTAAATATTAATTTTTAAAGTAAAAAGGCAATGTAACAGTGCCGAAATCAAGAAGAAACTTTCCATTATTCCACAACCTTAACTATAGTCACTGTATATTGTTTTAATATTTTACACATGTGGTGAGTGTACCTATTGCTTTACAATTTGCTTTTTCAAATCTTTATATTTTTCATTACCTGAGTATGAGCTATTGTCACCATCAAACAGGGTCCCTTCCAATTCTGAGTCACTAAAGCTAGTCACAACACCAAAGGTCAGGGTCAGGCTTTCTAATAGCCTATGTAATGCTCAATTCGAGCACAGAATCACCAGCCCAGATGGGAACAAGGCCTCTGTGTGGCAGGGCTGCCCTCAAAATCCAGGGAGAGATCGCCTTCAGGCCTTCATCCCAACCAAGGGGACAGAATCAGAGAGAAGCTTAGAGGAGGAGAACAGACAAGACAGGCCTTGTCAGCGGCAGGATGGGAGGGTATTCCAAACAGGGTTGGAAGCCTCGTCCACATCAACCGCCCCAACAGCATCCCTGTGACCCTGAGTCACCAAGAAAAGGTCTGAGTATACTGAATAGACTTAGGCTGAGAAAAGAACACTGCATTTTAGGATTTTCAGTAAAATTGGATAGTGTAACATCAGTTTGAGATCTGTAAAGGTGTATTTTCTCTTAATTAGCCAATTCACTCAGTAGGCGCTGCACTTCGAGGGATATCAATGTTACTGAGTTGGCACCACAGACCAGGCACAGGTGCTGAGCTCAGGGTCTACAGTCCATTCTCACACATTACCCTCCTCACATCATATGAGGAGGGGCTGTCAGTACCCTGGTTTGGGAGATATTGAAGCATTTGGCCAAGGAAATTGCCTAGTAGTGGAGCTGGAACTCAAACTCAGGGCTGTGTGGCTCTGAAGCCATGCTACCTGCTATATCTACTATATCTACTGTGTGTGGGAACTGGCAGTGAAAGATACACACTAACTGTGTGGATCTGTGAGCATAAACCATATGAAAAGAGAAGCAGAACCCAGGCAGCTGCTGTATTACCAATGTAAATACAGGCAAAGAAACTGAGTCAAGACTGATGCCAATCCCACTGTGGAAGCCCCTCTCATTAGAGATTAGCACTGCTTCCTAAGAATTTCCATGGAAATCCGTGAGCCTCCCGGGACATAAGTGACTTTGTTAAAATGAGCCACTTGAAACACCCCTTGCCCATCTGCATCCCTGACATCTCGCCTGACGTCTCACTCCTGTGCAGAGCTTCAACCTGCTGTGTCTGCTTCCCCAAAACGGCTCCTCCATCCTCCAGAAGGAGGCCCAAATCCTTGCCTGGCCTACAAGGCAAGTCACACAGTATGAAGCCTGCCCACCCTCGGGGCCCCTCTCACACCTCCACATTCTTTACAACTCCATAACTCTGCCTGGGACTCTCCTTCTAGTCATCATCCGCCTGGAGAGTAAAAACACTGCCAGGTCACCTCCCTGAAGGTCAGCTCTCTGCAGTGTCCTGAAGGCAGTCAGATCCACCCTCCTGTCTGCCCTTCCTCTGTACTTACTCCCATCTGCTACTGTCACAAAGATGGGATGGCCTCTAAGCTCACCTCCTAACAGTCACCTGAATCTCAGTATCCTAGAACTGTGAGAAGCGCCAAGCATCAGGGGCACTACACACACAGCAGCCAGGAAGGCTCCCTTCAACCCACCCTGCACACTTCCCCTCATCAGTGCACACTCCCTTCAAACAGCTCAGGAAATGGAGTTCCCCAGCTCACTACTAACAACTCTGCTACTCTATCAATATTTAAATCACAGACCGGCCTCTGGAAGAAGAGAGCCAACAGATGCAAGTTTCCTGGCCACGGTGTGTGTGCATCACAGCATGCGTGTGCTCAGTTGTGTCCAACTCTTCGTGACCCTGTGGACTGTAACTCTCCAGGCTCCTCTGTCCATGGGATTTTCCAAGCAAGAATACTACAGCTGGTTGCCATTTCCTTCTCCAGGGGATCTTCCCGACCCAGGTCAGAGGAGGGCCCATAAACACTAGCAGAGTTCACGGCAGGCAGTCTAGTCAACTGGATGCCACTTCTGCCCAGTAGCAGCTGCCTGGAGTTTACCTTTCATCACCAGCCTTGCCCTCTGACAGCCTCACCTCACCACTGCCTCTTGCGAGCAATTCCCAGGAAGCTGACACATGACATCAGGCTATGTTGGACTTCAGTGAGGCTGTGCAGGTCTGCCTCAGTCTCTCCAGTATTCTAAAGAAATGCACTGTGAAATGAGCAAATAACTCTTTTCCATGCCTGGAGAGTTGTCCAGTCTCCTTACAGGTATCAGACATACCAGAACACATATGTATACTACATTTGAGAGATATATGCTGTAGCCCATCCTAGTTCCTCCAAGTCTGATTCTTCAACACATCTTCACTATGATGAGTCTTTTCATCAGTAATAAACCACTTAATATCTGTGAGGCTTTAAAGTTTGGTATACTTTAGCATATACAACTTCTTTACGTAGCTGATACTCTGTACTCTGTTAATAAACTGAAAAAAAAAAAAAGTCCCTAAACTATTCAGAATCTGACCAGAGGGCCACAGGAAGCCCTGTAGATAGTCATGGTGGTTGGCACAATCCACACCTGACTCTCAAACACCCTCCCCACCCCACCTCCACCTACCCACCCAGTGGCTCTGGGCTCAGGGAGGCACCTCTCAGGCCGCAGTAAAAGTCTCATCTGTGAGGACAGATTTACCAGAACAAGTCAAATGTTAGGAATTTTCTTTTAATTATTTATTTCACAAGTTTCTCAAGCGCCATGCAACTGGAAAGTAATCATTTCAATGTACTCTTTAATCGATAAACATTAAACAAGTATGCTCAAAACACTCAAGTCCTACAAACATTTCCCAGTGAAAAGTATGGCATAAAAAAAATAACAAAAACATAATAAGCAACCTTTTGACAGTCAAGAAAGGTGTTTAGTGATCCAAATTCAGACCAAAAAACAAACAAAAAACAAAACAAAAAAAACAGTCCTTTCAGCAGATGAACAAATATTTCCTCTGTAAGTGACACACTCTGAGATATTTACACTGCCAAACATAACTCATAATGACAACCACCAAGGAAGCTAAACCTAATGGAAAAACCCCAGGCTGGCAATCAGGAGCCCTGACTCTGGTCCCAGGACAGGCTGCAGGCTATGTAATCCTACTAAAGTGGTGGCCAGGCCTGGTACCCCTCTCTCGATGGGAGAAGAATACTCCTATCCTAAGGAGTATCCATCACCACCCACACCACTCAGAAATGTTTGGGGGACTAAAAAAAAAGAGAGATGAAAATGCTCTGGAGTGTCTTCCATAAATACGAGGCATTATTATTATTAGCTCAAAGATGACCAGGAAAATAGGATTATAGAATATCAGAGGTGAGAGGGCGCTTAGAGGTGAGATGATCCAGGAGTTCCTAATCTGGGGTCCAGGCCTCCGATGCTGTCCACAGGTGTGCTTTCTGGGAAGAGGTCTGTACTAGTTATCAGTTTCTCAAACAGTTAAGAACCTCTCAGGCTCTCCTTTTACAAACATGAAAACTGAGACCCTAAGGTATGTGGCTGTCCTCAGCTCAGGATTAGTCAGGAAGACGCTGGACCGAGCCCAGGGCTCCTAGTCTCCATCTACACTCTACAATCCCACATTCAAGGGAAGGAAAAAGTCACATAAATCTCATACAGCCATAGAGCACATTAATATTATACAAACCACTGCATATGTTCTTTCTAAAGTTATAGCAAAATTTCCCTCCCTTCATTTTCCTAAGGCTTCTTGCTGAGGCCTTTGATCACTGAGACAGCATTTTATTCATTTCTACACTTTCATATCTTGTTCTTTCAGTGCCTAATGTCAGGACACTCTCAAATGACATTTTAATATTGAAACTAAAGCTTTTATTCTAGGAAACAAGAAAACTAGAATCCACGATGCTCTGTTTTACCAAGCAAACAGATAAACATACAATCATGGGAATAAATGCAAGATAATATATTAAAGTAAGGCATTTTTGTCATGTTGTGTCTTTAATCAAAATACTAAAGCTTGTGCTCTTAGATGGCCATTGTCCCTGAAATAGTTACCTTTGGAACTACATGTATGCCAGGAATGTTGCATTGCACAGAATGCTTTGAGTTCTTCTTTAAAGATCATCTCCAGTTGGCAGAGCACAATCGTTTGAATACAAAAATCTGAAGGAATTCCTACACAGCCATCCTAGGGCCAGAACTGAGCCCATCAGCAACCAGGTTTCAGGCACTGACATGCCTTCAGGTATGTGAAAGATCCCAGCCAGGGCCATAAAGAAAGGTCTCTACGCATGGAATGCAAGCTGACTTCCTAAGGAAGGCACTGCCCTGGTGCCTTCAGGCATGCAGCTACAATTCCAAACAATTTTAATTGGGGAAAAAAAAAAAAAAATGCCAGCACCATCACTCACACGAATGTGGTCATTACAAAAATAATCTAGAGGGTGGCCTTCACAAAGTCACCAGCACAATCCGATGGCAGATAAGGCAGGCCCGAGTCAGATGAGAGGTCCAGGTGAGGGTGGCCAGAGAGCATTTGGTAACAGATATCATGATCTCTAAACACAAGCTGTTCTTACTATTATTAAGAAATCTATGCCATCTTTTTGATAATTCCATAACATCCTGGAATCAACCGTGACCCAGTCAGAGGAAGGAAACCTGAGCATGAGGCCCTTGTCTGACCAGATTTCCAAGTGGATAAACAAATGAGAAAATTTAAAGACAAATGCCCCTCAGCTCCCACCCCAGAAACTGCCTGGCCATCAGAAATCTGGACTGGGCATCCAGGAATGGGGAAAGCCAGCTATATGTTTCAGCAACAAGCTGTGTTCAAAACCCAGATATTGCTTTTATACATACTTACTTTTAGATTATTTAAATCTTATGACCTATATCTTACATACTTGAGGCTAAAAATAATAAAGTTCCAGTTCCCCAATAGTGTGAGTTAAGAATGACATTTCCATTCAAATGAGTTATCATTCTTCTCCCAAAAAGTGAATTCGGAGTACAGACCTAATCTCTCTGTTCTTCTGTGCTTCGTTCCTTTCCCACATAATAAATATCATCAGCCTCGTGGCCAGTTCCTTTAAAGCTCTCAGACAATTGTCAAGAGAAAAACACAGCACAGAAAAGTTTTTGATGTAGTGATCTCATATCTCAACTAACATAACCTCATCCAGGAGACTGTGAAACTCTAGAAGTAAGTGCACACAGATTATTGTTTCCCACATGACAAGAGAAATCCCAGTTGTAGTGGTTCCCCTTCAATGACTTTATGGGGAGGCTGTGGCAGGCTGGTGATTCAAGCGGAATAAGAAATTTCAGGCAGGAAGGGGAAGGCCAGCACTCAATAGGGACCACCTGCTTGGTTCCCTTGCCCGGGGCTCCAACCTGCCCATCCTTCAGCATATTGGGAATACTGGGGACCAAGGAACAGCAGAGAAAGGGAAAAACTGGTGTGAGCTCACTGCTTGTAGCCCAGGTTTAAAATCTCTGAGCTGGCCTCCTGATTTTCATCAGGACAGCCAGGGAGTGTTTGGTAAACAGCGTAATGAGTAGCCGGAGCCTCAGAGCAGCCAACCCTCCTTAACCACAGAAATACAGGACAACTGGGGTAAAGGAGAGAAAGGGAAGACCCAGGAATGGTGCACAGACCACACCTGAAGGCCATCTTCCCTCAGGCGCCTAACCCTCAAAGGCTGCAGCTGTGTGGGACCCGAGGAGACAGCACAGCTCGCTCCCCCTGACCAACTCCGTCTGAAAAGAAAGCCAACCCCCTCCGGTGGAAGCTGAAACTCAAAGAGCCACTGAAACGGAGCGGCAGAAATCACTACCTCTCCAATCCCAGGCCTCTCCGGATGCCCCAACGGCTGGAAACTCCAGAGGAGGGAGGGAGCTCCCGTTTCTAAAAAGCACGATTTGGGAAGACCCCTTGGGCCAACGGGGCAAACACCCCCAGCCTCTCTCCTGCCTGTCCCCCAGCCCTAGGACCTGCTCACAAGGAAGGGCTTGCTCCCCACGCCGCACCCCCGCCCACCCCATGTAAAGCCGGTGAGGGACGGGGAGGGTGGGGAGGAAGGAAATGGAGGACGGTCTTCAAAGCGCCCCAAACCAGCGCATCCGCATAAGTGTCCCGCCTGCTCTGGCCGCCCCTCCCCTCCAGGACACCCGCGGACCCGGCCCTGCCTTCTAAGTGACGCCGACCGGCCCGCCGCCTCCTCCTGCGCTCCCCACCGCCCCCGCGCTCCAGGGAACCCCCGCAGCCCTCGCTAAGTCCTCAGAGAGTCTTCCATCCCGCTAGGGCAGCAGCACTTTTACCTCCACGGGTCCCGCTCCACAACTTCTGTCTCAGCCGAGCCGAGGAGGACTCGTCCGCTCCCCTGTGGCGCCCCCCGCTCCCCGCCCAGACCCCGCACCCCACCTCGAAACCCGGCCCCCGCGCGCCCCCCGGAGGCCCCTCTACGTCCCCTCTGGCGCTCCCCTCGGCCCCCGGGCGCCGCTCAACACCGGTCCCCCACCCCAGCTCCCTCAGCGACTCGCCCCCGGACGCCCCTCAACACCCCTACCCCGCCCCCGGCTCCCTCAGCTACAGGAAGTTCGCGCGCGGGCGACGCGGCCCCAGAGGCTGCCCTCAGGCGCGGAGCGCGGCCTGACAGGGCGCGGGCCCCGCTGCCAACAAGCGCCCCGCGTCCGTCCCCGCCACCCACACATCCCGCAGAGCCCCAACCGTCGCGGCGCGTCCCTCACCTGGGCCGCCGCTGGTCTCCCGACACTCGGCGCGCCCCGCTCCTACCGCGACTGCGTCTCCAAGCCCCGGCTCCAGCTCCGGCCACGGCTCCCGCCCTCGCTCCGGCCGCGCAGCCCGGGCCCTGCCCTAACCCAGCCGCGGCCGCTCCAGCCGCCAGCCCCGAACGCCTCGCCCCCTAGCCTCCGCTGTGCTCTTCCCATTGGCTGCTGAGCGTCGGGCCCCGCCCCAACGGCACCTTCGGCTCCCCTGAATGGGCCGGAGGAGAGCCAAGGCGGCACGCCCCCTAGCGAGCCAAAGGGACCTCCCCTGGGCTTCATTGGTGAGTTCGCCTGTCCATCAAAGGAGGGGCGTGCCTACTTAGCTGACGAGAGGGCGGTTGGGGTCACTTCCCAGAGTCGCTCCAAAACTGTGGGTCCGTGAGACTTTCTCCCAGGATCCAGGAGTGTTTCAGCTTTGTGGACGCGCTTAGATGGGGGCCGAGGGAGGGTGGCACGGCGCTTAATGGGAATTCAGGGAAGGTAGTCTTTCTGAAAGTTTCCTTTCCAATGGCACTCACAGACACCAGTGTCATTAGGGCTTCTTAGATTCACTTGAGCCGGCTTAGTTTTTAAAAGCAGGACAGAGAGCGGTGTGTGGTCGCGCGCGTGTACAGAGCTCACGCGAAGGTTTGGGGATCCCAGGCCAAGTAATTTCCTAGGAGGGAGGCGACCCGGGGTAAACAGTAAATAAATGGCAGAAGCAGGGTCAGCCGTACCCCAGGCCTATACTGATTCCAAATCAACCGCCTTGAAATTCGGCCGGACGATGGTGCTGCAATATGGAAAAACGCTTAAACTAAAATGTTAAAAGGAAAAGCTGGATAAGAAATGGCAGGGACTCTTAAAACTGCTACTGTGTTTACACAAGAGTCTCTTCTAGTGGACAGAAACAGAGTGGGGTTTTTTCCCTTTCTAAAGTATTTGTTCGGTTACAATGTGGTTGTGATAATAATCATTGAGAAAGAGGGAAAGAAAGGCTGTGCCAGATCCAGCTACTGTCAAGAAGTCCCGGCCATTCTCCAGGACTCAGCCCACAGGGTCCACTCTGCCACCCAGAATACCTCTGGATCGTGTGCACAGAACCCAGTCATCACCTGAGGTCTCCCAGGCCTCTGAGAACTGGGTAAATTGCGGTTTGCCCTGCTTTTCCTGTGAGGATATAGTCATTGCCATGGTTTCTGAACAAGTCCCCATCACCCCTCCCTCCAGCCTCCCGCTCTTTTCCAGGTGCCTGCTGGTCCTTGCCATCATCCCGTCTCCAACTGCACACACTCACACAGTCCCTCATCACACCAAGCACTGGGAAGGCCAGCAGGGGTTCCTGCAGCCCGGACCCCACAGGGAGGCATCAAGCCTGGCGCTGCCTGGCAACACAAGACACCTCTTGAGCCCTTTTGGCCTCTTGACCCTGAGCCCACTACCTGGCCACCTGACCAAGGGAGGCCTCTGGCCTCTGGCTCCCTTCTCTTCTCTCTCCTTTCTTCTAAAGACAAAAACAAAATTCCTATCATTTCTTTCCCCAGCAGTTTGATCAGCTCTTTGATTCTCACCTCTGTCCCCAGAGCTTATCAGATGATTTTTCCCAAGAGAGCTTCCCTTTCCCTGCTGTGAACATTCCAACTCTGACCCCTACAGAAATGTCACAATGTTGCATCCAGCCCCCTACTATCAGATCCAAACAGCCCTGAAGCTCCATCCTGCCTCTGCTCCCTGAGCAAGTCACTGCCATTCTCTGTACCTCTGTGTCTCAGTTTTTAGCATGTGGGCGATGACAGGGCCCACCACCACACAGGGTGAGGAGTAAATGGGGCAAATCAGGTGAAAGCGAGAGGAGCCGCTCTGGATGGGCAGGTGTGGGTGCTTGATATCTGATCAGTTAATGTAGTTGCGCTCTGTCACCATCATTTTGCTCCCCATGAAAAACGTGCTCATTACCTAAGTCTGGGGCAAAGGCTGACGGGTCCTTTATTAGCCATTTCCCACTAAACAGCTGGGATAAACAGGCAGCCCAAGTTAAAACATACTTTTACAGGGACTTCCCTGGTGGTTCAGTGGCTAAGACTTCACACTGCCAATGCAGGGGACCCAGGTTCAATCCCTGGTCGGGAAACTAAATCCCACGTGTTGCAACTAAGATCTGGTGCAGTCAAATAAATGGTGCTCAGTTGCTTCAGCCATGTCTGACTCTTCACGATCCCATGGACTATAGTCCACCAGGCTCCTCTGTCCATTGGATTCTCCAGGCAAGAATACTGGAGGGGGTTGCCAAGCCCTCCTCCAGAGGATCTTCTTGGCCCAGGGATCCAAACTGCATCTCTTGGGCCCCCTGCATTGGCAGATGGATTCCCTACCACTGTGCCCAATCAAATGAATAAAATAATCTAAAAAATAGTTTCACAGAGAATAAAACAGTCTCCAAAAAATTAAAATATCCAGATAGTTATTGTACAGTGGTACAAGTACATCTTCCAAGAAAAAATTCAAAATCTGTTATAGATACTTATTTGATTGATAATTACAATATTTAGAGAATGTGCAGGACAGGGGATAGGGTGGATTGTGGATTCAGTGTGGGATGGATTTGAGTCCTGTCTTGCTTCCAGGAAGACTCAGCAAGGATATCAAACCTAGAAAAGGCCTCCAAGTGATCCCCAGAGGGTCACCATATTGAGTGTGTGAGTGTTCAGGCGCTCACTCATGTCCAACTCTTTGCGACCCCTTGGACTGTAGCCCACAAGGCTCCTCTGTCCATGGGATTTCCCAGGCAAGAATACTATAAATGGGTTGCCATTTCCTTCTGCAGGAGATCTTCCTGGCCCAGGGATTGAACCTGACTCTTCTGTGTCTCCTGTATTGCAGACAGATTCTTTACTACTGAGCCACTGGGGAAGCCCTGCCATATTGAAGGCAGTGATATTTAAGTGAGCCAAGGTGAATGGAAAGGATGAGCAAAGGCCCAGAGGCAAGAGATCCTGCTGTCCAGGGAGACAGGCGGGTTCTTCTTGGCTGGAGCATGCAGCTGAGCTGCGAGTAGCCATGCAGTTCTGGCAATCTGTTTTGCCACTCCAGGTCTCAGTTTTCTCAGCTGTAAAATGGGCATAATCACAGAGTCTGATGTTTAGAGAAATTGCCAGGATTCTTGAGGTCACTCCTGTGATGTTCTTAGGACATAGCTGGTACAGCCAGTGGCTGTTAAGGGTTTTACAAGGACCTCTTTGCAGTTTGTAAAAGTATTCTTTTTAAACATTTGTGGTTGGCCTTTCAGTAGCTGAGAAGTTGAGCAGATGGCCTGGAGGAGGGCTTCAGATTTCATCATCCTCCCAGCGCTTGGACCCTCTCCCGAAGCCCCTGGCTAAAATGGTTTGAGCCCAGGAGAAAAAAATATATATATATATGATTGGGACTTCCTTGGTGGTCCAGTGGTTAAGACTGCGCTTCCACTGCAGGGGTTGAAGGTTTGATCCCTGCCCTGGGAACAGATCCCTTAAGCCAAGCTCACTGCAAACAACAACAACAAAAAGTGATTAAAAAACAAAACAAAACGAGAACAGGTACTGTGCACCAACTGTTAATACTCTGGAGACATCAGAGTGTTAACTGTTGGGGCCACAGGAATACGTCTCTGGATACACCTTGGAATGAAGTGCTCCCTGCCAAGTTGTATAAAGATCTGAATTCCTTATAAATGTGCCATTGACTAGGAGGCAACTACCCCAGCCTTTCTTCCTTTGAATAGTTTTGCTCCATGCTGGCCTGCACACATCTGCTTACATAAAGCTGTACCAGCAAGTACAGGGCTTCCCTCATACCTACCACACTCAAGTCAGCACCACTGGGCAAGACACCCAGGCCTGGAAACCGCTCCCTTCCAAAGTCAGCAGCATATGGTCAGCATCATCTGGACAGCATTTCCCAAAGTGGGCATCTCCAGGATGCTCTCTGCATTGGGATCACCACATTTTCCACAAGTTCCTCAGCTGATTCTTCTGCCTCACACAGTCTGAAGCACTATTCTGGATGCTGACTGATAACTCTAACTTTTTCTAAGTGGATAGGGTTACATTGTTGCCATCAGTGCCAAAGTGGAGAAAGTATCAACAATGAAACCAATACTTTCAAGTTGGGTGTTTTGAAACTCTGACTGAAGACCTGTCCTGCCCAGAGTTCATATGTGATACATTGTAAAGTATTTTTTATCATGTGATAAAGCTTTGAACTCCCTCAGGGACTCCTTCCTTGAGTCCCTGCATTTCAGGAGGATGAGGTCCCGAACACCACAGTGATGCCATTCTGAATGCAAAGTATCATCTTATGTCTTTCAGGCTCCTGGATCAGATAAATTGAAAGTCATCCTGTGACTGTAAAATAAGATTTTGTTTATGATGTTATCATGTTTATCTACTAATGTGAATCCAGATTTCCTTGAAACAAAATAAAACTAGATACTGAAGCTAACTTTTTTAAAAACCGGAGCAGTCTCAAAATGCATATTCATAAAAAAAAAAAGTGACATTTGTGGGACTTCCTTGGTAGTCCAGTGGCTAAGACTCTGGGCTTCCAATGCAAGGAGCCCAGGTTCCATCCCTGGTCAAGGAACTAGATCCTGCACACCACAACAAAGACAGAAGATCCAGTGTGCTGCAGCTAAGACCAGGCACAGTCCAATCAATCAATCAATACATAATTCTTTGTATTTGAAGTGACATTGCTCTTGTTGGTTAATTTTGTAAAAAATACCTAAATGTTACAAACTTGAACTTATAAAAGAAGTTGTACCAATACTTATAAAATAAATGTACAGCAATAAAATGCTGCTATTGCTTACATATAGGATGTTACGGAAAGACCCCCACCACCAAAAACATAAAGAGGGTTTGAAATCACAGGTGGAGACAGTGAGGAGCCATCAAGGGCTGTTCTTGGCTCCCAGACCAGCTATCACCAAAGGTTCTGCTGACCAGATGTGACCTTCATCCGGGTGTCTGTGCCTGACTTGCTGAATTACCATCCGGGAACGCTAGACAGGGCTCTGCCTTGGAGGTGTCTGCATCTGCATGGGCACTACCAGGTGGGCTGGCCTTGGGCTCCCTCCCCAGCCAGGGCTTGGGACTGTGCGTGACTCTATGTCACAATCACGGCACAAGAAGTAGCACTGCAGTCGGGCTCCCACCCTAACTCTGGTTAATCGTTTAATTGGGTCCCAGTCCCTTCCTCATGGTAGAGGAAAAGAGGAGAGGCCTGAGCACCATGGGTCCAGTTTTATCTTTTGCTAAAAAAGGATTCCACCCCCCACCCCCAGCAATTAATCAAGCCTAGGACTCAGTCAAAGGCTCAGGGGTTCATGGTTCTTTTCTGCTTTGTTTTTGCAGCATTTTTTCTTTCTTTTCTTTTTCTTTTTTTTTTGAGCAGGTTTCGGTTTACAGGTTTGGGCATGTCACCTCACTTCCTGGCCTCAGTGTCCTCGTCTGGACAGAGAAACAGTGGGGTGGGAGGGGTAGAGGAATTAAACATCTTAATAGATGAAAAAGATTCGCACGGTGCCCAGTGCAACAGAGGCACTTGCCCGACCAATGATGCTGCTGGCATCAGGCCGCACGGTCAGCTCAGGCACATCCTCACCTGTAAAGGGGAGGGAGGAGCCTGGCAGGCCCCAGCAGACATGCCAGCTCCCTCTCCCTCTTCAGCACTCCCTGCCCCACAAGGAGCAGAGCCATGGGTGCTGCTCCTAAGAGTGGACACGACGCAGGGAAGGCGGACTTCCTGCCCAGGTGAGTGCCATGCCCACTGGCATTATCACCCATGAAGGAATGCGGGCACCATCCCCCCAGATCACAGGCCACCCCACCCTGCTGCCCTGTTCCCACTCCCACGGCCCTCTGCTCCTCCCTGGGCCCTGTTCCTGCCCCCGCCTCACCTCCTGTCCACCCTTCTCACTTGGTGGGAGCTCCAATCCAGACAGCCCCACTGGGGGGAGGGGGTGGGAGAGGCCACTTCCAGGTCATGTTCAACCAGTTTCTATGCCCAGTGGACTGCCTGTGGTCACCTACTTTCTCTGGGTCTGGGCAGAAAATGGTCAGTCCACACCAGAGCTTGCCAGAGTGGATCCTGGATGGGTTTTGAGCTCTCTGAGCTGGAGCCGTGTATGCCACGAGGCAGGAGTGTGTGAAGAAGGACTGTTCCTTTTCTTCTCTAGGAGAATGACTGATGGACAGCAGCTCAGAATGTGTGGTCAGCCGGGTAACAGGCAGAGGGGCAATGATTTCACACTGAAGTGCAGTATTGGGCCAGGAGGGGGGTGGGTGGGAGAGATTGGCAGGAGGAGGCTGCTTTGCGGACCACTGAACATCAAAGCTGAAAGACCCTGAAGGATGAGCAAGAGAGTCTTCCTAAGGTGAGGAGGCAGAGGCCCAGGGAAGCCAGGTGAGCTGCTGGAGGTTTTCCACTCATCAGGGCCAGAGACCCTCTCAAACCTGGGCTTTCTGACTCCTTCCTTCCCCACATGAAGTCTTTCTCTCCCTCCGACACAGCAGACATGGGATACCAGGTACCGAGCTGGGCATGAATGAAAAATAAAATTTTCTCCACTTTCCAGCAACTCATGCTAGTGGGTGCCAGAGGGGGGAGCCTGTGAACAATGACCTTGAAGGGTCCAAGCAATGCCCTGGGGGTCCTGGAGGGCTCCCAAAAAAAGCAGCATTTCA
The DNA here is from genome assembly GCF_016772045.2 of Ovis aries. Classification (NCBI taxonomy): domain Eukaryota; kingdom Metazoa; phylum Chordata; class Mammalia; order Artiodactyla; family Bovidae; genus Ovis; species Ovis aries. The sequence continues at coordinate 219,729,516 of NC_056056.1, forward strand.
GCAGACTCTGAAAGATAAGCATGGCAGGGCTTGGAAGGACATGTCTGAAGGGCAAATCATGGGAGCCGCGGGTGCAGGGTTGTCAGCCTGAGGTGGTGGAGCACAGGCAGATCCTTAGAGGCAGGAGGGAAACGTCCCTCCCAACAGTTCAAGACCAAGGTCAGGGGTATCCAGCCAAGGGCCTGCTCCTGGGAGTCATCCTCTGAGTATGTGGGTCCTGGCACCTCCTGGTTGGCCTGGGGTGTAAGACAGCAGAGCCAAGGCTCCTCCCACTGTCCCTCTGAACACACCCTTCCTGTTGTGACAACTCTGTTCTCTGTAACTGGTTCCAGCCCGTGGCTCGTGGCTCGGGTTTCAGATTTCGCCCGAGCACTCATTGAGGCTGATGGAAGTATCATGTGGGCCCTGGGGACAGCCAGCCCGCCAAGCCCAGCCCTGCTAATTACAGGTCACACCTTTCTTGTTAGGTGCCCAGACAGCAGGCACCCTGAGCCAGGCCCTCCCGGGGACCATGCCTGGGAGACTGCTATCGCACCCTCATTCAGGCAGTCTTCATTCAGCACCTGCTGGGACACACCACCTGCGGGGTGCCTGGGGAGGACCCAAGGGGCTGAACTGGCTCTGACTTCTCCCAGCCCTCAGTACCAATCACAGCTGCCACCCAAAGGACCCCTTTCCATGGGGACAGCCCTGTGATGGTGCTTTATATATGAGAACTCCTGCTTCCTTACACCAGCTCCACTTTGTACTTGGGGAAACTGAGGCTCAGGGGGTAAGATGGCTTGGTCAAGGTCATAGGCTTAAGCTGGCTTAAAACTCAACATTCAAAAAACTGAGATCATTGCACCCAGTCCCATTGCTTCATGGCACATAGAAGGGGAAAAGTGGAAACAGTGACAGATTTTATCTTCTTGGGCTCCAGAGTCACTGCAGATGGTGACTGCAGCCATGAAATTAAAAGACGCTTGCTCCTTGGGAGTAAAACTATGACAAACTGAGACAATGCATTAAAAAGCAGAGATATCACTTTGCTGACAAAGGTCCATCTAGTCAAAGCTATGGTTTTCCAAGTAGTCACGTATGGATGTGAGAGTTGGATCATAAAGAAGGCTGAGTACTGAAGAATTGATGCTTTTGAACTCCCATGCTGGAGAAGTACTTCTTCAGAGTCCTTTGGACAGCAAGGAAATCAAACCAGTCAATCCTAAAGGAAATCAACCCTGAGTATTCATTAGAAAGACTGATGCTGAAGCTGAAGCTCTAATACTTTGGCCACCTGATGTGAAGACATGACTCACTGGGAAAGGCCCTGATGCTGGGAGAGACTGAGGGCAGGAGGAGAAGTGGATGACAGAGGATGGGATGATTGGATAGCATCACTGACTCAATGGACATGAATTTGAGCCAACTCCGGGAGACAGTGAAGAACAGAGGAGCCTGGTGTGCTGCAGACCATGGGGTCACAGAGTCGGACACAGCTGAATGACGGAACAGCAAGAACAAGTTCTCATTTGGGGAAATATTAAGGAATGGTGATTTTTTTTTTGTTCCCAGTAAGGAATTGTTTTGTATTTACAGACTTTGGTGTCATTGAACTCTGAGATCAGAAAAAGCATCTATGAGAAATTTGGATAAACATGTGAGGAGTTATATGAAAATGTTTGAGGCCATCAGACTCATACTCAAGCTGGGGGAAAAGGGCAGGATGTTTTACTGAGAGGAGAGAGAGGTGAGAGTGAGTTAAACGTGAACTGAAAAATCGAGGGCAGGCAGATGACAGTGGCAGGCACCGAACCAGAAGATGGTTTAAAGCCTCAAGGACATGGAGCTTTAACTGGGTCTCAGGAATGGGCAGGATTTCGATGGGTGGGGACAGGGAGGAGAGAATGTCAGATTGTAAGGCCAGCACCGTGGTCCCCAGGCAGAGCTGCGAGGCTGGGACAGGGCCTGAATGGCTGGAGAAGAAGGATGCCCAGAGGTTTCCTACCGTATCTGCAAGTAGGAAACCCACTCCAGCCAAGAGACAGGCCTTTCCAGGTGCTGGGCTGGTGTTCCAAAGGTGCTTCCAGGCTGAAGGGATTCCTGGGCGGCTGTTCATTAAAATTTTCCATTCAGCCGTCCTCCGGTTTCCTGGCCTTCTCAAAGCCTTTCTGTTAGGCTCAGTCACCTGGAGGCATGCTGTCAGGAAGTGAACCTAATGTCACCGTGACACCCCCTCCCCCAGTTTTTAAGGCTGTGACTCAGCTTTCACCCAACCCCAGCCTCTGCCCGGTCAGCCTCTCCTGGCACTCACCCACATTCCCTGCACTCCAGCTCTTCTCTGCAAGCCCGCAGGTAGGGTCTGGAGCCTGCTGCCCTTGGGGACAGTGGGAACAGAGGCAGCAGATCCAAGAACAAAGCTGTGTGATCGTCATCACTGCTAAGAATAGCCTGACAGCCACCAGGGCCGCCAGGCCCAGGTGCACAAGCTCAGGCACGGCCTCTTTCCACCTGACAAGGAAGGATGGCCTTCACCCTCATGCCATCAGGCACGCTATGAAGACAAGGAAACAGACTCAGGGACGGGAAGGAGCAGACCCACGGTCACGCAGCCAGTCAGTGGGCAGGGGCTCCCCTCCGTCCCCAGACTCAGATTCCAGAGTCAGACTTTGAAGTCAAAGACTTATTAGCACCTCCTACCCACTGGCCACTGTTCTGGGTACTGTGCTGAATGAGATGACAAGCCCCTCTGCGGGGAGAGACACTCACAACTCAGCCAGTGAACAGAGGATACGTTCTCAGCGCCCTGGAGCCTGGCCTGTCCTCTCCCCACCAGCTGTGCCCGTCTGGCATAGGCACCCTGCTCTCTCCCCTCCCCAGGCCCTGGAGTGACTTCTCCAGAAATGGGTGTGCGTGCTCAGTTGCTCAGTCGTGCCAGACTCTGTGACCACATGGACTATAGCCCTCTAGACTCCTCTTCCCGTGGTATTCTCTATGTGCCATACCGATCGGGCCAGGGCTATTTTGCCCTTGCGGAGCTGATAGTTTTGTGGTGGAGAAAGTGAAAAAGCAAGGAAATACCTAAGATAACTTTGCCTAGTAATCAGTGCTTTGAAAAAAGTCAAAAAAGATGGTAAGAGACTGATAATCAGGAAAGTTTCTCTGAGAAAATGCTCCACATGATCAGATGGAACAGGCCCCCATGGAGATCAAGGGGAAGGGAATTCCAGGTGAGGGGCCTGCCAGTGCAAAGGCCCGGAGGCAGGGGTGAATGTGAAATCCTCAAAGGTCACTACAGCTCCTGCAAAAGGGCAGAAGGGAGAGCATGGTGGGAAATGAGACTGGAGCTTGAGTTTATTTTAAGTTACAGGGAAAGTTTTCTGGGAGGGCCTGAAGCCTCAGATATGCTCTGACTTTTGCTTTAAAATTTAAGAGAAAAGGAAGACCAGCATAGACAAGAGAATCAGAGAAATTTTCATGGAAGAGTCAACAGAACTTTCTTACCACAGAATCAGAAAAGTCCAATCTCCTAGGAGGAATGGAAAATTCACCTGTTTAAAACTGTTTCTACCAAGAAAACAGAGGAATGGTTGGTCCATCAGCACATGAAAAGATGCTCAACATCATTAGTCATCAGGGAAAGGCAAATCAAAGCCACAATGAGACCCCACATTACATCCACAGGATGGCTATAACTAAAAAGAGAAATAATATGTGTTATTCAGAATGTGGAGAAACTGGAACCCTCACACAGTGCTGGTAGGATTGTAAAATGGTGTGATTGCTTTGGAAAATAGTTTGGCAGCTTCCCAAAAAGTTAAACATACATTTACCTATGGCCTGGGCTTCCCTGGTGGCTCAGATGGTAAAGAATTTGCCTACAATTTGGGAGACCTGAGTTTGATCCCTGAGTCTGGAAGATCCGCTGGAGAAGATATCCACTCCAGTATTCTTGGCTGGAAAATTTCATGAACAGAGGAGCCAGGCAGGCTACAGTCCATGGGGTCACAAAGAGTCAGACACAACTGAGCAACTAACACACACACACACATACACACCTATTCTTAGCAGCCTACATATCCACTCAAGAGAAATGAAAACACTTGTCCATATAAAAACTTATACACAAATGGTCACAGCATCATTACTCACAGTGACTAAGAAGTGAAAGCAACTCGAATGTCATCTACTTGGTAATGGGTAAATAGAATGTGGTGTATCTAGTCATACAATGAAATATCATTCATGAATAAAAAGAAATGAAATGCTGAGATACACTGCAACATGCATGGACCTCAAGCATGTGAGGCTAAGGGGAAGAAACAAGAGGAAGCAAACAAACCAACCAAAATCCCACATATTATAAGATTCCATTTATATTAAATGTTCAAAAAAGACAAGTCTGTAGCAACAGAAAGTAGATCAGTGGTTGCTGGAAGCCAGAAGTACAAGTGAGGAGTTATCGCAAATGGGCCGGAGAGGTCTTGTCAGGGGTGATGAAGATGTTGTTAAACTGGATTCTGATGATCGCTGTACAACTCTGTAAATTTGCTAGAGATCGTTGAATTATACACTTAAAATGAGTGTGCGGGAGATGTGGCTTCGATCCCTGGGTCAGGAAGATCCCCTGAAGGAAGGAATGGCAACCCACTCCAGTATTCTTGCCTGGAGAATCCTATGGACAGAGGAGCCTGGTGGGCTACAATCCATGGGGTCACAAAGAGTCGGACACGACTGAGAGACTAAACACAAGTACATAATGTGTAAACGGTTGTTATTGTTGTTTAGCCGCTAAGTCGTGTCTGACTCTGCAACCCCATGGACTGTAGCCTGCCAGGCTCTTCTGTTCAAGGGATGCTCCAGGCAAGAATACTGGAGTGGGTTGCGATTTCCTTCTCCGGGGGCTCCTCCTGACTCAGGGATGGAACACGGGTCTTCCGCATTAGCAGGTGGATTCTTTACCGCTGAGTCACCGAGGAAGCCCTGGTATGTAAATTAGACCTCAATAAAACTATTCAAGAAAGATGCTTTCTCCTCTCGCAACGACTGGATTTTATGTTCCGTGATAACCAGGACTGACCCATCTTGTTTAGCAAAGTGTCCTCAAGACCTCAAACAGCCAAGTTACACAGTGAGCACCCAATGGGTGGAATGGGGGAAGGAAGGAAGGAAGCCTATAAAAAGTAATAGTCTTCAGCTGGGAGCACAGCCCTTCGAAGCCACCCTCTCTCACTTCTCTCCCTAACCCCCCTGTTTGGAAGACTTGCTTCACGGCTGATCCACTTCCCCTCAGATTTCCCTGCCGCACTTTGACCCTGGTGTCACCAGGCCCATCACAGACCGTACTTGTGAAGTCCCAGAGCCCCTCTCAAGACTGAGCTCAATGATCGCATGAAGCTCTGGTCACTCATTTCTGCATCCTGGCTTCCCTGAGATGCTGAGCCTTCCATGAGAGGCCTTGCTCCTCTGCCTGCTCCTTCCCACCCTCTTCTTGTTGTTCCTTGGGGTCCCCAGCCTCGGACAATTTCCGGGACCATCCCTTCCCAGCTGCGTGCCATGGGTCCTTGAATCTATGTCACAGCACAACTGCAGATCCTTGAGGGCCACCCTGACATCCCGCTGGAGTGTCCCTGAGATTCCTCAAGCTCAACATCTCTAAAACTAAAGTCATCATCTTCCCTTCAGCCCTGCATAAATGGTACCTCCTTCCAGACACCTGAGTTCTCACATCGCCTCCTCACTCATCCTCCCCTCCAGGTCCTGCCAACGTTCCTTCCAAACACCTCTTTTCTCTCCCAAACACTACCAGCTGTTGTCTGGATGACCCTTCTCCCATCTGTTCTCCAGACTGTACCGTGAGTGAACTTGTACAGGTTAAAATTCTCAGAACTGCGGCCAACTGTGTGTAGCTGACTAAAAATAGCAGCGGAGTCACAGGAAGGAGACAAGTGGTGTTTCGTGCAATCAAAGGAAGAACTGAAATGTCAAGACTAAGGGAAGAAAGTGACCAGACAACCGCCAGCTTCAGCCTCTGAAGCTCTTGGTTCTTCTTTTACAAAAAAAAAAACTCACTGATTCTGCTGCGCCGGCCTTAGTTGTGGCATGTGGGCTCTTTCGTTGCCACGAGCAGGACCTTCATTGCAGGAAGAGATCTTTTATTTACAGCATTCAGGAATCTAGTTCCCTGACCAGGGTTTGAACCCGGGCCCCCTGTATCGGGCATGGCGTCTTAGCCACTGGACCACCAGGGAAGTCCCTCATTGTTCTTGCTGAAACACATCTTCAAGGGTTTCCACTGGGCCAGCTTGGGATGAGGGGCCCAGCCTGACCTGAGCAGCCCGGATGTGTCACCAAGACCCACTTTGGGGACTGAGCTCCTTCCAGACCAGGAGAAATCACTTGTGCCCTGCAACCAGCCCTCCCATCCCCCCAGCAGATCATATTGTCCCTGTAATCCTGAGCATCTCTGTTCAGACACAACCCAGAGAGCCGGCTCTCTCAACCACTGCCTCTGACCCATCCAAAACCCCTGCCGGGCCACAGTCAGCTCTTTCCAGGCTCTTCGTGGACCCTCCGAGGGTCCACCGGAGCAGCCTGCCCTTTGAGCTCACCCACCTCTGAGAACGTTCCTTTTTCATCTCTCTCAAACTGGACTCTGCAGGGCAAGGACTTACTTCCCTGTCTTGCTCAGCGGTGTGACCCAGCACCCGGTGCTGTCAAACCACTAATGCTCCTTGAATATTGGGTGACTTAATGGAAAGTTTCTTCCCTAGTAGCTCAGTCCATAAAGAATCTGACTGCAATGCAGGAGACTGGGGTTCCATCCCTGGTTAATGGAAAAGCAACACGATGGACCTAAGTTTGAGCAAAGTCTGGGAGACAGTGAAGGACAGGGAAGCCTGGCATGTTACATGGGGTCATAGAGTCGGACATGACCTAGCGACTGAGCAACAGTGGAAAAGCAGGGGAATTCTGGGTGTAGTGGAGACATTTCTGCCTGGGGGAAGATTGCGTATGAGAAGAGTTTGCCTATAACTCTGGTAGAATCATTTTCTTCTTAAAAACTGTTTATTTATTTATATCTATTTGGCTGCGCTGGGTCTCAGTTGCAGCATGTGGGATCTAGTTCCATGACCAGAGATCAAACTGGGTCCCCTGCAGTAGGAGCGTGAAGTCTTAGCCACTGGACCATCTGGGAAGTCCAGAATTATTTTCATGCTTATTCTGAGTACAAGATTCAGGAACTGAAGCAAACCAGTGACTTTCTCGATACACAGTTGTTACATGGAAACAGTATTATTTCATAGCCATGAATGATATGACCTCACTGAACAGCTCTTGGAAAAATAGTTAACATAACTTGGCAAGGTTTACTCAATTCTGCTTTGAAGGTTCAAACCCCTTTTACACACATGCCCCCTGCTGGTCACCTGAGAATTGCTCCTGACTCTCAAGACCTATTACCCAATGAAGCCACCTCTTGCCTCAGTCCTCCCACCCCGCATATTCTCTTTAGTCCACACCCTCAGCTCTTCCCTTCTGTGCTTCCCTGCAGCCTCTTCCCACCTCGATCATCTTCTGAACCACCCCTTAGAGTCACATCTCTAAGAACATCTCCCTTGTCACACTGCTCCTCAAATTCAGTGGCTCCCTAGTGCCAAATTCTTGAGCCTGGCATCCAAGATCCTTCATAATTTGGCCCTGAATCCTTTTTTCTGAAATCATCTTTCATTATCCCCCTCCCCCCCTCCCCCCAACCATCCAGTGTCCACTCATTCTTCGACAGCTCAAGGATGGAGTAGAAAATGGCAACCCACTCCAGTATTCTTGCCCGGGAAATTACATGGTCAGAGGAGCCTGGCGGGCTCCAGTCCATGGGGCTGCTAAAGAGCTGGACATGTCTTATTGACTGAGACTGCATATATGCAATGTATAATGCATACTTTCTACTGCTGTGCAAAGCAATTAAAGATCTTTCTCCAAAGAAAAAAGACACCTCAAGGAAATGAGCCAGGTCACCCCGCCCACTGGGGCACTTCTCTGGCACTGAGCCTAAGCTGGCTCTTTCATTGTTCTTAAAGAAACAGTCTGTGAACTCCTAGAGGGCAGGCCCCAGGTCTTTTAACTAAAGTGACAGCAAAAACTGTTAACTAATGCTGCCATGAATTTGAGCAAACTCTGGGAGATAGTGGAGGACAGAGGAGCCTGGTGTGCTACAGTCCATGGGGTCGCAGAGTCAGACCCGACAACAGTTGAGTCTGAACTACAGCAATACGGATTCGGCACTTTTGCAATCCTCATCTTCCCTTCTTACGATGGCTTTGCGAGCTAGATGGGGCTGAGATTTTAATCTCCACCATGCAGATGAGAAAGCAAAACTCAGAGTCACACAGCAAGCAAGCAGCTGAGCAGGGAGCGGGCGCAGGTCTTCTGATACCAGAGTCTGTCCATGCCGTTCCCCCCTGCACTCTCCTTGGCTCACCTTCCAATTTCCCCAAACTTTTTTTTTTTTTCTTGTTTACTTTTATTTATTTATTTGACTGTGCCGGGTCTTTAGTTGCAGCATATGGGATCTAATTCCCCGACCACGAATCGAATCTGGGCCCCCTGCACTGGAAGCGAGGCGTCTTAGCGTCTGGACCACCAGGGAAGTCCCCCCAAGCCTTCTGAATGGAAAGTGACAACCAGTGTCTGTTGATTTTATAGCCTCCAATTTCAACCCCTGAATCCCACAGTGACCTGGTATTCCCCTGCCTTTTCCACAGGAGACAACACAGGGCATTGTGAAGAGCTGGATGAGAAGTCACGGGCACCGGATCCCAGCGAGCCTCTGCCCTTCCCTGGCTGTGTGACCTTGGGGAGTTACCTCCTCCCACCAGGAAGGACTGGGCAGCAAGCACTCTGTGTCTCTCAAGTTAGGGGCTGGCTTTTTGTCCTTGCTGCTGTTTGTTTTTAATTTAGTAGGCCCTTAAGGCTCTGTGGGAAATGTAATTTGGAAAAGTTGAAGAACCATACTTCTGTCCCCAGCTGCACCTGGGCCTACCTGGGTTTCCCCTCCCCTTACCTGCCAGTAAGGGAGGTGGCTGCATTCCTGGGCAGGGACACCGGAGGCCAGCTTCCTTCCTAAGCTGGTGCGGTGGCGGGGGAGGGGTCCTCCCGACTCACAGTGCCTGCGGCACCATCTAAAGAGAAAAATGTGTTTATTTGTTTCCAAGACTGAACAGGGCTTCTGCCAGCCTTGGGGAAGGAGCCAATCTTTCTTAAAAACCAGCCACGTCTAAACTGGGACTTCCCTGGTGCCTCTGATGGTAAAGCGGCTGCGTACAATGCAGGTGACCTGGGTTCAATCCCTGCGTCAGGAAGATCTCTTGGAGAAGTAAATGGCAACCCACTCCAGTATTCTTGCCTGGAAAATCCCATGGATGGAGGAACCTGGTAGGCTACAGCCATGGGGTCGCAAAGAGTCGGACATGATTGAGCGACCTCAGTCACTCACTCACATCAAAACTAGTGAAATCCCCCATTAAATCATTAAAGATTCTCATAGTCTTATGTTCTTCAAAGACCAGGAACAATGCCCCCATGGGGGACAGGCGTGTGAATTGCTTGTTTCCTAGGAGAATGGCCTGGGACGTCAGGGCTTGTGGGAGGGAGGGTGTGGCTGGCTGACAGGTGGGTCTGGGGAGGTAGGCTTTGCCCTGGCTTGGCTGCTCTGAGGAAGGGCAGGTGATTCTGTGACGAGGTGTCTCAGTAAACCTCGTCTATGGTGGTGGTACAGGCGGGGAGCTCGGGACAGGTGAGAACGGTGCTTGGGGGAAGTCAGTTCTGTCGCCAGGAGAGGGTAGGGAAGCGAGGTCATCCTTCGGCTTGGGTGATGCGGATGCTGCTGTTTGGGTTCAGATGCAGTGGTGGACGGGCTCCCTCTTGATGACGGGTCACACAGTGGCCTGGTCTGAGGCTGCCCGTCTGTGTGATCATTCACGTTCCGCAGAACACCGAGCTCTGAGTGCCAGGCCCGCTCCTGGCTCTCGGGGCTGATTTTTCTTCCTCGGGGACAATGTCAGCAGACAAAACTCAGTGCTCCAGGTCTCTCCAGCCCCAGGCGCCCCTGTGGAGCCCCTCCTTTCTTTGCTTATACGTTTGGCGGCTCCAGGTCTTTGTTGCAGCACGTGGGATCTTCGAGTTTCATCGCAGCACATGAATGATCAGTCATGGCACGTGGGGTCTGGTCCCCTGACCAGAGAGGGAACCCAGGCCCCCTGCACTGGGAGCATGGAGTCTCAGCCCCTGGACCACCCGGGAAGTACCTGTGGGCCCCTTTTATGGTGTCTTTTATCGCCCCACACCCTCTGCTGTTGGGCCTGAGGCTCGGGACGTAAGGTGAATGGGGAACCACAACCCTCGCTCTGGGGCTGGGCAGGTAGGAGGCCCACCTGGAGCCCTGTGACAGCCCAGCTCACCCTTCCAGCCGGAATGGGAATTGGATCCCGAGGCATGAGCTGTCTGGTGTGCTTGGCCACAACAGAGACCCTTGGCAGGAGGGAGCCCTTGAAGTCACTTCTCTGCAGCCCACCCTCACCCGTGGAGGAGCCCCAGCTGCATCTGAAACATCAGAAAGGCAGCTCCTGGGGTGGGGGAGCGGGGAGGCGCTGGCCGCAGTTGGAGGGAAGAGGCATGGTGGAATAAACGGGAGCAGTAGTGACAGAAGGGGCCAAATTCAGGAGCCGGAACCTCCAAAGACTCAGTTCCCAATGGGACTGAGTGTCCAATGGGACACCCAAACCAGGACAGCCCCGGGGGCACCTGGGCTTGTATCAACAGAAATGCCAGGTCAGTGCCTTAACTGTCCTTTAGGCAAGAGAGTCACGCCTCAACCTACATCGGTGATTGTGTTCATAGAACCTAGTCTGCCTAATGAGAAACAGGAAGCAAAATCTGATGGTGTTCCTGTTGCCCTGCAGGGATCCTGAAACGCTCCAGGGCACCCCACTTGGACACAGCTCCTGGTAAGTGCCACAAAAGGACACCCTGTGGGCACTGGCCGCTGGGCAGGGTCCCTGCAGCAGACGATCACCCCCCTCCCTGGACCACAGGAGGCTGACGACCTGAGGCTGGGGAGACGGGGAAGCACCTCCCCTGGCTGGCTAGAGAGGCCGCTGAGCTGGAAAATGGACCTGGAGGGAGAACACACCCTGCCAGTGTCCTGGAAGAAGGCTGACCCCAGTGGAGACAAGTCAGGTGAGTTTGGGGCTGGTGAACAGAATGTATGGAGGGCCTCCAGGTCCTTCCAAGCACGGGAGGCTTTGTGGGGTACACTGAAGAACCGCCCTGTGCTGGGGGAAATGGCCACAGGTCAGGAAAATCCTCTGGGCTGGAGGGTGCAGCCCGATTGTATGGGAGGGGGCTGAGGGCCCAGTTCAGTGGGGCTTGAGCAGTGGTCCAGGTGGGAGGTCCATTGAGGAGTCTGCCACCAGGCCTGGGGACTGCTACGCTGGGAGCGGGGGACAGGTGGGAGGACTCCTTCATTTTGGGCTTGAGCACCTGCTGAAAAATACTGCGGGAGCAGCCCATGCAAGAAACAGGCAAATGATGAGTTTCCTCTGGGAAAAATCGAATAGAATCATCCTGAAATTGATCAGATGTTACGGCCTTCAGACTTTGGGACCTGTCCTTTACCCCTCAACCTTATCAAATGGAAAAAAGTAATGGGAGCTGATGAAAAAACAGAAATTGTTAACCCAGACGATTGCAAAGGGGAACACCATGGCTGGAGGCCTGGGCCCAGTGACCTCACAGTCTGTTTACAGCCCGACGGTTTCTGAAGGCCTGCTTTGGACACCACGTACTTCCTCCCTGCGTGTGTACCGGAAGTATCCAGAGGAAACATCTGCTCTAGAACATGACATCACTCATGTCACCGTCAATATTTGATATAAATATATTTAACAGGCATTCGCTCTCTCTTAGCAACCTGGTCACGGGCTTGCTGACTTCTCCCCTCCGTGATTCAACTTCCCCCACGCTCAGGCTGCGGGCACATTCCCAGCCGGGGACTCCACCCTTTCCAAAACCAGGCTGCATAACAGAGAACCTGGATTGGAAGAACTGGTGGGTGGAAAAGCTGTGATCAGAAGTGGAGGGGGGAGGCCATCAGCTTCGTGGAGGATTAGGCCCCCTCCTGGGGAAGAAAACACTGTCAGAGCTGGAGCAAGAACCAGCTGGGGTGGGCAGTAGCACTTCTTATTTCTGAGGCAAATAAAATCAATCCTCTTTTTATCCGCTAGGAAGCCAAGGTCCAAGGAGTCACTGTCAGTTTGTTCCAAGGAACAATCTAATAAATGGCAGAGCCAGGCCTCAAGCCCAGGTCTGACTCAGAGGCTCAAAGCCACACCCACCATCCACACCAGGTCTGAATGTCAGGGAATACACAAAGTACGTTGATCAATAAGCTGGGACCATTTCAGGCTTAACGTGAACACAGCAGACAAATTCCTACAAATTGCAATTTATTTGAATTTTGTACTACATTTCACTAATTTTGTATTAAAATAGGAGAAGGCAATGGCACCCCACTCCAGGCCTCTTGCCTGGGAAATCCCATGGACGGAGGGAGGAGCCTGGTAGGCTGCAGTCCATGGGGTCTCGAAGAGTCGGACACGACTGAGCAACTTCACTTTCACTTTTCCTTTCATGCATTGGAGAAGGAAATGGCAACCCACTCGTGTTCTTGCCTGGAGAATCCCAGGGACGGGGGGGCCTGGTGGGCTGCTGTCTATGGGGTCGCACAGTTGGATACGACTGAGGCGACTTAGCAGCAGCAGCAGGGGCTTCCCTGGTGGCTTGGTAGTGAAGAATCTGCCTGCCATGCGGGGGATGCAGGAGACGCAGGTTTGATCCCTGGGTAGGGAAGATCCCCTGGAGGAGGAAATGGCAACCTGCTCCAGTATTCTTGTGTGGAAAATCCCACAGAGGAGACTGGCGGGCTACGTATAGTCGTCCATGACGTTGCAAAGAGTCGGACATGACTGAGCGAGTGAGCACACAGCACACATATTGAACTAGATCCATGCTTTATATTCTTTTTAAAAATTATTTTATTTTTGGCTGCGCTAGGTCTTCATTGGTGCTCTTCGGCTTTCTCTAGTTGCAGCGAGAGGGGGCTACTCCGTCGTTGCAGTGCCTGGGTCTCTCATTACAGCAGCTTCTCTTATTGCAGGGCGAGGGCCCTAGGGCACACAGGCTTCAGTAGTTGCCCCGTGGCACGTGGGATCTTCCTGAACCAGGAATCGAACCCATGTCCCCAGCATTGGCAGGCGGATTCCTATCCACTGAACCACCAGGGAAGAAGACCTCTATCTTCAATGTCCTTGGCACAATTACATAACAAGAAAATCTTACGCCTAACATTGTAATGGAACATAGGTGGGGAGTTGAAAGAGAAACTCAGGACAATGAGTGAAGCATTAGTGAACAGGTGTCAAACATTACAATAAAATGTTCTTATAAGAGAACACCCCCGGGGTGATTCAGACGCATCGATCGCTCTACAGAGGTACGTGGGTTGCCTCCCTGTATTTTTCTGTAGGTCACTGGAGTCCAGGCTGGCTTGCTGTAAACACATCATGTCAAGAGCTTATCCTGCCGACAATGACTTGCCAACAGTGCTTACCTCTGCGTCTGCGGCAAGCCCGGAGGCTGATGTCATAGAAGCCACATGGCAGGAATTGTCTGGGCTTATCTGACCGACAGACTCACCTACAAAACCCAGTGCGTCTCCTCAGAGCACTGAGACAAGGGCCTTTGTAATGATAAATGCTGAGGTGTTAATATTTCTACTTGCCTGTTTTCCTCTAGATCACAGTCGAGTTGAAAGGAATGAAACCGAAGTAGTTGTCAGATTAAATGCTTTTGCTTTACAGCAGCAGTAAGATATTCAGGTTTGGGTTTGGGTTTGAACTTAGTGCCAAATTTTAAAAATGTGACCTACCTTATAATAAACTAAATCACATTCTGAAGCTGTTCCTTTCTGTCCAAAGGGCTCATCTTATACATTCGTGAATTAGTTATTCAGCCCTAATGAAATAGATTGATAGTGTGATTTTTAGGAAATATGTATTTCGTCTCCATCCCCTTTCCCAGCATAGAAAACCTTTGTAATTTTCTTTCTAAGAGCTACAGGGACATCTTTCTGTTATATTTAGTTTTGTTTCCGGTTCCTGAAACTGCTACAGAGCAGAAAGGTGAAATGCGTATCTTTTGTTATTCCTAACAAGTCCCTTTCAAGCAAACCAGAGTTTCTGCTAATGAATGGTGGCTGGGGCTCCTGGATGGCCTTGGATGTGAACTGGCTGCCTGGGGAACCAAAGCGTACCCCTCAACCTTCGAGGAAGAGAGGGGGCTGGAGGTGGAGTCAGTCGCCAATGGCCAGTGATTTAATTAATCATTGCCATGTACTGGGGCTTCCCAGGTGGTGAGAGTGGTAAAGAACTTGCCCGCCAACGCAGGAGACATGAGACGCAGGGTTGATCCCTGCTTCAGGAAGATCCCCTGGAGGAAGGCATGGCAACTCACTCCAGTATTCTTGCCTGGATAATCTCATGGGCAGAGGAGCCTGGGGGCTAACAGTTGACAGGGTTGCCAAGAGTGAGACATGACTGAAGCGACTTAGCATGCACGCAGGCATGCCCATATAATGAGGCTTCCATAAACATCCCCGGACTATGGAATTGGAAGAGCTTCCAGGCTGCCGAGCACATGGACGCGTTGGGAGGGTGATGCTCCGAGTGAGCATGGGAGCTCGGGGCCCCCTTCATCCACACGTTGCCCTGTGCATCTCTGCCCTCTGGCTTTTCCTGAGTTGTATCCTTTATGTAAACTGGTAATGGAGTAAGTAAACTGTTCCTCTGAATTTTGCAAGCCCCATTCACAAATTAATTGAACCCAAGGATAGGGTTGTGGGAACCTCCAACTTGTAGCCAGTTGGTAGGAAGCAGTTAACAAAAGGACTTGCGATTGGTGCCTGAAGTTATGTGGCAGGCAGTCTTGTGGGGCTGAGCCCTTACCTGTGGGATCCGACTCCATCTCCAGGTGTCCGAACAGAGTGAACCGCAGGACAGTGGTACCCACCCTTTTTGGCACCAGGGACCCGTTTCATGGAAGACAGTTTTTCCATGGACTGGGGGGTGAGGGGTGGTTTCGGGTCGACTCAAGGGCGTTACATTTATTGTGCACTTTATTTCTATTATTATTACATTAGATCTACCTCGGATCATCAGGCATTAGACCCTGGAGGTTGGGGAACCCCTGCCTCCAGGGGTAGGACAGGGTAGGACATCTGGGGCCACAGCAGAATTGCTTGGTGTGGGAAATATCCTGATAGCCTGGAGCCAGAAGTATGGTGAGGGTGGGAGTGACGGAGAAACAGGGACGTTCCCCCAACAATAGACTTCTTAACCTTTCAAAGAAGTGCCTTTATTTATTTACAGGGTTTAGGAAAGGAAAAAAAAAAGGTGTAGAAAAAGGAAATTCCAAAATAGGTGTTTTCGGCAAGGGTTGGGCGCGGTGACAGGTTTTGACCGGGTCCGGGCTGTAAGTGTCGCTCTAGGCGGTGGTCACTTCCAGGTGGTGAGGACAGTCCTCCCGGCATCTCTCAATCGGCTCCCTTTGGGCCCCAGCGACTGGCCCGGCCGACTTCTCAGCTCTCGGTCAGCCCCGTCGCCCTGCGCCAGCTCCTCGTCATACCTAGAGACAGAGGGCCATCTCCAGGGTTAAGAAGCAGCCCACGGGCCTCCAAACCCGCCTGCCCAGCAGGTGGCCTTGGCAGCCCATCAAGGGCCACCCCAGGCCACAAAACACACAAGCACAACCTTGTTAAACTGTCACTGCAGACGGGTCCCACACCCTGCAGTTGATGTTTTCATACAGGCCACCAGACAGTCTGGCAGTGGCCTCAGGGAAAGGCATGACATACCAGGGTAGCCAGGGAGACAAGCGATGTCTGAAAATACATTACACTCAGCACCTCGCTCAGCATCTGTGGGGCGAGGATGACTAACCCCGGTCCAGACAGGGCACAGGGTGTGAGTGACCAGCCCAGAGGCGGCAGCCAGGACAGGGAGAGGCCAGTTTCACCTCCACCAGCTATGACCTACCCGCCCCTCCCCATCAACGCTCCTGCATCGGGCTTGTGCAGTGCTAAAGCACGGCCCAGGGACGATGTACAGCTGGCGCTTCTAAACCAGAAAGAACCTAGAACCTCAGCGACCCTGACCATAAGGCATCTGGTGACCTTTTCTCACTGGGGTGGGGCCCCCACGAGAGGGGTGAAACCCACAACAGGTGTTTTGGGCCCTGGCACTGCGCACCTCCATGGACAGGGTCTCCTATCCCTCCCAGGGCTTCCACCACCCTCCTGACTCAGATCCGTAGGCATCATGAGTCCCACTTCCTGTTGGAGGAAACTGGGGCTCAGAGAGGTTTATTCAGTGCTCTAAGGTCATACAGCTGGTACGTGGCAAAGGTAGGGTTAAATGAAACCCAGGACTTCAGATTCTTGGAGAAGGAAATGGCAACCCACTCCAGCATTCTTGCCTGGAAAATCCCATGGATGGAGGAGCTTGGCAGGCTACAGTCCCTGGGGTCACAAACAGTCAGACATGACGAGCAACTTAACTTCACTTAGGATTCTTAATTTGGAACTTTTTAACCTGAGGCTCAGAGTGTGAAGCTTCTGTCCACTGTTCTAATGTGTATATAGGCGTCACTGCTGACCACACCCTGGCTGAGTACCCACCAAGATGTCCACATCAAATGGAAAAGGTACTAAGATGCTCAATGATGTTGTATTAACTACGTTCTGCTGACCTCTGAAAGAAGGTGTGTTTCCATTAAAGCTTATTCCCAGAATCACCATGTGTGGGTTGAGGGTGGGCTGGGTTAGAGATTTCTGAGGATGAAGGATGCATTTTCCACACTGGGGGTGAAAGGGGAGGGCGGGGAGAAGGGAGGCCAGTCCACTGAGCGTCATCTTCGTGGCAAACACAATGGGGTTTCCCTCTGCCAGACACGGGGAGGTCAGACCACAACCTGTGGGTCCCTCCCCTACCTGTCTCCCTAAGGAGAGACGATGCTGGACAGAGGACTCCCCAGGGATGCTGGTGGTTCCGCCTGTGTGTGGGGGGGTCTCCCAGGAGGTGTACTGGCCCCTCTTCCCGCGAGGGACTCCTGTTCATACATAATCACTCTATTTGCCTGTGTCGTGTCTACCTTACTGACCAAAGGGCTGGAGTGACCACCCCCTCTGTCTGGCTCATCCCCAGCACTCCTCTCGTGGGGAGCGTGTGTGCAGTAAGAACCTGCTGAATAAGCAGAGGGGAGACACACAGGTGGGTTTCCTGTTTCCCTGGGCATTGGTGGTGGTCTGTGCAGCTTAAAAACAAACGGAAATGAGCACTTGGTGAGCAGCTGCCATCTGGGATGGGTGACTCCTGGGGGTGGTGTGCCCACCGACAGGGCGAGCATGGAGGAGGGTCAGAGACCAGATGGCCCTTCTCAGGCCCCTCCTGGGCTGGCAGGCTGCTCTCCGGGGCTTTTCACAGGCAGGACCCACTCACAGGGGTCAGAACAGTCATTTTTAGAAGACCATAAAAGCAGACCAGCATCTTCTGAGCTGGGCCCTGGACGGAGCAGATGCAAAGTACCAGCCCTGCAGCTCCGAGGCCGGGGCGGGGAGCTGGGGTGGCAACAAGAGTGTCTACGTCCAGGTGGGACACCAGGGTTGTGACCACAGGCAAGAGAGCTGGCCCCTGCTGGGACACCTGAAGGGCTCTTGAGGGCACCCAGTGGAATGCAGAGTGCCTGGCATGGCAGGACAGGACGGAGCCTGTGATGTCGGGGGCACATCCACCCCCTCCCCCAGACCCATCCTCCCCGATCCCCCAGCACCTCGGCTGCAAGCCCGCAGAGACTCTGACGGGTCACTGAAGCGCTGGGGAGCAAGCCCAGAATGGAAGGACCCAGAACCATAGGCTCTGCAGTGGGACCTTTCCTTACTACCTCACCCGGGGAGAGGGTGGCCGAATGCATCGCAAGGAAGGTCACCTTTCTGTCTCTCCAACTGGAAGCACTGAGGCTTCTGACCATGCGTCTCACTGAAACAGGGCGTCTGCCCACACCCTCAAGGGGGCAACGGGTTGATGGTGGGCCAAGGGCCTAGAGCCCACTTCCGCGACCTCCGCAGTACCCTCAGCTCGATGAAGAGGGGCTCACCCAGGGCCCCCTCGCCTGTCTCAGGGCTGTCAGGACGGAGCCCACAAGGCCCTGCGTCACGGTTGTCACCCTGAGCCGCCCAGTGCCAACCCCGGGAGGCTCTGGACATGCCCCCACCCGGCCCCACGCCCAAACTCTTCCTCTGTACCAAGGACTCTCTGTCCGTCGGCAGCAATGGACAGAGCCTCCCCCATCCTCCGCCTCATCCTGGAAGGTCCCCGTCACCTTCCTGCTCTGAACCTGGCTTCCCCTCCCGCCCCTCGAGTGGGCCTGTCTTCTCTCCCACAGACCATGCCCCTGGGTCTGCAGGGGAACCCCCTCTCCCCCCACAACTTTTCTCCAAAACCTCCTTCCCAGGTCAGCAGAGTCCACTAGCCTTCCCCGCCATGTTGGTCACCTCTAATCCTCCAGGTCACTGACCCTAATTCCTTAAGATTCAGGCTCTCGGCTCACTGCTGCTGGTGACCTCAGTGACCAAACAGCTGAGATCCTGATCCCCTGACCTACTGCCCTCTCTGATGACCTCCATCCCAGCTCAGCCCCACCTCAGGGGCACCCGACCTCATCATGTTCAGTGACCACATCCCTTGCAAAACCTCAGCCGCCAGCCTTATCCTGACCTCTGCCCCTTCTCTTCCCAGCACGGTGTCCGACAGCCCCCCGCCTGCCCTCTCCCTGTCCTCAGCTGCTCAGACTTGCTGCTTCCCTGTCCTGCCCCTTCACCTGGTGAGCACCCTACCCTGGGCACTTCCATGCTCTGCCTACTCTATGCCTCGTCTGGATAGCAGACGTGCTGGAAGATACAACCCACCAGCCAGATGGTCGCCCTTCAGGCTTGTGACCACCCTCCCTGGGCCCCGAGTGCTGCTCTCATGGACTCACCTGCGCTCCTGGGGCTGCACGCTTATATCCACACAGCAGCGGCGCTACCCACCAGGGGCCTGCGATCAGTGCACGGGTCTAAAGTTCACAACTACTTCTTCACCGTTTTCAAATGTGAAGTGAGGGGCTTCCCTGGTGGCTTAGTGGTGGAGAATCTGCCTGCCAATGCTGGGAACGCGGATTCGACCCCTGCTCCAGGGAGATCCCACATGCTGCGGGGCAAGTAAGCCCGTGGGCCACAACCACGGAGCCTGAGCTCTAGAGCACGGAAGCTGTGACCACTGAGCCCACGAGCCGCGACTACTGGATCCCGAGCACCCTGGAGCCTGTGCCCCACAAGAGCAGCCACCACGGTGCGAAGCCCGAGCACCCTGCAGCTAGAGAGTCGCCCCCACGTGCAGCTGGAGAAGAGCCCGCCCAGCAGTGAGATCCAGCACAGCCACACGTAGATACAAACATTTTTTAAAACTTGAAGAAATGAAATTGTTAAATGTACATTTAGACTTTACAGAAATAGTTAGTGCGACCCTAACAGCTTCAGCCCTTGTGCTTAAGCGCTGCTTCCCTCTTTTCTTAGCCCCCCTCCCCAGCCCACACCTTCTGCAGCAGTGGTGCCCATGACAACCCCTACCGAGTGTCCCCCCACACTTCCTGCCCCGTCCACTCTCGGACTAGCCGCCACGTGCGGAAACGCCGGCCACACTGGGGGAGGAGGGGGCACGGCGACCACTGCCCGGGTCACATGGATCACACTGCACACCCTTCCTGCAGCTCCTCCCCCTGCCTCCCAGCCCCCAGCACAGCCCCACCCCGGTCCTTCCAACGTCCACTCACCCTTCCACCTTGAGAACGAGTCGGACCCACTCAGCCACTGGCCTTCTGATGGGTTCTCACTTTCCACCGCTTTATGTCACTATCAGGGTGCCACGTAACCCTCCGTGCCTTTGTTCCCATATGTGTAAAATGGAGCCAGTGACAACCCTCACCTCACAAGGCTGCTGGGGAAATGAGCTGTAACAACGGGTGTCAGGCCCTAAATGCTGTTTGCCTTCCTCTCAACAGTATTATCCCCATCAAAAGGTGTGCACCGAGCTCCCTTGCAGCTCACGCAGTAAAGAACCCCCTGCAGTGCAGGAGACCCAGGTTCAAATGGTGCGTAAGGAAGATCTCCGGGGGAAGGGAATGGTAAGACACTCCAGTATTCTTGCCTGGAGAATCCCCTGGACAGAGGAGCCTGGTAGGCTACAGTCCACAGGGTCTCAAAGAGCTGGACACGACTGAGCGAGTAACACTTTCACAGGTGTGCAGACTGAGCTCACCGGTGTCACACAGGTCTCAGGGGTGGGCCCGGCGTGGCTGGTCACTGCTCCATGGTGAGTGACTAGCTCTGCCCTGACAGCTCACCTGGCCAGTGCTTTAATATTTCTCATGCACTAGACAGAGACTAGACAGAGGCCTGGTTCAGCCCCCAACACTCATTGGCAACAAGATCTTTCCCATAACATCAAAAGGCAAAATACTCTACCCAATAAGGTGAGTTCACATGCGCCTAGAAAATCCTGGTTGGGCCCTGGCACACCCTCCACCCCCCGCCGCCCCAATCTGACAACCACGCGGCCAGTGGCACAGACCCAGAAACTTACAGGATTTCATAATTGCCGAGGACTTCCCTTGGGGGTGACTTATTCCATTTACAGTCTGGAATTTCACCGTTAGGGACCGCAATGTTGAGGGTATCATTGATCAGATTGTACTTAAGGATTCGGTCGTTGGCAGTGCTGGAGGTGAGGGACGGGGACGCGTTTACCTGCAAGAGAGGAGACAGACCACGCCCTTCAGCTGGATCACCTACCCACCCTGGAGCACGGGTGAGCAGGGCAGAAGCAAACACTGGCCACCCCAGAGTGCAGGTAAGGTGGTTGCTTTACACTGTCATACCTAACACCTTCAGGAAGCACGTTCTGATCTATTTCCTTAGGTGAAGTATAACTTAGGGGATTCTTTAGCAGTCCAGGGGTTAGGACCTGGCACTTTCACGGCTGGGATCTCAGGTCAGGGAACTAAGATCCCACAAGCTGTGCAGCTCGGCCAAAATATAATAATAATAATCATTTAAAGTCAGGATTAGGAACAGACCCTACAAATCAGTCACCACACAAATAAAAATCTTAGGTCAACGTCCACCACAAACATAACTTCAGCGTCTACCTGTGTGGTGAGCTCCGTCCTCAGCATGGAGAGCTGCCCAGAGCTTTGCTGGAATCAGTGACCCAGTGACCCTGACCAAGCAGCATTGTGGTCTGAAGTAAAAGGAAGTGCACTCATGTGCTGCCTGCCCAGCAAAGCAACATTCTGAGCAGAGGAGAAGCCCATCCAGCAAGTGGAAAGTTAGTCCCAGAGGCCTCTGGGAAGGTAAGCAAAGTCACCAAGCACAGACGTTCACTCTGCAGAGAATCCCAAGGGCCCTTGGTCAGCGCCTATTGACTCTTACTTTGAGCACAGTTGTAACGACCTTGGCGGGCTGCTTTCTCAGGCCTGGGAGGGAAGAGGCAGCAAATCTGAAAGTCGTTCAGGCTCCTCCCCCGAACGGTCAGACCGTGTGTCTGTGCTGCCAGCGAGGCAGCTGATGTGCACAGTGGCAGGGGCGGTGCGGACCTCGGGTGCCCTGGAAATTACCACTGTGCTTTATCAGGCCATCCTGCGATTCTCATTACAAACATGCTACAGTTCAGATCTGTTATATTATCTCAGCAATAACCTTCACAGTTAAGATTCTAGTTCATCAAGGAAAACTTGACTTCCATTGAAGTCACATAAGATGGAGAAACTTCATGTTGACGGACATGAGTTTGAGCAAGATCAGGGCGTTGGTGATGGATAGGGAAGCCTGGCTGGCTGCAGTCCATGGGGTTGCAAAGAGTTGGATACAACTGAGCGACTGAACTGAAGATGGAGGAAAAGAAAATATAAATTATTTTATGTCTGTAGATAAGACTGACTTAGCTATTTTTCTGCAAATGTGCTAAGCTGCTTCAGTCCGACCCTTTGTGATCCCATGTATTGTAGCCCGCCAGGCTCCTCTGTCCGTGGGATTCTCCAGGCAAGAATACTGGAGTGGGTAGCCATGCCCTCCTCCAGGGGATCTTCCCAAACCAGGG
Organism: Ovis aries; assembly: GCF_016772045.2. Lineage (NCBI taxonomy): Eukaryota > Metazoa > Chordata > Mammalia > Artiodactyla > Bovidae > Ovis > Ovis aries. The sequence continues at coordinate 219,751,802 of NC_056056.1, forward strand.
ATCAAACCCGCCTCTCTTATGTCTCCTGCATTGGCAGGCAAGATCTTTACCACCAGTGCCACCTGGGAAGCCCAGCTGTCTCTCTATGTGTACATATGTCTACACACACGCACACACACACACACACCACTTTCTCCTATAACCTGGCTCTCCTGGCAGCTTCTCGTGAGGTCCTCACTTTCCCTGCAAGGACCACTCACGGTGACTTGCTCCAGAGACTCAGCTTTGGCTGGAAACAACCTGAGCTAAAGGGCATGAGCTGCACCCCCCTCATGGGTCACACAAGGCTCACACAAGGAGATGAGTGGGCAGAGTGGACGCCTGCCCTCTCACTTCCTGCCTGGCCCCATGCCCCTCTCCCTGGCAGCAGAGCGAAGCAGGACCACCCAGCAAGGTGGGCTCTGTGTCTGGGCCTTGATGGACATGCCAGCCCCTCCCCCACCACCACTGTCATCAGGAAAAGGGCACATGCACCCCCTCCTTTCCAGAAGAGGCATCACTACACCCTGTCTGTGCCTTCAGATGGGCTGATAAGTCCACTTCCAGACTATGCCTTTGTCCCCAGAGTATGGTGTTCCTGATCTCTGGACAGAGCACTGTTGCCTCCCAGGACTTCCGGGGCTGTAAGCTTCCTTCCTGAACGGGAATAGTGTCCCCCAAGAGGATGTTTGGGGCCTCCGGAGCTGGACTCACCCGGAAGGACCCATCTGGAAGGGGGAGGAAAAAAAAAAAAAAAGTACTTCTGGGGAATTCCCTGGTGGTCCAGTGGTTAGGACTCTGAGCTTCCACAGGTTCAATCCCTGGTCAGGGAACGAAGATCCCCGCAAGCTGCACAGTATGGTCAAAAAAAAAAAAACCATCCCAAAACCGAAGTGGAACCACAGGCTCTGGCGCTGCGGGCTGGGCTTGCAGGAGGTGATTGACGGCAGTGTGCACATTTCCCAGGCATCAGCAAACCCTCAGACCTGATCATCTGTCCTCATCCTTCCGCCCTCGTCTCCGCCCACCCCGGCCTGGGGCCTCAGAGTCGGGGCCGGGCAGGAGCGCAGGGAGGCCGTGGGGTGGCCAGGCGCAAGGTCGCAGGGCACAGGTACCTCGATGAGCCAGGGCTTCAGCTTGTCGTCGATGATGATGTCGTAGCCGTAGCACTCAAAGCAGTGCTTGTCATTGTTCATCACGGGCTGTGGGGAGAGGCTGCGGTTAGAGCCCGGGTCGGGGGGCCCGCTGAGACCCCTGGCGTGTGGACACGCGGTGCGTCACGGCAGCAGGGCCCCGCGCGGGGGTCTCACTTCTGAGACCAGCGGCTCTCCGCCTCCCCCTCCCCGCTCCCTCTCCCTGCTCCTCCCCTGGGGCTCCAGGGTGGACGCTCCCCTCAGATAGGGCGTTCGGGAAGCAACCACTGCGTCTCATTCATCAGAGGCTCAACAATCAGCAGTGAAGGTCTCCACTGGCACAAGACTGTCCTCACACACACACACACACACACACACACACACACACACGCACAAACACATGCATACACGCATGCACACACATACACGTGCATACACACGCACACACATACTCATGCACATACAGACACACATATATGCACACACTCACACAGAAACACACACGCATGCACACACATACACATATATACTCACATGCACACACACATACACGCATACAGAGATTGCACACACGCACACACATACGCGCATGCAAACTCACATACACTCATATGTACACAGAGACACATACACGCACAGACATACACACATGCATGCAGACACACACACACACACACACACATACACAGACGTGCACGCACACACGCACAGGGCCCACTAGGCTGCCAGTCCCTTCACAGGCCCCTTGCGATGCAGCTTATGAACCTCTGTTCTCTGTGACAAAAGTCAAATCTGTTTACTTAAGATTTTTGGATCCTCTTCTCAGTTTTTAATTCCACTTCATAAACTATTCTCCAAGTGTATAAAAAACCCACCAGCTGCCTGCTTACAACACAGACTGCATGCTGCCTGAATGAGACCCTCTGGGAGAAGGCCAGCAAACAGTGGTGCTCCCTGGGGTTGTCTCTGCACAGCACAGCGAGGGAGAAACACAGACACGACCGTGAGGACCATGAGGGCTTCTTATGCGGCAGTGGGTACGTGGACTCTACTTAGTACGCTGGATTCAGAACAGGAAACACCTAAGGAGGAGGGAGCACGGTGCAGCCCCACTTGTTGGAGGAAAACCAGCATGCGGGGTGGGCTGTTTCATCACATGGAAATCTAATGGAACCACTGCATTTACACTGAATTCTGGTGTCCTGACGCGGATACCACCCACACCACAGTCGCAAAAAGCCTCTGCAGAACAGGCAGTCACAACCCTCTGTCATCTCCCAGCCCCGCTGTCTCTGGCCCTCCGAGCATCCTGCCCCCAAGCTGTGGCTCCCAGCTTCTCCATCATGTCCCAAGTCCTGTGTCCTGGGTCTGGGTCCCCCTGCGTGGTCCTTGCCCCTGTACCACGCCCTTCTCACAAGGTACTGCAGCTGCCCCTGTCCCTATCTCTCCCCTAAATTCCCAGAAGGCAACACACTTGGTAAAAACAAGGAGACATCCTAAATGAATAAAAATGGAATAAATGAATTGCTGCTCCCCAAACCCTCAGAGCCTTAGAAATGCCACAGCTTTTCAGCTCTGGAGCCCAAAGTGCAGGAGGAGACCCTCAGAGGCACCTGCCAGGGGAGCCGGCCTCGAGATGGCTGACCACGCGGGGCCAGGGTACAGGCGTTCTTGGACAGCCAACGATTTCTCAGAGCTCTGCCAGCCAGGGGGACTGAAGCCGGCCAGGAAGGAGGTGGAGGGAGCTGGTTTAACCAGGCACTAAGGCGCCCACATCCCCCGTGTTACAGCCTGGCTTGAAATCTGAGTCCAGGACTCCACACACATCCCCACCGTGAACCCCACCCAAGTGTCGAAGTTCAAGACGTGGCTTCCGTGGGATAAGAGACTTGGAATGTGGCCCCTGAGACGTCTTTCTCTTACAGTTAACTAGACCAACTAGACCCTGCGTTCTCCCTTGTCGAGTCCGCCCTGTGAACCCAAGACGCAGACTGGAGAAGCTGGCAGGGCTCTGGAGTGCTTGGTGAAACAGGAAGAGCTCAATTCAAGACACGGGAAAGCCAGGGTGTCCACCAGAAGCACCATTTTTCCATCCATAATTTTACTAGGCTGTTTCAACAAAGCTTTCCAAACATAGGGGAAACAGCATAAACTGTCATTTTCTGAGATAAAATGGGAGTTGGGGGTCTTCCCTGATGGTCCAGCGGTGCTTCCAATGCAGGCGGCCTGGGATCGATCCTCGGTCAGGGAACGAGAGCCCACGTGCCACAACTAAAAGATCTTGCATGATGCAACTAATACCCAGCCCAGGCAAACAGATATATTTTGCTTTAAAAAAATAAGAGAGGGAATTCTCTGGGGGTCCAGTGGTAAGGACTCAGTGCTTTCACGGCCATGGGCCTGGCTTCAGTCCCTGGCTGAAGAACTAAGATCTCACAGGTCCTGTGCCCTGGTCAAAAAAAAAAAAAAAAAGAACACGGGGTCGAGGAAGACCTTACTCTTCCACTGAGAAGACTGCACATATGTATTTCCACACACATCCACCTCGCTGCCAAGCCCGTATCACACTTCCTCTAAGAGCTCGCCTCCCCACGTTTCTGAGGCCGGGGAGTGAAGCTCTGCCCCCGGCCCTTCAACCCCCAGTGAGTGGGCGCCTACTCCAGTCTGCCCACCGGCTTCTACGCTAGAACTAGCGGCCTGCGTGCTGGTGCTCCGAGGTGTATTCTTTACTTTTCCTTGGAAAGCAGATGCGCACCTGCTTTAGGACAGTAAACAAAGCAAAAACTGCAAACCAGCCAACAGATAGGAGACATGAGTGAAAAAAGAGAGCGGACTCTCTCCCGCCCGAAATTTCTATGAAACAGCAGAGCAGGCGGCCTAAAAACAAGGAGGCTGCTGAAAAGTCTATCGCCAAAGCTTCAGCTTATGACAAAGGCTCGCTCTCCACTCAGGGGGCACAGAAGAGCCAGGGGTGACGGATGTCAAGCGGACCCGGCCCGTCTGTGAAGGTCCCAAGGCCGTGGCTGCAGGAGGCAAGGCCATAAAAACCAGTGTTTTTAGCAAAAGAGCCACAAGCACCCCCCAATCCCAAACCATTCCCGGGTTCGCGCTGCCTCCTCGCTCTCTCTGCTCCTGGGGCTCCCGCCTACCCCCCGGGCTCAGGGCTCACCGCCACGGCCTTCAGGGACTGCACGATGATCCAGTGGATCTCGTCGAACAGCTTGCCAGTCACCTCCTTGCCTCGGGTGCTCTCCAGGTAGAGCCGCAGGTTGTTCACGGTCCACTTGCCCCCGTGGATGTGGTTGTAGTCCTCCTGGTCATGGAAATGAGGGGGTGGGGTGGGGGACAGGCAAGGCACCCAGGGGACCCAGCGCTTGTTCTCACCCTTGAGCATTTCCTGGGGCCCTCCCCTGTGGGGGGCGGGCACATGGGGACAAGGCACGTGGGCTGTGCCCCTTGGGGATCTGGGATGCGTGTTCTTAAAATACAGTCATCCCTGGGTATCCGCAGGGGATGGGTTCCAGGGCTCACTCAGAGTCCCAAATCCCTTACAGGAAATGGCACAGTGTTTGCGTGTAACCTACATACATCCTCCCCATCTCCCGTGTCCTTTAAATCACCCGTAGATTACACATCGGGCTTCCCTGGTGGCTCAGGGGTAAAGAGTCCACCTTCCAATGCAGGAGACATGGATTTGGTCCCTGGGAAGACCCCCTGGAGAAGGAAATGGCTACATACTCCAGTATTCTTGCTTGGGAAATCCCCCGGACAGAGGAGCCTGGTGGGCTATACAGTCCATAGGGTGGAAAAAAGTCAGACACAACTAACAACAACATCCCTAAGAGAAATCATAGGAAAAACTAGGCCAACTGTCCAGAAGTACCTGTCCTTTTCCAGTCACAGATTCTTTTTACCATTGAGAAAAATGTGCTTACTTAAAAAAAAATTCTAGAGGCATGAAGTATACGCTTTATGCAAAACACTGACATAGGCACAGATATATAAAACACGAGGACTCATCTGTTTGGGGGCCTGTAGGAGCGTTATTTTATCCGAATGATCTCACAGCACTGCTCTCCTCCCAACTTGCAAGACTGTGCATTTCAGGACCTGGCCCTGGTCTCTGATCTCCTTCTCTTGCTCATCCTCCGCCATGGGAAACCCTCCAGCAGTCAGGATGAATCTAGCCTCCTGGCAGGCACTCCCAGGGCAGCTCTGAGGTCTCCTGACCTTCGGTTACAGGCAGTCCTTTGCAGTCGGCCCCTCTGGCTGGATTCTGAGCCTCCCGAGAGCAGAGACTGTCTTGCCATCCTGGTACGGAGTGCAGGGTGGCACTCTGCATCCAGGGGCCCCCGGTGGACAGCCCGTCACACTGCTTCACAGCCTTTCTGTGTTCCATATAACATCAGTCCTCTCTGCAGGGCTAAACTAGAGCCACGCAAGGCTGAAACCGAGGTTTCTCGGAGTAGGCACTTTTTACGTTAAAAAGCAAAGCACTGACAATTAGGATCAATGTGGCAAGTACTGCTGCGTCTGGGACGTGGAGAGACGCCAGACTGACTGTACTGCCTCCGCTCTCTTCTTCTGCCATTTTAAACGAATGGTTTCTGGGGACCTCCCTGGCAGTCCAGTGGTTAAGACTGTGCGCTTCCAATGCAAGGGATGCAGGTTCGACCCCTGGTCAGGGAACTAAGATCCCGCATGCCAGGTGGTGCAGCCCAAAGGAAAAAAAAAAAAAAAAGAATTATTTTCTGTCCCTTATTGATGGAAATGGTGACCTAGTGACTGATGTCCTGGGAAGGCTCCTCAGATGAGACCACCCTCCCAATTTCAGTCTGGCACCCCCAGGTCGAGGCAGCTTTGTAGGTCAACCACTGTGCACTGTCCTAGGACATGAAATGGACAAGAGGTCAGTCACCGTCACTCCCCAGCTCCGCCCAGACCTCAGGGAACATGCTACTTGGCCACGAAGGGCCTGTCGTTGCTTAGCTGTCCCCCAAATGCTCGTCAGTTCTGTGCTGTGTCACCTGAAAGATCACTTTCCCCTTCTTGTGAGTATGACCTCTTGGCCGCGTCACCCCTTCTCCTCTAACTCTGAACCTTGTAACGATGCTGCTCTCAGAAAAACCTGACGGGCAGGTGACGTGGGGTCGGCCTCAAGTGGAAGCCACTTGCCACCCCCAGTGACAGGTGGCGTGGTCACATCATTCCACGACCAGCAAGGTAGAAACCAGGGCTGCTGTTTGAGAGCGAGGCTGGGTGACTTGCCCAGGTCACACAGCAGGTGAGTGATGGACATCGGATTGAGCCCAAGCGGATCTGACCAAATTCTTCAGTAGGGTTACTCAGAAAAGCTCGCTTTCAATCAATATTTACCCTCTTTCTGCTCCAATGACAGAAAAAGACCAGGGTATTCAGGCTTCCATTCAAGCAAGATGCAAGTAGAGGAGGGTCTTTCATAGAGACATGAGACCTTTGGGACTTGTTTGCCAGGACTGGGTCAGAGCCTGGGTATAGCTCCCGGTGTCCCAGCCTTCACTGGCCACTCCAGGGCCCTCTCTCACCAGCACCCTCGCTCGGGGCTCCAGCAGCCTTGACTACTTTCAGCTCCTGCAATGCTCCTTCCACACGGGCTGTGCCCTCTGCTAGAATGTTCTCTCTGCATCTCCACCTGGGGAACCCCTGGCTCAGACTTCAGGTGTCTGCTCAAGCCTGCTTCTGCACAGCAGCCTCTGGCCAGCTGGCCTCTGGGATCCTTCATTCCAAGCTCCTCCAGCTCTGAGTCTCTACCTTCAGAGCACGCAAACTGTTTGTGACACATTCCTCCACACGATTACCGGACAACTATCTCCCCTGCAGGCTCTGGGCTCCATGAGCGCAGAGATCAAGGGAATTTCTTCCCATCTCAGTCATGTCCAACTCTTTTTGACCCCATGGACTGTAGCCCGCCAGGCTCCTCTGTCCATGGGATTCTCCAGGCAAGGATACTGGAGTGGGTTGCTATTTTCTCCTCCAGGGAATCTTCCCAACCCACAGGATTTGATTCACATCTCCTGCATCTCCTGCCTTGCAGGCGAATTCTTTACCGCTTGAGCCATCAGGGAAATGTACAGAGACAAGGCCAACTGGTGGCTGTGTAAGACCCGGAGCTCTGTGGGCAAACTACAGGTTTAGGATTTTGTTGAGGTGATGGTGGTGGTGGTGGTGGTGGTGGTTGGGGTTTAGTGGCTAAATTGTGTCTGACTCCTGCAACCCCATGGACTGGAGACTGCCAGGCTCCTCTGTTCATGGGATTTCCCAGGCAAGAATACTGGAGTGGGCTGCCATTTCCTTCTCCAGGGGATCTTCCGGGCCCAGGGATCAAACCTGCCTGTCTTGCGTCTTCTTCATTGCGGGTGGAATCTTTACCCCTGAGCCGCCTGGGAGCACTGCCCACACTGTAGCCCTTAGCATGGGGCCAACCCAGGGAGGTGCACAGTGAGTGGATGACCATGCCTGAATCCTCTCCTATAATCCTCCCAACTGCCACAAGGTGATAATATTATCTCCTTTCACAACTGGAGAGACTGGGGCCCTGACACTCACTTGACTTACCCTCAAGGTCACAGAACTAGAAAGATAGGGCTTGGACATGGGATTTTCTTTCCCCAAGTGCCCCACCCTGACACAGGCTGGCACTCGGCTTGGGCAACCAAACTGGATACCTGGGGCTCCCCCTCATCAGTGCCAGGGCATCTTGAATCCAACTCTTCTACCCACCCACCCTGTCCTGCAAAGAGAAACAACAAAGAAACCCATGAAATCAGTCCGTTTCCTTAAGCTTAGTTGAAAAGAAACACTTACCCCGTGTTTCTGAATGGCGACATTGGTCAGATGGACGAACATGTTGTCCAGCTCACTGGTGCTCGGGGTGTATTTCACTGTGCAGAAGCGGCAAAATCCAAGTTTATACCTAGGTGGGAATTTGGATTAACTCAATGCTCTGAGGACAAGCATAAACAAAATATCACACTTTCTTGTCTTAAAAGAGCTGCCAACATGGATGTACCTAGAGATGGTCATACTGAGTGAAGTAAGTCAGACAGAGGAGGAATATCATATGACATCCCTTATATGTGGAATCTGAAAAGAAATGGTACAAATGAACTTACTTACGAAACATAAAGAGACTCACAGACTCAAGAGAACCAACTTATGACTGTCAGGGCTCAGGGGAAGGATGGGGGAAGGGACAGTTAGGGGTTTCCAGCAGGACATGTACACGTTGCTATATTTAAAATGGATCGTCAGTAAGGACCTACTGTCTAGCACAGGGGACTCTGCTCAAATGTTATATGGTAGCCTGGATGGGAGGGGTGTTTGGGAGAGAATGGATACATGTATATGTATGGCTGAGTCCCTTCACTGTTTACCTGAAACCATTACAGCATTATTAATCGGCTATACCCCAATAAAAATAAAAAGTTCAAAATAAATAAACATGTTAAAAAATTGGAAAAAAAAAAAGAGTTGCTTTTTGTTTTGACCTTTCAGAAGAGTTGCCTTGTAAAATTTTTATGGTTCTTTTTATATAAGGGGTTTATTAAGATATAATTTATATGCCATAAAACTCATCCACTTAAAGCGTGCAACTCAACGGTTTTGGGTATATTCAGAGTTGCGCAACAATCACCATTACACTCCAAAAGGAAGCCCTGTGACCATCAGCGGTCACTTCCCAATCCCAGTGCCGGGCAAACACCAAGCTACTTTCTGTTCCTACAGTTCTGCCTATTTTGGGCATGTTGTAGAAACGGAATTGTACAACACGTGGCCTTCTGTGTCTGGTTTCTTTCTCTGAGTATGTTTGCAACGTTGCAAAGAGTTGCTCCTTAGTTTTAAGATTCACGTTACTGTCAAAGTCATCATCTGACTCATCATGGACCATGTGCCAGGCACCGCAAGTTCAGGGAACTTGACCAACGACCAGCCTAACAACCCTTGCAAGGGTCCTGAGGAGTAGGAGGCATCACGTCAAATTGGTCTTTTTTTTTGGCCACACCTCGTGGCTTGCAGGATCTTAATCCCTGACCAGGGATCGAACCCAGGTCCCCTGCAGTGGAAGCACTGAGTCCTAAGAAGGGGACTGCCAGAGAATTCCCAAAGCACAGCTTTAAGGATGGAAACAATCCCCCAGCTCTTACATGTAGCAGCGCAGTGGGCGGTACGTAGACACCAGAACGTACAGGCGCAGGTCGAACTTCCTGCCGCCGATCAGTAACGGGTTGTTGATGTACAGAGAGATCACGTAGGCTTCCTTGGTGGACTGAGTCATGAACCTGGGTGCGGCAGAGAAGGCTGAGCTTAGATGCAAACACCAGAGGGCTTTAACAGGGAACAGACCTGAGTGTGCCAAGGGGGAGGGGGTCAGGGAGGGATGGATGGCGAGTTTGGCATCTGCAGCGGCATCAATATTATATACAGAATGAATAACCAAGGTCCTTCTGTAGTACACAGGAACTGTAGTCAACATCCTGTGACAAACCATAATGGAAAGGAACATGAAAAAGAACATATATACATAACTGAATCACTTTGCTGAACAGCAGAAATTAACATTATAAATCTGCCTTACCTCAATAAAATTAATTTTTAAAGACCAGAGATCTTTAGTTGGCTGGTGACAAGCTTGTTGCCTCTCATCAAGTTAGAGGCTGGTTTGTGGGGAGGAAACAGGGGCTGGGGTTTGGGGGCAGTATCCATGGAGGAACCCCCGGGGGCTGGCATCATGTGGTCAGACTTTAATGCAGGACACGAGGCGGTGTCCCTGCCATTCCTGGGAAATCCTGACCTCGCCCACCCCTAAAGGACGGCACCCACGGTCCAGGCATTCCCCAGCAGTGAAGAACCTCACAGAGTCAAGGAGTGAGGCTCAGCCTAAATCTCCTGGGGTCCTCTGCTCCAAGGAGCCCCCAACCCAGGGAGGAGGCCTGACCTGACCGTGCCCAGGTCTTCTCTCACCCTGGCCGCACACACTGCCCGGTGCTAGGGTCCATCTCCAACTTGCCCCCGTGAGGCTGGTGCCACTGTGTCCCCAGTTTATCCGGATGAAAAACCCAAGAGTCCATACAACAAAACTGACTCAGGCGGTGGGTGTCAGACGGGGTGCAAGCCCAGGCACCCAGGGGTTAAGCACATGCTTCGCCTCCTCAGAAGCACCAGGACTGGACGGGTCTCCCCCCAGCTTTCAGAACAAAGAGCAGCTGGCAAGGCTCCCTGCTCCTGTGACCTTACCCTGCTTTACACACCTCTCTCCAGGTGAGATTCTATGCCTGGTGATGCTGCTGTGGCCACAAGGCCTTGCCCTGCCGCCAAGTGTGCACATGCACAATTGCTGCACACCCGGGAAAGCAAGCAAGCCCCCCTGCCCCATGCCCCGCCCAGCCCACCAGCCCGTGGCCGAAAGCCTGACGACACGAGACAGCTGCGGCAACGCGCACGGGACGCCCATCCACTTACGAAGATGTTTTGCTGTCCCGGGACCACTTTTTGATCTGTGAGAGCTTGTTGATCAGGAAGATGCCCTTTCCCTGGGCTTTGCCACAGGGTTTCATAATCCATGTACTCGAGGGGCTTTTCCGGAACTCCTCCACAAACAGGTTGTAGTCGGCGGGCAGCATGTAGGTGACAGGGACAAAGTCTGAGGATATGGGAGAGGGGACAGCGGTGAGTCAGCCCAACAAGGGCCACGGCAGAGAAACACCGCCACTGCCTTTCCAGGGCCTGTGTCGTTACCTTGCGCCCCCTGCCCAGCATCTGATGGAGCGAGGACTTCTGCCGTTCAATCCACGTGAGACAGGTACGTCTTGCTTTATTGCACTTCACAGATTATGTGTTTTTTGACAAAATGAAGGTTTGTGGCAACCCGGCGTGGAGCAAGTCTGTTGGCACTATTTTTCCAACAGCATCGGCTCACTTTGTGTTTCTGTGTTACATTTGGGTAATTCTCACACTATGTCCAACTTTTTCATTATTACGTTTGCTACTATGTTTGGTGAACTATGATAAGCAATCTTGATGTTATTGGGTGGGCTGAGACTTAACGGAAAAACCCAAGGGAACTTTCTGGCCAAGCCAATACAACTGCAAAAAAAAAATGACAACTCACAGAAGGTTCAGATGATGGTTAGCATTTCTAAGTAATAAAGTATCTTTAAATGAAGGTCTGTGCATTGTTTTCTTAAGACATAATGCTACTGCACACTGGACAGACCACAGTTTAGTGTAATGATAACTTTCACATGCAGTGGGAAACCAAGAAAATTCATGTGACTTGCTTTATAGCAATATTCACTTCATTTATTTTTTATAATTTTGTTCTTTTTATTTATTTTTGGTGGCACTGCATGGCTTGTGGGATTTTATTTCCCTGACCAGGGACTGAACCCAGGCCCCTGGCAGTGGAAGCATGGAGTCCTAACCACTGGACCATCAACGAATTCCCACTGTGGAATTTGCTTTCTTGTGGTGCTCTTGAACTGAACCTACCGTCTCTCTGAGGTCTGCCTGTAATGAGTTCTCTCTTGGCTGCGTGCCAGTTACTTTGTAAATCTGTGCTATTTAACTCCCACAGCAACCTCTGAGCTCGGCATTGTTATTATTCCCATTTATCAGACAAGGACACTGAGGCCCAGAGAAGTCACATATCATTGTCCCCAAGTGTGCGAAGGGATTCTGAAACTTTCCGCCAGCCCAGTTTTTCTCACAGGATGCTGCATGGACACACCTCTCTCTCTGGGCCTTCCCAGACACAGGATTTACCCCTCCCGGCAGTCTGCAGCCCATGGAGTGGCCCCCGCCCTCCTGAGCACATTTCCAAGGCAGTGACACAAACTCAAGATTCCAAAGCTGAAGCCCTCCCCGCCCCCTGCCCTGCTCCTCCGTATCCTGTAAACACTCGGAAAGAAAGAGGTGCTCACAACTCGCACAAACACACTCATCCCTCAGAGCCAACAGCTGCCATCCCCGTGCCGTGTGCCGATGGGGAAAAAAACGCCACGGCTGTTTATTTAAAAGGTGAAGCGGTGGAAAGGACACGAACCCAGGTAGAGGTACTTCCCGCTTTCGTCCTTCTCCGCCAGCGGGCTCCCTTCCTTCTCCAGCTCCTTCCTGTATCTCTTGATGTTTTTCACCATCAGGTCCTTCCGCGTCAGCTCATAGTGGTTCGGGAAATGGTTGACTATTTGATCATCCGAGAGCCGGTAGCCAGTTTCGACACTAAAAACATTGCGGATGGTCTGCACGCTCATCCTGAAAGAGAAGCGAAGAAGGGACGTGCGGGATGAAAGCTCAGGGTGTGTCCACGTGGAAGGAGGACTCGTTAAGGCTCAGGAACCTCCGACCAGGAAGCATGTTCCTCAGAGCTTACCTGTCCCCAGCCGGCACCTGAGCCCAGAGGGGTCCAGCCTACAGCAGCAGGATGTGTGTCTGAGATGATACCTGAACAGTCTGGGGCGGGGGCTGCTCTGAGTCTGTGCCCTGACTGGCTGTGCTCTCTGGCACAGAGTAGATGCTCAATAAATGTTTCTCGGTTAACGGTAACACTGATTATCGATATTACATAAGCCAGACCCTTTCTGACTATGAAGTCAAGAAATTCACTGACTCAATATCTGCACCCCAAGTCAGGAAGGACAGGGACCCCTTAAAACCAAAGCCCCAGGGACTTCCCTCGCGGTTGTCAGGGATGTCAAAATGGAAGCAGTCTTGTTCAGGCTTCAGAAGCCGGAGAGCAGGCCTCTGACCGACTCCTCGCCCCGCCTGGATTACACGCCTGCATGCAAGCACACCAACTGCTACCAGCAAGTCAAGCGGCACTTTGGATAAGAGAGGGAGAGGACCCTGGATTTTCTCTTGAGCCCCTGGAGGCCTGGCCAGCCCTCTTGGGTCAGGAAAATCCTGTATCTCACAAGGTTTGAGACAAACAGGATTGTGAAAGTGAACCAGAGCTGCATTTCTGAAGTTTACGCAAACTGCTGATAACATCAGCCGCCCAAATTGCAACGTGAAGTCTCACCCGTGGCGTGGGCACGCCATCCGGGACCTTTTCCCAACTGAGGCTCCAGATACTAAGGGATGTGCCAGTGCTGGTCAAGTCTGGAGTTGGTCGGCCCAATTTGGTGATGCTCGTGCAGTTACTTTCCTCTGCAGTTCCTATTTTTCTTCTTTTAATGATTGTATATTGAAATTAAGCCAAGTAATCCTCTACTAAATATTGAAACTGTTTGTGTATAATGTTTCTTTTGTTAATGAATCCTTCGAACCTAAAAGTGACCAGGGATCCCCCTTGCATTGAGAGCATGGAGTCTTAGCCACTGGACCCCCAAGAACTCCTTTTTATGTTATATGAAATCCTATTTTACACTGTTGCCACAACAAGAGGAAAAAAACAAAAAAGAAGCTGTAATTCCTGAATACCATCAAATGTTACTCAGGGTTCAAATCTCCCTGATAGTCCGATAAATACTTTTCAGAGCTTTTGCAAATGAGAAGCCAGGCCTTCTCATTCGTTGCTCTCTCTCACATGTCTTTAAATCTATACTTTCTCCCCCACCTTCCTTAAATTTCTTTTTCTAGGCAATTTATTTGTTGGAAGACACTGGCTGCGTGTTCTGCAGGGGTTCTCACAGCTTCCTTGTTTACTCTGCTCCCCGGGGCCCTGCACTTTCTATAAACTGGGGGTGGACAGGGGCAGAGCTGTGGCCGGGGCAGCACGCGCTCCCACAGGCCGGCACATCCATCCTGGAGCCTTTCCCCTCAGGATGTCAGTGACTAAGCAGCTCCACCCAAGAGAAATACAATGTGACCCACGCAGCTGAGTCATACGGTGAATTTTCTAGTGGGCACATTAAAACAGAAGTTTAAAGAGGCAAGAATAATTTTAATCTGACTCATTGGAAAAGACCCTGATGCTGGGAAAGTTTGAGGGCAGGAGGAGGAGAAGGGGGTGACAGACGATGAGATGGTTGGATGGCATCAGCGACTTAATGGGGCAAACTCTGGGAGACCGTGAAGAACAGGGAAGCCTGCCACACGCTGCAGTCCGCGGGGCTGCAAAGAGTCGGACACGGCTCAACGACTGAACAACAAACAACAGTTCAACATCTTATCATCTCAACATATAATCAACACAGAAATTAGTGGTGAGGGACTTTACACTCGTTTCTCCAAGCTGGAACCGGCAGCGTACACCACTCGGGCACATACACCTGTGTTTGCATCAGTCACAAGCAAGTGCCCTCTCGCCCTGTGGTCAGCGGCTCCCGTCCTGCACAGACGTAGATCCTTATTTCGTGAGGGGTTACAAAATGGTGAAAATTCTCCTTTCTCATTCCTCCTTCATTTATTGGCAGGAATGTTTCTATGAGGAGAAATTTTCCTTCATGGACAATTCAGACAGCCCGCGAAGGGTTTCTCCAGGGAAGACTGAGTGACTTTTTTCCTGCCTCAGTTTTCCAAACGGTGAGCTGGCTCCCTGCCCCCCACCCCCCGACCAAGTATGTGTGACGAGCTGTGTTCTGGGCCCCTATCACTGCAGAACAAACGACCCAACGTTCACTACCTAAGATAACCACCATGGTATGCTATCTCTAGGTTCTGTGGGGTCAAGAATTTGGGCGGGGTGTGGCTGAGCGCTCTGCCCCATGCGGCACTGAGGTCACTCAGGGGGATTCAGCCAGCTGGTCTGGGAGCCCGAGCAGGCTTTGTCCACAGCTGGCACCTTGCGGGGGTGCGGTTCCCCCACACGACAGTCCTGGGACGGGCAGGCTTCTCATCTGACAGCTTGAGGCTCCGGCTGGGGCTTCCCACACAGGAACTAGAAGCTGCCGGCTTCTTAAGGTCTGGGCCCCGACAAAGAACACACTGATCATGTCCCACTCGTCAAAGCAATTATAGAGCCCACCCAAGGTCAGGAGAAGGGGACAAGACCCTCCTCCCACCTCCAGAGGGAAGTAGTATCAAAAACACAGCTATTTGCAGAGGAGGGCGAGGCTACATAGCATATCTTACGAGATCTCAGTTCCCCGGCCAGAGACTGGACCTGGATCACAGTAGTGAAAAACACTGAGCCCTAACCACTAGGCAACCAGGGAGCTCCCCACTGTGGCCGTCTCAAATGTGTCACAAACGATGCGGGTGGTAGAGAATCTGCCTGCCAGTGCAGGAGATGCAAGAGACACAGGTTTGATCTCCGGGTCAGGAAGATCCCCTGGAGAAGGAAATGGCAACCCACTCGAGTATTCTTGCCTGGAGAATCCCATGGACAGAGGAGCCTAGCGGGCTACAGTCCATGGAGTCACAAAGAGTTGGATATGACTGAGCAGCAGGCATGGTGTTTGGTTTCAGTTCTTTTGGGGGGCATGTTTATGAACTCATAGATTCAAACACGCATCATGAATTTCAATCTGTTTCAGTTAATTCTTACTGAAGCTCTAGTTCTCCTTGTTTTGGGCAGAAGGAACTCTCTAAGTTGCCTCCTGAATCTTATTAATGGGAATCAAGTAGTCCTCGACCACGTTTTTGCTCTCCCATAAGACAGCTACTCTGAGCTCACCTTGCACAAGCCTTCCTGAGGCCTGGCGACAGACGCTTCTGCAAGGAGCAAGGGAAACGTTCACCTACTGAGTAGCCTGACTGTTAAAGGGCTCCAGTGCTCCGCCCTTCTTGTTCTATATCCTGCATCATTTTGTATCAAGTCCCTTCTGGAGAAGTGAAATAACTTTCCCCTTGAATTTGAGCCAACCCAATGCAGTTTTTTGGGCTTCCCTGATAGCTCAGTTGGTAAAGAATCCACCTGTAATGCAGGAGACCCCGGTTCGATTCGTGGGTCGGGAAGATCCACTGGAGAAGGGATAGGCTACCCACCCCAGCATTCTTGGGCTTCCCTTGTGGCTCAGCTGGTAAAGAATTTGCTTGCAAATGTGGGAGACCTGGGTTTGACCCCTGCGTTGGGAAGATCCCCTGGAGAAGGGAATGGTATTCTGGTATACTGGTATTCTCCAGTATTCTGGCCTGGAGAATTCCACGGACTGTAGAGTCCATGGGGTCACAAAGAATCGGACACAGCTGAGCGACTTTCACTTCACTTCACTTCAGTGCAGTTCTTTGGCCAAAAAGAATGGCAGAAGTGATGGCGTGCCATTTCTGAGACTGGCCCTTAATGGCCTTGAGAGCTGCCACCTCTCTCTTGGGCCCCTGACACCCCACAAGCCCAGAATAGCCAGCTGGAGGGATGTGAGAGCTTTGTGGAGAGGAGCCCCTGTTGTCCTGGCCAAGGGCATTCTAGACCAGCCAGGTCCCGGATGACCCGCCAGGTGACAGCGGATGCTGCGTGAGCCCAGGCAGGGTCAGTGGAGCAGGCGAGACCAAGAGAACCGCTCCGCCAAACCGACAAACTCATGTTAACGGAAAGTGGTTGTTTCAAGCCCCTAAGTTTTGTTTTTCAATATTTATTTCTTTGGCTGCGCTGGGTCTTAGTTGTGACACACGACACACGTACATTCGTTGCGGTGTCTGGGACAGTTAGTTGAGGCGTGCAGGATCTAGTTCCCTGACCAGGGATCGAACCTGGGCCCCTGGCACTGGGAGTGCAGAGTCTTAGCCACTGGACCGCCAGGGAAGTCCCCAGGCGCTTGTTCCTCGCTGTCTGGCAATGGATGACCCATGCACTCCCTCCAGCACGGCCACTGTTTACCTGTTTCACGCTCCGTCTACTTCCTGCCCACGTGCAAGGTGTTTCTGCACAGCTGTTGTCAGGATACAAATGCAATTTCATAATATGTTTTTCTTCTCATTTATTGTTGTTCAGTTTTCCCAAATTGTTTTACGATCATCACAGTATTTTAACGGCTGCACTTTAATCTGCTTGGTTACTGTATTACCTTTCCCCGAGCGGTTAATATTTAGCTGTTTTCAGTAATTTTCCCTAACCAATTTCCAAGACCTGACCGGACACTCAGTGCTTAAAGCATGAGCTCTCAACATCTCCAAATATCCAACTCCTATTAAACTGGTCAGCCCTTCCCTCTTCTCACTCTTGGGTTCAGGAGAGTTCCGCTCTGCTCAGTGCTATCCTCAGCCTGGATGGGAGGAGAGTTTGGCGGAGAACGGATACACGTATAAGGCTGAGTCCCTTCACTGTTCACCTGAAACTGTCACAACACTGTTAATGGGCTATGCTCTGATACAAAAGAAAAAGGTTTAAAAAAATAAAAGCACTCCAAAACCCTTCTCAGCGTGAAGACAGCGTCACTGAACTCCCCCTCACCCCCAACCCCGGTATGAGAAGCCAAAAGCACACAGAGTTCTGCCGGGTCCACGGCACCAGGCAGCGGGACACGAGACAGCAAGTACTCAATGCTGTCACGCTCAGCCTTCCTTTCAGAGCTCCTGTGAAGCAGGGTTCTGGATAAATGACGTCACTTTACCTCCGAGAGGTGAACCATATACAGACGCTGACCCACTTCACAAACGCCCTCCCTGCCTGCCGGCCCCACTCCTCCAGGGGCAAATCAGGTTTAAAGAGCAGGTGACTTCAGAGTTGTCGGGAGCACAGCTCATGTCATCCCTCCGTCCACTGCCGGAGCTTGGGGGCTGGGGGTTGCCCACTGTGCCCGGGGCCCGGCCACGCGCCGGGGAGGCTGAGAGAAGCCAGGCCGGGTCCTCAATGTTCCAGGCTTCGCAGGGACACCGACAGGGGACAGGTGGGGAATCACAGACATGGCGTTTGCTGCCACCTGAGCAGGGTAGCCCGGGAGGGCCTGCGGGGCAGAGCTGGCTTCCAGGGCACATGCGCTGGTGCGTGAGGGAGGTGCCAGTGGGGCTCCTGCCCTATGCCAGCACCACCTCACATTCCGTGCTCCCTGAAACCTCAAACAACCGAACCTGGGAAGACAGGTCAAGGCCTCCGTGAACAGTGGGGTGAAGGAGCCAGGGCTGAAGCCACGTGGGGCTCGGGCTCTAGGGTCTGGATGTCTAACACCCGGGTGCGCTGTCTCTGGAGGGTAGGCTGAGGAGAGGCAGAAAGCACAGTGTGTACAAAAGTGCAAAAGAAAGACAGTGTTCTCAGTGGGTCAGTGGGGAAAACGTGCAGCCTGCTGCACTGGCGGGGAGGGGGGGGCGGGGGGGGCAGCAGGAGAGAAGGGAAGGGGCTGGAGAGAGGCCGAGGACCATCTCTCAGGGCAGCGGCAGGGGGAGTGAGCCTTGGGTGGGAGCAGGGGAGAGTCAGGGTGGAAAGGCCCCTGCAGGCCGTGAGGTGCTCCCCCACCGGCCCCCCAGTGTCCCCCCAAAGCCTCACTCCCATGCTCTGCACCCAGGAGCTGCTGCAGCTTGGGGAAGTGTTCTTTCTGGTGAGTAACCCGCCAGGTGTGTGGATGCTGTCCCGAGGGAGGGAGCAGCCCAGGCCTGGACCAAGCAGGACAGGGGAGCTCACCCAGAGGAAGTGGGAAGACTCCGCAGGACTGAGTGTCGGAATGCTACCTTTCCAGCCTAACTGGCCCTTCCGGGATTTCTCAGTCTGCCAGCACTCTGCTGGCCTAATGACCGAGTGAAAGGGAGCAGGGAGCCCTCCCACAGTCCTCCCCAACCCCCACGCCACCCCACAGCCCGCCCCACCCCCTACGCCACCCCACAGGGCTAACTTCCCCGAGGGAAGCCCAAGGTCCAGGCAACAGGGCACCTCTGTGAGCAGCACCAGCCTCGGGGCGGGGGCTCCTGTTTCTCACCCAGACGCAAAGCACACAACCACACTCGCGGGGCTGAGACGCCCCCCGGGCCTCTTGATAGCCATGTCACTCGAGCATGTGCACTACTCCAGGGCCGCCTGCTCATGTGCACAGAGGGCCCGGGATGAGAGTGTGTGCAGTGGGGGTGGCACACAGCGTGGCGGGGCCTTCGCAGGACACTGCCCCGGGACACGCCGCCATCACACTCGTGAACGGGCTCGGAGGCAAGAGAAGCCTGCCTTCCATACTCACCAGTAGAAATTCCAGTCCTCGTTTTCTGTCACTTGGACCCATCCTCTCTTCTCAAAGTTATTTATCAGCACCGACTTCTCGATGTCAGTGACCCACTTCACTTTTCCTGCCATAATCCTGGAAGATAGTGCCTCATGAGAGCCATGAACATCGATGCCTCACCTCCGCTCGCCTGAAGGAGTCCTCTGTGCGCCGAGCTCCGTCTCCCCGACAGAGGCTCTCAGCCTGATGAGGTCCCCCCAACATACCCCTGGGGGATCCTGCCACATCTGAAGGCATCTCGCTCATCAGGACTACCCGGGGTTCAGGGGAGGCTCTGACACCTCGTGAGCAGAGACCAGAGAAGCTGCTTGACACCGCCCAACGTGCAGGATGCCTACTCACCCCGGCACAGCAAACCGCCCAGTCCCAAATACCAGCTGTGCTGAGCCTGAGAGTCTGCTCAAGCAGGAAATGAAGGCTACACACGTTGACAGCAGCTGTGGCAGGCGCCACGAGGGGCCGTGCCTGGGCAGTGGGGGCTGGGTCAGCAGGTGGGAGGGTATCCTGGGCAGGGGACCCTGGAGTTGACTCTGACGGGCAGAGATGAGAGTACCTGCTCTAATCCGCGCACCACCCCTCACCCGGCCCCTCAAGTCCTGCTTATACCTTCCCTGCTGCTCCCTTGCCCTACACCAGTGCACCCCTTCACAGTGGGTGATCCCAGCGTCTGTCTGACCACATCGCTCCTGTTTAACAACCAACGTGACTCCCACCGCCCCTAAAATGTGCAGCGCCCTGTTCCTCTCCTGCTTTTCCAGATGCGTCACGCGCCACCGTCTCGCTCACCCACTGTTCTGGCCAGCCCGGACTCCCGTCTACCTCAGGACCTTGGCACATGCTCTGCCTGCAGCACTCCGGCCTCCCTTCTGCCCAGTTAAGCTACTGCCCGCTTGTCTGCAGGCAGAAGTGAGTGTCACTTCCCGCAGAGCCTCTCTGACTCTCCAGACCAGCTGCCTAGCCCCTCGGCACCTGCAGTTCTGTCCCTGCTTGGGGGGCAGGAGTCGCCTCTTTTCTGTCCCCGCTTCGTGTCCAGGGCCTGGCACATGCCTGGCACGCGGCAGACCATCACTTCAGGGAGAACGAGCGACCGTGGTCCCAGGCCTGGCAGTGCCACCATGGGACTCTAGGCAAGTTAAGGGACCTTTCTGCACCTAGTTCCTCCTCTGATTTGTGGGTTTTGAGCTGTTCAAGCAGCCCAGGGTTCCAGGCTCCCCCCAGCTCCCACCAGACCAAGTCTGCCTCGTTACACTCCTGAAGACAGGAGGGGAAGGGCTTTCCCAGCCCAGGCTCGAAGCCCTGGGGCCCTATGGACGTCGAGGCCCTTTTATGAAGGACGCACATCCTCCTTGTCATGGCTTCACATTTGGAGCAACGTCACCAGGCAGAAAAAAGCATGGGATGTGGAGGCGGGGACTCGGGTATGCGCTGCCTGGGAGAGGAAACGGGAAGGCAGTCTCTGAGAGTGTCCACCAGGTGCAGCTCGGGGCGCTGCTACACGGGGCAGCCACACCCTCCGCAGGGTGCCCTGCAGGGCGCGGCTGTGGGCAAGCTCAGCCTGTGGAGCTCGAGGCCCAGCTCCGCCACGCACTCGCTGTGTGACGCTGGGCAAGTTACCTGACTTCTCTGAACTTGTTTCCTCATCTGTGAAACAGGGGTGACGACAGTATTGACCTGCGTCGCAGGTGAAAGTAAGAAGTAAACGAGTGAACACACGTCAAGCACTGAGAAGGGCGCCTGGCACATAAGGAATCACGTCGTCATCCCTGTTTACGGATGAGGAAGCCGCGGCTCCTAAGAGCCGGTGTAAGAAAGGACCAAAGGACACGATGGTGGCTTGAGTGACCCTACTCTAACGTCACTGCTTCTTCCACAGCCCATCACCCCTTCCCTCTGTGAACGTGGCTTCCTCAGGATGCCGCCAACGCTCACAAGGTCAAAGTGAGGGGTAAACGGAACCGCTCTCTGCAAACGCTAGGTGTCGTGTAACTGCCACGGGAGGCTGCTAACCTGTCAGCCATGGTCCGCGTGAAGGTCAGCAGCCACTGCCTCGGGGTGACGCCAGAAGCTCCGCGAGGCCCCCACCTGCTGGCAGCTCAGTCCGCACCCGAGCAAACCCCACCAGCCCGGCCCCCATAGTGGTGTCGAGGCCAACTTGGGGGGGGGGGTGGTGTGCTTTTCTACTACAGTCAATTTGCAGGCACTGTTTTGTTTTTTATACAAACCAAAGGCTTGTGGCAACCCTGCATGGGGCAAGTCTATGAGCACCATTTTTCCAACAGCGTCTGCTCACTTCCTGTCTCTGTGTCACAGTATTCCTATCGTATTTCTGACGTCTTCATTATCACCTTTCACTTATTTATTTTGATCCTACCATGAAGCATGTGGCATCTTAGTTCCCTGACCGGGTATTGAACCTGCGCGCCCTGCACTGGAAGTGCAGAGTCTTAACCACTGGACTGCCAAGAAGTCCCTCGTTATTGTCTGTTTGCTACAGTGACCTGTGATCTTTGGTATTACTACCATGACTCCCTGAAGGCTCAGGTGGTGATTAACATTTTTTAGAAATAAGGTGAAAGTCACTCAGTCGTGTCCGGCTCTTTGGGACCCCGTGGACTACACAGTCCATGGGATTCTCCAGGTCAAGATACTGGAGTGGGTAGCCGTTCCCTTCTCCAGGGGATCTTCCCAACCTAGGGATCAAACCCAGGTCTCCTGCACTCAGGCGGATTCTTTACCAGCTGAGCTACCAGGGAAGCCTTTTAGCAATAAGGTATTTTTAAATTAGGGCTTCCCTGATGGCTCAATGGTAAAGAATCTGCCTGCAATGCAGGAGACCTGGGTTCGATCCCTGGGTTGGGAAGATCCCCTGGAAGAGGGCACGGCAACCCACTCCAGTATTCTTGCCTAGAGAATCCCATGGACAGAGGAGTCTGGCGGGCTGCAGTCCATACGGTCGCAAAGAGTCAGACATGACTGAAGCAATTCAGCAACAGCAGCAGCAACATTTTTTAATTAAGGCCACGTACACGGTTTTACGGAGAAGGCAATGACACCCCACCCCAGTACTCTTGCCTGGAAAACCCCATGGACGGAGGAGCCTGGTGGACCGCAGTCCATGGGGTCACTAAGAGTCGGACACGACTGAGAGACTTCACTTTCACTTTCATGCATTGGAGAAGGAAATGGCAACCCACTCCAGTTCTTGCCTGGAGAATCCCAGGGATGGGGCACCCTGGTGGGCTGCCGTCTATGGGGTCACACAGAGTTGGACAAGACTGAAGCGACTTAGCAGCAGCAGCAACAACACGGTTTTAGACAAGTAGCTAATGCTTAGAACAGTCTGTAGTATGGTATAAAGTTAACTATTATACCCCAGGGAAGCCAAACATTCGTGTGACTTGCTTTCTTGCAATATTCACTTCACTGGGGTAGTCTGGGCAGGAATCTGCAGTATTTGGGAGGCCAGCTTGTAATCTGACTTCACCCGGAACAGCCCTGCCTCCTTGAGGGATCCTGTTCCGACTCTGCCCCCTAGAGTCCAACTGCAGACACAGGATTTGGGTGAGAATCAACCCCGAAGCCACGCAGGCCCACACCAGACCCCACGCCCTGCACTTTGAACATCAGCCTTCCTGGGCGACCTCACCCCCGTCACAGACGTCCACTTGGAGATGACGCAGAAGTAAGAGCAGAAACGTAACGCAGCTGCACGGGCAGCGCTTTATATCCACACTGTGCTCCAGCCACAAAACAGGCAGCAGATGCTTCCAGGGGCACGACCCCAAACCCAGGAAGCCGGATGGGGCAAACATTCCCACCCTCACTCGAGTACTGCACTGCACTGTTACCTGCTCTATCGTGCCCGACTCTTTGCGACCCCATGCACTGTAGCCCGCCAGGTTCCTCTGTCCATGGGGACTCTCCAGGCAAGAATACTGGAGTGGGTTGCCACTCCCTTCTCCAGGGGATCTTCCCCACCCAGGGATCGAACCCAGGTCTCCCACAGTGCAGGCAGATTCTTTACCGTCTGAGCTACAGGGAAGCCCCATCCTCACTTTACAGCAGGAAGTGGAGCCGCCAAGGAGGGGCAGTTTCCTCTTGGCCCCCTGGACAGGCAGTCACCAAGGGAAACATCTCACGCCTGACCTACCATAGGTATTTATGGAGCCAACAGGAACATCCAATTTCTCTTCAGTTTCCCTGACTCTTGCCTTGGGTTCTTACCTGAAACAAAATGAATACACAAATGATTGGCACAAAAACAGATACAAGGATCAGAGAGCCCGGGAATAAACCCACACAACCTACAGCCAATTAATCTTTGACAAAGGAGGGAAGAATGTCCAACGGTGAAAAGACAGTCTCTTCAGCAAGTGGTGCTGGGAAAGCTGGCCAGTTACGTGTAAACCAACAGTTAGGACACACTCTCACACCATGCACAAAAATAAAACGCCTTAAAGACTTAAATGCGAGAGACAACACCATAAAACCCCTAGAAGAGAATACAGCCAAAACATCCTGACGTAAACGGTACCAACGTTTTCTTAGGTCAGTCTCCCAAGGAAACAGAAATAAAAGCAAGAATAAACAAATGGGGCCTAATCAACTTATTAACTCTTGTACAGCAGAGGAACTCATAAACAAAATGAAAAGACAACTTACGGGCTGGGAAAAAATAATTGCAAATCATGTGACTGACAAGGGCTTAATTTCCAGCCAAATAAATAACTGTTCTCAAAAAAAGATGAGGTCATTCAGGTCAGCCTTAATCCAACGCCACATACTCTTACGAGATGGAAAGCTGGACACAGACACACATGGGGCAGACAACACCCTGCAAAGACAAGGGGACAGACAGACAGACACAGAGGGAACGCAGCCGTGGGAAGACGGAGGCGGAGGTTATAGAGCTATGCTGCCACGATGCCTGGGGCTCCCGGAACCTGGCTGCCGCGAGGACCCCCACCCCTGGAATCCTTCAGGAGAGTACACCTCTGCCAACCCCCACCCCCGCTGATTCCAGGCTCCTGCCTCACGGAGCTGCCCAGTTTGTGGCACTTTGACACTGCAGGCCTAGGAAACCAATACAAGACATGACCATCCTAAACACTAGGGGAAAAAGAAGAAGAAATTCACACACAAAAGGAGCTGCATGCATATGAATTTTGGAAGCAGAGCATGGTATAAAGTGCTGAGCAAGAAGACAGTCATTCGTGGTTAGAAGGGAAAGAAAGAAGTAAGGCCCCCTCTCCTTTAAAAGAACCTCTTTTCAGAAATACACCAAATCGACGTTTACTCCACCACCGAGCTGATGCAAAGCCATCTTGAGAAGAGCAAGGCGGGACGGAGGCGCCCTCCACACCCGAGGCTCAGAGACCCAGTTTGCTCCCGCACAGAAACGTCTGAGCCACGGATCCTGGCAAGTCCTTGGGGCCTCAGCCTCCCCAGTGCAATAAATGGAAAAAGAAAGTGACAGCCCCTCGGCGGCACTGCAGGGATTACCGCAAGGTTAGGCGGGCGCGGCCCTGGCACACGGCAGGTTCTCCGAACAGTCAACTGGGTTTGAATCAAGTGAGTCAGGCGGAAGGAGTTTCCCCGTGAAGCTGCCCCTGATTCGGCCCTGCACACTCCCGCCACTGGGGTCGGGAGACCAGCCCGCCTCGCGCAGGAAGTGATGACATGTCTCTGTCATCACTGAAATGACAGCCACCACTCACGAAGCACCAGGACGCGCCGGGCTCCGGGCTGGGCAGTCTGTGCAGATCCTTGTCTACTGGGCACGCTGTTACAGCTCACCTGACGTCCGGAGGCAGGTACTGTCCCCACTTACAGCCGGGAGAGTGGGGCTTGGAGAGTAAGAGGGACCGCACACGGCCTCCCTCCCACATGGGATGTTAACCCTCAGTTTACATGCAGCCCCCTTGTCAGGCATCATCGACCACCCCCAGGGCAGCAGGTGGTCCCCCAGTGCCGGAGGCCAGCGTGAGGAACTCCACCCATGGCAAAGGTCATGAGGAAGGAGGCTTGGCATACGCAAAGGCATGATCAAGCCTCAGGAAACCCCCTGTTCCCGAGCATCTACCCCAAAACCAGAGTCTGTTTTATGCTCTCACCTACACCTCTGACTTTACGGGGGGCTCTCCTCCATAACCGTTTCTCTCGGAGAAGGAGTAAACGTGCAGCCCCAAGGCAGTAAAAATTCTTGAGCGTGACAAGAGTGTTTCAGCTTACAGACTCCTCTGAAGGTTATCTAGCCCGCCTGTATAGGTTCGTCCGGCCACATGTGATTGTTTACAGCCTCCCAACCTGAGAGGCACGAGATGTTTTAGACTTACTAAAGGCAAATTCTTTTGGGGAGTTGGAAATTATTAGTATAGTGGGTTGGTTAGGAATTATACTGGTGAAGGGTTTTTCATTTGTTGTGCCAATAATTGCTGCTAATTCCCTGCTCTGGGTGGGACAAGGATGTCTCAGGTCAAACCTCTCTGCTGACAGACTAGCTTGTGTGACAGGATTATCCATACTCCTGCCACTACACACGATCGTTTACTACCTCTCAAACATAAACAGCACAGAGAGTTTTGGCTGTATTTTGAGAGTCTTAATTAGCATAGGGCTTTTCTCATTGTTGAGTCAATGATTGCCGCCAGGCCTCCATACCCTTAGGCACCTGGGACTATATTAATCAATGTATTGGGAATATAGAAAAGGAAATATAGTGGTTTTAAGGTTAGCAATACTAGACTTTTGAGTTAATGAATTTTCTCTTTGTAATAGATCACTGTACTTTGTTATAAATCACTGTGTCCTTGCCATGTAAAAATGTAACTTTATCACTATCTTAAGACTAAATAGATCTTAAGGGGAGCATTGGTGATTTGTTGGGCTGATGTTTGCTGCTAAATCTCCATATTCCCTGCCCTTATAATGAATATAACTAACATATAGGAGAAATAAGTGTTAACCTTTAAGCATATAGGAGAAATAAGTATTAACCTTTAAGATTAATCATGTTAACCTTGGGTTAAATAAATTCCTTTCTTGATTGTAACTCACTACACCCTCACCCTATAGGAATGTAACTTTATTTGGAGGGTGGTGCCTGGTTTAAGAAAAACACCCTTGGAAGAAATAAGTTTTTTGGTTATCAGAAAGAAAGGATCATAAAATGTCAGCAGGTCTCACTCATGGCCAGAAGATGATGTAAAATCCCTAAGACCTTTTTATGTGAAGCACCTGATTTTGATAAAGGTCAGGACTGCTGACCCCCTCGTGACTCTGTATTCATCCCTATATGTAGCAAAAGGTATATAAGCAAACCCAAAAATAAAGAAATCGGATCAGTTTCCGGAAAGACTGATTCCCCCATGTCGTTTCTTTCTTGCTCCCCGTTTTGCTGGCTGAATTCCCATCTGGAGCATGGATGCTATTCCACGTAAACCAAGCTACTCAGCCTCTTTTTCTCCACTAATTTTCCTACTACACTATCCGTTTCTAATCTCTTTATATATCTATAATTAAATATGTATTTTTCCAAGGACGCCGATGCCATCCCCACCTTCGAATTCCCTGGAAATCATTTAAAGTTGGTAAACAACCTCTCCGCAGCTTTAAAGGGGCATTATCAGGTTTTAAAATTTTTGGCAGACCTAAATATGAGAAGCAAGTAAAGAGGTGTTGCACAATATCTTTATAAGCTTCTCCAGTTATCCTTTTGTAACCTAAATCTGGTCTATAGCTTTTTAGATGACAAGCAACCATCTAATCTTTGATTGAATATCTCCCACAATGGGGAACTCACTACTCTTCAAGGTTTTAAACTCTCCCTCACCTTTTCCTCTGTAGCACTTCCACTCTGCATACCACTTTTTTAAATCCCCTCAACTCATTTTCAGTAGTATGGGTGGGCCAGGAGCTGGGCCAGTAAAGATCTGTTAAAGGCCTAGAAACCGTAATTTTTTGCACCCAAAAAGCTAGATTACTGGATCCAAATCCTCTGGGGCTCTTGGCTTGAGAAGTCAAGGTTTTTCCTATCTGAAAGCAAAAGCTGTGCTATTTTTTGGCCTTTATTAATTTGCACAGTTTTAGTAGGCGGCGAGATCAAAACTTTAATTTTCCCAGCATAATCAGAATCTACTACACCAGGCCGATATTCTTTGAAAAGAAATCGAGCTATGCCCTAGCACAAGTCCAGAATGTCCTCAGGCAGGGGGCTAGCCAAGACCATTGGAATCGGAGTTACCGCCACAGGAGTTAATATTGATGCGGTGGTGGAACTGAGGTCTAGGCCTGAGCTACCTGGGGTTGATTGGCACGGCTTGTTGTCTCTGTTTAGCAGGACACTGCCGACAAAGTGCCTCATTTGGCCACAAGAGAAACACTTTTTATTTTTAGAATCCTTTTTGTTAGGATTACTTTTCTTTTTTCCTTTTTTCTCTTTTTTTTTCTCGTTTTCTCTTGTTTTTTTTTTTGCTTGGGTGAGGCCCCCCCCCCCCGAGGGGGTTTTCTGCAAGGAGCAGCCTCTGCTTTAAATGCTCCTTTGTTTTAAAAAAATTTCCGTATCTTTTTCAACCTTAGGCAATGTTCTGGGAGGCTTTTGAACTGAACTGACCTGGGAGGCGTACGCGGAGGTGGGGTGGTCGCCTTAAATCAGAAAATGTTGGATAAATTTTTAAAGGTTTGTGTAGAGGGGGAGGGGGCTCACCAGGGCGCCCAGCCACAGTGTCCTCTAAGTCCTCTCCTTCCTTGGGAGGTATAGTGTCCCTGCTTTTGTTCACCAATGGCAGAAAATATGATCTGCGTAGAAGGTGGAGACCCACTACCATCCACCGCTATAGCCTCTCCCATAGTCTATCTAACAGCCTCATGACGGGGGTCCAGAACATTTCTAATCATATTCCACAGAGCAAAAGCATTTACAGGCCCATGTAAAGTATAATAAGTTTTTAGCTGTTTCCTTAGCTTCACCCAAGTATCTAAGTTCACAGTGTCCTTCTTCCGGAAACCAAGGACACTGGTCTGGTACAAATGAAAAAATGACCGAATATTGGATTTCTAACTTTAATTTCTCTCTTACTTAATGACTGCAAAATTACTCTTATAAAAAGCTGTCTTTCTTTCAACTCACTGTTACCCATGTCAGAAAATTAAGATTTATAGAAAAGTCTCCCTCAACAAAGGTTTTACCTTTGCAAGGGGGGTTTTCTTTTCAACCCTAAGAAAGCAGGTTTCTTTCAACCTCTACAAAACCAGGTTTCTCTTAAACCCTTCAACACTTCCCACTCCTACTCACCCTGCCTATCCTTCAGGGGGGTCTGCGGCACCCTAAGTGGGGTCCTATCCGTCCCTGAACACTCTACACTGGGGAAACAACAGGGCTGATGACCCTAGCTATCCAGAGCAATAGGGCTGATGACCCTACTTGCTCCAAGGGGGTGGCAATAGGGCTGATGACCCAATTGCTGGGGAACTTACCTTCGAATAGCCTGTTCCGGGCGCCACTTGCCGGGGTCCAGCCCCGGTGGATTCAGGGAATTCAAAAGTGGGGATGGCGTTGGCATCCTTGGAAAAATACATATCTAATTATAGATATATAGAGAGATTAGAAACGGATTGTGTAGTAGGAAAATTAGTGGAGAAAAAGAGGCTGAATAGCTTGGTTTACGTGGAATAGCATCCATGCTCCAGATGGGAATTCAGCCAGCAAAACGGGGAGCAAGAAAGAAACCACATGGGGGAATCAGTCTTTCCGGAAACTGATCCGATTTCTTTATTTTTGGGTTTGCTTATATACCTTTTGCTACATATAGGGATGAATACAGAGTCACGAGGGGGTCAGCAGTCCTGACCTTTATCAAAATCAGGTGCTTCACATAAAAAGGTCTTAGGGATTTTACATCATCTTCTGGCCATGAGTGAGACCTGCTGACATTTTATGAGCCTTTCTTTCTGATAACCAAAAACTTATTTCTTCCAAGGGTGTTTTTTCTTAAACCAGGCACCACCCTCCAAATAAAGTTACATTCCTATAGGGTGAGGGTGTAGTGAGTTACAATCAAGAAAGGAATTTATTTAACCCAAGGTTAACATGATTAATCTTAAAGGTTAATACTTATTTCTCCTATATGCTTAAAGGTTAATACTTATTTCTCCTATATGTTATATTCTTTATAAGGGCAGGGAATATGGAGATTCAGCAGCAAACATCAGCCCAAACAAATGAAAATCCTTTCACCAATGCTCCCCTTAAGATCTATTTAGTCTTAAGATAGTGATAAAGTTACATTTTTACATAGCAAGGACACAGTGATTTATAACAAAGTACAGTGATCTATTACAAAAGAGAAAATTCATTAACTCAAAAGTCTAGTATTGCTAACCTTAAAACCACTATATTTCCTTTTCTATATTCCCAATACATTGATTAATATAGTCCCAGGTGCCTAAGGATATGGAGGCCTGGCGGCAATCATTGACTCAACAATGAGAAAAGCCCTATGCTAATTAAGACTCTCAAAATACAGCCAAAACTCTCTGTGCTGTTTATGGTTGAGAGGTAGTAAACAATCATGTGTGTAGTGGCAGGAGTATGGATAATCCTGTCACACAAGCTAGTCTGTCAGCAGAGAGGTTTGACCTAAGACATCCTTGTCACACCTAGGGCAGGGAATTAGCAGCAATTATTGGCACAACAAATGAAAAACCCTTCACCAGTATAATTCCTAACCAACCCACTATACTAATAATTTCCAACTCCCCAAAAGAATTTGCCTTTAGTAAGTCTAAAACATCTCGTGCCTCTCAGGTTGGGAGGCTGTAAACAATCACATGTGGCCGGACGAACCTATACAGGCGGGCTAGATAACCTTCAGAGGAGTCTGTAAGCTGAAACACTCTTGTCACGCTCAAGAATTTTTACTGCCTTGGGGCTGCACGTTTACTCCTTCTCCGAGAGAAACGGTTATGGGGAGAGCCCCCCATAAAGTCAGAGGTGTAGGTGAGAGCATAAAACAGACTCTGGTTTTGGGGTAGATGCTCGGGAACAGGGGGTTTCCTGAGGCTTGATCATGCCTTTGCGTATGCCAAGCCTCCTTCCTCATGACCTTTGCCATGGGCGGAGTTCCTCACCCTGGCCCCCGGCACCCCAGCACCCAGCCAGGGCCAGTGAGGGGGCTCAGGAATCATCTTAGAACAAAGGAGCCATCAGCCCAGTCCCGGCAGTACAGAAGCCAGTGAAGTGAAGTGAAGTCGCTCAGTCGTGTCCGACTCTTTGTGGCCCCATGGACTGACTGCAGCCCACCAGGCTCCTGTGTCCATGGGATTCTCCAGGCAAGAATACTGGAGTGGGCTGCCATTTCCTCAAACCTGAGAAATCCTTTTCCTTAGAAAACTAAATAAATACCTGATTGTCAGATTGTTTTCCTGAGACTTCCTCCTAAAATAGAAAAAAATAAAAAAACAAGCAGGATTAGTGGTATTGTGTAATGAACTTGACACCTCACCTCTCTACTGGTTCATAGGAACTGACGCCTCAGACTTTCAAGCCACTAGGTCGGCTACTTTCAAAACTGAGCACCATAAAAACCTCAGCAGGAAAAGCAGAGACTGATGAGAGAGCCCTCATGCTGAACACAGCTCGAAGTCAGAGCGGGCTGTCACCAGCTGAGGTATGTCGGCCATCCCGAATCCAGAGAGCTGCTGGTTATTTAAGGGTCCCACTCCTGGGGCAAGTGGGCAGGATGTGCTCAAGCTTGAGAACTGGTTTCCCCAGGGACACCCCTGGGCGTCCGGGCCACCAAGAGTCTAGCTTCTCATCTGTCTGGTTTCACTCGGCATTGACAGCCACTCTGTGTCAGATGGGTGACGAGAGACACAGAGCTGCCTGGGACCAGGTGCTCCTGGACAGTCCCAATCCAGAGGAGGCAAGAGATGCATTCAGGGACTTGCCCAGCAGTCCACTGGTTAAGACGCCACACTGCCAATGCAGGGGGCATGGTGTGATCCCTGGTCAGGAAACTAAGTTCCCACATGCCATAAGGTACAGCCAAAAACAAAAAAGAAAGAAAGAAATGTGTTCAAAGTGCTTTAAGAGCCCAACAAAATTCAACTGTAGTCCTGAGGGGAAAGTGACCATCAATCCAGGCCAGCGGCAAATCATGCCCACTCTACCCAAAAGATTCCACGTTCAGAGACTTCCCCAGTGTCCCCACAATCTGGGACACCCACAGCAGGCCCGATGACGAGCTTCCTTGGTCCCACTGTCACCCCACTGCAGCCATCCTTCACCAGCAGCAGGCCGATCTTTTTACACACACAAGCAAACCCTGTCACTCTGCTCACGAGCCTGCAAGCAGCTGCCCGCTGTGCTGAGATTAAAGCTCGCAGTCCACCTGCAGCCCCCCATGCCTCTCAGGTCTTGTCCCCCAGCATCCTTCCACCCACCTTCCCTCTGCAGGCTCCAGCCTTTTTCAGCCCTCTCACCTACCAAGTGACGTCCACTCTTAAGCCTTTGCTCGTCCCCCAAATCTGGCCCTTTCTCAAAGGCCAGCCCCTCACAGCAGCCTTCCCAAGCCCATCTCAGTCCTCCCCATTTACCAAGTTGTCACTTCTCTATGGCAATCACGGTGTACACGACTGTTTAATCCGGTGCCGACTCAAAGCACGATTTGTGAGCCTGCAGCATCGGCATCATGACCTGGTGCTTATTAGAAACACAAATCCTCCACCCCAACCCACGCACACGCAGTAGGATAACGCATTCAGATCTCTGGGGGTGGGCCCCAGGAATCTGTGTTTTAAGTTCTCAGGGCATTCCTGAGTGCTCAAGTTTGAAAAGACCTGGTGTAGTTCACGTGTTTGGTCCCTTGGCGACTACCTGTCTTCAATACATATATGTCACCATGGGAGCAGGAATGCTGCTCTGTCTTATCTCTGCCGAACCCCCAGCACCCAGAACAGCATCTGGTAACAGCAGGCTGTCAGTCAGTATTTGATGACTTAACAGAAGACATGAGGGACTTCCCTGGTGGGCCAGTGGCTAAGACTCTGTGCTCCCAATGCAGGGGGCCCAAGTTCTATCCCTGGTCAGAGAAGGAGATCGCACATGCCACAACTAAAGACCCCGAATGCTGTCATGCAGACTGAAGGTCCCACATGCTGCAAAAGGCCCTGCGAGGCCAAGAAAAAGGCACGGATTCCCGCCACACGCAAGCAAGCGCCAAGCAGCGAAGCAGGGGCAGCCTAGCCCTACAGCGGCCACCAGTCTCGCAGGGGCGACACCCAGGACGCGGTCATCCGCAAACACTTCAGATTTATCCAGGCGAGAAGCAGGAGGCCGGGAGGGAGTCCAGCTGATTTCCGCTGAACAGTGGAACGTCTTGGGGAATCTCTGTGCCCAGGAAGACAGAACTCTGCCAAGAGGCCTCTACCTCCTGGAGTTACGACTGACTATTCCTGGACAAAAGCCAGAACAACCTCTCAGGAGGAACAGCAGATTGCAGGCAGAACCCACATTCGCGGGAGTCATTTCACTCTTCCAGCTATAGGACCATGGACGCACTCTCTGCCCTGCCCTCATCCCACTCTCCCAGTCAGTCTGATCACTGTAAGTTTCAATAAAGTCCCAGCTCCGCCAGGATCCCAGGACATGTGCATCCCTTTTTAGCTTGTCTTTTTTTTGGGGGGGTGGGGGGGAAAGCCAACCAAGAAATAAAATCGTAATAGAAACGCCGACTTCACATGGGCGCGGAGCATCCGGTTGCAGTTGCGTCGCCCGGTCAGTCTCCTCATTCCCACTGCTAGCACGTGTTGACCGGCGCATGTAACTCCCTGAGAGCAGGGCAGGGCCAATCTTTTTAGTACCGCCACAACCCAGCCCCCAATCACGCTTCTGAATATTCCCTTTAAGAAAAACCGCTCTGCAAACCGCAAACGGCTTACAACAATAAGATACTTTTAGTTCCAGAATGAATTCCCCCTATGCCTCAGCTACTGTAAGGGGGTATGTCTACCCCACCCCCTCTAATGATGGGAAAACAGGGAGGGAAAAGAGGGGAAACGCCGACGTTCAGATCCCGAGAGAGAGGCGAGCGGAGCGGGGGGACACTCATCTCCTGTCTCCCGTCCAGAGCGCTAGCCACAGGTACACTGCACCCTGAAAGACGCCTACAGAAACAATACAGATTGCAAATGAATGAAAAAGCCGAGGCACAATTAAATTCTGGAATAACTGATAAAAGGAATGCAATTACACGGATCGAGAGGCACAAGTCATAGGAACTCGGAGGAAGAAAAGGAGCACAGTGGGCAGCGCGGGATTCCCCCCAGGGACAGCGAGTCCGGCCGGCAGCATCTAAACCGCGGAGACCAGCGCCCACAACCGCTCGCGCATGCGCACTCGCCCACGCAGCACGGCCACACCCTCGGTCCCGGAGGCGGCGGCGCCGGTGGCGGAGCCTCACCTGTGGGCGCAGAGCGCTGAGAAGCGCCCGGGAGCCCGGAGCACGGCGCCCCCGCGCCACGGCCCGGCCCCGCCTCCAGCCCCACTCAGCAATCGCTGGAGGACACGGCCCGCTTACCCGGCGCGGACCGGCCCTCCACCCGCAGCGCTCTACTTCCGGGGCGGCGCCCTGGCAACCGGAGACGCGGCGTTGCCGGCGCCGCGACTGCTTCCGGGGTTAGACTGTACCCTCTCCTGCAGCTGCGCCTCCAACCTGCACAGCCCGCTACGCACGGGGGTTGACGTAAAACTCAACATTCAGAAAACTCAGATCGTGGCATCCGGTCCCATCACTTCATGGCAAATAGATGGGGAAACAATGGAAACAGTGACAGACTTTATTTGGGGTGGGGCTCCAAAACCACTGCAGATGGTGACTGCAGCCATGAAATTAAAAGATGCTTGCATCTTGGAAGAAAGCTATGACCAACCTAGACAGCATATTAAAAAGCAGAGACATTACTTTGCCGACAAAGGTCCGTCTAGTCAAGGCTATGGTTTTTCTGGTAGTCATGTATGGATGTGAGAGTTGGACTGTAAAGAAGGCTGAGCGCCGAAGAATGGATGCTTTTGAACTGTGGTGTTGGAGAGGACTCTTGAGAGTTCCTTGGACTGCAAGGA
The DNA here is from genome assembly GCF_016772045.2 of Ovis aries. Classification (NCBI taxonomy): domain Eukaryota; kingdom Metazoa; phylum Chordata; class Mammalia; order Artiodactyla; family Bovidae; genus Ovis; species Ovis aries. Next base: position 219,786,088 of record NC_056056.1, read on the forward strand.
GATCAACCCAGTCAATCCTAAAGGAAATCAGTCCTGAATATTCACTGGAAGGACTGATGCTGAAGCTGAAACTCCAATACTTTGGTCACCTGATGCGAAGAACTGACTCCTTAGAAAAGACCCTGATGCTGGGAAAGACTGAGGGCGGGAGGAGAAGGGGACGCGACAGAGAATGAGACAGTTGGATGGCATCACCGACTCAATGGACATGAGTTTGAGTGAACTCTGGAAATTGGCTATGGATAGGGAGGCCTGGTGTGCTTCAGTCCATGGGGTTGCAAAGAATCGGACACGACTGAGCGACTGAACTGACTGAGAGATGTCCTGTGAGGAACCACCGAGGCCACCATCCCCAGGGGTCTCGCAACCTTCAGGGGCCCAGAAATGAGACTGCAAGGGATCGGGGCCTGGGATCCAGCCTGATAGTGGCAAGTAGAGCAGTATGATGCCTGGGGCCCTGGGCTCTAGTCCCTCTCTTCATCTCCTCTGTTGCTCAGCTTCAGTATCTGTAAAACTAGGACTGTTCATAGCACCAGCTACGTAGGGTTTGTCATAGGGATAACATACAAGTTGCGATCAGCAAGTAGTGGTAAGTGGCCTACTCAGAGGTCACCTCATTTTTGAAGTGTTCCCTGAGCGTGGGACAGGTATAATTCCTCAAACTAGATTTTTAAAACTCCTGTTCTGTTCAGCTCAGTTCAGTTGGTCAGTCATGTCCAACTCTTTGTGACCCCATGGACTGCAGCACGCCAGGCTTCCCTGACCATCACTAACTCCTGGAGCTTGCTCAAACGCATGTTCATCCAGTCAGTGATGCCATCCAACCATCTCATCCTCTGTCGTGTCCCCTTCTCCTCCTGCCTTCAGTCTTTCCCAGCATCAGGGTCTTTTCTAAGGAGTCAGTTCTTTGCATCAGGTGGCCAAGGGATTAGAGTTTCAACTTCAGCATCAGTCCTTCCAATGAATATTCAGGACTGAATATACTCCATCTTTTAGGTTTGACTGGGTTGATCTCCTTGCAGTCCAAGGGACTCTCAAGGGTCTTTTCCAACACCACAGTTCAAAGGTATCAATTCTTCAGCTCTCAGTTTTCTTTATGGTTCAACTCTTAACATCCATACATGATTACTGGAAAAACCGTAGCTTTGACTAGATGGACCTTTGTTGGCAAGGTAATGTCTCTGCTTTTTAATATGCTGTCTAGGTTGGTCATAGCTTTTCTTCCAAGAAGCAAGCATCTTTTAATTTCATGGCTGCAGTCACCATCTGCAGTGATTTTGGAGCCTAAAACAATAAAGTCTGTCACTGTTTCCATTGTTTCCCCATCTATTTGCCATGAAGTGATGGGACAAGATACCATGATCTTAGTTTTTTGAATGTTGAATTTTAAGCCAGCTTTTTCACTCTCCTCTTTCACTCTCATCAAGAGGCTCTTTAGTTGCTCTTCGCTTTCTGCCATAGCGTGGTGTCATCTGCATACCTGAGCTTATTGCTATTTCTCCCGGAAATCTTGATTCCAGCTTGTGCTTCATTCAGCCTGGCATTTTGCATGATATACTCTGCATATAAGCTAAATAAGCAAGGGGACAATATAAACCTTGACATACTCCTTTCCCAATTGGGAAACAGTCTGTTGTTCCATGTCCAGTTTTAACTGTTGCTTCTTGATCTGCATACAGATCTCTCAGGAAGCAGGTAAGGTGGTCTGGTATCCCAATCTGTGGTATTCCCATTCTTGAAGAATTTTCCACAGTTTGTTGTGATCCACACAAAGGGTTTGGTGTAGTCAATAAAGCAGAAGTAGATGTTTTTCTGGAACTCTCTTGCTATTTTGATGATCCAGCAGATATTGGCAATTTGATCTCTGGTTCGTCTGCCTTTTCTAAAACCAGCTTGAACATCTGGAAGTTCATGGTTCACATACTGTTGAAGCCTGGCTTGCAGAATTTTGAGCATTACTTTGCTAGCATGTGAGATGAGTGCAATTGTGCGGTAGTTTGAGCATTCTTTGGCATTGCCTTTCTGGGATTGGAATGAAAACTGACTTTTTCCAGTCCTGTAGCCACTGCTGAGTTTTCCAAATTTGCTGGCACATTGAGTGCAGCACTTTCACAGCATCATCTTTTAGGATTTGAAGCAGCTCAACTGGCATTCCATCACCTCCACTAGCTTTGTTCGTAGTGATGCTTTCTAAGGCCCACTTGACTTCACATTCCAGGATGTCTGGCTCTAGGTGAGTAACCACACCATCGTGGTTATCTGGGTCATGAAGATCTTTTTTGTGTAGTTCTTCTGTGTATTCTTCCCACCTCTTCTTAATACCTTCTGCTTCTGTTAGGTCCAAACCGTTTCTGTCCTTCATTGTGCCCAACTTGAAAACTGTGAAAAGTTTTAAAACTCCATCTGTTAGGAAAAGGCAACCGGGCTAGTGAGAAATTTAAAACTGAAGCCAGGTCTAGATTGAATTCTCACTCCAGAATGCACTAGCTTTGTGGCTCGTGGTAGGTCATGTCACTTGTCTGAGCCTCAGTTTCTTATTCATAAATGGAGACAATAGCACCTACATTGAAGGGTTGTTGGGAAGATTAGTTTTAAAAGAATTTTAAAAGGTGCTTCTGTATAGCACACACTAGTTCCTCAAATATTTGTTGAATTCATACACAGTAAAACAGCATGTACCCCAGACATTTGTCAGCCATGAAAATATCCTTGAAGGCAGCGAGAAGAGAGGAGCAACAATTTACAAACCTGCTCTGTCACGTTCTAGGTGTCTGGGCATAGGACAGCTGCAGTCTCTCTCTCTTTTTTACCTTTCTTTTAGCATTTGTTCCTGAAAGAGTAACTCATTATTTATGACACGCAAAGTGCATTAGTGTTTGTCACTCTTCTGAATTTGTTAATCACCAACATCATTATTACAGGGCACAAATCTGCAGCTGCCGTGTGTATCATTCTGCAGTAGTTCACTGCTTAAAACACTCTTTTATAATTAGCGCACATGTAGGTCTAGACATCAGAAAACAAACCTTTCATTGGAAAAAACCAACAATGCCAAGGAAACAGAGTCTAAGCTCATACTGCTTGTCACATGACAGGCCAACAAGCCCAATAAATCGAGAGACAGGTTTTGGGAGCAAGGAATAATGACTTTTTTGAAAAAGCCGACTAACCAAGAAGATGGTAGGCACATGTCCTAAAGAACCATCTTGCCTGAGTTAGAATTCAGACTCCTCCTATACTAAAAGGGGAAGGGTGTAAAGTCAAACACTTCTTGGCTTCTGTCGGCCTCCAGAGGGGATTTGTTAATTTCTCCCTCCTGCCGCCGTTCACAGGTGGACCTGGTCAGGAGGTTTCCTATGAGCTAAACAAAGGTATTTTAGCTTAATACTCTTTACCGGGAGAGCAGGATCCCCAGAGATGGGCCATTATGTATAACTTAAGTTTATAGGCAGCATTCCTTCAGTGATCAACTTGTAATAGAATACAAAAATGTTCTTCCCTATTATATTAACACAGTTAATACACAAGATCAAGAGTCAGCAAACAATCGGTCAAATCCAGCCCACTACCTGCTCCAGAAAGCTAAGAATGCTGTTTCCTTGTGACCACTTGCAACTGATTTGATGATAGCGAACACACTAACTTTGTACCCCAAATAAGTGAAATTATCTCCTCTCCTACCCCCAAAGAAATCCATTGGTCTCATTTGTAGATCTCAATTGTTATTCTATTTTGATTTAATCAATTAAAAATTGTGAATTTTTAAAAAAGTAATGAAAAGCTAACGAGACTATAAAACTTACATTAAGCAAGGGAAATAAATAAAAGTTTTAAGTTGTGAAAATGTGTGGAACTTTTAAGTGGCAGAGTCTGGATTTGAACCTACGAAGGCTGATGGTTCACACTACTACCTCCTGAAAGCAAAAAAGCAAAGAGCCACCTCCGGGAGAGATGGGTGCACTTTCAAGGTGATGCTCTGAGCTTTGCAGGCTTCCTGAGGCCTCCGCACTGCCTTGCCCAGGCCCGGGGAGTGCTTTGGGTCCATCATCATTTATGTTTGGCGCCATCTAGTGGAGCCAGAGTTAATATGCACCCCGCTGCTGCCCCTGCTCCACCTCGGTTCCCGCCTCAGCCCTTAACCCCAGGAGGTAATGAGAACCAGAAGTTCACAGATGACGTGCTTACTGCTGGCTCGTAGCAGGTGTTCAATAAACACTGTTTCCCAGATGAGACGTCCCTGCAGTGACTGGTTTCTGAGGCTGGTTCCTCGGGGTCATATTCCGCCAAGGGAGTCTTGAAATACCAGCAAGGAATGGGATCAGCTCCAATACTTTGTCCACCTGATGTGAAGAGCCAACTCATTGGAAAAGACCTTGATTCTGGGAGAGATTGAGGGCAGGGGGAGAAGGGGGAGACAGAGGATGAGCTGGTTAGATAGCATCAGTGACTCGATGGACATGAATTTGAGCACACTCCAGGAGATAGTAAAGGTCAGAGGAACCTGGCGTGCTGCAGTCCACAGAGTCACAAAGAGGCAGACACGACTCGGCGACTGAACAACACCGTGGGGTCAAGACCCCATCTCGGGGTGATCTGGCCCAGCCCCTTCCCAGCCTCTACTATCTATGGCTGTCTGCTTCCTTGGCAGGTGGGCCTGCTGCCCCTCCCCCTCCCCAGGCAGAGGTGCTGTCTTCATGCGGCCCCCACACCCTTCTCCACCCTGAACACGGCACGTCCTTCACCCAGCTCATCCCAACAAGGTTGATGACAAAGTCTGTCCCGGTGTCTTTTTTGCTAAGAACCACCAGCTTCTCATTGACTGAGGGCCAGAACTCTCAGTTACGTCATTTTGAGGTTCAACGCAAAATGAAAATGTGGCAACTCTTGTTCAAAAATTATTAGGAATTTCAGAACAACTACAGCAGCATTAACCACGTGAGGGGCCAATCTGAGCATGGGGGCCCTGGGCGGCTGCCCAGGTGGCCGGCCCATGAAGCCCGCCCTCCTGCGTACAGGACAGCACCCTAAGATCTTAGCCAGAACTCCCTTCGTTACACCCTCTCAAGGACCCTACCTGGTGAGTGGTTTTATCTCATACTTATTTTTTTAACGTGGTAAAATATTAATACATGCAACATAAAAATTACTATCAGTCAGTCAGTTCAGTCAGTTGTGTCCCACTCTGTGTGACCCCATGGACTGCAGCACACCAGGCTTCCCTGTCCTTCCCTGTCCATCATCAACTCCCGGAGCTTGCTCACACTCATGTCCATCGAGTTGATGATGCCATCCAACCATCCTCTGTCGTCCCCTTCTCCTCTTGCCTTCAGTCTTGCCCAGCATCCCAGTCTTTTCCAGTGAGTCAGTTCTTTGCATCAGGTGGCCGAAGTATTGGAGCTTCAGCGTCAGCATCAGTCCTTCCAATGAATAGTCAGGACTGATTTCCTATATTAACCCTTTTAAAGTGTTCAGTTCGGTGTTGTGATCCAGTATGTCCATGGGTAACCAATTTCTAGAACTTAGTTATCTTGCAAAATGGAAACTTTTCCCACTGAACACTAATTCCCATTCTCCTCCCCCAGCCCTAGCGACCACCATCCTGCTTTCTGTCTCCACGAATCTTCCTCCTGCAGGTGTTTCACCCAAGTGAAAACATGTAGAATCCGTCTTTTGGTGACTGGCTTGTTTCATTTAGCATAGTATCCTCACGCTTCATCCCCGTGGTAGCCTGTGTGGGAATGTTAATTTTTCTTTTTAAGGTTGAGTAATATTCCTCTGTATGTATTTACCATGCTGTTTGTTCATTCATCAGTCAGTGGGCACGGATTTGAGTTGTGAATGACCTTTTGACCATTGTGAATAAGTCTGAACATGAGTGTTCAAATATCTGTTCAAGGGTCTGCTTTCAATTTCTTTTGGATATATTCTCAAATATGGGCTTGCTGGATCCTTTGACAATTCTGTGTGCATTTTTTTTTTTTTTGAGGGACTGCCATACTGTTTTCCACAGTGGCTACAACTTTTTTTAAGTTTTGAGGCACGTTATTAAAAAAAGCTGGTGCGTGAGTGTGGGCTTAGTTGTTCAGTCATGTCCAACTCTTTGCGACCCCATGGACTGCAGCCTGCCAGGCTCCTCTGTCCATGGGGATTCTCCAGGCAAGGATACTGGAGTGGGTTGCCATGCCCTCCTCCAGGGGATCTTCCTGACCCAGGGATCGAACCCGGGTGTCCAGCATTGCAGGTGGATTCTTTACCATCTGAGCCACCAGGGAAGCCGGTACATAAATGAATAAGTACTTCAACTTCACCATACAGGAACTCCCTGGCAGTCCAGTGGTTAGGACGCCATACTCTCACTGTGGAGGGCCTGATTTCAGTCTCTGGGGAACAAAGACATTACAGACTGTGCAGCTTGGCCAAAAAAAAAAACAAAAAACAACACATCATCCATTTACTTCATGTTTTAACTTGACCCTCTAGTAAATCTTTAGCATCATTGATTTTCGACTGCTATGTGAGGAGATGCTCCCTGTACTTGTGATTTAGAAGCATAATCCACTGATAAACATTGCTCACCTTTCCTTATCGGCAGTAAGACTCACGCCCGGTTCCAGTGCTGCCTCGCGTTTTGTCCTTTTGGGTTCAAACCCACCTCTGTCATAACCACCACGGAAGGCACATTTTGGTAGACTTTGAAACACTGGTTTTGCTTGAGGTTCCATATGCTTCCTGACCTGAGTGGAGGCAGAAAACGGCCTGCAAGTCCTGCAGCAGGAGGTCAGCTCCCCCTCTACTGGCCGTGGGTCCTGCCCGGCTCCCCTGCCTGCCTGCACCCTGAGCCTGGTGGCCCAGAGGCCACAGCCACCGATTCCACACCTTGACCACCCTGGCTACAGCACTTATTTTTTTCTTAGTTGCAGCATGTGGGGGTCTAGTTCCCTGACCATGGCTCAAACCTGGACCCCCTGCATTGGGAACTCAGAATCTTAGTCATTGGACCACCAAGGAAGTCCCATTTTATACTCCCTCCAACAAGGCACAAGGGTCCCAATCTCTTCACATCCTCATCAACACTTATTTCTTGTTGTTAGGTTTATTTATTTATCTCAGTAGCAAGGATGATATGATATGATTTCCCTACTCTTTAAATATGGTACCTGAAAAAAAAAAAAAGGAACCTGAAGCTTGGAGGCAGGAAATAGCTTGCCCAATGCCATGAAGCCCATTCGTATCATCAGTCCAGCTGTGACGGTCACTGATTGCCCTGACCGACTCATGCTGCTGCTGCGGAGGCCAGCCTGCCGTTGTCAAGGTGCCAGCCAGAACCACTCGAGGGTTCTGGTGGAGCCCCAGCCCAGTTCCCTGAGGCCATGACGAACCTCCAGGGGTGCCCAGTGTTGCTCGACAACCAGCACAAGCCACCGCCCTGCTGACTCAGGCCAGCCAGCACGCCTGGCCCTGCAGGCACACGGCCCTCAGCCCCACAGCCTCCTCACCTGCCCCCCATTAATGCTGTCCCGCCCCCCCAAAGCCTCCTACAGCCTCAGTGCCATGCTCAGGCCCTGGTGTAGCCAGGCCCCCAGCACCCTCACTCGGAGCCCCTGCTGTGTGGAGGCCAGAAGGCCAGAACCAAGATCCAGACCGAGCATCCTCTAAGACTGGGGTCCCCAACCTCCGGCGTTTTATGCCTGATGATCTGAGATGATGCTGATGTAATAATAATAAAAACAAAGTCCGCAATGAATACCATGTGCTTGAATCATCCCGAAGCCACCCCTCTACCCTGGTCCATGGAAAAATTATCTTCCACAAAACTGGTCCCTGGTGCCCACAAGGTTGGGGACCCCTGCTCTAAGGACTGAGGAGGGGGCTGGGCTCCGGTACTGGCCCTGGCTCTGTCACACCCATTTTTGACCCACAGTGGGAGTTGGGGGTGAGAGCTGTCTGGTCTGGAGCCAAAGGAGCAGAGTTCCTGTGAGCTCAGTGAGAGGGGACGTCCCTGGCGGTCGGGTGGTTAGGACTCTCTGCTCTCACTGCTAAGGGCCTGGGCTCAATTCCTGGTTGGGGAGCTAGGATCCCATAAGCTGCACAGCATGGCCAGAAAAAGAAAGAAACGGGTGAGAACAGAAATGGGGAGGGAATGAAGACCTGGACCCCCTTGGGAAAACCCCTCAGGAATAGCTTATTTCTTGACACCATGGTTGCCCAAGAGTGGGTTGTGAGCTCTGTTTAGAGGGCAGGACCAGCATTAGAAAGCACACAATTCATTTGAAACGTTAAGTTACTGGGTCCTCACCCCATGAGGGGGCTTCCCAGGTGGCGCTAGTGGTAAAGAGTCCACCTGCCAGTGCAGGAGACACAAGAGATGTGGGTTCGATCCCTGGGTCGGGCAGATCCCCTGGAGGAGGGCATGGCAGCCCGCTCCAGTATCCTTGCCTGGAGAGTCCCCATGGACAGAGGAGCCTGGCGGGCCACAGTCCATGGGGTCACAAAGAGTTGGACATGATGGAGCGACTAAGCAGCAGCTGATGAATTAAACGGCGCCCCCACCCCTGGCCCAGGTCACACTGTGGTCTCTGCATCACATCTCCATGGCTGCAAAGGCTGACACCATTTCCCTGTTCAGCACAGCTGGAGAGTGAGGCTCATGGGGGCAAGGAGGCTGGCCCAGGCCCCACAGTTCTTCTTAAAAAAACACAAACTTAAAAAAAAGAAGTTTATTTATCAGGCTGTGTCAGGTCTTAGTTGCTCTGCGGCATGTGGGGTCAGAGATGCCCGACCAGAGATGGAACCCACAAGCCCTGCATTGCAAGGCAGACTCTAACCACTGGGCCACCAGGGAAGCCCCAGGTCCCATGGTTCTCCTGGGGCCCATGCAGACCTGGCCCAGGCCCCACAGAAGATTTACAGGGGTGGATGTTTGGTCCTGACAGGGCTGCATGGGGCTTCGCTTCTTCCCTCAGAATCAATAGCCCCACCTCACAGACGCCGGGTATCAGAGGACTCAGACCTCTACAGGGTCGGCTGAAAAACCCAACTACCCGTCTAGATGCTAAGGCCCCCAAGGGCAGGGGCGCTGGACGCCCTGTGTTGTCTCCAGAGTCAGGATGCTCAGGGGAGATGCCAAGGGCAGGCTGGGAGTGAACAGGTGAGGGACCTTGAAGCTGGGAGTCGGTCCCACCCGAGTTCCAGCTGGGGCTTTGGCCTGCCGGCTTCCTCATCTGTGAGCTGGGCTCCTAAAGCATGCTTCCCCAGATTAGAGAGAAGAGAATTCCATTGTGCATGGGATCCTCGGGCTGTGGGCACCAGCTCAATGTAGGCGGCTACGCAGGTTTCCAGACCCTGATGCTGGGCAAGATTGCGGGCAGGAGGAGAAAGGGGCAACAGAGGATGAGATGGTTGGATGGCATCATGGACTCAATGAACATGAGTTTGAGCAAACTCCGTGGGATGGTGAAGGACAGGAAAGCCTGGCGTGCTGCAGGTCATGGGGTCGCAGACTGAACCACTGAACAACACCACCACCAGGTTTCAGGCCAGGGCCTCCTCTCCAGAATTCTGCTTCTCTGGAAGCATGGTCCACTCAGGGGGGCTCAGCCCAGTCCCTCACCTGCTGGGTGAGCAGCTCCCTTCCTTCCAAGGCAAAGGTCCACTCTTGAGCTTCCAGCCCCCACACCTTTCCTCACACTACCCTCCGGCCCAGAAGGTCCCCCCGTGAATGATCGGGGTCAGAGGACGTGCATTTGGCATGTTTTGAGACACCGAGCTGCCCTCCCGAGAGGCTGCATCCATGTGTGTTCTCAGTACAGCTGCCCAAGTAGACAGGGTTTCCGCAGCTCTGCCCGCGCGGGGTGTTATCAACGGCTCACACGTTGGGCGGTATCAGTATTGTTTTATGTGCGTTTCTTTCGTTATTCATGGGGATATATGCCTCTTCAGAAAACAGGACTAGACCGCAGAACTTCGTTGTGTTGTGTTGTTTTTTTTTTTTGCTGCTCCATGAAGTTTCAGTTCAGTTCAGTTCAGTCACTCAATCGTGTCTGATTCTTTGCGACCCCATGGACTGCAGCATGCCAGGCTTCCCTGTCCATCACCAATTCCCAGACCTTGTTCAAACTCATCTCCATTGAGTTGGTGAAGACATCCAATCATCTCATCCTCTGTCGTCCCCTTCTCCTCCCACCTTCAGTCTTTCCCAGCATCAGAGTCTTTTCCAGTGAGCTTGGGGGAATCTTAGTTCCCAGACCAGGGCTTGAACCCACAGCCTCAGCAGTGAAACCGCCAACTCCTAACCACTGGGCTGCCAGGGAATTTCCCCCCCGCAGAACTTAAAATAAAATGAAATTATTTCCTGGGAGTTCCTCGGCAATCTGGCGGTTAGGACTCCGCACTCTCACTGCCAAGGGCCCAGGTTTGATCCCTAGTTGGGGAGGCCATAAATAAATAAACAATTCCTATGAGAGAAAACAGCCCTGAACACTGTGGTTTCCCAGCCCGTCATCATTCTTCCAGGCAGGGGAAGGGGAGCTGAGATTGCCACGATCAGCAGTTGTGAGACGAGGAAACCCCAGGACCTGGAATGAGAAGCCGGGTCCTGATTCGCAGGCACCTCGTCACCTGCGGGCCCTCAGTCTCCTCCTCTGTAAAATGGAAGCTGCAGGTCTCATCCTATAGGGTTGTTATTGATGATGAAACGGGATGGAAGGACTTCCCTCGTGGTCCAGGGGTTCAGAATTCTCCTGCCTGTGCAGGGGACGCAGACTTGACCCTCAATCTGGGAAGTTTCCACATGCCCCGGGGCATGTGGACTAAGCCTGTGTGTCACAACTACCACATCCACACACTCTGCGGCTGTGCTGCACAACGAGAGAGGCCGCTGCAACGAGAAGCCCGCCCATCGCAAGGAAGAGTAGCCCCCGCTCGCCCCAACTAGAGAAAGCCCACGGGCCGTGACGAAGACCCAGCGCAGCCAGAAATAAATAGAGCAGTGTGTACATGTAAAAATAAACAAATCAATAAAATCAAACTGAAAACCAGGATGGCAAAGGGGAAATTCACTCATCTGTGAAACAGACGTCTACCGAGGGCTCATCACGCGGGGTGCGGAGGGGTGAACATGTACACGGCCTCCCCTCCAGGGGTTTACAGACGGGGCCTTCCTGGAGCAGAGGCGTGGACAGCAGCGGCTGCTGACACCATGGCCTGTCATTCCTGCTGAGTGTGGGCCGAGGGAGCCGCTAGGACCTCTGTTATTGTTTTGAAAAAATCTGCTATCGTGCTGATAAACTCGGCTGTCAGAAGGGATGTTATTTCTGGGTGAAGGGAGGTTCTGCGGGACCGGGGCTCCTTCCTGCCGGCACCCACGTGGGTCTCGTCCCTCCCGCCAGACCCGACTTGAGAGATAACCTGGGGCCTTGAGCCTGCTCCTGGCAGGGGACACTGGTGGCCATCGCTGCAGGATGTCCACAGTCGGCTGCCCAGGGCCTCCACAGTGTTTCAGGAGCAGATATCACCCCCTCCCTGACCCCGGATTCCTGGAATTGTCTGACAGAGTGGAGGCCTGGTCTCCATCCCCCTGACAGGTTGCAGGAGATTAGGTTATTTTGGTCACACCGGCCATTTCGGCTCTTGGCCGGAGCGCGTGCCTATTAAATTGTCCTGGCTCTGAGTGGAGTGGCCTGGCTGGTTAAGCCTCGTAATCTGCTCTGAAACGTGCTGGCTCTGTTTTCAACTGTGATAGTCCCCTTGTCACCAGCACCGCTGGCTTCTCCTCAGGTTCCACCATGAGCTCAGCTTGCCAAGTACCCCTGGCAGCCAGGAATCTGGATCTTGAGTAAATCCTCACTCTTGGCTGTCTCAGGTCTGATTCACTGTGCTTTGTTTTATAGCATTTTAATTTGTATCAAGCTTTATTTTACAAACCCCAGAGTGCACAAATCTGCAGCATTCAGCTAGTGCAAGGAGACTCGGGTTCGATCCCTGGGTCCGGAAGATCCCCTGGAGGAGGGCCTGGCACCCCACTCCAGGATTCTTGCCTGGAGAACCCCATGGACAGAGGAGCCTGATGGGCTACAGTCCTTGGGTCGCAAAGAGTCGGACACAATCGGAGTGACTGAGCACGCACACACATACCCATCCAACCACCGTGTGGGACAGAAATCCCCAGAAATCTCCCTCGTGCCCCTTTCCAGCCAACACCCACCCCACCTCGAGAGGTGGCTGTTGGCCCCTCCATCACACAGACGCGCTTCTCCTGCTCTCCACCTTCATACAAACAGAATCAGACAGTGTGTTCTCTCTTGTGTCTTCTTCCACCTTCCTTCACTCAGCATAATGTCTATTGAAAAGTTACTGTTGAGGGGGCTTCCCTGGTGGCTCAGCGGTGAAGCTCAGTGAATCAGCCTGCTATTGCAGGAGACATGGGCTCGATCCCTGATCCAGGAAGATCCCACACGCCGTGGAGCAACTAAGCCCCAAGCGCCATGACTACTGAACCCTCGCTCTGGAGCTTGAGAACCCCGGAGCTCATGTACTGCAATAAGAAAAACCACCGCAATGAAAGCCTGCTCCTCGCGCCTAGAGAAAAGCCCTCACGGCAACGAAGACCCAGCGCAGCCAAAAATAAAATGAATTAGTAAATATATATATTTAAAAAAAAAATAGTGTTTGGGGAATTCAGCATGAATGATGAAGGTGATGGAGAAACCGAAACGCTGTTACTGAAGACAGGGTTTAAGAACTGAAGATGCCAAAAGCCGCATGGTACAGTCAAAATTTTTTATTTAAAAAAGTTACTGTTTCATGACTAGAAACACAATACACATGAATAGCAAAAGTTACAAATACTGTACACGAGAAAGAAAAGACCACTGAGTGATCCCCACACCTGTTACCCGATCTTGACCTTCTGGTATGTTCCTTACACAACTTTCAGTCGCTTAGTGTCCGGCTCTTTGCAACTCCATGGATACAGTCCGTGGAATTCTCCAGGCCAGAATACTGGTGTGGGTGGCCTTTCCCTTCTCCAGGGGATCTTCCCAATTCAGGGATCAAACCCAGGTCTCCCACATTGCAGGCAGATTCTTTACCAACTGAGCCATACAACTTTCAAGGCAAATGAAAAATAGTCTTCTATGTGAATCGACTCACATTATATTAAGACTTATTCTACAGCCTTTGAATCTCAGTTGAGACGGCGCAAGTATAGATGTCTTTCTGAGTTAGTGATGGTGGGTCGACCTCAGACTTTCACGTTATGTTCCTGAGAAAACGGTCCCCAGATCTGGGAAAGCTGGAAGACAGGAGAAAGAGGAGCTGAAAACAATTCCAAAGTCTGCCTGGAGTGCTTGGAAGGCCAGAGCGGCCTTCGGCTGAGATGGGAAACCTGGGCGAGATGTAAGCTGGTGGGGTGTGAGTTTCATTTGGCTGCACGGGGCTGAAGGGCCCCCAGATCGGGCTGAAGATGGAGGAGTTTCTTCGTTGTCTACGATTTGCCCACTTCTGTTCTCCACTCCATTTCCTAGGGGCGGGGCGGGGTGGGGGCGGTCTTAGCCCTCTGTTTTCAGGCCCTGGTGTCCCGCTCTCTGTGGCGCTCCTGCTCTAGACAAGCCAGTGCTGTGGCCTCCCTCCAAGGCCAGAGTCTCTCTTGCGTCAGGTGCCCCCTGCACCCCCCACGCCAGCTCCTCACGCACAGAGGCCCTGGTTGAGCAGAGCCGGCTGAGGCTGCAAGGGGCCCAGGAGTTCAGCTCTGGGGAGCCTGGGCTGGACTGGCTCATTTTCAGGGGTTCGCAACAGGTGGGAGATTCTAGGGGGCCGCAGAGGGCAGAAATCCATCAGCATGTGTCTTCAGGGCTGTGAGGAGGCTCCTGCCAAAGCTTCGGGGGAGAGTTGAGGGAAATGGCGGCGGGGATCACTCCCTCCTCTGGGCTTCCCAGGTGGCATTCAGGCTGCCAAGGACCAGCCTTGACCTTCAAAAGGAAGCTCACTGTCGCGGTCTTGTGTCCCCAGAGGCCTCTTCCCAGGACCTGGAGAAGTATCTGGTTCCAGATGGGCACCCAGGGCTCTCAACCCACCTCCAACTTCCTCTCTATGTCCACTGGCCCCTGGCCGGAGGCCCACCACACGGTGCGGTCCCAGCCCTGGGTCTTGATCTCAGTCAGCCCCGCAGTCCCTGGGAGTTCTCAGAGTGCCCGCAGCTGTCACACAGCCTGGACTCCAGACCCTGGAGCCCGGGGTCCTGCTGCAACACAGGTCACACAGCCTGGTCCTTGCAGAGTCAGCCTACACCAGCCTGGCAGCAAGTCCAGGTGGGGCTGGCCTAGCCCAGGCTCTGAGCCCAAGGCCCAGGGGGCACAGCCCACGCACAAGTTCAACTCTCCCACCCTGGACCACCATCACCAGGCTCGAGAGAGACCGATCCCCACAGGCTCCTCGTGAGTACCCCTTCCTTCCCCCACAGCTCCAGGGATGACCACGGAAGTGTTACACACACACCCCTCACATGGGGTCTTAGCCCAGGACTGAATTTCCTTCCAGAATTTTCTGTATGGATTTCCTTTAAATGTTGGACTATACTGGACACACTGATTTGTAAATCGTATTTCATTAAATAGATGATGTACCTCCAAGATAACAGTTTCTGTGTGAACATGTCAAACTCTTCATCAGTTTTTTTTGCTTGTTTGTTTTTTAATTTGGCCACACTATGCAGCTTATGCGATCCTCGTTCCTGACCAAGGGTTGAATCCACTCCCTTGACAGTGAAAGCGTGGACTCCTAACCACTGGACCACCAGGGGATTCTCTCAAACTCTCCATCAGTTCTTAAACCCTGTCTTCAATAACATCCTCTGGGTTTATCCACCACCTACTATGCATCGGGCATCGTGCTGAGAGCTTTCTGTGCGTTCATCCTCACAGCAGCCCTGGGCGGTGGGGACTTCACAGGGGATGGGCTCAGAAAGGCCCAATTGCTACCTGAGGCCGCACAAGTTATAGCTGGCAGAGACAGGATTCTAACTCAGGGCTGTGTGACCCGGAGTCTCAGCCCTCGCCAACCAGGCTGCAGGTTCCTGACTCAGAAAATGCTTTTACCCAAGACTGAGGACAGAAGGAGAAGGGAACGACAGAGGATGAGATGGTTGGATGGCATCACCAACTCAAATGGACATGAGTTTGAGCAAATTCTGGGAGATGCTGAAGCACAGGGAAGCCTGGAGTGCTGCAGTCCACAGGGTCACAAAGCGTCAGACAGGACTGGGTGGGGCGACTGAAGAACAAAGGGGTTCACAGACTTCCCAAAGCTTAACTACAGACCCCCAGGTCAGACAGGTCAGAGAGTCCTGGGTTCAAGCCCCAGCCCTCTAGTCTCTTGACTGTGTGGCCGTGGACCCATCAGGACCCCTCTTTGAGGCTCAGTTTCTCCACCTGTGCAATGAGGCGATCCACCCTTCAGGGGGCCATCCAGGCAAGACACCCAGCCCACCAGGCTCTCAGTGGCCTCTCGTCCTGGGCAGGTGCCCCCACAAAGCGTCCACCAAGTGGGCACGAGTGGAACACTGTGAGAAGCTGGTTGCTCTAGTTCCTGGCAAGGAGTTCAGGCCCAGCTCAGGAGAGAACCCTGAAACCCTCCAATGGGTTTCTCCTGGTATCACAGAGTCTCTGTCAAAGCTGCAGGATTTTCCCGACAAGGTTCCCAGTCAGTTCAGTTCAGTCGCTTAGTCGTGTCTGACTCTGCTACCGCACAAACTACAGCACGCCAGGGCTCCCTTGTCCATCACCAACTCCTGGAGCCTACTCAAACTCATGTCCATCGAGTCGGTGATGCCATCCAACCCTCTCATCCTCTGTCGTCCCCTTCTCCTCCTGCCCTCAATCTTTCCCAGCATCAGGGTCTTTTCCAGGGAGTCAGTTCATCACATCAGGTGGCCAAAGTATTGGAGCTTCAGCTTCAGCATCAGTCCTTCCAATGAATATTCATTGATTTCCTTTAGGATTGACTGGTTTGATCTCCTTGCAGTCCAAGGAACTCTCAAGAGGTTCCCAAGGCTGGGACAAAAGTCTGGGATGGCACATGGAGAGACAGCCATTTTAAACCTGCACTGGGGACATCTCCAATAGTTAAGACTCCATGCTTCCGAAGCAGAAGACATGGGTTTGACTCCTGGTGGTGGAATTAAGATCCCACGTGTCTCGTGGCAAGGCATAAAATAAAAGTAAAGAAAAATAAAATTAAATAAAACCTGCTCTGACCCCTGGGTCCCCAGGGTGGGCCCTGGATGCTGAGGCCAGCGCTTGGCAAACACGCTTGGTCAACCTCCTCCCTGGGGTTCCCAGCTGTCCTCTCCTCCTGTCCCCGGCCTTCAACATGGGAATGTCCTCGCGTCTCTCAAGTCTTTTCAGGAAGACTGCATCCTCACTGTGGCTTCCCTTGACATCGTGGCTAAAGGGCCCACCCCTCCCCCACTCTCCTCGCACTCCCGGGCTTTACTCTTCTGCCCTGCGTGCTTGCTGTGTGCGCAGCTGCCCAGAGCTCTATTTTCTGGTCAGCTGGTTTCTCCTCCACTGTGTCCCCCATTTGGCAATGAGCCCTGTATCACTGCCATGAACGCGTCATCTCTAGGTCTCCATCACCCACACCCCAGCCAGGCATACGGTAGGTGTCAGTCAATATTTGCTAAATGAATGATCAAAGCAAATCACAGTCAGAATAAAACTCAACCCTAAGTTGGCACAGAGGGTTTGCTGGCCCATGGATCCCTGAATTGCAGAGAGATGTGGTCGTGGCCCCAGCAGGAGAGGCTTACCTAGGGCTGGGGGGATCCAGACAGTCTTTGGGAGGGAGGCTCCCAGGCGAGGAAGGGACTCCCTGTGGGGGCGGGCTGCTCTCCGATAACACGATCCACAGTCCACTGGCCCTGGGACAGGCCAGCAACTCTCAGTGGGGAAAGGGAAGCTGAGGCCAGCTCTGGTGGGTGGAAAGGACGCTGCAGCAGGAGTAGGGGGACTCAGGCTTCAGTCTGCCTCTGCTCTCCATGGGCTGGTTGGTCTCTGACAAGTGGCTGGCCTCCTTTTTCAGAGCCTCAGGTTTCTGATCTGTAAGATGGGGCCACCAGGATTCTCTTGCCTGTACTGATACATGGACTGTTCATGTGCACTGGTGTCTGTAACATGGGACAGAGGTAAGGACTGCAGGCAATAATAGAACATGCTTGGCACTGGGATTGAGGGATCTGAACGGATCATGGCAAGCTACTATTGTTATTGTTATCGCTATTGTCATGTGCCTTCTGATCCTTTTTTGGACTGACAGGAAGCCAAGGCCTTCTACAGGCCCAATTCCTTTCAAACAGTTTTTGCTTCCTCCTGTTCATTTAATCTGCATATTACTTGGGAACCTTGCAAGGCAAATATTTTCACCCACCCCTTCCTGGGGCACTTCTATCCCCTATCTGTCCAGAAACTGTCCTTTTCCCTCCATCTGTTCTGCTAATGTTTGTTATTGTTGTTCAATTGGTAAGTTGTGTCCGACTCTTTGTGACTGCACAGCACACCAAGCTCTTCTGTTTTCCACTATCTCTCAGAATTTGCTCAGACTCATGTCAATGATGCCATCCAACCATCTCATCCTCTGTCGTCCCCTTCTTCTCCTGCCTTCAATCTTTCCCAGCATCAGGGTCTTCTCCAAAGAGTCGTTCTTTCCATCAGGTGGCCAAAGTATCAGAGCTTCAGCTTCAGCATCAATCCTTCCAATGAATAGTCAAGGTTGATTTCCTTTAGGATTGACTGGGTTGATTTCCTTGCAGTCCAAGGGACTCTCAAGAGTCTTCTCTAACACCACAATTTCAAAGCATCAATTCTTCAGCCTTCAGCCTTCTTTATGGTCCAACTCTCACATCTGTACATGACCACTGGAAAAACCATAGCTTTGACTAGACATTTGTTGGCAAAGTGATGTCTCTGCTTTTTAATGTGCTGTCTAAATTTGTCACAGCTTTCCATCCAAGGAGCAAGCGTCTTTTAATTTCACGGCTGCAGTCACTGTCCCCAGTGATTTTGCAGCCCAAGAGAAGAAAATCTGTCACTGCTTCCACTTTCCCCCCTTTTGTTTGCTATTAAGTGATGGAGCCAAATGCCATAATTTCAGTTTTTTAAATGTTGAGTTCCAAGCCAGCGTTTTCACTCTGCTCTTTCACCTTCATCAAAAGGCTCTTTAGTTCCTCTTCACTTTCTGCCATTAAAGTGGTGGTGGTGGTGGTGATTTGGTAGCTAAGTCGTGTTCCGACCCTTGCAACCCCATGGACTGTAGCCCGCCAGGCTCCTCTGTCCATGGGATTCTCCAGGCAAGAAGACTGGAGTGGGTTGCCTTTTCCTTCTCCAGCCACTAAAGTAGTATCATCTATTTATCTAAGGTTGTCGGTGTTTCTACCGGCAATCTTGATTCCAGCTTGTGCTTCATCCAGCCCAGCGTTTCTCATGATGTACTCTGCATATAAATTAAATAAGCAGGGTAACAATATACAGCCTTGTCATACCCCTTTCCCAATTTGGAACCAGTCTGTTGTTCCGTATCCAGTTCTAAGTGTTGCTTCTTGACTCACATACAGGTTTCTCAGGAGATAGGTAAGGTGGTTTGGTACTCCCATCTCTTTAAGAATTTTCCACAGTTTGTTGTGATCCACATAGTCAAAGGCTTTAGCGTAGTCAATGAAGCAGGAGATGTTTTTCTGGAATTCCCTTGCTTTCTCCAAGATCCAATGACTGTTGGCAATTTGACCTCTGGTTCCTCTGCCTTTTAAACTCAGCTTCTATATCTGGAAGTTCTTGGTTCATGTATTGCTAAAGCCTAACTTGAAGGATTTTGAGCATAGCATTGCTAATCTGTGAAATAAGTACAGTTGTACGATAGTTGGGACGTTCTTTGGCATTGCCCTTCTTTAGGACTGGAATGAAAACTGACCTTTTCCAGTCCTGTGGCCACTGCTGAGTTTTCCAAATTTGCAGACCTATTGAGTGCAGCAGGCCTACTATATGCCTGACACCATGTCTTCACCTTGGAGACCCCTCTGGAAACATTCTTACACATATCAATGAGATCATGGCTTGCTTTGTCCCTCTCTCTTTAAAAAAAAAAACAAACTTGTATTTATTTGGCTGCGCCAGGTCTTAGTTGCAACAAGTAGACCTAGTTCCCTGACCAGAGATGAGCTCCAGGCCCCCAGCATCGGGAGCGTGGGGCCTCAGCTGCTGGACCAGCAGGGGCGTCTGCTTCCTCTCTCTGTGTCTGTTTTCTCATCTGCAGAGCACGTTTAGAGAGAAGTCCCTATTTTGGAAGGCTCCTCCTTCCGTCCAGCACAATCCAGGCTTTGTAGGGTTTAGAGTTCACCTGATTTGAGAGGCTCTCACAGAAAGGATTACAAAATCAGAAGGGCCAAAAGAGAGGGAAGGAGGGGTCTTGAAGCTGGGAAATTCAGTAAACCTTTGATGATTATCTCCTCTGACCCTCCCTCTAACCCTGTAGGATGGAGGTGGGAGGGGCATGCTGCCATCCCATTTTACAGATAAGAACAAGGAAGAAAAACAAATATATATATATATCCATGTCGTCACTCCAGAGGCGGGGAGAAGGGGTGGGGGGACTCCCAGTAGGTAGCAAACAGCAGAACTCAGGGGAGGGGAGCTCCCCGGAACCTGCTATTTCCCTCTCAGAAGAGGCAGCAGGATGGAGGCACACAAGCCTGCGTGTTCATGGGACAACAGCTCCTTTGTAATCCCAGTGCTCTGCCCTGCCCTCCTTCACCTCCACACACTCCAGCTTAATATCAGGCTGGGAACTCAAGACCCTACTCCTCCCTAACCGTCCCAGGGCTGGGGACCACCCCTCCTGGAATTTTTCTGATGTCTCCTCTCTCCCGGGAGGTTTCCGGGGCCCTTCTCTGCCACCCATTTCCCCCCAGACCCAGGAGCCCCAGAGCAGTGGGGGGCTGTCCTCACCATGGCAATAGGAACACAGGTGAGGTGGATGGTACAGCTGGAAGGATAGGGGGTGGGAGGAAGCGGGGGCAGGAAGACCCCTGGCTTTGGTTGGATGCTGCTGAGGCTGTTTCTACAAAGCTGGGGTCTGACTTTTCACATCTGTGAAAAAGACTTAAAAATACCTAAAGCCTGGACTTCCCTGGTGGTTCAGTGGTTAAGAATCCACCTGCTGGGACTTCCCCAATGGTCCAATGGCTAAGGCTCTGAGATCCCAGCGCACGGAGCCTGGGGATCGATCCCTGGTCAGGGAACTAAGGTCCTGCATGCTGCAGCTCCGGGAGTTGGTGATGGACAGGGAGGCCTGGCGTGCTGCAGTCCGTGGGGTTGCAAAGAGCCAGACACGACTGAGCGACTGAACTGAATTGATGCTGCAACTAAGAGCTGGCACAGCCAAATAAAGAAAGAATCCACCTGCCAATGGAGGGGACACAAGTTCAGCCCCTGGTCTGGGAAGATTCCACGTGCCTCAGAGGAACGAGGCCCCTGCAGCACAACGACTGAGTCCACTTGCCTGGAGCCCTTGCTCCACAGAAGCCGCTGCAGTGAGAAGCGCAGACAGCTAGAGAGAGTCCGCGGGAGCAACACGCAGGCGCAGCACAGCCATAAATAAATAAATGGTAAAAAAAAAAAAAAAGCCTAACGCCTGATGGTTGCAGGGCCTGGGGGAGGGAGGAGGAGTTACTGTTTAGCAGGTGTTTTCAAACATGGGAAGTTATGGAGATGGCTGGTAGTGATGGTTGAACAGCGCTATGAACGTGCTTGGCCTTTTCATACTGGTCATGGGGCTCTCAAGGCAAGAATACTGAAGTGCTTTGCCGTTCCCTTCTCCAGCGGACCACGTTTTGTCAGAACTCTTCACCATGACCCTTGAAGAGCTGACTCATTGGAAAAGATTCCGATGCTGGGAAAGATTGAGAGCAGGAGGCAAAGGGGCAACAGAAGATTAGATGGTTGGATGGTATCACTGACTCAATGGACATGAGCTGAGCAAACACTGAGAGATAGTGGAGGACAGGGAAGCCTGGCGTGCTGTAGTCCATGGGGTTGCAGAGTCGGACACGACTGTAGGGACTGAACAATGACATGGACACCACTACACAGTGCACTTCCAAACAGTAAAGATGGTCCATTCTGTTTTGTGCCTTTCCAAGCAATTAAAAAAAAAAAAAAAAGTTGAAGAAAAAAACAAACCCAAACAAAACTGAACTCCTGAAGCTGCCAGCACAGAGAGCTGGGATATTTGAGCACTGAAGTCGCGCTGTCATTTAGCAGGTCATTAAGTTCTCTTTCTTGCATGTGGATGAAAAAAAAAAAAAAAAGCATCAAGAAGCCCTAAGGACTTCTTGGAGGCAATCCATGTCAAGACCCTGGATCACCCACCCAGATGCAGTCAGGGGAATTCATCCGGACAGTTCTTCGGAGCGAACCACAAACTTGTAGAGCGCAGGAGGCAGAGACACTAAACGAGTAACCAGATCACCCCCTAGCAGTTCTGTTTGCCTTTTGGACCCCGATAGGTCCTGGAGTCGGGCGGGGAGGCGGCCCTGGGGGCGGGCCGGGGCGGGGCCGCCGGTTGACACCCGGGCGCACGCGGGCCCCTCGCCGCAGACAATACGCCTCGCGGCTGGAGCGCTGTGGACGCTGCCGCCGTCACCACCCGCCGCCACTGCCACCGCCGGACGCGAGGTGAGCCCTCCCGCCCCTGCTGTGACCCTCGCTCCGCTGCCGGCCGCCCCTCCGCCCAGTCCGAGCCCGGCAGGTGAGCGCCCCGCGGCTGCCCTGGGCGCCCGCTGGAAGGTAGAGAGGCCAGTGGCCCCATATTTTCCTGTCCCGACTGGATTACTTACTTGCTGGCGACGTCTGGGGACCCCGGCTCCGAAACACCCACCTCGCTGGCCGAGGTGGGGGGTGCTCCAGTTCCCCGGTGGGCGATCTTGGCATCCGCGGCCCCTGGGGGCCTCAGTCTCCGCATCTGTGCAATGGGGCGGCCTGTCTGCGCCGCGCCCAGGGGACCCGGCGCCCGATCGCCCTTCTCCCTCCGAGGCCGGACTCCCAGGTCCTCTGGGCATCGGACCCGAACGCAGGGCTGCCAGCCCAGGGCCGCGACGGCGCGGCCACCAAAAAAAGAAAAAAAAGAAAAAGGATGGCGGCGGGGGGAGGAAGATGGCGTCGGGCACCGGTTCCCGCCGGCCCCGGGGTGCCCGGGCGCCGCGCACCGGCCAGGGGGCCCGGGCCCGGCCGGACGCGGGACGCGGGGAAGTCCGGAACAGGAACTGCGCGCCGGGCGGGCGCGGCGCCCTCTGCCTGCCCACGCCCGGGGCAGGTGCGTCCCGCGGGGAAGGCGCCCGGGCCGCTGGTGCAAAGCAGGGACCGCCGGGCGCGCCCCATCCGGGGACCGCGAGGCGTCCCGCCGCCAGCCCCGCGCGGCCAGGACCAGCCCCGAGGGGCTCCGGGCTCCCCACCTCCTGGGTGTGAGTCGTTTTGTAAACCGTTAATTGTTACTATAGTTTTCGCCAGGACGTTGTTGTTCTTGCCGCTGCTGCTATTGTAGCATTTTCCGAGCACCTATGCGGCTTGGTTTCCTTCCTAAGCTTTGCTGCGGCTCCCGGGGAAGGGAGGGTTATGGCTTTATCCTTACCACTTTAGGGAGGGCTCTGTGCTGGCCGGCCTCCAAGGACCAGAGGCCTCCTTGTAGGGTTGGAGAAACTGAGCCTGAGTTCAGGAGGCGTTATAAATGCTGTCTAGCCAAAAAGCCCAGAGCTGTTTCCTAGAAGCCAGGCCAAGCTCTCCACGCAGCCACATTCTGGTTGTGTTGTCTTCGCTGGGTTCTGGCACCCCTGAGCCTCAGTTGCTCATTCTGTAAAATGGGTCCATGAGGTTTCCCACCAGGGCTGGAGGAATACCACTCCCGAGTGTTGGTGGCCGTTAGTGACTTCTCCGGAGTTAGCTGTTTAACTCTATTTCTACTTATTCTGGGCTGCCCTTGGAATGAGTTCTTAGGAGGAGCAGCACATCTGGGGTGATTGGCACCTGATGCCTCAGTGGCCGGGATCCCAGTCTTAGCACTGAGCTGGTGGCGCTGGTCTTCCCCACGGTCTCATCTCCCCTCCCTTCTGAACAGTCCAGGATTTGGGGATTTCCCACTGTCTTAACCTCAAGGTCACTGTGGCTTCTCCAGCCTTACCAACATTAGATTGTACAAGTTTACTTTTGCTTGTGTTTGGTCTGGGAGGAGTGGGATCTAGGGAGAGTGGCTTCTGGGGGGCAGTGCCTTGGAATGTCCTTCGGGCAGGAAACATTTTTAATCTACCCTCTAAGATGGCTGCCAGGTGACTTTATTTTATTTTTTTGATGGGAATGTTTCTGTAAGCACCAGAGGTTCTGTGCCGCCTTCCATGGGAGCGGGTGAGGCCTAAAATAAGTGGAGTGATGCACTGTAGCAGCGCCCCTTGGATGCCAGACTCACTGTCTCAAATGCTTCCTCCTCCGAGAAGCCTTCTGTGAATACCTGGTCTCAAGCTGCAGCCCTCCCTCTGTTCCTGGGGGTTCCTCTGCCCTAAAGCTCTCTCTCTCTCTCTCTTTTTTTTTTTTTGATAAGTAAGAAGTGAACTTATTAGAGAGATACACATGCCGTAGACAGAATAGAGAATAGCGAGAATGGCCTTGGGAGAAATACACTCTACTGACAGTGTGGGCTGGCCGAGGATTTTACTCTATTGTTTTCAGGACTCTAAGACAGTGTGGAAATTACACCTGCTCACTTAGTCTGATTTACACAAACCCGTAGCTCCACTGGAACAGGAATTTATTATTATGTTTTTCTTTTTCTTTTTGGCCATGCCGCACAGCTTGTGGGATCTTAGTTCCTTGACCAGGGATCAAACCTGAGCCCCTTGGCACTGGAAGTGCAGTCTTAACCTCTGGACTGCCAGGGAAGTCCCAGAGCAGGAGTTGAGAAAGATCACACTAGAGTATCCCCTCTGCCCATCACAACCTGGGCACTCTGGGAAGAAGCTGGTTAGAGCTTCTAAACATAGCTGGTTGTATGTATCAATATGTTTATTGTAAGTTTTATTAGGTGGTCAGTAAGTGTAGAAACTGGGCTTCCCTGGTGGCTTAGACAGTAAAGAATCTGCCTGCAATGTGGGAGACCTGAGTTCCTTCCCTGAGTTGGGAAGATCCCGTGGAGGGGAGGGCATGGCAGCCCCCTCCAGTCTTCTTGCCTGGACAATCCCCATGGACAGAGGAGCCTGGCGGGCTGCAGTCCATGGAGTCACAGTCAGACGCGGCTGAGCACAGGCGCAGATACAGAAATTGAGCTGCAAAGAAAGGAGAGAGCAGTGGCCATCTGCTTTCTCACGTCTGGTCGTCTAGGAAGTGGACGGGGGTCCTCGGTGAACGGCTCCATCCACCAGTGAGTCTTGACCCTGACCTCCGAGGTGTTTCCCCCTCTCCCTGGAAAGCATCCTGTTTTTAGTGATCCCATTAAGTCTGTAGACAATTAATGGCTTCTGGCTTCCCCTCCCGTGGCTGTAGTGGATCCCACGAGAGTCGGGCTGTTTTTCTCTTGGCCCAGAACAATTCTTCGGTGTTTCAAGGAAGTTCCCGGCACGCTTGGGTTTTGTTGTCGGCGGCCACCAGGAAGCCTGCGGCGGGTCTGAGTGGACGTGTGCGGCTGGCGCTTTGTCCTGCCGTGGGTTGGTTGGGGCCAGGCCCTGGGTGAAATACAGAATGTAAGCAAATAAGTCCCCGGCCGGAGCCCCTCGCTGGCCTGGAGGCGGGCAGGAGAGGCCGGGCCTGGTGGTCAGGGCCCTGGGGCAGGCTTGGGGAGGGCAGCTGATTTCCCTAGTGTCAATATTGGGCTGTGACAACACAAAACACCGCAGGGCCTTGCCAGGCGCTGCTGGTAAACCTGTTTTTCTGGAGGTGGGAGAAGACACGGGGTCACCCAGAGTCTGAGAGGAGAGGCAAGCTCGGGGCCGGAGCGGGCAGCCCACCTGGCTGTCTGGGCAGAGGCACTGAGTCTGGCATGGAACTCAGCAAAGGCGCGAGGCCGGCCAGGGAGATGGGCGGATTTCCCATTTGCAGACAATGACGCATCCGGGAAATCCCAGCGGTGAACTGGGTGGGCGTGCACCTCTACTCAGCTCCAAGTTCATGGACCAAGAGCCTCCCGTTAGTGAGCACTGACTGTATACCCCAACCCTTTTGGCACTAGTGATCGGTTTCCACCGACTTGCGGGGAGGGGATGGTTTGGAGATGATTCAAGCACACTACACTGATCATGCTCTTTCTTTCTGGTATTATTACATTGTGATATAGAATGAAACAATTATATAGCTCACCATCACGCAGAGTCAGTGGGAGCCCCAAGCTTGTTTTCCTGAGCTTGGGTGGTCATGCGGGCGTCGGGGAGCGGCTGTAGGTACAGATGAGGCTTTGCTCGTTCACCTGCTGCTCACTTCCTGCTGTGTGGCTGGGTTGTTAACAGGCCGCGCACCTATCCAGGTTTGTGGGCCAGGGGTTGGGACCCTGCTGTATACCATGCACGCAACCTCTGCCTCCTCTCAAAAGCTGAGCGTGTCCAGTCCAGCGTGCCCTGGCCAGGAACTGACTGTCCTGTGAGCCCAGTCCCTTCGTTCTGTTGGACCTTGTATTATCTGGTTCCCTTGGGCTGTCCTCATTCACTAGTTCCTGCTCTGAGCCAGGGCAGACAGACAGGTAAACATTTAATGAGACTGTCATGGGCTGTGTGCCTAATCCAGGTCTGTTTACACAAGGTGCTGGGTTAGGAGCAATTAATTCTGTCCTGGGAGGAGGTGAGTTCTGAGCCTGGAGGAATATGCAGGTCCCTGATGCCAACCTGGGGAGGTAGCAGGAGGTGTGAAGGTGGGCTTGAGGGCGTGGAAAGAGAGGAGTAGGCAGCCCAGGATCTGTCCCCAGAAAGGGGAGCCCCCAAGGCTGCCGACTGGAGGGGGCCATGTCCAGATCTGGTAAGTGGTTGAGACCCCGCAGCGCCGGGGAGACCCAAAACTGTCTGGAAGGAAGGAGACCGTGAGGGCCACGTCTCTCTGAGCCCTTAGTGTCTGGACCCAGGACCCAGGAGCACATAGTCCTTCATGTAAATTCTTACGAACTTTAATTGAAGTATATTTGATTTACAGGATTGTGTTCAGGTATACAACAAAGTGATTTGGATATCCGTATATGTATATGTGTATATATATAATCTTTTCTATTGGGTTATCACAGGACACTGAATGTAGTGTCCTGCGCTATATAGTAAGCCCTTGTTTGTTTCATATATGATAGTGTAGATCTGTTAATCCGACACTCCTGATTTATACTCCCTGTTTCCCCATTGGTAAACATAAATTTTCTATGCCTGAGTCTCTTTAGTAAATAGATTTATTTGTACTGTTTTAGATTTCACATATAAGTGATATCAACTGTCTTTCTCTGTTTGAGAATGATAATCTCTAGGTTCGTACGTGACGCTGCAAATGGCAATAGTTCATTCTTTTTGAAAAAAAACAGTGAAAGTCGGTCACTCGTGTCTGACTCTTTGCGATCCCATGGACTATAGCCTACCAGGCTCCTCTGTCCATGGAATTCTCCAGTCAAGAATGCTAGAGGGGGTTGCCAATTCATTCTCCAGGGGATCTTCCCAACCCAGTGATTGACCCTGGGTCTCCTGCATTGCAGGCAGATTCTTTACGTTTGAGCCACAGGGAAGCCCTCGTTCTTATTATGACTGAGTAATATTTCATGTGTGTGTGTGTGTGTGTGTGTGTCGGGGGGGGGATTTCCCAGGTGTGTGTGGGGGCTTCTCAGGTGGCTCAGCAGTAAAAGAATCCACCTGCAGTGCGGGAGGTGGGGGCTGGATCCCTGACTCGAGAAGACACCCTGGGGAAGGTAATGGCAGCCCAACCCACTGGGACATGACTTCACAACTTAACAACAGCAACACACACACACACACACACACACACACCACATCTTAAACTAATCATCTGTTGATGGGCACTTGGATTGTTTCCATGTCCTGGCTATTGTAAATAGCATTACTGCGAATATGAGTTTTCATCCTTTCCAGATATGTGCCTAGGAGTGGGGTTGCTGGATCATATGGTAGCTCTGTTTTTAGTTTTTTAAGGAGCCTCCACGTCGGAGGGTTCCCTTTCCCCACACCCTCTTTAGCATTTATTGTCTGATATACAGCCTTTTTAAACGTATGTGGCAGACCCAAGCAGTACCTTGACGGCTGTTCTTTTTCTAATGGAGGTGGGAACCCCGGGGCCCCTTTCAGGTGGCAACAAGGACACGGTTCACTGGGACCCCCTCCAGACTGGGCTTGCAAAGTCTCCTCACCGTGATTTCCCCACCTGGTTCCTCCTCACTTCATGAAGTGTGCATTCTAACAAACACTGTAGTCTGGGTGGTTCATAAGCCACAGATACTTATCTCTCACTGTTCTGGATGCTTGAAGTCCAAGGTCAGGGTGCCACAGACTTCCTGTGTCCCCAGTGGAGGATGTGAAGGGAGCACTCCTGGGCCTGGTTT
The DNA here is from genome assembly GCF_016772045.2 of Ovis aries. Lineage (NCBI taxonomy): Eukaryota > Metazoa > Chordata > Mammalia > Artiodactyla > Bovidae > Ovis > Ovis aries. The sequence goes on from NC_056056.1 coordinate 219,813,685, forward strand.
AGCAGAGTCCTAACCCATTAGCAGAGCCCTCGGGATCTCCTTGCCTCCTTGGGCCCTCCCCTCCTTTCTCCATCATGGGCATTAGGTTTTCCACAGAGGAATTTGGGGCGGGGCAGAAACTTTCAGACCTCAGCTGACTGGTTTAAAGCCAATTTCAAAATCAGTTGTCAAGATAATTATTCATCTGTTACACTTTCTCTTTTTTTTTTCTTTTTAAATGTGTATTTGAGCGGGAAAGAACGGAAAAGAATCTGTCCCCAGTGCTTGTTTAGTGAGTGAAGAATTAGGGGGTCCAGCTGGGCTTTGGCTAAGAGCAAGTGTAGTGTGGGAATTTCCTGGTGGCTCAGTGGTGAAGAATTCACCTGCCAGTGCAGGAGATGGAAGAGAAGCAGATTGGGTCCCTGGGTCGGGAAGATCCCCTGGAGGAGGAAATGGCAACCCGATCCAGTATTCTTGTCTGGAAAATCCCACGGACAGAGGAGCCTGGTGGGCTACAGTCCAGGGGGTCGCAAAGAGTCAGACACGACTGAGCGACTGAGCACAGGGGCTAAGGAATTTGTCCAGAGGACCACAGCCAAGCTGGACCAGAACCCAGGTGTGCCTGCAGCCCAGGGCCCTTGGCTCAGCGTTTTCCTTCATAAATAATGTGTAACCAGTGAGATGTAAACACAGCTCAGTGCAGGTTCCATGTCTTGCTCCTGGCAATCACAGCTAACCTTGACTTCTTTCTATGAAACGTGGAGGCCCACCTCCTTCCATTTTGGAGGCCGCCAACCTGCCAGGTTGGGAGGAGAAGGGGGCGCTGGTTTTGCATCACTCTTTCCACTGACATTCCTGAGATCCTTGGGTCAGGCCCTGGGGACCTGGAGCCCAGTCATCTCACAGCCTCTCTGGCCAAGAATGTGTCCTGGAGTTGGGGCCAGATTTCATGGAGCTCCTCTGATTAAGTGGGCGACAAACCCTTCACTGTTCGTTTTTATTTGTTTCAGCTCCACTCAGAATATTGTTTTAAGTTAATTTTTGGCTGCACTGGAGTTGCTTGGGCTTAGTTGCCCTGAGGTATGTAGGATCTTCCCAGACCAGGAATCGAACCCATTTCCCCTTGCATTGGCAGGCGGCTTCTTATCCACCAGGGAAGTCCTGAACATTTTTAATAATGCACATTTCTTAAAAAAAATAAAAAGTATTTATCTTACAAATTGTCCCGCAATCCAGTAGCTTGGAAAATAATGTTTAGGAAACAGAAACCAATGTAAACGACGGATTAAAACAGCTAGAGCAGTGCAAGCTTTATATGGCCCTGATTTTACGGTTTTCTTATTGTATCATCAGTGTCAGAAGTCTGTTCCTTCAGCTGGCTCCACTGCTCAGGATTTAAAGAAGTACTTTTTCCTCCTGGTTTTATTTCACCTTCCAGATCCATCCAATAGTCTCTCACAGCCCTTCACTGTTCTAACCCTTAGTTGGTCCCGAGGGAGCCTGGACTCAGTAGACGCAAATCAAAAGGGCCTGGGGTTACTGAGCTTTAAACTACAGGCCAGAGAGGGCAAGCCTTTGCCCGAGGCCACCCCAGCCAGAAGCCAAGTTGGCTTTCTCACTCTCTCTTTTGTTTAATATATTTTATTCTTATTTAATTATTTGGCTGCGCCGGGTCTTGGCAAGTGGGATCTGGTTCCCTGATCCGGGATCAAACCCTCTGCACTGGGAGCTCGAAGTCTTAGCCCCTGGACTCCCCGGGCAGTCCCGAGGTTGGCTCTCTTGCAGTGTCTGCACCTGGTTCAAGGTGGCCCACGGCAGCACCTGCGCCAGGCTTCAGGGCAAAGGGCTGAGATGCTGGTGCAGTGGTAGGGCTGAGGAAGCCTGTTTCGAGCTGTGCTTAGAGGCTCAGTCATGTCCGACTCTCTGCGACCTCATGCACCGTAGCACCGCCAGGCTCCCCTGTCCATGGGGATTCTCCAGGCAAGACTACTGGAGCGGGCTGTCACCCTGCTGGCTTCCAACTCCTACGCTGAATTTCTAGCCCTTTGCTTAAAATACCTTTCCCTCCTCTTACCTTCTCATCTCCCTCCCACTCCCCCCCCCCCCCCCGGCCCCCACCCCCGCCGCCACCCCCCCCACCCTGTTGTTTCTCCATCACTTAAGGGAAGTGAGTCCCGCCCACCTGAGACCAGCTGCTTCAGGCATCTGCAGGTTCCTAAGTCTGGCCTCCTCTGCCAGGTGGGGAGGGCGTGGGTGGGGTGGGGGCTGGGACGGGTTGGATGCTCGATTCCTGAAATAGACCTTGAAGACAAACATCACCCTTTCAGACAAACATCATCCTTTCAGAACGAAAATTCAGGTGATGAATTGGAAACAATTATTTTTGCTCGATTTTTTGAATCAGTGAGACTAACCCCAATATTCAGGAAGACAGAAGCATATAGAGTTTAAAAAGTTCAAGTCTCCTTCTTGCCTTTGTCCCAGAGAGGCCCCTTCCCCTCTTTCCTGACCTTCTTTCTCTTTTGGGAGATGGATCTGTGCAGACAGAGGTGTTTGTCTTTTTTTTTTTTTTTAACATGTGTGCAGCATGGAAGACAAGAGCAGAGGGGGATGACAAGATGAGACGGTTGGATGGCATCACCGACTCAATGGACACGAATCTGAGCAAACTCTGGGAGATAGTGAAGGACAAAGGAGCCTGGCAGAGGAGCCACGGGGTGGCAAAGAGTCAGACACCTTAGCCACTGAACAGTAATAATCCAGCACAGTTAATCTGTGTTCCCCGCTGTGTTCACGCGCCTTCAAGATCTTGGTGCAGCAGTACCTGCCAGGTACATGCAGGCCTGCGCAGAGAACACATTTCTAGAAATCAAAGGGCTTGTGCACTTTTGACTTTGATAGACACTGTCAAACTGACCCCCAGAGAAGTAGGGACTAGCTGTCTCTCACTCCCTTCTGGATCTGTTGATTCCTTAACCAGCTATGGAGCCTCCCGCTCCCGCAAGGTGGCAGAAAATGGGCAATCGTTGTATCTTTTGATGTTCTTTGCAACCCTGGAGGCTGTGCTGCTTCTTTGCAGAACTGTCTCTGAGCTGGGTGACTGCTACTGGTGTCACAGCAGTGACAAGGCTGGGACAGGAACCTGCATCTGTCCTGCCCAAGTCAGGGCTTTTCTGCTTGATGCTGTGGGCACTGAATGCTTTGTATGCCAGCGCATTAGGGGGGCCATGTGTGTGTGGGGGCCCCTGAAGGAAAAGACTGGGGGCCAGGGCTTTGCATCTGGGTCCAGAGCATCCACCGGCCTGGCCCAGATGGACCTGGCCCCCAGAGGGGGCCTCACCTGTTCCTGCTTTGCTGAAAGGTCCTCAGGGACATGGGGAAGGTTGGGCTGGGTGGCGACTCAGGGTTCATGCCCCCACAAGGTGGGGGCAGCTGTTTCCATCCCAGGGTGTGGTGGAAGAGGCACGCCTGTGACCCTGCAGCCTGGCCGGTCCAGAGCTGATGCCCCTTCCTTCCAAGCCCTGCAGGCGTCCTCGTGACTGTGGGGGCAGCAAGGTTCAATTTGCATCCTGAGATCCAGCGGAAAATGGGTTTCCACTGCGTGTGTAGGAGGGTGAGCGTGGGCTGCCGCCTGCGTGGGTGTGCCTTCCTTTCCACCAAAGAAGAGTTTTAAACTCCTCCTTTGCAAATACGCTGGGAAAAAAAATAGACCCTTGAAACCAGTCCAGGTTCCTGGATCTGCAGCTGCAGTGATGTCAGTTTTCGCCCCCCTGTTTAGTCACTCAACAAGCATTTATCTGCCCGGTGCTGTGGGCTGGGAAGCAGGGATTAATAACGATAGTGACGGCAGTTCCTTTTTTTTTTTTTTAACTTTTGTTTGGCTGCACCACAGGGCTTGCAGGATCTTAGCTCCCCAGCTAGGGATGGAATCCCGGGCCCCTTGCGGGGTAAGCTCCAAGTCCTAACCACTGGACCACTAGGGAAGTCCCAGCTCCTGGTTGTCCCCCGTGGAATGGCTCTTACTGGTGTCCTCATTGAGGAGTGAGGGAGCTGGGCACAGGGGTTGTCCCCCAGGACACCCAGCGGGCGCCAACAGGGGTGTCAGAGGAGAGCGAGAATGGCCGGTGGCACTGCCCAGGTGAAGACTGGAGGCCTGACATGTGTGGTGGGAGCTGGGTTAGGATTGGGGCGGCAGGGCTGAGGTGACCAGGGGGAGAAGCAGCTCCTGGTAGTGTCCCCTGAGGGGCCTGGGGAGCGATGGAGCAGGTGGAGGGGTCAGATCTGAGGCTGCTGCGTGGAGGTCAGATTGGAGGCCCCCAGCAGGAGACACGCCAGACGGGATGGGCCCAACCCTCAGCCTCCACTGGAGTGAGGGGGCTGCTGGGAGGGACCAGCTCTGGGGGGCTGCTGCAAGGCCCCTGTCCCCGCTCTCAGCCACATTGTCCTCTCGCTCGGATCTAGAGCCCCAAGGCCAGCCTGGGGCTGCTTGTTGATTCTCCTCCTTTAGTACCAGCCAGAACCATTGACTGACTGCGGCAAGAAGGCTAAGGACTTGAATTTCTTCACATCTCTTTTTAATAGATACAGGGTTAAGTGGTGAGCATTTTCATCCACATACAGAGCTTAAATCAGTGCTTGACCATAGCTGATACCCAAACATCAGCCAGGATTATAAGACAGTTAGGGCTGGTTCTTTTTAAAGAAAATCTTCTTTATTTGGCTGCACCGGGTCTTACTTGTGGCATGTGGAATCTTTAGTCCCCTGACCAGGGAACCTGGGCCCCCTGCGTTGGGAGTGCAGAGTCTTAGCCACTGGACCCCCAGGGAAGTGCTGGTTCTTGCCTGGAAAAGGAACCCTATTAGCATGGGACCATTATGCCTGCTTAGCAGATAAGGAAACTGGGGGTCTTGCCCAAGATCTCCCTGCAAGTGAGTGGTTGGTTAGGATGTCAATTCAACATCCCCCACCTGTTTTGGAGCATCAGGCAGGGCTCAGATGATGATCAAGGGAAGAGGAGAGTCTGGTGTCTATCCCAAGCCAGCTCTGATCAGAGAGGTCCAGAAGGGTCTGGGGACCCACATGAAGCTGCAGAAGGGGCAGGCCCTGCCCCCAGACAGTTGAGTCCAGTTGAGGAGGCACCACTCATGTTGCTCAGCCACCTCGAAGCCGGTCACACGCAGTTTAGGCCTCACGCCCAAGCTGCTAGTCGTCACTGTCCCAGGTCAGGCACCGGCCCTGTAGGATTCAGGGACCCTCATCCTTTGGTACCCAAGGTGCCCAAGGATTCTAGGCATGTCTACTGGGAACTGAGGGATGTTGGGATAATGGCTCAAGGTGAAGCTCAGGCCACGTGCCCAATGAAGTCCCCTAGCGACCCCTTACCAGTGGGGTAAGGGGTCCATGGGAGCACGAGCCATCTCTGGGAAGGGAACAGCCCCGTGCAGAGGGGCTTGGAGGGGGAGTGAGGGGCTAAGGGAGCAGGGAGACAGATGCAAATGAGGGCTGGGGCAGCTTTCCCTTGAAAATGGCCATTTGCATAGACACTCTGAGAGCTCCTGGTCCGAGTTCCTGAAATGCTGGCCTAACACAAGGTCAAGTTCACTGGGCTTAGAACCTGTTTGATGTTCAAACCTGTCTCTATTTATCTGGATCTTTTAAGTCCTTTAATGGAATTTGTATTTATCCATAAAGGCATTTTTGGGGGAGGTCACTCCCCCTGCATTGCACAGTATGCGGGATCCTAATTACCCAACCAGGGAATGGAACCCGTGACCCCTGCAGTGGAAGCTGGGAGTCTCAACCACCAGGAAAGTTCTTGTCCATACCGATTTTAAGCACCCTTTCTTAGATTAAAAAAAAAAAAGCCATATATTTCCTGATCAGAAACCTTGTATTTCCACAGTTGTATTTACTGTCTACAGTATCTTCAGGTTGTCTTGTAGGAATGCTCTTGATTTTTCTGTGTTGATCTAGCTTGTTAAGACTCATTTATAGGACTTCCCGGGCAGTCTAGTGCTTAGCACTCCATGGCCCAAAAGAGAAAGAAAGAAGAAGTTTGTTGTTATCATTCTTTAGGAAGTTGTGTCCAACTCTTTGTGACCCCATGGACTGTAGCCCACCAAGCTTCTCTGTCCGTGGCATTTCCCAGGCAAGGCTACTGGAGTGGGTGGCCATTTCTTCCTCCAGAGTGTCTTCCCCATCCAGGGATCAACCCTGAGTCTCCTGCTTTGGCGGACAGGTTCTTTACCACTGAGCCACCAGGGAAGCCCCAGAGAAAAAGACTCATTTACCATTTTTCCCCATAAATCTAACTGAAGGCCACTCGCCTCCCCGACCATGGCATCAGTGCCCCTCCTTCCAGGGCGGTTGACCTGGGAGCAGGGTCCATGGCCCTGGTTCAGCATCTCCTAATCATAAGGGGAAGGGATGAGAGTCATCCCTGGCTACAGAAGTGGCTTCAAACCGCACTAGTTACATCATCTACTCTTGGGCAGTGTGACAGGTGGATCTGGGCTCACTCCATAGCTTTTAACTGATAGACCCCAGAACGAAGGGGTGAAGATTTAGGCACCCAGAGTGCCACCTGCGCTGGGTGTCTGTGTTGCTAACAACCTTTTAGGGTCTTAGAAACGTCCCCAGGACCCTCCCTGTCTGTGTGGCGGGCCTGCTGGTTGGCAGCGGGGTTGGGGTGGGGTCGCTGGCGGCGGGGGCAGCCTGCTTTTGACACTCTGCCTGCAGGCGCCCTCAGCAGGTGGCTGCACCATTCCCCGAAGCCCGCCTGGGGTGCCAGGGGCCACCCTCCTGGCTCCACCCACCAGGTCTGACCTGACATTGCCCTTCAGCCCACGGGGGAAGGGGCTGTCCTGACAGGTGCGGGTGGCATCTGTCAGACTGGGGCTCTTTTGTGGCCCCTGTGGCTGTGTTTACACGTCAGCTCTCTGCAGCCCCAGCGCCCGCGACCTGCCTTTCACGTCGCGCTTTCATCTGGAACAGATGTAGAACTGGTTCTCTCCCAGGAAACTGAAGCAGCCCGCTCCCTTTGATGCAGGCTCTGGCCACATATTCTCTGTGGAACAATGCTGTGCTTGTGCGGTTCTTTCTCAAAGGCCAGGGTGCCCCAGACACCCAGATACCTGTGTGCGCCATCAGGTGACGTCATGTCCATCTCTGCGTGCAGTTTGCCTGCACTGTTGAGAATGACTTGTCTAGACTCTCCCGGCGGCACGTGGAGGACCCAGGAAACTGACCTGCCTGCCCACGAGCCCCTGCCCTGTCTGCGTTTCCGGCCGTCCCCCTTTAGCGCCGAGAGCACACGGTGCCCTCTATGCGCGGCTCTGCATCCCTGTGCTTGGGTACCTCTCAGCCGCAGTCAGGAATGAACATTGGTCCACCCTGGCCTGGGGAGCAGGAGGCCTGGGTGTAAACCAGTTGATTGTTGATACAGTTAATTTTTTTTTGGGGGGGGGGGCACATCCATGGCATGTGGGATCTTAGTTTCCTGACCAGCAGTGGGTGCTCCCGGCAGTGGAAGCGCAGAGTCCTAGCCACGGGACTCCAGGGAGGTCCCCAGCATCAATTGTTATTGAAAGAATAATGGATTGAGGTACAGAGGCCATAACAGTGCTGCTCCCCACCAGGCTGTGCTCAGAGTGTTAGTACTTGGGACGCCCCTGGTGGTCCAGCAGTTAGGAATCTGCCTTGCAGTGCAGGGGATGGAGGTTCATACCCTGGTCGGGGAATGAAGATTCCACATACCTTGGAGCAACTAAACAGGCGCGTCACAACTAGACAGTCGCAGTACCGGAATGAAAGGTCCCACGTGATACACCGAGACCCAGCACCGAGCCAAATAAATGGATCAATGTTTTCAAAACTGTTTTGACACTTAAAGGAGGCTCCTTCATCCTCCAGCAGCCTAGTGGGCAGGGGGCTGCTCCTGACACATTACCGATGAGAAAACTGTGGCGTCACACAGCTCCTGAGTGGAAGAGCTGGGATTTGAACTCGGGCCCTTCGGCTCTTCATTGTGTTCTGGAGCGAAGGCTGTTTGATACAGCGTGGGGTAAATTCTGGTGAGCACGGTCATAGGCCTAACCAGCTGTCACACCTGATGATGTAAACAGAGCTGCCCCGTCTGTGTCTGCCCCCCTTCAACCCCGGGCTCAGACTGAGACCTCATTGACCGGAAGTGGGTTACAGGCCCACCACTAGCTGCAAGGCATGCCGGGGAAAGTGAGAACAGAAGTATTAGAACTGGCGTAGATGAGCACACATCAGGGCCACCCCAGTGAAAGCTAGTTCTATTAGCAGGGAGCCTGGGCAGTGGAGAGGTGAGACAGTCAACTGGAGAAAGGAGGTTATAAAATACTGCGGAAGGAGTGATCCCATTTTTTTTTTAAGGTTCTCATTAGTTATCTGTTTTATACATTTTGTTGTTCAGTCGCTAAGTGGTGTCCAACTCTTTTCGACCCCATGGACTGCAGCACGCCAGGCTTCCTTGTCCTTCACCATCTCCCAGAGTTTGCTCAAACTCATGTCCATTGAGTCGGTGATGCCATCCAACCTTCTCATCCTCTGTCGTCCCCTTCTCCTCCTGCCTTCACTCTTTCCCAGCATCAGGGTCTTTTTCAATGAGTCAGTTCTTCGCATCAGGAGGCCAAAGGATTGGAGTTTCAGTTTCAGCATCAGTCCTTCCAATGAATATTCAGGGTTGATTTCCTTTAGGATGGACTGGTTGATCTCCTTGCAGTCCAAGGGATTCTCCGGCGTCTGCTCCAGCACCACAGTCCAAAAGCATCAGTTCTTTGGCTCTCAGCCTTCTTTAGGGTCCACCTCTCACATCCATACATGACTGTTGGAAAAACCACGGCTTTGATATATGTCAACTCCAGTCTCCCAGTTCATCCAACCCCACCCCTCGGCGTGATCCCGGTTTTGAAAATGTGTGTGCTGTGCATGTGTTTAAAAACTGACACTATCTCTCTGGGAGTTGGGATTGTGAGTGACTTTTCCTTGCTTAGCCTGTGATAATTTGCCTCTTTCTGCTTATGGGGAGTAGCAGTAGGAAGCTGGCAGAACCCAAGGAACTGGCACTCTGGATGGAGCCCAGCTTTAGTCCACTATGACATCAGACATTTGGGATGTTTTGTTTGACTATAGGCCTCTTGGGGATAGCATTGCAGCCTTGCATTTATAGTCCGATTTTCTCTTTTTCTGGGGGGGCCACACCGTATGACTTGCGGGATCTTAGTTCCCCGACCAAGAATTGAACCTGGGCCGCGGCGGTGAAGAGTGTCAAGTCCTAACCACTGGTCCGCCAGGGAAGAAGTCCCTGATTCTCTGTTCACAAAGGAAGAAGGCGAGACCCCTTATAAATCTCCAAATCCCTGAGAGATGGATGAGAGATGGATGAGAGAGGCATGGTGACCCTCCCAGAGGCACACAGCAGAATTCGTGCCAGGGGGAGCCGGGGTGGAGGTAAGGTGACTAGTAAGTGATACCCGAGATCGCACACTTCTGAGCCTCCAGTCCTTGTCTTTTTCTTCCAGAGAAGAAATGTATCAAGCAAGACCCCTCTCTAGGAACCTCTTTTTGTACACCTTCCTACAAAACCACGGCCCAGGCTTCCTGGATGACCAAGGCTCAGGGCTTCCCGGCGTGACCAGTATCTTGGAGTTCCACCCCATCTCCCCCTACAGGTAGGGGTAGCCTTGGGCCCGGCCCACCCTCATTCCTGGTCAGTGACTGTGGCAGGTGGTTAGCAGAGCCCTCTGCATTCTCCGGGCAGGGCTGCAGCGTGGAAATTCCCCAGGCGTGGTCACGGAGGCAAGCGCCCTGGGCGGAGCTGCTCACAGAGGAACCCCTCCAAGCACCCAGCATAGTCAGCCCCAGGACCTCCCTGCAGTGCTGGCCATCAGAATGACTCGAGCTCGTGGCCTTGACGGAGTGCCTCCTGGCCCTCTGACCACAGTCACGTCAAGGTCTCATAGGAGACAGATTTGGTTTTAGAGAACCAGCAGGAGGTGGCTTCAGATGCAGTTCCCAACCCTGGCGATCAAGGCAGGGAGGAGGAGACTGTCCCAGCATCAGCGCCAGGCTTCTAGAGGCTTCCCTCCTGCTTCAGGCCTCGGAAAACTCTTAGCCATTAGGCCTTGGGCGTGGGCTTGGGGCTGGTTGGAATCTTAGGTATGGAGGGACTTGGGAACCTGCCCCCTTCCCTTCTGTGTAGATGGAGTTGGGGGGTGGTGTCGTCCTGACTTTAGCCTGCCACCTGATTGCCCGCCAGCCCTCCCTAGCGTCACCGTCCCCCCTCCCCTCCTCCCCACCTCCCCGCCCAGACTGGGCAGGTGGCCGGGGCTAGGCTGGGAGGGACTTGGAGTCCGGGGAATTTCCAGCCAAGTCACCGGGTTGGAATGTGGGCAGCACCCTGGGAGCAAGGCTGAAGCCGGCCCAGGTGCCCAGAGTGTGAATGTGAGCATCTCCGTTTCCATCAGGGAGTCAGTGGTGGGGGAGGGCCACGTAGCCCCTCCTTTCTCAGAAGGGGTGGTGACATCAGAGGTGGGTTCGGGATTAGGGACTGGGAAACACGTCCCAGGTACCTCCCTGGACTTTCTGGAGTGCTCGGATTACCTTGGAGGGGAAGGGAGGCTAATTGTTGTCACAGGCATTGAGTACCTCCCTGCCCTCCCACAAAACGGGGGGTGGGGGCAGGCTCCACCGGGGCAGCCCCCTCCCCAGGGTCCAGCATCTGTGCTCCAGGGACCTCCCCCGGGGATGGGCCCTCACTGGCTTCTTCTGAAGCAAAGTAGGAGCCAGAGGAGGGGGCATGTGAGGGTTCCCTGCCCCCACCTTGCTGCCGCCATCTTGGTGGATCTGGGGGTCTGGGGGCGTGGGGTCACCAGCCCAGCCACCCCAGGTCCCTTTCCTTGCCTCCCCGCAGTGACAGTCCACACTACCTGGCCATGCAGCTGGCCTCCATTGCCGACGAGATGGAGCTGAGGTTGCTGCTGCCCCAGTTCGTTGAGCCCTTCTGGATGCCCATGTACAGGTGACAAGCCCCGCTGGGCCCAGGACGCCCGTAGACCAGGGCTGGCTCCCCGCGGCTCCACTCCCGGTGTGGGGGCGGCCCGGAGCCCAGAGCCCTCTGGTCCCTGGAGCTGTCCTGGGCCGCAGACCCCAGTGCCCTCCTCTCCCCTCTATCCTCAAGCCAAGATAGCCTCTTTCCAGAAGAGTCTTGACTGAAGACGACAGGAAGTGCTCAGGGAGCCGGGCTGGAGCTCTGTGCCCAGCGTTATGGGCAGAGTCTTCTGTGTGGGGGTGGGGGTCCTTGCAGGAGGACTCGGCTGCCAGCATTTGCCAGCTTCCCTGCGGGTTCTCAGAGCCTCGCAGACTTGCCGGGTGAGACCAGAGAGACCATGACTACCGAAAACTAGGATGCAAGCTGGCAGGGGGTCTTGTGTCCAGGGAAGCAGCCTGCCTTAGAGGGGCCCGGGTCTCTCTCGGAACGCGACTCCTCCTGCACCAGCCTCTGGGAGCCCATGAGCAGTGGGGCGTCGCCCAGCTCCCAGGACGCAAGTCCAGATCCCCACGGGGTGAATTTAGAACCAGAGGGCCGGGTGACAGTGGGTGGGAGGGGACAGGCCCTCTCCTCCCGAGCGGTCCCTGGAGGCCACCTCTTGCCCCTGCTCCTGTGTAACGGCCCTGCCCCCTTTCTGTCTTGCAGCTTGTGTTTCCCCTACAGCCACGTAGGGCTCAGGGATGTTCTGAGAAGCTTTATGGTTGCTTTCACCAACCTCAGGGAGAACCGAAGGCTCTGGAGCTTCCTGACTCTCAGGGACCGGGTAAGCGAGCCTTGAACTCCTGACCTTGATTTCCATCCGGTGAGTGGTGACTGCTCTGGAGCAGCTGCTTGGGGCTCACCCTCTCTGGATGTCACTCCCGACTGTCTCGTCTTGCCCGCTCCCCGCGTCTTCTACCGCTGCCTGGTCCCCAGGGGCCTCTGGGTTTGAGGCTGTGGTTCATGGGCTGGATGCACGCATCTGCTTCCTCATCTGGGCTGTGCTTTTCCCCCTCTGCCAGGAATTGCCTTCATCAGGCAGACCGGCTGCTCACAGTTGCCTCTTGTCCCAACGAGCAGCTTTCCGGACCCCTCCCCTTCCCTCCCCATCAGTGCGGGCCGAATGCCGCAGTCCATTCTGTCAATATCACACCGGTTTTCCTGGCAGACCAGCAGCCCCCAGTGGGCCGGCCTCCTCTCCTGCCGCACCCTCCGGGCCACGGTCCTCTCCTACCCCTCCCGTGTTTCTCATCTTTCCAGTCACCCCGTCCCAGACCCCCCAGTTCTTCCTGCGGCCCCCATGTTAGCCAACGACTCCCCACACCACCCCCGTTCCCACCCTCGCCTGGCTGGGGGCAGGGGGTTGAACGGGCCGGCCTCCTGCCGACTGGAGGTCCTCACCTGTCGCCACCTTCATCCCACAGGTGTCGCCCAGCCTGTGGCCCGAGCTGGCACTGTCCCTGCTGGTGGTGGCGATGCTCAGCTGGGGGTGCCGCTTCCACTGACCGAGCCGCTACTCGTGTGGGGGTGGGGCTGGCCCCTCCCCCTCGACCACCACCCTGGCGGTGGCCCTATTTTGGTGGTGTTGTCTTTTAACTGTTTTCTGATGATGCCTTTTTTTTTTTTAATTTAAACTCTGAGTGCTGGGACACTGAGGTTCATACTAGTTTTTTTTTCTTGTTTTGTTTTTTTTTTTGTAAGAGAAATGAATTTATTATACCTCTGGGGTCGTTACTGGTTAATGACCCACTCTCCCGGCCCCAGCCCGCTCTGCGGTGGCCTGTCCTGAGATGGAGCCTCCCTCTCATGGGTTGGTCGAACAGGGGGCGGCGGGGGGAGTGCTGGTCACACCCCCGTGTCTGGGATGCCCGTGGCACAGGGAATCTGCTGGAATGGATTTCTGCGGGGCGAGGAGAGCTCAATAAAATGTTGGTTTCCAGCCGGTCTCTGTCCTCTCTGGGGGTCGGTGGGCTGCATCCTGCCGGTGGGGTGTGGGGAAGGCAGGGCGTGTTCCGGGTCACCACTGCGCCTGCGGTACCACCCGGCTCCCAGCTCCTTCCTGCACCTTCCACGGCTGGCGTGCTGTTTGGCCTGCATGAGCTGGATTACTCCCTCATCATGTCCTGGTGCCTGCAGCCTGCCGTTAGGGATACCTTCCTTTCGGTTGTCAGTGCCTCTTACAATTGGGCCGTCTGCCCTCCTCATGCCTGCTCATCCAGGGCTCCCTGCTGGGGATTGTCACGCCCGTGGGGTGCAGAGAGGGGGCTGGGCAGGGGCACCCGGGGCAGGAAGCCAGGCCCCCACCCTGCGGGCTCAGCCCACCCCAGACCTGACCCGGGGCGCTTTCTAAACCCTGAGAGGTGGGCCCTCTTTCCCCTGGTGCTGTCTCTCCCAACCCCCTCGTGCCAGCCCTGGGCTGGGGTGAGCCACCTTCCGGCTCCCCCACCCCCCTTCCATTCCCCGGCCCTCAGCATCTTTTGCTCATCCTCCACCCCCACCAGGACTCAGGGATGGTGAGTCTTTGCTGACCCCCACTCAGCCCTGGAGCTGACCCAGCAGGTGCAGCTATCCCCCACCTTCCAGCAGGCTGGTCAGGCCCGGCCCCCTGCATCCTGCCTGCGCCCCTGCACACCTCCAACCCTCATGACTGAAGGGACCACCCCAGGCCTTATACTGCAGCTCCCCAAGGTCTGGCCCTCCACGGCTCTGAGGCCTGATTTCACTCCCTTTCCTGTGAGGTGTCACCATATCAGGCTCTGAGAACCTCACAGTGGGGCTGGGGGGTGGAGACCAGAATCTCCCGGTTCGCAGGCAATGGCCGGGATGCACCATCTGTGCAGCCGGCTTTGTCTGGAGAGCTCCATCCCAGACTGGTACCACATTCCCACCAAGCTTGTAGACCCGGGAGTGACCCGAGGGCTCACCCTGTGTGACCCACTGTAGAATGGCTAAGGATGTGGGACTGAGAAAACTCCAGGGCCTGCAGAGGGTGAGATGAGTCCTCTCCGAGGAGGGGCTGGGGGAGCTGGACTGCAGTAAAAAGGCCCTGGGGCGGGGACAGGCCGGGGTGCGGAGGCAGATGGGCCAGCGTTGGCCCCACTGTGTCTCCTGGTTCACGCCAGCCCGGGCCTGGGATAGCTGCCTGCCGCAGCTCTAGCTCCCACGCGGCACTTGACCTTCTGAGCCGATGTGGATCCGGCCGTGGAGGGCCAGCACCTCACTCCTGTCTACCTGGACAAGCCCCCCGATGGGGGAAACTGAGGCTCAGAGGCAGGGGACTTGACCGAGGTGGCCTAGAGTTCCATCACCCCAGGATCCTGCAATCCAGGCAGACTGGGATCCAGAGTGAAACCCATTCTGGCTGCTCCACGTGGCAGTTTCCATAGGAGCAGAGGAGCTGAATCCGGTCTCAATCTTGAGTCCACAGCAACATCAGAAACAACTCTCCAGTGTCCAAAAGGGAGAGCCAGAGGCTGGTCCCTGTCAGGCACAGGGCAGGGGTGACATGTGGTCACCCACTGGCCACATGACTCCTAGAGAATTTTCACACAATGCCTCCCACCCCCCATCTCCTGCTGCAGGTCTCTGGCAGGCCCCAGGGCACCGCTGCACGCATAACATGGTGCCTCTTCCCAGGCAGACCCGTGGAGTCAGGTGGCTGGAAAGAGAAGCACTCCAAGCTTCTCCACTGACGTGGGGTCCAGGGAAGTGGTGGCAGGTGCGAGTCCCACCTCAGGGTGAGAACCCTCAGACCAAGGACAGCGCTGGTATCGACCCCATGGGGACAGGAGCTGGCCGAGGTCCTGCCGAGAAACAGGATGCAGGACCCACCGTGGTCCCGGGCCCGCACCCCAGGATGACTCCTGTAACTCCCGGCACAATCTGCCGTCTCTGCAGGATTCAATTGGAGGTTGGGGGGTTGGGCAGGGAGAGGGCCCACCCACCCCCAACCCAGGGCTCCTGGAGTTGAGGTGGAGCCCTGCCTACTGCACCTGTGATGGGGGAAACTGGGGCCCAGAGGCAGGGGACTTGACCAGGGTGGCCCAGACTCCCATCACCCCAGGATCCTCCAATCAGATTGAGATCCAGAGTGAAACCCGCTCTGGCTGCTCCACGTGGCAGCTTCCACAGGAGCAGGAGAGCTGAAACTGGTCTCAATCTTGTGTCCGCAACACCAGAAATGACTGTCCAGTGTCCAAAAGGGAGAGCCAGAGGCTTATCCCGGTCAGGCAGAGGGCAGGGGTGATGTGGTCACCTACTGGCCACATGACTCCTACTGGGTGGCCCCTGAGACAGACGCGCCCAGAGGAGCAGTGAGGCCTGCAGCCTGGATGGCCCACCCTCCGCCGCCTACCTGTGGGGCTGTGCTCCTCAGAGCTGCTTGAGGCGCAGCCAGATGCCTGCTCCTGGACTGGACTGTGGAAACAGAATGGTCTCCCAGGCTGCCTGTTACTGAAGGCTCTCAGCCAAGGGGGTTCCAGCAGACTCAGCAACTGTTTACAAAGGAACGAGGGCTTCCCTGGGGGCTCAGTGGGAAAGAATCCGTCTGCCAGTGCAGGAGATGGGTTCCATCTCTGCTCCAGGAAGATCCCACCTGCCACAACTCCTGAGCCCACGCCTGTAGCTTAGAGCCTGTGCTCCCCAACGAGAGAAGCCCCCGCAGTGAGAAGCCCGCACACCGCAGCTATACAGCAGCCCCTTTCATGGCAACGAGAGAAAGCCTGGGCAGCAAGGAAGACCCAGCACAGCCAAAAATAAAATCAATAAAATACAAACTTAACAAAGTTCTTTGTGAAGATTTGAAATTCTCTAACAAAACAAAGGAGATGAGACCAGTCCATCCTAAGGGAAATCAGTCCTGAATATTCACTGGAAGGACTGATGCTGAAGCTGAAACTCCAATCCTTTGGTCACCTGATGTGAAGAACTGATTCTTCGGAAAAGACCCTGATGCCAGGAAAGGCTGAAGGCAGTAGGAGAAGGGGACGACAGAGGATGAGATGGTTGGATGGCGTCACTGACTCAATGGACATGAGTCTGAGTAAACTCTGGGAGTTGGTGATGGACAGGGAGGCCTGGCGTGCTGAAGTCCATGGGGTTGCAAAGAGTCGGACACGACTGAGCGACTGAACTGAACTGAATAAAACAAAGTTTGAAGAAATAGTTCTTTATAGTGCTCCAAAGAGCATGCAAACCTAGGCCTTGGTGAAACAAGGATCTGCAGCAGTGATTCTCAGCCAAGGGAGGGCTGCAGGCTGTGGACACAGGTGGGCGCGTCTGGGGTCACAATCCCCAGAAATGCGACTGCCCTGGAATCACTAGGGGCCAAGACAGTGGCCCACGAGCACGCGCCTGTCCCACACAGTGAAGACTGGTTCTGCTCAAAGGCCAACAGCACTCTAGTTGAGAAACAGAACTAAAAATGAGAAACCTTTAGGAGCTTGGGGTTCGCAGATACAAAGCACTACACGTAAGAGACAGATAAACCACATCATTCTGAACAGCACAAGGAACAATATTCAGTCCTCCCGTGATTAAACCATAATGGAGAGGAATAGGAAAAAGAATGTATATGTATATTAATATGTATAACTGAATCACTGCTGTACACCGGAAATTAACACAACTAGATTAGATTAACTAATCTTCAGATTAGATTAACTAGACTTCAATTAATTAAAAAAGAGACACCCTACCCAGGGTTTGACGAATGCCTACACGACAGTGATGTTTAAAGACGAGCTCAGACATTTCATCCCCAGTGAGATTTTCCCAGTATCACTGTGTAATGAAAAAACCACCCCAGAAGTTGAGAACTGATCACATTTAATACTGATATTAGGAGTGGGGACCCTGCGCTGTGCTCCTGGTGTGGAGCAGGCTGAGGATAAGTTCGGTGGGCGGGCCGGAGCTGGGCTCGGCCCTGGGCACACAGCAGGCGCTCGGTGACTGCAGTCGGAAGGGGTGACATGCGGGTGGGGGAGGACACAGGGCTGCCCTCCCCACGCAGCTCCCGCCTTGCTAAAGGGCCTTTTTCCCCACCAAGGCAGAGGCCACTTGCTCCCTGGCATACAGTAGGCACTCGATGCTTTCCGTTGGGTAAGTAAACATACGGGACACCATCTCCCAACTGTTGAGTGATGGGGACCGAATGGCTGCCAAGGCCCGCTGGGTCCTAAAGCCCTTTGGATTCAGGGGCCAAGGAAGTAAGGTTTTGGCTGCATCGTGTCCAGAGAAGGCTGGGCCAGCAGAGGAGGGTGTCTGGCGCTGGCCTCAAGCCATGGCCCACGGCGCCCACACGGCAGCAGGCCAGGCCTTCCCGGGCCTCAGAACACTCCTGCCTACGAAGCAGCCGCCTGGGCCCTGGGGAGGCGACGTGCGCTGCCCAGGAGGCGGGGGTGGAACCCGCAGGTCTTCACAGGACCAGCACAGCTGCAGCCCCCAGCACTCAGGCATGCCAGGGAGAGGTGGACACCGGCGTGTGAAGAAACACTCGCTTCCAGTGCTTTCCACAGGGCATTCAAAGCACACTACTCTCCTGCTCACGTGGAGGCAGCGGCCTGACAGGAAGGCCAGGCTGGGCTCAGCCCCCCGGAGCCCGAGTCCTCGGCTGTGGCCCGTCCATGCCAGAGCCCGCGGGAGGCCCTACAGGGGCCCCTCTGTGTCCTCGCTGGCCTCCAGCACCTCCACGTGGCTGTAGGACCTCCAGGCCTGCAGGTTACAGCTCTTCAGGATGGCACCCAGCTGCTTCCCAGGCCCCACCTCGAACGTCTGGGGGAACGCGGTGCCCTTCCTCCGCTCGTATATGGCGTGCATCGTCTGCTCCCACTTCACCGGGGAGACCACCTGCTGCGCCAGCAGCTTCTGGATGTGTTTGGGATGCATGTATCTGTTCCCATCGACGTTCGAGTGCACGGACACCAGCGGCTTCTTGACATCAATCGCCTTTAACACTTGCGCCAGGGGCTCCACGGCCGGCTCCATGAGGCGGGTGTGGAACCCACCGCTAACCGGCAACATCTTGGTGCGTCTGAAGTGATACTTAGAGGAATTCTTCTGGAGAAACTGCAGAGCCTGGAAGAAAAACCAAGGGAGGTTTAAGCCAGTGAGTCTCAGGGGAAGAAACACACAGCGAGGGGGTCACCTCTGACTGACGCCATCAGTCCTCCGTAGAGAATATGCATCTCTCCACACACCCGCGTGTTATTTCACCCCGCACAAGTGCAAAGTTGGTGTCCCGGAAGCCCTTCTGACCATTCACAAGCCCTGCCTGGGCAGGTGACCACCCTATGCCTGAAAGAGAGCCAAGACCAGGAAACGTGGTCCTGTCTCAGCTCCATCACTCACTAGCTCGGTGGCCCCAGGCAAATCTTTGAACGTCTTTTATTCCATCCATGAAATGAGCACAATTTCATCTACTTCATAAGACTGCTGGGAAGTCACCAGACAGGAGGCGTGGAAGAATCTGATACACGAAAAAGCATCTAATCCTGCTACTCGTCATAACTGTTTAAGCTTGTTTCCTTGTTACTCCGTAAACTTCGAGATGACAGTTCAGGAGGCTCCGAGTCTCATCTCACAGTCGAGGGTCTGAAAGCTCTCATCTGGTGTTTCTCTAGAGAAGACCAAAGCTCTCCTTCCCTGCAGCCCGAAGCCACTCCCTGAAGGCTCCTCCGTCCAGAGGGGCCCCCAGGACTAACAGGCCCAGACTCAGAACCACAACATACTTGGCAAATATCTTTGAAACTGTGTATATTCTTAAGAGATCCTGTGCCTTCAGGACACAGCCCAAGGCCTACGACCCTGACAACCCTTCCCTGGGATCGAGCAAAGGGCTTCCTAGGCACAAACCCATTTGCTGCGTCCCTCCAACCTGACGCCACCCATGGCCTACTCAGAAGCTGGGCCAGCTGCTCCTGAAGACTCAAGGAAAGTCACAGTAGCTGATTGACCTTGGGAAATTTTGCTTTACCTCTCTCTGCCTCAGTTTCCTCACCTGTAAAAATGGGGATAACAACAATAGTTATCTCAGGACTATGAGAAGAACTATGCCTGGTATACAAGCTCTACAGAAGAGTTAGCAATTACTGCCTTGTTACCAAGCCCTGGGATTGGTAACATGAAAAAATATAGCAGGGTAGCTCTCTGTGCCCCCAAAGGGTCAGTTCAGTTCAGTTCAGTCGCTCAGTCGCGTCCGACTCTTTGCAACCCCATGAACTGCAGCACGCCAGGCCTCCCTGTCCATCACCATCTCCCGGAGTTCACTCAGACTCACGTCCATCGAGTCAATGATGCCATCCAGCCATCTCATCCTCGGTCGTCCCCTTCTCCTCCTGCCCCCAATCCCTCCCAGCATCAAAGTCTTTCCAATGAGTCAACTCTTCGCATAAGGTGGCCAAAGTACTGGAGTTTCAGCTTTCGTATCATTCCTTCCAAAGAAATCCCAGGGTTGATCTCCTTCAGAATGGACTGGTTAGATGTCCTTGCAGTCCAAGGGACTCTCAAGAGTCTTCTCCAACGCCACAGTTCAAAAGCATCAATTCTTCAGCGCTCAGCCTTCTTCACAGTCCAACTCTCACATCCATACATGACCACAGGAAAAACCATAGCCTTGACTAGATGGACCTTAGTCAGCAAAGTAATGTCTCTGCTTTCTAATATGCTATCTAGGTTGGTCATAACTTTTCTTCCAAGGAGTAAGCGTCTTTTAATTTCATGGCTGCAGTCACCATCTGCAGTGATTTTGGAGCCCCCCAAAATAAAGTCTGACACTGTTTCTACTGTTTCTCCATCTATTTCCCATGAAGTGATGGGACCGGATGCCATGATCTTTGTTTTCTGAATGTTGAGCTTTAAGCCAACTTTTTCACTCTCCTCTTTCACTTTCATCAAGAGGCTTTTGAGTTCCTCTTCACTTTCTGCCATAAGGGTGGTGTCATCTGCATATCTGAGGTTATTGATATTTCTCCCAGCAATTTTGATTCTAGCTTGTGTTTCTTCCAGTCCAGCATTTCTCATGATGTACTCTGCATAAAAGTTAAATAAGCAGGGTGACAATACACAGTCTTGACGTACTCCTTTTCCTATTTGGAACCAGTCTGTTGTTCCATGTCCAGTTCTAACTGTTGCTTCCTGGCCTGCATACAGATTTCTCAAGAGGCAGGTTAGGTGGTCTGGTATTCCCATCTCTCTCAGAATTTTCCACAGTTGATTGTGATCCACACAGTCAAAGGCTTTGGCATAGTCAATAAAGCAGAAATAGATGGTTTTCTGGAACTCTCTTGCTTTTTCATGATCCAGCAGATGCTGGCAATTTGATCTCTGGTTCCTCTGCCTTTTCTAAAACCAGCTTGAACATCAGGGAGTTCACAGTTCACGTATTGCTGAAGCCTGGCTTGGAGAATTTTGAGCATTACTTTACTAGCATGTGAGATGAGTGCAATTGTGCGGTAGTTTGAGCATTCTTTGGCATTGCCTTTGTTTGGGATTTCAATGAAAACTGACCTTTTCCAGTCCTGTGGCCACTGCTGAGTTTTCCAAATCTGCTGGCATATTGAGTGCAGCACTTTCACAGCATCATCTTTTAGGATTTGAAATAGCTCTACTGGAATTCCATCACCTCCACTAGCTTTGTTTGTAGTGATGCTTTCTAAGGCCCACTTGACTTCACATTCCAAGATGTCTGGCTCTAGATGAGCGATCACACCATCGTGATTACCTGGGTCGTGAAGATCCTTTTTGTACAGTTCTTCAAGGGTAGGAGGGGTTAATATTTTCGGTTGGATGGTGCTCGTTCGGCCCGCTCCGAGGGCCCCACCCTGCAGGAGTGTAGCCTGTGCCCACGCATGGCCAGTGCAGCCTGTGGCTCATCAGAGGTCACCAGCCTGTGCCCTGAGTCTGTCTCTTCCACACCAAGGTCACTTAGCTGTCTGAGCCCTGGAGCAAAAGCCACGTGGAGCAGAGCCCAGCATAGCGAGCCATCACGGGGGGTGATCCACGCGTGTGGGCAGCACGGCGGGGTCTGGCCCTCACTGCAGCAGAGTCCAGCCTGACCTAGGGCTCCACACCCAAGACCACGCTCCACCTGTCTCCATCACCCCAAAGGACGTGCCTCCGGTGCGTCCCACCTCCACCATCACGGGCGCTGGCCTCTCTGCCTCAGCTTCCTGCAGCTGAGCTGCCATGCTCAGAGCACAGGACTGGCCGTGAGAACTGGATGGGCTGAGCCAGGACGGAGCAGCACCAGCCTGACTTCTGCACTCCACAGGCCCCAGCCAGGCGCACGGCACAGAGCCAGCCCTGCTGCTCGGGGCGCCTCTCAGCCTGGGGCACCCCTGCTCTTGGCAACCCCACCCTCTGCGCAGCGCCTCCTGGGCTGCCTCCTCGGCCCATCTGGTAGCCAGCCTGACCCCTACGGTGTCCTGAAACCTGGAGTCTTCTGTTCACAGCTGCCTTCCTTTGACGGCAGGAACCCTGGTTGATCTTTCTGTGTGTCCTCGGCCTGAGAAAGGATGTCGGCAGTGAGTGGAGTCTGGACAGAGGAAAGTGTGCAAAAACAGACACCTCAGAAAAAGCAGAGCGACCCAGCAGGAGGCAGCTGCTCCTCTGAGGAAGCGAAGGGACAAGAGGCTGCGAGGAGGCCAGAGCGTATCACAGGGAGGCCCTGGAGATGACCTGGTTCAGACCCTTTGCCTTCCACGTGGGCTGGGGATTTGCCCGGGGTCCGGTCGTCCCTCATCACTGGAGCACGTGGCGGAGTGGGGACAGTACCCAGCCTCCCCCTGGAGCACTTGCCCCACCACAGACACGCTGGCCCTCAAACACTTGCCAAGACCAGGGCTGAGCAGAGCACCCGTTAGGCTCAGCGGGGTCCCGGGTGCGGAGTAAGTCCCACCTTCTGCACCGAACTGGGTTCTAGGAAGGCTGCTCCCGCCAACACCAACCTCCAGGTGTCCCGAGATCACCCTGCAGTCAGGAAATAGGTAGTTGGCCACCTCGCACACGGGGTCCTCTATGCCCTGAGTCTTGCAGTGTTCCTGGGCTTCCAGACAGGCAACAGCGAACTTGGACTGACGCTGGCCGAGGACGGACAACATGCCACTGGGCACGGCTTCCGAGGCTTCCTGCATGGCCTCAGCTCGAATTTTCACTGCGTACAGACCTACACGGAGAGAAGTGCATTTGGAAAAATCAGGGCACATGATGGAGAAGGAAGCCCAGGCCTGAGAAACAAAGCACAAACTCCACCCTCACTGGAGACACTGGTACTGGATCCATCACCAGTTCACAAGCTGCCGCTCTAGGGATCTGAACTGCAGAGATGGTCCCCCGATCATCAGAGAGAAAGGCACGGTCCCTGGCACAGTACAAATGAACCCACGGAGCTTCCTGCCTTAGAGCTGGCTGGTGCAGGATGGTGGTTCTTGACCAGGGTGATTTTACCCCCAGGGCGGTATCTGGAAACAGCTTTTGATCATCAGGGGGGTGGCGGGTGCTACTGGAATCTGGTGGGCACAGGCCAGGGATGCTGTTCAACAGCCTACAAAAAACAGCCCCCCAAGTAAGAATCATCTGTTCCAAAACGTCAACAGTGCTGTTGAGAAACCCTGGCACAGAGTGGAAAGGAAGAGACTCTGAGCTGCATCGCTTAAGGGAAGTCATGACCTCCTTCCAGGTCAAATTTTTAGCTAGTACAATGAAGACAATAATATCTAGCCTGCCTGAACTGTAGTGAAAACTGAGAACTACAAATTATTTTAGAGAAACGGTGCTGAACAAGGAAAATAATTAAGAACCTCTAGATGCCTGGAATGATGTACAAACAAGTATATGAGTTTTAATAACATAATTATCGTAAATCAAGCATGACTGCCTTCACTGGAGAGCTCGACACTGGCAAGGCAGATGAGCTAGAGAGCAGGGCTCCCAGCTCAGTGTGGCTCAAGTGTGAAGTGGGAGGACGGGGCTGTGTGCCCAGGGAGGCAGCTGCCGTGATCATGATGTGAGAACAGACTGAACACGATTCACAACAGCCAGGACACGGAAACAACTTCAGTGTCCCCAGGTGAATGGGTGAAGATGTGGTGCACATATATACAAGGGAATACCCCTCAGGCATGAAAAATAACGAGCACAAAGCCATCTGCAGCAACGGGGATGAACCCAGAGAGTATCACGCTAAGAGAGGTGAGCCAGAGAGACAGACGCCATATGACATCAGTTGCACGTGAAATCGAAAATACGGCACAGGGGACTTCCCTGCTGGCCCAGTGGATAGGCACTCGCCTTCCAATGCCAGGGACACGGGTTTGAGCCCTGGTAGGGGAAAAACAATACCCAGCTGTGGATGGGACTGGTGATAGAAGCAAGGTCCGATGCTGTAAGGAGCAATACTGCATAGGAACCTGGAATGTCAGGTCCATGAATCAAGGCAAATTGGAAGTGGTCAAACAAGAGATGGCAAGAGTGAACGTCGACATTCTAGGAATCAGCAAACTAAAATGGACTGGAATGGGTGAATTTAACTCAGATGACCATTATATCTACTACTGCCGGCAGGAATCCCTCAGAAGAAATGGAGTAGCCATCATGGTCAACAAGAGAGTCTGAAATGCAGTACTTGGATGCAATCTCAAAAACGACAGAATGATCTCTGTTCATCTCCAAGGCAAACCATTCAATATCACAGTTATCCAAGTCTATGCCCCAACCAGTAACGCTGAACAAGCTGAAGTTGAACGGTTCTATGAAGACCTACAAGACCTTTTAGAACTAACAGCCAAAAAAGATGTCCTTTTCATTATAGGGAACTGGAATGCAAAAGTAGGAAGTCAAGAAACACCTGGAGTAACAGGCAAATTTGGCCTTGGAATGCGGAATGAAGCGGGGCAAAGGCTAATAGAGTTCTGCCAAGAGAACGCACTGGTCATAGCAAACACCCTCTTCCAACAGCACAAGAGAAAACTCTACACATGGACATCACCAGATGGTCAACACCAAAATCAGATTGATCATATTCTTTGCAGCCAAAGATGGAGAAACTCTATACAGTCAACAAAAACAAGACAAGGAGCTGACTGTGGCTCAGATCATGAACTCCTTATCACCAAATTCAGACTCAAATTGAAGAAAGTAGGAAAACCGCTAGACCATTCAGGTATGACCTGAATCAAATCCCTTATAATTATACACTGGAAGTGAGAAATAGATTTAAGGGCCTAGATCTGATAGATAGAGTGCCCGATGAACTATGGAATGAGGTTTGGGACATTGTACAGGAGACAGGGATCAAGACCATCCCCATGGAAAAGAAATGCAAAAAAGCAAAATGGCTGTCTAGGGAGGCCTTACAAATAGCTGTGAAAAGAAGAGAGGTGAAAAGCAAAGGAGAAAAGGAAAGATATAAGCATCTGAATGCAGAGTTCCAGAGAATAGCAAGAAGAGATAAGAAAGCCTTCTTCAGCGATCAATGCAAAGAAATAGAGGAAAACAACAGAATGGGAAAGACTAGAGATCTCTTCAAGAAAATTAGACATACCAAGGGAACATTTCATGCAAAGATGGGATCGATAAAGGACAGAAATGGTCTGGACTTAAAAGCAGAAGATATTAAGAAGAGGTGGCAAGAATACACAGAAGAACTGTACAAAAAGATCTTCACGACCCAGATAATCATGATGGTATGATCTCTAATCTAGAGCCAGACATCCTGGAATGTGAAGTCAAGTGGGCCTTAGAAAGCATCACTACGAACAAAGCTAGTGGAGGTGATGGAATTCCAGTTGAGCTGTTTCAAATCCTGAATGATGCTGTGAAAGTGCTGCACTCAATATACCAGCAAATTTGGAAAATTCAGCAGTGGCCACAGGACTGGAAAAGGTCAGTTTTCATTGAAATCCCAAAGAAAGGCAATGCCAAAGAATGCTCAAACTACAGCACAATTGCACTCATTGGAGAAGGCAATGGCACCCCACTCCAGTACTCTCGCCTGGAAAATCCCATGGACGGAGGAGCCCGGTAGGCTGCAGTTCATGCGGTCGCGAAGAGTCGGACATGACTCAGCGACTTCACTTTCACTTTTCACTTTCATGCATTGGAGAAGGAAATGGTAACCCACTCCAGTGTTCTTGCCTGGAGAATCCCAGGGATGGGGGAGCCTGGCGGGCTGCCATCTCTGGGGTCACACAGAGTCGGACACGACTGAAGTGACTTAGCAGCAGCAGCAGCACATGCTAGTAAAGTAACGCTCAAAATCCTCCAAGCCAGGCTTCAGCAATGCGTGAACTGTGAACTCCCTGATGTTCAAGCTGGTTTTAGAAAAGGCAGAGGAACCAGAGATCAAATTGCCAACATCCGCTGGATCATGGAAAAAGCACGAGAGTTCCAGAAAAACATCTATTTCTGCTTTATTGACTATGCCAAAGCCTTTGACTGTGTGGATCACAATCAACTGTGGAAAATTCTTCAAGAGATGGGAATACCAGACCACCTGACCTGCCTCTTGAGAAATCTGTATGCAGGCCAGGAAGCAACAGTTAGAACTGGACATGGAACAACAGACTGGTTCCAGATAGGAAAAGGAGTACGTCAAGGCTGTATATTGTCACCCTGCTTATTTAACTTCTATGCAGAGTACATCATGAGAAATGCTGGACTGGAAGAAACGCAAGCTGGAATCAAGATTGCTGGGAGAAATATCAATAACCTCAGATATGCAGATGACACCACCCTCATGGCAGAAAGTGAAGAGGAACTCAAAAGCCTCTTGGTGAAAGTGAAAGAGGACAGTGAAAAAGTTGGTGTAAAGCTCAACATTCAGAAAACTAAGATCACAGCATCTGGTCCCATCACTTCATGGGAAATAGATGGGGAAACAGTGGAAACAGTGTCAGACTTCATTTTTGGGGGCTCCAAAATCACTGCAGATGGTGACTGCAGCCATGAAATTAAAAGACGCTTACTCCTTGGAAGAAAAGTTATGATCAACCTAGATAGTATATTCAAAAGCAGAGACATTACTTTGCCAACAAAGGTCCGTCTAGTCAAGGCTATGGTTTTTCCTGCGGTCATGTATGGATGTGAGAGTTGGACTGTGAAGAAGGCTGAGCGCTGAAGAATTGATGCTTTTGAACTGTGGTGTTGGAGAAGACTCCTGACAGTCCCTTGGACTGCAAGGAGATCCAACCAGTCCATTCTGAAGGAGATCAGCCCCGGGATATCCTTGGAGGGAATGATGCTAAAGCTGAAACTCCAGTACTTTGGCCACCTTATGCGAAGAGTTGACTCATTGGAAAAGACTCTGATGCTGGGAGGGATTGGGGGCAAGAGAAGGGGACGACCGAGGATGAGATGGCTGGATGGCATCACGGACTCGATGGACGTGAGTCTGAGTGAACTCCGGGAGTTGGTGATGGACAGGGAGGCCTGGCGTGCTGTGATTCATGGGGTTGCAAAGAGTTGGACCCAACTGAGCGACTGAACTGAACTGAGGGAAACTAGGATTCCACATGCTGCGGGGCAACTAAGCCACAACCAGAGAGAAGCCCACGCGCTATAACAAAGAGCTGATGCAGCCAAAGATAAATAAGTAAAACATGAAAACAACAACTTAAAAAACCCCAACTCAAATGAACATGCCTCAGGTACGGACTCAGACACAGAGAGCAGACTACTTGTGGCTGCCAAGGGCGAGGGGAGGTGGGGGGGCGGAGATGATTGAGCATTTGGGATTCGCAGATGCCAACTATTATGCACGAGGATATATACTCAATATCCTGTGATAACCCATAATGTAAATGAAGATAAAAAGTATATACGTATAACGGAATCACTTCACTGAAGAGCAGAAATTGACACAACATTGTAACTTCACTATACTTCAGAAAAACTGGAGAAAAAAGACTGGACTGGATTCATGCTATCCAATCACTGGATAGCATCGCCCTGGTCCTGGGCCTGCTCCCTGGTGGGGAGGAGATGACCAGATCAAGAAGCAGTTAAGGGACGAGTCCGGGGTTTGATGGGACGACAAGGTCAGAGGAACAAACCCTGCGCCCTTTCTCTCAACATACCTTCATTCACCCAGCACTGAGTATGTCTGCGCTGGAGTTTCAGCCCCTTACACAAGCAGAACTATGGAGCAAACACATTAAGAGCCCGTGTTAGGAAGCAGGAGAGAACACACAGCAATGTGGAGGCCCTCCCAAGCAGGCATTAAATAACTGCGAACTGTCAACTGAAAAAACACATCAATAATCCTGCAAATTATGTACACATTAAACCATATTTCTATAAAATATCTTTATTAGGATGTAGAAATATGAAAATTTTTTTCACTTTCTTGACCAGGCTTTCTTTCTATAATGCTTTTTTAAAAAAGAGGTGAAATTCACATAAAATATAACCAGTTTTAAGTGCATAAATGCAGCAGTATTTGTTGTATTCAGAACGTACAGGACTTTCTTGGTGGTCTAGTGGTTAAGAAGCCACCAGCAAATGCTGGGACACGGGTTCAATCCCTGGTCTGGGAAGTTTCCACATGCTGTCAGGCAGCTAGGCTTGTATGCAGCAACTACTGAGCCCACACTCGAGAGCTGGTGCTCTGCCACGTGAGAAGCGTGTGCGCCACACCTAGGGAGGAGCCCCTGCTCGCAACATCGAGAGAGAAGCCCGCGGGCAGCAGCAAAGACCCGGCACAGCCGAAAAACCCTTTCCATCAGCCCACAAAACACCCCACACCCACCGAGCAATCACTCTCCATTTCTCCTTCCCTCCCCCAGTAACCTCTAATCGGCTGTCTATGAATTTATGTATTCCGGACATTTCATAGAAAATTAAGCGAGCTTTGTGTCTGGCTTCTGTCACCTAGCACGTTTCTGATGTTCGTCCATGCTCCCACATCAGGATTTTATTTCTTTTTATGGCTGAATATTCCACTGGGTCGATCTACCGCAATTTGTTTATCCACTCATCTGATTATGGACATTTGGATCATTTCTGCCTTTTGGAAATGAATATGAATAACACTGTCACAAACATCTGTGTGCAGGTTTTCCAGTGTGGACATGTGTTTTCATCTCTTAGGTACAGACTTGTGAGCAGAACCACCGGGCCACACAGCAACTCCACGTTTACCTTGAGGATCCACCAAACTGCCTTCCACGACGGCGGCGCTGCCTTATATTTCAACAGTGTGTGAGGTTCCTACATCCTTGCCAACACATACTATTTTCCTCTTGTTTTTTTAAATTAAAGCCATCCTGGTGGGCATGAAGTGGTACCTCACTGAGCTTTTGATTTGTATTTCCCTAATGGTTGGTGGTCTGGTATTCCCATCTCTAAGAATTTTCCACAGTTTGTGGTGATCCACACAGTCAAAGGCTTGGGCATAGTCAATAAAACAGAAGTAGTTGTTTTTCCGGAACTCTCTCGCTTTTTCAATGATCCAACGGATGTTGGCAATTTGATCTCTGGTTCCTCTGCCTTTTCTAAGTCCAGCTTGAGCATCTGGAAGTTCATGGTTCACATACTGTTGAAGCCTGGCTTGGAGAATTTTGAGCATTACTTTACTAACGTGTGAGATGAGTGCAATTGTGTGGTAGTTTGAGCATTCTTTGGCATTGCCTCTCTTTGGGATTGGAATGAAAACTGAACTTTTCCAGTCCTGTGGGCATTGCTGAGTTTTCCAAATTTGCTGGCGTATTGAGTGCAGCAATTTCACAGCATCATCTTTTAGGATTTGAAATAGCTCAGCTGCAATTCCATCACTTCCACTAGCTTTGTTCATAGTGATGCTTCCTAAGGCCCACTTGACTTCACATTCCAGGATGTCTGGCTCTAGATGACTGATCACACCATTGTGATTATCTGGGTTGTGAAGACCTTTTCTGCATAGTTTTTCTGTGTATTCTTGCCACCCTTTCTTAGTATCTTCTGCTTCTGTTAGGTCCATAGCATTTCTATCCTTTATTGTGCCCATCTTTACATAAAATGTTCCCTTGGTATCTCTAATTTTCTTGAAGAGATCTCTAGTCTTTCCAACAAACTGTGGAAAATTCTTAAAGAAATGGAAACACCAGACCACTGCCTCCTGAGAAATCTGTATGCAGGTCAAGCAGCAACAGTTAGAACTGGACATGGAACAACAGACTGGTTCCAATTTGGGAAAGGAGTATGTCAAGGCTTATATTATCCCCTTGCTTCTTTAACTTATATGCAGAGGACATCATGCAAAATGCCAAGCTGGATGAAGCACAAGCTGGAATCAAGATTTCTGGGAGAAATAGCATTAACCTCAGATATGCATATAACACCACACTTATGGCAGGCAGTGAAAAAGAACTAAAAGAGCCTCTTGATGAAAGTGAAAGAGGAGAGTGAAAAAGTTGGCTTAAAACTCAACATTCAGAAAACTAAGATCATGGCATCTGGTCCCATCACTTCATGGCAAATAGATGGGGAAACAATGGAAACAGTGACAGACTTTATTTTCTTGGGCTCCAAAATCACTGCAGATGGTGACTGCAGCCATGAAATTAAAAGACACTTGCTCCTTGGAAGAAAAGCAATGACTAAGCTAGACAGCATATTAAAAAGCAGAGACACCACTTTGCCAACAAAGGTCCATCTAGTCAAGGCTATGGTTTTTCCAGTGGTCATATATGGATGTGAGAGTTGGACTATTAAGAAAAATGAGTGCCGAAAAATGGATGCTTTTGAACTGTGGTGTTGGAGAAGACTCTTGAGAGTCCCTTGGACTGCAAGGAGATGCAACCAGTCCATCCTAAAGGAGATCAGCCCTGAATATTCATTGGAAGGACTGATGTTGAAGCTGAAACTCCAATCCTTTGGCCACCTGATGCGAAGAACTGACTCATTTGAAAAGACCCTGATGCTGGGAAAGATTGAAAGCAGGAGAAGGGGACAACAGAGGAGGAGATGGTTGGATGGCATTACCCACTCAATGGACATGAGTCTGAGTTTGGGTAAGCTCCAGGAGTTCATGATGAACGGGAAGGCTGGCGTGCTGCAGTCCATGGGGTTGCAGAGTTGGACACGACTGAGCAACTGCACTGAACTGAAGGACTATAACGTGATGGCTGAGATGTTGCACATCTTGTCATGTACTCATTGGTTCTTTGTAGGTCTTTAGAGACATGTCTATTCAAGTCCTCTGTACTTAACTATAAGCAAAATGTTGACTTGCTTACACACAAAAACCTTAAGAAATGAAACTGATCTCAAGATCAAACACTGATTTATTCTCTTTCACTTAATGAATATCTACTGAGCGTCCATCACATGACAGGCACTGGAATGCACTAAAATGCCCACGAACAGTGGGACAGACAGAAGCAAGATGCTTTCACAAGACTAAGAGGAGAAAGACACTCCCTGATAAGTCCTTCAAGCTTCGAATCAGGTGAAGTCTGGTCCTCAGGTCCCACTGTCATCCCCACCCATGTGTCCCCTTCTCTAAGCCCTGAGTAGGTCCACAATTGTTTTTGGCGGTGCCCCTTGTCCTCAGTGGGCCCAGCAAGACAACACCCCATGCATAGAATCAATTCCCTTCCCGGGTACCTTCAGAAAATTCCATGGCTCCAGCAAACACCAGGGCTGCAAACTCTCCCACACTGAACCCAGCAGCAGCAACACAGTTCTCAATGACCTGCAGGGACAGATGCAGAGGAACATGAGGCCACGTTCTCAGGGGAGTTGTCTGGGGCTCCGCACTCGCGAGCCGACAGTGTTCAGCAGCTCAGTGAGCCAGGTTCTGCTGGCCTGGTGCTCCAGCTAGAAGATGACACACTGAAGTGGCCTCGACCATCACTGACCAGCCCTTTACTGATGCGGAGCTTCCTTGGCAAGGGAGGTCAAACCCTGCCACTGGACTCCGTGGTTAAGCTGTGACTCCAACCCGGGGCTCTGGATTCTCCTGCTTCTGCCTCTCAGGACGATGGAGACAGAGGGCACCAAGTACAGAAGTTAAGTGCATGCCCTTCACAGTCACAGAGAGCAGGATTTGATGCTTAGCCTGGGAGAGTCCCCTAACCTCCTCACCTCAGTTATTTCATCTGTGAAATGGGCAGAGCTCAACCTACCCCCACAGGGTTGCTAAGAGAGAATTACATGGAGATAAGGCCTCTAAATCGCTCAGCACAGAGCTGGCCCAGGATAAACACTGGGTAAACGTTATCACGACTTCACAGGACCCCTTAAGCTAATTACTATCTCTGCCATCCTCTTTCCCCATCCATAAAATAATGCTACCAACTTCACAAGGTTGTGGTGAGAATGAAATGGGGTAAAGTTCTGTCTTAACATGTTTTGATATTAAATCATCCCACAATTTCAAGTGAAGGGATACTTTCATCATCTTCTCAACGACCCTTCATGAAGGAAGGTTCATCCTTCTAAAACCGTTTAGTAATTCATTAAATGATTAAGGATCACTTACAATTGAAACCAGCCATTCACTCCCTTCACACACTAGGCAATTTTCACAGTATATTTTATTCTCTGTTATCTGTCTCCTTGCAAGGAGATCCAACCAGTCCATCCCAAAGGAAATCAGCCCTGAATATTCACTGGAAGGACTGATGCTGAAGCTGAAACTCCAATGCTCTGGCCACCTGATGCGAAAAACTGATTCACTGGAAAAGACCCTGATGCTGGGAAATATTGAAGGCGGGAGGAGAAGGAGACCACAGAGGATGAGATGGTTGGATGGCATCACCGACGCGACGGACATGAGTTTGAATAAGCTCCAGGAGTCGCTGATGGACAGGGAGGCCTGGCGTGCTGCAGTCCATGGGGTTGCAAAGAGTCGGACACAACTGAAAGACTGAACTGAACTGATCTATTTCCCTGCCCTAAAACGCAAGCACCGATCCTCGTTTTGATCACGCCAGTTTATCTCCTGCGCCTACCGCAGCGCCTGGCACAGGTGGGACCTCAGGAAGGACCTGCCAAACCGAAGTGGACGCGGCGAGCCCGACAGGAGGGAGCCCCAGGCCTCACCGCGGGCTGCAGGTGATGTAGTTTCTCCACGGCGGCCAGCGAAGCCACGAAGACGGCGGGCTGGCAGTGGACAGTGCGGTCCAGGGCCTCCCGCGGCCCGCGCAAGCTCAGCTCCAGCAGGTCGTAGCCGAGCACGCGGCGGGCGGCGTCGTAAAGCTCGCGGACACGCGGGTAGCGGAGCAGCCCGCGGCCCATGCCCACCATCTGGCTGCCCTGGCCGGGGAAGAGCAGCACCGAGCACTGGCCCGGCTCCCGCCGTCCCGCCGCGACCTCCGCGTCCCGGGATCCTCCGTCCGCCGCGGTCGCCTCTCGCAGCAGCGCCGCCACGTCCACAGCAGCCGGCGGAGGCCGCGGGCAGTTCGAGGAGCCACGGCGGCCGCTCACGCTTCGGGCCCAGGCCCGGGGGGCCCGCGCGACCCGCGCGACCCGGACACTCATGGTGAGGGAACCCGGCCCCCATGCGCGTAACCGGGGCGACCGAGACCCGACTTCCGGAGGCGCGGCGCGGTCCTTGATGTATTTCCCGCCGGGCGGGCTGAGGCACCCGCGGGGAGAAAGGTTCCGCGAGTACCAGTTCCGGCCCAGGCTCTGAAACTAGTGACTGGTCTCTGGGGATCCGTGGGGGCACGTGCTTAATTAAACCTGCTCGGGGAAGAAGAAAATGCCACACCGCACCCTGAGCCCTCACAAACATTTATGGACTAAGCAACTTAACGCAGTGTAATAGTCAACCTAGCGGTGGACAAGTGCTTGAAACGCTTCCGTGTTCCTTATTGTATTTGATTAACCGCGCTGCTGTGCTCTCTTTTATATTAATAATTCCTTCAGCCCAGACACACTGTAAGCTTTCAGTACACATATGTTACATTGGACAGAGCCCTGGAGATTTTTCAGACATTAGCCTGTTTTAATTCCTCACAGTAACGCTATGGTTACTTTGGCCTTGGAGTACGGAATAAAGCAGGGCAAAGGCTAATAGAGTTTTGCCAAGAGAACGCACTGTTCATAGCAATCACCCTCTTCCAACAGCACAAGAGAAGACTTTACACATGGACATCACCAGATGGTCAACACCGAAATCAGATTGTTTATATTCTTTGGAGCCAAAGATGGAGAAGCTCTATACAGTCAGCAAAAGCAAGTCCAGGAGCTGACTGTGGCTCAGATCAGGAACTCCTATTGCCAAATTCAGACTTAAATTGAAGAAAGTAGGGAAAACCACTAGACCATTCAGGTATGACCTAAATCAAATCCCTTATGATTATACAGTGGAAGTGAGAAATAGATTTAAGGGACTAGATCTGATAGAGTGCCTGATGAACTATGCATGGAGTTTCATGAAATTGTATAGGAGGCAGGGATCAAGACCATCCCCCCAAAAAAGAAATGCAAAAAAGCAAAATGGCTGTCTGAGGGGGCCTTACAAATAGCTGTGGAAAGAGGAGAAGTGAAAAGCAAAGGAGAAAAGGAAAGATATACCCATTTGAATGCAGAGTTCCAAAGAATAGCAAGGAGAGATAAGAAAGCCTTCTTCAGTGATCAGTGCAAAGAAATAAAGGAAAACAATAGAATGGGAAAGACTAGAGATCTCTTCAAGAAAATTAGAGATACCAAGGGAACATTTCATGCAAAGATGGGCTCAATAAAGGACAGAAATGGTCTGGACTTGACAGAAGCAGAAGATATTAAGAAAAGGTGGCAAAAATACACAGAAGAACTATACAAAAATAATTTTCACAACCCAGATAATCATGAAGGTATGATCACTAATCTAGAGCCAGACATCCTGGAATGTGAAGTCAAGTGAGCCTTAGGAAGCATCACTATGAACAAAGCTAGTGGAGGTGATGGAATTCCAGTTGAGCTGTTTCAGATCCTGAAAGATGATGCTGTGAAAGTGCTGCACTCAATACGCCAGCAAATTTGGAAAATTCAGCAGTGGCCACAGGACTGGAAAAGGTCAGTTTTCATTCCAATCCCAAAGAAAGGCAATGCCAAAGAATGCTCAAACTACCACACAATTACACTCATCTCACATGCTAGTAATGCTCAAAATCCTCCAAGGCAGGCTTCAACAGTACATGAACTGTGAACTTCCAGATATTCAAGCTGGTTTTAGAAAAGGCAGAGGAACCAGAGATCAAATTGCCAATATCCATTGGATTATTGAGAAAGCAAGAAAGTTCCAGAAAAACATCTATTTCTGCTATTGACTATGCCAAAGCCTTTGACTGTGTGGACCACCACAAACTGTGGAAAATTCTTCAAGAGATGGGAATACCAGAACATCTGACCTGCCTCCTGAGAAATCTGTATGCAGGTCAAGAAGCAACTGTTAGAACTGACATGGAACAACAGACTGGTTCCAAACAGGGAAAGGAGTACGTCAAGGCTGTATATTGTCACCCTGCTTATTTAACTTCTGAGCAGAGTACATCATGAGAAATGCTGGGCTGGAAGAAGCACAAGCTGGAACCAAGACTGCCGGGAGAAATATCAATGACCTCAGATATGCAGATGACACCACCCTTACGGCAGAAAGTGAAGAGGAGCTAAAGAGCCTCTTGATGAAACTGAAAGAGGAGAGTGAAAAAGTTGGCTTAAAGCTCAACATTCAGAAAACGAACATCATGGCATCCGGTCCCATCACTTCATGGCAAATAGATGGGAAAACAGTGAGAGACTTCATTTTGGGGGCTCCAAAATCACTGCAAATGGTGACTGCAGACATGAAATTAAAAGATTCTTACTCCTTGAAAGGAAAGTTATGGCCAACCTAGATGGCATATTAAAAAGCAGAGACATTACTTTGCCAACAAAAGTCTGTCTAGTCAAGGCTATGGTTTTTCCAGTGGTCATGTATGGATGTTAGAGTTGGAGTATAAAGAAAGCTGAACACCGAAGAATGGATGCTTTTGAAGTGTGGTGTTGGAGAAGACTCTTGAGAGTCACTTGGACTGCAAGGAGATCCAACCAGTCCATTATAAAGGAGATCAGTCCTGAATATTCACTGGAAGGACTGATGTTGAAGCTGAAACTCCAGTCCTTTGGCCACCTGATGTGAAGAACTGACTCATTTGAAAAACCCTGATGCTGGGAAAGATTGAAGGTGGGAGGAGAAGAGGATGACAAAGGATGAGATGGTTGGATGGCATCACCAACTCAATGGACGTGAATTTGAGTAAGCTCCGGGAGTTCATGATGAACAGGGAAGACTGGTGTGCTGCAGTCCATGGGGTCACAAAGAGTCAGACACAACTGAGCAACTGAACTGAACTCTATGGTAAATAGGTGCTATTATTATCCTCAGTTTACACATGTTGTATCCCTGGGTTGGGAAGATCCTCAGGGGAAGGCAAGGTCTAGCCCCTCCAGTATTCTGGCCTGGAAAATTCCATGGGGTAGGCTACAGTCCATGGAGTCGCAAAGAGTCAGGCACGACTGAGCGACTTTCACTTTCACTTTTCAGACAGAGTCTCAAAGGTTAAGTGGCAGATGGTTAGTGACAGAAGTAGGACTGGAGATTGGGATTATCTGGTTTCCAGGTTGTGGTGCCAGGCTGGGTTAGAGAGAATCTAATTCTGAACCCACCTGTATCTATACCCCTTCCCTCCCCTGCCAGCCTCTAAGGAGCTCTGGACACACACACACACTCTGGACACACACACACACATCTCAGACTGAGAAAGATCTAGGTGGACTCACATAATCAAATCTCACAAGTGGGTTTGTCCTGAGAAAAGAATCAGATGAGCAAAGACATAGCTCTTAGGAGATGCACAGTCCCCTTGCTTTTGACACAGAAAAGATGGAAATGAGGTGCATATCCAGCCAGAGGTGATTAGCTACTGATGGTAAGTCCATACAATGCTGTGTCCTCAAAGATGTGGAAGAGATGTTTAGGTTAAGACATGAACAGAGGACACGCTGCCCCCAGAAGCCTATCAACCCACAGAAGAGGAATCTTTTAAAGACATAAACCGCCGGACAGAGAGAACAGGAAAGGGGGCCCTAGCAACAGAATCTCTTCCAGCTAGAAAGCATGAGGCCCAGTATGATTTAGCAGACTGCAGACAGCTGAGAGCTGAGAAAGAAAGAAGGTGAAGTCGCTCAGTTGTGTCTGACACTTTGCGATCCCATGGACTGTAGTCTACCAGGCTTCTCTGTCCATGGGATTTTTCAGGCATGAGTACTGGAGTGAGTTGCCATTTCCTTCTCCAGGGGATCTTCCGGACCCAGGGATCAAACCCAGGTCTCCTGCATTGCAGGCAGATGCTTTACCCTCTGAGCCACCAGGGAAGCCCCAAGAGCTGAGAACCAGCCCTTATTCATACAACAGAATTTTCAAATGCTTAGGAACTGGCAGCGATAGTCACTTGTAGATCTAAAAGTTAAAACAGCTGAAATAAAGAGAACTATTTGAAGGTGTCTTTGAAGAAGACAGATCTTTAGCTATCTTTCCTGTCTCTAGCTCTCCCTCATTCTGGCAAATTCTTGCTAGTACTTCTACTGATGCTTACCTTTGGCCCATGTATTATCAATAGACTTGTAGCCTTTATAAAAAATGCATAAATACAGTACAGCTGTTTATGCTTCAGCAACAATATCAAACTGTGTCTCAGGACCGAGAGGAAGATTCCTCCATATGATCTAAAGACAGGGGGGAATGTTAGGGACCAAACGACGGGCTCTAGGACCTGAGTCATGTTTACCAGAAAGAGACAGGACATGCGCTCATCCTGCCTGGCCAATCATGTAACGCCAGCTACTCCTGTAACTGAGACAAAAAACTGCCTGTATATAAGCCGCCATACTCCTTTGTTCGGGGCTCTCATCAGATTCCACTGTGCTGGATGAGACTTGGGCCCTAGCGCGCTAGAAATAAACTCCCTTCTTGCCTTTGCATTACTGTGGTGGACTTGCTCTCTCCGTCGGTTCGGAGATACGGGCTTGGTGCATAACAATTCTTAGCTCTGGTAAGGACTGGGCAAGCAGGGGACAGGGGTGAATGTGAGGACTGTCCCGGAACAGTGGATACTGACTGCTGAATGCAGCGACTCTGCCCATGCCCCCCCAAGCTGGGCTCCCAGAAATGTGCCGCCAGACCCCTACCCTCCAGGCAAGAGCTGGAGGGCCTTTGGAGACTGTGACCAGTCCAAGAGGAAAGTCCTAAAGATACTGACGCAGATGTCCCTGGTGGTTAGTGACAATGGTTAAGAATCTGCCTTCCAATGCAGGGGATAATGGTTGGATCCCTGGCTCCCACAATCTAAGATTCTTCAAGCTGAGCAGAGCTACAAAAAATAAAAAATAACAACAATGGGTAGGAGTCAGAGACTATCATGAGAAAAGAAATTAACTGTTTGAGGAAAGCTACCCTTGAGCCTGCATGCCACAACAGAAGATCTCACAGGCTGCACCTGAGACCTGACATCCAAGGATAAATAAACCAATATCTAACAAATAAATGAGGATATTGACAGACCAGGAAGTTACCGAACAGCCACTGAGTTCAATTCACAGTGAAGCTAATTCAACATATATCATCCGTAGACTTATTTTCCCTTTTTCTTCTAATCATGAGCAGCTAGCCAAACATCCCCACACATCTGAGGAAAGCCTCTAACATACAGAAAAATAAATTAATAAATAAGACAATGGCAACATGGGAATTCCCTGGTGGCCCAGTGGTTAGGACTTGGTGCTTTCACTGTTGTGGTCCATGTTCAGTCCCTGGTGGGGACTGAATCTAAGATTCTGTAACTAGGCAGTGTGGCAAAGAATAAAAAATAACAACAATAAGAAAAATAAATCATAGCAACAATATAAAATAAAAAATAACAACAGCATCTCCTCTGTTCATGTCTTAACCTGAACATCTCTTCCACATCTCTGATAGGAATCAAGGACTGTTATTGAGAGAAGAAAGTAGTTGTTTTAAGAAAATGACCCTTGATAACTGAGAGGTAAGTGAAGCCATTGCGTCAATGAAAAAAAAAAACAGGAAGTTTTTTTTTTTAAGAACATTCAGAAAACAAACAAACAAAAAAAACAGTGCGTTGGAATAATAAATAAGACAGCAGAATTTAAAAAATCAACAGAAGGATTTCCCTGGAGGTCCCATGCTTGAGGCTCCATGCTTCCAATGGAGGGGGCACTGGTTTGATCCCTGGTCAGCTAACTAAGATCCCGCATGCAAAAAAAAATAAATTAATTAAGTAAGTAAAAACATTAGGGACTTCCCTGGTGGTCCAGTGGCTAAGACTCCATGCTCCCAGTGCAGGGGACCTGGGTTCAATCCCTGGTCAGGGAACTAGATCCCACATGCCACAACTAAAGAGTTTGCAGGCTGCAAGTGAAGACTTGGTGCAAATAAATAAATAAATATTTTTTAAAATGTAAAAACCAATAGAGGGCCAGGAAGAGAAAGTTGAAGCAACTTCACAAAAGTTTTTCCTTCTTAAAAAAAAAAAAAAAACAACAAAAAAAAAAACAAATTCTGAGCAGAAGAAAGGAAGTTAGAAGACCAGCCCAGGAAGTCTAGGATTCTGAGTAACAGGGATTCAAGAAAGAGAAGTGAGAAGTTGGAGCGAAGGATACCAAAACTTTTAATTTCTGAAAAATAAAGGATATAAGCATCCCGAGAGCTGGCACCATGGATGAAATTAGATCCACATCGAGGATTTATCAGTATGGAATTCCAGAACTCTGGGGATGAAAAGCTTAAAACTGACCAGGAAGAACAAAACAGGTTTTACACAGAAAGGCTCAGAACGCAGAAGGGCTCCAGCTGGCTCGTCAGTATGTCCTCACGATGCCGCGGGGCAAGAATCTCCAACGCTGAACTGTCACTCAGTCAAGCATCCTTCAAGTCAGCCGTGGGAAAGAACACAAGCTCTCCAAAAAGATACCCCCTCTGCTGTCTTTCTTAAGACGCCTCCTGGAGGTCCAGGGGTTAGGAATCCGCCTGCCAATGCAGGGGACACGGGTTTGATCCCTGGTCCAAGAAGACTCTCCATGCCACAGAGCAACAAAGTCTGTGCATCACCGCTCCTGGGTCTGTGCTCTAGAGCCTGTGCTCTGAAACAAGAGAAACCCCACAATGAGCAGCCGGAGCAACTCTCAACAGGAAAGTCGAGAGGAACTCAAGGAGTCGTGCCACCATTCCAAAAGTCCTCCAAATGTCTCAGTCCACTCCAGAGGAACCTGATTTCCCTGCACTGCCTTGACTTTCACGCTGAGTATCGACTCACACCGCGGTGGCACGTGTGACAGCCCTGTGGGAAAGCCTCGAGGGAAAGCCGCAGATCCCTGTATCAACGCGACGGGAAGCCTGACACTGCTGCTAGAGCTCGGGAGGAAAGCGGACGTGCATGTCCCCACTCGAGACGAGGACTGACTCCCCTGTGGAGACTCCAGAAGTACCCCAAGATCCATGTCAGCACTGGAGAGGAATCCTCAGGTTCTGGCCTCAACTCCGCATGAGGTCTTAGGCCCCGGCACTGACTGGAGAGCAATCCCAAGAGGCCCCTTGAAGCAGAGAAGAGCCAGCACAGCCAAGAGAAAGAAGCTGAACAGCCGGTGAGCCTGGCCTAGGCTCACGTCCACCCTTGGCTGTCTTGATCACTGCCTGATGAACCCTTGTTCTCCCCTCCATGTCCTGCTGCCTGGCTCCATGAAGGACACTGTTCCACCTCGCAGAAGTGTCTGCAGAAGTGCTCCTGAGATCTGGACACAGGTGCAGTGAGCTCAAAAGCAAGAAGACAGACCACCCATGCCTCTGACTGCTTTGTACTGAAAGTCCACACCGCCGCCCTGCAGTACATGCTGATAGGGCAGCCACACCCCGGCCTTGCCCTCCGGCTGCCCCAGAGGACTCTTGCCAACGCTTAGGGAGGCTGAGGCCAGTCTGTGCCCCAGAGAGTTTCACCTTCCCAGGGGGTCTTCCTCTGGCCTGGCTGTCATGCCCACTCTCTCTAGCAGGCAAATCAGTATAGGGCTGTTTTACATATGTTTCTGTTTGTTTGAAACAGTCCACAATTAAGAGAAACAATGCAGACAAATGTTTGAGGAAGTACAAAGAGGTTTTTGACTTATTGTAAGGGGAAGAAAACAAATGACAGAGCCAATGACTATACTGCATGAAGGCACTCTTGCAAAAGAACGCGTGCCTGTATGCTTAGAAAAAGCACAGAAAGACTCTCCAAGTGTTCACGGTGGGTGATGGGAGACTTCAGTTCAGTTCAGTTCAGTTCAGTCGCTCAGTCGTGTCTGACTCTTTGCGACCCCATGAATCGCAGCACGCCAGGCCTCCCTGTCCATCACCATCTCTTGGAGTTCACTCAGACTCACGTCCATCGCGTCCGTGATGCCATCCAGCCATCTCATCCTCGGTCGACCCCTTCTCCTCCTGCCCCCAATCCCTCCCAGCAGCAGAGTCTTTTCCAATAAGTCAACTCTTCGCGTGAGGTGGCCAAGTACTGGAGTTTCAGCTTTAGCATCATTCCTTCCAAAGAAATCCCAGGGTT
This sequence comes from Ovis aries, assembly GCF_016772045.2. Taxonomy (NCBI): domain Eukaryota; kingdom Metazoa; phylum Chordata; class Mammalia; order Artiodactyla; family Bovidae; genus Ovis; species Ovis aries. Next base: position 219,854,267 of record NC_056056.1, read on the forward strand.
GATCTCCTTCAGAATGGACTGGTTGGATCTCCTTGCAGTCCAAGGGACTCTCAAGAGTCTTCTCCAACACCACAGTTCAAAAGCATCAATTCTTCAGCGCTCAGCCTTCTTCACAGTCCAACTCTCACATCCATACATGACCACAGGAAAAACCATAGCCTTGACTAGATGGACCTTAGTCGGTAAAGTAATGTCTCTGCTTTTGAATATGCTATCTAGGTTGGTCATAACTTTTCTTCCAAGGAGTAAGTGTCTTTTAATTTCATGGCTGCAGTCACCATCTGCAGTGATTTTGGAGCCCCCCAAAAAAGTCTGACACTGTTTCCACTGTTTCCCCATCTATTTCCCGTGAAGTGATGGGACCAGGTGCCATGATCTTCATTTTCTGAGTGTTGAGCTTTAAGCCAACTTTTTCACTCTCCTCTTTCACTTTCATCACGAGGCTTTTTAGCTCCTCTTCACTTTCTGCCATAAGGGTGGTGCCATCTGCATATCTGAGGTTATTGATATTTCTCCCGGCAATCTTGATTCCAGCTTGCGTTTCTTCCAGTCCAGCGTTTCTCATGATGTACTCTGCATAGAAGTTAAATAAGCAGGGTGACAATATACAGCCTTGACGTACTCCTTTTCCTATTTGGAACCAGTCTGTTGTTCCATGTCCAGTTCTAACTGTTGCTTCCTGGCCTGCATACAGATTTCTCAAGAGGCAGGTTAGGTGGTCTGGTATTCCCATCTCTCTCAGAATTTTCCACAGTTGATTGTGATCCACACAGTCAAAGGCTTTGGCATAGTCAATAAAGCAGAAATAGATGTTTTTCTGGAACTCTCTTGCTTTTCCCATGATCCAGAAGATGTTGGCAATTTGATCTCTGGTTCCTCTGCCTTTTCTAAAACCAGCTTGAACATCAGGAAGTTCATGGTTCATGTATTGCTGAAGCCTGGCTTGGAGAATTTTGAGCATTACTTTACTAGCATGTGAGATGAGTGCAATTGTGTGGTAGTTTGAGCATTCCTTTGCATTGCCTTTCTTTGGAATTGGAATAAAACTGACATTTTCCAGTCCTGTGGCCACTGCTGAGTTTTCCAAATTTGCTGGCATATTGAGTGCAACACTTTCACAGCATCATCTTTCAGGATCTGAAACAGCTCAACTGGAATTCCATCACCTCCACTAGCTTTGTTCATAGTGATGCTTTCTAAGGCTCACTTGACTTCACATTCCAGGATGTCTGGCTCTAGACTAGTGATCACATCATCATGATTATCTGGGTCATGAAGATCTTTTTTGTACAGTTCTTCTGTGTATTTTTGCCACCTCTTCTTAATATCTTCTGCTTCTGTTAGGTCCAGACCATTTCTGTCCTTTATTGAGCCCATCTTTGCATGAAATGTTCCCTTGGTATCTCTAATTTTCTTGAAGAGATCTCTAGTCTTTCCCATTCTGTTGTTTTCCTCTATTTCTTTGCACTGATCGCTGAAGAAGGCTTTCTTATCTCTTCTTGCTATTCTCTGGAACTCTGCATTCAGATGCTTATATCTTTCCTTTTCTCCTTTGCTTTTCGGGAGAGTAGATGACTTTATTTTTTCCTTTTGTCTGTATTTTCCAGCTCTTTTAAATATGAATTACTCATGTAAGAAAGTAAACACACAGACAAAACAGAGGGAAATAACTGCATCTGAATCACACTTAGAATTGAGAAGCCGAATGACACAGTGGTTAAGAATGTGGGCCCTGACCGACTGGCAACAGGGTGACCCTGTCACCTCTCTGAGCATTCTCTGGGGTTTGGGAGGGTGTTTTCCATGCCTCCTTCCCGGACTGACTGGGCTTTGCTTGTGTTGGAGCCGTCAGTCTTGGACACGTCGAGTTGCCCAGGATGAGGGGACGTGTGCACAGGCATGCAGGTGGGACAGAGTCAGGTAGTCGGGGCCTTGAGCGTCAGGTAAAAGGCTTGGACTGGACCCTAAGGCAGTGGGCGCCGCAGAGGATCCTGAGCTGGGGTTGGGGTGGGGGCGTGGAAGGGGCAAGAGAGGAGCTGGGGGCCGGCTATGGAGGACAGCAGACCGAGCTCAGGTGCGGTCTCTGGGATTGGACAGAGGGAGGTGAATTTAACGGGAGGCTTCCCTGCACGGGAAGGGCACCCACATCTCATCTGGACCCGCGTGTGACTCCCTTGGGCAGCCACTGGCCCTCTGCAATGTAGGGTCTCCTCTATAAAAAAGGAGGGGCCGGGTATGTTTCTTCTGCCCTCCCACCCCCAGCCCTGCTGTGCAGCAAGGGTTTGGGAATAGACATCTCTGTCTACCAGGAGGCTCCCCCATGGGCCTGGAGCCCTGCATGCAGGCAGGGCTGGGCTGGAGGAAAGCTGCGATGCCTCCCCCACAGGGCTTCCGGGGCAAGCCACTGGGCACCTCCTTACAGGAAGAGGGCCAGGGCTTGCTGGGAGGCGTGGCCAGATCCACTTCATTAGAAACAACAGCCGGAATGCCTTGGCCCCAGTACTTTGAGGGATCCAGGAAAATGTAATTTCTTTTAAAATCAGAAGAAAAAGATGAGGAGAATGTTATCCTTTTTTCATCCTTGTCTTTAGATCAACACAGTCAAAGGCTGCCCATGAAGGCAGAAATGCCAGGGCCTAGGAAAACCAGACCCCAGCCCTGGGGAAGCAGGCATAGCCCACCTTGCCCCCCGCTTCCCTGCCTCGAGTGTCCATTGTGGGCAGTTGTGGTTCGGCCATCTTGGGGGCCCTGCCAGGCCAAGTTCCCCAAGGGGGCCAGGTCAGGCCTGGGGCTGCAGTCATTAAGCAGCACCAGCAGATGAAGAGGTGAGGTGCTCAAGGTCCAGACCTGGACATGCTCTCATCACAGTGACCCTGGCAAACTGGAGGCCACCTCTGGGCTGTGATGCCCACTGAATGTCCAGCGTCTGTGGTCTCCTGTATTACCACCTGGCATCCCCAGTCCCACCCCGCTGGGCCCATTTTACAGATGAGGGGATGGAGGCTGAGCGAGCCAGCGACAAGGCAGCTAAGCCCAGACTCAGAGTGCAGCTCTGCCTCCTGTCCTGGGGCAATAGCTAAAGGAACTGGGGTGCTCCTCCAGAGATGGGGGCCCAGGGCGGCTGTGTAGGAAGCTGTTTAAGATTCTGCCATGAGGCGACTGCAGTTCCCTTCTCTGAGATCGGTTGCCTCTATCGCCCCATTTTACAGACGGGAAAAATGAGGCTCAAGAGAAGGGACTTGCCTGCAGCGCCGGTTGAGTCTGCGCGGCGCGGCGGCCACCGGGGGAAGGAGCCCCGGCCGGGAGACCCGCTCGTGCCTGCGCCCGGAGGAGGCAGAGGCCGGAGGCTGAAGCGCGGTGACCTGCGGGGCTGAGGGCGCCCGGGGAGGCGGCGGCCGGAGGCGGGAGCGCCCGGACCCGCGGGGCTGTGGGCGGCGCGGCCCGGGCTTCCAGCCAAGCCGGGCGGGGCCCGGCGGGCGGGGCCGGGCGGGCGGGGCCGGGCGGGCCCCGGGAAGGGCCGCCACCTCCCGCCGCTCAGTGCCCTTCCCGGAGCCGAGTCCTCGTCGTAGCTGGTGAGTGGGGACGGGGCGCCAAGGGGGTGGCGGGAAGGGGGCCCCGGTGAGGAGCGACCCCCGACATCGCCCGCCAGCTGGCGCGGGGTCCGAGGGAAGGCTGCGGCAGGAGGCCACGGGGCAGCACTCTGACCCGGATCGGCCGGAGGGGCGGCCGGGGCGGCAGGGACCCCAGTCCTGGCCTCCGTGCTCGCGTTCCTGCGCTTCGGGATCCTGGAGAGATGAGGGGCGCGGGAGGAGGGCCTTGGGCAACGCGGCCCTCCCGCACCCCGCCCGGGGCCAGACACCCCTGCTTCCCGCCCATCCCCTAGCTGAGCCGGGGAGTCCCGCAGAGGGCGGGAGTGGCAGAGCCAGGCACTTGAAGATCACAAAACGCCAGGGAGCCCTCGTGCTCCGGATCCACTTGAGACACCCCACTTCTACCGGAAGAAACTCAGGCGGAAGAGGGGAAGTCATTTGCTCAAAGCCAGAAGGCCCCCAGAGCCTTAGAACTGCGTCCCTAGGTCCCCGTGTCCAGTGCTCAGGTGTGTAGGTGGACTGTAGCCTGCGCCCCTGGTGGGGGCAGGACCCCCCAGCTGTGAGCTGCCCCTCCTGCAAAAGAGCTGGGAGCTGGGAGCCCTGGTGGCAGGGGTCCTGGTGTTCCCAATGACTGGGTTTGCCTTCTGGTGGGTGGCCAGCCAAAAGGTACAACCAAGCAAAGATAGGGAGAAGGAAGGATTTCTTACTTGCAACAACTAAGGAGAGCGTCTTGCAGCTTTCCCAAAGCAGCATCTCCTCCTACAGCAAAACTGTGTGTGTTAGTCACTCAAGTCATCTCCGACTCTTTGCCACCCTGTGGACTGTAGCCCGCCAGGCTCCTCTGTCCCTGGAATCCTCCAGGCAAGAATAATACTGTAATGAGTAGCCATTCCCTTCTCCAGGAGCTCTTCCTGACCCAGGGATCAAACCCAGGTCTCCTGTATTGCAGGCAGCTAAGCATCCATGCGTATTCATAAAGGGGCTTGAGTGGAGGTGAATTCATAGAATTCATAGAATTGGGACAAAGCTCAGCAATGTCCAAGCTTCTGTTGATTGAAATCACAAGGGATCAGCAAAGGTCAACTTCTTGTTCCTTAGGTTCCAGTCGATCTGTTGGCTGGGAGTGGGGATTGCGAGGGTGGGGATGAAATTCTGCAAAACAGCCAAAAAAAAACAAAACAAAACAAAACAAAAACGTGTTTCAGGCCAACTTTCCCCACGGAAACAACTGAGAGTCTTCACAACTGACTTATTATCTTTGCAGTTGTTACTTCTCTTGCCTGTTTGTTCATTCATTCCCTTAAGATTATTACCGGGATCTGTTCAAGGGCAAAGCACCCCGGCCAGGCTTAGATCATGAAACAGGTCAGTCCTAAAATGGTTTCTCTTGTGTCAAGAGAGCCATGCCTGGTTCTTCCTTGGGGGTTGTTCTGCCCTGTCTGCTCACAGCGGGGGTTCCAGCTATGGACACACTGCTGAGCGCCGGAGCAGCCTGGCAAAGGCCCCAGGGCCTGGCCTGGGCTGGGAGTCTCTCCGCTGGCCTGGTGAAATATGATGGTCCCTGGTACTGGCCACGTGCTCCAGAGTGAATGGCAGGAGGACCAGGGCTCTAGCCTTCCCTGAGGATATGGGGTCGAGGCTGTTCCAAAAGGGTCATGTCCAGGGAGGAGGCTGCGGACGAGAAGCATGGCCCAAGGTGTCTGGCACACCAGGTCACGGGCCCCCGTATCTCTGTGACGTGTGGGGACCCCACACAGGGCAGCAGGAGGCAGGGTCCACTCCTGCCCGGTAGCTCTGGGTTGGGAAAGGTGCTGGGGAGGAAGGGAGGGGAGGCGACCAGCCTCTTCGGAGGGCAGGGAGACAGGTGCTCAGCACCCCCAGAGAGGGGCTCAGTGGGAGTCCTAGGTGCCCAAGGGGGCCTTTGAACAGAGAGGGGCCTGACACGCTCAGCCAGGACCTGGCCCAGGGGCTCAGAGCAGGGCAGCTGGGGCTCAGATGGTTTCGTGGTCCGACGGCAGAGGCCTGCCGCCACCACAGTGCAAGCCCAGAGGCCACTTTCTCTGCCTGCAGAGTGTGTCTGGGTGTGTATGCGTGTACACACACGTGCCTGCCCGCCCGCCCATGACTGAATGGTATCCGGCTGGATCTGGCAGAAACCAGAAGCCACTGACAGTGGGTTGCTGGGGAGAGGAGGGGTGGGGGGCGCTGCCGGGGGGAGCCTACTTTCTGCTGCCTACACTTTCGCTTTTTCCCGGTTTCATTTTTGAATCTGTCATTTGTATTTCCTGTGACTTATTTTTGATTGTGGTGGCAATGTCTGTGTATGCACTCTGCCTTAAAAAATTAGTCATTCTCCATAAAGCAGATTCCCTTTTGTCACCCCCAGCCCCCGCCGCCCCCATCCCACACAGGCCAGGTTTCCAGCTGCAGGCAGAATCTTATAGAACTGTCTGGTCTGTTACATTGGATATTTTCATAATGAAAAAGATGAACAGAGGTTATCATGAGGAGGATTAGTTGTGAGTCATTAAAAAAAAAAGAGGTGGGGGGAGAGTCTTAAAACAAGTCCCTGGGACCATCAGTGGTGGCTTGCAGGAAAGATAAGGCCCGGGAGGGTACAGGCTGGGGGTGGGGAGCAGAGAAACGGCAGAACTCTGCCCGTTTCTGGGCAGCAGTTTCTGTCCCCTTCTGTCTCTGGCCTCAGAGAGCAGAGGGCTCCTCCAGAGGCCCACTGGCTCGACCCTCACTTCACAGACGGGGACACAGAGCCCTGGAGTGAAGCATCACTGGGGCCGGAGACCCCGGGTCTCGGCCCAGGGGGGCCGGGAGGACTCATCCTGAAACTGCTGCCCACGGGCCCAGTCAGGACCTGATGCCTCTTGGGGGCTGGGACGCTGCCCTGAGGCTGGAGGCAGTGAGGCTGTTGGCCCCGAGAGAATCTTCTGGCGTGCAGGCAGAGGGTGGAGTGGCTGAGGTGGGGTGGGAGGAGCTTGAGGGCTTACCCCACAGCCCTGGACCTGGCAGACTTTTGGAGCAGGCCTTGTCAGGCTGGAGGAGGAGGCTGGTGGAGGGGAGGTGACCCAGCCCTCGCTGTGACTGGCCAGTAAGACCCAGAGCTAAGGCCAGCAGGCTCCCAGATCAGGGCCTGGATGGGTGGTGTGGGCTTCAAGGTCACCCAGATCTGGAAACTTCTGTGACGCCCAAGCTTTGGTTTCCTCATCTGGAGAGTGGTGTGCACCATGGAGGCCGAGACTGTGTGGGCTGAGCTGAGAGGTGGCTGGCCCCTCCCCCGTGGCTTCTGTGAAGCTGGGTGGAGCAATGCTGACCCAGTGTGAGCCCAGCCTGGGCCTCCGCCAAGCTCCTCCCCACCCTGCTCACTCCCAGAGGCCAAGAGCCTTCTCCTGACCCCAGCGCCTGAGCGCTCTGCTTTGCCTTTCTAGGTCGTGGTTTCAGTGGCCTCAGGCCTCAAGGGTGAGGCCTTTCAGCATTTTCACCCCGAGTGTTGGGTGACTGGCTGACATTTTCTCAGCCTTGGGTCTGCGCCATGAGGCTGGGTCTTCTCCTGGAGGGACGCATGGCCCCCGACCCTGACCCTTCCATCCCCTCGCTTGCCTGGCCCTCACTTGAGCCTCCCCATGACCCCATGAAGCAGGCAGGGCCGGTGGTACCCACCTGGTGTCAGGGGAAACTGAGGCCCAAAGTGGCGCTTTGGCCTGAGTTCACCAAGAAAGTTGGAGACGGAGCCAAAGTTTGGGCTCTGAGTCACTGTCTGATGGAAGCAAATAAAGGACAGGTGGGTGGCTTTGCCCCTCTGCCTGAGCCCCTTCCTGACCACTGGTGGTCCCTAACCCTAATACTTGGGCCACCTGATGCAAAGAGCTAACTCACTGGAAAAGACCTGAGGCTGGGAAAGATTCAGGGCAGGAGGAGAAGAGGGAGACAGAGGATGAGATGGTTGGATGGCATCACTGACTCAATGGACATGAGTTTGAGCAAACTCCAGGAGTTAGTGAAGGACAGGAAGGCCTGGCGTGCTGCAGGCCATGGGGTCGCAGAGAGTTGGACAGGACTGAGCAACTGAACTACAACCCCATCACAGAGTGGATCCCTCTCAGGCCTGCCTGGGCCAGCTGCCCCGCCTAGCTCTGCCCAGCCCAGCATGACTCAGCCTGGTGGCTCCCCTAATCAGGTTATTCAAGATCCTGGCCATCCCCATGAGGCCTCAGGAAGCTCCCTGTCTGGACTGTCTCCACATGGGCATCTGGGCTACCTGTTTTCTGACCTCGGGGCTGGGCAGACCCATTAATCCCCTTGGTCCAGTGGTGCATAGATAAACAGGCGGGCAGAAGTGGGGTTCAAGCCGTGCTCCGTCACCCCGGCCTTGGGAGAGCCAGCACCCCTTCCCGGGCCTCTGCTTGTTCTGCTCAGCAAGCGGCCAGGGTGATGGGCTCTCCAGCCCCATCAGCTGGCACGCTGGGCACTGGCTGGGAGCCTGGGCACCGGCTGGGAGCTGTGACCGGTGACACCTGCCCACGACACCTTGGGGAGAAGTATGGACACAGGCCACGATGTTCATAAACCTCAAAAACACGCTCGGTGGGAGAAGCCAGACCCCACGGTCCACAAATTGCGTGGTTCCGTCTAGGTGCGATGTCCAGAAAAGGCAAATCTGTAGACACAGGAGGCAGCCTGGTGGTTGCCGAGGGCTGAGGGCAGGAGGACCGGGGAGGGACTGCTCATGGGTGCTGGGGCCTTTGGGGGGTGATGGAGATATTTTGGAGCTTAATATAGACGGTTGCACAACATTGGAAATGTATGAAATTGCCCCCAAACTGTGCACTTTAAAATGGTTTCTTGTGTGTGTATGCCTTTCATTTCAGTGAATCACAAGCAACAGGAAATAAAAACCAAATGGTCAGGAGGCTCTGAGGGGCCTTGGTGGCAGGTGGGGTGTCTGGGGCCAGGGGTGGAGGTTAGGGACTGATGCTGTGATGAATGTAGGGAGAAACAAGTAGGAGGGGATGCAAATTTGTGTCCAAAGCAGGATACTCTTTTTAAAAATGTTTATTTTGGACTAATTTTAGACTTAGGCAAAGTTACAGAGGTAGTACAAAGTTGCCACACACCCTTCACCCAGCTTCCCCTCCCGGACCAGGAAATTCACACCCTGTTGGTAACGCTGCTAACGCCATCCGTTGGCCCAGGACACCATCTGCCCAGGATCCCACCTTCTGCTTAGCTATTACTTGTCTTTAGTCAGTGATGCATCCTTCTGTCTTCTTCCCTTGCCTTCCGTGACCTGGCCCTTTTCAAGAGTGCTAGAGGGCAGGGCAGGTATGTGGTCAAATGTTCCTCCAGCCGGGACCCTGACAGTTTCTCATGACTGGATCAGAGTTTGCATTTGTGGCAAGAAGACCACGTTGAGTGTGTCCACCTCTCTGAACCGGGACACGTGTCTTATACTGGTGGCATTAACCTTGGTCATCTGTAAAAGGGACACTCCTGGGGAGGGGCACTCATTTGGGACAAAGTGGGCATACATTGGAACTGTCCTGGGCAAAGGCTTATACGGTCATCCTGTGGAGGCCTGAGCTCTGGCCTGGCTCAGGGTCTGATCCCCTAGCCTGCCCCTGGGCCTCTAGGCCTCAGTGACCCTGTCTGTGTGAGAGTCAGTGCAGGGTGAAGCCCTCCCACCTGCCCAGCCCACGTCACCGTCCAGGGGAGCCCTCAGGCCCTGAACGCAGCTCGTTATGGTTGCCCAAAGGCTGCCACTTGACTGTGGTTTCAACACATCTGTTAAACAGGCTGAGCGGGGCTGTGCCCGGTGGTGTAGACGAGAAAGCAGCCGAGGTGGCCTGGGCTCCCCTGAAGTGACACCGTGGAGGCTGGGTCCCCGGGCGCCACGTCCCCCGGGACCAGCACTGGGCCAGCGCGCTCCTGGACCGGGCAGAGGTGGGCCTCGTGCTGTAGTGAGATCAGATGCTCACCCCCGCCCCAGGACCAGTTCCATGCCCCCTGGAAACCGGAGGGCTGGGCAGGAGAGGGTGGGGGAGAAACACGGGCTGGTTCACCTCTCAGGAGCCAGCCCCGGGCAGTGTTTATCCTCACGACTCACCTGTGCAGCGATCGTGGTGGGGGGTGGGGTGGGCTCACTGGCCCCCTTCCATAGGTGAGAAAACTGAGGCCCAGGGACGGAGCACTCACTCACTGGATGGCGGAGCCGGAATCTGCCGAATGCCTAGCACCCTCTGACGGTTCCTTTTATTTTTTCGTAATATTTCTTTATTTATTTAGCTGCGCTGGGTCTTAGTCGCAGCACGTGTGATCTTTAGTTGTGGCATGTGGCCGACTGTTTAAAAGTGTGCTCCATATAGACATTTTGGAAAACGATAACAGAGCATCTTAAGTCCTGCTGGCGAGCGTGGGCCTTAGCCTCCCGAGCTACCTGCTTGTGGAGGGACCCTGGGCAAGTGCCCCCGCCCTTGGCACCTTGGGTCCATGCGCAGGTGGTGTAAGATGGTGTGGGCCCCTCTCAGGGTCTGAAAGGACGGTGCTCAGGCTGGGCTCACAGCGGTTCCCAGGAGGTGTTCGCTTTAGGGGGATGATGGCTGCTAACATCTTCACGTGCTTGTTACATTAAAAAAAGTTTTGTTGGCCACACCCTGCAGCAAGCTGAACTCACACCCCTTGCATTGGAAGGCAGAGTCTTAAGCACTGGACTGCCAGGGAGGTCCGTCTTTAAGATGCGTATCCATGTTATCTATTTTTTGCTAAAATCGGGATCATTCTGTCGTCTGTTTTATATTCTGCTTTTTGCGCTGAATGTTAAGGACAGTTGTCATGTTATTAGAGTCCGCCCAGCTGTACTTGCGGGGTTGACCCATCCCTTGCAGTCCCCAGTGCTGGGCACTGAGCTTACTTCTGCTTCTTGGGCGCTTCTGCATCTCCTGGCCAGCAGCTGCCCTGCTGCCCCGTCAGCCTTCCTCCTTCACCCGGTGCCCTGAGGGCTCCCCGCTGCCTGCGGGTGGGCACAGCCTCGTCTCTGCACCTGCCGGCCCGCCTGCCAGGTGCCTCGGGCCCCTCTCCCCTCCCGTGTCCTGGGGCAAAGTGCTGCCTGTCCTTTGTGCACCCTCTTCTCTCTGACCCCAGGTTGGGGCGCCCACTCTGAGGTCTGGGTCCCTTCTCCGCCCACCGTGGTGCCCAGCCCCTACCCAGCAAGTGTGCTGAACCGAGTCCTGCTCCGGGGCTTCTTATCTCCTACACACTCCCCGGGCCTTCCAATTGGAGTCAGGGTGTGTGAGCGGGAGCTTGGTCCCTTCATTTTGTCATGAGGAAACTGAGGCCCAGTCAGGGGTGCTGATAGGTTTAGGGGTCCCATGGCAGTTCCAGGCAGCACTGGCCCCCAGCATCCAGCCGGCTGGACTCTCGGCCGCAGGGTGCCGAGACTCTCAGGCACCCAGAGACTCTCAGGTCTCTGGGTGCCAGGTGGGTCCTCAGTGCAGACCTGGGGGCTGCTGGGCAATGGGGTGTGGCCGACAGGCCGAGTCTGAAGACTGAATCCCCTTGGCTCCTGCCCGGGGGGGGGTTCCAGCCCTGGGGTTGTGGTAGCGGCACTCCTGCCCTGAGCCCTGCCAGCCTTGGGCCTCCACCAGCCTTAAACTCTGTCCCTTCTCACCCACAACAGTAAGGTTTTTGACCTGGGCAGAGCCCCAGAGTGCTGTGCGACCCCAGGCAGGCTGCTTTCCCTCTCTGAACACAGGAAAGGGGAGGCAATTTCAGGGCAGACCTGTGGGCTGATGCTGCAACACCTGTACACAGAGATACCCCCACTGGGCTGGACCCAGGTTGGGATGTTGATGTCCCATCATTTGCCGGAGGTCACTGGGTAGGAAAGATCCCCTGGAGAAGGGAAAGGCTACCCACTCCAGTATTCTGGCCTGGAGCATTTCATGGACTGTATAGTCCATGGGGTTTCAGGGAGAAGTCGGACACTACTGAGTGACTGACTTTTCACGGTGCGTTGGTGGGGAGTGAGTACTTGAGCCAAGCTATCTGATACCAGTTGTCACGTGAACGACAGTGACTGAATGGGAAGTCCTGGAGCTCTGGGTGCAGGTGTGGACTGACAGCCTCGGAGAGCCCGGACCAGCACTCAACCTGGGGAGGAAGGGCTGGGTGGCCTTCTTGGTGGAGGCTACCCAAACTGGCCTTGAATTAGGTGGCAGAGAGGAGGGGTCATTTACCAGGAGACACGGGGTCAAGGGCGAAGGTGAGCGAGCAGAGGGGCTTGGTAGCTGGAGCAGGGGCCGACGTGGAGCCGACAGGGGGCAGGGGCACCCAGGGGGCTCCTGCCCATTGGGGCAGCCTTGTGGGTGGGGGCAGGAGTTTGGGTGGAAGTGTGCTCCCTGGAGCTCTCGGGCTGGGGCGCCCGGGCTGTGGGGTGAACTCAGCACCCCCCAGCCTCGCACATCTTTTCCGCACCTCCTGCCTGTTCCATTGATTGCTTGGTCAATCCACGAGGGATGAGGGGCCGGTAACAGACCCACTGCAGGTCTGCTCACAGTCGGTCCTTAGGAAACACCGAGGAGCCCTCACCCCCCACTCTGGAGCCTCCCCATCTCTCACTCCAGCCCTGTCTTCTCTTTCAGAACTTTCTGAAACAGCAGCTGCAGCCGCAATGGCCCCGCCCTGGGTGCCCGCCGTGGGCTTCACGCTGGTGCCCAGTCTAGGGGGCTTCTTGGGCACCCAGTACATCCGTGGAGAGGGTTTCCGCTGGTACGCCAGCCTGCAGAAGCCCCCGTGGCACCCGCCCCGCTGGATTCTGGCCCCCATCTGGGGCACGCTCTACTCGGCCATGGGGTAGGTGGGAGTGGGCGCTGGCGTGGCGCTGGGCCTGTCCACATGCTGGGTAGGTGGGGCGGGGGAGGCCCAAGCCCGAGGCCCGAGCGTCTCCTCCGGAGGTGAACTCTCTAGGTGCCGGTGGGGAAGTGGGCACCATTTCCCGGCCCTGTTTGGCAAGTGAAGGTGGAGAAAGCTGTGAGGCCTGTCGGTTGCACAACCGAACGCTTTCCTCTGAGGCCTCCTGGAAGGGGTGGCAACCCTGTACTGGCACTCTGGCTGTTTTTACAACTGCAGGGAGAGGCTGGCCCCGTGTGTAAAGTTGACGTGGGCGGGCGAATGCTTCCAAGATCAATAGCAGTGACAGCAGCGGCAGTCACAGTAGCCATTTGCTGGGCATCCGCCTGGGGTCAGGCTTTGCCTTTGTTAAGGTTCACGACCCCTCGTTTGAAAAGAGACCTCCCAAGGACACAGGGCCCTACAGGCCTTCCTGGACAGACCAGGGAGGTGCCCAAGGAAATGCAGCCCTGGGTGAGGGAGTGCGCACTCTGCTGGCTACAGTGGGGTTTGCAGCCGGGAGACTGGTCAGCTTCCCACCGTCCTCCGCAATGTTCCCAACACGCAGGTTCTGTGCCCGCCCAGTGGGACTGCAGGGGGCAGAGAGCAGAGACCAGGAGACTGGTCAGCTTCCCACCGTCCTCCGCAATGTTCCCAACACGCAGGTTCTGTGCCCGCCCAGTGGGACTGTAGGGGGAAGGGAGCAGAGACCGGGCTGATGCCCCAGGCTCCTGAAGGGAGTAAGACGGTCCTCGAGGCCTGCCTCAGTGTCAGCCAGGCTGCACCCTCTTCCAGCCCCTGGCCCTGCCCTGTTGGCCTGCGGTTCTTCTTCCTGCGCCCCACTTTCTCCTCACCGTCCCAGTCCAGAGGCACCACTGTTGCTGCCTTCACTTGCTCCAGCCTCCCCTCCCCATTGAGATTCCGATAGAGCGTCAGTCTGGCATCACCTCTTTATTTGCGGAACCCGGCAAACCTCTCAGAGTAGACAGCTCAGCCTCTGGACTCAGACTAGCTGGATTCAAATGCAGACTCACCTCCCGACAGCCTGCCAAGAGCTCTGAGCACTTCTCCCCTCTGTGCCTCAGTTTCCACACCTGCAAGATGGGGGTGACAGTCCTGCCTGCCTCATGACATAACCATGAGGATGAGTGAGCTAATGCTTGCAGAGAGGTGCCTGCATGTGTAGATGTGGAAGAAGTGAAATGAAAGTCGCTCAGTCGTGTCCGACTCTTTGCGACCTAATGGACTATGCAGTCCATGGAATTCTCTAGGCCAGGATATTAGAGTGGGTAGCCTTTCCCTTCTCCAGGGGAATCTTCCCAACCCAGGAATCAAACCCAGGTCACCCGCATTGCGGGCGGACTCTTTACCAGCTGAGCCACAAGGGAAGCCCAAGAGTACTGGAGTGGGTAGCCTATCCATTCTCCAGCGGATCTTCCCAACCCAGGAATCGAACCGGGGTCCCCTGCACCGCCGGCGCATTCTTTACCAGCTGGGCTGTGAGGGAGGGCAGTAGCTATTGTTATCAGTGGTGGTACCACTGCCCTTGTGGTCCTAGGAGCCCCCCAGGACCAGGGTCTCTTCTGCTTTACCTCCCCAGAGCCCCCCTCAGACCTTGGGGGTACTGTTGACAGTAACTCAGGCTGACTCAGAGTTTCAGCTATGCCCCTGAAAGTGTTCGTCACTCAGTCACGTCTGACTCTTTGCGACCCCATGGACTGTAGATCTCCAGGATCCTCTGTCCATGGGAGTTCTCCAGGCAAGAAATGGCTCAGACGGTAAAGCGTCTGTCTACAATGTGGGAGGCCCGGGTTCGATCCCTGGCTGGGGAAGATCCCCTGGAGAAGGAAATGGCAAGCCACTCCAGTATTCTTGCCCGGAAAATCCCATGGATGGAGGAGTCTGGTAGGTTACTGCAGTCCATGGGGTCGCAAAGAGTCAGACACAACTAAGCTTTCACTTTCTTTCTTTCCCTTCTCCAGGGGATCTTCCCGGCCCAGGGGTTGAACTGGGGTGTCCTGCTTTGCAGGCAGATTCTTTACCGTCTGAGCCACCAGGGAAGCCCGTATATGGGCCTAAACCTTTACGTAATTTTGTGGCCTAACCCTGGCCAACTCATCCTTGTCTTCTAAGGCCCAGCCCCCAATCCCCTGAGGCCCATTCAGCTGCATGCCTTCTACATGCTTCTCTCCTGACAACACTGATGGTGATGATGCAATTATTTATCGAGTACCCGTCCTAAGGGCAGCCAGGTACTGCCCTTAGCACCACCAAGATATTAACTGGAATCTCTGCAGTGACCCCATGAGAGACAAGGGCCCAGAGAGGTTAAGCAAGTTCCTGGAGGTCACACAGCAGTCAGGGGCAGGGCATGCCTGAGTCAGCACTCCGTGGTCTAAGAGGTGAGCGTGGCTTCCTGCCTTGCAGGGAGGCCCCTGGCCCCTTCCCTGTTGGTGCCCTGACCAGTAGCCTCTGTTTCAGGTATGGTTCCTACCTGATCTGGAAAGAGCTGGGGGGCTTCTCAAAGGAGGCAGTGGTTCCCCTGGGCCTCTACGCTGGGCAGCTGGCTCTGAACTGGGCGTGGCCTCCTCTCTTCTTCGGCACTCGACAAATGGGCTGGGTAAGTGTGGCCTTGGTTTGTCTCCCTGGTCCCTGGAGATGGCCCCTCCCTGGGGGGACATGGGGTACCATATCCCAGCCCCCCAGACCCAGGATCTAAAGGTGGGGGGCAGGGGAGGCACATGGCTCCTGGTCCATTCAGAAGCTCTTAGCGGGGAGACTTCACGCTCCCAATGCAGGGGGCCCTGGGTTCGATCCCTGGTCAGGGAACCAATCCTGCATGCTGCAACTAAGCCAAACGCAGCCAAATAAACATAAATATCTTAGGACTTCCCTGGCAGTGCAGTGGTTAGGACGTCACACTTCCAGTGCAGGGGGTTTGAGTTCGATCCCTGGTTGGCGAACTAAGATCTCATGTGCCACAGGGTGTGGCCAAAGAGAACACAGCAGCTCTTAGCAGACCAGTGCCCCTCAGCTGCTTTTCCTCCATGAAGGAAGCCTTGTGGGGTTCTAAAGCTCCGTGGACTTAGGGGCCTTGGGTGCAGGAAAACCCACCTTAGAGCTGATGCTGTGCACCCCTCCACGTGGCAGAGTTGGGCAAGGGTGATGGTTCCCATTTTACAGATGAAGAAACTGAGAACAGGAGCGGGGCTTGGCCAGGTCACAGAGAGGTGGCTGGAGAGTTCCCTCTGCCGCTGTGGTTGGTGGGCAGCTGGGACACACCACCCCGTGGGTCGTGGTGCCTCAGGCCTCCCCATCCTCATCTCTGCAGGCCTTCGTGGATCTCCTGCTGACTGGCGGCATGGCAGCAGCCACAGCCATGGCCTGGCGCCAGGTGAGCCCGCCGGCTGCCTGCCTACTGTACCCGTACCTGGCCTGGCTGGCCTTCGCGGCCATGCTCAACTACCGTATGTGGCAGGACAACCAGGGCCGGAGGAGCGGCCGGCGGCTCTCGGAGTGAGGACGCCTCGCCCTCTGAGGACTGCAGCCGCTGTGGGGCAGGCGCTGCCGGGTGGTGGGGGTCCCTGGGCTCCCACAGCCACCAGGCCGCCTGTCTGCTCTCAGCCCAGGGGGTTACCAGCAATTCCAGAGGTGCTCCTCTGAGCTGAGCCCCCACCCCAGAAACAACATCCTGCACCTTCAGCCCTGCTCGAAGCTCGCTTTTGGAACATGAATTTTATAAACCAAATAAAGTGTTTCAACTTCTTGGCCGTGGCCTGTTTGCTTGGGTGGGACCCCTGGCCGTGGGGAGGGCGAGGGGCTCATCCTCCGGCTGGGTGTGTCCGGGCTGGGTCATCCGTGGGATGCAGACTAACACCTCTCACGACCCTCCCAGGAAAGGAGGCGGCCTGCCCAAGGTGGAGCGGCAGACACGGGCAGAGAATGGGTTCAGCCTTTGCCCCCAGCCTGGGGAGGAGGTCCCGTCCACCCTCTACGCATCCGGGAAGTCCAGCCCAGGCACCTGAAGGGCCCAGGCCCACAGTCGGCCTGGTCCACTGCCTGGCTCTGCTCTGGCCCCAAGCATGCTCCTCCACTGGCCTCAGCCAGAATGGGTGCCAGGCCTAATACCAGGCTCAGCCCCCCAGGGACAAACACCCAGGGAGGGGATGGGTACACAGAGGGCAACCCCTCCCTGGCTCAGCTCACCTAGACGTGGGAGGTGTCATCCTGACCCCAAATCTGGTGACCCATGACCTCTCCTGACACCTGTTTCGAGTGAGGCTGGCAGAGCCTTGGACACAGGGTCCTGCTGGAGCCCCTACCTCCAGGCCAAGTTCTAAGCGGGAGCGAGCAGGAGCGATCACTACCCTGTGAGGCGTCTGATGAACCACCTGGTGTGAGCACTTGACCTGAGGGGCACAGGAAGGCCCCTGGCCAGGGTTTTGGGGCCTCTGCCTTCATGTTTTAACTTCCAAAACCCACTGGGGGCGCCCCTGTGCTGGCTGACAGCACCCACGACCATCCCCTGCTGCCCTGTGGGAGTTAGGGTCTCCCATCATCCCCTCCCCAGGATGCGGGGACAGGCAGGGGGGAACTCCATCCCCAAGACCCCCAGGTTTAAGTGCTGGAGCCAGGATTCAGGGCTCACGTGAGGACCCAGGTTCCCAAGTGTCGGTCACGACAGAGACGGGCCTCAGCTCCATAATGGTCCCTCCAGGGTCTGCTCTGAAAAGGAACTACAGCTGGGACCATAAAGGCGGCTGAACACTGAAGAATCCTGGTGGTGAAGACTCCTGAGAGTCCTTTGGACTGCCAGAAGATCAAACCCGTCAATCCTAAAGGAAATCAGTCATGAATATTCACTGGAAGGACTGATGTTGAAGCTGAAGTTCCCCAATACTTTGGCCACCTGATGCAGAGAGCCAACTTACTAGAAAAGGTTCTGATGCTGGAAAAGATGGAGGGCAGAAGGGGATGACAGATGAGATGGTTAGATAGCATCAGCGACTCAATGGATGTGAATTTGAGCCAACTCTGGGAGATAATGAAGGACAAGGGAGCCTGACGTGCTGGAGTCCATGTTGGACACGACTTAGCAACTACTAGGAAATCAAGCTTTAGGTCAGGACCTGCCACAGCCTCAATATTGATATACTCTCCAATTCATGCTGAAATCCTAACCCTCAGTGAGAGGTTGGTTGGTGGGGCCTTTGGGAGGTGACTAGGTCATGAGGCTGGGGCCCCCATGAATGGGATTAGAGCCCTTTTAAGAGACCCCCAGAAACCTCTCTCATCCATCACATGAGGTCACAGTGAGAAGACAGCTGACCGAGTCAGGAAGAGGGGCCCCTTGACCTTAGACCACCCCAACCTCCAGAACCGAGAGATTTCAGTTGTTTAAAGCACCCAAACCCAGACTGCCAGGGACTTGGAGACCTAAACACCACCTCATTACTTGTTTTTCAAAGGATGTTTGTGCACACTCAATCATACCCCACTCTGTGACCCCATGGACTGTAGCCCGCCAGGGTTCTCTGTCCGTGGGATTTCCCAGGCAAGAATAGTGGAGCGGGTTGCCACTTCCTCCTCCAGGGGATCTTCTGACCCAGGGATGGAACCTGTCTCCCGTGCCTCCTGAACTGGCAGGCAGCTCTTCCCCACTGCGCCAGCTGGGAGGCCCCTTCTCAAAGCCCTCATCCTGGCACTCTGGTTTTCTTCGACTCCCAGCGGAAAACAACTGACACATCAGGCAGGCCTGTGGCTCCAGGGCCCGGAAGAGAAAAGGGAGGCAGAGGCACAGAAGGCGGACTTTACTGCAGCACAAATCGAGTCAGGAGCGGACAGGACACGGCAGCTCTCTGCGGGGAAAACCAGAGATGAGGCATCCTGCCCTCTAACCTCTGCTCGGCTGGAGGGAGGGGTGCTTCCCCAGGACACAGGCTGAACTTGCGCGTAACAGACAGGATGGACAGACACGCCCCGGCAGACACAGGCGGGCAGCACAGTCAAGTCCAGTTTTGCTACAAGGATCACTCTTGGCTTCAGAGTGAAACAAGCATCTCACCCCCCTCCACACACACACACACACGCACGCACACACAAGAAAGCTCTGCAGGCAGCTCTCCTACAGAAGTCAGACCCACCGTCTGGTGAGCCAGGCCTGGGTACACAGTGGCTATACAAACTATGCTGCAAACGGACTCAAAATTCCAGAAACATCATGAAGAACGAGAATTCTGTGTTTTCTTCCCATAAATGAAAAAGTAAGAAAAATCCCGCTTTCTGACTCTGGCTGGTGGCAGGCGGCCTCTGACTAATACAAAGTTCTCCCTGGAATTGTCCTCAGCCATCCACCGCCTGGTCTCTGCTGTCCGCCTGTCCCCGAGCCCCCTCACCAGTGTCCCAGCCAACTTCAGATGAGATGAGGACCGCTGCGGGGCCCAGTGGCCTGGGAGGGCCTGGCACCACACTGCGGCCTGTCCACGGGCCCGGATGGAAGGGCAACAGAAGCCAAGGGCAGTGGCCTCCCGCCCTGGAGCCTCAAGGGAGGTTTTGCTGGTGAAAGTTCAACTCTGGGGGTGAGAAGTTTGGCTCTAAGAAGCCAGCTCCCCGGGGTGATCTGCAGACGCCTGTCCCAGGGTCTGGGGTGGAGCGTGGTAAGAGCCAGTCTGGCCTGTTAGCGTCTGGGTTCCCACGAGTGCTCCTGGGGAACTTCCTTCCTGAGGACACCTTGTCGTGCTCCCCGGAACCCCTTTCACAAACACCTCTGGAAGCACAGCACCCCAGGGACCAAGCTCTCTGGGATAAAGCCCTTGGCTGAGCTGATACCGACCACTGCACAGACGCTGGAGAGGGGTGTGTGGGCTGAGGCCTGGCACTCAACCCTGGGGACCAATCGAGCGGAGGGGAGTCCCCGAGCCCCAGGGTGGGAGACTGGGACGATGGCTTGCGGGGGGGTGGAGGGGGCACTCTGCAGAAGCAGCTCTTGAGAACTGAGGCTGGAATCTGCCCACAAGCACTCGCAAGAGGGCCAGCGGGCGCCTAGAGGAGGCGAGTGACAGGGCAGCCGTCGGGCTCGTCCAGGAACAAGGTGCTGAAGATGTCGTTGAAGAAGCTCGGGTGGTACCTGCAGGCTCGCTCACAGTCCGGGTTGAAGTTGACCTCCAGGATTTGCGGCTGCATTGCTCGTTTCCCTGATGGCACAGAGGCATGGCCTGTCTTACTCTGAGGAGGGGGGGCCTGGGACAGGGGTGCTGGGGGCCGCGAGGCTTCTCTGGAGGGGCCTGGCCTGAAGCCTGCTCTGGCAGGGGGAAGACCAGGGCTGCCTCCAACCCTGGGAGTGCCACGAGCGACCACACCCTGCTCAGATGTCTGGTTCAGTGGGACACTGGGTCCCCTCTCCTTGCACACAGGGCGCCTTTCCTCATGAGCCCTCTTCTGACACTACGGCCACCCACTTCCCTTTCCTCCTTGTGCTCCGCCCTGCAGGCTCTGAACCCTCAGGATGGGCCTCCTCTGATCCAGATCTCTGGGCTAATCAGAGAAAAGGGGCACGGGGCAGCGGGGACCAGGCAGAGGCAACAGCGCCCTCTCTCTGTCCCTGGGGGGCTGGCGTGGCAGCGGGTGTGGGGTGGCTGGAGGATCAGCTCTGGGTAAACGGGGCGGGGTTGGGGAGCCCCCTCACCGTCGGGACGGCTGTCCCACTTCAGCATGAGGTCGACTGCGTACACGGCCCGGGATGACGGGTAGTCACAGAGGCCTAGCGGGGGCGGCCTGGCACACGCCACCTGGAACAGCTCCTTGAAGGCCTGGAAGATTTCAGCCTGGGGGCCGGGGGAAGGGGACACAGGGTCAGGGGGCCTGCAGGCTGACGCTGGGACCAGGCCCTCAGAGCAGCCCTTCCTGAGCCCTGGTATCCAAGCGGCCAGTCACCTGCTCCGACATCCCTCACGACGCGGCTGCAGCCGCCTCTGCCTGACTCTCGCTGCTCTCTCACCTGGCACCCGCGCCCTGCAGACCTGTGTCCTCCCGCCTCAGCGCTTCCACAGCTCCTTCTGCGCCAAGCCCGGGAGCACAGCACCTGAGATGCTGACTCCAGAACGTGGGGACCAGCCTGTGTCCCCCCAAATGTGCGATTCCTGGGATGCACAGAGCCCACGTCTGTCCCAAGGGTGGTCCTGAAGGCCCTGCCAGGCTCCTCCCCTCCCCAAGGAGCCCTTGTGACACCCCACTAGGGCCAGAGGGGAGAAGGGGGGTCTCGCCCATACCCTCCCCCTCTGGCGGAGGAGCAGGACCACCAAGAAGAGGCGAAGGCCCCCCACGTGCCCGATGCTGCCCACGAGGCAAGCCCTGGCCCCTCGAGCTTGGCCAGCACTCACCTGGACGCTCTTCCAGGGGAATTCTGGGTACTGCTTCTCAAACTCCGGGATGAACTCGTTGTAGTGTACCTGCAACAGACACAGGGCTCGTCGCACTCCGCCTGGGGCCTCCTCTGGGCAGGGACAAGGGAGGCCTGGCCTGCCCTGCCTTCACGCAGAACTGACATTCGCTGGGGCCCCAGGAAGGTGCCCACAGCCTCTCCAGCTCCACCCCTGCCAATGCAATCGGGGGCAGGAAATGGGGTCTGAGCTCTGGACACATTTACTTCTCAGGGCCTCAGTGTTTCCATCTGTAAAATGGGACAGTGCTCCTCGCCCAGTAAACCTGCTTTGCAGGTGGCTGTGAGGTTCCAGTGAGGCACTGAATGCTGAGAGGGCCGGCCAACGGGGTACCATGTCCCTCTCAGAACGGTCACTGGAAGCAGAACTCCCACCTGACCCTGCAGGGCTCATGTCTGAGCTCAGCAATGGTTCAAAGTGCCTGCAGATGGCAAGGGCTTCTCAGGCCAAGACTGCACCCAGCACACACCTGAGCACGCCGGTCGTCAACTCAGGTTCCTCCCAGAGAGGACCACGATAGGCTTCCTAAGGAAGCCCAGGGTCCACACCCTGCTGGACACGCATCCCCCATGCGGGGGCATCGGAGGAGACGTGACCCTCAGATGATGCCTGCTCCACAGAGGGAAGGCGCTCAGGCCTCGGAAATGACCTCAGCTATACGCCAGGGCTCCAGCAGGGGCTCAGGGTCCTAGGGACCAGCTGCCAACACAGCCCTGGGCAAGAGGAGGGACATGCAGCAGCAGCCCTGCTGGGTGGGCACGCGGCCTGGCCCCTCTGCCAGCGCAGGGCCCCCCGAGGAGACCTCACACACGGAACAGCGAGTGTTCAGCGCAGCTCAGGGCTTCCCTGGTGGCTCAGAATGTAAAGAATCTGCCTGCGATACAGGAGACCTGGGTTTGATCCCTGGGTCGTGGCAACCCACTCCAGTATTCTCGCCTGGAGAATTCCATGGAGAGACCCAGGGCAGGGCGGGAGTGTGTGTGTCACAAAGCGTGGGACATGATGAAGTGACTCACACACATACACAAAGTTCAGTTTACTAACATCACCATGTGCCTGGGAAATCATAGCCCCATGCTCAGGAGCAGCTGCTTTCTGGAAATGGGGACCACAGGGCCACAGCAGAGCAGTATGGAGCAGGGTGGAGAGTGGCTATGCCCTACCTCCCGTCTGCCCTGAACAGTCAGGACCAACAACCCTCCGGGCTCTCTTTCTCCACCAGGAGCTGGGCCCTGCCTCTGCCCAGTGGAGCCTCCCTTACCAACCTCAGGTGCTCCGTGGGCCAGCTGGGGGTTGATGCCCTCATCTCAAAGCTTTGCCCCCACGTCCTGTTGCTCGAGGCACCCAGGCAGCCCGGGGAAGACAGAGGGTCCAGGTGGGGTCACAGGCCAGCAGCAGCCACCCGCCCTGGGGGCCGTGCGACATGAACCAGGGAAGCCTCAGGACCCCGTTATCTCGACCTGAGCTGAGTGTCATGTGCCCCTCCGAGCGCTGGGGGCAGCGGTGGGAGGGGACGCAGGTCCCAGAGGGCAGCTCCTCGGACCAGTACACAGCTGGCCCCAAAGACACGCTGACAGGCATGGGGTCCCGTCTGCACCAGTCTCCACAGGGACCCGGCTCCTGAGACCCCGCCAGGCCTCACCTGCTTTAGCACTGCTTCCGGGTCATAGTTCATGACAGTGAAATGCTTCTCATAGTCGTCCAGGTCGTTGAGGGCAAAGGGCCTGCAGGACGAGCAGACGGATGCTCAAGTGGGTCCCGAGCGCGGCCGGTCCCAGCAGGGTAGGCAGGCAGGCGCTCGGAGGCCCCTTGCTGAGCATCCGTTCTCCCCCTGGTGAGAGCGGGCGGGGTGGTCCCACGGCCCCCGTGGGCTCACCACTAGACCCCCGCGAGCCCCTAAACATTGACAGGGTGTGCAGGGGTGGGGGCCTGTCACACGAGGGGGTGTTGACTTGGGGAGGGTTACTGCCGGTTACCATAAACGGGCTCAGCGGGGTCCCTGCTGGGGAAGGAGCCCCGGTGCAGGCGTTCTCATCCAGAGTAAAAGAGGCACTCCCCCAATCCCCGGCCCAGCTCCCCACACCCCCAGCCCAGCCTTATTACCGGTTAGAGAACCGCAGCCAGAACACATCGTACACGAACAACCTCAGGGGCTTCACCGATCGCAGCAGCAGGATGTAGCGGATGTCGAACTTGACCCTCCCCACGTCTTCCCGGAGGAACAAGACGGGGCTCTCGATGTACTTGGACACAACCTGAGGAGGGGAGCAGGCTCGTGGGCGCTCCTCTCGCTGTGGCCAGGACGGAGCGGCCCGGCCCCCTGGCTGCGGCTCATGCCTGGGAACGCCCAAGCGTGGCCACGCCTGCAGCAGCGGACTCGCTCTCGGGCCTACCTCCCCCAAACCCGGGCTCAGGGGCCCCCGACTTGGTACCTGACCCCCGCACCCTGCGTCTCCCTGTCTTTTCATACCCATGTCTGAACTGCAACAAGCTCTTTCTCTTCATTGTTAGTTTAGAGAAAAGATGCCGCGGATTTTTAGGCTTTGAAAACTGGAAACAAATCCTCAGCCAAAAATCCACCGGCTCCCCATCCCAGGGCTGGGAACCTCCCCAGCGGTCATCTGGTGACTTCTGTCTCTCGGGCCTCTGTCTGTCCAGGAGCAAAACCTGTGTCCTTCACCTCCCCGACCGCTGGCCCCGTCACTACAGCACCTCCACCCAGGGCCCTGTGGGGCTCCCTGGCCCGGCCACCTCCCTCCTGTGGGTGGTCCCCTGGGGGCCCCTCTCTCTGCCGGCAAGGGCAGCGAGGAGCAACTCCTCCCATCTGAGCAACGATGCTGCCACCAGGACCCGCCCTCGCCGGCCCTCGAGAGCAGGCCTCCCCTCCACCTCCCAGCGCCCCAAGGCCCCACCTTGGGGGAGCTCTCACGGTGCCGGACGATGCTGTGCAGGTTCTTGGTGATGTGGGTGTCCAGGCTGCGGGCCAGGTTCCAGGGCTTACAGATCCAGTGGTTGTCCTCGCCCCTAGGAGCAGAGGAGTCGGCTAGGCTGTGTGTCCCTAGGCCTGCAGCCGCAGAGGGGGCCGAGGGAGGCGTCCCAGAGGAGACCTCAGAGGCTGGGCTTTGGGAGCCAGCAGTTGGCTGAGGCCAAGGGAGCTGCCCTCCAGGGGGAAGGGCCGTCAAGCCCCATAGTGGGCACGAGGCGGGCGCTCGGCCACGGGGTGGGCCAGGCGGAGGGAGACGGGGTGGTCAGAGATGGGGGCCACAGGAGCCTGCCGGGCGTTGGTGGTGGGGGGTGGGTCTCGGCTAGTGGCGCGCACGGGGGAGCTCACCGCCTCTCCCGCTGCTGGAAGTAGCTGATGAACTGGGGCAGCTCTGTGCGCAGGTTGAAGGTGCGGGGCAGCCAGGCCGGGCCCTCGGGGCCGCCCGCCCGGCGCGCGATGGATGCCAGGCAGTCCTTCACCGTCAGCAAGTTCTCACAGGGGAACTGGTTCAGCAGCACGTTGGGCCTCTCCTGGCTCAGCCTCCTGCGGGGCCAGGCAGGTACCGCTGGTCAGGGGAGGTGGTGGCTCCCAGGGCCAGGCGGGCTGGGCGGCGCCTCACCTGTAGTCCTTGAAGTGCGAGAAGTTGTAGAGGACGTCGGCGTCCGCCTCGCTCTGGGTGAAGGTGAAGCGCGGGTGGGTGAGGTGGCTGAGCACCTGCTGGATGTCCGTGTAGACCCTGAGGGGGCGGGGGCAGGGCTGCGGTCACACTGTGCACATCCGCCCAGCAGCGGGGCCCTCGGACCCTGGCAACCTCGGATCCCCAACTTGTGAGACAGGACCCCAGGGCCCACTTCCTCGCACTCATCCTGAGGATGAAACAGGACAACCCCAGTGTTTTACCGACCTGGGGTCCTTCCTCCCGCGTGCAAACAGGGCAGGCAGACACACTTAAAGAGGAGTGCCCTCAGAGAAGCGAGCCGGCGCCCCAAGGCCTGCAGGTGAGCCTGCGGCCCAGATGGCCTCATTCCACGCTGGCACCAGCCCTGGCCCCAGGCAGGGGAGAGGACGGGGGGTGGGGGGGGCAGCTTCGGTGCGTGTCTGCCAGGGGCGGTAGATGTGGTCACACTTTGAAAGCAACGGGGCTGCGAGTGAAGGTGGGAGGGAGACAGGACCCTACCTGGACAATGATCCAGGAGTGGGGAGAGAGGCGAGGCCAACACGAGGCATCTAGCTCATGGCCAGTTACGGCTGGGGACGAGGCTACGGGGCCTCGGTAGAGCCTCCGACCAGAGGAAGTGGAGGGGTGTTGGGCTGTGGCCTCAGGGAAGGGGAGGATGGCCAGACGGGAGGAAACCCCCAGGGCCTGGGGGCAAGGGACAGAGTGAGGAGGTTTGGGCAGCCAGACAGAGGGGACCCCGTGCGGACGGAGGCCAAGCTGCCCCCAGGCGGCTCAGCTATCTGGGCGGGGAATCCCCCTGCACCTCCACTTCCTCGCCTTTAAGATGGACTGTCTGCTTTCAGCCTGGGCTTGCAGGCCTACCTGGCCTGATGGAAGCTGCCAGTCCACAGCTGCAGACAGCTGGGAACGACCCCTCCTGGGCGTCTGGTTGCCCAGCATGGGCTGGCTCCCGGCTCACCCTCCCTTCTCGGGCGTCTCTCTGTGACCCTGAGACCCCACCCCTGGCGGTCCCTGCTGTGCTGCCAGGAGGCGGCAGCCTGATGGGGGATGTCCCAGGAGTCTGGGGAATGCATGAGGAAAGGCAGCGAGAAGTCTCGTCACAGTCTGGGGGTACGGGTGGGCTACGCACTTGAAGACGTGGTCACAGGGGTACCCTGCGGGGCTGACGGCCAGGGGCAGCTTCTCCTTGTTCTCCTCCAGTATGGCCTAGAAAGGAAACGCTGGAGGTAGAAACAGACCTTCAAGAAAGGGAGCAAGTGAGCACAGGCCTCCTCCTTCCTGCACACCAGGCTTCTGTGATCCTGGGGGGCACACCTGGACTCAGGTAGAGCCCTTCTCGGGTGCTGGGGTGCCTGGAGCCCCCTGATCACTCCTGCCCCAGAATTCCAGAGCTCAAGGCCCCTCAGGTCCTGAACAGCCTGTTCGGTGTCAAAAGAACAGTGTAGACACTGCTCTCAACCTTCTTGTCGCTTCTAAACGCCTCTTCCAAGTCACAGGCCACCGCCCAGGAGGCGCTGTCCCAGGAGGGAGCTGCTCTGAGGGTTAAGCGGCGTGGTGGTTTAAAACCTGTTCACATACTTTCTGGCATTCCTTTCAAAAGGCATAGTTAATAATGCCTCTCCCCTTGAGCGCCAGCTGGGCTGAATGATGTGTTTGTAACCCACGGGAAGAAGAGTCTGCAAACTCGTGAAAGGACCTGTGGCCTCCTCCCGTCTCCCCTCTGTTCACTTCCTCCCAGAGTGTCAGCCGCCATGTCCCAAGGACGCTCAAGAGGCCCCCTAGCCACAGCCAGCGTCGCATTCCCAGGCTTGAGTGCTCCACGGGGGCTGGTCCTCAGCCCGACCAAGCCTCAGACAACAGCCTGACTGTGCTCACGAGAGAGCCAGGGCCAGAAACGCCCAGCTGGGCTGCTCCCCACCTCCTTTCCACAGAAAGCAAGACATAAATGTCTGCCAGGAAGCAAGACACAGCAAACATCTGCTGCTCTGGGCAGCTATGTTTTAGAACAGGCCGTTATCTGGTACTAGCGGAGTAATACAGGCAACCCCAGGGCCCAGAGCACAGGCCTGACCCAGCTGGGTCAAAAATCACCAGGATGTTTAAGAAAACCAGTGTCTGAACTCTTCTCCTCTTCTTGGGCCAGTGGGGGGCATTTCCCCTAACCACCCCCTGCCCCAAATTACTGATTTCAATTCACGTTCCTTTAACAACCTCAAGACCAGGAAATCTTTGTCTCTAAGCCACCCGTCAACCACGCCTTTGCGTTCACACACTCATTCAAGTAAGCACATACTAAATGCAGGCACTCTACAAGGCTCTGAAATACACCTCTGAATTAAGAAGGGTGATTACTGAGTTTCTGACAAGGCTCAATCACCACTGGCTTAAATTCACAGGGAAAAGTGCCAACAGGCCCACCACGCTGGCCCAGGCCTCCCAGTCGGAGAACCACAGGACAGCTAACACTAGGCACCCTGCCCACTCGTCAATGCGGGGTTAGCTCGTTTCCTCCTTTCACCATCCTCTGGGGTGCTCGGTGAGCGACTGAAGGACTGGTGGGGGTCAGAGAAACGTCAACGTGCTGCGGAAAGGCTAGAGCCTCGGCCCACAAGTCACCAGGACCCTCCGGGTTTGGACTCCAGCTCCTTCGCCAGCCGTGCGGCCTTTGACAAGTTACTTAATTTCTCTGTGCATCAGTTTCCTCACCCCCCGTTAAATAACGATGCAACAGGACTGGATGCCCTGCCGTGAGGGTTACAGCTGAGCACACCCATAAAGCGCTAAGCAGAGGCTCGTGCATCCCTCGGTGTCTCACTGGGATGAGCGGATGAGAAGAAGCGGCTGGAGATGAGAGGCGGGGAGGAGAGGGGGCTGGGGTGTTAATTCCTGCTCAGCTCTGCTTGGTCCTGCTCCCACCAGCTCCACTTGCCACCCCGCCCCCGGCTGCACCAACCCTGGCTCCCTATGCTGGCCTGCCCCATGGACCGGGCCCTGCACGAACTGCCCACCAGCCTGGCCCTGGGAGTGGGTCCCCTGGTCCCAGTGGGGCCCAGACAACTGACTGTCATCCGCAGTTACGATGCTCGCGATGACCACTTGTGGGCCTACTGTGCACCATGAAACACACCATGCAGTGTATAAGCAGTGTCCTCACACCCCCGGTGAGGGAGGTGTCAGGAGACAAGGGAATGGTCCCAGGCCGAGATTCACAGCCCAGCTGCACGGCCCCCACCCCAGACCCCATAACAAGGAGCAGCAGTATTGCATGCCCCCTCCACCCCGTCCACCAGCTCCACACTGCCCCCTCCACTCCGTCCACCAGCTCCACCCACCTCCACCCCATCCAGCAGCTCCACCCCCTGACCCTGTCCAGCAGCCCCCCCACCCCGCCTCCAACTGGCTCCACCCTCCCCTCCAGGAGGGTTCCAGCATTGCGATCCCGGGCTCTGGGCTCCGCGCTGACGCCAAGCAGTGCGGCCACACGCAGCTCATGTTTGCTCACTGAGCTCTGAGACCCTTGTCTCGCAGACACCCCCAGACTCCTCTCTACCTCCCATGGCACCCAGCTGTGGCTCTGCCACATCTGGTGACCTGGTGGAGCACGTTCCAGAAGCCACTGGGCAAATAGGCCCAGGGGGTCAGGGCCAAGGTCCCACCTGGTAGTGCTCGGCGGGTGGCTCAGGCGTGGAGGAGCTGAGGTCCAGCAGGTCGGTGGGGGCCCAGGGCAGCAGCACGCACCTCCGGATCAGCGGGTCGGCCTCTCCGTAGGCGAAGTCCCGGGTCACCTCCTCTGCACCAGGACGCGCGGGCGGTCAGCGGGGTGGCGGGTGAGCGGCCAGCCCTTCCTCGGGGGATGGGGCCCACTTACCGCCCGTGTCCAGGTCCCTCAGGGGCCACAGCAGCGTGTAGGCCACCTGCTGGGGCGCGTAGAAGAAGGGGGCGGTGGCGAAGCTGGGCACGTCCGCGTGCTGGATGCGCGACCCAAACTCGTCCATGATATACCACACCGGCACTTTCTCCTCGGCCGTCTGCGGGCGGAGCGCACACCACCCTCACCCACGGGTCCTCCGGTCCCTGCACCTTTCCCAGCGTTCACGACCCGAACACTGGCCGCCAGCCCGTCTACACTCAACTCTCAGGGCCTGGGACACCCACCAGGCATGCCTCCAGCCCCATGAACACAAGGCTGCCAGGCCAGGGGACTGCTGTGTGATCACAGGTGGGGTAAAGGTACGTGTAAAGAAGGCACTTAGCCTAGCAGCCACATGGGGGTGCTTGGTTTTGTGTGTGTGCCAGGGGGAGGACGGGGAGTTCAGGGAAGGCTTCCTGGAGGAGGCGACAGCTGCGATCACAAGAAACAACTTTTGTCTTCTCCCAGGCTGAAAGTAGTAGGTGTCTGATGCATGAGGGTGGGTCTGGGGGTGTGCTGGGGAGTGATGTAAGCCCCAGAGCACGCTGAAGGGACTGGACTCTACTCCTGAAGGCAGGAAAAAAATCACTAGGGGTATTTAAGAGAGTGCTGGAAGCAGCAGGCACTGGGAAAGAGACAGCCAGGTCACTGGGCTCACGTCTCGGGGTCTGGGACAAGGTTGTGTCCAAGGCCATGTGGATACTTGGGTCTCTGGCACTGGCTGGCCCAGGGCGAAGAGTAACAGGCCCATGATGAAGTCGCAGGGAACCAGGGCAGCTCCCACTGGCCAGGAAGGGGAGTCTGCTCACTTGTGGGGTCAGGGGACCGCCTCCCACCAGCCCCGATAGCATGCGGTGGCGCAGGCCCGGCTGCTTCCCCTGGGGCCCGGCTGCCCGCTCACCCCGTGGGCCAGCTGGTAGGTCTGGTTGAACTTCCACATCTCCTCCAGCACCAGGTCCACGGCCTCGGCGCTGGGCAGCTCGCCGTGGAACTCGACGCCCATCAGGTTGGCCATGCGGTGCAGGAGCCCCGGCACCTGCTGCAGCTGCTGGCGGGCGTGCGTCACGCGGCACGTCCAGGCGTGGTCGATGAGGAAGATGCTGCGGGCACAGGCCACGGCGGGGTGAGTGAGGTTACCACACGGCCAAGGCGAGAGGCGGGGCTGGGCAAGGGCCAGCGGAGGGGTAGCCGCTCAAGGCAGAGGCCGGGGCTGCAGCCTGGACCTGGTACCAGGCCTGGGTGGGGGTCTGGCTCTGCCCGCTGTTTTGTCCTGGGAAATTCCCACCCCTCTTTCAGTTTCTCAAACAGGGGAACACATCCCTACCCATCCTGTCGCGAGGCTGCTGTGAGGATCAAATGAGACAAACAGCCAGCTGCCTACACTGGATCCTCGGGTGTTGAGGGGTTGACTATTACAGTGATCACAGTGAACATTAAGTGTCCTTGGCTGGATTCTGAGCTGCTAGAAAGTGGGCCCACGCCCCCACCTTGCTACCTGCAGGCAGATGCCCAAAGAAGCCCCACCCAGAGTTCACTTGTGCTCACCCGGGACCTCTGGGCATTGCTCACGAGGTGCCAAGGCCTTGTGCTCCCACACCACCTCGCTGGAGGGCGAGGAGTTCCCCTGTAGGCCCGAGGCCCTGCCTGCCCCCAGCCCACCAGTCAGGCTGCCCGACACCACCCCAGCCTGGCTGGACGTGGACTCCCCAGTGCACAGGGTTCTGCCTGCGGGGGAAGCAGCTGTGGTCTCCCCACCCCACTAAAGCAAAAGGAACAGCAAGCCCTCCAGTCCTGCGGTCGGGGGCCAGCTCACTGCGCTCACACTTTTTGTTGGCACATCCCGAAACAAACGCAGACTTACTCCTGCCCTCGTGCATGGAGCCGGGAGCACCTGGGGGTGACCTGGGCAGACGCACACGGGGGCTGCCGGACACAGTGGGTCCGGAGCAGATGGAGGCTGGGCCTGGCTACTAGGGGAGACTCACAAAGGTCCGAGGGCAGACAGGGCCCAGAGCCGCACTCCCAATCTCAACACCATGCCCATCCACTCCCAGACCTGCCTGCTGGTGTGAGTCGCGGGGGCAGGGGGGCAGGGAGCCCCTTGAGGAGGCCGCTGGGCCTGCCGACGGCCAGCACAGGTGGGAACGGAGCGGGCACGTGCACAGGTCTGCTGTACGGAACTTAATGAGTTTCTGCGTCAGAGGACACGTGGGTGGTGGTGCCCGGCTGCTGTAATTACGTGTGGCGCCTCCCACCCTACCAGGGGCTGGTGAAGGAGCTGGGAAAGCAGGAAGAGCTATGGACACAGACGCCCAGGAACCCGCAGGGGCTGGCGAGTTCCTCCCCCTCACCCTGCCCAGGGTTTCAACGAAGTTACGCCTGTCCTGGCTGAGGACAGTCCCTCTGGCCCCTGGAAGGCAGGAAGCCTGGGGTCCAGTCCTAGCTCTGGCCTTTCTACCCTGGGGCTCCGTGCAAGGCCCAGGCTCACCTCTGCCCCCCCAACCCCGAGTCCCCACTCGAGGAATCAACCAGGCCATGCTGCTCACATTCACTGATGTGAAGGCCAGGGCCCCTAGAGAGACCAGATTCAGCAGGACCAGCAGGGAGGCCTGGGCGCGGGGTGTCCCTGGAAAAGCCCAGGCTCGTGAGTTAAGATGGCCCTGGGATGACACCCACACCTGTGACCAGCTGTGCGATGCTGGGTGAGCCCGTTCCCATGGGGTCCTCACTGGCAAGATGGGGCCTCGCCACACGTGGTCAGTGTGACCGCCGGGACAGGTTAAGAGGCACCTGGGGGGAGGCCGCTCTGCAGACGCACGAAACAGCAAACACGGGAACGTCATCGGTGTCGGGGCCGATAGGGCCCTCAAGTCCAGCTGGAAACACGGCGGCTGCCGCGCGCCTCGTCTCAGGCTGGCTTAAGTGGCCAGTGGCCTGGCCCGGAGGAGCAGGAGCGCCTGCAAGGACTGCTTCTCTGGGGGCGACGGCCGGGGTGACATCCTTCAAGAAGGAGCCGCGGTGCGGACGAGAGGGCCCGGCCCTCGGCTCCTTACCTGTTGGGGTCGGCCGCCTGCAGCCCGTTCTCGTTGGTCACGATGACCTTGTAGCAGAGCTCGCCGCCGGGGTTGGGCTTCTTGCGCGCTTCCTGGGCCGCCTCGTCCTCACTCTCCTCCTCTTCGGCTTCCTCCACCTGCATGATCCCGAACATCTCCCCAGCGTCGAAAACCTGGGGGCCAGAGGCAGCGGGGTGTTGGCAAGACGCTCCGTTCCTGCCCCGTTCCTTCCGCCACGCCCTGGCCTCGGGGATGAACTGAGCCCCGAGGACAGGGCCTCTTTACTGTCCAGCTGCCCATCTTACACCCAGGAGACAGGTTTCCAATCAGTGGGAATGAGGGCCTCACCTCCTCCACCAACACGGGCGCCGTTATCCGGGTGCCCCAGCCTGTGGGACCCGCGCCTGGGGGAGGGACCGCCCGCGTGCACCTCCCAGTGACAGCCAGTCTGGGCTCCTGCTTCACAGGGAAAATGCGGCCCAGAAGGTCGAGGGGGCGGCTCTGCTCACAATGCCTGGAAGAGGCAGGATCGCGGCGGGCCAGGGATTTCAGCTCAGCTTTGTTCTCACCAGAACCACCAACCCAACGCCAGGGCAGCAGAGGAGATTTGTAAGGAAATGGGGGTGGAGGGCGGTGCTCAAGAGTGCCCTGCAACCACACCCACCCAGGTCTGTACCAAGCATGGCCTGGGGCTGGTCTCCTGGGGCCCCTGGGCCAGGATGGGACAAAAGGAAAGGGCCTGGGTTTCCTTGAGTTTCCCTGGCAACTGCAAGCCACTTGCAGCTGGTGAAGGGGACAAGCCAGTTGGTCCCCATGCGGCCACACTCAAGACCCGGCGTCTGCCACAAGTTGGCAGGTCACTGGATCATTCCATGCCTCAGTTTCCCCATCCATACAATGGGAATATTAGGATCTACCTGCGACTTGTTGGGAGGGTTAGCTGACTAACACACACAGAGAGCATAGAAGCTACTCTGTAAGCACTTGACACCATGACACTTCTGAGCCTAGTCTCTCAGCAGCAAAGGGACATCAGCCACCGTCCAGAGGAGCTGAGAGCAACACATCAGATCAATCGGCGCACAGAAGGACTCAACAAAGACCAGCTGCCCCTAAAATGTATTTCCCATGACTCCACTAAAAACAGGAGACACACTCATCTCAGCAGTTGGCAATCAGCCATCCATTCAGGCATGAGCAGCGCTGATGTGCTGGGCAGGACAGGCACTTGGGGGTGTGAGGATGAGTGACGCATGACCTTGCCCTGGGAGCTGACGACAGAGAGCCAGAAGGGGCCATCTGAGAGGCTGAGATAACCCCTGCAGGGGCGCCGTCCTCTAAAGTGAGTGGTGAAGGAAGCAGAAGATTAACTGCTTTGGCTGCTCCAGGTCTCTGTTGCAGAATCTTATAGCTGCAGACTCTGGGCTCTAGTTCTCTGACCAGGGATCAAACCTGGCCCCCTGCACTGAGAGCGGGAAGTCTTAAGACACAGGGCCACCAGGGAAGTCCCAGGAAGGGGAAGATTTCAACGTGTGGCTGTCAGGTGGTGGTGTGAGAACTCCAGGCAGAGTAGCTGGGGCAGGAAGGGTTGCAGAGCCCATCAGGTGCATCCCAGGGGAGCTAGGGCACTTTCTGGGATGGAGTCTTGAACCCCTAGCCACCCAGAAAGCCTGGAGGCAGGGGAAACCACAACTCTTACTCTGGTTTGGAGTTCAGGAGAGAACAGCTCAGAGGCTGGGGTCCAACCCAGAACCCCAAATCTCCATCCCTCCACACCCAAACCTGACAAGGGGAAGGGGGCAGTGTAGGGCCTGCCCTCTCCCAGCTGTGGAATGGCCACGACCACCATCCCTTCACAACGGGGCTGGAGGAGCCCCTATGGAGGGAGGGGAGGGGAGTGGTTTTGCAGCTGGGAAATTCCTGTTGGCCAGAAAGAACTGAAATTTATTTCAAAACACTCCCCCTGGTTTCCAAGCCAGTGGCGGGCAGGAGTGGCCCCCCCCTTCCTCGGTCAGCAGGTGCCTGTTCTGCCAGCAAGCATCCTCCCCCACACCTGGGCCCCCAGCAGCAGGTCTGTCAGAACGAGGGCTGCAGGTTTGGGTCTGGCAAAGTGGTGACTCACAGGTCTGCCCGTCACCCCAGCAAGAGAGGGTCATGGAAAAGTACTGGGTGCCCCTGAGCAGAGCAATGGTGGCCAGGATGGCGGAGACATTACACTCCAGTGACTACATGCTGGGCACACCTCTGCACCCAGACTCCACCAAGACAGTGGGAGCTGGGGCCATGTTTCCTGGATTTGGACTCAAGACGGGCAAGTGACTTGCACGAACGACTTCACTGCCCACAGAGGCTGGCAGGGCCAGGGCTAGGGTGTTTCCACCTCGTGATCCATTCACCCAGCACCAGAAGACCATTTTATCCTAACCAACTGCTGCGGTCCCCTTCCTGCACAGCAGAGGTGTGGGACTAGAGCAAGTACTTGGGAAATGCTGGCAAATGGAGGGCGGGCTTGAGGGGGAAAGAATTCAGTTACAAAAGGCAGGTACCAATAACACTGTATCTTTTTTATAGCATCTACCCTTGTTTTGGTCTCCTGGTGGCTCAGAGGTTAAAGCGTCTGCCTGCAATGCGGGAGATCTGGGCTCCATCCCTGGGTCGGGAAGATCCCCTGGAGAAGGAAATGGCAACCTACTCCAGTATTCTTGCCTGGAGAATCCCACGGACAGAGCAGCCTGGTGGGCTACAGTCCACGGGGTCACAAAGAGTCGGACACGACTGAGCGACTTCACTTTCTTTCTTTACTTTCTTACCCTTCTTTTGAACAGGAAGGTACTTGGTCCCCCCCCCAACCCCCGTCGCCCTCCGCCCCATGTCAGACGTCCAGAGTCTGGCTGAGAGGGTGGGGTTCACCCAGCAGCCCCTGGGATCTCAATTCACCAGTTGCACCTCTCAAGTCTGTCTTGACTCAGGAGGTACCCCGGAAAGGGCCTGGCTCCAGCTCAGGTCCCATGAATGTGCTCTGGCTTCAGCATCTGGGCAAACCACCAAAACCCAGGGCTCACCCCTCAGCTAGGACCCTGGAGAGACCCTTCGGAGGTCGAGGCTAGAGCATAGGCCAGCAGAAAGGAGCTGTCCCTACAACGGAGACCCTTGAACCATCTGAACTCTTAAAAACAATTTTTTTTTAAAGTTTTTGGTCGTGCCATGCCACATGTGGGATTGAACCCCTGCCCCCTGCACTGGAAGCGTGGAGTCTGGACTGCCAGGGTAGTCTCCGAGCTCTTTTCATTTTTGTTTAGATGCCGTCTCTGCCTCCCACAGCCTTTTCCTTAATCTGCAAGATGACGGTGACCTGGGGCTCAAATCAAATGAAGGAACACGAAAGAATTCTATGAAGAAAGCTGCTAGTTCTGAGGTCGGACAGACTTTAGGAGGGTCACTTCCTCTTTCCGAGCCTCAGTCTTCTCAACTGTAGGAAAGGGGTGATGGATCCTAACCCTCACAGGGCTGCTTTGGGCTCGGATTGTGGAGGACGCAGCCCAGGGCCTGGCACGCACAACGGAAGCCAAAGTTCATTTTAGTTCCGTTCTCGCCGCAGCCCTGGCCCAGCCCCAGCTGCTGGCAAGACCGGGGTCACAGGTAGGGGCTCCAGCCGCCGCTCTTAGGCCCCAAACCGCCACAAAAGTTAAACTTTACGGCGTTTGGGCATCAAGCCATGCTCAAATCTCCGGCCCTGCGCACCTCCTGCGTCGTCCGTCCACGCCGGCCCCCGACTCTCCCCGTGCGCGTCTCACCCAAGCCCGCCCTGGAACGCACGTTCCCTCCCATCTCCACGCCGCCAACTCCCCCTGGCGCGCTTCCCCAACCTCTCGCGTCCTCCGGAGGGGCCCCTGGCCGCCCCACCCCAGCGGTTCTCCGCTCGAAGCCGGCCCGCTGACCACACCCTCCCAGGTAGAAAACTCCAGAGCCACCCACCCCAGCGGCGCGCTCGGGACGCTGCGTGCGCGCCGAGAGGGCCCGCACCCCGGCTTTCCCGGGGGCACCCCGGGCCTCCCCGCGCGGCGCCCCGACCCGCACCTCGTGCTCCAGCTTGTGCAGGAGGCGGCCCCAGTACCGCTCGGGGACTCCCGACGCACGCAGCGCCGGGCCGTGCAGAGCCGCGAACTCGGCCAGGGCCACCCGCGCATCCTGCTCGGGGTCGAGGACCGACTCTGAGCCCGGCTCCGGCTCCGGCTCTGGCGTCAGGACCCGGCTGCTGCGCTCCGGCGTCGGGTCGGCCTGCATGGCGCCTCCGCCAGCGCCAGAAGCCCAGCGCGCCCGCGAAGCCCGCGGGCCCGGCCCTCCGGACTCGGCCCGCAAGCCCCGCCCGCCGAGGCCCACAAGCCCCGCCCTCCTCCGGGCTCCCCCGCCGCCCCCGCCCGTCGCGGCCCGCCAGCTCCGCCCACAAGCCCAGGCTCCGGGAAGCCGGGGGGGCGGGGCCTCCCGAGAAGGGCGCGTGCGTGAGCGCGGGGGCGGAGCCTTTGTGGCTCTGGCGGGGCTACCGGAGTGTGCGCACGCGCGGCTGGTGCGGGGGCGGTGTCTTCTCGTTCAGCCCGAGGCTGTCTGGGCGGGTGCCGGAAGTGAGGCTGTGGTCGGAACCGGATGGGGCTCCAGACTGCTTCCAAAGGAGAAACAGAGGCTCACAGATAGCCGCGGGGCAGAGCAGCTTCCCCGGCACCGATCCGGGCTTGATGACTCGCAGACCCACGGAGGTTGGGGGCGGGGAATCTCGTTCTTTTGAATACGTCACCAGATTTTAGGTGCAAACAGTGACCTGTCTCAGTTTCCTTACATTTGGTTTCAGAATATGAATTTATTCAGATAAAACTGGGAGTATTTTTTTTAATCCTTCTTAGAAATGCGTTGTATTGTTCCCCCCTTTTCAATTTTTTCAGTAATTGTAATTTGCTGGAAAGCGCTGTTGCTGCTAAGTCTCTTTAGTCATGTCCGACTGCCACCGGGTAGATGGCAGCCCACTAGGCTCCTCTGTCCCTGGGGTGCTCCAGGCAAGAAAACTGGAGTGGGTTGCCATTTCCTTCTCCGGGAAAGTGCAAAGGCAAAGGTTTTCTGTGTGTGTGCTTCAGTTCAGTTCAGTTCAGTCGCTCAGTCGTGTCCGACTCTTTGCGACCCCATGAATCGCAGCACGCGAGGCCTCCCTGTCCATCACCATCTCCCGGAGTTCACTCAGACTCACGTCCATTGAGTCCGTGATGCCATCCAGCCATCTCATGCTCGGTCGTCCCCTTCTCCCGCCCCCAATCCCTCCCGGCATCAAGAGTCTTTTCCAATGAGTCAACTCTTCGCATGAGGTGGCCAAAGTACTGGAGCTTCAGCTTTAGCATCATTCCTTCCAAAGAAATCCCCGGGTTGATCTCCTTCAGGATGGACTGGTTGGATCTCCTTGTGAATATCTTGATTAAAATTTTTAAGCTGATTTTGAACAAAATGCACCAGTTTAGAGGACTTGGTCAATGGGACTAGAACACTTAAGTTGTGCAAAAGCTCAAATTTCCAAATTCCAGTTGGTGATGATGAAATAAAATTCACACTTTATGGCAAGACAGAAACTTAAGTATAAAATCCCTCCCTTTTAGTGTAAATTGTACCTCTGCACTAACCAAACCTCCTTGGAAGATAACCTTCCTAATCTTATCAAGGATCTCTACTCCTTAGGAGATAAGCTTCCTTCTTAACCTTACAAGAGGCCACAGGGACCCATGACCCACTACTTGTTTTGTACACGTGGATCTGGATTGTGTAGACTGTTGATAATGTATCATTTAATGTATAGTGCTTTTGGAAAAGGAAATGGAAACCCACTCCAGTTTTCTTGCCTAGAAAATCCCATGGACAGAGGAGCCTGGCAATCTACAGTCCAGGGGGTTTTAAGAGTCAGACACGACTTAGTGACTAAACCATAGCACTTTGTCTCAAAAACTTAAAACACACCTGTAGCTCAGTCAGTAAAGAATCCACTGTGATGAAGGAGACCAAGGCTTGATACCTGGTTTGGGAAGATCCCTGGAGAAGGAAATGGCTAACCACTACAGTATTCTTGCCTGGGGAATCCCACGGACAGAGGAGCCTGGCGGGCTACAGTCCGTGGGGTCACAAAGAGTCAAACACGACTTAATGACTACACCAGCACCACCACTTCCACGGCCAATGTATAGCACTCTGTCTCAGAAAGTTACCATACTGAGCTTTTGAACTCTAACAGGCAAGACAGTCCTCACAAGTCTCTGAAAGACTGCTTCCCAGATTTTGATATTTGGCTAGAATAAACATTTCCATTTCTTTCTCTAATTTTTTTCCTTGACATGGTCGAGAAACATGTTATAGGGAAAAAAATCTTACTGCCATACTGGAGGGCTTGCCTGGTGGCTCGGATGGTAAAAAGAAATCTGCCTGCAATGCGGGAGACCTGGGTTCCATCCCTGGGTTGGGAAGATCCCCTGGAGAAGGGCATGGCCTCCCATTCCAACATTCTTGCCTGGAGAACCCCTGCAGATGGAGCCTGGCGAGCTACAGTCCGTGGAGTCGCAGAGTTGGCCGTGACTGAGCAACTAAGTGCAGCCATAGCCCTACTGGAATACTTTTTTCTGTCTCACATCAGCTGTGTCTCAAAAATTTTGCAGTTCAATCTCTCTGTGTGAAGAAGTATTTGTAAATTTTGACAACGGAGATATCTAATTCGATGGATACAATTGTACAGTTTGTTTGGATGTAATAATTACATCCAATTCCAGGTGTGTTTTTGCTTTATGTGTTTTTTGGTTTGTTTTTCCGGTTTTATTTTTGGCCATGGTGGGGGATTTGGGATCTTAGTTCCCCTGCCAGGGATTGAACCCATGCCCCCCTGCAGGGGAAGCATGGATTCTTAACCACTGGACCACCAGGAAAGTCCCATGGTGTTCTTAATTTAGTAAGAATGTTAGTTCATCTATGCAGTGCCTATTGAACTTTATACAAATATTACCATTGTAAAAAGAAAAAAAAAACAAAACACCTTTAGTGTTCAACTGTTTAACTAAATTTAGCTGAGTAGCATTCACAATAATGTTGGTTTGGCACCTTGGAGAGACTGAACTTTCCAAAAGCTTAATTTTGATTGCATGAATTGGAAGCCAGAAATGGAAGCAACTAATGACTTTGGTACAATATGGCATCCACAAAGAAAGAATTTCTCAGCCAGGAGAGCCAGCACTTTAACAGTGGAAGGAGCACAAGAAAACTTGGAATTAGACAAATGAGTGAAACAAATGTAAGAAAAAACATTTGCTCTAAATGAAGAGTCGTGATTTATCGACTGTTCCATCAGTTCATTTCTGCAGCTTCACATATTCATTCATCCTGAGGCAGTCTTAAAATAATTGCTGACTTATAAAGTTCATGTGATACTTCTGAATGATTGACTTGCGGTGAAAGATGCCTCTTTGGCCCCCATGGTGAAAGGTAAACATCGACAAACGTTTTGTAGAAGTTTCAGTTGCATAATCCTGAGCAATGAAAATATGGAACTTTTATTATTTTTTTAATAGTTAATTTAGTTATATGTACTATAAATATAAATATAGTAATAATATAAATAGTATAGATATTTAGTTAAAATTAGTTATTTTAAATATCTAGCTGATTAATTTGGCTGTGCCTGGTGTTAGCTGCAGCAGGTGGAATCTTGTTTTGTTGTTTTGTTTTAGTGGTGGTATGTGGAATCTATTTAATAGTTCCCCGATCAGGGATTGAACCCTGGCCCCCTGTACTAGAAGTTCAGAGTCTTAGCCACTGGACCATAGGGAAATCCCTAGAACTTAATTTTAAGTTAAATGTGGACTTAAAAAGGGCTTTATTGAGACTTCCCTAGTGGTCCAGTGGTTAAGAATCTGCCTTGGATTCTTGGAGTCCGCAGAGGATTCAGGTTTGATCCCTGGCTGGGGAACTTAGATGCTATGTGCCGCAACTCAGCCTGAGTGCCATAACTATAGAGTCCTTGCAGCAAAAGGTGCCACAACTAAGACATGATACAGACAGATAAAAATAAATATCAAAAAGTTTATTGCTCCTGAAAAGATTTATTGCACAATAAAGGAAAAATACCGGGAAACAAAACAGAAATTAAAAACTGTGAATTTATACCATACTTCTTCTTTTGTCGCTCAGTCCTGTCTGACACTTTGCGACCCCGTGGACTGAAGCACGCTAGGCCGTCCTGTCCTTCACCATCTCCCAGAGTTTGCCTAGGTTATTCCGTGCAAGAAGGGACAAAACCCTGTGAACAACGAAAGTGTTCGACCTCTATACAGTCTGCAGCGGGAACACTCAGCCTCAATCTGCCACATGTGACTCACCCACACCAACTGTCATTTCCTGGAGTCTTCATGCACAGAAGACCTTGCTTCAAAATAAATGAACATGGAAGTTGCATCTGGTAGGCCACAGAACAGGCACACTCGGGTAGTTGGTAGGCAGGGGCAGCAGGGCCTCACTGTGAATATTTAGTACTGGTGTTGGAGAAGACTCTTGAGAGTCCCTTGGACTGCAAGGAGATCCAACCAGTTTATCCTAAAGGAGATCAGTCCTAAGTGCTCATTGGAAGGACTGATGTTGAAGCTGAAACTCTTTTACTTTGGCCACCTGATGCGAAGAACTGACTCATCAGAAAAGACCCTGATGCTGGGAAAGATTCAAGGCAGGAGGAGAAGGGGACGACAGAGGGTGAGATGGTTGGATGGCATCACCGACTCGACGGACATGAATTTGGGTAAACTCCAGGAGTTGGTGATGGACAGGGAGGCCTGGCGTGCTGCAGTCCATGGGGTTGCAAAGAGTCAGGCACGACCGAGTGACTGAACTGAGCTGAATATTATAATTAAGAACGTCTCCCTCACAGACCTGATCACTGTTAGAAACTGTTACATTGTTTATCATACCTTACAGTCTATGACTATATAGATATATATCACATGTGTGCTGTCGCTTCAGTCGCGTCCGATTTATGACCCTGCAGACCATAGCCCGCCAGGCTCCTCTTGGCCATGGGATTCTCCAGGCAAGAATACTGGAGTGGGTTGCCGTGCCCTCTTCCAGGGGATCTTCCCCACCCCATAATCGAACCCGCGTCTCCTGAGTTGCAGGTGGATCGTACTTATAATAAATATTTTGTTATGAGCAAGCATATGTCACACTAGCTGAAAACCTACTTGGCATCTTGGCATCTGCTGTTCCTCCTCCATGAATCAATCTGTAGTTTATCCGATCCATGAGACGCTAAATCTAGCTCAAACTGGCTTAAGGCAAAAGGGTATTTGTTGGCTTCCATGGTGTTCTGGACTGGATGTTTGCGTTCTTCCGAAATTCACTGTGCCCTAACCCACAATGTGACTGAAATCGGAAACAGAGCCTGTGAGGAGGTGATAAAAGTTAAATGAGGTCCTAAGGGTGGGGTCCTTAAAAGAAGAGGAATAGATACCAGAGCATTCTTTCTCTTTGCGTGATGAGGACAGAGTGAACAGGCGGCTATCTGCAAGCCAGGAAGAGAACGCTTGACTTTGGACTTCACAGCTTCCAGAAAATAAACTTCTGTTGTTTAAGCTGCTCAGTCTGTGGTATTTTGTTATGGCAGCCAGACCAATCACATAACAAGGAAATTCATGTGGACTTCAGGTTCAGCTTGATCAAGGTGCCCAAACGTCACCAAACATCACTTTTTTTCTCCTTGTCTCAGCTCTGCTGTTCTGTGCGTTGGCTTTGCTCTATGATAAGGCTGTCTTCTTGTAGTGATAAAGTATTAATGGCTGCAACAGCTGCTGCCTATATCCTCCCAAGAATCCAGTTCCAGTGGGGAAGGGAGTCTCACAGGTTCTCTCTCACACTGATCAGGTCATGTGAATGTCCCTTGGCCCATCCCTGTGATTGGGCAGTCCTATTTTCCATTCCCCTCCCCAAATGCAAACCCAATCAAATCAGATCCTTGCCAGAAATATTTTGTGATTTCCCAGTGCCCAGGAATAAAAACAGCCCTTCATGTGACCTCCAAAGTCCTCCGTGGTCCAGCTCAGCTGCCCTCTCCAGCCTCCTTTCAACACACTCTTCCCCTCATTTTTGAGCCTTATCGCTCTGGCTTTCTTCAGCTTTTGGAATACAATGCCTCACCACTGCCTCCAGGGTTTTCACGTGCTGTTCTTTCTACTGGGAGTCCTGCCCCTCCTCCCACTTTGTTGATTCCAACTCATTCCTCAGGTGTCAGCTGAAATGTCTTCACAAGGGGTCTCTATGCAATTAACAAGTTTTTTTTTAAATTGGAGGATAGTTGATTTACAAAGTTGTGTTCGTTTCAGGTGTACAGCAAAGTGAATCAGTTAT
Organism: Ovis aries; assembly: GCF_016772045.2. NCBI lineage: Eukaryota > Metazoa > Chordata > Mammalia > Artiodactyla > Bovidae > Ovis > Ovis aries. Next base: position 219,896,216 of record NC_056056.1, read on the forward strand.
CCATATACGTATATCCACTCTTCCCGATTCTTTTCCCATATAGGTCATTCCAGAGTATTGAGTTGACTTCCCTGGGCTACACAGTAGGTCGCTAGTCTCTATTTTATAGATAGCAGTGTGTATATGTCAGTCTGTCTCCCAGTTTATCCCTCCACCCTGGCTTTGCCCTTGGTAACCGTAAGTTTGCCTTCTACGTCTGTGACTCTATTTCTATTTTGTTGTAAATAAGTTCATTTGTACCATTTTTCTTTTTTTTTTTTAGATTCCACATATAAGTGATCCCAGGCATATATATCTGGGGAAAACCATAATTTGAAAAGATACATGCACTCCAATGTTCTTTAGAGCACTCTTTACAATAGGCAAGACAAGGAAGCAGTCTAAATGTCCCTGGACAGAGGAGTGGGTAAAGATGTGTTGCGTATATACAAAGGAATATTACTCAGCCGTTAAAAAGAATGAGAGAACGCAGATGAAATAATTTGCAGCCACACGGATGAACCTAGAGATTGTCATACTGAGGGAAGTAAGTCAGGCAGAGAAAGGCAAATAAATGAATATGCAATTTAATCAGCAGAGAATCATGCCTCTGTTTCCCTCACCTCGCCCCCACTTCAGGGTAAAGAAGAGGGGAAGAGGCAGGGAGAGGGAAGAACTCGAAGAGTAGCTCTCATCCTGAAAGTCGAAAGTCACAAACGCAAGGTGACTTCTGGTCCCTGAAAGCTTCTCCTGCTAGGAGCTGTGCTGAGGGGTGCTCACAGAAAATGTGTTTTTCCTACACCACAGAGTCTATTCTCAACCAAAGAGGCAGTTATCTGTCTCTATGTTAGAGGAGTCACTTGGACCATCGCTCTAACCGCTGATCAAGAGATTGTGGACTGGTCTCCCAGTGGCATCTTCCGAAGGAAATGTGCTAGAACCACGCCTCTGCCTTTGTTATCTTTTCCAATCTTTAATGCGTACACAGTTATAGGTGGAAGCCTGTGTGAGTGACTCAGCAGCAGCACAGCTGTACCTTCCTCTACGGCAAGGGGAGTCACTGTACTCGATTCGATATTTATTATTTCCAGGCTTTAAAAAGTTATTTCACAGGACTTCCCTAGTGGTCCGATGGCTAAGACTCCGTGTTCTCCGTGCAGTGGGTCTAGGTCTGTTCTCTGATCAGGGAACTAGATCCCACATATGGCAACTGAGATCTGGTGTGGCCAAAGAAATAAATAAAAATTAATATTAAAAAATTCTTTCATTACATATGATTGTATATTTAATTAAACAATGTATTGCTTAGATTTGTTTTTGAGATTAGGAGTATGGAGCTATGATCTTATGGGGTATTCATTTCTGCTCTGTGTTATGGTGTTTTGTTTTGTTTGGATATGTTTTCTCTCACAACATTTTTTATTTTTTACTTTGGCTGTGCTGTGCAGCTTGAGGGGGTCTTAGTTCCCCGACAAGGAATCGAACCTGCACTCGTTGGCAGTGAAATCGCAGAGTCCTAACCACTGAACCAGCAGGGAATTCCCTTGGGTATCTAAAATCTCAATCTCTTGGCAGAACATTATTCATACCGGCTCTCCCAGAAGCTTGCTTATTAAGAAAACTGCTTTAAAGTGTGAATTTCATTTCTGCAAATAAATATTTAATTTCTTAATTCTCAAATGGAAAGAAAAGCAACAGATGGCACGTACATGTTATATGCTGAGATGCTCCCTCAGAGTTTAGAGAGTCCGGAGCAGTGTAACATGGACCAGGCCAGTTCCCACACTGATATGGCGCTGACCTCTCCTCCCCAGTCTCCCCAGCTCACAGAGCAAGGCCGTGTTGAGTCCGACCCAAGGCCACAGGTGGGAGGCCTCACACCAAGGTCTCAGAAGCAGAGCCCAGAACCAAGGTCACCTCCAAAACTGACTGAGACCCTTTGTAACCTTGCCAAAAGCCCCCTGGATAATCACTAAGAAGCCCCCTTTCTCTTAATTAAGCAAAGATGCCCACTCCAGTAAACGCCCTATAGTGCCCCAACCAATCACCTAATGCCACCCTTCCAGCAGGAATTTTCTTTGTCTTTAGGCTATAAAAATTGGCTATTAAGTCACAAAAACTGTCTATGCTCCCTCGTCTGTCAGAAGGTCAGCCCGCTGTGCTCACAGTGCCCGCTTTATCCCTGCTCTTTGCTCTTAATGAACTCACTCCCTTCTGAAATGCTCTGTGTCTGGAAATTCTTTTCCAGCCTGCACTCAGACTGCTCCAACAGGCCAGAGCCAGCTGGCATATGCGTCTCCTGCTCTCGGAGGATCTTGGGATCCACCTTGGATTTGGGATCCGGGGAATGAGTCAGCCCACGCTCACTGCCATGCTCCTCTCACATTTGTGAGCGGGGGTGCCCCACTTCTCAGCTCATTTCCAGTCCGAAGAGGCCTTTATCTCTTGATCCGGTCTTCACGGGAGCCTTGGTAGAAATGTCAAGTGTGTTGCGTGCTCACAGGATTCTATTATTATTTTCCTCTTAAAATTAAAAAAAAAAAAGTAAAAGATACATAATACAACATTCACTATTCAAACTATTTTGCAAAATGCAGGGAGTTATCTGGTGGTGCAGTGGTTAAGACTCTGCTCTTCCTATGCAAGGGGTGTGGGTTCAATCCCCGGTCAGGGAACTAAGATCCCACATGCCACGCAGCACAACCAAAAAAAAAAATACAGCCAAGAGGACATTCATTAAGGACATTCATATTCTCCTGTGACCATCACCACCTTCCATCTCCAGAACTTCTTCCTCTTCCCACGCTGAAACACGGAACCCGATAGACACCACCTCCCTATTCCCCCTCACCGCCAGCCCCTGGTGACCACCAGTCGACTCTCTGTCCCTGTGGATTTGACTCCTCCAGGGACTTGTGCGTGGAATCACAAAGTGTGGGTCCTTTCATAACTGGTTTGTCTCACTCTGTTTAATGTCTTCAAGGTTCCTTCATGTTGTAGCTGGTATCAGAATGTCACTCCTTTATTTTAAAAAAAAATCGCTTATTTGGTTGTGTTGAGTCTTAGTCACAGCACACTGGATCCTGGTTGCATCATGTGGGATTTTTGGTCGTGGCATGTGGACTCTGGTTGCGGCGGGTGGGCTCAGTAGTTGCAGTTTGGGCTTAGCTGCTCCACGACACATGGGATCTTACTTTCCTTACCAGGGATTGAACCTGTGTCCCCTGCATGGAAGGCTGATTCTTTGCCACTGGACCTCCAAGTAAGTCCCAGAACGCCACTCCTTTATAATGCTGAATCCTAGTCCACTGTATGGATAGACCACGACTTGTTCATTCATCCACCGAGGGACACTTGGGTTGCTAACATTTCTTCACCGTCATGAATAATGTTGCTATGTACATGGGTGTATTGATTTGAAGCTGCTTTCAAATCTTTTGTGTACATTCCCAGAAAGTCTTCTGAGATTAAAAAAATATATATTTATTATTTTGGCCGCGCTGGGTCTGCATTGCTGCACTCGGGCTTTCTCTAGTTGGAGAGTGGGAGCTATTTTGCGTGGCGCTGTGCGGGCTGCTCACTGCGGTGGCTTCCCTGGCTGTTGCGGAGCGCGGGCTCTAGAGCACAGGCTCAGGAGTTGTGGCTCACGGGCTTGGCTGCTCCGAGGCGTGTGCTGTCTTCCCGGGCTAGGGATTGAACTCCTGTTCCTTGCCCTGGCAGGTGGATCCCCAACCACTGGACCAGCAGGGAAGTCCTTCTTTAGACTTTAAAATCGCTTTGTTAAACCAGGAAAAAAACCTGGTGTTTACTGTGTGATTTGGGCTTCCCTGGTGGCTCAGAGGGTTAAGTGTCTGCTTGCAATGCGGGAGACCGGGGTTCAATCCCTGGGTCAAGAAGAGTCCCCTGGAGAAGGAAATGGCAAAACACTCCAGTATTCTTGCCTGGAGAATCCCACGGACGGAGGAGCCTCGCAGGCTACAGTCCATGGGGTTGCAAAGAGTCGGACACAACTGAGAGACTTCAGCTTCTGTTTCTTTCTTTGGGATGTTAATGCCATTTTTTAAATGGTCTTTGCTCATCTTGAGCGCATGGTATTGAACGGTTCTCCACATTCCTGAGGAGGACAGCGGTCATCAGCCTTTTTGTGGTTCTGGATGTCTTGGAGAATCTGATGAAAGCCATCAACCGTGTTCCCAGAGAAATGCGTCCATATGCATGCTCACACGTGCACACACACACACACACACACACACAGAACACTGACTGTGCATCTAACTTACAGGGGCCCAGATCCCCTGCTGCCCACTGACGGTGACCCCTCGTGTAGACGCTGGTCGTGAAAAGTGGGATCTGAGCTCAGCGGCTGTGCTCTCCGGTGGCTCACTGAGTAACGTGGCCCCTAACTTTGGGTGCCCTTCATGTGCAGCTCTCCTAATTCCAGTTACCACTTCCTGCCCTGTCGTCATAGCCACCGATGACCGAGAGAAAGGGACATCATCTCAGTTCATTTCTTGTTTATTACGAAAGTGACTTTTCACAAATGTTTCATTACATGCATATGTATGAGCGTGATGGCAAAAACGAAATGTTGAATATCTGAGGCAGCTAAAAGAAAAAGGCGGTTACACTGCTACCTGTCACTCTTTCGGGCGGCTCCTGGGACGGTACAGCTGGCGCCTCCACGGAGGCCCACGCCAAAGGCCGCAGGCACTGGGGTCGGCTCCCCGTCTGCCCACCATCCCCCTGCAGCACGCCACCCCCGCCAGCGGTGCTCAGCCATCCTGTTTCTACAGGAACACAGCTGGGGATGCCCAGACTCGTTAAGGTTTTGACCTCAGTGGAGTAAGAAGTTTCCCTGCAGATCTTCGTGGCCTCCGGACTGAAAAACAATACTTGGCATCAGCCAGCTTTCTCTTTTTATCCTCCTTTTCCTCCATGCTCTCGGGACACCCAGAGCCTGGCAGAGGGGCAGGTCGGGAGGGGCGCTGGGCATCTTCCAGGGCTGCGTGCCGGTCTCGGATGAAGGCACCCAGAGCCCCTCAGTCTGAGCCCCTCTGTCCCCCTAGAGGGAGAGGGCAGAGGCCCATCTCTGTCCGAAGGCACTTTCAGCCCTTGTTCCTGAGCAGAGCGTGGGGAGAAAGCGTGAGGCCATACACGACCATGTCGCCTGGGTGCTACTGGTGTCCCCTGTGTGGAGCCAGGCCGGCCGGCCTGGCAACTGCAGCTCCAGGTGTCCCTGTGGCTGGAGCACGGCGAGTGCTCAGGAATGCCTCCTGGAAGGGCGGGTGGTATGCGGGGCGGGGGCGGCTGTGGGCGGGAGGAGCTCTCGCCCTGGCTCTCCTTGGGTGACAGGCAGTGTCTCAAAGATCGAGTCCTCCTCTTCTGGCCTGAAGGACGTCGGTTTGGGGCTGTAGCTGCCCCAACGTGTATCTCTGGCGAGGAACAGGGGCCTTGGTCCCGGACGCAGTTGACCAGTCCGACTGAGCTCCTGGGCAGGGAGAGGAGGAGGCAGGCATGGCAGCGGCCCCCTGGGTGCTAAGCAGGGAGCCTCCCTCCCTGGGCACCGACTGTGCTGGTGCCTGGCCAGGCAGTGGGCGAGGCGCTGGGGTGGAGATGGGGGTCCTGGGCGTGTTGGCCCAGGTGCTTCTCTCTCTGTGGGTGGAGAGGGCGGCTGCTCAGTGAGGCCTGGCTGGCTGCAGTGTCTCCGTCATGGTGTCTTTCTCAAAACTGTACGCTTGATTCTCCCTGCTCTGCCCCTCTACCCCCGCCTGGGGTCCTGGGAGGCGAGGACAGAGGGCTGGCTTTCTCCCGATGGAGGTGCTGGGCTCTGCCACCCAGGCCTCCGTCTCCTTCTCTGTGACCAGAGGGCCTTCCAGGGGGCGCCTGCTGGCTCCTGGGCTTCAGGGTCTCGATGTCTCTAGGAGCCTGGCACACAGGAGGTGCTCAGCACACGTTTGCTGAATGACCTGACTGAGTTTAGTCTCTTGTTTTCAGCAGGGGTGGTGGTGGAGGTGCTCGAAGGATTATTCAGGCCCCTGCTTAGGTGCCTGCTCCAGCAGGTGGGGGGCCTCCTCTCGGGGAAAATGGGTGACTCTGCCAGTGTCTCTGGGAGAATGAGGGTGGGAAGGGTGGGTTTCTGAGTGGTGTGGGGAAGAGGGTCTCTGCTGGCCATCCCTGCCTGCAAGCTCCTTGGCCTGGGGTTTCAATTCTACTGTGTCTGCGTGCCCCAAACCCACAGTGGCAGCAGGGAAAGCTGCCCGAGGTCACTGCCTTGGTCCCCACGATCTCCTCCAGGCGAGGAGGAGCTGGGAGCAGGCCCGCACCCCCGGCAGGTGCGACTTGCTGTCTGAGGCTAAAGGAGAGCCCCGGTGGGAGGAGGAGGGCAGCACCAGCAAGAGGCAGCTGGAGGCTCTGAAGAGGCTACCAGAGAGTTGGGGGAAAATGGGCCCAACTCCGGGGAAGCAGAGGGGCGACCTCACTCCCTGGCGGAGGGCTTGGCTAGACCTGAGCAGTTTCCTTCTCCTCCCTCGCTGCATTTTCACGGAAGCAGCGAGCCAGAAGGTGCCCAGCCCGCCTGCCGGAGGGCACTCGAGTTCTCCACCGCGTCTCTGCAGACCTACTCTCGTGGCCCCAGCTCCACTGGGTCAGAACCAAGCTCACTGGAACCACCACAGGCCTTGGCACCTGCTTTCAGTCCCAGTCAGCCAGGCAGGCTTCCGCTTCCAGAAATATGTCGCTCGGCTCCTCTCCATAGAGTTTAACGATGGCCAGCCACTGAGGGTCCAGGCGAGGGGGGCAGGGCAGGCCCTGGCTGGGATGGGGCTCTGTGGCTGCTCAAGGCCAAGTTCCCGTCCTGGAGCAGGCTGTGCTCCTCTGGCTCAGCCCATGCAGCCCCTGTCCAGGCCTCCTTCCCTCCTTCAGAACCCAGCGCAGAACCTGCCTACCTGGGCCAGACCTTTTCTGCCTTCCTTTCCTCTCCATCTCCACCTGGAGCCAGGCGGGACGGCCATCTTGGATCAGCCAATGTACCACCTGTGTCCACACCATGGGAACGTGGAGAAACAAACTGTGTGGTCCAGAGAGACTCCCCCGGGACCACCAGGCCCCAAGGAGTGGCAACAGCTCTACGTTTAACAGGGGGGACCCCCAGGTTCCTCAGCCTGGGACTGAGGGCTGATGTGGAGATTCGGGACAGATCCCCCGCCCCCTGCCCGGGGACTTCCAAGTCCCCTGATGATGGTGTGGGAGGCGGTTTTACTGGGGAGGGAGGGCTGGATGGTGACTGTGGGTGCTGGTCAGTTTGGACTGCTGGCCCTGTGGCACTTGAGATGGTCAGGCAGGGTCCCTGTCTTGCCCTGCCTGGGGGACAGGAGGCAGGGTCTGACTACAGTGGTGTGGTGAGCCGTGGATGGAAGTGGGAGGCTCCCGTCGACAGGGTGGGTAGGTTAGTGGGCATGCGGGTGGCAACTGCCAAAAACCACCCACAGGAGCAGCAGAAAGAGCTCCAGAGAGAGGAGAGCTCTTTCTGGGTCTTCTTTGGGTCAAAAATAATCCAGAGAGGATTAAAAAAAATGCAAAAATAACCCTTCCCAGTGCCCTCCCTTAGGTGGCTGTTCTGGGTGGTTCATTTTGGAGGATGCTCGTCTAATTCTGGGGGAGGACGATGGCCTGACATGGAGGACAGGGCTCTCTCTGCAAACTAGGGCTGGCCTTCATGGACCGTGCCTGGGGTGGGCGCGGCCCGGCCTGGACGGGGCTCCCCCCTGACACTGCCCTACTGACCAGATGGGGCCCCCCAGCCCGCTTGAGCTGGAGTTTGGCTGAGGAGGCACTGATGGCAGCCCTGGTGAGGCTGGGAACCTGCCACCGAGGATGCAGGTAATGGCAGTGATTCCTGAGTGCCCAGCCCTGGGTGGATCGTAAACCCAGCCTAGCCTCCTGAGGCCTCACGCACCCGCCCCCAGGCTTCACACCCTCGGCGCCTCATCTGGGCGCCTTAGCTGGGCTCGGCCCTGGCAGTGTGCATGGGCCTGGGCGAGGAGGGAACCATCTGGAGGCCACGGGGGCGGGTGATGGGAGCTCACGCTGGGTCTCTCTCGTGCTCCCGGGATGCAGAACGTCTGGTAACCTAACGCTCCGGGGCCCTGGGCCTGCGGGTCCTGTGGGTCCTGCAGCCGGCGGCCACCACGAGGCAGCAGGCCAGGCCTCGGCCTGTCAGCAGTCTGTGCGAGCCCCATCCCGGGCGCTGGCTGAGCAGGCTGCAGTCAGCCCGCTCACACTCCAGACCATCCTTGTTTCAAAGAGAGATGGGGAGAGGTAGGCCGCTGGGCGGAGCAGGAAGACCAGGCCCCTGATGGCCGGCGGCCTCCGCCTGGGGGCCGCGCCCACCCCTCCCGGTGCCCGTGTGCCTGCCTGGAGGCGCTCAGCATGGCCCGCGCGCACGGGGTGGGGGGAAGCCTTGCCTCCCGGTGGCCAGCGGGCTCAGCATGGACTCTGCGGTCACGGCCTCAGGTCAGACGCAGGCCCCTTCCAAAGTTTACCACCGGGCCCTTGGGCCCCCCAGGAAGGGTCTGAGGGCAACACACTTTCCATCCAAGGGCAGCACCCCGGGCCCCCAGTCTGTACTCCAAAGTGTGTCCGGGGCCAGCCGGCTGCCTCCTCAGTCCCACAGGCTCCCGGCCTCTGTAAACGGAGGGGGCGAGTGCCCGGAGAGGCCGTTTCCTTGGTTGGGGATGTCGGCGACAGCTGGGCTCATGCTCGCTCACGGGAGAAGGGGTGGCGATGCGTACTTAGCGTTACTGAAGAGCAGTTCCCCCGCGCCCGCAGATAGAAGTATATATATCTTTGTATTTATATTTACACGGACATAGTCCTCAGTTAGATGCTCTGTCCTGGGGAAGCACACATCTCACTCTCCCCTCCCAGCTCCCCTCTTCAGTCCCATCAGGGAATCCTGAGGCTCCGACAACACCCTCGCCCAGGGCCTGGGCCCTGTGACCCAGAGGCACCTGCGGGTGTGACGCTCCGCAGACATGGAGCCTGGCTCATCGGAGTCCCCAGCCAAGCCTTCACGCACCCCTCCTTCCGCGGCCTGGCCTCCCGTCCCGGATTCTGCCTCTGAGCGCCTCCCTGAGACACGGCAGCCACGGCCCCTATCTCCCCCAGAGCACCAGGCAGAGGGCACGCATGCTCTCCAGGGGCCCGCTCTGCCTGGGACCTGCCCAGCTGGTGGCCGAAGTCCCGGCCCGACAGGCATCCGCTGGGGCCGGCCTGGGAGCAGCAGGCGCCCTCAGTGTTCTGGAAGGGAACAGGCAGGGTGAGGGAGGGAGACAGAAAGGCTGCCTTGAGCAACGTTCTCCCACCGGAGCGGGGTTGGAAGAGGGCAGCTGGGCTGGGCTTTCTGCCTGGACTTGGTCTCGCCATCCACCGGCTGGTCAGCAATTCCCAAAGGGCAGGCGCCACGGCGGTTCCCAAGCCAGTGTGGGGGGGCCTGCGGATCCACCTTCGGCTTCGACTGTGGAGGGGCTCTCCCCTCTCCGGGCAGCCGGCACCCAAGCAGGGCCGCCGTCCCTGCGTTACTTGTAGGGCCGCAGGAACCGGGACACCTTGGAGCGCAGCAGTTTGATGAAGGAGCGAGGAAACATCTCCTTGGACTCCTGGGCCGTGTACTTGAAGTAGTTCTGGGGGTGTGCCAGCACGTCAAAGAGGGCCTTGATCAGCTTCTTGTCCTGCAAAACATGGCGAGGCCCAGCGTGAGGGGCCTGTGGCCAGGCTGGGGTGGGCATAGCTCTGGCCACTTGCCTCTACAACCCCCCGGGGCCCTGAAGGGGTCTGGGGGTGTCTGCAGGGATGCAGCTGGGCTGGCTGGTGGGTTTCAGGACCCTACAGGCTCTGCCATACACAGCACTGCAGTGTTAATAGCCTGATTGGTTTTTTAATAGTCTCCTGGTTTTAACTCTTGGAGTTCCACTGACGTTTTACCTTAAAAGGGTATGCTACAAAAACAGAACAAGACGACCCACCATGCGGAAAACGAGAGCATGTGGAGCGGAGAGCGGAGCTTTGGAGCTAAACCAACCCCCACCATCTCCCCCTAGAGTCCCCCCATCGTTGCCCCCTTGAGTCCCCCCATCGTTGCACCCTACAGTTCCCCAATGTCTCCTCTTACAGTCCCCCACAGTCGCCCCCTACTGTTCCCCGACCGTTGCCTCCTACAGTCCCCCCAGTGTCCCCCCTACAGTCCCCCCAGCATCACCCCCTCGAGTCCCCCCATTGTTGCCCCCTACAATCCCCCAATGTCTCCTCCTACAGTCCCCCACTGTTGCCCCCTACAGTCCCCCCAGCATTACCCCCTACAGTCCCCCCAGCATCGCCCCCTAGAGTCGCCCCATCATTGCCCCCTACAATCCCCCAATGTCCCCCCTACAGCCCCCCACCATTGCCCCCAACGTCCCCCCTACAGTCCCCCCAGGGTTTCCTCTACAGTCCCCCCAGTGTCGCCCCCTAAGTCCCCCCTACAGTCCCCCCACCGTTGTCCCCCTAAGTCCCCCCAACGTCCCCCCTACAGTCCCCACAGCATCGCCCCTAAGTCCCCCACCATCTCCCCCAGCTCCTCAACCCTGGGGATGGCCCTTCTGTTGTGCCGAGGAATGTTTCATCCATGTGGGGTGATGATTCCTGTCTCAGGGATGAGAGCCAGGAGCCTGGCTCAGGGGCGCTTGACACAGGCCCACCTGGAGGGTCCAGGTGGCCCACACTCAGGCGCTGTCACTCACCAGGTGCGGCCCTGACCAAGCCTGGGGTGGTCATCTGTAAAGTGGGGCGATGCCAGCTTGGAGGAGAACCCTCAGGGTGGGCCTGAGGCTGGCTGTGGCCCCCCGAGGCCCCCAGGCTTGGTAGGACGTGCTCAGTGACCGGCAGCTACCGGCCCACGTGCTCGTCGTCTCAGTGGCCGTCTTGGGGTCTGACTGGTCCCAGTATGTGGGTGTGCACGCATACTTACGCACCCACGCCCCAGGAAACACTGGTGGGGCTCCTCCCACATGCTGGGCGCAGCACCAGGGACACAGGGCTGAGCGGGAAGCCCTTGCGGGGAGTTGGGGGGAACCAAGCAAAAACAGGACGAAACTGTGATAAACTGCAGGCCTGCTGGCAGAGAAGGGGACCACGTGGGGCCTCCGAGTGCTACCTGGCTAGGGAGATCCAAGCAGGCTGCCCAGAGGAGAGCTGAGCTGAGAGCAGCAGGATGGGAGGGCGTGCGCTGAGCAGAGGATGGGAAGAACGTTCCTGGGAGGCCGTGGCCAGGGAGTGGGGAGCAGAGGCCTGAGAGCTGCTGCGGAGGCAGGCGAGGCCACGCCAGGCTGGGCCGTGCAGGCCAAGGCCTGGACCTCAGGGGTGGGGACACCTTGGGTTCTGGAGCTGACGGCAGAGGGCTGGGATGAGAAGAGTTAGGCACTGTCAACCGGGCAGGTAGTGGGAGGCCAGAGGACCCTGCGTTTCCCGCTCAACAGACAGGCGCCTGAGAAGGGAGATGAGGGGCTCCGTGCCCCAAGACCCCCAGGTCTCGTCCAGGTACGGCAGCACGGGTCAAACCTCTCGGCTTAGGAACTGCCTGCTGGGTGCGGGAGCGCGCAGGCCTGTGCGGGAAGGCTCTGTGAGCCGCCCTGTTTCTCAGGCTCCAGGCGGGGCTCAGAAGGCTTGCTGGGGCCATCAGCCAGGAGGAGGCGGCAGCTGGAGCAGGAGTTGGGTGGGGGCTGGCTGGCCCGCTCTGGTCCTCCACGCCACCCTCAGCTCCCAGGCGGGGGGCGCTGTCCGCCCAGGGGCTGGGCTGGGGCCAGACCCCCAGACCCCAAGCAGATCCCTGGGGCTGGCTCTTCATGGTGAGAACCCAGACTCTGACTCGGCCAACGCCTGCCGTGGGACAGCCACAGCCCCCTGCATGACTGGGGGGGCTCCACTTCTCCAGACGTGCTCAGGATGGGGAGGGTGGTGGAGGAGTCTCCTGATGTCAGACACCACCCTGTCGGATGCTCCCCATTTCACAGATGGGGAAAGCAAGGCCCCCAGCCCGAGCCGGCCACCTTTTCTCCTCCTGTGACAGCTCTCCTTGCCTCATGTCAGCGTGGGTCTGGGGTCTGGGCTGGGGGTGGAGGGGCCCCTGATCATCCCAGGATTACAGGATCGCCTCCCGGAGAGAAGCTCACTCACTTTCAAAATTTCCTGGTGATTCTCTGAGGCGTAGAGCCGTCCGTCGCGGACGATGTCTTCGATCAGCTGCTGGTAGTCCTCTGCAGGATGGGAACCCGAGATCCGCAGAGGGGGAAGGAAGGAAGGTGAGGTCAGGGGTGGAGGGCGAGGGGCCCGCCTGCCCCCGCTCACCGTCAGCCTCTGCCCTCCCCTGGGGCTTCATGCTGTGGGCTTTGTCTTCCCCACCCACGCTGGTCTTCCCCTAGAACACTGCCTCCAACCCCCCAAACCCTGCTTGGGCAGCACCTCCTGTGGAGGCCCGCGGGTACCACCCGTACCTCTCGTGGGTCCTGTCTGGCCCCCACCCTCCCCGACGGCTGGAGCTCCCTGAGGCCTGTGGCGTGGGATCGGTCTGGGTCCCCAGGGCCAGGCTGGGTGGGCAGGATGGCCAGACTTACCGTCGTAGGTGACGTAGGGCACTTGGAACCCTTTGCCGCTGTTGCCTTCGTTGGATTTGAACTGGATCCAGAGCTTCCGGGAGCGGGAGGTAAAGGCGATGGGCCTCTCATAGGTCTGGCAGGTCTCATAGGTAGTGATGGATGTGGGTGAGGCTGGGGGCGGAGACGCATCACTGTTGAGCTGCCCCGGATTCACAGCCTCATCTGTCCCTGCCCGCCTGCCTCCCCAGCAGGCAGCTAGGCAGCACTTGCAGCGACCAGCCCCCAAACACTCCAGCTCTCCGGTCCCCACGCATGTCCCCTCTGCCTCAAATGCCCTTCCCCACCCTCACCCTCAGGTCCTGCGTCCCTCTGAAACCAGTGTCCGTGCCCCCTCCTCCAGGAAGCCTTCCTGACTGCTCCACTCCCACCGTTTCCTCTCTGCTCTGGAGAACATTGTATTTCAGCCCCTTTCTACAGGCTGGTCACTGTCTTCCTGCCACCTGCTCCTCAAGGACAGGGCTCACGCCTGCACCCAGGACAAAGCTGGGGCTGGGAGGAAGGGTCAGCCCCCTGCCTGGTGAGCAGATGAGCAAGAGTGAGCCGGCTAACCCTTGGGGTGCCTGGGGCTAGCCAAAGGGTGCCCAGTCCTCCCTGCTCCCTGGGGAGCTCTCCTGGGGCTCTTGAGAGGTGGGAGAGGCTGGCTCCCTAGAACCCGGCCCTGGGGACGCACAGTGAAGGGCAGGTGCTGGGGACGGGGGAGGCAGGGAGGGCAGTGGGCGGGGATGGTCCCGGACTGGGCTCTGACTGGCTGGAGGAGCCTGGGCAGGTGCCTCGCTCGTCCTGGCCCCGACGCCTCATTCACATGCAGAGATGGGGCAGGGGGTGCTTCTGCTCATCAGTGACCCGGAGCGGGTGATGCAGGCACCCGGGAACCAGGCAGCACACAGTGGACGAGGCCTCTGCACCCCGTCCCCCCGTTCTCTTGCTCCTCCGGCCAGTCTCTGTGTGTCAGACTCATCCCAGGTCCCCGGGGGCAGGCACCGCCGTGTCCCCCTCCTCCTTCTCTAACATTCTGACCTGGGGCTGGCTCCTGGTGGGCGCTGTGGTCCTACCACAGCGGGGAGGTCCCCCACCCCCGGCTGAGGCACATGCTGTTCCGGGGGGGGGGCGGTTCTACCCGGTCCCTGGGGACTCAGGACCCCTCCACCCTTCCTGCAGCTGTGGCCTCTGGGCACGCACTGCTGCTCAACCACTCCCGAGGAGCTGGGCCTGCCACCTCAAGTCTCACCCTGAGCCCCCACAGGGTGGCGAGCCGACCGGCTGCAGAGGGAGGGGGTGGGCCCTGTGTGAGTGCCCAGCCTGGTCCTTCACTGGCCCTGCAAGGCCCTGCGGGATAGGGGTGCTCCTGGGGCTCACCCTAGGCGGTGGTGTGGCAGGGTGTGGGGGACAACTGGGGTGGAGAGTGGCTGGCGGTCAGTGTCGAGACCTGGCAGGTCCTCGATCCCCACGTGGAGGGCACACCCCAGGCTCTCCCGATCCTTTCCTTGCCGTGCGGGAAAGCCCAGCCCTCAGGGTCAGATGCGAGCGCCTGGACGGGCACGTACCGCTCTTCCTCATGACCAGCACGTCGCCACACTCGTCCTCGATGGGCAGGAAGATCTCGGGGACCACGACGAGGATCCTGCGCTTGGGGGGCGGCGAGATGTGCCACACACACTCGGCGTTGGCTGGGTAGTCGCCGGGGTAGTTGGGGGACTCGATGTAGCCCGTGTAGTCGCCGAGCTCGCCGCCGCAGTGCTGGTCTGTGGGCACCGTGGCCCGCAGCCTGGTCAGGCCGGCTGGCCCTCCGCCGCCGTGGAGGCCCAGGGACGGCTGGCAGGTGCCCCGTCCCCTCCTGGGCCCTCCTCCCCCGGCCAGGCCCTGGGCTGGTCCTTCCTCGGGGACCCCGTCCTGGCTGTCCCCCTCTTTCCTGGGTGCCCTTGGGGGCCTCACCTGCAGCTCTGAGGCTGGGCCTCATCCTGGCCTCCCAGCTGGCGGGCTCTGGGCCCTGCAGCTGTCAGCTCCCTGCCAGGCCCCTGCTCCCCTCCCGGGTCTCAGCCACGGCCACCTGTGCCCAGACGTTCCCTTTCTCTCCGCTGACTTGTCTTCCATCCTTTGTGCTCAGCATCCTGAGAGCCCCCCAGGTGCCGGGTGCAGCCCTCCGCACGGAGCAGGCAGGCTGAAGGGCCAGTAGGCCCCCAGCAGGGGCAGGAGACACGCCTCCCTTCCTTTTCCATTTTAGCCAAGAGGCCAAGACTTTTGAATGAACTGACTGGTTCCTAGCTTAACCTGATAGAAGGAAGTTAGGCAAAGAAAACTGAGTGTCAATACTAAATATACAGGCTTCCCTGGGGGCCCAGTGGTAAAGAATCTGCCTGCAAAGCAGGAGCCGCAGGAGACGGGGGTTTGATCCCTGGATTGAGAAGATCCCCTTGAGAAGGAAATGGCAACCCAACCCAGTATTGTTGTCTGGAGAATCCCATGGACAGGGGAGCCTGGCAGGCTGCGGTTCACGGAGTGGCAAAGAGTGGGACACAACGGAAGCGCCTTAGCACGCGCGCACTAAACATAGGTAATTTTCTCATGTGTTCTCATTTAAAACTCTTCTTCTCACATCCTAATTTCTGGCAAGTGTGTCATTTTCACCTCATCATTCCAGAAACTTCCCTCTGACCTGACTTCCCCACGTTTCCACATTAGGACGTTTAAACATTTAAAACCTTGCCTCTACTGAGCTCCACCGGGAGGCTGCGTGCCCAGTGAGGGCAGCCCCGGCACGGGGACAGCGTCCACCCCGAGGAGTAAGTCTTCTTCACGGGCCTCTAGGCTGTGACCAGCAGCCCCAGAGGGGGTAAACTGGAAGGGCCGGAAACTGATCGGGGAAAAGGCGAAATACTGGAAAATAGGCCCCAAAGGACACTGAAAAGTGAGTCAGAAATCCCTCAAGACAGCATCTTCTGGGTCAGGCCTGAACGATGTGCTGCTTTGAGACTAGGATGTGGCCTGTTTGCGACTGGCTTCTGCTGCCCACACTGCTCATGGCTGAAACGGAGCCTCCTACAGACACAGCGCGGCCATCTGGTCTCCCCGTGGTGCCCAGACCCTGTACACACCGAGCACCTCGCTTCCCATCACTCAGCTCCTCTGGTCTGTGCCTTCAGAGCTGCAGGGTCCCCTCGGGCAGCTGCCCCCAAGCCTCCCTGGCCGGGCTAGGGCTTTTCCCCCCACCGACTGGAGCCTGGAGCCGGGGCCTGGCTGGGCACGGGTGAGCCACGGGCACCCACAAACAGTGCCATCAGGCTGCTCGGCGGAGCCCAGGCTGGCTGCACCCTCCACACCCGGGCACCCCACCGCGCGCTGTGCGGATGTGACAGGGTAGGGAGGGGTCGCCAGTCTCCCTGAGGACACACCTTGAGGTCATGGCTCACCCTGCCCCCACGACCTGTCCCCCGCCCTGCGTCCCGTGGGAAGAGCAGCGCTCACTTTTGCAGTGAGTGACGTTGGTGGAGCCGTCGAAGTCCGTGCTGGTGTTGCCCGGGCAAGTGATGCAGTGGTTCTGGCCAAACTCGGGCTGGTAGGTGCCGACGGGGCAGCGGATGCAGCGGTGGCTGGTGGTGTTGTAGTGGTGTCCGGGGGAGCAGTGCACTGCCGGGGGGAGTGAGGCGGGGTGGGCATTCTCCCCGGGGCTCCCTGCCCTCCGCCGCTGACTCTGCAGAGGCCGAGGCCCTTCCCCACCTCTGGGTGACCTCCCACCCATGCCCAGGCCCTCTGAACCGGCTGACCCTCTGCTCCTGGACCCCATCCACGACCATGCTCTGGGGACCGCGGGGGTCTGAGCAAGCCAGGCAGACGGAGCCCTGCCCCAGGGCCAGCTCCCTGCTCAGGCTGCGCCCGTCTGACCCTCTGCGGCTGGTAACAAACGGAGAGTGAGATGCTCGGGGCGCACGTGGAGGGAGGCCAGGGGTCTGGCGTGGGGATTTGAGGAATGCGGAGCTGGCCCCAACAGAGGGTGTGGCTGGAGCAGAGCTCGGAGGTCACAGTGAGGCCTGGGCTTTCCTCTGAGCAAGCAAGACCACCTGGAGCCTCACCATCCCTGGGCTGCTGCTCTGGGAGAGGGCTCTGGGGAAGCTGGGTGGGGGCTGGGGCGGAGGCCCTGGGCAGGATGGGTCAGGGCCGTCGGGAGCTGGTGGCAGCCTGGGTCAGTTTAGAAGCTGGAACAGTCTGGCTCTGTTTAGAAGCTAGAGCTGCAAAGGTTGCAGACAGACTGGGGGTGGGGGGAGAGGGAAAGAGGACTCAGGGTGATGCCGAGGTTCCCTAGAGACTTGGCAGGAAGTTCCGCCGTGCACCAGAGGGGGCCTGGGCTCGTGGACTCTGAGGGGCTTGTTAGACACAGCGTGGAGACGTTGGGCAGGAGGGCAGAGCTGAGTTCAGGGGGAGGCTGGGCTGGGGACAAGCTGGGGTCATCTGTGAAGAACGCTACTCAAAGCGGGCTCACGGATTTATCCAGACTCAGAAGCGAGTGCCTGGGGGCTGGGACTGGCCAGCTCTCCTGGTCGGGGGTGGGCCAGCTCTCCTGGTCGGGGGTGGGCCAGCTCTCCTGGGGCAGGGGCGGGGGCAGGCTGGCTCTCCTGGGGGCCGGGATGGGCCAGCTCTCCTTGGGGTGGGAGCAGGCCTGGGCACAGGCCAAGGGGAAGCAGGAAGCTCGCTCTGCAGGGGCCGTGCCACGGAGAATGGACTGGGGCTCCAGCAGCACTGGGATCCTGTGGGCACCGGCTGGGAGCACAGGCACTGGGATGGCCATCTGTCCGGCCGGTGGGGATTCAGAGAGGGTGAGACGGGAGGAAGCCCAGACACACTTCTGGGGGACGCCAAGAGTAAAGGCCAGGACCCCTGGCAGGAGCTGCGGGGATTTGGGGGCTGGAGAGCCAGCTGGGAGGATTCAGAGTTTGTGGTGGGCCATCAGTGGGTGGGCAGGGCTGTCCATCAGCAGAGAGCCAGCCCCTGGGATGGGGGTGGAGAGTTGGGGACGTGACCGTGGCAGCACTGAAGACCTCTGATCTCTGACCTCTGACCTCACCCCACTGCCCCTCTGCCTCTTGCACTTCCTCCCCTCCCAACGTCCTCCCAGCACAGCGCAAAGCCCAGTGCCTTGAGGGGCGGGCGGCTGGGGGCCCAGAGCTCCAGACTGGAGCTGCTGTGTTTGCCTGCCCCTCTTGTCTGAGACTCTCGGGCGGGCGTGGATTGGCCCCCTGCTGTCCCCGTCCTTGTGTGCAGCACAGAGCTGGTCGCCAATGTCCCCTGCTTGTGGGCTCCAGGCTCTTCCTCTGACCTTGGGCGCTTGCCACGGCAGGGAGTGAGAGGCGTCCAGGGAAACTGTCCCTGAGCAGAGGGGTTGGGAGCGGGGTCGGGGGTGGGGGGGTCGGCGGGAGAGTCCTCACCTTTGGCCTCACAGTCTTGGAAGGAGGCGGAGCCCTCGTGCTTGGTGAGCAGGCCCCCTCCGCAGGGGAAGCAGCCTGTGCGCCCAGGTTCAGGCTGGTAGGTGCCCATGGGGCAGGCCTGGCAGGGCCTGAAGCCATCGGTGGAGAAGGACCCTGGAGAGCACTGGCCTGGAAGTCAGAGGTCATAGCTCAGGCTGGGGGAGGGGCGCTTCGCTCAGGCCCTGCCCTCCGCTCAGCCCTCAGCTGCCCAGGAACGGCTGCAGGCAGCGGGCAGCAGGCAACCAGGCCTGGGGAGGGGGAGGGATGCACGGTGTGGCCTTGGCCAGGCCTGGCGTCTCTCCTCCTACCCGCCTGGAGGGCTGCGGGATGAGGAGAAGCGCCCCTGCTGCAGAGCTGGGAAGGGTAGCCCCCACGGGTGGAAGTGGGAGGTCATTTATTTCAGGGTCCTCTGCCCAGGGGTCAGGCCAGGCTGTGTCTTCACGTGGGGGGGCAGCTCCCTTGGAAAAGACCCTGATGCTGGGGAAAGATTGAAGGCGGGAGGAGAAGGGGATGACAGAAGATGAGATGGCTGGATGGCATCACCGACTCAATGGACATGAGTTTGAGTAAACTCCGGGAGTTGGCGATGGACAGGGAGGCCTGGTGTGCTGCAGTCCACGGGGTCGCAAAGAGTCGGACATGTCTGAGCGACTGAACTGACTGCACTGAACTGATGCTCCCCGGTCTAGCTGCCTGGCTGGGTCTGAGCAGAGGCAGGAGGGTCTGTGAGGTCCCTAGGGCACAGCTGGGATAAAGGGAGGGGACAACATATTCCAGCAAGGAGTCAGGATGTGGAGGGTGTCCTGGTGCTGAGCAAGGCATGTGTTCAGGGCCTTCTCAGCCCAGACCCTGGAGATTGCTGCTCCCCCCAGCGGCCTCTCCCCGTGGCTCGGTTGGGAAAGAATCTGTCAGCAATGCAGGAGATCTGGGTTCAATTCCTGAGTTTGGAAGATCCCCTGGAGAAGGGAATGGCAAGCCAGTCCAGTACTCTCGCCTGGAGAATCCCATGGACAGAGGAGCCTGCTGTCCATGGGGTCGCAAGAGTCGGATACTACTTAGCGACTAAACCACCACCACCACCAGGGGCCTCTCTGGGGCAGAGACCACACTCCTGCAAGGGGCTGGGCCCAAGGGCAGCAGGCCGGCCTGCAGGGACTCAGATCTGATCCCTTCTGTCCCCAGGGAAGGCTGGAGGTTACCGCTGCCCTAAGGGAGACCCTTCCTCCCCCATTCTCTTGGGTAATCCCCACATGGCCTGGGAAGGGAGGCTGATGGGGGGAAGCTGATGAGCCCATTCCCAGATGAGTTAAGTGTGGGTGCTGCTGCTGTTGCTGCTGCTAAGTCACTTCAGTCGTGTCCGACTCTGTGCGACCCCATAGACGGCAGCCCACCAGGCTTCCCCGTCCCTGGGATTCTCCAGGAAAGAACACTGGAGTGGGTTGCCATTTCCTTCTCCAATGCCTGAAAGTGAAAAGTGAAAGTGTGGGTAGTAAATGGAAAAGCTCTTTGCAAACCAAACTGGTTGGTAAGTTGAGAAAGGGTTCTCCCAACCACCTTCGGGGCAAACTGTGAAGTTCTCTGTGTGGGGCACGGTGCTTGCCCGGCATCTGGCCACACTCCACGAAGCATTCTGACCCTGATGGGTGCTTCACGAGGGCGCGGGTGTTTGGTGAGCCATAAAGCACTGTGAGCCTCTGCTGCCAAGCCGCCCTGTGAGCCAGTGATCAGCTGTAAAGTCCTTTCCGACCAGCTCAGGGCGGTTTGGAAACGCATTGCGTGCAGCTCACTGAGTGCAGCCCAGCGCCTGCTCACCACCGTGCCTGCGCGCTGTGGGTCTTCAAGGCGCTCTGTGAGTGCAGCTGCGTTGACGTCCCTGCGGGGCTCAGCTTTGGGAACCTCAGTGCAGGCAGGAGGTGCCCCGTCCCTCCACCGCCCTGCCCTCCTCCGAGGGTGGGCCCCTACTCACCTCCGCACTCGGATACGTTGCGGGCACCGGCCAGGCCGAGCCCGTCGCTGCTGGGGCACGGTGTGCAGCTGAGCTGGCTGAGCCCATCCTGGTAGGTCCCTGGTAGGCACGGCACACACTGGCCGGGCTCTCCGCTGAAGTAGGTGCCAGGCCCGCAGGCCACTGCGGGGGGCAAAGTGGAGAGACTGCTGGGGGCCGAGGTGCGGAGTAGGGGCCAGCCGACCTGGCTGTCCATCTCCTGGCACCCTGAGCCCAGGCTCTGTCCTTCCACAGAGGGCACAGCTCTCGCCCCTGGGGCCCAGACCCTTCCCAGAAGCGGCGGTAGTCAGGCAGCGGTCGTCAGGGTGGACTCTGGTCTCACGCCTTCTCCTGGTTGCTGTTGCTTAGGGCCCTCCCAGACCCCTCCTCTCAGCCCTCTGGTAAGGGGCTTCCGCACGTTGCCCTCCAGCCCCGACCCCTCGCCCGTGGACCACCTGCCTCGGGGATGCGCCGCAGTCACTTCATCCAAACGAAGCCCCCCTGCCCGCCCCTCTCCGTCCCTCTGTGGGAGCTGCTACCTGAGGCTGCGGGGGGCAGAGCAGAGGGGCTGGGGGAGTGACGGGGCCCCAGGGGGCTGAGGGTACAGAGATGCAGGACCGAGGAGAGCCCGGGGAAGCTGGCGGCACTGATCGCGTAAGCACACTGACGAGGAGACAAGGAAACAGGCTGGGAAGATAAGGAGGAAGGGAGGTGGACGTCTCCCTGAACAAGATATTCAGAAACATGGAAATAAAAAAGCAAGGTTACAAAGAAACCGAAGGTATTGAGTCGGAGGTGCTGGTACGAACTCGTGGTTTTATAAAACACACAGATGTGCCCCACCCCCTCCGCCACACATACACACACACACACACACACAGACACACACGCACGCGTGCGCGCACGAAAGCATCATGGAGCAAATGCTGTTAGCCATCCCCAACGGGGGACTCTGGACAAAGCAAACGTGGACATTCTTTGTTCTGTCTGGCAACGTTTCTGCAAGTTTGAAATGGTTTCAGAGTAATTTATTAAAAACGAATGAAGGGTAGCACCGCCAGTCCCCCGCCCTCCCGCTGAGTCGCGGGGTGGCACTCTGCCTCCTGCCCTGTCTGCCCCCGCCGCCCGGATCCTGCCTTCTCCCCCGCTCCTGCATCTCTGGCCTAGTCTACGCCGTCTGCTCTGGGAGTGTGTCTCCACGCCAGTCAGCACCTCCCTGAGGGTGACTCACGAGCTTCTCAAGCTAGCCGGGACACCTGGAACCCCACCTCCTCCGACCCCTCTCCCCCATGTTCCCCCAGATCAGAAAACCACGGCCCCTCTGCCCAGGTGGCCCACGCCCCGGGAGCCGTCCTGGAAGCCTCCTTCTCCCCCGCCTCCCCCTCCAAAGCGTGCTCTCTGGCTCTCTCTCCCACGTCCGCTTCTCCTGCTGCCCCTGCTTCCAGGCCCCATCATCTCTCGCCAGGTCTCCCCTCCTCCTCCACCGCCCCCCACCTCGGCCGTCCCGCAGCTGAGGGCGGGTGAGGCTGCGCCCACTCGGTACGGTCCAGAGCATCATCCCACGGCGCCCAGGGCCGCCCCGGGGCAGCCAGGCCCTACTCTGTCCTGAGGGTGTGTTTGCCTGCTGGCTGCCTGCCTTCTTTCCCATGTAACCGTGGACCCCGCTAGAACAAGGACTCTTGCTGGGTTCACCTCCTAGCTCCCTGCAGCTGGTTCTAAAACCGTCCCTGACTTGATTCGCCGGTTCTGGGGCACTGATCGCTAGGGGCACTGGTCACCAGCCTCTTTCACGAGACCTGGCTGCCTGTCCTGGGCCTGCTGTGGCCGGGCGCCCCCCTTGCTCCTTGCAGCGTGGCCGCCCCCCCGGAAGCCCTCAGCCTCACAGGCATCTCTGCCGGGCTCCTCCTCTGCCCTTGGCTCCCACGCGCCTCCTCCGGGAAGCCTCCTCTAGCCACTCACACTGGCCCCACACCCTCCATGCCCCTTGGCGGGGGCCTTGCTGACCTTGCTCTTCCTGCCTGCCCTCCGGGGGCGGGGGTTGCTATCTAACACCAGCCATCGCATCTAAGTGCTTCCCTTGGGGGGCCTCCTTGTCCCCCGTCCCCTCCCAATGTGTCTGTCTCCCCTGTGAGCTGTGACCTGGGCTGGATGGACAGAGGTAGACTGCAGGTGACGGGCAGGGACTCACCGCATTTGCCGTCCTGCGGCGCGTGGCCGGGGCCGCAGGTCCCCGGGCCCTCTGGGGCCTTGGCCGGCCGCTGGGCCAGCTCGTACTCCGTGCCCGCGACCTGCACGGAGAAGTGCTGCCGGCTCAGGGACTTCCGCAGGGTCTTGACGGCGGCCTGCAGGCTCTGCTCCGCTCGCCTCCGCACGCAGTCGGCCTCACAGGTGTCTGCAGGGGCGGGCGAGACCCAGGCTCGCCACCTCCCCCGGGAGAGGCCTCTGCCACCACATGCCCCCCTCCGCCAGATGTGGGGGCAGCTGGGCCTCTGCTCGGGGAGCTTTCCCGAAGCAGCAGCAGCAGCAGTGCTGGAGAGGGGCGCGGGAGGGCTGGAACGTCTGACAGGCTGGGGACCCAGGCTCCGAGAGGTGTGAGCAGTTCGAGGCCCCGAAGCAGATCTGAGAAGCGGGCAGACTTCTGCCACTGCGATGCATCTTCCCTCACCGGGCACAGCACCCTCATGGGAGCCCCTCCAGCCACACCAACACCCGTGAGGCTGCCTCTGTCTCCAGCACAGCATTACAGCCCTCCGACCTTGAACCCGGGGCCCCTCGTGGCCTGGAGCCCTGTGCCTTGCTAGCCTTGATGCCCCGCACTCAGACTTGCCGTGAACTCCTGCTTCTGGCCGCCCTTCCCCGCGCCGCATCTCCTGAACACCCCCTGCTCTCTCTGCCTCTGGGCCTCTTCTATTCCCTCCACCTAAACACCATCCCTGCCACCTGCTCCCACTTGGTGAACTGTGATTTTAGGTCCTGGTCCAGATGGCACTGCATCTTGGGGGTCCTGGGGCCCCTCTCTTGGGGAGGGCCCTGAGCACTGCACCCCGTTCGTTCTTACACGCCCACCATCCAGGGTCTCCCTTGGCCCTGGGTGGGTGTGTGCCCCCTCCCTGCCCCCTCCATGACTGGCGGTGCCGCCAGCATGGGGACCAGGGTTTGTCCCCTGTTTCTGTAGCGTCCAGGGCCAGGCATGCCCTGCACACACTTGCTCAAAGACCTCCGCTCCTCTGTCACAGCTCAACACTCATTTACAGCGCGGAGGAAAATGAGGAACACAGTCCAGACCACAAGGCCCCTTCTGGAACCTGGGAGAGACTGGTGCTGGGTTCGCGGTCCTGGGGAGGACCTGCCTGGCCCGGGTGAGGACAGAAGGGAGGGGAGAGGTGGCGTGGCCCTCCCTGCAGCCCCAGGCCTGCTCCTGCTGCGGCCCCGGCCTCCTTCTCCACCCTGGGCTGCGCAGCTGCTTTGAGGCCCCACTGCTGGGGCCAGCTCCCCCGCCTGCCTGGCCAGCCTCCACATCCGGGAGCCATCGTGGCTGGAGTGGGGGCCTGGCTTCAGGCCCAGCGGATCCCCACCTGCCCTCCCCGTCTGCCGTCCTCGTGGAGGCTCTCAGCACCTCGCGAGGGGACCCCTCACCCACCTGAGGCCTCTTCCACCTTTGTTTCCACCTCGAACTCGGCCGTGATGTGGGTCACCTCCTTGGATGGAGACTTTCGGCCGCGGCGCCTCTTCTTGGAGGAGTCACACTTGAGGGTCACAAAGGTCAGGTGGCAGTTTTCTGGACAAGGAAGGGGCCACTGTGGAAAAGGTGGCAGGGGGCGGGGAGCGGGGGTCCCACCTTGCCTAAGAGTCCAGGCTCAGATGGGCACACAGGCTGGAGAAGGCCAGGGTCTCAGGATGGGCCCTGGGGGACGGAACCCTGTACCCACCCCATCGAGGCCCTCACAGCGCTGCCCGTGGGGCCCCTGGAGCGTCTCCCTTAGTGAGGCCGTGCATCCCCAGCTTGGGGTGACCTGGCCCAGGTTAGGCCTGCCGAGCGCCCGGCTTTGTTAGGTTTCAGCAAACAGAGCTGGCGTGCTTTGTTTTGGCCCTGCTCTCTGGCTTTCCCCGTGGAGGTCCCCTGCCTGGAACGCCCTTCTTGGCCACCTTCATTCAAGAAAGGGCTCCTTCCACTTGGACATGAGCCGGCAGAAAGCCTCGCTCTGGGGGGAGCTCGCTGAACCCCGGGGTGAGGTGGAGAGAGGGGCCGTGGGGATGGTCATCTGCTGGCATGCTGGCTTTCATCCCCAGGGACACCACCGCGGTCTGCAGGGCACCAGGGGGGCCCCGAGGGCCCCACTGCCCGCCACATGGGCTGGCACTGGGACGGCCCACTCACCCAGCAGCAGCTGCCTCGGGGCCTCCTTGGCTGGCTCCCGGCTTCGGGGCCGGAGGCGGCACTTGGCGTCTCGGATCTTGAAGCGTGCCTTCTGCCTGATGAGGGCGGTGGGGGCACCTGGGGAAAGCCCACACCCAGTGGTGGCCTCTCCGTGGACAGGGGGGTGGAGGGGCCCAGGCACGGCAGAGGGGGAGGGCCTGAGGGTGAAGGGGCCCACTGGGGGTGCCGTGTCCCCTGGGAGCTGGGGGTGGGGACCTCTGCAGGCTGACGTCTCTCCCTGAGAAAGTGAGAGTGTGGACGGTGGGGCCGAGCTCAAGCCAGAGGTCAGCCAGCCAGAGGTCTGCGGAGGAAGAAAGGCAAGCCTCCCGCCTTCTCCCTCATCACCAGAGCGAGTTTACGTGGCTCGTGCCTTTGGGAAAAGGGGCAGCACACGCGGGAGAGGGGAGCACGGGAGGGAGGGGCCTGGAAATGACGCAGATGCGCAGAGCCCTGACTCCTTCCGAGAGCAGCTCACAGAGCCCACGGTAAAGACTCCTGGAGCCACGGCAGCTTGGCGTCACACGGCGTATGCATCAGACATGTCACTGAGTCCAGCATCCCGAACAGGGAGGGCTGCCGAAGCACCACCTCCAGCTGTGGGGAGCTGGCTGCGCCCCGGGGGCCAAGAGCGTGTGTGTTTCTGGAACTCCTGGGACGGGGTCTCCCAGCAGAGCCCCGACTCCGGGAGCTTGTACAACCTCATGTCACAGCACATGTGACTCATTTCCCTGAAACAGAATCTGAGATCCAGACTCATAGCACTCACTGGATCCATGGCCCAGAGCCTCAGAGGCGGGCAGGCCCTTCGGTGGTGCACAGGCCCTGGGCTGGGCCTTGGCCTGCAGACTGGCCGCTTCTGGGTCCTGGCCCTGCTCTGAGCTCCCCAGCACCCTGAGCCATACGGGGCAGGTGCCAGGTCGGGAGACCTTCCCGGGCTGTGCCCCTCCGCTGGTGACCCTGCTGGTGACCCCTCCATGACCCTGCTGGTGCCGGGTCACGCGGGTGAGCTGCAGCCTAGACAGGCTGGGGACTCTACCTGAGCAGCTGGGCCCGGCGCTGGAGCTAGTGACGTTGCGTTTCTGGAGCGCCTTG
This sequence comes from Ovis aries, assembly GCF_016772045.2. Classification (NCBI taxonomy): domain Eukaryota; kingdom Metazoa; phylum Chordata; class Mammalia; order Artiodactyla; family Bovidae; genus Ovis; species Ovis aries. The sequence continues at coordinate 219,921,830 of NC_056056.1, forward strand.
CCCTGGAGGCTGGGGACACCGCAGCTCAGGCTGTAGCTGTTGTCCGAGTCTGCGGAGAGGCCAGTGGTGAAGCGGGTCTGGGTGCCCCTCTCTCCCAGCACCCCAGACCCTAGGGGCCTCCGGGGGGTCACTAAATACAAGGACGGTCGGGACTGACCCTTACGTCCGGTCATTCCTGCTCCACGACCACAGGCTAAGTGTCTGGGCAGGAACGAGACCACTGTGCTTTTGAGGAGGACGCTGTGGCCCCCAGAAAGCCAGACAGCTGCCCAGGACCACTCAGTGACCAGGGCCGGGGGTCCTCTGTTGGGGTCCTTTCTCAGAGAGCAGCAGGGAGCGGGGGCTGGATCCCGGGGGGACAGAGCCCTGCCCCCCTCTCCGCCGCCCCTTCCCTGGGACAGCCTCAGTTACCTGGCGTGAAGAGTGTGTGGCCGGGGCAGGCAAGGGAGCAGCTCTCCACACCGCCCACCTTGCCGCAGGACAGCTGGGCCGGGGGTGAGGCCTTGGCCCGGGAGAGGCACCTGCCCGTCTCTGGGGAGAAGGAAGACACACGAGAGGGCTTGAGGGGCCGGGGAAGGCCTTCAGGAGCCGGCAGGCCCCTGAGCGTGAACCAAGAGGAACTCCCGCCGCCCGTCGGTGCCCTGGCCAGACCGTCTTGGTGGGAGGGGGCTGCGAAACGGCAGAGTCCACATCCATTTGGATGCAGGAGGACACTGGGCCCAGGGAGAGGCGCGCTCCCCCGACCCCAGTCCACGCTATCTGCGAGAAGGGTCACACTGTGTGCCCAGACCTGAGGGCGGGGTTGGACCCTCTCCAGCAGCGGTCCCTGCCCACCTGGGGAAAGGAATGGCTGAAAATGGACATGGGCTTCTTGGTAGTGACCGACCTCGAAACACGGGAGGGCCACTGGGAACCCCTCTCTGGGGCAGACCCCAGACACATCCACTAGGTGTTTGAAGATGTCCTGAACTGAGCTCTTCAGAGTTTCTCACGTGTTTATCTTTTGAGGATAAAACATTTTACCCAGACCCCTAGGAAAAAGACTGACAGTTCTATAGGCAAGGTAGACATGAGAACTGGTCTCATAGGACCTTCTAGAATTGATCGGTGACACCTGCCTCTGGGAGAGTCACCGTCTGAGTCCACCATCAGTGGTGGGGTCGCCCCGAGAACGGGTGGACACAGGAGACCCAGCTGGATTAAGACACTGCAGTGGGGAATTGCCAGTTTGGATGAGCTTCAACATGTGACTAAACATTTTCAAAAGGAGTCTTAGAAGGTAAACCATCTAGAAATAAAAACAGACTCATGGCTCTCCAGATAAAACATCCAGCCCCCCAATAAACACAAGACCAGAAGTCCCCTGTTCCCAAAGAATCAAGAAGCTATGAACAAAAACACCTGCAGATAATCCAAACAGAAAGGGCCGCTGGACGAGCCAGTGTTCTCTCTGGTTAAGAAACAGAGGACGACCATCCACCCCCAACCTTCCAAGGCAGACATCAACCCCTAGCAGTCCCCTGTACTTGCTCCGACTTCCTAGAGGGGGTCGTCAAGAACTGCAGATGAACCACACGGCTTTCCTGTGTGCGGGGGGCCACCGCCCCTGCCCTGCACGTGCCCGCACATCCTTGTGGGGCACGAAGGACGCAGAGCACTGCCGGATCTTTTCCAGGGCCATTTCTCGGGGGTTCGTTTGCAGTGAGCAACCTCTAGGAGTAAGGTCTCATCTCCCTCCAGACAAGAGCAGCCTGGCTTCCGTTCACTGTAATAGTGAGTGATGAGTTCCCCAAGCTGGGTGTCCTTCAGCTGGGATGCAAGCTCCCTGTCTGCATAGCATCCTCTGGGTGGATGAGACCTAGGGGGCTGCTTGCTGAGCTGCGGGCTCAGAGACCGTCGAACTCTGATCTGGGGGTCTAATGTCTCCTGTGGGTGCCCACAGAACAGGGCCGGGCTAGCTTGCTCAGCTCTCATGCAGGGGAGATCTGACTCCACCATGCCTACCATCCATCTTAACCATCTCAGAACATGGAAACCCTCAGAAAGATGTTTAAAGTCGCTTCCCAGGTGGTGCTAGGGGTAAAGAACCTGCCTGCCAATGCAGCAGACACAAGAGACACAGGTTCTCTCCCTGGGTTGGGAAAATCCCCTGGAGAAGCGCATGGCAACCCACTCTAGTATTCTTGCTTGGAGAATCCAATGGACTGAGGAGCCTGGTGGGTAATAGTCCATACGGTTGCAAAGAGTCGGACATGACTGAAGCAACTTAGCACAGCACACAAAAAACAAGAGGGAAGGCAAAGTCAGTTCAGTTCAGTTCAGTTTAGTCACTCAGTCGTGTCTGACTCTTTGTGACCCCATGGACTGCAGTACTCCAGGCATCCCTGTCCATCACCAACTCCCAGAGTTTACCCAAACTCACGTCCATCGAGTCAGTGATGCCATCCAACCATCTCATCCTCTGTCGTCCCCTTCTCCTCCTGCCCTCAATCTTTCCCAGCATCAGGGTCTTTTCAAATGAGTCAGCTCTTTGCATCAAGTGGTCAAAGTATTGAAGTTTCAGCTTCAGCATCAGTCCTTCCAATGAATATTCAGGACTGATTTCTTTTGGGATGGACTGGTTGGATCTCCTTGCAGTCCAAGGGACTCTCAAGAGTCTTCTCCAACACCACAGTTCAAAAGCATCAGTTCTTCGGTGCTCAGCTTTCTTTATTGTCCAACTCTCACATCCATACATGACCACAGGGAAAACCATAATTTGACTAGACAGACCTTTGTTGGCAAAGTAATGTCTCTGCTTTTTAATATGCTGTATAGGTTGGTCATAACTTTTCTTCCAAGGAGCAAGTGTATTTTAATTTCATGGCTGCAGTCACCATCTGCAGTGATTTTGGAGCCCCCCCCCCCAAAAAGTAATAAATTAAAGAGGAGGAAAAATGTACATTTGCCTTAAAGTAAGAATACCTGGTTGTGAGAGAATATGACAGAAGGCAGGGAAGAGGCATATTTGAAAATTTGGGAGCGGCAGGAGGCTTGAGGGGACATGAACTTGATTTGCTTTGGTTTATTAAAACCACTCAGAGGTGGGCCTTTCTAACCATCGTCAGCTCTTTCCTGAGTCCCAGCCTGCACCTGCTCCTCTGGGATCGTCATCAGATGAGCCTCCTTTCCCTGCGTCAAAGCCCTGGCATGTGTGTGTGTGTGTGTAGGGGGGGGGGACCTACACTGCAAATGGAGCTGGCAGCTGAAAGACACCTGAGGGGTTTTATTTTTTGAAGTCTCAGAAAATCTTCCTCCCCCTGACTCAGATCATCGCCGATGGGAGCCTTAACATACCTCTCTTACGTATGATCAAAAAACAGAATCCTTGGGGCAAACTTGCCACAGCAACTGGAGAAGAGCCCAAGAAGAGCCCAGATTACTATAAACCTTTCTTTTTTTATTTTTGTGTCAACATGCAAAAATTAGGCCAGGCTCTTGGGACAAACTCAACAATGCAGGACGCATCTGTGAGGAAAGCTTGTCCCCGCTGCCTCAGAACAATCACAGCCTGGGATAAAGTAGTCGGAACGTCTTCGGCCCTTGTACTAGAACCGCCTTCAAGTCTGAAGGAACCATAGGTAGCACGATCCCTCCCGTACTTTTTCTGCTTGTCAGTGAAGTCCTTATGGTGTCTGGTTCCTCACACCGCCATTGAGCAACTCTTGTACCTATTCTTTTTCTCAGCCTCATTGCAAGGCTTTTGGGATCTTAGTTCCTGACCAAGTGCTGAAGCTGGGCCACAGCAGTGAAACAGCCAAGTCCTAACCCCTGGACCACAGGGAATTCCCTCTCCTAGCCCTTCCTGGAGGAGACACTCACCTTCGTGTGTCTGTACTCCCCAAGGATTCATACACAGAACAGACCTTGTGGATGCTCCACATCGAATCCCAGCTTAACACTGTTTTGCCGATAGGACTTAGGAATAAAAATGAAGACACCCTGAGAGTCATATCCAGGCCATCCTGAAGGAAACCAACCCTGAATACTCATTGGAAGGACTCGTGCTGAGGCTGAAACTCCAATCCTTTGGCCACCTGATGCAAAGAACTGACTCACTGGAAAAGACCCTGAGGCTGGGAAAGATTGAAGGCAGGAGGAGAAGGGGACGACAGAGGATGAGATGGTTGGATGGCATCACCGATTCAATGGACATGAGTGTGAGTAAACTCTGGGAGTTGGTGATGGACAGGGAGGCCTGGCGTGCTGCAGTCCATGGGGTCCAAAGGAGTCGGACACGACTGAGCAACTGAACTGAACTGAACTGAACGTCCATCTCTGATTATGGGCAGGAAACCTCTCTGTTTTCAGAGCATCCTAAGGTGGCATGCATCCACCTGTGTGTATCTTTGCCTTTTCTGTTTAGGAACTTAACACGTTAGAGAGGCTGCAGGTTCAGGCTTAGAGCCAGTCAGAGCCCCTCCAGGCTGGAGGATTCATGCATGTCCAGTTCAGTTCAGTCGCTCAGTTGTGTCTGACTCTTTTTGACCCCATGGATTGTACCACGCCAGGCTTCCTTGTCCATCACCAACTCCCAGAGTTTACTCAAACTCATGTCCGTCGAGTTGGTGATGCCATCCAACCATCTCATCCTCTGTCATCCCCTTCTCCTCCCGCCTTCAATGGATGTTAGAGGAAATGTTTTTCGGATCGTCACTCGATGATGCTGCTCAGGCCAAAGTCCTCGGGCAAGGACCAAGGGGACCACGGGTTCCACCACACACTGTGTCTGGCCTCCTACTCTGCCAGGGAGCAGGGCGAGCAATCACCTTTTAAGACCCATGAGGGATGACACCCGGTGGAGCCAGGAGACCCCTGGGACCACCAGACCAGCTCCCACAGGTGTCTGCTAGCATCGTCCTAAGACCACGCTTCCTTCCTTGTAGGGACAGACTGGTGGTGGCAATGAGGCAGTGTGGGTGCGAGGCTCTTCCAGGGGAGAGGACATGGCCAGGCCATGGTGTGGCTGCGACTGTCAGAATCCTGGGGAAAGTGTAAAGATAGGACCCGGACTGGAACCACCCCCTCAGGGGCCCTCTGAGCATCTGCACATACACTTCATGGCCACAAATACATGTAATTTGGGGGGGGGGGCTCCAAAATCACTGCAGATGGCGACTGCAGCCATGAGATTAAAAGACGCTTACTCCTTGGAAGGAAAGTTATGACCAACCTAGATAGCATATTCAAAAGCAGAGACATTACTTTGCCAACAAAGGTCCATCTAGTCAAGGCTATGGTTTTCCAGTGGTCATGTATGGATGGGAGAGTTGGACTGTGAAGAAAGCTGAACACAGAAGAATTGATGCTTTTGAACTGTGGTTTTAGAGAAGACTCTTGAGAGTCCCTTGGATTGCAAGGAGATCCAACCAGTCCATTCTGAAGGAGATCAGTCCTGGGTGTTCTTTGGAAAGAAGGATGCTAACGCTGAAACTCCAGTACTTCGGCCACCTCATGTGAAGAGTTGACTCATTGGAAAAGACTCTGATGCTGAGAGGGATTGGGGGCAGGAGGAGAAGGGGACGACAGAGGATGAGATGGCTGGATGGCATCACCGACTCTGAGTGAACTCCGGGAGTTGGTGATGGACAGGGAGGCCTGGCGTGCTGTGGATCATGGGGTCGCAAAGAGTCAGACACGACTGAGCGACTGAATTGAACTGAATAGTATATTTACTTTCTGGATGAATTGAAATAGGCTCTTGTTGAAAAAAAAAAAAAACAGCACTGAAATATTATCAAAATATTATCCCCAAATTCCTTATTTGGGATATTTAAACTAATGTACTTAGCAACATATAGATGCATTTCACTGGGAAAGTTATTCATGAATTACTCATAAACTTCATGGTCTTTATTACCCCTAATTTTCTTGAAAAATAAAAACAACGTTTTTCAGAACTTACTGTAAAGCACCCATTTAGAGGTCTGAGGTTTTTCAGAGAACCTCCAAAAGCAGTTCACAGAAACTGATTGTTACCCAAGATTCTCAGAACTGGCCCATGGCTATGCAGGGTGGAGGCTTGTGCCTAAGACCGCGGGAATAAATTCTCCTAGATGTTTGCAGCCACTGATTTCCACACACGCTTTTGCATTCCCTTGTTCCTCATTCCTTCGGTCACGTTTCCCCACATTGCGTGTCTAAGGGTGTGCATTTCTGACTTCTCCCATCATGTTTCCCTTGCAAATAATAGCTCATCTAGATCTAGGCTGTACTAAGTGATAACCACCAGCCTGATTCTTTAAATCGGTTCTCCCAAGCTATTGCTAGGGAAGCCAATATTGAAAAATGGTGTTAAGTATGCTGTGCTCAGTCGCTCAGTCGTGTCTGACTCTTTGCAACCCCATGGACTGTAGCCCACCAGGTTCCTCTGTCCATGGGAATTCTCCAGGCAAGAATATTAGAGCGGGCTGCTATGCCCTCCTCCAGGGGATCTTCCCAACCCAGGGATTGAACCCAGGTCTCCTGCATTGCAGGTGGATTCTTTACTGTCTGAGCCACCAAGGAAGCCCACGAACACTGGAATAGGTAACCTAACCGTTCTCCAGGGGATCTTCCCGACCCAGGAATCGAGCCGGGGTCTCCTGCATTGCAGGCGGATTTTTCACCAGCTGAGCTACCAGGGAAGCCACAAAGTACGCTACACAAACCTAATTAAGTATGATCCTCTTTGTAGACAATACATAAAAAGAAGTAAAATGCCCCTGGACCGGGAGAGGTCAATTCAGCTGTCTCACAATGTATCTTGACTATCTATCACAACGCCACTCACAGACAGCATACCTACAGCTTCATGAGGTTGACCGTGTGTCTCATACAGAAGTCTGACTCACGGTGCCACCCCAGGCCCTCAGCTAACTGCCCTGCGGGGCTCTGGACTGTAACAATGAATGACTCCCCAGGACCCTCAGCGAATGATGCCTCCTTGCAAAGCCTCCGAGGGTAGAACACGTTCCAAGAGACGTAATGATATGACCCGGTGAAGCGGGCCGCGGGGGCTCTTGGCCCCATCCCTTGGGACTGGGCAGCTCCCGTGGTCATCAAAAGTGTGCCCCTCACTTTGGGAGATGCGGCGAATAGTCCAGCCTGGGGCATGGCATGGAGGGTAGCTGTGGTAACAATACCACCTGGAAACTTCTTCTGGGCAACCAGGGGAGTCTGTGCCTGTGATTCTGAAGCTGGATTCACAGCAGAGGAGAGGTGGGACAGTCATCATGGAGGCTCCAGGAGAGAGCGGCCTGCGCACTGTGGGCGTGGGAGCTGGGGGGACCGGGTTTCCAGGTCCACCCTGGGAATTCTTAAATCACAGTTCTGGAGGACCTTCCAGGACCTTCTAGGAATGCCTGCCGTCACACCATCTGTCTCCCCACTCCAGGTCTACTGGACAAGCCCTGGTGGCCCTTCCTGCAGCTGTGACTGAGAGATGACCAAAATGGAGACTGAGAATTAAAAAGAAAAAAGAAATGTCCTCATATTCCTAGAGAAAGCCTATACCTGATAGCTCTGGTCACCGGTAAACACCAGCCCTCACACGACCCTCGTTATCAGTGGACACGCCTCGGAAAGCCTATCAATTGATGACAACCAAGGTCAGCCAACTCTTGGCCAGTTCACTGAGCGCTCAGGCTTCTGAGCCTAGAGTCAACCCAGGCTCCACCCCGCAAAGGCGTGCTCCTCAGACTGACACCCCCTAATCCTGCCTCTGACCAACACAACCCCGTGAAAGCTCTTCCCCTAGACTCTAGACAAAACCAGAGGATTTGCTTTGCTCAGCAAGACCCTGTCTGGGCAGCGGGGCAATTCTTCCTGAAGTGAGCAATAAATTCAGCTGTTTGGCTTCAGGTACCGAGCGGTGGCATCAATTCTTGGACACTGTCCCGCATCCACTCAGCATGTGCTGAGGGCCCACGGCTGCCAGGCTCTGTCCCAGGTGCTGGGAAGACAGCAGTGAACAAGGCAAGCAAAAATACCCGCCTGCGTGTGTGGAGTGCGTTCAGTGAGGACCGACTGACAGCACCCAGCAGGCACCATGATGAACACAGAATGGCTGCCTGGTGTGAAGTGCCACGGGAGAAAAAAGGCGAGGGCAGTGTTGGGAGGGGGCACAGAGTCGGGGCTGGCTGCTGCTCTGCTCTGGGTTTGTGGTCAGGTAGTGCCCCCCGCCCTGCCCCACTCAGCAGACTCTTGCAAGGAGTCGAGTCCTCCAGGCCGAGAGAAGAGCCTGTGCACATGGGCACTGGGCCCTCGAGGTCAGGGAGGCCAGCGTGGGCGGTGGGGGAACGGTGAGGGTGGAGGGTGAGTGGGGGCGTGGGGGTGGGTAGCAGCCTCTGGACCGCTCTAGGAAGCCTGGCTTTGCTTCTGCATGGAGAGGACTCACTGGAGGGCTTTGAGTTGAGAGGGATGAATGCTGACTTAGATTTAAAAGGCTTAACTTGGGACTTCCCTGGTGGTCCAGTGCACTAGGAGACTCCCAGCTCCCAGTGTAGGGGAGGGAACTGGTCAGGGAACTGGATCCCACATGCCACAACTAAGAGTCTGCGTGCCACAGTGAAGGCTGAAGATCTCACATGCTGCGACTAACACCCAGCACAGCCGAATAAATACAGGACTCAGTGATGAAAAACAAAATCAAAGGCTTAACTCTGGTGGTCCAGGGGATGTGAAAGCATGGTGGGACAAGGCCCTGAAAGCTGTGTCGGGGACATAACCCCAGCATCCAGGACAGGCCCAGCACCCAGGACAGGCCAAGCTCCCAGGAGAGGCCCAGCATGCAGCGTAGTCAGTATGTGTTTATGGAACCCGTGAGGCGGGGGCCTGCCCCGCACTCAGCCTGGAGGGGCCTGGGCCCCAGAGCCCACCCGCAGAGGGTGCACGAAGCCCTGCTCTCCAGGAGGCCCTCCTCGCCAGACACCGCGGGGCCGGCGGCCCTGAGCAAGTAGCCGGCTTGCAAAGACCCAGGTGCGCCCCAGTCCAGGCTCCGGTGCTGCTGCACCTGGGTAACCCACCCCCCGCCACTAGCCTCCTTGGAAGGACAAGGCGGGGGTGCAACCGAGGCCCCCACACTGCGCTCCTCTGCGTGCTGACTCACTCCTCCTGCGTCAGCACACGCTGACCCCCGGGTCTCCATTTCTGTGCCCCAGGCTGACACCCAGTGTGCCCCCCGCCCCCGCACCCCGATCCTTGCTCCAGCCTCCGTCCCATCAGCCGCCCGCGAGCAGCAGAGCACCTGCCCAGGAGCACCCCACCCCCGGGCACTCACCCACGCAGTCCTTGCGGTTCCAGTGCAGGCGCCTCCCGGGGGGGCAGACGCATTCGTAGCCACCCTTGGTGTTGACACAGCCCTGGTCGCAGCTGCCGTTGCTCATGCTGCACTCGTCCACATCTGGAGGCACAGGCAGGCGTCAGGGCAGGAGGTGGGCTGGATGGGCACCCTTGGGGGGGCAGGGCAGGACACACCAGGGTGGGAGGCCGAGAGTCCCCGGACCCTGACCCTCGCCTGAGGCTCTCACTGGATGCAGACAAGAGGCTGCGCGTGACACACACGTGAGCTCACACACATGTGCACACACACATACAGACACACAGGGCGTGTGACACACGAGCTTGCACACACACACATGCACACACATATACACACGGATAAACACACACACAGGGCGCATGACACAGACACGCATACACAGGGCACGCGGCACACACATGAGCTCGCACACACACGGGCACACACACACATGGGCACACACACACAGGGCACACACACATGGGCACACACACAGGGCACACACACACAGGGCACGCACACATGGGCACACACACAGGGCACACACACACAGGGCACGCACACATGGGCACACACACAGGGCACACACACACAGGGCACACACACATGGGCACACACACAGGGCACACACACACAGGGCACGCACACATGGGCACACACACAGGGCACACACACACAGGGCACGCGGCACACACATGAGCTCGCACACACACGGGCACACACACACATGGGCACACACACAGGGCACACACACACAGGGCACGCGGCACACACATGAGCTCGCACACACACGGGCACACACACACAGGGCACACACACACAGGGCACGTGACACACGTGAGCTCGCACACACACACGGCATGTGACACACAAGAGAGCTTACACATGTGCGTACACACACACAGGGCTCCCACAGACACCAACACACATCCTCCCCTAGGAACCTCAGTGGTTTGCTGAACTTGGGCAGCTGAGCCCAGACTCGGGGCAGGGCAGAGAGTGGCACAAAACAGAGCCGTCAGCAGGTTTGGAGGGGCCGGGAGTGCCCAGCACCGGTCCCGGGGGCCTGAGGCCTCATCCCAGTGCGGGTCTTTGGACGTGCCCTTCCCAGCCCGTTCCCCCTCCTGCAAGGGCCCCGGGGCCCTGGGAAGTCTCCCTGAGGCCCTGCCTTCTTTTGGGCCAAAGCTCTGTGTGTGAAAGCTGGTGCCAGGCTTTTGGGAGTCCCTCCAGAAAACCGCAGCTCCCCGCAGCACCGGCTGTGCCTGAGCCCACCCAACCGCTGCAGCTGCCCCCCGCGGGGAAGCGCGGCTACCCCAGGTCACAGGACAGGAGGAGACACGGTTCGCCCCCCGCTAAGCCCGTACGTCTGGAACCCTCCCTCTCTCCACATCCCTCCCCAGCCTGCTCGAGCCCCTGGGGCTCTCACTCCCGCGTCCGGAGCCGTGTCCCCATGGGTGCTCTGGCTTCCACTCTCCTAAACACAGGGTGGTGGGAGGGCTCTCCTTACACGAACTTGAACTTACAGGTCACATCCCTGCCTTGACCCTCCAGTGGCTTCTCCCAGTGCTGAGAATAAAGCCTCAAGGCCCCTGGGGGCTCACGAAGCCCTGGGTCCTCTCTGCACCAGGCACTAACCCTTCCCTCATGGGGCTCTGGCCCCACTGGCTGCCCCTCGGTCCCTCTGTGCTCCCTCTGCCTCAGGGCCTTTGCACATGCTGACCCCTCTGGCCCGTCTCCGCTCTTCCTGACTTCAGTACTCCTCCTTTGGGGCCCCCCATTGACCTGCCCCTCTCTGCTGTCAGCCCCTCCACTGGAGTAAGCCGACTGTGGTGCTCTGTCCCGGTGTCCTCCCTGTCTGAGTCGGGTTCCCCAGAGGCTGTTGTTTCCAGGCCAAAGCCCACAGCCTGGCTGAGGCCTGGCACCCCGCCTCCCACCCTCCCACCTTGCCCTTGGCTGAGCCCCTCTGCCCACCAGGCCCTCCCAGGCCCATCCAGAGTCCAGGTCGGGGTGCGGCGTGTGGGGCGCAGTGTGGGGGGCCGTGCGGCCAGGCGCGTGCCTCAGGGGGGAGGTGGCCCGGGCGGGCGAGCTGCAGACCTCCGCAGTGGGTGGTCCCGTAGAGCGTGTAGCCGCGGTGGCAGAGACACTGGAAGCTGCCCGGGGAGTTGATGCAGGCGTGGTCGCAGGCCCGCTCGAAGGAGCACTCGTCGATGTCTGTGGGGCCACAGGGAGAGAGGTCCGGGGGCAGTTTCAGGGCGCGGCGGGAGGCACGGCCTCATCGCTCAGAGGGACACCTGTGCACAGTGGTCCCGGGGCTCTGGGCTCAGTGCAGAGCCGACTCGCAGCAAACCTCAGACCTCTTGTCCCTGCCCGATTTTCCATTTTGTCCCCATGAACTTCATGGTCCTGGGTTAGAGGCCACCTCACTCTCTTTTCTGGAGGTGGGCAGGGTAGGAATATTCTGAGTAGAAGGGATTATTCTGAATCCTTGCTAATAAGGATTAGCTCACATGCCGGTGTGACTAGGGTAGGTGTTTAATCCACACCGGCAGGGAACCGACAGGTCTGCCCGAGGAAGAAGCTGAACGGTCACCCCAAGGTGTGTCCAGAGAAACTAGGGAAAACAGCACAGATAGAAAGGGGGCGCTGGTGGGGCAGATACCACCTGTGAAGAGTAACAGAGTAGCCTTGATAGGAGGTGAGATTTGATTCAGACCCCCTGGCAGCCTGGGTGAAAAGGGAAAGAGGGAGGGTCACAGAGGGCCTGTTCCTGGAAGGGAGACATGAACCTCAGGTTCACAGGAGGCAAGTCTGTCCTGGCCACAGTTCTGGGGGAGACGGGCCCTGTGGGACAGGTGACAGGGCTGACCTGCCTCTCCTCTGAATGTGCGGCTCACGTGACCACAGATGTCCTCATGACACGCGTGCGTTTGTAATAACACTAGCTCAAGGAATGAATCACTGTGGGAGCTCAAGGGAAGATGAGGTTCCTTCCGGGGTGGGGGGAACTGGGAAGGCCCCCTGGTGCCTGTGTGGGAGGGGCACTCTGGCAAAAAGTGGGGGGACCTCAGAAGATCCTCTAGTACCTGTGTGGGAAGGGCACTCTGGGCAAAGGCTGGGGGTGGGGGTGGTGGCAGCACCCGATCCCCAGTGATTGGGTGGGGCTCAGGGGGGCTGGGGTGCCCTTCCCAGGGGCCCTGAGTGCCAAGCAGCCAAGCAGAGAAGCCTAGACCACTCCTTGGTGGAGCTGGGGACCCAGGGGTTGTGCTGGAGCATGGCCGGGGCCAGAGCCCAGGCTGTGGAGAGATGGCTCAGGACGAGGGTGGAGGAGACTCAGCTGGAGCCCCGAGTGGCCCTGTCGTGGCCTCCTCCACGCCCTCTGCGCCCCTTTCACAGGGCAGTGGGGATGCAGTCGAGGCCACTCCCTCATCCCTCCGGAGAACACAGCCAGGCACAGAGAAGCAGGGTGCCCGGGAGCCTTGCTCGGGCCTGGACAGATGCTGGGCTCCCGGGGGGGCCCTCGTGGCCCGAGAGGAAGTCGGGGCCAGGCTGCCTGGCCAGGAATGCGGAGGCTGAACCCTGGGAGGGCAGGTGACAGGCTCAGGTCACGTGAGCAGCCCCAGGCGGGGCTGGCCCTAGACTCGCCCTCACCAGCCCCTGCTCCCGCCTCTCCTGGGGCCCTTGGGGGGCTGGGGGTGCACATCCTGGGCCCCTCAGGGCCTCGTCTGAGCGGCACTAAGAGTGGGAGCCTCAAGTCCATGGGCGATGCCGCCGCGTGCACCCTGTGACTGCTGGGACCCTGCAACAGGGCCACAGCCGTTGTCGGAATCCGGCCGCCGTCCCATCCCCACCATCGCCAGCCCTCCGTCTGCACCCTTCCCGGAGCCGTCCCCTTCTCGATGGGCTCCCTGTGGTCCTTCAGGCTCCCCCAGCCCCAGGGCCACTTCCTGGATGGGCTGACCTCCCTGGCTCCTCTGGGAGGAAGACATCATCCTTCAAGCACTTCACTCCTGTCTCCCCTGCCCATCCTCAGGGCTCTCACCTGGGCTGTGATCCTTGACCTCTGCCCAAATCTCTCCTCCTGTTACCCCAGATCCTAGCAGGTGCCCTGGGGGACCTCAAGGAAGGACTGGTGGGGAGCGCCTGCCATTTGCGACACCGTCCACCAGGGGGCATTAGCCTGCCTCTGAAGCCACTGAAAGTGGCCTGGGTGCTCGGGGACTGGGGTCAGGCCGAGGCGCTGAGCCCTGCTACCTACTCGCTGGACGACCTGCCCACGGGCTGACCCCTCCCCGAGCCTCATCCGCCATCCTTAACAGGGAGGGCTTGGACTGGAGGCTTCTGATGGCTTCTGAGGACCCCTAGGGTCACAAAGGAACCCTCACTCAGGGCAGAAAAATTACGGCCAGCCCCCCAGGCCCAGCCCAGACAGCAGACAAGCCCCAGCCCAGGCTACCTCCCCTCCTGGGGGCTGGGGTGGCCTGAGACGGGAGGGGAACCCCATGGGGATGAGGGCGGCTCACCTTGGCACGTCCGCTCGTCGGTCAGCAGCTTGTAGCCCTTCCGACAGCCACACTCGAAGCTGCCCACGGTGTTCCGGCAGAAGTGGTCGCAGCCTCCGTTGTTGACCAGGCACTCATTGATGTCTGCGGAGCCGGGCAGGGGGGTAGGGGAGGCGAGGAGAGCGGGCTGGGGCCCCCAGGGGCAGGCAGGACCGAGGCCCAGAGCCGCCCTTCCCTAACTGGCCTGCTGCCCACCTGGCGGGCTGCTTCGGGTCCCCAGCTGGGCCCAGGAAGGGGGCCTGGCTCACAGCTGCGGGGGGTGGGTGGAGGGGAGACCCCGCTCCCCCGGGGACTTGGTGAGCCTGGCATGTGTGTGCAGGAGGGGGCGGGGAACTCGTGTCTGCTGTGCCAGACAACAGGGTCAGTGACGCCCCCCACGCCCCTCCATTCCCATAGGTAGGCGGGCCTGGAGCAGATGGATACTGCCTGAGAGCCGTGACTCCGGCTGAGCTGTCGGACCCCTGGTCCTCAGCTCCCCGTCTGTGAGAACAAGGATCAGAAGTGCCCCTACTTGGAAGGATAGCATGAGAATGAAATGGAATCGCATCCCCAAGGTGCTGGCCCGACCAGCTCTTTAAAAAGTAGGCTTTCTGCTCCGGCTTTACAGACAGGGAGACCGAGGCTGGGAGGCAACTGGCTCCAGGTGTTGTGGGCGTCCGTGGGCTGCTCACTTCCCAGCCTGGTTCCCCGCCCTTCTCCTTCCCCATGTCTGCCCGTGGTTTGAGCTGTTTCTTCACTTGGCATTTCACAAGCGGCGGCGGCACCTGGCAGTCCCCTGGCATGACCCTTCCCAAGCACCCCTAACCTGAACCTGCGTTTCAGGAACAAAGGTGCCTAAGGAGGGGCTGATGCCCAGGAGGAAGCAGCCGGACCCTCTGGAGGTCGCGGCACCTAGCAGGTACCACTTCGTGCTGGCGAGCAGGCCAAGCGCTTTCTGGCAAAAAAGTCACTCATGTGATGGTCGAAACAACCTGGGGCCAGAGTCCCCACTTCACAGCGGGGAGGTCACAGGTCGTGAGCCCAGCCCCAGTTGCCTCCAAAGACAGGCCCCTCCAGTGTGGCTCGCTGGCCCTGCAGCCTCCAGAGGAAGCAGGCATCAAGCTCAAAGCAAGGGCCTCTCCAGGACCGAGGCTCAGCCTCTGCCGCCCCCTCTCCTGGGGTGAGGGGTCACAGGACAACTGGGGAGGTTCTGCCTAGAAGCCTCTGGCAGGAGACCAGAGGCACCTCTTGGCTCTGTGACCCTGGGCAGAGAAAGGTACCTCTCTGAGCCTCAGATTCCCCATCTGCAAACTGGGCTGCTAACAGGCACCTCTCAGCATCATTTACTGTGATCGAGTATGCAGAGAGGACCCGCCTCCTTAGGAATGACCCTATTCCCACTCTGGTCCCCACCTGGGCCTGTCAGCTGTCATAGCGAGGGGTTGTCATAACAGCCAGCCAGGCTGTGGGAGGTGTGTCTGCTGGAGGCCCTGGCTGGTACAGCGGGTTGCTTGGGGGTCACATTGGGGGAGCACTAGTCCCCAGCTCTAGCCCCGGATACGGTGAGGGGGCAGTGGGCTTGGACAGCCCCTTGGCCTTCATTCTGACACGCCTCTGCTTCCCTCCACCTCCCGCCTCTTGAAGACTCCCCTCCTGCTCCCTGTGCGCCACCCAGCGCTGCCCGCCGCGGCCGGAGGCCCCCTGTCTGGCTGCAGAGGCTCGTGGCCTCCCCTTGGCTGCCTGGCCTGGCTGCCAGGCCCTCTTCTTCTCTGCACCCCTGGCTCCTGCCTAGGCAGCACCCCCTTCCCTGGAACAATCTCTCCAGTTCGCTGCTCTCTTGTCTCGGGACCTGCCCTCGGGGGAGGAGAGTTGGCAGATCAGGCTCCCACGTGGGGCCCCAGGGCCCATCAGGAGGCCTGTGCAGAAGCGCTGCCCAGGGCGAGGCCCTGGGCGAATGAATGAATGGACGAGTAAATGACTGAAGTCAGGGGGCAGAGGAAAGGGTGGGGTCCCGGCCACCAGGTGGAACATTCACTGCGTCCCCCACTGTTTGAGCATCAGTGTATGTGGGGGAAGGGGAGGGGTGAGCTGCAGGAACACGCGGTCGGACGACTGCACCTGTCCCCCTCCACCCATCCCACCCAGGGGGCACAGCCTGGCACCCCTGGGGCCACGTGGGTGAGGGCGTGGTGTGGGAGCAGAGGGAAGGTCCGGGAGCGGGCTGGCTCACTGTGGGGCAGCTGCTGGGCGGGGCCTGCGGGCAGAAGGCAGGTGAAGGCGGGCCGCAGACAGGCAGTAGGGGGCAGTTCTCCTGGACTGTTCCGGCAGGTGCTGGAAGGAGGGGCTGGTGTCCCCGAGGGATCCAGGCTCCAGCTCAGGGAGTGGAGGCCCCAGACCTTCCTCCTCTCAGAAGGGCCAGGGAGCAAGGTGCCCGCTTCCCCGTATCTGGCAGGGCAGCACCCAGGGCACCTTGAGGTTGCAGCCCTGCCCTGCCCACACTCTTCAGACCAGCAGGGGTCGGGGGCAGTCCTGCGGGGCCCCCATGGCCTGGTCTTTCAGGCAAAGCGCCTTCACCTTCCACGTCTGCCTCCCCTGCCCCTGTGACCCCCAGCCAACAGGGTTTTCAGTTCTGAATCTTCTAAGACCTCCAGCTGTTGGTCTTGCTTAACAACAACCATCTTTTGGCTTCCAGAAAACACTGAACCTTTGGTATCTTCCTCTGGGCCACTGCCAAGACCAGGGTGTGCATGCTAACCGAGGAACAGGATCCCCCCCTCACCGCCCCCAGCTGGCCTGTCCTTGCTGAGCCCCTGCACCCTGCCCTGGTCCAGCCAGGTCCTGGGAAACTCAGGCTGTAAGCTCAAGGCTCTAAGACACCAAACCCTGAGGTCTTGAGGTCAACACCTGGCTTCTAGGGTTCCCTGATTTGAAGATGTTACAATAGTCGTATTATGCAGTTCTGGACCAGCCCCACAAGCCTTAGATTCTAACATGCAAGACAATGTCCAGACTGCCTTCTTCCACCTCCACCGACCCCCGGCCCAATCCACTGTCACCTTGAGCCTGGGCGTTGCCACACTGCCGCTCCAGACCTCGCCCCGGAGCACCCGGAGCCCCCGTCCCCTACGCGTCAGGGACTGTCTCAGAACAGAAGCCCGGGCCACACTGCTCCTGCCCAGTAGCATCTCAGGATGAAGGGCCAACCCCTCCCCCCAGATCTGGGTGCACTGGCTGCTTTGGGTCCTGGAACCCCTGGCCTCTGCAAGGCAGTCATGAGGCCAGGATTAGAGTCTCCTCCTCTGGCCCCCTCCCTCCCCACCCCTGGTCCAGGCCAGGCCCAGCCTCGCTCTCCTGCCACACGGGACTTCTCTAGCCAGTGCCAAGGGGTCTGTGATACATGCGTATCTTGGCCACCTTTAAACGTTAAACTCTGTCTTCTTCACTCAGTAGAAGACCCCTGGGCACAAGGCATTTCTGCTTCACTCACCGGTCTGCCCTGCGCCTGCACACGGGAGGAGCTCATAAAACCTGGGGCCTGAGTGACTCCAGGGCAGTGGGAGTGAGGAGGTCTGGCTGAAGGTGAAGGGGCAGCTCTGGTTAAAGGGCCCAATTGTTTTAAGAGGAATCACAGGAAACATGGACAGGGGCTCTGACTGGTGGGCCTGGGGCTGTGTGGACAGCTGCCCTCCCCTGTGTGGATGTCCCCTACCTCATGGAGGAGAACGGATGCCCTAGCCTCATGGTGGAGGAGAACGGATGCCCCACGGCCCACCGTGGATGGGCAGGGGGTGGCACTCAGCACCCCCTGAGTGCTCCTCTCAGGCCACGTGACTACTGAGGCTCCTGTCTGGTCCAGACAGGTTGGCTCCCAGCGGCGAGCTCCTGGCCTTGTGTCAGGACTGAGCCTGCTCCACCCTCAGGTCCTGCAGGGGTGTGGAGGAGCCCGATTCTACCACCTTCTGTCCAGGCTCCAAGGGCAACTGGCCAGGCCTACTGTGACGCTGCTGGGCAGCGAGGATGGCCGGGTCTGGACAGTGGAGCTGGGCCAGGCCTCCTGGCACCAAGCTCTTGTGCAAGGCCTTAGATAGCCTGGCCTGCCCACCCGCCCACTGGGAACACATCTCACTCTAAGTGGGCTGAGCGGGGGCTACAGAAGGGCTTTATTTTCAAACAAATAGGTGCAAGAACTGTTATTTCTGTCAATAATCACTAGGTTCTTCCTGGCAAAGCGGCTGGGGAGGAGAAGTCATACCCCGTCTATTTTTACAGGCCTCAAAAAAGCCCATCTCGGACTCCTTAAGTCACCCTAATCCTCTGCTGTCAATGTTTTCACCCACTAGGGTTTTGGATGTTCAAGTTCCTCTCCCCTTCCACGCTGGCCTCCAGGCCTGCCCACTTCCTGGCGGGGTGAGTCAGAGAAAGCTCACTCTTCTCTGGCTTCCGGCAGCCAGCAGACCAGCCCACTCCTGATCCCCCAAGCCGTTTCTGATTTTTTTTCATCCTTAGTTCTTCAGTTGAGACCCCCACCCCCGACCTCCCCTCCTCCGGGGAGGGGGGTGCACAGTGTCCTTTTTTTGTGTAGCGTAGACACAAGACCGTCCTGTCCTGGTCTGAGCCCTGTGGCCCACCTCCCCCCAGGTCTGCAAGACTCGCCCGGCTAAGGTGAGTGGCCGCTTGGCTCCCAGGAGGCCACGAGGAAATTCTGCCGGCCCAGGAAGCCCCAAGTAAAGGCACCCAGCTTGTTCAACCGGGGTGCAGCCACGTTCTTTGACATCAGAGCCCCACTTAAGCCTGTTGATATTCAGTGGAACCAGGAGCCCCTGAGCCCCATGGTGGAGCGCTGGGCCCGACTCCCTCTTCTCAGCCTCTCTGACCTTCACCGCTGCAGCGGCACGCACCTGCACCGCCTGTCCCGCCCTGGGCCGGCGAGGGGGCCTGCCCGCACTCACCTTTGCACGTCTTCCCATCCGGCTGCAGCGTGAACCCCACCGGGCAGCTGCAGCGCACACCAGTGGCTGTGTCCTTACACGTCCGGTCGCAGCCTCCATTGTTCACTGCACATGTCTCTGAGGAGGGAGACAGGAAGACAGGGTCTCAGTCTCCTGGGACAGACGCTGCCTGCCTTTCCCCATTCGTGGGTGGGGAGGTCTCCTGAGACCGGAGACCTGAGTTTGAATTCTAGCCGTGGGGGCCTCTCTGAACCTCAGGTTCCCCATCTGTCAAATGGGAGAATGACACCACCCCCGCCTGAGATGACGGCGGGTGGGCAAGCTTTGCAAACTGCAGGAGGCTGAGCCCACAGGGTCAACACCACTAGCCAGGGCCAGTGCTACGATGGGTCTGGCTGGGAGTTAACCGCCCAGGGACAGACTCCTAAAAACCTTTGCCTTGCCTGGATTCAGACTCCAAATCCAGACTGGCGGTTACTGGGGTTCCCAAGCTCATCTCAGTCGTGGAGTGGTTTGGGCCCTGGCCATGGAGCTGTGAGGGGAGGTTCCCAGGGTCCACACACCATCCATCACCTTGATGAGGCTCTCAGCCCCACATCTGTTCTCACTGAGCGATAAGCCAGAGGTGTCTGGTTTTTGTCCACTTGAAGCTAGTCTAGTGATTTTTGTTTTTCTTTTTTCTTTTGCAAATTCAAAGGGGCTGGAGTGGCTGGGGGCATCACGGAGGTCACTGAGCTCGTCGCGCGGTGAGAGTGAGCCTCCCCAGGCCCAGGGAAGGGGCTGGCACACCCGGGTCACTGGGGCACACGGAGGGGCCCAGTTGAAGTCTGGGTTTCTTCCTGGGCAGCTGGCGCCCTTTGGTCCTGTGGGAACTGTGCCTGAGCGGGCGTCCCTCTCCTCTGTGCGGCTAGCAAGTGAGGTGCTGAGGGTGTCCGCTCGTATAACCGGAAATCCCCTGCCTGCCTGCTGTGGCTCCCCCGGGGGGCCTGGCCCCAGTGGGCCTCTTCCCTGAAGCTTCTCCCAACCGGTTTATTCTGTCTGTCCTTCCGTGGTGTCTGCATTCCTGCAAGTGGCCGTCGGCTCTCTCCAGGAGGAGCTTGGGGATGACTGAGTACAGGAGTCCCTGTTGCTAATGCCTTTCCTGTGAACTTCACCTTTTGGGGGTGGGCGGAGCAGGGAGAGGAGGAAACCCAGCTTTCTCCCTGTGTGCGTGTGATTCTGCGGGGCAGCGACAGTGGGGCTCATCCTGAACACCCTGAACTCAGGGGCTGTGCCCTGCTGGGGGCCACTAGACCTGCTCCTTGAGGCTAAAGTCTACACCATGAGAGAAAGAGCTGTGACGGCTACTGAAAGGCCAGTCTCCTGGCTCTGACCCTCCCCAGCCTTTCGGCAGTGTCTCCACACAGCCCGGCCCCCAGCTGGCTGGGTGCGACCGTCCTCCTCCTTGCTGTGGAGTGTGCTGCCCGCTGCCTTGGAGGCCTCCTGTCTGCTCACGGTTCAAGGCCAGCTCACAGGCTGTCTACACAAGGAGCCTCCCGAGGCCTAGATGCAGAAAGGAGGCCCTCACCCTCCACCCTGCTTGGCTCACACAGGCTGACATCAACGTTAGCAGGGGCCGAGCTCTGCACCGCGTACACCTGCCTGGGCCCTCCCGTCTCCCCACCCACCTGCCTCCTGGGGCCAGCGGATGCGGGGCGGCCAGGGGGCGCCTCTGACTCCGTCATTCTCTGAGTGACCCAGGTAGTCCAGACCTTGGGGCTCCATCCCAGCACCCACGCCTGGCGGGGGACAGGAGCCTTCTGTCCCCAGGGCCAGGTGGGGGTCAAAGAAACCCCACCCTCAACAGCACCCAGCCTGGGGCCCAGCCTGCGGTAGCCGCTTAACAAATGTTAGTTTCCTCTCCTGAGGTTACAGAGGGAAAATCCCGCTTCCTGCTCTCCAACCCAGAGCCCAGGTACCCCCGCCCCTCAGAGCCTTTCTTGCCCTCAGAACCCCTTTCTGGAGAGAGCACAGACAGCCTGTTTTCCAGGCACAGGTGGCCAAAGCCCAGGCCCGGGAGAGGCAGGGGGAGCACGGGGAGCAGGGAGGGGGCGCAGCTGGGAGGCCTCGCACGGTGTCAGCGGGAGGACGCCTGGGTTGCTCCACGGTGGTGGAGGTGGGACGCGCCGTGGGCACTGCGGGCTGTGACCCCGAGAAACAGACCCCTCAGTGGTCCCTCTCCTCCAGACCACTGCCCCACTCGCGGCAGCCAGTGCCTTGGGGCTCACATGGTAACGCTAAGAGCCGGCATTCACTCCGGGCCTTCTCTGCTGGGCCCTGTGCCGGGCGGGGAGCGGTGAGCAAAGCGAGCGGCCAGCCATCAGCCTGCCCACGCAGGGACCTGCCCCTGCCCCGTTTCCGCCATGCCCACCCAGTGTCCTGAGGTTCATGTACACTGTTGAGTGGGAGACATACAGACAAGATGCCAGCAAGGCACAGCCAGTCCTTTGGGTGAGATGGTGGGGGCCGGGGACTGACAGGCTAGGCTGGCTGCGACTGAGATCATCCCAGGGGGTTTCCAAGCAGAGGCTACTGGGTGCTCCGAGGGGGCTCCTGGCCTGGGTCACCCTCAGGCCCCCTGTCTCCAAGCGCCTCAAAGGACAGCCTCACCCCTCTACGCCCCAAGACCAGGGGCAACTCAGCCTGCTGCCAGGCCACCACTGCCTCAGATGCAGAAACCAGACAGCCTTGTCTTCCCCCGTGACTACAGGGTCGACCCAGCTGCAAAGGGCAAACGGCGGCAGCAGGCTCTCTGGCCCGGGGAGCGGCTCTGGGTCAGCAGCACAAGCCGTCTCCTCCGGCTTTCACCCACCTCCCACTGGCTCCCAGGGGCCAGAAGGGGCTGGCATCTGAGGGCGCCTGCCCTGTGGTCACATCTCACCCAGGAGCGCACACTGCCAAGGGAGGCTGGAGGGTAGGTGCAGGGAGCAAAGCCAAACCCCAAACCCCAGAGCGCCGTCCCAGAGTCTCGAGACTTCCTGTTGGACCCTTGAGCCCTCTGCTCTCTCCTTGCACTTGCCTCTCCAAGACAGCCACTGGGTCCTTCTAAAAGCCTCTCCTCTCCACCTGGAAGGGCCCATCCCGGGGCACCGCCCCATGCAGCTAGCATCGTGCCGTCTCGTCCTCCAACCTCCACGGCCTCGCAGAGCCCCAGGAGAGGGGGCGCCTTTTGCAGGTGGAGGAACCAAGGCTCAGAAAAGTTGGATACCTTTTCTAGGCAGGATTCTAGGCATGATTTGTGGGACCCAGGCGAAATAAAAATGAAAGGCCCTTGATCAAAAATCGTTAAGAATTTCAAGACAGCCGAGCACTCAGCCAACCGTGGGCCCTTCTGAGGGCAGGGCCTGGGGGCAGGGGGCCCGGGTCACACAGCACAGCTGGTGGCCCCAGTGCCTGGCCTCCTCGCCGAGAGAGTGGGGAGAACTCTCACCCCACAGAGTTGGGTTGGCCACTGGGCCGGGGGAGGCTGAGCCTGGGGTCGGGGACTGAAGTGGGAAGGGACTTGGGGGTGAACAACCCTCTCCAGCAGGCAAGAAAACCCAGATGGGTTAAAAGGGCAGTGTTTAGTCTTTCCCTCGGGAGCCCTGCTTCAAGCCAAGCCCTGTGACAAGCCCAGGACACAGAGTGGGGCAGACACCGGGCAGCCAAGGTGGTCGCTCAGCTGGACCTGCCACTCAGCCCGGGCAGGGTTTGACACGAATGGACGGTGGTATGGCCCCTCAAGTTGGCACTGCCTGCGTGCACCACCCTAGGTCTGGGGCCAAGTCCAGCCTGAAGGACGGTCTCAGCCACAGTGTAGTGGCTGAAACAGAAGCTATATGGGGGCAGAAAACACCACTCCTGACGCTGGTCCTGTGGGCTCAGGCAAGTCCCTTGACACCCAGAGAGGCTCTGAGCAGGTGAGCCAGGTTTGGCCTGTTGACCTACAGAGACACTGCCAGCCCCGGGTCTGCCCTGCACCTTGAAGGCCTCATCCTGGTGGTGGGAGCAGCCCAAAGCCCCCACTGAGATGTGTCCAGCCTGTTGGGGCTGGCCTACCTGCCTTTCTGCCCCCGGGGTCCCCTGGAGCCCGCCGTGGACTCCCTGCCCCTGAACGCTCTCCCTCAGTTGATTCCTGAGCCCTCTGTGGCTCCAAACACTTTGGGGTAAAAGCCACACTCCTGGGCAAGGCCCTGACATGGCTGCTGGTCTCCCTTGCTGTCCGGTCACTCTATGTGCCGGCCCTCCAACCCCCTGGTCACCCTGTAGCCCGTCGTGAGCACTGGGGTCCCTTGCCAAGCATCACAGTGAGGCTGACCTTCCTCACGGGGCCCGCCTAGGCCAGGGTGCTGGGTGCAGCCACCCCAGAGTGCCCGGGCCTCTGCGGGGAGCTGGGCCCTGGGGCACAGGCTGGTGTGATGGTGACGGCCGAGTGTGGGAGTCTTTGGGGAAGGGGGGTCAGGGCAGCTAGGAAGCAAGTGATGGTGGAGGCCAGGACTGCAGGCTCACATGGGGCGGCTCGCCGTAGGGGAGGTTTCTGTCAGTAGGACTGTCTCCCCGGAGGCACCAGGTGGGTTTGTGATTCCAGGGGCAACTCCCTTCCCACGGGCCTGCCCGGAGGGCGGGGGTTTCTCACCAGGGCTCAGAGGGCAGAATCTCCTGGACTCAAGGATGGCACCCTGTGGTCTGTGGCAGCCCGTGCGGGGGCACTGAGGGCAGGGGAGGGCTGGTCAGGAGTGGGGTGGGCAGACCTGGGGAGGTGCCTTCGTCTGGTTTGCGGGATCTCGAAAGGCCCAGAAGGACACTGAGGTTTTGTGCTAAAGCGGGCGGCAAGGCTCGCCGTGGCAGCAAGCCCCTCCCCAGCCTGTGGTTCCTGCCTCAGGCACGGGGGCCCTGCGTGCGGCCTCTCGCTCGAGGCCCACCCTCAGGAGGGAGGGCTCAGGGCCACATACCCGCCATACAGAAGGCGCGGGGGCTTGGCGAGTGGAAGCAGCCCCAGGAAGGTCACAGGTTGGTGACCGTCCCTTGGAGCCCTGCTGCCCCTCCAGCCAGACTTGGTCCCCAGAGTGCCAGGGAGCCAGGTGCCAGGCCCTCTGGTTCTGCCCGGCTCGCGGGGGAGCCGTGGGCTGGCCCCAGCCTCAGTTTCCCTGCCAGAGGCCAGCAGCGCCCTTGCTGCCTCTTCTGACCAGCCCTGTTGGGCACCCTGCTTATCCCTCTCGTTTGACCTCTCGATGTTATAAGTCGTCACGTCCCACCTGCTTCCACTGGCCCTGGTGTATGTGTGCGCATGAGTATGTGAGCGAGACTGTGGATGTGCGTGTGACTAAGCTGAGGGCAGGAGCTCAGAGCCTCGCCTGGGACCCCCGCTGACCAGCAGCTGGCTGCACTGGGCATCAGCTCAGGGACAGGGGTGAACACAGGTTCAGGGCCCAGGGCTCAGCCCAGGCTGGAGAAGGGTGGCTGCCTGGCCCTCAGGTCCCACCCTCCATCTCCCTCCAGCTGCACCCTGCTCCCTGCTGAGCCTGACCTGGGGACCTGCCTTGTGTCACCCACCCCCCTCACCTCGGGTCTGCCTGAGCCCCTTCCCACAGCCAGGCTCATCCAGGCTCCGGGTCCCGACCTCTCTCTCCGGGTCAGACACCTGCCTGTATGAAAGAGTGGGCAGTGAGGTCCTGCTCCTCCCTGGGCACCTCCTCCAGGAAGACTTCATCCCTGCTCTGAGCCAACTAGCTTCCCCAGGGCTCCGGCTCTGATCAAAGCCCTGAGCAGTGGTGTCCCCAGAGGCTATCAGACCTGTGCCCCGTCAGGGGCTCCCTCCCAGACTTGTGACAAAACAGGTGCTGGTGGAAGAGGTACAAGCTGTGGGGACAGGGGTGGCGGGGAAGGTCCAGTGAGGTCTGGACAAGCCTCTGCCTGATAGAGCGCACCGGATGGCCCTGGGTGCAGAGTGGCAGGCGGCACGGCCCGTGGACGCAGGGAGCCTGGGACAGGCTGCATGTGCAGGGCCCGAGGGGCACGTGGAGGTGAGAGAATGTGTGGATCTGGGATTCGGTGGGGGCAGGGGGTCTGGGGCGCAGGTTAGTGAAAGGACAGGGGCCCTTCAGAGGGCAGGCTGTAAATGTGCCTTCAGGAGGGGCGAGTCCACCCAGCTGGCTGCCGGGCCTACACACCTGAGCTTTATCTCAAGCCTCCGGCCTGCTGTGCTCCCGACTGAGGGCCCTGGACCCGGAGAGTCCACGGGCCTGTTGGCCCACACGTGGCCTGGGCTGGGTCTCCTCCCCACCCAGGGCTTGACTTCGTCTGCAGAGTGGGGACAGCTGCCTCGCAGGGCTGTTGGGGAACTTCCGGGGGCTGACCAGGAAGCAGAGGGCGTGGGCTGCAGTGTGCCGACCGCTCTGGTTGGGGGCCGGGGGTGCTCACTGCTGGGGAGACTGCAGGGGCCACCGGAAGTCCCCCTGAAGGGGGTGTGGGGGCAGGGCTTGGGGCCCCATCCGTGGCTCCCACGCTTCCAGCCCCTGCACTGTGCGGGGAGACTGGGGGTCCCTGGGTAAATCCAGGGATAGCGCAGCAGTAGGCTCTGTGTCAGTGGAGGTCCCAGCTGACCAATGAGCTGGAAGGGTCTGCCCAGCCCCAGTTCGGACCATCCCTGGTCAGTAGAACGGCAGCCCCTAAAAGGGCCGTATCTTAGTCCCCCATAACCCCACATGGCAGAAAGACTTTGCAGGTGTGATTGAATTAGGAGCTTGAGATGAGAGGTTGCCCCGGCTTATCTGGGCGGGCCTCAGTGTGGTCACAAGGGTCCGTAGAGGTGGAAGCGGGAAGCTAGAGAGGCGTGGAGATGCAAGCAGGCTCAGAGGGGTGCGGGGCTGCGGGCTCTGCAGACGGAGGAAGTGGCCCCCACGAAGGAACGCGGGTGGCCTCTGGAAGCCAGAAAAGGCAAGGACGTGGATCCGTTCCTAGGACGTCCAGAGGGAAAGCAGCCCTTGCTGACCCACGGGAGACAATGCCTTGGTGTTCCCTGAAGCCACTGAGACTGTGGCAACTTCTGAACAGCAGCAACGGAAACAAACCCGGAGTCTGCTCCAGGCACACTTGTGGGAAAGGCGCTGACTGAAGCCCTGGAGCTGACAAGTGTGACTCCCAGGGTCCCATGAGTCTAGCGGTAAGCAGGGTCCCAGCGGCCTGTGGTAAACTGAGCTGGGACTCAGACATTTCTTACAAGTTAGTCGGCCAGATAACAGAAATTGATCCCTCCAGCCCTCAAATCCAAACATTTTGATGGATTTTAATGGGAACCTAAAATTGGTTACATCCTTGAGGCCTCTTTCAACCTAACTCTGCCTGTGCTTAGCCTGGGCTCAGGGACTGAGGGTAGCCGTCAAAAGCAACTGTTGGGGATGCCTGAGGCCCCAAGGGTGGAGCAGAGCCACGTGGCTCTGAGTGGCCCCAGCCCACTGACCTTCCGGGGAGCCCCTGAGGACCGCAGCCAGTCCTGGGACGAGAGAGAGGCGCTGCTGGATCTTGGTCAGCTCGTGGGTTCGTGTTTCAAAACTCGGGAACCCTCTGCCCCAAAACGCCAGCCCCTGGGGAAGCAAGGAGCAGCAGGCTCCCAGAGAGGAACCGAGAGGCTTAAACGGGGGAAAGGGCCGGGGTTTCAGCTCAGACGTTTTGTGTCCTCTCAGGTTTTGCTTCTGTCCTGCTATTCTGGGCTCTCGGCGTTCAGAGGTGAGACTGCTAGTTCAACAACTCACAGACGACTGAGGGCCTTGTGACCTCTGCAGTCTGGGCACAGCTATGTCTGAAATAACTCTGAGTCAAAGAGCCTACACTCGCATACAAAACTTGAATGGTCCATCTCCACCTGGGGAAGGCGAATCAGGGCGGGCCGCTTGCAGTGAGGAGGTGGGCACTTACCCTCTCTGAGACAAGAAGGGGCTTCACCCTGGGCCTACTGCTGACGTGTGGTCACCACTGAGGGTGGCGAGGCTGGGGCTGCGCCACGGAGCCCCTCGGGGCTGCCAGGAGCAGCCCTCAGCCCACTCGCTTCTGGAGGGGCAAGGGAGCCCCCTCTCCCAGTCTTGTCTGACCCACCCTAAAAACAAACTCCGGCCACACAGGCAATAATCACACCTCAGGGCCAGAAGACACCAGCCAGGCCACCAGGAGACCGCAGCACACGTGCCTGGCTCTGAGGGAGCTGAGTACCACGGCTGCAGTGGGCCCTGCTCACGGCAGACCACGTGGGGGCATTCCGGCCCCGTCTTCTCTCACGACAGCCCCTTGTCTCTGCCCTCCTGTGGGGCCATGCTGACCAGTGCAGCCGTCAAGAGCGGCCGAGGGTCTGCCCTTGCCATGGAACTCCTCCGAGTCTCATCGGCTCTTGAACAAGAGAGCCGGCTCCTTCTCCCCGGTCTCCTCCATACACCTCCCTGCATCAGGACCTAAAACGGGGCTCGAGTGGGACCACCAGCTGCAGGCTCCACACTCCACGCCGGGGCCGGGCTCTGCACCCTGCGCCCCAGGTGTGCTAGGACCAGCAGGGCAGGGTGGGGACAGTCACTGCCCTCACTTTAGGCCATTCCTTTCCTCTATTCACCCAGCCTGGGAGCAGCCAGGCCCCAGTGGGCTCTACGAGGTGGGCTTGCAGTCCGACAGGCTCCTCGGTCTGTACCACCCCAGGCTGCTCTCCGAGGGGACCCGTGGAAAGAACCGTGAGCTCTGGAGGAAGGATGTGCTCGAGATGGTGCCTTTCCAGGGCGCTTCTGAGGATGATTACCTAGTTCTGGGTGTTCAGCCTTGGCTGTGGGCCCTTATCCCCCTGTGGCAGAGGGGCGGGGTGGGGGATGGTCTCCTGTCTGGGGGGCTGGACAGGTTCTTAGGCCGTGGGGGTGGGGAGCTTCTACCACCAGGGGGCGTGCAGGGGCAGCCAATCAGCACGCATCTTGCCCCACGCCCACCCCCTGTGCCTGGTGAGGGGTCCCCTGACCTGTGCCCCAGGCCTGGGTGCCTGTGTCCTCAGGGCTCCCTCCTCCTCCCAGCCCCACCCCAGAACCGGGCTCTGGGCCGCTCTCTCTACCAACTCTCACCAGACAAGAGCATGGACGGGGGTCTTTTCTCCATCCACTTGCCTGATGCTGACTCAGCTCAGCCTTCTTCTGCCACCATCCTCCTGCTGGGAAGGGGGGCCTGGCACTTGGAAGCCCAGCTCCTGGGCGCTCTGGCCTCGGGCAGCAGTGTCCCCCATCCTGCAAGTGAGGCCTCGGGGCCAGGGCCCTCTTGGGCCTCTGAGCACCAGCAGCTCGCAGGTTCCTGCCACCTCCTCTTTTCTGAGCACCAATCACCTCGTCATTTCCATAGTGCTGACTTGTGCTTTGCACAGGTGGGAGTGGACAGGCCTGGCTGCTGGAGCCTCTAAGCCCACCCCTTCCAGCTCATCCCAGGCCACCCAGATGGCCCAGGTCAACGAGACAGCCCCGCACAGAGAACCTGCAGAGAGCAGGCTTCTAGCCTGAGCCTCAGTTTCCTCCTCTGAGACTGGGCAGTGCACCGCCTGACTCCGCCATTCCCAGGACTGCTGTGGCCTAACTGGAGCGCCACAAGGAGGTCTTGGCCAGCCCAGGCGACCCGACAGCTGTGTTCCTAGTGCCACTCGGAGGCCAGCAGCCCCAGAAGCGGGGCACCGATGGGCCAGAGGGATGAATGAACGAGGAGACAGATGGCTCTTTTGGTCTGCAGACTGAGCTCAGCTGAAGACCGGTTTTCTCCTTTTTCTTCCCCTGCCCGGCATCAGCTGCCCTGAGCAGCCCCAGGTATTTCTGGGCAAGACTCCTTACAGTTTGGATGCATGGGGCAGGGGGGGGCATTGCTTGGAGTGCAGCTGACCTCACAAAGACCCCCCCTCCCCAAGGCAAGTGGGGGCCCAAGGGGAACAGGGAAAAGTGGGCTGAGACTGCCAGCCCAGGGGGCTTGGGCTACAGTCATTCATGGGTCTGGGGAGCCTTGGGGCCAGAAGGGGGTTCTAGGTGACCCTAACTGGTCCTCCCCTCTCTGGGCACCAGGTTTCCCAACTGCAAAGCCAGCAGGGTGCACTGGACGCCCTCCAGAGCCTGCCGCCCTGGACCTAGATGTGGCTTCTCCCCTTGGACATGGCTTCTCCCCCCTGACGTGGCTCCTCCCGGTGAGGAGATGGATAAGGAGCCCTTGTCCGAGCTGTCTGAGCCCCTGTTCTACACTCACACCCCTCTGCTCCTGCTGCTTTGCCGATGCTGGGATCCTAACTGCAAACACGGGCGTTCCTGCGAGGAGAGGGGTTCATAGCACACGTCTCCTTACACGCAGGGGCCCCTAGACACTGGCTCTGGGTTCTTTGCGACAAACACACAGAGAAATACACGTGTTCGATGAAGGGTAAAAACTTTAAAAAGGGAAAAGTGAGTTCACATCTGGAGCAGAGCCCCCCCTGCTCACACGTGGCACGTACGACCACACCCACATGGGCACACCGCACAGACAGCCCCCACACACGCACGCTCACAGTCCACGCGCCAGTACAACACTCACGGCCTGACGCACGAGCACACACACACACAGACGCCCCACACGCTGGCACACCCCACACACACGCACACGCACAAAGGTGCAAGCACAACAAAGGAAGTGGAAGAAAAGTGTTACCCATGAGGAGCCGCCGTTTCACCCGCTTGTCCACATCAGCTACTGACGTGGCACTGAACTGAGAGCGCTCAATTGCAGCCTCATCCTTTTCTAAAACACAAGTAAGGGACAAACACGGAGCCGGTGGTTAATGAGGGCCCACTTCCCGCCTCTCGGCGTGGCGCACACAAAGCAACAGAGCGTGAGGGCGGCGCGGCGTCCTCGCCGAGGGGCTAACCCCAGGAACCTCCAGGCGGCGGGCTTGGGGCAGGGCCGGGTGCGGGCAGAGGAGGGGTGACCACAGCAGGACAGGATGGGCCTCAGGGCCCATCTGCAAGCGACACGCACACAGGAGGCGGCTGGGCTCAGAGCGGACAGGCCCCACGTGCGGAGGGCCGGCGAGGCGGACAGCGACCGCCCGAGCGCGCGAGGACGCAGGCAGGCACAGACGCCCGGCTCGGGCTGGAGGCGCAGGCTCAGGACTAGGGGCAGGACAAGGGGAAAGCGCCGTGAGGTCCGGTGATGGACGCGCCTGGGTGGCAGACACCCCGTCTCGTCAGAGGCGTGAACGTGGGTCAAACACTCATGCAAGACTGAGAACGAGACGCACAGGGGGACAGACACACGGACACACTCGACAGTGGCCCAACCGCACAGACACAGAGAAACCGGGGGTCTGTTTGGGCAGCGCTGGTTGCCTGCTTGTCAATGGAGGACTGGAGCGAGACAGTGGAGTGCTCAACAGGGGCTGCAAGGTGGGGGAGGGGAGGGGGTCGCCATTTAGGAGTGTGCAGAGGGAGACGGCCGGGTGCCCGGAGCTGCCAGGTGCTTCCCGGGGAGAGGCTCGCGAGGCTTTAGAGGGCTTGCACGTCTGTGCTCGGTGGGAGATGTGGGGGGACACCTCCTCCCCTCGGAGGGGTGGGGGCTCCCGAGGAGCAAAGAGCAAAGGCAAGTGAAAAGTTCTCTGGGCCAGGGAGCCAGGGCCCCGGAGCTGGGCCTGGAAAAGGACTTTTCAGGAGAGGGGCGGGGCAGGGGAGGGTGGGGGAGTCACAGCAGAGAAGAGATCCAAGCAGGGACTTACACATGCAGCAGACATTAAAAGATTTAAAAATAGATAAATAAAAATAAGAGAGATGAGCCAGGTGGACGAAGACAAGGTGTTAGACGAGGCTGGGGAGTGTCTGGCCGGCAGCGGTCTGCGCTGGTCCGGGGCTGGCAGAGGTGGCTCCGTCGCAGGCACGGCCGCTGCGGGAGACCCCAGCAGACAAGACAGGAAGGGGGGCCGGCAGCCCAGGAGAGCCCCGGGGCACAGTGGAGACAGGGAGAGAGGCGGGAGGGGAGGTTCTAGATGGGATCAGGCTGCAATAGAGACACTGGTCTGAGATCGGGTTTGGCTTTGAGTTTTTTTTTTGTTTGTTTTGTTTTGCTTGTTTGGTTTGATTTGGCTTTTGGCTCTGAAAATAATTCATGAAGGTCAGTTATCAGACAAGACAGGCAATCAGGGACCATCACCAGAAAAGCAGGAGGAATGAGATTAAGATGGAACCAAAAACGGCTGTCTGAGAGGAGACCACACAGAGGAAGGGAGAACCACGCGGGCAGCAGCACCTGGGTCGAGAGCCGGGGCTGGGGACCTCCGATGCCCCTCCGCCCAACTCCCCAGGGTTCAGGGAGCGGTCAAAGGGCACTACAGGCTGCAACAGCAAACCCCGGGCTTCGTGGCCTTGCTGGCTCGCCAACCCTTTCCTGTCACTTGAAAACCCCTCAAGAAATACCTTTTGAGCTGATAATAAAAAAAGGGACTTTTTGTTTTTTAATGAATACAGTCACTGACTTGTAGCAGGTTTCCTAAGTTTGCCAACGTTGAAGAGAAAGAAGAGGATGAACTCTGGGCACCAACTCTGAATTTCCTCTTTTTCTCAGTTTAAAAGAAAAAAAATTGGCTGTTCTTTTTGAGTGAGGAAAGAACTTACTGGTGATTATAACTCGAGATGATCACAAATACTCGAGCTTCCCCTTGGAGATAAGGACCAGGAGGAAAGAGGGTGACAGAGTGAAACTGATCCTCCTGTTAACAGGCGGGGTGTTGGGAGGGGGCACCCGAGAAGAACGGTCTTTGAGGGTGGTGGGTGGGTGGGTGGTTGGGGAGGACCAGGCCTGGTGAGAGGCCCCGTAGCTCAGGAGCAGAGAGCAGCTAAAAGTCACCCAGACCCAACCGAGGATTCACACCGGCCCTCTCCCCAGGTGTTCCAGACAGACAAGACTGAAAGCAGGTTCTGAGAAAACCTCTTGGTTTTCCCGACGCTGTGGAGGCAGGCTTGCACCACGCCGGGGTAGGTGGGGGCTGTTACAAGGGGAAGGAGTCTCCGGTGTGTCTCCCGGTAGGGGAGGACACCCCCGTGCTTCTGGAACAGAAGCTGCCCTCCAAGGCACACACAGACTTCCTCCTCCCCGCCAGCCACCTGCCTGGGGCCACCCCTGCCCCCCCACACTGAGGAGGAGGACCCTCAGAAAACCGGCAGCAACACAGAGCAGAGGCGCCTGGTCCTGGGGGCTGGATGACCCTGCTGAGTGTCTGCAGAAAGTTGCCCCCTGGGGACGCCCGAAGCCAGCCCCACGGGCCCCAGGGGGCATTTCTTGTCTTGTTTCCGGAGCTTCCTCCTTGGAAACCGGGGGGCGCCAAGGGGTGTGGCCGCTGTCGGGCCGCACGGTGGGTGGGTGGGGGGAGCACCCCGCGGGGGGCCGGGCGGCACAGGGTGTGAGCGCTTGGCGGGGGTGCCTACTCACCAATGCACGTCCGGCCGTCCGAGTGGAGGGCGTACTTCTGGTGGCAGCCGCACGTGGGGCCCGTGTCCGTGTCCTCACAGCTGTGCTGGCAGCCTCCGTTTCCATAGTTACAGGTTACTAGCGAGGCCCCGAGGGCACGCACGTGTGTATAAACAGAACAACAACAACGATTAGTTTACTGCTGTTGGCCGTTTCTTTCGAGGGGTTGGGGAGGGGCGTGAGGGCGCGGGATGATGAGTGGGAGGCACAAACTTCCCTGGGCATCAGCCCCTCTGGGCGGGTGGGCGGAATGGCTCACTCCCTAGAGGGGCCCTGGGGAGGGACAGAGAACGGACTCTGGGTCATCTGGACTTCGGACAGGGCGCACAACGGATACACTCAGACGGGGCTCGTTGAAAGAAAGGGATGAAGCTGGAAGATTTTATCCTTTCTAGGTTGCAAAGGGCACTTTAAGACAGCCGGTCTGGATGGGCCAAATGTCTGTTAACATGGGCTGGACATGAAGCAGTTAGGGGTGGGGGGTGGCGGGCCCCTGTGAGGGGCGCTCATTTCTTCAGCTCTCGAAGACCTCTCTTTCCTCGCCTGTGCCTCAGGGCATGTGGAAGGATGTCCCCACTGTTGCCTCTTCTCACCAAGTCCCAGCAGCCCCCTCAATCTCTATCCATCCTGAGCCCTAATCCTCCCAAGGAAATGTCCAAACAGACAGAACATATGTGCGTTAAGGTCATCTCAGATGCAGTTTCGAAAAGGACCTTTAACATGTCACATAGCGTGCAGTGTCTGTGGCCTGCGGGAGCTGGTGCCCTTCAGCCCAGAATCTTAAAATGTTTCAGAGCATCAGTACCTGGGGTGCTAAAAAGGGGGCGGGCCAGTCTGAAGTAGGGAAAATGAGCAGTCCATTTGCTGTAGAGAAAACTTGACTGTTCTCTCCTTCTAGG
This sequence comes from Ovis aries, assembly GCF_016772045.2. NCBI lineage: Eukaryota > Metazoa > Chordata > Mammalia > Artiodactyla > Bovidae > Ovis > Ovis aries. The sequence continues at coordinate 219,955,032 of NC_056056.1, forward strand.
GTGAGGGATGTGGCTCAAGGAGACCCAGGATCTCCATGGGAGGGCGTCTTGCTGCCCCTGATTTAACGTTGAAGATGGCAGGGTGCCCGCCACCTGTAAGCAAATGGTCCTCTGGGGCCTCGAGGACATGGTGTCTTCCTGGGGACCTTAACCGTTTGTCCAGCATTGGACCTACACTCTGAATTTATTTGAAAACTTTAATAATGGTCAAGTATGCAGAAATAAATTTCAGAGCAACCATGGTCAGAGGGGCAGAAAATTCCCAATGGGCAGAGCCTGAATGATGTTCTATCAGGTGAACCCAGCAGCAGGGCTGGGGCTAGAAGCTGGCAGCTCCCCGTGAAGGACTCCAGCGTTTCAGGGTGGAGTCCACGGCTGCCTCTGCCAGAGAGCAGCACAGAGGCCCTGGGGCTTCCAGCCTGAGAGACGCCGGCCCTGACAAACTGGACACGGCCAGTCTCCCTGCTGGGTGAGGACGACGCGAGGAGAATGAGTCCTGCTCAGCGTCCTGGACACTGACCCTAATGACCCGAGGCCCTGTTGGGCTGCCTCTTCCACAGGGAACTTCACAACCCTCCGAGGGAGGCACTCAACTTCTGGGGTGACACTGCAAGGACACGCAGACTGCTTCGGGAAACAGCTGGGGCTTTGTCCCCAAGCCCTCTGGCACCGCTACCTGGGAGCATCTCTCCTCCCGGCATTCCCTGATGCCAGCAGCCTGGACTCAGGGCCTCTCATCTCTCTGCAGCAGAGGAGCCTGGGGGAAGCCAAGGCCCCAGGGGCTGCTGCTTAACACGGATCTCGGATGAGGGCAGAGCCCCACCTTGGGCTGGACTTTGTGTGCCTTTCCAGACTGAGGCAAGCCCTGTCAGGGTGGGCAGGGGTGGGCCGGCGAGGAGACAGTTCTTCCGAGCTCTGGGTTCCAGGAGATGGCCTGCACCCTGCCAGTGACTCTGCAGAGGATGCAGGCCTGTCTGAGGCCGCTCTGGGGCCTCTTTCTCTCGCTCCCTCTGCATGGTAGGCCTATGTGACTCACAGGCCACACAGGCCGAGCTGTGTGCACCCAGAGAGCAGCCAGCTGGTTCGTGGAAGTAAACACTGGAGCCCTGAGCGCTGGGCACGCCAGAGGAGGATGAAGAACACCTCTGCTGGCTCTGGAGGGAGGAAAGTTTGGGCAGGCTAGGCCAGGCCTCAGCCCCCGACCCAACTCCAGATCTAGAATTTCCTGGGCCTCAGGTGACCTCAAGGGTGAGCGGGACGTCTCAGAGCTGACTTAACGCTAATCCTGCCACATTAACCCCACAGAAGACACCACAGCTGGCTGGGTGGACGGCCAGGGTGCAGTCCCTCTGAAGGAGGGCTGCAGGGCGGTCACCCACTCCTTGGCTCTGGGAGCGGACCAGGCTCTCCCCACACCTGGGCAGGACCCGGGCGTCGAGCAGAGTGGGGAGGGCTGCCATTTGCTTCAGCTGAAGTTCAGGGCTCAAGCTGAGCTCTTCTCAGCCGTGCACGGAGCTTCCTTGTCCCTGACCTCCCCTCCCAGACCAGGCTCGCCCCTCAGGAGATGTTCTCTGAGCAAACCATCCCCTTGTAACACTCGCCCCACACAGAACCGGAGGACTAGGTGGCCAGGCAGTTGGTCCCAGCCGCTTCCTGTGGCCCACAGCTCTCTCCCCGGCACTGAGCTCAGGGCTTGGCCAGGGCGGGCTTCAGCCAGGCTTGCTGACCGAAGGAGTGTGCTTCCCTCATGGCCAGGCTTGCCGTACGGGCCTGCCCATGCCACATACGCTGGTCTTTGGCCTTGGTCCCGAGGGAGCTCAGAGTACCTGTGGGGAGGCCCGGGAAGCTAGAGTTAGGCCTTTTCTACTCTGCAGGTTGCCTGGCGGCAGGAGGCTTCTCTGCAGCTGCAGGGGCTCATCCAGTGCAGAGGACAGGAGGGCCTGGCCGGAGCCCCAGGGCTGCAGGCAGGCATTGCCCTGCCCACAGGGTCCCTGATCGGTGCCCCCTGGGGGACAGCGTGCGTGCTGATCCCTGTGATCCTGCAGGACTGATTAGGAGAGGAAGCCTGCTCCACACCCGGGACCAAACCTGGGCAGAAGGAAGTGGCTTCACTCTGGGGAGTCAACGAATCACAAGTGGGGGCAGGAGCACAAGCTCCCTGGTGACGGACTGTGGTACCTGTGGGTCCCCCAAGTTCTCGGTGACTGAGGGGAGTGGACGGCAGACGAGAGAGGCACGATGGCTAAGGATGACAGGCTGGCGAGGGCCCGCTGCCTTCCCCACAGAATGAAGGATGGGAGGAAAGGCCGCTTCCTTTAGGAGGGCTGCCGGCCTCAGTCTCCCAGTTCAGGGGCCAGGCTGGGTGCACTCTCAGGGAGCTGGAGCCAGGCTCCTCCACACCACTTTCCTACAGCAGAAAGTGGGCCCGTCTCTGGCCGAGATGGGTGGCGCTCACACTGGCCTCCCTCCGCTCTTTCTCGGAATCGAGGCAAACGTCCTGTCAGGCCGGGCACCCTGGCTGCCGAGTGAGCAGAGGCTGTGCCCGCCGCTCCCCGGGCGACGCCGGGAGGCTGCCCTGTGGCCGGGGCTTGGAGTGCTAAGTGAGTCTGCCCACCGTCCTACTTCATTTGCTCGGGAGCTGGGTGGTCACATTAAGAGGTCTGACTACACTTGAGTCCTGCAGGCTGACCTCCAAGCTGGTCTGGAAGTGGCACCTCTGACAAGGGACTTTATTTAGTCCCGATTTCCCAGGGTATCTTCATGGACAGTGGGCCTTGCAAAGCTAGCAGATGAGCTCTGGTCTTTGATCCTGGCATAAGCTTAGCACAGCCTGAGCCAGGACAGCCCCCACCAACCAAGCTCCTCGCCGTCTTTATAGCATTCTGTTACCAAGGGCTGCCCTGGCCCATTGAGAATGCACGGCCCCTCCATTCCGGCTGGAGAGTTTGAGCTCAGGGCCCGTGGGACAGAGGGTGGGGAAGAAAGGGATTACAGCGAGCATCACAGGGCGACCCCACAGGGCGCTGTGTAAGGTCCAGCTCAGGCCTGGGGCTGTGTCAGTGGTATTGCGCTAGGGAAACCCTGAGTCTGGGGTTCACAGCCCCCGTCCCTCCTGCCTCCCAGGCCCCTTGGGGCCCCGCCCTTCTCTCCACCCTGGGGGACTGAGCACATTCTGTGAGCAACGTCCAGCAGACTGGACAGCACCCTCCCACCCCGCCCCAAGCCATGGCAGGGGACGCGTGCGGATGTCGGACCCGTGTGCCTCCATCTACCTACGTGTGCAGTCCTTCTGGTTTTGGGCAAGGTCAAAGCCGGGCCTGCAGTCGCAGGCCACCCCACCTTTGGGCGTCTCCCGGCAGATGTGGGCACAGCCATGGTCTTTGTTCATGCAGTTCATACCCTCTGGGAAGAGACAGACGGGAGAGGGGTTGGGGACCAGGGAGGGAGAAAATTTCAGGCTTAAAGGAAACCACCAGGGAAATGTCACATCAAATGTCATGTTCTTGGGCAGCCATTAGCACACGCACGGCACGCACACACAGGGGTGCACCTAGCCACCCAGATGGAGACCCCCTTAGGGAGAAGCCAAGGACACTGTACCCAGGTCGGGAGGCACCAGGCCTCATCTAAGGGATGTGAATGAGCTCTCCGGACCCACAGAGGAGGTGTTCCTGACCTGGGTCAGATTACAGGGCCTGGGCCGTACAGAGCACTTTCCAGGCCAGGGCTGTGGATGGTTTGCCCACTAACGCAGGTGGGGGTGGATTTAAAAGGACAGCAGTGGTGCACAGCACTTTTCAGTTTGTACAGGCATGTCCCAGCCCCTGTGAGGCAGGTGGAGACTTTCATGTCCGCCTGGGCCCAGAGAGGAGTGCAGACAGGTCGAGGGTCTGGCAGGCCCTGGCTGGCCTTCAGCTGTTGCACCCAGAGGTGCTGACAGCCCGCTCAGCCCCTCGCTGCATTCCCGCACAAGTCAACGCTGCTGTGCTGGCCCCCTGGGCTTCAGGGCAACCGAGGGTTGTCCTCACCAGCACCACAGCTGGGCCCTGAACTAACCACTACTCTACAACACCCAGCTGCCAAAGGGGGTCTCCACGTGTACCTGGTCACTGTAGCACACTCCCCTGGACCCACAGAACGCCCAGCCCCAGAGCTGAGCCCCGCATGCCTCGGGCCCTCTGAGTTTATTCCAGGTCAGGCCACACACACCACGGTGTTCCTAATCTCAGCCGGAGATTCCTGCTGGTTGGCAGATGCTCCTTTTTAAATCCATCTTAATTTTTTGCAAATCCCAGGCACCTTTTCCTCTGCGGCTTCAACTTCAAAAGGCAATTAGCCAGGGACTCCCCTGCTTGCTGGGAAACTCAGAAATGGGAGACTGCTGCGAGGGGGGTGGGGTGGGCAGGGAGGGGAGGTCTCCTCAATTCCTGCCCTGGCACCCCCATGCTCTAGCTGCAGCAGGCTTTTTTATCTGGAGACTTGTTCATGTTGGCCCTGCCCAGCAGGCCCCTCCAGCTGACTCAGAAGCCCCGTCCCTCCCAAGGCCAGCTGGGTTCCCCGTCTCCTCCCCTCCCAGGCTTCCAGTCTCCACTGAGAGAGGTACCACAAGGACCCAACCGGGGCCCTGGGTTATAAACCCCAGTCTCCACCAGCCCCCGCCCTCCAAGGCCTCGCTGAGTGCAGAGCTGGGCTGCCCACGGGCTTTGAGGCCAGGGACTACAGACCATTCGCCCCAGAGTTCTGGCCTCTACACGCTGCCCAGTGATGTGCGTGCCCAGAATTTCACCAAAATGCACTGAGGACCCTGGAGTTGTCAGGGAGAAGAAGGGTTCCCCGAGGTGGCCTGTTTGGTCCCTCGCCGGAGTCACCCATGGTTACTGGGACGTTCTCTCCACCCCAGAAGACCTGATCTCCCCTCCCAGTCTGCCTGGAGCGGCTTGGAACCCCCTTCAGTTGACCCCAGTTGATGTTTATCTTCCTGGTGATTTGTGAGGAGTTTCCAGAATTTATGAGGTCAGGGGTCAAGTGAGAGGGCAGAGGTCACAAGTCCATCAAGAGGCTAAATGTAGATGAAACGCGAGCTGCCGTCTGCCCATACCGCCTGTAGACTCCTCCCCCAGGTGACTCACGGGTCTCCCGTTCCAGCCGAGCACTAGCTCGATCGTGACCTCATCCACCGTAAGCACGGGTGCGGGGCCACTGGGCAGTGACAGATATTTTCAAAACACAAACAGCCTGGCAGCTACAATCAAGACCGAAAAAAAGTCTGAAGCCGAATAAAACAAAACAAGACAAATCAAAATGAACGAAGCATGTGTTTTGCTGACCTCTGGTTTCATCTGATTTTATTACTCTGATTTTATTATTCCTTTGCCTCGATTTTTCTCACTTAGGCAAATCAAATTGTCAGACTGGAGCCCGAAGAGCTTGGGTTTATGTGTTTAATATATTACGGCTATAAATATTTACTAGAGATTAAGTGGGGAAATTTATATTTACTATTGAAAATGAGAATTTATTACACATTAACATTCAGTATGCGTGTGTGTGTGCTCAGTTGCTCCAGCCGTGTCCAACTCTTTGTGACCCCGTGGGCTGTAGCCTGCAAGGCTCCTCTGTCCATAGGATTCTCCAAGCAAGAACACTGGAGTGGGTTGCCATGCCCTCCTCCAGCGGATCCTCCCGACCCAGGGGTCGAACTGGCAAGTCTCTGGCATATCCTTCATCGAAGGCGGATTCTTTACCTCTGAGCCACCCGGGAGGTCCTAACATATCGTTTGTTAAAAACTATTTCCCCAAACAAGGGGAGGGCTGGCTGAGAGGAGAAGTCTTTGCAGAGGAGACAGGAGGAGTGGGTTCTGATTCTCAACCACACTGTTTGAACTCCTGGGGGCACAGCTGGGCCTGGAGCCCTGCCACCTAATTCTCCAGGCATTTGTCCTCTTGCCTCCGCTAGCGTCTCGGTTGGCTGGGCCTGGTGCTGACTGTCCCCACAGGGAAGGGAGGGGAAATGGGATAGCCTCGCCCCTCCTCCACGAGGGTCTGGGGCAGAGGCTGGGTCTCCCCCACCCAAGCATCCCCCATCCTGGGAAACAGGCTGATGGGGAGCGAACAGCTGGGAGCAGCAGCCACCCACAGCCAGGCTCACGTGTGGCTGGAGTCTGCTCAGCCCGAGAGCTTCCCAAGGTACCTTCTCCTTGAGATGGTGGTTGTCAGACGATTGCCATCACGTTTAAAAATGACCCTAGCAACCACTCCACAGAGGGTTACAACTGCCTAGCTAGGGGCCAGGAGTGGGGCTTCCTCTGGGCTGGTGACTCAGCGGGACGCGGGAACTGTGTGGCGTTCCCCTCCACCCTGGGGCAGCACCGGCTTCCACAGGCCACTAGGTCAGCTTCACAGCTGGCAGAACCACAGACGGTCAGGGCTGGATGGCTCCGGGCCATCCATCTTACAAATGGTTACAAATGGGGAGCGAGAGGCCTCGAGGCAGGAGGGATGTCCCAGGTCACACGGCAGGTCTGAAACCCAGGCCGCTGGGCTCCCATCCATGGCTCTCTGCTGTGGGGTTCACTGTGCGAGCCGTGTGGGACCCAGATGGCTGGCAGGCAGCACACGTTTTCTGGGGTGAACAGAACTGGGAAGCCGGCACAGAGCTGGTCTAATAAACCGTTCAGTTCAGTTCAATTCAGTCGCTCAGTTGTGTCTGACTCCTTGCGACCCCATGGACTGCAGCACGCCAGGCCTCCCTGTCCATCACCAACTCCTGGAGCTTGCTCAAACTCAAGTCCATTGAGTTGGTGCTGCCATCCAACCCTCTCATCGTCTGTCGTCCTCTTCTCCTCCCGCCTTCAATCTACCTGTCACTGTTATCTGTCCTCAAAATTAAGAGCCTATGAAAACTGAAGGCAGGTTCAGACTCTGGGAAGCTCTCTGGGCAGCCCCTCGACAAAGCACAGAACCCCGTGCTCCTCTCTGCCCTTCTCCCAGCCTCCGCGGAGCAACAGGCTGAAGCCTCATCTCTTCTGCAGAGCCATCAGGTCCGCCCGAAGGCTCGTCCCTCTGGCTGAAGCCTGAAGCCAAGGCCCCCCCCTCCAGCCTCTCCGGACAGCAGGAGGCTCCTCAGCACCGATGCTCTGTGACTGCGGGGGTCCCAACCCTCACCCGCTTGTCCTCTGAGATCTCACTCTCCCTCAACAGCCACCGCCAGTCTCCCCACCGGACAGGAGGAAGCAGGGAGGGCCATGCCCTGGGCAGCTGCTCCCGGAAGGGTCCCAGGCTCTCAGCTGACCAAGGTCAACTCTGGCTGCCTCCTGAGCAAGGGGAGAGCTAAGGTCTGGGCTCTGCCCTCCCCAGGCCCAAGCTAAGTGGCTCCCCTTGTCTGCTGCCCGATGCCCTCGCTCTGGGTGCAGTGCATCCCCTGGCTTTGTCCCGTCCTTCAGCGGGCACAGCGCTGAGGGGTGGGAGGCAGTCAGGCTCTGCACTTCCTCTGGTGCATGTCTGCCCAGGGCTGGCCCACCCACCAGCCAGCAAGCTCCGTGAGGCTGTCTTCCTGGCTGCACACGGCAAGTGCTTAGGACACCTTGCTGCTGCTAAGTCGCTTCAGTCATGTCCGACTCTGTGCGACCCCATAGACGGCAGCCCACCAGGCTCCCCTGTCCCTGGGATTCTCCAGGCAAGAACACTGGAGTGGGTTGCCACTGGGGAGCAAATGCCAAGGTACCAGATAGAAGGGCCAGCCCCCAGGCCAGGACGACGGTCCGGCCTGGTGCTCACACCATCAAGACATGCTGAGAAAGACAGCCTCGTGCACGAGGGGCTGGGCCCAGGACCTGCCTGCTCGTACCTGGGCCCCTGGTCCGAGGCCTTCTTCCCTTTCTTTAGCTGAGAAATGAGTTGTCAGCATCTTTACCTCTGAGGGTGGCCGTAAGGTTCAAATGAGAAGACTGAGAAGATTGTGAGATGTGTGTGGCCCAGAGCAGGTTCCTAAAAAGCAACGCTTTTAGCCGTGGCTCCCGCTGCACTCTTTCCGTGTTAAATGCGAGTAGCTGTGCAGCTGCTCTCCCTGACTGTGGGTGGTTTGAGGGCAGACCTGAGCTTTACTCTTCTCTGTATCCTAACTACCCAGCACAGGGCCTGGACCAGAGTTAGAGGTCAGCAAGCAGCTGACTCAAAGAAAGCAGAGAAGGAGCAGGTGAGAAAGTGAGGGGAGGGTAGGAAAGGAGAGAGACCCGGTGGAGAAAGAGGACAGAGAAGGGAAGGCTTTCTTACCTTCGAGCTGCGTAAACCCGCTGCCTTATTTGGGGGACGAGGCAAGGGGCTCAGGGAATTTGGAAAGCGCCATTGCGGCACGCTCTGTTGTGTTTTTGTGAGATGCAGCATCTCAGGGTGCCTGAGGCAGGGAACTCACGACAGCAGGTTAAAGGCTCTGAGAAGTCCTGCAGGCTCTCGTGGGATTAGGACCCCTGCCCCTCACTTAACAGGATGCCCTGGGAAGCTCTGGATTATGGGCTGAAACCCCAGGGTGGCCCACTTCAGTCCCTCATCTTACAGATGGGGTCAGGGGGGCTGAGGGACTTGGGCAGCGCAGCGCAGGGCAGGGCAGGGCAGGGCAGGGCAGGGCAGGGAACAGGGCGCATGCTCCATCGCCTGCGCTTCTGCCCCGGGAGAGGGGTCCTGGGCGCCACACTGGAAGAGGCCTCAGGCCCCTCACCCAGCTGTGGCCCCATCCCCTGAGGCAGCCAGGCTCATCCCTGCCAGGCAAGCCATCTCCGTGGGTGCCAGCCCGTAGGCTCCTTCAGAGCAAAGGGCTGAGCCCAAACCAGGCACAGAACAGTCTTCTCCGAGCCTGCGGGACCGACGGACCTGGCTGACTCTGTCCTGCTGCGGCCCCCTGCTTTGCACCGTGCCTGCTCCTGAGAGCTGGACAGGAGAGCTGGCCGGGACCAGGGGCGCCCGCGGCCTCAGCCCTGCTCCCCATCTTGATACCACGCAGTGCGGAGTCCAGCGGAGAGCCCCCTTCGTCTCCTCTCATGGGGAAGTGAGATAGGGTTTCAGTGCTGTTTCCAGAAACCCCGGCCCTCGGGAGCCTGGTGCCAGTCAGGCCAGGCTGCTCGGCAGGTCGAATCTAATTTGATCCAACCCCTCCAAATCCAATTACGTCCTGCAAGCTCGGACCGTGTGTCTCCTCGGTGCCCGGGATGGGGCGGGAGCCGTGAGGACGCAGCAGCTGCGTGGCCAGCTCGCCGAGGTCCCTGCTCAGACTCTGACCTTTGCTGCGGGATCTTGGGCAGTCGCTTCACCCTTCTGAGCCTTGGTTTTCACCTGTGACCAGTGGCCACTTGGGAGACCTGCCTCCCAGTGCTCGCTCAGCGTGCAGGCCCCCTCTCGGAGCCAGTGAGGCTGGCTGGGGGCAGGTGAGGACTTGAGGGCCTCTTCTTCGGGGGGAGATGTGTTCTGTGCTAGAAAGGTCTCTGGAGGCTGCGCGGGGGCCGTCTGCGGGGTTGGGGTGCAGCTGGAGGCAGATGGGGGGTGCTACCGTAATCACCCTGAACGCGACGGAGAAGCCTGAAGGGATCGCGGCTGCTGTGGGGACGGGGATGAAGGCTGGGTTGGGTCACATTTCAGAGCCCTCTCCTCTCAGTGTTCCGAAAGCCAGGGTGTGGGGGCTCGGGCTCTGACTCTCCTCTCATTCAGCCCTCCCTGTAAGCCTGAGATGGGGGTACGCCCATGGCAATTGCACACACAAGCCCACAAGGCTGGATCAGGTGAGGGGAAAACGCACCAGGGCCACGCCGTGCATGAGAACTCGGGGCCACACTTCCTTCTCACAAGGGCCCTGCGCGTCCTTCTGATGGCCCCTCCCAGGGTCCTGGTCCTCTTGAGGCCCTGGGACAGACCCCACGGCCCTTTCCAACCGGGACCTATTTTCCCAAAGGCCTTCTATCAGTTTTGGAAGCTCTCCAAGACCGTGTACAGAGGTAAGCAATGGGAGAGTCTGCCTGCCCCAAACCAGCATGCACACACTGTGTCTTCTGTAAAGCAAAGTTCACGGATGCATCTAACGCGGGCAGTGTGCGGGGGGCAATCTGTCTGTCCTGAGGAGCCGGCCTTTCTCATAGCCCCCCGGCCCAGGATAACAGAGCTGGAATGTGTGTCGCTCAGGGGTCGTTGCTATGGCGACTTCATCAATAACACTGTTTTCCGCATCCCTGTCCCTTCCACACACAGGAAAGGAAGGCAAGCTGGGAACGCAGAGCAGGGAGGAGAGAACAATGACCTTGCCCCGCCTCCCCCAGCTCAGGAGGAAGGGGCTCGCCTCCCCTTCCACCTCATCGGTAGGAAATTACGGAGCCCAGAAAGAAGCTGCCACCTTCCCCGACGCAGACCCAGCAGGCTGGCCAAGCCAGGCAGGGAAAAACAAACACGGGATCCCACGTGCTTTGACCAGGGGTTGAAGGGAATGTCAGGAGGGTTCTGCCGTGGGGGGAAGGCGCCAGGGCAGCAGCAAGGATGGGACTGTGGGAGCGGCGATGGGCACAAGAGCTGCCCCCGTCCGCTGTGTGCCAGGCTGGCCTGCCCGGAGCCACCTGTGTGCCAGGCTGGCCCGCACACTTTGTACGTGTCATCTCACCATTTCTCCCCCCACCACCCTAGCAGCACACTCCTGTCCGGGCCCACTTAATGGATGAGAACACTAAAGGACCAAGAGATTCAGAACTGGGGGGGCTGGCTCTAGGGCCAGCCCACAGGTGAGACAGAACGGCGGCAGCTCTGGGCTGCAAAAGAGGCCGGCCAGAAACTCGCTGCAGGTGAACGGTGACCAGAGCGACCCTTACTGCCCGTGTCATTCCTCAGTCGTGTCGGGCTCTTTGCAACCCCGTGGACTGCACATGCCAGGCGCCCCTGTCCTCCAGTATCTCCTGGTGTCTGCTCAGATTCATGTCCAACGAGTCGGTGATGCCAACCAACCATCTCATCCTCTGTCGTCCCCTTCTCCTCCTGCCCTCAATCTTTCCCAGCTTCGGGGTCTTTTCCTATGTGTTGGCTCTTCGCATCAGGTGGCCAAAGTATTGGAGCTTCTCAGGACCCCTCTTCATAGTAGATTCTATTTAATCCCACTTTGCAAATGAGGAGACTAGCTCAGAGAAAGACATGGGCACTTGCCCCAGGGACACGGATGGGACAGGTATTCCCACTTCAGAACCTGTGCTCCTGGGGGACTTCCAGTAGGCAGTGGAGCACTCGCTTCCAGGGCAGGGGCAGAGAAACCCCTCCCTTCTTCACCTTGCCCCAGCGTGATCTGGAGCAGGGAAATGACCCCACCCTGCCCTCCCTGGCTACATCTGCTTATGTTGTCTCTCCAAGCCCATCTCAAATGCCAGCTTCTCACTCCAAACCTCCTCCAAGACAGGGAGTGCCATCTCCACGGTCCTCAGACCCCCAGCCTGAGCTGGCGGCAGGGCCCAGCACCAGGTCAGGGGCGGAGGCAGCTATGAGAACACAGGTCCTTATCACGCCACCCTGCGAGGCGAGCAGCTCTGCCCTCATCTTAGAGTCATTCCAAGAGGCTGAGCGCCTTGCCCCTGGCCACTTGGGTAGGATGTGGGAGAGCTGTAACTTTGGGTCTGTCCTGTGTGACTTGAAGACCGGCCCTTCTCCAGCAGCAGCAGAGGGAACTTTCTAGAGCATAAACCTGATGGCGTCTTCCTATTGCCAAAGTCCTTTCACTGCCCTGCCCCAGCCAGGGCCCAGGGTTAGGCTGAGAGCTCTTGAACGGCACTCCAGGCCCTCCTCACCTCTGCCTGCCATGGCTCTGGAGAACAGGGATGCTCGGCTGTCGGCCAGCAATTTGAGATTCCACTTGGGCGTCACCTCTTCTAGGAAGCCCTCCTTGTTTCCACCCTCTCCTCAAGTCCCTAGGCTGGATGAGCGGCCTGGCCTGGGCCTCCACAGCCCTCTGGATTCCCCCTCTCGTAGCACCCACCACACTCATTGTAACTTCTGGGTTACTTGGGTCTCCCCCACCAGACTGGCGGCTCCTTGAGGGAGCAGGGCCCACGCCCGAGTCACCTCTTTGCCCCCTGGAGCCCTACACGGTGCTCGTTTCAGGCCTGAGAAATGGTGCTGAACCCAGCTGCACTGCCGAGGGGCCTGGTTTCAGCCACTCTGGGCTTTGGACTCCACGCCAGAACACCCTCCAGTACTCAGACAACAGAATGCTCCCGTCCGCAGGCCCAGGCCTGGCTGCTGTCTGCAGAGTGCTGCTGGCCCCGGCCTGGGCCGCCTCCCCGGCTCTACCTCGACCCCCTAATTACCCTCCAACAGCATCTGCGCCTGGATGGTGCTTCCAGAGCCTCTCATTACGAGGCCTGGGCTTAGCAGAATGCAGGGCTCTGTCTCCCATCCTGTGTCCCCCGAATTACACCCTCCTGGGCAATTCCAGGGCCTGGCTGGGGTGCAGGCAGCCAGATGCCCCACACTAGACCCCTCAGCTGACCAGGAGCCCAGGCCATTCCAGGCTGCATCCCTGGGGGTGGCCCTTACCTGGGACATAGGGTTCAGACTGGGCTTCATGTACCCGGAGGGGCTAAGGGCCAGGCCGCATGCCAGGCTCTCTGCCAATGCCCCTGTCTCTACAATTCTGCGTGGCAGGGGCCATCAGCAGGCCCACCTGAGAGGTGACGATGCTGAGGCTCGGAGGGAGGTCTCTCACCTTGTTGGGGGGGTGCGGGGACCCGCCCCCACTGTGGCCGTCCCAACGGCAGGCCCACAGGGGTCCCAGCCCCTTGGCCAGATGCTTGCTTCACAGCCCCCAGCCCTGCGTCCGCTCAGCTGCCTCGATGGCCCTCAGGGAGACTGGGCTCTGCTCCCCCTGCTGACCAGCGTCTCACGGGCTCTGCTGGTCCGACCCTCTCCTCGCTGGGCTCACCGCCCACTCCCAGGCACACAGACCCTACGGCCCTCCCACCACTTCCACCCCAGCCTTCAGGCAGAAGGCCAGGGCCCTGGGGCTGGGCGAGGGGGCACTGGCCCTTCTGAGTGCACACCCCGCCTTCTCTCAGCACTTGCCGCCCAGCCCTCCTGAGATTTGACCCCTATGCCCTCCACGTTCAGATGCTCAGCTGCCTGCGTGCTTTCCCTCCATGAATCCCGAGGTGGGGGCTCCTGGCCGGTAGCCCTTTCCGCAGGATGAGCCCACTTCTCAGCTCTGCCTTCACCCCGCGCTCCTCTCCTGGGGCTGGACCCCAGGCCAGCCCGTTGTAGGCATGCACCCACAGTGAGGCAGGCCCCTCAGTAACCTGGTCAGCTCTGAAACCCAGCTGGAGCCTGGCTCTACACACCCGAAAACAGCCAGAGTGGACCGGTTTTCCGGAGAGCGAGGATTGGGAAGGAACTTAAAGAGCATCTGGAGGAAGCCTTTTCTTTTCCACCGAGGAGGCTGAAGCCCACTGGCCAGGACCTGCCCTGGGCCACGCAGCAGTCAGCATGGCGTCCACACCCAGCCTTCCAGCTCCCAACCCCTGGGCTGATGCCTTGACCCTCAAGTTCAGAGCTCTTTCCGTCGCATCAGAAAGTGGCTCACGAGGCCCGTCTGGTTTGGGAGTTGACCAGCCTTTGGGCCCACCTACTCCTTCACCCCCACGTTTGATAACTTTGGTGCCTGTACCGTGTCTATGCCCTGTGCTGAGGTGGCCAGCAGAGCCAGCCGGGGTGCCTGCAAGTCGTGGGGGCTTTTTCAGCTAAAACCAAGTCCTCTGCCACGGCTGCCCACCAAGTGTGTACACGGACAGACAGACAGACAGATGGAGAGATGGAGAGCTGAGACCCTGGCCGGCTCCTGGTCTGCCAGATAAGAGCAGAGGGGCAGAGCTGGCCTTCTCGGAAAGCAGGTATGGACCCCAGCCCCCTTCAGCCTCTTATCTCTGGTTTCTGGGCCAGTCCTGGCACTGGGGGCCCCTGGAAGGCCGCCTCTGTGAGATGGGAAGGAACCTGTCTGATGGCCGTGAGCACAGACACACGTGGGCAAACGTGGGCAGCGCTGCAGCTGCCACAGGGAGGCAGGCATTGCTGAGGCGGGGCGGGTCCGGTGTTCACCAGCTCTACTTCCCGTCGCCCTTTCTAAGGCATGTGGCCTGGAACTTGCTTGGTTTCCTCCTCTGGGAAGGGGAGGAGGGAGGTTGTTGAAGGGTACTAAAGTGGGGAGGGCTCCAGCTCAGGGTCCCTGAGCCCCTTTAAGATGAAGCTGGTGCTCAGTGAAAGTGCCCCGGGCCCCCTTTATCCGGCTCTGCAGTGCCCGTTCTTTCCAACTTGCTCTTCACCCTGGACCCCAGGCTCCCTCCATCCCCTCCTGCACTGAGGGTTCTTCCCCTTCCTGGCCTCTGGAGTTCCCCAGGCCGACCACTAGGCGTCACCACGAGCACGTCCACGCCTCTCCGAGGCCCAGGTGGCTGGGAGCAAGGCCTGAGACGTTCTTCCCTCCTGACTTAGCACTCTGCTCAGGTTCAGAGGCGAGAGATGCCCCCTTCCTTCCCCAGGGCTGCCAGACACAGTGAATGAAAACAGGCTGCTTGTTTAAGTTTGGATCTCAGATGAACAACAAAGGTTTCCCGAGTGTAAGCATGCCAAGTGTTGCGTGGGTCACGTTTGTGCCAAAAAAGAGCATTCACTACTGATGTGAAATCCCAAGTTCAAATACAGGCTGTCCCTTATTTCACCTGGCTGCCCTCCCCCTCCCCCTCCACAGGGCCCCTAATGCTGCGTCCTCTGCCTTTTTTGGCACCGGGGACTGGTTTCACGGGAGGCAATTTTTCCATGGGCGAGCGGTGGGGAGAAGGGGTCAGGCGGTAATGTGAGCCAAGGGAGAGATGGGGACTGGCCCTTAAAGCTTTGCTTGCTCTCCCGCCGCTCAGCTCCTGCTCTGCGGCCCGGTTCCTACAGTCCTAACAGGGACTGGGTACCCCTGCCCTAAAGGTAGCCGCAGACTGGCTGTGACCAGGGCACAGGTCTGTTTCTGCCTTTTGGCAGGTGACCAGGCGGAGGAGCCCAGGTGCGGGAAGGGTCAATGTGGTGCCAAGTGAGTGCTCCCCCTGCGGTTTTGGGGGAGGGCCCGGGAGGGGAAGCTGCAAGAATGCTGGGGGGCACGCCAGCAGGAGATTCCCTAAGGACATGACCAGCCCCCCAACACTGCCCACCGCGTGCCGTGGGAAACAGCCGGGCTCGGAGCCACCAACACCTGGGCTCCGGGTGGGCTCCATCCCAAACCGGCTGTGCCGCTGTCCCTGCCTGCACCTCCGCTCTCTTCTCTGCACAATGAGGGGGCCCTCTGAGGATCAGAGGGTGCAAGGGCCTGGCGCACAGACGGAGCGCAACAGCCGTGGGGCACCTCCCCGCTTCCCAGGGCTCGTATCGCGGGTGCAGACCACCAGCCTGGGGAGCCCATGCTGATTCCCACTGTTCACTCTAACTGGAACAGACTGCCGAGTGGATGCCTCACTCGGTGAACAGATGTGGAAGCTCACGCTGGGTGAGCCACCGTGTGAGCCAGGGGCACACGGGGTAGGGCTGTGGGAGCGTGGAGGAACGGGGTTCCAGGAGAGGAATTGGCTCGTGCAGGGGTGTGGAGCTGTGTGCGGGGGAATGTCTCTGAACTCATCTCGGGCTCCCCTGCTGCAGGGGTCTCGGCCACCCACAGGCTGACCTGGGGGCTGAAAGCAGCCTCGGGAGCAAGCCCTGCCTTGGTGCTGCTTGGTACCAGGGACGTGAAAGAACTTTAATCCGATCCTCTTTGTCACTTGCCCTGCGCCCACCCTGCGTCAGACGTGAGAAACGCACCCCTGCCCTTCTCAGGAGCTCACGTGCTGCCCCTAGGAGAGGACGGAGCGCCTCGGGGCTGTGTGTGTACACTGGGAGGGTGACGTGCTCGTCCCGGAGTCGGAGACAGCTCTGCGAGAGGAGATGAAGCAAAATGGGTTTTGAAGGATGATGACGAGTTCTCCAGGAAGGGAGGGGACAGGGGCCTGGCCCCTGAGGCAGAGCAGAGAGCGCACACCAAGGCCTGCAACTGGAAAAGGGCTCCCTAGCCACAGGAAGAACAGGAGGGGGGTGGGGGGCTGGGGAGGAGCCGTGCTGTGAAGGCGGGGAAGGCGAGGAAGGCGCGGGAGAGCAGCCTCGAGCACACACTGCAGGGAGAGGAGCCACAGGCAGGGCCCGAGTGGGCAGGGACGTGGCCAGGGGGTCACGCTGCTGTCAGAAGGCGGAGGGCTCGGGGGACCCAGGAACCAGCCAATGCACTAACTCACGGGAGAGTGGAGTGTGCCTGCAGGCAGAGGGTGGGGGGGGCCCTGGGGCCACAAGGGGCTCCAGGCCTCGGGCCACCCCTGATCCCAGCCCTCCGTCCATTTTCTCACTCAGCATGGGTGCTCTTAGGAGTTGGAAAGACGTGGGTTCGGATCCTGACTGTGCTAATCACTCACTAGGGGACAAAATGCTTCTCAGTCTCCGTTCCTCTCGGCAGGATGGGAGAACACAGCCTCACGGCGCCAGACCGTTCCAGGGTCTGATGACCCATGCCACCGTCTGGGCATGGTGCTTGGCACCCAGTGGTACCAGTGACAGCTGACAGTTTTACTCACTTCTGGTACAGGCAGTCCATTAGGGAACAGAGTGTACTCATAGCATCTCATTTTGGTCCTCATAAAAATTTCTATAATGAACACTGACGTTTGTCCCATTTTATAGACAAGAGAAGTGAGGCCACGGGACTCATAGCAGAGAAGGGAACCAGGGCCAGGGCCAGCTACCCCTGCACTGTCCACACGAGGAGGCCGACGCCACGAGGCACTGGGGTCCCTGCATGGCGGCCTGGCCGGGGCTGGCGGGAGGCCAGGCCAGGAGAAGGGCGTGAAGCTGGGCTCACCAGCCAAAGGAGTTGTTTATGGGGTGGGAGGCTCGTAAAAAATAATGGGCTGAATTTATTGTCCCCGCCTCAAGGGCCATTCTGGACTGCAAAGGGCCAGGACAGGCCTTCTCCGGCAGCACCGTAAATCTTCCTGCTAAATGCGAGAGCTGTCTGGTCTCCCGCCCACCTGGTCTGCGGGCGGGTGAGGAGGTGCGGGGGTGGGAAATGAGGAGAAGCCCCCCAGGAGCAGCCAGGGGCGCAGCCCTGAGGCTGAAGGTGAGGATTCTCCGGAGAGGCCACTGTTGCCCTCATTTAAAAGAGAAAGTTCCCAGCCACACACACTCACGGGAACTCAGCACCCACGGCTGATGACAGAGAGCCCTGGAACAGGGCTGGGGATGTCCCCGACCCTGCAGGGGCCACACTGGGGCCCCAGGTCAAGGCCTGGCCCAGACCTCAAGATGCGGGAATCACGTCCCAGGAAGCGGTGGGCGCCGGCCAGCCAGGCACACTGATGGGACCCTGAGCTAACGTCTGGTGGGGGTGGCTTGGGAGGGACGGTGAGTCTCTGTCCACAGACATTTGAGTCTGGAGAACCCGCCTGCCAATGCAGGAGACATGGGTTCGATCCCTGGGTCCGGAAGATCTCCCAGAGAAGGACACAGCAACCCACTCCAGTATTCTTGCCTGGAGAATCCCATGGACTCGGGAGCCTGGCGGGCTGCAGTCCATGGGGTCGCAGAGTCAGACACGACTGAGCGACTAAACAACCACAACAGCGGGCTGGAGCAGGAGAAAAACTAACGTTGGCGTCAGAAATCCGGCCCCCATCCGAGTGCTGCTTCGAGGCGTGGGCGCCACTGGGGTTCCCTGCTGTGCTGGGGTGATGGTGCTCGCCCGAAGCTCCTCCCGGGGCGGCTGCAAGCCTCACAGTGAGCCGGTGTGAAAGCACCGTGAGAGCAGAGGGTGGGGACGGGCCGGCGAGGACACCTGCTGCTGAGACGGGTGACACCTCCTGCTCCCCAGGAGTAGCTGGACAGCAAAGTCCGGAGGAGGGTCAAGGACCAGCTGAGGCAGGTGGGGGAAGGGCTGGGCTGGACGGAAGGGGCAGCTGCCTTGGGTGAGAGCCACCAGTCCTCTGCCCTGACTCAACCCCAGGGACTGGGGCCCGAAAACTCCCCGGGGGCCTCTGTGGAGGAGCCCCCATCCTCTCCCCATCCTGGGGGGGTACGGGGTTCAGGGCCCGAGGGCAAGGCTTCGGGCTGCAGCTGACCTGGGCGGCTGTGGGTTCAGGGCCCCTGCGTGACTCCAGCCAGGGTCTGAGCGCGGCTGGGTGGGGAGCGCTTTCCTCTAAGTGCCGCGGGGGAGCCCAGCCCCCTTCCCTGGCCTGGCCGCGAGGTGGCTGAAGGGCAGAACCGCCGGCCGGTAGGTTGCCATCCCCACACCCCTGATCTCTGCTGGGAGACCAGACCCTCCAGAGGCCCTGCTCCTGTCCCAGCCAGGCTCCTGAGCTTGTCCTCACACCTGCCACCCTGGGCACCTCTTCAGGCCCCAGGCCGAGCGGGCCAGAGAGCCTGGGGGCTTGTGAGTGCAAGCTGCCCGGGGCGCCTGAGGTCAGGACAGAGCTGGAGGCTGAGCAGGACTGGGCTTGCAGTCTCTTGAAAAGTAGAGACTGGCTGGTCCTGCTTTGGGCCACAGGCTCCCCTCCGGGGCTCCTAGTTCCAGAAAGAACAAAGCCTCACGTGGTCCAGAGCCAACCTCCCCTGAACCACTCTGCACTGATGTGATGCGGGGACTGGGCCTCTCTGCAGACAGGCCTGCCTGCCCTGCCTCTCACCCTCCTCTCTGCCCCTCCTGTCCACTCACACTGCCCCCTTATGAGTTCCGGACTCTGATGGCCGCCAGTGCCGCCTCCCAGGAAAGGGCTTCATCTCCTTGCCCACCCACGGTGGGCAGTGATCTTTCCGCAATGTGAATCATACCCCCACCCCCGGGGCAGACAGGGCCCCTGTCACGCTCACAGCAAAGTTCAAGCTGCTGCCAAACACGGCCTCCTGATCCTCTCTCTCACTTCCTGAAGCTCTGGGTCTGGTTTCAGGCTCCAGGATGCAAACCCTCTCCAATAGGCAAGAAAGGCTGTGGGCACGCTGACTCTTCTGGCCCCCAGAGCAAAGCTGGAAGCTTAGACGGCAGGGACCCCCTGGCCAGAGGCAAGAGGCCAGGCTGGCCTGAGTGAAGGGCCCAGAGAGGGGACAGCTGGGCAAACACAGGCTGAAAAGATGGGAAGGGTGCGGGGGTGGCTAGAGCAGCAGCAGACGCAGAGTCCCAAAACAATCCCGTGAGGAAAGTCTCAGGCGCAGGGCAGGGCTCACATCCGAGTCCCCTGTCCCTCCGGCGAGGCTGCAGGCTTACAGGAGTTACCTGAGATCAGGACAACCCTGGCAACCAGCCTGCCAGGCGCTGCCACAGAGTTATCTCCTCAGTTAGATGGTGCTAGGGGGTGACGGTGCCTGAGGGGCCCTCCTTGCTCCAGACAGCATCCCAGAACTCAGGCCCGGAAAGCAGAAAGACTGCACCACTGTCTGGGGTTTCTGCCAGGACTCACGTGGCCCTGGGTGCACTATCTGCCTCTGTCATTTGCTATCTGCACATGGGAGTAATCGTACCCCCACTCCAGGGGTTAAACGAGGTAATATTAGGGTGACCATATGTTTTATTTCTCCTGGGACAGTCTCAGTAGCCTCAGCCTACTAACGCCGGCTTCCTGGCGTCCCTGCGGCTCTCCAGTGATGAAGAGGTGACCGTGGGGGGAAGCTGGGCGAAGGGTATGTGGGATCTCACTTTACTATCTCTCCATGTCCTTAGACTCTATAATTATTTCAAAATCAAAGATTTAAAAAAAAAAACCCATTGTTTCGTCTCTAGTTACAAACTTACAGATACAACGAACAGGTCCTAAAAATATTTCACGCAGGGTCTAATACACCAAAAGATAAACTCTACAGCCATCCTCACAATCACCCAGAGCACGCCTGCAGGCTCGGACACAGGTGGAAGCGGCTCCAGGCTCCCAGGAGCACACAGCCGTCACAGAGCCCAAGGCCCTTCCGGAGGAGCCGGGGGGCCCTCAGGCTCCCGCGAGAGTACACACGGATCCCTGGGTGCCGGGTACACAGCAACACCCCTCTGCGGCCAGGGGTTTGGAACGGTGGACAACAGCTGGATGAGAAGAGCTGCTTCCAGCCCCGAGACCGGGCCCTTCAGCACGGGGCCAGAATTCTGGTCCTCAGAGGAGAGGCTGTCTGGGTCACGAAGCTCATAACAAAAGCTGTGACTTGTAGGGAAGAGAGGCTGAGCCAACTTAGGCTGCTCCTCTGAGGAGAGCAGGGAAGTGGGCAGACCATCTCTGGACACCTCTACCGCCAAGGGTTTTCTGAACTCCTGGGGCTTAAAGAGGCACCCTTGGTACCCGGGACGCTCACACCTGTGGAGCTGCAGGTGGCGTCAGCAAGGGGGCATCTCTGCTTCTCCAGGCCCCTCCGCACCTGGCCAGCTGCACAGAGGGCTGCGAGCCTCACAGGAACCCTCTGCACGGTCTGCCCAGGCTCAGAGGCCAGCCCGCCCGAGCGCGGGGCCTTCCGTGCCACCGGCTGTGTCTGTGGGCAAGTTTCCCACCTGCTCTGTGCCTCGGTTGCTTTGTCAGTGAGGGTGCAGGAAGGTCCCAGGAAACATAGCTCTCACCATGACCGTTTCTACTGAGTGCAGAAGAAGCCAAGCTTCCTTTCTCCTGGCTCCCACCTCTGGTTTTGGCTGGAGCAGCGTCACCCGCGATGCCAAAAGACCCTGATGCTGGGAAAGACTAAAAGTGGGAGGAGAAGGGGACGACAGAGGATGAGAGGGTTGGATGGCATCACCGACTCAATGGACATGAGTTTGGGTAAACTCCGGGAGTTTACTCCGGGACAGGGAGGCCTGGCGTGCTGCAGTCCATGGGGTCGCAAAGAGTCGGACACGACTGAGCGACTGAACTGAACTGAACTGAGTGTCACCCTCGAGGCCAGATCTTGAGCTTTGTGAAAACGCAGCCCTGAGTGCCACCAGGAATGCCGGTGGTGGGCGGGCAGTGCAGTTTCCTAGCCATATTTATACGCGTGTTGAAACAGGCTCAGAAGGACATTAAATGCAATCAGGTAAACCCATGAAGTCCGTGCTGGGAGAATGCCAGCCCGACGTCTGCTCTGCGTGGGCCTCAGCTTTGCAGGGACACGGCTGCCCAGCTGTCCTGTGGCCAGTTCCAGGGCATCAGACAAGGGAAAGGAAGCAGCCCGTTAGGACTTCGGGGTGTGGTCAACAGTGCGACGGCCTGGCAGAGCCTCTGGGTGCCTACCCCTCGACCCAGGGACCACAGCGTCCACTAGCAAGTACTAACCAGGACCTTAGTGGCACAACCCGAGGATGTAGAGCGCCCGGGCCCAGGGAGCCACCACCCTCCGACCTCCCTCGGTCCTTTGCCACAGGCCCCCGTCAGCGCAGGGCATGCAGGCAGCGGGGAGAACACTGCCCTCGGCAGCCAGCAGTGACGGGGGTGGGAGACAGCCAGCCCCAAGCACAGAGGGCCGGCTCGGGACAGGCTGTGCAGTGAGCGGGCGCTCTCGCCAGGGCTGAGGGGGGCACCAGGCAGTAGACAGGGTGGGTGGGCACGCTGGGCCTCGGGGCGGGGGGAGGGAGGAGCAGGAGCAGACAGGGGCCTGAGGTCCTCTTCGTGTCTTGGTTGCCAACTGCCTGTGCCCAGTGCAGCCTGGCACAGTGCCCATACCTCCATGGGGAGGACGGGGCTGGGCACTCCTGGAGGGCAGGGGCCGGTCTGACCTCTGCAGCCCTCAGTGGGTCATGTGGCAGGCGAGCCAGTGCAGAGAGGTCCCTGCCGATGAGGCCTGACTCCTGACCACCTCTCCACACTCAGTGGAAGCTTGGGCTTCAGCCAGCAGCCAGCACGCATCTGCAGAGCGCTGCTCCCTGTGCACCCAGGCCCTGACTCTGCTGCTGGCTCTGGACTCCGGCCCAGCGAGGGGCAGGCCCTGTCCTCACTGGGCCTGTTTCCTCGTCTGTGATAAGCAACAATAAGAAGAGCCCACATTTGCTGGAATTTTTTTATGACCTCTTTTTAACCCTATGAAGTAGGTTCTATGCCCATCCCCACTACACAGACCTGGCGCAGAGAGGTTAAGTGACTTGCTCAAGGTCACACAGGTGACAGGGTGGGGAAGCTGGGATCCCAGTCCCAGGCTGCGGGGCCCCAGAGGCTGGACTCCTGATCACGAAGACTCCAGGGCCCTCAGGGCTGGGCGTTGGCACGGACAGCCCCTCAACCCCCCTGCCAACCTGTCCTGCTTCCTACGACTGTGGGGACAATGTTGTAGGGGGCTTCCTCTCCCTCGGGCGCCTTTCATGACCAGCACAGATCAGACTGCTGTGGGCGTTCTGCTGAGGCTTCAGAGCACGGCCGTGCCACATAGCTTGCGGTGCAGGGGAGGGGCACACGTAGCTCGTATCTCAAACCCACCTCCGTTGGCAACAGCAGTGGCCCAGGATCAGTGCCGGTGCGGGAGTGGTGCTTCACCAGGCTGGCCAGGAGACCCTTCCTACTGCATTCTCCACTGTTCAGATAACACTAGAGCCCCTAGGAGCCCCAGATCCCTCCCTCCAGAGGGTTTTTTCTCAGCACATTATTATAAGGTAACTCCTAGCACCCTTAGACTAGGAGACCCAACCAGTTCATCCTAACAGAAATTAGTCCTGAATATTCATTGGAAGGACTGATGCTGAAGCTGAAACTCCAATACTTTGGCCACCTGATGCAAAGAACTGACTCATTGGAAAAGACTCTGATGCTGGGAAAGATTGAGGGCAGGAGGAGAAGGGGACGACAGAGGATGAGATGGTTGGATGGCATCACCGACTCGATGGACATGAGTTTGAGTAAATTCCGGGAGTTGGTGATGGACAGGGAGGCCTGGCGTGCTGCAGTCCAAGGGGTCTCAAAGAGTTAGACACGCCTGAATGACTGAACTGAACTGAACTGAGGAGCCTCATTTAGCACCAAATCCCCTTTCTAGATGGAGAGCTTCACAGAGGCCATGCCTGCTTCTCTTCACACTAGGACCCCGGGGACCAGAGGCACCGGCACATGACTGGAGGAGCCAGCGAGCTGCCACCACGCAGCTCTCCAGGCCTTTTGGAGCTCCTTCTCCTCCCGAAATCAGTGCTGCTCAGGCTGAAAGGAAGAATTCTTTACTGGAAGGAAAGGGAAGAGTTCATCCAGGAGTCAACACCTTCTTGGAGCACAGATACAACGTAAGTTTAAAAAAAAAAAGAGCAAGCACGGGAGAGGGAGAGTGCGAACACGCTGGTTGCTTGGCTCATCTACGCAGGGGCCAGGAAGCCCCCCCGGACCCCTCTCCCTGGTGCACCCTGGCTGTGGGGTGACAGATGGGCTATGGCGTGCTGGGCTGGAGGCTGAATGGGAGGTGAGCATGGGCTGTGCTGGTGCCCGAACCAGCTCCCGCAGGTGCTGAGCAGACGGACGGGCCACGGACCTCAGCGGCTTTGCGTTCCCTCTCACCAAGAGCACAGCCTGTGTCCCCAGATCAGGCGTGAGTTCTAAAGGCTTGAAGAAGCTGCCTCCGTGAGTTGCTACCCCTAGGGCAGGCACTGCACTTGACCCCTTCAAAGCATGTCCCCTAACCGAGCTCTCACTGGCCCGGGAGGGATTACTGGTCCCAATTTACAGACAAGGAAACCCAGAGAAGGAGTAACTGCAGAGGCCACGTGACCCGTGGAGATGGAGAAAGACTGAGAACCTGACCCCCCACGCCCAGCCCGGCCGGATCCACACGCCTCGGGTCAGGGTTTGCGCTGGCGCCCAGGGGTCAGGGTCGCTCGGAAGGGCTGAGCCTTGTGTCTTGGCCGGGGGCCTGGACTGACCCTGGCTGACCCTGCTCATGCGTCTAGTCTCCTCTTAATGAAACCCAGCTCAGGGGAGGCTCCTTCAGGGCGTCAGGAAGAGTCAGGTGACTTGAGGACTCTTGATTTGGGAAACAGAGGCCATTGACGTACAAAACACGCTGGGTCTCAGCACCCTGGACGTGCTCTGACTCTGAGCTCTAACAGTCATCACCAATGTCAACACACAGTCAGGACGGACACCCGTCATGGCAACCGGCAGGCTCGGGAGGGAGCAGCTTGTCTGGTCAGCCCCTGCATGAAACCCAAACTCAGGCTCATGTTTCACCAGCCTCGTGGCATCTGGCCCCTGCCAAGCTCCCCTCTTCCTGGGCAATCTGTGCCCACCATCCCACCCTTCACTCTGTGTTTCCCGAGAGTCTGGTCTACCTGCCCCAGGGCCTTTACACATGCCCGCCCCAGGGCCCTTTACACACTCCCGCCTCAGGCCTTTACACACGCCTGCCTCAGGGCCTTTACACACGCCTGCCTCAGGGCCTTTACACACCCCCGCCTCAGGCCTTTACACACACCCACCCCAGGGCCCTTACACACACCCAGTTCAGGGCCCTTACACACGCCCACCTCAGGCCTTTACACATACCCACCCCAGGGCCCTTACACACACCCGCCCCAGGGCCCTTACACACACCCAGTTCAGGGCCCTTACACACCCCTGCCTCAGGCCTTTACACACACCCGCCCCAGGGCCCTTACACACGCCCGCCCTGGGGCCCTTACACACACCTGCCTAGCCCTCCCTGGCGCCTCCCACAGCCACTCTCCCTCCTCGCCCGACATCAGCTCACAGGCAGCTTCCTCCAAGAGGCCTGCGGCGCCTGCCTGTTTCTCCACCTGATTTCTCTACTTACAGCTTCATCTCGTCACAGCGAGACAGGCTGGAATCCTGACTGCCAGGTCCCTAGGGTACAACCTCGGGCAGGTCCCCTGAGCTGACTGGGTTTAAGCTCCCCGCCATGCCAGGCTCCTGCGAGGGCCCAGAGCAGAGTGAGCTCGTGACCCCACAGCAGCCGCTGTCGCTGCCCACTACAACACCGAGTCCTGCCCCTGGCTGGCGCCGGGGCCTGCCGGGGGACACCCCTGGCACAGCCAGCGCTCACCGGCTGCGCCAGGACCCGGGCAGAGCATACACAGCCTGGCTGAGGAGGGGCCACCCGCCCTGTAAACCCCGCTCCCTGATGACAGCAGGCCTCACCGCCCCCTGCCACGGACGCTCACTCTTCCTCATAAACCTGCTTGTCATGAAACTCGATTTGGGGTTGGGGTCCTCACTTTGGGCAGCTTCACCCCACACCCACAGCTGGGAGGTCTTCCACGTGGACATCGGGCCCATGCGCCCGAAGCAGGCACCCTGGGAACGGCAGAGCGGGCTTCACCGCCAGTTGGCCCAACCCGGAGAGCAGCACCTGCCCTTTTGACTCCCTGCCTTTCAGTGTGGGCCTCTCGCTGGCCTCCCGCTGGTGCCGTAGACTGGAGGCGAGGCCCGTGCAGGATTTCCCTCCAGCACCTCCTCCGTGTCTCGGGTCAGTGCTGGGGTAGGGGCTGAGGCTGGGGCCAGGGGGCTGCTACCTGCTCCTCCTTTGGCGTCTACTCCCTTGACTGCTCAGAGCAGCCAGGCTGCAGGAGCGCACGGCCTGCCTTGAGATGGCTGGATCTCGCCATTATTTTAAGGAAGACGCCTCCACGGCTTCCAAGATGCTGTTCCCTCTGCCTGGAAGCCCCTCTCCTCAGAGCATCTGGGTCCTGGCTTCTAACCAGTTGTCCCACTTCACAGCCCTGCTGCTTTGGGCTCCAAATGGCCATCACCGCCCTGCACCTTCAGGGCTTAGCTGGGGCTGTCTCCAGGCTCCCCAGGCACTCCAGTTGGCTGGAGTCTTCCCTGTGCCTCGGTGCCGCCCCCCAGGCCGGCCCCCCCATCCCACCTGGTCTACAGAGGGCAGCTGGCTCCTGGCCACAAGGACCCCCTGTTGACTGGTGACCCAGTGAACATGCAAGAGATCAAGAAGCCAGCAGCCTGGCCTGGTCAGACCTCGAGCCCCCACTGGGGGAAGGGAACGAGAGAGGACGGCCAAACTCACCCTGCCCACCGCCAGCCCCCAGCCCAGGACGGACAAAGTGGCTTCTCTGGCGGCATCTGCCCATCTGTGGCCCCAAGTCCCTGCCACACAAAAGCACCAGGGACACCAGCAGCCCTGCCGCAGGAGAGGAGGGAGGGAGCCGCGAGGAAACCCTGCAGGCCCAGCACCAGAGGCACAAAACGGCCTCCCGGCCGCCCAGAGCTCCCTGCCCTGACCCCGAGGCCCCCGGGATGCAGGCGCGGAGAGGCGGTTCCCAGGGCCCCGGCTCCGCGGGGCGGGGCGCGCCGGGTGGGCTCCGGCAGGGCTCACCGTCGGAGCGGTGGATGCAGGTGTGCTGGTTGTCGCTGAGGAAGAAGCCGCCGTGGCACCGGCACTCGTAGCTGCCCATGGCGTTGACGCAGATCTGCTGGCAGCCTCCGTTGTTGTCCTGACACTCGTCCACATCTGCGGCAAGAGAAGGGGGGAGAGAGGTCATACCTGGGGCTGCAAGGGAGGCGCGGTCAGAGAGAAGGCCGTGGAGGCCATCAGCTCCCCCCGCTGCAGAGCGCGGCTACAGAGGCACCCCGCAGCGATCCTCCACCACAGCGCTGCGTGGAGTTACCCCCCGTGGGAGACAGGTACAATGGCCCTGGCTTTCCCGTGTGCCCGGCACTACTCCGAGCGCCTTGCCTGCTGTGACTCCTTTAATTCTCACAGAAACCCTGCACAGCACAGGTACTGGCCTATGTTACAGACGAGGAAACTGAGGGAGCGAGGCCGAGTGACTTGTCCCAGGCCACACAGCGGCAGGATCCACTCCTGGCTCTCGGTGACGGCACCTGGCCCTCCCTCTCTCTGAAGGCCTGCAACCCACACCGTCTCCCCCTGACGTGAAGGGCCTGGCCAAGCAGACCCCACTGTCCCCTTTCTTCAGTCACACCTCAGATTTACAGCCAGCAGCACAGACCTTGGCGCGAGGGAGAGGCTGGAGGCCAGGGCAGCCTGCTTTCTGCCTCGCAAATTGATTTCAAAACCCCAGAGAAGGGGAGGTTTTTAAAAGGCCCTGACCTCTGGCTGCCAAGACTGCCGCGGAAGGCTGCCAAGCGGTCTTTCCCACTCTCTGGGAGAGACAGACCTCAGGGCCGACACTCATTTTTGACCAGAGGCTGCTGGCACAAAGGGTGCTATTGGCTGAAAAGAGTCTTTATGGAGCTCTGGTCTTGAACAGAATAGCATGTTTCAATTACCGAAGTCATAACCCCCTACACTGTCAGTTTGTTTAATGAAAGAAGGGCTTCTTAAACCTTAATGTGCCATGTCTGTATTGTCATTTTAATAGGCAAATCTATGAAACCACAAAGGCAACGTGAGCTACTGGCTGCTTCGAGCCAAGCCCACAACCCCTAATACACAGGCCTGTGCAAGCACGCGCGTGTGCACACACACACACACACACACACACACACTCACTTTGGCACTGAACTTTTTAAACAGTTCTTTTCAACACAGCCATCTTTCAGAACTGGAACCAAAAGGATGTGAACAGGTAAAGCGTCAGGCAGACTGACCTGCCTTGAACCAGGGAGGACACAGCACTGGCACTCTGTCAGCTGGGTCCTGCTTAGGCTCGGGGACAGCAGACCACTTCACCACCCACGAGACCACGCGGCAGCCCTTGAGGCCGACGGCGAGGCAGGTCATTACTCTCCCGTGAGCTCAAATGTCGGCCGCGTGGTTGCCAGGAGGGAGGCAGGGCTCTGAACTCGAAAAGCCACCAACAGTTACAGCTGAAACGGTAGAGGCGGCTCTTGCTGAGAGGAGGCTGAGAGGGGGTCCCGGGGGAAGCTGGGAAGGGTAGAGAGGGATTTTTCTGAAGCCCTTTCTCCACTCAACACGTCTTACTGACGGCTCCCTAAAGGCCCAGCGTCAGGGTCACCTTGGCTGGGGCGCCTCCCCTCCGCCCCCCAGCAGTCTGCCCCCGCCCGCACTAGACCGTGTACAGCTCTGGGCCCTGTTCCTCCTCCTAATGGCAACACAAAGCTAACCTCCCCCGAGTGGCCATCGAGTGTTATGCACTTGATCCTTGCTGCAACCGTGAGCAATAGGTTGTGTTACTGACTCCCTTTTACAGATGAGGACGCTGAGGCGAAGAGAGCTGAAGTAGTTTGGACAAAGTCACACAGCTGCCTGGAGCAAAGGCAGGACTCAGACCTGCTGTCCAGCCCCTGAGCATGTGCCTTGGGGCCCACTGCGAAGCCAGTCACGCCAGCAAGCGTGTTCGGATTCAGGAGATGAAGAACCCCAGCTGCTCTTCAAGTGAACGCAAGCTGGGTGTCACCTTGAACTTGTCCATAAACCCCCCAGCTACCAACGCAAAGACGAGCCAGCCTGCAGGAGTAACTAAGCAGAGTCCCGGCCTGCCGAGGCTGCCCTGAACCGTCTCAGTTAACACCCGCCAGGGGCTCCGCCGCCTGCAGTCCGGCGCACACATAACGGTGACGTCTGAATCCTGGGAGCTGCTCCTGGGACTCAGGCCAGACCTCCTTCAAGTCACATTCTTCGAGGTTCTTGAAGAGTCTTTGCTCTGTACCTCAGCTTCCCCAGCCCTAGAAAAGGTTCAACTGGTAAAACAGACAGCTCTCAAACACAGAATTCACGGTGTGGAGACACTACGCTCACCCCATCATCAGTGAACTCCCTGGGGCCGCCCACTGGGCCTGGCCCACCTCCTCGCTGCACTGGAAGCTGGGAACCCAAGGTGCTGATGTCACACAGCTACAGAGCTGCAGCGGGCTGGCAGGGTGGCTGGGCCTTGGGACGGGGCTGTTTACACTAGCAGGGAACAATGACTCTCCAACACTGATGAATAATTTGAAACAAATGTGAAGCCATGTAAACATTTCTTTTCCCCACTCCCAAATGATAAAGCCCCAAGATTAAGCAGGAGGGAAGAGGGGACTAGCCCCTTGGCACTCTTTCTCCACTGTGGCCCTAGCACAGGCCTCCCCCAACTTGGGCAAGTAACCACAGCCTCAGAATCCCTTTGGGGAATCTGAGGCCATTATCAGCTTCTCTAGCGAGTGGATTAAGGGTCTTAGGCCCACCTCATACCTCTCACACCCCTGTGTCTGCATACCTACAGATGCGACCCACAGTGAGGTCTGCATAGTGACCAACGGGGGTGGCTGGTCCTTGAGATGCCTGCCCACTGGCCTAGGACGGACTGGGGTCCCCTGGAGACCCTGATCAGGCCCGCCAGAGCACTATGGGAAATATTAGCTCCAGGGCCCTCCTGAGGGGGCCGAGCCCACTATGCACTGCTCCTTGGCTCCCAAGGACATGGCATATTCCGTTGTAAGAGGGGCCCCATGGCAAGGAGAGCACCCACACCTGGGAGTCGGACAACCTGAGTTCTGTCCCCGGCCTGTGGCCCGTGTGATGTGGCGAGATCTCGCCCACAGGAGGAACTCAGGCTGCGTCCTCCAGGAAGCCCTTCTGGAGTGCCTGAGACACGCGCAGTCCTCTTCCTGCTCTCCAGGCGGCTCCATGCACGGAGGGGCCCCTCTGTGGGAGCCCCCGCCCCCTACATGTTGACTGCAAGGCCCGGGAGCCTTTTTATCATAAGTGATAGCCCTCATGGCTGGCCAGGTCCCAGCTGGGAGGCCCAGGCACTATCTTAACATATCCGCCCAATATATCCATACAGGGAGCGTTATTCTCAGCACGCTGATTCTCAGACGAGAAGTTGAGAGGGGAAGAGACTTGCCCAGTGCTACAAACCAGGCGGAAAGAGGACAGGAAGCCCTGTGGGTCTGGATCCAAAGCTCTTCCTTACTCTCCCGTGACTCAGCCTCTCTGAGTGAGGACGCTTCTCGCCCAGTCATGGCGGCGACAGTCAGGTCCCTGGGTGTTTAGGCTACAGTCCTCCCCTGACCCGACATGCTCGTGCCTCCAAACCCCAGGGCAGAAGCCCCCTCCTCCCCGAAGTCTTCCCAGTCCTGGGCAGAATCTGCCGGCCCCTGGCCCCCAGCCAAGCTGATTTATTTCCAACTGCCTCCCTTGGGCTTGGCCGTCCTGTCTCTGCTCTGGGCTGAAGACAGACCTGAGTCTCCTGCAGGTCCTTGCCCCCAGCAGAGGGTTGGGCTGGCTGGGTGCTCAGGAGTGAGCAGACACGCTGAGGGGCACATGTGTGCCTGTATACCGCAGTGACGGGGAGCTCTGCCATAGAAGGTCAGTCCCCCGGAGCAGGGCGCTGTCCAGATTCCTTCTGGGCTGGCCGCGGGGCTCATTCGGGGCTCTCCACAGGCGGCCCGCCTCTTCAGCCCCCCAAACCCCCCTGTTCTCCGAACTCCCCGTCAATCACACGTGCCTTCACGTGCACATGTGTACCTCTTTCCGGGACGCCCTCGCCCTCTTTGTCCAGACAGAAGCCCTCGCCTTTGAAATCCACCGGAAACACTTTTCCTGCAAACACTGTGCCCCTGCTGCATGCCCCACTCCCCGTGAGCTGCCAGGGCCCCAGAATGAACGCCTCGGGTCAAGCCCCTGCTCACCGGGCCGCCGGTGTGTGAGACCTGAGCATGGAGGCAGAGGCTCCGTGGAGGAGGTGAAGGGAGCCGAGGTGGGGTGGTCTGTGACTGAGGCTGGAAGATGAGGAGAGGAGGTGTGGAAGGTGCAGGGCACGGGTGGGGAGGGCCTGGGACCACTTGGGCGAGAGAGGATTCCGGAAGCGCCCATGGGCTGCACAGCCCTCCTCGAGAAGATTCCACCAGGGCTCTCACTTCCTGGCCCCTATTTCCACCAGTCCTGCTGGCAGAGGGGACAGTCCCCGGGGAAGACTGACAAGCCAGAGTGCCACCAACCAACCACCCAGGCCTCGGGTGGAGGCTGGGCCTGTGCGTGAGGTGAAGGCCCGGAGCAAGCCTGCTTCCTGCCTGCGACCGTGATCCCCGAGCCAGCTCCCAGGGGGATGGGGGCGCGCTCTGCCTCTGAACCCTGCTGGCAGCCCGTGGTCCTTCATCATTATTTATGACCATGGCTGAATGTTCCCAGAAGGCAGGGAGCTCCTCGGCACAGGGCCTTGGCTCCAAAGCAGAGAGGAGGCCCCGTGGGCTCTGGGGCAGACGCTAGGAGGCTCCTCTTGGGAAACCCTTTTAATTGGCAACAGAAGATCTAAACGGCAGAGTGAAGAAAGGGCCCTGAAGGCTCCAGCGCTGTGAAGGTCTGGCACAGAGCTCATCGTGGGCTGCCTGGACCAGCCAGGTCTCCCTCTGGAAGGCACCAGCCTGCAGGAACTCCCCACCGCCCCCCCGCCCCGCCCCACCCCGCCCCCCCGACGAGAATGTGCTCCCTCCTGTAACACACACATCTTCAGCTGAGCCTCTAGGACTGCTGGAGTGCTCCATCTTCTGGGGCAGGGTTGGGGTGGCAGGCCAGGGTGCTGGGAAGGGAGAGTCCCTGCCCTGGGGGCCTTGGCTGGCGTGGCTGGGAGAAGACACCCTCTGAAACAGATGGCCCCAGTGTAGTCTGGGGTAAAAGACATATGCAGCCTGCATGCCTTGAGGGCTGCTCCCCAGCCAGAGGCCCTCAGCCTGGTGTGCATTGAGGATGGAAGGTGGGAGGGAGGGAGGGGGACTAGGGCACCAAGGAGGCCAAGCAGGGGTCAGGCTCTGGCTCTGCCTGCCCTGACCCAGCCAGCCCGGCCCAAGAAACCCCTGCCTCCGTGCACCCCACACTCAGCAGTCCCTGAGGCTGGTGGCTCTCCTCATTGCCCTGCCGTCTGTCCCGCCTCCCATCCCGGGGCACAGCCTCACCTTGGGTCTCCGCCTCCCCCTACAGAAGATTCCACCAGGGCTCCACAAACCCAGCCCCAGATGGCCTGGCCTCTGTAGCCTCCTCCTCCTCAATCCCAGTGGCCTCAGTGAGGACTCTGGTGAGAACAGCACACAGCACCCCAAGCACCAAAATGAAGTGAAGTCGCTCACTCGTGTCCAACTCTTTGTGACCCCATGGACTGTAACCTACCCGAGGAATTTTCCAGGCAAGAGTACTGGAGTGGGTTGCCATTTCCTTCTCCAGGGGATCTTCCCGACCCAGGGACTGAACCCGGGTCTCTCGCGTTGCAGGCAGACACTTTACTGTCGGAGCCACCAGGGAAGCCAAGCACCAAAGATGGAGTCCAAACAAGGTCTCTGGGGTCAGGTGCCCCCGCCCACCTCTGCATTGCCCTGCATGAGCACAGCTTTGGGTGCTGCGGTCAGGAGAGACCAACCCTAGCTGTGACTTCTCCCCATTTCTGTTCAGTGTGCTCACCACTCACGTGGAAAAGGCCGCCCGCACCCCCACCAGTGGCTGATGGGCCCACTCCACCAGCCTGCGTGCAGTGATGGACGTGGCTGTTTTCCAGCAGGAAGGCTTCCAGAGCTGACACCAAGGGGCTGCAGGTCGACGTGCTTCTGAAAGGACTCTGCAGGCGGGACTGTGGTTTGCCCATGAGGTCTGCTTTCTGGCCCAAGGTGCTGGTGTTTGTTTTTATTAATAGTTGACTGTTTGTCCTACTTTGGACCAAGAATCCAGGTTTGCAGTTATTTATAACGAGAAATTACTTCTGGATCCAGCTTTGGTTGCTTTGTGTTTCCCATGAACGCTTCACAATTTGAAACAGAGACTCTGTGTTCTGCCTGAACCCCACCCATGTTCTGCCGGCTGCCAAGAGCCTACTGTGTGTCCGGCGCTGTGCCCGGCTCCGGCATCCCAGCTCCCAACAAGAGTCCGGGAACCGAGGCAGCGGCACTGGCCCGTCTCAGAAACCAAACTCAGCCTCCAACCCTGAGAACTCCCTCTTGGTCCCGGAGGACCGAGGCCCCAGCCCTTCTCCGGCTCCTTTCAGAAGGGAGGCTTAGGCAGAAAAGGCCTCTTGGCTATCGAGCGGCTCTTGCAAAATTGCATTTGATGAGTTAAGTGTAAATAAATGAGAACCAGATGGATTAGATTTCGGGTAAAATACACACGAGTCTTAGAGCAGCTTTGGGGCCTGGATTCCGCCAGATCCAGGATACTCCCCGAGCTGTCAGAAGTGCTGGCATAGCAGGCAGGAGGTGTGACTGGAGTCTCCCGGGACCCATCTACCTCCTGGTCTGGGGCATCAGCTGGGGCCCTCTCTGGGGCTCCTGGCTTCCCAGCAGGTTGGTTGTGTGCAGAAGACACAGGGTCTCCCGTTCTGACACTGAGCCCCTCGGGCTAGGCTGGAGTCCAAGCTCAGCACTGGGTGATGACTGGTGGGGTCAGCTTTGCAGACCAGCACGCTCACACCCAGACCCGAGGAGCCAGCCAGGGTGGGACAGAGCTCTGCTGAGGCTGCTGGCCCACAGGGTCTGGTCACTGCCTCCCTCAGCTGGGCCCCCCTTGTCTGCGATCTCCCAGTGATGGCTGAGCAGCACAGAACATCTAAGGAGTTTGCTGCCTAACTCCAACTGCTGACTGCTTCAGCTTACAATCACGGGTCTTATCAACACGTAGTCTATAAACATGTGTCTCCCTGAGACTACTACCTATGGGTCCTGGTTCCTGCCCTGCAAGTCATGGCCTCTGGGGTATTAGATTCAGTAAGGTCTCGCGATGTGACCTTGGCACCGTGCTTAACCATTTGGGGCCCTGGTTTCCTTCTCTAAAAGTCAGAGATAATAGTACTTGAGGCTGTTTGGGGGAATTAAGAAAATAATGGTGGTAAAACCCCTAGCACAGGGCTTCCCCGGTGGCCCAGTGGTTAGGAATCTGCCTGCCAGTGCAGGGGACTTGTTCGGGACTTCGATCCCTGGTCGGGGAAGAGTCCACACACCTCGAGGCAACTAAGTCTGCGTGCCACAACTATGGAAGCCCGTGCACCTCGAGCCTGGGCTCGGGGACAAGAGACGCCACCGCAGTGAGAAGCCTGTGCGCCGCGACGAGGAGGAGCCCCCACTCGCCTCGACTAGAGACAGCCTGGGAGCAGCAGTAAAGACTCAGCCCAGCCAAGAATTAAAGACAAACATACACGGGCACTCAGCACAGTGCCAGCACACGCAGGGCACCGATCCGTCTTCACTACTGCTGCACAAAGCCGGCGCAAGCGCTGCAGGGCGTCACAAGGGCGGACACTCTCTGGGGGACGGCAAAGTCCCTCCTGAGCTGGGAAACTGACCACAAGCCTCATCCAAAGGGAGCACTCAGTCTTGCCTCGGCCTCCTGTTCTCCGAGCAGAGCGGCCTCAGCTTCCGGAATTGCTCCCTCCTGATACAGGTTCCGGCCTGCTCACCACCTGGGCCACCCTTCTCAGGGGACCACGACTACCAGCTGCTTAACAGTGCAGAGACGGCTACTCGAATCCTTGGCCCGCTTCTGAATTGAGGCTTAAACTTTTATTTATTTATTTTGGACTGCGCTGGGTGGTCACTGCTGCGTGGCTCTTCCTCTAGTCGTGGTAAGTGGGGGTTATCTCTAGCTGCAGTTCGTGGTCTTCTCATTGAGGGGCCTTCCCCTGCTGCAGAGCATGGGCTCAGGCGCACGTGGGCTTCAGGACTTGCAGTTCCCGGGCTCTAGTGCTCAGGCTCGGTAGTTGTGGTATACAGGCTTCATTGCTTGGCGACGTGTGGGATCTTCCCGGAGCCGGGATCAAATCCCTGTCTCTTGCACTGACAGCGACTTCTTTACCACCAAGGCACCAGGGAAGCCCCCTGGCCCACTTTTAAACTGGGCTGTCTTTTTACCGTTGAGTTGCAAGAGTTCTTATATATCCTAGATCTATAGTAGACCCTTGTCAGATACATGGTTGGCAAACACTTTCTCCAACTTCGTAGACAGTCCCTCCGTTAGAGTAGGCCCTGGGAGGTGAGTGCACCTGTGGGGGCCATGTCCAGAAACCTGGGCTCCTCTTGGGCTCCATTCCTAGGAGCTGTCAGCCTGTCCCATGGCTTTCCCAGCCAGCTACCGGCTAACACTGCCCAAACCTCTAGGGCTGTCCGCTCCACCACCCTCCAGACTCAGAGATCAGCACGTGCAATCAGTTGGACTTGAATGTCCAACAGGCAGGACAAACCTAACAAGCTTAACATGGCCCACAGTGAACTATCTCCACGTCCACAACGAAAGCAGAAAAGAACAAAGCAAAGCCCAGGCCCCTCCCCAGCCTTCTGAATCTCAGCAAACGGCAGCACCACCCACAGCTGCTTCAGCCAGAACACCTGGGAGTCGCCGGCGCCTCCAGTCACTGGCGTCTGCTCTGCGTTTGCTTCTCTGTCTCCTCGGAGAACGCAGAGCCCTTGGAAACAGGGACATCTTGAGTGTGGCTGTGTCTTGGGGTTTTAAACAGCGCGTGCTTGTGGACCGAGTATGGGCTGAGAACTGGCTAGGGCAGGCAGCTCTGGCCTGGAGGCCCTGGCTGCGGGCCTGCCCCGTCAGGGATGGGCCGAGTGGCCCTGGAGGGGCTGCCCTGGGTGGCAGCGCTGGATCAGGGACAGGACTGAATGCTGGCCGGTGGGTTTGCAAGAGGGCAGAGTGAGAGCTGGCTGGAGAAGACCTAGGTTCGCTTATCTGCCTGGCACAGCCTTGCCCAGCAGTTAACCCCACTGTGTGGGTGAGCACTGCCCCGCCTGTGGGCAGCTCGTGGGGAGATGAGTGGGGAGACAAGGATGGAGAGAAGTAGATACCCTCAAACACTGCCAGCCTGTGGGCTCTGGTGCACAGCGAATGAACAGAGCCACTTGGGACGCTTGGTAAGCTGGGGAAGCCCAAAGTGTCTTCCTGCTTTTGAGTGCCTTCACTCACGTGAGGACCAGAGTCTTCAGCTGAAGAAAACCCATTCTGAGTAGTGCTTGGGGAAGCGGGTGGTGGGGGTAGGGGCTTGAAGACGGTGGGCTGTGCCCTTGAATGACACTTCACTGGCCTTGGTCTATGCCAACTGCGGCCAGACCAGCTCTTCCTTTAATCTCTCCAGCAAGGGCATGAGAGAAAGCTGCAGGAGACGGAAGGGAACTCCCGTTCCACGCGCCTCTGCTCCGTGTCAGCACTCCCATTACAGTGTCCCAGCTGGCCTCGGCCTGGGGCAGGAGCAGAGTGTTATAACAGGAGCTGCAAGCAGTGAGTGCAGTCTGCCCTCGGTCACCGACGTGTGGGTGACGGGCCCGGGACGGGAACTGGATGCCTTAGTCCCCCGCCCTCAGGCCTCTGACAGGGCAGCTGTGAACGTGATCCTGGACGGACATCTGTGGGAGGCACTGGAGCTTTGAACAATCTGTTTTGATGGGGATGAGAATGGAGGACTGGCAAGAGGGAAGGGAGAAAAATCAACTAGGAACAAACCCTGGAACCAAAGCAAGATGCTCTAAGAAAAGAAGGGGAAATGCTTTTGACAGGATTCTTAATGAATATCCTCAGAAATAAAGCAGGCCCAGCTGGCTGTGATTACCCCTGCAGGCTTGCATGGGGGGCAGGGGGAGCCCCACTGCCTTGGGAAAGACTCCACAGAGTCAAGGCGAGCCCAGGAGCTCCCCGGACCGCCCCGGTGCACACGGGCCTTCCGGTCAGTCCATCACACCTGACTCTGGCCAGGTCAAATACCTTGCTCCCAGCGTAAATTTCCCACCGTTGCTACTGCCTGGAATCCCGAACCTTCAAGCATTAAACCTTCCCAGTTAAACTCAATGTTTTCTTCCAACTTCCAGAACTGCAGAGTTAAGATCTGGGCCTTATCAGGCTGCTGTGGGTGCTTCCCAGTGGCCCGTTTCCTTCCTTCTTCCCAACAGCGCCCTCCCCCAGTTGGCCCTGGGACTTCTCTGTGAGTGGGGGCTCCCACCCCAGCCTGTGATGACTTCTTCACCGGGCTGGCAGTGAGCTGGTCACTTCCTTCCTGCACTCAGCAGTCCCTCATTGCCAGGCCCTGGGTGGGTCATGCACACACAGTGGGACTGAGGAATGAGTCTGTGCCAGGAGAGTTGATACAGTCAAGAAAGTAGCGGGCAGAGGGACTGGAAGCGGGCAGAGGTAGAGAGCTGACATGGGCACCAGGGAGCTTCGTGGAAAAGGCAGCACTGAGCCTGGCTGAAGCATCACAAGGACCACTGTGTCCCCCAAGGCTGCCCCTCTCCCTCTCCAGGCCAGGCTGTGGCATGACCTTTTCATAGCACAACTGCCCTCAAGAGCTTAGCATGGGTCCCGATCACTTGTCCAATAAAACTTTCATTATTTAAGAATGTGAATGTATAAGGAATTTTGAAAAACAGTGGGGGGAAAAAAGATCAACAAATTTATACTCTAGCCACAACTCCTATCACGAGCATCTATTTTATTTTTTCATGTTGCTGAGTTTCAGCTAGTGGTAACGAATCACTCTTTCGCCCTCTCGCCCTTGAGAGCATGCCCCTTTGGCCCTGCTTCACTGAGAGCTGAGTCGGTGCCTTGGTCAGGCTGGGGCTCAGTCCTGGCTGCCCTTCTCACCTGCCGCTGTCCAGGCTGCACGGAGCCCCTGCCCTCGCGCTGTCTCTCTTCCACTCCCTTAGTGAGCTCCCCTGGGAGGGTCGCATCTGGGCAGCTGTGAGGGACTTCTCTGCAGATGAATTCCCAGAGGCGGGATTCTGGCGCAAACCTTCGCATCCTGCCTGCTGGACCCCTGTTACTCTGGACCCAGTTCCCTGGCTTCCCACCCGGGAGCACGCCTGCAAGACCCGCCATTCCACCTGAAGTCATCTTTCTAACGCCCCGTCCCCCCAGAGCTGTGCTGGCACATGTGTGTGTGTCCGTTCATTCATTCAACAGGCAGGAAGCAGGCAATGAGCAGGTCAAGGCCTGCCCCCAGGGAGCTGCCCGACCAGGGTGGGAGAAGGGGTGAGACCAGGTAAGACCTGGGATTGGGAGGCCAAACTCTGGGGCTGTGGAGCCTCTGCCTAACCGCACAAGGACCGGCTCAGGGAGAGCTGTGTTTGGGGACGGGATGCCTGCCGTGCGTGTCTGTGTGTGTGTGAGTGTGTGTGTGCGTGTGCACACCCATGTGCATATGTTTGGTGAGGCTGGAGCAGTAGGTAAGGCCCTGGTGGCTACTGAAGGAGGGGGTGAGGAGCCAGGCTGGCATCTGAGGTGCCCGAGGTGCAGACGGAGGAAGTCCCCCGCCAGGCCTGCGTCTGCCGGCCTAGGTCTCCAAGTCGCAAGCCCGGGGAGCAACGGTGTGTGCCTCTTCTGACAGGCTGCCATTTCACACGCCTCTGCCTCCTCCTCTCCCTGAGTCCACACTCCTTCCTGGCTGAGCCTCTTCAGCTCCAGGCTTTGCACCTGCCCCTGCCTCCTCCCCTCGCCCCATCCCTGTCCCCACTTGGCAGGGGGAGTGGGCCCCCTCCCTGCCAAGTGCTTCGGGCCCGTGTTACTGACACCAAGGACACTGAGCTGTGAGTATTACTGCATAGAGCCCAGAGCTCCCCGAGGGTGGGAGTTACATCTAACTCATCTCCGGATCTCCTGACTGGCAGGTGCGGGTACTCAGGGGGCAGCTGCCGACCAGAGGTTACAAACCATTTCTCCCAACCAGATGGCCACCCTAGCAGCAGCTCTCAGTCAGGCCCCCCACATCCTGGACTCAGATTCCAGCCCCACATCTTGGCTACGTGATTACACATCAACAGCGACAAACGTTCTGATAGAATCCGGGGCTGGAAGCGGCGTACAAATATCAACGCACGATCCCAGCCATATATGGCCAGTTCTACACACAGATGACCTCAGACAAGAGCGTTAGGACCTGAAAGCTGTTGATCTGTTGGGGTGGCAAGCTAATGAGGGAATTATCTTCTGTCTTGTCTATTGATTTCTTTGAGTGGTTCTGTATAATTATTACGCGTGTGGAAGATGGGTAAGTAAACAGACCTTTTCAACTCTGCTTGAGGAGCACTATGCCTCTGGTTGGTCCACGGGCGGGGGGGGTAGTGGGGGGAACCGATCACGCTGTCAGGAAGGCCAGGGAAGAGGTGCCCAAGGATGAACTGGAGTGCTCAGGACAGCCAAGAGGGGGCGTCCTCCAAGGTGGGAGGAAGCACAGAGGGTGGGGACAGGCTTCACATTTGTAGGGTGAGAAGGCAGGCTAGAGTGGCCGGCAGAGCCAGGAGCACAAGGAGCCAACTGCCAGGCTGAAGACCCCAGACTCCTCCAATGGGAAGAAGGGCCCCAGGAGGATCCCACTCCACCGAGGTTCCTCCCAACGACCCCACTGGCATGTGACCCCTTGGCAGCCAGCACATGAGCCAGGGAGGGGCAAGGGGCCATGGGATACTCTCCCACCACTAAGGTATCACCTGAGGGGTCGCTAGAGACCCCAGACCAGGCATCTGGGTGGCTGCCAAGGCCACCTGCTTCCCACAGACAAGGAGTGCCAGCTGGGCACCAGCCCTCTCTGCCGGCTAGTCTATTTCCAGCTGCATGTGGCTGGGGTGAGGCGGGTGCCAGGGAAGGGTGTGGGGGCAGGCAAGGCACGGAGCTGGCGAAAGGCCACGATAAATGGTCTGCTGGTGCTGGGAAAGGATGGCTGCTGCAGCACGTGTCTAGACGCAGCCTGGCCCGGCCCACATCCAGGGTGGCCCCCATCACCACCCAGGCACGGACTGCTCCAGAGTAAGCAAGCTCATTGGCAGAGGAAGAGCTGGGTCGCAGACTTTGGGACTCCCTTACTTGCTGATAACTCCCATTTTTAGGCACACAGTTCAGTTCTGGTCTGGGGTATGTTTTGGTGGTAAAGTATTTTTAAAGAGCTTTCACAGGACACTTATTTTTTGTTTGCTTCTCTGAATTCCGACCAAGACCTTGGCACATGGACTGCAAACAAGGAAGACAAAGGGACGTGTCTGCTTGCCTGTCCCGTCCTCAGCAACTGGCTGTTTTTCTTGGCTGTTTATGGGCTTGGCCTTCTCTACCCTGGGACAGAGCAGGACCTCTTCCCCAGGTCACCACACTGAGTCCTATTCAAAGCTGGCACAGGGCGGCCGACAACAGATTTCAACTATGTCCTACCAACAGGAAGAGCCGCCCTGTATTGTGCTGTGGTCTCTGACCTGAAGGTGCCACCCAAGGGAGAGCAAAAAGGAGAGGCCGAGGGGCCTCCTGACGCCACAATGCCCACCTCGCTCCATGCCTACAGCCCCCTCCCAGGAACACTGTCACCCCTCTTTTCAGGATAAGAAGAATGAGCCTGAAGAGCTGGCTGCAACCCCCGCTGGGAAGGGAGCTGGGGGCCAAGGGTGATGCGTCTGTTCCGAGGTCCGTGCTCTCCGCTCCTCTAGGGCAGAGACCAGAAGGAGCTGGGCCTGGAGGCAGGACGGAACAGGGGAGTTCCACGCTCAGCTGGCTGCAGGGGCCTCACTCACGTGGGCTGCTAGGAGACACCCCTGCCCTCTCACAGTTCTCGGAAGTTTCAAGAGCCCTGAGCCCTGCTCCTGGGCCAGGCTTGCGTATGCACCACTGGCAGACCATGCTCTCCCGGGCAGTCAGCATCAAACCTTCTGCCTCCTTCCCCGGCCACCCACCCACCCCTCCATCACACAGATGAGTCTGCGTGGGGCCTGGGAACACGGAGCTAAGGCGCTTTGGAGCCTGGCCCTCCAGGACCTCCTGAGGCAGGAGAGACCCACCCCTGGTGTCCAGGGACAAGCCTAGGAGCTCAGTGCTGAGGCAGAGGGCAGTCTGGGAGGCTACAGGCACCCAGGGGAACGGTGTGCAACTCAGGGAAAGCTTTCCAGAGGGGCTGATGCCCGAGCTGACGTGTGACAAGTGGGGGTCACGAAGAATTAATGAAGAGCACGGGGAAGGGTGATCCGGGCAGAAGGAACAGTAGGTGTAGGGTACTCCAGAGCAGGAAAGGGGGGTGCATTTAGGAAAACGGAAGTTATTTGGCATGCTGGACATTAGAGCTCTGAGAAACAAGGAGAGAGAGGTAGATGGGGACTGCATATGGAAGGGATGAGGAGTTTGGCCACCATCCCTGGGGACACTCTATGCCACCAAGACATCCAATCACGAGCTGTCGGAGGGAGAAGGACTCTGACACAGCAGCCAGGCCGAGGGGTTCCAAACAGGGCCCTGTGGGGGTTGGGCTGCCCAGAGAGCGGGGCTCTCATCCCTGCCAGTCTTGCCTCCCATTTCAGCCAAAGCCGTGTGACCACTGTAGGATTCTGCTGGAAATAAAGGGTTCTGCTGCTGGACACAAAACCCCACAGAATCTGAAAACCATTGGTTGAATCCCACTCCTTACCTCACATGTGATGGGGAAACTGAGGCACAGAGAGGGAGGGAGTTTCCTGAGGTCCCCCTGCAAGTCCATGGCCCAGGGAGCTTGATTCCTGGCCCACTGCCATGCCCCCCGGAATTTGCCTGGCTCCCTTCTATAAGAAGCACCCGAGGCTCTGCCCAGCCTTCCCCCCAGGCCCCAGTCCTGAGCTGGCTGCAGGCCTGAGGCTGGAGAAGGCCACTCCACCACCAAAACACGCCTGGGTCTCCATCACTCCACCTCCCTGCCCGCTGCAGGAGCTCCCTGGTTCTGCAATGATTTGGGGAAAGAAGGAAGCCCATTTATAAAGGTGCACACTGAGTCCAGTGTGTTTCCTTTTCTCAGGCCAAAGAATTTCCATCAGATTAACAGTTGTAAAAAGCTGGGAAGGGAAGTGAGTCTGCATCCAGCTTGTCCTCTGACAGTGACTCCCTCCAACCAAGTGTGTTCAGACCACGTGAATGTGGGCCAAGAACAGGGACCAGCGGGGAGGGAGGGCAGAAATAAGACAGGAAGAAACCTCCACAGTTTACCTTGAAAAATATTGCTGTTTATGGAGTAAGTATTTGACTAAAACTGTTTAGTTTCACGTTAAAATGGTCAGCATTCTTTTTCCCAGCAAGAAATGCATTTGCGCTGTTGAAGTATAAAGACAAATAAACAGAGGCGAGTCGAGCCTTCGTCAGGGGTTCAGGGAGCAACACATTGTCTCCAGCTGTCTTCCAGGATGAGAGGGGGCGCCTGCAAAAGGGCCGAGGCGCGGCTCTTTCATCTTGCCAGGGACCAGCCCGGCGCAGGGAAGAGCTGTGACCGCCGCACCGCCATGGAGCATCTGGGCGCCCACGGTGCCTTCCTCCCATACGTGCAGCTGGGCCCCCCGGGCCCCGCTGGGCCCTGCAGAGCTCCTCTCCTCCTCTGCTCCTCTGCCTGGTGGCCTCTGGTGCCACCCAGTGCACATCTGATCCTGCCAGACAGGCATCATGTTCATTTTGGAGACCACAAAACCGAGACTGAGAAAGAGGTGACATGCGTCCAAGGTCACAAAGTGAGTATGTGGTAGAGCTGGGATGGACAGCCCTGATGCCACGTGGCCCATGTCAATGGATGAGCCCAAGAATCACTGCAAGAGGAAGGGGCAGGTTCTGACCGGGGAGCGTGGCGGGCCGTGGCTCACTGGACAGGAGCACTGCGTGGAACACGTGGGGCAGTCCCCACCAAAGGACTTCACACCCAGCTCAGGGATGAGGCTCATTTCCCCATCTTCACTAGCTCAGAAAAGACATCCATTCTCTTTAAAAAGTATCCTGACCACACACTAGGAATAAGTGCTAATTAGACAATTCACATCTGTCGAGCCCTTGTTGAGTGCCAGGCATATGCTCTGCAAAGCTTATCTCATTTGGTCTCTGCATCATCCCTGCTATTAGCCCCACCAAACAGATAAGGATACAAGGCCCCAAGAAATGAAGTTACCTGCTCAGGGTCACAAAGTTGAGTGATGGATCCAGGATTCAAAGCTATGCAGGCTGATTCCCAGTGTTCCTCCAGGACTGGGAATATGCCATTCATCTGCAAACTGGAAGCTCCCAGCCCAGGTC
This sequence comes from Ovis aries, assembly GCF_016772045.2. NCBI lineage: Eukaryota > Metazoa > Chordata > Mammalia > Artiodactyla > Bovidae > Ovis > Ovis aries. The sequence continues at coordinate 219,997,884 of NC_056056.1, forward strand.
ACAGCACAGGGCAGGCACTCAGGAGATCTTCTGAGATGAATGACTGTTAAGAGCTCTCAATTTTGATGCCATCTAGAAGCTCTCAGTTCAGTTCAGTGGCTCAGTCATGTCCAATTCTTTGCGACCCCACGGACTGCAGCATGCCAGGCCTCCCTGTCCATCACCAACTCCCAGAGCTTGCTCAAACTCATGTCCATCGAGTTGGTGATGCCATCCAATCATCTCATCCTCTGTTGTCCCCTTCTTCTCCCGTCTTCAATCTTTCTCAGCATCAGGGTCTTTTCCAGTGAGTTAATTCTTTGCATCAAGTGGTCAAAGTACTGGAGCTTCAGCTTCAGCATCAGTCTTTCCGATGAATATTCAGGACTGATTTCCTTCAAGACTGACTAGTTGGATCCTGCAGTCCAAGGGACTCTCAAGAGTCTTCTTCAATACCACCATTCAAAAGCATCAATTCTTTGGCGCTCAGCTTTCTTTATAGTCCAACTAGAAGCTCTAGGCTCTCACATTCCCCTGAACCCCAGACCTGATTACCCCCATAGACTTTGAACTTGTATAGCGTATCCACTCAGATGGCTACTGATTATGTCAAATTGAAGTTGGCCCAAAAGACTCTTGGAGAAGGCAATGGCAACCCACTTCAGTACTCCTGCCTGGAAAATCACATGGACGGAGGAGCCTGATAGGCTGCAGTCCATGGGGTTGCTAAGGGTTGGACACGACTGAGCAACTTCACTTTCACTTTTCACTTTCACGCATTGCAGAAGGAAATGGCAACCCACTCCAGCGTTCTTGCCTGAGAATCCCAGAGACGGGGGAGGCTGGTGGGCTGCTGTCTATGGGGTCGCACAGAGTCGGACACGACTGAAGTGACTTGGCAGTAGCAGCAACAGACTCTCAGTCCACGCTATCCCCACTCCACAATCTGTCCTCCCCCCAGTCTTTCCCAGAAGCTACAGAGTAACTCCAAGCAAAAACCCAGCAGTCACTCTCGGTTCCTCTTCACTCCTCACTTCTTACATCTAATCCATCATCAGTCCATTCTGGCTCCATTTTCAAAACATACATGAATTCACCCACATCTCATCACCTCCACGACTGTCACCCTGGATGGGCCACCAACATCTCTGATCTAGACCACCATAATGGCCTCTGTCTCCTATTTCCCGTTAACACATTCTATGTAGCAGCCAGAAGGCAAATCTATTAAGACATCAATCCCTGGTTAAAATGTCCCATGGTTTCCCGGGTAATTTAGAATAAAATCCTAACTCCCTTCTAGGGCCTATAAGACCTGACATGACCTGGCCCGGCTCCCTCCTGAACTTATCTCCAGGCTTTCTCCTTCCCTCCAGATCCTCCAGGTACAATGACCTGTTCCCAAACTCACTCAACTTGTCCCTGTCCCTGGCCACTGCCCTTGTCCTCCCCTTTTTGCCTGGAGGGAAGATCTCCCCTAGGTCTTCGATGGGCAGCTTCCTCCTCCTCCTGAAGGCCCTTCACCAAGTCCCCTCCCTGTGAATACTGGGGGACCTCTGTAACTGCCTTGATGGGCAGAGCTGGGTGGAAGTGCCTTCTGAGAGCAGACTGTAAAACTGCATCTTGTTCTCCTGGGACCCGGACGCTATGCTGTGAGGAAGCCCACACCACCCTGTGTGGACAGACCACACCAAGAGGCTGCCCAGAAGTGTTCTGGCTGACAACCAACTTCAACCATAAGACATCAGCAGAGAAGTCTCCAGATGATTCCAGCCCCCATCAAGGCATATCCAACTTCAAGTCTACCCAGCTGAGGCCCAAACACAGAGCAGCTGAGACAGCCATCCCCACTGCATCCTCTCTGAATTCCTGACCCACAGAATCTGCAAGCAGAGTAAACTGGTGTTTCATGCCACTGCGTGTGGGGAGGTTTTTAATGCACCAGTGGTCACAGGTGTACCACGCTCTCCAACACTGTTGCCCTGCCCATCACTTCCTATCACATAGTTGTTGTTCAGTCACTCTGTTGCGTCCAGCTGTTTGCGACCCCATGGACTGCAGCACGCCAGGCTTCCCTGTCCTTTACCATCTCTCGCAGTTTGCTCAAACTCATGTCCATGGAGTCAGTGACGCCATCCAACCATCTCATCCTCGGTCACTCCCTTCTCCTCCTGTCCTCATTCTTTCCCAGCATCAGGGTCTTTTCCAATGAGTTGGAATCTCTGCATCAGGTGGCCAAAAGTATTGGAGCTTCAGCTTCAGCATCAGTCCTTCCAATGAATATTCAGGGTTGATTTCCTTTAGGATGGACTGGTTTGATCTCCTTGCCGTCCAAAGGACTCTCAAGAGTCTTCTCCAACACCACAGCTTAAAAGCATCAATTCTTTGCCATTCAGCCTTCTTTATGGTCCAACTCTCACAATGGTACATGGCCACTAGAAAAGCCGTAGCTTTGACTATAGGGACCTTTGTCGGCAAAGAGATGTCTCTGCTTTTTATATACTGTTCAGGTTTGTCACAACCTTTCTTCCAAGGAGCAGGCGGCTTTTGACTTTGTGGCTGCGGTCCACCAGTCATGTTATTATTTTTCACTGCAGGTGGCCTGACTGAACTTACTTCACTGAGTTCCGTGCTTGCTTGCGCGCTGTCTCCTCCCTGCGCTGCTGTGGGCGCTTGCTGCTTCGTTCACTACTCGGTGTACCTTCAGCATTTAAAGCTGGCGCTGGCACGCAGCGGGGCTTCTGAACATTTTTTTGAATAAATGAATGGATGAATATTGGATGGAGCCTTGTGTCACCTGTGGTTTGAGCCATGAACATTTCTGGGTTTCTCGTGAATCTGGGGGTCCCATGACACGTGCTCCATCTAATTCCCCTGGATCTCTGCCACATGCCCAGCACGGATGTTTGCTGAGCCTGAGGACCTAGGATACAAGGCACTTCTTCAAACTCATTTATTTGTTCACTCTACAAATATTTATTATATGCCTATGATTTGCCAGACACAGCACTCAATTCTGAGGAGGAAGAAGGAGAGATAAACAAGAGAGCTTCTGCCTGCAGGGGAAGAAGACAGAACTCCAGCACAGGGCCAAGTGGCGGTGTGTACAATGTGGTCACAGAAGGCTTTGGAGAGAAGGGAGACACAGGGACAGGGGTCACAAGGATCAGCGCTGGACAGGAGGGATGGAAGGATGGTGGGTGTAAGGCTGGTGGGGCCAGAGGGCACGGGTGGGTGAGGATGAGAGGTGAGGAGAGGAGGCCGGCAGTGCCCTGGCTTGAGGGGCCTTGGGAGCAGATTAAATGGGTGCGGCTGTGAAAGCGACGGGAGCCACGTGAAAGCGTTCAGTGATCACAGGGCTCTGAGAGGTCACACGGGGAACACAATGTCCCAAAGAAGCTCAAGGGTGACAGAAAGCTCTTGCATAGGTAGCAAGGACCTGCCTGGGGGGCAGTACAGATTTGGGGGAGCTCTCCAGAGCAAGGGCTGCCCCCATCCCCTTTAGCAGGCCACCCACCAACCTGGGTTGGCAGATGCTAGGATTTCACAGAGTCCCAAACTCACAGGGTGGGGTGGCGGGCTTTCAAACTCCCAATGATCCAGACCAGCCTCCCAGAGTGGGGTCTGTTTCGAGTGCCATGGGGAAGGGGTAGGCAGTAGCTTACAGGCTTGAACTGGCAAATGAATAGATCTGGGTCCTGGTCCCAGCTTGACCACTTACTGTCTGTATGAGCTTACATGGGTCACTTTCCGTTTCTGAGCCTCAGTTCCTCATTTGTAAAGAGGGGATACTGATGACTTCTGCTCAGGGATGCGTGAGGACCAAGTAAGAGAGTCAGCACAACATCCTAGGCGACTCCGGGCACACAGCAGACACTCAGCTAAAGTCCGCTCACCTCACCTAAGAGGAGCCTGGCACGAGGTAAGTGCTCAAGAAGTGTTAACGGGAATGTCGCGATCCGCCTAACAAAACAACTTTTCTGCTGAATCTGTGCAGATGACTCCTCTTCGTCAGGGGAAAATGTGCTGAGAAGCAAGTCCGAAATTCAAACTGTGAGCAACTTGAGAACCGTATTTTTCAGTAAGTCAAGATAAAGACTGGGGTCGCAGAGAACATCTGGCTAAGTGAACTAATGGCTTTAGGGGAAAAGGAGACTTGCTTTGTGGAGTCGGGAAAAAATTATCCACCGCTGGTTTTAATTTAGGATGAGAAAAAAAACCTTATTCTATTAGCCTAAATATTGCTCTTATGTCCAATTGCATGGAGTTTGGAATAATATTTTTCAAACAGAACTACTGCTATTTCAAGTAATTACAACGCTAAAAGCAGTCATTTGGGGTTGAGCAAGGATCTCATCATGGTTTCAATTCCCTCTGGTGTCATTTTCTGTTATATTTGAGAAATTCCTCAATAAAGATGTCAAATAGAAAGAGGGTTTTACTCCCCAGAGGACAGATTTGGCCACCCTCCAGGACACGGTCCCAGGCAAGCCATCTCCACAAGAAAATAACCTCATTTGCTCAAAAGAAAAGAAAAGGTTCAACTGTGAAAACCCAGGCAAGAAAATAACCCTTCAGCCATCAGCCTCATTTCTCCTACGAGCTCGGAACGCTTTTCAAACTGTGCTGACCAGGCTCAGTTCCAGCCATCATCATGAAGGAATTCGGTGGTGGTTGAGAGAGGGATGTTCCAAGCGGACGAGACTTCTGACCCAGGCTTTTGGAGACAAAACAGGAGATGCAGACAGGCCTGACTGTCCCTGACGGGTGATGGTTGTGGGGTGGGGCTCAAGAGTGGCTGACCAGAGCCGGTCAGGGCTGCACAAAGCAGAGAGAATGCGGAACACAGAGCCCTCCCCAAACTCGGTCAGCTTCTCACAGCCACCAGCACCCACTGAGGGCAGGCCTTGTGCTGGAGGCTCTATCAGGCAGCATGAACACTTCCTACTGAGGCCGAGCAGAGGGCTAAATGACCAACAGGTTGTGAGCAACAGAGAAGGGCGGGGCGCGTGGCGATCCGGACTGTACACACTCTCCCAAGAGGGAGCCTGATGCAGGTCCTCCCAGTTGCTGCTGTTCCCACAGGGAGGCTCTTGGCCAAGTTGCTGCTCTTGGCCTCATGCCTGGAGGGTCCCTGCTCTGCCGCTCCTGTGGCTACAGCCCTCCCCATGGAGGGGGCAGTCCGCAGGCGGTCATGGCATCTGGGTGTTTGAGGCCCCCCAGATTCCCGGTCCAACCCCCCCTCCTCCCCCCCCGCCAAACATGTCTCTTCTCAGAAGGACAGATAACAGGATCAAGAAAAAGGGAAGAAGGCTTCAGGGCAAATGGCCAGGGCTTATACATTCAGGTTAGGGTGCCCTCAGGTACCTTGTGGTGTAGGACAGGGCCAGGGGTGAGAGGAAGGGGTGGGGAGCAAGCACTGCCCACGCAACCACTTTCTGGCACGAAACTCCAAGAAGTCCTAGAATTCTAAATTCCACTCCAGCCTGCCAAGTCACGAGGAAAGAACGCTTGTCAAGGCAGAAGAGACTGAACATATTTTAGATTGAAGGTTCCTAACGACCTTTACATATCTGGCCATGTGGGATATGCATTCCTGCCCCAGACCCACAAAGTCAGGGATGGAGGGATTAGGGCCAAGCAGAAACAGAGCTGGAAACACTGAGTTTTATGTGACATCCTTTGATTTATAAATGTGGACAAATAATTCAATCCTCACCGCCATCATCATCACATCAGCGATACGGGGTGAGTGGGAAGGAAACCAAACACGTTCACGGGCTGGACTGTGGGTGGCGAGCCTGAAACCTCTGCTGCAGTGTGGCAACACCCCTGACCCGTGCAGCACCTCCCCAGCAGTACGCTCAGCTCTCCAGATCTACTTTCTTATGTAACTGGCACCATGACCCTGAGACGGGTATTCCTGACCCATTCTGCAGTTAGGGGAACTGAGACTTGGAGAGTCTGAGTAACTGCTCTCAAACTCATGAGTAGTGGTGACAGAGTTTGGACCACATCTTCCAGCTCCATTAAGTCCAGCTTCCTCTTACAGCGTGACGGTTTCAGCCAGTGTTTACAAGCCTCTGTGATCCCGACACGGAGCTGGGCACATTTTCAGCGTTTTGTGGGTGAGGGGGTTGTGGCTCTGCGTTGTCAGGCAGGGCTGGAGCCGGTTGGAACCGAGGTCTGACTTCTCCAGAGCCGGAGTTTTGACATGAGAAGGAAAAAGCCCAAACATCAAGACGTCTGTTGGAAAGCGTCTGCCCTCAGCTAAAAGCAGAGGAGCAACAGAGAGAGCCTTTTCTCGGCTGCCATATGCATGAGTTAGAGCCGTATGAAGTTGCAATCTGTGCTCAGAGGTGGGGGTGGGGGAGTCTTACCCAGTTCCTTAAATTAATCAGTATAAAAAGAACCCACTATGGAAATCACGTTGTTGAAACAAAACCTGCACAGACTCCTTTAGTCTGGAGGTGTTGGGTCTACCTGCCCACCGTAGCCAGGAATATGGGTGCTTACAGGCAGGTGATTGTAGCCAGGTAAGAGAGGGGTGACGAGAAGGCAGGCTGTGTGTGTGACACAGCCTGGGGAGTGCAGACAGCAGGCCTGGCCCCAGCGAGGTCTCGGAGGCGTCAGACTAGCCCACCGCGACGCGTCTGGTCTGAAGGTCGACCAGGCTGAGTAAGGCCCGCGATGTTTGCGCGCTCTGAGCCACCCACTCTCTAGCTGGCTGGCACCCACGACCCCACTCAGTCCTCGCGAGAGCCCTACAGGACAGAGACTGCGGATGCTGCTTCTGGGGAGGGAACAGGCCTAGAGGTGAAGCGGCCAAAGGTCACACAGCTGATAACTGAGGAACCAGGGTCAGAGCTCAGAACCTGCAGGTCCGAAGGTGTGGCCTCTTGACCACTGGGGATTTCAGGATAAGCCCAACAGGCAGACTCTCAGGTCTGTCTTCATGGACAAATCTGTTCCTGAAACGTACTCTATCATCTGAAAAAAAGGGCCAACAACCTGGAAGGTTAAATGTTTATGCTTCTTGGGAGGATTACATGAGATAAAACGTGAACAATACTGAACGTGGATTCTGGTACAACAAACGCAGTCCAGCCTCAGTTCTCTCCAATCTCATCGAAGGCTCTGCCTTCCCCTGCAGCTCCACCTCCCGCCATTCCTCCCACTCCCCCCCGCGCCCAGCCTCAAGGAGCCACCCATGGCTCTCCACACAGGCTCTGCCCTCACCCCTACCTTTGGAGATCCTGTTCAAGGCAACTTCCTCTTTGAAGTCCCCCAGAGGAGTTAGGCACACTTCCCCCCCACCCTCCAACCCCACAGCCCACGCAGGGTGATTCTTCATAGACCCCTTGGGCTTCCACAGTCTGCTGTCCAGACCTCCATTTCGGCACTTTCTTTGGGTGTAATTACATGTTTACAGATCTGTTTCCCATAACAGCTAATCTGAGATCCAATATGCATTAAACAAAAACAGGCAAAGGAACTGAAGACGGATACATTGCTAATTCTAGAGGCGTTTCAGAGCACTGGGGGTGTCCAGCTTCCTAGCATGCATGCTCAGTCACTCAGTTCTTTCCAAGTCTTTGCAACCTCCCTGCACTGTAGCCCGCCAGGCTCCTGTGTCCATGGGATTCTCCCGGCAGGAATACTGGGGTGGGTTGCCCTTTCCTCTTTCACAAGCTTTCTATGCATACACCAAAAACCCAGCTGGCACGATAGAAGGTTTACCCAGCCCTTCCAGGAGACACTGCATCGAGTGCCATAAAAAAATCCAAATAATCCTTTTGACCCAGAAGTTCCAGGAAGACTTGCTAAGGAAACAGTTGGGAAAATAAGAAAAAATGTTTTATGCCCAGAACCACCTCTGGGTTCTGATGGCAAATCAAACAAACAAAATAAGCAAACAACGTAAATGTCCGACCACAGAAGGGTGGCCAAGTCACCTACAGTAATACTGACGCCTGTTTGCTGACTATACTCACCAAGCACCAGCCACTGCACGGTGCCATTTCATTCCCACACACAACCTGGGGAGGCCGACAGCATGTTATTCCCGTGGCTGTCAGGGTGATGGGAACACCTCCCAGGACTGAGCGCCCTGGGACTTGCACACTTCTCAGCTGCCTGGACACGATCGCAGTTACTGCTCACAGCAGTGTGTGAGACAGCTTCTCTTCACAACCTTCCTTTACCAACAAGACACTGAGGCTCGGAGGTGTTAAGATGCTAAGCCCATGGTCTCACCCCTGAGGCTCCAGTTGTTGTTCCCCGGGTCGCTCAGCAGCTGACAGCAGAAGATGGCTGGGGGGACAGGGGCATCTGTTTGGAGACCATGGGCTTTCTACCAGGAGCTGTTCCTCCTGCCGTGGACCACAAACCACCTCTGTTATGGGTTGAATTACATCCCTCCCAAGATGCTGAAGTCCTGACCCCCAGGGCCGGTGCGGGTAACCTTCTTTGGAGATAGGTTGCTGGCAGGTGATCAAGTTAAGATGGGTCGGCAGGGTGCCCCCTAATCCAACAGGACCATGTCCTTAGGAAGAGAGGACATTTGGACACAGAGACGGGCATGCAGAGAACAAAAATGATGTGAAAACAGAGACAGATCTACGCGCAAAGGCAAGCCCGAGGCTACCAGGAGAGACGGTAAAACAGGGCCTCCCTCTAAGCCTCATAGGAACCAGCTCCGCTGACACCACAGCTTCAGACTTTGAACCTCTAGAACTGTGACAGAATAAAGTTCTATCCCTCAGGTCACCCAGTGTATTCCTCTATCACAGCAGCCGCAGGTTGTTAGTCACTGATCAAATGATGAGGCGACTAGGAAAGTGGTGCTGACAAAGGCCAGGTACCTGATGGCAACTACAGGTAGTCACAGCCAGGGGCCTGAAGGCAAACACACCAGCGAAACTAAGATGCTTTCCAGTTTCTCTTCGTTCTTCTACATTTTCCCAATTGTACCCAGAAAGTTTGCACTACTCATAAATTTATACAACCGGCTTAAAAATATATGTATTTGAACTAGGAGAATGTGGAAGCATATAAGAATCCTTGTTATGGGCTGAATTATGTTTTGTTCTAATTTATATGTTGAAGGTCTCATCCTTACCCTTAGAACATGGCTGTATTTATGATAGGACGTTTAAAAAGGTAATTATGTTGAAAATGAGTTGTTAGGATGGCTTCTACTCCAATATGACTGGTGTCCTTATAGGAAGAGATTAGGGCAGAGAGAGAGAGAAACACCAGGTACATGCATGCAGAGAGATGACCGTGAACGCACGGCAAGAAGGCGGCCATCTGCAAGCTGAGGAGAGACCCTCAGACTAAAAACAAACCCACCAGCACCTTGTCCTTGGACTTCCAGTCTCCAGGACTGTGAGCAAATAAATTCTTGCCGTTTAAGCTCCTCAAGCTGTGCTATTTTCTTACAACAGTCCTAGCAAGGACTGTTTTCCTAATCGTTGTTGTTGAGTCACTAAGTCATGTCAGACTCTTTTGCAACACCATGGACTGCAGCCCTCCAGGCTCCTCTCTCCCTGGGATTTCCTAGGCAAGAATACTGGAATGGGTTGCCATTTCCTTCTCCAGGGGGTCTTCTCGACCCAAGGAACCAAAAGTGGATAAGCTTTCCCACTGCCCCCAATGTTACCAGCTGGAGTTGAGAAAGAGGCAGGGTGTGCCCAGTGGGCAGGGCACAGCTGCCTCACTCACCCAGGCAGTTGTGTCCGTCGTGTGCCAGCATGAAGCCGTCAAAGCAGGTGCACCTGTAGTTCCCTGGGATGTTGATGCACTCATGGACGCAGCCCCCGTTGTAGTAGTCATTCTCACACTCGTCGATGTCTGCAAAATGAGGCGCATGAGAGGTGTCAGAGGAAGACCCCGGGGGTCCTCTTTCCCCCCACCACTGAAGACACTGGGACATGAGTGGTTAGGGGATGACTCAACAGGTATTCATTAACTCAAGTCCTTGCTGGGGGCGGGGGGGTGGATCCAAAGGTTACAAAGATGAAGATCTTGGCCTTGGAAGGCAGTCAGCCACCAACTTGGGGAGCAAGGTCGTGTGGCAGGCATGTTTGGAGTGACTTTCAGATCCCCCGATGGTGAAGCAGGCAAGATTCACACCCAGCTCTGACCCCCTTGAAGCTCTCTCAACACTAACAGCATGCAAGGACCCTATATAAAATCCCCCCCGGGCTAGCTGTTTTCAGGCTATTTGAAAGTTGCCCAGAGTGGAGAGCTCATTACTTGTGAGAGAGGGGCTAAGAAATAAATGAACTTCTCATGCCACCAAAAAACCTAACTTCTGGAATGAGACAAAAGGCTGTATACTACCCCCCAGGGTTTCCTTCCAGATCTGAATTTCTACTGCTTTAGTTTCCTTGTTACAACAAAGACTTCTGTCTTATGAACAATGGCTAATAGCCTTCCTAAAGGTCACCCTTTTTGCCGTTCTAAGTGTTTCTCAACATTTCCCATCAGGGGTCAAAGAGCTATCAGTTCTGGAGTTCCGGAGAGATTCGAGAGGGCCTGGAGAGCTACAGCAGCGAGTCCAGTTAACATTCAATGAGCTACCCAAGTCCCAGGGGTGACACCATGTGTCATTAAGGCCCCAATCCCCACATTAACTATGAGGCACAGACCCCCGTCATCTGTATTCCAATTTTACAAGGGAATCGAAGAAGCTGAGGCACAGCAAAGCCAAAGCCTGGCCAAGGGTCACACACCTTGATGTGTTATATAAGTGGGATTCGAACCAGTGCAATTCCCCATCAGAACGAGGGGTACTGGTGGCGTTCAACCTACCCACCTCGACCTCTACAGGCCCACGAAAAGATGGCAACCGTAAGCCTCTCAAGCAGATACGGAAGTGTTCCCACAGCCTAACCAGAAGCAGGGATTTTTAACGAGAGGTTCCACCTATGAAAGCCAGGAAGGGGCCACCGCCACCCTTAAGCAGAGAGGGAACTCAAGGCACACTTGGCCGCTTCCACAAACGCCTGAGGGGATGGCAAGGGGAGACACCCAGCTTTGTGCTCTTTCCACATAGTCCAGAGGACAGAGCTACACACAGCGGAGAAAGCCAAAAGGGCCAATTAATGTTCAAGGGTAGGTATGTCCCATCTGGAAGACAGAGCCTGTCTCATGGGGTAGTGAGCCCCCCGACTCTGGAGGTGACCAAGCACTGTCTGGACACCTGTCTGCCAGGAATGCTGCCAGCAGAGGAAATACTCCAGCCCTGAAAGTGCTGGAATACAGGGTCTGGGCTGTGCAGCATCCTCCTGGTAGCCACCCAGCCATAATGAGGGAAGAACAAGCAGCCTGGATTGCAGAGGTGCAAGAGACAGGAGGCTTCCTGCCTGCAGAGGCCACCAGTGTCTGCAGGCAAGCAGGCTCAGAGCTGTAAGTCATTGGAATTGCTTTCAATCGTTATACTTAATGTACTAAGAAGTTTTAAATAACATTAAAGGCAGAGTATAAGATTTTGTGTTTGAAAGGGCACATGGATTTGTAAAGACTGAGATATTGATTACCACTCAATCTCTGTGGCTCCAACCTTGCGCCAGAGCCCCAGATATACCAATCTAACTCTCTCTCCCCCTAGATTGCCCACATTCACTCCAAAGGCAATATGGCCCAACTTTAACTCATCAACCTGCACTTCCCTGGGGTTCTCCATCCCAGTAAATATTGTTATCCTTCCATTTCTCCACTGACATATAATCAGCTACCAACATGTGACTCGTCTACACTCTTAACATGGGTGCAGTCTGCGAACTGGTCACCCATTTCTACTATCCATAAACATGGCACCATCTCTCAGCTGATCCAAACCAGCATCTCCTAGACTATTGCCTCCTTCCTTTCTTTCATTCATGCAGGTGACTCAGGACAACGTGGCCTGGTCCCAACCCTGGGGGTGGAGCCTGGTCAGTCTAACCAAACAATATATGGAATTAATGGCTGTTATTGGTCCCAGTGTGGGCATGTGACTTAGGCTGGATCAGTCAGACTGAGGGGAAGGAGTTTTATTTCGTGTTGGGTAGAAGCCGCTCCCTCTCACTTTGTACCTCAGTAGGTAAGTATCTATTCCTGAAACATACACCAACCCTCTGGAGTAGGTATTTTAACTCCATTTTATAGTTGAGTAAACTAAAGTGCAGAGAGGTAATTGCTCAAGGTCATATAGTAAGTGGTAGGGCAAGGATCAAAACAAAGTCTTGCTGTTTACAAAGCCCATGTCTTTTCTAGTGGAGGTGATGGAATTCCAGGTGAGCTGTTTCAAATCTTAAAAGATGATGCTGTTAAAGTGTTGCACTCAATATGCCAGCAAATTTGGAAAACTCAGCAGTGGCCACAGGACTGGAAAAGGTCAGTTTTCATTCCAACCCCAAAGAAAGACAATACCAAAGAATTCAAACTACTGCACAATTGCACTCATCTCACATGCTAGCAAAGTAATGCTCAAAATTCTCCAAGCCACGCTTCAACAGTATATGAACCATGAACTTCCAGATCTTCAAGCTGGATTTAGAAAAGGCAGAGGAACCAGAGATCAAATTGCCAACATCCATTGGATCATCAAAAAGGCGAGAGTTGCAGAAAAACATCTACTTCTGCTTTACTGACTATGCCAAAGCCTTTGACTGTGTGGATCACAATAAACTGTGGGAAATTCTGAAAGAGATGGGAATACCAGACCACCTGACCTGCCTCCTGAGAAATCTGTATGCAGGTCAACAAGCAACAGTTAGAACTGGACATGAAACAACAGACTGGTTCCAAATCGGGAAAGGAGTACGTCAAGGCTGTATGTTGTCACTGTGCTTACTTAACTTATATGCAGAGGACATCATGCAAAATGCTGGGCTGGATGAAGCACAAGCTGGAATCAAGATTGCCGGGAGAAATATCAATAACCTCAGATATGCAGATGACACCATCGTTATGGCAGAAAGCGAAGAGGAACTAAAGAGCCTCTTGATGAAAGTAAAAGAGGAGAATGAAAAAGCTGGCTTAAAACTCAGCATTCAAAAAACTAAGATCATGGCATCCGGTCCCATCACTTCATGGCAAGTAGATACGGAAACAATGGAAACAGTGACAGACTTTGTTTTCTTGGGCTCCAAAATCACTGCAGATGGTGACTATCATGAAATTAATGCCATGGAATTAAGAGATACGTGCTCCTTGAAAGGAAAGTTATGACCAACCTAGACAGCGTATTAAAAAGCAGAGACATTTCTCTGCCAACAAAGGTCTGTCTAGTCAAAGCTATGGTTTTTCCAGTAGTTATGTATGGATGTGAGAGTTGGGCTATAAAGAAAGATGCATGCCGAAGAATTGATGCTTTTGAACTATGGTGTTGGAGAAGACTCTTGAGAGTCCCTTATCTATCTACCTTGTGCTGAAGAAGAATAAATGAAGGCTTGAAGTATAAGGGAAAGCTGGTGAATGTATGCAGAGATAACGATTGGTAATTTCAGCACAGTTACAAAAGGAAGGCCACAAATATGGCTCTGAGACTCTTAGAAGCCAAGGCAAGGAGGGAAACACAATCAGTTACAGAGTCACCACATCCATAAAATTCAATTGCACAAACTGTTTTAAGACGTTGTCTGAGAAAGATGTCTTTCCCCAGTTAAGAGAATCATACACCCAAATTTGCCCGGCAAAGCTCTAGTTTATGCCTGTTGTCTGATAATTACTAACAGCAACCTTTCTACTATCAAAATGATAAACTATTTGATCACCATACACGTAAGGCATTATAAGGAGACTGCTTCTATAAAGTGATTGATGGGATAGTCAGTATAACAACTCTAGGACTTCCCTGGAAGTCCCGTGGTTAGGACTCTGCTTTCACTGCAGGGGACACAGGTTCAATCCCTGATCGGGGAACTGAGATCCCAAAAGCTACGGGGAGCAGACAAAAAATATTAATAAATAAATAAACTAAAAATGAACTTAAATACCGAAAAACAACTCTACCCTTTCCCTTCCTTTGACTCCCCATAGTGTAGGGCACAGTGGATGCGAATGCCCTGAAGAGAGCAGTGTGTACTGTTTACATTTCTGCCTTCAATCCATTCCCAAAAGATTCCCCCAGATCCGAGCACTTAGAATGATCAGTTCGTCTCCAATCACCAGCCCTGGAGTGCTCCCACAGGCTTCTGGGGCCAACCTGCTTTACCTGCCCATCCAGAATCCTGAACGGAGAACCATCTGCTGCTCACAGATCAAACCTCCCCTGATTTTCTGTATCTTTGCCTTGAATTTTTTTTTTTAATCATGTGAGCCTCACCCTTTAATGCATGAGAGATGAACACATAAATAAACAAACAAAAACTCTGCCAAAGCAAGTAGGTTTGTTATTGTAAAAACCGTATCCAAGAGCCACCAGCCTCAGAGGGGGTCCCACAGGCCTCCAGGATGCCCATCAGTCTCAGGCCAGTTAAAAAATATTTTTATTGAAGTCCTGAATACTCATTGGAAGGACTGATGTTAAAGCTGAAACTCTGATACTTTGGCCACCTGATGTGAAGAGCTGACTCATTGGAAAAGACCCTGATGCTGGGAAAGATTGAGGGCAGGAGGAGAAGGGGGCGAGAGAGGATGAGATGGTTGGATGGCATCACTGATTCAGTAGACATGAGTTTGAGTCAACTCCGGGAGTTGGTGATGGACAGGGAGGCCTGGTGTGCTGCAGTCCATGGGGTCACAAAGAGTCGGACACAACTGAGCGACTGAACTGAACAGTTGATTTACAATGTTGTGTTAATTTCTGCTGTATGGTAAAGTGATATATATGTATATATACATTCTTTTTAAATATTCTTTTCCATTCTGGTTGATCACAGAATACTGAACATAGTTCTCTGTGCTATACAGTAGGACCTTGTTGTTCATCCATTCCATATATACTAGCTTCCATCTGCTAACCACCGTCTCCCTCTCTAGCCCTCCCCCCAAGCTCCTCCCCCTTGGCAACCACCAGTCTGTTGTCTATGTTGGATCACTATTTAAGGACCGTTAAAGCTAGAGAATGAGGAACAGGCAGATGGAGTGGGGAGAGGGTGAAGGAGTGGAGGGGGGCAGAGCCAAGCTCTCTAGTTATTTAATCTTTTTTTAAAATGTGAAGTGTAGTTGAAGTGTGTTAGTTTCAGCTGTACAGCAAGGTGATTCAGTTATATATTTTCAGATTATTTCCCATTATAGGTTATTACAAGATATTGAATACAGTCCCCTAAGCTACGTGGCAAGTCTATTGTGTATCGTTTTTATATGTAGCAGTTTGCATCTGTTAACCCTAGGCTCCCGATTCCTTCCTTCCTCCTTTTATGACTGTAAGTTTGTTTCTATGTGTGTGAGTCTGCCTCTGGTTTGCACATAGATCCATTTGTATTAGCTTTTAGATCCCACACGTAAGTGACGTAACATTTGTCCTCTGTTTGACTCACTTCATTTAGTATGACAATCTCTAGCTCCATGCATGTTGCTGCAAATGTCTCTGTTTCATTCTTTTTGATGGCTGAGTAATATTCCATTGTATTGTGCTGGCTTGGCCAACCCAACGTATATGCACGGCATCTTCTTAAACCACGTGTCTGCTGATGGACGCTTGGGTTGTTTCCATGTCTTGCCTATTGTAAACAGTGCTGCTGTGAACATAAGGGTGCATGTATCTTTTCAAATTATAGTTGTGTCTGCTTATATATCCAGGAATGGGATTGCCAGCTCATATGGCAACTTTATTTTTAGTTTTTTGAGGAACCTCCATACTGTTTTCCATAGTGGCTGCGCCACTTTACATTTCCATCAACAGTGTAGGAGGGTTCTCTTTCTCTATGCCCTCTCCAGCATTCATTACTTGTAAACTTCTGGATGATGGCC
The DNA here is from genome assembly GCF_016772045.2 of Ovis aries. Taxonomy (NCBI): domain Eukaryota; kingdom Metazoa; phylum Chordata; class Mammalia; order Artiodactyla; family Bovidae; genus Ovis; species Ovis aries. The sequence goes on from NC_056056.1 coordinate 220,013,769, forward strand.
ATTCTGACCAGTGTGACGTGATGCTTCATGGTGGTTCTGATTTGCATTTCTCTAATAATTAGCAACATTGAGCATCTTTCACATGCCTGTTGGCCATCTGTAAGTCTTTCTTGGGGAAACATCTATTTATATCTCCTGCCCATTTTTTGATTGGGTTATTCTTATTATTTTGAATATTGACTTATATGAGCTGTTTGTATATTTTGGAAATTGAGCCCTTGTTGGTTGCATCATTTGCAAATATTTTCTCCCATTCCATACATTGTCTTTTTGTTTAGTTTATGGTTTTCTTTGCTGTGCAAAAACTTTTAAGTTTGAGTTGGTCTCATTTGTTGATTTTCACTTTTATTTCTTTTGCTTTGAGAGACTGGTCTAGATATTTATTCTCAAAGGGCTGTTGTGAGTTTGTGTCCCTCAAAAGAGGCGTTGATGTCCTAACAACCCTCAGTACCTGGGAATGTGACCTGATTTGGAAATAGGATCTTCGCAGATGTAATCAAGCTTTAGATAAGGTTGTAGTGCAGTACGGGCTTCCCAGGTGGCGCCAGTGGTAAAGAACCTGCCTGCCAATGCAGGTGACATAAGAGATATGAGTTTGATCCCTAGGTTGGGAAGATCCCCTGGAGGAGGGCATGGCAATCCATTCCAGTATGCCTGCCTGGAGAATCCCATGGACAGAGGAGCCTGGTGGGCTACAGTCCATGGGGTTGCAAAGAGTTGGACATGACTGAAGCCACTTAGCATGCGTGCGTATTGGAGTCAGATGGGCCTAATCCAATGACTGGTGTTCTTCTAAGAAGGAAATTTGGATAAAGACGTACAGAGAAGATGTTCAGACAGAAAGGAAGAAACCATGTGGAAACACAGACCCATAGGGAGGACGGCTTTGGGACCGCAGATGCGGAGAGCACAGGGATGAAGCGGTGTGGGAAGCCCGTGTGGCCACCGCTTTCCTTGTCCTGATGCCAAGGCCGAGGCCCAACACAGCTGCGGACCTGGCCTTCCCAGGTAGGGGAGTGAGGAACTGCATTCAGATGCAGGCTCTATTCCTCCCAGAGCCACGTCCTCAGGGTGCTTTATGCTTCAAAAAGTTATTAAGGAGAAAGTTGGGGAAGAGACGTCACGTGCATCATCGTATTTATTTCCAAGGTCCGTGCTTGCTCCTGAGGTTAAGAGGTAGTGACAGAGATGTTTATATCAGAGAAAGTGGCCAGGACAAAGCTCCAACCTGAGTGCTCAGGAATAGAAGGCCAACAGCTCGCTCCAAACATCCCTGCTTCTTCTCCAGCTTGGGTTTTTTTTTTTTTTTTAATGAGAACTCAAGTCCCAACAGAAAACAGCTTCCATCATCCAACAGAGCAGAGAAAAACATCACAGGGAGCTGCTCATTATAGGATTTTAAAAGGTCACGCAATTCCACTTTTCCTGTATTAAAATGGCAGCACGCACGCACAATCCCACAGCTGTAGTTACGTGCCAACAACACTGGCTTGGACTCGGGTGGGAAGAGTTGTTTGTTTTTTTTTTTTAATTTAAAATTGATTCTTGCTGCCCCATAAAACATACATTTATTCTGCAGTGCCTCGATTCGAAGAGAGTCTACTACAGTGAGTCAGAGATTCTTCTCATTTCAATACCATTTAGGGCATTTTAGTTCTAAAAATCAGGACTGACCGGAAAGGTTCTCCAAATGAGGATTTTTAAAGCACTCTACTTGCCACTCTCAGAAATCATTACTGAACACATCTCCCCGTTTCCCCTCGAAATTGGCATTTTTCTCGACATTCCTTGCAGACGGCGGAGAGCAAACGCTCTAACAAAGAACCCTTCCCTGGCTGGGCGCTAACACGTCTTCTCCTTTGTCTGGGGCTTTAGGAAAAACCGTGCACTCCTTAGATCAGGCAACCATTCTGGGAGAGATGTATGGCTTAGGAAGTTGAGTCCTTATTGGTGAATAAATCTTAATCCGGTTTGTTGGCTAATTACATTCGCGGGAAGGTGGTTCCGCAGGGCCGCCCAGCAGGAAGGATTAAGCCCCCCGTCTCCGGTGGCACAGGGTTAAGCTCTGGGTTTGTAATGACTGAGTAATGAGACCCGCTCTCGGCGGACTCCTGGCATCCATCGATCAGGTTTCCCTTCTGCCGAGACAATGCCAGAAGTGGGCCCAGCAGTTAATTATGGGAAAGGTCAAAGGTCATGCAAAACCAACACAAATCTATATACTTTTTCATTCCTAACAGCACACAATGACCATGGCTCAGCCAGAGGGTGGGAAGGTCCTCCCCCCAGCCAACCCATGATCCAAGGTAACCATGGGGTTGAGCTGTGGGCTGACCTCTCCCAGTGGCCTGCACGGCTTCGGGCTTGCACGTTTTTGCTCATGCTGTTTTCCTCTGCCCAGAGCTCACAGACACCCACGCCCTTCCACAGACCGAGCCTCCACATCACTGCCCGCTCTGAACTCTTGCAAATTGCCTGGCAGCCGGCGGGGGGCGGGGGTCGGGCACTTCTCCCCACCTTCTGGGCCCTGCGGCTCCCTGAAAGGACACTGTCATTCCTGTCACTTGCTCTGTATGTGTCCTTCGAGGCTGTGACTTCCATGGGGCAAGAACCATGTCCTGTTGAGCTGCAGGTTCAGCAGTAGCAGCGTGTCTCCCCAAAGTCTGCTTGGCATTGAATGAATGAGTAGCCATCTCGACTGAAGCCCCCACGGACGTATGAGGCTGCATGCAGGCCCTTGGCTATGAGCACCCTAAGAAGTAGGTATGAACATCTTTATTTGATAGCAGAGAAACCAAGGCTCAGAGGTGTTGCCGCCCTGCCTGAGGTCACACAGCTAATACAAGGGGGGCCAGGAAGTGGGCCAGGCCATCAGACTTTGGAGAATGCTTTCTCAGTCACAAAGGGCTACGTTCTGTAGGCTTCCATTTATATGACGTCTGCAGAAGAGCCAAAGTATTGAGACAGAAAGCAGATTAGTGGTTTCTGGGGGCTGGGAAGCTGGGGAGTGATGCCTAAAGGGTACAGCGTTTCTTTTTGGAGTAATGAAAAGTAATCAAAATAAATTTGATGTGGGTGATGGGTGCACGAGTCTGTAAATATACTAAAAGGCACTGAATTGTATTCTTTAAGTGGGTGATGGTATAGTACATGGATCATATCTCATTAACGCTGTTTTTCTCAGTTAATGCTGTCAGTGATCTCGTACATCGTGCTGGGGAGCAGACACTCACTGTGAACTGACATCGAGTGTCCTCTGCTCAGTGTGGGCTCACGGTGAGCTTTGTGGCTCGCAAATATCAGGCTGGGACTTGCCTACTGAACCCCAAGGGCCAGTTAATTACTCCCTTTCTCCCTCCCAAACCCTCTAGCGCACTGTTCCCAAGTTCTGACATCAGGCCTAGCGGATGCCCAAGCAACCTGGATGATGGGGAGCAGCCTTCTCAGAGTGTTCAAGATGGGAATGAGGGGCTGCCAGCTCAGAGCTGAGGCTCCCGCTGCTCCCTTGCCAATCAGAAGCACAGTCATTCTCCCACTCCGTTACCAAAAAGGCAGGGGGGACGCCCCAGACCCTGAGACTTCAGGCTCTGAGGGGGTGCTCCACAGACCCAACCCGTGAACTCAACAGAAGGATGGTCAGAAATACAGTTGCCCAAAAGCCTGAGCCACCACTTGGAACGGGCAGGCTGGGGTCCTAGAGCTTCTCCAGTGCACCCCTGGGTTTGATAAAGGGTTACCTGAACCCAGAGAGGGGGACTGAAGAGCTGACCATATCAGCAGGTTGGGGCTGAACCCGAGACCCACAGCTCAGGCTTCTCCCCCTAAGCCCACAGGCTGCCCTCTGGGCTCCAGAGGCTCAGGAGCTGGCCTGGTGCACTTTGATTTTACTCTCTTTCTCTCCAGGTCCCCTGTGGAGTTGCTCCCTAATTGTCATGCCAATAACGGCAAGGGTGACTGCCTACCGTCTTCTAACGGCCCACAGCTAAACTCTTACTATAGCCAAACAGGAAGGGCTTCACTCTCTCCATCACAGAAAGAGACACCGAGGCTCAGAGAACTGAAGGGACGTGCGCTAGATCACGCACTTAGTAAGTGGCAAAGCCAAGACTGGAAGCCAGGCAGGCTGGCGGCAGACTCCACCATCCTAACCTTGACACAGCCACCTGGAGAGTCCCCCACGCTTCAGTGAATAGGGAGCCAGGGCCCATGGTCCTCACTAGGGATCAAGCCATCTCTCCGACTTCTGCCCTCTTATTCTAGCACCTTCCTGTCCTCAGCCAGACCCTGGCCATGAGGAGCTGCCAGTCTAGACAGGAAGGATGACACAGACACGGATGAACACATCTCATGCAAGGACAGCCTTGCCGCCCCCCCCCCGGCCCCCCCCCCACTCTGGTCTGGCCAGGCCTGCCCGTGGGGCTGTCAGTGCCCACAGTCCTGCCAGAGCCCCCTGGAACCCTCACAGACTGAGCCCGAACTGGGCGCCATCGTAGCAAGGGGCACCCTAAAGACAGAGCTGCCCACTGTGGAGCTCAAAAGAGGCCTGAGTTTGCGGTCAGCACACTAAGGCCCCCGGAGAAGGAAATGGCAACCCACTCCAGTATTCTTGCCTGGAGAATCCCATGGACAGAGGAGCCTGGCAGGCCATGGTGCACAGGGTGGCAGAGTCGGACACGACTGAAGCGACTAAGCACGCACTCTAAGGCCCAAGAGGTCCACAGACCTGCCCAAGGTCACAGAGGCGGGCACCCAGGTCTCCACGGACCTATATCCAGCCCTACTCCCCTCGACTCAAAGGGCAGGAGGTCCAGACAGAGGTGGGGGGCGGGGAGAGGGGTCTCTGGGAGAGGGTAGTGCCTCTGGGCGCCCCCGGAGGGAGCAGAGGCTGAGCCGCAGCAGCCGTGTTATTAACAGGGCAGCAAGTCCACGCCAGCCAGCTGGGGTTTTCCCCTCTCTCCTCCCAGAGGCTGCAGCCCTGGCCCATCTGGAAGACCCCCTCCAAGCACCCCTCCAAGACCCCCTGACCTTGCCTGCACACACGAGCCCTCCAGCCCTCTTTGTCTCAAGGCCTTTGGGGAAGGCCACCATCCACTTCAGTAGCATTCAAAGGCCAACAAGGCCCGTGGTTTATTTTCTTAGAAATAATGGTTTTTGCTGGTTAGCATTCCTCGGATGGAAAAACAAATACAGCCACTGTAATAAGAAGCGGCCAAGAGGAGGCTAGAGGGCCTAGAGGAAGGGACGGAAGGAGGCCTACTGCCCTGGGGTGGTGGGGGAGTGCTCAGAGATGGGGTGGGGGTGGGGGCAGAGGCCCTCTAACCCTAGGAGAAATGGGGATTTAGAGAAAAAAGAAAGCTCGATCGCAGGCATTCTCGCCTACAGCCAGGCGGCTGTCCCTCCCCCAACTCCCACTCAGCGGCCACTGGGTGAGACAGGTGCCCCCCATCCCACACGATGGGAGGACGGCTGTCACCTGCTGCACTCACCGAGCCGGCAGGGATAAAATCAGACCTTGGCATCCTTGCGACAGATGCGTTCGGGGACCATTTGAGCCGGAAGGAGTGTCAGAGACCCCCTCTGCCTTCCTAACTTAGCCCAGATGACCGCCTCTCCAGGGAGTCTTTTCAGACTTACCCCTCCCCAAGCAGTGCTGGCCCTTGTCCTTCTCGCCCTGCTGAGTTTGGTCTGTATTTCCACGGCTGTACTTTCCACGCCCTGTTAACAATCATGTCTTTCCCCATCTGTCTCTCCCCTGAATGGGGAGATCGGGAAAACAGGTTGTAGCCCCAGCCCCAAGCTTGGCACAGAGTAGGTGCTCAGTGAACAGTCTCCATCCTGAACTGAATCTGGTCCAGTGGACACATTCTACACCCGGGCAAACCGAGGCTTACGGAGGCAAACGCCTCCATGCTTCGATGCCAACGATACAAGCTCTTAACTCCCCTGCCCCCTACACAAAATGGACCAGGGCTCCAAGAAGCCTCAGCTCCGCAGCAGATCTGGGACCAGTTGCAAGCCACGCTGCCTAATTGCTAGCTGACAGCAGCTTGGAATTTTAAGTCACATCCGATTTCTTCCTGCCCGCTGGTCTGCCGGACTCCAGCGCTTTCATCTTCAGCAGGGCACACGTTAGCATGCATAATTGCACGTTTTAAGACTCGGAGAAGAATTTCCCCTCCTCCCGCCCTCCCAGCCCACCTCTGAACTGCCTTTGCTGGCCTCCCAAAAAGCAGAATTGTATCTGGAGTTTCAGGAAAGAGTGTAATAATGATGAAAATGATTTAATAAGGTCATAGACATTATTTCCTCAGAAGGCCAATTGGTCTCAAGGGTTTTTTTTTTTTTTTTTTCTGATGTTAAACTAAATGGATCACTGGGTGTGTTATTAAGAGTTTTGTTAAAACACTTAATAGCATGGCCTGTAATCTACCTAACTTTGGTGACTGACAAGTAGGCCCCGAGGATATAAAATTCAGGAAGTGACTATTTACATGCATTACTTACATGCTAATTTTGTGATCTCCGATGCCCATAAGGCTGTCATTTTTTTCCTTTTCACAGAAAACGGAAAATAGTAATATATTTGATATACTGTGGCCAAAACAAAAAGCTATTTCCCCCAAGAGTTTTAATTATGACGTTTTGGAAAAGGTCCGAGTTGGAACTTGCAAGTGGAAGAAAGCACTTGAATAAAGGGTTTAAAAAATTAAGTACACATAGAAGGGGCGATGTGCACTGCTGTTGCAGACTAAACAGTGATTATCAGGAGGGTCTCAGTTATTTAAACAAGCCATTTGAGGGTGGTTTGCTCCATGTTTGGGACCTGGTCCTGATTATAAACGAGAGCTTTTCATTAAGATTAGCAAGACCCAATTCAAGCTATAATTTGGTCCTTTTCCTTAGCACATGTCTATGAAAACAAAGCAATTAAGGTTAAATGAGCTGAAGCATTTAAAGGGACTGAAATGCCCCCTCCTCACCCCCAGCCTGCCCCCTCGACAGAAGGAGTACAAACAGGTCCGACTAATTCAGACCAGGAGGCCAGCGCAGGGCTGGCCCTGGCAGCTCCCTGAAGGTCCATGCACAGGGTGCCCAGTGAGGGGCCGGGGAATGCAGCAGCTCAGCTAAATGAAGAAGGATGGGGAAACAGAATGTGCAAAGGCCCTGGAGTAGGAAGGAGCTGGTAAACTGGAGGAACTATAAAAGGACAGTGATGCTGGGGGGAGGTTAGGGAGAAAAAGATGCAGAGAATGACTGGATTCAAAGTGGTTAGTTAGCTGAGGAGTATCTCCAGTGGTCCAGGCTCATGAGGCCTGGCTCAGAAGAGCTGACGGAGGCAAGGGGAGGTGTTAAAAGGTCTCTGCAGCCCCCCTAACACTCCATAGCTAAGGCTGTTGGGGGCCCAGGCCACTGCTGGGACCTCATGGCTGACCGGGATCATAGTCTAGGCCCTTCTGTCCCTCAGCTGGGTGACCTGGTGAGAGACTAACCTTCCTGGGCCCAATTTCCTCAACCTAATTCTGCCACTGGTCCCATCAGACATCTGTGGACTAGACCTCGCCCCTTTCCAGACTTGGCTTCTTCATCCATAAAACCTTCAAAGTGTGGGAGGCTCTAGGAAACCTTTCTTGATCCCCCTCAGACATGGACAATAGTCACTCACCTCATCCACCAGTGCCAGCTCTAGGCCCAAGCCTAAATGAAGTCACACAGGTCATGGCAACCCAGTGTGACAGGAACTCCAAAGGAGTGATGCTCATTGGTGACAGCTGACCTGTTTGGGGCAGCTGGGAAGGCTTCCTGGAGGAGGCGACCGCTGCAACTCATCTATCCACCAATTCACCCAACAGATGTCTCCCAATCCCTGTGCCAGGCCTGGTGTTGGGTTCTAGGCATCAGAGCTGAAAGGTAACAGACCCTGACCCTGAGGAGCCCACATTTCAGGAGGAGACCTGGGAACCATTAAGCCAGCGTGAAGTGGGCTAAACAGAGGTTGTGTGGGGCTGGCATAGGCAACAAAGAGGGGCACTCATCTACAAAACTCGGGGGCTGCCTTAGAGGCCCTTTAAAGCTCATTCCAACTCTGCATGTCCGTGAACTCACCTCGAGTGACTTCAGACACTGTCAAGATGAGAACCATCGAGCAAACACTGGTTTATCCTCAGCCTTGCTCAGGGTCTTTCCCAGCTGTCTGAGACCCCTCAGTCTGCCTACAGCAAGCCACTTGCCGGCAGTTAGCTGACCACATGTGACTCCAGGCTGCTTCCTGGACACACACATCACCATCATCACACGTGCACGTGACCACATGGCAAGATGGCCTTGAATGCGCAGTGAGAAGCCGGCCCCGGGTCTGGTTGCTTCAGGCACCGGGTTTGCTAAAAGGTTTTCCTCCGGCAGCAGGCGTTTCAAGGCAACACAGTTACGGGGTTCAGTCAGACCCACTTGGGGAGGCAGAGAGCAGTCACAGGCTGACCTCTTCCTGTGAAGAGTGAGGAAGGCTGTGGAAGGCGCCTTCTCTGGGCTTGCTAAGACCCTGTCCTCTCTGTTTACCACAGTAAACAGCAAAATCTTTCAGATATCTAGGACAAGGGAACTCATTTCTTCCCAAACTCCAGCGTCAGCCTCTGCACACCCCACATCAGCTCAGGACCCGCAGATGAAGGGGCCCAGGGAGGGAAAGCAGGTTTGATTGATGTCTGCTACAGGAGAAAGAGGCAGCAAACTGTCTGCCACGCCTGAGGTTTAGTGCACCCAAAATTATTCTGGGCATGAAAAATGGGACCTTTGGGACCCCACGGACTGTAGCCCTTGAGGCTCCTCCGTCCATGGGATTAATCTTAACCCAGGCAAGATTACTGGAGCGGGTTACCATTTCCTCCTCCAAGGGCTCTTCCTGACTCAGGGATCGAATCTGTGTCTCTATGTCTCCTGCTTTGGCAGGCGGGTTCTTTACCACTAGCGCCACCTGGGAAGCCCCCATTTACACCATGGAAACCAGCAGATGGTACCTGACAGAGCTCTGATGATGACGATGGGAGCAGATGACAGTGATGACAACAACACGGGTAACAGTACTACCCCCTGTGTCCTGAGTACCTACTGTATGCTGAGTGCCCACTGTCAACCAGACACTGAGGTTGCCAGGGCTCTGGCCCCTACACTAGGGGTCTCCAACCTCCGGGATCAAATGCCTGATGACTGCAGGTGATGTAATAATGATAGAAGCAAAGTGCACAATAAGTGCAACGTGTTTGGATCATCCCGAAACCATCCCTCCCCGGTCCATGGAAAAGCTGTCTTCCGTGAAACTGGGCCCTGGGGCCAGAAAGGCTGGGGACAGCTGATGATCTCATTCAGTCTTCAGGAGGCCTGAAGACAGATTAGGATTTAGCCAGGGCATAAAAGGAGGGAAAGAAGCTCCATGAAGGGGAAACATCTGAGCTGGGTCTCAGAAACACGACTGGCCTGGTGTGTGTATGTGTGGCCAGGGCACAAGGGCATCCGCGCTTCAGATGAGGCCAGAGGCCAGAGCAGGCTGGAGAGACTGAAGCACACTCACAGCTTTGTTCTTTTTCATCCTCATACTGGGGCCATCAGGCCCCCAGAGCCAGTGACCGTGACCCCCACCCTGGGGGGTTCCACTTGAGCAGAGTGTGAAGCTAAGCTGGACTCTGCAGGACTTCCGGGCAACAGGTAGGACACAAAACATGGGCGTCCTGGGCAAGGGACAGTGGGGGGCGGGAGGGGGCGGCCCTCAGGAGCTGGGCTGGAGGAGGAACAGGCTGGGTCAGTGGCTTCCACTGGTGGAGACGGGGGTCACCTTGGGAACCCCCGGCCAGAGGGCAGAGCACAAGATAAGAAGAAAACAGCGTCTCACGTGCGCCAGCCGGAACCACCAAGCTCCTGTCCAGGCCTAACAGCAGCCGGCCTGCGCTATCTGCCTCCAGCCTGGCCTCCTTCCAGAGGTCTGTGGATAGGCGCCAGCTCCCTGCTCTGGCTTCTGGGCCTCAAGCAAGGCTAGGGCTGTGGCCAAACCAGGCACGATCCAGGACAGGGTCATCTATCTGGCACTCAGCCTTAAGTAGATGCCCAACAAATGAGATGGATCAACAATACCAGCGTCCTGAGGAGGCACAGCCATATTTCTTACAAAACCTAGCTCCTATAAAAACCTAGGGGCAGGCACCCACCTTGCTTACCTGACACAAGTCTCACGCTTTGAAAATGGAAGCTGGCAGGGCTCGGGGAGAAGGCAATGAGATGACAGAGAGCTTTGGGCAGGAATTAAGGGGCTTGGGTATGAGTCCCAGCCGTGCCCTTGTGAAACAGGGTTGGGGGGGGCACTTTGCAGAAGTGATTTCTCCAATCAGAGCCTCAGTTTTCCTCATCTGTGAAGTGGGGACAGACAGGGAAGCCTTGGATCCTGATTCTCAACCAGAGTTGCACATCAGTCTTGGAAGAGAGCTGTCTCTGGCCCCCTGATGCTAGGTCCAGTGCCAGACCCACGGAGGCAGAATGACCACACAGACCCTCCTGGACAAATGCTCCCAAAGGCTCTGTCTGGCTTGGGAAGTCCCCTCCAAAGACAGCCAAGAGTGCTCTTGCCTCCGACTTTCAGGCTGCCAGGGAGGCGGTTTCTAGGCCCATACGCTCAAACCAGCATCCCAGGTGCAGCGAAGGAAGGCTGGATAGACAGACAGGTAGCACCAGTCTCTGCCCACGCCCGTATCATCGACACAAGAGACCTGAGCCAGCCCCACAGCTGCTGTGGCTGCTCCTGTGAAGTTCCCTTGTGGAAGCTACACAGGATATTCAGGTAACTTTGGATTTGAAACTAGGGAGCTTGGGGTCTTTCTATACAGTTCATGGGGTTCTCACAGCTAGCATACTGGAGTGGTTTGCCATTCCCTCCGGGGTGACAGAGGATGAGATGGTTGGACGGTATCACCGACTCAATGGACATGAATTGAGCAAACTCCAGGAGATGGTGAGGGATCAGCAGAGGCCTGGCGTGCTGCAGTCCACTGGGTCTCGAAGAGTCTGACACGGCTTGGCAACTGAACAACAACCACCACCACCGTGGGGGTCACCCCAGGGCTCTACCCCATATATATCCGGTCAGGGACAGATGGACAAATATACCATCCAGTGCTCCACCTCAATTTCTTATTAAATTGAAACCCCAAAGTTTCAAACTCAGGGAGACTTAAATACTCCTTGACCTCCAAAGGAAGCAGCCCAGGTTCTGGGGCAGCCTGCAGCCTCCCTGCCAGGGCTGACCGAGGCCACCCCCAAGGGCCGTGGGGGCTGAGGGTCTGGCCTGAGGGCTGGGCCGGGCTCACCTTCACACTGCCGGCCTTCCCCCTTGTAGCCTGGCTTGCAGAGGCATTTGTAGGACTTGGGTGTGTTCTGACAGATGGCATCAATGTGGCAGTCGTCCGTGCCCTCCGAGCACTCGTCCACATCGACGGCCCCTGCTGGGATAGGAGAACAATGGGTGAGGTGTGGCCGGGACGTGGGCAGCCAGTGTGGGGCAGGGAGTTCCTTTTGCCTCCTGCCCCACCATGGTGCCTGGGGTAGTTAACAGGAAGAGCTGTCACATGACCACCCGGTGTGACAGGTGGTGCCTGGTAGCATCTTTGGGGCGGCTGCTCTGCGCCAGGTGCCAGTCTTGTTTATTTTCACAATGATTCCATTAGGTAGAGTTATCGTTCCCATTACAAAGCTGAGAAAGCGGAGGCTTAGGAACATAGGACTTCCCTGGTGGCTCAGTTGGTTAAAGAATCCACCTGCAATGCAGGAGACCTGGGTTCGATCCCTGGGTTGGGAAGATCCCCTGCAGAAGGGAAAGTCTCCCCACTCCAGTATTCTGGTCTGGAGAAGTCCATGGGGTCACAGAGGTCGACATGGTTGAGCAACGTTCACGTTTCACTTTAGGAACACAGAGAGGAAAAGCGTCTCTCTCTGCATGTCTTGCTCTCCCCACAAGCATCTCTCTAACCCTCCTCCACCCTCCTATTCTAGAATTTAGAGCCAGAAGGGTCCTCAGAGGAATTTAAATCCATCCCATTTGGGTCGAAGATGGGGAAACAGAGGCTAGCGTGGCGCAGTGAATGGGGGCTAAGCCAGCAGGCCCACATGGCAGATCTGAAACACGGGCCCCACCCAGCCCCTAGGATGTGGAAATAAAGGATTCTTTTCTAAAAAAAAAAAAAAAAAATTATTTGGCGGTGCCGGGTCTTAGTGGTGGCACACGGGATCTTTGATCTTCATTTAGCATGTGGGATCTTTAGTTGAGGCAGAAGTGAAGTTGCTCAGTCATGTCCAACTCCTTGCAACTTCATGAACTGTAGCCTACAAGGCTCCTCTGTCCATGGAATTTTCCAGGCAAGAGTACTGGAGTGGGTTGCCATTTCCTTCTCCATTAGTTGAGGCATGTGGGATCTAATTCCCTGACAGGGATCAAACCTGGGCCCCCTGCGTTGGGAGGCCAGAGTCTTGGCCACTGGATCGCCAGGGAAGTCCCTGAAGGATTCTTCCCCTGGCCTCCATGCCACCAGACTAGAGCGTCCCAGTGGTGGACCCATTCTGTCAGTTGGGCTAACCTGGCTCACGGATGCATCCAGTCTCCCTGTCCTCTCTCTTCTCCACCTCGGAAATCTAGGTTTGAACCTGGTTCTCATACTCTGACTTTCAAACTCAAGTTAAGTTTAGGTTATGAGGGTTCCTGTCAGTCCCTACCGCCTTCCCTCCATATACACTATCAGTCTGGAATCGCTGTTGAGCAAATAATGTAAAATAGATTGTGTGCATCTGTATATACACTTCTCTCTCTCCCTCTCTCTCACACACACACAGCTCAGGCAGCAGGAAGACCCTCAGAGCACAGGATAATGCAGCCAGAAGAACCTTAGCTATAATCTAGGTTCACTCCTCAGGTTACAAATGAGGAAACTGAGGCCCAGAGAAGCCTGCTGACGGTCAGGAGCTCATTAGGAGCAGAGACTGGACTCTGACTCAGGATCAGCAGGTCCAGGACCTTTCCACATGACATGTTCCTTCAGCCTGCTATGAATAGAGTACAGATGGACGACAGACAGACAGAAGGACCCAGAGGGGAGCACAAGGAACTCTCAGTAGCTACGGCGAGGGCCATCACCCAGGGGCAAGCCTGGGGAACTCCTGGAATGCCCTCCTCTCTTCATGCCTCTGCTTCACCCTAGCCCATCTGGCCCTCAAGAATGTCCACTCTGAATTACTGCTCTGGCTGGCCTCTGGGTTCTAAATCTGCATGGGGAGTTCTCTCTAAGAGAACCACTCCCCTCCAGGGCTGTTCCTCCCCAAGGCTCCAGCCAGCCCCTAAAGGGAGGCATCAAAAAGAAATACAACAGAAGTACCTCCCTACACACACACACACACACACACACACACACACACACAGAGCAGGTGGCATCCTTTCTCAGAGTGGTTGTATCTGCTCAGGTCAGCAGCCCACCCTCTACAGCTGCCCTAAGGATGGTGGATCAGGGGCCAGGAGGCAGTCAGCGTAGAGCAAAGCCAGTCATCAGATGGCCAGGGGCCAGGAGGAACATCAGGCCAGTGGACCATCCCCTTCTGGAGAACTGGCCACAGTGGGAGCCCCGAGAGGGGTGGCATAGCCTCAAGGGCAGGAAGCCAGAGACTAGAGATCCGCACGTTCCAGGGGAGAGGCCAGGGCCACTTCTAAGACACGGCCAGATGGGGCAATGGACCACACTTACAGCTCTTCCCACTTCTCAGGGGTCAAACCGCCTGGGGCTCTCGGGTCCCCATGCCTCCAATCTCACACCTAGGCAGGTGTCCTCGTGGGATGAAAATGGATGGATGTTAGCCAAGGGGCAGTAGGGGCACCTCCCAACACATTTTTTTTAATTGCAGTTTTTTTTTTTTACCAAAAAACCCTTTATTTGGGGGTGTCGTACCCTGTAGCATGTGGGATATTAGTTCCCTCAAGAGGGATCAGGGATTGAACTCAATCCCCAGCATTGGCAGTGCAGAGCCTTTACTGGATTGCCAGGGAAGTCTCCCAACATGCTTTTTAAACGTCTTTAGGTGGGGGCTGGGGAGAGGGCAGAGAAGTTGGAGGAGAGAGGGAGAGGACACACAGGCCAGGGGTTCCTGCAATTTCCCTGGCCCCAGTCCTGGCCTGGACAGCCCAGCCCAGCCCTCCCCTCCCATCACAGGTGCTTGCTCTGACATGAGTTGTCTCAGAGCAGCACAGCGCTTGCTTGGATGGGGGGTGAGGACAGATAAAGCGGACAGACAGAGAGAGGAAGACAAGCACATACAGGAGCAAGCCAACGGGGCTGAAGGAACTCAGAGACCAGGAGAGATACCCACAGACACGTGGGGATGTGGCAGCGGGCCCTTGGGGCAGTTTCGCTTGGGGCCACCGGGGGAGAGAACAGCTCCGCTTCGATTGTGGAATAGTTTCAAAGGCCCGGCATCCTCACTCTGGGGTTAACTCCCAGGAATAGACTTCCTGCCGCCAGACACAGACCTGAGGGAGCCCGGCAGCGGGCGCAGCCAGGGGACCTCAGGGCAGTCGGGCAGAGCGCGGCAGGGTCTCTCCTCTCTGAGGACCAAAAGAAGGGCAGCTCCTCTGAGGGACAGGGTCAGAGGTGGGAGGGGAGAATGTGTCTTCAGCTTTGTGGAAGACACCCGAGAGAGCAGGAGGGAAGGGGAGGTGTGCCCAGGTCCCTTGAAATCTGTGGGGAACCCGGACCTCACCTCTGCTGCCTGGCCACCTACCCATCCCCAACCGCCAGAGTCTCCTGCCTGTCTCTGGTGGACCCCCTCAGGGTGTTCCATCTCCCCACCCTCTGGCTCCAAGCATTTCCTTTACTCCGTGTCTGTTCTTCAGTCCTCCCCCTCCTGTCTGTCCATCTGTCCACCGCCTTCCAGCCATCTCATCCTTCCCTCCTTCCCTGGGTCTGGCTGGCTCCCTCCCCCGTCCCCCGCCCTTCCCCCTTTCTCGGGCCCCCCCTGGCCGCACCTCTCTTTCCCTCTCTTCCCATCCCTTCCTCCCGCCCGCCTTCACATCTCCCTCTTTTGATCTTTTTCCTTCCAGATGCTCATCTGCCTCCTGCCTACTCCCTTGGGTTTCTTCCTTGCCCGCTTCGGTCTTTCTGGTCTCTACTCTTCCAGTCCGTCCTTCTCCGGGATTTTGTTCCCTGCGTCCTTTTGTGTACCTCCGTCTCTGTCCGTCTGTCTCTCCGTTTCCCACATCCTCCTTCTCTTTCTCTCGGGGTCGGTCCTCTTTCCCTTGCTCACCTCCTCGGGGGTCTCCCCTCCCAGCCTCCCTTCTTCCCTGGGAAGGGGGGAGCTCCCGTCCGGCTTGGGGGGGGGGTCCCCACTCCCTCCCGCCCTTGGGCGGTGCGCCGGGGCAGGCGGAGGAGCCCCTCGGCAGGCGGAGGAGCCCCTCGGCGGGCCGTCGTGCTTTCTTTCTTCCTCCCGGCTTCACACGCCACCCCCCGCCCCAGCTCCCCCGGGGCCTCGGCCACCCTCCTCCCTGCTCCGGCCCCGCTGCGCTCCGGGAGCCCCCAGGCCGGTCCGGGCAGCGCGGAGGGGGCGCTCCGCGGCCGGCCCCAGAAGTTACTTTGCAGAATCAGGGCGGGGCTGCAGCCCTCCCGACGGCGCGTGGCTAGGGGCCCGCCCGGGACCCCGCCGCCCACCGGGTCGGGGCTTACCTGGGAGCCCGCTGCCCACCGCCAGCCGCCCGCACGCGCCCAGGGCGAGCAGCACACACAAGTGCCAGCGCACGGCCGCCGCGCCCATGCTCACTGCGGGCCGGGCCGGGCCGGGTCGAGCCGGGCCGGGCCGGGCGTGCGGGGCGTGCGGGGCGCGGGGACCCCCACCGACCGGCGGCTCGCCGAGCGCTCCCAGCTGCAGGCTCCGCGGCCAGCGCTCCGGCTCCCGGCCTCCGAGCCGGCGCGACTGACGAGGTGACAGCCTCGCGCTCATTGGCCCGCTGCCGCCGGGGGCGGGGCTCCACGCGCCACCGCCCAATGGGCGCCGGCCGCCGGCCTGGGGGGAGGGGCGGGAGTCCGGGGGAGCCCCCCTCCTCTCCCGGCCGGCGGCAGGTGGGGGGTAGGGGCCCAGATCGCCGGGCCGCCGGGCGCAAGGTCTAGGCCGGGCCGGAGCCGCCTCTGAGGCTGCTCCCTCCCTCTGCCCCCGGCTCCTGGGTCCCGCCATGTCCGTCGAGGGTGGCCGCTCCTTAGGGGGCAGCACCCATTTACCAACACGCGCGCGCGCGCGCAAACACACACACACACACACTCTGGGGAGGGGAGGGGAGCCTGCCCACCGGCCCTGGAGGTCGAGAAAGGCCCCGGAGGCATCCATTTGTATCGAAGAAACGCAGACCGCTCGAAGCAGAATTGCCCTTTCATCCATTCCCTAAGTGTTTATTGAGCACCTACTGTGTGCGACTTCCCTGGTAGCTCCGACGGTAAAAGAGTCTGCCTACCATGCGGGAGACCGGGGTTCGATCCCTGGGTCAGGAAGATTCCCCTGGAGGAGGAAATGGAACCCACTCCAGTATTCTTGCCTGGAGAATCCAATGGACAGAGGAACCTAGTAAGCTAACAGTCCGTGGGGTCACAAAGAGTCCCACACGACTGACCGACTTCGCTTTCACTGTGCGCCCAGCACTGGCAAGGCAGCCTCAAAGAAGACAGCCAGGAAACATTTTGAAGATCGTTTTCACATTTACGTTCAAAACAAATCAACTTTTTCCCCTCCCCAAAGGACAATGGCCTATAAATGCGCTTGTCCTAGGACAACTGTGGCATCCATGTCTGCAAGGGGGGGTGGCGAAGATTCTGTGTCTGCCCAGCGGTCAGTCTTGGCTGCCGCAGCTTGTCTCGAGGCTGACCTCTTACACAGCAAAGTTTGATGAGCCCCCCACCTCCAGAATGCGAGGTCCCGCGGGATGATGGGCTGGGGGTGGGAAGACCAAGCAGTCAGGTCATTCCACCCAAGAGTTGCTCCGGTGGGGCCTGGGGTCTACACCTGACTCCATTGAGACCTGGATCCAAGACCCCCCACCCAGCGGGCGAAGTTGGAAATAAATGGCCCTTCTCAGCCCCAGGCAGGACGCTTGAAGGCAAGAAAGTTCAGCAAACCCCAAGGCCCATCTCCTTGACAACCACCAATAAGAGCTTCTTTTTTCCTCTCCTGCTCTCCAGGTCTGACTAAAAGACAAGACTTCCCTCTTTTTGCTCACTCTGCTTGTGCCAGTACACACCCAAGTTTCCTCTCCACACTGGCTCCCTTCCCTGCCCCCCAACACACCCACACACGCAGGTACACCCTCCAACACACCCTCTCAGGCATACAGGCTCTCACACTCATATATATCCTCACCAACACCCTCGCACATCCCACACTTTAAACACGCAACCTCTCGCACACAAATGGGTGACTGCACACACACTCCCACAACCTTCTGGAGGCAGTCTCCACAGCCCTGGAAGTTAAATCGGTGTGCAGCCACCTTTGCTCCCTGTCTGACCTCGTATCATGGACAGCCTGTGGCACTAGCTTGGGGGCTGAGGCAAGGGGTCCCCACACAGGGGGACCAGAGAGGGTTAGCCTTCTCCCCCATCACACTGGACATATCATTTGTGGTTGTGCTGGCTGGTGGTTTCATTTGGGAGACCCTGTTATCAGGCTTTATTTTGCCCTCGTGTGGCTTTGGGTTTCTGGGGGAGAAACACCCTCAGAGCATAGGTTTCTGCATGACATATCTTGTGCATTAGATAACAGAGCAACAAAGGTGGGTTGGGGTGGGAGGGTAGGTCCTTTCAGGGGCTTGAACCGACTAAAAACAATGTTCTTTAATGCGTTTCTTCAACAGCAGCCCCTCATCCCTAGCCCGGTGCCCCCCAAGCTTGATGGTAGCAGGGGGTTCTTACTTGGGCTCTGTCCCAGATCAAGGAGGCAATGAAGATAGGATGGTGGCCTGTTAGACTGTGGTCCAGAACCCAGAGGCAGCTCTCACTCAGTGACACCGAGTCCGGTCCCTCGCCAGCTCCGCCAAAGTGTGCAGAGAAAAAGTCATTCCTTCCGAGATCATGGTCTGTGCAGAGTCAGGAAGCACAGAGGGCTGGAGAAGAGACATACTCCTAAGTCCCCCACAAATGCACTCAAGGACATGGCAGAGAAAGGGGTGGTTGGTTCTGGCACAGGGGTGGTCAGAGAGGCCTCCCGGGGCACAGGACCTAGGATTGGGCACCAAGTGTGAGGAGGACATTTCTGCGATGGACAAGACCATGTGCAAGGTCAGCAGGAAGAGGTGGGGACCTAGGAGTGAGTGTTCTCAAAGCATCTCACAAACTAAAGCGCTGCACGAGGGTGTTGGTGACGCAGAAGCCAGCTGCTCACAGATACTGTGGTGCCTGGGCCGCTGGTGGGGTGAGATCCCGTTTGGCTGGACTCCAACAAGGGGTATCTTACAGCATCTGGAAACTGAGCTGGGCAAGTGAGGCCCAGACATGGATGAGACCGTCATGTTGGAAGGGAACACTCCACGGCTCCTGTTGCCTACCAAGCAACACTGAACACTCGGTGGGGCTCACAACATACCCTTTGCCCTACCCAGTGGTCCTCTCCTTGACAAACCAATGCAAAGAGGGCCCCACAGGCATGCTGCTTTCACAGCTCTCAGTCTTTGCCTGTGTGCCCCCCTCTGCCAGGATCACCCTTGATCTTCACAAGGCTCTTCTTCTGCCTCACCCCCACCCCCAAGCAGGGGGTAGGTCCTCCTCTGGGATCCAATAGGCACTACTGCTTTCCCATCAGAGTCCAGCTCACCCTGGGTTTCATATTTGTCGCCTCCAGCCTGGAGTTTCCTGAAAGTGGGGCTCACAGCTGATCTGTGTCTGGAGTCACAGCTCCCAGCTGGGACCTAAGGAATGATTGTTGGATAAATGAATGAATGGACCAAGAAACAAGGCAGACATCACTTAACTGAGGATTTGCATCACCCCAGGGGATGGATAAAGCTTATACTGGCTGTCTGACAGGGCCCTGGGGAGTGAATCCAGCTGCCCACACACTCCTGGTCACCTCCATCCTCTGTGCCCACAGGGAAGCTGGGCTGGCCAGCAGGACTGCTGTCCTCTGGGGCCCTTTGGCGCCCCCTGGTGACAGAGGCTCGCGGAGAGGCCGACCTGAGCACTTCTCTTCCTGCCAGACAGAACCCGGACTCCAGCCTGCTGACTCCAGCCCTCCATGTAAGAACACCTTGCTTTTGTCTTTACTTCCTCCTGAAAAAGTCTCTTGATTCCTAACAGTTGTTCTTTAACCACAGAAAGTTCTTTGAGAAAATGAAGTTTAAGCAGAAAATGTCACTACAGGGATGTGAAAGCCTTGATCTTGATAACTTTAGAGGCTTTCGTCATCCTGTCTTATTAAAAATGAACGTTCATAGTCATACTGCTTTGTGTTTGCATACTTCTTTAGACCTTGAAGGCTCATCCTTTCTGTAATCGGTAGGTGACTATGGTGGTTTCTCTCTCACACAACTGGTGGCTCAGTGGTAAAGAACCCGCCTGCAATACAGGAGATGGAGGTTTGATCCTTGGGTTGTGAAGATCCCCCTGGAGAAGCAAATGGCAACCCAATCCAGTACTCGTGCCTGAAAATCCCATGGACAGACGAGCCTGGTAAGCTACAGTCCATGGGGTCTCAAAAGAGTCGGACACGACTGAGCAGCAGGTGACGAGGGGCCCCATGGACCAGGCTCCTTGGCTCGAGCTCTTATTTGTCAAATGAGGGTCTCAACCCCCAGAAGCCGGGAACATCTCCAGCTCACGTTCCAGACTCCTCTGAGATCACTGGCCTCAGATTGAGCACTCAGGGTATTCTGACCTCCTGGCTGTCTCTGTCCAATTATAGCAACAGGTACAATGTAAGCAGTGTCCCTGTGTTCCTAGCATTGTGCTCAGATCTCTTGTGTGTTACATCACTTATCCTGAGAGGTAGAAACTGCCACCATCCCCATCTTACACTTGAAAAAACAAAGACCCAGGCCACTTCCTTGGGGACCGCAGAGCCAGCTAATGGCAGACATGGGATCGGAACTCAGCTCTGTGCAGCTCCGAAGACAGGCTCCAAGTCACTGCCTGCATGCTAAGCCGTTTCAGTTGTGTCCGACTTTGTGACCTCATGGACTGTAGCCCACCAGGCTCCTCTTCCATGGTTTTTTCCAGGCAGGAATACTGGAGTGGGCTGCCATTTCCTTCTCCGGGGGATCTTCCCTACCCAGGGATCGAACCTGTGTCTCTTATGTCTCCTGCACTGGCAGGCAGATTCTTACCACTAGCACCACCTGGGAAGACCTGATAATAAAACCCACTCGAAAGGCATTAGGGCGCTCCTGGCTGTAACACACAAAGTGGTACTTTTTGGTTTCCACATTGAGAAAAGAGGTTTTTACACAGCAGACAAATGGTAACAGTTCACAATTCATGTGGCTGATTTTAGGTACTAACCCGTTTCATGCTCTCCCATCTATCTAACAGTTCCCCCTTCCCAGTTTATTTTCTTATCTAGGATGGCAACGAGTCACTCTAGGATCCTGGGAGGGGTTGTGTAGAAGTAGGAAGTGATGGGGTGGTGATACGGCGCACACACACCATTCCCTCCGGGGAAGTGACTCAAGCTGCAAAGCCATAGACGCAGGGAAAGCTGCCAGTGAAACCTGGAGACACCCCAGCGTCACAGAGCGGGGAAACTTCCACCCGAAACCCAGACCCGCTGCCCCATGGATGGGTCCACTGGAGCCCCCTTAGGCACCTCAAAGTTGCCAGCTGGGCCCTCACCTCCTCCTGGCTAGGCCTGCTCCCCTCCTCTCTCCTCACCCACCAAGCCCTGTCAATGAATGGCACATCCCTTCTCCTCTCCATCCCCCGGGGCCGCTGGCTTTGATGAAAGGGCACCAGCTTCTGCCTGCATGACTCCACAGATGCTCACACCCACACCCATCAGAGTAGCGGAGTCAGTGCTCAAAGGCAGACCTAACCTCTCCAGTCCTTGCTGCCTACAGGACACCGTCCACTCAAGGCCGTGGGAGAGGGATTTCCCTGGTGGTCCGGTGGCTAAGACTCCACGTTCCCAATGTAAGGGGCCTGGGTTCAATCCCTGGTCAGGGAACTAAAGCCCATGTACCACAACTAGAGAGCCTTCGTGTGACAGCTAAGACCCGGCCTCGCCAAAACACCAAAAAACGCTGTGGGGGGCTGGCCTGGCCTCTGCCTGGGAAAGTCCTCACCTCCCCTCCGCCCTGCACTGCCTCAGGCCTTGAGCCACAGCTTTTTCTGCTCCCTTCTGTCCCAACAAACTTCCCCATTCCTGTGTCTGACGGGCTTAGACTCAAGGCTCAGGAGCTCTGTCCTGCCTGCGACTCTGTGGAGTGAATCCAGCCGCCCACCTTCTCCTGGCCCCCTCCATCCTCTGTGCCCTGAGGGCACACTGGGCCTGCCTGCAGAACGTGTGACCCAGGGCCCTTGGCCTTGCAGAAGCCCTCGCCATGGGCACTGGTTCTGAAACCGATTGGCTAGCAGATTTTTCCTTCACTGAGGTTAAGACGTTGGGGTGGGCCGGTGGGTTAGACTTCCTGGTCACCTAGTATCCCTTGCAGACCTTGAGCCAAGACTTCAGCAGTGAACAGGTGGCTCTGGTTGGGCCATTCATTGTATTTAATGCCCCTGGCCATAAAGTTCGTCCAGGGAGAAGGAGGTGACGGGATGAGACGGTTAGACAGCATCACCGACTCAATGGACATGAGTTTGAGCAATCTCCGGGAGGCAGTGAAGGACAGAGAAGCCTGGCGTGTTGCAGTCCATGTGGTCACAAAGAGTCAGACACGACTGAGTGACTGAACAAGAAGAACATGTGACCAAGTGAAGTCCATCAGATGTCTGCCTGGGGGTCCTCTGAGTGGGGCCGTTGAGGTGTGTCTACTTCCCTACGTGGGCACAGAGCGGTGAGGATGGGTGTTGGAGCTCCCCGTGGCTGTGGTTCTATTGCGGTGCGGATAGCTGGCCTCAGAGAATGGATCCGTGAGAGAGTGGAGGAAAGAAATGGGAAGGGATAGAGAAGAGACAAAGAGAGTAGAGAAGGCCACGGACCCCCCTCCACCATCTCAACCTCCTCTGCCCATTAGGGTCACCACCTGGTACTCTTCCCAGTGACACTGCCCACGGACGCCACCTGCTTGAGGGGCGAGCATCTCTAAAAACCCAAGCCAATACAGCCCACCAAGGAGACAGAGCCAACAGGAAGTCAGACAAGGGCTTCATGGCTGCAGACAGGATGAGACCCTTAATACTAGGTAGCAAGCAGGGACCCCATGAATGAATGAGGGGGTGACCGGCTTTCTTCCTTCCCTCCAACGTCCAGCAAGTGGTCTGGCAGGGCAGGCACTGAAAACAGGCGTAGCAGTGGAGACGTCTGCCTGGAATCCCCTCAAACATTTTCTCTCGGGCTAATTGTTGGCGGCAATCATAGGCAATCAGGAGGCGACGGTGCTGGTCAGCGACATCCCAGAGTGGGTCTCTCAGGATCCAGAAAGTCAAGGGCGCATGTCCCAGGGACCCACAGCTTTCCCATCTTCCAGGGTCTAGTCCCAGATTGCCATTTGAATGGAAGATGCCGGCCCTTCTCTGGTCCTAGGGCCTAGCCTAGTTCAACTCAAGACTGTCCTCAACACAGAGGAAGAGCGCGTGTGACCACAATAAAGGTCTCCTGAGAGCCACCCACGGCTGGCTGCTGCTGGTCACGGCTCCCATTCACAATGAGCCATTGTGGTTTTCCTGCCTGACATCCTTATCTCTCAGGACTATGGGGGGCGGGAAGGAGACTGTTCCAGTGAGCTTGACCAGGGAGCTTGGGTTCTCCCACCCTGCCCCAGGGTCAGCAATGTGCTTTGATAACTAGCCAGGCTAGGCTGATATTGACAATGGGCGTTTGCGCAAGACTTTACCAGACTCCTTCACACCCATCATCCAGTTTGATCCTCATAGACAAAGGTTGAGATCACGTGTCTCATGGCCTGTTTTGCAAGCAGAGAGGCTGAGTCCAAGAAAAGAAAATACCCCTGACTGTAGACTGCACTGTTGTTCAGTCACTAAGTCATGTCTGAGTTGTTAGTGACCCCCATGGATGGTAGCCCACCAGGCTCCTCCGTGCATGGGATGTCCCAGGCAAGAATACTGGAGCGGGTTGCCATTTCCTTCTCCAGGGGATCTTCCCAAGCCAGGGATCGAATTCATGCCCCCTGCATTGCAGGCAGCTTCTTTATGGGTGAGCCATCAGGGAAGCCCGTAAAGGGCATTGGCTCCACCTAAATTCTTGGAAAAAGGAGGGGAGTTATTTAGTTGTTGTGCTATTGTCCAAAAGAGACAGAAGAGTGAATTCCTTGGCAATGGCAACCCACTCTAGTGTTCTTGCCTGGAGAATCCCAAGGATGGGGGAGCCTGGTGGGCTGCTGTCCATGGGGTTGCACAGAGTCAGACACGACTGAAGCGACTTAGCAGCAGCAGCAGCCAGTAGTTAGAACTCAGCCTTTTCACTGCTGCGGTCCAGGATCAATCAAAAAAAAAAAAAAAAAAAAAAAAGAGAGAGAAATTTACTAAGCAATGACTTCCTGTGCTGGACACTAAGAACACAGGAAGAGACGTGGACCCTGTTTAGGAAGAGCTCAGGCTAAAGAGGGAGACCCTGGCTCATGGTTTCTGCAGGAAGCAGCCAAAATTCCCCCCAGAGGGCCCTGCCTCTTAAATCCACCCTTGCTCCTCCTTGCTTTGCTTCAGGTCTCCTGCAAGCGACCACATGGATTGGTTCTAGACTGGAATGGACAGAACTAGGTAAGCAGCTGCGTGTCCTCAAGGACGTTCCACTTCAGCTTCCCCACGTGTAAGATAAGTATAAGCAGCTCTCATCATAAGTGCTCAGTGAGGGCTTCTGGTGGCCCAGCGGTCGAGAATCCGCCTGACAATGTAGGGAACGCAGGTTCAATCCCTGGTCTGGGAAGGATCCACATGCCCTGGGGCAACTAAGCCACAACTTCTGAAGCCCTCCAGCCCTAGAGCCTGTGCTCCACAACAAGAGAAGCCACCGCAATGAGAAGCCCATGGACCACAGCTAGAGAGAGCCTGCACACAGCAACAAAGACCCAGAGCAGTCAAACACAAATAGATAAATAAAGTACTCAGTAAGGGAGAAATGAGATGATGCATGTGAAGCTCTTGACGTGGTTGTTGGCATACAGCTGATACTCAATAAAAACTGAAATAAATTTTAGACAGGATAGAGTAAGTGTCAAGAAATACGTGTAAAGAAAAGTTCAGGGAGGGCCAGCTTGGCAGAAAAAGGAGCTTGGCTTAGAGTTCATTGGTTGTGACAGAAGGTGGCTCTGGATACATTAAACCACACAAGATCTATTGGAAAGAAGGGGATGCCTTATTGGTGGGGAGGGAAGGGGCTCGGATCAATCCCAAACTCCTTGTGGTCATAGGGATGAATTCATAATGGACTGGAGTCAATGGGCAAAGGATGTGAATAGGCAGTTTACAGAGGAGGAATTCCTAAAGGACAGAGTATTTCCAGAAAGGAAAAACAAACGAAAACAAAAAATGCTAACTTCACCCCTATCAAAGGGGCCAACTAGGTCAATGAGACCTGCAAAAAAGACAAATATTAGTAACACTCAGTGCTGGAGAAGTGGTAGGGAGATGGACGGCCTTGGACACTGTTGTGGGAGGTAAACGGCACTTCTCTGCCAAAACTTTGAATGGTCCTTCCTTACCTCTAGGGTGGGGGTCTGAGTGAGGAGGGCACACACAGGAACATTCTAGGGGTGCTGGAAATGTTCTATATTTTGGTCTGGGTGGGATGACAGAGATATATACCTGTATATCAAATGTATTGAGCTGAATGTTATGCACCTTACCCCATGTAGTGTATAAAAAAGGAAAAACAAAATAAAATGCAAAATCACCTTTGATCAACCATTGCCCATCCAAGAATCTCTATCCCTTGCTCATGGACAGAGGTAGCTGCTCCAGGATGTTCAGGACCCAATCATTAGCAACAAGAAACTCTTGAAAACAACTCAGATATCTTTCAGTGGGGGAAGGCTGGAGGAAATGGTGGCACAGACACGAAAGAATACTAATATGCAGCCATGAAATAGCATCTTGGAAAAGATGTTCTGCTGCATTGTGGCAAAAGCAGGTTTTCAAACAAGAGCTGCGATGCTGCGCTTGCAAAAAGCACAGAAACTAAAAATCCCTCTCTGTTTGTGCTTGTGTATTTGTATAAAGTCCCAAAAAGGGACACCCGAGTGCGAACAGCGGTTTCCTCCAGCGAGAGGGATTAAGGAGTCGCCACTGGGATCTTTGACTCTGTTGTGTCCCCATGTGTCATGGAATTGTTTTGCAATGGGCAGTTGCTACTTTTGCAATTTAAAAAAAAATCCCACAAAAATAAAATCAAGCAGGAGAGGTGCCTGGCACACAGTAGGTGCTCACTAAATATCTGATGAAGGGCAAGGCTTCAGTTGCTCTCAGGTTGCTGAAGCTTCTCCTTCAGACTGCCTGCTCCCACCGGGGTGGGCACTCATGACCCTGTGCCAGGCTCCCCCTAGGGCCCTGGGACGTTCCTGGAATGGATGCTACAGGGGAAGCTTGAAGCCAGTGGCCACATCTCCCTGGGGACTGCTGCTCCACAGCCAGAGCGCTGCTGGGTTGGCCCCAATTTTTTATTTGTAGGGAGATTAAGAAAAAGTAAAATAAAACATATAAAGCGACCCAGCCATCCTTTCCAAGTCCACTGCGGGTGGATGGTGGGGCTTGGGGCGGGGCCCGGCGCCTGCAGAATCGCCGGCCACAAAAAAACAAACACACGATCTTGGGGGACAGAAGCGCTCTATACGTGCCCCTCCTCCAGCGCGGTCCCTGGGCCTCCGCGCGCCCTCCCCTCCCCCTCCCCCACTCGGAGACCCTCCCCCGCCCCCAACCCGCCCCGCCCCGCCCCCAGCCCCGCCGAAGACTTTTTGAAGTTGATCAATGAAACATGTTTTATTTACGGGCCCGTTCCTGGGCAGACTGTGCGAGGCCTTCGTTAGTTCCACATAATGAAAGAATGGGCCGATTCAAGGGGACTTGGGAGAGAAAAGAGGGAAAATTAGAGTTCGGTCTGCTCACTTAAAAAAAAAGAAGAAGGGGGTGGGGGAGTAGGGGAGAAATTGTGGATTTGCTAAATAAAGCTCCCGGGCTGCATTCAGGGCTCGCGGAGAGGTCCCGGCTCAACCCTCTGAGTCCAGACAATGTGGGCCGGAGACTGGCCGGCCGGCGGCTCGCATTCCTCCCCGGGCTGGAAGGGCAATGGGCTGTTTAAATTGCTACTTAAGTTTCCAGCTGTTTTACCAGTGATTTGCCCAACCTAATAGCTCTTTAAGGCTTTAAACAAGAAAATAGCTCTTCTCACGGCTCAAAGCAGCGGCGCTGGTTAGCTCAGACGGCGCCCATTGTCCGAGGCTTAAACCCTTCTCTGCGCCGAGTCCCCTCCCCCCCTCCCCAGCGGTCCCAGACTTTGTCCAGTTCGTGGAGGCTATTTATCCTTTTAAGATGCTGGTTTTCTGGGCTTCTGTCCAGAGGACTTCTAAATAAGTCCTTATTTGAGGGGACTGCCTGTCTGCTGCCCTTACACATCCCCCCAACAAGTTAGTGACAAATTGTAAATTTCGTAGGACCCTAGCGCCTACCTAGTGAGCACCTACTGTGTGCCAGACCTTGGGTTCCACCCCCCCCCCCGCCCCGCGTCCCATTTCATTCTTGCCCTGGTCTACAAAGGAGGTGATCCGGCTATGGGCACCACTTTACAATGGGGACCCAGACACAGTGGAAGGAGCCCCCCTGGCCAAGTTCACACATGGGCATAGAGCCGGGTCAGGCTGGTCTGATTTCCAGGGTCTAGATGCTTAACCATCACCTGCTACTAGGTAGCCATGGAAACTTGAACAGGCCAGGGTAGGGGACTCCTGGCATGTGGGTTCTAGCTTGATGCCTCTGGCTGTGGACATTCAGAGGGCCCAGTTTCCAGGGAGACGCAGGGGTTGGAGGGAGTGGGCAGGACAGGAGGGGGCCACGGGGAAGGGGAAGGTGATGGTGGGGGATCTGACCTCATCCATCCCAGTCCAGAACCTCCCTCTAATTGTATGAAAAGAATTCTTTATCTATTGTGACTTAACACTGTGTGTTCGTGTGTTAGTCATTCAGTCGTGTCTGACTCTTTGCCACCCCACGGGCTCCTGTGACCACCAGTCTCCTCTGTCTTTGGGATTCTCCAGGGAAGAATACTGGAGTGGGTTGCCATCTCCCTTGTCCAGATGACTTAACTCTAATGAACTAAAAACCAGCAGTTGTTTTTCTGACTATGAAAGTCATACATGTCAATTGTGGGGACCTTAAAAAGATATCAGAATAAATAAAGAAGCACCTGTAAACGTTTAGGGTGCTGCTTAGCTGGGAGTGAGCACTCAGTCTGTGTGAGCTGTCATCATCATCTTTGTCATCTGTGTTATCCTTTTGAAAAAGAATTTTATTGAGTATCAGTTCAGTTCAGTTCAGTTCAGCCGCTCAGTCGTGTCCGACTCTTTGCAACCCCATGAATCGCAGCACGCCAGGCCTCCCTGTCCATCACCAACTCCCGGAGTTCACTCAGACTCACGCCCATCGAGTCAGTGATGCCATCCAGCCATCTCATCCTCTGTCCGCCCCTCCTCCTCCTGCCCCCAATCCCTCCCAGCATCAGAGTCTTTTCCAATGAGTCAACTCTTTGCATGAGGTGGCCAAAGTACTGGAGTTTCAGCTTCAGCATCATTCTTTCCAAGAATAGTTGCTTTAAAATGTTTGTTTCTGCTGTACAGCAAAGTGAATCAGTTATACATGTACATATGACACCTCTCTTTTGAAATTTCCTTCCCGTTCAGGTCACCACGGATCACTGAATGGAGTTCCCTCTGCTGCCAAGTAGGTTCTCATAGTCCTCTCTTTTATATGCAGTGGCGTGTGTGTGCCAATCCCGGTCTTCCAGTTCCTTCTATTCCCCCGTTCCCTCTTGGTGTTCATACATCTGTTCTCTATGTCTCTATTTCAGTTTTGCAAATAGGTTCATCGGTACCATTTTTTCTAGATTCTACATATATGTGTTAATATACAACATTTGTTTTTCTCTTTCTGACTTACTTCACTCTGTATGACAGACTCGAGGTCTGTCTACATCTTTGCAAGCAGCACAGTTTCATTCCTTTTTCTGGCTGAGTAATATTCCTCGGTATATATGTGTGACATCTTCACCCCCTCTTCTGTTGGTGGACATGCAGGTTGCTTTATCCCTGTTATCCTGATGAAGGTACTGGATGCGAGGACACTGCAGTGTGCTTTTCCGCCTGGGCTTTTTCTCTGTGTGTTTAAACATACCCAGGCTTGATCTTAATTTTACTACGCACTGTTTTGAACATGCATACATTTTTTTCCTCTAAATTCATCTAGCTAGGAAGCTGTGATGAAGGCTTGTCAAATTTCTCTATTGACCCTCTGCTCTCGGATTACACACTGTAGATTATGAGCAAGATAACTGTGCAAAAGAAGTCGTTAGAGATGACCGGGAGAAGATCTTTGCAGGGGAGCAAGCCACAGGAGGTGGGAAAGTCCCCAGATAAGGTGCATGTTCAAAGTTCAGTTTGGGAAGTGGAGACTGTGTGTCTGGCCAAACCACACAGGGAGGTGGGGCCAGAATCCAGAGCCTCAAGGCCAGACACAGTTAAGGGGTTCCACTTTATTCCTGCAGGTAATGGGGAGCCACGGATGCTTCTTGAGCAAGGGCTATGACCAGGATACTTTTGCATGGCCCACACTTAAAACACTAGGAAAGGCAGTCTTGAGGTCCAGTCTGCATCCTGGCAAAACAAAAAACAAAAAAAACAATGACTGCTCCAACAGAGTAGAAATTGGCTTCCCAACCTTCCTCGGCCACCCGTCGAGGAGTGAGGCCCAGTCCTGTCTGCCCGGTGGGGCTGTTCTGGCACCTGTGATGTGGCTTTGTCTCTGGTGTGTGGGAGGGAAGAGCCGGCAGGTGTGGCCTCTCCCCTGCTTCTGCCGTCCAGATGCTCACAGGTGAGGACGCATTCACTCTGTTATTTGGTGAGTAGGTTTTAGAAGCATCAATTCATTTTATTCCTTTTATTTTACAGATAGGGAAACTGAGGCTCAGAGTGGGGAGGCGATATGGCAGGTAAATGGCAAAGACAGAACTAAGAAATGTTTTAAACTTTTGTACCACAATTTGAAATTCCTGCTCATCTCTGCCCTATCCCTTGTCTTTTTTCTTTTTAAAAACACATCCTTAAAACAATATCAATATTATCATTTTGCTACTGGAAAAGTCACAGGGACACACAAATTGATCAGAGTGCAAACTGCTGTAACTTCATGGGAAGGTGATTTGGTTATATCTGTCAAAACTTTTAAGACAAAAGTCCCGGTTCGCTCCCTGGGTTGGGAAGATCCCCTGGAGAAGGAAATGGCAACTCACTCCAGTACTCTTGCCTGGAAAATCCCTTGGATGGAGAAGCTTGGTGCAGGCTATAGTCCATGGGGTCGCAAAGAGTTGGACACAACTGAGCGACTTTCACTTTCCATTGCCTAGAATTATTCCTACAAATATATCCTAATATGTGTGCAAAGATGTGTGCACAAGGATGTTCACCACAATACTACTTTTTAAAAAACTTTACAAAAATGTGTGTCTTTATTTTTGGCCATGTCAGTTGCAGCCCCTGGATCTTTGTATCTCATATGGGCTTCTCTCTAGTCGCGGTGCGCAGGCTCGCAAGTGCAGGCTCCGTAGTTGTGACGCGTGGGCTCGGTTGCAGTCTGAGTGGGATCTTAGTTCCCCGACCAAGGACTGAACTTGAGTCCCCTGCATTGCAAGGCAGATTCTTAACCAGTGGACCACTAGGGAAGCTCCACTAGGGAACTGCTTTTTATGTCTAGTGTGTGAGACTGACTCTTTTCTCTATAAACTTAGGCATTATTTTCAAGCTTTGAAATTTTGGCCAATTTGATAGGTTAAAAAAAAAGAGTATTTTATTGCTTTTACTTCAGTCTGTTCAGTTCAGTTGCTCAGTTGTGTCTGACTCTTTGCAACCCCATGGACTGCAGCACGCTAGGCCTCCCTGTCCACCACCAACTCCCGGAGTTTACTCAAACTCATGTCCATTGAGTTGGTGATGCCATCCAGCCATCTTATCCTCTGTCGTCCCCTTCTCCTCCTGCCTTCAATCTTTCCCAGCATCAGGGTCTTTTCAAATGAGTCAGCTCTTCGCATCAGGTGGCCAAAGCATTGGAGTTTCAGCTTTTACTTACATTTCTTGATTATGAGTGAGGTTGAACATTTTTCATAATGTCATTCATTCTAAGTTCTTTTTGTATGAATTTCCTTTCCATATACAGCTTTCGCCTGTTTTTCTGTTAGGTTTTGAGTCTTTTTCTCACTTGTATGAGAGTTTCCCAAATTAAAGCAATCAGTCCTCAGAAATATTAGACACTGGCTTTTGTCATGCATTGCTTATACAGTTTTTTTCACCTAGACATTTAAAAATGTTATGTAAATTATATTTTTTAAACTTTGATTTTTGGGGGTACAGAAGATATATTTTTTAAAATAGTTGAATTAGTTCTCCTTTCCTTTTTTGATTTTTTCAATCAGTTTGAAGCCTGGAAGTTTCTTATTCCTCCGGAGACTTGGCCAATATTACTTATATTTTTGGCCAGTCTTTCTAGAATTTAATTTGCTTTATAAATCATTTATTCTTCAGTATATACAAAATGGATTAAAACTTGTACTTTTCCTCACATGGTCTCATATTTATTCAGCCTTCCTCTCATTGTTCATTAGTTGGAGAAGACACTGTTATTATAGTTTGAGTTATTTTACAAAGGAAAGAGAGTTTCTCTGGTCTCCATTAATCATGGATTCTAATATCAGAGAGGGCTTATTTCTCATCTCTTTGAAAATACTCTTTGGATTTCTCACTCGTTTATTTCCTCAAATGAATTTTATTATGGCTTCTGGGTATCCTGCTTAGAAAGAGCTTTCCTTTCCAAGATTATAAATAACTTCACTTATGTTTCCCTTTAGAATTTTTATGGCTCAATATTTTTTTGTGGAAATCTTGGATCCATCTGGAATTTGTTTTGGTGTAAGGGGTGAGGTAGGGATTCGATTTTATTCTTTCCAGATGGCTGACTACCCAGGTATCTCAACGTGCTGCTTTGACTAATAAGTCTCTTCCCTCTGATATGAAATGCCTCCTTTCTTCCCACGTGCCAAATTCCCACACATATTTCCATGGATTTCTGTACTCTGGGCTGGATTGAGTGTCTAGTTCCTTTCCAATACTAAACTTTAAAAGTTATTGTACTTTCATAATATGTTTTAACATCTGGTAAAGCCAGTTCCCCCTCATTAGTTTTGTTTTTCCTTAGAATTTCCCTGGCTGGTCTCACATGTTTATTTTTCCAGATGAAATTTGGTATCATTTTGTCAAGTTCCAAAATAAATAAATAAATAAAACCCTCCTTGGTTTAAGACCTTTCTTACCAATGAATATAGCTCCCCCTCCCCGATTATTGTTATTAACCTTTTGTTAATTCATTTTTCTCCCTGTTAATTTTTTTCTGTGGTACAGAGGATTTTTTGTCTTGATACAGCCCAATCCTTTCTCCTCTGCTTAAAAAAAAATATCCTCAACAATTTTAAGAGCTTGAAAACATCCTATTCCTTCAGAGATCTAGTCAATATTCACTTATATTTTTGGCCAGTCTTCCTAAGATCTGCTTTGCTTTATAAACCATTTTTGTTGTGACGATCTGTGAAAGATGGGAAAAAGGTATTTAAACTGATTTTTTTAAAAATTTATTTATTTGGTTGTACTCTTGAGAGTCCCTTGGACTGCAAGGAGATCAAACCAGTCAATTCTAAAAGAAATCAACCCTGAATATTCGTTGCAAGGACTGATGCTGAAGCTGAAGCTCCAATCCTTTGGCCACCTGACTCATCGGAAAAGACCCTGATGCTGGGAAGGACTGAAGGCGATCAGAAGCAGGTGGCAGAGGAAGACATGATTAGATAGCATCACTGACTCAATGGACATGAATTTGAGATAGTGAAGGGTAGAGGAGTCTGGCTTGCTACAGTTCATGGCATTGCAAATAGTTGGAGATGACTGAACACACACACACCAGGTCTTAGTGGTGGCATGCAGGATCTAGTTTCCCAAACAGGAAGAGAACCTGGGCCCCCTGTGTTGGGAGTGTGGGTCTTGGCCATTGGACCAACAGGGAAGTCCCCTAAACTGATTTTTTTAATGTTCCACTTCTTCCATTGTTCTTTGTCTGCTTGAGACAACCCTCTCATATCTTAAATTCATTTACATGAGAAGGTTTCTTTGTCTCCATTCTGTTTCATCCGTGCCTGTCCTGCTATTTAATCCAGGGGCTAATCATCTATTTTAATATCCGAGAGGACTGATTGCTTACGTTTCTCAAAATATCCTTTGGATTTCGCACCCTTCTATTTCCCAAAATACACCAGCCTGTGTGATTCATGTGGCCCTCACGAAAACCTGGTTAAAGAGGCTAGAAGCCTTAATTCCATTAGCCGAGTGTCCCCTTGAGTGACGGGGGCTAAGGGATAGACCAGATGAAACATAGTTGTCAAAGCCCTGGGGGAGCAAAAGTGCTCCTTTAGGATATGAAACTCCTCGGAGTAGGGAAATTACCTGGCCAGCAGCACCTTTGGTTGTTGAGTTTAACACTTAGAGGAAAAGTCGGGGATGGCGTCTAATACCCAGCCTCATTGATCAGGGGGCTGCCAACTGGGAATCTTCAGTAAAGCTGCGCCCCACAACTGAGTCAGCATGAGGACATCAGGAGAAAGGGCCCGAGGGTCCCATCTGGGCTGAGCTGGTGCTGAGCTGAGATGGGATGAGGTTTCCCGCAGGCCTCAGGCACACACACCTCCCCCGCCCCCCGACGGATTCCACTTTGTCTCTGTGACCTCAGGTGCTGAGTGTGTCCCTGGAGAGTCGGTGTGTCAGCCCGTGTGCGTGTCATTAGCGTGTATGGTGACAGCCCCTGGTAGCCCAGATTCTTTCAAGGACTGAGGTTCTCAGATGAGGGGCCAGGCCGAGCATTCCTGGGAGAATCCTTCATTTGCAGTTGACATGGAGATGTCAATATCAGCAGCCCCTGAATGAGCAGGGAGGTTGATGCAGATGGGGTCTCGGCAGGAGCCTTCCACCAATACGGGGCCAGAAGTCACTCAGGGGAATGGCCCTGATGATGGTTGAGGGCCAGCGGGGGGTGCCTGCCAGGTCAAAGGCAGGGTCCAGGGGGAAATGAGATTACCACTCCCCAACCCCTCCACCGGGCCCACCCTGGCAGCCCTGGCTGGCAGGCTCAGTCTAGGGTCAGGGGGATGTTGTTTATTTCTTTTCTTTATTTTTAGCTTTTACTTTGATCAGACTTATACAGGCAAATAGTTTCCCCAGAGGCGGCTGGCTACTTCCCCTCCTTTAACTGATTATTTTGATTTTTACCTCCCTGCCGTTGAAACTGCTTCTTGGTTTCTGTAGTTGTCAGCTTTATCGGCTGATTTGTTCTGGAGGGGGAGGATTTTGCTGTTTCCTGCCTCATCCCCTCCAGGCACACCTCCACCTGTCCTCAGACCTCTCCCAGGCCTGATGAACGCTCGCCATCTCTGTTTTCAGTAATTAAGGGCAGGGATGGAGCCGCCTGCCCTGGTTCCAACCCTCGTTTTGGCACTTTCTAGCTGTGTGATCCTAGACAAGTCACCCAGCCTCTTGGTTGATAGCCACCTACCGGGACTTGCTGGTAGGTGAGTTAAATGAGTGTTGTTCAGTCGCTGAGTCATGTCTGACCCTGCGACCCCGTGGACTGCAGCACGCCAGTCTCCTCTGTCCTTCACTATCTCCTGGAGTTTGCCCAAGTTCATGTCCATTGAGTCGGTGATGCCATCCAACTATCTCACCCTGTGTGGCCCCCTTCTCCTTCTGCCCTCAATCTTTCCCAGCATCAGGGTCTTTTCCAACGAGTTGGCTCTTCGAATCAGGTGGCCAAAGTATTGGAGCTTCAGCTTCAGCATCAGTCCTGCCAGTGAATATTCAGGGTTGATTTCTTTTAGGATTCACTGGTTTGGTCCCCTTGCAGTCCAAAATAAATGGGCATAAAAACTGAATAGACATTTTCCCAAAAACGAAATGCAGATGGCCAACAGACACATGAAAAATGCTCAACATTGCTAATCATCAGGGAAAAGCAAGTCAAAACCGCAGTGAGTTATCACCGCGCGCCTGTCACAGTGGCTATCACCAAGAATAAGGCAATTATCAAATGTTGGCAAAGATGTGGAGAAAAGGGAATCCTTGTACACTGCCAGTGCGAACATAAATTGGCACAGCTACGGTGGAAACCAGTATAGAAGTTTCTCAAAACACTGAAAATAGAGCTACCATGAGACCCAGCAGTTCCACACCAGAGTTTATATACAAAAAAAACAGAAGCATGAATTTGAAAAGATGCATGCACCCCACCCCGGTGTTCACAGCAGCAGCACCCACAGTTGCCAAGTGTCCATTGATATGGATAAATGGATGAAGATGTGGCGTGTACATTATACGCACAAACTCACACACAACGGAATACTACTCAGCCACAAAAAAGAGCAAGATTCTGCCTTTGCAGCACCATGGATGGGCTTGGGGGATATTACGCCAAGTCAGATAAATCAGACACAGAAAGCCACACGCCATATATCATTTATATATGGAATCTAAAAGAAAATACAATAAGCTAGTGAATAGAACGAAAAAGCAGACTCACAGATACAGAGAACACGTTAGTGGATACCAGTGTGGGGGACAGGGGCAACACAAGGGTGGGAGGCACCAACTATCGGATATAAGGTAGGCTGCGGGAATGTCTTGTACAACACGGGGAATATAGCCAATACTTTGTAATAACTGTAAATGGGATATAACCTTTAGACAGTGTATAGAAATAAGAAATCAGATTTTAAAATGAATTCATTTACGTAAAATGCTTGCTTCACACACGCTCGTAATAGAACATGCTCACAAGTGTCAAGATGAAGAGAAGGCCATATCTGTGACAACCTTCGAGTCATTGGTACCGGCATCCCAGCTGATAGCTGTCTTGTTTTTCCTGAGTCTCAGTGGTACCCCCATGCCAGCTGACAGCTGTCTTCTTTTCTCCTTTGCTTGGGTTCTTCCGCTGGTGCTGCTAACTCAGTCTGGAACTGGCCTCACAGGACTGTTGGATACACCAGGCTTTCTCCACTTCCAACCTGGGGCTGGGCTGCTGTCCTAGGGTCTCTTTTCCCAGCAGCCTGGGGATTCCCCTTGCCCCTTCCAGTTCCCTGTATCCCATATTTCTCTCTCTCTTTTTTGAACGATTTATTTATTTGGCCATACTGCGCGGCAAGTGGGATCTTAGTTCTCCAACCAGGGATTGAATCTGTGCCCCTCCGCTGGAGTGCAGAGTCTTACCCACTAGACCACCAGGGAAGTCCCTTTCTTCTTTCTTGATTTATCCCCTTATTCTGGTGATCTTGACAAGTAATGTCCTGAGAAAGAGTGTAAGGAAAGTACAGTCCATTCTCATTATTTGAGGGAGCTAAACTCTATGCGATAATCCTAAAGGGAATCAGCCCTAAATATTCACTGGAAGGACTGATGCTGAAGCTGAAGCTCCAATACTTTGGCCACCTAATGGGAAGAGCTGACTCACTGGAAAAAGACCGAGATGCTGGGAAAGATTGAAGGCAGGAGAAGGGGACGACAGAGGCTGAGATGGCTGGATGGCATCACCGAGTCTATGCACATGAGTTTGAGCAAGCCCTGGGAGACGGTGAAGGACAGGGAGGCCTGGCGTGCTGCAGTCCATGGGGTCACAAAGAGTCGGACATGACTGAGCGACTGAACAGAAACAATGGCTCTCTGTGAAGTCACCGCAGCGCTGAGTGAGCCCATACAGCGCGCCCCTGCTCCCAGCAGAACACGCGGTTGGACTGCCGTGAGTCTGCCGGCACAGCGCTTCCTTTCTGTCCTCTTTTTGGCTCTCGGCTGCTGTAGTGGCTTGCGGGATCTTACTTCCCCGACCAAGGATTGAACCTGGGCCGCAAGAGTGAAGGCCTAGAATCCTAACCACTAGGCCCCCAGGGGACTGCCACAGCGTTTGTATCAACTGATCCACACCTACCCTTGCTTTCTGGTGCTTTATGCATATTTTGTGTGTCAATATGCTTTATTTAATATGTTGCTGACTCGCTGACTCACTGACACCGAGGTCTCGGCCACCAGCACAGTGACTCATGCCTGAACGAAGCTCATCCGGCACACGCCTTTTGTCCGTAAGGCACCTCGGTTTTTTTTTTGTACTTGGGAACAATAGATGACTTTTCAGCACTTTGCCTGGAACCACTTTCAGCAACAAAATCACCAACAAAAAGCACGAAAACGTAAGAAACGTAGTACTTCATAGACCGCTGGAAGGACGCAGTTTACAGTATGAGAGCTGAGGAAGGGTGTCGAAGCTTCTGCTACTGAGTGCAAGTCTGTGAATGATCACGGGTGTACCACGAGTATTGATTTTGAGGTTACAAATGCATTTTAGTGAGTAGGTGAATTTGCACATGAGGAATCTGTGAATAATGAGGATGGTCTGGAAATGCTTCAAGACTTTGCACTTTGCTTTGGACTGATAGCTTCATTTTAGCCTCCTGTTGGATTGACCGCTTGTCTGGGCAAAGACATTCAGCTTGGGAAGTAACTTCTTCAGCATTTCTCAGGCGTCGTCTGCTAGCTGCTGGTGTAGTCGAGAAGCCTAAAGCTGAAGGGAGCCTCATACGTGACCCTTTTCTGCTTGCGGTATTTTCTTTTGTCCCAGCATCTCAAGTTTCATGATGATGTACCCTTGTATGAGTCTCCTTTTATTCTTTGCCCAGAGGGGTACTTGGTGGGTCTTTATAATTGATACGTTTAGATCCTTTTGTTTTAAAACATTTTCCAAGTGGTTGATGAATTGCTTCCCTTCATTTTCCCTGGTCTGTTTCTGGAAGTTCTGTTAATTGGATGTCATACCTCTTGGGCTGCCCCACTTCTTTGCCTTTCTTCCTGTATCAGTACCCTTTGGTGGGGAAAGAATCTGCCTGCTATGCAGGAGACTGCCTGCAATACAGGAGACGCAGCTTCAATCCCTGGGTAGAGAAAATCCTCTGGAGAAGGAAATGGCAATCCACTTCAGGACTCTGGCCCCAAAAATCTATGGACAGAGGAGCCTGGTGGGCTGTGGTCCACCGGGATCACAAGAATCAGACACAACTTAGCAACTGAACCACCACCACTGCGTTAGCTTCAGGGTTCTCCAGAGAAAAAGAGCCGGGAGGAACCATCTTTATTTTTCTTTCTAGCTTTCCATCCCATTGGTTTTGAATCTATACCTATACATCTTATTGGTTCTATGTCTGTCTATCCATCCACCCATCTACCTATTTACACTCATGAATTTATGAAAGCTAAGTTGTACAGGCTACTGTCTGCAAGCTGGACATTCAGGAAAGCTGGTGATGTATCTTCAGAGGCTGGTTCTGTAAGTTCCAACCCAAGAATGGGAGAAGATGGATCTCTCAGTTCCAGCAGTCAAGAAGAGAGAGAAAATTCTTCCTTCTTCCACCTTTTTGTTCTATTCAGCCCTCCAGAAAGTTATATGAGATTCACTCACTTTGGGGAGAGTAATCTGCTTCCCTCTGTCTACAGATTCAAATGCTAATCTCCCCTTGGAAACACCCTCACAGACATGGAAATACTGTTTAGCCAGATCCTGGGCACCCTGGGATCTAGTCGAGTTGATGCAGAAAGTGAACCAGTACGTCTCCTACTTCGGTGCTTTTGCTCTACTTTCTAGACTATTTCTTCAGATTTCAGATTAGTTGTCAAGCTCTTCTACTCTGTTTAAACCTCTGCTAAATTTTGGTTTCAAAGAGTTCTTTTAAAACAGCGAAGTGTAGCTGATTCGGTGTTGCATTAGTTTTTTCTGTACAGCAAGGTGATTCAGTTATATGTGTGTATACACGGTTTCTTCCCCATATTCGTTTCCACCATGGTTTATTGCAGAATTTTGAGCCTAGTTCCCTGTGGTGTACAGTAGGACCTTACTATCTGTTTTATATATGGTGCTTTGCATCTTCTAATCCCAAACTCCTAGTTTATCCCTCTTTCTGGTAATTATGAGCTTGTTTTCCATGTCTGAGTCTGTTTCTGTCTCACTTGTGTCATATTCTAGATTCCACGTGTAGGTGGAATTCCACGGTATTTGTCTTTCTCATTCTGACTTCTACGATCATCTCCAGGCCCATCGGTGGTCCTGCAACTGGCACTGCATCATTCTCTCTTTACGGCTGAGTAATATTCCATCGCCCCCATGTACCACACCTTCTTTACGAATCCATTTGTCAATGGACCTTAAAATGGAATAGCTTCCCTGTCTTGGCTATTGTAAATAGTGCTGCTGTGAACACTGGGGTGGATGTATCTTTTCAAATTAGTTTCCTCCGGATACAGGCACAGGAGTGGTGTTGCTGGATCATACGGCAACCCTACATTTAAGTTTTAAAAGGAAACTCCACATTATTTTCCATAGTGGCTGTACCAATTGACATTCCCACCAACAGTGTAGGGGGGTTCCCTTTTCGCCATACCCTCTCCAGCATTTGTTATTTATAGGCTTTTTTCAATGATGGCCATTCCCACCAGTGTGAGGCGGTACCTCATTGCAGTTTTCATTTGCAAATTTCTCTAGTAATCAGTGGTACTGAGCATCTCTTCCTGTGCGTTTGGCTCATCTGTTTGTCTTCTTTGGAGAAATGTCTGTTTGGATCTCTGCCCATTTATTGGTTGGGTTGTTTGTCATTGAGTTGTACAAGCTATTTGTATGTTTTGGAAATTAAATCCTTGTCAATTGCATCATTTGCAAATATTTTATTCTGGTTCACAGACTGTCTTTTTGTTCTATGTATGTTTCCTTTGCTGTGCAGAAGCTTGTAAGTTTGATTAGGTCCCATACGTTTATTTTTGCTTCTATTTCTATTGTCTTGGGAGACTGATCTAAGAAACCATTGGTATACTTTATGTCAGAGAACTTTTCGCCTATATTCTATTCCAGGGGTGTTATGGTGTCATGTCTTATAGTTAAGTCTTTCAGCCGTTTTGAGTTTATTTTTGTGTAGGATGTAAGGTTGCGTTCTGACCTCACTGCTGAAATCCAGTTGGTTTTAACCAGCGCCGCATTCAGCTTCCTCACCTGCAAAGTCTTCCATATGCTCTTCAGCCTCTTAAATTTGGTTGTTGCTGTTTCCCTCCCCATCCTTTCCCCTTTTCTTTGGTTCTGGCTTTCAAAGAGTCCCTTTGCTGTCTTTTTAATGGAGTTTGGGGAGGTAAAATGCCAATGCAGGTGTTGAATCTGTCATCTGTTGCAAGCCTCTGTTTATTTCTTTAATGTCTCTGGCATATTAGCCTGCGAGCTTCCTCAAGAGAAGGAGTGGGCCAATTCCTCACTGAGTCCCCTGAGTGAGCACAGGACCTGGCCTCGGCAGTTGCGAACTTGATGGTTTAGCTGAGAAAAGCCAGTTGACCTTCCCACAAGGGAGGCAGATCTCAAGCCAGGAGATGGGACTTTCTGGAATTAGACAAGTCATTTTATTTCTCTGTGCCTCAGTTTTTTCATCTGCAAAATGGATATGCCTAGATTACCTCACAAAGTGGATCTAAAGCAGAAGACAGAAGGTATATACGAGGGCACTGAATGAACACGAGACCATGTTAGATATTTCAGTTCAGTTCAG
Source organism: Ovis aries (assembly GCF_016772045.2). Lineage (NCBI taxonomy): Eukaryota > Metazoa > Chordata > Mammalia > Artiodactyla > Bovidae > Ovis > Ovis aries. The sequence continues at coordinate 220,053,825 of NC_056056.1, forward strand.
TTCAGTCGCTCAGTCATGTCTGACTCTTTGTGACCCCATGAATCACAGCATGCCAGGCCTCCCTGTTCATCACCAACTCCCAGAGTTCACTCAAACTCATGTCCATTGAGTCAGTGATGCCATCCAGCCATCTCATGCTCTGTCGTCCCCTTCTCCTCCTGCCCCCAATCCCTCCCAGCATCAGAGTCTTTTCCAATGAGTCAACTCTTCACATCAGGTGGCCAAAGTACTGGAGTTTCAGCTTTAGCATCGTTCCTTCCAAAGAACACCCAGGGCTGATCTTTAGAATGGACTGGTTGGATCTCCCTGCAGTCCAAGGGACTCTCAAGAGTCTTCTCCAACACCACAGTTCAAAAGCATCAATTCTTCGGTGCTCAGCTTTCTTCACAGTCCAATTTTCACATCCATACATGACTACTATAAAAACCATAGTCTTGACTAGACGGACTTTTGTTGGCAAAGTAATGTCTCTGCTTTTGAATATGCTATCTAGGTTGATCATAACTTCTCTTCCAAGGAGTAAGCCTCTTTTAATCTCATGGCTGCAATCACCATCTGCAGTGATTTTGGAGCCCCCCAAAATAAAGTCTGACACTGTTTCCACTGTTTCCCCATCTATTTTCCACGAAGTGATGGAACCAGATGCCATGATCTTCGTTTTCTGAATGTTGAGCTTTAAGCCAAATTTTTTACTCTCCTCTTTCACTTTCATCAAGAGGCTTTTTAGTTCCTCTTCACTTTCTGCCATGAGGGTGGTGTCATCTGCATATCTGAGGTTATTGATATTTCTCTCAGCAATCTTGATTCCAGCTTGTGCGTCTTCCAGCTCAGCATTTCTCATGATGTACTCTGCATATAAGTTAAATAAGCAGGGTGACAATATACAGCCTTGACGTACTCCTTTTCTTATTTGGAACCAGTCTGCTGTTCCATGTCCAGTTCTAACTGTTGCTTCCTGACCTGCATATAGGTTTCTCAAGAGGCAGGTCAGGTGGTCTGTATTCCCATCTCTTTCAGAATTTTCCACAGTTAATTGTGATCCACACAGTCAAAGGCTTTGGCATAGTCAATAAAGCAGAAGTAGATGTTTTCCTGGAACTCCCTTGCTTTTTCAATGATCCAGCAGATGTCGGCAATTTGATCCCTGGTTCCTCTGCCTTTTCTAAAACCAGCTTGAACATCTGGAAGTTCATGGTTCACGTATTGCTGAAGCCTGGCTTGGAGAATTTTGAGCATTACTTTACTAGCATGTGAGATGAGTGCAATTGTGCGGTAGTTGAGCATTCTTTGGCATTGCCTTTCTTTGGGATTGGAATGAAAACTGACCTTTTCCAGTCCTGTGGCCACTGCTGAGTTTTCCAAATTTGCTGGCATATTGAGTGCAACACTTTCACAGCATCATCTCTCAGGATTTGAAACAGCTCAGCTGGAATTCCATCACCTCCACTAGCTTTGTTCGTAGTGATGCTTTCTAAGGTCCACTTGACTTCACATTCCAGGATGTCTGGCTCTAGGTGAGTAATCACACCATCGTGATTATCTGGGTCATGAAGATCTTTTTTGTACAGTTCTTCTGTGTATTCTTGCCACCTTTTCTTAATATCTTCTGCTTCTGTTAGGTCCATACCATTTCTATCATTTATCAAGGCCATCTTTGCATGAAATATTCCCTTGGTATCTCTAATTTTCTTGAAGAGATCTCTAGTCTTTCCCCTTCTGTTGTTTTCCTCTATTTCTTTGCATTGATCGCTGAGGAAGGCTTTCTTATCTCTTCTTGCTATTCTTTGGAACTCTGCATTCAGATGCTTATATCTTTCCTTTTCTCCTTTGCTTTTCGCCTCTCTTCTTTTCATAGCTATTTGTAAGGCCTCAGACAGCCATTTTGCTTTTTGCATTTCTTTCCCATGGGGATGGTCTTGATCCCTGTCTCCTGTACAATGTCACGAACCTCATTCCATAGTTCATCAGGCACTCTATCTATCAGTAGGCCCTTAAATCTATTTCTCACTTCCACTGTATAATCATAAGGGATTTGATTTAGGTCATACCTGAGTGGTCTAGTGGTTTTCCCTACTTTCTTCAATTTAAGTCTGAATTTGGTAATAAGGAGTTCATGATCTGAGCCACAGTCAGCTCCTGGTCTTGTTTTTGTTGACTGTATAGAGCCTCTCCATCTTTGGCTGCAAAGACTATAATCAATCTGATTTCAGTGTTGATCATCTGGTGATGTCCATGTGCAGAGTCTTCTCTTGTGTTGTTGGAGGAGGGTATTTGCTATGACCAGTGCATTTTCTTGGCAGAACTCTATTAGCCTTTGCCCTGCTTCATTCCGTACTCCAAGGCCAAATTTGCCTGTTACTCCAGGTGTTTCTTGACTTCCTCTTTTGCATTCCAGTTCCTTATAATGAAAAGGATATCTTATTTGGGTGTTAGTTCTAAAAGGTCTTGTAGGTCTTCATAGAACCTTTCAACTTCAGCTTCTTCAGCATTACTGGTTGGGGCATAGACTTGGATTACTGTGATACTGAATGGTTTGCCTTAGTTAATAGTAATATGGAATGTATGATCACAGTATTAGAAGTGGGCAATGGTGAAAAAACAGAGGATTGGAAATCTGTAACTTTTTTAAGGTTGAAATCTTCCAATCTTTTGAACTTGAAGAAATATCCTAGAAAGAATAGCAAAAAAGCAAAGCCAGAGACAGGAGGGATGATGGTTCCTTAGCTCTCCTGGGTTGCCATCCTGCTTCTGCCCCTGCTTTTTTCTTTCTTTTTAAAAAATGTTTAATTTTTTTGGCCACATAGCATGCAGGATCTTAGTTCCCTGACCACAGATCAGACTTGTGCCCCTGCAGTGGAAGTGTGGAATCTTAACCACTGGAGTGCCGGGGAAGTCTCAGTCCCTGTTTTTAAAGTGACTTTGGTCATGCGTTTCCTTTTTCAACTCAGTTTCTTCTCCTCCACCACCATCATCACCATCTCACAAGTGTGGATATACACAGCAAAAGTGCAGCATCTGTCATGCCACCAACACTTGGTCCGTCCGCTCTCAGACTCGAGAAACACCACGATTATATATAATTACATATATACTTTTATTTGACTGTTATGACAACATTATGAGGCAGGCTTATTAGCATCACCTCTCTCTTAGGTTCAGAAAATGGAGATTCCTGGGAAGTGACTTGCTCAGTGTCATGAAACTGAGAAGAGGTAGGGAAGCCCGTAAACCCGGTTTTATCTGACTCACAAGCTTGCCTTTTGCCTCTGAACCCAGCTGTCGCCGGGGCCTCCCTAGCGCTGTGCTTTTGCGATTCCTCCTAAACCCTGAGGCCACGTGTTCAGGAGCCGAGAGACTGCTTCACATTACAGCTTGTGAGACTTGCCTTCCTGACCCTCATTTTCACTGGTTTTACATTGCGAGTGTTTTAAGGTGTTTTTCCGTCAAGTTAAAATACACTTTCACGAGGCTGGCGGATCCGACGTAGACTCTGAGACACTGTTTGGCTTGGCACGGCTTCCAAATGTCTCCCAGCCACGGTTGCTCTGTATTGCTTTTTGCCAGGACCGAGATCAGAAATAACTCGGCTGTGAAAAAATATATATAAGCTTGGCGGCAGTCCTTGAGGAAGATGAATTGCTGGTGGGTTATTTTCCCCCCTTGAGTCAGAAGTGTGAAGGTAGGTGGGGGAAGCAGCAAGGTTTTGAAAGACCCATGTATATTTAGGTACCAGGATCCGTTCCATTTTAAGAGAGACGAGGGCTGAAGCATCGGTGCTCCGTCAGACAGGCCAGCTTGTTTTCTGCCAGCCTCTGACGCCCATGGGTCGCGCCTTCTTGGGAGGGTCGCTGAAACCCACAGGCCCCAAATGTGGTTGGTTTGATTCCAGCTGGCAAGAACTATTTTCATTTTGTGGCATGAAACCTTTTTTTTTTTTAAAAAACTGGTCAGTTTTGAAACTTTCTGTGACCATGTCCTGGTTGAAACGCAGTTCTGAGCACCCAGATGCAGCTGGGATTAGCAGCGAGCGGCATGCAAATATCTTGCACAAATGTCATCCTTTCTTCCGACACCTGAGAAGCCCTCAGGCAGGGCATGGGTTTGACTCGGAATATACAGACTGAGCAGATGAAGCAGACTGGGTATTGTGATGAGCACTGGTTTGTTCATTCATTCATTCAGCTTCCTCTACGCATCTCTCAGGTGCCCACAACGTGTCCGGGCCACATCAGGGCTGAGAATACCAGACTGCCCTTCCTTCTGGCCCTGGAGGAACCCATGGTCTTGAGGGGAAAATAACACAACAGCAACACCCACAACCACCACAAGAAGCCCACAGGTCATTACAGGCTGCGGTCATGTGTGTTAATAGAGGCAAACAGGCTGAAAAGGCCAAAGCGAGTTCTGGAAAGTTCTCAGAGACAACTTCTCTTCCTGGCGCTCTGCCAGATTAGAGGCCTTTAACAGCTCCCCTGGTTATAATTAACATGCTGGATAAAATATTTTTTTAAACTTCTCTCTTGACACATTGCTGAGTTGGCGTGAAAGCCGGGAAATGATGGATCTCGGAAATGAAGTGGGGGTGAGGCCCTTTGACCTGTTTCTGTAGCTGCTGAAATGCCAGGAACAGGAGGTAAACAGTGGATACCACTCGAGGGCAGGATTTGGTGGGAGACCCCCTTCAAAGTTAGAGTCCAAGGGCCATGTCCAGAGGGCAGGGAAGGGGTGAAAAGTACATCTCACCCTGCAGAAGAGGAAGCCAGGCTGCCTGTTTTGACCTTGACACTGGGTTGAGAGAAGGGAAAGAAAAAGAATCTCCTTTGAGAGTTTGTAATCACAAGCTGGTCCTCGCAGGCTTTTCAGTTTGAATTCACGCTACTTGTGTGGCTCAAACAAACTCAACAGGAAAATTTAAAGTGGTCGCTGCTTGGTCGTGCCCCTAGTCAACTGGCAGAAGCAAACCCTGTGCCTCCCTCGAGGAACTGAATCACATGCCAACCATATAGAAAGTCCAAAGAAAAGGAGCAGCTCGCAGTGAAAAATAATAATAAACTCCACAAGGAGGAAAAGAGAACCAGCAGGAACGAGAGACGATAGAAACACACCTCTTGAGCCTTTAGATTTGAAATGATCCTATGCAGACTGAAACAAATTCAAGCAACTATTGTTGTGTCTCTAAAGAAATGAAAGCAGGTTTGAAAGCAAGAGCAGAGCATGAGATTGTCATGGCCAAATTTGAAAACGAACCCAAGAAAACTGATGAGAAATGCTAAGACTTGTAATTTGAAACTCAGTGGACAGATTGAACACTGGATTAGATACAGCCAAAGAGAGGATTAGTAAACCAATCGAGCCACAGGAATTATCCGGAAGAACAGAGTGAGTGGGCCTATGGTACATCTATTCAGAGCTCTAGAAGGAGATGATAGGATGCAGGGACAGGCAATGAGAACATAATCGCTGGTAATTTTGTAGAATTGTTGTATTGACAGATACCAAACCTCAGATCCAGGAAGTCCGGTGAATCTCAAGGAAGGTAAATGAGAAGAAATTCACATCTAGACATATGATAGCAAAATTATGCAATATCAAAGAAGAAGGGACAATGCCAAAAGCATCAGAGAAAAAATAATCTCCAAATAAATCCACTCCAGTGTAAATCCACTGCTGGGGTTACACCGAGCCTCTCACTGTCCTCAATGGAAGCCAGGAGACAGCGGCACTGTATCATTAGTGTGCTGAGAAAAAGTCACTGTCAGCTTAGAGCTCTCTACCCTCCTCCAGGAGTGAAGGCAAAGGACTCTCCTGGTGGTCCAGTGGTTCAGACTTTGCCTTCCAGTGCAGGGGGTGCAGGTCGGTTCCCTGGTTGGGGAGCCAACATCCCACGTGCCTTGCAGCCAAAAAACCGAAAACAAAAAAGTGAAGCAATATTGTGACAAATTCAGTAAAGACTTTAAAATGGTCCACATTAAAAAAAAAATTCTTAAAGTAAGGGAGAAATTAAGACATATGCAGACGAATAAAAAACCGTGAGATAATGCCACCAAAAGGTTTCATGAAAGAAAATTCTAAATGTAACGGACTTCAGGCAGAATAAAAATTATTCCAGGGAAAAGGCCAGATACATAAGGAAAAATGGGCAAAGATATTGGCAAATATTTGGAGAGAAGCTGAGAAAGAAGACTTGTATCATTCTACAGGGCTTGCCTGGTGGCTCAGATGGTAAAGAATCTGCCTGCAGTGCAAGAGACCCGGGTTCGATCCCTGGGTTGGGAAGATTCCCTGGAGAAGGAAATGGCAACCCACTCCAGTGTTCTGGCCTGGAGAATCCCATGGACGGAGGGCTGCAGTCCATGGGGTTGCAGAGAATCGGACACGACTGAGCGACTAGCCACACACACACAATAATATCTACTTTATGGTAGAAGAAAAGCAGGCTAGTACTAAAGTACTGAACACCACCATATAACTTTGGAGGGGATGGCCAAGACTTAAGTCTTCAAATTCTTTCAAGTACTTGGGAAGAAGGCAAATATATTAAGTTTAGACGTTGTTAGTTAAGTGTTCAGTATTAAAATGGCTAGGGTAAGCAGGAAAAAAACAGCCATTGTATGTACGAGTTCCAAACAGTTAGAAAAATTAGGATAAGGGAAAGAAGATTAAAAATCTCAAATGAGGGACTCCCCTGGTGGTCCAGGGGCCGACTCCAGGCTCCCAAATCAGGGTTTGATCCCTGGTCAGGGAACTAGATCCCACATGCTACAGCTAAGACCCAGTCCAATGAATAAATCTGTGATTTTAAAAAAATCACAAATGAATGAAAAGAAGGCAAAAGGAGAGCTGGGGACAGGAAAAGTTAGAATGAATAGAAAATATATAGTAAGATAAGCTACCAGTAATATAGACAAATGGACCAGTCTTTGGTTTAAAGAAGATTATTTTAGATTTATTTTTAATTAGATTATTAATTAATAATTATTTTAGATTTAGTTTAAAGGAGATTTATTTAGACTGGATTTTACAAACATCTGGATTATGCTCTGTGACAGGAGATTAACTTCAGACGTAAGGACCAGAATGTTTAAAGGTCCAAGTGTAGAGAAAATTTACTAGGCAAATATTGACTCAAAGAAAGCTGCTACGGCTGTATTCATGAAATAGAAATAGAGATTCAGGGAGAAAAGCATTATTAGAGATAAGATAGGGTTAGATAGATGTTAGATAGACAAGGTTAGATGGATGCTTCAATTTTCCAGGAAGTTCAACAGTCCTTAATTTACGTATAACTAATATCATAGCATCCTGCCCCATCAGTTCAGTTCAGTAGCTCAGTTGTGTCCGACTCTTTGCGACCCCATGAATTGCAGCACACCAGGCCTCCCTGTTCATAACCAACTCCCGGAGTTCACTCAAACCCATGTCCATTGTGTCGGTGATGCCATCCAGCCATCTCATCCTTTGTTGTCTCCTTCTCCTCCTGCCCTCAATCTTTCCCAGCATCAGGGTCTTTCCAATGAGTCAACTCTTCGCATCAGGTGGCCAAAGTATTGGAGTTTCAGCTTCAGCATCAGTCCTTCCAATGAACACCCAGGACTGATCTCCTTTAGGATGGACTGGTTGGATCTCCTTGCAGTCCAAAGGACTCTCAGGAGTCTTCTCTGACACCACAGTTCAAAAGCATCAATTCTTCGGTGCTCAGCTTTCTTTACAGTCTAACTCTCACATCCATACATGACCACTGGAAAAACCATAGCCTTGACTAGACAGACCTTTGTCGACAAAGTAATGCCTCTGCTTTTTAATATGCTGTCTATGTTGGTCACAACTTTCCTTCCAAGGAGTAAGCGTTTTTTAATTTCATGGCTGCAATCACCATCTGCAGTGGTTTTGGAGCCCAGAAAAATAAAGTCAACCACTGTTTCCACTGTTTCCCCATCTATTTCCCATGAAGTGATGGGACCAGATGCCATGATGTTCGTTTTCTGAATGTTGAGCTTTAAGCCAACTTTTTCGCTCTCCTCTTTCACTTTCATCAAGAGGCTCTTTAGTTTTTCTTCACTTTCTGCCATGAGGGTGGTGTCATCTGCATATCTGAGGTTATTGATATTTCTCCCGGCAGTCTTGATTCCAGCTTGTGCTTCCTCCTGCCCCATCACTTCATGGCAAATAGAAGGGGGAAAAGTGGAAGCAGTGACAGATTTTTATTTATCGGTCTCTAAAATCACTGCAGACGGCGACTGTAGCCATGAAATTAAAAGATGCTTACTCCTTGGAAGGAAAGCTATGACAAACCTAGACAGTATATCAAAAAGCAGAGACATCACTTTACCGATGGTTTTCCTAGTAGTCATGTACGGATGTGAGAGTTGGACATTAAAGAAGGCTGAGTGCCGAACAAATTGATGCTTTCAAACTGTGGTGCTGTAGAAGACTCTTGAGAGTCCCTTGGACAGCAAGGAGATCAAACTAGTCCATCTTATAGGAAATCAACCCTGAATACTCATTGGAAGGACTGATGCTGAAGCTGAGGCTCCAGTACTTTGGCCACCTGGTGAGAAGAGCCGACTCATTGGAAAAGATCCCCTGATGTTGGGAAAGACTGAAGGCAAGAGGAGAAGGGGGTGACAGGGGGTGAGATGGTATGATAGCATCACCAACTCAATGGACATGAATTCGGGCAAACTCCGTGACATGGTGAAGGTCAGGGAAGCCTGGCGTGCTGCAGTCCATGGGGTCGCAGAGTCAGACACGACCTAGTGACTGAACAACAATGTCAGAGCTGCAAAAATGATAAACAAACACGGGGAGAACAGGAGTAGAGACGTAGCCACTTCGTAATGAGACACTTTGTAGGCCATCTCATGTGACATCTGTTGAACACAATTGCAAATTTAATATAGAGACATACGTAGACTATGGGGTCCCAGTCACGTTCTTTTCAAGCACACATAAAACGTTTGGAAAAGATGCTAGTCTGTAAAGGCAACCTCAGCAAAATTCGAAGATTAGGGCTGCAGTCTGGATCTCCTGGGCCCTTGACTCTGAGATGGAACTTAGGGTTCAGGAAGTTTATTATTAGGGAACACTCTTGGGACTGGCACCAGTGAGAAGGAGAGGAAAAAGCAGGCTGATATAGCAGGAAATTGAGCTGCAGTGCTCTATTAACGGAAGCCTTGGCTGCCTCCGTGGAGAGCTCTGGAACGGATATTGTCCTCTAGGCTCTTGGCTTGGGGGAGGGCCTTTTATTCTCCCGCATTGACTGGAATTGGCCTGAAAGAGGCACGGCCTTGGTGGGGAAGGGCGATTTCTTTAGGCCATGCCACCCTCTCCCTCCCAAGGCTGACACTGAGGACCGCCTTCTGGACTGCTCCTTTAGCACCTGGGGGAGTAGGTCCTTCATCCCAGCAGGTGTCCTGAGCAGTGATCATAGCATCCAGCACTGTGCATATACAGACTCTATTCTCTGATCACAGTCCAAAGAAGTCAGACGTTGATAACCAAAAAGATAAGTAAAAAAAGGTCATACTGTTGGAAACTTGGAAGCAGGCACCCAAATGAGTCACGAACCACCGAAGAAATCATAACCAAAATTAGAAAATACTTAGTACGAACAATAACAAAAATATTTGCATCAAGACTTGTGAGATGCCGCCAAAGCAGTATTTGGAGAAGAGTTTATAACTGTAAATGTTTGTATTGGCAAATAAGAAACGGTCAAACCTAACAGGCTAAGTATCTAACTTGAAGAGTTAGAACAAGGGGAGTAGATAAGCCCAAAGACATCAGATGATTGCAAGCACAGAAATGAATGAGACAGAGAGCAGAGAGGACGAGGAGCGGAGACAGAAGATGGTCCTCTGGAAACAATAAAAATATTAGACAAATCTCTTACAAGATTAATTAAGATGAAAGAGAACGCACAAATAATCAGTATGAAGAATGAAAGGGCACAGCGACAGGTGAAGCGCAGGCTACATGGATCGTATAAAAATAGTATGTTATTGTTCAGCCACTAAATAGTGTCCGATTTTGTGACCCCACAGACTGCAGCACGCCAGGCTTCCCCATCCTTCACCATCTCCCTGAGCTTGCTCAAACTCATGTCCATTGAGCTGGTGATGCCATCCAACCGTCCCATCCTCTGTCGTCCCCTTCTCCTCCTGCCCTCAGTCTTTCCCAGCGTCAGGGTCTTTTCCAATGAGTCTGTTCTTCGCATCAGGTGGCCAAAGTATTGGAGCTTCAGCTTCAGCATCAGTCCTTCCAATGAATATTCAGGACTGATTTCCTTTAGGATTGACTGGTTTGATCTCCTTGCTGTCCAGGGGACTCTCAAGAGTCTTCTCCAGCACCAGTTATACCAAAAATAGTATAAATAACCTTTTTTATTGGAAGTCTAAAATGATATTGACGAACTCCTAGAAAAATTAAACTTACCAAAATTGACTCAAGTGATAGAAAACCTGAGTGATTCCGTAATTATGAAATAAATTAAATTAGCAGTTTAAAATCTCCCTATAAGCAAAACCCCAGTTCCTGATAGCTTTATAGGTGAATGCTGCTAACTATTCAAAAACAGACTACCTCAAGATTACCTAAATTTCTACTCCAAAGTGAAGGCAGTACAGTAAAGAAAAATCTTAAGTTAATTTCGCTCATGAACACAGGTCCAACAATTCTTTTAAAAAAGTCAGCTTAGTAAATTCAGCAATAATTGAAGAATATGGTGCCTCATGTTTAAGTTGTATTTATCTTATGAAGGTAAGGTTGGCTTATTAGGAAAGGAAGGGACATACTTCATCACATCAACAGTTTAAAGGAAAAACATGATTATTTCATCAGATGAAAATTTATTCAATACAACTTAATATTCATTCGTTACAAAAATTCTTTCCAAACCAGGAATTGAAAGGAATGTCCTTACCTTGGTAAAGGAAAATAGATAAAAATGATATATAATAATGAAATAATGAAAATATTACCTTTAACATCAGAAACAAATCAGGGATGCAAATTCTTTTCAACTTTAAGGTTCGGTTCTAGCCGGGGTTGTAATATAAGAAAAACTAAAAGACATAAAGATTGAAAGGAAGAAATAAAGCTAATACTAAAAACAGATAGTATGATCACCTGTTGGAACACAGGGCTGAGGGCCGAACAACTGATGCTTTTGAACTGTGGTGCTGGAGAAGACTCTTGAGAGTCCCTTGGACTGCAGGCAGATCCAACCAGTCCATCCTAAAGGAAATCAGTCCTGAATATTCATTGGAAGGACTGATGCTGAAGCTGAAGCTCCAATACTTTGGATGCGAAAAACTGACTTGTTAGAAAAGACCCTGATGCTGGGAAAAAATTGAAGGCAGGAGGAGGGGACGACAGAGGGTGAGCTGGTTGGATGGCATCACCAGCTCAATGCACAGGAGTTTGAGCAAGCTCTGGGAGTTGGTGATGGACAGGGAGGCCTGGCGTGCTGCAGTCCATGGGGCTGTAAAGAGTCAGACACGACTGAGTGGCTGAACTAAACTGATTAGTTGTGAACAAGCAGCAGGTATAAACTGATACCATCCCAAGCAAAGAAAGACATACGGTCACTCTAATATTATCTCATTTAACCCCTTGAACCCTGCAGGGTAGGTGAAGGACAGGGAAGCCTGGCGTGCTGCTGTCCATGGGGCCACAACTGGACACGACTGAGTGACTCAACAACAACAACAAATTACTAGAATTAAATGTCCAGAAAGCTTGTTCAATATATAAACACATTAAAAAAGCCAATTGTATTTTTATACACTATCTGCCATCAGTTAGAGCAAGCAATCTGAAAGGGACGTCATTCGAGGATGTGGAGAAAAGGGAACCCTTGTGCACTGTTGGTGGGAATATAAATTCGTGAGCCACTGTGGAAAACAGTATGGAGGTTTTCCCCTAAAATATTAATAGAACTGCTATATGACCCAGCAATTCCACATCTGCGTATGTGTCTGAAAAACTCCAAAGGTGCTTGGAAAGGTACAAGCACCTCAATGTTTCAGTTCAGTTCAGTTCATTTCAGTCGCTCAGTCGTGTCCGACTCTTTGCAGCCCCATGAATCGCAGCACGCCAGGCCTCCCTGTCCATCATCAACTCCCGGAGCTCACCCAAACCCATGTCCATTGAGTCGGTGATGCCATCCAACCATCTCATCCTCTGTCGTCCCTTCTCCTCCTGCCCCAATCCCTCCCAGCATCAGGGTCTTTTCCAATGAGTCAGCTCTTCACATGAGGTGACCAAAGTATTGGAGTTTCAGCTTCAGCATCAGTTCTTCCAACGAAAACCCAGGACTGATCTCCTTCAGAATGGACTGGTTGGATCTCCTTGCAGTCCAAGGGACTCTCAAGAGTCTTCTCCAACACCACAGTTCAAAGCATCAGTTCTTCGGCGCTCAGCTTCTTTCACAGTCCAATTTTCACATCCATACATGACCACTGGAAAACCATAGCCTTAACTAGACAGACCTTTGTTGGCAAAGTAATGTCTCTGCTTTTTAATATGCTATCTAGGTTGGTCATAACTTTCCCTCCAAGGAGCAAGCATCTTTTAATTTCATGGCTGCAATCATCATCTGCAGTAGTTTTGGAGCCCAGAAAAATAAAGTCAGCCACTGTTTCCACTGTTTCCCTATCTATTTGCCATGAAGTGATGGGGTCGGCTCCAAAATCACTGCAGATGGTGATTGCAGCCATGAAATTAAAAGACACTTACTCCTTGGAAGGAAAGTTATGACCAACCTAGATAGCATATTCAAAAGCAGAGACGTTACTTTGCCAGCAAAGGTCCATCTAGTCAAGGCTATGGGTTTTCCCGTGGTCATGGATGGATGTGAGAGTTGGACTGTGAAGAAAGCTGAGTACCTAAGAATTGATGCTTTTGAACTGTGGTGTTGGAGAAGACTCTTGAGAGGCCCTTGGACTGCAGGGAGATCCAACCAGTCCATTCTGGAGGAGATCAGCCCTGGGTGTTGTTTGGAAGGAATGATGCTAGCGCTGAAACTCCAGTACTTTGTCCACCTCATGCGAAGAGTTGACTCATTGGAAAAGACTCTGATGCTGGGAGGGATTGGGGGCAGGAGGAGAAGGGAACGATAGAGGATGAGATGGTTGGATGGTATCACCGACACAATGGACATGAGTTTGAGTGAACTCCGGGAGTTGGTGATGCACAGGGAGGCCTGGTGTGCTGCAATTCATGGGGTCGCAAAGAGTCGGACACGACTGAGTGACTGAACTGAACTGATGGGACCATAAACTGATGTTTATGGCAACATTATTTATAATTGCCGAGACAGGAACACAGCCTAAGTGTCCATTGACAGATGAATGGATAAAGATGTGAGATATGTATATGAATATATATGAATATTACTCTCGAGAAAGTTCTGGACCAGAGAGGATATACTCCAGAGCTCCCAGGGTGACTCCAGCCCTCGGGCATCCCTAGTTGCATTGAACTGTGGGCACCCGCCCCGCCACGGCTCTCCCATGCTCTAAACTGGTCCCTGTGCCTGGATGATGGGAAAGCAGTGCCCGCCCCCCTGCTAGGGCCTCAGGTCTGCTCGGTGGCCCCCACTCACATGCCGAGTGTCCCTTCATGTCACTGTTGCAACCTCTGTGTGCATGTCTCTCCCCTCACCCCCCACCCCCCTACCCTGCAAGGTCCCGGCTTTGGGAGGATGGAAAGCTGCTATCTAGCTTGGTCCCTGGGATGGCCTTGAAATTCAAGGATCTGCACAGGTCTTGTCTGGGAGTGGTCATTGACTGTATATAAGCAACTTACGAATGCTCACAGCAGTAGCTTATGGGATGTTTGGTGGTGTCCAGAGATATTTTTGATGTCATAACCTGGGGGTGCAAGACCAACCCCAGACAGAGGAGAATTAAATGATGCAAAAAAGATCAGTGGTGCTGGGGTTGAGAATTGAGGGCAGGAGGAGAAGGGGACGACAGAGGGTGAGATGGTTGGGTGATATCACCGACTCAATGGACGTGAGTTTGAGTAAACTCTGGAAGTTGGTGATGGACAGAGAGGCCTGGTGTGCTGCGGTTCATGGGGTCACAAAGAGTCAGACACGACTGAGCGACTGAACTGAAATGAACTGAGAAACCCCGCCTTACACGGCCTGGCTACTGAGGAGTCCCCTTGGTCTCAAATGCAGATGCCTTCTGAAGTCCAAGGGCTGTGCAAATGTCTTGGGGGAGGATTGAGTGGTGTTGAAGGGGGACAGAGTCATCCATCCCAGCAGCGACTGATGGACACCCAGTGTGGCCAGAGTTTCTGGTTTCTAAGAAAGCCAAAAACTCTGGAATGGGGTATGAAATATGATTTTTAAATGCTAACAACTAAATATGATTTTCTGAAAACCTTTGTAGATTGAACAGAACTGTATGCATCTTTCTCTGTGCTCAGCCTGGCCACGATTCCTGCGCGGATTGTGGGAGGGCAGCCCCGTGATGGCCGGGACGCTGCTGCCCCCCTGTGGCCGCAGTGGGGAGGTGCCGGCTGTGATGTGGATACAGGGGTCTGGGATTGTCCACCAGGACCGGGGTCCAGGCTCCTGCTGACATTCTCGGGAGACCGGGGTTTGACTCAGAGCTGCCGGGTCTGCAGTGAGGGTGACAGTCGGAATAACCCTCTTTGGGCCTCCATTTCCTCAACTGAAAAATGGCGATGGGTCTTCCCTGGTGGTTCAGTGAAGACCGCACTCCCAGTGCGGGAACCTGGTTAGGGAGCTAGACCCCCGCATGCTGCCACAAGGCCTAGAGCAGCCAGTTAAATTTTTTTAAAGAAAAATGGGGGTGGCAGCAGGGGTTTCATCAGGGTTAAGTGAGATAACAGGGGTAAAAGGGCCAAGCATTGGCAAGGTGGCGGGCGTGTGCTCAGCCAGGGTTCGTGGCACTTTCCGGGAGGTTGGCATCACTGCCTGGGCAACACTTACCATCAGGTCAACTATTCGTGAGCCCCAACGACACCCCTGAGCCCTTCCCTCCATGCAGAGGTCATCTTCCCTGATTCTTCCGTCATCCAAGAGGCAGCTGCCTCCAGCATCCTCACTGACCAGCGATCAGATGGGACTACATGGGTGCGGTAGGTAACCACCCCAAGGGCTCCTCAAACAGTAGGGCTGGAGTGGAAGCGGAGTTCCACTATGTCTGTAGAGAAGCGCATGACTTACCCACAAGGGGCCTTAGGTTATGGGCTCCAGGAGTGGCTGCAGATATAGCAAGGGGCCAAAACTTGGAGATGGAGGGGACTCCGGCGTGGTCTGGTCCATGGAGCCCTCCCAGCCACTACTGAGTTGCCTCACTGTCCCAGAGGGAGGCGGGCTCGTCCTGGCTGCAACACCCCTGAGCCACCATGTGGCCGGGGACTCCTGCTTGCCTTCACAGCCTCCAAACCATCTTGGCTTTGGTTGCCCAAAGACAGGTCACCTTGGGGAAACTGAGGACATATGGCCCCACTGAGGGGCCCGTGTGTCTCTGCAGTTGCTGATGAGGGGAGGCGGGCGAGGGGGATTATAAGGCTTCAGATCAACTTAGATGGGAGGGAAACTGAAGCCAGGGAGGAGATAGTAACTGCCAGGTACCCCAGGGACCGGCTTGTCTTATGCAGGGCCCTCTTCTCTCCTAAAGGATGATGGGCTCATTCAGGGAGAAGGGGTTGGGTAGGGGTGGGGAAGATGGTCTCTGGCAGATGGCGTTTGACTACTTGGCATTCTGCTTACTCATCCCTTTAGATGGGAAAAGAGTAGCATCCTAGTGAATGTGGGTCTAACTCGTATAAATGGTGGAAACCCACGAAACCAACCTCTGGAGAAACAGCTGCTCCTTGTAAGGGCTGTTTCTGTACCTGGTGGTAGATGAGCCAGGGACCCTTACACTTCCCACCTCCTGGGTCCCACCGCCCTATCTGAGCTCCACCTCCTGCTGCTGTGTGACCTTGGGGAAGCCCCTCCACCTCTCTGAGCCTCACTTGTAAAATATCAGTCACATCCTTCCTACCTTGCTGAACTGGTGGGGAGGGCAGCTGAAGCAATGTTGCATGCTCTCCTCGCCCATTAGCACAATTATGCTAACAGCTGAGCTTTCCTGGTGGCTAAGACGGTAAAGAATCTGCCTGCAACGTGGAAGACCAGTGTTCGATCCCTGGGTCAGGAAGATCCCCTGGAGAAGGAAATGGCAACCCACTGTGGTATTCTTGCCTGGAGAATTTCATGGACAGAGGATCCTGGCAGGCTACAGTCCACGGGGGTTGCAAAAGAGTCGAACACAACTGAGCAACTAATGCCTACAATTAAATGGTTCCTGAGGAATAAGTTGTTTAATCCCAGCCTCCTGCCCTCAGAGCCCACAGAGCCCATGGTTGTCTTGTTGGTCACCGTGTCACCGGTGCCAAGCACAAGAGATGGCCCTTTGTACACGTTTGGGAGTTAGTGTCTGACACATCTCTGACGTATAGAGAAGTCACATCTAGGAAAACCACGTGGAGCAGCTGTTTGGAGGAACTTGTAGGGAGGGGGCAGCCACGCCCCCTACTCCCCCAACAGACACACCTGCCCAGGACACACCTGCCCACACTCAAGGACAACGGTGAAAAGCGGACACGGATGCAGTTCTCACCTGTGCCCAGCAGGTGGCGCCCACCCCTGCCCACAGTCTGGCTGCTTGCTGTGAGTTGTTGGGGTGTCGCCTCACAGTGTATTCATTTTGGGGGTGTGTCTGCTCACAGTTCCTGGCGGGGAGCAGAGGGCTTTGGTGCAGTCTTCAAGGCCCAGCTCAGCAGCCGCTCCAGGCAGAAGGGACCCTTCCCAGGTGCCCAGCCGGGGATCTGTCTGGGGAAGGTGCTCGAATGTTGTCACCTGAACCAAGTGGAATAAGACAGGTCCCAGCGGAGGGCTGGTGGGGGTGGGCGTGGGAAAAAGGAGCCCTGAGACTCATGTCTCATTTGTTTGAAATGAACAAATGTTTCAATGTACAAAAGCCTGTGTCTGAGTAGGTCATGGGTGGATGTAAAAATAATTGAAGGAAGGAGGGGAGGGGGGAAGAGGGAGGGAGGGAAATGAAAGGAGAGAAGGATCCCAAGCAGAACTAAAGGGCATAACGTGGGACTTCCCTGGCGGTCCAGTGGCTAAGACCCTGCACGCCCAAAGCGGGGGGCCCAGGTTCAATCCCTGGTCAGGGAGCTAGATCCCACACAGCGCAACTAAAGATCCTGGCACCATAGCTAAGATCCGGTGCAGCCAAATAAACAAACAAAAAAACCCCAAAATGGCATAAAGTGAAAACTAGGTCTTTCTGCCCCCACAGTCACCTCCAGTTCTCTTGGCTTCCTGAACGCCCTTCCAGAGGCCGCTACCCAGATGTGTGTGTGTGCACGCATGCACACCTGTGTGTTTGTGTGGAGGGGGGTGTCAGAGCCACACCTTAGGGAAAGAAACAGTCTTGTCTTGAAAAACCCCTTAGCCAGAAAGGTTTGGGTCCAACTAGAGAGAAACCGTCTTGCCAGTTTGTGGGGGTGGGGAAGAGGGTGGAAATCAGACTGTGAGTGGGGGGACTTCAGGATCTGACTCCCAATATTAGCATCTCTCATGGATGACAGTGCTTTGCGGTTTGCAAAGCCCCCTTTTAAGTCATACTCAGTATTGGGTTTGGGGCTCTGCCAGCTCAGGTTGGAGGGTATTTCAGCTTCTTCTTTACATAGGGGACCAGGGCCAAGGGTACAGGGACAGCTCCGTGCCGCATAGCTGGTGACAGAACTGAGCTGGGCATCCTGGTTGCCTCCCTCCGGCTCCCCCTAATCTCAGTGATCTTCCAGGTCCAGATGGCAAGGGAAAGACCAGACAATGCGGACCTGACCCAGTGATGGGCAGACAGGTGGGCACCAAGCCAACCGACCTGGCCCAGGCCCTTCCAGCTTGGTGGTTCCTAAAGCCGGTTGGAGACCAGCCTTCACAATATTTTCTGTTCTTCCTCCCCCTCCGCTTCCCTCCTCCTTCTTTCCCACTTGTCAGGAATCTGCAAGAAGAGTGGAGAGCGGATTGTAATTGCCCCCCGCGGAACTCACCTGCCATGAAAGGGTGTTAAATAACGCGCAATTTACATGTCTTCCCTGTAGGAAATGATAGAATCAGAGCTTTCAAATTAGCAATAGATTTTTCTAATTGAATCTGTTTCCCGTACGGCAGGTGAAGTGAGAAACGATCAGGTAGCTCAGGTTCCCCTGCAAATGGACCACCAGACAACTGAAGGAACTAAATCCTTACTAAAAGTGCAGGTAAAATTGATATTCTGTTTCTGGGAAATATGTGTAGCATGATAGCTTAGGGGCATGTGCGTCCACGTGGTCCCCCTTGTGACAAGATAAAGGGCGTCTATACCCAGGGAGGAAAAGGGTGTGGATGAGGGATGGATCTGGGAGGAGAAAAGGGAACCGGATGGTTGCTCCCGAGCTACTCATATTGGCACACGGCCAGACTGTGAGGTTTGGGGCTTACTCTGTTGTGCTAAGGGCTTCCCGGATGATAAAGAATCTGCCTGCAGAGCAGGAGACCCGGGTTTGATCCCTGGGTCAGGAAGATCTCCTGGATGAAGAAAAGGGCTCCCCACTCCAGTATTCTTGCCTGGAGAATTCCATGGACAGAGGAGCCTGGTGGGCTACAGTCCACGGGGTTGCGAAGACTCAGACATGACTGAGGGACTAACACTCACTTTTTTCTTTCTTCTGTTAAATTTTTTTTTTTTTTTTTTTTTGCCTGTGAATGGTAATGATAAGACAGTTATGGTGAGCGTGAGGAATAAATAAGAGCACATGGGAGGCACTTAAATGGTGCCCGGCACATAGAAATCCAGCCGCTCATTTGTGTCCAACTCCTTGCGACCCTGTGGACTGCAGCATGCCAGGGACTGCTGCACACGTGCAGCGGGTGCGCGCTCAGCCAGCACCCCTGTCCTTCACCATCTCCCGGAGCACAGAGTAGGTGCTCAGTAGCATAAATGC
This sequence comes from Ovis aries, assembly GCF_016772045.2. NCBI lineage: Eukaryota > Metazoa > Chordata > Mammalia > Artiodactyla > Bovidae > Ovis > Ovis aries. The sequence goes on from NC_056056.1 coordinate 220,072,851, forward strand.
GTCCGCCTGCCAGCACCACTTCTTAGCATTGCCATGTTCGCCTGGGGTATTAAATGTCTATGATAGACCATCACAGTGTGGAGTGGCTTCAAGCGCCACACATGTGTTATTCACACGTCATGGCTTCTGTGGGGCAGGAGTCTGGCAGAGCTTAGCTGGGTCCTCTCAGAACCCTTCAGAACCCTTCCAGAGCTCCAATCACGGTGTCGGTCCAGGGCCTGCAGTCTCACCCGAAGGCTCAGCTGGGGAAGGCTTTACGCCCAAGCTCCACTCCTTGCTGGAGACCACTGTCGGCTCTGCGCCACGGGGGCTTCTCCGGGATAGCAGCTCACGACACAGCAGCACCTGTCATCAAACCCAGCGGGGCAGGGAGTCTGCCAGCGAGACAGGAGTCATGATCTTGTGCCACCTCATCCGTCAGCTTTGCCACGCGCAGCATGCGCGTGCTCAGTCACGTCCGGCTCTCCGTGACCCCATGGACTGTAGCCCTGCCAGGCTCCTCTGTCCATGGGATTTTCGAGGTTGAAAATACTGGAGTAGGTTGCCATTTCCTTCTCCAGGGAATCCTCCTGATCCAGGGAGCAAACCCGTGCCTCTTGCACCTCCCGCACTGGCAGGCAGATCCTTTTCCACCGTAGTCCGTGGTTAAAACCAAGTCCCAGGTCCTGGGGCTTCCTTGGCAGTCCAGTGGCTGACTCTGTGCTTCCGTTGCAGGGGGAGGGTTCAATCCCTGGCTGGAAAACTAAGATCCTCCTGCCGTGGAGTGTGGTCAGAAAGTAAATAAAAATACACACACACACACACACACACACACACACACACAATCCATGATGAACAACGACAAAAAAAATCAAAATTAAAATAAAAAAATGTTAAGAAGTCCCAGGTTCCGCCTGCACTCTGGGGGGTCGTGGGGGTCTTGGTAGAAGCTGCCAAGCACAGTAATAATCAGGGGACTGAGGCAGAGAGGACCAGCATCACAGCTGACTGTGGTTCCCTGCTGGTGGAGTGACCCAACCTGCATTCCTAAGTCTGGATTAGCAGTCCTGCCTGGATCGGGCTGTCATTTCCCATGGATGTTTCCCCATCCTGATTCTGCTGCCAAAGACTTAGGCCGCCTTCAGGAAGAGGGCACTTTTCCCCCTACTGCCAGGTATTTTAACCCTACATGTACCCCAACCTCTAAAGCTTTTGGCTGCCAGGAGTCAACACAAACCCTGAGCACTTTACGCAGTGCCAGAGAAATCTCACTGGGAGAATATGTGTGTGTTAGTCGCTCAGTCGTGTCCAGCTCTTTGTGACCCCATGGACTGTAGCTGGCCAGGCTCCTCTGTCCATGGGATTCTCCAGGTGAGAATACTGGAGTGGGGTGCCATGCCATTTCTCCAGGGGATCTTCCAGCCCGACCCAGGGATTGAACCTGTATGGCAGGCAGATTCTTTACCGTCTACGCCGCTGGGAGAATACCCAAGCCCAAATCAAACCCCACCCTGGAAAGCTTATTGATTTAGGGGTTGATGGAAGAATCAAACCTTTTCAACCGAACTTAGAACTTGCAACCTAGGTCTCTGAAACATTGAGCTTGGTGGGAAAAAAACTGTTACCAGAGGAAACCCATGGTGTGGCAGGAGCTACGATGGGCAAAATGTGACATGGCTGAAAAGCTGTTGGGAGAATGAAATCGTCAGGGCCAGCGTCTTTGGGAAACTATGGATCTCCGTGAACACGAGTTCAGTAAAATGAAAATAAAAGTAATAAACTAGGGGATTTCCCTGGCGGTCCAGTGGTTAAGACCTCACCTTCCAACACAGGAAGTGAGGGTTCAGTCCCTGGTTGGGGAAGTGAGATGCCGCCTGCCGCAAGGCCAAAAGCCAGAACATCAGCAACAGAGGCAATATTGTAACACATTCAAGAAAGAGTTTATAAAATAAACAAATTAGAAACAGGTTAACCTCACTTGACTGGCTAAGATACTAAACCAACCTAAGGAGCTTCAGTCTTGAAAATGATACAGTGCTGATAGAATCCTGATGAGAATGCTTGTTATTGATAACAAGAGGTCAGGAGGCTGGGCCAGGGGCCCCTCCGCGGGGGCCCCTCGCCCCATCACTGTCGCCCTTCCCTGGGATGAAGGGTGCACAGCTGGGCTCCCACGCCCCCTGGGGCGGGGGCCCTCAGGCAGGGTGATGATGCAGGGTGCTCAGGGCCGGAGTGATGACAACGCCCTGGGCAGAGGTCTGGGTGAGAGGACCCGGCGGGCCTGCCCTGGGCTCCCCTGTGAGGACAGAGGTTCCCCGGGGCCCTCCGGGTTCTGAGCTCAGGAGCCGGAGCCGCAGCTGTGCTGGGGACCGGCCCGGCTCACTCAGCCCAGGGGCAGGCAGCCTGGGCGGGGGTTGAGGGGGCAGTCAGCTGTGTCCGGTTGATGTGAGGCTGAGGAATGAGGAGAGTCCAGGAAAGCGGGTGGGGAGAGATGACTGCTTATTGAGCACTTACTGTATACGCCCGGCACCTGACAGCGGGCGTCCAATACAGGCCCGTAAAACCCCATGCAGGAGATCACCGTCTGTCTATCTTGCCCTTGAAGACACAGGCCAGGGGAGAGGTCGGTCCCCAGTCCCAGGCCACTCCATGAGCAGGTTGCAGGCCCGCGTCTGTCTGTCTGTCTCTCTGTGTCTCCAGAGCCCCCCTCGGGCCCATGGCCTCCCAGCCCAGTCTTTCCCGGGGATCCTTTCTTACGGATTAAATGCCCCCCACCCCTCACAATTATTCCCCCTAATGAAAGCGCCCTTGTCTTTCCCGGGACTCGCTCTTTCTCGGGAAGGGCTCATTCCCCTCCCACCCTTTGTCCCAGGCCACAGCCTCCAGGCTTTCCCAACTTGGGCTCGGCCACCTCCCAACCCCCTCAATTCCCTCCCGCACCCCCCATTCCCACCCCCTCCCTTCCCCTCGGCCCCGTCTCAGGAGGCCCCCGGTGAGGTCATCCCTGTGTCAACAGGAGCCGCACAATGGGGCCGGGGTCTGTCTTTCTGCTGAAGAGGGAGACTGGGCTTCGGGAAAGAGGCAGGAGCCGGCAATTACAGGTTCCACAATGGGGCGCCGTCAAGGGGCCTCCGTCAATTAGAGCCGCTGCGCAGGCAGGGGGCAGGGGAGGGGTCAGGCGCAGGGGGCCAGGCAGGGCCCAGGAGCACCAGGGCAGGTAGGTTCATTGTTCCTCTGTTCCACACTCGGTCATTCATTCATGTTCATGTTGTCTGAGCACCTACTATGTGCTAAACCTGCAGAGACCCAGCCGGCAAGGTCTGGCTCTGACAGCAAACCCCGGAAGGGGAGGCAGACAGTAGATAAGTGCACGGAACACGCGCACGTGTGCCACACTTCCCGTTAGACTCACGCGCCACCAGGGGACCAAAATAGCAGGAAATCGTAGACAGGTAGGAGTGAGGGTGAGGCAGGGGGCAAGAGCGCCCAGGCAGACAGGGCAGGCTTCCCGGAGGAGGTGACGTTGGAGCTGAGACTTGGAAAGCATGACCTGGCCAGCTATGCCACAGCTGGAGGGAGGCGTGTCCCAGGCAGAGGATACCACAACAAGTGCGAAGGCTCCGGGACAGGAACACACCTGGTACGTACAGAGGTCAGCAAACGGCTGGTGTGGTAGGAGGGACGCGGGGGACGGAGCAGACAAGGGGGGCTGTGGTGTGGCGGGGGTGGTTCTCATCAGCTCCCAGCAGGCGTCTACACACAGCTGCTCCTACTTGGGCACGTGGGTCGGTAGCTTGAGATGGACCATTGGGCGAGGAGTTACACCACGTAACTGCTAAGTCGCTAAGTCGACTAAGCCTGCTAAGTCGCTTCAGTCATGTCCGACTCTTTGTGACCCCAAGGGCCGTAGCCTGCCAGGTTCCTCTGTCCACGGGATTCTCCAGGCCAGAATACTGGAGGGGGTTGCCATTTCCTTCTCCAGGGCATCTTCCCGACCCAGGGATGGATCGAACCCGCGTCTCTTATGCCTCCTGCTTTGGCAGGCGGGTTCTTTACTGGGAGGTCCCCATTTACATGGTGGAAATCAGCCAGTGCCACACGCGGAGCTTCTCCCCTCAGAAGACCCACTGTTGGCAGTGAGCTCGGGCTGAGCCAGGGGCTTTCTAAACACTGTACCTGCCCTGGCTTATTGAATACCTAGCATGGCACCACGAGGTGGAGTTAAGAGTAACCTCACCACGTGCTACAGCCAAAGAGAAGAGACCCGAGCAGCGCAGCAACTTGGGCGAGGTCCCCCAGCTGGTGAGCGGCAGGGCTGGGGGGTGGGGCGGTCTGAGCCAAGGGGCTCCCGGCCCCTCTCGCAGCTTCTGTTTTCCCTGGGCAGAAGCCCAGCTTGAGCACACGGCTTGGCACAAGGGCTGCTTGTTAAAGGGATGAGGGATGGGGCGAAGTTTGCTGGGGGAGAGTGTTGACAGCGGGTTAGCGGGCCGATGCTGCCGGCAAGAGGCCACGGCCAGACAGGGCAGTGGGATGAGGTTGGGGCAGGGCTGGGCGCCGGGGGCTGGCCGCGCGTCCCCGCCAACCTGCTCACCAGGTCGCTCGAGATTGGGTGGACTGCTTCCCCAAAAACGTGGAGACAGGGAGCAGCCCTCCACCCACACGCAGCGCACGCAGCACGCGGCGGGAGAAGAGCGCGGCCGGCGCCGGGCTGCTGGGGGCATCAGAGCCAGACACGCAGCTGGCACCAGGGCGTCTGCCCCTGTGACGCCCCAGAATCTCCCCTCAGCCTCTGTTTGCCATGTAAACACCCAGCTTCCTGCTGGAGGCTGCCCAGTCCTGCCCGCCCTCCCTCGGTGCCAGGCGAGAGAGGTGCACAAGTCCACTCGGCTCCTGAGGGCCCCCTGGATCCGTGAGCTGCCGAGTATTCAGAACAGAACCTTCCAAGGGACAAACGGGGCTTCCCTGCTGGCTCAGTAGTCAAGAATCCACCTGCCAGTGCAGGAAACACGGGATCGATCCCTGATCCGGGAAGATCCCACGTGCTGCCAGCAACTAAGCCCGTGAGCCCCAACAACTGCGCCTGCGCTCTAGAGCCCAGGAGCTGCAACTACGGAAGGCCACGTGCCTATAGTCTGTGCTCAGCGACAAGAGACGCCGCTGCCAGGAGAAGCCCGTGGACCACAGCAAAGAGTAGCCTCCACTCCCTGCCACTAGAGAAAGCTTGAGTGCGGCCCCAAAGAACCAGCGTGGCAGAAAATAAATAAAATTATAAAAATGGAGGGCCATTGGAGTTGTACCGGTGCACGCATGCCTGCTACATCGCTTCAGTCGTGTCCAACTCTTTGCAACCCCGTGGACTGTACCCACCAGGCTCCTCTGTCCATGAGATTCTCCAGGCAAGAATACTGGAGTGGGTTGCCATGCCCTCCTCCAGGGGATCTTCCCCACCCAGGGATTGAACCCGCGTCTCCTGAGGCTCCTGCATTGTGGGTGGATTCTTTACCATTGGGCCATCGGGGAAGCCCCAAGGAGGTCAGCTGGGACAGCATGACAAGCTCCAGCTGATTGAAACAAGTCAGGCCGGAGGGTGCAGGTAGGACCCAGGTCACACCAAGCAAGGGTACAGGTGGGAAGGACTGGATCATATTTAAGGGAGTCACTGGGCCCTGGAGGGCCCGCAGCGCCCCTGGTTGGCTGTTGTATTGGAGCATTCGAGTAGCAGGCTGCTCTCTGCCACCCGCTACCCAAGGGCAGATCCTGCACTGGTTCTCTTCATTTCTTTGGTTGGCTCTTGTTTTAAAATACTGATTTATTTATTTGGCTGCCCTGGGTCTTCGTAGCTGCTCTTGGGCTTTCTCTAGTTATAGGCAGTGGAGGCTGCTCCTTGTCGCGATCCATGGGCTTCTCATGCTGGTGGCTTCGCTTGTTGCGTAGCACACTCTCTAGGCTCACCACCTTCAGTAGTTGAGACACATGGGCTCCGTAGCGGTGGCCCACGGGCTTAGCTGCCTGCGGCATGTGGCATCTTCTTAGACCAGGGATCGAACCCATGTCCCTTGCACTCCAAGGCAGATTCTTAATCCCTGGACCACCAGGGAAGCCCCTCTCTTTGTCTGGTTCTTTTTGGTCCAACATCCAACCTAAGCAGAGCTCCTCTCTATGCCAGGTGTCTGTCTGAAGTATACAAATCAAGCCTTACGGTAGCCCCAGGAGATGGTGCATAAAGCCCATTTTACAGATGAGGAAACAAAGGCTCTGACGTGGGGTCCAGACCTACCCAAGGTCAAGTGGTAGGGCCAGGATTTGAGCCGAGCCCCACCAAGCTCCAGAGCCTGTGCGGCGTCGGGAAGCCACGGCACCTCTGGGACGGCCCCCCGTCTGCGAGCCTGCCCGTCCTCAGGCCTCCTTCCTGATGTGCCAGGGTGCGGCAGCTACTCCCTGAAGCCCAGACACAGGTGACCGACCGGGCGGGCATCCTCCAGGCCCTCCCAGGCCTTACGGGGGCCACCCTCACCTCTGAGGCCTCCTGATGAGGGCAGGGGCGGTGGTGGGATGGGGCTCTTCCCGGGCTCACCAGGGAGGCCTAGAGAAGGCATTGTGCTCAAGCAGACAGGGCTGCCTTTGCCTTCCTGCATGGGCCCTCCTTTTCACTTTTCACTCTGGAAAGAGGGCAGCAGGGGGATGGAGAAGGGCGGCGGTGGCCCCTCGCCTACTTCCGCCTGTCAGCAGGCTGCCCAGAAGAAGCAGATTTGGATTGGCAGAAGGGGACGCGAAGGCTCAGAGAATGCGGAGGGTCTCCCCAGAGGTGATCCTGGAGCCGGGGCTGGGGTCTCTTATCCTCATTCAAAGCTAAGGGCAGGGGACAGTTTCCTGAGACGTCTCTATGAAATCAGGGGTCTGCCTGCCCAGCCCGCAGCTGCCTCCCCTGGGCACAGTCAGGATAGGGATGGTGGTCCTGCCTCGAGGAGACCCATACAGCTGTCCTGAAGGGCCCACCATGTGTCCACCATGAGGAGATGCGGGGGAGCCCACGAGGCCCCATCTCCCGGCCCTAGGCTTCCTTAGCCATCAGGGCCATCCATCAGGGCCCATCCAACTGACCGTCAGCTGGCATTTGGGGTGAGTGTTGTGTGTGAGGCGGGGCTTGGGCCTGAGTGATGGTCAGGACTCTCCTCTGAGCAAAGGCCACCCTGGCTGAACTCCAAGGGGCCGGTCAGGGGCTGAACGGAGAGCATCCTGGCAGAGGGAAGAACCTCGTCCAGACTTCGGATGGTCACCCTAATGGGTGACAGTTCCAGAGGAGACCAGGTGGATTCCCAGCCTCAGTGTCCTGATTTGTGATGGGGAGGGCTGGACCGCCCCTGCCCCTGAGTGAGGACCCCTCCCTGCCTCCTATAGCCGTGAGCTGGGGCTGGCTTCCAGCCCTGCTGGCCTGGCATCCATGCCTGAGACCACACAGTGGGTCTCAGGGCTGTGTGAGCCTGGGCGGGTCACTTAACTTCTCTGAGCCTTAGCTTCCGCACCTGTTCAGCCGGAAAAACAATATCCACATCATTGTTCACTGCTGAATCCTTCTGTTTATGAAAGGGTGTGGCACAAAGTAGGTGCTCAATAGATATTTTTGGAATTAATGAATCAGCATTGGAGGATAGGACTGAATATTGCATTCTTGGCACAGTGTCTGGCACATAGCAGTTCTAGATAAGCAATAGCTTTATGGCAAGTTTAAAAATTTTTTTATTTATTTTTAATTGGAGGATAATCACTTTACAATGTTCTGTGGGTGTTTTTTTCTTTTTCTTAACCAGGGGGAGAGGACTGAGCTCGCATGGAATCTCGGAACCAATGAGAAGGAAGTTGGTAGATGCATTTGGAGAATAGGGTGGAGTGGGGCATGGAACAAGACTGGAAATGTCCCCAGGATCAGGAAAGGCAGACTCGAAGGCCACAGCCAGGAGGCTGGACTCTGTCTTGTTCAGTTCAGTCATTCAGTTGTGTCTGACTATTTGCGACCCCATGGACTGCATGAGGTCCTCCCTGGACAGGCCTGCCTGTCCATCACCAACTCCTGGAATTTACACAAACTCACGTCCGTCCATCGAGTTGGTGATGTCATCCAACCATCTCATCCTCTGTTGTCCCCTTCTCCTGCCGTCAATCTTTCCCAGCATCAGGGTCTTTCCAATGAGTCAACTCTTCGCATCAGGTGGCCAAAGTATTGGAGTTTCAGCTTCAGCATCAGTCCTTCCAATGAATATTCAGGACTGATTTCCTTTAGGATGGACTGGTTGGATCTCCTTGCAGTCCAAGGGACTCTCAAGAGTCTTCTCCAACATGACAGTTCAAAAGCATCAATTCTTCGGTGCTCAGCTTTCTTTATAGTCCAACTCTCACATCCATGCATGACTACTGGGAAAACCATAGCTTTGACTAGGTGGATCTTTGTTGGCAAAGTAATGTCTCTGCTTTTTAATATGCTGTTTAGGTTGGTTATAGCTTGAGAGCAGGGGAAAAGGCCCAGATGTCTGGCGGTGAGCAGAATGGTGGTGGACACCCTGCCTGGCCTGAAGAGAGGGTCAGGAGGCAGGGAAGCAGAGACGGCGTGGGTGGAGGCCCTTTTCCAGGAAACTTGGCTGAGAAGAGGAAAGAGAGGCAGTAGCTGGGGGGTGATGAAAGAGGGACAGAGGTCTTGTTTCTTAGGTCAGGAGACTTGAAAAGAAATAAATGCAAGTGGTAAGGTGCTGGTCCTCTGGGGTGCCTGAAGATGCAGAAAAGGCAGTACTGGCTAGAGGGGTCCCTGAAAGGCAGAGCTGGAGGGACAGCCCTGGAGGGGAAGATTCAGGAAGGGCTTCAGCTTTGGGTTTAGGCCAGTGGTGGTGGAGGTGGGGTTCTGTGGCTGAGTGGAGTACGAAGGCTGGCCATCTTCTGGAGGGTGGGGTGGGTGGGTAGAGGCTCCAGAGAGCTGTGGGGAGGGGCCAGGTCTCTCGGCAGAAGGCGTGGTGGAATGTGGGGGAGCTCTGCTGGACCATGGTGAGTCTGGGTGCAGCTCCAGACCCCAGCCTGCAGGGAGGTGACCACCTCTGTTGTACAGGGCTGGGCGGACCTGCCGACTGAGGCCATGGGCAGGTCAGAGCCCAGCAGGTTCTTGGGGAGAGGCAGGTAGATGATGTCTGTAGGGCCAACCCTTCCCAGGGGCTGCCTGGGGCCCTGTGCTAGCATTCTGGCTCACCGGGAAGAACACAGCCATTGATTAGTGATATCTGCTCAGAGCGCATGATGGAAGGGGAGGGCTTGAGCCACTTCTGTGCTGCCCCCCTTGCCCAGGCAGCAGCAGAGAGCCGGCGGCCAGGCATAGAACGCTGCTGGGACTGGTGTTGCTCCAGCCCATGCAAGGACTCAAGGTGTGACTCAGCCCCAGTGCCTGTCATCAGTAAACTGGAAATGATAGCGCCACCTGTATGGGCGATCGTGAGGATTAAAGTCATGATGTGTGTGCTCAGACACGGCAGCTTGTGTCGCCTCTGTGATGGGCAGAAGGAGCAGGGTGGAGTCAGGGAGTCTAGGGATGGGAGTCAGGAGGGAATGAGCTAGGCTCCACTGGGGTGGGGGCCTGGGGCACATGTCTTTCTCTTCCCCTCGGCTGTCTGCAGAGCATCGTCTCGGATGGAAGCGCATGGAGGGTGCGGCTGTGAAGATCTAGGCAGGTCCTGGGTACCTACTGGCCAGGTCAGCCAACAGCTCCAACCTCACTGTGAAATAAGGTAAGACAAGGTGATTGTCCTGATGAACTGGAGCAGTGAGATTTATCAGCAGCCCTGTGGCCTCTGGCATCGACCATCCTGGATAGTTCAGTTCAATTCAGTCGCCCAGTGGTGTCGAACTCTTTGCGACCCCATGAACTGCAGCATGCCAGGCCTCCCTGTCCATCACCAACTCATGTCCATCGATAGAGAAATCAATGGATAGCGAAATCATGAAAGTCCATTTTCAGCTCCCCTCCACTCCTCCACTCTCCTTTTCAGGGAGTGTTTATCCTTCACCCGCAGCTGAGGACAGGCTATCCCTGCTCTTATGTTTCTTTCTCAGTCTGGTCCTAGTTTCCTCTTTGTACAGTACGGCAGTAGGGCGAGGTGGTGATAGAAGGGCACAGACATCTCTCCCAGCTTTGATGGCTGTGTTCAAAACTGCTCTTAGGAAGGGGCTGGACACATTCAGACTAGAGTGTGAGTGACTGCCTCGGCAGCAGCGCAGCAGTACCTTGCTGGCCTCTTCCCTCCCTGCCAGCGCCAACCTAGGAGCTGAGTTTGGTCTCAGTGCCAGTCTTGTGGGAAGAGAGAGACTCACCCAAAGAGGGTGAAGATGGGCAGGAGTGGGGCGTGGCCAGGTTAGCTGAGGGAGGGGTCGTTGCAAGACGCAGGTGTGAGTCTGGGAGCTGTGGGACTCAGGGAGTTTTCTGCTGATGGCCCCAGGGCTCCTCAAGGCCACCCTGGAGGAGGGAAGCTGAGGGTGCAATCCTGCAGGAAGGTGGGAATCAGGGGGGAAAAGCGACAAGCTCCACAGAAGATAAAGCCTTCTGACAGGTAAGAAGACCCCAGAAGTGGAACAGGTCCCTGGGAAGTGGGGTGGGATGGGCACGGGGGACAGACAGAGGTGTGAGGGTCCTTGCAGGATGCGGGGGAGGGGGCTTCCTCCCCAAAGGAGGGGACTGTCCGGGGGCGGCATTGGCATGGGAGGCTGGCACTCCCGCCCCCGCTGCGATGCCTCCCTGGGGCTCTCTCTGCCTTTCACCAAGGAGAGCAAGTCCCCCCCAGTAGGGGGGCATCAACAAAGGTGAGGGGGCTACCTGCGGCTCCTCTGTCTAATAGACCTGGTGTCTACTGAGAACCTGCTGGCTGCGGGGAGTGGAGCTGGGATCCGGCAGTGAACAGCACGGAGACACCAGGGCTCAAGGAGAGGCCAGGCAGAGGTCTCCCGGGCGCTGTCACTGATGGGCACTTGCTGAGTCACAGCAAGCACCAGGGCGTTCACGGTCCTCACCCCACGTGATCAGCACGACCTAATGCGGCAGGTATGTTTACCCTGGTTTCACAGGTGAGGCACCAGGTCCAGCACCCTGCCCCAGGACCCCAGTGGCAGGTCCACACTCGTGCGACCCCTCGGACCCTGCTCGCCCACCAGCACTGCGTCCGGCAGGTGAGAGGTGCCTGGAGGGAAGTGGGGCGCGGCCTAGGGATGTTGGCCTGAAGCCCCAGCCCCAAGTGCTGCTGTGCCCCAGGCCTGCTTAACTCTTGATCCCCCCTCCGAAGGAGCCTGGACCCCGTTGCTGGCCATGGGTCGAGGTGAGGGGCAGAGCAGGTGCAGCCCGTGGTGGGTCCGGGAGGGGCAGGTTGCCTGGGGAAGTCCATCCTGCGTGGGAGGGGCTGAACGCCCCCCACCCCCTCCTCCTCAGGATGCAGACTTAGGAGCAGTGGGGAGCCCCGGAGGTTCCCAATCAGGGAAGAGGGACCTGACAGCACTGTGGGGGCAGAGGGCTCAGGGAAGGCCCTGAGGGTAGGGGCTTCGACTCGGGAGGCAGCGGACAGGACTGGGGGAGCCAGCAGAGGCAGGAGACAGGGACAGAAGGTGGGCATGGGGGTGCCCAGGTTTCGGATCCTGCTGCTTTTGATGGGGGTGCCCGCTCTGAGCTGGTGATGGGTGCCTTCACCCCCAGCTCTCTGTTCCCCTGGGGCATTCATTCTAGGGTCTGGGCCTGCCTGGGGGCCCTGCTTGGTCCCAGCCAGGACTCCTGTGCCTGGATGAGGCCTGGGCCTGTCCTGAGCACCCTGGCCTCGTGGTGGGGGTGCGGGAGGTGCAGGGCTGGGTCTGGGCAGGACCTGTCTCCCCTGATCTCTCCCCTGACCCTTTCCTGGGTCCTGGGAGCAGAACCCCGATTCCTCCCTTCTTTCTTCAGGTTTGGCTCTGGCACCGCCATTGACTCGGCTCATTGACTTGAACCCGGGGCTCCCACTACTGGGTGTGGCACCTGGGCCCTGGGGTTCTTGTGAGGATGGGGTTCCCCCCGTCCCGGTATCCACAAACCCAAGCTGCTTTTGGTAGGGGGTGGAGCAGCTCCTAGATGGCCAACCCAGAGAAGGGAAGACGCAGGGCAGCTGGCTGGTGCCAGAGCTGCCTGGAGCGGTGTGTGAGCTCTGGCCGTGGAGCCGAGCGCTGCCAAGGATGGAGGGCAGTCTGGGCTTCACCCGGCTCCTCCAGGAGCCCAGGAGGCATCTGGTATGTCCACCTGTTTTCTGGATGAGGATGCAGGACCCGGGGACGCTGAGGAGATCGGAAGCTCGGCTGGAGGCGGATGTCGGCAGCCCGTGGAGCCCGCTGCATCTTGGCTCCTCCCACCGCTGCCCCTGACTCTGTCTGGAGCTGGTGCACGGGTTGCCAGGATCGAGGGAGGAGACCCACATCAAGTGCCTGGGATTTACCTCCTATGGCCTATACATCAGGGAGCCCTGGGCATTTCATCTCCCGGGCCCCTCTTCACCATCCCTGTGGCCCCTCTTCCCTCATCCACGGCTGAGTGATCGGACCAGGCTCTGCCCACGCTTCCCTGGGCTCTACTCTGTGGCTACAGGGGTGCTGGGCGGGGTGAACCTCTGCCCACTCCTCTCTCTGTTCCCCTCCCTCCGTCACCCCAGGGTCCCCTTTGGTTCCTGCCTCTAGAACTTTGCTTGCTCGGCCCCTCCCCCGAGATGCCTCCCTTCCTCTGCCCTTGTCACCAGGCACTGTCTGAGCATCTCCCCTTCATCTGTCCCCATGTGGGATGAGAGGTCCCCTGTGAGGGCCCCCTGTGCCTAGCAGTGCAGGACCGTTGTTAGTTTCCAGGCCCCACACCCTTTGGATCCCTTGCTCAGGGGCAGGGTCAGCTCTGAGCCCCTCTAAGTCTCTGGCTTTGCCTGGCCCTGAGGAGGTGGCTAGGATATCTATGGAAGGTTATTGAATATGAACTACCCGCTGCCCTGACCTCTGTTGCACCCATTTTTTCAGAAAAGGAAACCGAGGCTTTAGGGTTGGAGTGTGGTATTCAAAGGCCTCCAGGCAGTGCAGGCAAGGCAAGGGCAGGAGCCCTGGGTGGGGCCAGCTCCGTCTCTCACACTCCTTCACTGTCTGGGAGGTCAGAAGAGGTAGCTTCCGGGAAGGACCGGAGAAGTCTGCAGGGCCGGACTGGGCATGACCAGGACCCTGGACAGCTCAGCAGAGCTCAGCAACAGCTGGCAGGGCTGGGACAGTCCCTTGATGTGTTGCAGGCCTTTGGTGGGGTTGGAAGGAGCTGGCCTGGCACCTGGTGGGGAACAGGATGGGTGAGAGGGAGAACAGGTATCCTGGAGTTTGAAGATCGGCCTTGCAGTTCCCACTTTACCACACACTAGCTGGACAGACCTCAAACAATCTTTTGGAACCTCAGTTTCTTCATCTGTAAAATGGGCCTTCTGGTCTCCCTTCGCAGGGATGGTTGCCCCTACCTGAGGTCCCAGCCAGGCTATGGTGAGAAATAAGGCAGCTCTAAGGAATCTGGAAAAATTCTCTAGAAACACTAAGGGACTTACAGGCAGCCAGTGAGGGGCAGGGCCAAGGGTGCTGGGAACCTAGGCCACCCACCTTAGTGGTGACCTGGAGTGGCACCAGGAGCTGACCCCACCCTCAGGAGGCCTGTGGGCTGGGCAACCTCCTGCTCCTGCAGCCTGCAGGGAGGTGGATGGCCTCCCCGGGCTTGGCCTCTGTCCAGCTCCTGGTGACTCCAATCCTGGAGCAGCATCGCTTGGGGCAGGGAACATGATTCCTGAAGCATGTCTTGGGCCCTCTGTCCAGTGACAAACGCCTCGCCTCCCAGGCCCATCTGCCAGGGGCAGACCCTGGTAGAATGATCAGTCAGGTGTCTGGAGCTCGCTTTATACAAGGCACCCTTCTCTGCAGCCCCCTTCTCCTTTTGCTTTCAGTCTTCCCCAGCACCAGGGTCTTTTCCAGTGAGTCAGCTCTTCGTGGAGGATGAGATGGTTAGATAGCATCACAGACTCAATGGACATGAATTTGAGCAAACTTTGAGAGATGGTAGAGGACAGAGGAGCCTGGCCTGCTGCAGTCCATGGGGTTTCAAAAAGTAGGACATGACTCAGCAACTGAACAACGAAAACAGCCTCCCTGCTCCTGGCTTTTTCTGGGTGATGATCCGAGGGTCATATGGGGGAGCACCCCAGAACGGGGTGGAGGACTCATCTGGACCACAGCCTGGTGAGATCCTCACCTCGGGGCAGGAGAGAGCTGTGGGGTCTTCCCATATCTTGACGTTCACCTTTGAGCAAGTCCAGGAGTGAGCTGGGACATCACTTTTGTCCTCAGGCTGAGAAAACCAAGGCTCAGAGAACCACGAGGATGTGCCGAGGGCCCAAGCTAGTTGGTGGCAGAACTAGCTTAAAATCCAGATCCTAGAATTGACATCAAGAACTCTGACAGTGCTAACAGCCTCCACTTGCTCGGTGCCACGGGGCACTGGGCCCTCTAGCTGCACTGCCCTCGAGTTAGAAATTACTGTACCGGCTTTACAAGAAACAAGGAAGAGACTGAGGTCCAGTCACAGGTTCTAAGTGGCAGAGGCTGGACTTGAACCAGTGGTTCTGTAGTTGGGGTAGTCCTCATAGGCTATACCTGACCCTACCCAGAGGTGGGCAGGGCCTGGGGGCTCGTGACAGGGTGGCTTTCCCACCCAGGGCTCTGGGCTGAGGGGAAGACCCAGGGAAGGCCCACGCCAGATGGCTGGAATTGAAACTGACCTGCCTTCAGGGTCCGGATAGACCTGAGCAAGTAGGCGGAGACCTTGGAGGGGCGGAACGGGGGCACACGTGGGGATGCAGGGTCAGGCTTCACCCTTCCAGCCCCAGCTTGGGTCACCTCCTCCAGGGAGCCTCTCTCAATCCCTCTAGCCCATGCTGACTCCCACCTCCCCTAAAATCCTGGGGCTTCCTCTGTCAGGGCGATTCCCGCGGCCTGCCCAGCTCCTGGCACGCCACAGGGGCCCACTGAACATCTGCTGAATAGTGACTATTTCCTACAGGCTGGCTCTGAGCCAGGCACCATGGAGGATCTGCTCTGCCAACAAGGCACTGGGGTCTTCCAGGGCCTGGGCCTTGCCACGCCTCCAGCTCACCCCAGCCCCTGCCCTACACCCCACCACCCGCCGCCCCGACTCTGCTCACTCCCCTGCCTAGACGCCCATCTCTCCACCCCTCATGATACTCTGATGATTTTAGAAGAGTTCGAGACAACATAAAAGTCCAATAAATGGAGTTACGAATCACCCTTCATCTTATCCCCAGGGTTGACATGTGGGTCTACAATACTACCGAGCTTTTTTTCCCCTCATCTTTCATTTGTCAAAACCCAGAGTCAGGGGCCTGCTTCCCTTGTCCACGGGATGTGTGATGACCACGGACACGTTCCTGCCACAAACACGCCAGCAGCCGGACCTCGCTACTTAATATTCCCTCGACACTCCATAAAACCAATCCCCTCTGGCTGGGCACCTGGCTTGTTTTGGATTGAGGGCTGCTATAAATAGTTATTGCCCCAGGACACCTTCCTGGAAAGGTGAATTGCCCCCCACAGTGGAAATGTTGCCCCTCCACCACTGGACCACCAGGGACGTCCCGCACATCACCTCCTGCTGAAGCGTCCCTGCTGCCCTCTTCTCTGGTGTCGTGAGCATCTGCTGACCTCCTGCTTCTGCAGGGGGCCAGATAGCCTGCCATCTCCTGTTTTTCCCTCCGGCTTCCAGCACATAGTAGGGGGCCTGGGAAAGACTTCCCTGCTGCACGAGCCATCCCCTGGCTGGTTGGCAGTGCGGGATTGCGTGGTGTTTCTATTAGTCTCCATGAACAAGTGCCACTGTTATTAAATTTTCCCAAAGCAGAATGTCTGCTGTGTTTGCCAGACTGGTTGCTCTTTTAGGAGTGGGTCTACCCTGCCCATCCCTCACTCCTTATTCTCCATCTTTCAGAGCCCATTCGCTGGGCACCTACTGAGCTCCAGGCTTGTGGGACGCAGTGCTGGGGGCCGAGGCAGGCTGATTCCCCAGCAGGCATAGCTGGGACCAGGGTAGGTGCGGGTCAAGTTCAGAGCTCAGTGCCTGGGACAGGGTTGGGCAGGTGATGGCAGGCCCCTTAAAGGGTGGGGAGCTTGTGCTTTGACCGGAAGGAAGTGGTAAGTGTTGGGCATGCAGTCGGTACTCCATAAATGTACACTGAGGGAAGGTAAGAGGTGCTGTCTGGGAGCTGAGTGGAGGGCGGGTGGGATCAGAGGACGGGAGGAAGCTGAACTTAGAGGATGAGTGTCACCAGAATGTCCCTGCTGTCGCCCCAAGACCAAAAATTCTCCACCAATTCCCAACCACACGTCCCCCACGTTCTGCGAGGTCATGAACCCATTGAGCCTTTGTCCTTGGCTGGTAACGCGTGGAGTCTGTTGGGCTACTGAGCCCAAGTCCTGTCTCCCAGGCAGGTACACTGGACTCCTGGAGACACTGTGCTCGGGAAGCCTCCATCCCTGCGGGGAGGAAGATGTGCCTGGCGGAGTTTGGGATGCTCCTTCACACTGCAGAGTCGGGCAGCTGGGCTGCGGGAGCCGGGAGGCTCTGTGTGCTAAGCGGAGTTGAGGTTAGACCTCATTCTCTACCTGCTTGTTCATTCACTCACTCACTCGATACTGGCCTTGTCCCTGGTGCTGGGACACGGAACCTCTCGCTCAGAAGCCTTCAGGGGCACCCACGACTTGCTGGGCACGGCATTCAAGGCCAGCCTATGGAATGCCCCAGGGGTCCGCGTCTCCTTGCTCTCCCCGCCCTGCTCGTCCTGGCCCCTGCTGTCCGTGCCCTCAGGAATGCCCATCAGGCTCCTGTCCCCTGTCCACACTCTGCCCTTTCTCCCAGGCCCAGTTCCAGGCCCTCTTCCAGGAGGGCTGGCACTATCCCGCAGGCTGGGCCTCTCTCCTTACCAGCCGACATTGGGTCCAGAGTGGTCTCTGGGTGTGTCCCCCCTTCGGCCTTTCATGGAGACCCCCTGCGTCCTTGGTCCCCAACACAGGCCTGGGAGACACACAGTTCCCAGGACAACACAGACACCCAGTGGGCGCTCTAGCCACCTGAGCTGTGGCGCTGAAAGTGGAAAGATCAAATGTTCTCCTCGACAGCAGGCCTGTGCTTTACCCTGGGGTCTCTTTCCTAAATTTCCAGGGGACGCTTCCACTCCTCTCGGCCTGGCCTGGAGGGCCTGCCTTGGGGCTCCAACCCTCAGAGGGCCAGGCCTATTCAAGCTGGGCATCTGCAAAGGTCAGCATGGCCTCGGGGGCCTGAGAAACACCATGGGGGGGGTGTCATCAGGTCATCAGGTCGGGATCTGAGGACCTGGCCCCTGGTTTGAAGAAGGCTCTGACTCACTGGGGAGAGAGGGGAGCAGCACCTGGCGGGCCCACCCTGGGGAGATGGACTGGCCCCTTATGACCTCTCACCCCTGCCATGGGTGGAGACTGGTGGCCACAGGGCACAGGTCAGGCTGGGGCCTCCCTGATGGAGAGGTGAGGAGGAGAGGCCCATCTAAGGCACCTCAACAGAGGTTTGTGGGTCCCTGGGAGGGGGAACCTGCTTTCCAGGACTGGCCCC
Organism: Ovis aries; assembly: GCF_016772045.2. Taxonomy (NCBI): domain Eukaryota; kingdom Metazoa; phylum Chordata; class Mammalia; order Artiodactyla; family Bovidae; genus Ovis; species Ovis aries. The sequence goes on from NC_056056.1 coordinate 220,090,525, forward strand.
GAAGGAGACCGGGTGGCCTGCTGTCTCTGTGCCCACCCACCGCATGTTTCACCTGTCCCTCCCGCTTGCCCAGCTCATCTTCTGTTTCCAGCCCAGACTCTGCCCCAGAGATACTGCACAGTGAGGTCCACAGACAAGGAAACAGGAGAGGGGTGACCAGTCCAGGCCCCCCTCAGCCGGCCCCAGCCCAGGCCTCCATCACCTCCCTCTGCAGTCCCAGCCTCTCCCGCTCCTCTCCAGGGCTGCCTGTGCCTGTTGAGTCGTTTCAGCCGTATCCAGCTCGTTGGACGCTATGGACCGTAGCCCGCCAGGCTCCTCTGTCCATGGGATTCTCCAGGCAAGAATACTGGAGTGGGTTGCCGTTTCCTCCTCCAGGGGATCTTCCCGACCCAGGGATCAAACCCGAGTCTCTTATGTCTCCTGCTTTGGCAGGCGGGTTCTTTACCTCTAGCACAGCCTGGGAAGCCCAGGCTGGCCTGAGCAAACTCTAAGAAGGTAAAGCTGGTCAGGTGCTCCCACTCAAAGACCTTCTATGGTTCCCAGTGACAAAGCCTACCCCCTTAGGCAGGCATCCAAGCCCTTCAGCTCCGGCTCCATCTCCTCCCCCTCCTGCCCACACTTCCTCGTTCCCCAGCTCTGAGGAAGCTGTCATCTCAGATTTGCCAAGGCCCTGCCTGGAATGTCTCTTCCATACCTTCTTTCCATGACACCCACTTCTCTGGGGGGTGGCCACCTCCAGGAAGCCCCACTGGGTAGCGGCTCCCACTTCCCCTCCCTCACCCACCCTGCCCGTCTGCCTCCCTCCCCAGCAGGGTGTCCTGTCCTTGGGGATTGTGTCTGAAGCTCTGATGAAGGCAGAATGTCATGTGAGTGTGCCAGGGGAGGGGGGCCCACAAACCTCTGTTGAGGTGCCTTAGATGGGCCTCTCCTCCTCACCTCTCCATCTGGGAGGCCCCAGCCTGACCTGTGCCCTGTGGCCACCAGTCTCCACCCCTGGCAGGGGTGAGAGGTCATAAGGGGCCAGTCCATCTCCCCAGGGTGGGCCCGCCAGGTGCTGCTCCCCTCTCTCCCCAGTGAGTCAGAGCCTTCTTCAAACCAGGGGCCAGGTCCTCAGATTCCGACCTGATGACTTGTCCGCTCTGGGTTAGCTTTCCGCTGGCCACGCATTGTACCCCGGGTCGGGGACCTGGGACCCCCAGAGGGAAGAGATGAGGACGCCGGAGGGGGGCCAGGCCTACGTAGGCTAGGGGCTGGGGGCCCACATCTCTAGGAAAAGGGGGCGGAGGAGGACTCGCAGACGCCCGGCAGGAGGGGTTCCGGGCGAGGTACCCTCGCGGTCCTGGGAGAGGGTCCGGGCCGGGGGCGGGGGTCCGCGGCGCCCCGGAAGGAGCCGCGCACGCCCCAGCACGCGGTACCCGCCGCGGCGGCCTCGGATCCGGAGGTGAGCGCGCCCCCGCCCTGCTCCCCGCCCACCCCGCGCGCTGCGGGGCCAGGGGGCCGGGGGGCGGGCCGGAGAGGGGCGCGGGGCGAGGCGGGGCCGCGCCGGCCCTTTTCCGCAGCGCGGGCCGCCTCCTCCTCGCCGCGCCCGGGCCCGCTCTTCCCCCTGGGGCGGCGGGATGCGGCGCCGGGCCCGGGCGGGGGCCGCGGGCCGAGGCCTGGCCGGCCCGGCGGGGGCCCCGGCGGGCGGGCGCGCGGGGCCGGGGACCGAGGGCGCGATCGCGCCCCTCCCGGCGCCGGGGCGGGGGGAGGCGGGGAGGAAGAGGGGGAGGGCGGCGGCGGGCGGGGGAGCCGGGCAGGCTCGGAGGCGCGCGGCGGGCAGGCGGGCGGGCGGGCGGGCGAGGGAGCGGGCGGCGGGGAGCCCCCCGCCCCCCGAAGGAGGAGTCTGGCTCCCACTTGCTGCCTCGGACGCGCGGCTAGGCGGCCGCCGCCGGAGGAGCCCCCGCCCCTGCGCGCCTCCCTCCCCGGAGCCGGGCCCCTGCCTCCCTCCGTGCGCGCTGCTGCTCGCGGCCGCCGCGGCCGCCGAAGAGGAGCCCGGGGCCAGGTAGGGCTGGGGGCGGGCGGGGCGCGGGCCGGGGGCGCGCGGGGGGCGCGGGGCGCGGACGCAGGGCCGGGCGCGGGGGCGCGGCCGGGACCCTCTCCGGGCGCGGGGTGACGCCCGCGGCGCGGCGCAGGGGCGCCCGCAAAGTTACTTCGGCTGCCTTCGCCGGGGGCTGGCGCCCTGGCCGCGCAGCCCGGCTGCCCCGTGGGCCGAGCGGGTGCCGCGGGGAGGGGCTCGGCCGGAGCGCTGGACTTCGACTGGGGCCGAGGGGTCAGCGAAACTTTTCCCTGGCTCGCCGGTAGCTGCTGGCTGCTGGCGGAGTTGCTGGTGGAAGAAGCGCATTGGTGGGGTGCAAGTGATAAGGATGGTCATAACAATAGCAGCCCCTCGACGCTGAGAGCCTACTGTGCGCAGCGAAGCCCCTGCTGGTACTTGGGGGGCGCAGGAGGCGGGGACTGATGCTGACCCAGCGGCCACTTTGGCGTTGCTGGAAACTTCATCCATCCATCCACCCACCCAGCCATCCACCCAGCCATCCACCCATCCATCCACTCATCCACTCACTCATTCCGCACATGTTTATTACTGTCTGCTCTGTGCCGGTCGCAAGGGATTCCGTGGCTACCCAGGCAGGTTCCAGCCCTCGCAGGCAATATTTCAGGGGCTGCTCAGGCTAAGCAGCAGTTCTGCCTCTTGTGTGTTTCTTCTGGTACTTGTTACAAGAAGGTGAATTCTCACGCCAGTCCCCCTTGACCCGGTGGAAACAGAAGAGGGTCGGGCTGAGAGCTGATGTGTCCAGGAGTCTGTTGTGTCCAGGCTTTGGGTCCTAGACACCCCCCTTTCCTCCATCGCATCCCCACTGGGGCTGGGAGCCTGGGCTGGAATCAGGAGGCCCCACTCTGAAACTGGCCCCCAAGGCCACTTAGCTGTCCTCTCTGGGAAGTCTTTGCCCGGGTGCTGGGGGCTGAGCTTCTCCCATCCCTTGGGGGCTTGGTTGCCTCTCCCTCCCCGATTCTAAGACCCCTATTGAATGGCCCAGAGGAGAGCTTGTTAAGTGGCCAACAATTATGAAATTAAACCCGGGAACAAAAGTGGGTTGGTTGGTGAATGGTGAGCTGGCTCCGCAGGACTTGAATGGTGGTGGGAGACTTGTTAGCAGGGCTCAGCCAGGCTGGGGGCTGGGGGTTTGACACTACCATCGTCCATACCCTGGCTGGTATTTGCAACAACAGAAAAATGCACCAACTACACAAATAATTTGTCACATTGCCTAAAATGCTTGGGGGATGTCGGAGAGGCCACCGGCTGACTGCCACATTCAAGTTGGAAGCCGGGCTTCCACCCATGGGAACTAATGTACTGGGAGGCTGTTCGGGGAGGGGCTGGTGGATTTGGCTGGGCTGAGGCAGGCCTCCGGTGGTGGGCAGTACGCTGGGGCTGTTGAGCCAGCTGGTGGGGATCGGGAGGCATTCTGGAGCCGGGCACAGTGTCCGTGGGGACCGTGGTGTGAGAGTCGTGCATAATAAACTGTGCTTCATGATGCCCGGCTCCTTGCAAATTGGCTTTCCGAGTGGCAGCCCCACAACACTTGTAAAACCTTTTTCCTTAAGATGGGTTTCTGCGAAATGGTTACATCTATTTGAGTGCTCACTCCGTGGAGGTCCATTAATTGGCTGATGGCTAGTCAAAAGGCGATAATCCAGTCACAGTGGTTTAATCGTGTCTTTGGAAGTGGTTCAACATGGGGCTGCCTTCCTATTTATTTCTCAGCCCTAGGAATATCCGAAGACCTGGATTGAAGTAGATCCCTATGATGTTGATGTGGGTAGGCTCAGATTTTGTCACCTACCCAAGGGATGTCATATCTCGGATACAGTTGCCATATGAACACTTAAAATCATCCACATACACCCTAACCCTGTAGGCTGTGTTTATGGACAAAGGGGTCTAAGTAGAGGTAAGAGACTAGGGCTTTAGGGTCATACTGTTAAGACCCTAACTGTGTCAGGATTGCACTGACACTCAAAGTAACCATTCAAGAAAAGTCTGCTTTTTAAAAATTTCCCAGTCCACCGGTGAGACTATTAAATCTTCATCCGATGAAAGCAATTTAAATTCATTTGTTTTCCCTTGAACTTGCTACATTCCGTTGCAGGCTCTCACCTGCAAGGACACATCTCTCTCAGGACACATCTCACACAGGACACATCTCTCTGCACTTGTTTGAAGAATTAGGATGGTAGCAGGATTTCACCGAAGAGTAGCGCTCTAGGAGAAAAACCAACATTCTGGGTGCAGGTTCCGGACTAGTGGAGAAAAGAAAACCCTCCCCACAGTGCAGTCATCTTTTAATTTATCAAAATGATTTCGTTTTTCCAATTTCAGGCCCGTGAACCAATCACAAATAGCAGGGCAGAGGAAATTAATCGGCCAGGCAACGACTTTTAACAAGTAAATATTATGCACAGAAAAACACGCAATTAGTGGAGGTTAGTTAATGCCTTTCAAGTTTCCGCGGCGAGCTGCCGTTCGGGTGGAATTTCTGCGTTATTGCTGAATTGTCTGTCAAAAATCTTCAGTGTGACAACGCGACATGTCGCTTCCATCGCCCCTCCCTCTCCAGGAACAGAGAAGGGGCCTTTTCTAGCATCCCCCCTTTTCCATTCTTCTCTCTGAGATCTCTCCATTCAGCAGTTGTTGTCTACCTTTGTCTGCCTGCACCTCTGGAGTGAGGGGTCCTGGGGAGAGGGATACCCCAGGTGTAGGAGCCCGGGAATGGACTCTCAGGCTTGATCTGTGCCTGCTGATCACAGTGGAATCTCGGATGAGAGACAGGCTGTCCTGGGGTCTTCCTTCCAGCCAGACGTCTTACCCTCTAGGATCAGTTGTGCCAAACACTTGGTGGGCAGGGAAGAGACGGGGGTGAAGGGAATGTGTCCCATAGTGAGAACCGCCAAGCCTGTGCTAGGTCACCCTGAAGGCAGTTCTTCCCTGCGACCATGTTTCCTGGGGTGTTGATGTCCCCCAGGTGGAATGAGACCACCAGCTAGCAAGCATCCTCTCCAGACTGCCCCTGACGTTGTGTGACTTGGAGCTGAAGAAGTGACAAAATTGTAAAAAAACAAAAGCAACCCGTGTTGGAGAGAAGGTATATATAATTTCTTGATTAATTTCATTTGCTGTGGTTTTCCCTGGTGACCTGGTTATTCTGCTGCCAAAACAGAGACTTTATTTTGACCCCCACCCCCAAATGAGATAAGACTCCAATACGCTTTATTTCCATTTAAAGTATCTGTGACTGATAAGAGCAGGCCAGTCTCATGAAAGACAGTCTTAGCAAATGGGGATTATATATTTTAATTTTGAACTCAGGTGGTGGCTCGAGATGTCCTTTGGTCTTTCCATACCATTCTGTGAATTACCATTTGGGGTTTCTTCTTGGATGTGAACTTGGCCAGCTTGACGTCAGACCTTGGTTGTACATCAGAGGCAGATGCAGCTGCCGAAACAAAAAGTCACCCCTCTGGTTGACAGCGATATGCGTTGAGTGCAGAACCAAGAATTGACCAGAGCCCTCTCTGCACCGCCCCAACCCCAAATCCTGAAAGTTTGCTTGGATCGCACGACTTCACATTTCCATCCCCTCCTTCCAAGGATGTGAGGCTCAGCACGCATGGAAAGACTTTTGGCATCGCCCGTGCTAATTTCATCACTTTCGGGAGAACATGATGCCTGATTCACGTTTCCCCTTCATTTCATTCTTCTGCATTTCCCGACAGTACTGCAGCCTGCAAGGCTGCAAAATATATTGCACTGGCTACCTGAGAAGCGTGAGCTCTTCCCCGCACCCTGCCTCTCCCCCTTCCCAACGAAGCGCTTTGGGATTGCGGTGCTCGTGGAAAAGGCAGCCGGTCCCTCCCCCACCCTAGGCTCCCTGCACAAAGGGGCGTATGTGTGGTGGGGGTGGGGGACACATAGAGAAGGAGTTTTGCTTTTGTTAAGTTTGTCATTCAGACACATTCGTTAATTGATCATACTTTTGGAGGTTTCATCCTTAATTGCAGATTCCTGCATGATCACAAAAAAATAAAGCACTTAAACTGATCATAAAAATGGCAAAACCCCAATCTCTGACTTAAGTGTAGAATTACCATAGTGCCGATTTGATTATGCTTCAGTGACATCTGTTTAATAGATTTCCACGAGAACTGTAAATCCACGTTTACTTTCTTTGCAAATCGTATGTGAACGCCAACACCCAGGACCGCCCTGCTGCCTCCCCTCCCCGCCACCGTGTGTGTCCCGCACCCCCAGGAATATGGAGTGTGACTTGATGGATACGTGGGAAGGGGACGCAGAATCCTGGTTTTTTCACGCGTACCTCTTATTTCCTTTTGTGTGTGGGTATGTCTGTGTGCACGTTTGAAACGAATCTGAGCAGCATCCCGCCTCAACCCCACAGACTCGCGAATCTCCAAATGCTTTATTTCGAAAACTAGGACATAGCACTTTGCAGAAGAAAAATCAGTCCATTCACCGTTATTTATGTGATTGCTGATCGGCTAGATGGATATAGAAAGCACTAAGAATTATAATAATTTATGGAGTGGAGCAGTGGTTTACAAACATTATTTCTCAACCCGAGCTTTGAGGGTTTCTTTGCTTCTCGGGCCTCGTTGGGTGCTATGGGAATGGAGGATATTCCGAATTTGAAGACCAGCCGGGTGAACTGACTGTCTTCCTGTCTAAGGTTCAAGGAATAAGTGAGCAGCTATTTGTGGCAGACAGGACATGATCCAGTAAGTAGCTCTCTTCATCATTCTGAAATAAAAGTACATAATTGGAAAATGAAGTGGCAGCGGCTGCTGGGGTGGGGGGCGGCGAGGAATTAGAAAGTGTAATTTAAAATCATGTAGTCATAATTCAAAACAGGCCCAGCTAAAAGGTTTGAAAGTGGTAAATGCTTTAAAGTCGCTTGTGGTTGATCCTTTTTCAAGGAATATGGTCTAATTTTCATAGTATTTGTGGATTCCTTCATCAACTTAGCTCATCAACTTATTCAACGTGGCTGCTAATATCAGCTGCAGGCCAGCATTCCCCAACCCCCTTGGAATCCACAGTTGATGAAGAAGGAGGAGGTCAAATATAAGAGCTTTATTTTCGGGATATCAGGGGATTAGGTCTGAATTTTTTTTTTCCAACTGGGCTGTCTGTTCCTTTTCTTTTCCTTCGAGTTCTTGCGGTGCTTTTGTTTTTACCTTTTCTGATATTTTCAACTACCGACTAATCGACTGCATATTTGCTGGCACGAACAAAACAAGGGGGGAAAATCAGTTTAAAAGTGATTTTTTTGAGCTCGCGTGGAAGCATGGCCTGTAAGAGACTCACTCCCAAACCCCCACTTTGGTATTAATACTCTTCTGTTAGATTCGATTTCCCCTGCATTTTGCTTGGGGTGGGAGCCACGACTTAGGAGGTGGTAGCGTGGATTTTCTGTGACATTTTACCACCTTGCTACTAAGCTCTCAACTGAAGCGTCAGTGCCTTTGGCTGAGCTGCCTTTCTCTCAGCAGCGCTCTGGGTGAGCGGCCGGATCCAATCGTCTGCTTACTGGGCTGCCCCCTTGGCGGGGTGGGGGCTGCCAGCTACCCCCAACTCAAGGTCCAGTGAAGAGAGGCATGGGAGCGAAGACGGTGGGATCCTGCAGAAGTTTTCCAGGTGTTGGGCTTTGTCCGAACGCTGCTGCAGTGCAGTCTCTCTGGGCAGGTGTTTCTCAGGGGCGTCTCCTGTTTAATGGGTAGTCTCTCCTGTGCGGTCATTGATTGTCCTCTGAATTTGGGATTCAGGACAATATAACATTGCCCTGACCTCACAGTTACGGCTTTCTTGTTCTTCAATTGCCAAGTCGTGTCCAACTCCTTGAGACCCCACGGACTATAGCCCTCCAGGCTCCTCTGTTCATGGGATTTCCCAGGCAAGAATACTGGAGTGAGTTGTCATTTATTTCCTCCTCCAGGGGATCCTCCTGGACCAAGGATCGAACCCGCGTCTCCTGCATTGGCAGGCCGGTTCTGTACCTCTGAGCCACTCCAAACATGCTAATGCTGGAGAGAGACAGATGTTGGTCCCCTTAACAGCCTCAGGTTGGCTTTGATTATAGTGACCTTTACCCTTCGTGACATTTTCAGCTGTTGAAATAGGGACACTTTTGAGAGCCGGAGAGGATGCTGGTCATAATGACTGACGGGACAGCAGATGTGAGCTGAGACTGTCCCGGGCCCGTCCTGGCCCTGAGGAGCCTGTGGAAGTGCTGCTCAAGCCTAGTGGAGAAAGGAAGCTGTCTCGGGGCTGCCGATTGGCGGCCCTGGCAGTGCAGTGGCGCGTAGATTCCCTCTCAGGCCCGCTGGGCAGATTTGGGCTGCTGGGAGCACTCAGGCCTCTCCTTTGCAGAAAATCCACCTGCTGTTAAGATGCTGTGTTTTTGGGCCTTTGGCACATGCTGGTAGGTGTAGGTAGGGGCCTTCTCGGGGCTCCCGAGCCTCTTCCCCTCTAGGATCTGAGTTGCCCCGTTGATCTGTCCAGCTCCTCCTGCTGGGTCCCAAGCCCTTCAAGGGTCGGTTTCCCATCTGAGTCATTTGGGTCCCGGAATAGGATCTTCCCTCTGAGTTAGGGCAGCATGTGTTTCAGAGTTGGCTGGAGTCCTGTGGTGCCCAGGACACGAGAGTGGTGAAGTCTGCCTAGAAAACTCGTCACGGGGCAGGTGGTACTGGGAGTGTCCAATTGCATCACCCAGGGAAGGACTGACCTCTGGCCCGCCCTGCCCCAGGGTGGGCGGGCGGGGGCCTGGAGCCCCCTGAGTATCTGAAAATCTCTGCTTGATGCTGGGAAACTCCTTGCGGAGCTCCTGGGCTTCGCTGGAACTTTCTGACCCGAGGGGAAGAGGTGCTTGGGGGGCACCTGCTGTGTGCCAGCTCTCTGCCAGGTGCTTCTGCAGGCGCCATGCCCTGCACTCCTGCCAGTGGCTCTGGGAGGGAGATTCTGGCATCCACGTGTTTGCAGGTGAAAAACCCGGGATCTGAGGAGGTGAGAGGTGCTCTGGAGTCTGGACCTGAGGCCCGAGGGCTGCGGTTTCTCTCACTGGTTCATTTGCTCGGGTATTGTTTTATCCTTTGGCTTCTCACCTCAGACTCAGAACGTTCATCTGGGAGCTTTGGTGAGAGAAAGCCCGGGAAGGCTGGGGGCTGGGGCGGGCGACATCTCCCCGAGGCCCTGAGCCAGGGGACAGGTGTGGTGCCCGGGGTGGGGGTGAGGGTCGTGCTTGGAGCCTTCCAGGCAGAGGGAAGAGCAGGAGCGAAGGCTCCGAGGTGGGGACTTGCTGTGTGCAAACCTGGAGTGGAGACTGTGGCCCGAGTGGTGAGGCTGGGGTCGGCATGGGGTCCTGGCTTATCTGAGGGCCAGTGTGGGCTCCTGGGCTGGTCTGAGGGGCTGAGTGGGCTCCTGGGCTGGTCTGAGGGGCTGAGTGGGCTCCTGGGCTGGTCTGAGGGGCCAGCGGGGGCTCCTGAGCTGGTCTGAGGGGCTGAGTGTGGGCTCCTGGGCTGGTCTGAGGGGCTGAGTGGGCTCCTGGGCTGGTCTGAGGGGCTGAATGTGCTCCTGGGCTGGTCTGAGGGGCTGAGTGAGCTCCTGGGCTGGTCTGAGGGGCCAGTGGGGGCTCCTGAGCTAGTCTGAGGGGCTGAGTGAGCTCCTAGACTGGTGTGAGGGGCCGGTGTGGCGTCCTGGGCTGGTCTGAGGGGCTGAGTGGGCTCCTGAGCTGGTCTGAGGGGCTGGCATGGGGTCCTGGGTTGGTCTGAGGGTCGGTGTGGGGTCCTGGGCTGGTCTGAGGGGCTGAGTGGGCTCCTGAGCTGGTCTGAGGGGCTGGCATGGGGTCCTGGGTTGGTCTGAGGGTCGGTGTGGGGTCCTGGGCTGGTCTGAGGGGCCGGCGTGGGGTCCTGGCTGATCTGTGGGCCTGAATGGGGCTCTGGCTGATCTGAGGGCCGGACTTCCCCTCAGGGCAGCAGGATGCTCCTGACGAGATCTAGTGTGTGGGAGGGAATGGCGTGGTCAGGGTGCCTCCTGGGCCCTTGTTTCTGGAGGCTGGTGTGGTGTGTGGGCTTGCTGACGCACCACGGAGGGCAGGCAGGTTGTGGGGCAGCCGCGGGAGGGGGCGCCTGGCTTGGCCTCTTTCCTGGCTATGAGCTTCCAGTGCCGTAGGTCCTAATGCCTCCTCACCACCTGGTACCTTGGCCAGCGCCCGGACTTCTCCCGGCCTGACTTGACTCAGGGCGCCAACAAATAAATGCCTCTGAGGGAAAACAGAGAAACTGCCTTGTAAGAGAATAAGACTTTTGAAAAGCAATCCCTAAAAAAAATGGAGGGATTTTTCAACAAGAATTTTTCAACCCAGACATTTCTAGAGCTTTTCAGCTTTCCCATTCTGGACGGACCAGGCCTTTGTGGAGGGGCCAGCACAGTTTCCCCGCCATCCCCTCTGTTACCTCCTGACGGGGCCAGTGAGGAAGCGGAAGCACAGAGAGGGTAAGGGATTGCCCAGGGTCCCACGGCTAAGCAGTACTGACCTCAGAGTCTGGGCCCTTCTCTGTTGCAGAAGCGCACCAGGGCCAAGAGCAATAATAATGCAGTGAGACAGTTCATTAATGCTGCCTCTGCCTCAGGGCCTTTGCACCTGCTCTTCCGCTGCCTGGATTCTCTTCCCCAGGTTTCTGGGCGTGGCTGGCTCCCTCTCAGCACTCATTTTAGGAACGATGTCGCCTCTTCAGTCAGGCCTTGCTTGATCATCAGTTTAAAGTCACAGCCCTCTCCCCGCCTCTGCCGTAGCCCTTACTCCATCACCCTGTCCTGTCCTGCGGGTACCTGTTGTTGTCTGTGGGCATCTCTTCTATTTACTTAGGGGTTTGCTTTATTGCTCCCACCTCCTGGAGGGCAGTGACCTGTTGATTCTTTTACTGCTCTTTGTGGCATCTGGACTGGTGACTGTGTGTAGGGCCAAGGCAAACATTTGTTGAATAAGGAAGGGCACTAATTGGGCTTCCCCAACGGGTCAGTGACTTTCCTGGTGGCTCAGATGGTAAAGTGTCTGCTTACAATGTGGGAGATCTGGGTTCGATCCCTGGGTCGGGAAGATCTCCTGGAGAAGGAAGTGGCAACCCACTCCAGTACCCTTACCTGGGAAATCCCATGGACGGAGGAGCCTGGTGGGATACAGTCCACGGGGTTGAAAAGAGTTGGACACGACTGAGCGACCTCACTAATGGCTCAGCAGTAAAGAACTCTGCTGGGATGCAGGAGACACAGGAGATGCGGATTCCATCCCTGAGTTCGGAAGCTCCCCTGGAGGAGGACATGGCAACCCACCCCAGTATTCTTGCCTGGAGAATCCCATCCACTGGGTCGCAAAGAGGCAGACACGGTTGAAGCGACTGAGCATGCACGCATACAAAGGCACTAACCAGTCTGTTCCACCCTCTTCTTTGTGGTCCCACTTCCTTCCTGCTCCCTGGCACGGAGGAGGCCCCTGTGGCCCGGCCAGGGTGTATGACTTGCTCAAGGTCACATCTCTGGCCTCCGCTGGCCAGAGATCTGGGACGGAAGCCCGGGTGGTCTCTGTCCCAGCATCTTCCACGTGTGTTGCCTGCACGCGGTGCGCTTTTGTGGACCAGGTGTGAATGCTTCCCAAGCTCACAGCCATTTACTGGGGAATTGCGTTCCCGTCCCGTGGATCGGCTGTGTTCTCTGCACGGTGGCTGATGCTGCTGCGGCTCCATAAATATTAAATGGGTATTAAAAGAAAGCTCTGCGTTCCCAGTTTCCCTGATTTCTCTGAGCAGGGCCCATTGCAAACCCCCTTTATGTGAAATGCAGCGTTTCACTGCGGAGTGCCTCCCGGGACGCTGTGCTGCCTGCCTTTCCTGGCTGAGTCCCCTGGTGCTGAGTGTCCTCCCCCACTGTGGCTGGCCACAGGGCATGCAGGCACCCACCTGCTCCCCGGGGGCGGGGGGATGGGTGAGGGCCTGATCCCTGCACCCCTCCCTTCATCTCTGCATCTCTCCATCATCCTTCCCTCCATTTCTCCATCCTTCCCTCCATCCCTCCATCCGCACATCCACCAATTCAATATTTATGAATCATCTGTGATGAGCCCTGGGCTGATGAGGATGGTGATGATAAAACCAACACTAACAACGTTTTTGAGCGTTTACTAGGCACCGGGCTCTGTGATCAGCCGTTTACACATGTCACCTCATTTAATCCTCATGACTGTCTGATGCTGGCTACTCTTTTTCTCTTCCATTTTGTGGACAAGGAAACAGAGCCTCTGGCAGGTGAAGCCCCTTGCTCAGGGTCACAGAGCTGTGGGGGCTGTGTCGGAGGTACCGGGGGATGAGCACTGCAGTGAGACCCAGGCTCAGCCCCCAGGGCACATGCAGGCCGTTCATGGGACCCTGGGACAAAGACCCCTGATCAAGGCTTCTCTGGGGGAAATACTGGCCTTGTGGAGGGGTGAAGGGTGAGGTTAGCCAGCTGGGGAGGAGTACAGAGGTGGTCTAAGCTGCCTGCATCCAGATCTCAGCATCACCTTCTCTCTCTCCACGCTGGATTTGGCAAGAGACTTCACTTCTCTGTGACTCACCGTTCTCATCTGCAAAATGGGTGAAATCAGAGTATCTATGTCATAGGTAGGTGGTGACCTTAGAGAAGGCCCCCTGAGAGGATTTGAAGTGTGTGCTTTGAGCACAGCACTCCTTAGCTGGAGGCATCTGGGCAGCACTAGAGCCTGCTGGGCGCAGACCTGTGTAGCTGGAGCGTGGTTAGGGCCCACTGGTCTTGGGTGCTCATCATTGGAGCCAGGGAGAGGATTTCAAGCAGGACCTTGATGTGGTCAGCTTGCATTTGAGAAAACTGAGGTTCTTCAGGGCTGCTTGTGCTGTCTGCTTTGCTTGCATTGAATGCCCTTGGACCATGGGCACCCCAGTGCCTGGGCAGCACCTGGCCACAGCGGGCCTTCTGCACACAGGTCTCCAGTTGAGCTGAACAGTGTGATGTGTGATGTGGTGATTTAGTCACTGAGTCCTGTCCGACTCTTGCAACCCCATGGGCTGTAGCCCACTGGGCTCCTCTGTCCATGGGATTTCCCAGGCGAGAATACTGGAGTGGGTTGCCGTTTCCTCCTCCAGGGGACCCTCCCGACCCAGGGGTCAAACTCGGGCCTCCTGCGCTGCAGGCAGTCTCCTGCATTGCAGGCAGATTTTTTACCGACTGAGCCGCCAGGGAAGCCCCTGTGATTGTGATGGTACCTGAGAATATTAGCTAGGAACTTGGTACCTGTGCTCAGAATTCCTGTTCATTTACCTCATATAGCTGCTCTGGGAGGTGATGTTACTGTTATCAAATCCACTTTCCAGAAGAGGAAGCTGAGACTTAGATTAGGAAGTTGGCTTGAGATCACACCCTGGTGGCTCAGAGGATAAAGAATCTGCCTGCAATGCAGGAGACCAGGGTTTGATCCCTTGGAGAAGGGAATGGCTACCCACTCCAGTATTCTTGCCTGGAGAATTTTATGGACAGAAGAGCCTGACAGGCTACATTCCATTGGGTCGCAAAGAGTTGGACTTGACTGAGCAACTTAACACTTCAAGGTCAACCCAGCAGCTCAGCACAAGGTGGGGACTCAGATTCTTCAGACCTGGGCTGATGGAGCCTGTACCTCAGTGTTTGCTGCCCCGAGGCCTCTCCCAGGGATAACAGGATGGTAACAGGCCAGAGGCCTGGATGCCTGGACTCACCCAGCCAGGAGGCCAGCCACACAGCCTGCAGTAAGAGAGCTGACTTGCTTAGAAACAAAGAACGGGCCGGGGAACAGGAGCAAGTCGTCTTCTGGAGAGAAGAGGCTGATTTTTTCCCCTGATCTTCCCAAGTGGATAAGAGGGGTGTGTATTCTGAATCAGGATGTATTTGGGAAGGGGGGAAGAGGGAGTGAGGGGAGAAGAGAAGGATATTCCTATTTATTGCACTGTGTATGAGCATGCTTGTTGAGAGTTAAAAAAATTAATAACCACTTCTCCTTTGCACCTAATTAAAATGATCTCCAGTCTTTAATTTTTGTCGTTTTCCTAACCTAGTTTATTTTCTGACTGTGTGTATTCTTCCACGTGCAAAGAGGATTTTTCTTCGTTTAACGTGACTGGGATCTGACCGTCCAAGAATAGTTTAAATGATGTTATTTTCTCCTTGGTTAAATGTGGCACAAATGCAATCGTCAGAGGGTCTTAATGACCAAAACCTGGAACAAAACAAATCTTTGAAGCGTTTCCTATTTACATAGTTAAAAAAAAATTATGGAAAAGAGCAAGAAAAAAAAAAAAAAAAGATGATCTTAGTTAAGAAGCCGCGGCTGTCGTGGCAAGTCTGTGTATCAGAGTGGGATGGAATCGTATCCAGGATTCCACATAGCTGAGCTGGAATCGAAAAGGGACAGTTTCATCCAGCAACTAAAATACAAACTGCACTTTCCAATGAACGAAATGAAAAAAAAATATATATAGCATTTGTGAGCTGTGATTATGAGTGGTTTCAAGGTTTGACTGGGCACAGTGAAATTCTTGAGATCCTTACAAAGCTTTTGAGAAGGTTGTTTTTTTTTTTTTTTTTTAAGTAGGGCTTCCGCTTCCCTACCCCACACCCCAATGGCCACCCCCTGAGTTGAGCTGGTATACAGCAACCTTTCTGGGAAAATCCCTTCTCCAGGCTCTGCTGAAAGATCTTTAGGCGAAATGGTTGTTGATGAAGGAATTTGCGCCCGCGCTGTCTTCACCTGTTTGGGCTTGCGCGTGTGTGTGTGGGAGAGTGTGTATGCTTGGGTGGGGGGAGGTCTGTGGGGAGGGGGTGGGGTTGGAGGTGATTCCTTCTTATTCCCCAATCCTGAAAAGTAAAACTTACCTTACCTGTTTCCAGAATACCGGCCATTGTTTTCTGCATCTCATGGTCACCCTATGGGCTCTGGGGGGTGGCGGAGCGGTGGGGGTGGGTGGGGGGGGGGGGGGGGGGGGGGGGGGAGTGGGGGGGTTGGTTTGTTGAAGGCAGAAAAAAAGTCTTAAGTATTTAAACATGTTGGACCATGCATGCATTTGTCCATGGTGGTGTGGTGGTTTTTTTTTTTTTTTTTTTGGTCCCCTCCCTCCCTTTCCTTTTCTTTTTACCAAAGTATATTCATCAAACTGCTGAGTTGGAAAGATTTGTAATGAGTTTTTGAGCTGTACGACTGTGGGTTTTTTTTTTCCCTTTCCCCCGCCCTCTCCCTCTTTCTAAATCTTCATCTGACATTAAATAAAGCAAATCCCAAACAGATTAACTGTCGCCTGGTTCTGCTCCGTCTCCTCAGTCTGTTCCCAGGTCTGGCTCGGGGCCGGGCGGCGGGAGATGCCCGCGGGGCCCGCGGAGGTCCATGTGGCGCGCTAGGTGGGACCCCGGCGTCCTGAAGGCAGAGGCCCTGGCCCTCCTGCCCTGCGGCCTGGGCATGGCCTTCTCGCAGTCCCACGTGATGGCTGCCCGGAGGCACCAGCACAGCCGGCTCATCGTCGAGGTGGACGAGTACAGCTCCAACCCCACCCAGGCCTTCACCTTCTACAACATCAACCAGGGCCGCTTCCAGCCGCCGCACGTGCAGATGTAAGTGGGTGCCCTGATGGAATCCACACCCCATCCCCCGGGGTGGAGGAGGAGGCGAGAGCGGGAGGGCCGCTCGGGGGTGGGCTCCTGGACTCGGGGTACCCCACCGTCTCCTGTGCGTTGACGGCGATGGATCACAAGGCTCGGGACAGGAGGGACGGGGGAGAAGCTGCAGTGTGCTGGCCTTGTGGGCCGATTCTGGCCGGAGTCTTGTTTCCTTTGGCTAGGAGGACGTTTTACAAACATTGAAAAACGAGGTGATGGCACGTAAAAATCCAGACTTCTGGCTTTGCTCTACGAAACCCAAAGTCGTGGCAACCCCGGGCCCATTTGGCCTCGTGGCAGCATCGGGGGGTGGGGCGGGGGCGCTGAGTTCCAGCTGCCACCCCCTTGGTGTTTGGGTTTCTGACCCCCTGGTCTAATTCCTGTTCCTTGTTGCACAGATGGGGAGACTGAGGCATAGAGAAGGGGCAAGACGAGGCTTGCTTCAGGACAGACAGGGCAAGACCCTGGTTGTGGCCTGACTGTTCTCCTTTCCTTCTGCCCAGACCCCCTTGGCTTCCCCCAGAGGCCTGGGGAATTCTGCCACCTGCCCTTTGGGGCTGATGGGAAATATCAGAGGCGCCCCAGCAGCAGAGCACTTAGAGTGCAGACTCAGGATCCGCGAGTAGAACCTTTCTGCTCCCTGGGTCTTTTCCAGCGGTCGGGAGAGGAGCCCATGGCACGGGGTAGAGGTGGATAGATTCCAGGCCCGGCCCTGGGCGGCTCCCTGTGTCACTCCATCTCCCCTCCTTGTCTCCTCTGGCCCGTCCATCGGTCCGGCCAGACAGGTGACCCCCCACGAGCCCAACACAGCTGGCAGGTGCCAGAGCGGACATCTGCCTCCAATGCAGGGCGTTCGCCACGCTTAGCATCCTTTCCCAGTGATGTCTGTGGACAGGAGTGCTCACGTGCCTTCCTCTGAGAGTTTAGGCGTTTGTTTGCTCCATCATTGAAACTCCTCTCAGCCCCTTCGGGGTGCCCCTGTGCTGGGTCTCTGACAAGCCCCTGATGAGTGGGGAGCGCCGCGAGTCCCCAGTGACTGTACAGCAGATGAGAGCTGAGATGGGACGTTCCTGGGCTGTGGGGCCCAGGGCAGGCCCCCAGACCAGCAGGCTGGTCAGATTTCCTCCCTGAAGACACAGGGCCCGGCTTCCTCCTGGGCCACGGGCACTGGTTCTGGGGGGCAGTGGTCACGTGAGGTGCTGGCCGCTGCCCGTTAGGGAGACAGGAGGGTCCGGGATGTGACCCAAGTCGAGAAGGAGCCCAGGGGGTTCCACTGCCCGGCCAGAGGTGGTGTGACTGGGTCACTGCCCCGTGTCCCTGTGGTTCCCTCAGGACAGGTCTTCTGTTGCAAAGGGTGGGTGAGGGATCAGTCATGGGAGCAAGGGCTCCGGAGGGCAGGGGGCACCCAGCCTGGGGGTGGGCCCCAGCGGTAGGAACTCCCTCTTCCCTGCAGTGCCTGCTCTGGTAAATGCTTGTTTCCGTGGGGGCTGCAGGGCTGGCATTGTCAATAGGATGAGATGGTTGGATGGCATCATCGGCTCAGCGGACACGAGTTTGAGCAAACTCCGGGAGATGAAGGACAGGGAAGCCTGGAGTGCTGCAGCCCGTGGGGTCGCAAAGAGTTGAACATGACTGAACGATTGAAGGACAACAACACGATTTCTCTTTGGGAGACTCCCTGCAATGTCCAGTCTGGAACCAGACTGGCAGATTTGGGCAGGATGGGAGGCCTTGAGTCTCAAGCATGCTGTTCCTTGGTCTCTCTGGGACCTCGAGGCCTGGCACGGCGGCTGCAAGGGGAGGCCTTCCCACGGCTGGGTGTTCTCTTCTGTTGATGGAGTTGGCCCTCCTGTGCTGCAAGTGACAGTGCCTAAGGTCCCCAGATGCTGCTGGGAATGGGTGAGAGCCCCAGGCCCTCAGGCGGAGCAGGTGGGGTGTGTGTGTGTGAGTGTGTCCCTGTGTGCACGCCCTTTCAGAGGGGTCCCTGGGCACAGCAGATAAAGCCAAGTAGAGGCAGGCAGAGCTGTCATGTAGGGGACCCCTGGGTAGCCCCAGTTGCAGAACAGAGCTAGGGCTACAGAAGTCAGGAGAATTGTGGGGAGCCAAGGGGCTGAGGGAGGACCCTCTGGAGGGAGGAGAAGATGCCTTGTAGGTTGAGACCCACAGAAGCAGGATCAGGGGCAGCAAGTCGGGAAGTTGCCGCAGGGTCTGAGCCAAAGGTAGCGGGGATGTCCAGAAACTTCCAACCCAGGCAGGAAGCACGCAGGCCCCTGCGGGCCAGGCTGTGTCAGAGGAAGGGCGGTGAGCAACCAGGTGAGAGGAGTCATTCCCCCCATCTAACAACTCTGGCTTATTGGTTCATTTCTTTGTTCACTCACCCACCCAGGGTGTCTGTGAGCAAGTTGCCAAGCACGCTGGTTAGTTAGGAATGTGGGCTCCGGAGGCATACTTGGTGGCTCATGTGGTAAAGAGTCTGCCTGCAATACAGGAGACCCAGGTTCCTTCCCTGGGTTGGAAAGATCCCCTGGAGAAGGAAATGGCCACCCACTCCAGTATTCTGGCCTGGACCATCCTGGGGACAGAGGAGCCTGTCAGGCTACAGTCCATGCGGTCGCAAGAGTTGGACGTGACTTAGCGACTGAATCACTGCCATGGGCTCCAGGCTAGACCACCCGGATTTGAGTCCTGGCTTTGCCGCTTGACTGTGGTGTGTCTCTTGGTGCCTCTGTTTCCCTGCCTACATGATGCTGCTCCTTGTATTGCTGAGGATTAAGTAGGTGGATCCATGAAGAGAGGGGCCGGGCGGCAGGTGTCCGTGCCTGCCAGGCTAGGTGCTCGGGACTCAGCAGTGACCACAGATGGAGCCTCGCCTGCACTGAGCTGATGATACCGTGGGCTATGCCGTGAAAGTCATTAAGTGCAGTAGTGTAGGGTTCTGATAGCACTAAGTGCTGTGGAGAGAAAGCTTAATGGCTTTTTGCGGTCACTTAGCTGTTGTGGGCAGAGCAGGTTCACACCGGCCTGCCCCGCTCCATCCCTCCTGGCCTGCTCTGTGTGGTCCCCTCCTGAGGCTCAGGCAATAGGGCTCAGGGATTTTGGCTGGGCCCCCGAGGAGAGCATACAGCGAGCCCCGGCTCTGGACTCCTGGCCCGGTGCTCCCTGACTGCCCGCTTGGGTCACCTCAGCTTGAAACGCAGCTTTGCACACAATCAGGTGAAGCCGGGCCCCCGCAGAACTGGGTGGGTGGCTGCTATCTCCCACCCCCTCTTCTCCCGACTCACACCCTGCGCGCAGAGGAAGCGTGTGGGTTTCCATGGCGAGTCTCCACCGAGGGAGATGCCACTTCCTGACACGTGATTTATCGCCGCCCTGGGCTTTGTCTCGGGGTGAGGGAGCGAGGGGCCTTATTTAATAAATCCACAATTTATATTTAATAACAACGGTGACAGCCCAAACGTGGCCTCCGATGGAGCCCTGTGATTTATGCGGTTGCCCCCAGAGACCCTGGTGGTAACCAGGCTGCCTTTGCCTGAGGAATGAGTGTCTGGACCTGGGGCTCTGGGTTTTGAGCCCTGAGATCAAAGACCACCCCCCCGTACCCCGACCCTGGGTGCCAAGCAACACTGCCCCTGGGGAGAGCCCCTCTAGGTACCTGCCCCTCTGTCCTGGGCCAGACCGGTGGACCGCTGGCCTGGTGCTCACTGAGAAGGCAAGATCTGTGTGGGAGGGACAGGTTCCCATGGGGGTCCGCCTTAGAGGAGACTGGGGCCAGGCGTGGCAACTCCTCTTTGGCCTTTGTTTATTTATAATATTTATTTATTTGTTTGACTGTGTTGGGTCTTCACTGGGGCACGTGGGGTCTAGTTCCCTGACCAAACCCAGGCTCCTGGGTGGGAGCACGGAGTCTTAGCCGCTGGACCACTGGGGAAGTCCCTCTTTGTCTTTAAAAGGAGTCCTATTGGTGCAGACTCAGCTCAGTTCAGTTCAGTCGTTCAGTCGTGTCCGACTCTTTGCGACGCTGTGGACTGCAGCACGCCAGGCCTCCCTGTCCATCCTCAACTCCCGGAGTTTACCCAGACTCATGTCCATTGAGTCGGTGATGCCATCCAGCCATCTCATCCTGGTGTAATCATTTAAAGACCCTCCAAGCACTGTGGAGGGTCAGGCTGTGTGGGGTCCTTGATGAATGTGGCAGGGTGGGGGACATCACTCTGTGCCAGGCCAGAGTGTCCCCTGGTTCCCAGCCTCCTCACTGGGCAAGGCTGGAGAGCTGATGCCCTCACTAGGTGAGATGGCGGCTTCAGAAGGGACCCGGTGGCCCCTAGCCTGTCCAGGTGCTGCGAGGTCTCCAGGAGACAGGGAGGGTCAGCCTTGAGCCCAGGAGAGGTGGGGGTTGGGGTGGGACGGCCAGCAGGAGGCCCTCACCTGGGCTCTGTCTGTTCTCACGTGCCATCCTGAACCTCCCCCAAGGGCTCCGGGTGCAGTTCTGTTTTCTGGGACCTTGCTTTCTCCCTCCTGCCTCCAGGCTTTGCGCAGGCTGCTTCCCCTAGTCGATGTCCGCTAACACGGACTCATCCTTCGGATCTCATTTCCTCGGAGTGCCTTCCCCGACCTCTCGCCAAATCTTTCTGGCTGCCCTCCCTCCCCCAGATCTAGGCACGCAGAGCCTCCCATTCATGGCACTGCTTCAGCCTATGCTGATACATGCACTCGTGGGAGAGCTTTGTAAGCGTCCCTCCCCTCCGCCAACATGGGCTATCTCCCGAGCCTAGCACGGCGGGACAGGAGGAGGGAAAGAAAAGGGAGTGAGGATCAGGCAAGGCACACGCCCCAGGAAGAGTGAGGGGATCAAGGAGGGCTTCCTGGTGGTGGCGGCATAACCCCTGGGCTTGGGGGACCGGCAAAAGCAAAGCAAGGAGGTGGGGAGGAAGGGAGGCATGGGGTCTCCAGGTGCAGGCTTGCCTTGGAGCCAGTGCTTGGTGGGAAGGAGCCTTAGGCAGTCGTACAGCTCAGCACCAACCAGTCCTTGCCTTCTTCTGGGCCTCCGTTTCCCCACTGGTAGGATGAGAGGAGACTAGAGGTATCACTCATTCTAAAAGCCGTGGGTGATGCCCAGTCACATGACTGGACACGGTTTTGGAACTTCGCTGAAGACAAGTCCTGTGTCATCCAGCCCCCTGACCTTCAGGGTACCCTGTTTGCCCAGAAATAGAGATGACGGGATGGGGGACGGCCTCTGCCTCCCATGCCTATGTGAGTTTTTGGCATCAGTAGTTGCATTTCCAGGGTGTCAATGGCTCAGGGGAGAGAGAGACCGAGAAGGGGGCCAGGACATAGGACACAGGCTGCAAGGGGCATGGATCAGGTTTCCAGTTCTCAGAACATCTCCAAGAGAGTGGGTGGTCCCCACCGTACTGAGCCGGATGGGAGGCTGGAAGGGTCCTGGGCACAGTGAGGAGGTCGCTGAGCCCAGACACTACCCTGGATCTGGGCGCTGGAGGCTGGGTTCTCTATTCTGCACCATCCCTGCTGCCAGGGTTCCTGTGGGAAGGTCCCGGGTGAGGCTGGGGGGACGCGGTGACAGGTTTCAGGAGTCAGAGAGAGGCAAAGAGCCACAGACTTGCTTGGGACCATCTCGGCAGGTAGACGCTTTGGGGGAGTCGAGTTTGCCCCCTCCCAAACCTGGAACATTTATTTCCATACTTTCTCTCTGGTCCCCTGAAGAACATGGCTGGGAAATAACCATTTTCCTCTGTTTTATGAGGTTAAATGCCCCAATTCCTGTTCTGAAGACCCAGGTTCAAATTCTACTCTTTAACTTAGGAGCACCAGTCCTGGGTGTGGGACTAACCTTTCCAGCCCTCAGTTACTTGCTACACAGAGCTGCCTCAACTCAAGGGTTAGCCAGATTGCAAACTGCCGTATGGGTAAAGGAGAGTTTCCTGGCTCACGTCCAGGTTTGGGTCCAGCTTCAGGCACAGGGGGATCTCAGGCTCAGCTGATGTCGTCAAGCCCTCCCACCCTTTGTGTGCTGTCCTCAGTATCCTCATTCTTGTTCTTTCCCTCCCTTCAAAACACAGGCAGGGTTCCTAGGAGCTGCACAAGGTCTCCATGGGTGTCCTGTCCCTAGCAGGTGTTTGGTATTTAGTAGGCACTCAGAAGCATCTGTCTATAGATTGACTGGATGCAATGAAGTAAGGCCTGGAAACAGTCCAGCTTGGTGTGAGTTCTGGAATCGAAAACTGGCTTCAAATCCCAGCTCCACCAGCTTCCATAGCTGAGATCCTGGGCAAGTCAACCTTTTCTTTTTTAAAAAAAAAAAAAAATTCTTTTTTTAATGTGGACCATTTTTAAAGGCTTTATTGAATTTGTTAGAATATTACTTCTGTTTTATGTTTTCCTTTCTTGGCCACAAGGCCTATGGGATCTTAACTCCCCAACCAGGGATCAAACCCACACCCCCTGCATGGGAAGGTGTAGTCGTAACCACTGGACCGCCAGGGAAGTCCCCAGCAGCCTTTTTTGATCCTCAGTTTCCTCATCTATAAAATGGGCACATGCAGAGTGCCCTGTTCAGACGGTCCCTGTGAGGGTGAAGAGAGCAGATGCGTGACAGTGCTTTGCACACAATGAGCTCTCAACCCATGGGAATCATCAGTATCATTACTGTTGTTATTATTTCAAGGTTGAGCATTTGTTACAATCCAAATAGCTGGAGGACAGTGCAGGGAAATAAAAGTCTGTTTTTGTTTTTTGTTTTTTCCTCTGGGGATTATTAGGTTTGCCTCCTCACGGAGCTCAGAAGCCTCAGGGCGAAGAGAAACAAGAGCGGAGTTAATTAAAGAGCTTGGGCTCCAGGAGCAGGCCCAGCCCGACTAGTGCCCGTGGAATTCGTGTGCTCCTGGCTGGCTGGCAGCAGGGGCGTCAGCTGGCTCAGGGCTCCTCCACGGAGGGACACACAGGATGAGGGGTTGCTGGGCCCCGAGGTGGCTCTGGGAATGGTGTCTCACTCCCTGTGTCCCCCTTCTTTGTCTCTTTGACTTGATCTCAGCTGCCCTGTGGCATCTTTACAGCCTCGGTGTATGTGAGGCCAATGAATGAATGGATGAGTTTGATTGACTCAGTCATGTTAATTACTGCGCCAGGCCAATAGCCCAGTAGTGACTGGCTGCCTTGCTCCAATGTCAGCTGTGTTAGGGGCAGACAGGTGGATTCCCAGGCCTCTTCCCTGCAAGACTTGTCTGTCATATGGTGGGTGGCGGTGGGGAGTGACCCAGAGGACAGAGGAGTGGCAGGAATTCCTAGGAGGGAGATGTGCACTTCTCGACCAGTTGAGGCATCACCTCCTCCTGGCACGTTCAGGGCCCCCCAGGCCAGACTAGGGCCTTCTCTGGCCCCCAGGCCCTCTGCTGCCCCATCCGACCTTGTGGCTTTATTGTTACTACCTGGCCAAGTCTCGTCTCCACCATCAGTCTGGGACGTGGCCTGGTTCATTCAGTTCTTAGCTCTGAGCTCATAACTGGTACCCAGTAGGCGTTCAGGATGTGTTTTGTTGAATGAATGAGGGATGGAAGGAAAGAATGGAGAGAGAAGAGAAAGGACTCTGAGAACCGTCCTGTTGGACATCATCAGACTCAGAAATTCTTCCTTTTCCCCGATCGGACCTAACTCTGACCCGCTGGGGGTCCTCGCTTGACTTAACCACCCCCAGCAAAGGGCCCTGGGAGTCTCTTCCCCGGAGGCTGGGTGACGGGGAGATGCTGGCACGGGGCTGCGGCTGCCGCTGGGCGGATGGAGCTTCCTCGTGCTCTCTGCACATTAGCATGCTGAACCCACGTCTCTTGTAAGGTGTTAATTAAATTTCTTCGAAGTATATTGTCTGAAAAAAAAGGATAATTAGAAAGATGTCTTTAAAAGTATTTATGTAACTGATATGGTACTGCTTTTGGTTTGCCGCATAATTAGATTTAAACACAACTCCTCGAGCGGCATACTCATTTGGAGAGAGCAGCTCGTTGAAATGTCATTGTGTCGTTTTTCAGCGTTTTGAGCCTGGCAGAACCAGTCAGCCGAGGAGGCAAGAGCCGGGGTTCTCGGGGAGCGGGGAGCTGGGGCTGTTTCCCACGGTCTGCATTTATTCCCTGGGACACCCAGGCCACCTGCTCAGTATCCTCATGTGCAAGATAAGAGGGCTTCCAGGGCCTCCTGGGGACCGAGAACTCACAGTTACACAGCTACAGCTTTTAAATTTCCTGAGTGTCGTTGCCTAGTGAGGGACGGAGCTCCATTATACAGATGAGCAAACCAAGGCCAGGCATTTTCTTGAGGTTATATGTTAGTGACGATCAGCAGATCTGGGTCTTCTAAATCCAGAGCTGTTTTCCTGCAGGACCCTGGAAAGCCCTCATTCTCAACATGATCAGACCAGCTCATAGGTTTTGAAAATTGCTGTCTGCCTATCATGCCTTTATCTTGCAAGTTCCCATGAAATGCTGCCCTTCACACATGGCTCTCCCTGGATGCTCTCTCTGCACGGCCCTGCAGAGTCAGTTCTTCCAACCGGATGAGGGCTTCAGTGCATGCATCCTCCATGGGGCCGACAGCAACCCCCTCCAAGGCGGTGAAACCTGGATTTTTGGGGGGTGAAAAAAATCTTACTATTATAAAGCACAGATACACACATAGCAAATGAATAGATATACAGTGTATCTGTGGTGTTAAAATTGCACAAGAGAGGGGTAAGTAGAAAAAGCATCTTTTGTAGGTCCCTTAGGGGCTGACGATGAAACAAAAATGGTTGAGAGGCACTGCTTGTCAAACAGCCGGCCAATTGTGGTCATCACTCCGGTGCACGTAGGTCCACATGCTGGACTGTACCTGTCAGCTCTTCCCACTCATCACCTCCTTTAACCTTCACACAACACCCGGGGGTTCCTGTGTTACAGAGGGGAAACTGAGGCTCAGGGGGGAATCTTCCGCCTGATTGGTGAGTGGAGGGTCAGGGTTCGGATGCGGGTGGATGCGATCTGGACCACACGTGATCCGATCTGGATGGGATGTGCGCTGTAGGCTCCCGATGCTTTGGCCCCTGGACCCCATAGTCCCCTCTCTCCCCAGGGTGGACCCGGTGCCTCATGACGCCCCAAAGCCGCCTGGCTACACCCGCTTTGTCTGCGTGTCTGACACCCACTCGAGGACGGACCCCATTCAGATGCCCTACGGCGACGTGCTGATCCACGCCGGGGACTTCACGGAGCTGGGGCTCCCGAGCGAGGTGAAGAAATTCAACGAGTGGCTGGGTAGGTGCCAGAAGGGGTGGCGCCTGGGAGCGGCCAGACTCGGGGCAGACCCCTGCCTGCCACCCTTCCTCCCTGCACCGCCTGGCCCCTCCCTGGCCTTTGTCACCTGTCCACCTCCCCTGGGAAGCCCCCTGACCTCCAGGACCAGGCCTCAGCCCTCTGACTATCTCGTCACACCTGGGAGGTCTCCTGCCCCAGCACATGTCTCTGCTGTGACTTTCTATTTGTGGGATATTTTTCGGCCTGGGAGACTCACTTCCAAAGGCAAACCCAGGTTTGTTTTTGTCTGGTTGCGTGTCCAGCCCCCAGTACCTGGTCCAGGTAAGCACCCAACAAATAACTGATGAATGACTGAATGAGAGGGTGAGTCAGTGGCTGAGTGGGTGAACAAATGAATGACTCTCTGGGAACAGTGATGCCAAGGCAGGTGCTCAGCTGGTCGCACCGGCTCAGACACCCACCACCCTTGACCGCGGCCCAGGTGAGAGGGCCCTCCTGGCCTCCGTGGCCCCAGCAGGAGCCCAGGGGTCTCGGTGTGGGCTCCTCCGTGGGCAGCTGTTGGTACACGCAGCAGAGCGAGCACTGTCCCATGCCGTGGGAGATGGTGGGCCATGATTCACAAGCACAACCCCCAGGGTTTTGTCTTGGTTATGCTTTCTTCCAAAATAAGAAAGATGTAAATATGGGGTGCCCCCCCGGGAAAAGCTGCTTGCTTGGAATCCAGAGAAACCTCACAGTGACTCTCTCTACCACGGCCCCAGTGGGGACCGCTGGACGGCCCCGGTGGGCAGGCCTGCTGTCTCGGAGGCGTGGAGCCAGAGCCAGCCCACCTCCTCTCGCAGCCCCTCATGGCCGCCAGACGGTCCCCCGCGCCTCCCCAGGGGCATCCCGCTGTGCAGTTGGCTGGGAGCTCCGCGAGCAGAGGGCCAGGAGCGAGGCGGGTAGCTGCAGCGAGAGAGGCCCGGCTTTGCCAGTCGAGACAAATATTTACAAGCAAGGCCTTTCCTTCCTCTTGGCAGGCTTGGAGCTTTCAATATTGATCTTTCAAATGGGAAATCCTAATCGAGGCCCCTGTTTGGGCTGAAACCTGTGAAGGCTGGGATGGGGTGGGGGGCGCTCCTGCAGGAGGCGAGTCTGCCCCAGTGCGTCTTCCTTTGCCAGGTCCTAGGAAGGGGGCCCTCGCGGAGACAGCTTTCTCTTGAATATTTATTTATTGGATTTTGGCTGCATCAGGTCTTAGTTCCTGAGGGCCTCACCCCTCTTTAGTTAGTTGCGGCGTTTGGGCTTAGATGCCCCATGGCACGTGGGATCCTGGTTTCCGCAGCCAGGAGTCTGACCTGTGTCCCCTGCATGGCGAGGCAGGTTTGTAACCGCTGGACCAGCAGGCCAGTCCCGAGGCTGCTTTCTTAGCCCCCTGCTCCAGGGTCTCAAAGAGACGTGAGGCTGAACCGAGAGCCCACGTCCCCGGCAGAGAGCAGGAGTCGTTGGTGGCTGGGCACGTGCTCTGCCAGGCCCGCTTGGTAGGCTCCTTACTGTTGCTGCCCGGCTGGATGTGAGGAGCAGCTGTTGGACGTGGGCCCTGTTTGGATCCTTATCTGACCAAAGGCGATGTTGGCCCCCGCCCCCGCCCTGAGGTTCCCAAAAGTGGGGACTGTTTCTGATGTACCCCCGGCCCAGATGTGTTCCTCTCCATGCTGAGTGAGTAATGAAGCCAACAGTTGCATGTACACAGGGCGGCGGGGGCGGGGGGGGGGGGCGGGGGAGAGAGGCCAGGGGTGGAGGGCTGGTGGCCAGTGGTGGTGGCTGGGGGCTGTGAGCTCTCAGTGCAGGTGCTGAGGGTGGCCTCCCCCTGGATGGGAGGTTTCGGGGACAAGCTGTCGCTGGGCTGGGTTTGGCCTGAAAATCGGGGAGTTTGTGCGGGGCAAAGGGTAGCTGAGGCCAGAGCCTTCGTGGGACATGTGAGAGGTGGTGTTATGTGTCCGGGCTGGAGGGAGGGGCTCTGGGGGAACGTGAAAGCAGTGAGCCTGAAAACGGGCGTGGGGCCTGCTAGAGACTCTGAAGCCGAGTGGAAGCCAGGGGCCTGGGAGGCCCGCCTGGTGAGATGGCCATTTTAGGAAAATCTCTCTACCTGCCGCTTAGTAGAGGTCAGAACTAGGTGCCATGGGAATTTGGGCGGCTTTCTTGGTAATTTGCGCTTGGTGTTGATTTATTTCCCCGGATCGTGGCAAGTGGGAAGGGTGAACTTGCAGAGGGTCGTCCTTTTACAAAAGGGGCCTCTCCCCTTGGCAGCCTTGAAGTGTTTGCAGATGTCAGTGCTTGTCACTCAAGTGCACTGGGCGGGGCTTGAGGCTGAGGAGTGACTGAACGGGGCCCAGGGGAGGGGGCGATTTGCATGTGAGCATCAGTAGGAACGGTTTAGGTGGTCCAACTGCAGTCAGCTTCTTGGGAACCTGCCTGCTGCGCACAGGGACTCACCTCTGTGGGCTGGTGGTTCACGTGCCCAGGGATGTGGTTGGTGATATGGTGGAGAGACGGACTCAGGAGGTGTGGTTTTAGAAAAAGCTCGTGTTTATTGACTCTTCATGTGTGTTGGGTGCCCTTTATGTATATTTTTAAATCATTTGATTCTCTTGGTCAGGGGATGAGGCAGGAGCTATTATCATCCCCATTTAACAGAGAAGAAGCCGAGGCTCAGTGGAGTGAAGTAACTTGCCCCAGGTCACACAGCCAGCAACTGGCAGAGCTGGGATTGAAGCCTAGGCAGTTGGACTCTGGAGCCCAGCTCTCATCATCTCCTCTGTATCACCTCTCTTGTTTTTATGGTGAAATTTCTCTGTTTTGAAATAAAGATGGGCCTTTTGGGGCCAGATGTCCAGGGTCAGCTTCCTCCCAGGTGACTGCAGGAGTCAGGTGACCTCTCTGAGCCTCCCTGACCTCATTTTAGATGGGCAGGAGGTCAGGCTTCCCTTACCCTGTCTGCCTCTTCAGAGGTGGGTTGTTTGAAGGCTCTATTGGGCTGAAGGAAATGCTCAAGTGTTATAATCTGTAAAAGGCTGTGCGGATGGTCTTACTGCCCCCAGGAGGTGGCGTTGGCCAGATCAGGGCTTCCCTTGGGGCAGAGGTAGGGGTCATGGGTTGGTCCCATGTGGGGCTGGGGGATTTGACCGGAGCCTGCACGTTGAATTGCAAGGAGAAGCGGTAGATGGTTTGTGTGTCAAAGTATGTGGAGTTTCCGAGAAATGCTGACCTACAACCTCATCTATGCGGGCAGTTCTTACACACATACACACACACGCAGGAAGCTTTGCAGGGCCTATTCATTCCTCCGTTCGGTGCATCTCTCTGAGAACACGGGGTGAGTGTGCAGTGGGTGATGGTAGGAGTGAGGAGCGGCCACCGTGTCTGACGATGGGGATGCCCCGGACGGGTGGACCCACCGGAAGCACCAAGAGGACCATTCTCATGATGAGGTCTGCGGAGCGCTGGCCCTGGGTGATGGTGACGGAGAGCTCCTTGAAGCAGCCACGGAAGGCCTCCCTGAAGAGCTGGCCTTGGGTGTTGCATGAAGGTGACAGTGAGCCCTGCAAGAGGAACATTCCAGGCAGGGGCAGAGCGGCTGCAGAGGCCCCACGGGCAGGCACAGGGGAGGGTTTCCACCACTGCAGCTATGCCCCGTGGGCCAGCGGCAGGAGTTTGGGGTTGATTCTAAGTGAGCTGGGCTCTTCAGGAAGGTTTGCAGAAGGGAGTGACCTTTAAAAAGGCCTGGACTGCAGAGGTAGGATGGAGGCAGCAAGGCCAGTGAGGTCCGAGGCTCTGGAATGTTCCAGAAGTGATGTCTGGGACTGTGGGGGATTTGTGGCTCTCTGTTTCTTTTATCCCTCTGATTTTTCTGTGGGGAGCATGTATTATTCTCGTAGCTTTAACTGAAGACAACAGTAAAATCTCATTGCTTTTAAAGAAACATTGGCCTCTCTGGAGTCTGATGCACGGCGTATCCCAGGATGGGGGTGGGGATGGTGCTGGGCCCAGGGCAGTCCTGGCATCATCCAGCTACTCAGGAGGTCACCTGGAGTCCCTTCCCTGGCCAGCAGGGCCCTGCCTGCCTCTCACAACCACGGGCCCAGCCCTTCCTCCTCCTGAGTGAGAAAGCTGCTGATCTGAAATTCATAACCAGCTTCTTCCCTGCTCATTGATCTCATGGAGAACACCTACAATCATATTGTAGGAACCACCTCCAGACAGGAGGAGATTTAAAAAATTAATAAAGACCCTTTTGTAAGAGAGGATTAGGTGCCTGACCGGGGACATGTGTGGCTCCCCTCACGCGTCTCCAATTTGCTGTCGGGTGGGTTGCTCTCGGCCTGGCTGTGAGGGTGTCCGCGTTTTGCCCACTTGCAGGCTTCTGTCTGGATCTGTATTCTTTAGAGGGCACTAGGTTGGGGGTGATAGGGCCCCCTGACAGATCCCTTTTCCCATGGGCCATTAATATCCCCAATACATTCATGAAATAGAACCGCCAGATGGATTTGTAAATGTCCCAGTAAGCAGCTAAAAAATTGCTAAGGACGGGCTTTCCAGCTGTAAAGAATGAAAAGAAGAGCACAGTTAACTGAAAATGGAAAAGAATGTGCTGGAAGCTCCTTGCTCATCTGCAGGAATGGCGTGATGACGGATGGGCAGCCTGGAGCCCGCAGACTGATTGGCTCAGTAACTCGTGTCTGTGCAGGGAGGTGGGACAGCAGGGAGGTTAAGCGCTCCCATCTGGCAGTCAAGCAGGCCTGTCTTCACCCCTGCTTTAGCCTCTTATTTGCTGTGTGACCTTCACTTAGTCACTCAACCTCTCTGTGCCGCATTTGTACCTACCTACCCCATAGGGTTGGGGAGGAGTGACAAGTCATATGCTTAGTACATTGCGGACTCAGGGAGACGCCCTCGAGGAGTGCTGGCTGTTGTCATAAAAACCTTGCCTCTTCCTGATCCGATACCCCACAAACACACCTGCCAACCAACCAGCCTCAGCATTGGCTGAGCCATTCTGTTCTGACCACACTGGTTGACTCCAGTTCCCCGCTCGGGACCCTGGCTCATTCTTGTCCTCTGGCTGTTTCTCGTCCACCCGGCAGAGTCCGACCCACCCCGGCTCAAATGTAGCTCTTGTGAAGCTACACGCCCCATGGCCCCCTCCTACCCTGCTGGGCTGCACTGGTCCCTGCCCCCACCCCCCCGTACACCAAGGCTCCCTGTTCAGGCCTTGGTGGTGGCCCTTGGAGGGAGGCCCCTGTGTCTTCATGCCTCCCGTCTGCCCCACCTAGACCGTCTGCCCCCGGAGGGCGGGATGAGCCTCACCCCCAGCGCTGACCAGGCCTCAGCCCGGGGAAGCCCTGGACAGAGGCGTGGACTCGGGGTGGGTGTGCTGTGAGCTGGCCCCTGCCTCCTGGCAGGGCTGGTTGCCGCGGCGGGCGGCAGGGAGCAGCTGTAAGAGGGGCTTCCAGGAGGGCAGGGCCGTGACACCGGAGAGCGTGAGCTGCGGCTCTCACAACATGGGGCTTGGGGAGGGTCTTCGAAGGGGCAGAGGCCGAGGGGGTGTCTCCAGATTGAGGCTGGGAATTGAGGCCAGCGGGTGTTGGGGACCTGGCCGAGGGAGGGACAGGTATTCCGGGGGTGTGTGTGGGCTCCCCTCTGGAAGCCAGGGGTGCTGAGCACCTGGGAGCACCCACGCCCAGGATGACCCTGAGGCCTGGACACCGCCTGCGTCTGCCCCAAGGCAAGAACACTGGCCGTTTCTGCTTCCGGCTGGAAGTGACAGCCGTGCCCTCGAGAACTGTCTGTTCCCAGTGGGATTTGCGAGATGCTGGAAGGCTGGTTCTCTGTGACTGGCAGGCGCCAGGCTTTCCTTCCTGCCCCACCCCCTGCCGGGAGAAGCCTGCAGCCTCCACAGCCCCTCCCCTCCCCTGGAACTCCCAGCTTCAGACCCGGCACTGGCCTCGGAGTGACCGCTCACCCCTCCTCTCCACCTCCCAGTCCGCCCTGGGGTCTCCTTCTCCAGCTTCCCTCCTGGCGCCCCCTTCTCCATCTCCTCCTTTCGTTCCTGGTTCTCCTCGCTGACTCGCTGATGGTGGCTCCGCTCAGGACCAACCCTGAGCTTCTCAACCGCCTTCTTTCCGGATGATAATGAGCTCCCCCCCAACACCCGCCCCTCCCCGCCCCGACGTTGCTCCCGCCCAGACTCACAGACGCCTCCCACTCTGCCTCGACCAGATCTCTCTTTGAGATCCAGCCGGCCTATTATTCAGTCGACTCAGAAGACACTTCCTCCTGGCTGTTCACCAGGATTGTAGACTTGTTCTGTCTCAAGCTGAACTCCCAAACTGTAGACCCACACCCAGAGGGTATGTGGTAAGGCACAGGCCTCCACTGAGACCCTTTCAACCCCAGCTCCCTTCCCTCTGAAGCTGTCAGGGCCTCCTGTTGTTATTTGGGCCCTGCTGTTGTCTGTCCTGCCCACGTCCTCGTCACTCACTTTTGCCACCTGCCGAGCTGCTTTGGGCTCCCAAGTGGGCCGTCCTGCCAGCCTCCCCATCTTCCTGCAGAACCTGTGAACCCTTTGAGGGTTGAGGCTGAGCTGGGTCAAGTGCAGGTCCTCGGAGTCCACCCTGGCCCTGAGGGGTGCTGGCGGCCGTCTGCTGAAAGGCCTGTAGAGCACCCAGGAGTCACTTAATTAAGTGACTCTACGCTTAGCAGCATTGGGCGGGGAGGAAGATGAGGGCCTGGAAATGGAGTGCTTAGAAGTTATAATTAACTTTTTACTGGCGCCCTACCATAAAACGATGTATAAGACAATATAAAAGGGGTCCAAGGATCTAGTTAAATAGAGCTAGGTCTTTTGCAAGTAAACCCTTAATTAAAATCTGTGAGAGAGGAAGGGAGAGAAAGGGAAAGCGGAGAAGCCGTTCCGAGGTGGGTTTCTTTGGTGTTTGCCTCATCTGCCGCTGCAGGGAGGCCGCGGGGCCGCGGTCAGGGGCCGGGGGTGGTTGGGCACGAGAAGGCTCCACGCCGTCTTTTTGCCTCTGTGCCATCAGATACGGGAGCCCCTGATAGGAGCTGCGGGTGGACCCGAGGGGCTTTGGCAAGGAGTAGGGGGCCTCACGGTCCCTGTGCAGAAGCAGGAGATGACGCCTGGGTGCAGAACTGGTCTTTGCGGGAACAACTGTTTCAGATGCGGCTGGAAGTTGACGACCTCCCCACCCACTGCCCACCCTCAGCCCTTTTCTTCTCTCCCTCCCCACCGACCCACCCCGGCCCGGGTGAGGCCCCGGGTGAGGCCGAGGCCAAGTTAACGCTCCCCACTCCACGCAGCTCTGTCCCCAGCAGCTTCTGCAAGTCGCTGCTCAGCTTCTGCAAGTCGCTGCTTTTGTCTTATTCCTGAGAAAATTGTATTTTTGTTTTTCACCTCATGCAAAGGCGCCCTTCTTCCCAGAGCCTCGGACCTTCGTGTTCACATCTGTCTCTTTGTGCCCAGTACCTGCCCCGGGCTGTGGACTGTCCCCGCAGTGGGCATCAGGGCATTAGGCCTGAGAGGCAGGGCTGGGGTGGCCCCAGCCCAGTGTATGCACACCGCACGAGTGGGGCTGAAAACCTTCTGGGTTTCTTAGGCGGAGCCATCCCGCTGTCCAGCCCAACGTGGCCAGCGTGGTGGGGTGCGGTGGGTTTCCCAGGACTGGCTGCGATCCCAGGGTGTAAGCGGCTCAGCGGGTGTGGGCAGACAGGCCTCGTATGGACCGAGGTCAGGGTTTGCAGCCCCTTCAGTGGATCTGGGAGTCTGGTTCTGGGCCTCCCTTTCTGACTCTGACCTTGACCTCGTTTTTCCTGCTGAGTGCTCACGTCCACGTCCGAAAAATGTGATGTTTGGACCATGTGTCGACTGAGGCCCCTCCCTGGGCCCCAGCTTGGCTCTCCTCTTGGATCACACTCCTCCTGGCCTCTGAGCCGGGAGGCCAGGCTGTGGGTGAGCTGAGTGTCCGTCTCTCCCACGGGAGAACAGGGGAGGGGTCTACACACATCCCAGTCATCCCAGATCTTGGGTAGGGTAGGGTGGGATGGCACTATGTTCACTGTCTTGTCTTGAAGAGTTAGTGATGACCGATACAGCTACTTCCAGAGGGCCCAGGGATCCATGTAGGGTCTGACAATGCTGTAAACAGGCAAGGTCACTTAGGTGATTGGATCAGTGACTCGGATGATTAGGGGGAGGTGATAGTGATCAAGGTGAGAGGTTTTTTTTTTTTTTTTTTTTTTTAGTATAGATGGTTTCAGTTCAGTTCAGTCACTCAGTCATGTCCGACTCTTTGCGACCCCATGGACTGCAGCACGCCAGGCCTCCCTGTCCATCACCAACTCCTGGAGCAGATGGTTTAGGATGGCCTAAAAGAGGACCCATGAGTAGAGAAGGACCCAGCCCTGAATTGCCTCATTTGCAGGCAAGGTCTGCAGGGCTGAGCCCAGAGACGGTAGAGGCCAGGGGGGAAGGCCCAGGTCTGCTGACAGGGCGAAGGTGCGAATTTTATCCTAAGTGTTAAAGACGCCACGGGGGCTTAGAATCCCTTGGACAGCAAGGAGATCCAGCCAGTCCATCCTAAAGGAGATCAGTCCTGAGTGTTCATTGGAAGGACTGATGCTGAAGCTGAAACTCCAGTACTTGGGCCACCTGATGTGAAGAACTGATTCATTTGAAAAGACCCTGATGCTGGGAAAGATTGAAGGTAGGAGGAGAAGGGGACAGCAGAGGATGAGATGGTGGGATGGCATCACCGACTTGATGGACGTGACTTTGAGTAAACTCTGGGAGTTGGTGATGGACAGGGAGGCCTGGCGTGCTGAAGTCCGTGGGGTCGCAAAGAGTCGACACAAGTGAGCGACTGAACTGAACTGAATGGTGTGACTCGGTGTTTTGAAAGACTCGTTCAGCTGCTGGGTGATGCATGGTCACAGCAGGCGGAGGAGGACGCTGGGGCCCCAGGAGAGGCAGGGGGACCTGGGAGTGGACCTGGAGGGGCCCAAGGGACAGAGCAGGCCGGGGGTCTGGCTACAGCGTGGAGATGAGGTCAGCAGGAGAGGCTGCTGGGAGAGACGGGCTGGAGGGCTGGGGGGATGGTTAACATGTGTCCACGGAACCCGGCAGGCCTGGCACGAGGTGAGCAAGTCTTTGTCACCAAGCGGGCTTCCCTGGTGGCTCAGATGGTTAACGAATCCACCTATGATGCGAGGGATTGGGGTTCGAACCCTGGGTTGGGAAGATCCCCCTGGAGGAGGAAATGGGAACCCACTGAAGTATTCTTGCCTGGAAAATCTCGTGGACTGAGGCGCCTGCTGGGCTATAGCGCTCGGGGTTACATGAGTCAGACACGACTGAGCGGCCGAGTGCACACATACACACGACTCTAGTTTTTAGAGAGCTCATAATAGACATCAGTGGATGTGCACAGTAGACTCAGAGCAGATTCTGGCTCATTTGCTTGTTAATTTGGATAAAAAGGCCTGATCCAGACGTCCTCCAGACACAGGAGGCTGCTATTCCTACAAAGACTAGAGATTGAATATTTAAAACAACAAAAAAATTTTGTTTTTGACTCTGGGCCTCACATCATCTCTGGCTGTCTCTGCTTGGGAGTGGGTTGGTGTCAAGGGATTTTGGTCGTGTGTAGGCACAGCGGCCGGCTTGACTGATAAACATGTGGTCGCCCAGAAAGAGGGAGACTGATGCTCACATCAAAAATCGGAGGGCGAGGAGAGCAGAGGTTTGGTATTCATTCAAAAAATTAACTTTCTGTATTCTTCACCAAAAAAAAAAAAAAAAAAATTCTCACAAGGCCAAGCTGTGTTTCGGGGGCTAAAAGAGAGAAAATTAACTTCTAATAAAGATGAAAAATCTAGAATTCTAAGTGGTAGTCAAGCGATTTTGGCCAGCCGTAATTATAGTATTTTCATGTTAATGTATAAACCCCTTGAAAGGTGTGCTTAAGTGCTAATTATCTATTTACAACAGAATGGCTTTGGAAATGAAATGAGACCCACTGCAGGTGTGTGTGTGTGTGTGTGTGTGTGTATTTCAAACATGTTTTGTGGTTGTTTTTTTTTTTTAAGACTGTCATCCTAAAAATCTTTGCCTTATATTAAATTTAAAAAAATGTTTAAATAAGGTACAGATGCATTTCTCTGAAAGGTATAGGCTCTCTGAAAGTTTTTCCTTAGTTTTATTTTTTGTGTTTTGTTGTTCATTTGGGTTTTTGCTTGCTTATTTATATCTCATCTTGTGTGAAAAGATTTGAGATGGTTTATAAAAAAAACAGTAAGAATGGTAAAATGGTAGAGTGTTGGTGATAAATTGAGAGCCAGAATTAAGAAAAGGAAATCAGAGCAGTTCTGAGGGCGGGCTTAGAATATCAATACCTGGGGCTCACATGAGTTTTCTGTGCTAGAGCCTGAGCTTCCTGGGAGCCAAGGTGAAAAAAGCAGACGCATTTGCAGATGGCTGTGATTGCTGGGTGGAGGAGGTGTGTCAGGCCCTCTGGTTTGTCTGTCCTCCGTAGCAATGTCTGATGTCCGTTTCAGCTGTGGCTCTTGAGGATCAGACTTATGTTCTGGTCATTTCTCTGTAGGGGGACCTTGGTAAAGATTTTTGATTTGAATAATGTGAGTAGAAAAAATAATGAATCTTTATTTAGTCTTTTCTAGGACATCAAACATTTCTGTCATTCATTTTGTGCTTCCTGTCTCCCTCCTCTGCTTATTGTTTGGATTGATTGAAGCTTCTTTTTTTCCCCTCTACTGGTTTGGAAATTCGCCATTCTTTTTCGACTTGTTTAGTGGTTACTCGTAATGTTTTAATAAGCATATCCAACTTAGTCTAAAATTAATCAACACTCCCACTCTCCCCTGAAGGTCCCCGAACTGTGCCCACCACACCCCCTCCTACCACTGTCTTATGTATCTTTGTTGTCTGGAGTTTGCTGTCCTACTTTTTTTAACACCACCTCGCAGCAGTCACCGTCATTACTGTGTGTTTTCCCATTTGCACCTGATTCTTTACTCAGTGACGTTTGCTGAGCCCTTTTTTATGTGCAGGGTGTGATTCTGGGCCCTGAAGATACAGCAGTGTGCAGGGTGTGATTCTGGGCCCTGAAGATACAGCAGTGAGCGCGCAGGAGACAGGCCATGGGCAAACAGAGCTACAGCACGCTGGGAGGATCTGGGATAAGGGGGCAAGGTGTGGCATCACCTTCTGATGCAGTGGCACTGGAGCAGAGACCAGGGTGGAGGGGGCCAGCCATGTCCACGTCAGGGAGGACATTCTCAGCGGGGGCAGCCGCTCTGAGTTGGAGAGCTGGTGGAACCGTGGAGGACTGGCAAGGAGGCATGGGGCCTGGGGCGCGCTTGGAGGGCCTGAGGGCCAGTGGGGGCCATAGAGGCTGGATGAGGACCAAGTAGGGCAGGTGGGGTTGCTTCATGCAGGAGGGAGACCTTGGCGTCTGGGCAGTGCTTGGACAAGTGGAGGGTGGGGTGCAGGCCTTCCAACTCAAAGGGGCAGGCTGTCCAAGAGTCCAAGGCTGGAGCTCTTACTTGCCGTTAGGTTGCGCTCCTTCATTCATTCAGCGTACATTTACTGAGGGCCTCCCCTAGTCTAAGGCAGCTGTTAGATGCCCAGGATATGGTGGGTAGCAAAACAGCCAAGACTCCCGTGCAACAGGAACATAAACGAGAAAATGCCATGATGCCAAGGAGGCAGAACTGGGTGAAGTGGTAGCCTGAGACCAGGGGAGACGCTCAGCCGCCTCCCAGGTGTGTGAGATGGAGAGCCGGTGACACCCGCCCCGCGTCTGAGGGTCCTCGTCCGTCTAGAGGAGGATGGTGAGGCCTTCCTCCCAGACTGGTGATTGTGCCGATGAGAGACGAAGGGTTAAAAACAATCTGTTTTCTGAGGCTTTGCTTGGTTTTCCATTGTGAACCTTCTTTGCCCTGAACTGCATTTTTGCTCATCACCGCTGGTTGTGGGCTGTGGAGCCACTGGAGGAAGTCGTTGGTTGGAAGAGAAATAGCTGGTTGGCCATTCGAGAGAGTTGGGGGAAGCAAGATTCTCTTGCTAGCATGCTTTTTTTTTTTTTTTTTCTACAAACATGGAGATATGTGTTTGGATATGAAATCAGTCTGTGGGTTTTTTAAAATGTCATTTTCATGTTGGACTTCATTCCAAAACAGGAATAGTCAACAAGCCAGAAAATCCTGCCCAGCACAGAATTGAAATATTCCGTCCCCCTGTGCACACACTTATGAAATGTCTGAGAGATTCCATTTTTCTGTCTATACCACCTTCCTCTGCCTGCCCCCTGCACCTGCCCCCCCAGCCTTTGTCAGAGGTTCGGTGACTAGTTTGGTTTGGAGGTTGTGACCACCACTTAAAGAGGGTGTGGGAACTGCCCTGTCCTGTTATCCTTGCCATGGCTTACAGAGCTTGCCCCTTCTTGTGGAGTGTCTGCCGACCCCCACCCCGGTCTCTCCCAGGCGGCCCTGCTCAGACGCCAGGTGCATGAGAATTCCCTGGAGAGGTGGTGGGAAATCTGGTTGAGGTGCAGGTCTCAGTCTGGCGGTTGTGAGATGGGCTGGAGATCCTGCATTTCTAGCCTCCATATGTTTGTGTGTGTGTGTGGTTTTTTTTTTTTTTTTGCCTATAGCTGATATCTAGTCTTTAGCATTGTGGTCGGAAGAGATGCTTGATATGATTTCAATTTTTAAAAATTTACCAAGGCTTGATTTGTGACCCCAAATGTGATCTATTGTGGAGCAAGTTCCATGTGCACCAGAGAAAAAAGTCACCTCTGCTGGTTTTGGATGAAATGCCCTGTAGGTATCAATTAGAGATTCTGCATTTCTAGCCAGCTCCCAGCTGATGAGTAGCCAGGCCCTGAGCTGTTCAGTACTGCAGCCACCTGTTTCTTGGGGATATTGAACATTTGAATGGTGGCTAGTGTGACTGAGAAACTGACTCTTGTGTTTCATTTCATTGCAATTAATTTAAATAAAATAACCACAGGGGGTTAATGGCTACTGTAAGGACAGGACAACCCCTTGAAGAGTCTGCTGTTACTGTCTCTGTGGATGAAAGAACTGAGCTCAGATAGGTGGAGAGCTAGCCCGAGATTGTATAGTGAATAAAAGTGGAATCGAAATTCTAACCCAAGACCTAGGCTCTTTAAAAAATTTTAAATTCCTTTTTTAATACCTAGTGGCTCAAACAGTAAAGAATCTGCCTGCAGTGCAAGAGACCCAGGTTTGATCCCTGGGTCA
Organism: Ovis aries; assembly: GCF_016772045.2. NCBI lineage: Eukaryota > Metazoa > Chordata > Mammalia > Artiodactyla > Bovidae > Ovis > Ovis aries. The sequence goes on from NC_056056.1 coordinate 220,128,964, forward strand.
GGAAGATCCCCTAGAGAAGGGAATGGCTACCCACTCCAGTATTCTTGCCTGGAAAAGTCCATGGACAGAAGAGCCTGGGAGGCTACAGTCCATGGGGTCGCGAAGAGTCGGACTGAGCGACTACACCTTTCACTTTCAAGGTGACCTTGTATATTCAGAAAATGCATGCCCTTTCTATCAGCAGATTCCTCCTTTCCAAGTCTGTTTTAGTATTTGTGGTCAGAAGTAACACTTTATAACATCAGAACCAATTCACAAAGTCATATTTAAGTTGCTGATGGGACACAAGAATGTTCAACACTCTATGTTTCATATGTGAGAGCCACATTTTGCTACAAGGCCTTGTATACAGGTTGTATGAGAGCTGAACAGTGATTTTTTTTTTTTTTTCTGGACAGCACTTTACAGTTTAAAAGGTGCATTCATGTTGTTTAGTCACTTCTCCTTTGAGACAAACAGCCTGGGTCCTGAGTAATGACTTCCCCACTTGACAGATGAGGAGACTGAGGCCTGGTGTAGGAATGTAGTTTCCTGGGAGTCACCCAGGTCCTGGCTGTCAGGGGTCACCTTCCCAGAGAGCCCTTCTTGATGGCCTTACATGATCCACGCCCCCATCCTAATGTGCCCTGTCCCTCTCACCTGGGTTTATTTTTTCCATATCTGCTATCCCCACCTGACCTAGTGCTTAATTCTTTGTTCGTTTATTGCGGATTCCTAGGAAGGTTCACTCCTCAAAGGCAGGGACGGTGCTGTTTGTCTGTCATGTTGCATCTTCAGCACCATGGACAGCAACAGCCTCCCAGTCAGCTCTCAATATTGTTACTTATTATTTATAAATGAAATGATTTACAAATACAGAAGTGAGAGAAGAGCCAGTGGAGAGCACGCAAGCTTTGCAGCGGGCAGGACTGCCTCCCTCATCCTGCCTGGCCACATGCCTGCTGGGGAGCATTGAGAAAGTGATTACTCTCTTGGGCCTCAATGTATTCATCTGCAGTGTGAGGCTAACACACATTTCTTTGTAGGCTGTTGTGAGGATTGAATAAGACACTGCAGGTGGGATCCTGTTTAAACATGTGGATCTGGAGAGACCCCCTTGAGTTTGGATTTTGGCTCCATTCTTCCAAGCCACCTGGCTTTCAGCATATTATGTCCTCTCCCTGAGCCTCAGTTTTCTCATCTGTAAAATGGGGCTGATATTGGGAGAGTTCTGTGAGGCAGGGACTGATCTGGGCTTAGCACAGGGCCTGACCTGAGAGCTACTCACACAATAATAAAAGCCACTACTCTTTTTGTTGTGGCTGTTTTGTGACTGCATCTAAGATGCCTGGCAACAAGCAGATACCCAGTTGATGGGAGCTTTGTTTTTGCTTCGTTTTGTTTTAAATGATGGACCAGATTTAATCTCTTACCCATGCAGTGTTCAGTCACATTTTTTTCCCCGTTAACAGACAATGTTGTGATGGTTTCAGGTGAACAGCAAAGGGACTCAGCCATGCATCTATCTGTATCGATTCTCCCCCAAACTCCCCTATGGGAGTTTTAATTATTGTTGTTAATATCAGGCAAGGATGCCTTCCTTTTGAAAATATTTTATTTATTTATTTTTCTGGCTGTTTCAGGTCTTAGTTGTGAAATATGCAATCTAGTTTCCTGACCAGGAACAGAACCCACGCCCCCTGTGCTGGGAGCATGGCGTCTTAGTCACTGGACCACCAGGGAAGCTCCCTGCCTTCCTGTTAAAAAATATCAGATATTTAAAACCTAGGATTTAGTTCTGTAAAATTTGCTTTTAAGAAAATCGGTTTTTAAAAAGTGTATAGGTTTGGTTTTTTTATTTCTCTTAAGAAGGGATTTCACACCTTTCCAAGTGTGCACGATACAAATGAAGATCTGAGCGCTCTGGGACGGCTGTTTGGAGCTAATTTGGGGCTGGTTTGACAGCCGTGACACGGAAGGGGAAGCGTGGAGCTGACAAAGAGGGGCTTTCTCTGGTGGCGTCCCAGCCGCTCCAAATAGTCACTTTCCAGTCTAGCATTTGTCATACTGGTGTTTGAAAGAAGATTTTTGTTCGTCAATCCAACCGGAACCCTCTCCCCTTAACACTCTTTGTTGGTTCCCTGCTGTGTCCCGGGAGAAGTCCAGACCTTCCTGGGTAGTGGCGTCCCCTCCTGCTGTGACCCCAATCTGTCCCTTCCCAGGCCTGCCCCCTCTCGCACTGTCATCTGCCCTCGGTTTTTAAGCAGTTGCCGAATACCTGGCCAGTGGGTTTTCCCACCTCCATGCCTTTGCTTGTGGGGCGTAGTCTTCCCGGAGACCCCTCCCAGCTTTGTCTACCTGGAGAGCTGCTATTTCTCTGATGCCCGCTCTCATCTGCCTTTACTAAGCTCCCCCCTCTCTTCTGATGGGGGAAAGGAAAACTCACTGCTGTGTATGGTTCCTTAGGACTTGGAACCACCCCCATTGTATGCATGCATGTATAATCAGTCATGTCTGATTCATTGCAGCCCTATGGGTGTAGCCCACCAGGCTCCTCTGTGCATGGGATTCTCCAGGCAAGAATACTGGAGCAGGTTGCCATTTCCTTCTCCAGGGGTTCTTCCTGACCCAGGGATCGAACCCAGGTCTTTTACATCTCCTACACTGGCAGGCAGGTTCTCTACCACGAGCACCACCTGGGAAGACCACCACCCCCATTACAGATCCCAAATTGCTTGCGTGTGTCTTTCCCGCTCTAGATTACAGGAGAAGGGGCTGGGGAGGGGGAACCTCTCTGTTCCCAGCTCCCAGCACAGAGGGTCCAGCACTTACTAGGACCAAGGAAAGTGACCGTGGAATGAAGGAAAGCATACGCAAAAGTGGTGAGAGGATTTTACTCTCCTGTATCTTAATCTTCAAAATGTTGGTTTAGCTTTAAAACACTTGGTTTCACTAAGAAGTATTTTAAAAATAGGAACCTTTTGTCTTCACCATTTTCAAATACTTACTTCAGTTTACTGCAAAGAAGATTGTTTGGGTCAATTTCCCCTCTTTAAATGGTTGGTCTGTAGGTGTCAGAAGGCACCAGAAGAACCTTATGGAAAATGTTTGCTCAGCAACGTGAGGGTCAGATCTCCGCCCTGTATCCTTGCCTTTCACGCACGGAGGTCAGATCCCAGGTGAAATGCATGCTGGGAATTTTTTGGAAGGGTGGGAGCGAGCATAGACTTCCTAGCCTGGAGCTCCTCAGTTAGGGCTTTCTGATAAAGTGGGGTGGGTAAGGGCGTCCAGTCGTTAGACGGCCACTCAGTCCCTGTCCACCTTGAAACGCTGATGACTTCCAAGATCCAGGACTGTTCACTGCCAAGGCCACAATGAATGGCCACCAGGGTTCTAAGATTCGAGGACTCTCAGGGTTCCAAGAACCTAAGGTTCTCCCTAGGATTCAGGGCGCTCAGCTCTCTTCTAAGATGATTTAAAATTTTTTTGTGATTAAATATACAAACATTTACCACTGTAACCTTCCTGAAGCGTACAGCTCAGTGGGATGTAGTTCAGTCACACTGTGAATGGAGCCCTCATGACCGTCTATCTCCTGCATTCTGCTATGGAGGCATCACTGGCGGCTGTCTCTTCCACACTGTCATGGGCCATCACTACCATCTGTCTCTTCACACGGTCATGGAGCCCTGACTACCGTCTGTCTCCTTCACACTGTCATGGGGCCATCAGCACTGTCTGTCTCCTCACACTGTCATGGAGCCCTGACTACCGTCTGTCTCCTTCACACTGTCATGGAGCCCTGACTACCGTCTGTCTCCTTCACACTGTCATGGGGCCCCCACTGCCGTCTGTCTCCTCACACTGTCAATGAGCCATCACTACCCTCTGTCTCCCTCACACTGTCCTGGGACCATCACTTCTGTCTGTCTCCCTCACACTGTCATGGGGCCATCACTGCCATCTGTCTCATTCACACTGTCTTGGAGCCCTCTCTGCCGTCTGTCTCTCGAACTCTTCATCTTCCCAAACTGAAACCCTGTATCCAGGAAACACTAAGTCCTCCAGCCCCTGGTTCCCCACCCCCCCATACTTTTGTCTCTGTGAATTTAGCTATAAACATCTGCTACAAGGAGAATCATACAGGTTTTGTTCTTTTGTGACTGGCTTATTTCACTGGGCATAATATCCTTAAGGTTCACCCACGTTGAAGCATGGAGTCAAAATTTCCTCCCCTTGAAAGGTTGAATTATATTCCATTGTATGGATAGGGCACATTGTATTTATCCACTTATCAGCTGATGGACACTTGAGTTGGTCCCACCTTTTGGCCTTTGTGACTATGAGTGTACAAATTCCTGTTTGTGCCTGTTTCCAATTCCTTAGGTTATATTCTCAGAAATGCAATTGCTGGATCATATGCTCGTTCTGCTTTAAATTTTTTGAGAATTTTCTGTACCATTGGCTGTTTCATTTTATTCTTCCACCGACAGTGCCCAAGGGCTGTCATTTCCCCATGTCTTCACCAGCTCCTCTTGTTTTGTTTTTCTGATAGTCACCTTTCTGATGTATGTGAGGTTATTAGCTCATAGTTCTATTTGCATTTCCCTAATAACGTGAGTAGCAGATATATTTCTCCCATTCTTCGGGTCGCCTCTCACTCTGCTCCTGGTATCTTTGATGTGCGGGCGTCTTACATTGTGATACATTTTTTCATTCGTTGCTTGTGCTTTGGTGTAATATCCAGGAAATCATTGCCAAACCCAGTGTCACGAATCTTTCCTCCTATGGTTTCTTTGAAAAGTATTATAACTTTAGCTCTTACTTCCAGATCTTTGTTCCATTTTGAGTCACTTTTTGCGTGCAGGAGACATAAGAGATGTGGGTTCGATCCCTGGGTTGGGAAGCTCCCCTGGAGGAGGGCCTGGCAACCCTTTCCAGTGTTCTTGCTTGGAGAATCCCATGGACAGAGGAGCCTGGTGAGCTACAGTCCAGGGGGTCACAAAAAGTTAGATGTGACTAAAGTGACTTAGGAAGCATGGATTAAGTGGCTGGCTCCATTCTTTGACATGTGGATGTCCAGTTTTCCCAGCACCATTTGTTGAAGACTGTCCTTTCCCCATTGAATGGTCTTAGGTTCTTTGTAAAAAATAACTTGGCTGTATATATTTATCTCCGGACTCTATTCTATTGCATTGATCTGTGTGTTTGCATTTATGCCAGTGCCATACTGTTTTAATTACTGTAGCTTTGTAGTCAGTTCTGAAGTCAGGAAGTAAGAGACTTTCAACTTGGTTTTTCTTTTTCGAGATTACTTTGGCTATTTAGGGACCCTTGAGATTCCATGTGAATTTTAGGATGGATTTGCTGTTTCTGAAAGAAACATCATTGAAATTTTGGTAGTAATGCCATTGAATCTGTAGATCATTTTGGGCAGTATTGACATATTAATAGTATGAAGTCTTCCAATTCATGGGCACAGGGTATCTTTCCACTTATTGGTGTCTTCTTTAGTTTCTTAGCAGACATTTCGGAGTTTTTACATACAGATCTCCTACCTGCTTGGTTAAATTTATTTTTATATATTTTATTCTTTATGATGCTATTGCAAATAGGGTTGTTTTCTTAATATCCTTTTCAGATTGTTTATTGTGTTTAAAAATGCAACTATCTTCCCCATTGTTTTTGTATCCTGCACTTTTGCTGAATTCGTTTAATTTGTTCTAAAATCTGTATTGCTTTTCAAAATGGTCTTTGAAGGTTTGTTTACAAAGCCACAAGATATCTTGAAAATATTATGTTGTTTAAAATAAAGTCATTGAGAACTCCTCAGTAGGAGGTTTTGTAAGGACTCAAGTGTATGGCACCATTTTTTCTTTTTCTAGAGAAATGTTTAATGCAAAAACTTTGGTGTATATAATATGCCTGGGTGATTGTGACAGATATGGAGAAATCGTGGCGTCAGCTACAGATGGATCAGGGTTCAGGTTCCCACTTCTCTGCTTATCCATTTTGCACTTCTTTAACATAACTGAGCCCCAGTTCCTTCATCCGCCAATCTACTGCCCGTTTTGTGGGGCTGTTGTGAGGGTTAGACGTAGGGCACGGGAGAGCCTGTCTCATATTCTCAGCAGGTGACACGTACGATGTCATTCGTGGCTGCCGGACCTGCCGGGTGAGGAGCTGCTTGGCCGGATCACCTGCCTCTGAACCTGGTTGCCAGACCTCCCAGTACGTAGACCCTCAGAATCACAGAGGAATCAACCAGTTCAGCTTTTCTGCCTGTTCTGTCTTTCCACCAGTCTCAGCTGTGGCCTCGTTTGATTTGGTTCTAGATTTTGAGTAGCAGGTAGAACACGTGAGAGATCAGGCTGCCCTGGGCAGAGGTAGGAGGCAGGTGAGGAGTGCCTGGCCTCCGATGCCTTCGTTTAATTTCATTGCAGTTTTATTTATTACCCTATTGTTGCTCAGTTGTGTTAGTTAGACTTTTTGCAACCCCCCCTGGACTGTGGCCCTCCAGACTCCTCTGTCCATGGGATTCTCCACACAAGAATACTGGAGTGGGTTGCCATTTCCTTCTCCAGGGGATCTTCCCGACCCAGGGTCAAGCCAGTGTCTCCTGCGTCTCCTGCCTTGGCAGGCAGACTCTTCACCGCTGTGCCACCTGCTAGGGTAATGCATGTGTGCAGTGAGTTATAACAGCCACAAGGCTTATGGTAAAGCCAACAGTCTTCTCCCTAGTGATTTCTGTCCCCTGCGCATATTGGGTAGCTGCTGCTTTATTACCACGATGTCTCTAAGTAACAACCTCATATTGCTGCTTTTTATTTTTCAATTGTAGAGATTCCTTTTTAATGTCTTACAGTGAACACTTAGATACTTCGTCTCTCTATCCATATATACACATCTCTGATCCTTTTCTACAATCCCATCACAGTTTTTGGGTAAATATTCACTGTGTAACCTATTGTTTTTCGTAAAGTAATTAATTGGTTGGTTTGTTTGCTTTTTTTCCTCGTGTAGCCATCGTGGTTCATCCCTGTCTCCTGTAGGGTTTTAAATGCCTCTCAGCAGTGTGGTGAGCTGGGCTGGACCATCTGTTGGCTCATTTTTCTTGTACTTCCTGAGCGTCTGACCCCTGCCCCAGTTTGGATTAGCTGCCCAGGCCTCTGCACCCTCACCATCCTGGGATCGCCCTTCACCATTTCCGTCTGCCTTCCTTCTGTCTTGGAGCCCCTGGTCCTGAGGTCCCGTGACTTTTTTTTTCTTAATTTACTCCCTCATTCTGGTGGAGCATACACTTCAGTAGCTTTCTGAGAAAGAATGCGCTGGAGATAAATGTCTGGCCAAATGGTATGTCAGGAAAAGTATTTTGTCCTCCATCGTAATTGGTAGTTTGGGTGTAGAATTATAGGTAACAGATCATTTTCCCTCAGAATGTGGAAGGCGTTGCTCCATTTTCTTTGTTTCCTTTGTCACTATTGAGTATCTCATCCTTTGTATATGACCTGTTTTGTTTCTAGACAATGTGTCTCAGATGTGAGTGGTTTTTATTCATTATTGTGGTAACCCTTTAAATGGAGCAAAGATTGTCTTTAATCCTGTGGATTATTTTTCCAAAGTTTCCCACCCCTCTTTTTTTCTTCCTGACTTCTTTTTCATAGAATTCACACGTGGAATCTCTGCTTTTGATTCTCTGATTTCTGTCTCACTTCATTGTTATTCTGTTTCAAGCTCGGGGAGGTTTCCTCAACCACCTCTTCTACTCTTTAACCAAAACTAAAATATTCTGCCACATTTTAATTTCTTTTGTTAAGAGCTCCCTGCTAGAATTTCATGGATGCAATGTCTTCTATCATCTCACCAACGGTGATAACTATATATATATGTTTTTTTCCCCCTGCATCAACCCTGTTTTCTCCAATTTCCTTTCTTCTTATTTGAGCCTCTGCCCATTTTCAGCTTGGAGGCTTTTCTGTGAGGTCTGATGACCCTATGTGTTGTGTTTAAGAACGAGACACTTGAAAGCTGTTTGTTTTTTTTTTTTTTAAAATATTTATTTATTTGGCTGTGCCAGGTCTCAATAGCAGGATCTTTGGTCTTCAATCGGCATGTGGGATCTTTAGTTGCAGCATGTGGGATCTTAGTTCCCTGACCAGGGATCAAACCCAGGCCCCCTGCATTGGGAGCATGGAGTCTTAGCCACAGGACCACCAGGGAAGTCCCAGAGCTGTTGATAAGCTGTGTGTATACTTGTGTGTATATGTGGAGGGGGAATGTACCACCATAGCCCTGGCCGTCTCTTTGGGGAGCGCCTGATGTTGCTATCTGTAGGTTTTCCTTCTGGATGTGTCTTTCTCCCCAGAGATGAGTTCACCGGTTTGCAGGGCTGGCTTCCAGAGTTTGAGAGCGTGTCGGGGAAGGGCCCTGGGGCCTCCACGGTCACCATATTCATTCTTGTCCTTCATCTTCCTGCTGTTCAGGCTCTGGCCTCACTGCCCATCCCCCGTCAGGCCAGTGGTCTCTAAGTGGGGCTGTGGAGCCATTGTTTTCCTTTGAGAGTAAATGCCCTCTTTTCTGCAGAGATTAGGGGGTGAAGGGCATGGTGACGGTCTGATGGGGGGTTCTGGGCCTGCCTGCTCCCGGATGTTCTAGGTCAGGCTCTGCACCTGAGCCCGGGTCCCCAGGCCTCCTGAGGCTCTGGCCATAGCTCGTCCTGCTTCTTGTGGGAGAGTCACACCCTTTTATTCCTTTACCATTGACGTCACAGGATGTCAGCAACAAGCAGGCAACGTGGGTGTTCAGAACACCCGCCCTGTGTGAGCCCTTCTGTTTGACACTGTCAGCACCTGCCTTGGGAACCCCCATCCCAGCATCACCTGGAAGGTCTTAGGAAGCTGAAAAGAGGTCAGAACCTCCATGTTCCCTCATTGTGGGACTGATGGGGAAACTGAGGCCTGAGCAGAGGAGGCCTCACCTGGGTCCGGGGAGGTGGTATCAGAGGTGAGGCTAAGCCCAGGCCTCCCAGCCTCCAGCCCACGCTCTTCCCAGAGCCTCTGGGTACCAGCTTTGCACCCAGGCCTCGTGCCCCACTGACGTCTGTTGAGGAAGTGAAAGACATGACATTTGGGGTCTGCCGTGTGATATGCTGGTCAACATCTTAGCGATGGCCCTTCCAGAACATTCTGTGGTGGGTTGCCTGGGGGACCTTTGGTGACTCAGTGACCTCACCGTCCACCCCTCATCCTTGGTCCTGCATGGGATTCAGGGAACGTGTATGAGCACCTCCCCGAGTAGCCAGCCCTGTGCTAGGTGCAGAGAGGAAGCAGGTGGGTTCCAGTGTCAGGACGTCCGGCTGATGGGGGAAGCGGATAAAGCAGCTGACAGCGAGAGTGCAGGCTGGGCAGGGCTGGGTGAAAGAGGGTGATCATGGAAGGCAGCCTGGAGGAAGTGGCACTTGGGCCCACTGGTGACGGGTGAGTTAAATTGGAGTTGGCTCAGGAAGAAGGCAAGAAGGGAGTCCTAGGTGGGTGGAACAGCGTGAGCAAGTGTCCGGAAGCCTTAGGAGCTCAGAGGTGCGTGGTGTGTCGTGCTGCGGGAAGGTGAGGTCGTGGCACCGACAGGGCCTGGCCTGGAGGGGGCGCCATAGCCTTGAGTTCTGCATGCCTGCTGCATACAGGGTCGCCAGCTCGGCCCCGGGTGAAGGTCTCAAGGGGCCTTTCATGAGGTGTTTGGTGGGCGGGTGTGTGTTCTGGCAAGCCGTGACTTCTGGGGAAGTTTCCACAAAATCTTGCTGGCTACAGGAGGCCTGATTTTGGGGAGGAAGAACACAGAAGCCTTTCAACTGTCCTTTTCAGCCTCAAGTCATACATGGTCTGCCGTAGCGATTGAAACGAGCATTTAAATAGGAGATGAGGACTGAGTGTTCCTGGTTTTAAAACATTTCCCAGGAAAAACAAATGTTTGAAAGTTAAACATTTTGGCTATTAGGAGGAAACAGAAGAAAAATTGCATTTGCCTTTTAAATATGGGCACTCGCGTTGGGTTATAAATCCAGAGCTTCCCACACAGGGCCCGAGCGGGCCGGCCTGCAGCTTGGCAGAGGGGCCACCTTCCCAGGACCGTCTGTCCCACAGTGGGGGTCTGAACACCCAGGGCTGGCCAGGCAGTCTGGATTCCGGTGCCACGCTGTGACCCCAGGCAAGTGACCTAACTTCCTTAGGTCTGTTTTCTCATCTCCGTCCTCCCAGCTCCCATCTCTGGATTTCCTGGTGAAAGAGTGGCAGTGAAAGCTTGAGCCGCTCAGTCGTGCCCAACTCTCCGCGACCCCATGGACTGTAGCCCGCCAGGCTCCTCTGTCCATGGAAATGTCCAGGCACGAATACAGAGTGGGTAGCCATTCCCTTCTCCAGGAAATCTTCCAGACCCAGGGAGTGAACCTGGGTCTCCCGTGTTGCAAGCAAAGTTTTTACTCTCTGAGCCACCAGGGAAGCCCCAAGAATACTGGATTTCCTGGTAGAGCATGGCATTTCATTCTCCTTCCAGCCCTAAGTACAATGATGACAGCTGCCATCCAGGCTGTATAAATCCTGCCTTTGAGTATTCTGAATTCTGACTTGGCATCTTGGAGGCTGGCTGAACCCGGCGGGACTAGCCCTCCAGAGTTAACTCATTGCTGAGAAGAGTAAGAACTCGGTTCTGGGCACACCTTTCAGAAGCAAACCAGCCAATCTAGAGTTCTCCACCCCCACCCCACCCCAGTCCCCAGCCACGCCCTCTCCAAGGTTCTTGTCCTGGTGACCCCAGGGCTGGGAGCAGACATCGAGGATCAGCCCTTTCCCCCAGAGCCCACCCGCCTTATTCACTAGCTCATCCTCCACGCCTTTGCCCTGTTTTTAGGGATCTGTGAGTATAAACTTCTTCCACAGGACAGTCATTTCCAAGTCTGCGAGTCTTACCACCCCTGATTAAAACAACCCCCTGTTTAAGTGCAATACAGGGGCTTTACATGTCTTCCCTGGTTTGATTTTTCTAAGATCTCTGTGAGGAGCCCTGAACATTCCACCTTTATGGGTGAGGATGCTGGGGCTCAGAGAAATGATGGTTTTCCCTCCAGGCCAGATAGCCAGGAGGCGGAGGTGGGGTCCAGCTTTGCTTTCTAAGGTACCTAGAAGCATCGAGTGTGAATTGCTGATCACAGTGCCCGGCACGGGGCAGCACAAACCAGCGTCTGTGGGGAGCACAGCCTCTGCGGTGTGCTGCGTCGCTCAGCCCCGCCCTTGTCCCAGGCTCCCGTCTTCAGCCTCCCCTGCCTGCTTGTGCTGCACTCAGAATTCCCTTCCTGCATCGTCGGCCCCTGTCCTCCAAGTGGGCACGGCAGTGGCATGCGGGTACCCAAGCCGTGTGCAGCCCCCATGATGGCTCGAGGCTGGCTCCGCATTCCAGAGTTACTCTAGACTGCGTGCCATCCCAAGAAGTCTGCCCACGTGACTCTCCCAGACATCGGCAAGTGTTTAAACACAGAACTGTCAAAGACGCACTAAAAATGCAATCAGAGATCGTTGACGCTCTCTTTATTCCAGTCCCCTCTGCTGTTTTCTGCGAGCCGGGGATGGGCGGGCGGGGGGAGCCGCTGCATTCAGAGACACTAAAACTCCGCCGGGCTCCATACGCTGCTCGGAGAACAGTGTAGATTATGGAGAAGCTTGCACGTATCTTGTTGAATTTAACAGATTATGCAGTTGGAAGGCAGCATTTTCTGTTAAATGGGATGGGGAAGTGTTAGCGAGAAAGAATTGTAACCTTTTGGAGGAAGATTAATCTTGGAAGCACAAGTAGTGGATTTTGTTCGCATCCCTCCCTGTGCCCTGAACCCCGCGCACACTCGAGGCTGTGGGCGCTCCACGTGTGGGTGTGTGTCTATTTGGACATAGATGGCCAGTGAAAAGTTAAAACAATATGGTCATCTCCCAGTGCTCTGCTGATGTATACCTGATGGGTCTTTTTTACTACCCACAAACCCATGGCCAGCAAACGCCAAGATCTCAAGTGAGCTGGCTGAGAAGAAAGGAAGCATTTTGGAAAGATGAGCTGAAGGTTACCATGCAGAATACAACTGCATAACAATGCGCACCAGCTCTGAAAAGCCAGGTGGAGGGCTGGTTTCCCTAAGGACTTGCTGCTTCTCCCAGACCTGAGGATGGGAGACCACCCCCTGGCCCACCCAGCGAGGCCCACCAGGCCCAGGAGCTGAGCAGACCCTCAGGACCCCAAGCCACTCTTCCTGAATGTCCTGTCTTTCGAGTCCCCACCTCAGCCTGTGTGTCCTCCTGGAGGCTGGCTGGTGTGACCGCTGTTTGTGCGCCCGAAAAATAAACCACGCCAGGACAGTTTGAGGAAAAATTTGGAGGAAAGGAAGGGATCCAGCTAGAGAGAGATCAGTTGGTATAAAGGAGACAGACTGTCTCAAGATGGGTGGATTGATTTATAAACGCCTTCATCTGTCCATAATCCATTCATCTTTGTCCACCCATCCACTCACTCACCCACCTACCCATCACCCGTCCACCCAGTGATCTGTCTAGCCCTGAGAAGCAGTGTGGCATGATGGTGCTGATTCAGGGTGAGTTTGATGAGGCCGAGCTACAAAGACTAAATGTCCAGAACCCTCTGTGCTTGTGCATCACTTTATTATTGATTTGTGTAACCTTTCTGAGCCTCTGTTTTCCCAGTTGTAAAATGAGGATAGTAGCTTAAGTGTCTTTGAAGGTTAAATAGCTGGTGAGTTGCCAAGTCCAAGTTGCCACAGTCAGACAGATGTGCTTGGGGCTGGTCCTCCAGCTCAGGAGGAGGTGGTCCTGAGAGGTCTCTGTGTTCACACACACATGAGCCCCCTGCCTCCAGGCTGCACGGCACCCACGTTTTGGAGAGACCAGACGGTATTTGTGGGTGTCATGACAGCTTGTTGGGGCTCCTGCCCCTGCCTGGCTTTGTGTACAGGAGCTCGTCCTCCCCTGGGAGGAAAAAGCCTCAGTCACCTCCTCTGATCCGAGGTTGGAGGAGCCGGAGAGAGCTGAGCGTCTCTTGCCCACTCCCCAGGCCCTGGTAGTCGGGAGCTGCGGAAATAAATGAAACTGTACGGTTGGAGTAATTTGCTAATTTGCTTAAGCAACACCCCCAGTCAGAGACATGACATACGTTAGTGCGGGGAGGCACTTGGGGTGGGATGGATGGGTGATGTGAAGTAGAAACGCAGAGAAACAGTGCTGGAAGGCAGTCGTGATGGCCGCTGCTCCAGCCGTGACTGCAGTGCGGCGAGGAGCTGGCCTGATGGCCTTGAAAGAATCTGAGCTGCTGACCCGGAGGTGTGGGGTCAGCTGGACTAGCACCTAGCATCACTTGCCCCGCTCACCTGCTGTGGGACCTCAGGCCCCTGACGTGGGAACCTAGTTCCCCAGTTATGAGACCAGAGGTTGCCGAACCTGCCTCGGGAGCACCCAGCCTGTTACCAAGGGTGGCTGGCCCGACAACGAGGTCCAGGAAGTGGCGGGTTTCTCTCTGTGATGCCCTCAGGCCCTCTCCCCTTCCCACCGGCAGCCCAAGCATCACTGGAGGTTGGGGGGCAGGGTCTCTGCACTGTGTCACCTGGGGTCCTGGTGGGGCCTTTGCTTTCCTGATTTCTGCTGGGACCTGCTTGGGCTGGAGGTGGGTGAAGCCCACATATCTCCTGTCTGCCCCTGAAGCTCTCCTGTGAGGGGAACAAGCAGACTGCTCAGCACCCCTGGGCCAGGCTGGGATGCAGATAGGAGGGTGGGTAAGGTGGGAGGCAGAGGGGCCTTGCAGAGCTCAGCACCGTGGTCTGGTTGGCAGCCGAGGGGCAGGGGCCAGGTCTGTCCCCTTCTTGTCTCCAGGACTGTGGCCCGGGCCATAAACCCCAGTGTCTTAAAATGAGTGCAGTGGGCATGGGTGTCAGTGGTAGAGACAGGTTGGGACTGTGCCAAACTGACCTCTGCTTCTTGCCTGAAGGAGGTATAGGTACCTAGCACTTGCCTGGGCCAAGATTGTGAGATTTAAAATGGATCGATTTCTAGAAAACAGAAAGACATTTTACTGGGAGTTTCTCTAATTTTTAATGTGGGCAACAAATTGAAATTTTAAAAAGATGAGAAAGTTTTTTTTTGCCAAACAGTATGTCAGTGGGCAGGGCTGGCATCCCAGGGAGGCCGACTCCTTTCTGAACCTCAAAAGCCTTTTTGCATTTCCATTCATTGGTTTGCCTGATCCCAGAGCAGTCTTGTGAGGTAGACATGTTTCTTCCTATGTCACAGGAGAGGAAACAGAGGTCCGTTGAACAGAGGAGGTTAAGTCAAAGTCATATGGCTCGTTAGCGTCTAAGCCCCAGCTGTCAGTGCTCAGAGCCCCCATGCCTGTCACTGGACAACCTCCCTGAGTTGACAAACACCAGAGAAGAGAGAATGCTGCTTTTCTCCAACCTGTAAAGAAGTCTGGGGACTTCCCTAGCAGTCCAGTGGTTAAGACTCTGCCTTCCGGTTCAATCCCTGGTCCGGGAACTAAGATCCCACAGGCTGTAGAGTTTGGCCCAAAAAGAGAGATGTCTTTTTTTTGGTGGGGGGAGTGGGGTCACTGATGAGGCAGTGATGAACAGACCAAGGGTCAGGAGAACCACTCACTGTGTAGCCCTCAGGTGAAGGGACCTGAGACGGGGAGGTGGGGACCTGGGAGCAGGGTCTTCTTCCCCGGGCGGAATTGGCCCGGACAGAAGAACTGGAGGCGGGGAAGTCCTGAGAATGAGGCGGGGCCCCTGCAGCTCAGAGGCCCAGCAGGAAGCTGCCCAGCCCCCTCCGGCTGGTCTGGGGGGCTTCAGTCGGCCACCCAGCAGAAACGGGGGCAGGGAGACCTCAGGGTTGTTGGTCAGAGGGCACCTGTCTGGAGGAAGGGTCACCTCTGCTAGGGTTCCCAGGGGCTCTTGCCTGCCCCCCTTCCCGCAACTGCCCTGTGGCCTCCGGAGGCCAACAGCAGTGCCCCGTGTGTGTGTGTGTGTGTGTCTGTGTCTGTGTCGGCCCTGCAGGCAGCCTGCCCTACGAGTACAAGATCGTGATCGCCGGCAACCACGAGCTGACCTTCGACCAGGAGTTCATGGCCGACCTCATCAAGCAGGACTTCTACTACTTCCCGTCCGTGTCGAAGCTGAAACCTGAGAACTACGAGAACGTGCAGTCGCTGCTGACCAACTGCATCTACCTGCAGGACTCGGAGGTCGCCGTGCGGGGCTTCCGGGTCTACGGCTCCCCGTGGTGAGTGGGCGGCTGCTGCCCTGACCGCTGGCGACGGCGGAGCTGTGCGAGGGCTGGGGGGACAGTGGAGCTGAGGCCGAGTGCTCAGAGGCAGGTGGGGCTGGTGAGGGGGACAGTGGAGCTGAGGCCGAGTGCTCAGAGGCAGGTGGGGCTGGTGGGGGGGACAGTGGAGCTGAGGCCGAGTGCTCAGAGGCAGGTGGGGCTGGTGAGGGGGACAGTGGAGCTGAGGCCGAGTGCTCAGAGGCAGGTGGGGCTGGTGGGGGGGACAGTGGAGCTGAGGCCGAGTGCTCAGAGGCAGGTGGGGCTGGTGAGGGGGACAGTGGAGCTGAGGCCGAGTGCTCAGAGGCAGGTGGGGCTGGTGCGGGGGACAGTGGAGCTGAGGCCGAGTGCTCAGAAGGAGGTGGGGCTGGTGGGGGAAACAGTGGAGCTGAGGCCGAGTGCTCAGAGGCAGGTGGGGCTGGTGAGGGGGACAGTGGAGCTGAGGCCGAGTGCTCAGAGGCAGGTGGGGCTGGTGGGGGGGACAGTGAAGCTGAGGCCGAGTGCTCAGAGGCAGGTGGGGCTGGTGGGGGGGACAGTGAAGCTGAGGCCGAGTGCTCAGAGGCAGGTGGGGCTGGGAGAAACCACGCAGAGACTTGGGGCCAGCTGTCCCCTGACGCCGCATGACCCTGGGCAGGTCACTGCCACCCTCTGAGCCTTGGTTTCCCCGTATCTGACAGATAATTAGATGTGTTATACTGGCTCACATTTAGACAGGTACCATTATTATCCTCATTTTCCTGGAGAGGATACTGGGGCACAGAGAGGGTGAGGGTCTTGCTGAAGGTCACACAGCTAGGAATGGGCAGAGCTGAGATTAAACCTAGGCAGGTGGTTCCAGAATCCCTGTTTTTAACCATCATCCTATACTCCAGGAATCTCCCTATTGTCTGTCCCTCTGACACACGGAAGATGCTTGGATGGAGGTGATGACCGATTAGTCAGACTGAGACGAGGCAGTCAGAATTTCCATGGAGGGCCAAAGGCCTGGTTTACTGTACTGGGGACAGCAGTTGTTTAAACCACCAGCATGCATCAAGACTTTGCTCCCTGTTGGAGACACGGAGCAATCAGGCCTTATCCCTAGGCTCACCTGGCTGAGTGGGCATCAGGGGGAGAACAGGTCATTACTGGTCTCTGTGATGGTCAGTGTGTCCACAGTAACTTGAGGGATGGCGATGGTGGTCATGATGGTGTTGATGATGGTGATGATGGTGGTGATGATGGTGATGGTGATGATGGTGGTGATGGTGATGATGGTGGTGATGATGGTGATGGTGATGATGGTGGTGATGGTGATGATGGTGGTGGTGGTGGTGATGGTGGTGATGGTGGTGATGGTGATGATGGTGGTGGTGGTGATGGTGGTGATGGTGGTGGTGGTGGTGATGGTGGTGATGGTGGTGATGGTGATGATGGTGGTGGTGATGGTGGTGATGATGGTGGTGGTGGTGGTGATGGTGGTGATGGTGATGGTGATGGTGATGCTGGTGGTGATGGTGGTGATGGTGGTGATGGTGATGGTGATGGTGATGGTGGTGGTGGTGATGGTGGTGGTGGTGATGGTGGTGGTGATGGTGATGATGGTGGTGATGGTGGTGATGGTGGTGATGGTGGTGGTAGTGATGGTGGTGGTGATGGTGATGCTGGTGGTGATGGTAATGATGGTGGTGATGGTGATGGTGATGATGGTGGTGATGGTGATGATGGTGGTGGTGATGATGGTGGTGGTGGTGGTGATGGTGATGATGGTGGTGATGGTGGTGATGGTGGTGATGCTGGTGGTGATGGTGATGATGGTGATGGTGGTGGTGATAATGGAGGTGGTTGTGGTAATGGTGATGATGGTGGTGGTGATGGTGATGGTGGTGGTGCTGGTGAAGGTGATGGTGATGATGATGATGGTGGTGGTGATAGTGGTGATGGTGATGGTGGTGATGGTGGTGATGGTGATGATGGTGGTGATGATGAAGGTGATGGTGGTGGTGATGATGGTGTTAAGATCATGATAATGATGATTATGACAACAAATCATCCCTGAGCGATTACAGTAAGCTGGGCCCTGGGCTTAGGTTGTCATAAGAACTGTCGCTAATGCTTGACCCCTGTAAAGACTCCTTATTGTCCCTGTTCTACAGGTGGACAGAAGACTGGCCGTTAGAGGCCCAGCTGGCAGTGGCTACAAGATGCCAAGTACTGGCAGGGGGAGGAGGATACACAGGAAGGAGAGACCTCAGGGGCTTGAAAGAGTGGCTTGATCATGGAAGGGGCCCTGGAGGGGATGGAGTGGCCAGAGCCACATGGGAGGAGAGGGGCATTCCCAGTCGTGGAGGGTGACGGGGCCTGAGTCTGTGCCGTCAGCCAGGGCGGTGCACTTAGGGAGCTGACGGGGCCATCCGGGGGACACAGGGTCTGTCCGGGTGCAGAGACTTCAGGGAGAGCAGCTGCCAGCTGAGAGTAGCCAGGAAGCCTGGGCTGCCCCCGCTGATGTGGCAGGTGACCCCTGCTGCCTGGATGCTGCGGGCGGGTTTAGGACATGGTCCCACCCTGCCAAGGCTCCCTCAAGGGGCAGGGGTGAGATGCCGGGCTGTCCTTGAGCCCCTGGAGGGGCCTGCGGTCACCTCCCCAGTCCTCATCATGTACAGGGTCCCCACAAACCCTTCTGTGAGCCCGTGGGATCCCAGACAGGGTCTGGTGTGGCACTCAGGTGTGATGAGCTCGGGGCCGAGGCTGGGAGAGGAGGTGGCCGAGTCAGGCCATGAGAGCTCAGACCAGGAGTGGAGGTGTGTTTAGGGTAAAAAGCAGAAGGAGGTGGTTGTCGGAGGAGGACGCAGGGTGAGCGGAGGCCTGGAGGTGATGGGAGGACCGGAGCGTGCGGTGCAGGTGCGGAGGCCAGGAGATGAGGGTCAAGGGTCTGGAGGGTCAGGTGTCAGACCAGGGACTCTGGGCTGGATCTCTTTGCCTAGTGGTCTCCCACAGCCTTTCTCCCCTGCACACCCACACACCCAAACACAGACACACAACATTTTTTTTTTTTTTAAACTTGTATTCCTTAGAAGTTAACGGCATGGCTTTGGGACCAAACTGCCTGGGCTCAACTCTTGGCCTCACTTCCTATGGGCTGTGTGACCCTGGGCGAGTCGCTTAACCTCTCCTTGCCTCCGTTGCCTCTGCAAAATGGGAATAACAGGCACGTCCCATGGAGAGTGGTTGTAAAGCTGTCAGGAGGGTTCAGCTGAGCCGAGTGGCTGCACCAAACTCTCCATGAACAGAGACATCATTCTTGTTCTTTGCTGTGTGGAGCCACCCTCCTCCCCCTCCTGCCCCCTGCCCAGAGCCCAGCATGTGGGACGGAGCACGGCAGGGCAGGGGGGCAGCAGGCGTCACTCAGCGTCCTTCCCGTCCCACCCAGAGCAGCTCGATGCAGCCCCACAGCTGGGCTCCAAAGAACCCCTTTGACAGCCAGCTCGCCAGGCTCCTGGCCAGGCTGCCAGGCCAGCCCTGTGGCCCCTCTGCCAGCTCCAGGCCACATGCTAGAGCTG
This sequence comes from Ovis aries, assembly GCF_016772045.2. Lineage (NCBI taxonomy): Eukaryota > Metazoa > Chordata > Mammalia > Artiodactyla > Bovidae > Ovis > Ovis aries. Next base: position 220,147,835 of record NC_056056.1, read on the forward strand.
CTGAGGCCTGGATGAGGCTGCTGTCGCCCTTGCTGGGGTCCAGCTGCAGTGTGCTCCAGCTGCCCCTGGTCTCTGCTTTGCCTTTTGTGGCCCCAGAACCAGCAGTTTTGGACCCTTTAGTTGCAGGTCCCCCAGAGCCTGAAAGGGGTGAGCATCTTTTCCTTGACCTTTATCCTTCCTCCTAGGTGGGTGCGCACCTCCAGCCCACGCCTTGGCGGGCCCAGCCCCAGGCTGTGGGAGTGGGAGGGGCTGCAGAACAGAGAAGGGACCTCGCGTAGGGCTTGGTGAGATCCAGGAGGGCTCCCTGTGGGAGGGGGTATTTGAAGGAGGCATGGCGTTTCCGTGATGACATTGCCGACTCAATGGACATGAGTTTGAGTAAACCCTGGGAGCTGGTGATGGACAGGGAGGCCTGGCGTGCTGCAGTCCACGGGGTCACAGAGAGTCAGACACGACTGAGCGACTGAACGGAACTGAATTGGTGTTTCCATAGGTGGAGGAGATGGGAAGGAACCACTGTTACATGCTGGGCCCTTCAGACTCCTGTTGGGCTGCTGTTGGTTCACAGCCCTTGACACAGACAGAGGGCTGAAGGGCATCTCATCTGCATTCCAAGATGCAGCCCAGGAGCTGGCATTCCATGCAGCAACCCCAGTTCCCTTGGGCCCTATCTGGGGCTGGGAGCAGGCGAGATAGGGGCTCCTGTGCTGGGGAAGTTTCCCTGAGTTTCTCTGCGTGATCCAGTTGCTTGCACCTGCTTCTGCGGCATTGTGGAGTTAATCCTGACTTCCCTCTGCCGCCTTACCCCTCTAGGACCTGTGTGCCTGGGAAGGCGGGCCCCTGCCGCCAGGCCTGCCGGCGTCTCAGCTACCGTCGTGGTTGGGCAGTGGAGTGGTGAGGGAAGGGCTGTTCAAACTGTCGCACATCACCACTTCTTTGCTGTGTGACTCTGGGCAAGTACCTTAGCCTCTCTGGTCCCTCTGGGAAAATGATCCTAACTCCCTTATAGGGAGGCCGTGAGGTCTGTGTGGGTCTGTCCAGATGGAGGCTATGCCCAGAGTGAGCCCTTGAAGGTTGGTTGTGTTTATTCCTGCTGCGGTGGAGACGAGGACAGAGGGAGCTCTGTTCCTGCTAGTACTTCAGCAGCCCCAGGGGAGGGCCAGGCTTGCAATCACCTCATTTAATGGAAGAGCGGGTAGAGGCCCAGGTGAGGATGTGGCTTGCCCAGGCCCCTGGTGGGTGGTTCTTCCTGACTTTCGGTCTGCTCCACGTTGGATGCCCATTTATGAAGACCTACTGTGCGCCAGGCGTGGAACAACATGCTCTTCGTGTGTCCCTGGGTTCTCTGAACAGCCTTAGGACGCACCTCACACCTGCCTTGTTGGCCCGTGAGGACACTGAGATCTGGGGATCAGAGTGACGTTCTCATGATCAGTTTATTCACCGATCAGGTGTTTGTCCTGGGGGTGTGCCATGAGCCAGGCACTCGCAGCTCCTGCAGTCACGGGCTTTTCATGCTCATGAGAGGCACGTCAACCACCAACTCGCTGATTCAACAAAAGTCGCGAGGAGCTCTAGGAGCTGGGGTTGGGGAAGGCTCCCCACGGGAGAGCCATAGATACAGGCAGCTCTGGGGGCCCGGGAAGGGTGTGACAGGCAGAGGGAACAGCCCTGGCGAGGGCCAGACAGAGGGCCGTGGGCACACTGGGGTGGAGTGTGGCTTCCAGGGTCTCAGGGAGAGAGCAGACGCCAGAGGCTGGGCCGTCGGGTGGGCTGGCAGCTGCCGTGGTGGGTGGTGGCCTCCCCCTGGGCTCCCGGCGCTCTTTCTGCCTGTAGCCAGTGTCCTGAGCCCCTGGGGACCTGGCACGTTACATCCAAGGCCTGGAAGGGACACTCACGTTCTCGTGTGTGCTGAGCTGGGGCTCAGTCATGCTTGTACCGTGGGCCCAGACACACAGGGACATCCCCACTGTCCCGACTCTCACTCCTCATCTGACCTCAGCATGTCACATCCCTCTGAGCCTGTCTCCCTTCTGAGTGAGGGGGCCGTAGCGCCCTCTCTGTGCTGCCCCTGGGTGAAGCCACACGGCGGAAGAGCACTGACAGTTCCCCAGAGGGGATTCCTGGCCAAAGAACCTCGTGGCCTGGCTGCTGAATCTGCCTGATTCGAGGGCAGGTGGTCTGTGCGCCGCCCCCCACCCCCACAACTATCTGTCGAGCGAGAGGCAGGGTGAGCTCGCCCCCGGTGCCAGCCACCTGGGCATATGGCCGCTTGGAGGGGACAGACAGCAAAGCTGATGGTGATTATTATTAAATTCAGATGTTCCGGGTTTTCCTTTGCTTTTTCCTGTGCCCTTAACATATTGAGTACCACGTGGAAGACAGGCAACTTTAGCAGCATCATAACTCCAGCAGGCAGGGATCAGAGATCAGATAAACTGATAGCCCTGAGTAGCCTAATACTGATGGCATCTGGGGCATGTGGGCAAAGCTGCCCCGGGCTGAGGGGCAGACCCAGTCTGTGTCGTCCGAGGAGGCAGAGCAGGGACAAGAGGCAGGTTCTCATCAGTGTGGGAAATGTATCCCACAGGTGGGAGCCCAGAGGAGAGGCAGTGTGGCTTTGCTGAGTGGTGAGCTGCCTGCTACAAGGGGCATGCAAGCAGACATACACTGTGGGTGGGCCTGGTGTCCTCCCAACCTCTCCCCTTCCTAGAGGGCCTGAGGCTGATGATTCTCTGTAAGTGGATGGATGCACTGGCCAGCTCTTGGGGAGGTCCTTTTGGTGCTGGACTTGGGAGCTCAGGAGTGGGACCAGGCTGGCCTTGATATTGAGAACTCACTGAAGTCAGCCAGGAGGAGGAAGCAGACAGAAAACTCAGTTATCATGACTGGCCTTTCCTTTAAGTACGACCACCTGGAGTTGCTCTGCTTGGGAGACCAGTGGGTCAGACTTGAGCGGTTCCACTTCTTGGCTGACACGCACTTGGAGGTCCACAGTGGCCACTGGGTGCCTGGCCCCCTGAAGTGGGGGGGGGCCAAGAATGGATCCAGCCTGGCTCTTCCCCCCACGACAGGGCACCATTAGCAACCCCACTTTGCCGGATGGTCAGAGGCAGAGAGAGAATAATTTTTTAATCTGAGTATGCCCTCTGCAATATTTTAAATGTCAAAAATGGAAGTGTTTTTGCTCAGTCATGTCTGACTCGTTGAGACTCCGTGGACTGTAGCCCACCTGGCTCCTCTGTCTGTGGGATTTCCCAGGCAAGGATACTGGAGTGGGTAGCCATGCCCTTCTCCAGGGGGTCTCCCTGACCCAGGAAACGAGCCCTGGTCTCCTGCATTGCAGGCAGATTCTTTACCATCTGAATCACCAAAATGTACTTACACTAAAAAAAACTATATATTGTTTGCCTGAAATTCAAATTTAATGGGGAGATCGTCTGGCCACCCTAATCCTGAGATAGCTGGGTTCTGCTTGGTTTTTGAATGTTGTAAAGATGGGCTCCTATGTTGTGCTGTGCCTGCCTTTTTCACTCAATATTCTGTTTTTAAGATTCCTCCGTGTCATCGTGTGCAGTTGTGCTTGGGTCTTTTTTCATTGCTGTGTAGGATTTCATCGTATGAACATTTCCTGACCTATTTATCCATTCTTCAAATAGGCCCATTATAAATGATATTACTAGGAACATCCCACATGTATCTTAGTGCACAGAGAGATATACTCTTGAATGAGGATGCCCACACACACACCTGGGAATGGGGTGGTCAGGAGATCCTCTGCACAGCTCTTCAGTGGAGGCCAAGAGGCAGCAGTCGCTTGTCTCGCCCCTCTGCGAGCACTTTGTGCGACTTGTCAGTTGTGCCCATCTGGTGGCTGGGTTGGTATCATTATGGGGTCTTCACTTGCGTTCCCTTGATGACCTGTGAGGCTGAGAATCTTGGCCACTTAGCTTTCTTCTTTTGTGATGGGCTCAGCTCTTTTGCCCGTTTAAAAAAGTAATTGGGCTGTTTGCCCTTTTTGTATTTCTCCATAGAGATTCTTTATTTGGCAGGCAAGCCCGTCATCAAGTGTAATGTCTCAAGTGGCACTTCCTCCCCCACGACCTGCCTCTTCCCGCTCCTGGTGGCGCCTTCCGAGGACCGTGTGCATTTAGTCGCTTCAGTCATGTCCGACTCTCTGCGACCCCATGGACCATGGCCAGGCTCCTCTGCCCATGGGATTCTCCAGGCGAGAATACAGCAATGGGCTGCCGTGACCAGAAGGTCTTAATTTTGGTGCAAAGTAAAGTCGCTCAGTCGTGTCTGACTCTTTGCGACCCCATGGACTGTAACCTACCAGGCTCCTCCATCCATAGAGCTTTCCGGGCAAGAGTACTGGAGTGGGTGGCCATTTCCTTCTCCAGCGGATCTTCCCAACCCGGGAATCGAACCTGGGTCTTCTGCATTGCAGGCAGACGCTTTGCCATCTGAGCCACCTGGGAAGCAGGCTCAGCAGTCACAGGTCTGTGTTTTTCTTTGTGGTTAGTGCTTTCTGTGTCCTATTTAAGAAGGTCCTCCCTTGAAGTCATGAATATGTTTCCACATTATCTGAGATCTTCACGGTTTTGCCTTTTCTGTTTAGGTATTAGCTCCACTGGCCGTGATCGCACTGACGGCATGAGGTAGGGATCCCGTCTGGGGATTTTCCACGTGGCCCGGCACGCATATGGAGTTCGTCCTTCCCGGCTGCTCCGTGTTGCCCTTCTCACCTGACACGCGGGGAGCTGTGTCTGGGCTGTCTCCTGCCCCTTCAGTCCACTTAGCTCCAGGACCACACTGTCTTAATTACCCTGGCAACCAATTTCTTTCAAGTCTGTTTTCCTGACCAGAATAGTCGAGGCTCCAGGAAAGCAGGGACCTGTCTTCTGGGCGGGGCGGGCGGGGGGAGGTCATATCACCGCATCCCCCATCCAGCCCAGTGCGGGAGGGATAAAGGTCTCCCTGGGAGCCACAGGCTTCTGTGGCCACCCTCCTGGGGCACCGTGACTTTCTAGAAGTCATCTCTGGTCTCCTCAGATGTAGACTGGGCCCTGGGCACTGAGCCTTGGCCCAGAGCAGCTTAGAGGAAGGGAGCGGGAACCAAGCGCAGAAGAAGAGGAAGAGCTCAGCTGTTACAAAATCCTAAGTGTTAGAAAAAAAAAAATTCCGTATACATACCGTATTCATTTATGGGTTTTGGATGCATTTTTTGTTCTCATTTAACTGAAATCGGCCTTGATTTTTTTTTTTAAAGGAGTGAGAGAGGGAGTGAAGTTGGCACGCAGCTAGTCCATCTGGTCTAATTACTTCTGGTATTTTGAAAGAAGGCATCTAAACCTGCTGAGACAGGAAACTTTGAGAAGTGGCGGCCTGGCCGCTGCTGGGCGTCCAGGCTGGGATCCTGCTCGGTGACTCGGAGGCCTGGCTGCTGAGGGGCCGGCGCTCTGCAAACAGCCAGCATGCGCGGTGACCTCGGGTCAGGTCTTGGCTTCTGTGAAATGACAGTGGGCACTCCCCTTGTGCAGGGGTGTTCTTAGGATTCGGGTCTTTTGCATAAGATGCTTGGCACACACCCGGCGTTCAACACACGGTGGTCTCACCCAGCCCCAGACCTTTCCAGCTACTGCTTTGACTGCCCGGAATGGGGGCTGGGGGAGGTTGTCTTCCTACAGCCTGTGTGGCCCTGGGCGAGGCTGGTGGTGGACTCCAGTCTGAGCTCCCCCTTCTCTGTGTGTACAGAGCAGGCCTGGTGCAGGGTGGGGTGGGCAGACAGGAACTCAGCTGCCAGGGAATTTAAAACCTGTGCCCCAGAGGTGCTGATGAGACAATAACATAGTTACTGTTTATACCACTGAGCTGACCAGAGGCTCTACACTTGTAGCTGCTCCAGCAGCTCAAACCTTCACCACCAGGAGGAGGTCTGACCCTTGTCCCCATTATATAGCTGAGAAGACTGAGGCCCACAGGGTGAAGTGACTGGCTGAAGGTCCCACAGTAACTGAGAGTCCCTCTGGGCCTGCCCAGAACTGAGGACAGAGAGGTTGCTAAAATAAAATGCTTTCTAAAAGACTTGATGAAATACGTCTTTTAGAGAAAAAAAGATTAGAGGATGAAATTATGAGCTCCTAACTTTTCCCTTGCTTGTCAGCACCTCTTACCAGCATGTGGTCAAAGTCCTGGGAAGGCTGGGTGAGTGGGACAGGATCCTGGGTGGGGCGGGGCCCGAGGCAGCCCACACTGCCCCTGGGGGCCAGAGGCTGGTAGGTGACCACATTGAGGCCAGTGTAGACAGCTGCGCCCCTTGCTGGGCTCTTGACCCTCGGTCCTCCTGGCTCAGAGTGAGGAGTGGCGGGGTCTGGGACTCGACTCCAACCACCTATAACCCTTTGCTCTTTTACTATTAAGAAAATGTTTTAAATCTTACAAAAAAAAAAAAAAATACTGACTTTTCAGGCTCTGCAGTAATTCTCCAAGGTGTTTGGGGTGTTGTAGTTTGAGGTTGCCTGCTCTTGTTCTTGCTTCCTAGGTGGCTCAGCTGTAAACAGTCCGCCTGCAATGCAGGAGATGTGGGCTCGATCCCTTGGGTCGGGAAGATCCTGTGGAGGAGGGCGTGGCAACCCTCTCCAGTATTCTTGCCGGGAGAATCCCATGGACAGAGGAGCCTGGTGGGTTACAGTCCATGGGGCCGCAAAGAGTCGGACGCGACTGGGCGCTTATGTTCTGCAAAGCTCTATCAGGGGATCCTGGGAAGCCTGAGTTGGGGGTACCCCACAGAGAGCATGTCTGCCCCAGCCTGTGGGTGCACACAGCCAGGGACTGCTTTCCAGTCCTTTCCTGGCCTAGAATTTTGGGGGCCTGCAGGTTTACCACCTTGGAAGCCTGGGTCGGGGGTCCAGGGGAGGCATCCTCTCTCTGGTGGAGGCGTCTGCCATCCCAGAAGCCTTCTCAGGGCCAGCTTTGAGGTCACACCCCCTACTAACCTCTGCCCCATTGCCTCACGGCCATGAAGACCCACATTCCCGGCTTCAGAGGCTGGAGGTCCCGGGGCATTTAAGCCGTGCTTGTTACATTCCATCCTGCATTTCTAGATGGTTTCAGCATGGGCTATGGGCTTGGTCTGTTGAGACAAGAGAGGCCAAGGCTCTTAGTCCGCTTCGGGACCTGCAGCCCTCATTCTGCAGACTTCCCGAGAGCTGCTCCACAGTCCCCTCACTCTGCCGGGCACTCCCCACAGGACAAGGCGGGACTGTTCGTATCCTTGTTTTGGGAGGGTGAGGCAAGGCATCAGGAATCAAGCGACAGGTCCAGGATCTCAGCCATAGGCAGGAACTGGACTTGGGCGGCTCTGGGATTGGCCAGCCTTGACCTGCTTCATCAGCTGTGGTTTCCCAGCCTGTCCCCTGGCACATCCTCCCTGTAGCCCCTGTTAGGCTGCTGAACCAGTCGGGGCTGGACTTCGGGGTCCCAGGAACCCCATCAGTGGTAAATGCTCCAGGGCCCTGTTCCGGGGTGCTGCCCAGGTGCTCCCAGTGAGGCCCCCGGAGCTGCTGGTTGGAGCATCGCAGAATCTGGGTTCACCCCTCTCTCCCCTACCTGGAGCCCAAGTTGGGAACAGCCTGTGTCTGTTCAAGGGAAGCTGGGAAGGCTGCCTCTCAGGCTGACCGCAAGCCCCACCCGAGCTGTGGTGCCCCCAAGTGCCCCCTTGGTCAGTCCTGTGATGGCAATGTGACATGCTTGGGAGGGTCCCCCAGGGATGAGCAGTGTCCTCCACCAGCGGTCAGTTCCCCTCCTTCCTCCGCCAGATCTGACACTTGTCAACTTCATACGCCACTGGTGGCCAATGGATTGTTTAGACTGATCTCTATTTATTCGTCTGTGCTGGGCCCTTATTGCTGTGTGGGCTTCTCTCTAGTTGCAGAGGGCAGGGCGGCTCTCTAATCGCAGCGTGCGGCCTTCTCTTTGAGGCGGCTTCTCATTGCAGAGCACGGGCTCTGTGGCACGTGGCTTGTGAGCGCTAGGCACAGGCTCAGTAGCTGTGGTGCAGGGGCTTGGCTGCTCCGGGGCACGTGGTGTCTTCCTGGCTCAGGGATGGAACCTGTGTCTCCTGCATTGACAGGCAGAGTCTTTGGTCGACAAGTTTGGCTGGAGGAAGAAATTCCTCACCTTCTGGCCCCGCGCTTTGCTGCCTCTGGGTGTGTGCACACACATGCACACACTAACACACACACACAGGACTACCACACAGCACATACAGCACACATGCATGCCACCAACACACGCACACAGGTGCCCACATATGTACACACGCAGCTACACACACACAGAGTCCCCACCCCACAGACGCAGCACACATGCACGCCACACAACACATGCACACGTACATGTACACACAGAGCCCCCACACCACCATCACATATGCACACACACATGTACACACACAGCTGTACATACACAGAGCTCGCACACCGCACATGCAATACACACGCACACACACATGTACACACAGCCGCACACACACAGGGCCCTCACACCACACACGAAGTACAGACACATACATGCACACGTACATGTACACACACAGAGCCCCCACACCACCATCACATATGCACACACACGTACACACACACAGCTGTACACTCATAGAGCTCTCACACTACACACACACACACACACGTACACACATACACAGCCATACACACACAGGGCCCTCACACCACACATGCAATACAAACACACACATGTACGCATTGTCTCTCTCACATATGCTTTCTGTCACACATGTGCACACGTACATGTACTCATACACACACACACGCACACAGAGCCCCCACACCACCCATGCAGGACAGACACACACATGCACACTCTCTCCCTCTCCCATACGCTTTCTCTCGCACACGTGTGTTCTGTCTTCTCACACACACACTCCTGCACACAGATGCTCTTCTCTCACACATGAGACCTCTTCTGCTCTGCCTTTCCCATCCTTATCTTTCCTGATTTCACCCTGTTTTCTTTATAGAAGGGCCCCTCAACACACACACACACGCACACTTCTACACGAGATTAATGTTTGAACGCATCGTCTGCCTTCTTCCCGCCGCAGAGTCCCAGCCAAACAGAAGATGAATGACTCTGAGCGTGGAAGGGTGGGGAAAATTAATTAGCAATGACAAAGGACCCCATTTTGGGTTCACTCACCTCGCTGCTGACTTGCCGTAAGTGGGCGCCAGGCGCGGAGTGTGACTGACAGGCCCGCTCCCACTGGCCCTACCGCAGGGTGGGTAGCAGCGTCTCCCCCAGGCCCCCTCGACTCACCAGCCCGGGAGATGCAGAGAAGGAGCAAGGCATGCCCGTCTCCCTCAGAACCGGGACCTCCCCGGGAGACTGGGGCAACTGTGGGATGAGGAGTCAGCAGGAACTGGCTCGGGGGACCCGGGCACGTCACCGCCCTCTGAGCCTCGGTGTCCCTTGCTGTGGATGGAGCACAGACTCGCTGGGGTGCCGAGAGGGTCCCGGGACACACGTGGGCCAGTGACAGGTGTCATCCTCACCTGAGAGGCAGGGGCCGTGGCCAGCTCCCTGGAAGTGGCCCCAGAAACCTGGCCTCTGGGGGAGAGGGTGCTGGGGCAGGAAGGGTAGGTGAGGATCAGGACGCGTGCTGGGCCTGGAGTGGGCCTGCTCCACTCGTCTTGCCTGAGCTTGTCTTGTCTTGTCAGGCTTGTCTGACCTCAGGGGTGGCCTCTGCGGTGAGAGGTCCCTGCCGGTCCCTGCAGCCTTCCTCCTGCAGGAGAGGCGGAAGCGGAAGCCCACCTGTCCTGCGGGAGCGGGCACTGTGAGAGGCTCTTCCCTTCCATCTGCAGGGCAGCCGCCCTGGCCCTCACCTGGGGAACGGGCTGCCTGGGGAGGCAGGGATGGGCCCCTGAGGGAGGGGAGTCGGGAGGAGCCAAAGATGTGAGCATCGCCTCTGAGGACCCCTCTGTGAAATGGGCACAAAGTCCCCCCAGGCAGGTTGTGGCAGCGGGAGGGAGAATGGGAAGCTCAGCAGATGGTGAGAGTTCTGTTTCTGGTCCTGGGGGTGGCCGGGGGCGGGGGCGGTGGGTGGGATCTCACGGCTTCAGGACTTCCAGGGGCTCTGGGGAGGATCCTGTTGGGAGGATGCTGGGAGGAGAGGGTTCATGCTCAGTTCTTCCCACCTGCCTGTCTGCCAGGTAGAGCACCTGTCACTTCATTCCATCATTCATTCATGCACACCTGAGGCAAGCCCTCCCTGCCTAGACCCAGCCATCTTTTGGGCAGGAAGGACTCAGGAATGGTTGACCTGGGCCTGCCCTGAAGGAGCCAGTGCAAGGGTGCTCAGAGCAGGAAGGGTTACCTGTGCTCGGAGATGGAGGTGATCAGGGGAAGTTTCCTGGAGGAGGTGGCCTTTGACTCAGGTCTTAATATATCACTGGTCATGGGTTCCGAGGAGAGGCTGGGAAGGGCGTTTCAGATGGCTGGGACAGTACGAGCCAAAACCCAAAGGTGGGAAGAGGCTAGGCTGGGTTCAGGAAGCAGAGGATTGTTGTGGTTGGTGGGTGGTGAGCTCACTGGGGAGTCTGAGCCAGATGGTCCAGAAGGTAGGCTGGGGCAGAGCCCAGGGGCCCTGTGTGCCAGGTCACATGGTCCAGGCTTGACCTGGAGGTGATGGGGAGCCATGGAAGGTTCTGGAGTAGAAGTCACAGGATGTATGAGAGGCATATCCTATCTCTGAAGCCAGGCTCAGAGAAGGGGAGCAGACAGGGGACATTCAAGAGTTGCTCAGAGGGACAGGTAGACAGTTGTCATGGAAGAAGAACCAGGGGCCCAGCCACCGCAGCGGGATCCTCTTCAGGTCAGTGGCCCGCTGGGCACAGGGTACAGGAGCCAGGAGCCCTGGTCCAGGCGATCTAGCCTCCTGTGTGTGCTCAGACACACTGCTTGGCCTCTCTGTGGCACTGTCTCCTCATCTGTCAAGTGGGGCCTCCCGAGAGCTCTGTCCTGAGGACTGACTGAGCTAAGGTGTGAGCGTGGCTGGGAAAGTGGGGTTCGCTGAGGCAGACAGCCAGGGCCCCTGGCGCTGTGTTCGTCGCTCTGGGGTGGAGGCGGAGTGCCCAGCTCTGGAGTTCGCAGTCCGGATTGGAGTCCTCGCCATGCCACCAGGTAACCTTGCACAAATCTCAAAACCTCTCTGAACCTCAGATTTTGCATCTGTAATGAGGCCGTGACAGCAGTTGCGTCCTGGGATGGGCGTGAGGACTCAGGGTTCGTGGAGGCGTCCTGGGATGGGCGTGAGGACTGGGGGTCGTGGAGAGTCTTTGGAGCTCGGCCGGTGTGGGTGTCACCCCAGTGGCCTCTTGACACCCTCCAGTAAGGCGCCCCTTCCCTGCCCTCCACTCTCAGGCATTGCGCCCTGGCCTGGGTTTACTGCCGGGTCCAGCTGTACCTAAGGCACCCTGGACCTCCTCCGCCCCACACCCCAGCATCCCCAGGAGTTGGGGTGGCTGATTAAATGGCCCCCGGTACACCCCCTTCCCAGGGGTGTGTGCCTTACCTGGGGAGATGGAAAAACCAGAGCAGGGCAGGCTGTGTTTTCTACAGACAAGTATCGCCTCCCTCCCGCCTGCTGTTAGGGAGCCCAGAATTCACACTTCAGGGGGAAACCGTTTAATGATTGGCCACGTGGAGGTCATTTATATTGGCTAAGCGGGCCTAATTAGACGGGATTCGAAGGTTACCATAAGCGCACAAAAAAGCTGTTAAGGGGTTAACCTCTGAGAGATTACATTGTATTCAGCGCTCTGTTAAAGTTTGAATTAATTTTTCCCATGGGTTTGTTCACATTCTAATTTTCAACTAAATGAGACATCTGTTTCAGAAAAGGAAAATTTGCTCTGGTTGTCATAGCAACTATCATTCTGTAAGAAAATTATTCCAATGGTTACTTTAGAACAGAAAGACAGAAATTCAGGACATAAAGAGCCTGCCATCACTCAGTCGGAATTCTGATCCGCCCGAGCTCCTTGGGCTCTGTGATGTGTCTTGGACGGTGACATGGGGGCTCCTTGCCCTGGGGGCAGTCAGGCTGTGGGTCCGGGCGAGATGCCAGCGGTGTTGGGGCCGGGAACCATGGTCTTGGCAGCACCAGGGTCTCAGGCACACTTGTGGGCCTCGGACCACAGCTGCCCCCAGGGTGGGTGGGGGATGCTGGAGCTTGGCTGCTTGGATGACAGTCCCCGAGAGCCCCTGCCTGCCTTGTCCTCTGTCTGGAACCCCGGGCAGCCTTGAACTTCACCTCTGATCCCAGAAGGCCCCGCTGGACCAGGAGAGGGGGTCAAATGACCAACTGAGGATGCCGGGGGAATCTGGGCCAACTTCACTGTCAGGAAGGGCAAGTGCCACCCACCGCCCTTTGGCGTCTCTTCCCATGGCACAAAGCTGGATGGATGTCACATACGCATGGCTTTTCCGGACTCTGGGGAGTGTGGTCTCTGAAGAGTCGGTCTCTCCTGCTGCTCTGGCCCCTACTTCTGGCCTCCCTCAGGAAAGGCCTGCTAATAGTCTGCAGACCCCCTGAAGAGCATCTCCTCTGGACGGTCCCTTGCATGACTTGACTGTCTGCTTTCCCCAAATTTCAGTCAAGGCCAGAACTTGCCCATTTCCCAGTGACAGTGCCCCTGGAAATCTGGAGGTGTGTTTTCGTGGTGGTGGTACTTCCGTTCTCATAAATGTCCTCCCGCCCACCCTCTCTCCCTGCCCTCTGTGTCAGCCAGTGGGGCGCAGCATCGAGCAGGAAGGAGCCCCTCTAATGGGTAAGATCTGGGGCACAGGCGTCCTTATCCCAGTTTACACACACACAGAGTCTGGGAGCATCCCACCCCGGGGCAGAGGCAGGGTGTCTGATGCCAACTTGGGTGCCCTTGAGCAAATGTCTTGGGCACCTCTGGGGGTGGGATGGATTCCAGCTTCCCAGGATTATGAGGGCACATGTTTCCAAGAACCATCTCTGGGGAAATGCCACCCCCAGATGCAAGCTCGTGGGTGCTGGAAGGGAAGGTGGAATAGGCAGGGGCTCGTGTGGGTGGGCTCCCGGGGGGCCTGTGATGCCTCTGATATGTTGCTGAGTGTCTTTTCCAAAAAGCCGCTCCTGCCGCGACTCATGGGAATGAGCAGACGTCTTCTCTCCATACTGATGAGGTCTCGTTCCCCTCTTGTAAATATTTGATTAGGGTTTTTGAAAAATGGATGCTGTGTTTGCAAGGCGGCACCAGAAGGGCGTTGCTCCTTTTCTTGTAAGCTGACGGGCTGCGGGCTTCCGGGGACCACCAGGCTTGGCTTTGGGAGTGGTTTCTAGGCTGCTGCAGCCTCCCCTGCAGGGACCCTGTCCCGGCTCAGCCAAAGTGGGGCTTTGAGGGCACCCAGAGCCTGAGGACTTCAGAATGGCAGAGCTGTGAGCTGTATGTTAGGGCTGTCAACCGTTTTTGACCAGGAACTGTGGTAGGAAAAGCATTTGTCTTTTTTGCATTGTGACTCAGTACACCCTTACGTGGGTGTCTATTTAAATACAAATATATTTAACTGAAGTGTCCCTTCCCTGCTATGCTGTACTCTGATGTTTTTTGTTCGTTTTTCCTTTCCTTTTTCTTCTTCTTCTTTTTTTAAAATGTGGTTTGACCCTTCAAAACGCAGTTTGAAAAGTCCTGCCCTTGGCTAAAGGTGCATTGGAGAAGGAAATGGCAACCCACTCCAGTGTTCTTGCCTAGAGAATCCCAGGGATGGGGGAGCCTGGTGGGCTGCGGTCTATGGGGTCACACAGAGTTGGACATGACTGAAGCGACTTAGCAGCAGCAGCAGGCTAAAGGTTTTTCATCCAGGTTCCATGAGAGGGTTTCAGGAGGGGTTTTTTATGATGGAGACTGTGATGGTGGTGATGATAGTGGTGGTGGTGGTGATGGTTATGACAGTGGTTATGATGGTGGTGGGGATGGTGATGGTGATGGAGAGGATGGCAGTTGAAAAGCGTTGGACCAGGCCCTGTTGTAAGCACTTTACCTGGATTAATTGTTTTCAAAGCCGTATTGAGGCAAATGGTGTTGTTATTATGCCCATTTTACAGGGGGGATAATTGAGGCATAGAGACACTAAGCCACTTGCCCAAGATCACGTAGGTAATTAGAGGTGGACCCATTCTAACCCAGGTCTGTATGATCCCAAGATTCCCTCCCGTTCAGTTCAGTTGCTCAGTTGTGTCTGACTCTTTGCGATCCCATGAACCGCAGCACAGCTGACCTCCCTATCCATCAACAACTGCCGGAGTCTACCCAAACCCATGTCCACTGAGTTGGTGATGCCATCCAACCATCTCATCCTCTGTCGCCCACTTCTCCTCTTGCCCTCAATCTTTCTCAGCATCAGGGTCTTTTCAAATGAGTCAGCTCTTTGCATCAGGTGGTCAAAGTATTGGAATTTCAGCTTCACCATCAGTCCTTCCAATGAACAGCCAGGACTGATCTCCTTTAGGATGGACTGGTTGGATCTCCTTGCAGTCCAAGGGACTCTCAAGAGTCTTCTCCAACACCACAGTTCAAAAGCATCAATTCTTCAGCGCTCAGCTTTCTTCACAGTCCAACTCTCACATCCATAGATGACCACTGGAAAAACCATAGCCTTGACTAGATGGATCTTTGTTGGCAAAGTAATGTCTCTGCTTTTTAATATGCTCTCTAGGTTGGTCATAACTTTCCTTCCAAGGAGTTAGCGTCTTTTAATTTCATGGATTCAGTCACCATCTGCAGTGATTTTGGAGTCAAAAAAAATAAAGTCAGCCACGTTTCCACTGTTTCCCCATCTATTTGCCATGAAGTAATGGGACCGGATGCCATGATCTTCGTTTTCTGAATGTTGAGCTTAAGCCAACTTTTCACTCTCGTCTTTCACTTTCATCAAGAGGCTCTTAAGTTCTTCTTCACTTTCTGCCATAAGGGTGGTGTCATCTGCATGTCTGAGGTTATTGATATTTCTCCTGGCAATCTTGATTCCAGCTTGTGCTTCCTCCAGCCCAGTGTTTCCCATGATGTACTCTGCATATAAGTTAAATAAGCAGGATGACAATATACAGCCTTGATGTACTCCTTTTCCTATTTGGAACCAGTCTGTTGTTCCATGTCCCATTCTAACTGTTGCTTCCTGACCTGCATACAGGTTTCTCAAGAGGCAGGTCAGGTGGTCTGGTATTCCCATCTCCTTCAGAATTTTCCACAGTTTGTTATGATCCACACAGTCAAAGGCTTTGGCATAGTCAATAAAGCAGAAATAGATGTTTTTCTGAAACTCTGATTTTTTTCTGATGCCCTCCAAGTTGGGTGTAAAATCGTGTGTATGTTGGGAGGGGGTGTTTTCTGCAGAGAGAACCCTCAGCTTTCTGCAGACATGCTAAGGCAGGCCTGGGTCAGGTATGCCTGAGGGAGGAGGCACCTTCTGAGGGGGCTTTCCCCAGGGCTGCCCACCTCACTGCCTTCCCCAGCCCCAGGCACCTGGTCTCATCACATGCAGGGCGCATCCTGAGGTTGGGGATCCCTTGGGACAGCCCAGACCTGGGGGTGCAGACAGCTCTCTGTGTGCACCCTTCACTGTCTATTTCTCTCTCATGGGCCCTGCGGGCAGATTCCCAGGTCCCTACCTATACGGGTGGTCCCTCTGGTACCCACCCATGGCTGGGGGTCCAGGAACCCCACCCCCCACCCCAAGAGCAAGGCAGGAGCCACAAGTCTCCCTCAAGATCTAAACTTAGCCTGGTGGGGGCTTGGGGAGATGGTAGCCTGGTGTGTACTGCTTGCTTTTAGTAGTAAGTTTTTCTGGGTGGTACCTGGGGGCTTTCATTCCAAATGGAGGATTATATCCAGCCTTGAGGTTTTGGCTGCAATCCCAAGACAACAAAAAGAGTTCCGTTTGACATCCTGTTCACAAGCTCACTCATTCATCCAGGCTGTCTCTCTCAAACACTGGTCGTTGAACAAACATCTGCCCTTCCCCCGGGCAGGTGCTGGGCATTTGGGGTGAGAGGGAAGATGGAGGAGAGAGGACTCTGAAGGAGAAATGTGCTGTGGGAGGGGGCAGGCAAGAGGAGAGGAGGGACCCAGTGTCCCAGGCAGGGGTCACGGGTGAGCAAAGGCTGGCAGCAGAGGGGAACCCCACAAGTGTCTGAAATGGGAAAGGACCTTTGCCCCCTAAAGGCTAGTGTGGCCACTCACCTTGCTCCTTCACAAGCGTACGTTCCAGGATTTGACACTGCAGGCTCAAAGGCTGCAGGGAGAGGGGGTCAGATCTGGGTTCCAGAATGACTTCTACACTGATCACGGTGTGACCCTGGGGACCTCCCTTCCTCTCTCGCTGAACCTCAGTCTTGTCCAGAACCTACCATGGTGGGACTAAGTCAGTTCTCAAATGCTGTCCCCTGGAACCCCCAGGGTTCCATAGAGGGGCACTGGGCGGCTGCCAACAAGGCAGAGGCAGTGGGTCAATAGCCAGGGGTGTCAGCCTCCCCCGGGGGTGCATATGGGCCGTGAGGGGGATTTTAGTGGCAGCTCTGGGCACATGAGAGGCTTTGAATGTGAAAGCCCAGCCCCATGACCAACTTGTACAGAGTATGTCGGCAAATGGTGGGGAGGTGCCCAGCCTGGAAGTCTTTGCACCTGGGCCCAGATCCCTGAGCCAGCTCACTTCTCTGAGCCTCTGGTTCCTCATCTGAAAAATGGGGATAATCCTGGCCCTTAATTCACTGGGTTCTTGTAAGAGTTAGGTGAACCCTTTCCTGCAGTGTGATCAGATTGCTGTTGTTCAGTCACTGAGTCGTTTCTGACTCTTTGTGACCCCATGAACTGCAGCAGGCCAGGCTTTCCTGTCCTTCACTATCTCCTGGAGTCTGCTCAGATTCATGGGCATTGAGTTGATGGTGCTATCCAACCGTCTCATCCTCTGTCATCCCATTCTCCTCCTGCCCTCAATCTTTCTCAGCATCAGGGTCTTTTCCAGTGAGTTAGCTGTTTGCATCAGGTGGCCAGAGTATTGGAGCTTCAGCTTCAGCGTCAGTCCTTCCAATGATTATTCAAGATTGATTTCCTTTAGGAATAACTGGCACTTGGCAAAAAGTAGGTGTGCAGGGAATGCTGGTGATAATTTTTCCATAAAACAGGAAGAAAGAGACCTGTCTGCCCACCTTGCTGCAGGTGTGAAGGTCCCTAGGGTGGCTGATGAGGGGGTGATGGTGCTGATGGTGATTATATCAGTTTCCTAGGGCTGCAGAACTAATTATCACAAACCACGAAGCTTAAAACAACAGGTGTCAATTCTGCCCAATTCTGGAGACTGGCAGTCTGAAATCAAGGTGTCACCGAGGTTAGTTCTTACAGAGGGGACTGAGGGAAGATCTGTTCCCTGTCACTCTCCCAGCTTCTGGTGGTTGCTGGAAGCCTGGAGATTCCTTGACTGGTAGACAATCACTCTGGTCTGGGCAGCCATTGTCACATGGCCCTTACCGCTGTGTGTCTGTTTTCTGAGGACACCAGTCACTGGATTAGGACTGCTCTAATCAGGTATGACCTCACCTTGATTATGTCTGTGAAGACCCTACTTCTAGATAAGGTCACATTCACAGGTATTGGTTCAACTTCCACATACCTTAATATTTTGGGGGAGATACAATTTGACCCCCAATGGTGATGATAGTAATGAAGGGGTGAAGGTGTTGTTGGTGGTGGTGGTGGTGATGATGGTGATGGTGACGGCGATGATGGTGACTTTGTAGATGCTAAAGGGCTGTGTTAATTTGGGGATCTCATAATGACTTAGGCCTAAGAGCTGACTCTTAGTTGGGATACTTTCGTTGTCAATGAAAACCCAGTTCAAATGGCTTTCTATTGGCCCATGTAACTGGGAAGTGCAGAGATGCGGGGGTGTCAGATGCAGTTTGATCCAGCTGCTGCCCTGGACCATGTGTTCCAGCCATCTCTCTTTACGACAGTTTAATAGGTCCTGACGGCTCCCAGGGTAGGAAGCTCACTGGTGTGATGGCGTTCCTTTCTCTCATCACTGAAGGAAACATCTGGAGTTGCCTCCAGCTGGAAGGGTCAAGGTCACATGCTCCCCATTGAACCCATTGATGGGGAATGACTTGCATGGATCCGTCTGGGGCTGAGGTGGGCAGCAGCTTGGAATTCTGTTCATTGGTCTCTGTCCACCTGGCCCTGACCTTGATGTTGAGGGTGGACTCAGCGCTGTGGAGCCCCTGCTGGGACCTTCGGGGTGGAGACAGGAATGAGCATTCCCACCCAGGACCCTCTGTCTCTTGGTGGGGGCTGGGAGAGTGACAGGGAACAGATCTTCCCTCAGTCCCCTCTGTAAGTCCCCACTGGCCCCAAATGTGGGAAGGATGATGGATGAGCATTTTCCCACTGTGGGGCCAGGTGAGAGTATTCTCCTCTAGATTTCCTTAGAAGTGCTTAGAGCAAGAGAGGTCTTTGGCAGGAGCTTTTTTTTTTTAACTTAAAAAAATTACATGAATATTTGGTTGACCCAAAAGTTTGTTTTTTCTATAACATATTATAGCCAACCCAATAATATTGTTCATCATAGAAAAAAGCTTTTTTTTATTAGTGAAGCAAGAGGGAAAAATATCAATAACTGGGAGAAATATCAATAACCTCAGATATGCAGATGACACCACCCTTATGGCAGAAAGTGAAGAGGAACTCAAAAGCCTCTTGACGAAAGTGAAAGAAGAGAGTAAAAAAGTTGGCTTAAAGCTCAACATTCAGAAAACTAAGATCATGGCATCTGATCCCATAACTTCATGGGAAATAGATGGGGAAACAGTGTCAGACTTTATTTTGGGGGGCTCCAAAATCACTGCAGATGGTGATTGCAGCCATGAAATTAAAAGACGCTTACTCCTTGGAAGGAGTAACCTAGACCAGCCTAGATAGCAAATTCAAAAGCAGAGACATTACTTTGCCAACAAAGGTCCATCTAGTCAAGGCTATGGTTTTCCCAGTAGTCATGTATGGATGTGAGAGTTGGACTGTGAAGAAAGCTGAGTGCTGAAGAATTGATGCTTTTGAAGTGTGGTATTGGAGAAGACTTTTAAGAGTTCCTTGGACTGCAAGGAGATCCAACCAATCCATTCTAAAGGAGATCAGTCCTGGGTGTTCTTTGGAAGGAATGATGCTAAAGCTGAAACTCCAGTACTTTGGCCACCTCATGAGAAGAGCTGACTCATTGGAAAAGACTCTGATGCTGGGAGGAATTGGGGGCAGGAGGAGAAGGGAATGACAGAGGATGAGATGGCTGGATGGCATCACCGACTCGATGGACATGAGTTTGAATGAACTCCGGGAACTGGTGATGGACAGGGAGGCCTGGTGTGCTGAGATTCACGGGGTCGCAAAGAGTCGGACACGACTGAGCAACTGAACTGAACTGAACTGAAGCGGGAAAAGGTGCGTCAGGCGCCTTTCCTGGCATTCCAATGGTTAAAAATCCAAGCTTCCTCTGCAGGGGGCATGTGTTTGATCCCTAGTTTGCGAACTAAGATCCTGAGTGAGACGAAGCCAAAAACCAACAGACAAGACTGGTCGTTACCTGGGCAAGAGTCTAGATGAATTCACACTTTGAATCCCCATCCGGGTGGACACCTCCTGGGTGTGAGGTCCTGGGTATCCGACTGGTCCTGATGGCTGAGTGGCACTGAGGCCCACCTTTCCTGCCTCTCATCACCCCCACTCTCGATGGCCACCTCTGAACCCCCTGCTCTTCTCCTACAGGCAGCCCTGGTTTTATGGCTGGGGTTTTAACCTCCCACGTGGCCAAGCGCTGCTCGAGAAATGGAACCTCATTCCCGAAGGCGTGGACGTCCTGATAACGCACGGACCACCGCTGGGTAAGACTCATCTGCCTCCGCCTCCGGCTCCTGGCCCCGATGCCCACTCGTGCTGGGAGGACACAGGGCTCTGGGTGCTGGGGCCAGGGGGCGCTGGGCCTATCCAGGGGGCTCCCGAAGGGCTCTGTTCCGAGTCGTGGTGCTGGGGTGCCCGTCACCCACTGTCGCTCTCATTTCCTGAGCACCTACTGTGTGCCAGGGGCTCCACGTGTTACCTCCTGGACTGCTCATAGCCAGGTGGTAAGGTCAGACTCAACTACCCCTTTCACACAGGTAGGCACTGTGGAGCCAGGGGTGTCAAAGACCTGAGTTCTGGGGGCTGAATACCACAAGGTCACTCTCACCAGCCCCCATCCTGTGCACCCCTCACCCCGGGAGACCACCCACCCCAGCAGTCTCCAGCTTTCCTCCCAGCCCCCACGGCCCCTACTCCGGTCCAAGCTGACAACACCGCTTGTCATCCCAGATGGGAAGGGTTGCCAGGTGAAGCCCAGCGCAGCCCCAGAGTCCCTCGCTCCGATACCTGTTTTGGGAGAAGCTGTCCTGAGCACCTACGTGTGCCAGATGACCAGCCAGCACACTCGGGTGCCTGCTCCACCCTCACTAAAGGTTCCCCATTTCCAAATGGAGGGAACCTGGAGGCCCAGGGCCCTGACATTGTTCAGGCGTGACCCGTGGCTTGTAGTGGGCTTGAAGCAGGTTTCTTATTTTCTCCCTCCTTCTCTCCGTCTCCTCCTTCCCTACTTTCCTCCTCCCCATCCATTCCCCCACCAGCATCTTTTGAGTTCCTGCCTCACCACGTCTGCTTCATATACAACACACAACCCCTGCTCTGGGGGTTGCCTGTGTGCTCAGCCCAGCCCAGCTGTTAAATGAATTGTTGAATGTGGCACAGAGAGGTTAAGTGACTTGTCCAAGGTCACACAGCCAGCAGGTAGCAGAGCCTGGGACTTAAACCCAAGGGTCTGCTGCAAACCCGCTTCCCTCCCACTTCCTGTCTCCCCCCTCCTCTTCCTCCCCGCCCCCCTCTCTCCTTTAAGTCAGGTCCACTGCAGTCTGTGTGATTCTTTGCAGGGTCCGTCTTCCCCTCCCCAGCAGTTTTAGGAACCTGTTTCTCCCGCCCAAGCAGAGAAGGGGCTGAGCTGAGCCCTCATTGTCCTCTTGGAGTAATCAATTACTCTTCGTTTGTGTAGCCATGTGAGGCTAATAAGCCGCCACCATATGGGCGGCTCCGGGAGGCTGGCTGTGCGAGCAGACCCAGACGCGGGCACGTGCGTGAGGCTGCAGTGAATAAAGAGGGCATTTTCCTGATTTTGTGATGCTTGTTTATAAAGTTTCCAACCTGCAGATTCTGCTCCTGGGCTCCTCCCTGCTGCTGGCTCACCTTGGGCCTCACCTGTCCCTCTCAGGCCTCAGCTGGCTTTTCTCTGCAATGGGTGGATACCGGCCTTGAGGCCACTTTGAGCATGAATGGTCTGGAGGCTCTCAGCTATGGAGCCGTCTTCGCTACCCCACCGCCGCCCTGTGTGTTCTCTGTGTGGCCCTGCGAGAGGAGCAGGGGAAGAGGGAGGTGGAGGAGGCCACAAGGCCCTAGGAGGTGCACGCTGGAGCCAGGCTTCCCTCCCTGAGAGTGGGGCAGGGCAGGGCAGGGCGGGTCCAGGACTGCCACGTCCCTGAGACTGCAGAGCTGCGACCTGGGCTTTGCGGGGCCAGGGCCAGGCATGCCTGGGCTTCGTCACTGCCCTCCCTCTCTCTCCCCTGCCAGGCTTCCTGGACTGGGTCCCCAAGAAGATGCAGCGGGTGGGCTGCGTGGAGCTGCTCAACACGGTGCAGAGGCGCGTCCAGCCGCGGCTGCACGTCTTCGGCCACATCCACGAAGGTCAGCAAGGGTGGGGGCCGCACACGTGGTGGTTGCTATTGTTCAGTTGCTCAGTCGTGTCTGACTCTTTGTGACCCCAAGGACTGCAGCATGCCAGGCCTCCCTGTCCTTCACTTAGCTCCTGGAGTTTGCTCAAAGTCATGTCCATCAAGTTGGTGATGCCATCCAACCATCTCACCCTCTGTCGTCCCCTTCTCCTCCCGCCTTCAATCTTTCCCAGCATCAGGGTCTTTTCCAGTGAATCGGCTCTTCCCATCAGGTGCCTAAAGTGGTGGAGCTTCAGCTTCAGCATCAGTCCTTTCAATGAGTATTCAGGGTTGATTTCCTTTAGGATGGACTGGTTTGATCACACGCTGGTGGGGGAGGTGCACCTCACTGGCTGCTCAGGGGGCGCCTCTTGGCTCCCTTGAACCCGGTCACCTCCTCCCTGGCCAGCGGGAAATAGCCCACCTCCTACATACACTTTGCATCTACATGCGCCTATCTCCACACTGGCTGTCAGTTACCTATTGCTGGAGTGTCTCATCATAGGACGATGAGGGCAAAGTCTGGCAAGACTCAGGGGTAAGTTTTACTTCCTAGAGCCCTGCAACTCTGCCATGCCTCTAGCCTGAGAAGTCTTCAGAGATGGCAGGGGGCTTTCTGGAGAAGGGGACATTTGGATGTGACCTAGAGAAGGATTGCATTTGGGGGTACACGGTGAGCTGTCTGCAGGGCTGGAAGCCTGTCTTCCTGTTCATGTCTCTATGGCCTGGCATACAGTAGGTGCTTAATGAATGTGGAGGGCTGCCTGCCTCCCTGAGGGGCTCTAGTGGCCCTTCTCCTCGCAGTGTGCCCACCTAAGACAGACATGAGGTTCTGCCTTCTGTCCTGGGGGCAGGACCGCTTGCTGTCTCCACATGGCTGGGGTTGGGGGGGTGTCCATGTCATCTCAGGCAGTGGGCAGGGTGGCTGTGAAGGTGACTGGCGATGTCGGCAGCTGCAGTCCTGACTGCCACCCTGTCCCTGCCCTGTCACTGCCCAGGGTTCACCTCATTCGACTTCAGCCTTCCTCACTGGAGCCTAATCGCACCCGTTGGACAGGTCCCTCCTTTGGCTCCTTTTGAACTTTTATCCCACCTGTCCAAGGCCTCTTGGTCCCACCGTACCCTACCATGAAGCACATGGGCTCCCGTGGTGCAGGGGGACCGCTGTGGTTCCCCCCAACGTTGTCCCCTGGCCTCTTGAACCTCTGTCTGCATCGGGCTGCGGCTCCTGGGCCTCAAGTTTGTCTGGTTCACATCAGATCACTTTCCAGCTCAGAAACCGGCAAGGCTCAGACCCTTCCCTCTGCACCATGCTGTCAGGGGTGGGAGTGATCGTACCTCCGAGACCCTGAGGAGCTCACAGACTTCTGGGCAGCAGATGAGCCGTCAAAGGCGGGGTCTGAAAGGTCATGGGAGAGGTGGATGGCGCGTGTGCTGCAGGATAATAGTAATGCCTGTCGTTTTCTGTAGCCCCATTGTGGGCATGTAACACCATCATCTGATCCAGACCACGCCCTGCGTGATTGTGCGCGCAAAATGCAGGCTCCAAAGAACTCGGAACCTGTGCAGAGGAGGGGAAGTGTCCCTTTTGGTGTGGAGGTGATCTGAGCTGAAGGTTGAAGAGGATTCTGACAAGTAGATGTGGTGGGAAGAGGGTATGATGAGGACAGAGGTGTGGAGAAGAAAGCCCGTGACGGTGGCGGTGATGGTGACAGCGATGGTGACCAGGATGGAAGTGGAGAGGATGGCGGTGTTGATGATGGAGATGACGGCGGCGGTGGTGCTGGTGATACTGAGCTGACAGCGATAGCAGTGATGACAGAAGTGGAGGTGATGGTGGTGATGGAGATGACGACGAGGGTGGTGCTGGTGGTGGTGGTGGTGATGGTGATGATGGCGGTGTTGGTGATGATGGTGATGATGGTGGTGGTGGTGATGATGGTGGTGTTGGTGACGATGGTGATGATGGTGGTGTTGGTGATGGTGGTGGTGGTGGTGATGGTGATGATGGCGGTGGTGGTGGTGATGGTGATGATGGCGGTGCTGGTGCTGGTGCTGGTGCTGGTGTTGGTGATGGTGGTGATGATGGTGATGGAGATGATGACGAGGGTGGTGCTGATGGTGGTGGTGATGGTGATGATGGTGGTGTTGGTGTTGGTGGTGGTGGTGGTGGTGATGATGGTGGTGTTGGTGATGATGGTGATGATGGCAGTTGTGGTGCTGGTGATGGTGATGGTGGTGGTGTTGGTGACGATGGTGATGATGGTGGTGTTGGTGTTGGTGGTGGTGGTGGTGGTGATGATGGTGGTGGTGGTGTTGGTGACGATGGTGATGATGGTGATGGTGGTGTTGGTGATGATGGTGATGATGGCAGTTGTGGTGTTGGTGACGATGGTGATGATGGTGGTGTTGGTGGTGATGGTGATGATGGCAGTTGTGGTGCTGGTGATGGTGATGGTGGTGGTGTTGGTGACGATGGTGATGATGGTGGTGGTGGTGTTGGTGGTGGTGGTGATGGTGATGATGGCGGTTGTGGTGCTGGTGATGGTGGTGGTGATGGTGACGATGGTGATGATGGTGGTTTTGGTGGTGATGGTGGTGGTGATGGTGATGATGGTGGTGTTGGTGTTGGTGGTGGTGGTGGTGGTGATGATGGTGGTGTTGGTGATGATGGTGATGATGGCAGTTGTGGTGCTGGTGATGGTGATGGTGGTGGTGTTGGTGACGATGGTGATGATGGTGGTGTTGGTGTTGGTGGTGGTGGTGATGGTGATGATGGTGGTGTTGGTGATGATGGTGTTGGTGATGATGGTGATGATGGTGGTGTTGGTGGTGATGGTGGTGGTGTTGGTGACGATGGTGATGATGGTGATGATGGCAGTTGTGGGGCTGGTGATGGTGATGGTGGTGGTGTTGGTGACGATGGTGATGATGGTGGTGTTGGTGTTGGTGGTGGTGGTGGTGGTGATGATGGTGGTGTTGGTGATGATGGTGATGATGGCAGTTGTGGTGTTGGTGACGATGGTGATGATGGTGGTGTTGGTGGTGATGGTGGTGGTGGTGGTGATGATGGTGGTGTTGGTGATGATGGTGATGATGGCAGTTGTGGTGCTGGTGATGGTGATGGTGGTGGTGTTGGTGACGATGGTGATGATGGTGGTGGTGGTGTTGGTGGTGGTGGTGATGGTGATGATGGCGGTTGTGGTGCTGGTGATGGTGGTGGTGATGGTGACGATGGTGATGATGGTGGTTTTGGTGGTGATGGTGGTGGTGATGGTGATGATGGTGGTGTTGGTGTTGGTGGTGGTGGTGGTGGTGATGATGGTGGTGTTGGTGATGATGGTGATGATGGCAGTTGTGGTGCTGGTGATGGTGGTGGTGTTGGTGACGATGGTGATGATGGTGGTGTTGGTGTTGGTGGTGGTGGTGATGGTGATGATGGTGGTGTTGGTGATGATGGTGATGATGGCGGTTGTGGTGATGATGGTGTTGGTGATGATGGTGATGATGGTGGTGTTGGTGGTGATGGTGGTGGTGTTGGTGACGATGGTGATGATGGTGATGATGGCAGTTGTGGGGCTGGTGATGGTGATGGTGGTGGTGTTGGTGACGATGGTGATGATGGTGGTGTTGGTGGTGATGGTGGTGGTGGTGGTGATGATGGTGGTGTTGGTGATGATGGTGATGATGGCAGTTGTGGTGCTGGTGATGGTGATGGTGGTGGTGTTGGTGACGATGGTGATGATGGTGGTGGTGGTGTTGGTGGTGG
This sequence comes from Ovis aries, assembly GCF_016772045.2. Classification (NCBI taxonomy): domain Eukaryota; kingdom Metazoa; phylum Chordata; class Mammalia; order Artiodactyla; family Bovidae; genus Ovis; species Ovis aries. The sequence goes on from NC_056056.1 coordinate 220,173,478, forward strand.
TGGTGATGGTGATGATGGCGGTTGTGGTGCTGGTGATGGTGGTGGTGATGGTGATGATGGTGGTGATGGTGATGATGGTGGTGGTGGTGGTGGTGATGGTGGTGGTGGTGGTGATGGTGGTGGTGGTGGTGGTGGTGATGGTGATGATGGTGATGATGGCAGTGGTGATGGTGATGATGGTGGTGTTGGTGTTGGTGGTGGTGGTGGTGGTGATGATGGTGGTGTTGGTGATGATGGTGATGATGGCAGTTGTGGTGCTGGTGATGGTGATGGTGGTGGTGTTGGTGACGATGGTGATGATGGTGGTGTTGGTGTTGGTGGTGGTGGTGATGGTGATGATGGTGGTGGTGGTGGTGATGGTGATGATGGCGGTTGTGGTGATGATGGTGTTGGTGATGATGGTGATGATGGTGGTGTTGGTGGTGATGGTGGTGGTGTTGGTGACGATGGTGATGATGGTGATGATGGCAGTTGTGGGGCTGGTGATGGTGATGGTGGTGGTGTTGGTGACGATGGTGATGATGGTGGTGTTGGTGGTGATGGTGGTGGTGGTGGTGATGATGGTGGTGTTGGTGACGATGGTGATGATGGTGGTGTTGGTGGTGATGGTGGTGGTGATGGTGATGATGGTGGTGATGGTGATGATGGTGGTGGTGGTGGTGATGGTGGTGGTGGTGGTGGTGGTGGTGATGGTGATGATGGTGATGATGGCAGTTGTGGGGCTGGTGATGGTGATGGTGGTGGTGTTGGTGACGATGGTGATGATGGTGGTTTTGGTGGTGATGGTGGTGGTGATGGTGATGATGGTGGTGTTGGTGTTGGTGGTGGTGGTGGTGGTGATGATGGTGGTGTTGGTGATGATGGTGATGATGGCAGTTGTGGTGCTGGTGATGGTGATGGTGGTGGTGTTGGTGACGATGGTGATGATGGTGGTGGTGGTGTTGGTGGTGGTGGTGATGGTGATGATGGCGGTTGTGGTGCTGGTGATGGTGGTGGTGATGGTGATGATGGTGGTGATGGTGATGATGGTGGTGGTGGTGGTGGTGATGGTGGTGGTGGTGGTGATGGTGGTGGTGGTGGTGGTGGTGACGGTGATGATGGTGATGATGGCAGTTGTGGGGCTGGTGATGGTGATGGTGGTGGTGTTGGTGACGATGGTGATGATGGTGGTTTTGGTGGTGATGGTGGTGATGATGGTGATGATGGTGGTGTTGGTGTTGGTGGTGGTGGTGGTGGTGATGATGGTGGTGTTGGTGATGATGGTGATGATGGCAGTTGTGGTGCTGGTGATGGTGATGGTGGTGGTGTTGGTGACGATGGTGATGATGGTGGTGTTGGTGTTGGTGGTGGTGGTGATGGTGATGATGGTGGTGGTGGTGGTGATGGTGATGATGGTGATGATGGCAGTGGTGGTGCTGGTGCTGGTGCCGGTGATGATGGCAGTGATGGAGATGATGATGGCTGTGGTGGTGATGGTGATGATGGTGATGGTGGTGGTGATGATGATGATGGTGGTGTTGGTGATGATGGTGATGGTGATGGCGGTGGTGGTGCTGGTGATGGTTCTGGTGGTGGTGATGGTGATGATGGTAGTGATGGAGATGATGGTGATGATGGCAGTGGTGGTGCTGATGCTGGTGATGGTGGTGATGGTGATGATGGCGGTTGTGGTGCTGGTGATGGTGGTGGTGATGGTGATGATGGTGGTGATGGTGATGATGGTGGTGGTGGTGGTGGTGATGGTGGTGGTGATGGTGGTGGTGGTGGTGGTGGTGGTGGTGATGGTAATGATGGTAGTGATGGAGATGATGATGGCTGTGGTGGTGGTGATACTGAGGTGACAACGATAGTAGTGATAATAGAAGTGGAGATGGTGGTGACGGTGATGGTGGTGATGGTGGTGGAGATGATGATGATGGTGTTGGTGATGATGGTGGTGATGGAGATAATGATGGTGGTGGTGGTTGTGGCATTGATAGTGATGATGGTAATATTGATAATAGAAGTGGAGATGATGATCACGGTGGTGGTGGTGATGGTGATGATGGTGGTGGTGATGATGATGGTTCTGATAATGACGGTGATGGTGGTGGTGGTGGTGATGGTGATGATGATGGCAGTGGTGATGGTGGTGGTGGTGGTGATGGTGGTTCTGATAATGACAGGGGTGGTGGTGATGGTCATGGTGGTGGTGGTGGTGATGGTGGTTCTGATAATGACAGTGATGGTGATGATGATGGCAGTGGTGATGGTGATGATGGTGTTGGTGATGGTGGTTCTGATAATGACAGGGGTGGTGGTGGTGGTGATGGTGGTTCTGATAATGACAGTGATGGTGATGATGATGGCAGTGGTGATGGTGATGATGGTGTTGGTGATGGTGGTTCTGATAATGACAGGGGTGGTGGTGGTGGTGATGGTGGTTCTGATAATGACAGTGATGGTGATGATGATGGCAGTGGTGATGGTGATGATGGTGTTGGTGATGGTGGTTCTGATAATGACAGGGGTGGTGGTGGTGGTGATGGTGGTTCTGATAATGACAGGGGTGGTGGTGATGGTCATGGTGGTGGTGGTGGTGATGGTGGTTCTGATAATGACGGTGATGGTGATGATGATGGCAGTGGTGATGGTGATGATGGTGTTGGTGATGATGGTTCTGATAATGACAGGGGTGGTGGTGATGGTCATGGTGGTGGTGGTGGTGGTGATGATGGTGGTTCTGATAATGACGGTGATGGTGATGATGATGGCAGTGGTGATGGTGGTGGTGGTGGTGATGATGGTTCTGATAATGACAGTGATGGTGGTGGTGGTGATGGTGGTTCTGATAATGACAGGGGGGGTGGTGGTGGTGATGGTCATGGTGGTGGTGGTGGTGATGGTGGTTCTGATAATGACGGTGATGGTGATGATGATGGCAGTGGTGATGGTGATGATGGTGTTGGTGATGATGGTTCTGATAATGACAGGGGTGGTGTTGGTGATGGTGGTGATGGTGGTGGTGGTGGTGGTATGGATAGTGATGATGGTAGTATTGATAATAGAAGTGGAGATGATGATGATGGTGATGGTGGTAGTGCTGTTGATGATGTCAGTGATGATGTCTCAACACACACTTTCCAGGCACTGGGCTGAACACGTGGATTATGTCATTTGCTGCTCACAGCAGGTCGGGAGGAGTGTCTTGCTAACTTCAGTAGCTTGCCCCAGACATCTTTAGCCTCCTGTGGCTAAGTGCCGCCTGACTACCACACCCATCAGATCACCCTCAACTGCTCCGGGTCCTGGTCACCTCTCAGCCCACTGTGCTTACTTTCTAGGGTATGGAGTCATGGCGGATGGGACGACCACCTACGTGAATGCCTCTGTGTGCACCGTCAACTACCAGCCCGTGAATCCACCCATAGTCATCGACCTCCCCACCCCCCGGAACTCTTGACTGCCCCCGCAGCCCCAGCCCTTCCCACCGCATCAGCTCCATATGCCTGGCCGAGAGCACGGACCCCCAGCAGCCCTTCCTTCCCTGCACACAGCCTGTCCAGCTCCGGGCGCCAGCCCAGCCGACGGGCTGAGGCCTTGGAATGAAGAAAATCACCCCTGACTGTCCCTGGAGTCGGGACACTGCGGGGCTGTTGGGGAATCTGCACTCATCGCTGATTTCTGTGTGTCCCTTCCATGTGTTCCTTGTTAAAGGACCTACTATGCTCACAGCCATGTCCTGCTTAGGACGTGACGGAGTCTTCATCTGCTCAGTTGGACGCCCTCGTGGGTTTGGGAAGCTGCTGCTCTTGGACGGATTCTGAAGTTCTGGCACAAAATCTCCCTCTCACTGAGGGTCTGAGCGGCTGCACGCCTCAGGGTTGGGGAGGTGGGTGGGTGGGGTGTCGCAGTCTGAGTGCGGGCAGCCCTTCCACTTCCCCTAGGCCTCCGAGGGAGCAATCAGGGATGTCTCAGGAATCGGGCTGCACCTGGCCAGGCCACCCAGCCATCGGCTTCTTGCCGTCCCGTGTTTTCTTCCTGTGGGCATTTTTGCTGATGTGAACGATGGCCTGAGCATCGTGGACACCCGCTCAGAGCCTGGACTTGGTGGGGTGGAGGGGGGTTGGTTCTGTAGAATGAGCTTGTTGAAGACCCAGGACTGGGCTGGAGGGTCCCCACGTGCTGGACGCCCCTGGTCCCCTGGGGAGTGCCGAGCTCTGCAGAGCCCAGCAGCCAGGGGGGTCCATGGGCCGAGGCAGCCCTGCCCCCTGTGTGCGCCCGTGGGGATGTGGACACACTCACACATACTTGCAGCCCTCTTAACCTAGTGAGGTGAACCTCAGGGTTCCCACTGCTGTCCTCGAATGTGTTCTCTCCCCCGGTGGGATTTCCCTCACCCCTTGGGTTCTGTCTCCCCTGCCGTTGGCTGGGATGGCTGAATGGTTCATAGTTGTGGTACCAGCGACCAGCTGCCCCCTAATGGGAACACGGCCCAGAGTCAGAGCCGGGACTGGACTTCCGCAGTTCCACCAGGGGACTTCAAGGACTGCAGTGTTGGGCTGAGTCTCTCTGATGGATAGAGAACCAGCTGGGCCTGCTTGGGGGTGAGGCTGGTGAGGCAGAATTGGCATGGGCAGCATTAGATTTTTTATTTAAAATTTAGGTATTTTGTTTATCATAGATTTTTTTCCCCCTGCATTAAGTTTGGTTTTTAAAAACTGCATTAAAATAGTATCTGATCTGGATCACTGAGTTTTTTGGTGCCCCCTTCAATTGTGTGTCCAAGAGGAGTAACCTGCCTGCCTCCTCTTCATCCCAGGCCTGGGAACCAGCATTTAATGAGCCCTTTGCAGATGTGATCTCATTTCTGACACTCCAGCAAGGCGGGTACTGCTGGCCCTGTTTTCGAGATGAAGCGATTGAGGTCAGAGAGGTTAGGCAGCTAGCCTGAGGGAGCACAGCTCAAAAGAGGCAGAGGCAGGATTTGAACCTTGGCCTCTGGCTTCACAGTGCCCTGTGCTGCCAGCACCCAAAGCTCTGCCCCTACAAGGCGATGCAGAACTCAAGGCTCTTTCTTTAAGGATCCTGTTCAGCACCTGTTTGGTTTGTTTTTCATGGAAAGGCCCTGGAGGACTTGGATCTCTGAGCCCAGGGTCCCAGGAGACCGTGATTTCTTCCCTATGAGAGTGAGGCTCCCACAGGGCGAGGGGCCCATCCAGGGAGCCAGGAGCAGCTGGGGCCAGCTTTACTCTGCGGCCTCCAGGGCTTCAGGAGTCCTGTTCAACCCACGTGGTTCCTGGTAGCCGGGGATGTTTACAGGGTCTCTGGGGGCACGTCAGACGCACGGCATATGTGTGCTTAAATGGGTGGCGATGACTCCAGACTCTTTTGATCGCCTCTACTGAATTTCTATGCGGACCAAGAACTATAAACTTAAAAAAAAAAAAAAAACAACTTTTTCCTAAGGTATCTTCAGAATATGGTGTATTTTTATGTGGAAAATAAAAGTTATGAAGGCAGCTGTTACTTTAAAAGAAAAATTCATTAAAAGTCCTTGAGGTATGAAAGATGATGGCGTGCTCCTCAATCATTTCGGCATAACTTGATTGTGGCTGTAATTTTTTTTTTGTCAAGCATGTCAGACAATAAAGTCTTTGTAAAAAGAAAGAGAAGTCCGCCGGTGTCTCTTGCTCGGTCTCTGGGTGTTGTGTGGGGCCTGTGGGGGAGGAGAGGTGTCCTCCAGGCCAAGTCCTGGGCTGAGTTCAGAGGCCGAAGACCTTCTGTGCGCCAGCGACTAGCATCCTTCTGCTGGCTCCAGCGCCCCTCAGAGGCGGTTGGCACGTGCACTTCCGTGTCCTGTCACGTTCACATAGCTCGAGCACCTGGTCCCCCACCAAACAGTATTTCGAGGTGGCCTTAGCTCTGGCCTCTCCCCGGAAGTGGCAAGTTCCAATCCAGCCCTTGTCAAACTCAGGGTCCAGATGTTGCCCAGGAAAAGCTCTGGCAGATATAATGACTACAGTTCCAAAGCTCCCTAGCTGTAGAATTCTGCCATTTTCATGTGTCCATCCATCCATCCATCTATCCATCCACCCATCTAACCACCATCCATCCATCCATCCATCCATTCATCCAACAACCATCCATCTATCCATCCACCCATCTAACCACCATCCATCTATCCATCCATCCATCCATCCATCTAACCAGCATCCATTTATCCATCCATCCATTCATCCAACAACCATCCATCTATCCATCCATCCATCTAACCACCATCCATCTATCCATCCATCCATCTCACCACCATCTGTTTATCCATCCATCCATCCAGTCACTATCTGTCTAGTCACCCATTCATCCAACCACCATCTCTCCATTCAGTCCATCCATCCATCCATCCATCTCACCACCATCCGTTTATCCATCCATCCAGTTGCCATCTATCTATCCATCTATCCATCCAACCACCATCTATCTATCCATCCATCCATCCAACCACCATCTATCTATCCATCCATTCATCCAACAACCATCCATCTATCCATCCATCCATCTAACCACCATCCATTTATCCATCCATCCAGTTGCCATCCATCTCTCCATCCATCCATCTATCCATTCATCCATTTACCCATCCACCCATCCATCTAACCACCATCTGTTTATCCATCCATCCATCCAGTCACTATCTGTCTATTCATCCATTCATCCAACCACCATCTATCCATTCAGTCTATCCATCCATCCATCCATCTCACCACCATCCATTTATCCATCCATCCATCTAACCACCATCCATCTATCCATCCATCCATCCATCCATCCATCCATCTCACAACCATCCATTTATCCATCCATCCCACCACCATCCATTTACCCATCCATCCATCTAATCACCATCCATCTCTCCTCATCTCTCCATCCATCCATCTATCCATTCATCCATTTACCCATCCATCCATCCATCCCTCTAACGACCATCTGTTTATCCATCCATCCATCCAGTCACCATCTGTCTATTCATCCATTCATCCAACCACCATCTATCCATCCATCCATCTATCCATCCATCCATCTCACCACCATCCATTTATCCATCCATCCAGTCGCCATCTATCTATCCATCCATCCATCCAACCACCATCCATCTATCCATCCATCCATCCAACCACCATCCGTCTATCCTTCCATCCATCCAGTCCAACTACTGTCCATCCGTCTACTCACCCACCCATCAATCCATCCACCCCACAAACATTCACTCAGCACCTCTCTTGGACCTGATTTGCAATAGGGACATGGCAGTGATGGCAGTGATGGATTTAGGAGGTAGGGTTGATGAAGGATGGGCGTGGGGAGCCAGAGATGATATACTGTGCGTTGGCTGCTGGTCATGGAGGGGGAACACAGGGCAGGAAGAACAGGTTTGAAGAGGGGATGATGAATCCTCTTTGGGACTCAAGGGCCGGAGGTGCCGTTGGGAGATGTAGGGGGAGGTGCCCTGTGGTTGGGGGTGGGGTGTGATAAATGGACACAGAGGGGAGGAGCCTCTCTGGAGACCTTCATTTGTGGGTCAGGACCAGAGCCATGGGGTTGGGGAGCAGGCTGGGGGCAGCCCAGATGGCATCAGCCCACCATGACCCTCTCCTGTCCTCAGACTGGCCCACCTGTAGTCTGCCCTTCCAGAGAGCTCCCTCCATCAGAGCCTCAGACGTGGCTGCAGTGGCAGGCCCTGGGCCTCGGGTCCCCATCGTAGGCTGGGGGAAGAGCTGCTCGATTCGAGGCACTCTTGCGGCTGTGCTCGGTCACTGATTCTCCGAGCAGGGCTCCTGGGCAGGGGCAGGGGCCCGCCAGGGCTGCCGTCAGCCCTGGTGGCGCTGTCTCACTGCGGGTGCTGCTTTAGTGCCTGGTACCCACTCTGCTGGGGAAACTTCCAGGTGGCGCAGCGGTAGAAAAATCCGCCTGCAAATGCAGAGATGAAAGAGACGCTGACTTGATCCCTGGGTTGGGACGATTCCCTGGAGGAGGAACGGGCAAGCCTCTCCAGAGTTCTTGCCTGGAAAATCCCATGGACTGGCGGGCTACAGTCCATGGGGTCGCACAGACTTGGATACCACTGAGCACAAGCGCCCTCTTGGAGACGCGGCAGCTGCTGAGTTCTGAGCCCTGTGCTCCTGCTGCTTTCCGTGTAGACGAGGTGCTGGTGGGGGTGGGGAGAGGGGTTGACGCCACCATGGACTGCGCACCCCCCCAACCCCCACCCTCACCCCGGCTCTGACTTGTGCAGCTTTACTCAGAGGTGCAGCGGGGTCCGTAGCAAAGAGAGTTTAACATGCTGGGCTCACTCACGCTGCCAGCCGTCTCTGATACAGGACGGGGTCCCCTCCAACACTCCTCTTGTCCCTGGGAGTCCAGGGGGCAAGCCCAATGAGCTGCGACCCTTCCCTCTGCCTCTTTCCTTACGGGAGCTCACACTCAGGAAGCCCAGCCCCCAGCCGCTTTTTCTTGCAATTTGGCTTTCATGGAGCTGAGTCTTGAACATCCTGTCTGAGCCACAAGGGAACTGCCCCCTTCAGCCTCCATGGGGACCAAATCCTCAGGCCTTTTTCTTCCAGGAGACCCTTGCCCCAGCCCCCTGGATAAACTAGTAGAGACGACAAGCTCTGCGGACCTGGGCTTCACCCAAGACCCTCCCCTAACGTCACCCACAACTCCCAGCTGGGGGTCTTGTTGCAGAAGGTCCTGGACACCTCACAGGGTCTTCAGTCCCACCTTCCCTTGAAGGACCAGACTGCAAAGTCCTCCAGGATATGGGAAACAGGCCCTGCTGTCTGGAAGCTTGAGGGGTACTTTGGAAGCCTCCTCTGATCCAGGGAAGAAGCTGAACCCTTCAGCTGTCACATGCTTGGGGCTCAGTGAATGGCAGACAGGTCAGGCTTGGGGGCCCCGAGGAATATCAAACCCAGTGTTCAGGGGGCGATCAGGGAAAGCTTCCTGGAAGAGGGAGCCTGGCTGGGTCCTGAACAGGAAACAATTTCCTCACTTTAAACAGCTTTTTCATTTTGAAATAATTTTAGATTTACAGAAGAGTTGTAAGAATGGTACAGAGAGTCCCCACAGCTTGCCCTGATGTTAACATCTTACATATAACCATGGTCCATTTATCAAAACCAAGAGATTAGCACGGTGTAAGGCTACTAGCCCTTCCTTTGGATCTTTCTGAACAATGTCCCATCCACGAGTCCACGTGGCATTTGGTCATTATGTCTCCGTAGCCCTCTGTGGGTCGGAGATAGTTTCTCAGTCTTTCCTCAATTTTCATGACCTTGAAAGTTTTGAGGACTGGGTATTTGGTAGATTGTTCCTCCAGCTGGGTTTCTCTGATGATTTCTCAGGATTTGCCTGGGGTTGTATGTTAGGAGGAGAAGAGTGTGGAGGTGATGTGTTCTTCACAAAGCATTATATCCGGGGTTACGTCAGACCACTGTGACTTACCACGTGGTTATTAAACTTTTTTTTAAAGTATTTGTTTATTGATTTTTCACTGCCCTGAGTCTTCCTTTCTGTCCGTGGACTTTCTCTAGCTGCGGTGAGCAGGCTTCTCGTTGTGGTGATTTCTTTTGTTATGGAGCAGGGGTTCTAGACTCTCAGGCTCAGTAGCTGTGGCCCACGGACTTAGTTGCTACAGGGCATGTGGAGTCTTCCTGGATCAGGGATCGAACCCGTGTCCCATGCGTTGGCTGGTGGACTCTTATCTGCTTCGCCACCAGGGACGTTTGTGTGGTTGTTAATCTTGATCACGTGGTCACATGATATCAGCTGAGTTTCTCCACTGGAAAATGCTAGTCTTCCTTTTCCATACTCGGTTTGTTAGAAACAGTCACTAGGCCAGCTCACACTCAAGGAGAGGGGAATGAGGCATCCAAGAATGTGGACATAGGATAAAATCACCACATTGACTTACACCTATTTGGAGGAGCCATCTCCAGGCTATTCGAACCACCTAACATTTTCCCCACTGATTTTAGCATCCATCCATGGGTCTTGCCTGGAGCAGTGGTTACTGCAGTATTCTCATGGTGATTTTCTATTTCAACTTCTTCCCTCCTACATTTATTATTTGAAATTGTTCTGTAGGGAAGATTTGCCCCTTCTCTGCCATTTACTTATTTATATCAGCATGGATAATCTTTAGGTTAGGACCTAATGCTGTCATTTATTTGGTTGCTCAGACTGTTCTAACTTTGACCGTTCGGGAGTTCTTTCAAATTGGTTCCTGTGTTCTTCGGACATATTCCTTGTGTCTGTTTGTTTTGCTTCCTTACTTTGGAGCAGGCTCATCTTGCATTTCCCTTGCCCCAGTGCGTTCGCTGTTTCTCCTTCAAGTTCTGGCTCCTTTTATGTAGAAATTCAGATCTGGTTTGTAGAGGGACTAGCTGCTACTGGGGTATCGCTATTTCTAGGCCCTCTTAGTGGACAGAGCTAGGAAATATTTTTTAGAATACTAACCCATGTAAGGGGCTTCCCTGGTAGCTCAGACGGTAAAGAGCCCACCTGCAATGCAGGAGATGAGGGCTCAGCCCCTGGAGGAGGAAATGACAACCCACTCCAGTATTCTTGCCTGGAGAATCCCTTGGACAGAGGAGCCTGGCCAGCTACAGTCCATAGGTTTTCAAAAGAGTCAGACACAACTTAGCAACTCACCACCACCACCACCACCAGTCAAGTTCACTCTTTGTGATGTACAGTTCTAGGGGTTTCAACAAATGCTGAGAGTTATTTATCCACGACCCTGGTACTATAGGAAGCAGTCCCACCATCTAAAAGATTCTTTTATTTGGCCCTTTTAAAATCACACTGTTTTCCAAAAGGGCTTCCCTGGGGGCTCAGCTGGTAAAGAACCCACCTGCAGTGCGAGAGACCTGGGTTCGATCCCTGGGTTGGGAAGATCCCCTGGAGAAGGGAATGCTTTTGTAATCCCACCAGCAATCATAAATGTTCCTGTTAATCTACATCCTCAACAGAATTTGGTATTTAAAATTTTTAACTATTTGAGTAGGTGTGCTCATTGTGGCTTGAATTTCCATTTTTAAATGACTAGTGATGCTGAACATCTTTCTATGTGTTTATTTGCCATATTTCTCCTGGGAAATGCATGCTCAGATCTTTTGTGCCCTTCTTAAAATCTAGATTGTCTGTCTTCTTGTGTTTGGATTTTGAAGTTCTTTAGGTACTGGACACAAGACCTTAAGTGAATACATGATCTGAAGACCTTCTGGTCTGTAGGTTGTCTTTTTACTCTTTTAACAGTTTCTCAGAGCAAAAGTTTTTCATTTCCATTAAGTCCAGTTTATCAATTTTTTTTATTATAGATTGTGCTTTTGGTGTAGCCCATTGATAAACCCCAGGCCATGCAGATTCTCTGATGTTTTTTTGTAGAAATTTTATACTTGGGTCTACAGTACATTTTGAGCTGATTTCTGTGTAAGGTGTGAGATACGTGACAAATTTCATATTTTTTCAAATGAATGCTATTTTTCCATTTAATTTCCTTTGCACATTTGTCAAAAGTCAGTTGATTACATTTGCGTATGTTTATTTCTGGACACTTTATTTTGTTCCATTGATCTATAGTGCTATGATCTTGCCAAAATCATATTTTCTTGATTATTATAATTTCATGGCTAAAGCTTGAAGTTGGGTGGTATGAATGCTTTTGCTCTTTTTCACAGAGAGCAAAAAGAGCTCTCTGTTTGTTTTGGCTACTCTAGTTTTTTTTTTTTTTTTAAAGAATAAAAAAGAGATCCCTTTACTTTTCATATATACATATATGAACGAAATTGTAGCCCACAGTCTTCTTGCCTGGAATATCCCATGGATAGAGGAGACTAGCAGGCGACAGTCGTTACAGTTGCAAAGAGTTGAACACAATTGAACTGAGCATGCAAACATACATATATGTAAGAATATTTACAAAATTTTGCTTTAATTTATAATCTGTTAAAAAAAATTTTAAAATTTATTTGGCTGCACTGGGTCTTAGCTGCGGCATGCCAGACCAGTTCCCTAGCCAGGGATAGAACCCAGGCCCTACTTGGTCCCCTGGCTGTGCTTTGCTAACTTCTGATATAAAAGGAGCGTAGATACTGAGCGTGTGTGCTAAGCCCCTGAGTCACTGACTCAGATGTTGGCCGCTCCTCGTGGGGTCCGGCTGGTGCGTGTGCCCCCAAGGCCCACTCTTTGTGACCCCATGGACTGTAGCCCGCCAGGCTCCTCTGTCCATGGGATTCTTCAGGCAAGAATACTGGAGTGGGTTGCCGTGCCCTTCTTCAGGGGATCTTCCCGACTCAGGGATTGAACTCATGCCTCTTACGTTTCCTGCATTGGCAGGTGGGTTCTTTACCACTAGTGCCACCCAGGATGCCCAGGAGATACTGAGGGAAGCATTTTCACGCTTGGGGAAGAATTTGTCTTTCTTTCTATTGGGAGCTGAGTGTGGGGCTCGGGTCAGTCTCGTCAGAACTTGGGCTGCACTGTCGTTGCCTTTGGGCTTCCTCTGTGCGGCCCCCTGGAGAGACGGGCTCCTGCGGGTCTCTTAGCTGGTTCCCCTTTTATTCCGCGATGGTCGGCGTGGTGATAGGGGAGGGGGTGGTTCTGATTCAGACCCCGGGAGCACTGGGAGCCTTCCTCCGTGCCCCTGCGCTCCCGCATGCGTTTCTCCCCCACCCGCCCCCAGGAGGAGTGCCCTTTTCGCCCCCTCTCATGCGCTGGGTTCCCTTGGGCGTGGTCTTGGTGTCCTCGTCTCTGCATGGAGCCCTTTTCTGCTCCCTTCGAGGGACAGGGTGGTGGCTTCTGGCAAAGTGTCAGCTGGATCCTCCTCTAGCCCCTCCACAGAGGGTGAAGGAAGGTGGCACCTTTTTCAGAGGGGCATCAGAACCCCCTGATGTCTGTGAGCTCCTGCGGCGGTTCCTGGAGGATCCCAGCTCCTTGGTGTCAGAGTCCCCTGAGTCTCTACATCCTCAGGCTAGCCCGCATTTGGTTTTGGGCAATTTGTTGAAATGTTACAGCTGAATCCTCTTGCTGGTTTACATGGTATTTTGTGTCTAGCCCGTAAAAGCAAGCACTTGGGTCTGGCATCTCCTTCTGGTACCTGTCTATCTCCAGACCGTAGTGAACTGTTTGTGTTGAACTCCATTCTCGTGTGGGTTTACGGAAAGTTGTTCATCTCTTGTCTTGTACAGGAGGGAGTGATGCCCTCCCCAGTGTCTCAAGGCCCCAAACCACAGGTGCTTCTCAGCCCTTGGCTGCGTCGTGCTTACTTGTGGCTCATTGGTCGAAACAAGTCATGTGGCTGAGAGTGGCTTCAAGGAGTGGGGAAATGGACGTTATTCAGAGACAGGGACTTCAAGGTCAAAAGCAAGGGACGTGGATACACACGGGGGGGGGCGGCAGGTGGGGCCATTTGCTCTCATATGAGTTCTGTTGGGGTGGAGAAAGCAGGCACTCCATTCTTTCTACACCATGGGATCCAGAGGGCCTGCTGCTCCCAGCTGGGCCAGGCCCTAGGAAGGAAACCCAGGGATGAAGACACCTGACCAGGTTATAAGGACCCAGGAAAGAGAGGAGAGGAGCCCCAGAGCTCACCTGGGAACACAGGGCTGCCTTCCGGAAGCAGCCCAGCCCCCAGGCTCCCCGCTTTGACTCTGAGGGCCCTGGGCTGAAACCCTTCCCTGACCTCTTGCTGTGGTTCCGTCTGAGGTCCAGCTCCAGGTGTGGGGCGAGGGCTCTTTGGGCTTCCATAGACCCAGGGCTCCCCGACCAGGCCTGATCCCTTCTCTTTTGATCGTCTTTGACCTACCTTGTTGGGGGCTCTAGGAGGCAGGTGCGTGTTTGACCTGTGAGGCTGGGAAAACACCCATGGATGGATGAGCCCGAGGCAAGCAGGGGTTCTCTTCATTTTGCAGATGTGGTGATGGAGGCTCAGAGAGGAGAGTTGCACACAGGCCAGGGGGTGGTGGGACACCCCCACGCATGGTCCTGCACTGCTCTCTTGACTCAGGCTTGAAGGGTCCAGGTGTCAGAAAAGCAGTAGCTGCCCCACCTCTCCTGGGGTTAAAGGAGGGTGTAGTTAACAGCCCACTCACCTATAACCCTCTACTCGGAAGCCCTGCTAACTCTGAGAGAAAAACCCCACTGCAGGGATAAGCTCTTTCCATGTGTGTGTATATTGGGGGAGCAGGGGATGATTGTCCATTTTACAAATGTGGAAACTGAGGCTCAGAGAGGGCAAAATGACCTGCCTGAGTGTCACGGTAGAGCTGGAACTTGAACCCAGTGTCACTGACACCACAGATACTCAGAATATTTCAGGAGGGCTGGTGGTCTGAAGGTGGCCAGTTATGACCCCATTGAGTCCTGCTTCTGTGTCAGGATGGGCCACTTGTCACTTGTTGAATGCACAAGAGGAAATGCCCAGCTCAGCCTGGGGGAAGTCAGGAAGGCTTCCTGTAAGAGGCGGCTCTGCACTGAGTGCTGAAGGACGAGTTGGCATTCCCTGAGGAGCAAGTGCAGAGCGCAAGGCTGTGTGAGAAGCATCTCAGGAAGGCTGAAGCCAGGCACACGGCGCAGGGGGTGGGCACACAGAGGGGGCCCCGAATGCTGGGGCAGGGGCATCCGCCCACCTCCCCTCTTAGCAGAGCTGCTGGGGTGGAGGGCATTTCTGCTCCACGGCATCAACTTGGAACCACAGCCCCATCCTACATCCCCCTCCCTGAACTCGGGCTGCCTGGGCACCCCTTGCACTGTGGTGGGCATCTTCCTCCTCTGAGCTCCCTCAGGGCCCTCAGATTCTCTGGGATCTTGGGGTTTCCCCAGTCCTGGCCCAGCCAGACCGCCTCAGCCTGGTCGCCGATGCCTCCCTCACCAGGCTGAGCAGGACTCCAGGAGCCGCCTCCTCACTCCCATGCATCCCACAGGGCATCCTTCCTCCCCCGCCCCCGCCGGGGCCTCGGGGTCTCCCTCTCTGCAGTGGGAGTGGAGACCCCACCGGCTGGCTGGAGTGCAGTGTGGCCAGCGGGGCTCAAAGGAAGTTGGCGCTGGTCTGGCTCCCTAAGAGCCCCCGTGGCTTCTGTTTGAACATTTGCCTCCTTCCCTGATCAGCAGCCATGGCTGCGTCCAGTGGGAGCAGGGAAAGGAGGATGAGGCGTGGTCGTGGCGGTGATGGCCCCAGGAAAGGGGAGGAGAAGCTGGGCCACTGCCCAGGTCCCCGGGGAACCTGCCCTGCTGGTGGCTGGGGCCGCGGTGGGTGCTGGGTGGTGCCGCCCCAGGGAGGGCCTTGGGCTGTGTCGTGCTCCTGAGTTTACTCAGGGTGACAGTGGAGGGTCCTGGTCCCCACCCCTCCCTGACAGCTGGGGTCACACAGCTCAGGGGCAGCCCTCTTGCCTGCCTCTCCAGTTCCTTCCAGAACCTTCCAGAAGGCAACAGGCTCTGTTTCCTTTCCATCTGCTTCATGATGGGTGGATAGGATTATGGTGATTTAAAACTTCTCTTGGCTTGTCTTCCCTGGTGTGACTTCCCAGGCGGCTCAGACGGTAAGGAGCGAGAGCTGGGTTTGATCCATAGGTTGGGAAGATCCCCTGGAGGAGGAAATGACAACTGACTCCAGCGTTCTTGCCTGGAGAACCCTTGGACAGAGAAGCCTGGCGGGCTATAGTCCAAGGGTTGCAAAGGGTCGGACACAATAGTGACTAAGCACACAGCCCAGCGCCGAGGCTGTCAGACCCTGCTGTGTCCTGAAATGGGTACTGCTGGGCCCGGAAGGGCTGAGCCCCCGCTGCACCGACGGGGCCTCACTCAGCTGTCGGCCGCTCCTCGTGGGGTCCGGCTGCTGTCTGTGCCCCCAGGACAGAGAAGGGGCCCTGTGGACAAGCCTGGCTGGGGCGCAGGTCTGACCCACGTCAGGGAAGCCCCAGGGCTTGTGTGGAGGAGGGGGCTGTCCTTGAGTCACCCAGCAGTCTCTTAACGAATAAAACTGGCAGAAATTCTGAGTTTCCAAGTTTATTGTTGGTGGTTCTTTTAAAGTCTCAAGAATCATTCTTGCAAAGGCTAACATTTTAATCTACTCAGACTAAGAGGGGTCCTGAGCTCAGTGGGGCAGCCCGGGGCCCTCCAGAGCGGCCGCTGCCAACCCTGGAGCCCAGGCCTGGGCTGACCTCAGAAAGAGGTTGGGTGCGGGTGTGGGCTGTGCTTGGGGGGATGCCCCGTACGTTCATGAGGCCCTCTGCTGACAGATTTCCCGAGGCGTGGGGACAGGCCCTGCAGTCCCTGTCTGTCGGCGCTGGGCTCACGGTGCGGGGCCCCTACTGGAGGAAGGCCCGGAGGAAGTCGTTGTAGGAGATTTTTGAAGACAGCGTCTTGTCATAATACTCCAGGATGTGGAAGAACTCCTCCTCGGAGAGGTTGATGCTGTACTGCCTCAGGACCTGCGGGGGAGAGGAGCCGCCCCTGGTACTGGAGCCGTTCAAGACCAAGACCAAGGGGGCTGGCTGCCAGGAAGGGGCTGGGCCCTTGCCCACCTCTCTTCCCTCCCCGAGCCTGGACAGCCTACCTCCAGAGTCACGCCCTCCCCCCTCACCCCCCACCCCTCCAGCAAGGCAGCCCTGTCTAGCAACACAGGTGTTGTGAGGCTGGTCAACGTGGAGGACGAGGAAGACGGACAGAGCGGAGGGGATTGGAGGGGAGACTAACCACGGAGCCGTAACTAGGTGGGAGGCCTTGGGGTGCAGCTTCAAGGGAGGGGAGGAGGGCAGGCGCAGGCTTCAGCACGTAGTTACGACTCAACAGTAATACATCCAGGGCAGAGCCTGCTGGTTTCCCAACCAATATCCGTTGACCCTTCCCCTTACATTATCAGACCCTGATTTTCTTCCAGGCTACTGTGTGGCCAGCCAAAATGAAAGGTGACAGTTCTCAGCCTCTCTCACAGTTCTGGCCACTAAAACGAAATGAGAATGCTATGCTGGAATTTTAGGAAGCCTCCTCTAAAGAAAACAGGCATGCCCTCCTTCTCTCTTTGCTGCCTGGAATGCTGAAGTGATGCTAGGGCTCCGGCACCTGTCTTGGGCTATGAGGTGACCTTGGGGAAGGAATCCAGGTGTTGAGGATGGTAGAAAAAAAAGTACAGATGTCCCTGATGACAGTCCAGACACCATGCCAGCTCCGGACTTCCTACCTCTGGGATTCTTTTACATGAGAAGAAAACTACCATGTCTAAGCTGCTGTGATTTATTTCACCTCTGTTATATGCAACTGAGACAAACTGTGATAGATACTCTATTAAATAAATACGAAGATTAGGTTATACATTTCCTATGTATATTTTGTGTTATAATTCATTTCTCAGAGGAGGCTAGAGAGCGGGGTTGGAAGAACCCAAGTTTCCTCCAGGGCCAGCAGGACTGGCCCCAGGCCCGTGGGGCTGAGGTCAGCTGGCCTGCCTCTGGGGCTGATGGGCTGAGAGCAAGAAAGGGGAGTGAACCTGGGGGTCTGGAGGGCCCAGCACCCATCAGGTCTCATTGCCAAGGGCAACGTCTCCTTTTCTCTTGCCCCCTCCCTGCTTGTCACCCACCCCAAGTTCCTAGGGTGTTATCTTCCTTCTCTTCTCTGGCTGAGAATTGTATTTGACCCCAAAGTAAAGAGCGGGGCTTCTCTGGTGGTTCAGACAGTAAAGAATCTACCTGCAATGTGGGCGACCCAGGTTTGATCCATGGGTCAGGAAGATCCCCTGGAGAAGGGCATGGCAACCCACTCCAGTATTCTTGTCTGGAGAATTCCATGGGCATAGAAGCCTGGCAGGCTATAGTCTTGCAAAGGGTTGGACATGAGTGAGTGACTAACCAGCGCTGTGAGCTGGAGGCCACGTCAGGGAGGTGACAGGGTATTCACGACCTCCAGTGACAGGCCTGGCCCCACCCACTGTGTGTGTGTTGCTGGGGCAGGGGTGGGGGATTGCTCCAGGGGGCCCCTCATTCTCTAGTGCCCTGCATGCTGCTGCTAAGTCACTTCAGTCGTGTCTGACTCTGTGTGACCCCAGAGACGGCAGCCCACCAGGCTCCCCCATCCCTGGGATTCTCCAGGCAAGAACACTGGAGTGGGTTGCCATTTCCTTCTCCAATGCATACAAGTAAAAAGTGAAAGTGAAGTCGATCAGTCGTGTCCGACTCTTAGTGACTCATGGACTGCAGCCTACCAGGCTCCTCCGTCCATGGGATTTTCCAGGGGGTCCTTGCAAATTCAGACCCACTAACTGCCGTTCATCTGCCTGCATTGCTATTTAAGAAAAGGTTTTTACATAAAAAATTTTTTGTTTTAGTTGTTGAAACGCAGAGAAATCTAAGGAATACATTTTTCCTAAGTGCACTGAGAGGTAATAACCCTTTCTTGCTTTGATGTCTTGACTGAGTATTTTTTCCTGGCTGTAATATTTGATTTTTAATCTAACATTCTAGACTTCAATTATTTTCTCAACCTCAGTGGTTAGCTAGGGCAGGGATGGGAGAGAGAAGCAAAGAATGGGAGCAGGCCTGCTGACAATTTGAGGAGTTCTGCGTTATTCCAAATGTGGGAGTTTTAAGTCACCCTTGAGGGTGGCCCTTTTCTTTCCTTCGGGAGGAAACCCTCCAAATGTTAACTTCCAAAGGTTCTGCAGGGTAAAGTCTAGCATAGATTCTGTTCCAGAGGTGGGGCTGTTGGGGGGCATCACGATCACAGCTGGTAGACTGGGGTGGGCGAGGTGCTCCCCTAGACCGGCAGGAGAGGCCCCGGAGTCCAGTCTCTACTGGGGTAGCTGGTTGACCAGACTGCATGGTCCAGGGTGGGCAGCCCCTCCATGCCAGGACAGCGGAGGGAGAGGGGAGGACTGAGCAGGGGGCTCTTGCAGGGCAGGGCTGGGGTCTGCAGACCCTGAGTAGCCACGCCCGGGACATGCCTCAGTCCCCGAGGTCGTCATTCTGCTCCGCGGCCTCGCGTGGGGTGTAGGCCGGGCTCTGAGGAGCAGCGGCAGCAGACGGCTGCACTCAGGTGTTGGTACCCCGGGAAGGCCCGGCGGGATTCTAAAAGCCTCTAGGGTGGGGACAGCCTGGGGTTGGCAGCGGACGACAAGTGGACGCAGCCTCCAGTAACCTGGGGGAACCCAGGAAGTGAGATCTGGACAGCTTGCCCACGCCTGGGCCTTCCTCCGGGGCTGGGGGCTCCTTTGGTGAGGTTTTTCTGGCCGCTGGCATTTGGCAACCGCGTCCTATTTGGAGGGAGAAGCCCCGCAAGAGCCACGCTCACCTTCCTGAAGTCAGCCACGCTGAGAAACCCCGTCCCGCCCTCGTCGTAGGCCTTGAACGTGCGCCGCATCGGCCTCCAGCAGTGCACGATCTTGGGCTGAATCCGAAGCAAGGCGGAGTAAAAGGAGCAGGTCTCGGCACCGGCTTCTTTCTGGGAGAAGAGCCAAAACCCACGAGAAGGTGAGAAAGGAGCTCTGGGTGGGAAGGATGGTGTGGACAGGCTGTGGCCCAAGGGGTAAGCAAGGGGCTGTGAGCGCCTCTCCTGGGCCTTGCTTCCGTCTTGGCCTCCAGAGCTCACTCCCCACCCAGGGTTCCCAGCTGGAAGGGAGTCTGCAGGCTTGTCCCAGGTGGCTCGGTGGTAAAGAATCTGCCTGTCAACATGGGAGATGCAGGTTCGATCCCTGAGTTGGGAAGATACCTTGGAGGAGGAAATGGCAACCCACTCCAGTGTTCTTGCCTGGAGAATCCTGTGGACAGAGGAGCCTGGTGGGCTGCAGTCCATGGGGACGCAAAGACTCGGACATGATTTAGTGACTAAACAAAGCTCATCACAAACAGCATCTCCTGGGGGGAAGGTAGGTCTCTTCATCCCCATTTCCTGGATTGGGAAATGGAGGCTCAAGGAGGCAAAGGGGCAGGATCAGGACCCCTCGGGGCTCCGTTTGATGCCAACACTACCAGACCACCTCCCAGGGAACCCCTCCCCGTGTATTTGAGGGGATGGCCAGGCAGATAACCGAAATAGTTTGAGGGGGGAAAAAAAGAGGTTCAATTTGAATCTTCTAGTAGGTTCTTATAATGAACAGACTTTTTAAAAAATCGCAAGGTTGTAATTATATCTAGTAATTAGACAGCACACTACACTGTGATTATTTCATTTAGGTGCTATTAGATTTGAAAACAAGATATTTTAGCATGATTTAGCCCCAACACATGTCTGAATATCACAGAGGTGAACTGTAGGCAATAATGTGTAATACATTTTGGGAAAGTTTAATTTTTAACATGGCACCACGTAAAACACATTAGCACAATGTTAAATTGCTTTCAATTTTTGCATCCTTTAGCACCTATGATAGAAACTCACCAGATGCCCGGTAGCTTCCTCAGCGGCCGATTTACCAATCAGCTGGTCCCCACCCACGGAAGAGAAGGGATTCTGTGAGCACTTGCTCTTCCCACACCTAAGTCTGGCTTGAGAAAGGGTTTTCCCATCCCAGCCCGGGACACCACCCCACCCAGGGGTCCTTGGCTGCTAGCAGTGCCCCCCAGAAGCAAATTCCCGGGGCTCCCCTGGTGGCGCACTTGTTAAGAATCTGCCTACAAATGCAGGAGAGACATGGGTTAGATCCCTGGTCCTGGGAGATTCCATGTGCCTCGGAGCAACTCAGCCAGTGCTCCACAACTGCTGAAAGTGAAGTTGCTCAGTCGCGTCCGACTCTTTGTGACCCCATGGACTGCAGCCTACCAGGCTCCTTTGTCCATGGGATTTTCCAGGCGAGAGTACTGGAGTGGGCTGCCGTTTCCTTCTCTAGGGGATCTTCCCAACCCAGGGATTGAACCCGAGTCTCTGGCACTGCAGGCAGACACTTTCCCGTCTGAGCCAGCAGGGAAAGCTTGTGGTCTAGAGCCTGGGAGCTGCAGCCACTGAGACCCACAAGCCTGGAGCCTGCGCTCTGCAACAAGAGAAGCCACCACCGTGAGAAGCCCGCGCAGCACAACGCGAGAGTAGCCCCCGCTCGCTGCAAATAGACAGAAGCCTGTGCAGCAAAAAAAGACCCAGCACAGCCAAAATAAATAAATAACTAGAATTATTTTTTTTAAAAAAGCAAAGCCCCAGCTCACTTCCTCAGAGGAGTGTGTCTGCTGTTAAGGCTACAGAGAAAGCCTCAAAGTGCTGGAAAAGGAAATGGCCCTTGAGACAGCTGGCACGTTGGGGCCGGGGGCCACCTGCAGAGGGGACCAGGCAAGGGCAGGGCGGGCCCTGGTCCCACTCCTTCCTGGGAGAGGCTCCTGGGAGTCTCACCACCTGTCAATCAGGCCCAGGGTGGGCTTCTGGATGGGAGGCAGGACTGTCCTGAGCTGCGGAGTGGAGGCTGTGGTTGGGTTTGGGTGAATGACCAGAGCTGGGGGGAGGCAGGGGCACACGGAGGTGAGCTGGGACATCTGCCCAGGGGCCCAGGCTCCTGGTTGGGGGGTGGGGGGTCCTATTCCAGAGCGTCTCTCACTTCCCATACACAATCTCAGTCAGCCCCAGCCCCCCAAGCAGTCCATGAGCAGCCTTTGGACGCCTCTGTGAGGGTAGGTGATTCACCTAGGAGCAGGCTGGCCTCTGCACACGGGGGGCTTGGAAGGGGGCGTGGAGCCTCTTCCCAGCAGGCCACCCCTCACTTACAGAACTGAGGCCCAAAGAAGCCGAGGAGGGCCAGAGCGGGCAGGCGTCTCCATGGCTCTCCAGTTATGCTTGCAGGCTGGCCCTCTGACGATTGAACGAGGAAAGTATTTTCTCTACTTACAGAATTACTGAGCTAGAGAAATAATTGTCATAAAGCCAAGTTTTTCTTCCATAGTTTGTTGTAAGCCTTTGGTGTTAGCTCTTGCTTGTCTAAACTAGAAACTATGGTGAGATGCGGCCCGATTTTGCACAGAATGACAGATTTCCCTGTATGGAATCCACTGTTTGCTGACTTGCCGGAAGCCACCACGGGAGATCCCACCCATGACAAGGTCATGTGG
Source organism: Ovis aries (assembly GCF_016772045.2). Lineage (NCBI taxonomy): Eukaryota > Metazoa > Chordata > Mammalia > Artiodactyla > Bovidae > Ovis > Ovis aries. The sequence continues at coordinate 220,195,530 of NC_056056.1, forward strand.
AAGAGAACTGTTAAGCAAGGCTTCAGGACTCAAGGGGCTCCCTAGGCTTTCTCGAGCATCTACCCTAGAACCAGAATCTGTCTGTTTTACTACTTCATGACTTTCACCAACTCCTCTGACATTAACAGGGGGCTAACCCTGACCACCTTTCTCTGGAGAAAATCAACTTAGGGCTATAGCTAATAAGTCTCCTGGACATGAGAAAAGTATTTCCAATCAAAACCCCTCTGTTAGCATTATAGCTTGCTTGGCAGGTATATCTAGCTACGCATATGATTATTTACATCCTCCCAACTGTGAGAGGCATGGAAAGCCTAAAACATAGAGCCTTTCAAAGAGTTAAAAGTTGAGGTAGAGAAAGATGGCGGAGGAATAGGACGGGAAGATCACGTTCTCCCTCACAAATTCCTCAAAAGAACATTTCAACGCCGAGCAAACTCCACAAAACAACTTCTGTAGGCTGGCAGAGGACATCAGGCAACCAGAAAAGCAGACCATTGTCTTCAAAACAGGTAGGAAAAAATATAAAAGACGAAAAAGGAGACAAAGGAGGTGGGAAGGGAGCTCCGTCCCGAGAAGGGAAGCCCGTCCCGGGAAGGGAATTTTAAGAAGAGAGGTTTCCAAACACCAGGAAACACTCTCCCTGCCGAGTCTGTGGCGAGCCTTGGAAACACCGAGGGCAACATAACAGGAAGGAAAAATAGATAAATAATTAAAACCAACAGATTACAAGCCCACCAGTAACTCCCCCAGCGGAAAAGCAGCACAGACGCCTGCATCCGCCATTGGGAAGTGGGGGCAGGGCAGGGACGCGCGGGAGGCGCGGGCTGCAGAGCTTTGCAAGAATCGGGCAGGAACGCCCCACGCTCAACCAGAACGATCTAACTTGGGCTAGCAAACCAGACTGTGGGATAGCTACCACGCGAAAAGCTCGAACATAAGACACCGCCAGGACCGAGCACAGAACAAAGGACGGAGCGGAAAAAGCCGGCTGCAGACCATTTCCCGCCGGGGACAGGCAGCCAGAGCCGTAAGGACTGGAAAGGGGCAATTGCAGACCCGGAGATACTTTACTTACCTAACTGCAAGCAGGCTCCTTTGCTAAGACTTCTGGGGGTGCTGGACAGTCACAGTCTGCCTCACGGTGTGCGCCAGCGGTCCACCCAGAGAGCTGAGCGGCAGCGGCGGAAAAGGTGACAAGCCGCGGCGATCGCGCTCGCCAAACTCCTGAGCTACTCGGACCTGGGAAGGGCACAAAGCGCAGTCCCAGCCGCATTTGTGCCTCTGAGGGCTGCCTGAGGGCCGAACCTGAGCGGCTTGGACCGGGGAAGTGCACGCAGCCTAGGGCCGGCCCCAGACGGTTCCCGGCTGAGCATCGTAGAGCCGGAGCGGTTTGTGCGCCGCGAGAAAGGACAGGTCAAGCGGGGCAGAGATACTGTGTACACACGACAGTGCTATTTGTTTGCAGCATCCCCCCTCCCCACAGCGCGACTGAACTAGTGAGCCTAAAAACCAGCAAACAGAAGAAGTTAAACAGAGGGAACCACCTTGGAAGTGAGCCCACACGGCCCATAACATCAGAGAAGAGCCAGATATATTTTTAATTTTTAATATTTTTAAAATCATTCTTTTTTTTTTTGCTTTTGCTTTTATTTTCCTTTTTTTTCCGAGCTTTTTTTAAATTGTTAAGTCTTCTATTTCTCCTCTAATTTTTATTTCTATAACCTAGTATTACTATTAAAAAAAAAAAAAAGACTTTTTTTTTTTTTTTTAAAGGCAAACACCATATATACTCTTTGGATGGTTGTTGGTGTTTTGTTTTGTTTTTGTTTGTTTGTTTGTTTTTTAATAATTCTTTTTTTTCTTTCTTCCTTTTCCTTCTGCTTTTCTTTAATATTGTATCTTTGAAAATCCAACCTCTACTCCAGATTTTTAATCTTTGCTCTTAGGTTTTTGTTGTCAATTTTGTACATTTAAAAACCCAAACTTCACTACCCCAGTTTACCTGAGAGCGAGATTACTGGCTTGACCCCTCTCTCCTCCTCTGGACTCTCCTTTTTCTCCACCAGGTGGCCTCTGTCTCTTTTCTCCCCCATCTCTTCTCTATCCAACTCTGTGAATCTCTGTGTGTTCCAGATGGTAGAGAACACCTAAGGAACTGGTTACTGGCAGGATTTGTCTCTCTCCTACTCATTCCTCTCTCTTATCCTCCTGGTCACCTCTGTCTGCTTCCTCCCTCTCCTCTTCCCCGTATAACTCTGTAAATACCTCTGAGCGGCCCAGACTATAGAGCGCACATAAGGAAGTGACTACTGGCTAGCTTGCTCTCTCCTCTCTTGATCTCACCGCATCTCATTCCAGTTACCTCTAACTACCCCTCCATCTTCTCTTCTCCTTGTAACTCAGTGAACCTCTCTGAGTGTCCCTCAATGTGGAGAAACTTTTCATCTTTAACCTAGATGTTTTATCATCGGTGCTGTATAGATGGAGAAGTCTAGAGGCTACTGTAAAAATAAAACTGAAAACCAGAAGCAGGAAGCTTAAACCCAAAGCCTGAAAACATTAGAGAACTCTTGAATTCAGGGAACATTAAGCAATAGGAGCTCATCAAATGCCTTCATACCTACACCGAAACCAAGCTCCACCCAAGGGCCAACAAGTTCCAAAACAAGACATACCACCCAAATTCTCCAGCAACACAGGAACACTCCCCTGAGCCTCAATATACAGGCAGCTCAAAATTATCCCAAAACCTTTGATGTCTCATAACCCATTACGGGTCACTCCACTGCACTCCAGAGAGAAGAAACCCAGCTCCACCCACCAAAACTCCAACACAAGCCTCCCTAACCAGGAAACCTTGACAAGCCACTGATAGAACCCCACCCAAAGTGAGGAAGCTCCATAATAAAGAGAACTCCACAAATTATCAGAATATAAAAAGGCCACCCCAAATGCAGCAATATAACCAAGATGAAGAGACAGAGGAATACTCAGCAGGTAAAGGAACAGGAGAGTTGCCCACCAAACCAAACAAAAGAGGAAGAAGTAGGGAATCTACCGGAGAAGGAATTCCGAATATTGATAGTGAAAATGATCCAAAATCTTGAAATCAAAATGGAAACACAGATAAATAGCCTAGAGACAAGGATTGAGAAGATGCAAGAAAGGTTTAACAAGGACCTAGAAGAAATAAAAAAGAGTCAAAATATAATGAATAACCCAATAAATGAGATCAGAAACTCTCTGGAGGCAACAAATAGTAGAATAATGGAGGCAGAAGATAGGATTAGTGAAATAGAAGATAGAATGGTAGAAATAAATGAATCAGAGAGGAAACAAGAAAAACGAATTAAAAGAAACGAGGACAATCTCAGAGACCTCCAGGACAATATGAAATGCTCCAACATTCCAATTATAGGAGTCCCAGAAGAAGAAGACAGAAAGAAAGATCATGAGAAAATCCTTGAGGAGATAATAGTTGAAAACTTCCCTAAAATGGGGAAGGAAATAATCACCCAAGTCCAAGAAACACAGAGAGTCCCAAATAGGATAAACCCAAGGCGAAACACCCCAAGACACATATTAATCAAATTAACAAAGATCAAACACAAAGAACAAATATTAAAAGCAGCAAGGGAAAAACAACAAATAACACACAAGGGGATTCCCATAAGGATAACAGCTGATCTTTCAATAGAAACTCTTCAGGCCAGGAGGGAATGGCAAGACATACTTAAAGTGATGAAAGACAATAACCTACAGCCCAGATTACTGTACCCAGCAAGGATCTCATTCAAATACGAAGGAGAAATCAAAAGCTTTACAGACAAGCAAAAGCTGAGAGAATTCAGCACCACCAAACCAGCTCTCCAACAAATTCTAAAGGATATCCTCTAGACAGGAAGCACGAAAGGGTGTATAAACCCGAACCCAAAACAATAAAGTAAATGGCAACGGGATCATACTTATCAATAATTACCTTAAACGTAAATGGGTTGAACGCCCCAACCAAAAGACAAAGACTGGCCGAATGGATACAAAAACAAGACCCCTCTATATGCTGCTTACAAGAGACCCACCTCAAAACAAGGGACACATACAGACTGAAAGTGAAGGGCTGGAAAAAGATATACCACGCAAATAGAGACCAAAAGAAAGCAGGAGTGGCAATACTCATATCCGATAAAATAGACTTTAAAACAAAGGCTGTGAAAAGAGACAAAGAAGGCCACTACATAATGATCAAAGGAACAATCCAAGAAGAAGATATAACAATTATAAATATATATGCACCCAATATAGGAGCACCACAATATGTAAGACAAATGCTAACAAGTATGAAAGGGGAAATCAACAATAACACAATAATAGTGGGAGACTTTAATACCCCACTCACACCTATGGACAGATCAACTAAACAGAAAATTAACAAAGAAACGCAAACTTTAAATGATACATTAGATCAGTTAGACCTAATTGATATCTATAGGACATTTCACCCCAAAACAACGAATTTCACCTTTTTTCAAGTGCTCATGGAACCTTCTCCAGGATAGATCACATCCTGGGCCATAAATCTAAACTTGATAAATTCAAGAAAATCGAAATCATTCCAAGCATCTTTTCTGACCATAATGCATTAAGATTAGATCTCAATTACAGGAGAAAAACTATTAAAAATTCCAACATATGGAGGTTGAACAACACACTTCTGAATAACCAACAAATCACAGAAGAAATCAAAAAGAAATCAAAATATGCATAGAAACTAATGAAAATGAAAACACAACAACCCAAAACCTGTGGGACACTATAAAAGCAGTGCTAAGAGGAAAGTTCATAGCAATACAGGCATACCTCAAGAAACAAGAAAAAAGTCAAATAAATAACCTAACTCTACAACTAAAGCAACTAGAAAAGGAAGAGTTGGAGAACCCCAGAGTTAGTAGAAGGAAAGAAATCTTAAAAATTAGGGCAGAAATAAATGCAAAAGAAACAAAAGAGACCATAGCAAAAATCAACAAAGCCAAAAGCTGGTTCTTTGAAAGGATAAATAAAATTGACAAACCATTAGCCAGACTCATCAAGAAGCAAAGAGAGAAAAATCAAATCAATAAAATTAGAAATGAAAATGGAGAGATCACAACAGACAACACAGAAATACAAAGGATCATAAGAGACTACTATCAGCAGTTGTATGCCAATAAAATGGACAACGTGGAAGAAATGGACAAATTCTTAGAAAAGTACAATTTTCCAAAACTGAACCAGGAAGAAATAGAAAATCTTAACAGACCCATCACAAGCAAGGAAATTGATACTGTAATCAGAAATCTTCCAGCAAACAAAAGCCCAGGTCCAGATGGCTTCACAGCTGAATTCTACCAAAAATTTCGAGACGAGCTAACACCTATCCTCCTCAAACTCTTCCAGAAAATTGCAGAGGAAGGTAAACTTCCAAACTCATTCTATGAGGCCACCATCACCCTAATACCAAAACCTGACAAAGATGTCACAAAAAAGAAAACTACAGGCCAATATCTCTGATGAACATAGATGCAAAAATCCTCAACAAAATTCTAGCAATCAGAATCCAACAACACATTAAAAAGATCATACACCATGACCAAGTGGGCTTTATCCCAGGGATGCAAGGATTCTTCAATATCCGCAAATCAATCAATGTAATTCACCACATTAACAAATTGAAAAATAAAACCATATGATTATCTCAATAGATGCAGAGAAGGCCTTTGACAAAATTCAACATCCATTTATGATAAAAACTCTCCAGAAAGCAGGAATAGAAGGAACATACCTCAACATAATAAAAGCTATCTATGACAAACCCACAGCAAACATTATCCTCAATGGTGAAAAATTGAAAGCATTTCCCTAAAGTCAGGAACAAGACAAGGGTGTCCACTTTCACCGCTACTATTCAACATAGTTCTGGAAGTTTTGGCCACAGCAATCAGAGCAGAAAAAGAAATAAAAGGAATCCAAATTGGAAAAGAAGAAGTAAAACTCTCACTGTTTGCAGATGACATGATCCTCTACATGGAAAACCCTAAAGACTCCACCAGAAAATTACTAGAGCTAATCAATGAATATAGTAAAGTTGCAGGATATAAAATCAACACACAGAAATCCCTTGCATTCCTATACACGAATAATGAGAAAGTAGAAAAAGAAATTAAGGAAACAATTCCATTCACCATTGCAACGAAAAGAATAAAATACTTAGGAATATATCTACCTAAAGAAACTAAAGACCTATATATAGAAAACTATAAAACACTGATGAAAGAAATCAAAGAGGACACTAATAGATGGAGAAATATACCATGTTCATGGATTGGAAGAATCAATATAGTGAAAATGAGTATACTACCCAAAGCAATTTACAAATTCAATGCAATCCCTATCAAGCTACCAGCCACATTTTTCACAGAACTAGAACAAATAATTTCAAGATTTGTATGGAAATACAAAAACCTCGAATAGCCAAAGCAATCTTGAGAAAGAAGAATGGAACTGGAGGAATCAACTTGCCTGACTTCAGGCTCTACTACAAAGCCACAGTCATCAAGACAGTATGGTACTGGCACAAAGACAGACATATAGATCAATGGAACAAAATAGAAAGCCCAGAGATAAATCCACACACATATGGACACCTTATCTTTGACAAAGGAGGCAAGAATATACAATGGAGTAAAGACAATCTCTTTAACAAGTGGTGCTGGGAAAACTGGTCAACCACTTGTAAAAGAATGAAACTAGATCACTTTCTAACACTGTACACAAAAATAAACTCAAAATGGATTAAAGATCTAAATGTAAGATCAGAAACTATAAAACTCCTAGAGGAGAACATAGGCAAAACACTCTCAGACATAAATCACAGCAGGATCCTCTATGATCCACCTCCCAGAATTCTGGAAATAAAAGCAAAAATAAACAAATGGGATCTAATTAAAATTAAAAGCTTCTGCACCACAAAGGAAAACATAAGCAAGGTGAAAAGACAGCCTTCTGAATGGGAGAAAATAATAGCAAATGAAGCAACTGACAAACAACTAATCTCAAAAATATACAAGCAACTTCTGCAGCTCAATTCCAGAAAAATAAACGACCCAATCAAAAAATGGGTCAAAGAACTAAATACACATTTCTCCAAAGAAGACATACGGATGGCTAACAAACACATGAAAAGATGCTCAACATCACTCATTATTAGAGAAATGCAAATCAAAACCACAATGAGGTACCACTTCACACCAGTCAGAATGGCTGCGATCCAAAAATCTGCAAGCAATAAATGCTGGAGAGGGTGTGGAGAAAAGGGAACCCTCCTACACTGTTGGTGGGAATGCAAACTAGTACAGCCACTATGGAGAACAGTGTGGAGATTCCTTAAAAAATTTCAAATAGAATTACCTTATGACCCAGCAATCCCACTGCTGGGCATACACACCGAGGAAACCAGAATTGAAAGAGACACATGTACCCCAATGTTCATCGCAGCACTGTTTATAATAGCCAGGACATGGAAACAACCTAGATGTCCATCAGCAGATGAATGGATAAGAAAGCTGTGGTACATATACACAATGGAGTATTACTCAGCAGTTAAAAAGAATTCATTTGAATCAGTTCTGATGAGATGGATGAAACTGGAGCCAATTATACAGAGTGAAGTAAGCCAGAAAGAAAAACACCAATACAGTATACTAACACATATATATGGAATTTAGGAAGATGGCAATGACGACCCTGTATGCAAGACAGGGAAAGAGACACAGATGTGTATAACGGACTTTTGGACTCAGAGGGAGAGGGAGAGGGTGGGATGATTTGGGAGAATGACATTCTAACATGTATACTATCATGTGAATTGAATCGCCAGTCTATGTCTGACGTAGGATGCAGCATGCTTGGGGCTGGTACATGGGGATGACCCAGAAAGATGTTATGGGGAGGGAGGTGGGAGGGGGGTTCATGTTTGGGAATGCATGTAAGAATTAAAGATTTTAAAATAAAAAACTAAAATTAAAAAAAAAAAAGAAAAAAAATCTCATTATAGTATGTTTGATTTTCAGGGATATTATATTTCTAAAAAAAAAACAAACAAAAAAAAACAAAAAAAAACACAAAGAGTTAAAAGTTATTAGAGTAGTGTTAATGTAGGATTTCGTTATTTGGCCAATGCTTGTTGCTAAGTTCCCATATCTCTTATCCACTGTGTACCTGGGAGTGCATTAGTTAACATAGTTGGAAAGTAAGAAAAACAAGTGTAGCCTTGAAATTAACCATATCAGACTTTTGAGCTAATAGGTTCTTTCTTGTAACTCACTGCACCTTTACTCCGTGAGAAATGTAACTTGTTTAATACTTTTTGAGGCTGACGTAGATTAGAAATATAAGAAAAAACATTTCAAGGGAAAATAAGTTTTCTGGTTGAACAGCCTTTATCAAAAGAGGGTCATAAAATGTTCACAGGCCTCCAAAGACAAAAGATAATGTACACAATATTGTTTATGGGAAAGGTTTGCAGAAAAATCCTGGTTTCGATAAAGACAAAACAGATGTAATGTTTGGGCTGACTCTGTATGACTTTGCATCTTTCATTTCCCTCTATGTACAAGTAAAGGTATAAAAGACCCTTTAAAAAATAAAAACAATGGGCCTCGCTTGAAGAAGCTTGGTCACCCCGTGTTTTTCTTTTTTCTCTTTTTTTTTCTCTCTTACTTTATTTTTTCAGGCTGATCCCTTGGAGCATAGAGGCTCCCTGCGTTCGCTTTTCTGCCCGGGTTTCTAAGACCTGAACGGAAAGACGTTCTGGGTCTTCACTCCCTCGGAAGACTGGGAAGGCACCTGTGGCAGGTGCAAACCGTGAACAGGGCAAACTTCTTGTCTCGAAGTTTTATTGGCTTTCTATGTCAACCAAGGAATATCAGCCTCTTTCTCTCCTCTATTTTCTTATCTACAGTATTCTTTCCTTATCTCTCTCTAAATCAATCACCGACGCCATTTTTCCTCCAGGTTCCCCTGGATCCTGCGGGGGCTGGACCCCGGCACTGGCTGGCACACCATCACTCGGCTGCTGCTGGGATGTGGGGGCCTGGGTAGGGGTCTGGGTCGGGGGCTGCCGGGCTTGCCCCACGCCTCTGGTCCCCACAGCTGGGTCTGAGGGTGACTGGCATCGGCTGTGTTTGTCTCCAAGTCAGCAACGCCTGTTCGTAACCATTTAATTCAGAGTAACTTAATTCAGTGTTACGGATGATAGAACATGAGTGTGGAGAGTCTTCATGCTTTGGAAAGACTTGAGAAAGGCGTGTCCTTAACAGTGTGGTTGACCTGGGTGTGGGTGAGAATCATACAGTTACACATGACAGAAAAAGGGTAAAGATCCAGGGGCCCTCCGGTTGCAAGATTTAAGCATCTTTAGGGTCTCATTCCTCTTCAAAGAGGCAACAACAGGACTGCAGACAACTCATCGTGGGCGCAGCTTATGCAAGAAAGACCACGCGTCTCTGAGCAAGGCCTGCCGTCTCAGACGCCAGATGAGCGAGCAAGCAGTCACGTGTAAGGCACCGGTGCTTCCCTTCACTGTGGCCGCCCCACCCCCCACCTGTGCCTCCAGTTAAGTGACCTAAATCTGCTCCCGGCGGTCCTGTGAGCCACCGACTGTTTCCTCTGTCAACCCACAGAGGTCCCCTTGGGCAGGTGCCACTCAACCGGCTTGCGACCCTTGAATCCTGGCTACTGGTTCCCAGCCTGGGGTCTCCAGACCTTTACAGGTTTGTAAAGGTTCATACATGCACCGCTCGCATGAAGTGAAACGACAGAGTTTAGGAGGAGCTGAGAAAAAAGAAAGAAACCCAGCTAGCCCGGCCCCACCCCCGTCCTCCGGGTGATCCACATACCATTTTATTCGCATTCTGGATTTTCATTCTCTGCATCAGTGAGGTCTCCTTTGCTTTTAACAGGAGGACGCAGCTCTGCATGAAGCTGCAGTAAGCGAACTTCCCGTTGTTCTTCAAGTCGTACTTGACGAGGAGCTGCTGGCACTCGTCCCTGGTGATGTCCAGGTGGAATTTCTCCACGAGAGCTGAAGGCAAGCACATCAGTTCACTTGATGGCGGGCAGCTCCCTCTTGGTTCAATCACAGCTTTCACTCACTCACTCACTCATCACTCATCACTTGCTGAGACGCCCCAGCCGGGTCCTTGCTTCACAGGCTTGCGGCCGCTGGCTGGACGGATGTGGAAACACATAGGCAGGCGACAGGGTAAGTGTGGCCAGGACGGAGGGGACCCTGCATCCTGCTGGGCTCCCTCTGTCCTGGCTTAGCCTGCTGGCCCAGCTTGGCCTGGTCTCTGTTGCTGCAGTCACAGCAGTAGGAACACAGCACTGTGGGGGCCATGACCGCAGGCAGCGAGAGCGTGGAGCGGGGTTCCCGCCGCACAGGAGTCGGGCAGGACCGGGCAGGTGGGGAGGAGGGAAGGTTCCATGTGCTGGGGTGTGGGCCTGGCAGGGGCTCCCCTGGGGTCAGCAATTCAGACTTGGCCCTCTGCGCAAGGGTTTTCAACTGGGCTTCAGAGATACGCTCTCAGGGGTCTGCTGCTGCTGCTGCTAAGTCACTTCAGTCGTGTCCGACCCTGTGCTAGGCTACACCAAATTGTGCATTTGGGGTTTTCATTCTAATGGTGATCTTAAAGTTCCATTCTGGAACACCAGGACCTCCCTGAAGAGACAACCATCGTGCACTTTGAGGATCTGTGTCTGGCTTTCTTTCTTTATGATTAATTATTTTTGGTTGCTCTGGGTTTTCGTTGCATCAACAGTATGCAGCAATTAGAGGGAGCGTAAATCCAACCAATTTTTATAAATATTTGAAGTTTACCAAAGTGATAAGTAAGCAAGTAATTATGAGTCATTCAGTCGTGTCTGATTCTTTGCGATCCCATGGACTGTAGCCCGCACCAGGCTCCTCTGGTCCATGGGATTCTCCAGGCAAGAATATAGGAGTGGGTAGCCATCCCCTTCTCCAGGAGTCTTCCTGACCCAGGGGACTGAACCTGGATCTCCTGCAATGCAAGTGGATTCTTTACCCTCTGAGCCACCAGGGAAGCCCATTTGAAGTTTACCAAAGTGATACATGGCAAACATCGAACCAACAGCGCCGAGCTGTGTCCTCGGCTGCCCCCGGCCCCCGGGCCACCTTCCTGGGCTCTCAAAACCCGTCCCTGTTTATATTCTGCCCAGAGACCGCAACCAGCCTGCAGGTTCTAGCCCCGAGAGTCACGTGTGCTGACTTGATCCAGTGGGTGTGGACCTGCCCGGTGAGGGTGGAGGCATCAGGAGCCCTTGTCCCCCAGATGCTCCCGCAGGTTGCCTGGGCTCCACCGGGAGGAGGGGACCTGGGCTGGGAGGTGGGCCCAAGTGCCCTAGGGGGACGGAGTGGGACGCACCCAGGAAATCGGGGCCGGGGATCTCGCCCTGCCTGTTGGGGTCCCTCTCCTTGCACTCCCGTAGCAGCTCTCGCCAGCAGCCCTGGACCTTCTTGCGAAGCTTGGTCTCGATGGGCTCGCAGTTCTGCAGGGGCGGGGTCCCGCTCACGCTCGAGGGGGTCTAGCAAGAAAGAAAATGGTCTTGTACCTGGAGATTCTAGAGGGATGTCATAGGAGAAACCGACAGATGTGACCCGGGTCTTGAGGTGCACAATTCATAGGCAGTGTTATTTCAGAAGCAGAATGAAAGACAAAACCAAAGTGCTGATGTTGCCGTTTTAACCAGAACAGTTTTGGGTGCAAATATAGCCTTTCCCTTCCTGGCTTCTAGAGGCCCCCACATTTCTTGGTTCAAGGCCCCGTTTGTCCTCCACCTTCAAAGCTGCAACGATAGGTGTGTGTGTGTGTGAGTCGCTCAGTCATGTCCGACTCTTTGCGATCCTATGGACTGTAGCCCGCCAGGCTCCTCTATCCATGGGATTCTCCAGGCAAGAATACTGGAGTGGGTTGCCATGTCCTTCTCCAGTGGATCTTCCCAACCCCTGATTGGACCCAAGTCTCCTGTGTTGCAGACAGATTCTTTGTCATCTGAGCCACCAGGCAATGGTGGGTGGGTCTTTCTCCTGCATGTCCCATGCGCCTCTGTGTCCCCATTGACTGGATACAGTCAGTTGGGCCCCCTGGACCCTCGGGGACAATCTCATTAGCTCTAACTCCATCTGCAACCTTGACTCCCCCCTCGGCAGGTAAGGTACACATCACAGGTTTTGGGGACTGGGATGTGGATGTCCTTGGGGTGCTCTGACCCCCTTGACTCTGATCCACTCACCATCTGTAACACGCTAAACACTCCACTTGCAGGTTCACTGGCTTGCCCATTGTCCCCTATGAGATCATAAACTCCACAAGTGCAGGGGCCAGTGTTCATTCTCAGCACACAGTAGGTGCGCAGTAGACACGTGTTGACAGAATGAATGAACAGCCAGCTCCGTCTTGGATGGCTCACCCCGCATGAAGCATGGAGGTGGTGACCTCTGCTCACATGCCTAGTTGCCATCCCCTCAAACACCACCCCCGCCCCCCCAGAGACCCTGTCATGCTTCTTACAGAGGAAGGGAGACCTTCTGCGAGACTGAGCCCCTCCTTTCATCCCGGGCTGGGGGGCTTGGCCCAGGACCAGGGCTGTGTGGTCAGACAGCCTGGGTTTGCCGACAGGTCTCTCTGTGCTAACAAGGGACCCTGAGCCCACACAGGTCCCTCTTAAGAGTCTTGGATCTTCAACCGTAAAATGGGCATTAACACACCTTACCTCTCGGTACGTGGCCCTCGGCAGATCTGTCCACCCTGGGGGCATCTGTGTTCCTGGGTGACAACGCCTTTGACAATGGCTGACCTGCCCCCTCCCCCGGGTCCTGCCCCCTGGCCCCCAATTCCCCTCTGTCTCTTCTGCCCCCGATGCCCACACCTCCTTCCCCTCCAAGGCAGGTGACTGAGAGGACCCACCAGTGGCTCCTCTCCAGAATCCGCCCCCGGGCCCGGGGGCTCATTCTAAGACACTTTCTCTGTCACCAGAACCCTTGGGGACATGAAGTTCCTGGCCTGGGGAAAACGTGGACCCAGTGAGATGCCGAGAGACGGGAAGGAACTCACACAGGGGTGACTCCGTGACTTGGACCCCGCTTTCGGGTCACGAGTGGGCGACGACCCTGCGGACCGGCCCCGGTCCAAGACCTCGGGGACGCTGCTCCCTCTCTGCGCCTTGGCTGAGTCGCCTGTGGCTGGCGGCGTGGCCGGCTTGTCCACGTTGAAGCTGCTCAGGAAGTCCAGGTACTTCAGCCTCCCCTTGGAGTTGACGGGCATCTCTTCCCAGAGCCTGTCAAACTGGCAAAGAAGCAGAGGTCACCCTTGGGTCAGCGCACACCTTAGGCAAGAGGGCCAGAAGCCAGCGAAGGCAATGTGCTCCTTTGCTGGGTCCCGGGCTCACGTCAAGTTAAACAAAAATTGAAAAATGGAAAACACCCGGCCGGCCAGCCCCAGCTTCCTGGGAAAGCAGGGTTGGCTGGGGGGGGTGGGGGCACGGATTATCCATGGCTTCTGCGGGACATTTTTTAATTGAATTGGGCCCTTAGCGAGCACTTTAAGGCCATTAAATCTTGCCATTAGTCACAGAGACTGAGCTGCAAGACGGAAGAATGTTCTAGGGGAAAACGCAAATCAAACCCCAGCCTTCTGGGTCCCCGGGGAGCCCGGCGAGGCTCCCTCCTGCAGAACAGCCCCAGAGCACTGCGAACAGCCCGGGGCCGCTGTGCAGCGTAAGTCACCCTCAGGGCAAACAGTGCGCTCTCAGGAGATGAGAAGAGAGGCGTCTGGAGGACGGGGAGCAGCTTATGGCCTTGGTGTCAGCGCGGCTGCCGTCACCGGGCTGAGTAAGGGCCCCATGTTGCCGGGACATCACCAAACGACTCAGTGCCACAGGAGCCACTCTAGGTGGCTCGAGGGATTTCAGGGAGCTGAGAAGAATGGTGATTTAACTTCCGTTTGTTTTTTTAACAGCCGCTAAGGCCCAGCCTCCAGCCCGCATCTCCGACCCTGAGGCCATGGAGGAACTTTCCTGCCCTGTGCCTCGACTTGGTCAGAAAGCCACTAGGCTTGCCTGCTCCACTGGGGTTTGCTCCAGGGGCAAATTAAAAGGGACCATGTCCGCCACTGCTTGAAAGTCTGGACAAGACGTAGTGAGGGCTGAGGAAGAGTAGGAGAACGTTCCAGGCCCTGAGAAGGAGAAATGGTTTAGTTTGGGACAATCTTCTTGTCTAAGCTTTCTGTGCTAAGCTTTTAATTTTGAAATAATTACAGGTTTGCAGGATGTTCCAATGATGATACAGAGAGGTCCCCGGGATCCTCCGCCGAACTTCCCTCCCAGGTTACATCTTATGTAACAACTTCATGTGTGTGGTGTGTGTGTGTGTGTGTGTGTGTGTGTGTGTGTAGTTCAGTGTCATTTATCACATCCAGAGTTGCATGTTGCTTTCATTTTGATCAATGAGGGAAACCTACCTCATGGAGTGGAAGTGAGGGTCCTTGAGAAAGTGGCCACAGAGGCTCAGACAGACCTCACCGGCACCAAGGTCTCCTCCAGGAAAGTTCCCATGGACCACCAAGGAAACCGGATGCTCTTCTCTTTCTACCTGCATCCTGAGGAAGCCACCCCTGTAGGTGACACCTCACCTGGCCGAGAGACTCCCTTGGATGGGCCTCTGAAAGTCATCTTTAAATGCCAACTGTCTTGCAAAGGGGTTGACACTCTCTGGGGTCTCAATGCATGTTTGTTAATGGCTGAAGATCCCCAAAGACTCACATGATAAAACTGACCGGACGGGAAGACCCTTTAGAAATGAAGAGGGACAGGGGACAGGGCGCTCAACCATGTTCTGAGTGCACCCATCAGGAAGGGCTTTATGGAAGAGAGATGCAGCTGAAGAGGAGGGCGGGCTGCCGGTGGGCTCTCATGCCCTCCTATCTTGGCAAGACTTGGAGGTGGGCAGGAAGAAGGTCATGCTACGAGGACAGAGACAAAGGGTGGGATGTGGCAAGAAGCTGAAGCACAGATGTGAAGATATTTACAAAACAGCCCAGGACAACAAAAGGGGTTTTTCTCAGGCACATGAGGCAGGGCCCACCACCTTCCTGATGAAATCCTGTGAGGCAGTGAGGTCAATGCAGGACCACACAAACCCTATTCTCATCTTCTTGTAACTGAAGGGGTCTCAACGGGAAGAATACACATCCCTAGGATGACTCAGGGGCTCCCCTGGTGGCTCAGTGGCAAAGAATCCACCCGCCAATGCAGGAGACATGGGTTCAATCCCTGGGTCAAGAAGATTCCCCTGGAGAAGGGAATGGCAAGCCACTTCAACATCCTTGCCTGGGAAATCCCATGGACAGAAGAGCCTGGTGGGCTACTATAGTCCATGAGGTTGCAAAAGAGTAGGACATAGGTTAGTGACTACACCGCAACAGGATAACAGGGGCCTGGGTGGGCCGGGAAAGGATGGGAGGCCACACGTGGCTCTCCAGTCCTGACAGGTTACGCCCCAGGACACTGGTGGAGCCAGGGATGCAGCTCAGGATGGCGGCTGGGGGTGGGGTGCTGCGGGGACAGGCGAGGCCTCGAGAGGACTGGGAATGGGCACCCCAAAAGTGGATTCTGGAGAATTACAGGCTTGTGAGCTGGACGTGAAACCTGGGCAGAATTCTTGTGGTTTGTGAATCAGCTGAAAAGCAAGTGAGTTTCCACGTCAAGTGGCGGAGCATGGCCTGCTGAAAGGCCCCTGGGAATGCAGAGGAGCAGTCAGCGGCCTACTAAACACGAAGGACTCAGGACCTCGGTCCTGCTTCTGCTCGTGAGGCAGCAAGTGGCAAGGGAACGCCACTCCATTTTACCAGCAAGAAAAAAGCCAAATACCTACAGATTCAGAACCCTTCCCGAGCCTGTCTGTGAGCTGAGGTTGCAGGAGCCAAGAGGACTGAATTCCATCAAGCCCCAAGGCTCCAAGGAGATCCTGACACCCCAGCTCTCATGCCCAGTGGGGCTCAGGAGGAAGTGGGAGTGTGGGAAGAAATCAGCTGAGATGTTAGCAAATTCCTGAAGGCCAAACGGGGGCTGGTGCTCAGGCTGGGAGTCTCGGGCACAGGGAATGATCAAGCTCACAAGCCCTCCTTCTGTGGCCTTTGCTGCTGCTCCTGAAGGGGCCACGTCAAGCTACTGGTGGAGGACAGACGTGAGACACCACCCGCTTCTCCAGACACCCTCTCCTGGGAAGCGAAGCCGCTGAGGGAGGCAAAGCACGTCCACTCAAGCCCAGGGGGCTCCTTCTGCTGGAGGGATCTGCCCCCCGAGCACACAAGGGGTGAGGGTAGCAGAAACACAATTCAAATGAGGCTCGATCACCCACCAGACTGACGCAACAAACCCCGACACTCACAGCCTGGCAGCGGAGAGGTGAGCCTCTTCCAGCCATAAGCAGCATTCCACCACAGTCTAGCATTCTCCTGCACATGCTGTCTGTAATTCAGCTTTTTTTTTTTTTTTTAAGTTCTACACACAAACAAAAGGAAAACTGACCCATTGCCAAGAGATATAGCCGTCAACAGGTAAGACTCAGAGATGACCCCCAGTGTGGGGATTATCAGACAAGGACGTTAAAACATTAAACTAATGAGATTAAAACAACACGTTAGATCCATGAACTAATGTGTCCACGGATGTAACAGAAAAGCTGCACAACACGTATGAACAGATGGAGAATTTCGGCCAAGAGGTGGAAACTGTTTTTTAAAATGCACGGTTACGTTCAAACACAACAGAGCAATGGGATTAAAGAGAGACAGAGAAGAGCAGCGTGGCACTGGAGGCCTGGTGGGATGCAGGTGGTGGGTGGGACTCTCCCGGGAACAGGGACGAGATGCCCCCGTGCGAGACGCGCAGTTAGAATGAGGCCATCGCCCACCGCCTGACGTGGAAACAGAGGCAGCTGGGAAGAGCCATGGCTAGCCTGTGCCAACAGTGGGCACCGGATTTCCACGGTCACTCAGGATAGAGGCCTGGAGGCCAACAGAGGAGGAGCCCAGTCTCTAGGACCAGCCAAGGCGGCTTTGGGACCACCTGGCAAGTGGGGACCATGCCCAGGGTTGAGCCGCCTGGGCGAGCTGTGTGTGGAGCATTTAGGGCCTATCACAGCTGCCCACCTGGCTCCCGTCTCCTCACACCTCACCCCCAGTCTCTCCGTGCAGGGCCTCTGGCAAAAGGCAGCTGGCACTGGCAGCCCCTGCCTTTCTTCCTCGCTGGGATCTGGGCCCTGGAGAAAGCATGTGATAATTAGCAGATGTCTCACCCGCACAGAGAGATGCTGGAAGGCAGCGAAGAGATCGCTTTAAAGTGTCAGGGGGAGAACACTTGGGTTTAGAATTCTATCC
The DNA here is from genome assembly GCF_016772045.2 of Ovis aries. Taxonomy (NCBI): domain Eukaryota; kingdom Metazoa; phylum Chordata; class Mammalia; order Artiodactyla; family Bovidae; genus Ovis; species Ovis aries. The sequence goes on from NC_056056.1 coordinate 220,213,025, forward strand.
CCAGCCAAACTATCTTTTGAGGATGAGCATGAAATAGAGAAGCTCTCTGGCTTACTTGTCCCTGAAAGATGCGGCTGAGCAAAAGGGGAAGTGAACAGGAAGTGGAAGTGGGACCAAAGGTGAGTGGCTGTGGACACCAGATCAGTAAGGCACCCAACACCCCCCTACCCTGTCGCCTGCCAGCCCCACCCCGCAGCACCCCATCCCTGGCTCCTTCGGCCTCCTTATCCTCTGCCCCTTGTCTTTCTCTCGCACTCAGATTCGCTGAGGAAATCCTGTTACTTCCAGCTCCGAAACACATCCATGATCCGACCTCGTCTGCTCCCAGCCGTCCACCCGGCCTGGTCTTTAATCAGATGTCTCCTTCTCAGGGGCCTCCCCTGACTGCCGCCCTCACAATGTATTGCCCCCACCCCTCCCTACAATTCCCCAGCACTGCCCTCTTTCCTGGTTTTTATTTTTTGCTTCTATGGCCATCCAACATACACGTATCTTAACGTATTTTGTATACTGTCCATCTGCCCCTCAAGGAACAAAGACCCCGTGAGCAGGGTGTGTCTCCTGGGCCCACATGCCAGCACTGTGTCCTCAAGGAACGCACCCTGACCCCTTGGGTCCAGACCAGCCCCTAGCTCTGTTCTAGCATGCCGCACCTCCCTTTACAGCAGAGAGTGGTGTGGGATCACAGAAATGATGTTCCCACAGGCATTTAATCTCTCTCTACCCTCCTGGGATGCAGCCTCAAGGGAGGCAGGGAGCAGGCCCTCCTTGGTTCCCCAGGACCTGATGTCAGAACTCTGCTCAGAGGACCAGAAGTCCACTCCTCAGTGAAGGAGAGGGTGTCTGCTGCCTCTGGGCACTCACTGTGCAGCCAAGACAGACAGCGCTGTGCGCAAGGACACGCAAGAGTGTGCCAAGGGGCGATGATGGAGAGCTGGGTGGGGGAGGTGGGTAGGGCAAAGCTGGGCGTGGTCAGCTCCAGCAGGGAAGGGCGTGGTCAAGAATTCACTTGACCAGATAGATACAAGGGGGCGGGGCCGGGGGCAGGCAGAGACAGCAGGGGTCAAAGATGGAGAAGGCAGAACTGCAGCCTGGGTGGAGGGCACCTGGACCAGCCTGGGGAGCACTGTCCCATCTCCTAGAGAAGGACACCAAAGCTCAGAGAGGCTGAGTGCTCCAAGGTCACACAGCTGGACGAGTGCAGAAGCAGGGTTGAAATCCAAGCCTGCCTGCATTTCTCTCACTTCCTAGAGGTGTCTGCTTTAGAAGCATCACATCTGGAATGTTCAGAAGTGTTTGAGTTCCTCTCCCTAATGCAGCTGCGTAGTCACAGTCTTTAGGCAGTCAGCGTGGGCTGGTCTAAATTGCCTCATTGGGATAGGCTCTCCCCGTGGGGCCCCTGTCTCCTTCAGCCAGATCCAAGTGGACACAGTTCTATGGCCTTTTATAACATGCTTTATGCAGAGCCATGAAGACCTTCAATGTCCAACTTCACCTGCTCTGAAAGCCACTTTCCTTTCCTGAAAGGTTAATTGTGCCAAAAGTTTTCCAGAGATGGGGCACTTTTCGATTTAGGGAGCTCTGTTAAGTCAAGAAAGCTGGCCCCTCGGATTCACGATGACTGGATCTTTTAGAGATAAGTTTATAACGTAGATAAACTAAGTCCTAGAATCTGTACCAGCAGGCTATTGAACCTGGCTGGACCTGTCCCAGTGTCTCTGGTGGACTCGTCCCCATGCTGGGCTGAAGGGTCTAGACGTGTCCAGTCCAGTGTGCACATAACTTCTGTGTCTTACTCTGCCAGACTCAGGACCATCCACCTGAGAAGGTTGTTGGCGAAGCAGCTCACGCGAGGAGAAAACATATGGATCTCGGGGGCTTTTGCTTTCTGTTTACCAGCCTGTATGCAGAAGCAGTCTTCCCCAGTATAGCACAGTTTCTGCTAATCATCACCCAACTTAAACCGTGGTACTTATGCCAGACTTTGACGCTTTCGATGGTGCAGTCTGTCTCTGAGATATGTCCGTGTATTTTTAGAAGGCAGCGTTTAAAAGTAAGTGCTTGATTGTGCGGTGGGGGATATGGGGTGGGGGGTGGGGGTGTCTGTGCTGCGGATGGTGAAGCTTTTTCTTCATAGACCATTAAAATCAAATTCTCTGTTGAGAATGCCAGATACGCCAGCATGTCATTAATTTACATCTATAATTAGAGTAAAATTTTACTCATTTAGATGGAATGAAAAATCTTTATTAGCAAAACCTTTATTAGCAAAACCTTTATTAGTTGGCTCCATAGAATAATAAATGCAACTGTATTAATTTGAAAGGCTTCCATCCATTGGTAGCAGTGGAGAGATGCATTTCAAACAGCTTCACTTGGTGTGGTTGTTCTTTGGGACAGAATTCTTTGGAAAGAGCGCTTAACGTTTCTTAGCAAAAAAGTGATCACAATGCCTAAGAAAAGCTGGCATTTTGGGAAAGTGAAATCTGATGTTCGTATTAGCAACATCTTTAACAAATTCGTTCTTTAGGGTAGTGAGTTCAGCGGCCTGAGTAGGGCTGGAGGGTGGGTGTGACGATCGCTCAAGGTTATTTTCAGTCCTCACCCTAAACCTCTGAGACTAGGAGTCTTGAGGTTGGGGTGGAGTCTCTCCCAGCTCTGGGGTCAGGACGTGGGTGGGACAGAATGACATTCCCACACGGGGAGCTGTAGGAAGCGCCTGGGCTAGGTCGGAGAGGAACCGGGAGGAAGAGGGGAGGCTGGGTTGCGTTTGTGAGTGTTCTGGATTTCCTTTTTCGTCTAAATTATTCTCTGGGAATGGACAGGGCCTCGGTTTGTCTGCGCACAGGAGCGGGCTGGCGGGAGTCCGTTTTCTTGGGGGAAAGGGACGGCCACGCGTGTGTTCGGATCATTGGTGCTCTGTGCTATTGGCTGCTCAGCCCCTGGGATGTTGGGGTCTGGGTGGGGGACGTGGACATGGTCCACCCGTGGGACGTGCTGAGCACCTGCTCTGTCCAGCCTCACCTCCATCTCCAACCCCCACCCCGGCTCAAGTGTGGAGAGAAACCGGCCGTCTCTCTGGATCAGTTGGGGCCCGGGATGATCCAGGGAAGGAGTAAGAGGGGTAATGGGAGCTGGAGCCGAGTTTAATTTGATTTTAAAAATAAAGGTGACATGACTTGCATTCTAATTGAGATGGTGAATTCCATACCTGTTACAGGAACAGAAGGCTCCTGTGTCTCTTTAGTAAGATTCAAAACAACAACAGTAACCTCCTCTCTCCCCACCTGCCAAAAAACCCCAAAACAAACCCTTCTCATATTTAAAAAATAGAGAAAAACCTTAAACTCTCTATACTCTGGGAAACAACTGGCCTGACGCTCATAACAACACTGCATAGGAGGCTGAACAGAATGCAATCCTTACTTGCTCGTCCGTCAGAACCTGGACATGGCGAGTACAGATGGACCGGAACTCGTCCCTGGAGGTGGTGTTCGTCTTCATGGTGTCAAAATTCTCGAACTCCTGGGCGATGGCATGGTAGTGGGAGGTCACAGCCTTGTGCAGGCGAGCCAGCAACTCCTGGTTTGCCATTTCCTTGGGCGATAAGGGCCGTGGACCTCTGGGCATCTTCTCAGCCCACTCCACAGCGGTCTGGGCAAAACAGAACAGAAAATTGATCCCTTTAGTGAATAATGAATTGCCTTAGCTCTGGGCACCTCAGGCAAGGGTGGAGCCCAGGAGGCAAGCTTCATGAGGAACTTGAGCCAGGAGAGTCAGAGAGACCCAGAGGCCTGACTGCAGGTGAAGATCTGCCTGGAAAGCGGGAGCCTGGGCTGACCAGCCACAGAGCAGGGAACAAAGCAACTGAGCCTGCAGGGCAGGGCCAGGGCTGGGCCCGAGGAGGGCACCCCTCTTACCCCCAGCCATTCACTCACTCGGCCTGTCCTCTGGTTTGCTGAACACACACACAGTGGATGTCTGCTCTGGGTGGTAAGGGAATCAATAGGGATGCGGATCCAGACTGCTTTCATTTCCAGCCCTCAGTACAGGTTGATTTATGCTCATGACAGCTGTGATGTGAATGGCATTGCTAATTTATTTGTTAGGCCGTGCCGGGTCTTAGTTGTGGCATGCAAACTCTTGGTTGCGGCATGTGGGATCTAGTTCCCTCACCAGGGATGGAACCCAGGCCCCCTGCTTTGGGAGAGTGGAGTCTTAGCCACTGGACCACTAGGGAAGTCCTGCGAATGGTGTTTCTTTTTGTTGACTGCTACCATATTATGCTGCAGCTCCACTGTTGGTTAAGTGTCCTTTAAGTCTGAGACTTTGAGGCCCACAGGGATTTAATCCTGGCGAGTACAGAGTCTTGCGTTTGGAGCTGCAGGGACCACGGAGCTGGCCTGCTTGCCGAGATCTCATTTTGCACCCCTGGGAGGTGCTCACAGGGCCTGGGGACGCTGTCCATGGTGCTGGGGAGCCCTGAGGAGGGATAGGACCAGTCTGGGCACAGGGCAGCTTTCTGCAGGGAGGAGCGACCCAGGAGGAAAGAGAGGATCTTCTTACTGGATGGCAGGCTGATGGGCTGGCAACAAGCATGTGGCCAGGTGAGCCAGAGGGGCCTGTGGAGGCCTGCAGCCCATGTTCAGTATCTGCTGATGATCAGTGTGGTGGGCAGAGAGACCACAGGAAGAGCAGTGAGTTCAGTTACTGATTGATTCTCAACAGCCCTGGAAATGACAAGGGCTTCTGTGTCTACCCTGGGCACCGAGGAGACTGGAGTTGGAAGGGAGATGCTGGGGCTGGGTGGGGGGGCGGCAACTGAGTCCTGAGCCTCCTGCAAGGGTAGTTGGAAGGGCAAGGCCCGCAGCATCTATTCTCTGCCACTAAGAAAAGGCCCCAGAGGCTAGACCTGTGGTCACCACATCAGCAGGTGGGCTCCGGGAGTGTGTGGAAGGGGTGGGGCCCTGGGGTGGCAGGTGGGGGCTGGGCTCCATGAGAACCCAGGGGTAACAAGCCATGAAGGCTGTCCCCAAACCAGGGTGGATTCTCAGATCCTCTGGGCTTCTCCAGCCAAAACCATTAGTGACTGGTGGCTAGAAGGCTGGTTCTTTCAAAGCACCAGCACCTGGCCGGATGATCGCATCCAATCCCCACAACCTATGTGAAAACTTGGTCATGACTCAAGTTCAGCAGTTCCATAGGAGTATGGGTATTATATGCTACTTTCCTGCAGGACAGAGCAGAACGTTCCTCTACGAAAGTGTATCAAACATGGGATGCTGTTGACAATACCCTCAAAAGCGTGGCTATACACCCTTACACTCAAACCACAGCCCACTACATCCTCGACCACCCAAAGGTTGACAGATGCTTTCAAATACGTCCATTGGGAGCCATCTGCAAAGTGAATGAACGCCTTTCATTTCTCATTCTAGAAAAAAATAGTGATCCTACAGACGCATCTTACACTTTTTTGAACAGTTGAAAACATGCCTCCTGTGTCTGAGTATGAAGCCCTTTCCCTAAACACCATGACGGGCGTCAGTGGTCAGAGAGCAGAGGGATCTTTGCTGGGTGGAGACTCAGGCTCGAAGTCCATCCTTATGCTGGTCACACCTTTGGGGCCTGAGGAGGACGTGCCATGGGTGAACATAACTGGAAAGAACATGGGTGTTGTGTTGCACAGGGGAAGGTGGAGACCCCTCTGACTCTGGCCCTAACTGGCCGTGTGACATCCACATGCCCACTGAATCAAGTTTTCCTCAGTTTCCTCATTTTTCCAGGGAGGAATCTAGGCTTCCATGAGACGGGGTGTGTGAATGCCCTTTGAAAGTGTTAACACACACAAAAAATCAGAAATTCTTCTGTTTTAACAACAGATATGGAAGAACTCTAACAAAGTAAAATGGGCAATCTTAGGTTAATATGCTTTAAACTCCAGAGGAAATTGAATCATTTTCTAGCAAGATATAGATTACTAAATTTAACGTAAGTAACATTACGAATAGATAGGTAATCAAAAAAGAAGTTTAAAAAGCTGTTAAAAGAGCTACCATCTATCACTAAAAAGATGTCAGGCCCTGGAGTGGGTGGGTTGCCATGCTCTCCTCCAGGGGATCTTCCCAACCCAGTCTCTGCATTGCAGGCAGACTCTTTACCATCTGAGCCACCAGGGAAGTCCATGAATACTGGGGTGGGTAACCTATCCCTTCTCAAAGGGATCTTCCTGGCCCAGAAACTGAATCAGGGCCTCCTGCATTGCAGGTGGATTCTTTCCCAGCTGAGCTACCAGGGAAGCTAGATAATTTTTACATTAGTCAAATTATTCCAGAATACAAAAAGAGATATATAGTATTCCAGTTCATTGTATATTACCCTAACACAAAAATATAATCAAGAAAACACTTTAAAAATATGAGGCAATCTAGTTTACAGACATAATGGCAAATATAACAAAAAAAATTTTTAAACCAATTTTTTAGGAATATTTAGTGCTGTATTTTAAAAGGGCACACCAAAATCAATTAGGGTTTACTCCAAGAATTAGGAAGTCTTCCTTATAATTAGCAAAGGTCACATATCAATGCACGGCAAAGTTCATCTAACACAATTTGGCAGTCATTCCTGATAAAATGGCGTAGAATAGAAAGAGCATACATCCTGTACAGGAGTAAAATGAACATCTTAAACACAGGAGTATTAATCAGACACTATCTGTAAATGTGCTACACAGGTGAAATAGGACGCATTTCCATTAAAGTTACAAACAAGACAGGCAGGCTCACTGTCAGTTCTGCTAGTCACATTTTTAGAGGCTCTAGCCTTTGAAATAAGACAAGAAGATGAAATAAACAGCTGAAAGCAAATGCTGAAAACCAACATTTATCATTACTCTTGGGTATGATTGTACAACTAGGAAATCTCAACACAATTATGACAGCGGCTGAATTAAAGTAAAAAATAAAGAAAACGCAATACCTTCTTTCTTATACAATAAATATAACTAGTTAGAAATTATGTCATAAAAAAACAATTCACATTAATGACAAAGCTATTGAATACTTTGGGATAGATTTCATCTGAAAGGCATGAGACCTATATAAAGAAAGCCAGACACATTCTGCTGAAGGTTATCAAAGCAAGACTGAACTAAAAACAGACACATACCAAGTTTCTGGATGTGAAGACTCCATTTCAAAAGAGAAAACCTTTTTCAAATGATAAACAAATAAAACTCTAGCAAAAATCACAATGGCTATTTGAGGGGGGACCCATTAGATATAGATATTAAACTTAATATAGAGACATAAATGTGAGATTTGCCATGAAATTTTTGGAAGAGGCTAGCGACGATGTTTTTGAGTCACCAGATATCAAAACATCACAAACTTGATATAAACAGAACAACAGAATGAGAATAGTAAGGCCCCGGACATACAAGCAGAACAGTGGACACCTACTCAGGCTGTTCTTGAGAGAGAAGAAGTCTCTTCTGTGACTGAGCCCTGACATCACAAAGCCCATTGTTGCAAACCTACAAAGTCAGCAGGAAGGAGGAGGTGTGGGACACACGCGATGGGGTGCTGCTGCTGCTGCAGCTAAGTCGCCTCAGTCGTGTCTGACTCTGTGCGACCCCATACACGGCAGCCCACCAGGCTCCCCCGTCCCTGGGATTCTCCAGGCAAGAACACTGGAGTGGGCTGCCATCGCGATGGAGTATTGCTCAGCCATAAAAAGGAACGTTTACATTGTTCTGGCATTTACAGTGCCATTTGTTGCAACAGGGATGGACCTAGATATTGTCACACTGAGTGAAGTAAGGCAGACAGAGAAAGGCAATTACCATATGATATCACTTATAAGTGGAATAAAAACAAAAAGCAGCAGGGTGCAGTGTGGCTCTGGTTGACTCCAAGATACCTTTGGGTGAGGGCAGCCCTCCTAAGCAAAACTGAACATCTCAGTTTCATAAAGGTATTCTCTCTTCCCTCTTGAGTTAACAGCTTCAAAATACCATCCCCCTCCCCCCGCCCCCAGCAAATGGAAAACGCCCAGTGGCCCAGCCTGGAGTCCTCTGTGATGCGTCCATCATGCAATCTGTCTATCATCTATCATCCAAACCTCCCCCAAACCCCAGTGGCCCCACGCCCAGTGCATACCTGGAAGCTGACTGCTCCACCCTCACCTCCTGGTCCAGGCCACCATCGTCTTGCCACAAATCACAGCTCCCTTCCTTCCACCCTCAATCTGTTAAAAGTACACACGCAGGAGCATCACACGCACGTACGTGTTAGCACTTGTTCTCTGGGCAGAGGGGTGCGGGAGGGCCGAGCCATAATCAGAAGCCAGCACCACTTTCCCCTGAGGACGACCTCTGTAAAGTGCAGGCCAGGTCATGCACAGCTCTCCAGTGGCTCCCCACGTTGCTTGGAGCAACCGGCAGGGCATCACAAGGGCCGCCGGCTCGCCCACTGGGACCTCTGACCTCACCCTGTGCCAGCCGCCTGCTGTGCTTCATACACACAAGCTTGTTCCTGCCTCAGGGCCCTGGCACTTGCTGTTCCTGCCCTCCTCTCAGGGTTCACACCAGGCTCCTGAGCTGAACGACACGTTCACTCCCGCGCCCGTTCCCTTCTCTTTCTCCATCCCATGTTCCGCTCCCTGATCCCCCTTATATTTACCCTAATTGTTCTCCATCCCACCAGAAAATAAACTTCAAGGCCAGGGCTCCGGTCTTTGGCTCACTGCTGAGTCCCCGAGTGCTTTAAAGAACCTGGCACACAGTGGGGCCTTGACCTTTGTTCAGAGACAGAATGGATAAGCAGTGTCACCAACACAGCCAATCAAACAAATGACTGCTCTGCACGGCCACCCTAGGTCTTCTGTTAAAAAGCTCTGATCTAGAGGCTTCCCTGGTGGTCCAGTGGTTGAGAATCTTGCCTTCCAAGGCAGGGGACACAGGTTCACCCCGCGGTCTGGGATCATCCCACAGGCTGTGGAGCAGCTAAGCCCACGTGCCACAAGTGCCGAGCTGGCGTCCAAAGCCTGCGCTCTGCAACAAGAAGCCACTGCTACAGGAAACCCGCAACCACAGCTGAAGAGCAGCCCCCGCCGATCACAGCTGATGCAAAGCCCACGTGCCGCGATGAAGACACAGTGCGGCCACAAGTGAAATAGTTATTTAAAAAGTATCACCACTCTTTAAAAAAAAATGGAAATGAAACCAAGATTCCGTTTGTTTTTCTTCTAAGAAACACAAATTTCTGGAGTGACAATATCAGCGTTGGGGAAGGTAGAATAAGGTAGGCGGAGCCGTGAGGGTGCCTGTGCTTCCACCTGGCACCTGCCCTTTGAAGACTCTCCTCAAGGAAGTAAACAAGATGAATTCATGAAATCACGATCGTTACGGTACTGTTTGGAAAAGGAATTGGCAACCCACTCCAGGATTCTTGCCTGGAGAATCCCATGGACAGAGGAGCCTGGGGGGCTATAGTCCATGGGGTCGCAAGGAGTCGGACACGACTGAGCGACTAACACACACACAGTATTATTTACACAGTTCACAAAAAATTAGCAACATTTTAGAGGTCAAAATTGTCTAGATCAGGAGAACGGCTAAATAAACCATAGTATTTCTACAATGCAGCTATTTGGAAGGCTTCAAGAAATAGTTTAACGGTATGGTAAAATGTTTGCGGTGTGCAGAGTGGGAAGGGGTGCAGCAAATTGGTCCACATGACCACACACACGCACACGTGTGTACACACCCCAGCACTAACACTTGTTCTCTGGAGGAGGAGTAAGCCAGGGCAGAGGCGGGCAGATGACTGGGGCTCCTGAGCTGCGAGTCTGCCTCCCTCTCCCGCAGGTTGGGGTCTGGAGGTCAGGAGGCAGGGATGGCTCGGTGGCAAGCAATGCAGAGGAGGGGCGGGGGTCCAGGAGCCCTGCTCGGTGTGACTGCCCATCTCTGCCTGGGCAGGAAATCACAGTGACACGTGGGTCACACTGAATCCCAGAGCCCCAGGGGGAGGGGTGGGAACGGGGGCAGCCCAAGCACCTGAGGCAGGCATGTGACCCACACACGGGTGATGCACCCAGAGAGGACGAACATGCAACGCACGCCCACGACGGCTGCATCGGGCCATCCACAGACGCCCCGGGAGCGTCTGCTGCGTGCCTGGCTCTTCTGCTGATGCGCGGGAGATGGAAGTAAAAGACGATCCTTAAATAGCCTCTGCCAGGGGAGGGTCTTGGGGCCAGGGAGAGAGAGGAGAGCCAGTTTCACAGGTGAGCAGAGATTACGAGATGGGTTGTGTACTCTCGACACAGCTGATGGGAATTGCTCCCTGAGGAGGAAACCTCAGAGCCCAGAGGTGAAGGAGGCACACATCCTCGCAAACCTCACGCGGCAAGCTGGGAACGGAAGGTCCCTGGGCTCCGGAAGGTCGGGGGAACAGCGCTGGCCTCCTGCACCCCCCCAGTTCTCTTCCCCAAGCCCCCAGAGCCACACCAGGGGCCAGGCTGAGGACGCAGAGAGGGAGGGCGACTCGGATTTGTCCCTAAGCTGGTTTCACGGCCAGTTGGAGAATATTCTTGGGCTGCCAGCAGAAGTGATTATTGTATGTTCATGGCAGAAAACTTGGAAACTACAAACAGGGCACAAACTGAAACAGACGTCACCGGGGGCCCCGCCCCCAGCGGCACCATGGCCATCGCCCTGGTGCACACGGGACCAGCCTGGGACCAGAAGGTCCCCGGGCCCTGGGCATGCGGTCCCAGCCCTCCCCACCCCGTGCCACCCGGGGCACCCACTGGCCTCGGGAGGGCAGGGCCTCCCGGCTTGCCCATCAGGGGCACTGGGCTCGAGGCGGTCAGGCGCCCATGTTCTGGTCCCCACCTTGCTTTTCTGCAAAGCCGCGCTCCGGGTGACTGGAGACGCCGGGGAGGGACAGATGGCTCTTGGTCTGGCGCTTTTGTGTCCCTGGCACTTGTCACGTGACCGTTCTATCTGAATGGGGGAAAATAGGGCTTTTTCTATAACTGGAAGCAATGTTTTTCCTCATCAGAAAAGACACCACTATCTTCAGATGCAAATGTCACTTTCCAAAACCAACTACGCTTTACATAAAAGGCCTCCTCAGGATAGGGATCGCAGCTGCAAGACAGCTTGGGGAAGGGATGGGGCGTCGGGCGCCTGCTTCCGTCCCCACGACTGTCTGGAGCGGGAGCGGTGGGCCCACTCCTCCTGCAGCCCATCATCTGACAACTGGATGCTTGCAAGGCTCTTCCGGTGACTTTACAAATGAGAGAAAAAAGAAATAGTGGAATCTTATGCACTACTGTTTGACCCAATTACAGGATGATTTCCATGTTTGGAAGGAATCCTCTCACATTTTTTCAAGGGTATTCGTATAGATCCTTGTTTTACTAAACACTTGTCCCTCTTGATATCACAGAGAAATACAGACCACCTGCGCTTAAAAGAAAACTCCCAGTCCCCTTTGTGACTACCCGGCAGCAGTAGCACAATACATAAAAGGAAAAATGCGCCAAGACAGGAAGCACGCAGTCAGCAAAGAACCGGCTAACAGCATCGCGCGTCTGTGGAGCTTTTCTTGGACTCAAATGTAGCCAAGTATCTCATTTAGTAAAAACCAAGCTTTACAGTGAAATCCAGTGGTTCTAAATCCGGCTACTGCTTGGACTCACCCAAGAGGCGGCTCCAACCAGTGCGGGGTCAGAAGGAGGCAGCCTGAATTGGGGGGTCAGAGGGAGATGGCATGGACTGGGGGTCAGAGGGAGGCAGCCTGGATTGGGGGGTCAGAGGGAGGCAGCCTGGATTGGGGGGTCAGAGGGAGGCAGCCTGGATTGGGGGGTCAGAGGGAGGTGGCCTGAGTTGGGGGGTCAGAGGGAGACCTGTGCTGAATTCCCAGAGCCGCCTCTTCTGCCCCAGCTCAAAGCCCCTCCCCTCCCCCCACAGCCCCGACATCTCTGATGCTGCCTTCCGCTCAGACTGGGGTGTCTCCAAGCGCACACAGTGCTGGGTGACCATCGGGGGAAGCTTACAGGGCCCCCCCAGAACCTGTCCTGCCCCCTGGGGCTCAGGCCGCACTTGCCATCATCACTCAGCGCCTGACACAGAACAGGAAGAAGGGATGGTCGCACATGCCTCTGGAGCACTGTCAGGGAAGCCACACCAGGAATCCAAGTTTTGGCTGATTTGGATCGAGCCAAAGGGGGTCAGAGGCTGGGCCGGTCCAGCGGAGGGGCCGGGGTGGATGGTGAGGACAGCTCACGGTCAACTGAGGGCTTTGGCGCCGGCCAGGGCTGAACAGAGCTCCGCACGGCTCTTTCCAGAGGCCTCGAGCAAGACGCACACCCTCCGCCCTCCCTTTACCCACGGGGATAAAACCGAACCATCTCCAAGGGCAGCCTCAGATCTCAACAGGACGACACACGCGGCGCTTCACCCGATGGCCGGCCGGCACGGGCGGCCTTCACGCTGCTCCTGCCGGCTTTTTAAGAGACATTTTGGCCTGAGTCAGGAGGCGGGGCAGACGTGGGTTTGAGTCCTGGCTCCTGGCTGCCGCGGTCTCTGTCGCAAGCCATCGGAAGGGAGAGGTACCTGGCGCCCGCTCTGGCCTGCAGGCTAAGCCAACCTGCCCGGGGCAGGAGCCTGGTCTAGATGTGGTCACACACCCTGGGGCGGGGGAGAACCTGGGCTTCTAGCCAGCGGCCTCGGGCCTGCCGTGGGCTCAGATTCGGGATGGCCAGGGTACCGCCCTGCTCTCCCATCTTCCAGCCGGACCTTATGCAGGCGCCTCACTTCTCCGGGCCAAGGCTCTCCGTCTGTAGTGTCGTGACAGCCACACCAGTCGGAGGGAACTCCCCACGAGAATCACTCCAGGAGACAGGGGGAAGACAGGGAGCACCCCACTGGTTCTGGAATCAGCTCTGGCTCTGCTGTGGGGAACTCATATTTGAAGGGGGTTATGGGTTTGGTCCCTGGGACAGGAAGGTCCCCTGGAGGAGGGCGTGGCCACCCACTCCAGTATTCTTGCCTGGGAAATCCCACGGACAGAGGAGCCTGGCTGGCTGCAATCCACGGGGCTGCAAAAGAGGTGGACATGGCTTAGCAACTGAGCATGCACGCATGGGGAAACCCCAAGGGAGAAGCCTGTGCCCCCCCAGTTCAAACAAGCTGGGGAAAGTAGCCAAGGATGAGAATCGGCGACACAGGCAGGTGTCCTCTGGACGGCTCACTGACCCGGGAATTCGGTTAGCTCATGTTCGGGTTCATTGCGCTCTCATTTCAATAGCTCTATTAAGGGAGGGATTTTAGAAAAGAGCCTTCTAGTAAGTACCCTGTCAATAAATTATGTCCAGCCACGTCTTGGCTGACTTATCAATTTTCCATGACATAGTATCCTAAGCGACTTCTCTAGACAACAGGGAAGCGAGAACACGGCAGGGAGGGTGGGCGAACTGTCCAGAGATCCAGTGCAGCTGGAGATGGAGACACGCGAGTGTATGCTTCCTGGAGGCACGGGGCACTCAAGGCCTGCTTCCTCAGCTCCCGTCCCCACAGCCTTTGCCACGCGGCTCTGGGTTTCCTCCCACCGAAGAGCTGAGAATGGTTCCCTATCCCACAGCTTTGCGCTCAGCCATACGACTGCTTTGGCCAAGGGAACGTCAGCCAGAGCCACGGGGTCGAAGCATTAAGAAGACTTTGCGTGGTCGGCAAGCCCCACTGTGTCTGTGGTGCTGTCTTGAGAGGAGCTCACCTGCTTTACTCTGTTCTAAGGGAGCAGAGACATCCCAGGGAGGCCACCAGAGCTGAGCCCAGGCCAGCCAGCCCACACGCAAAAGCTGAACAAGTGTTTACAGTCCTGGCTGTAAACAGGTGCTGGGCTGGGCTGGGGCTCTCTGTTACACAGCGACGCTGACTGATTCGGTTCTGAATTTCTGGCCAGTGAGGAATAAAAGGTACTGAGCTCAGACTACAGAGAAGACAAGGGGGCCTTTTGGCTCTCACTGCTCCTTGATGGTCACCGAGCAAAAGGACTTGATGTCGCTCGTCCTGTGGGCGTCCAAGGTGGCCTTCACCTGGCTGGGACCACATGGTTTAGCAAGGCCTGCTCCAGCTCTCGGGTTAGAAACACATCGGTATATTGATTTAAGTCTTAGGAAGGATATAATTAAGCTAATCAGACTGCATGATTCTTCTACTAAGTTTTGTTCTGAATACTTAGGGAGACAATTAAACAGTTTTTTCCCATGATTCCTTAGAGGAGGAGTAAAAAAAAAAAAAAATCCTGAAATTTCATACAGAATAAGAACACAGCAGGTAGCAAAAACTCCTAATTAGAAATACTCGGTAAAGAATTCTTCCACTTCCTTTTAAAGAACAGTGTAATTACTTCTAAGAATTGAAAAATTGCTTCATTTGATCAAATATTTTGATTAGCAAAGAAATTAATTGTACTGTATCTTCATTTGTATTTACAGTGAATTAATGAACGCTAAAAATAACAACAGCAGCAAAACTGCCTGTCAAAAGAAAAGATAAAACATTTTAAAAATCTAGATGAAAATAAAGTGAAAGCTCTGTATGCAACTGTGCTGATACAGACGCCTCCCGCTGGATCAAGGAACCAACTTCAGCAACTCCCAGGGACCCCCGCGCATGGGGCCAAGGGTGGACACTCGGGTATCGGGAGGTCTGGAGGCCTTAGTGATGGACGGATCTGCCTTGGCAGTTCAGCACACTGCGTGCAGAAGTGAGAGAGATACACCAGAACCGCAGGTACCACTCGGGTTTCCTGGGGCATGACGCTGCCCACCCTGGGGTCTCTGACCGAGCAGGGATTCTTTCTGGGCGATGAACAGACCCAGATCTGGAGATTTCAGCTTCCTTTTCCTTTGGAAGGGCTACACTCAAGCCAAGTTTCAAGCTTCAAACTGAACCCAGGTTTACTGAGACCCGGTCCTGGGAGCCACCTTTTGCAGTGCTCTTTCATCCAGACTCTGAGCTGCAGCATTGCGGAAGCGCCTCTGACCCTCTCCTTGCCCTTGGGGGCAGCTGTGTCCTCTCTGTTTCTAGATCAGTAAGTGGGGCTTCTCCCTGAAGAGATCAGGACCTGGGCTGCTCCCCTGTGAGCTGATGACGGAGCTCAACACGGCCTGACTTCAGAGCTGTGCTCTCCCATCCTCCCGTGGCCCCAGCCCCCACCACACGCACGAGTACAGAGTCTACCCAAGAAAGGCATCAACACAGACTGAGGGCCTACTGCGCGCCTCTGTCCCAGGCATGGGGACCTGAACGGCTGAGGCCAGCCCCTGCCTGGAGAAGCTATGCTTTGGGATGCCCATGGAGGCACGGGGGAGACCCACCCCAGAGCCCTGCCCCATGGCCTCCCTCTGGGACCCTCTGTCCCCACCTCACATCCCCCTCCCTCTCCTTCTCTTCACCCCGGCCCCAAACCCTCACTCCAGCTGTTCCCAAAATGCGGGTTTCCCATCTCAGGTCTCTGCGTGCACTGATCCTGACACCTGGGAAGCCCAACTCCCGACGTCCGGATGCACCGAGAGCTCATCAGAGAGCCCTTTCTGCCTCCCCTGCCCTGACCATGTAGACCGAGGGCCTCCCACTCCGGCTCCCTGGGCTCACTTCCCCTCCACAGCTCAAAATTCACAGAGGACCCACTTGACGCGTCTGCCAACACCCAATCCATAGACCCTTCGGTAGCACGAAAGTGCCATAAAATGCAGAGAAACAGAGGAAACACTTAAGCTACCCCTGCGACCGTTTAATGATTCAATAAACTCCTGGCTGAAGTCATTTATGAAACTATGAAAATGAATTCTTCCACCCAAATAAATTACACGCTGTGTAATCACATCATTACTGAACATTGTACACTAACCGGGCACTCAATGAAAGAGGAGAGAATGAAAATAATAATGCAGACATTGGGTGTTTGCTATGTTCAGGACCATGCAAAGCTTCTTCTGCATTAACTCGCTTAACCAGAACAGCAGTCCTGTATGGTGGACACTCAGACACTCAGACTGACAGCAGCAAGCTGCGAGCAGGGGCCTGGTGCTGGCTGGATTTCTAATCCTGGCCCTGGTGCTTCTAGCTGTGCAACCAGGAATACATGCTGAAGCTCTCTGTTCCTGTTGCCCCCTCTGCGGTGCTGGAGAAGACTCTTGAGAGTCCCTTGGACTGCAAGGAGATCCAACCAGTCCATCCTAAAGGAGATCAGTCCTGGGTGTTCATTGGAACGACTGATGTTGAGGCTGAAACTCCAATACTTTGGCCACCTGATGCAAAGAGCTGACTCATTTGAAAAGACTCTGATGGTGGGAAAGATTGAGGGCAGGAGGAGGGAATGACAGAGGATGAGATGGCTGGATGGCATCATTGACTCAATGGACCTGAGTTTGAGTAAACTCTGGAAGTTGGTGATGGACAGGGAGGCCTGGCGTGCTGCAGTCCATGGGACTGAGCTCAGACACGACTGAGCGACTGAACTGAACTGAACTGGAAAGGGTTCTTAAGAGGATGAGCTGAGTTAATTCAGGTAAAGTGCCTGCAACAGGGCTGGGCTTACAGCACATGCCCAGTGGGTATCAGCCTCTGTTTGGACGTTGGTATCTGACTGTGGGTGGCAAGAAAATGCAGGAACTGGCCGGGCAGAATCACCAGGGAGATGACGCGCTTCCTCCTCCAAGTCTCTTATTAGGGACCATTCATATTCAGGCCTCAGTGAAGGCCAAGAGGTGGAGCTTTCTGGTTCCTTCATGAATGGTTGGAGCCATTTCTGCCAGAGCAGTCCTTGCCCCTGGGGAGGTGTGTGCATGCTCACCTGTCCTCCTACCAGCCTGGACACCAGGGCTGGCCCAGGGCCTCGCACATCGTTGTTCACATTTGCTAAACGTGGGGAGGTAAGAAGCTCCCAGCTGAATGGGGCAGTTAAAGCCAGAACCCAAGCAGCTCCCCTCCAAGCCAGACACGCAGGTACAGGGTAACAATTAAGACGCAAGTGCCATCCTGGATTTGCTCTGCAAGGCTTGCTTGGGACAACGACTTCTTAGATTGACTCCTAGCTTCCTGATACGGTCACGACCTTGTAGAATCAGTAGTACAGCTCAATGCTGGTGTTTAATTGATCCAAACACGGCAATTAAATTGGATCACAAATCCCTGGAGGGACAAAATGAGTGAGGGTCTCTGGGGCAGAGTCTACACCACAGTCTGCTTACTTGAACAGGCAGAGAGCGTCCCGCCTAGGTACGAATAGGGAGGGAATGCCAGCCCGGATACCAGGGGAATGCTCGTGAGGTACTGGAGGAGCTGCCCAGGGCCCCCTGGAGACGGGCTGAGGCTGGCCCTGCTGGCGGTGAGCGGGCTCAGGTGGCTGCAAGCCTGGCACGGCCCCTTCGCTTTTCTGCGAGACGCGTGGAGACCAGGCTGAGTCTGCTTTGGCGGGCGAGCCCGTCCCGCTTCCAGCCGGGGCCTGTCTGGCAGCTGCTAGAGCAGCGGGCGCCCAGTCCTCCCGACCGCCCACCCCTCCTGGAAGCTGACGAAGGCGCGGGTTGAGGGGGGGACTGCTCTTCCTTCCGACTGGCAGCTCCAGGTCCAGGTGGGGCCCTGGACTGTGGGGTGCATCAACCACTCGGGTTTGGGAGAACTGGGTCTTTTGCAGGTGGTGCTAGTGGTAAAGAAACCGCCTACCAGTGCAGGAGACAGGAGAGACTCGGGCTTGATCCCTGGGCTGGAAGATCCCCTGAGGAGGGCACGGCAGCCCCCTCCAGCGCTCTCTCCTAAGAGAATCCCATGGACAGAGGAGCCCAGTCCATAGGGTCACAAAGAGTCAGACACGACTGAGGCAACTTAGCATGCACACGCGCATTTTAACCTCGTGAGAAGGACACTGCGTCATGCTGACTGGTGGTCAGGTAACCTGAGCAGGCTGGCCCCTGACTGCTCGTCTGGTGTGACGGTGTCATTTTCATTCCAGGCGGTTGACTGTGTTTCTTTTCCTTTAGCTCAGGCACGGTGGCCCAGAGCCCCTCACCCTGCACTGTCACCAAGGTCACCCCAAGTGTCCAAGTGACCTGAGTTATCCCTCCCAAGCTGCCGTGTCCTCGACCGTCTCCAGGACAACAATAACAACAGGAAGCAAGTATTCCATTGGAAGTGGAAAGTCAGTGAAATTTAGGGGAAACATTCAAAAATCCCCCAAATTATATCTAGAGCACTTGGATTTTTTTTTTTTTTTTTTGGCATCAGGGGAAAGAGTAAATAACTGGAATGGCATATCTTAATAATTTGTTTAATTTATTTCCAATAATCTTTGGGCCTTTTCCTGAAAAGGAAATGTCCCCATTCTTTACAATATTCATTAAAAATACATGGACACCATTATACTTACAATAAAAAGTAAAATAAATCAAAGTAACACTGTTGGCAACCAATATAAACATGATGCTCATGAAAGATTACAACCATTTTGATGTGGGTTACAGTCTCTTCGTTGGTTGAAAACTACAACCTTAAATTCTCTCTTGGAAAAAAATCATCTCCAAGTTGCTTAACCTCTCGCTGGATAAGTTCAGAGGTGATATATTATAAACACCAGGTAAGGACTGATCTCACTGGGTCTTGGTTAGCTAAAATGTGGCAAAATAATTACTCTGCATTGAATAAGGATGCGCTTTGTTAAAAATTCCATTATTTCCATGGTAATAAAGTAGAAAGATTTTATACGGGTTCCTACTGTGTCTTTTAAAAATTCTATGTCTGCTCTGAGCATTATTTTATATTCACAAAGGATACTGAAATTTCACTTTAAGACTTAAATGTTAAACAGAAATGATTTTCTAAACACAAGGTGATACTCTATATAGCTCGCATGTAGCTTTTTGAAGGTAAAATGTTTTTCCCAGAAATGAAAAAGAGGTATTTGCTGAGGGCAGACACTCAGGTAACGTCTTCACCCGGCTTGCGAGAGTCTTGTGAGAAAGGTGTTGGTGCTGAGTCCACGGCTTGTCCTGGTTAATCTTTCTTTACTTTGCAACCGAGGCCCCAGGAGCGCTTCGGTTTTCATAATACCTCCTTGCTTCTCTTTGGTGCCACCTAGGCGAGTGCGTCTCATCCTGATCCTGGCCGGCAAAGCTGACTGGTGCCTGCCTCGGTGGTCCGCAGCTTGTGGGCTCGGGGCTGGGTGGTGGTGTGGGGTCCCTGGGGGAAACACGGGGCCCACACGTGGAGCCAATGCTAGGATGGTCGATCTGTACTGGCTATGCGCCCCCCGCCACTTTGAGTAGCGCTTCAGGGGTGTGCCCCGGGGCAGCGGGAGCCGAAACGCCAGGGCTCAGCTGCACCCTGGGATCTGGAAAGTACCGCAGCATTTGGTGTGATGGGAGCTGAGGCGCTTTTCCCTGCAGTGTGTGATGGACACAGGAGACAGATCTATACAGGTTTGGGGGGGGCATTTGGCACCCCATCTAAGAGACGGGTGAAGCCACCGTCTTCACGCTCCAGGTGCTCCCAGCTCCTGCAAGGCCTTTCGCGACGCCTCCCCTACCTTTGCAGCTGTCCCTTCTCCAAGAGCAGATTCAGTTCAGCTGGGGATTATTCACGGCGAACTTCCTCTGCGAGGAGAGGTCCCGACTGCCTTAATTACATTTCGGTAATCTCCTTTTAATTACTTGCCGCCCGTGCATCCCCTAGAGGAAGGGATGGCTGGTGTCGTATTTAATGAGCTCGAGGAGGATGCATTAACTGTTCCTGTTGTTAGTTAACTTCTTTTCCTTCTGTCAAGAATGGTCGTTGGCCTGCAACTATCTTCTGAAATCGCCACCAGGTGGGGCAGGTCCTGGCTCGTCCACAGCCGCCTCGCCATCCCAGTCCACCCTCGTGGGAGTTGACCACATCCCTGCTGAGATGTCTCCAGGGTCTGGGACCTGAATTCTGGAGCGAGGGGTGCGGGGCCCAGGTGGTCTGCCCCTGCCTCCTCCCCCAACAGCAGATGGACGTGCCCGGAACATCCGTGGTCACCCCGTGCCCCATCCTTCAGGCGAGCAGTCCCAGCCTCAACTTGCTCTTCTGGTAAAGGCACCTCCATCTTCACACCTCCTCCCCGAGCCAGTTCAGGGGCTGATACCAAGCGCCTAGTGCACGCGGATGGGCAGAGCAGGAGGGCCGAGCAGTGGGCCGAGGGGTGCCAGCATCCCTGCTGCAGCCCCTCCAGCCGCCCGGCTCCCTTCTGTCCCGAAGCACACTTCCTGCCGTCACCCGCGTTACAGTTAGTCCTAAAGCCTCCTCTTAGGAATGTTCAGCAAGGTGCTTCCGGAGGTGCAGGGGACTCCGAGATGAGATCAGGTAGAACAAGCATGGGGGGAAGCAGGGGGCAACACTCGAGGCTCTGGGAACACCCCCCCTCGCCATGCTCTGGGCTCAGGGACTCCAGAGCCGGCAGAGATGCTCAGAGGGACCCGTGAGCAGGGACGGGCCTCCTCCGCTGCCAATGGTGCAACCTCTGGACGGGGCCCGTGAGGACTCCGCGTGGCCAGGGGGGCCCATGGGAAGGGTTTGGGCACGTGCTCATGGGTGCTTGGCAAGGCCACGCTGTAGCAGTTGGAGGCCTGGAAGCCACTGTGAGTCCAGCAATGGGGCGTGGGTGATGCCCCAGGACACTGCCCCCTGCCTCCTTCCTCAGTCGAAGGCCTGCTCCTGACTCGTTCTCTCACCTTCCACTTGCCAAAGGAGCCTCCCTGCTGGCCCCCGGCCCCCGGGTCTTCTCCCCCGAGGCCCCGCATAGTCACGACACTCTTCTCCCCAAACCTTCTCTGGGTCTCCACGCGGTTCAAAGTGCTACGAGGCCGCCCACCCCATCGCTCCCTGGGCGCCTGCTCCTAGCCCTCTCTGCCCTGCCCCTCGCCCCAGCCCCGGCAGCCAAACTTCACGCCAGCCGGGCTCTCCAGGGCGCCGCCCCCCACCAGTGGTCACGCAGCTCCCTCCCTCCTCTCCACCGGGTCTCAGCTCAGATGTTCCCTTCTCACCGGGCCCTCCTCTGCCCAGCTTTATCTGACCCCACAGCACAGATCAGATGCTGACATCTGATATGTGTTCTCACTGCTCATCTGTCTCTCTTGCTAGGATACAGGCCTGGCTCAATGGCTTACCTCAGGACCCTGCCCAGTGCTGGGTGCACAGCGCCCACCGGAAGCCCTGGCTGACGGACACAGTGGGTGGGAGGGGGCACATCCCACCAGATCCACGCTTTAGACACACACTGTTGACGCGGAAATGCCAGTGATGTCATGGGAGGGGAAGAGGCAGCTCTGGGAGGGATGTGCAGGGGCCTAGAGGAGAGGCTGGGTGCTGGGGTGGGAAATGGTGAAAGTTCTAGGGAGGGGGATGGCTAAGAAACTGGGGGGACAAGAAGCTGAGGGATAAGGAGGTATAGCTAGAGAATCAGCAGGGGTTACAGGGGCTGCTTTGTGGGATGGGACTGGGGTGAACAGCTGATCAAGTGGTCTCTGTTCTGGAATCTTTTGTGACAATTCCTTTTTTTTTCTATATGGGCATATACTACTTTGATACAAATAATAAATGTTTGTTTACAAAAATGTCTTTTAAGAGTTGAGGAAAAGCCCCAGCAACCCCCCAGTTCAGCAGCACATGCTCCCTGTCCTTGACCCGCCCCCCCCCGCCCCGCCCCACTCCGCCACCAAAGGATATCTGTATGGGGAAGAAGACTAGAGCTAAATATATCAAGATACTGGGCTTTCCTGGTGGTAAAGAATCCGCCTGCAATGCAGGAGGCCCAGGTTCGATCCCTGGGTCGGGAAGATCCCCTGGAGGAGGGCGTGGCAACCCAGTCCAGTATTTTTGCCTGGAGAATCCCATGGACAGAGGAGCGCCTGGCAGGCTACAGTCCATGGGGTTGCAAAAAGTCAGACATGACTGAGTGATGAACACTTTCATTCCAAATGTTAACACTTTATCCCGAGGGGTGACTTTAATTTTCTCCATCACAATGATTGCTAATCATGTAAATGGATACAAACAGCAACTATCACTATTAGCTTAAACCATATGAAATTGTCAGTAGTCAATCATTTAGGCTCTAAAGACGGCAATTTCATAGGATGCAACCTCACAGAAAAAGAAATGATTTCCTTTAAGTGGGGCTGCTTTCAAGGTCAATAAAAGCATTCCTATCCTTTGAACCCAGTTATTTCATTTCTCAGTTTCCTTCTTTAGGAGAAAAAATCCAAAATGTGGCCGTAGACATACAAGGTGTTCACTGCAAAGTAAATGACAATCTCAAAAACTTGGGGGGGAAAAACTCTAAATGCTTAAACATAAAGAGTCAATGGAATGTTATACAGACATTTAACTTGTGTTTGGAAGAACTTGAAGTGACATGTAATGTTAAGGAGAAAAAAGGCAAGATATGCGATTACAGCTACAGTGCAACCTCCACTGGGTAAAAACACGTATTCGGTTTGTAGGCTCAGGTTCACGGTGGCATTATTCACAGGAGGTAAAACTGGGAAGCAACCGAAGTGTGTGCTGATAGGTGAACGGGTAAGCAAAACACGGTCTATCCACACAACAGATACTATGAGACTTAACAAGGAAGGGCGTTCTGACATGTGCTACAGAAGGATGAACTCTGAAGGCATTACGCTTAGAGAACCAAGCCAGACACGAAAGGACAGATATCGTATGATTTCACTCATCCAAGGCACCTAAAGTTGTCAGGTTCATAGAGAAAGCAGAACGGTGTTTGCCAGAGACTGGGGGAGAGGGGTCGGGAGTTACGTGTTTAATGGGGACAGAGGCTTGGTTTTGCAAGATCAAGAGAGTTCTGGAGATGGTTACACAGCAACATGGGTGGACTCAATGCCCCTGGGCTGTGCACTTAGAAAAGGGTAAGACGGTGACACTACAGTCTATGCGTTTCACCACAATAAAAGAACGGGGTGGGGACGCACTAGAAATAGGCGAATGAGCTCTCCGAAGCAGCCCCTGGGCCCTGGGAAGAAGACCAGCTCGGAAGCTGAACTGCCTGGCATCCACCCGGCTGAGGAAGCAGGCGGGTGGTACCCGACTTCCGAGCCCATCTGCTCCACCCATCCCCTCCCTCATCCCAGGTGAGGTGATGCGCGGGGTGGACTCGGAGCTCAGAAGGTCTCGCTCAGCAGGATGGAGCTTGTTACTGTTGCACCATCATCGTGGGATTAAATGACTGTTTTCTTTTTTTTTTTTAACACTTGTATTTTCAAAAGTTTTCTCAACAGGTATTTCTTTTAAAATCAGTGAAAAGATATAAGTCACATAAAAATAGGGAGAGTCACCATAAACAAAGAGAAAAGACAAGTCACAGATCGGGAGGAGATATTTACAACGATCACCCAACAAAGAAGTGGGCCCTTTTAGGCAGTTCCCAGAGGAGGGAGCCTGGGTGGCTAATAACATTAGAAAGTGTTGGCAGAGACTGAATCTTGATAATACCCAGGGCTCCAGGATATGGTGCGTGGGGAGCTCTCCCGCAGGGCCGGCCAGAGTACACACGGATCGCTGCAGCCACCGTGGGGGTGTCTGTGGAGCTGAACCTGTGCCGTCCCGACCCCTCCCCAACTCAGTCTGTCCACGCGGAGTGACCCTGCGTGTGGGAAGGACACAGTCACGGAAGGCCGACTGCGCTCTGCTTGCTGTGGAGAAAACGGCAAACCACCTGCCCGCCGTGAGCAGCAGGACAACTGAATGGGGTTTGCTCACTCAACAGAATGTATCCACTTGTCACTTCACTGGCTAGTTCTACAACAGCTTCAGTGAGTGAACTGACGCCAATGTAATGACATAAATAAATCCTAAATTCCTGATAGTACAGCAAGAAAACCTAAAGCTCTGAAGACAGAGTTGGATATAATGTCATATGTATATATCTATATATGTATGATATATATATATGTATATGGATAGTTTTAAACCAGGAAACACAATAGTACATAGGAATGACCATCTAAATGGCAAAGATGAAACTCTTAGTGGTCCCCAGAGGAGCTGGCACAGCGTTTAGAAGCCCGGAGGCCGGAGCCAGGCGTCGGGGGCCACTAACCAGCTCTGCCGCCACCTCCGGGAGTGACTGGCCAATGACCTGACATCCATGCCCCAGCGTTCTCGTCCATGAAATGGGACATTACTAGCGTGTGCCTCTTCATGACAGCGGAAGAATGCACCAGTTCGTGCGTAGAGAGGGTTGAGAACAGGGCCTCGCCCGCACAGACCCTGCTGCTGTCATTATCACTGCACTGAGCCTCAGACCTTAAAAAGGTTCATACTGTTTGCTCCAGCCATCTCTCTTCCGAGAGCTTATCCCACGTAAGTGATCGAGGATTTATGGACTCAGATGTTGACTGCATACAAGTCTGTGCAGTCGGAAATGCCCCGAGCCTCCAGCTACGTGTGCCTGTGTGCTGAGTCGCTACAGTCGTGTCCAACTCTTTGTGACCCTATGGACTGTAGCCCGCCAGGTTCCTCTGTCCATGGAATTCTCCAGGCAAGGAGAATCCAGCTATGACAGTGTGTGTGTGTGTGTGTGTGTGTGTGTGTGTGTGTGTGTGTGTGTGTGAGTGTGTGGGGGGGTGCAATTAAATACATCCCAGCACAGCCTGTTGAGATTTAGCTGCCACCTTATTTTTGTATTTTTCACATCTGTTTTTATCTCCCCTTCCAGGAAGGCAGGGACCATAGCGCCCTCTGACTCAGCACAGAATGGAGGCCAAAGAGGTCCAAGCCCACTGAGAGTAGCCTGTGATCGTCACTACTGATGCTGGTCCATGTGCAGTTAGAGACGGAGGAAACGGCCTAAGAAGGGACAGTGTGCGCAGCCGGAGAAGTGGTCCCGGGAATGAACGAGAGCCCTGTGGAGGGCAGCCACCCACTCTCCTCCAGGAAGTCCTCTCAGACTTCCCCCTAGGACCCCACTACAACCACGCTGACCCCTACCTACCCCAGGCTGGGCTGCTGCAAGGCCCAGAGCCTGGAACAGGGGGTCCCAACAAGGGCCTCCTAAGTGAGTCCCAACTCCCTCAGGGCGTGACTTCTCCGGACACCAGATCATCTTCAGGGATCTATGACTCCTAGAACTTTGAAGCCTCTCCTAAACTTCTTTGAAAATCAGCAAAATAAAATAACATTTCAGTGAAGTAAAGGATACATTATGTACCTTCTGACACTTGACGTAGAATCAATATCAACTTTTCATTTATAATAAGCTAATTAACTCAGGTGGCTGCCGATTTATGTGACACGGTTTTAATCAATTATCTATTTTTCCCAGACTAATTTTAGCCCTTTTCCAAAGAGAAATGCTTATGTGCTGCGGACACTCTTACCTCCTCAACGTAACTGCTGAAGTTCTGGAGAAAATATTTCCAATTTATGTAGGGGGTGAGATGAAGTCTGAGTTTTCTCAAAAAATAATGATACTGGTTATCTGTTAGTTTGTAACAGAAATCCTTAAGAACCTGTCCAAAATCCGAAGCCTTTACAAACCCAGTGTCCTCTTTATCCAATGCAGAAAATGCCTACAATTTAAAAAATAAAGCAGATATTAGTCTAATATTTAAAAAATATTTTTTCTTCAGTATTGCTTTTTGGAATGCAAATGAAATCAAGTGAATGGGTGTTCCCTGTAGATTCTAAATTACTAACTGAATGCCCCAGGACTGAGAGGCAGGTAGAAGGTGCGCCTGGTACAGGAGCCGATGTGTTGTTGAGGAAACTCACTTCCCTCCCTCCCTGGATATGAAGAGGAAGAGGAGTGAAAGAGGAACCCGCCCTCACTGGTCTGAAGCCGAGGGGTGAAGGAACCTGCCTGAGGCCTCTTCTTCATTAAACTTGAGCTCCGGAATGAATCATTCATAACTAGAGGCTCAGGTGAAATTCCACTGCACTGGGATGTAGGGCAGGGGTCTCATGATAGGAGTCTAACGTCAGAAGTGTGGCCAGGAGGAGAACTCAGGGGACCACCCCTCCCAACCCCACCCCAAGGCTTGAACCCTGAGGCTGCTGTCCTTTGCCCACCCTTGGCCAGAGCCCTCACGGCCTTCCTTCCCAGGGACACCCCACCACCGACATCTGTGCTGGAGGAGCTGGGGAAGACAGTGTCCACCCAGCAGAACAGCAGTCAAACCAAAGTGCAAACATGTGCTATAAAAAGGAAGCACGTTTCCCCCATCTGCTGAAACAAAATCGTTAGTTTCTCTTGCATTAGAAAACCTATATCAAGGTGCAGGTTAAGATCTTAGTTTCTTAAGTGAGAATTGAACGTGCTTGCAGACAGAAACCCAAATTCCCTTGCAGTTAATTGTCACTCAGGACTAATTAGGCACCCTCATCGGTCCAGGGGGTGGTGTTATCCGTGTCACTAAATTAACCTCAAATTGCTGTCTGGCTGTGAGTTTGTGTTTGCCTGTGGTATTACGACATAGCCAGGGACGGTGGGAAGCCTCTGGCGCCACGGCTGGGAGGTAGACTTTGAACCTTGGCCGTGTTACCCACAGTAAGCCCTCAACCTCTCTGTGCTGAACGTCTTCAGTACAGAAACCGGGACTTCAGAACTCGCGTTGGTCTAAATTTTACTACAGCAAACCTGAAGTCACATCCGTCCCAGGTACCTGTGCACAGTGGATCTCAGCAGGTTGGTAAGGGGAACAACCCTCCAGATGAAGGGCGCTGACTGAGCATCCTGTCCTGAGGGCGTTAGAAGGCCCCGTGGAGCCGCAAGGCTCCATGGACCTAAGGGATGAGCTGGGGTCTGGCTCACTGTGGCCACACGATCCGCACTTCCCTGGGGCTGGGTGGCTTCCTCATGCATCAGTCCAGCCTGACAAGCCACAGGCTGGGGGCAGGGAGGCTCAGATATGCAAAGAAATGGACGGAGGAGCCTGGTAGGCTGTAGTCCATGGGGTCACGAAGAGTCGGACACGACTGAGCGACTTCACTTTCACTTTTCACATTCATGCATTGGAGAAGGAACTGGCAACCCACTCCAGTGTTCTTGCCTGGAGAATCCCAGGGACAGAGGAGCCTTGTTGGCTGCCGTCTATGGGGTCGCACAGAGTTGGACACGACTGAAGCGACTTGGCAGCAGCAGCAGCAGCAGCAGGGAGCTATAGACTCTGCACAGATATACAAGGCGTCGCTGCATCATTTCAGAAATAAGAGGCTGCACCGAGATGGGTCCCCCAGGACCTGCAGAGACGCCGTTTGTGTCTCTGGTCCCCGTGCTGACCCCTCTCCCCAGACAGTCATTCCTTCCTTCCCTCCCTGCCACAAAGGCCACCTGCATTCAGGCCACCTGCATTCAGGCCACCTGCAGTCTTGTGGCCAGAGAATCTCACTCTCCTGCTTAAAATCTCACCTCCTAAGGAGTGTTTCTCGGGAGTGAGAACTATAGCTCCTCCCGCAGTTTCTACGGACCTCAGTTTGAGAACCACCCTGAGCTGGGAGAGGGCAGGGCCACCCTGCAGTGGACTTATTTGGCCTGCACGGTGCCTCTGACAGATCTGAAACATGTGTTGGCATTGAGAAATCAGGAGCTTTCATAGCTGCTCATAAAAAATGCAAAGATCTAGCCGAGCTGGGACCATTTCTCAGCTTAGCAGTGGTCGGTCAGCGGAGGCGCTGAGCAGAAGCTGCCCTCTGGACAGGGCTGTGCCCCCGGCCTGCTGCAGCCACCCCCAGCCCCTGCGTCACTTCCTTACTTCCGGCCCCCTGTGCACATTGAGTTTGCAACCCTCAGAAGGCGACCCCTGGGCCCGGGCAACCTGGTGTTGACAGGGTATATAGAGGGGATTCCAGCTGACCTGCAGCGAGGCCATACTAATCTGTGATCTTTAGATAGTCGTTAAAAAAAAAAGACACAAACGTGTCAGATCCTCGTGAATTCCTACACACAGACCATCTCTGCTGTCCGGGAGGAAGGCCACGCTCGCTGGCATTCCAGAACAGTCACGGGCTGGCTGGGCTGCCCCTGGCCTCTCGTCTCTCCTCTGACCCCTGAGGCTTGGACTCAGGAGCCCAGCTTGCCTCCCAGCGCTAAGGGAGTTAAAAAGCCCGGGCCTGGGTGTTTGGGCGGGTCCTTGGGTCTGTGTATCGCAGTCACAGAGACAGCCCTGCTCCCACTGTGCCGTCTGGACCACACATCTGACATCGCACGGGCAGCTCTGGATTCGCCGTCTCATCAGGTGGCAAGGCCTGCCCTCTGCACACGGCATCTCCTCTTCCCACGTCTGCTGCAGAGGGCAGCTCACGTGGGGACCCTCAAGGGGGACCAGCCCCTCGCCAGGAGCATGGCCCAGGCACTGTCTTCCGAGGATGCATCCCATGGCACTATCCCCATGTAGGCTGGGTCTTGACATACCCCATGGGGTCAAGAAATGTCAGCCTCAACGTCAGTGTACCGGGGGCACTCCCTTCTCACACTCCTGGGGCTCCGGTCACAGTGAGTCTTTGGCCACAGCCCTGCCCTGGGCAGCCTCTTCAAGGCCACCTTGAGATGGCATTGCCCACCCGCATGGGCCTGGGAGCCCACTCTCTCCTGATACTTCCATCCTCTGCCCTCTTTGGCCAGAAACTGCTGCCCTCACGGCAGATCCTGCCTCTGCTGGAGGCAAGTGCTTCGGCCCTCACAGTAGATCCTGCCTCTGCTGGAGGCGAGTGCTTCGGCCTCACACAACACATGCCGGCTGTGATCATGGCAGCTTTGCAGAGGGCAAAACTGGACACACACGTGTGCTCACACGAACAGTCTGGTCCCGACCCACCATCGGGTTCTGATGCTCCAGGAGAGTGGAGGGAGGGGGAGGGACCCAGGGGGAGGGGCCGGTTTGTGAGGTGGTTTTCAGGAGCTGGCATGGTGCCAGGGCCTCAGTCCCCACGTAAAGGCGTGTGTGGCCTGCCATACCATTGACAAAGCCAGGCTGGAGGCGGCGACGACCTCCTGGATGTTCTTCAGAACCTCCTCTGGATTTAGGGCTGCAAAATTGATGGGCATGCTCTCCTCTTTCTCCTGGGACTGAGGTTTCGTAGGCTTGCTGTTCTCCACCGCTCGCAAGAAGTCAAGGTAATTGATGGAGTTATTGTGCCAGCCGATTCCCCAACTTGTCCCCAAAGAAAGAACACAATATATTAGTTAAAAACACCATCACTTACTCAATCAACAAACACCTGCTGAGTACAAAACAGTGCGGAGGACACGAACAAAGGTGAGGCGCCCTTTCCTGGCCTGTAGGGGCCGCACACGGGTCAGCTAGGCTGTTGCTCGAGGGCTCAGGGAAGGGCTATGGCGGGAGAGGGTGCGGCGCCGCTGCTGCTGCTGGGGCCGCAGACCGCGTTGCGCTGGCGCTCTGAGTCTTGAAGCCTGGACAGTCAGGCTCACAGGGTTCGAAGAGCAGAGGGTGGGGGAGGAGGACTGGCTGGAGGAATCTGGCCCTGCGATGGGGGCAGGTGCAGGAGCCTCAGCACGGGCGTGACGTGTGCGGAGGCGTGATCTGGGGAGATGCAGACGGTGATGGCAGAGCTGGGATGGAGGCAGGACTCGGGAGGTGGGGGCCGGGGCTGTGTTCCTCGAGACCTTAGCTGACCAGGGCCCTCACTGAGAAATGGCAGGGACTCTGAAATCAGGGAAGCACGTCAGAGCCAGTGACAAGGAAAAGAGGGGCTGAGTAAAATAGATGTTAAATTCTTTTTCAGAGTGGTTGAAACTATGTTGGCAAGCTGAGAGCACCCAAAACATTTTTTTTTTTTTAACAAAACCTACACAGCTTAGTATTTTCTCAAATATCAATTCCCTGATGGTCCAGTGGTTAAGAATCCACCTTACATGGCAGGAGATGCGGGTCCGATCCCTGGTTGGGGAACGAAGACCGCATGTGCTGCGGGGCAACTAAGCCCACACGGTGTAACTGGAGAGTCTGGGTACCGCACCGAAAGAGCTCACATGGCCCAACTGAGACGTGACGCAGCAGGTAAATAAGTAAAAATATTTTAGAAAGAAATTCCATCTGGGTGTGCATCTCAACAAGGACATCCACGCAGAAAAAGAGGCTCCTGCGCTTCACTCCAACACACAGAAAAATCTCTTTAATTCTAAAAGAAGACTCTGCGAGAGCAAATCCAAGTTTCCTGAGACTATAGAGCTTATTTATTAAAGATGTAAAATAATGCAAAACATAGCTTGATGACACTCAAAGTTCACGTTTCTGTAACAGATGCCCTGGGGATCACTGGCATCTTAACCCCTATGTGCTCCTTCGCAAGATGGAGCATGTATCAAAGAACAGCTCGGAATGCCAGGAAGTGGAGAGGAAGGTTTCCAGCAACGGGAATAGCAGCTTCTAAAGAGAAGGAGCCAAGAGCCGTGTTTCTCCAACCACAGCTGCAGAGCTGCTTTCCACGGGCCCTGCGTCTCTGGCTCGCGCGGCCGAGACGCCGAGGAAGAGGATAATCAGCTCCATTTCATCGGCAGGG
Organism: Ovis aries; assembly: GCF_016772045.2. NCBI lineage: Eukaryota > Metazoa > Chordata > Mammalia > Artiodactyla > Bovidae > Ovis > Ovis aries. The sequence goes on from NC_056056.1 coordinate 220,243,590, forward strand.
TAAATTGCCAACTTGGTATTAAAATTTAGTAATAAAATCAAATGCATATGCTAATCTCAGTATTATTTAGAAAAGTCTATTTTGGATCTAGAAAAGAATAATCTACATATAATTATAAATAACAGAGATGTTTATCATCAAGAGGTCTTTGAGAAGAAACAAGCAACTGAGCGATGGATCCTTATTAAGGTTTCAACTCGTAAAAAAGTTGATCACCCCATTGACAGGTGGACTACAGAAATTCCACAGCCCTTGTGGTGTTTACGAAAGTATCAGGCCTAACTGCATTTTAACAAGAGTCTCTTGTAATCATTTAGTTGATTATTTATCTGGTGCTATTTTTCGTGATTTATTCACTGAATGCATTTGAATTCATGTTCAGCTGGAAATAGATTTAGTGAGATGAGACCCTATTTAAGGAAGAAGAGGATACAGGCATTTGAGGATGAAATGGTCCTTCTTTTCTCTCTACAAACACACACACACATCCACACTCATACACTTACATGTACATACATATACATACATGTATACATATACATGCATATACACATAGGCAATAGAACACTATCCTCTAAAATTTTAAGGGAAAATGACTTGCTCTCTAGGAGTCTATGTTCCAGCAAGCTAACAATCTGTACAAAGGAAAACAAAAAACATTTTCAGACAAAGAACTGAGAAAATTGTTTTCCTGTCCCCCTTTTTCTTAGGAAAATACTCCAGCAAAATAAGAATGCAAGTTCAGAAATAAAAAGACGTGGGCATAAGCAACAGGGGCTCTGACCCTGGACAGTCTGGGAGGCTCCTGGTGGTGACCTGAAGCAGGGCGTGAGGAGCCAAGCTCTCGGGCGGAGTGAGCCCACGGGAAATCGGAGGGAGCAGACAACTAGGGGGCAGACGCTGGGGGGGCTGAAGGCTGACGATGCTGAACTCCAGAAGACACTGAACCCCACTTTAGAAATCAGCGATGGGTAAAGAAATCACCCTACTCTCTTTGTTCTAGGAAGTAGTTTACAGCAGAGTTTACAGCATTTCATAGTAATGACTCTGTACATATTCATTTACAGCCTTTCCGCAAATGGCTTGAGGTGGACACAGAGGCCCAGGGGTAGAGCCGCTGAGAAGAAAGTTAATTTTCATTCATTGCTTGGACACTGAATACTATGAATTATGGACACGTACACAGCCATAATTCTGAAATGCTGTTTAATGGCATTTGAGTTTTATAATCAACCTGTGAATCAAGCAGAGAGGATCTGGTTGCGGCTGCAGGCCATGTAAAAGCTAACCAGCTTTTGCAAAAAAAAAAAAATCACAGCTGACAAAAGGTGGGACACGGAGAGAAAAGGTGGCAGAAAGGGGGTAGCGGGGCTCCGTGCCTAAGAGCTTGGAAGGGCCACTCTCATCCTTACGATAAGAAGGAAGCCAAACAGACTGAAAACCAATGGCCTTTCTTGGTCCCATCAGAAAACTGAGGTCACAGGGCAAAACATTACCTCCAAATTTGGAGAGATGGGTGAACACAGAGAATCACAGCCAAGAGCTGCTTTTCTGGAACAAAGACCTTTGGAGCTGTAAGCCAGCAGGAACACAGAAGTGGTAACTTGGGCAATACTAGAAAATCAAAGACAAAGAGAAGATCTTTACAGAAGCCAGAGAGGGCAGAAAATTTTATTTGCAGAGGAACAAAGATAAGAATTACATGGGGTTTCTCATCAGAAATCATGCAAGTAAGAAGACAGTGGACTGAAATATTTAAAGTGTTGACAGGAAAAAAAATTACTAACCTAGAATACTATATTCGGTGAAACTTATCTTTCAAAAGTGAAGGAGAAATAAATACCTTCTCTGACAAACAATCCCTGAGGGAATTCATCACAGCCACCCTGGCCTTCAAAAATGCTAAAACACACTCTTCTGAGAGAAAGAAAATCAAAGAGCCAGAAACATAGATCTACCTCAAGGAAGAAAGAGCATGGGAGAAGGAATAAATGAAGCTAAACTGATGTCTTTGAGGGACTTCCAGGCTGTCCAGTGGCTAAGACTTCATGCTCCCAATGCCAGGGGCCCAGGTTCAATCCCAGGTCAGGAAACTAGATCCCACACGTGGCAACTAAAGCTCTAGCATGTCGAAACAAAGATGGAAGATCCCAAGTACCACCACGAGGACCTGGCACAGCCAGATAAATACATAAATATTCTAAAAATAATAATATTTTTATCTTTCTTATTCTTAGTTGGTCTAATAAACCACTGTTTGCTCAACGTTACAATAACAATGTATTGGGAGATTTTAGCAAATGGACAGGTGAGGTGGATAACAGCAATGTTATAAGGCAGAGGTCCCTAACCTTTTAGGAACCAGGGGCCAGTTTTGTGGGAGACAGTTCTTCCGCTGATGATGGGGGGCGGCATGGTTCAGGAGGTAATGCGAGTGATGCAGAGCAGCAGGTGAAGCTTTGCTAGCTGGCCCGCTGCTCAACTCCTGCTGTGCGATCTGGTTCCTAACAGGCCACGGCCCAGTACCCGTCTGTGGCCCAGGTGTTGAGGACCCCTAAGGAACAGCAGACAGGACTTGGGAACACTTAGTCTGTAATAAGGTGCTTGCACCTCCCGTGAAGCAGTGATGTGTTACTTGACGTGGGACTGAGGCTAGTTGTCCACTTGGGCTGCAAATTCTAGAGCAACTGCTCACATTTTTTAGTGGGAAGGGAGGGAATGCTAATATCCTCACCTCACGAAGAGAGGAACGTGAGATGCAGGTGCTCAGTCATAGGACTGCCAGCCTGCACAGCTATGGGACGTGGCAACTTAGAAACTGCATGTGGAAGCAGTTTGAGGAGGGGCAATCAAATGAATTGTTTTGATTCAAAATTACAAGAGGATAAAGCTTGCAGTTCAAGGGACCCCAAAGCACATAACTAGTTTGCTTCTTCCTAAAGTGACAGAAGAAGGAGTTTTTAAAAGGTGTCAAACAGTGGTTCTCAGGGTGCTCTGATCCAGCAGCATCAGCATCACTCAGGACCTTGTTAGGAATGCAGATTCCCAGGGCCCAGGCTAAGTCAGAGAGCCTGAGGGAGGGGCCCAGCAAGCTGGGTTTCAGATGAACAAAAATAACTTTAGTGTAAATGTATACCAAATACTGCATGGAACATACACTAAAAAAAACAAAACAAAACAAAACAAAAACTGTTTATCTGAAACTTAACATAGCATTTTATGTCTTACCTGGCAACCTGAGTCCCTGGGAAATCTGACGAGCCCAAAAGAAAAGTTTTAAAGATTCTGACACTGGGAGTCTTCCAAGGAAACTACCTGCCAGATTACCCTGCCAAAGCAGTTCAACCAAAGTTGACTAGCTCTATGTATCTGTGCAGCTCTATGTATCTGCTTCTTAGTATCTCACTCATTAGGGGCATATTTTTGAGGGAAATGTCTAACATGGAAGATGGGAGGAAAAAGCAACACTGAGGAGAGAAGTGACATTTCTCAAGTGAAGAAAACTTAAAAAAAAAATCTATTGTTAATAGTTTCAGAGGAATGAACCAGTATATCCATGAAACAAGAACAGGATACTATAGAAAAGGAATATTCTGAGAATTTAAAACATGCACTGGTAATTAAAAATATGAAAAGTACTATTAGCAGGGATAAAAATCTCAAAAGAAGGGTTGCAAACTAAAATTGAGAAAATCTCCCAGAAGGTGGAGCAAGAAGAAAAAGGGATGGAGGACAGGAAAGGTTTAAAATACTGGGAGACACTTTAAGTGGCTCACTAGTCAATAACAGTAGGAGGCTCAGAAAGAAACAAACAGGAGAGGAGCTCGTTAATGAAACAAATCAAGAAAATTTCTGAGTTGAGGAACATGAAAAGGCACATCCGAGAAGATGAAGCTGACAGATCAGCTGAGGTTGTCTGAACACACTAGAAAGAGATTTCACAAATGGGAGTGAACTGGGGTTTAATTAATGATAAGAAGTACATAGAAACAAAGCAAACAGAAAAAATAATGATTAACTCCAGGGAAAACAACACACTACACAGGAAAAGAAAAGCGATCATTTCGTCACAGAAATATAAACCCTGAACACCCAACTACAGCAAAATGTTGACACGGCGACATGGGGAGCCCATGGGGGTAAATGTGCGTGGGTTTCCATGGGGCGGGGGAGGCTGGGAGGGGAGGGGTTGGTGACTATGCGATGGGTGAAAAGGAGTTAAACCCACAGTTTCCTGATAGGAAGCCGATAGACACTGCCTTAAAAGTGAAAATAAGTAGCTATTTAACTTTGTCACTTAAGACTATTAACTTAAGTACCAAAAATAGGCATTTAAAGCATTGGAAGTTATTGGCTCTAGGGAGGAGAAGGTGGGGGTGGGGGACATCAGGGCAGAGAGCTGCTGTTTTTAATAAGCCTTGAAGGATGACTTGACTCCTGCCCAAGTGTATGAATAACATGGGTGAAAGGAAAGTAATGTGAAAAAAAAAAAGATGATTGTGCTGCTGGACACACCCGCAGGAAAATTATATATTTGTCAAGTTGCTTTCTGTTTGCTTTGGGTTGACTCAAACCCATTAGATCACAGCCCGACCAGAGGATTATTAGAAGGCTCATTCTTTTTGTTTTTCAATTGAGCCACACTGGCTTATAAATGTTCTGGGAGTACATTATAGTTTTACTTCTGAACACAGGTTGAAACTCAATTTTTGGTGGCATGGGGGTTACTTCGATGCCGAAAGGCTGTTTGAGTGGACAGAGAAGGAAAAATTCATGAAAGTGACATGACCAGCCTGATATTCAGCGCTGTGAGAACCATAGTTAACTTGCTCAAAGGAAACCTGTTTAGAAGATCAATCAGCTCCTCTTCCTTCAGACAACAGCCACACTCCTGCAGCAGCTTCCGCAGCCGGCCCAGGGATATGTAGCCAGTTTGGGATTTATCTAGTTTGGCGAGCGCTTTGCTGATATCTTGATCGTGGTCCTTAAGTTTATCCCTGAAAGAGAATACATTTGAGACACACACACTCCAGCAGGGAAAACCAATAATTTCTTTGGAGCAAGAGCTCCATGATCATTCTAATGGGATGATCTGATGATTCATCTACCAGCTAATCTTGAAGATGCTTTGCACCCTTGGTGCACTACATACATTGAAAGGTACTCTGGAAAAAAAATCATCATTATCATTTTTTAATTATTCTTATCAGCAAAACTATGTTAGAGAAATTACAACCTTGGCTTTATACTAGAATGAGTATTTTAAAAACGGAGTGAAGCATTTAAAAATACAGTGATTCATGGGAAATATACCTCCATTCTCCCCGACGAAGCCTCGGTGGGTGCCTGTCATGTGCCAGGCACTGCTCTAGGTGTCAGAGCGGCCACTCTAGCAGAATTTCCATTCCAGGTGGGGCAAGGCTGATGATAAACAGAAGACATCAATGCCCTGTACGATGGGTCAGTGGGATGGCTGAGCGCTGGCGAGCAGGGCTAGGAATGTTCACAGTGGACCGGGCTGCAACCCCCAGTAGTGGGTGCAAGTGGGCCTCACTGGGGAGGCAACAGTTGAGCAGAGATGGCAGCTGAAGGACTCAGCTGGGATTTAGCCCCCTGCAGCCCTCTCTGGGCCCAGGGATAGCCAGTGCCAAGGCCCTGAAGCAGGAGTGGGACTAAGGACGCCGGAGAGCCTGGGCCCCGTCGGTGAGCACTGGGGGTGCAGGGGTCCGAGGAGCCCTTGCCTGCTGCCAGGTCCTTTGCTGTGAAGAAGCGCAGCCATCCTTTGTGTGGATCAGCTGGCAAGCCAGGACCTATGCCGCCTTCATGCTCCATCTCCCATCCTTTCTTCTTGCCAAGGGAGGCGGGTAACTGTCATCCCATTTTATAGGAAGGGGGCAGCGTCCTCCCATGTGGATTCCGGGCTGGCCAGCTGTCCCTCGCAGGGACACAGGGACGACATCTAGCTGTAGCTCCTGCTTTAGTTCGAGGGCTCATTTCCTTGGGAATGTGTTCAAGCTTCTGATTCCGTCTTTCGGGAAAATTCTTCCCAGACTTAACAGAAATTATTGGTAAGGGAATAAAGACATGTGGACATCTTTGAGAATGAGCTGTCTCGCTCCGGACCTACGGGGCATGGAGTCTATTCTATAACTCCGACTTACCTAGGTCTCCAGAAAGCTCTCCCTACTACCCTGAACACCGTGCCGATGTGACTCCAGCTCGGCGGTGAGCTTCTTAGTAGGGGAAAAGAGGAAGCCAGAAACTCAAAACTCGAAATCTTCTCTGGTAATTGTCTATCACCCAAGATACGTATTATGGATTGTTCCTGTCATCAGACGCTAGGTTGTGTCCGACACTGTATGACCCCAGCATGCCAGGCTTCTCTGTCCTCTGCTGTCTCTTGGAGTTTTCTCCATTGAGAAAACTGTCCATTGAATCGGTGGCGCTATCCAACCAGCTCATCCTATGCCACTCTTTTCTCTTTTTGCCTTCCCCTTTGTGGATACATACCCACAAATAGGTTCCTTGAGTGTGCCTGGTAAAAAAATTTTCCATAGCAACAGAAAAGTCAGAGATCAGGAGAGCAAAGTCTGAGAGTATATTGGGGTGGGGGAGGCAAGGACGCTGAGGCCGTGCGGGTCACCGTCTCCCTTCCCCAACTGGCCCCCGGTTCCGAGTTGGCCGATGTGTGCCTCTAAGAAGCTGACACAAATGAGCTGCGCTAACTGTCCGAGGATGTGTGTCGAGAGGCAACTGCCTGGATTCCCGCACAGGTGTACTCTGAATTCAGTCCCATGTTACGAACTGGTTACTCCTCATCACAACTATTACATTCCACTTAATCCTTCAAAAAGGGAAGCAAATGAAGGTATAAAAAAAATCAGAACTTTTTTGGAGATACATATTTTTAGAGAATTGAGGCGTTGAGCCTTTCTTGGACTGGTTTCCAGGCAATAATCACCTCCCTTGCAGAGTAAGTCTGTGCACACAGTGAGTGAGGATTCGGGCCTGGGATCCAGCCAGCTGCCCAACAGAACCAGTGGCAGCTGACGCAGCGTCTGGGCCCCAGTCTGGACGCGAGACGGGAGCCCCACGAGGGTGGGGCCACAGAGCCCCCCGGCCCGCGGCCAGGCCGGCATGGGGGGAAGAGCCCTGGGTGACCCGGCCGGTTTTGCTCCTGAGCCTCTCAGTTCACATCTCAGAACCGCCAGCTGCGCTTCTGTGGCTCGTTTACTGATGCTGCCCTGACCCTGGATCTTCAACTCAGACTTGGGCCCCAAAAGAGCAAGGCCTGGAAAATAAATACGGGCTTGAGAAAGGACTCTTCTGAATCTTAAAAATGTATTCAGGCCACTTTAAACAAAGTTGATTCACTTAAATTTAAGAAGCAAACGTGAAATTACAGTCCCTTTGGTGAGCACGACTCCTGTCTGTGAATCTTATCAGGGTCCGGTATAAAGGAGGAGGTTGAAAGTCCGGGAAACGCTGCATTCCGAAGGGTTCTCTGGAAGACCCACTGACACCAAAGTTGAAAAGCGGGCTAACCTGAAGGGCAAAGTGACTCGACAGCTTCACAGTGTGACGTCCTTGAGAAAACAGGGGCCGGTCGGGAACTTTTATGGACCGGGCTTGTGTTCTTGGGTAGGAGAGCATGACGGCACGGCACTGGCCGAGCTTGGCGCTGTGAAGACATGAGGGGCATCGTCCACTGGCTCGGAGCGCTCCCGGCCACGGACCCACACGTGCCCAGTAAACGGGAGCGGGAAGAGAAAGTGTGTGGGCATCGCCAAGGACGCGCGGCTCCTCTCCGAGCCTCATTACTCACAAGCGGCAGGAGGGGAGGGAAGGGGGCACACGCGTGGGTAATGAGGCCAGCCCTGTCTGGGAAAGATAAATTCCACTTTTTCACTCGTTTTATGGCATATGTGATTTATGCCAATCTTGCGCATAGTTTTACTTGAAATTTCACCAACTCAATTCTCTGCCTCTGGGCTTTATAACTTAGCAACTTGGGCGTAACTCGGGTGCGTTCAACAGGCCTTTCTCTTAAACCCCATTCAGCCATCACATCCCATCTCTGTGTCCTTGGAGTGCTTCTCTCCTCCGGGGGATTCTTTAGCTCATTCACTCATTCGGAGATGGTGTGGACAGAGAGCTGCAGTGGCAGACGGCAGACGGACACACACGCAGATGAGAGCGCCGTGGAGCCGCCCAGGACCGGGACTGACGCGGGGTCTGTTTCATCTCACGTCATGTCAAATGTGGCAACATTTTCTCCCGCGTTTAACTTTTTATTGCTGCACAATTGACATATAACATCGTGTCGGTTTCAGGTGCCCAAGATAATGACAACGTCATATACACTGTGACACGGTGTGTGGATAAGTGTAAGGACGTAAGGTGTAAGGATAAGTGGAGATACTGTTCGTCACCATCCATAGGATGAGAACGTTTGAAGATTTACTCTTTCAAACACACCGCACAGTACTACTAACTACGCTCACCTTACTGTGCTCACGTCCCCAGGACTTACCTTATCATAACTGCAAGCTGCGCTTCTGGACCCCTTCACCCCCTCTGACACTCCCCCCCCAACCTCTGCAACAGCCCATCTATTTTCTGGATCTACAAGCTTGCTCTGGTTGTTGTCGTTTTAAGGTTCCACGTACGAGTGAGACTACCTGTTCTTGTCTTCCTTTGACTGATCTATCTCACCTGGCATAGTGCCCTCAAGATCCATGCATGATATCACCACTGGCGAGATTTCATTCTTTTTTATGGCTGAATAATATTCCATTGTGTGTGTAGATACATATTCATACACACACACACACACACACACACACATTTTCTTTATCCATTCTTTAAACATTTTAAAATGTGGCCTTAGTGACTAGTTTTAAGCTTTGAAAAGAACCATGCACAGTCTAACCATCCAAATACAACACGATGCCTTCTGCACAGCATCTTCTGGTCCTCGTGGGCAGGCATGTATGTTTGGTGTGGTTACCATCAAGGCACACAGACTGTTTAAAATTTCATTGCCCACCAGTCTTCCATCACAAACACTCCCACAGGCTCCATGATGATGACTATAACTGGCACATACCACCTCATCTTCCTTGCAGCCGTGTTCTCTACAAGCTAGGGTATTCCTCTGCAATGGACAGGTGTCTACTTTGTTGCTGCTGTTGAAGACACAAGTCATACCTTGGACCTGCTGAACTCCTCTGAATTATTTCTGTGGGATAAATACTCCAAGGTTGAACTGCTGAGTTTAAGAATGTGTCCTTTCATGCACTCACTGGACAAGTCCTCACTGAGAGCCTGCTAGGTGTCGAGCACTGTTCTAAACCAAGGGGAGACAGGCGTGTCCTGGGCCCTGCATTCCAGTTTCCCAGAGGAGGGGCCAGGGGTGTATGTTAGTACAGACCTAAAAGCTTCAGTTCTCAAGTTCAGTTCAGTCACTCAATCGCGACTCTTTGCAACCCCATGAACCACAGCACGCCAGGCCTCCCTGTCCATCACCAACTCCCAGAGTTCACCCAAACCCATGTCCATCGAGTCGATGATGCCATCCAACCATCTCATCCTCTGTCGTCCCCTTCTCTTCTTGTCCTCAATCTTTCCCAGCATCAGGGTCTTTTCCAATAAGTCAGCTCTTCGCATCAAATTATTGGAGTTTCAGCCTCAACATCAGTCCTTCCAATGAACACCCAGGACTGATCTCCTTTAGGATGGACTGGTTGGATCTCCTTGCTATCCAAGGGACTCTCAAGCATCTTCTCCAACACCACAGTTCAAAAGCATCAATTCTTCTGCCCTCAGCTTTCTTGATAGTCCAACTCTCACATCCATACATGACCACTGGAAAAACCATAGCCTTGACTAGACGGACCTTTGTTGGCAAAGTAATGTCTCTGCTTTTTAACGTGCTGTCTAGGTTGGTCATAGCTTTCCTTCCAAGGAGTAAGCGTCTCTTAATTTCATGGCTGCAATCGTCATCTGCAGTGATTCTGCAGCCCAAGGGTGACCTATCGAATGTGAATGAGCTGAGAGTGTGGCTGGGTAGGGCTGGGTAGGATTATAGTTCTCTAACTCCATCATGGCTCTGTTTTGCTGCTGTTCTTCAGTTGCTAAGTCGTGTTCAGCTCTTTGCGATCCCATGGACTGAAGCACACCAGGCTTCCCTGTCCTTCACCACCTCCTGGAGTTTGCTCAGGCTTGTGTCGATTGAGTTGGTGATGCCATCCAACCATCTCATTCTCTGTCATCCCTTTTTCTTCTGCCTGCAGTCTTTCCCAGCATTCAGGGTCTTTTCCAACGAGTTGGCTCTTTGAGTCAAGTGGCCAAAGTACTGGAGCTTCATCTTCAGCATCATTCATCCTTCCAATGAATATTCAGGATTGATTGCCTTTAGAACTGACTGGTTTGATAGCCTTGCAGTCCAAGGGACTCTCAATAGTCTTGTCCAGCACCACAGTTCAAAAGCATCAGTTCTTCAGTGCTCATTCTTCTGTAGGGTCCAATTCTTATATCCATACACGATTACTGGAAACACCATAGCTTTGACTTTACAGACGTTTGTTGGCAAAGCAATGTCTGCTTTTTAATACACTGTCTAGGTTTGTCATAGCTTTTCTTTCAAGGAGCAAGCATCTTTCAATTTCCTGGCTGCAGTCACTGTCTGAAGTGGTTTTAGAGCCCAAGAAAATAAAGTCTGTCACTGTTTCCACGGCTCTGCGACTTAACACTAGTTTCTAGAATCTACAGGGGCTCTGTAGGTGGCTCAGTGGCAAAGAATTTGTCTGCCAGGACAGGAGACGCTGGTTCCATCCTTGGGTCGGCAAGATCCCCTGGAGAAGGAAATGGCAACCTGCTCCAGTATCCTTGCCTGGAGAATTCCATGGGCGGAGGAGCCTGGTGGCCTGCCATCCATGGGGTCACAAAAGAGCCGGACATGACTGAGCACGCACACGCACTAGAATCTACAGCAGTGAACGAGTGTGATAGTTTCACGGCAGCACTGCCAGCCCCGGGAGGGACAGGCTCAGAACAACCAGGGTCAGTGTGGGACAGACACCGGCCCCCGCGAGGCGCTCGCCGGCTCACCTGGCCGCTGCGGCCTTCTCCGTGCTCTGCTGCAGCTCCTTCAGCTCTTCTTGCACCTGCTGAGGCTTCGTGAAATGACCCATGAAGTTCAAGTACTCCTCCACGAAGGGCCGGTGAACGTCTGCTGAGTAGTTAATCCCCAGTTTCTGCAAAAATTCTTGGTAAGTGATGTGCCCTCTTCCCTCACTGTCGTACCTTTAAAGACAAGCACAAAACTCTCAGCTGTAGCCGCCGAGGGGGCATGCGCAGGGCTTTAACCCCGTCTACACTCCATCTGCCTGGTTCCTCACACCCTAGGTTCCTGCAGTACTGGCCTCCCTGAGGGAGTCAGATGTGCTGGAGCTCAGGGCCCACCCAGGCCTGATCTGAATCTGTTTTTAACAAGATCCCCAGGCCATCCATATGCTCATCAACATTCCATTGAAACCCACTGCTCCAGTCAACAGGAGGATCACCTCATTCGAGGTGGTCTTGGTTCACCCCATAAGAGCAGCCGGATTCACCCACCAGCTTTTGGTAGAAAGATGACCGTGACTACGGAAATGAAAATGAACCCTTCTGCTCATTCAGGGGTCTTTTACTGAGCACCTCCACAAAAGAAGAACTATGCTAAGGTTCAGAAGAAAAATCCGACAAAAAAAAAATAGCACATTCAGTCTTAATACTCAAATAAATGAACGCCCCTTGATTCCAGCTCCCCATTTCCTCTTTGAAGAGATGCCAATTACACACAACCAACGAGAGAGGCGAGGAAGGAAAACAAGATAAGAATTACGCTGCGTACCTTTTATGCCATTTTCTATTATTGGGATTTTTCTGAATTATAATTCATTTTTTTAAGAAAAAAGCATAATGGAGGGTTTTTATCTCCCCAACATTATTCAAATAGAATAGAAAGAATTACTTCAATAAAAAGTTTTAAGGCAAGTTTTCAATTTTCTTTAAAGAAAAGCATTTATTCTTGCAGAAGAGCTTGGTCCTCTTCTCTAACTGGTAAAGACAGCATTTTGTCAAGGTGATTTTTTTTCTCAGATGAACTCAGTGTTTTGAGGACCAAATATTTACATGGAGCTGGGGTGCAACGCTCCAGCTGGCTGCTGTTTGGGGCTTTGTCGGCCGCAGCGTCAACGCAGCCAGCTCTCCTGTGCGAAGCAGGGCCCCTCTCTGTGCTCAGCCCACCCGACATGGTAGGACTACAGAATCACATGCTCCCTGGGTCCTCTGTGACCCTTTCGACTGAGTGATGACAAGGAAAATGGGTTTATTTACCTGACTTTCTTGTCTCTCCAGGGGAGCAGCGGTGGGTGGAGGATGTGGGGTAAGAAGCCCCCAAGGTGGGTGCTAGCCCAAGGTCCCCTGTCCACTCCCTTCTCTGCACTCACAGGCCTGCAGACCCCACCTCCACCTCCTTCCCAGCACCCAGGCCTGTTTTCATCAGGTACTCTGTCCAAGAAGGTGAGGAGTGTTCCCTCCTGTGACTAAGAGGCAGGGAGAGTGGTGAGGTCTAACACCAGCGAGGTCCTCCCATCACTGCCTCCCCACCGTCTGCGCTTGGGTTCCTTGCCTGCACCTGTGAGCATGGGGGTGGGGGGTTCTCACACCTGCAGGCGGAGATCAGCGCCTGACTGCTGGCACTGTTACTGAGGATTTGGGAGAAACTTCCAGACCTTTCTCAGTTCAGTTCAGTTCAGTCGCTCAGTCGTGTCTGACTCTTTGCGACCCCATGGACTGCAACATGCCAGGCCTCCCTGTCCATCACCAACTCCCGGAACTTGCTCAGACTCATGCCCATCGAATCAGTGATGCCATCCAACCATCTCATTCTCTCCTCCCGCCTTCAATCTTTCCCAGCATCAGGGTCTTTTCCAAGGAGTCAGGTGGCCAAAGTATTGGAGCTTCAGCCTCAGCATCAGTCCTTCCGATGAATATTCAGGACTGATTTCCTTCAGGATGGACTGGTTGGATCTCCTTGAAGTCCAAGGGACTCTCAAGAGTCTTCTCCAGCACCACAGTTTGAAAGCATCAGTTCTTCAGTGCTCAGCTCTCTTTATGGTCCAACTCTCACGTCTGTACATGGCTACTGGGAAAACCATAGCTTTGACTAGACGGACTAATAGCTTTGACTAACTAGCTTTGTTAGCAAAGTAATGTGTCTGCTTTTTAATATGATGTCTAGGTTGGTCATAGCTTTTCTTCCAAGGAGCAAGCATCTTTTAATTTCATGGCTGCAGTCACCATTTGCAGTGATTTTGGAGCCCCCCAAAATAAAGTCTATCACTGTTTCCATTGTTTCCCCATCTATTTGCCATGAAGTGATGGGACCAGATGCCATGATCTTCATTTTCTGAATGTTGGGTTTTAAGCCAACTTTTTCACTCTCCTCTTTTACTTTCATCAGGAGGCTCTTTAGTTCTTCACTGTCTGCCATAAGCGTGGTATCATCTGCATATCTGAGGTTACTGATATTTCTCCCAGCAATTTTGATTCTAGCTTGTGCTCCATCCAGCCCAGCATTTCTCATGATATACTCTGCATAGAAGTTAAATAAGCAGGGTGACAATATACAGCCATGACGTACTCCTTTCCCGATTTGAAACCAGTCTGTTGTTCCATGTCCAGTTCTAACTGTTGCTTCTTGACCCGCATACAGATTTCTCAGGAGGCAGATAAGGTGGTCTGGTATTCCCATCTCTTTAAGAGTTTTCCACAGTGTGTTGTAATCCACACAATCAAAGTCTTTGGCATAGTGGCATCTGTTATTCGTACAGCCTTAGGGCTTGCAACCCTCCCAAAATACCATTCGACCTTCATTCGATGAATTTTCTAAAATAGAACGAAGTGGCCCACCCACTAGAGGAGGCCCACGGGGGCTCTGATTCCTGGGCTTGTGTGTGCATGTTTAGTCACCCAGTCTGCCCGACTCTTCGAGACCCCATGGACTGCAGCCCACCAGGCTCCTCTGTCCATGCGATTTCCCAGGCAAGAACACTGGAGTGGGTTTCTTACTACAGATCTTCCCGACCCAGGGATTGACATGCATGTCCTGCATTGACAGGCGGATCTTTACCACTAGTGCTCCCGGGAAGCCTTACCTGGCTTTCTATTCCAGGTGGCAGGAAGGGCTGGTGCTGCTAGCAAATGGCTGCCCATACTGCTGGTGACCAGGCAGCTGCGAAGGGGGCGTCTAGGTCTCCATCAGGGCACCTGGGAGGGGGAGGGGCTGCCATTTCTCAAGCTCCGAGGGCGACCCCTGGGCCGCGGTCCTACCCTGAGCCGTATCACATCTCTGCCAGCCCCATGCCACCAGATGCAGCTATGACTCACTCTAGAAAGACACCCCTGGAAGAAAGCTCCCCGAGGGCGCCCCACCCCAGGGGGAGGGCTCCTGAGAGAAGGGGCACAGACGACCGGCCCGGCAAGAAAGCCCCGGCCAGCAGGGCACCCGTCTGGAGCCTCTCTTTCTCTGGTCCTAAGGTCAAAGGACTGCACCTCTGCCGCCCCGGGGCCCTCCGGGCCGTGATGAGGACCGGGGGCAGGTGTGCTTGGGGAACTGGGACCAGGGCCACCCAAAGGCTCAAGCACGCCCTGCCTCCACGTCTCCCGCTCCAATCCGAATCTCCCCTCCTGGCTTGATGGGAAGCTTCCTGAGGAGAAACGTGCCTTGTTTTACCTTGGTGGGCAAACTCACAGCTTCCAGCAACCCACCCTGCAAACGCTTCCTTATCAATACCTGGTCACTGAGCAAGTGAACATGGAGCGTGCGTGTCCCTAAGGAAGGCCTGCCGTCCCCGCGGGGGACACTCGGGGGATTCCCAGCCACAAACTCTAAATCGTGACACTTGGACTGAATGAAAAGACACTTCTTAATCACTTCATTGATAAAGATCATACACAGTCTCTCCGCATCTCCAAGGAACAGAAGACCAGATTGCACAACCGCAACTAAAATATTGTTATGCATGTGAATAATAAGACAGTTAATTCAGCTTACATAACCTCACCCTTCATTACATAATCCTTTGTGTCACATTAAAAAAACATCAACTTGGTTATAAAGGTTGAATTTTAAAATGGTTCGGCAACAGATGCACCAGGAAAAATGTGCATATAAAGCAGAGGGCCCATAAAAACCCACATTTGCATGTGGCAATGGCCACTAATTTATGACATAATCAGATTACTGCCTGTCTGTTGCACACACAGCCGTTCGGTTGTACACACGGCGTGAATACATTCACATCGATCGCTGGGCTGAGAAAGTCTTACTCGTTCAGACTCGGTTTAGCGCTTGATTCTTACAGAAATGACAGAAGAACCTTCCAACACCACTGACCCCAGACTCAGAGCATCTGGTGTGAGCCCCACGGATGACCCAGGCTGGCAGCAGAAGGAGACGTGGTCCTGGGCAGCTCGGACATGTGGGTCCTCTCGGGGAACATCCATGGCGAGGGCAGCGTGACTGCTCGGAGAGCTGCCCTGCAGAGCGTGAAGTGTCCGGCTGCCTGAGGGTTGGTGCCCAGTGGGCACATTCACCCAGGCTGGCGGGGGGCACAGATCGGATACCATCTGCCTCGGCCCCACCCAGGGCCACAGTCTGGCCGTTACGCACCCCAGTAAGTGGCCGTCTGGCCTCGGATGCAGCCACGCCAGAGAAGGGAGACCCACTCCTTCTGGGACTGCCCAGCATTCCTGGTTCCAGAGGATGTCAGCTGCTAGAACACCCTTCGTGAAGGGCGAGGGGCCTACCGGGTTAGTCCTCGCCAAGCTGAGCCCCCTTTCATGTCCAGCTCTTCTAACTAGACTCCTGCCATCAGCTCGTCCCATTCAACCTTCTCTTTTTAAACAAGTTTTATTTATTTATTTTAATGTTTTGGCCACACTCTGTGGCATGTGGGATCTTAGTTCCCCCATCAGGGATGGAAGTGCACTCTCTGTATTGGAAGGCGGGGTCTTAACCCCTGGACCACCAGGGAAGTCCCAGTCCTTCCTTTCCTGAACTGTTCCTTCAGCCTTTCCAAATCCTTTCCCATCCCGGGGCTCTCCAGTCTAGCACAGCCCCTGGTAGGTTCTCTTGGCAGAGTCTAGGGAGACAACCCAAAGCTCCACGTGAGTCACACGTGTTCATGGGAGCCGATGCACAGGACACAGGGATTCTGTAACAGTCTTCGCTTTTCATCTTGGAATGCTGATGTACAGCGTATCTACCCAAACAAGAAATGTGCATAAATTGGGCATCATCTCCAGAACATTCTACCAGGTCTGCGTGACCAGCTGGTTGTACACAACAGACCTCTATAGTTAAATTTCCCAGGCTGCTGGCTGTCCTGCTTGAGTCGTCTGTGTGTTTTTATAACACACCGGCTTCGTAGTTTCCTGGCAAAGTTGGTTTTAGGTCCAAAATAACAGAAATCTACCCAAGGAAACTAGGCTACAGAAGGGGCTCAGAATGCTGAGCCCCCAGAAGGGAATGTCCCCCGGAGCCCTGGTCCTGGGGCTCCCTGTCCCCTCGGGCTCTGCTGACACAGGCAGCACCCTCCCCCTTCTGGGGGCCTCCCGCTCCCGCCCCCCAACTCTGGGCCACTCTGCTAGCTGGGATGCCCTCTCCCCGCTCTGGTTAATGACTGCTTATTTGGGGATTAGGGTCAGGCATCGCACACCGAGGGTCCCTCCTGGAACACCCACAGCTCAGGCTGCCCGGCTTCTCTCCCCTGGCATGTGGGTGCTGTCTTCCTGGCTGAGTCATGGGCAAGGGGCTGCCTTCATCTCTGAAACCCCCGAATCTGGCACTGGGCCTGCAATCTCGAAAGTTTCAGGAAATTCCTGCTCAATGATCGCCTCAGAGGAAGGAGTGAGCGAATGCACATTCATCCTGTAATGTATTCTCAGCCGTCTCTCTGAAACCAAACGTGTTGCTCCTGAAATCCTGGGCTGCAAGATCCTATCGCTTCACTTAGGAGGTTTCCTTTCACTAGGGCCTCCTCCAGGTTTGAGGGCTGTGTATCTTTAACCCTCGGTGAGCCAGGCTTGCTTAACAGGCACCTGCCCCACTCTGTCCGCCCCAAGAGGTCAGCGGGGGCCACAGCCCACCCATCCCTCGGCCATGGGCTGGGGGCAGAGGTGAGTCACTCTGGGCTGACCTGCTTCACTCTGCAGACCCCCGGGGACCCTGCTGAGGAATGAAGCCACCTCTGGAAGCCAGATCCCGGATCACCAGTTGGAAGAGAAGTGTCCAGAAGAGCTGCTAGACATGCTAGACTTCGGGTGAATAAGAACCGAAACATCCACGTGCCAAGTCACTGAGATCTGGGGCTTAATGCATTAATTTACTTCCGCGGTGTTAATGAGACCTTCCGGACGCCTCAAACCTCTAATAGAGTGCAGGTGCTTCGCTTAAGTGCTGGGTGAGCGGCGGGGGACGACAATTATTTTGTCTATATTCTCCACGTTTTCTAATTCTGCGTTTTCAAAAGAGCTGAATGCTATTTTCTTGATCACTTCCAGCTACCCAGTTTTGGGGATGGGCTTTCTTATTCTCACCAGTAGACCCCGGGAGCTGGCAGAAAGTGTCACACTGGCCCCAGCTGCTCCCACCTTGCCTGGGGTCCCCGTCACTCATGCTGGGTGGAAGAATGCCCCTCCCTTGTATGAGCAGCTGCGGGAGGCTCAGTGGCAGGGGGACCCTGGGCAGCCCAGTGCTGGCCGCCCCCTTGCCAGGCCACACCTTCTGCTTTGTGCAGCAGGCAGGTGGGGATGCGGAGGGAGGAGACCAGGGTGAGTGGTGTCGGCAAACACTGAACCGTGGAGAGGAGCAGGCCAGTGGAGGGAGGAGGGGGGAGGGTGAGCACGGTGAACCGAGGTCACAGAAATGCCCAGAAAATGGATGAGAAACCACACCATCGAGTTTGTCATGCCTACTGAGTGGGGCGCAGCTGCTTTCTTGCTGTTATCTTTTCCTTTTTCTTATGCTTTTTTGAAATTCAAAAACGCTTGCTCCAAAAAAGCTATGACCAACCTAGACAGCATATTAAAAAAACAGAGACATTACTTTGTCAACAAAGGTCCATCTAGTCAAGGCTATGGTTTTTCCAGTGGTCATGTATGGATGTGAGAGTTAGACTGTGAAGAAAGGTGAGCACCAAAGAATTGATGCTTTTGAACTGTGGTGTCAGAGAAGACTCTTGAGAGTCCTTTGGACTGCAAGGAGATCCAACCAGTCCATCCTAAAGGAGATCAGTCCTGGGTGTTCATTGGAAGCACTGATGCTGAAGCTGAAACTCCAATACTTTGGCCACCTGATGCCAAGAACTGACTCATTGAAAAAGACCCTGATGCTGGGAAAGATTAAAGGCACGAGGAGAAGGGGATGACAGAGGATGAGATGGTTGTGTGGCATCACCAACTCAATGGACATGAGTCTGAGTAAGCTCTGGGAGTTGGTGTTGGACAGGGAAGCCTGGCATGCTGCAGTCCAAGGGGTCGCAAAGAGTCAGACACTACTGAGCAACTGAACTGACTGATGCTTTTCTGGATTTTCCAAGTCTTCTAAAATGAATGTGCATTAATATTGCTATCAGAAAGTAATTGCAAATCTGTGTGATCTTTTTGCTACTGATTTTTATGCTTGTCTTTGCGAAGTAAAGATTTTATGCTTATCTTTGCCTCATTATACTGTTTGGTCACATGGCCATGCCATCCATGGGATAGCTGACTGAAGCTCAGAGAAGGTGAGCCACTGGTCCAAGGTCACACAGCTCACCCTGGGCTCCAGGGGACAAGGCACAGCCCTGCTCAGAGCACAGCCCTCAGCTGTGGGCTACTCAGCCACCTCAGGGTGGCCTCCTGATTTCTGCCCAAGCTCACCAGACAAGTCCAAGGAACCTCTGATCTCATCACTCAGCCTCTCTTTCCAGCTGCTACTGCTGTTTAGTCACTAAGCCATGTCCGACTTTTTGTGATTCCCATGGACTAGAGCCCTCCAGGCAGGAATACTGGAATGGGTTGCCATTTCTTTCTCCAGGGGATCTTCCCAACCCAGGGATCAAACTGTACTCTCCTGCCTTGTAGGTGGATTCTTTACTGCTGAGCCACCAGGGAAGCCCCTTTCTAGGCTGCTAAAGGCTAATTGTCACTTCCTAACTCTGTCACACCGATCACTTCCTTCCCAGTCCTCCAGGCTCCCCCCCAGGGAAGTTTACCCCGTCCTCTCACTTAGAACCCCAAGACAGCCCCAAATTCACCTCCGTGCTTCCCTCGCCTCTCTGGCAATTCATCCTCCTCCCTGTGGCCAGACTGATCTTTCTAGACTGTGGAAACCTGCCTTGATCTGTCCCTACTAAACACTTGGCCTTCAGGACAGAGTTCCCACCTTGTCCTTCCCTTCACGATGTGGTTCAGCTGATGCGCGGCTCCCCCAGGTGACCCCGCCGTCCTGGGGCGTGATCCCCCTTTGCCGCTTGGCTGGACATTCATCTGGTGGCTCTCAACCCTGTGTTTGTCCTTCTGCCTGTCTTGGGAGCTGTGTCCGTCGGAGGTGGGGAGAGGGCAAGGCCAGGCTGTTCCCAGGGGGTCCTGTTCAGCCCAGCGACTGAGATTCCAGCAGATTCCAAGAGGCATTGGGGGGTGGAGGCCACCTCCTGGTCTCCTGGAAATACCTTGTCTCCCCTTTGCCCTCCAGTCCCTGGTGGGGGGCAGCCCCTTGTCTCTGGGTAACCCTCTCCTTGCTCTTCCAGCCCTGGGGGGTGGACAGCAGCCTTCTGGCCTCTGAGTAACTCCACAGTCCCTTTCAGACTTCTGGTCCATCTGACATCTCTGTAATCAGTCTCTCCCTTAGGTCCCACTCGGCTGTAAATATGTGAGCAGCTTCTGTGGCCCCACCAGGACACTGTGGACACACTCCTGGGGCCCCCTCTGTCTCCATCGCCCCTTTTCCCACCCACCCTGGAGGTGACTCCGCATGTGGAGACGCCATTGTGGGCTCCCCACCTCTGCTCCTCTTTCCCTTTTCCCTGGACACACGTCCCGACTGTTTCTCCCAGCCTCCCTGGCTGGGGTACAGCCACATGCAGGGATTCTGGTCCACAGAGTCTGGGCAAAGTGACAGTCACATGTCCAGGCCCGGACCTTACAAAGCTGACCAGACGGTCCTCTGTGCTCATTCCCCTTCTCTGCTGCCAGACACGTAAGATCAGGGGATGGGGGGCGGGCTCCTGGTCCCCGAATGATTGTGGGCAGAGCGCTCCACCACCCACATTAAATTGCGACGTCCTTACCGGGGCAAGCCCCTGGGATGTCGGCCTTGTTTGTTATTACAGCTGACCCTGACCCTGACCGTGACCACTGGAGTTAACTTAGCAGAGCACAGCAAGGCCAGAGAAGTTAAGTAACTTGACAGGGGCCGCACCGCTGTGAAGGGGTGGAGGCAGGGGTCATGACCACGTGTCTGCAGAGCTCCCAGCCACTCACTGTCCACAGCGGACAGCCGGCTACACAAAGGTGGACGAAGTCCTCATCTCAGTTTGCAGCACAGGGTAGACATTGTGTATTTATAGAATAGTGGAAATACACGGATGAAGAAACTTTAGCGGAAAGTAATGGTGTGAGTCTCCCTTCCATCAACAGGGAAGCCTGCCTGTCTCCCATCAGGAAGAGGGCTAGGCGTGCCCCCCTTCCACAGGGAACCCCCAGGGACACCTGACTCTCATACCCCTCATCCCTAAGGCTGGCACCCAGCCTGGGGGCTCATCCCACCCCTCCCTGATGGAGACAGCCGTTCCCTTATGCCCCACACCCCCCATCAATCTCTCCTCTGAACG
Source organism: Ovis aries (assembly GCF_016772045.2). Taxonomy (NCBI): domain Eukaryota; kingdom Metazoa; phylum Chordata; class Mammalia; order Artiodactyla; family Bovidae; genus Ovis; species Ovis aries. The sequence continues at coordinate 220,264,514 of NC_056056.1, forward strand.
GCCTCCTGACTCATCTTCCTGAAGCAAGACTTGACCCACATTCGCAGCCACTCAGACTGCATTGTTCCAGATGTCCCGTTAGGATTGCCCGAAAGCGAGGACTGCACCGGGCGATCAGCCTCACCTTTCCTTCCTCAGCCTGGAGCCCAGGTATCGCTTGGAGAGCCCCTCGCCCATCTGCCTGCCCCATCTAGACCCTAGGAACCATTTCAGCATCACTCCTCCACATCCAGAGCACCTCTTTTCAGCTCCCTGTCTGCTGGACCTGTCCCTCCTCTGGCACTTATAACAGGCGACGCTCACACCAGTGTTGGGGGGGGGGTGGTGTTCGTGCCCACCAACAGCTCCTTAAATGTCAGAATGACACAGTCATCACTGCATCATCCGAAATGTCTACGTGGTGAGACCTCCATGCGTCTGCCCGCTGCGATCCCGTCCTTTGAGTCCTCAGGTGGACCCACTCACTCAGTCTGTTAAAAGGGAAAACGGGCAGGGAGACCAGACTCACCCTGGGTTGGAACTGATCTAGAAGAAAAATAAGGGTTTTGTAAGAACTTCACGATGCTTTTCTAAATTAGACACAAAACAGCCCACCTAATTCTAAACTCGGCCAACATTATAGCTTTCCACTTTAAACAGATGAAATGCTGAAGAAAAACTGCATGAGCTGCGCCATTGAGCTGGCCCCCAAGAGGACCTGCAGTACTGGGGTACGACCCTGGGGGCTGCCAGCGGCGACTAACATATAATGGAGGAGGAAGCAACTCAGAGACGGAGCTGGAACTCGGAAATGGACCATGTGGTTAGCGCACCTCGAAACTTAGACATCCACCCAGGGAACGTTGTGATGGGGGGCCTGGTTCAGAAATAGCTTAGTCTAAAGTACATTTTGAAAAATGTAGCCAATACTAGCTCCTAGTTTCAGTTTAAGACACCCTCGGGAAACTATTCCAAGTTGCCAGAAGTTTGGTTATTTTCTTCGAACAAATTACTAATCTATAAAACACTTGTGTAGCATCGATTTCCATCTCCGGGCAATGGGGAGACTGCGTTTCCCTTAACCCACTGCAGATCTGTCCACGGAGGTAGTTGTGTTAGAGAGGAGTCTTTGGGGAGTGACTTCATTCTCCGAAACAGTGAAAGGATGTGCTCAAATGCGCAGTTCCTGAGAAACGCAAAACCCTCACGTCCAGTGTTGGTGACAAGTGTTGACCTGGTTCCTGTGTTCCGAAAGGCCGGCCTGTTGGCCAAAGCTGCTTTCGGGGGTGAATAGGGCAGGTACAACCACAGAATAATGTTCCTGGCCCTGCCTGACCCCCGAGTTGTGATGAAAGCCCGGTGCTGAATTTGGCAGTCAGGAAGGAAGGGACAGTCTTCAGATGCCACTCACCTCATCCAGAGCTTTTCGAACTCTCTCGGCGTGAGGGGGATGTCAAAGCCGTACAGCGCGTTCTTCACGTCCCGTCGTCGAAGGATGCCATTGCCCTCGCTGTCGGTTTCTATAAAATTCTACAGTATTACAAGACAGCGTTTAGTAACATGTAAAATGCTCTCAGAGAGTATCTGGGACAGTCTAAGACTTCCCCTTACGCGCATCGCCTCCTGTCGACTTTTTTTAAGATTCCTTTTTTTTGATGGGGACTATTTTTAAAGTCTTTTATTGAATTTGCTAGAATATTGCTTCTGTTTTATGTTTTGGATTTTTGGCCACAAGGCAGGCGGACTCTTAGCCCCTTCACCATGAATGGAACCCACGCCCCCTGCATTGGAAGGTGAATCTTTAACCCCTGGACAACCAGGGAAGTCCCTAATTACTCTTTCGTATTCGTTCCAAATAAAGTCCTCATTCTGCTCAACAAGACAACAGAGCAAAACGTCAAGTGTTACATGCTAGAACAGGCTTGTTTCCGGGTAATGAGTGGTTTTGAGCGTGTGGCTGGGATTTTTTTTTCCTGAGCAACAATTTGGGTTCAAACACTGTTAGAACTAAGGGCCAACCAGAGCCCAGGAGGTGAGGTGTGGCCCACACTGTTTGAGGTTATCATCTCCACTTTTTGGAAAACTTGGCCTCCGGCGGTCAGAGGGAAAACAAGGGACAGGAGACTCTATAGTTGTTACGATGAGGTGACATGGTACCATTTTAACACCCCCAAGGGGTGCAAAAGGTCTCTGGGGATGTGCCAGGCATTTAAAGGACCACAGACTAGGAGAGCGGGTAATACAGGGCGTTGAACACTGTCTTAAACTTTCTGAACAATAGTTCATTCCTCCTCTTTCCAACACACTGTGCGGAAGACACACTGGGTTCACTTCCCAAGCCCTCTGCAAGCATCACACTTCATGGCGAAACCATGAAACGTTTTCTGGATGATTAAGAATCAGACAAGAATATCTCTATTGCTATTTAGCCTTGTACTGGAGGTGCAAGCCAGTGTAGTTAAGCAAGGTAAAACTGGTAAAAGGTATAACAACAGGGCAGGAAGAAATGCAACTGTCATTATTCACAAATGACATGACTGTATATACAGGTGTACAAGGAATCCACAAATAAAGTATTATAATAAGAGAAAGTGGCAATAAATCTGGATTCTATGAGAAGTGAAAGAGAAAGTTGCTCAGTCGTGTCTGACTCTCTGCAACCCAAGTGACTGCAGCCCACCAGGCTCCTCTGTCCACGGAGTTCCAGGCCAGAATACTGGAATGGGTAGCTGATCCCTTCTCCAGGGGATCTTCCCAACCCAGGGATCAAACTCAGGTCTCAAACCCAGGTCTCCCACATTGCAGACAGATTCTTTACCATCTGAGCTACCAGGGAAGCCCTGGGATTCTATATCAATAGGTAAAATCACTCACATTTTAATACATCAGACATGGAAAATGAACTTTAAAAAAATAACATTTACAACAGCACCAAAAATAGAAAAGTCTGAGGAACAAATCTTATAAATGATTGTTAAGGTTTTTACATAAGAAAGTCTAAAACTGTTTTGAAAAACATTTTAAAACATCAAAATAAATGGAACTACACTGTGTTCATTCATTGGAAGGCCCCATGTAGTAAAGATGTCATTTCTTGCCAAACATCCCAATAGTTTTTTTTTTTTTTTCCTTTGTAGAATTTGACAAACTGATTAAAAAACTCTAATAAGAGAACAAAGAGGAGGGAGCTGCCTACTGGCTAATTAAGATGCATTACTGGACTTCCTGGTAGTCCAGTGGTTAGGATTCGGCGCTTCCACTGCAGAGGCCCGGGGTTCGATCTCTGGTCAGGGAACCCAAGATCCCAGCCTTGGGGAAGTAGAGGTGCCTACCTGCAGGCTGACCCTGGACCCAAGCCCACAACCACCCCCCTCCCGGAGCCCGCTCCAGCGGGCCAGCACTTCCTGGGGCCCTGTAGTCAGAACTATGTTATGTCTATTTTACCACAATTTAAAACAATACCTTCATTCATTTATTTACTCCTGCCACACACCACTGAAATCTGAAAACATACAAATACTATTCATATGCGCATTTATTTTGTGACGTCTCTGTGGCTGCCGAGCGCAGGGGCTACGGAACAGTCGCCGTGGGAGGGCTCCAAGGCACGAGGGCCTGGAGCAGTTGTGGAACGCGTACTCCCAGCTGCAGGTCCCGGGATCTCGAGCACAGGCTGGGTAGCTGTGGCTCATGGGCTTAGCTGCCTCATGGCAGGTGGGATCTTCCCAGATCGGGGACGAAACCCATGCCTGCTGCGTCGGCAGGCACGTTCTTTACCACTGAGCCACCAGGGAAGCCTCTGCCACAATTTTTAAAAACAGCGACAGCATGTGCAGCCGGCTGTGATCCATCCACTGCCTCACACTGAAAACCACCTGGTCTGCCCCGAGGTCTGCCCCATCCATGCTGTCCCCACTGTGCCGGTCAGCCCCGCAAACCCCCTGCCTTGGTTCAGCTTCAGGCCTGGCATTCTCACCTCCCCTGCACGCCTGTCCAACCCCTGCTCATCTTTCTACTCGTGACCTCTTCTTGGGCACCCCGTTGTGTGCGCACCACTGCCATTGTGATCCGTACCATTCTTTAGAGTTCTTGTTGGTGTTTACGCTACAAGTCTCTGGGCGCACAGACATGTCTTCATTTTATCTTATTTTTGGTCATTGTATCTGTAGTACCTTGCAACAAGGACTTTCCTGGTGGCTCAGACGGTAAAGTGTCTGCCTACAATGTGGGAGACCTGGGTTCGATATCTGGACCCACTCCAGTACTCTTGCCTGGAAAATCCCATGGATAGAGGAGCCTGGGGGGTTACAGACCATTGGGGTCGCAAAGAGTCGGATACGACTAGGCAACTTCACTGACAGGGCATAGTCAGCTCATAATAATATTTGCTGAAGAAACCAATGACCTTATTTTCCAAAAATACTTCAATAGACATGAGCATATTAAGCTGCCCCCAGAGGGGACGATGCCTCTGTGTTTCTGAGGATCCAGCGGGACGCGCCCCCAGTGGTGTGTGGCAGGAATGGGGAGCCCCATGACTTAGGTGGCTCCCCAGGTGGTGCTAGTGGTCAAGAACCCCCTTGCCAATGCAGCAGAGACCTAAGAGACGCAGGTATGACCTCTGGGTCAGGAAGATCCCCTGCAGGAGGGCATAGCAGCCCACTCCAGTATTCCGCCTGGAGAATCCCATGGACAGAGGAGCCTGGCGGGCTATGTGACCCTATATATGCAGGTCACAAGATGACTAAACCCTGAATCCTTGTTCAAGTGCAGTTTTCCTGGAGAATACACCCCTTGGGATATTAGCAGCTGCTGTTTCGTGAATTCCCAACAGAAATGCAGCAGAAGGGAGACACCTTCACCATCTCTAAATGCTGGGGCCCAGCAATGAAGAGCGTGGATGTGAGCGCCCATGGCAACCCGCGTGCCATCACCAGGCGGTCAAGCGGGAATATGGCAGATCTTGTTTCTGGGCTTTACTTTCTGCCAGTTTAGAATTCCGAACTAATCCCTTCAGTGCAGCACTCAGTATAAACTGAGAGAGGGACAGGGCGGTCCACATGCTCTGGGTCATTGAGTCCTGTGGGGCCAGTGAGGGGGCCCAGAGCTCGGTTCTGGAGAAAGCACCTCCTCCCCCCACCCCACCCCCTTCCAGGCCCCTGAAATCCCTCTTCCTCCGTAATCCTCCGTGTCCCCTCCCCGCTCCACTCCCACCAGGCTCAGTTCTAGGAGACATGGAAGAGGTTTCCATAGGGGGACACCAGGGCTGCAGCCCAGAGCTCTGGGGTCCCCACGGCTCTTCCACACGTAGTTTGGGGCTGTGCCCAGCGCCAAGGATGAAGGCAGCTAAGAGAGGCCATGGAATCAAGGTGGAGTGAAAGGGCTAGGACAGGGAGGAGGTCAACTGGCTGGGGGGCCGGGCCAGGAGTCAGGGGGCCTGCAGGGTGTCAGGGAGCTGAGGTGGAGGTGTTTCAGGGAGGGTGGACAGAACAAGGCAGAAGCAAGGCCTCCCCGGCCTCCGGCCGCTCCCAGCAGCCCGCTCCTTCCGGCGTCCGCCGCCTTGTTAATAACCTGCCTTTGCTCTGTGACTGTCCCTTCCCCTGGTCCGTGAGCTCTGCCAGAAGGGAGCAGGCACACCCCCTGGGCACTCAGTTCGTACGATGTCAAGGCGGGGTTGGAAGAAGCGGCGAAGGGTCCTGGAGGTGGCCCCACAGGGAGCAGCGCAGAGCGGACCAGAGAGGCGGCTGCTCCCATAAGGGAAGGAGGGCAGAGCAGCCAAAAGGAGAGGCAGGCTGGGGAGAAGGGGCTGTTTTCCTGAGTTGGTCCAGCCTGAGGGAGCTTGAGGGTGGGAGAGAAGCAGGAACAGGGCGGGCACGTGGCTGACAGTGTTAGCTCTGCCCTCTCCCTGCTGGGGTTATGGGCCCTGTGTGCCCACCATGTGCAGTCCAGATCACGCCCTGCGCTCTTCAGCCCAGGGGACTACTCTAAGGCCGGTCTGGCCTCGGTCCATGTGATTTGCTGGCCCAGGATGGCAGAGTCCATGCTATGAGGATGGGGACCAAGGAAGAGGTGGTGTGGGTGCTTAAAAGCAGGCCTTCACATTGGACACAGGTCAAGAGAGAGGACAGAAAGAAAATGGCCAAGTGAAATAAAGTAGAGATGTTCTTCAGACTAGTGTGAAAGTATTCCTATAATGCAGTTTACAAATACTTTTAAAAGTGAAGTTACTGGGTCCTTGTTGCATTGAGAAATAGTGACATCACAGTCTAAACTTCAGGAGGAGCTGGGCTTGCATTTCAGATCTACTGTCTTGCAGGTATAGCTGTCATTGTTAGAGTGTGTGTCCATCCTGACACTGTAATCACAATTTATATCACTGCACATGGAGGGTATTCACCTTGAAAATGTGCTTTTTATGATTTTGGCAGGAAAGGAAGAAATATCTTTTTAAAATGCATGTTTATAACTGTGGGTGCTTCCCTGGTGGCTCAGACGGTAAAGAAGCCACCTGCAATGCAGGAGACCCGGGTTTAATTTCTGAGTAGGGAAGATCTCCTGGAGAAGAGAATGGTTACCCACTCCAGTATTCTTGCCTGGAGAATTCCATGGACAGAGGAGCCTGGCGGGCTACACTCCATGGGGTCACAAAGAGTCAGACAAAACTGAGTGACTAACACTTTATAACTGTGTAAAAAGAAATATGATAGCATCTCACATTGCTTCATTTAAATTTTTAATTCATATCAAACCTGAGATAAAGCCAGGAATTTCAGTCCACGTAACTCCTAAAATTACTTTTTTTCCCCCTAAAGACAAAATTGACCTTGAATGTGAGAATTTATTTTGAAAAGGTATTTTAAGAATCAAAGGAGGCACCGCTGCTGCTAAGTCACTTCAGTCGCGTCCGACTCTGTGCGACCCCATAGACGGCAGCCCCCAAGGCTCTACATTGGTATAAAAGTTGCTTTCCTATCTCAGTGACTGGATCAAAACAGCTCCATCATCCCAATGACCTTGGAACACAAATAGCTGCCCTTCCCTTTTAAGGAAACAATCGCTTTCTCACCTTAGACAAGTCTGACCATCTGGTTTTTGCTTTGGTGACAAGGTACTGATGCGCCTGTTCACAAGCTAGTTCTGAATCTGCAACCTTCTGTTTTGGTCTTAAAAGAAAAAAAAATTATAAATAATTCTGTTTCAATTTAAAAGACTCATTAATCTCCCAAGGGGTTCCCCTACTCCCATTCGTGACAAAGGTGCTATAAAAGTCTGCTATTTCACATCTGGTCTAACTTAATTCTTAAAATACAGTCTTACCTCCCTAGCTTCACGTTAGGGAAATCTTAAATTTAGTTAGGAGTCCTTGCTTATTTCCAGATAAATGCTGTTCAAATTTTCCAGCGATTTACAAAACAAAAAGGGTTCGTTCAATCCCAAAGGGATAAAAAATAACACAGCACAACATTGTCTTTGGATGAAAACAACCAAAAACTTGCATTTCTGAATGTACAAGTGGGTGTGATAACTCGGACCAAAGCAAACAGTCTGGGAACCCTAGGGGAACATGACCTACAGACTCGGTCTCAGCTCATGCTCAAAGGTTGAGTCTGTGGAATACAAAATGATCAAAATTCTATTTACTCACAGAACAGTGGGCGCTGAAGACACTTTCAAAAAAGACTGTGGTTAGGGCACCACGAAGCATAGTGAAGACTGTGGCTGAAGGAATTTGGGGCGCCCTGGACTCTTCCACTCACAACAAATTTGGGGAGCAGATCCTATAAAACCTTTTGCCACTTCTATCTCTGAGATCATGCTGCTCGGATCCTTGTTCACTCATGGGCATGTGGGTGATTGGGGTGTCTTGCCTGAGGGTGAGTGAGCAAGCCCCCACAGGGACGTTCACAGGAATTTCTCCCCAAAGGAGCCCGGAAAACCAGGAAGAGGACAGCAGAAAAGCCCACGATGCCCTTTATTTTTTCATTTTCTGGTCGTCTCGTGCAATACGCAGGATCTTAGCCCCCTGTTGTCATTGTTCAGTTGCTAAATCCCGTCTGACTCTTTGTGACCCCATGGATTGCAGCCCGCCAGGCTCCTCTGTCCACAGGATTTCCCAGGCAAGAATACCGGAGTGGGTTGCCATTTCCTTCTCCAGGGGATCTTCCTGACCCAGGGATGGAAACCATGCCCCCTGCACTGGAAGCATGGAGTCTTAACCAGGGAAGTCCCCCAGGTCACCCTTTGAGAGAAGTATAATTCATGTTCCAGCAGGTGAGATGCTTGTGGGGAAAAAAATCTAAAGAAAAAAATGCAGCACAGGTTTATGCGATCCGTGCCGCTTTGCAGCTCTATACGACGCCGGGTGGGGTGGACGTGGTTTCTGGGGTAACCATGACCCCCACAAGCTCCAGTCGGGCTGCAGCTGCTGGTCATTTGCCACACGGATTTCCCAGCAATGTTGGCATCGTCACCCCACTTTGCAAAGGGGGACACTGGGCTTTGGAGAGGTGAAACAGCCTGCCGAAATCACACAGCCAGTTCTGGGAATCCTGGCCCCTCAGCTCAGGGCCCTCCCAGGCTGGAGGCGAGCCTTTCTCATCATTTTCATTCCAGCTGAAGCTACAGCTTTGGCAGCTCCTCCAATGTCAGTCCTCAGAGGAAGGGACCCATTAGTTGGCTCAGTTCACAGAGGTGAGAGGGCCACCGTGGTTTTGTACACGGGGGATCTTCTTTCTGCTTAACGTTTGTATCTCAATTCAAGGAGCTCAGTTCTCCCAGCACCCCTGGAGTGCCTAGCCCAGTGCAAGGTCGGGGCAAGTGAGGCCTGCGGCCGCCGTCTCCAAGAGAAGTTCTCCTGGGGCATCCCGCTCCCATCCTACATTTAGAGCAGACAGCAGAAGGCTTCCCTGGTGGCCCAGTGGCTGAGAACCTGCCTGCCAATAAAGGGGGTCATGGGTTCAACCTCTGGTCCTAGAAGATTCCACATCTTCCTGGCAACTAAGTCCACAAGCCACAACCACTGAGCCTGTGTGCTGCAGTACCAAAGCCTGTGTGCCTAGGGCCCGTGCCCCGCAACAAGAGGAGCCACCACGGGGAGAAGCCTGCACACCGCAATTAGAGAGGAGCCGCCCGCTCACCGCGTCCAGAGAAGGCCCGCACACAGCAGTGAAGACCCAGGGCAGCCACAACATGGTAATGCTAAGGGTTTAGCTACATCTGACTCTTGCGACCCCGTGGACTGGGAACTCGCCAGGCTCCTCTGTCCATGGGATTCTCCAGGCAAGAACACTGGAGGGGGTTGCCATTTCTTTCTCCAGGGGATCTTCCTGACCCAGGAATCAAACCCAGGTCTCCTGCATTGCAGGCAGATTCTTTACCGACTGAGCTACAAGGGAAGCCCTCCCTTGCAACCAAAAAATAAAAATATAACTAACACAATTTAAAAAAAACACCACAGACAGCAGGCACTGGAGCCAACAAATCAAGCAGTGATCATTTGCTCTTAAGGCTCCTCCTCTAAATCCTTCTGAGAAACTCTGCTGCTAGTCTCAGCTGTCCAGGACCGCCCCCAGGCTCCCGGATGACGGCACTCTGTACCTACTGGTCACTGAGAACACGGTGGCCCTCGTTACCCCAGAAGCCCAAACTGGGCTGCTGACCTCTGTGTCACTTGGAAAGGGTCTTATTCAGAGCGGCGCTTTGGTGAATCACATAGACTCTGACTCCCCGTGGACTGGCAGACAAGAGTTCTTGCCCCCGCTCAGCGGGCAGGTGCAGAGGACCGGCAGCGGCTGGGCGGAGTCTTCCCCCTCCTCCTGCTGACATGGACCACATGAGGCTGGGCCCACTTTCATTCCTCTTCTGGCAGATGCCAGCTTGTGGGGTACACAGGTGAACTGTGGCTTCTACACTGCCAAGCCGGGGAGTCTCTGTACTAACACGTGGCACTGTTAACCGTCTCTCCCCTTCTCATCCCCTGCGTGACGCTGCTCTTTAAATCACAGAGTGTGTTGGAACTCCTACCACCTGGCGAACATGTGCCCCCAGCGAGTGCGTCTCCCTCTCCACCTGCCCCCCACTCCTCCTCCCTCCTTTCCCCCAGAGCTCATCTAGCCGTCTGAAAAGCCGTCCCTGTTCCTGCCCCCGGCCACCGCCTGCTGCTGTTTGTCCACACCTCTGTGTCACTGGCACGGCAACCTCACCTGCTCCCCTGTTCCATCTCTCTCCAACTGCCTACCGGACTTCACAGAATCATGGAATTTCAAGGACGGAAAGGGATCCAAAGATCAGCCAGTCTAGTCCTCTATTGCTACTTCATTTTTGTTGCTGTTCAGTCACTGACCCTTTGCGACTCCATGGACTGCAGCACACCAGGCTCCTCTGTCCTCCAGTATCTCCCAGAGTCTGTTCAAACTCATGTCCGTTGAGTCAGTGATACTATCGAAACACCTCATCCTCTTCCGCCCCCTTCTCCTCCTGCCTTCAAACCTTCCCAGCGTTCAGGGTCTTTTCCAATGAGTCCGCTCTTCACATCAGGGGGCCAAAGTACTGGAGCTTCAGCTTCAGCATCAGTTCTTCCAGTGAATATTCAGGGTTGAGTTCCTTTAGGATTAACTCTTTGATTTCCTTGCGATGCTACTTTACCACTAAGGTTTTGGAAGGCTGGGTGGATTATGTTGCGTTTTCACAACTGTTGCTTGAAGGACTGTAGGTCCTAATGACACACAGTCCCCTGTGTCACCATTAGACTTCACCTGACCCCAAAGGGCTCACCTGGACTTCCCCCAAAAAGGATGGAGGTCCTGAGAGGCCTGTTCCATCTCTGCAAAGTCAACTCACTACCAAAATGATCCCACTGTCTAAACAGACATCCAAAACACCCTCATTTCTTTATTGGGCTATGAGGCTTGATTATTTTTCTTAGTGACTCATGCTCAAACCCGGGACTCCAACTGATTTCCTATTCATTTCTTCTCTGTTCCGTTTTATATCTTTGTCTCCTCTGGAGAGATTGGAAGTTTTTCCATGGCCTTTTCCTCTCCTACGGCCTGCCCTTTTAGACCTTGACAGCTAGATCTAGCCTTCCTATCAGCCAGCCCACCAGTCACGAACTCCTCCCACCTGCTGCCCTGGGTCCTACAAACACAGTGACAAGCAAGGCAGACAGAACCCACGTCCACAAGGCGCTCCCGCTCTGATGGCGGGAACGTGTAGCAGACACTTGGAAAAATAAGTGAATCAGGTAACTTCAGATACTGAATGTGACTGAGAATGAGGGGCCAGCGTGGGGTCGGGGGCACTTCAGCCAAGAAGGCCAGAGAGCGGCTCCCTGAGGCCTGAGTGATGAGAAGGTGCGGTGCAATCCTGGAGAACAACATTCCAGCCAGGGCCAGGGTCCTGAGATGTCCCAGGGAGAATGGAGCAGGCACGTCTACCTCACCCTTTCTCTCCCACTGAGTACAACTCTGGACAGAATACAAAAAGTAATTCTCTTGAGGACACCCAAAAGTAAGTAATAGGATGCTGGTGGTGGGGGAGGGGATCAAAACTTGAAGATCGACTTATATGGTGTATAAGTCGGGGTTTTTTTCCCTCCTTATTTCCAGTTTAAGGGCGGCTTAAAGACAGTTCTAATTGTGGAGTTGTGCATTGGATGTGGACAGAAAAAGCCTCAAGAGAGAGCCTGTTTTTCTGACCAAAGAACTAGGAAGGCAAGCCCCTGAAGTACAAAGGATATGAGGGAATCCTCCCCTTTCTTGCCACTTCTTACTGTTCCATTCCTGATCTGAGGCAAGACAAAGTGGAAGTCATTCAGTCGTGTCTGACTCTTTGCAATCCCATGGACTGTAGTCCATGGAATTCTCCAGGCCAGGGTACTAGAGTGGGGAGCCTTTCCCTTCTCAAGGGGATGTTCCAGACCCAGGGATTGAACCCAGGTCTCCCGCATTGCCGGCGGATTCTTTACTGGCTGAGACACAAGGGAAGCAAGCCCAGTTACAAAACCGCACTTCTACGCCAAGCAATGGTACTGGCCAAGTCAGTTCAGTTCAGTGCAGTCGCTCAGTCGTGTCCGACTCTTTGCAACCCCATGCATCGCACGCCAGGCCTCCCTGTCCATCACCAACTCCCAGAGTTCACTCAAACTCACGTCCATCTAGTCAGTGATGCCATCCAGCCATCTCATCCTCTGTCGTCCCCTTCTCCTCCTGCCCCCAATCCCTCCCAGCATCAGAGTCTTTTCCAATGAATCAACTCGTCTCATGAGGTGGCCAAAGTACTGGAGTTTCAGCTTTAGCATCATTCCTTCCAAAGAAATCCCAGGGCTGATCCCCTTCAGAATGGACTGGTTGGATCTCCTTGCAGTCCAAGGGACCCTCAAGAGTCTTCTCCAACACTACAGTTCAAAAGCATCAATTCTTCGGCGCTCAGCTTTATTCACAGTCCAACTCTCACATCCACACATGACCACAGGAAAAACCATAGCCTTGACTAAACGGACCTTAACTGGCCAAGTAGGTACCCCAAATTGAAATCCTTCTCTCGAACCAGAGGGGAAGGTGAAGGGGGTCTCTGTGCTCAAGGAGGACTGGAGAATCCACGTCATTATCCTTCTCCTTTTCTCTCTCGCCATGTTGCCCTGGAGGCGGACCCAGTCATGAGACGCACGAACAGCACAGAGAGACCGAAACCTAAGGGTTTCCAACCACAAGGCCAAACAGCGGGTTGCTGACTGCTGGAGAGGGTGGGAGGAAAGCACAGAGGGGAGAGAGCTAGCGAAAGGGAAGCTCAGCCGCATGGAGGGAGCTCCAGGGGCACACGCTCTGATGTGTGCACACGTGAGACGAACCCAAAGCAGCCCGGTGAAAGCGTTGAGAAGCTAAGTGCAGTCAGGACTGGCTCCTGGGAGCTGCCTTCATGGGCTAGCCTGATAGAGCTGCAACGGCCCTGGAAAATAGACTGACATTGAAACCACGGAGGGCAGGTCGGGACATGCACTCTGAAACTAACTGGACTGATTGCCTGCTTTGAAAAATCAACCAAACAACACACTGCCAAGGATTTTAACAGGAACAGAGGGTCACAATAGAACATTAAAGATGTCCACAATACAGTCCAGCATTACTCGGTATCTGAAGGACCAGGAAAAGGCCAGCAATTTTCAAGATAAAAGACAAACAAGCACCAACTCCAAGATGACCTAGATGTTGAAAATACCACATTTTAAAGCAGCTATTATAATCATGAGGTAAAGAGTACACATTCTTAAAATAAATGGAAAGACATAAGTTCAGAGCAAAGAAATAGCAGTTAAAAAAAAAAGAAACAAGTGGAAACTTCAGAACTGAAAAATACAACAACTGAAATAAAATGTTCACTGGATTGGCTCAAGGAAGATGACAGAGCTATCACTGATGGAGTCAGTGAACTTGAAAGCAGATGACTAGAAATAATCTGATCTGAGCAACAGAGGGGAAGAAAAGAACCTCTCCAGGGCCTAAGATACAGAGACCCGTGACACAAAAGCAGATCTAACACCCAGGTCCCCGGAGTGCTGAGAGGAGAACAGACGAAGGCTGGTACTGGAACAAGTTTAAAATTTCGGGAAGTAATAGCTGAAACCTGCTCAAATTTGGTGGAAAAACATAAATTTACAGATTCAGGAAGTTGAGCAAATCTCAAAAAAAGATAAACTCAAAGAAAATCACGCTCAAACACGCCACGTCCTCCTCCAAGGGATCTTCCCAACCCAGGGATCGAACCCGCGTCTCTTACGTCTCCTGCGTTGGCAGGTGGGTTCTTTACCACTAGCGCCACCTGGGAAGCCCTCATACTAAAACTGCTGACAACTAAAGATAAAGAAGAAATCCTGAAAGCAACCTAAGAACAATGGCACATATAGAGACGGGTTCCCTTGCGGCTCAGTGGTGAAGACTCTGCCTGCAGTGCAGGAGACTTGGGTTTGATCCCTGGGTCGGGAAGATCCCCTGGAGAAGGAAATGGCAACCCACTCCAGTATTCTTGCTTAGGGAATCCCATGGACAGAGGAGTCTGGTGGGCTACAATCCGTGCAGTCACAAAAGAGTCAGATAGGACTTAGTGGCTAAACCACCACAGGGGGAAGACCATTTGAGTGACTGTAGATTTGTCCTCACAAACTGCAGGGGCCAAGAGATAATGGAACAACATTTTCCAAGTGCTTTAACAGAAGAATTGTCAACTTTTAATTCTATATTCAGGAAAAAAAAAAACTGTTAGGAATGAAAGAACAATAAAGGTATTATCAATGAAGGAAAACTGAGATTGGTCTCCAGTAGACTTGCTAATGGAAATTCTTCAGGGGGAGGAAATGGCAGCAGAGAGAAAACTGGAACTTCAGAAAGAAAAGAAGAGAAGCAGAAATGGAGAATATAACCATACATTTTTCTCAGAGTTTTGAAATACACGAAGCATAAATGGATTAAAAACGGAGGGAGAAATAGATGCAAAATCGTTGTTGGAGACATCAGCACGCCCCTCTTGGTAACTGGTGGAACTAACAGAAACTAAGCAAGACTCTGAACACTATAACCACCTTGGTCTAATTGACATCCACAGAGCACCCCGCCCAGCAACCGCCAAATACACACTATTTGCAAGTATACTTGGGATAAAGAGTCTGCCTCAGTGCAGGAGACCTGGGTTCCATTCCTGGGTTGGGAAGGTCCCCTGGAGGAGGGCATGGCAACCCACTCCAGTGTTCTTGCCTGGAGAATCCCCATGGAAGAGGAGCCTGGCGGGCTACAGTCTTAAGGGGTCGCAAAGAGTCAGACACGACTGAGCGACTAGGCACAGCACATTCACCAAGATGGACCATTTCTAGGGTTATAAAATGGACCTTAACAGGTTTAAAAAATTAAAACCATACTAAGCGCGCTATCTAAACTTAACAGAATTAGCTTAGAAATCAATAACAAACAGCTGGAAACCATGGAAATATTCTGAAGAAAAAACATCCTTCTAAATAATCCATGGTTTCAATAAAGAGTCTAAAGGGAAATTAGAAAATATTTTGAACTGAGTGAAAATAAAAACTACAACTTGTCCAAATTTGTGAAATGCAGCTCAATCAATGCCTATGAGAAAACTGACAGCATTAAGAAATAATTCAAATAAAAATCTGAGCTTTCAGCTTAAGAAAATAAAAATGCAGGACAAACTCCAGTTGACCTTTGCCCCACACAGGTTTGGACTGCACAAGTCAACTTATATGCCAATCTTTTCAATTGATACATCGGAAAATGTTGGGGGATTTGTGATAACATGAAAAAACTCACAGATGAGCCACACAGCCTAGAAATATTGAAAAAAATTAAGTAAAAGGTCTGTCATAAATGCATAAAATATTTGTAGACACTAGTCTATCCTTACATAGACATAAGGTGATATTTAATATACAAGTAATGCCTTAATTTTCTTCCTGATTTATAACTTTACTTTCAAAGAATTACATTACCAGGCAGTATGTCTCTCCCTCTCTTGCCCCCTCTCTCTCTCAGATTGGAGAAACCGAATATTAGTCTATCATCACAGGTAAGGGGTGTTTTTTTTTTTTTTTTAAGAGTAACAATGATTCCAATACTGCATTTTGAATATGACTGTAATATTGTATGCCATGGCTTTGCAGGTGGCTCAGTGGTTAAGAATCCGCCTGCCAGTGCAAGAGATACAGGAGACATGAATTTGATCCCCAGGTCGGGAAGATCCCCTGGAGGAGGAAATGGCAACCCAGTCCAGTAGTCTTGATTGGAAAATTCCGTGGGCAGAGGAGATGGGTGGGCTGAAGTCTCTGGGGTGGCAAGAGTGGGACGTGACCGAGCACGCATGCACACAGGCACTGTATGCCATACAGATTTTACAATGATTAATCCATTGCTGTGTAGGCTAGGCCACCAGGTAGCGATTGTATCGGTTACACTAAGCTCCTTTAAAGAAGTCATATTGCTGCTTCTTTGTTATCCGTGCACGGACTGTTATACCTCTAAGTGAATATGGACTTCTTTCTCACATTATCTTTCCATCTTTGAGGCGTAGAGCTGTACACCAACATGCATGCCACCTCCAGTGCTTTGCATCATAGGAGACAACACAGACATGGGTGCTGACAGACGACTCATCTCGTAACACACAACAGGAACTTGCAGTATTGATATACGCTGTACTGTAAATGCATCTTCTCTCCCTTATGGGTCGATCCCTGGGTTGGGAAGATCCCCTGGAGAAGGGAAAGGATACCCACTCCAGTACTCTGGCCTGGAGAATTCCATGGACTGTATAGTCCATGGGGTCATAAAGAGTGGGATACCACTGAGCGACTTTCACTCACTCGCTCACTCATGATTTTCTTAACAATATTATCTTTTCTCTAGCTTGCTTTATTATAAGAATACAGTATATAATACATATATAATCTGTGTGTTAATTAACTTTGTTATTTGTAAGTTGTCTAGTCAGCAGTCATCTATTAGTAGTTAAGTTTGGGGGAGTCAAAAGCTCTACACAGATTTTTGACTGTGGGGGTGGATCAGCTCCTGTGACCCCTGTGTTGTTCAAGGATCAACTGCATACTTGAAGCAAGAAGGAAGAGAAACTATTAAAGAAGAGAAATCAATGAAATTGAACAGAAAAACAACCGAGAAAAATGAAGGAAACATAAAGCTTGCTCTTTGAAAATATCAATAAAATTAATAAAACCTTCAGCTAAATGGGTCAACGAAAAAGGAGAGAAGACATCAACTACCAATATCAAAAAATGAAAACAGGGGTATCACTAAAGACCCCACAGCTATTGAAAGAACAGTAAGGAAATACTGTGACCAACTTTATTCTCATGAATTCAACAGGCTAAACAAAATGGACCAATATTTTAAAAGACACAAATTATTAAAGCTCAGTCAAAAAGGAATAGAAACCTTAAGTGATCCTGTAACTATTAAAGTAATCGGATTTACAGCTAAAATTCTTCTGAAAAGGAAACTCCAGGACTGAATGATTTCATAGCTGAATTCCATCAAATATTTAAAGAATAAATAGCAAGTCTGTATGATCCAGAAAATAGAAAGTGGCATTCATGACTTTTATTCTTTCTTAGAGATCTTCCAAAGAAACACAAAAAGGGCATTTATTTTCTTTATGAAATAAAACTCCTTTTATCTTGCAATTACCACATGCGTCCATTAAGCCCTCTTAGAAGAGGACAGATCACGGGGTCTTAGTGAGCTTGATTTAATGATCCTAGATCTATTTCATTATTCTAGGAAACATGCAATTGGTTTTCATTCATTGTCTCCAGTTCTGCTAAAAAGAAAGAGGAGACTAAATAATAACAGGAAAACAAACGAAAATAGAGTCTCCTGGCGGCAGGATGATATCACATTGAAATAGATCCCCCGATGACATCGCCCCTCAGGTTTCTGATTGCACTGCCCTGAGTGTAACAGCGTCTTTCAGAAAGGGATAAAAGACGCCAGGGACCCCATCCTGCTCTTACGTTAGCTTTCACTGAACACAGTTGAGAACTGAGAATTCTTACTTCATGCCCAGATGGCAAAGGGAAGAAAACTGAGATCGCAAGATGTTTCACAACGATTAGAAGAACCAGAAGGTGCTGGTGAACTGGATCATAGAAGCCAAACCTCCTGATGAGTGAGTGAGTGGTTCACATCCAAGAACAGCAAGGAAATTCCTCAGGAAGGACTGGATCATGCAATGCTTTGTGACGAGAAGCTGGCCATCTAATTTTGCTAAGAGGACACCTGACAGCATCCTTTCATCGTTAATGATGTACACGCACCGGAAGGAATGTGATGTGGGTTGTCAGCAGATAAATGGACAAGGCCCGTGTGCTTTAAACAAGGGAACAGACGATGTAAATGAATCAGGTCATTGGGCTAATCACTCTAACTGGTGTTTACACATCTAAAGATGAAAATGCTGTGCAGTTATGAAGTAAACAAGATGGTCTTCCTGTCTTTAGCAAAGTTATGAACCTTCAAAGTTTTCAAAAGTATTGCACTTTGATGATGCAGGTGGAAAGTAAAGGCCCAGAACGCAGAGGGGTCCAAGTGAGAGGGCGGGATGGCTTCCAAAAAGGGAAGGCAGCCAGGTTTGGCTAGTGGAGAACAGTGAGACTGGGGGGGTGAAAGAGACCAACTCTCCACACAGAGGAGGTGGCCCCTCCCCACAGGCACCCTGAGTTCCAATCTCTGTCCACTGCCCATCACCTGGGTCCTTCTGGACCAGTCAGAAACTCTCCTCGAGACCCCAATTCCTTCATCTGCAAACTCAGGTAGCAATGCCTCCTTGAAGGGTTGTAGGGTATGAAAAGATACATCTTCACAAAGCACAGGTTCAGGCTCCGGCCATGGGGAGGCTTGGCTTTCTAAAGCAGCGCCTTGGTTGGGTCTCAGAGCTCGGACTACACCAGACCTTTGAGGCCCAAGCTGGTCTTCCTGGATCCAGCCTCTGCATCCACCCTCCACTCTGGGGCTGCTGAAGGATGTCTGCATGCCACAACATGCCCTCCGACACGCCACGGCAGAGGACCCTCTCGGGCCTGCTGACCAAGCCTGACACTCAAGCCCCTTCTCACCAGGCCCTCCTGCAACTTCAGGCCTCCTCGCCCACTGCACATGCCACTCTGTGCCTGCACGCTCTGCCTAGTCCCGAGTAGGCTCTGCGCTCCCTCCTCTGCGGTTCTGCAAATGCTGCGCCCTGGCTCTGGACCACAGTCTGGTAACTCGCACGGGACAAACTCCTCCTCACATCTCAAGATCTAACTGAAATGTCCTACTTTTCCTGTTCACCTCAAGCAGGCTTGGTCTCTCCCCTTCCTAGGGCAACTCAGATATCCTTGTATCCCTGTGATTTTGTACTTGTCCCAGTTCAGCCCCGGAGAAGGCGATGGCACCCCCACTCCAGTGTTCTTGCCTGGAAAATCCCAGGGACGGGGGAGCCTGGTGGGCTGCCGTCTCTGGGGTCACACAGAGTCGGACACGACTGAAGCGACTTAGCAGCAGCAGCAGCAGTTCAGCCCCAAGTCCCTCAAGCAGAGTGTTCATCTTATCCACCTTTGCACCACCGAGCCCTGGGGTGATGCCCAGCTCACGGCAGACCCTCGGTAAACGTGGGATGGATGAACAAATAACACAACTAAGACGGCCGAATCACGAGGATGGGAAGACTGCACTTTGTGGTTGAAATCTTCCATATCCGTTCTGCATACATTCTCCAGAAAATTCTTTCTGAAGGATATTTTCTTGCTTTGTTTGAATTTTAAGCAATCAAGTCTCATATTAAAGCTCCTCACAACTGGAGCAATTGGAAGCAGGTGTCCAACTCATGTGTTCTATGATCGCTTCACTTAGAAAGAGACTACAGTGGTTTTCTTCCTTGCTAGCTTTTTAGGTAGAGACAAAATAAAACCAGCAAGTTCAGAGGGGAAAATTAAAGGGCAAGGTCAGTGGCCTCTGCAGCCTGCACAAGTGGCACAGAGTCTGCCCGGGGGCAGGGGCTTCTCGGGGCTCCCCTCCTGGGGAATGCCCTTGTCTGGGGGTAGGCACTTGTCTGCAGCCCCTGGGGGCTGGAGGTGCCTTAAGGGCAGAAGGGCCCAGGGATGATGCCACTACTGAGCTGAATCACTGAGTATCAAGGGCAGCCCTGAGCTAGCAAAGGGGAGGGTAACATTTCAAAAAATATTGATATTGTCCTTGTAATAATTGGTAAGGGAGCGGCTGAATGTCTCCTTCATCCATGCCTGTCAGCAGATCTCAGTGGGGGAGGCGACTGTGACAGGTCCCAGGTAAGATGGGAGGCCCGTCACTACTTCAAGGAGCAGATGCCTTTACTGAGCGAAGCCAAGGAGACGAACAAGTCACGGCCTCAGCTGGACACACAGATTCTCCTACTGTGAGGGAGGCTGGCATGGGGTGAACAGGGGTGCGGGGTGGGGAGTTCTGCCTGACAAACGGCTGGAAGGGGTCCTTGCATCTCCCAGAGCGGCTGGCGCCGCTGACCCCAGGGTTTTAAAGAGACAAATATACAAGTACATGGGTGGATTTATGCGCATGGAAAAAAGACAGAGAGGACACTCGGTTTCCACCAATCACCACAAGGTGCTGTGTGGTTCCCCAGGCCAGGCTTACTGCCCAAGCTAAGGGCTCAGGCCTGGGGGAGTCCACGTGTTCTCCTGACAAGCACCCAGCTCCACCCTCTGCATGCGGTGCTCCCAGAGGTCTTGGAAGGCTGAGCGACATGCGTATCTACCTGGCCCTGGGTTCATAACAACGAGAACATACAAGGACGCGTGTATATTTACGTGTAAATTAACCAGACTGGGATGACGCACAGTGAAGTACAAAAAAAAACAAAACAAAACAAAACAAAAAACGATGCTCACGGGTGCTCAGATCAAGTGTATCTTCTCACCTGTCTCTGCATTTTCTAGTCTTTCTGCACTGAGCGTGAGATCCTGAGAGTGGCTTTTCTTGAACTAAGGAAATGACAGAGTGAGCAGATCGGGACGGCAGCCGCCCCGCCCTCAGCCCCGGCCCTTGGCACCGTGCCTGCATGGACGCCGCCCCTCGCTGGCCTCTTACCTGAGCAGCCTCTGGGGCGCGTCGTCATCCGTACAGAACGACCTCTTCTCGCACAGGTTGCGGAACTCCCGGAAGTTTAGTGTGACGCTGAGCCTCAGGCCGAGAAGGCCCAGGAGGCGCTCGAACTCCTCGTCCTTCAGGTTGAAGAGCAGGTGCTGCAGCAGGCGGTGGAGGTCGTACATGGTGAGGATGCCATCCCTGTCAGTGTCCATCTTAAAGAAGGCGGCGTATGGGTCCTGGAGCCGGGACACAGCGTCACAGCCCGGCCCCCGAAACCTGGAGCCGACCCCACTCCCGCCCTGCGCTGTGGACTCATCCCCAACAAGAGGGCAGGGCTGTGCTTCTGCTGTGGCTTTTCCTGGAGATTTCCCTGCTCTGGGAGTCCCCTTGCCACGGCTTGCTTTCCCAGGGCAACGGTGAACTCTGTCCTCAGGCGCTCTCTCAGTGCTCAGAGTTCAGGGAAGGGCCTGGAGTGGCTTTTCTTTCCCTCCTGCCCCTCTGGCTCCTGCCAGTGGTACTTCCAAAATCGGAAGTGAAGACCGAGTATGCTGGAGCTCTCCAGAACATATAAAAATCTGGTCCTTGATGTTTTCATACAGCTTTTGGAAATGGCAACGCCTTTCAGAAAGGCAGCTGCTGTCTACAGGAGAACCGGCACTGAGCTGAACTCCGCCAAGGAACTGCCCAGAGGATGGGCACCGGTTTGATGCCTGGGCTGAAATGAAGGCCCCGCCCGCCCTCCTGAGCCCCGCCTCTGCGTCTGCAGGTTGCGCTGCGGTGACTTCCACTTTGCAGGTGAGGGAACAGAGGCCAGCAGGGAACCTGAGGCTACAGCCGGGCTGCAGGGCTCGGGGCACATCCAGGGGGCCAGGCTGCTCAGCTTCCAAGCCCGGCTCTGCCCGGTACTAGCAGAGTGACCGAGGAAAGAGACTGAACCTCACCAGGCTTCTCACCCATCACAGAGGAGGACAGAGTCCCTGCCTACGGGGTCATCGTGAGGACTGACTATGCCAAGCAGGCGAAGTGCTTAGGAGCGGATGGGTAGGTTCTGTTAGGGTCTAAAACGCTGTTTGTTACTATTACTGTTGCCAGAGGTTGGACAGAGAGTGCCCGGCAGTGGGATCTGAATCGGGTCCATCTGGGCCAACACTCCCGCTCCCCCGACTCGGGCTCCCTGGGTCTCGGGCTTGGAGCACAGCCGCTGTGGCTGTCGTCCCCACCCCTGGCCCCACCAGCACCTCACACGGCCCCGCCCGGGGTCTCTCCAGCCACTCTGGGGGCCCTGCCTGCACCTCCATATCCTAGGACCCTCCACAGAGGTCACATAAAGCAAGACCTGCTTCGACTCAGCTGGAGTTTTGTGGAAGACCTACTTGTATTCACTCACTTGTTCACTCACCAAAGTGTGCAATCATTTCACCAATGTGTGCAATCGTTACGTTAAATACAGTGGGAGCCGACATGAAGGGTTGCCCATGCCCCTCAGAGGTGCCACCATCCAGCAGCCTCATCTGCAGGGGCACCACCCACTGGGACCACGGGCCTGTCTCTGCCACGACTTCCTCCACCTCGCAGCTCCCAGCCCTCCCACAGCAGCCAAATGCACGTCTCCAAAGGCTTTGCAGCATCTCCCCTTGGATGTCAGAATGCTGCTGCTGCTAAGTCACTTCAGTCGTGTCCAACTCTGTGTGACCCCATAGATGGCAGCCCACCAGGCTCCCCTGTCCCTGGGATTCTCCAGGCAAGAACACTTGAGTGGGTTGCCATTTCCTTCTTCAATGAATGAAAGTGAAAAGTGAAAGGGAAGTCGCTCAGTTGTGTCTGACTCTTCGCAACCCCATAGACTACAGCCTACCAAGGCTCCTCCATCCATGGGATTTTCCAGGCAAGAGTACTGAAGTGGGTTGCCATTGCCTTCTCTGGGATGTCAGAATGAGCAAGGTCCAAATCAAACTCCTGGCCTCCAGCTCATCCTCTGGGGCCTTCCAGCTCAAGAAGTGGCAGCGCCTTCTTTCAGCAGCTCAGGCCACAATCCGGGGAAAGCAGCAGAAATGTGCAAGGACGCAAGAAGAGGAAGGGTGCTGGCAGGAGCGCGACCCAGGGTTGGGGTGAGGCGGTGTCGAGATGGGTCATAAAGGGGCTGCAGCCAACCAGGCAGGACCCCGGCTCATTCTGAGAGACAGGGGCCACCCTGAGCAGAGCAATGTGTGGAGACCACTCTGCAGGGCCAGGCATTCAAGACAAATGGTGAAGCGAAAAACACAGTGGCTGAAGCATACGTACAGAAGATCCTATTTCTGTGTGGTGGAGGGGAGAGGGGGGCTTGGTCCTGTTTGCTTTTTTTAAAACGTACCTGAATCCACAGACACGTGCCTGAACCTGCACAGACCCTGTCTAGAGGGTGAGGCTGAAGGTGAGCCCACAAGGACCATGGGAACCTGTGCCCAGGTCATGACTCCAGGTCACCAAGGGGGTCTCGGTGTCTGCTTTCCTCACCACAGTCAGGGAGGGGAGATGCCCCCTGTTTGCTAAAATGAATTATTTCCTTCCACTGTTCGTGGTCTTCGACCTGGCCTGGGAGGGTGAGGCCACTTTGCTCAGCTTTGCTGCTGTCCGTGGACGCACCTGTGCTGAGATCCACTCATCTGGCTACAGATCACTAAGCAAATAGCAGCAGCAGGACTAACAGCATTTGCAACTAATACAGGATAGATTTTTCATTATTGATGGAGAGAGAGAGTCAAGAATTCCTCACAAATAGGAACTCAAGAAAGGAAATAAAGTGACTGGACCTTCCCAGTCAACCACCAAAACACGGTCTGTTCCATTTACATACACCCGTGAGGGCAATGAGGCCCCGCCAGGGTCCGGGATGTAACCGACACCTGAGTCTGTATCACGCATACCCTGGCAGTTAGGGGTTTGCCTGTCTCACCCACTAGGTTAAAAGTTCCTTGCCGGATGGCATGGGTGTCGGTGCACATTGATTAAGTCAATCCGTTAGCTAATTATGTAAAATAGAGACCATCTTAGGAAACACAGGACATGCGTGTGCTGTGGCCAAGCATCACTGATAATAAAGCCAGGAAGACGATGGTGCCAGCAGGGAGCTTGGCTTCTCTGTGGCCCCACTGGGAAAGACGAGTGACAGGAGACAGCACAGAGGGGCCAGAACAGGGGTCTGGGTTTTCACTGGTGGGGTAGCAGGCGATGGCCTCTCAGGGTCCGGCTGACCAGCACGAGGGACGGCTTGACCCGGTGCCTCGACTTCCCCCTCTGCCCTCTCTGCCTCCTGCCAGGCTCTCGCTCTTCAGAGAAGCAGGCTGTCCACCCCACAAGGAACCCTGCCTGCCCCGTGCTCTTCTCGGTTGGGCACATGGGATTATCTGATGAGGACGAACCCTTCTCCCTGTCTGCTTATGATGGTTGTGTGTTTTCAAACCAAGAATCAGGATGCATGGTCTGATGGCTGGGCCATCAGTCAAAGTCAGGACCATCCTGCAAATCCAAGCTAGACAATCATAAGTGTGTCTGTTGTAAAATGGGAGCTCAGTAATAACCAAAATGAACCTCCAATTGGCAATCTGTGCTGGGAAGATGTCTCAAGCACAGTAAACTGGCTGCCCTGCTCCTGGGCTTGGCTCTACCCACAGGGCATGCCACACCTCCCCTCCCCTGGACTCAACATTGTTTCGTCTGCTGAGGTGTTCGCACCTACACACTCTGGGGTCTCCATGCCTCGGTGTCTCCATGTCCCAGGGTCTCCTCACCCTGGGGTCTCCTCACCCTGGGTTCTCCACACCCCAGGGTCTCCTCACCCTGGGGTCTCCACACCCTGGGGTCTCCTCACCTGGGGTCTTCTCACACTGGGGTCTCCACACACTGGGCCTCTGCCCCATGTTGAAGCTAAATGGTAAGTTTATCAAACCGATCTTCTTTCCCACTTTAATGACCCTGTTTAACTTCTTTGTGGCTCAGCTGGTAAAGAATCTGCCTGCAATGCAGGAGACCTGGGTGCGATTCCTGGGTTGGGAAGATCCCCTGGAGAAGGGAACGGCTATCCACTCCAGTGTTCTGGCCTGGAGAATTCCATGGACTGTATAGTCTATGAGGTCGCAAAGAGTCGGACACTACTGACTACTTTCACTTTCACTTTACTTCTCAACACAAAAATAGTTGAGGCCATTCTGTCCCTGCCTCTGTGTTTGAATGGCTGCTATTTTCCCCGTCTTTTTCGTTACAACTTCTGCATGCAACCCATGCCTCGGTCACGCAGAGCTGGGAGCTTTCCCGAAAGCCCATGGCCTGTCTGCCACCCACTTGAGTAAGCCCACTCTTCTATTTCTCGCTCCTTTCTTTGCCTGGCCAGCACAGGCTAAGGGTTTAAGATTCCGTTAGGGGGTCACCTCCTCCAGGAAGCCCTCCTTAACGGTTGTTTTCCTTGTGCCCCCATAGACAGTACCAGTCCCTCCATGACAGCCAGTCGCAATGTGTCTGAGTTGTCTGTTGACCCTCTGTCTGGGGCTGGACTGAGCTCCTTGAGCAGGGCTCCCAGTTTTCAGCCCCAGCTTTCAGCAGAGAATCCAGCTTATGGCATGAAAGTGCACAAAGCTTGTTTGGTGAGCGCAGGAAGGAGTGGATAGGATGGTCGAAAGGACCCTAAATTCGCTGTAACTCGGGACCCTTCCCACCCCTCCCTGTCTCGTGAGGAGGGTCTCCTTACTTCTCCAACGTCTTTGAGGGGCAGAAGGCAGGCCTAGCAGAGTGTCAGCAAGGGAGGAGAAGGGATCGCAGAGTTAAGTCCCTTCCCCAGAAGCGGAGAAGGGGCAAGCCTGAGTCTAGGAAGGAGAGCTCTGGGGCTGCAGGGCTCATACCTGCTGTGGCTGAACAGTGAGGAGGACGGGGCGGGGGGCTGGGTCCAGATAAGACAGGCAGCAGGGAGGCCGTGATTTACCCGGAAGAATTCCTTCAGTCTCCGGGG
Source organism: Ovis aries (assembly GCF_016772045.2). NCBI lineage: Eukaryota > Metazoa > Chordata > Mammalia > Artiodactyla > Bovidae > Ovis > Ovis aries. The sequence continues at coordinate 220,290,107 of NC_056056.1, forward strand.
GAACTGTCTCAGGCACTCTTCAGCAGTGACAAAGAAGCTGTCCACGTCACCTTTGGGAAGAGCTGGAGTCTGGGGTGGGGTCACTTCTGCCCCATTCATCTTAGGATCTGAAACAGCGAATCAGGAGGCTTCCGTTAGCGGTGGGTGCGCCTCTGTACTTCTATCTCAACGCTTAACTTCTTCGGTTCCCAGTCCTGCTAGAACTCTCGCCGGTACTATGACTCTGTGACGGAACAGGGCGTGAGCTCTGATCTGATCTTAGAAGTGCCCCTGTCACCACGAGAAGAGCTTGTCCTCAGACCAGCAGGGACACCCCCTCGCTCGGCACGCTTCTGCGTCTGGCCCCTCCGTCCTTGCTCTAGGACAGGGACCACATCCTGCCTGTCTATCCCTTAGTTACCAGGGGCAGCGAAAGGGGATTCCTGCCCGTTCTGTTTCCTAGAATCAGGTCCTCAACGCAGGAACATGTAATTCAGTCACCGGACAGGTTCTGCCCACATCTGTGCTGGATGTTAGACTGGAGGCCTCCAGACACCTTCTGGCAAATCTTGGCCCTTTCCATGGTTCTAAGAGGCAGAGTCTCTCCTTAAGCCTGGTTTATGCACAAGGAGACCTATTACTATGCCCATTCTACAGACGAGGACATAGGGGTCCAACTTCCCCGAGGTCACAGAGCTCACCCCAGGCCCGCCGGCTTCCAGAGCCCAGCCGGTTAATGACTGAATGAGGCCGTCTCTCTCTTCCCTGAAACGGAGGAAGGAAGTGTAACCTCCACTTGAAAATCAGCCCATTTCCCTCAGGTTGCAATGACTTGAATGTGGCCTTCTCTAAAGCCAGGCTGCAACCTCGGACTTGGTTTAGGACGCGACTCTCTACACATGCTGTAACCCCCTCCCTGATGGGGCCTGGGGGATGAATGGCAGGCAGGGCCTCCGGAACTCATGGGCAGCCTTTAGTCCAGCCTTGAACCTGGCCTCTGCCTTGCCTGGGTCTGGAGTGGCCTCCCCACCCCGGGTTTCCTATGCCTGGCAGATAACACCTGCCCCTGGTGCCTGATCCCCTCTGCCTTGCCCACCCCCACCCCCCATGGCCTGGAGCCTCCATCTCCCCACCTCCAGCATCTGGCCATGTGTTGGAGGGACTGATGGGGGACAGAGGAGTGGGGGAGGGGGCAAAGAGAGGAAGCTGCAGGGCGAGGTGCCCACTCATGACAGGCCCCCTGCTCTGGAACCTCGGGAAGTCACTGCTCACCCTAGGCCCCCGATTTACTTGCCTCGGTGATGGATGCACCAGGGCACCGGAAGCACTCACTAAGATAAATGTGGGTTCCTTTCTCATCTTTTTATTGCCTCAAAAAGGTCAAAGCGTATAACCAAAGGAGTGTCAAAATCCTAAAATTCCACAGCTTCTCGTGTTGTCTTTGGGGTAGGGGATTGCAGGACTTCTATCCTTCAGGATCAGCAAATGAAATCTGGTGGGGGGTGCTGGATGGGACCTTCTTCTTTCCTGGCGGAGTCACAGCTGCCAGCTCCTCGAGCGAGACCCGCTGCACTATCCAGTCATCGCTCAGACCAGCCCTGGGGAAGGACAGCATAAAGCAAGTAGGGTCTGGGTTCTGCCCTGTCCAGCCTGCAGTGCTTTCATATAATCCGTGCACTCGTGGATATATACATGGGATTTCTGCAGCTTTTCCGGAGGGCTTATTTGTCCATCTAAACTTCAGTAAGAGTGGAGACAAGGGAGGGGAGAGACAAGAGCTGAGAAGCGGGAGGCTGGGTGCTGGTCGTCCATCTGCCGGGAGTGTGGCTGGGAGAGCGGAACAGGGGCAAGGGGCAAATGGGAGGACCCGGGCGCTGAGCAGACTGCACTGTGGACTGAGTCCCCTGACAACCCTGTGGGGAGGGGGGAGGGGAGGGACAAGGGCCGGCTGATCTGGGCCAAGTCACTGAATCTTTCAGGACCTCTGGGTCCAGGAAGGACACGATCCCCGCTGGTGCACAGGTGGCTCTGATGACCAATAACCAGCATCTACTTTTAGGAGGAAAACCTTAGAGGACACGAGGTGTGATTGGAGGAGCACAGGCTTGGGAGTCAATTTTAGAAACCATTTGTGCTCTTACTATTTGTAGAAGGCTCTGCCAGACAAAATTCGGCACTCACAGTGCAGCTGAGTGGGGGTAAAAAAAAAAATTAAAAAAAAAAAAGGCCGAAACACAGATAAAATTAAACAAGAATGTCTGTTTCAGTCTTAGGACGCATGTGATTTCCACATCTCAGCGCACACTACTTCAACCCCAGTGGCCTTGGGGCCCCATGCGGAAAGACCTGTGGGGCCCCACGTGGGAGCCAGGTTGGTACTTGGCTGTTAGCTACCTTCGAATCCTGCTGCAAAATCAAGATAACTCATCCCTTCTTTCTTATATCCTAATTTTGTAGTCAACAGAGCGTACTGATCGTCATCCATGGGCATTCCATTATCTTCTAGGACCTGACGAGGAAGACAAGTGAGGGGGAAAGGCTGTTAGGCGGTTTTGGGTCTTTGCTGGCTGAGCCCTCCAGCCCCGCGACGAGCTCATCACCACGGCCTCTGCGGGCCAGCCTGGCTGTTACTTGTCTGCTCCCACCCCCAGGTTCCCATGGGCGGGGCCGGGTGTCCTGGGGCTGGGGCCCTGGGCAAGGCTGGTTGATTGAGCGAGAGAACAGAGGTGCAGGGGGGCTCCCAACCTGGCCCAACCTGGCTTTGGTCAACCTGGCATGCAGGCTGCAGGCATAGCTGCAAAACTTGTCACTGGCTGTGCCGTCCAGGTGTCGAAATTCACATTTGCTGTGACGGCAGCAGCTTTCAAGTTTCAAAAGTTAGGTTTATATATATTCACATACACGCTAGGAAACACGAACAGAGTAGAGTAAAGCAGGGCGATTTGAGGAGGGAAAACTAGAATTTTGACCGGAGTTTCATCAGTTTAAACGATAAGTTACTAGGCTTTTTGTGGGGGATCCACGGACACCTGTTTTCCTCTCCTTGTGTGATCCACTCTCTGAAAGTCATCCAGGATCCCTTCACTCCACCACACATAACCTACTGTTGACCTACGATCCCTGTTTTGTGTGTGCGGCAGGTGGGGGCTTGGGGGACTGGCGACTGAGAAAACATACTTCCCTGCATTGCAGATGGAGGCAGGATCCCCTAGATGACTCTGCCCAGGAGGAACTGATGGTCTGGGCTGTTCCAGGGGCAGAGCCAGCTAGTCAGCAACCTGGACACAGCTACCTGCCTGGAGGTGAGTGCCCCCGAAGGGATGCTAGAAGTGGGACAGAAGACAGCACCCCTGACTCTTACGAAGTGTTCACAATTTAAATGAGAAAACATGACTTTCCTTCCAGAAAAGGACACTGAATCTTAATTCAAAATGTGTCTGTGCACCTAAGGACCAAAGATACCCAGGATGACTGGACTCCCCCAGGACAGACGCAGGAGGCTGCATGGAGACGGGCTAGAGTGAAGGCCCTGCCTGAGCGCTGCGGGGTGGGGCACACACAGACACGCCACTAACATGGTGCTGGTCAGGGGCTGTGGCGGCACAGGAAGCCAGAGCAGGTGGAGAGCAGAAAAATAGCGGGGCCAGTGCTGCACAGACTGCACTCTGTGGAGGAAGCTGAATCGGGGGGAGGGAGCAGGAGGATGGGATGAGATAGAACCCATCATCACCATCACCATCACCACCATCACCATCACCACCATCACCATCACCATCACCACCATCATCACCACCATCACCACCATCACCATCACCACCATCACCATCACCATCACCACCATCATCACCACCATCACCACCATCACCATCACCACCATCACCATCACCATCAACATCACCATCACCACCATCATCACCATCATCATCAACATCACCATCACCACCATCACCATCACCACCACCATCACCATCACCACCATCACCATCACCATCACCACCACCATCATCATCATCATCAACATCACCACCATCACCATCACCACCATTATCATCAACATCACCACCATCACCACCATCACCATCATCATCACCATCACCACCGTCACCACCATCACCACCACCACCATCATCATCAACATCACCATCACCACCATCACCATCACCATCACCACCACCATCACCACCATCATCACCATCATCACCATCACCACCATCACCATCACCATCACCATCACCATCAACATCACCATCAGCACCACCATCACCACCACCACCACCATCAACATCACCATCACCACCATCACCACCACCATCACCACCATCACCATCACCATCACCATCACCACCATCACCATCACCATCACCACCATCATCACCACCACCATCATCATCATCATCACCATCACCACCATCACCATCACCATCACCATCACCACCATCACCATCACCACCATCACCATCACCATCACCACCATCAACATCACCACCATCACCACCACCACCACCATCAACATCACCATCACCACCATCACCATCACCATCACCACCATCACCATCACCATCACCATCACCATCACCACCATCACCATCACCACCATCACCACCAACATCATCATGATTTAGCAGTGCTTATCAGTAACTTCAGATATGCAGATGACACCACCCTTTTGGCAGAAATGGAAGAGGAACCAAAGAGCCTCTTGATAAAGGTAAAAGAGAAGAGGGAAATCGCTGACTTAAAACTTAACATTCAGAAAACTAAGATCATGGCGTCCAGTCCCATCACTTCATGGCAAATAGATGGGGAAACAGTGACAGACTTTATTTTCTCGGACTCCAAAATCACTGCAGATGGTGACTGCAGCCATGAAATTAAGACACTTGCTCCTTGGAAAAAAAGCTATGACAAACCTAGACGGAGTATTAAAAAGCAGAGACATTACTTTGCAAACAAAGGTCCGTCTAGTCAAGGCTATGGTTTTTCCTGTGGTCATGTACGGATGGGAGAGTTGGACTGTGAAGAAGGCTGAGCACCGAAGAATTGACGCTTTTGAACTGTGGTGTTGGAGAAGACTCTTGAGAGTCCCTTGGGCTGCAAGGAGATCCAACCAGTCCATCCTAAAGGAAATCAGTCCTGAATATTCATTGGAAGGACTGATGGTGAAGCTGAAGCTCCGATACTTTGGCCACCTCATGCGAAGAGTCAACTCACTGGAAAAAGACACTGATGCTGAGGAAGATGAAGGTAGGAGGAGAGGGGACAACAGAGGATGAGACAGTTGGATGGCATCACCAACTCAATGGACATGAGTATGAGCAAGCTCTGGGAGATGATGCAGGACAAGGAAGCCTGGTGTGCTGCAGTCTACGGGGTCGCAAAGAGTCAGACATGACTGAGCAAGTGAACGACGGTGCCTATTACATGCCAGGCATTGTCCTGAGGTCTCTACAGGTATTAACATCTCATTTAAGCTGTGAGAAAAGGACTCTTACTAATTCCATTTTAAAGATGCAGAAACTGAGGCTATGAGAGTAGCCCCAGACACATGATTAGGTAGGGACAAACCTGGGATCCAAACTCGTTCTTCTTAACCACTGTGATAAAAGCCACTGCTGGAAAAAGGTCACTGGCCTCCAGACAAACAGAACAAGTGGAAACAGATAAGAAATGACAGCAGGAAGTGGGGGAAGAGCCCCCTCACACGGATCCAAACAGACCAGTAGGCAAAGGCTAATCTGGGTCTCCGCAGACCACCTTGCGATGCCCTCAGGACACCAGAGAGGGGGGAAGCCGCCAGTGAGAGGGTATGAGGCCACCTGCCATTCTCCATGTCCCAGGAGGCCGTCAGGAGACAGATTTTCCTCGGTTCCCAGGGTCTGACAGGTGGTGCCTTCCACCCCAGCCCCCACAGGCTAGAGCCGTAAAATATAGACCCACTCAGCAGCACCAAGGCACTCATAGCAGCAGGGCAGCCACCGGCTCCTGCTCTGTGCTGCCCTTTCCGGCGTGTGGGCCAGGACCCGGGAGCGGGCCTCTCTGGCCATCTGTGTGAGTAATGAGCTGAATGTGATTGCGGCTCGCTGTGTTTGCACCTGCCCAGTTGGTCAGGCCCTGGCTGTGGCTGGGCTTGTCTGTGTGTTGAAGTAAACAGGCTGCGGGTCGGGCTTGGTGCAGGAATGGGAGCAGAGAGAAAGGAAGGGGGGATACAGGTGTTACAGTGTTGCCCAGGGGCTCGGCGGAGGCGGGGAGCAGCGCTGGATGCCCAGACTACCCCGAGGGCCCACCTGGGGGCCTGGGCAGAGTGCGTGGCTGGGGACTCTGGCGGCGCTGTGCCATCTGCACATATACCCGCCCGCCCCGCTCTGCGCAGGAGTCTGTCCCAGCTCGGGACAGGGTACGCGTTTAGACAGCCCACCCGTGGCTCTCGCACGGGCACCCAGGCAGCAGTAGCAGGGCTCTGAAACGGAGAGGTCGGTGGCTTTCTTTGAAAAAAAAAAAAAAAACAAAACTTCATATTTTCAAAACAATTACACATGAATTATTCATTGCAAATTCCTCCTGCTCAGTCCTTTCATAAAAACATATGTAATGGATGGTAAGAAAATGTCTGTAGGCGAATGTTTCCATAGCCTGGAGGGGTGAGAAGTCCGGGGAGGCTGGGCATGCCTTAGGCAGCCTGTCCTGAGGTTGTAGGCGTGCCATCCGCGACGGGCACAGAGTGCCACTGAACACGCAATGCCCAGGAGCACAGGCCCCAGAGAGGCGCCAAGGTCTTCACCGACATGAGCGTCTCTCAAACCTCCCCTTGCGCCACTCACTCCTGGGATGAATAGGGCCACCAATCAACTCGATTTATCGCAACCCGTGGAGGCGATTTATAACACGATGTAGGGCTAAACTGCAACACGTATAAAACCGACTGTCAAGCGCTTAACCATTGAAGTCTTGTCCTTTGGTCTTTTCTAGGAGGCGTTTTCCTTAGGAAAGTTCCTCAAAGAAGAACAAACTGTGACCGGCATGTTCTGATTCTCCGAATCGTCACTTCCGCCATTCCTGGGACATCACTTTGATCGTGGACTGGTTCTCTGCTGAGATTTCCTATGTTTTCATTCATTATGAGTATATTTTCCTTTGCATGACTGAGCATGGTTTTAACGGTTAAAAATTGCAAGTGCTAAGTCTAACGTCTGGATCATCTCAGAGTCTTTGCTCTTGAGAAAGGCCTCTCTTCCCTATTTCTCCATATGTTGAATAAGATCGAGTGGGCTTCCTGGACATTCTGAATGTTATGGTGTGTGGAGATTCTGGATTCTGTTACATTTTGTTTACCTGTTTTGAGTACACAGTAGACTTGGCTGGACTCTGTCTGCTGGGCAGCAGTTTAAATCTCAGTTTGCCTCCTTTATCCTGAGCCAGGCTCCTAGCAGTCTGCCCTGCTTTTGTCTCATCAGGGTCAGCCAGAGATTTGGTAAGAATTCATAAACAGAGCTTAAAGCACCCACATTCTGGCTCCGTCCTCTACAGAAATCCCCCTCTACTCCCCAGTGGCATCAGTCACTCAGACCTCCCTCCGCTCTCTGGCTCTTCAGGCTGGAAAGGCTGCTGGCTTCTATCAGTATTTTATCTACCGTATGTGGCACCAACTTCAGCCTTCACTCAGAGGAGAAGCTGAAAACATGGGAACATTTCCCCATGCTATTTCCATTTCCAAGAGTTGACTCCTCTCCAGAATCTAGTTGCTTAGTTTCATTCTCCAGGACCTTTGGGTACTCTATTTAGCTATTTATTCTTTAATTTACTGACTTAACACTGTCCAGTGTTCATAGTTATGTCTCTAGGAAAGCTGGTCTAGTAGCAGCTGATTTACTCATATGAGAAGCGGAACTCCCTGATGCACATCCTTAGATCACAGCGAGGACCAGCACAGCAAACGTCTTCCCAGCTGCCCTCCCACCCACCCGCTTGCAGGGGTAATGCTCTTTTTTGAGCGTCCACAGTCCCTCTGCTTGCTTATACTGTAAACAGTCCCTCAGGCACTCGACAAATGAATGGCTGTTGGTTGGAGAAATTACCAGCACTTCTTTTCCACCTATGTACCCCAAGAGCATACAGTAGGTGCTCAGCAAATGCTGAATGACAAGAAGAGGCAGGGATGTCAGTGTAAGGGAACCCTGAATGCTCTCCCAACTCCCACTATGTGCTAAGTTGCTTCATTTGTGTCCAGTTCTTTGTCACCCCAGTGGACCGTAGCCCGCCAGGCTCCTCTGTGGAATTCTCCAGGCAAGAATGCTGGAGAGGGTTGCAATGCCCTCCTCCAGGGGGTCTTCCTGGCCCAGGGACCACACCCACGCCTCTTACGTCTCCTGCACTGGCAGGCGGGTTCCTTCCACTAGTGCCATCCGGGAAGACCCTCTCCTACTGCAGGTCTAGGTGAATCTTGCGCCTGATGTGAGACAGTCCACGTGAGGCAGATATGAGTGCCAAGTGGTCATCTAGCCTTGGCTAGGTAGTAGCTAGACTACCCAGAATACTGCTAGGCAGGACGAGAAGACATTGTCCCGGGAGGCAGACACAAGGAAGCAAGAGGAAGGGAGGCGGGCTTAGAACTGCAAGGTTGTACTTGTCCTTGAGACCTGAACTGCAGAAGCTTCAGACCTGTGAAGGTGCACGGCTCTGGTGCTGGGTCAGCCATGATCTTTATTGTTCCTCCCTTAACCCTGCACTTAGTCATGTTCTGTTTGCAAACTGTCAGTCTGGGGGACCAAGGGAAAGGCTCATGTTTACACTCTAGCTTATACAGAAGCCAGAGACTTAAAGACCAAGATGTGAAGCGAAGGTAGAAGTCGGGTGGACAGACCTGGAGACTGTTCAGCCATTCCTCCCCACCTGGAGATTCTCCCACACGTTACTTGTGAAAGAACCAATGTGGGTTCTGGGTTTTATTTTTAATGAATAATATTACTTCTACTTCTTGACACACACATTCATAGTCAAAATGAAACAGGCAAAAAAAAAAAAAAGGCTTCTCTAGAATTTCAGACTTACTCTATCTCCCCATCCTCCATTCCCTATCCCAGGAATTCCTGCTCTTCCAAGCCCCTCCCGACCCTTAGCTGCCTCAGTCATCACAGGGTAGAAACAATCAGAGGATTCAGTCATCAAGACGACCTGATCACAGGCAAATCTGCTATGAGGGATTAGAGCACCAAGGCTGGAAAAGAGTACCGAACTTAAAACAGATGTGTACTCAGACAGAAAGCTGAAACTCTTTTGGCAAATGTTTCTGTGAATATTCAGGCACACAATCGGACTGTCCGTGTGGCCCCAGCAAGCAGGGTGTTCACAGCTGATGCAAACCCATATGAGAGGCGATCACGGTGCTATCACCTGCGGCGGCCACGGTGCGTTCAGCTCGAGAGGCCATTGCCTGTCATAAGCGCGGTTCACGGGACAGGAATTCCTTTCAGTTTCGTAGGTGGTAGGAATATTGTGAGTATTCCAGAGTGTGGAGGGTGTGGAGCATCTCAGATAAAAGACACAGAGCACCTCAGTGTCCTTGTGTGAGGACACTGATGGCGGGGACTGTTCCGGAGACAGGGACTCAGAAGTGGAATCTGAAGCTGGGGAGCATCTCGAGCACAGTCCCAGCATCAACGGCCCAATGACAAGACCCAGGGCCAACTTCAGAGCAGCAAACATGTCTCCAGAGGGCAACGGACACTTCACAAGTGTCACCAAGAAAGAGACCCCGACTGAAGCAGGCGCGGTCACAGTACTAAGTGACTCCCACACACTACCCTTTTGTAAGCAGAGCAACAGCTCCTCAACAGAAATATGACCAAGTCCACCTTACAAAGGAGGAGGTCAGAGTCCAGGACGGCTAAGTAAAAACAGCCGTTTGCCAGAAAGCTGGCTGTGAGCAGCGGAGCAAAGGCTTGAACGCGTGTCGGCCTCACACCATGAGATACCACTGTCTTCTGACTCCGCGGGGGGAGAGCCTGGAGTGTGTCAGCTGCGGCATTTACAGGTTCACTTACAGACGAGGAGCCTGGAGCCCAGAGACACCAGCACCTGTCCCTGGGGACAGGCTTGAGCACAGAGACACCTGAATAACTCCAGCGGGGGTACTGCCCAGGGATGCTCGGTAACCAGTGACAAACAGCCCAGCGCTGTGGCTGAGTCTGGACTCACAGTTGAGGCTCGGGCTCCACGAACGACGGGAAGTGTGCCACTCCCCACTCCAGCAAGCTGCCCGGCAGTCTGCGGAGGACATGGTTGAGACCGGGTCTGGGTGCTCCCCGAGGCTTTGTGGCCCATATGTTTGGGGCAGGTTGATAGCAGGGACAGAGGCTCTGTGAGCCAGCTACCGCATAACAATCATCCAAAATGTGGTGGCCAATGACAAAACAAACATTTGTCCTTGAACCAGTGGGTCTGCGGCTCAAGCGCAGTTTGGCTCATTTAAGACGGCCTTGGCGGGAGGTTCCCGGTTCAGCCTGCAGGGTGGCTGTAGGCCTGTTTCACATGCATTCACGCTGGGGACCCCGCGGATGGGACAGCAGCTGCTCCAGGGAAGTTCTTCTAACAGCTGATCGCTGGAGCCCAAGGCCACGCTCGACCCACAGCTGCTACTCAGGCTATCTCGGCCACACTCCATGTCCAGCACCACTGGCTAACTATCCCCTGAGGTACTGGACAGCAGAGAGGGAGGGCCATGAAGAGGGGGTGAAGGACAGCAAGTGCATGAACTCTGAGGTCCTTTCCGGCTCCACGAGTCTATGGGATCCTGTACATTTGGTGGCAGAGCTATGACCTCTAGAAAGATATCACTATCACAATCCAACCACTCTCCCAAATCTAGACATGCCTAGCCCTCAGGTGAGATCTCTCTGGTCCAGACCCAGTTCCACCTGACCCGTGGGTGATGGTGCTGAAAATGCTTCCAAAAACAATCTATCCCCCCATCTTCTGGACCTTCAAGACACACTGAGGGTTTGATAACTACAGTCACCAAGCTATAAAACAGTGGGGCTTTTTCTTTCCTTTCCTGATGCAGGCGTGATGATGACAATGAAAACAGTGATAATATGATTTGGTTTAGTGGAGTTTTTTAAACTATATTATCCCCCTAGAACAACAAGACCAAAATTGTGTTTAAAAGGCTCAGAGTGACGAAAATGCTGAGCCTAAATGCAACCTTCAGAAACTGTGAAAGGAGAATAAAAGACAAGGTGACCTGGCAGCTTTCAGTAACAAGGAGATTCCCGGGGTGTCTCGCAAATGGACCAGACATGTCTAACCTTGGAGGCAAGCCCCCAGAATGTAGAGTGCATTTTTGCACACATGTAAAATCTTAGCACATTCCATGGGCAAATGAATCCAATACTTTAGTAACACGCTGTGAAGACTGCAGTTGAAAGCAGACAAGCCATTTCTGCTTCAGAAGAGACTGTTCTTAAGTCCTGGAGTCATGTCTGTTGTTCAAAGGGCAGGTGAAGACAAACCATGGGGCCCAAAGCCGAGCACAAGGTCAAGGTGGTGGAAGAAGCTGCCACCGGGCGGCCACACCCGCCTCTATGCCTGACTTTATTTCTCCCTTCTCAATTTCAAAAACAGATACGTTTTTAACATATAAACTTAACGCAAGTCCAATTATGATCTTAATAATGCATCTGGGAGGTGACTCTATATGGATAGAGTTTATATGGAAAGATTTAAATGTGGCCTGAGAGTAGCCAAGAAAATACAAGAAGGGAGGAAAAAAAATAAGGAAAGATCTGTTTTACTAAAATTTAAAAAAAAATTACATTGATATAGAAAAGGATGTATAGAACTGTGCAACAAAATGAGAATTTTCAGATGTATGCCCTAGGATAATGAGAATTTCACAAACGACAAAGGGAAAATATAGAAGAGCCTCATTTTACACGGTACCAAAAAAATTAACTCCATATGGATTCGGAACTCATATTTAAAAAATAAAGCAGTAAAAAATCCTCGCAAGAAAGTCTAGATTATCTGCAAAGTATGAGAGGGAGACCCGGAGGGACCAGGGAAGAAGGAAACTTATTAAGCAAGACTAGAATTCATCTTTAATGAAAGAAAAGAGGAAAAAAGAATGGAAGACAGATACATTGGGTTGTACAAAAATCTTAAAACACTTTAATGGCAAAGGATATAATAAAACAAAGAGACAAATGATAGGTTTTATAAATATATTTGCAGTGCGGAAGACAAAGAGCTAATACAGAATTAATTCAAGAGCTTTTGGGGGACACCTACGTTCGAGACACTATTCAAGCCATCAGGAACTCAAAGGTGAACAAAAGACCAAAACCCTGCCCTCGGGCGGAGGCTCTACTGGAAGGGCTAACCGACTGAATTGAGTTGCTTGAGTCCCTAGAAAAATATGCTTAAATCTTAACCCAGTTTCCTGCACATGTGACCTTAATGAAAACAAGGTCTTTGCAGATGTAACTGAGTTCCCATGAGGTCATACTGGGCTAGGCTTCCCAGATGGCTCAGCGGTAAAGAATCCCTCTGCCGATGCAGGATGACGCAGGTTTGATCCTTGGGTCTGGGAGGATCTCCTGGAGGAGGAAATGGAAACCCACTCCAGTATTCTTGCTTAGAAAATTCCATGGACAGAGGAGTCTGGTGGACTACAGCCTATGGGGTCACAAAGGGTCAGACATGACTGAATGACTGGGCAGGCACGCATGCACACACTGGATTAGGGGTGAGCCCAAGTCCAAGGACGGAAGTCCTTATAAAAAGAAGGGACTCTGGAGAGCGAGGACAACACAGGTGAAGACTCAGACACAAGCAAGAGGCCAGAGGTCAGTGTGAGGGCAGCTTAGCAAGCCGAGGGCAGCCAGGGGCTGCCAAGCCAGCAAGGCTGGGAGCCAGAGTCAGCAGGGAAGGGTCCTCACATAAATAAACCGTGGCGGGCGGCAGCATTCTGCGACACCCGGATTTCAGATTCTGGCCGCAGCACTGTGAGAGAAGAGATTTCTGTGGTTCAAGCCACCCAGTTTGTGGTGATTTGTTACAAATTCCTAAGAAGCTACTACACACGCATTGGCTCGTTTAATCCTTATCACTATCCTACAATCCCTGGAGAAGGAAATGGCAAACCACTCCAGTATCCTTGCCTGGAAAATCCCATGGACCGAAGAGCCTGGTGGGCTGTGGTCCATGAGGTCGCAGAGTCCGGCATGGCTGAGTGACTGTCACACAGACTATCCTACAAGGTAGCTACTAAAACATCTCCACTGAGGGAAGGAAACTGAGGCACAGAGAGGTCTGCCCAGGGTCACGCAGTTGTTAGGCAACAGAGCTGGGATTTGACCGGCACCCACTCCAGATTCTGGCCTGGAGAATTCCATGCACTCAAAGAGTCAGACATGACTGAGCTTTGACTCAGAGCTTTTCACTTTGAGACTTTGAGTGTGGCTCAGAATCGGCCTTTGAGATGAGATCGGGTGCATACAGGGGGTGGTATGGCTGTAGGCAGAGTTTTAAAACGCAATTCTCCAATGCTCCAAAATTGATTGGGTTCATTCCAAGAATACTGAGTACTTATGCCCTGTTTCAGATGCTTGGGACAGGGCAGAGAATAAAAAGGACACAGATAACTGCTTTGAGTAGCAGGTCCACCTCAGGGAGGAGGGCAGGGCTGCAAGGGGTTGGGGGAGAGAACCAGGCTGAAGCTGACGCAAACAAGAGTGTCAGGGAAGAGGTGTGGCGGCCGGAGGCTGGGGTGGGGCAGGGTATAGGCTGGGGTCAGATTAAGCAATCCTACCCCAGGGAATCCATTCCATAGAGATGAAAGCATCAATACATAGAGAAACATAAAGAATGATTGTTTGAAGAGGGGAAAAAGAGAGAAAAAGAAATGAATGCCCATCAAAAAGGGAAGGGTTGGTGTGCAGCTTGCAGTTCTTTGCTTCCACTGAGAACAAACAGAAAGCCAGACAAAAGACAGCAAAACACCTGTCTGACATACAGATGGCTGCTGAGACAACAAGGGCTCAAAGGCACAAAAGTCGGAGTGAAGGGGGAACTTCAGAACTCGGAAGAGAAGGAGGTCACAGACCCATTCTGGGAGCAGAGCCAGGGTTCAGGATTGGGGCTGAAGGCCCAGGCAGGCAGTCGCTACCAGCAGAGAGAAACAAGCAGAGCGTGGGACTGCAGAGACCAGAATCAGAGACTTCACTTTTCAGTTTCCTGGTGAGAAGGGAAAACAGAAAACGGACCCTGATACTGTCAGTTTTCCCCTCGAGGTACTGGCTGAATTCAGAAGCCACGGGGTGGGAATTGACAGAAGGCTTAGAAATCAAAGCAGAAAACCTCAGAAAAGCTGAAGGTTTTTTTGTGTGCGTGTGTGTGGTGGGGGGGGGGGGGGGGGGGGGGCGGGTGGTTCACCTTTTTGAGTCCTGAGGAAACTAAGGTTAGACAGAATTCAGGACTTCTCAGGGATAAGGGCTCAAAGAATAGCCCATGCTCTGAGTTAGAAGAGCTTCCCCAGTGGCTCAGTAATAAAGAACCCACCTACTACACAGGAGAGGCAGGTTAAATCCCTGGGTCAGGAGGATCCCCTGGATAGGATATGGCAACCCGCTCCAGTATTCTTGCCCGGAGAATCCCACGGACATAGGGGCCTGGGGGGCTACAGTCCCCGGGGTCGCAAGGAGTCGGACATGACTGGACTGATGGCGCACAGGCATCAGTTCAGTTCCATTCAGTCACTCAGTCGGTCACTCACTCAATAACCTCAGACGAGGTTATTGATATTTCTCCCAGCAATCTTGATTCCAGCTTGTGCTTCATCCAGCCCAGCATTTTGCATAATGTACTCTGCATATAAGTTAAATAAGCAGGGTGACAATATACAGACCCCATGGACTGCAGCACGCCAGGTCTGCCTGTCCATCACCAGCTCCAGGAGCTTGCTCAAATTCATGTCCATCGAGACAATGAAGTCATCCAGCCATCTCATCCTCTGTCGTCCCCTTCTCCTTCTGCCTTTAATCCTTCCCAGCATCAGGGTCTTTTCCAAGTAGTCAGTTTTATGCATCAGGTGGTCAAAGTACTGGAGAGTCAGCATCAATCTTTCCAGTGAATATTCAGGACTGATTTTCTTTAAGATAGACTGGTTAGATCTCCTTGCAGTCCAAGAGATTCTCAAGAGTCTTCTCCAGCACCACAGTTTGAAGCCATCAGTTCTTTGGAGCTCAGGCTTTTTTATTGTCCAGCTCTCATATCCATATATGACTACTGGAAAAACCATAGCTTTGACTAGATGGACCTTTGTTGGCAAAGTAAAGATGTCTCTACTTTTTACTATGCTGTCAAGGTTGGTCATAGCTTTTCTTCCAAGGAGCAAGTGTCTTTTCATTTCATGGCTACAGTCACCATCTGCAGTGATTTTGGAACCCCCCAAAATTAAGTCTGTCACTGTTTCTATTGTTTTCCCATCTATTTGCCATGAAGTGATGGGACCTGATGCCATGATCTTAGTTTTCTGAATGTTGAGTTTTAAGCCAATTTTTTCACTCTCCTCTTTCACTTTCATCAAGAGGCTCTTTAGTTCTTTACTTTCTGCCATAAGGGTGGTATCATCTGCATATCTGAGGTTATTGATATTTCTCCCAGCAGTCTTGATTCCAGCTTGTGCTTCATCCAGCCCAGCATTTTGCATAATGTACTCTGCATATAAATTAAATAAGCAGGGTGAAAATATACAGCCTTGACGTACTCCTTTCCCGATTTGGAACCAGTCTGTTGTTCCATGTCCAGTTCTAACTGTTGCTTCTTGACCTGCACACAGATTTCTCAGGAGGCAGGTCAGGTGGTCTGGTATTCCCATCTCTTTCAGAATTTTCCACAGTTTATTGTGATCCACACAGTCAAAGGCTTTGGCATAATCAATAAAGCAGAAGTAGGTATTTTTCTGAAACTCTCTTGCTTTTTCCACAATCCAACAGATGTTGGCAATTTGATCTCTGCTTCCTCTGCCTTTTCTTAAAAAACTTTGAGCACTACACGCTTAGAAGGGAGTTCCTTTGGTTGGGTGGTTGGTTTTGTTGTTGGAGTGTTCCACATGCCGCAGGGCAACTAAGCCTGTGTACCGCAACCACTGAAGGCCACGTGCCCTGGAGCCCGTGCTCCACAGCGAGAGAAGCCACCACAATGAGAAGCCCAAGCACTGCACTGCAGCTAGAGAGGAGGCCCCGCTCACTGCAGCTAGGGAAAGCCCATGTGCAGCAGCAAAGAGCCATTCTAGCTAAAAATAATAGCGATAAATTAACGGAAAAAATTAGTCCAGGCGCAAGCATACAGAAACATAAGATGCAGACAATTAGCAAGGGTAAGCATGCAGATACATATGATATCTTATTTACCATAAAAATAGCATCCTATGGGATTCCGCATTGAAGGAAAATTTAAATGCGTGACAATAGTAACGTAAAAGATAGGAAGGGGTGAATGAAATTAGTTTTATATCTAGCATTGCTAGAGAAGTGGTAAAAATAACAACATATTTAAGTGCATACAATAAGACAAGGATTCACATCAAATCTCTCGGGCAGCCTCTAAAGACTGACGGAAGAACATACACATCAGCAGGCTGAGAGCGGGGAAAGTGGAATGGTAGAAATAGTTAATCTAAAAGAAGGTAAGAAAGGAAAGAAAAGAGCGCAGGAAACAGCTGGGTCAAATAGAAAAACAGTGAGATGACATTCACAGATATAAAATCAACTCTGTGTGCTTATGCGCTATCATGTCCAGCTCTCTGTGACCCCACGGACTGTACCCACCAGGCTCCTCTGTCCATGGGATTTCCCAGGCGAGAATTCCGGAGCGGGCTGCTGGTTCCTTCTCCCGGAGAACCAACTCCATCAGTAACTAAATGTCAGATGAAGTGGCTACTGCCAGTGCAAGACTGAGGCTGCCATGGTGTGTTTTCTAAAATACCTGCTCTATGCTGTCCATGTGAGGCAGTTTAAATATGAGCACCCAGGAAATGTGGAGTAAAAGGATAGGAAAGAATATGCTATGCTAACGGGAATCAAAAGAAAGCTGAAGTAACTATAGTATTATCAGTCTAAAATAGACTTGAAGGCAGGCAGCATCACTCTGTATCAAGAGAGTCATGTCATAATGATAAAGAAGACAGCTCACAGGAAGCATCAGCAATTCTGGGTCTATGTATACCCAAAAACTTAGCTTCAAAGTGAACAAGGCAACAAGCAACAGAACTAAAAAGGATCTCATAGACAAATCCACAATCAATTGGGAGACCTCAACACATTTCTCTCAACAGCTAATGGGATGAGCAGGCAAAAAATTGATAAGGAGACAAAAGGCCTGAAAAACACAATAAAATCAACTTAGTTGACCTACTTAGAAAACTAAAGGTCCGTGATGGACTATACATTGTTTTCAAGTGTTTCTGGGACATTTACCAAAATTGTCTCTATACTGGGTCATAATCCAAGCCTCAGCATATTTAGAAGGATCAGTTGAAGTGATTTAACTTTAAAATCACACCCTTTGATAGCCCAGCTGCTAGAGCAGAGGATGATAGGTTCGATGCATGTAGACTTCAAAATCTATTCTGTGATCACAATGGAATCAATTTTAAAATCAATAATAAGAGATAAACTAGAAAATATCAGCTGTGTGGAAATTAAACAGTAAACAATTGGAGAAAAGAAGAAATCACGACAGAAATTATAAAATATGTTGAAATGAATGACAGTGAAAACACAGTATACAGAAAACTGTACCATGCAGCTAAGGCTGCACCTAGAGGACGATGGGTAGCCGTCAGTTCACACACTAGAGAGACAATGGCTGGAAAGCGATGATCTAACATTCTACCTCAAGAAATCAGAAAAAGAAAAGCAAATTAAATCCCTAGCAGGTAGAAGGAAGAAAATAATGGAGGTAACATCAGAAATAACAAAATATAAAACAAATTATACAAGAGAAAAAAACCAAGTCAAATAAAGTTGTTACTTCGAAAAGGGAAAATTGAGAGATCTCAACTTCTGCATTTGGGTAGGATGGAGCAATTCACAGCAAGCAAATATTCCCAATGAAAACAATTTTTAAAAATCAAGTAAAAACAACAAAAAGGCATCAGAAAGCTGCAAAAGCCATGAGGTTTCAAGGGACCAAAATCCCAAGGTGGACAGGACTCACCTTTCAGTGTCAAGGGCTTCCCTGATAGGTCAGCTGGTAAAGAATCAGCCTGCAATGTGGGAGACCTCGGTTCGATCTCTGAGTTGGGAAGATGCCCTAGAGAAGGGAAAGGCTACCCACTTCAGTATTCTTGGGCTTCCCTTGTGGCTCAGCTGGTAAAAAACCTGCCTGCAATGTGGGAGACTTGGGTTCGATCTCTGGGTTGGGAAGATCCCCTGGAGAAGGCAAAGTCTACCCACGCCAGTATTCAGAGCTGGACAGGGCTGAGCAACTTTCGCTTTCACACTTTCAGTGTCAAACTGAAGGGAGGCGACTGCATTTCCCCTGGGAACAGCTGACGCCTCTGGAGTGGACTTTGGACTGAGAAATAGGTTTGGGCCAGACGGAGAGCCACTCCAGCGGAGCGTTCACTAGTTACGTGGTGCCGGAGTTGCGAAGTCAGAGGGGGCAGGCTCAGAGCATGTCTGGCTCCCCCTTCCAGACATGTGCTCATCTCTGGAACAGGCCGGGGCTGGAGTCTAAGGACCTGAACTGAAAACTTAAAAAAGGACAATGCAAGTCTCCACGCTTAAGAGACAAAGGCCCGACAGGGAGGAAGACCCTGAGAACACACAGGCAAAAACAAATCCCTAGAGGTGTGGTCCATTGACACTGAGGGTCTGCAGCTGCCCGGGCCTGGAGGAACTGGCCAATTTGGGCATGGCCAGATGCCGAGAGGCTCCAGGTTTGGCATCTGTCAAGAGAATTATTGCTGGAAGATAGAGAAATAAATATAGACTTTTGATAGGTGTGTGGAGCTTGGAGCAACAAAACTGAAGATGTGAGGGACCTCGAACACACAACTGGTTCATCTCCTTGAAACAAACGTGTAAGATTAGGAAGCGGTAAGGAACAGCCAAGAGATGATCAAGGGTGTTTTGGGGGCTTGGTTTAATCAGGGTCCCTGTCCCCAGATGGAGAAGACTGTGTGGCAGATTGATGGCAGTGAGTGGGGTGGGCACCCGTTCCCCAGATATGTGAGTGTGACCAGCACCCAAAGGGCTTAAGGTACTCTGCTGGGAGGAAGTGAGGAAGCTCACCTCCTGATAAGCAAGGTGAGATATCCTTGCCTTCAGGAAGGTGCAGAAGTAAGAGGCCAATGCTGCTAAGAATCTGGGACACTGGGCTGGGCTGTTACAGATTCTGGCTTCCCTAATCCACGTCTTGGGGGCTCTGTGTGTGTTGGCTGATGAGCTCTGCAGCCTGTGTCTGTCGCCGGGGCCTCTGCTGGGACTCCAGAAATGGGACTAAGAATAACAGCGAGCTGAACAATGTTCAGTGTATTTACTGAGGATGAAGAATAACAATTTCCCATTAGGAACAGCCAATTACAGGGAACCAGAATTGTAAAGCTGCCCTCAAATTCCTGATGGATGGAATAGCTCAATTAGTCTAATTACTCAATTAGACTAATCTTGACTTATGTGTCCTTGGGTGTTTAGTCATTTTATGTTCCCCATGGGTCACTAGTCCCAAGCAATGAAACTTCTGCTTTACCCATGTTCCCCGTGTGGCTTAGTCCCATCCCAAGTGTGGAACAGGCACTCTCACAACGTTTACCAAGAGAAAGGATGGCAGAGACTGTTGTATTTGCCTGTCTAATGTGTATTCTCTCCTTCTCCCATAGGAGCAGGACCTTGCTTTTTCTGGAGGTAGTAATGTGCCCAGCCAAAAAGTGTGTATGTAAGCGGAAGCTTATGACACATTACAACAAAATGTTAAGTTTGAGGAGCTTCCAAAAAAAGCCCTTTAAAAAAGAAAGCCTTCTCTGGCCCAAGCCTTTGCCCTTCCCTTTTTCCTTTCTTTATGCCTGAAACATGTGTGTGATAGCTGGTGTTCCAGCAGCTATCTTGTATACATGAGGATAAGACTGAAAGAGTAAGAAGCTAGAAGCAACCTGGGAAGACAAGTACAATCTGAAGACAATGTAGAGCTGCTGCACTGCCCCTAGAGCAACAACCTCAGACGCCTCTCTTACAGGAGAAAAATAGCCACTTTAAACATTTAAGCTACTGTTTTGGGGATTTGCTGCTAATTCAGCAGAAGAAGGATAGGGAAAGGGGGGAAATGTATCTGGAGAAGGAATATACAGATTCTAGATCATCCTAAAATTCAAAAATGGTTTTCAGCAACATTACAAGTTCTTGACTCATTATTTAAATAAATTGGGACATTTAAAAACACAAGGAAGTCACAGGATTTGTGGTGCAGAGGCCCGAGCAATGAAGCAGAAGAGCGGGATTTCCTGAGAGAAAGAATATGTGTTACAGGGTTGTTGTGAACAATGATTTAATGGATGATGCAAAATATGCAGACCAGGGCCAGTACAATTCCAGAAAGAGCAGTCCTTTTCCCTCCCACAGTGGAAAGTGCATACTTGACCATGAGTTCATGAAAACCCCAGCAGCTCTGCCTCTCTCAGGGCTCTCAACTCAGTGTGGGGTCCCTGGTTATCTTACACCAACCAGAAACTCTGGTATCTCCTACAATCAAGAGAGAAAAGGGGGAAAGTCCATTACCAGTTAACAAATAAGAGTCTGCATGACAGACAAAAGCTGCCTGACTCGGCAGGTGAAAACAGCAACAGAGTCCAGTGAAGACCATGCAGGGACGCAGGGGCCTGTCAGCTTCCGCCTGGCTCTGGGTTCTATCCTCATGGGTCTCTCCTAAGAGGACCTGTGTAGCCCATCACCTCCTGCCTCCACCACAGGGAAGGTGATGGCTGCTAAGAATAAACAGCACTTCTAATTTAGAGTGCAAGGTATTCAGTTCAGTTCAGTCACTCGGTTGTGTCCGACTCTGTGTGACCCCATGGACTGTAGCACACCAGGCCTCCCTGTCCATCACCAACACCCAGAGGTTGCTCAGACTCATATCCATTGTGTTGGTGATGTCATCCAACCATCTCATTCTCTGTCGTCCCCTTCTCCTGCCTTCAATCTTTCCCAGCATCAGGGTCTTTTCCAGTGAGTCAGTTCTTTGCATCAGGTGGCCAAAGTATTGGAGTTTCAGCTTCAGTGTCAGTCCTTCCGATGAATATTCAGGACTGATTTCCTTTAGGGTGGAGGACTGGTTGGATCTCATTGCTGTCCAAGGGACTCTCAAGAGTCTTCTCCAACACCACAGTTCAAAAGCATCAATTCTTTGGCACTCAGCTTTCTTTATGTTCTAAATCTCACATCCGTACATGACAACTGGAAAAACCGTAACTTTGACTAGATGGAACCTTTGTCGGCAAAGTAATGTCTCTGCTTTTGAATATGCTGTCTAGGTTGGTCACAGCTTTTCTTCCAAGAAGCAAGAGTCTTTTAATTTCAAGGTTGTAGTCACTATCTGTAGTGATTTCTACAAATGATGGTTTGCAAGGTATTCAAGCCAATGGCCTGTGTTCAAAGGATGAACAAGTACATGGACACAGAACTGGGCAAGTGAGTATATAGGACTTAGAGCTTCACTCCCAATGCCCCGGGCTTGAAACTCTGCAGCCACTGCGCTACTAACTGGTAAGACTTGGGGAAGAGAGGGGAAGAACATTGCCTCCCCACAATCAAACTGGTAGGAAGCAGTGAAGGGGCATTCTTATTAAAAGTAATGTCCTTTCCACAAAACTCTGAGGCCAGATGCAAGCTCAAAGCTGCCATCGGTTGTACCCAGCTAGCCTGTATGGGCTTCCCTGGTGGCTCAGAAGGTGAAGAATCTGTCTGCAATGTGGGAAACCCAGGTTCAATCCTGAGTCAAGAAGATCCCCTGGAGAAGGGAATAGCTACCCACTCCTGTATTCTTGCCTGGAAAATCCCATGGACAGAGGAGCCTGGAGGGCCCCAGCCCATGGGGCTGCAAAGAGTCGGACATGACGGAGTGACTAAGCACACACACACACACACACACACACACACACACACACACACACACACGGCCTGTATGACGCCCACCAAGCCAGTATCACTCCCAGCAAGGGTCTGAGGTTGATACAGACTGGCATGGATTCAAATTCGAGTGTCTGAATGGCTTACCAGCTGAACCATGCTGAGCCATTATCTCAAGTCCTAAGCTTCGGTCTCCTCATCTGCGACGTGGGTATCATGTGATCTATGTCTCATGGGGCTCCTGTGACAGTTACAAGTAACGCTTGTGAAGCAACACGCCCAGCGCCTGCACACTGGCAGAGTCAGTAAGTCTTCAGTCAGTGTAGCGAGACCATCACTAGTCTAGCAACGGTTAGCATTACCATCAAGGTTATTATCATTGCTATTATTCCCATTGCAGAATTAGTCATTGTTAACACTTAAAGCTCTCTGCAGAGTTGGTTTCAAAGGTTTCCTTGCCACTGAAGTTGGGTATTCGCAAACCTTTAACATCTGGGTGCCTTGCATTATGTCCAATCTAAATTCTGGTTTCTTTCTATAGTATAAGCCCATGATTTTCCCAGCTCTGACTTCACCAGCGGTAGAATCGCTCTCATTGGTAAATAATTTAACAACGAAAACTTACATTTACATAATGCTTTGAGGTTACCAGCCTATCAAGTTGAAATCTGGGTCCCCAGCGGATGGTTGAAAGTCACCCCATGATTATTGATCTTCAAGTTAAACGGCTGGTCACGACAGGAGGTTTTCAGAAGTTAAACCCAACAAGTCACTAAGAGGGAAGCCAGTGGAATACTCCCCTAACTGTGTTCGCCGTGAACTGGTTGTCGAGTCTCCTGAATCAACAGACTCCTCTCCCTGCATCTCCATCCTCTAGTATTTTCTGTTTCCTTCCGCAGCCCCTGCCACCCACTGGCATGTCTCCAGGAAGCCAGCAACGAGGGAGGGGAGAAGCATGCCGGTGCCACCGGGAAGCAAGAACAGAGCTGCAGCTGCCCCTCCGCTTGGCCGGGATGTAGGGACGGGCAGGGGGCAGAGAACGGGGCCAGGGTGGGTGCGCCAGGTGGAGAGGGGAACCAGCCTCATGTTTAGGAACCCCAACTGGCTTCTGAAGTGGCTGCTTGCCTCACTCCGCAGGTGGTGGCCCTTCAGGCTCCCCTGGGGATTCTAGTTACCTCTTCAGGTTCACCTGTTCATCCAGCAAATGTCCTCTGGGCCCTACTGCGTGCCAAGTACTGGGATACATCTCTGTCCAAAAGAGATAAAAATGTCTACCTTTGGAGCATATGTTTTTACTGGAGGAAGATAAACAGGCAGAATAAAGAAATGAACCAGGGACTTTTCTGCAGGCCTGGTGGTTGAGAACCCACCTGCCAGTGTAGGGGACCTAGGTTGGATCCCTGGTCCAGGAAGATCCTACATGCCATGGCCACGCGGCAGCTAAGCCTGAGCGCCACAACAAGTGATCCTGAGCTCGGGAGCCTGCAAGCTGCAACTGCTGGAGTCCACGCAGCCTAGAGCCTGAGCTCCACAGCAAGAGAAGCCACCACAATGTGAAGCCCTGCAACAGAGAGCAGCTACTTGCCGCAACTAGAGAAAAGCCCGCGCAGCAGCAAAGACCCAGCAGAACAAAAATAAAGAACCTTTAATTAAAAAGAAAAAAAGAATCAGAGTCAAACACAAAGAGGCCCCATTTGCCAGGTGATTCAGGGTGGAACCTGGGACCAGGCCCTGGGAGGGTTCCATGACTCCTGCCCATTTACCCACTGAAGCTGCTCTTGCCAGTCGGCAATGGCTGGCTCCCAGTTCCTGGTCCCTGCCCCCCCCCCCCAAGCCAGAACTTGTGGAACCATCCTTGACTCTGTCCTCTCGCTTACCTCTTACCCCATGTCTCCTTGCTGGGCCCCTTAGGCTCACAAACCTAGATCCTCCACTTCCGCATCTCTTGCTTGGGGAAGGGGAGGTCTGGACTGTTTCCACAGCCATCTAATCCCTTCCCCCCTCCCTACACCAGCCGGCCCCCTCCTCCACACACCCTCCACACTGCTGCCGATGAGAGGCTTGGAAATGAGATTCGGACAGAGCCCATTTCGGCACCTGGCATGGGGGCAGGCACTAGATAAACTGCAGCTGCTAATCTGATTACTTCTCTTCTTGGAAATATATTTCACTGCCTTCTTCTGAAGGTGTCCACACGGACACTACTACGTATTAGAGGCAAGGTTTCCCTTTAAAATAGCTGCAGATGATGAACCAGGGGGATCATAATAGGAATTTTAAGCAATCGTGCAAATTCATTCCTGAGAAGTCTGTGCAGAACCCTTCAAAGTGAGCTCTTTCTGGCATGAACCTCCCTAGTTCCCATAAGCACATGCAAATCAGCACTCTGAGCTTCCCATTTTCACTGCCAGTTTCTTTTTCCCCCACTTTCTTGCGGCACAAACCGCAGCTCTGTTATCACAGCGTCCTGGGAAGCCCTCGCTGGCAGGGCTGGGGGTCCCTGAGCGGCCTCGCCCCGCCCCCCCCCCCCCACTGCCCCACCTCGCACACGGAGCCGGGTCCTCAGTGGATGGCCAAGGAAAGCACCAGTGAACCCTTTGTTTTGAAAGGTTAACTATCAAAAACCAGCCGCATTCACATCAGAAGCACAGTCTGAAGAAAGTTGCCAAGGATATTTTTGGCCAGAAGAATCCTTTTACATTGTCGGAAGATGCCTAGAAATGCATCCGTTTTGCCCTGGAATAAACCCTGGCTGAAAAAAAACTTAATGCTTGTGCCTTCAGAGCCCGGCAGCACAGTAAGAGAAGGAAATGGCAACCCACTCCAGCGTTCTTGCCTGGAGAATCCCAGGGACGGCGGAGCCTGGTGGGCTGCCGTCTATGGGGTCGCACAGGGTCGGACACGACTGAAGCGACTCAGCAGCAGCGGCACAGTAAGACAACTGAACTTCCTTCCGGAAAGGAGGAAACGCAGAAGCGCAGAGAAACCTTACTCTCCTACCTTCTTGAAGTCATGCGTGTTAATTTTGCCATCAGGCTCCCTGGTGAAGTCGAGAAACCGCTTTCTGAGTGCTGGGTCCTGCTGCCGTATGCAGCTTTTGAGCTTTTCAATGACTTCCTCCTTCGTCATGTTCCTGGCCATGGCACCCTGGCTCTCAGCGGGCTTGGCTCTAAAATCACAAGCAGGCACACAGCTGCAGCAGCGCGCTTTCTATAGGCCAGCAGCCCCCAGCCTTTCTGAGCACTGCAGACCAGTTTTGTGGAAGACAGTTTTTCCATGGAACGGGGGACGGATGCTTTGGGGGTGATTCAAGCTCACTGCATTTATTGTGCACTTCACTTCTATTGTTATTACATCAGCTCCACCTCTGATCACCAGGCTTGAGGTCCCGGAGGTTGGGGACCCCTGCTACAGAACTCACCCGCTTATGGTTCAACCCAGGACAACACAGGGGCTTTCCATCCCCTTTTCACAAACGTGCAGACAGACGCTGAGGTCAAGCGAGGGACTCGGGGACTTCTTACACGCCCATGGCTCGTAGCTTCAGAGCCAGGCCAGCAGCTCTGTGTCACTGTGTCAGGTAAGCTCCCCTCCCCGGCCGAGGTCCCAGCACAAGGCAGCAGGCCAGGGTGGGGAGCTTTGGGGCAGGGGCTGGTGTCCGCCCTGAGGTTTTCAGCTGTGCTTTGAGCTGGCTGAATCTGGCGTGTGAGTGGGAAGACACGGCTGAGAGAGGATACTTTAGTGAACTGGGAAAATGCAAAGTCAGAGCCTGCTACACAGCCTTAAGTTAAACAGGCTGTTCTGTGACCACCAGATCAAAGATCATCAGACAGCCAGGGGAAGGAAGGGATGTCCACAATTAATCCAAGTTGACTTGTGAAATCGATTTAATCTATATAATACAGATCTTACGTGGTGTGCTCTGTGTCTGAGTGTGAGAATCTGTGTGTCTTTGAAGGCTAATTATTCTCCAGCCCTCCTGCAGTCTCCTAGACCTCGTTTCGATAGCCATGAGATGTCCTGAGAATGGACTTCGACTCCTCACCTGCTGCTTCTGCCAGCCCTAAGAGCTCTCCAGGAATGCCCAAGTTTGATGAAATGCTAAACTGCTAGTACTTCTTTCACTGCTTTTTTGGGAGGCAGACGTAGCACTTTATAGAATCTTTTACCTTTCTCTTAAAATACCATCTTTCTACTCATCTATAAAGCAGCTACTATTAAAGTGCCCAGATATTCAAATTTCATCACCTTAGCATTAAAATATTCCCATTGCTCTACACTTGAGAATTTTTTAAAGGGGATATGACAAAGTGAAGTCGGCCAATTAGTTCTACATTTTATCTTTCCTCATGGATTTATTATAAGCTATAGAACAAGCAAGTTAAAATAATATCTTTTCATTAGGCTAAACCTATATTTTTCAAAATGAAGGGCTAAAATATTCATCAGTCTGACTTTTAATGGATTTACTAAGTACGTTTTACTGTTACGATTCAATTTGGCAATCATTTAAGTAATTCTATCGTTCATGTTAGAAAATGTTAACCAGTGTTATGAGTATATTTTGCAATAAATATTATACAGCAGTAAGGAAGCTACAACTCTGGCAAAAAGTGTGACTGCAGGGAGGCAATAGTTGAGTTCTTTGGGAGCTGAAAGTCCTGGGTCCGTCCCCCAGGGTGTCCACTCAGCCTGTGAATAACCTGAGCATGCAAAGTGGCTTTCATTTGTGTCCAGCTCTTTGCGACCCTATGGACTGTAGCCTGCCAGCTCCTCTGAGCATGGGATTCCATAGGAGTGGGTTGCCATTTCCTTCTCCAGGGTATCTTCCTGACCCAGGGATGGAACCCATGTCTCTTACATCTCCTGTACTGGCAGGGGGGTTCTTTACCACTAGCGCCACCTGGGAAGCCCAAATAATGTGAGGCCAGTCCCCAGACCTCCTCTCAGGTCTCAGTGCTTTCAATCCTAGAATTAATAAGTCAGTGTAGCGTAGTCCTAAGATCTCTGCTTGCTCTAAAACGCCCTGACTCTAATCACTGCATTCATCATTTGCCATCTTTCTTATTTAAATCCCCAAATATTTAAATACTCATTTTTGTCAACAAATATTTACTGTCTACCTTGCAGTAGAATTCCACGGACAGAAGAGACTGGTGTACTCCAGTGGGCTACTGTCCACAGGGTTGCAAAGAGTCGGACACAACTGAGCAACTAACATATCCTGAAGTAGGCACCGTGGTTTTAATACGTGCTTTTGTTTTGTTTTACCTCTCAGAAAGGTCTGGCAGCGGCTGCTCCTCTTTTTGAAGTTGTTCGTTTAACAGTTGACCCTTTGGCACGGAAACTGGAGAGACAGTGGGCGGTCGATTAATTCCTAGGCATGCCAAAAGTTTCTTGTAAAGGATTCTTCCTGAAGCAATATCCTGAAACTTACTGCAGAGTCTGAATTTTAAAAATAATTAGAACACGCCCATTAGAACAGCTGAAATAAGAGCGAGCCTACCAAGTATCGGCAAGGAGGTGAGTGGCTACAGGTCTCCTCCACGGCTGGTGGAGTGCGAGATGGCGCTCCCACTTTGGAAGACAGTGGGGCAACCGAAGGTATACTCATCAGAGGATCCAGCTATCCTACCCATAGGCACTTGGCTGGAAGAAATAAAAACGTATGTCTGCACAAAGACTGGTATAATACCTGTAGCTTTCATTGTAAGAGAAAAATTAGCAACAAACCAAATGCCCATCCATAGACGAGTGGATCCACAAGGCTGGAGAAGACCATAAAAGAGAAGTCTACTCTGCAATGAACAAGAACCAACTGTGGATACACAGAACAGCGCGAGTGAGCCGCACAGACATTACGCTTGGTGAATAAAACCTGGCATCTTGTACGCTTGCATTTACAGAGAATCCTAGAAAATGCCAAGTCATCTGCAGTGACATGGTGCCAGGTGGGTGGAAGAGAGGGACTGCAAAGGGCACAAGGAAGTTTTAAGGACGATGAAAAAGTTTAGAGTCTGGGTTGACAGCTTGTGATGGGTTCACAGAGATATACACACTTGATGGATTTCTTCCAATTGTATTATGTAAGTATGGATTAGTTTGAGACTCCTCTGGTGGTCCAGTGGTTAAGACTTCCATGCTCCCAAAGCACAGCAAGCCCACCTCATGGAGCTGCAAGAGGCTGGGGAAGGCTCGTTCTGAAAGGAGGGAACAGATCATCTGAAAACCCGGACACAACAGAGAGGTCAGCATCAGCCTCGCTGAGCTGGGACCTACGGGAATGGCCGCAGCAAATGAGAGCTCCATGTGCGCTTGACCCTGGGTGGCAGGCTTTGTGTCTATCACCTCATTTGATCCTCACCACAGCTCTTATGCTCAGCACTTGCCCAAGTTCACAGCTTGTTCAGGGCCGAGCTGGGATTTGAACCCAGGCCTTCTGGCTACAGAGCCCGAGTTCCAGAGGGGCTTGAGGATCCTGAGGGGCTGGGAAGCCACATTCTGTTAAAGCAGCTGGTGTTTTCCTAATGGCAAGAGGACACCCAAGTGCTTCAAGCAGGGTTTTAATGTGATCATCTCTGTAGGGTTTCCTTGGTAGCTCAGATGGTAAAGCATCTGCCCCTGCAATGCAGGAGACCCGGGTTCGGTCCCTGGGTTGGGAAGATCCCCTGGAGAAGGAAATGGCAACCCACTCCAGTACTCTTGCCTGGAAAATGCCATGGACAGAGGAGCCTCATAGGCTATAGTCCACGGAGTTGCAAAGAGTCGGACACGATTGAGCAAATTCACTTTGTAGCTTAGACAAAGACTGGTTACATAATGGAGAAGAGATAGAAAGGCTTGCATCTCAAAAATCCAGGTGCTTACATGATCAACCCACTAAAGTTCATTCATTCATTTCCTCGCTTGACATTTAAGATGCCCTGTCCATGAGCCAGGCACTCTTCCACTCCTAGGTACTGGAGCTTCAGCCCGAAGAGACAGAGTCTCCACATTTTACATCCTTGGTGGGGTGGCACAGGTAATAAACATGAACAAATGACAGGAGCCAGGAAGAGTGGAGCCGGGCAACAGGCGGGGAGCACCTGGGAGGTGGGGTCGGGGAAGGCGGAGGAGGCGAATGGCGCGACCTGCAACTCTGGGTGGTGAGACGTCCACCAATCTCCTTTCCAAGTTAACGTGTCTAAAATGAAACTTCTGATTTCTGCTCCCGGAAACCGTCCCCCTCAGCCTCCCCCAGCTCAGATGACAACCCTGAGTCCCCAGGTGCTTCAGCCAGAAGCTTGGGTTCATCCTCATTTCCTGCCCACCCTACCCCAACCCAACACCCCTGGCAGGTCAGCCAGTGGTATTCCAAACACACCCTGAACCTCTACATGTATTCATGGTACGTATTCCTAGAAGAACCACAGGGACAAAGTGGGCAGGGGATGGTCCTTTTCACACCAAAGTGAAAAAAGTGAAAGTGTTAGTCACTCAGTCATGTCTAACTTTTTGCAACCCCATAGACTGGGGCCTGCCAGGCTCCTCTGTCCATGGGATTCTCCAAGTAAGAATTCTGCAATGGGCAGCCATTCCCTTCTCCAGGGATCTTTCCCACCCAGGGATCAAACCCAGGTCTCCCATATTGCAGACAGATTCTTCACCATCTGGGCCACTAGGGAAGCCCCTTGTTACACCAAACTGCTTTCCAGAGAGGCTTTTTCATTTACACACCCACCAGCACACATGCGTGAACCACCTTCTCCTTCCTGCTCTGTCTTTCCACTTGTTTGCAAATTCCCATTTCTTTTACTTTAAGTGGTATCGAACATAACTCATATTTTTTTCTATTTATTAACCTACATTTTAACAAAGCAATAGCAAGCCTTCTGCTCAGAGCCTTTGGCAGATAGAGACATTTCATTAGGATTTAATCATACTGTTTTCATGAAAGGCAGACTTAGCATAATCTCTTTACAGCGAGTGATGATGTTTTTACATATAAGAAAAGGCTTTTAAAAAAAATTAATATACTTCAGAAAAAGAGGAGTTGATATAAAGAAAATAAAGTGTACTCAGGTAGAACATGAATGCCACTGGGTGTCATCTTCTTTTTAGGGACAAGTAAACGGAGACTTCAAGAGGTTCCCCTCTGTTGGCCCTTGGAAGCTGCTGCAAACGTTTAACTCCCAAGCCTCCCATTCCACCTGCGACCTGCCCACTCAGCTGGCGATCTCGCCTCCCCCTGCACTGAGAAGTCTGGAGGGGGGGACTCCTAGGTCAGCACCCCCATAATCCTTCTTCCCACCCTGGCTCCATCTGCTTTTCCTCCGCAGATGCTGGCTGCAGTCTTCGGCTTTTCCCAGCCCGCAGGCCTGCCAGAGCCTGTCTGTGAAGCCAGGGGACTCCCTTCCTGACCCTGGCCTCTCTGCACCACACACATCCTGAGGACCTGCTGGGTCTCCCCCCACCCAACTGCTCACCCCACTTGCTTCCTCTGTGACCTCTGACCTCGCTGGGCCCCTGCCCCCTTAGCCTCAGGCACCCCTGCCCTGACCTTCTCGGCTTCCTCTGCTGCAGGACCAGCCAGGGCCCTGGTTGCCTGGTGGTGCCCTCAGGTCCTGCCCGAGGCTTGCTCACCTCAGCCAGCCAGTCCACCGTCAACCCCAGACAAACGCTTGTCGAACAAACAAACGAGCAAGCGGTCGTGTGAGGACCCCGGGGTCTCGTCCCGGCCCAGACTCCCCTCTGAGCCCCACATCTTCCTGCAGCCCTTTTTCTGGCGCTTTCACCCCGTCTGCTCTCTCAGCGGCCCTGTCTCTCCCACCTGGCGGCTGGAGCAGCCCCGGGCATCCCCGGAGACCGCTGCGCTCTCGGCCGTCAGCCTCCCTGTCCAAAGTCAGCGGGCGGTTCCTCTGCTGCGCAGACCACCCCGCAGCAGCCGGCCCCACGGTCCTCTGCCCCTCCTCCTTCCGGCCCCTTCCTTCCCCTTTCCCCCATTACACCCGTCCGTCCCCCTCCCTGGAGCCAGAGCTGTGTTTACAGAGCACAGACCGGGCGTGGCCCCTCGCCCCCTCTAGACCCTCTCGCGGCCTCCGGTTGGCCCTCAGCTCTGCTTCTCGGCTGTGGGCCGCATGGCAGAGGCGACAGGGGCTCGGTGTGCCCGCGCCCTGCCGGCCCGCAGGCGGGGGCAGG
The DNA here is from genome assembly GCF_016772045.2 of Ovis aries. Classification (NCBI taxonomy): domain Eukaryota; kingdom Metazoa; phylum Chordata; class Mammalia; order Artiodactyla; family Bovidae; genus Ovis; species Ovis aries. The sequence continues at coordinate 220,321,381 of NC_056056.1, forward strand.
GGCATTTTCAGAGCCCTCCGTCCTGGCGGCTCTCAGACCCTGTGGAGGACCCTGCCCACTGGATGACTCCGGTCCCCTGGTGGGGGGGTGCCCATCCTTCTCGCCTGCCCTTCCCGCCCCGTGCCGCGGGCCCCTGCCGCTCTCCGCACATATCCCGCCCAGTTGTCCCGTGGGAGCATCCCCTGCTGCCCCACGTCCTGCAAGGCTCTTCCCTTTCTTCTCCGGGTTCCAGCCTCACATCCCTGGGAAGCTGCTCGCCTTCTGTGCCCTGGCCCCACCCTCCGGGCTTCCAGAACTGTGCCTACATGGTACTCTGGTGCTCGCACGCCACACTGGGCACTTCTGCATCTCTTTCCCCCACGTTAGACACCCCCACACCCCCCCCTCCCCACCGCCAGTAAATGAAGGCCTTTCTGTAAACCTATTAAAGAAAGCTGAGGGCAGAAGAATTGATGCTTTTGAACTGTGGTGTTGGAGAAGACTCTTGAGAGTCCCTTGGACTGCAAAGAGATCCAACCAGTCCATCCTAAAGGAGATCAGTCCTGGGTGTTCTTTGGAAGGACTGATGTTAAAGCTCAAACTCCAATACTTTGGCCATCTGATGCAGAGAGCTGACTCATTGGAAAAGACCCTGATGCTGGGAAAATTGAGGGCAGGAGGAGAAGGGGACAACAGAGGATGAGATGGTTGGATGGCATCACTGACACAATGGACATGGGTTTGGGTGGACTCTGGGAATTGGTGATGGACAGGGAGGCCTGGCGTGCTGCAGTTCATGGGGTCACAAAGAGTCAGACACAACTGAGCAACTGAATTGAACTGAACTGACTGATATAATAGGAGCTTCTCTGGTGGCTCAGATGGTAAAGCATCTGCCTGCAATGCAGGAGACCTGGGTTCAATCCCCGGGTCGGGAAGATCCCCTGGAGAAGGAAATGGCAACCCACTCCAGTACTCTTGCCTGCAAAATCCCATGGATGGAGGAGCCGGGTGGGCTATAGTCCATGGAGTCCCAAAGAGTTGGACACAACCGAGCGACTTCACTTTTTTTTTTTTACTGATATAACAGGATGGCCAGATGCAGGAGACTCATGCAACACTCACTGAGTGATAGACCAAGTGGAAGGACAACTGAGCTGCCCGGCCAGCCTTGGGCTCCTCCCTCTCTCTCCCTCTCCCCTGGGTCTGAGCACTCAGCACAGTCACAAGCAAGCCCTGCAGACACGGACATCCCCGCGGCCTCCGCCTTCGCCCGCTGCCCAGCCCAGCCCTCACCCCTCCCTGAGCTCCTCCAGAACCGCCTCTGGCTTGCTGTCACCTGCTTCTCCCCTTTGTTTGGTTTCTTCCCCCTGCCCCAAGCAAACTGATCTTCCTGCAAGAGTTCTGTGAACTGGATGGATGCAAACAGCTGGCCCAGCACACCAAGCTCTCGAAAGCCCCTCCTTACAGGGAAAGCCTTGCCCCCACTTCTTATAAGCCATGGGGAAAATGGGCTATGAGTGTTCATAGAAAGAGAGGCCAACAACTGGGTCACTTTAAACCAATGTAATATGAAGCAAAGTAAAAAAAAATAAGTAAAGAAAAAAATAAGATGTTTAACATTCCATTTGGAAGGACTGAAAGAGCATCCTTGTGATGCCTCTGAATTTCCATCTACAGGAATCTCCCAGATTACTGCCCACACCCTGGGGAGCACTGGCCACCTGTTTCTGAGGGCGGCCTGTGGCAGGCGCCATCCCGCCTGAGTCCCACTCCAGCCTGCTAGTTGTCAAGGTCATCTGTAGTGAGGGAATGCCACAGGGGGCAAGCCCTTCCACCTGGAGGGTGGAACAGACACCAGGCAGGACCCATGGAATCTTCAGGACACCCTTCTCTTCTGTCTCTAATATCCCTGTCCCCTCCAACTTCGGCTCAGCTACCACAAAGTAAGTTTTAAATGAAAACGAACTATAAATTATATATATAAACTATAAATCAGGCTACCATTTATGAGCTGGTTGGTCGCAGCCAGACACCCTGGGAGGTAAAACAGCCTGAAGATTCAGACCACAGGGGTCATGGCAAGCAGGATGGGACCCAGGCTCCATGGCTCACTCCCGTGTGTCTCCAAGGACTCGCTGAACGTCCTCAGGCCTCCGTCTCCTTATTCAGGAAAAGGAGTTGTAATGCAGCCCTACACACTTGTGGCAAGGACTCAGTCATATAGTATATATGCCAGGTTCTCAACCAACGTTCAAGGCTTAGTACAGGCTCAATAACTAGAAGCTATTATCAGTACTACCTACTAACACAGCAGAAAACACGTAGAAAAAGGTTTAGAATTATCAAACAGACTTTAAGGAAGATGTGACATGAACTAATTCTGTTACCTGAAAACTTACTTTACTAAATGTTCAGTTGTTAAAAATGGGCAGAATACGCGCATGATTTTCTTGAAATTATTTCGCCCAATGAGTCCTGTGTCTCCGATGTCATATGACCGCAGCATATTACAGAAAGCTGATGGATTCTTAGCAATCGAGTCATGAATAATTTCTTCCACCTACCGGGGGGCGGGGGGGGGGGAATCATATTTACCAAACTGCATGTTTGTAACCTGGGGTGGGAGGTAGCACCCTGGGGCCACACGGGAAAGCGTTACTTACTGAATCCCAAGCCAGGAAGAGAGGCATCTTGGTGTCCTTACAGGCAGGTATTTTGTGCAGCTGATTGGGAAACAGAAAATGTGTATAAATACAAATCACTCATAAAGGCAGTGGAGGCTTAGGAGGCAGACGGACTTTGGGCTGTCAGTTTTGTCCCTGACTAGCCAATAGTTTAGACCTTGAGCCCACCAGCTCCTATCTGGAAATGAGGATAACTACATTCAACTTGTGTTTATTTTAAAAAGTACAACAAGCATGAAAAAATCCATCACCTGACCCAGAGAGATGTTATGGGAAGGGAGGTGGGAGGGGGTTCATGTTTGGGAATGCCTGTACACCCGTGGTGGATTCATGTCAATGTATGGCAAAACGAATACAGTATTGTAAAGTAAAATAAAGTAAAAATAAAAATTAAAAAAAAAATCCATCACCTAGAAATTAAATAATGAACACCCAGATTGTAACAATGGGGACTACTCTGTATCTTTTAATATTACATGGCAGAATTTTTACTGACACTAAGGGTTAACAATATGTTAACTGATGATAAATTTAAAAGTCACTAATTACATATCTCATTTTAAAATAAAATAGATATCATATATGAAAAATATATATATGCATATATCCAGCTCATCAAATTGTATACTGTATGTTAAATTGTACTTTTATATATCAATTATACCTCAATAAAGCTGCAAAAACTAGTGTGTGTGTGTATAAAGGTATAAAGGTTTGGAAGAACATGCAAGAGTGAGTAAAAACGTCATACAATTCCTCCATGTGAGAATTAGCAGTGATCTTAATTTTCTTCTATTTGCACATCTCGTGTTCCAGTGTTTCTAATCCATCTGTTTATATGCCTGCCTGGAGAATCCCATGGACAGAGGAGGCTAGTGGTCAAAGGAGTCCATGGGCTCCCAAAGAGTCGGACACAATTGAAGGAGCTTACCATGAATGTACACAAACCATAAAATTTAAACTAAAAGCTAACCTGTACCTGGTAAAAAGAAATCTTCAACAAACATTTCAATGAGACTCTGCTAATGTCCATGGCATGCATTATCTGAAACTAATCCGATTTTTTCAAAGTTCTTAAAATTTTAAAATGCTAAATAGCTATTAAAGTTATATAAGGATTAATAATAACAAAACTATCAACTTTCAACCAAAAGAAATAAATACCCTAAGTGTTTGCCATTAGAGGCAATAAGCAGTTGTTTTGTCTTATTTCAAATGCTAAGTCGTGCTAAGTCGCTTCAGACAAGTCTGACTCTTTGTGACCCCATGGACTGTGGTCCCCTAGGCTGCTCTGTCCATGGGATTCTCCAGGCAAGAATACTGGAGTGGGTTGCCATGCCCTCCTCCAGGGGATCTTCCCGACCCAGGGATCGAAACCGCATCTCTTACGTCTCCTGCATGGGCAGGCAGGTTCTAGCAGTGCTACTGAAATGCTGTGAAAAGGAGTTATATCTGGTGTATCAAGTGCTGCCATTCAAGGAAAGTTTTGGCAAATGTCAACGTTCGTCCTTCAGTGAGATTTAGAAAAGCAAAAGTTGCTCAGTTGTATCTGACTCTTTGCGACCCCATGGACTGTAGCCCACGGAATTCTCCAGGCCAGAATACTGGCATGGGTAGCCTTTCCCTTCTTCAGGGGATCTTCCCAACCCAGGGGTCAAACCCAGGTTTAGAAACTAAAAGTTAAAATCAAACAGCTTTTAAACACAACTCTTACTTAAAATTAAAATTAACTCCGGTGGAAAATGTGCATTCAGCTATTTAAACCATATTCCACCTGCATCTCTTATTTCACTAACAACACTTACGTTTCCTACCATAAACAGAAAAAAGAAACGTGAAGTTGTGGCAAAACTCACCTTAGGGTTCTCTTCAATTAGCTCAATAAACTTGCTGATGTTGACACACCCGGTGCACCCAGGGTCAAGTATTCGCATTAGTTCTTTGAATTCTGAATCACTTATGTTTACAACCACGCAATTTAGGACGCGTTGCAGTTCTTGCCCTGTTATCTGTCCGTCAGGTTTCTGAGCATGAAAATATTATAAGGGAATTTTTTTAAAACAAGGAAAAAAGGGAAGAAAAAAGCATGACATGTATTGGGCAGCACTTAATAAATCAAGATTTGGGGCCAAATAGAATTGTGATTTGAAATACGAAAACCTCAGCTGATGTTCACTGTATAACCCACGTGCCAAGAGCAGTCAGGGGAGGGGATCTAGAACTTTGCCAGTGCCCTTGCTACGATGTTCTTTGTCAGGATGTGGCAAGAAAGAGGCTGACCCTCTCCCCAGGACAGGCTGAATGCTGGTGGTCTCAGAAGCCAAACAGCTTTTCCTGCCCTAACCCACCTGAGGACCCTGCAGCTCAGCCACACTGGGCATAGGATTTCCTGGAAATTCAATTGCAACTTGCCAATTTACTAAGAATATTAATTATGCTTGTTTGCACTACCACCAACCTCGTCAATTACGTAAATGGACAATTACTTAGCGAGAAAAATTTCAGCCACGCACCATAAAGAAAACATGAGCAAAATACTGGGAGGCAAACTTCTTCTCCCAGAATAAAAAATTATCAATAAGTAAATTGACTATCAAAATTGAGAGAAACTATTTACTGGAAAGGCAGGGGAAATAAAGGACCCCATCTCTTCACAAAGAGAGATTGTGAATATCAATCTGACCAAAGACTTTAAGTGATGCAACAGTGCATGAACGCCAACTACAGATTCAGGGCCCAAAACGTGAAAAGGACAGGTTTCCTTGGAGAAAATTAAGTAAGTTACAGGGTATGTTCAGGGTACTTTTTAGTGGGGGAGTGACCATTCTTTAATGTCCAAGTAGGAGTCGTTGACAACTAATATTTATGATTTTCAATAATCAACCATTCAGTTCAGCTCAGTCGCTCAGTCGTGTCCCACTCTTTGTGACCCCATGAATCGCAGCACGCCAGGCCTCCCTGTCCATCACCAGCTGCTGGAGTTCACTCAAACTCGTGTCCATCGAGTCGATGACGCCATCCAGCCATCTCATCCTCTGTCGTCCCCTTCTCCTCCTGCCCCCAATCCCTCCCAGCATCAGAGTCTTTTCCAATGAGTCAACTCTTTGCATGAGGTGGCCAAAGTACTGGAGTTTCAGCTTTAGCATCAGTCCTTTCAAAGTACACCCAGGACTGATCTCCTTCAGAATGGACTGGTTGGATCTCCTTGCAGTCCAAGGGACTCTAAAGAGTCTTCTCCAACACCACAGCTCAAAAGCATCAATTCTTTGGCGCTCAGCTTTCTTCACAGTCCAACTCCCACATCCATATGACCACTGGAAAAACCATAGATTTGACTAGACGGACCTCTGTTGGCAAAGTAATGTCTCTGCTTTTGAATATGTTATCTAGGTTGGTCATAACTTTCCTTCCAAGGAGTAAGCGTCTTTTAATTTCATGGCTGCAATCACCATCTGCAGTGATTTTGGAGTCCCAAAAATAAAGTCTGACCTGTTTCCACTGTTTCCCCATCTATTTCCCATGAAGTGATGGGACCAGATGCCATGATCTTCGTTTTCTAAATGTTGAGCTTTAAGCCAACTTTTTCACTTTCACTTTCATCAAGAGGCTTTTGAGTTCCTCTTCACTTTCTGCCATAAGGGTGGTGTCATCTGCATATCTCAGGTGATTGATATTTCTCCCGGCAATCTTGATTCCAGCTTGTGCTTCTTCCAGTCCAGCGTTTCTCATGATGTACTCTGCATATAAGTTAAATAAGCAGGGTGACAATATACAGCCTTGACGTACTCCTTTTCCTATTTGGAACCAGTCTGTTGTTCAATGTCCAGTTCTAACTGTTGCTTCCTGACCTGCATATAGGTTTCTCAAGAGGCAGGTCAGGTGGTCTGGTATTCCCATCTCTTTTAGAATATTCCGCAGTTTATTGTGATCCACAGTCAAAGCCTTTGGCATAGTCAATAAAGCAGAAATAGATGTTTTTCTGGAACTCTCTTCCTCTTTCGATGATCCAGCAGATGTTGGCAATTTGATCTCTGGTTCTTCTGCCTTTTCTAAAACCAGCTTGAACATCTGGAAGTTCACGGTTCACATACTGGTGAAGTCTGGCTTGGGGAATTTTGATCATTACTAGCATGTGAGATGAGTGCAATTATGTGGTAGTTTGAGCATTCTTTGGTATTGCCTCTCTTTGCAATTGGAATGAAAACTGACCTTTTCCAGTCCTGTGGCCACTGCTGAGATTTCCAAATTTGCTTGCATATTGAGTGCAGCACTTTCACAGCAGCATCTTTTAGGATTTGAAAGAGCTCTACTGGAATTCCATCACTAGCTTTGTTTGTAGTGATGCTTCCTAAAGCCCACTTGACTTCACATTCCAGGATGTCTGGCTCTAGGTGAGTGATCACACCATCGTGATTATCCGGGTTGTGAAGATCTTTTTTGTATGGTTCTTCTGTGTATTCTTGCCACCTCTTTTTAATATCTTCTGCTTCTGTTAGGTCCATACCATTTCTGTTCTTTATTGAGCCCATCTTTGCACAAAATGTTCCCTTGGTATCTCTAATTTTCTTGAAGAGATCTCTAGTCTTTGCCATTCTCTTGTTTCTTTGCATTGATCGCTGAGGAAGGCTTTCTTATCTCTTCTTGCTATTCTTTGGAACTCTGCATTCAGGTGCTTATATCTTTCCTTTTCTCCTTTGCTTTTCACTTCTCTTCTTTTCATAGCTATTTGAAAGGCCTCCCCAGACAGCCGTTTTGCTTTTTTGCATTTCTTTTCCATGGGGATGGTCTTGATCCCTGTCTCCTGTACAATGTCACAAACCTCCGTCCATAGTTCATCAGGCACTCTATTTATCAGATCTAGTCCCTTGAATCTATTTCTCACTTCCACTGTATAATCATAAGGGATTTGATTTAGGTCATACCTGAATGGTCTAGTGGTTTTCCCTACTTTCTTCAATTTAAGTCTGAATTTGGTAATAAGGAGTTCATGATCTGAGCCACAGTCAGCTCCTGGTCTTGTTTTTGCTGACTGTATAGAGCTTCTCCATCTTTGGCTGCGAAGAATATAATCAATCTGATTTCGGTGTTGAACATCTGGTGATGTCCATGTGTAGATCTTCTCTTGTGTTGTTGAAAGAGGGTGTTTGCTACGACCAGTGCATTCTCTTGGCAAAACTCTGTTAGCCTTTGCCCTGCTTCATTCCGTATTCCAAGGCCAAATTTGCCTGTTACTCCAGGCATTTTGTTTCTTGACTTCCTACTTTTGCATTCCAGTCCCCTGTAACGAAAAGCACATCTTTTGGGGGTGTAAGTTCTAAAATCAACCATTATCACTCTCTAATTCGAGTATTTCCATCACCCCAAAGAAACCTTGTGCCCATTTGCTGTCACTCCATTTCTACCCTATCCTAAGGGACTAATCTCATGTCTATCCCTATACATATTTGCTTTTTTTCTGGATATTTCATGTAAATAGACTTGTACATTTTATCTGTATGCACCTTCCATCTGCCTTCTTTCAACAGGTATAACGTTTGTGAGGCTCATCCATGATGTTGCATGGATCGGTATTTTGTTCTTTTTATTCCGGTTAATACTATTCCATTGTATGATACGGCACGTTTTGTATTATCATAAGTTGATGAACATTTGGACTGTTTCCAGTTTGGAAATGAGGAATAATGTTACTGTGGACTCTTGCACACAAGCCTTTGTGTGGACATGTTTTTATTTCTCTTGGGCAGACATATCTAGGAGTGGAATTCCTGGGTTATGTAGTAAATCTGTTTTAAATTGTTAGGACATGGCTCTGTTGTTTTCTGTAGCAGTCGTACCACTGTATGACCCCAGGGGGGGTGTGTAAGTGCCATCGTCACAGCATCACCAGCACTTACTGCCATCTGTCTTGCTGACAGTAGCCACTCCAGGGGGTGTGAGGTGGTATCTCATTGTCCTATTGATTTGCATTTCCCTGATGACTAACAATGTAGAGCTCCGCTTCCAGTGTCAACTGGGTATCCCTAAATCTTCTTTGGTGAAATGTCTATTAAAGTCTTGTCCGTTTTAAATTTGGGTAGTCTTCTTATTGCGTTCTAAGAGTTCTCACATATTCTAGATATAAGTCCTTTACCAGATATAGAATTTGCATACGTTTTCTCCCAGTTTGTGGTCTTTACACCTCTTTAATGGTATCTTCTGAACAACAAAAGCTTTTGATTCTAAATAAGTCCAATTTATACATTTTGTTGTTTTGTGGATCATGCTTTTAGTATCACATCTAAAAAAATCTTTGCCTAACACAAGGTCACAAAGAATTACACATATGTCTTCTAAGACTTTTACTGTTTTAGCTCTTATATTTAGGTTTATGGTCCGTTTTAAGTTAATTTTTATAATGTAAAGAAAAGGTCTAACTTCATCTTTTTGCATTGTTCAGTCACTAAGTCACAACAGAATCTTTGTGACCCCATGGACTGCAGCACTCCAGTCTTCTCTGTCCTTCACTATCTCCCAGAGTTTGCTCAAACTCACACCCGTTGAGTCGGTGATGTCATCCAACTGTCTCATCTTCTGTCAACCCCTTATCCTCCTGCCCTCAATCTTTCCCATCATCAGGGTGTTTTCCAAGAGTTGGCTCTTCACATCAGGGAGCCAAAGTACTGGAGCTTCAGCTTTAGTATCAGTCCTTCCAATGAGTACTCAGGGTTGATTTCCTTTAGGATCGATGGGTTTGATCTCCATGCAGTCCAAGGGACTCTCAAGAGGTCTTCTCCACCACCACAACTTGAAAACATCAATTCTTTGGTCCTCAGCTTTATTTACGGTCCAACGCTCACATCCGTTCATGACTACTGGAAAACCGTAGCTTTGACTATATGACTTTTGTTGGCACACCCACTTGTCTCAGCACCATTTGTTGAAAAGATTATTCTTTCACCTGCTGAACTGGTTGAAAACTAATTGACCATCAATGTGAGGGGTTATTTCCATACCCTCAATTATGTTCTATTGATCAATGTCTATCCCATGCCTGTATCACCCTGTCTTTATTACTCTAACTTTTTCCTGTGATTCAAAATCTGGAAGTTTAGGTACTCTAACGTCACTCTTTGTTTCCAAAATTGTTTTAGCTATTCTGCAACCCTTGCATTTCCAAATGAATTTTAAGATCAGATTTACAGTTTCTGCAAAAAAAAAAAAAAAAAAAAGCCAGCTGGAATTTTGATGGGCTTTCATTGAATCTACAGATCAATCTGGGGGAGAATTGCCACCTTAATAATACTGAGTGTTCTAATCCATGAATATTAAATGTCTCTTCACTTATTTACATCTTCTTTTACTTTTTACCGGGTTTTATAATTTTCAGTACACAAACCTGGCCTTCTTTTGTTAAATGTACTTCTATGTTTTTTATTCTTTTCATGCTGTGTGAATGGAATTGCTTACTGAAGTTTATTTTCAGACTGTGCATTGCTAATTCATGGAAATACAACCGATTCTTGTCCATGGAGCTTGTATCCTGTAACCTTGATGAATTCATTTATTAGTTCTAGCAGTTTGTGTGTGAGTGCATTCCTTAGAATTTTCTATTACAAGACCAAGTGGTCCGTGATTAAAGACAGTCTTACTTTTTTCTTCCCAATGTATATGCCTTTTATTTCTTTTCTTTCCTGATTACATCATCTAGAACTTCAGTATAATGTTGGAAAGAAGTAGCTAGAGCTGACATTATTGTGTTTTTCCTGATTTCAGGTGGAGAAGGCAATGGCAACCCACTCCAGTACTCTTGCCTGGAAAATCCCATGGATGGAGGAGCCTGGTGGGCTGCAGTCCATGGGGTTGCGAAGAGTTGGACATGACTGAGCAATTTCACTTCCACTTTTCACTTTCATGCACTGGAGAAGGAAATGGCAACCCACTCCAGTGTCCTTGCCTGGAGAACCCCAGGGATGGGGGACTCTGGTGGGCTGCCGTCTATGGGGTCGCACAGAGTCAGACACAACTAAGCAACTTAGCAGCAGCAGCCTGATTTGGGGGAAGTATTCAGTCTTTTGTCATTAACTGTGCTGTTATTTAGTCTCTAAATTGTGACGGACTCTTGCAACCCCATGGACCATAGCCTGCCAGGTTCCTCTGTCCATGGGATTTCCCAGGCAAGAATGCTGGAGTAGGTTGCCATTTCCCTCTCACCTATCCTTCCTATCTATCACCTATTACCTATCACCAATTCCTTCCTACCTATCCCTGGGTAGGATCTTTCCTACCTTTGAGATCTTTGCCTCTTGCATTGGCAAGCAAAACCTTTACCAGCCATCAGGGAAGCCCAACTATGCTGTTAGCTTTGGGTTTATCATAAAGGCCCTTTATCAGGTTAGGAAATTTCCTTTCTATTCCTCGTTGGTTGAAAGTTGTTATCGTGAATGAGTGTTGAATTTTTCAATTTTTTTTTCTGCATTTATGGTCATGCAGATCTGTCCTTTGTTTCTATTGTGTGTGATGATAATTGATCTTTTGGAAGTTAAACCAACCTTGCCATCCTGAGATGAACCTCGTGTGGCCATGGCATTTAATTCTTTTTACACGTTGCTAGGTTCGGTTTGCTAATATTTTTGAGAATTCTTGCAACTATATTCATGAAGGGTATCAGTCTGTGGTTTTTCTTGTGATCTCTTCATCTGGCTTTGGTATCAAGGTAACATCGGCCTCAGAGAATGAGCTGAGAAGCATGTCTTCCTTCTATACACCCTGAGTTTGTAGCAGGTGGCTATGTGTATAAGCAATCTGCCAAGTCTTCAACACAGAGGATTTGCACATTTTCGGTTAGATATATTTCCAGGTATTTGGGGTTTCTTTTTTAAAGGATTATTAGCAATAATATTTTAAAACTTCTTTTTCCAATTGCTTATTGCAGTTTATAGAAGTATTACTGATCTTTGTATACTGACCCTGTATCCAATGGCCTTCTCAATTCTATGATGAATCCTAATAATTTCTGGAAGGTTCTTTGGGACGTTCTACCCATAGTATCATGCGAGCTGCAGATGACCGCACTGTGAATGAAGCACATGAGCAGGCAGGGCACAAACTGTTTCTGGGCGCTAGAAAATGAGCTGCGCCCGACTTAAATGCACGTCAGCGGAGTGAGGGGGTCCACTTGGCACGAGCGCAGAGGCATACTCAGGCAGCACACACGGCTTGGTGGGGTGTGTGACTTGGAGCAGACTGAAAGCCTGTCTTCTAACAATCCTGCATCCTTCTCTACGGCAGCAGTGGGTCCTGCTTCCCAGGGCCGACCTCTGTGGCCAAATGCCATTCCGTGCCCACTGCTGGCTCTTTCCTTCTGCTCTCCTTCTCCTACCAGGCCCCAGAATGTGGCCAAGACCCAGGCAAATGATTGGCAGGCGTGGGGTGGGGGGATCCCCATTGGAAACCCCGCCTCTGTGGCTCCCGGTACGTGACGGCTGTGGCTCTCCTGCGATACTCCGGAGGGTGAGCTCGACGGCAGTGGGGACTTGGCCTTGTTCACCCGTGGGTTCAGTCTGGCGCGGAGCAGACACTCAATCCCCACCTTCTGTGTGCGTTCACCAGTCTATTTGTCCAGAGGTGCATCAGGGACTGTTAAGTCACTGAGATTTGGCTCAGTAAGCATTATTACAGCCCTCCATTAGCGGAGGTGAAGATTTCACCGTTTTTAATTAAATTACTTCTTCAATATACTAATAAAGCTGAGGGGGGTGAACACATGGGAGCCTTCGTTTATCTTAAAGCAGCGGCCTGGTAAGTGCTGATGGGCGGCTCAGTGCAGGGTGGAAGAGCGCCAGCTGGGGGGGTGGGGGGCAGCTGCTTCCAATCTCAGCCCCACCGCTCATTAGCAGGGGGAGCGTCAGGCCGGGCACTCACCCCCCAGCCTCCTTTCCTCAGCAAATGAGGGTGAAACAAACAGGATCGAGTGAAGGTAACAACAGTGCCTGCCTGACAGAGGTGTTGAGAGGCTAACATGAGTGGACACCACAAAAATCACTGGAGGCAGAGCCTGGCATGTAGAATGGGTTCCCTATTCCTGGCTGTTCTCAGAGAACAGGCCAGTAGGTATGAAGATAAACTGTGCCTGGCACACCAGCTAGAGCATCTCCTCTGGACAAAGCAGAACCCAGAGCTTGGAATCCACACTGTGCGGAAGCATTCTAGACAGACAGAGGCGTGCAGCTGCGGCCTCCAGAGCGAAGCGCAAACCGGAACCAACGAGCCCTCCTCTAGGCCCTGGGAGCCTCCCCCGAGCCCGGCCCACAGCGGAGACTGTCCCTGGGTGGCGGGCTTGGTCACGGAGGCCAGGGGACTCTTCTGTGTTTGAGCCTGAGGCAAAGTAGTTCAGTGCACTCCTGGTTATTTACTAGAGATTCAGTAATCGGATGTGCTCAGTAAATAACTAACTTGTGAGACATGGCTCTGAACCAAAAGCATCCAAATGCTGCTTTCTAAAATGAACGTGAAAGTGGGACAGGAGCTAATGTTTAAAGCAAAATCATGAACAAGCCTCCCTTTGCAGGACAGGTAAGCAGTTAAACAGACTATTTTGGGACTAAGAAAATGTTCCCGTTCAGGGCTACAAGTTGGTTACGAACCCATAAACTCTAGGGTGGGGATGGGAGGAAAGCTTGACAGGTCAAGGCTGGTCCTTAATTATACAGCTAATGGTGATGAGTCACTCCATCCTCAACAGTCTTGATGCATGTTGTTCTCAGCCCCTGGCATTCATCTCACTACATTGCAGTAAGCTTTATGGCCCCTATCTTCCCAACTAGACCCAGCTCATGACGTCAGGCTTTGCATCCCTAAGCACTCAGAATAAGCGCCAACATATAATGGTGGTGGTGGTTTAGTCGCTAAGTTCTGCCCAACTCTTGCAAGCCCGTGGACTGTAGCCCACCAGGCTCTTCTGTCCATGGGGTTTCCCAGGCAATAATACTAGAGTGGGTTGTCATTTCCTTCTCCAGAGAATCTTGCCCACCCAGGGATCACACCTGCATCTCCTGCATTGCAGGCAGATTCTTTACCACTGAGCCACCTGAGAAGCCCACAGCATATAATGGGAGCTCAAAAATAGTTGTTGAGTGATAAATGAATGAGTATACAGTTTTTATTGGTCCTGTTGAGTGTTAGCCTTCCTCGCAACAGGGAGTTTTTCACCAGAGTTTCAAAATCTTACAGACTTGATGAGCAGCAGTGCTTTCTTCAACGATGTATAGTGATCTTCATGTCTAAATAACTTCGTGATAATGTTTTCCTTATGAACCTGATTTCTAAAGTTGATGCTACAAAATTAAGAGAAAGACAGGAATCACGTAATGTTCTTGACCCTTTGTTAATGCAAAAAAAAAAAAAAAAAAAAAAGAAAGAAAGAAAAGAAAAGAAAATTACCCTAACAACATCTATACTAACGCTCTATTTCTGGATGGCTCCTCTTCCAAAAAGTGTCACATGCTCGTGTGGGCCCATCTGTCACTCAGTCAACGTGGTACCTAATCAGGGAGCCAGCTTGCATGCAGTTCCCACAGGCATCAATTAGTCTTGCAGCCCCATCACTCTCCCCTCCCCTTGCCAAATAGTTGTGGCCAGCCGTCAGGCCAGTTCAGGCCTTTGGTCTCAAAAATAGACCAGGAAAGACGCCGAGATCATGGTTGAGAACAAACTGATCACTGTTGAGATCACTGCTGAAAGCAGCACCTCCTTGTAGAGGCAGCGTGTTGTAGCCCACTCGCCCACATCATCACTGAGGACACACATTTCATTTTGGGACAGTGGGGACGTCGACCTTCACAAGCTGCCCCTCACCGTTGACAGCGGCATGACCGCCATGACCACCTCTGTCATCAGGCCCGTCTCCCTTACTTGCCTCTTGCTTTCATCCCCTGAGATCAGGGCCAGCAGCCTGCATGTACGTTTGACCACCCACCGGGGATCTCAGAGCCAGCTTCACCGGGGATTTTGATCACAGGGGAGGCTGAAGAACCTCCTGGCAATGTATACTTGCCAGCATCCCTTTTCAGGGTTCAATTAGATGGTTTGACATGTCCCACGAAATAAAGAATGGCGGTGAACCAGACTGGCTCTGAACATCTCTCAGATCATTTAGGGGAGCTCACTGCTGCATCTGTACAGCTGTCTTAGCTTTTTCCAGTTGTACGAGAACATACAAACACACACACCCCTGCCACCACTTTTACGGAACATAGGAGGTAGCAGAAATGCTGGGTCTGCGTTCTTCGTGTGACTTGGAACCTGGCTTTTCTGAAGACCACACACACTGGCATGAATGGGTATGTTTGCATCAGTTTTATCTCCCACAGTACCACTGGCACTGGGGCCGGACAGTTCTTTGTTGCGGGGATAGGAGGGGAGAGGGGGTGGAGGTCCCATGCTGTGCACTGAGGGATGTTTAGCAGCATCTCCGGGCTGCATCCAGTGGAGAGTGGTAGCACCCCTGCCCCAGCTGGGACAACCAAACATGTCCCATGACGTTGCAAAATGTCTCCTGGGGGGCCAAGACGGTGCCCAGTTGAGAACTACTTTTTTAAAGTAAATAAAGTTCAGAGGCTAATTTGTACAGTCCTGAACTAGGTGCTGTGGGACAAGAAAACTATAAAGAAACAGAAGTAACTTCACTTAAGAAACGAACTCACAGCACTGCTTGTATGGCCGGGGCGGGGGGGGGGGGGGGGAGGCGTGGCATGCGGCGAGGGGCTCTGAATACCTGGAAGGCTGGTGACCAGGGCAGTTCATTAAATATTCATAAACCCTGAGACAGGGACTGGAGCTAGTGAAATGGGAATTAACCCTGTGGTATATTTCACTTTACAATAGAGCGTAGTGCTTTCAGTGAATGTGCTGAAGTTATAAAGGCTGTTTTGTTTTGTTTTTTTTCCTTAAGATTCATATCGGGCAATCAATACAGGGTGCACATCAACACAAACAAAATAGTTCCTGGAGTGAGAGTCTAAACGCTAAAATGTCATATTATTAAGTGGTTTTTATGTTTTGGGGCCCCTACCACAATTTATGTGATAATGTACATCTCAAGGTATAACAGACATTAGAATGAAAATGAAAATAATGGCACTCAAGGCAAATAATCCACAGTAGATGCGCCATGCAGAGTGCGGCTGGAAGTCAGCGTACATTGCTCTTTTCCATACAGCATGTAGGAGTCACACGCTTGTACCCAGTTCCACAAGGAGTACTTGACGCTCAGAGACTGATCTTGGCGGGGTGGACGTCTGCACTGAGGATGTTTAGGCTCCGATTCTGCCTCCATGACTCACGAAGCTATGATCTAGTGAAGACCCCCTTCATGTCTCTTTTTGCCATCTAGAAGTTGGAATAATAATTATACCTACCTTACAGCTTAAGCTATACATTATTATGTAAAAGTCTGTAATTATTCAATGAAGACTAATTTGTCATTCAATAAATGAAGAAAAAGTAATTCAAATATTCTCTAACCTTTTGCATATTATGATATGTGTAACCAAACTTTAGGGTTTTTTTTTCTTTTACATACCTATTTCTTTTTGTCAAGGGAGCTTTATTGCTACCTTCATATTGAGGTTCATAAAATGATGTTAAAAATTGCTTCCAATTGACTTTAGTGGTGGTTTTAAGTCCAAATCTGGATTAGAAAAAACAAAGATAGTATTTTAAACAATTTTTTCTATAACACTTCATGGATTAGGTGTTTACTACTGAACTAAAATGGCAGTGGTGAATTTATATGAAATTTTGTATATAAGGTAAACAAAATAATTTAGTAAAATACTACTGTAAATTGATTTTTTAAAAGCAAGGAAAAAACAAACTGACTGTACATCTCCATATCTCTATATTCTGTTCACAGTAGCATACACTGAAGGGAGAAACAAAGGGATTAGACTAGAAATAATTGTTTCAAATTCATTATTTGAAGAGTTCGATTGGAGTGGTAGGCAGAATAAAAGCCCCAAGATGTTCCTGTTCTAGGTCCAGAAAATAGAGGAATAAGAGAGAAAATCTGGGATGAAAAGCTTTAGCTATGTCTGAGAGAGCCCCAAGCCCAGCATTTAAGCAGGATGGACAATGTGTACCCACATCTCAAGCCTTGTGGGAAGAAGTGTGCTACCGGGGCGCTCCTGCCACGGAGGGTCCTGTGTATCAGAGAACAGAAATCGTGCAGACGGGAGATGAGCTGCTCAGCCGCTGACCGAAAATGGCAGCGGGCAGAGTGGGTGTTGGCAAGACTGCTGGCTTACTCTCAGAGTCGGCAGGGATATAACACGGAGGATCTCCTGTGAATCTCACATGGGCCACACGCGGGAGAGCACACACAAATACACAGTCATCCAGGTCCCACCCAAGAAGGCCACTTGGAAGAATGAACGGACCTTAGTAAAGGTAAGGCTTTCCTTCCCTATCTCCAGGTTCCCAGGGGCCGAGGAGGGAAGAAGTAAGTAATCAGCTGAGATGGAGATGCATTTGCCCTCATCAAAGAACTGCAGACGTGAGAGCCAAGTGTGAGACCCAGAGACCCAGCCAGAGCTCTCCTGAAAGGAAGCGCCTGCAGACAAAAGACACTTGCTAGGCCCAGAGAATTCAGTTTCCAGCTCACAGGACAGCCAATCCAGTACGAACATTCCTGCTCCCCTTTTTTCCTCTCCTTCCTCTGGGCACTCCCGCTCTGGAGGAGTCAGAACCCACGTGTGCTATATGGGGAAGGAAGAGAAGTGCAAAGTGGGGAGAGGGGAAGAGGCCATTTGTGCCCCCAGCAGGCCCTGACTGGGCTGGGAACACGATTCACATTTAAATCAGGTCTACAGCTTTGACCATGATCTGCGGCTAACTATTGCAACTAGTAAGCTGGGGCTGTTTGTGTGATTCGAGACAAACCAGAAAAATCAAAGTCTGCTCATACTTTTCATCCAG
The DNA here is from genome assembly GCF_016772045.2 of Ovis aries. NCBI lineage: Eukaryota > Metazoa > Chordata > Mammalia > Artiodactyla > Bovidae > Ovis > Ovis aries. The sequence continues at coordinate 220,338,999 of NC_056056.1, forward strand.
GGGGAAAAGGACCAATCCAACTGAGGAAATTTAAAGGGACAGTGGGAAACAAACTGAAGTTGCCTTAAGACTGCAGTGGGCTTCCCGGGTGGTGCTCAGGGTAAAGAGCCTGCCTGCCAATGCAGACAAACGTCAGAGACGAAGGTTCAGTCCCTGAGCTGGGAAGATCCCCTGGAGGAGGGCACGGCAGTCCACTCCAGTGTTCTCGCCTAGAGAATCCTTTGGAGGGAAGAGCCCAGCAGGCTGCAGTCCACAGGGTTGCAGAGTTGAACACGACTGAGTGGCTTAGCACACAGGCACACGCAAGACTGTAGTGCTACCATCTCAACTGAGGTTTACATTTGCACCCATCCACCCAACTGTCCATCCATTCATACATCCTCGTGTGGTGCCAAGCTACCATCTTTCCTCACTTGAATCTTTGCGATAATCTCACTGGTCTCCTTGTACTTACTGTTGCCTTCCACTGAAATGTTTTCACACTCTATAATCAGCCTGCTCTTTTTGAAATGCAAATGTGATCACTCTTTTGCTTAAAATCTTTCCACAACTCCCCATTACTCTTAGGACAAAAATTACAGTCCCTCAGTAAGCGCAGCCTGCAGAGTTTGACCCTATTCACACCTCCAACTTTATCCCGTACCACGCTGCCCCTTGCTCCCAGCTCCTTAGGTTCCTCAGAGCGCTCGTGCTCTTCTTGCCGCAGGTTCCTTAAATTCACTGCTGCCTTTGCTAACTGCCACATTCCCCCTATCTCCCACACTTTAGGTAGTTACCTCTGCTCCTCTTGCAAGCCTCAACTTAATCATCACTCTCTCAAGGAAGCCTCCCCTTATTTTCCTAGGCAGGGCTGTTTGCCCTGCAGCTCCATGCCTCTATCCTTTATTGCATTTATCACCACCTAAGTATCAGAATCAGCAGCAGCTAACACTTGTACAGCACTTCAATTATGATTACTTTATGCCAGCTAATGCTTGATTGGTTATTCTGCTCTTAGTGCCATGTATGGGGTTATGAGAAAGAGAGCATCTGATTGACTAAGTGATTTCATCAGGTGCACAACAAGTAGGTTGTGACAGTGGTTTAATGCCTTGCTATTAACATAGAAAACAAAGTTTCATCTTTCCTACTCAAATTTCTTTTCCAGACTTCAAGCACTATTTTGATAGTTTGCTAATGCTATATATTTTCACCTTAAATTTAAAGGTGAAAATTAAAAAGTTAAAATTTAATTTTCTATATTGGAAACATTGTGACTACTATTAAAAATACGATCAGCTGCATATATTATGTTTAGGAAATTACCTTGCTCTTTGGGAAAAATATCAATCTATAAACTACAAAAAAATAAACTCAAAAGAGATTAAAAAGTTAAACATAAAAACTAGGACCATTGGAAAAAGAAAAAAACTAGGTGTATGTTTATCTGGTATTTGAATGACAATGGATTTTTAAATGAAACTTAAGAGAAGAAATCACAAACTTATTTAATCACATCAAAATAATAAATTTCTGTATATCAGAAATATTAAAAGTTTGAACCAAACAATAGACTTACAAAGTTATCTTTCATGATGATGCATAACAAATTGTTAATATTTTTAAAACATAAAATGCTTTACAAATTCATATTAATATGAAAATATTAACTTGACTTCTTCCAGTAGTGGTGGAGTAAGATCCTTCTGGATCAATCCTCTTAGAGATAATCAAAACGAGCTCTGAGTGTAATGCCAAAAGCGGCCACCTAAAAGCACTGTAGGGGTTTCTCCGGTGGCTCAGCTGGTAAAGCATCTGCCTGCAGTGCAGGAGACCAGGGTTCCATTCCTGGAAAGCAATGACTACCCACCCCAGTATTCCTGCTTGGAGAGTCCCATGGACAGAAGAGCCTGGAGTCCATGAGGCTGCAAAGAGTCAGACACAACTGAGCAACTAAGCATGTCACATAAAAGCAACTAAAGAGTGAACTCTGGTGGGAGATCTATGCTGAGAAGAGAGGAGCTGTAAGAATATTTTCAGTGCATCTAACCCAGGCTAGGGTACTGTAACATGAGGGATAGCAAAGGCACCAGTAGGAAAAAAAAAAAAAAAAAGTGGTCTTTGTAGCTTAGAAAACTAGAAGGTTAATAAGCCCAGATAAATTATAAACCTAGAGAGAAACAGAAATCCTGGAAAAAAGAAGGGACTAGAGAGAGATCCCCAAATTCTGTCCCACCACATTTCTGGCTGGTTTCTGAATCTCACGTGATCAGGACCTACTAAAAAGTGTAGCTGAACACAAAAGGTCTGAATTAAAATCACAACTGCCACCCAGAAACAGAATATGCAGCTTCAGTTCAACTACCGAAACAAAAGAAACAACACTCATTGAAAAATAATTATGACAGAAGTTAGAGTTTCCAGGATTTAACATTCAAACTTTCTAAGACAGAATCTAAAATTGCAGGAACATGAAAAACCAGGAAAATGAAACATTAGTAAGGAGAAAAACAAAGTCAATGGAGAGGAATCCCAAATAAGCCAAATGGTGGTATTATCAGATAAGAATTTTTAAAGCAATGATTATAAGCATCATCAATGATATAAAGGAGTCAAAAGATAGGAAATCTCACAGAGAAGTGGATATAATAAAAAGAATTAGGCAGAAATTTTAGAATGATGAAAATACTACCCGAAATTTTTTAAAAATCACTTGATGGAATTAACAAAATAATGGAGAAGACAGAGGGGAGAAGGAGTGAATATAAACACAAATCAACCAAAACCACCAAATATGACAAACACAGAACACACATGTATTTATAAAATGAATAGAGCTTCAAAGACATAAGACAGTCTTACATACACGTAATTGCAGTCACAGAAGGAAAAAAGAGACTAGGGTACGAAAAAAAAAAAATCTTGAGGATATAAGAGCCAAAATTTCCCCCAAATTTGATTAAAATATACACTTACAGATTTAAGATGCCCAGTGAACACTAAGCAGTAGCTGCCTGAAACATGCCAGGCCAAGGCACACCACAGTCACAAAGCTGAGAGTCCGGGCAACAAGAAAGTCATCACACACGAGAGGACGACTGCTTAACAGACAACTTCTCATTCTAAACAACGGAACCAAGAGGACTGGAACAGAACAGTAAAGTGCTGGAAGAAAGAACGGTTACACAGAGCTGTCAGTCTAAGAAAGCGTCATTCCAAAATGCAGGAGAAACGAAGACTTCTCTAAATAAGAGAAACCTGAGGGAATCCATCTTTAGTACACTTAGTTCAGTCGCTCAGTCGTGTCCGACTCTCTGTGACCCCATGGACTGCAGCATGCCAGGCCTCCCTGTCCATCACCAACTCCCAGAGCTTGCTCAGACTCATGTCCATCGAGTCAGTGAAGTCATCCAACCGTCTCATCCTCTGTTGTCCCCTTCTCCTCCTGCCTTCAATCTTTCCCAGCATCAGGGTCTTTTCCAATGAGTCAGTTCTTCACATCAGGCAGTCAAAGTATTGCAGCTTCAGCTTCAGCATCAGTCCTTCCAAAGAACACCCAGGACTGATCTCCTTTAGGATGGACTGGCTGGATCTCCTTGCAGTCCAAGGGACTCTCAAGAGTCTTCTCCAACACCACAGCTCAAAAGTATCAATTCTTCAGCACTCAGCTTTCTTTATAGTCCAACTCTCACATCCATACATGACTACTGGAAAAACCACAGCTTTGACTAGACAGACTTTTGAAAGCAAAGTAATGTCTCTGCTTTTTAATATGTTGTCTAGGTTGGTCATAGCTTTTCTTCCAAGGAGCAAGCGTCTTTAAATTTCAAGGCTGCAGTCACCATCTGCAGTGATTTTGAAGCCCCCCAAAATAAAGTCTCTGACTGTTTCCATTGTTTCCCCATCTATCTGTCATGAAGTGATGGGACCGGATGCCATGATCTTAGCTTTCCGAACGTTGAGTTTTAAGCCAATTTTTTCATGCTCCTCTTTCACTTTCATCAAGAGGCTCTTTAGTTCTTCTTCGCTTTCTGCCATTAGTGTGGTGTCATCTTCATGTCTCACGTTATTGATATTTCTCCTGGCAGTCTTGATTCCAGCTTGTGCTTCCTCCAGCCCAGCGTTTCTCATGATGTACTCTGCATAGAAGTTAAATAAGCAGGGTGACAATAGACAGCCTTGATGTACTCCTTTCCCAATCTGGAGTCAGTACACATATTCCTCAGCACAGGAAGTTCTTCAGGCTGGACAAAAATGATAGCAGATGGAGACGCTGGCTCCTCAGAGAGGAATAAAAAGAGTGTCAGGCATAACTAAGATGAAACGAAAGTGACGTTGCTCAGTCATGACTGACTCTTTGCAACCCCATGAACTGAAGCCTACCAGACTCCTCCGTCCGTGGAATTTTCCAGACAAGAGTACTGGAGTGGGTTGCCATTTCCTTCTCCAGGGGATCTCTTTGACCCAGGGATCAAACCCAGGTCTCCCGCACTGCAGGCGGATGCTTTACCTTCTGAGCCACCAGGGAAACCCAAGATGAAATGAAATTTGTTGAAAAACACAAATTATCAAAAATGACCCAAGAAGAAACAGAAAACTTGAATAGTTCTATATTCATTTTTTAAATTGAATTTGTAATTCAAAACAGTCCCCTAAAGAAAACTTCAAAGCTAAATGGCTTCGCAGACGAGCTCTATCAAGCATTTAAGGAAAATGGTAGCAATAGTAGGGGCAGTAACAGTGCTGGCAGCAGTAGTTGTGACGCCAGTCACAAAACAGACGAGAAGGAAACAGGTCCCAGCACATTTCCCAGGCCAGTGCTGCCCTCTCAGAATGCATTTATAAGAAAAGACAACTTGAGACAAACCATCACTCATGAAGAAAAGATACCAAAAAAACCTTGACAAATTTTAGCAAATAAAACTGAACTGTATATAAATGGGATAATCTATCAAATTTTAGCAAATAAAACTGAACACTATATAAATGGGATAATCTATCAGGGCCAAGTGGGGTTTAATCCCAGGATGCAAAATTGGCTTAGCATCTGAAAATCAGTCCTTGTAATTCACAATATTAATGGAATAATGGAGAAGTACATGATCATCAGAATAGATGCAGGAAAACATTTGACAAAAATCAACATACACAGTTTTAAAAATTCAGCAAAACAGGAATAGAAAGGAAATCCCTTAACCTAATAAGGGCATCTACAAGAAACCCATGGCTAACATCGCTACAGTTTAAGATGGAATGGTTTCTACCTACAATCAGGAACAAGGCAAGGGTGTCTAATCCCACCACTTTTGCTCAGCATTGTACTTAATGTCCTTATTGTCATACTTAATGTCCTACCTAGTAACATGTGGCAAGGAAAAAAAAAAAGGCATACAGATTGCAAGGGAAGGTGCAAACTTGCCTTTACTTAGAGGCACAATGACTGTCTATTTAGAAAACACTAAGGAATCCACAATAAAAGTATCAGAACAAATTAATCAGTGAATTTAGTAAGGTCACAGTATTGTAAAGTCAATAACCAAAAAAATCAATTGTATTTGTTAGTATTAGCCATGAATAGTAAGAAAATGAAAAAATTTTTAATTGATTTATATTAGCATCAAAAAATAAAAATATTTAGGAATACATACAATATGTACAATATCTGAGCATTGTAAACAACAAAATCTTGCCTAAGGAATAATTAAAGACCTAAATGAACAGAAAGATGTACCATGCTCATGGAATGGAAAACTGAATATTATCAAAGTGAAAAAAATCTTCCCAATGTACTCAGAAAAGTGGCAAATCTCCCCAATTTACTTGCAAAATCTTAGCAAACTTGCTTTCTTTCTTTTTTAAAAAAAACGTATTGACAAGCTGAATGAATAGATAGGAAGGCAAAGCACCTTGAATAGTCAAACAATTTTGAAAGAAAAGAACAAGTGTAGGGGACTTATACAACTTAATTTCAAGACTTAACTCTTTAGCTACAGTAATCAAGACGACAGTGTGGCACTGTTTCAAGATGTATTCTTACAGGTTCTGGAAGAGGACAGAGTCCAGAAACATACTGACACGTATGCGGTCAATTAATTTTTGACAAAGGTGCAAAATAATTCATTAGGGAAATGATCATCTTTTCAACAAATGAATATCTGTGCAGGAACAGAATGAACCTTGACCTCATGTCATACACAAAAATTAACTAGAAACGGGCCTAAATATAGGAGCTAAAATTACCAAACTTCTAGAAGAAAAGATAAAGCAAGGTAAAATCCTTGTGCTATTGGGTTAGGCAAAGATTTCTGAAAATGAATTCCCCAAAAATTACCCATAAAAATTTTAATGGATAAAATGTACTTCATCAAAACAAAAATACTTCTGTGCTTCAAAAGACCAAGTTAAGAAAATGAAAAAGCAAGCCATACTGAACGAAAATATTTGAAAACTACGTATGTGACAAAGAGCTAATATCCAGAAGACATAATGGACAGCACAAGCGGTAAAGAACACACAGGCCAATGCAGGACACAGCAGGCAACTGAGCATGCACAGACCGATCACAGGAAAAGAAACCGTCCTGTAAAAAGGGACAAACGATCTGCAAAAGAAGAGATACAGATGGCCAGTAATCACATGAGCAGAGTCTCACAATCATTAGTCATCAGAAAAAATGAGAGTTAAAAATAGAGATAGCTCGACACAAACTAGAATGGCTAAAATTAGGGAGAGCGGCAGTACCAAGCTTCGGTGGGGAAGTGAAGCATCTGGCTTTCTTACATAGTGCTGGTGGAACCACAACTGATACCGTGACTTTGGAAAGTGGTTTGATAGTGTCTCATAAATTTAAAGATCCACTCATCATTGTTGTTGCTGTTCAGTCACTAAGTCGTATGCCGCTGTTTTCCGACCCCCCCTGGACTGTAGCCCGCCAGGCTCTTCGGCGCGTGGGACTTCCCAGGCGAAAAAACAGGAGTGGATTGCCATTTCCTTCTCCTGGGGATCTTCACCCAGGGTTCGAACCTGAGTCTCTTGTATTGGTCAGATTCTTTATCACTGAGCTACCCAGAAAGCCCACACTCATCATACAACCCAGCAATTTCACTACGAAGTATTTTACCCAAGAGAAATAAAAACATGTCCACACAAAATGAGACCTGTATGCGAATGTTCATACAGGGAATATCTATGGGATATTTCCCAACAAACTGGGAAACACTATGGGATGCTACTCAGCAATAACAGTTAGTGGGACATTTAGATGGGCAGCGACATGGGTGAATCTTAAACCTTGGAAAGTGAAAGAAAGAGTAGTCAAACACAAAAGACCACGTATCCCATTCATGAGAACACCGAGAAATAGCCGGACTACAGTGACAGGGGCAGAGAGCAGACCAGTGGTCCTGGGGCTAAGAGGTCAGGGGAGGGACTGCTGTCAAAGTGCAGGAGCACACCACAGGGCGACGGAAGCGTCCCATACGTTTACCAAGGGAGTGGCTACTAGATACACACGGTTGCCCAAACTCGTTAAATTGTGTGGGTTAGTCACTCAGACGTGTCCATCTCTTTGTGTCCCCATGGACTGTAGCCCGCCAGGCCTCTCTGTCTATGGGATTCCCCAGGCAAAAATACTGGAGTGGATTGCCATTCCCTTCTCCTGGGGATCTTCCCAACCCAGGGACCAAACCCAGGTCCCCACATTGCAGGCAGGTTCTTAACCATATGAGCCACCAGGGAAGCCTATTAAACTATACACTTGAGAAAGAACTTTACATGACTTGTACCGGGACCAAAATATTTTTAAAACACAGGAAATGGTCAAAGGCCCTGAGCAAACAGCTGTTCATGAAGGAAGTTACTGTTAAACGTGAAACACGGGCCAACTCAACGGCAAGCAAGGTCACATCAATCAAAATAGCAACCAGGCACTGCGCTCTCACCTGTCAAATTAGCAAGTATTTAAAGACAGCAGTGTTAAATGCTGGCGAAAAGCACTCTCATGGACCTCACCCCTGAGAATAAATCAACATTTTTCTGAAGGGCATCTTAGCAAAATGGAATGTAAACCTTGGAAGCATTCAAAACCTTTGACTTGAGGGCTGATAAAACATTAGGCAGCTGTTAAAAATTAATTTCAAAGGTTTTTTAAATTAACAACAACAACAAAATCCTCCTGATGTAATATGCTGTAAGAAAACAGAACATAATTTATTTCTCACATGGCATCAACTATGTTAAGCATGTGTACATGCACACACATAAAAATTCTGGAAGGAAATAGACCAAAATATTAATAGTGGCCATCTCTGGCCATTACAATTACGGGTAGTTGTTTTTTTTTTTAATCGTTTTTTCTATTTTCTAGTTTGAGCCTGTACAGTTTTTATAATCAACATGAATAAACATAATTTTCAAAAAATAGAGCCAGCAGATAATTTTGCTAATCACACGAGTAACCGTTATTAACCAAAGTCACAAAGGTGGATATTGCTGGGTTTTTTAATTCTTAAAAATGCCTCCGGGGACTTCCCTGGCAGTTTAGTGGTTGACAGTTAACCTTCCAATGCAAGGGGTACGGGTTGGCTTCCTGGTCAGGCAGCTAAGATCCTGCATGCCTCAGGGCCAGAAAACCAAAATATAAAACACAGCAACATTGAAACAAATTCAACAAGACTTTAAAAATGCCCCAGGGGCTCCTCTGATTTCCTCAGGCCCCTGTCCCTCTGGATTCTGATGCTGGGAGTCCAGCGTTATTCCCAATCTTTCTTTCCCATCCCATGAAGCCAGGCGGGGGTCTTATAGCGGCATGTGACTCATCTCTGGGTTAGCGAGAAGAAACATAAATTTGTTTTTCACATTCAGGATGAATAGATAGTGGCTCCAGACTAATGATAATCTCTGAAGAACCAAAGTGCCAGCATGGTGTGTAGGTCAGAGGCTTATGGAGGTGGTTAGATGGAGCCGACTCAACGGACATGAGTCTGAGCAAACTCTGGGAGATAGTGGACAGGAAAGCCTGGCGTACTGCAGTCCATGGAGTCGCAAAGAGCTGGACACAAACGAGCAAATGAACAACGACGAGCTGGAGCTCAAGTCCACTTTACAGCGGCTCCAGTAAGAGCATCGACTCATCCCATGGTTGCTCCTCCAGGTTCAGAAAATATCATTGGAGTAAGTATTCTTAGTCATTGCAGAACCCTCCCATTGGTTTTGCTCTCCGTGGAATAAGGGCTCTGATGGTAGGAAAGGCCAAGGAGGAGACCCCACCCTTCATAAGAGAGTGAACAAAAAGTAATACCACTTCTGTGGGGTAAGTGTAGACACTCTGCCCCTGGCAACGTGTAGAGATGAAAGTGAAAGTGAAGTCGCTCAGTCGTGTCCGACTCTGCGACCCCGAGAACTGCAGCCCACCAGGCTCCTCCGTTCTTGGGATTCTCCAGGCAAGAATACTGGAGTGGGTTGCCATTTCCTTCTCCAGGGGAACTTCCCGACCCAGGGATCGAACCCAGGTCTCCTGCATTGTGGGCAGACACTTTAACCTCTGAGCCTAGAGATGAGGGGTGGGAAAAGGATTGATTTCTACAACCTTCTCATTGAAATCACCTGGCCGCCCATGCAAACGCTACTAGTACTTGGGTATTAGAAACTGACCAGATTATTGCAAATGTAATCAGGTGATGATGGCATTCACATGTACAAATCCACATAGTCCCTGGCATCTCAAATGCAGCTATGGATATTTCATACTAACATCCTAGATTTCATGTGGGGACTTTGAGCAGCTCCTGCCTGGGGACACAAGGCTTTCATCTCTACAAAGGACCAGGGCTTTCATCCCTCCAAGGATGCCAAGGCTGAGAATGGCCAGCGCCAGACATGTCCATCCAGATCCACTCTCTGCCCTCCTCCCCACTGTACAGCATCCTGGTGACCTGCTCCAACAGGCCCGTCGGGCCTCTGGCTCTCAGATGGGCTGGCCAGTGGGAGGCGGCGGCGGCAGGAGAGTAGACGGCAAGAGGAGAGCAGGCTGGCTGTCACCCAGCCCCTCCCCGCTGGCCTGAGCGTGGCCCTGGCCACACTCCTGCTGAAGGCCTTATCTGCTCTTGGGTGGCTCCCTCCTGCAGCCACCCTTCTTGCTCCTCGCACTAACTCCTTCCTCTCTTGCCCCTTCAGACCTAGGAGAGAGAAATGCTTTCCCTTCTATAGACTGCACATTTCGTCCTGCCCTCACCAGGGTAAAAGTTCCTTCGGTAAACTTATATGCCATCTGTTTTCTGCCTGGACCCTGCCCAGTGCACTTCCAGACGAAAAAGCCCACAATCGAAGAAAGAGCAGCTCCCTCACACCAAAACCTCCTTGTGTTGCCCGCCATGAGTCACACCGTCCCCCACCCCGGTCCTAGCAATTACCATCTCTCCTCCATTCCCACTGGTCTGCCTTTTCTAGAATGCCACACAAATAGAAGAGATCCTAGACGTGTGGGTTAAAAAAGGTTTGGGCAATAACTGAAAATATATCCCAGGGTATTGCTTCTACACTTCATATAATTTGGGCTAAATGGCTTGTTTTTTGTTTGCTTAGCTCTGCCAGGCTACTGATGTTCCCAGCGTGGATGGGAAATTTCTCACCGGGAGATGCTTCTGAGTGGGGACCTGTTCACATGATGGATGGATGAAGCCCAGGCTCTGGTGAACGTGCAAGTCACAGCATTTATTCCATCCTCTCAACTCTCCTGCAAACCTCATTCTTCATATTTAAACACTGGTTTGGTTTTTAATAGATCTATTTTATATAAAAGATTAGGCGACAATGAAAAGCACAGCATGTTAGTAATAAAGGTCAAGATATCAGTTCAATTACAGCCTACCATTATGTTACAATATGTATATGGAAAATAGCTTTTAACATCCCTAACATATTATTTGGATCAAGATTTTATGTCTCATTACCAAGCTGTTAAGAGTTTTTAATTTAGGTCCTAGATCTGGAGTATTTTTTAAAAATAAACTAAAAAAAAAAAGCCTATTTTTTTCTTCTTTCCATTCTTAAACGTGACAGGAGGATAATTTCTGAAATCGTTTTGTAGGGCACGAGAGTTTAGATTTCATTTTACTTCCTCCTTTATTCGTTTCTGTACTGTTTGCCTTAAAAAAGGGATGAGTTTTAAAACTTTATCTCTCAATATCAAGCGCAGTAAAAATGGGTTTGTGTGTACATATTTACATGAATTTATCACACATGTAGATTCACAGAACCACTGCCCCACACAGAACCCAGGACTGCCTCATCCTCCACAGCCTCCCTGCTGCTGGCCCTCTGGAGTCAGGCCCTCCCCCACCCCCCATGCTGGAGTGATGAGGGTCTCCTCTCGCCCACCATCGGATAACTAGACCCCTAAGGTAGGAACCTTCGAGACTGGGTTCTTTCACGCAGCACGTCTCTGAGAGTCATCCATGTGTATCAATAGTTCTTTCCGTCTTGTTGCTGAGAAATAGTCTATCGTGTAAAGCAGCTTGCTGATCCAATCACCTGCTGAGGTACCCTGGGCTGGTTCCAGTTTGGGGTGATTATAAACAGAGCTGTCAACAGTCATGCACAGGTTTCCCCTTAAATCATGGTTTAAACACAAAACTCATGCAGAATATGTCCAGTGCCATCGTGGGCACATCCTGGTACGTTAACAAAAAGTCTAAGCCTAAATTTAGAAGACGACTCATGGCTTCTTGTGATGCTCAGAATAGAAACATCGAGAGGAATTAAAGAGTTCCCTCTAGCGACACCACGTGTCCCAGCCACCTTCTGGGGGGCCTGAGGGGAGAGCACAGGAGAGCAGAAGTCAGCACCCCCACTGCTGCGCGCAGCACCCCTGCCACCCCAGAGCCACCTGCCGGGAGCACTAGTCCCTCCTCTCATTCACGAGCCCACTGCTTTCACGGCAGAAGCAGATTCTCCCTTCTCAGCGTAGAAGGTGACGTAATCAGGGGTAAGGCCTGCAACAGTCGCTATGTGAACTCAAGGAACAGATGAGAAGCAGAGAACGGTGGCAGCGCAGGCGCCTCCGTGTGCTCTCCCAAGGTCTAACAGAGAACATGAGGGCGTCGGATGGCCAGCTGTAGACAGAGCCTTGGACAGAAACGTCCCAGCACAGGAGAAGTCTATAGACTGGCGGGAGAGAATACAGAAAGACACATTAAACCAAATTATGGATAGAGTGAATGGCACAACGTGGACATTAAAAACAAGGGGAGGGAAAGGATTACATAAAAAGTGGTGGTGTAAATAAATTATCTGTTTGGAAAAAAAATATTTTAGTTGGGACACCCACCTTATTTCAGGAGGGACTGAAGTGTTTTGTGTTCAAAGAAATGGAAAAACAAGCAGGGTAGAAAAGAGTTTTTATCAAGCCTAGATGAGGATGGTAACTGGTAGGAGCAACAGAAGACGCCGCAAAGGGCAAAGATGAGTGCATCTGATGGTGTTGGAATGAATGTAAACTTCTAAACAGTGAGGAGTCACAATGAAAGGGAAATAGCAAGCTGGGACAAACAGCTGCAGCACCCATGACACAAAAGGGTTCTCTGTGAATAACGAAATAATTATAAAAAATTATTAAACCAAAAGGTGATGAAAGTTACTTGAAAAACCATCCGTGGGGCCATTGACCAAGTAGGACCTGAAGGGCATTCTGGGCTCATGGAACGTCCAACCTCAGCAATCCCTCCAAGAGACATAAATTAAAGCAATAAGGGGGTTACCGTTTTACACCTCTTAGGTCATCAATATTTTAATACAATGTTAATATTAGCACTGAAAAGAATATGAAACCGGAACCCTCACACCACGTTGACAGCAATGTAAGTCGCTGCTATCTTCCAAGAAAACAATTCTTGGCAATTCTCATAAAAATTCGGGAAAGCATTCACACTGCAGGTGAATAAGACTTTTAGAAATACATTCTGAGGAAAGAAGGTGCCGGCCAAGGAGGAAGCCGTGTGCCTGAAGATGGGGTCTCTAGGTGGAGTCCCCCCACAAAGCCTGTCTGCGACCCCCTCGCTTACCACAAGCCCCAGTCCCTGCCGGCCCTGCCTGCCTCCGCCGCAGGTCTCCGCCCTCCTGCTCTCTTGCCAGCTTGGCTCCAGGCACTGGCTTCTGCGAGTTCCCAGAACAGGGCTCCTGGGGCAGCCCCCCAACAGGGCCTTGGCCCCGCCCAGAAGGCTCTGCCCTGGGTTGCTCTCCCTGACGTCACTCTTCAGAGAGGCCCCTCCAGGCCAGCCACCGTAATGGTCTGAGGTCCCGTTATTCTCCGTCATGTCCTTGCCAACCTCTCCACTGCCTTCATATACCTCGCTCAGTCCTGTCCGACTCTGCAACCCCATGAACTGCACAGGCCATGGGATTCTCCAGGCCAGAATGCTAGAGTGGGTAGCCCTTCCCTTCTCCAGGGGATCTTCCTAACACAGGGATCGAACCCAGGTCTCCCGCATTGTGGGTGGATTCTTTACCAGCTGAGCCACCAGGGAAGCCCAAGAACTCTGGAGTGGGTAGCCTGTCCCTTCTCCAGGGGATCTTCCCAACCCAGGAATCAAACCGGGGTCTCCTGCATTGCTGGCAGATTCTTGACCAACTGAGCTCTCAGGGAAGCCCTAGAGCCTTCATCACACTGCACATCTTATTTCATTCCGTGTGTGTTTGTTGACATCAGTCTCCCCGTCAGCAGGTTAAGCTCTTCGAGGGCAGGGATCGTGCCTTTCTTAGTCCCCAGCGAGTTCCTAGGCAAGTGCTCAGAAATTGCTTGGTGACTGACTGATTAAACAAAAAATGCATGCAGAGCTAAAAGGAACCTAAAGGCTTAAGTAGCGGTGACACACAGGGTGCCAAGAAGGGAAGGAAGTGCCGTGGTCTAGATCAGTTCTCTGTCTCTCATGCCTCGCCTTTCCGGGTAACCCTGAGGTGCCCTCCAACGATTCAGAGTTTGGCAGGACAAGCTTCCATCAGCCTCAACCCTACGTCCCCTGAGAAAAGGATTTCTAGTTACCTGGACAGAAAGCTGGGTAAACTGAAAACAGTATTCTTCACCCAGAGGTCGGTCTACATATACCACTTCCAACTGAAAGGAAACAGGGGTCCTGGGAGAAATGGCTGACTCCAAGTGTGGGCAAGAGATGCCCCAGAAGGGCCTAGGGCGTTCCATGACACCAAGGAGTGCTACCCAAGGACTTACGAGGGTCACCCAGCAGGACTCAGAGCCAACGCGAAAAGGCTCCCCTGGCCAAGACAGGGCAAGCTGAGCATCGAGGGGAATAATAACTCTGATAAATTGAAACACACCAAACATGTCAACACTCATGAGTTCATAGTCATATATTTTTTTCAAGAAGAATCACTCATTGCTCACTTCTAGAGGATGCTGGGAACACAACTCATTATTTTGAAAAGCAGTAAGCGAAGGGAAAGAACCAAGCAGCTGCTGCCTCTCTACACTGTGTCTCACGGTTACCAGACGGTGGGAGAGGGGAAGCTCTCATTACAGAAGCACTCCGGGTGAGAAGCGGAGAAAAGAGACACAGAGTGTCACCGCTTCACAATCCCCAGTGATCTGATGGGCACAGGGATGATCAGCACCGCTGCTGACATCACAAGGAGAAAGATGAGCAGCGCACGCATGCTTGCTGCCACCTGGGAAGCATTCCTGCCCCCAGAATTGAACCTGGATCTACCAGTTCAGGGGCAGGGGGTGGGGGAGGGAGACAGGAGAGCAGGTTACACGCCACTGTGGGTTGCAATCAGTCAGGTTCAGATTCCAAGAAACTCCACATAACAGACAGTCCAGACCTTTTCTATGAATGCATCTTACGGAGGAAAAAAATAAACAAATGGAGAGGGTCCCTATAGATTAAAAATGAATTGTGGCAGATCACAATGTACAGATTAAATTCGCTATGAAAGAAAATGGGAGACAATCAGTTAAATCTGAATCCTGACTGGATGTTTATTAATATTATTGATAATTCTATTAAGTGTGAAACAGTATTTGCTCCATGTTTCTTACAAGAGTTCTTATCAAGAGACATAGTGAGATCTTTTCAATGAAATATGATGTCTGGTATTTGCTTCAGAAATATCTGAGGTAGAGGGGAGGCGGGCCAGGGTAGGGATGAAATGCTTGGCCAGGAGTGGAATGTTTGAGACAGGTGGTGGGCGCATTCGCGGGTTCAGTGCGTTATTCTCTTTACTTTTGCATGTGTTTGAAATTTTCAGTGGCAAAAAAAAGTCTAAAACATTAATAAAATATAAATGAAGCTGTTCCTTATTCTCACAATTGACGTCTGAGGGGAAAAATGTCAAGGAAACAATGGGACTCTTACCTTTTCATTAACTGGATGAAAACTCTTCTTGGTAATCGGTATACAAAGGTGTCGAGGACAATCTTTAGGTAATTCAAAGATACATATCCACTCGTGCAGGGGTCCCCTGCACTCAGGGCCTTTTCAACCTTTTCATAGCACTTGGAAAGCTGTGGTGAATTAAAATTAGAGTGCGGCATTCACAGAAATCAGTGGCGCAGAGCCATCCAACCACTTTATTTTCACCAAAACCTCTTCACATTTTCTTTCCCAAAACTGATCAAAAAGGTTACTATGGCATGTACTGAACTTCAAATGTTTAATTGATGAGCTTACTACAAAACAATATCCCCAGCCGCAGCTACTCGACTGACAAGGCAGACAACTTTCTTGGGGAAAAACAGCACATATAATAGCTCTAACTCAAATTTCAGTGCTAAAAATACTTGGTGGATCTGCCAGTTTGATACATCTTTCTTAATATACTTGCAAGCCATCCTTACTGTGAGCCCATGCTAGGCTGCTCCTGATTAAGTCAGGTCAATCAAACAAAAAGCTGGTAGCATCTTATTAAAAATAGAAGTTGCTTTTACTGTAAGGGAAATTGTTAATATAAGAATTTCATAAACCTTGTACACATTGGACATTTCTTTAATTATCCTTTTTTTTTCATGGGGAATTACAAAGAATCAGGGTGAATGAGCTTTGCTTATGGGACTTCTAAAATGCAGTAAAGTAGGTTAACCACTGATTTTTATATGACTCATAAAAATGCTGTGAAGATTGGTTTTATTTCCAAAGGTTTTCCTGCTGTTTATTATTGAGTAATAACAATATTCTTCAATATTTCCAACCCTCTCCACTTTGTATGAATTCACTTTTTCCTGCTAACTGGGATAAGATAAACAAAAGAACCATCAACTTGGAGTAGAAGGTGATGTTTTTAAACGCTGTATTTCTCGATCCCTGGTCTGGGAATTAAGATCCCCACATGCCATGTGGCATGGCCAATTTTTTTTTTTTTTTAAAGCTGCTGGAACATGGAAACATACATACAAGGGTCTCTATCCACTAAACAAAGAAGCACATTCATTAAGACTTCCTCAGGGTGCACAGGAATATCGGAAATCTAAGGGGGAAATCTTTAAAAGAATCTAGAGACTCCCAGGGCCTAAGCTCCTTAGAGTTGCATAAAATTAACCCAAAATGTGGCTAAATGTACCCTTCTCTCTCTCAGGGAGAGGGGGCTGCCTGGGAGAAAACTTGTGGAGAGAAGCCAAAGCCAGACGTAGAGTCTGGTCTCGGTATATTTATTGGATTAATGAAATCCGATTTTGTTATCTTAATGACATTCAGTTTCCAATATGGTTTTTTCCTAGGAAAGCGTTTTGACAAAATCAAGAGCACTTAGGGGAAAAAAGCCTAGAAATGAAATAGAAGTCAGGTCTTTGCAACACGTCGAACTTTTTTTGGAATTTTCATCGTTACTGTTCATAATGAAACAAAAGAAAAAAATGCAAGCAATTCAGCAAAGTATAAACAAGGCCATAAAGATACCTGGAAGTCTCACAACCCACAGGTTTTCATATGGTATTCCAAAAACTCCAACATGATCACATAAGAGTATATTACTGTTTTACAACAATGGGACCATACCACACTTTCAGTTTTAACAATTTTTTTTTCATTTAACAACATGTCATGAAACTTCTCCCATAAGAACTAGTGTGTATCTGCACTATATTTTGAAACAACACAAGGCAACCATCACAGTATTGACCGACAAACAAAAGGTACACTTATTTCGGTTTTTTACAAGTGTTTTTTTATAAGTGTTTCCCTGATCCCCAATTGAAATGAGATGCCTCATTACTCTCTCTCATGACACCCCGTCCTTTCTAGTCACACCACCCTAGGAAAATGATATCTGTAAATGTGTATTTGCTTAACATCTCTCTCCCTGATATATGGTCATGCAATCTCCATGAAAGCCAAGGCTGTGCCTGTTTTGTTCACTAATAATGATCTAAAATGAATCACACTTTGGCAAGTGCTGGGCACTCAACAGGAGGTTCCCGGGTGGTGCTGGTGGTAAAGAACATGCCTCTCAATGCAGGAAATGTAAGAAATGCCGGTTTGACCCCTAGGTTGGGAAGATCCCCTGGAAGAACGCATGGCAACCCACTCCAGCATTCTTACCTGGGGAATCCCATGGACAGAGGAGCCTGGGGGGCTGCAGTCCACGGGGTCACAGAGAATCAGACACGACTGAAGCAACTTAGCAGGCACACAGGCACACAGGCGCTCAACAAATCTTTGTTAAAAATGGATATAGTTTTACCAAAAATGTTCTGAAGAAAGGTTGCAAAGTGTAAAAAAGCTATTTGACACATCAGTAGAAAGAGAAATAAAATTTAATTGTTGCTGAAATGCCATTTAAATATCATCAGACTTATAAAAATGTAAAAAACTAATGACTTCAAGTGTTGGTGAGTACATGGGACAATAGGAATTCCCTTATGCTCCCAGTGTGAGTGCAAATTGGTGTTCTGAACTGGATACTGCCAGTGAAGGATGAGAATGTGTTCCCTACAACCTAGCAAGGAATGCCTGGGCATCACTCCCTCTGCACATACACACCAGAAACTTTTGCATATACACACCAGAAGATATGTAGGCAACCACTCACAGTGGCATCATTTGAATTAGCACAAAACCAGAAACCACCCAAATGTCCAAGCACGGGACAGTCTATAATTTGTGTATATGTAGCTAATGGAAAACTGTACAGCAGCGAAAATACGACTACATCCATCATACGAGTGGATCTCAAGCCAAGCGCAAATGGGATGGAAATAGATGGCTCTGCAACTGTGCAAACACTCTACAGAAAAGAAACAAACAAACGTCAAGCAGAAGACAACCCAATCTGTAAGAACGCACAGCAGCAGAATATATACATATATCACCAGTGAGGGTTTCATACGATAAAAAGGAGCTAAGTAAGAATACAAATTCGTCACAAGAAAAGCTTGAAGATGCTAAAACAATGAAAAAAAAATAGAAAACAAAAACGTTACTAAGGAACTAATAACAAATTAGGAACAGCAAGAATAAAAGACAAGGCTGAAATTAAAATTAATGCTAAAGGAATGGCTTGGGAATTCCCTGGCCGTCCAGTGGCTAGGGCTCAGCATTTTCACTGCCAGGGCCCTGAGTTCAGCCTCTGCTTGGGGAACTAAGATCTCGCAAGTGAAACAAAGCAGGAATGGCTTGACAGAATCTCAGTGAAAGCAGAGGAAAAATGAAGATGATGGCATACTAAGAGAGGATGATTATCATCAAGGATAGACAAAGATGGCCCAATGTAAGGATAAGCGGGGAGACCACTGAAGGAAAGAAAGAAATATGCCAGGAAGACAGGAGTGGGTAGGAAGGATGGAGGGAGGAGGTATTCGTGACACGACACAGGGAAATTTTTCCTGGAATGAGGAACTGAATCTCCATTCATCAAAAGAATAGTCTGTGTTCCAGGAAACCGACAGAATGCTCCATGCCAAGCCAGCTGAGTTTTGTTTTTCCATTTCAAGGATCAAGAAAAAATACTTTCGGCATCATGGTAGGAAAAAAAAAGTTATCTACAGGAAAGGAAAAAAAAAAATCTGTTGACCTCAGGGTTCTTCTCTAGAAGACCCAGTGCCAGAAGACATTGTAGAAAAACAGCATTTTGAGTAAAAAAAGGAATGGTGGAAGAATTATATCCAGCCAAGTTGTTGTTCAAATGAAAAAAAAAAGAGAGAGAGAGAGATAGTATGAAAAAAACACAAAGGGAATAAAGCACCCATGAGCCTTTCTTGAGGGAATTACGTGACAATGAGATCCAGGCAACCCAAGAACAAATCAAAATAAAGTACTCTGAAAGGGACAAGCAAGGGGAGCGATACGTCCTGAATTCATGCAGATATAAAATGAGGGTGAAACAACTGGGGGAATTATGGTAGCAGGACAGAATGTAAATATTAGAAACTCTAAGAATATAATACAAACAGCAAAAAACTGTGAGGGGAAGGAGGGTGGAAGAAACACAGGAAGTGCCAGTCTCGAGGAGTTTCACAGCAGAGCCAGCCCTTACTGTCTGTAATTGAGACATCCTTCAAAACACCGTCATTTCTCCAACTCGTCACGGCTTTGTTAATCTTTTCTCTTGTCTCGAAGTCCTTCTTGGGACCGAATATTTCTTTTGGCAAAGAAATATCGAAAGTCCAGAAATATCTTTGGCTTCACTTGAGGACTATGTCATGAAGAGGACCTGGGCCCGAGAGTCTCTGGCAGAGTAACCTGGGCAGGTTGTTACACCTCCTCAAGCTTCAGTCTCCTCAGCTGGAAACCAGGATGATAACGGTACCCAGCTTCTCGAGTTGCCACGAGGCCTGAAAACCTGAGGGCCGCTTAGAACACTGCCGGGCACAGAAGCAGCCCCATTTCTCGTTGCTGTTCAGTCGCTCAGTCGTGTCCGACTCTTTGCAGCCCCATGGACCGCAGCCAGATTTGCAGGTTTCCCTGTCCATCACTATCTCCTAGAGTTTGCTCCAACTTATGTCCATTAAGTCAGTGATGCTACCCAACCATCTCATCCTCGGTCACCTCCTTCTCCTCCTGCCTTCAAGCTGTCCCAGCATCAGGATCTTTTCCAATGAGTCAGCTCTTTTCATCAGATAGCCAAAGAATTGCAGCTTCAGCTTCAACATCAGCCCTTCCGATGAACAGTCAGGGTTGATTTCCTTTAGAAATCAACTGATTTGATCTCCTTGCTGTCCAGGGGACTCTAAGAGTCGTCTCAAGCACCACAATTCGAAAGCATCAATTCTTCAGAGCTCAGCCTTCTTTATGGTCCAACTCTCACATCCATACATGACTATTGGAAAAATCACTGCTTTGACTAGACGGACCTTACGTTGGCAAAGTGATGTCTCCACTTTTTTAAAATGCCGTCTAGCTTTGTCATAGCTTTCCTTTCAAGGAAAGGAGAAAGCATCTTTTCCTTTCAAGGAGCAAGCATCTTTTAATTCCATGGCTGCAGTCACTGTCCACAGTGATTTTGGAGCCTCCAAAAAGAAAACCTGTCACTGTTTCCACTTTTTCCCCTTCTTCTTGCCATGAAGTGATGGACCGGATGCCATGATCTTAGTTTTTTGAATGCTGAGTTTTAAGCCAGCTTTTTCACTCTCCTCTTTCACCCTCATCAAGAGGCTCTTTAGTTCCTCTTCACTTTCTGCCATTAGAGTGGTATCACAGCCTTGTTGCGGTGAAGGGGCTTACGTAACTCAATGAAGCTATGAGCCATGCCATAGAGGACCACCCAAGATGGACGGGTCACAGAGGAGAGTTCTGACAAAACATGGTCCACTAGAGGAGGAATGGCAAACCACTCCAGTATTCTTGCCGAGAAAACCCCATGCTGCTGCTGCAGCTGCTGAGTCGCTTCAGTCGTGTCTGACTCTGTGCAACCCCACAGACAGCAGCCCACCAGGTTCCCTCATCCCTGGGATTCTCCAGGCAAGAATACTGGAGTGAGTTGCCATTTCCTTCTCCAATGCATGAAAGGAAAAGCGAAAGGGAAGTCACTCAGTCATGTCCGACTCTTAGCAACCCTATGGACTGCAGCCTACCAGGCTCCTCCGTCCATGGAATTTTCCCGGCAAGAGTACTGGAGTGGGTTGCCATTGCCTTCTCCGAAAACCCCATGAGCGGTGATGATTTTTTTTTTTTTCACTTCTGGTAAACTCAAAGAAATTTAAATTAAATATGCCTTATTTGTAAAGAGGAGCATGATTCTCTTCTTATAAAATTATTTCTCTCTGTGTATCCACCCACCCACCCACTGATGCAGCCATCCTTCTATTAATATATAAAGACAGGCCTAGAATTATGTTCACCAAATGTTGCCTTCGATTATTTCTGGGTGGTGGGTTTAATTTATTACTCTCTTCTTTATACTTTTCAGAATTGCTTACGTCTTTTCATAACGGTCATGTGTTTTGGAATGGCCGTGTTTTCATGAAAACAATACGTTCATTAACAACAACTAAGGAAAATAAGTTTTTACTAATCTACCAGTGGAATATTCGTGTGCCCCTTCCTCCAATGCCCTTAATCTGTATTGGCTTTGGTTACTGTTTTCTCATTGACAATTTCCTGCTGAAAATTTTAAATTAATAACTTATAAAAAGTTCTACATATGTTAGGGACAGTTATTATTTATCTGTCAGTTACGTGGCACACGCTTTGCCAAGTTTATCACTTGTTTATGCAAAGTTTTGCTGTACAAATGCTTTTTCATTTTAAGACAAATTTACCAATCTTTGTCTTTCATGATTTGGGGGCTCTATTTCGTGCTTAAACGTCTAAGTTTCAAGTTTAAAAATTTTCACCCAGATTTTTTATTTTCAAGCTTAAATAGCTGGTGCATATAGAATTTATTTTGGTGTGAAGAGTGGAAGGTTCCAAGCTTTTCTCCCCAGATGGCTGTCTAGGGAATTATCTCCATAATTATTACTGAATATTCTCCTCCCTTGTCCCCATCCCTCTACTGGAAGGCCGCACATTGTGTGCGAAATTCATATATCAAGATCAGTTCATTAAGCAACTATTGTTTTAATTCAGTTTGAATGTTCACTGCTGTACCACTGCTATATTGTCTTAATTATTATGTCTTTATAAAATGTTATATATGTGACAGCATAAGCCCTCTATTGTAACTTTTCAGAACAACAAAAAATATATATGTATATGTGTGTACATATATAAATATACACTCCCAGATGTAGAGAGACCATGTGTTAATACTAAATCTTCCAGTCCAAGAACTAGAAAAGACCTCTTCATCTATTCAGGCTCTCCTTTATTTTACTCAGCAAAGTTGTATCATGTCTGTATATAGGTCTAAATATTTCTTGATAGATTTAAGAGCGTGAGTGGCACCAAGGCGGTGCCTGAGAATCAATCTCTCATCGAGGTCATTATTAGCCATGCATTTTTGTTTGCAGAGGTCTCAGTGTTCCGGGAGATGTCGGCGGGTTCCAAACACAGTTTAGAGACAGTGTCTAGGCTGGTGGTTTTCCAGAGCTGTTCACTTTCTCGGTTCACAGTTTAGATAACCCTGGCACTGGGAAAACAATCTTACCTCTAGGCAAAAGGCCGTCTCAATTTCATCCAAGGAGTAGTTTTTCCAGATACTGTCAGATACAGCGGAACTGGGGGGTTCTTCTCTTTTGGAACTTTTGACTCGTTGATTCTCCCACAGGACCTCTATTAAAACAAAAGAACTTCAGTTTATGAAGACTGTCAAACATACATTCAAGTATTAAGTACTTCCTTTTCATTAACACCTGCATGTTAAAGATTAAGACTCAAATAAACCAAAACATAAACATTTATAATGAGTGCTATTAGAATTATTAGACATTTTAGAAAAAAATAAAATTAATCTACTTGCTATCTTATCTAGGGTAAATCTAGACAGAGCAAATGTACACTAAGTAGACTAATAAACCCAGAAAAGTAGTAGAATAAAATTAAGATGAATATCACGTAATCGATACAAAATCACTGTGTGAGATACACAATCACTGTGTGAGAAGTCCTTTCCAGAGCACGCATCAGAGCCAGAAATCATGTAAATAATGGAGAGTCCTGACAACATAAATATTTAATTTTGATTTGGTTAAAAAACACACAGGTGACAATGAAAGAAAAATGACTGGGAAAAACTATTGTTAATATATGTGAGAAATACAACTTAATTTCCACAATATATGAGTAGCTCTCATGAATCAGTAAGATAAATATAAATCCCCAATCACACAATAGACTAAGGTTTAAACATGTAATTGACATTTTTTAAAAGGACTTTTAAAAAGCCAAGCAAGGTATGAAAAACTGCTCAGACTCATTCGTAATTTAAAAGGTCTAATTAACACTAGTTAATTTTTTCCTACTTGTCAAATAGGCAGGGATTAAGGCAAATGACAAAGAAAGAAATCAGTTTGGGCTTGTATGCAGAAAACCTGGTACTTGAATATTCTCAAATTCCCTTCTAGAACCTTATCCTAGAGGAAAATAGGACAGAGGCGTGTGTGCAAGGATATATTCTGTACTGTCTATAAGCAGGAGGAAAATGCAGCAACTTAAATACCCACTAATGGAAGACTGGTCTTATAAATTATGGTTCACAGATATTAAAAACAAAGGGCCTGTCTAAACCATGAATGCAAAAAATCTCCCTTGAAACTGTTTCATGATTGAAAGAAAAGACAATTTATCATAATTTAATTTTCACTTTAACACTTATTTTGGGTATTTTTCTGTCATCCATCCATCCATCCATGCATCAGAAATAAGACCTGGGAGGATAATACACCAAGAAAACACAGCGGCAGGATTATAGGGAAGTGGGAGTTTGTGTTTTTGTGCTTTCTGGCCTTTTTGCAACAAGCATGTATTACTTTTATAATAAAAGAGAATAAAATAAATCTAAGATATAGCCCTTTTCTCTGTCAAAGTCGACTGCAGAGAATCACAAATGGTTTCCCAGATTTATTTCCTAAAATGTCTGCAAATAAGCTCCACTCAAATTAAGCACACTTATAACTACTCAGCTGCAGTTAACAAACTGCTAGTCATCTGGAATTCCATTTTCTACCTCACACACACACACACACACACACACACACAAGAAAGAAAGAAAGAAAGAAATAGAAAAAAAGAGAAGAAAAGTAAAAGAAAAAAAAAGGAAGTCTCCTCCAGTGGATCCCTGTGGCTACAGGATAAAATACAAAGCCAGTCCTTTAGAACACAGTCTGGAGTTCTGTGGTTCCAGTATGCTGAGTGCTTGAAACGTGGGCTCTTGGAACACGGAAGCTGCAAGGGCCTCACTCACTGAGGGGTGGGGAGCCAGGCCGGTCTCACTCGGGGAGGTGGGTCTCCCCCCTGCTTCCTGAGGCCTCTTCCTGTGCTCGCTCCGCCCTGGGGGGCGGCTGCTACTCTAACCGGGGCTCACAGCAGGAAGTTCATCCATTTGCAGCAATGCATTGTGGGTGGCTTTTCTACACGCAGGACAGTATGCGGGAAGTGGGCTGAGCAGCTCTAGGTGCCACAGAAGGGGGCTGACAAACTCAGCTGTGCCATATTCACTGGCTCCTCTCTCACTGCAGTCAGAGCAGCTTTCCCTCTTCTCTGCAGCTTAATAATTCCTGCCCCCTCCTGATTTTCCCAAAATTTCCCGGGAAGGATTCTGGTTGATTTGAAATGGAATAGAGAGGAAACGCAAAACAGCTTCAGTGGACAGCTATGTACGTCGCAGGTGCGGGAAAAAGGAATTCACACCCCAGTGTCCTTTCCTCGTGTGCTCAAATGGATGGCGTTTTTGATAAGCAAGATGACAATGGCTTATTAAGAACAAAAGCAGCAAATCCAGAAATATGAAAAATTAGTAGAAGATAAATATTGTTCTATGTCCAGAAGTGGGTCACTGTAAATGTATGAACTGGAGATGCCTTTCTTACAATACTTAAGAAAATAAGTAAAAGGAAAAAGGGTAAAAATCAGCCAAGCAAAAAAAAAAAAATTGAATAGTTTTATAACTATAAATATAACTTTTATATAGTTTGTATAAAATATAAACTATAAGTTTAACATAAAATTTTCACTATGCATTTATACTGCCCCCTTCCAATTTTTCCCCTCAAAATTTACACTGTGATAAACTGAAGCAAGAAGAAACTTAACATGGGCAGCCAGAAAGTTTTGCTTCCGGTCGTGGTGGGTTGGCTCATACTGAAGCAACCCTCCTAGCAGACAACAATGACAAACTCTGGCCAAAATATATACAAAAAACTCTCTGAAGGCACTGGAAAGCAAATGACATAAACTGGAGTCAACACTTGGAGAAATGGAAAAATAACTCACTGAGTTTCTTGTTTCCTTGGCTTTTTGCCTGAGGGCAGGCCTTGGCTGGAACATTATGCTAAGTGGCTAGAGTTTGGCTATAAATCCAGGATCTTTCTGGTTTTAGGAATCAAAAAAAGAATTCAAGACTATCACAGTGACTGGAAAGTAAAGAGGGAAAGCACAAAAATAAAGGAAAAGGGGAGAGAAGAGAATCTCCAAAGCCTATGAATAAAACCTGCCAAAATCTCTGGCTAACACCAGAAACTACAGATGTGCAAAGCAGAAAACAAGACACCCAGCGAAGCCCGAAACAGCAGAACATAGATTTCACATGTTAACCCCCTCGGGGAAGACAGAGTCTAGTCTTTTACTGAGGGCAAAGAAATAGAGGAAAACAACGGAATGGGAAAGACTAGAGATCTCTTCAAGAAAATTACAGATACCAAGGTAACATTTCATGCAAAGATGGGCTCAATAAAGGACAGAAATGGTATAGACCTAACAGAAGCAGAAGATATTAAGAAGAAGTGGCAAGAATACACAGAAGAACTGTACAAAAAAGATCTTCAGGACCAAGATAATCATGATGGTGTGATCACTCACCTAGAGCCAGACATCCTGGAATGTGAAGTCAAGTGGGCCTTGGAAAGCATCACTATGAACAAAGCTAGTGGAGGTGACGGAATCCCAGTTGAGCTATTTCAAATCCTGAAAGATGATGCTGTGAAAGTGCTGCACTCAATATGCCAGCAAATTTGGAAAACTCAGCAGTGGCCACAGGACTGGAAAAGGTCAGTTTTCATTCCAATCCCAAAGAAAGGCAATGCCAAAGAATGCTCAAACTACCGCACAATTGCACTCATCTCACATGCTAGTAAAGTAATGCTCAAAATTCTCGAAGCCAGACTTCACCAGTATGTGAACCGTGAACTTCCAGATATTCAAGCTGGTTTTAGAAAAGGCAGAGGAACCAGAGATCAAATTGCCAACATCTGCTGGATCATGGAAAAAGCAAGAGAGTTCCAGAAAAACATCTATTTCTGCTTTATTGACTATGCCAAAGCCTTTTACTGTGTATCACAATAAACTGTGGAAAATTCTGAAAGAGATGGGAATACAGACCACCTGACCTGCCTCTTGAGAAACTTATATGCAGGTCAGGAAGCAACAGTTCGAACTGGACATGGAACAACAGACTGGTTCCAAATAGGAAAAGGAGTACGTCAAGGCTGTATATTGTCACCCTGCTTATTTAACTTCTATGCAGAGTACATCATGAGAAACGCTGGGCTGGAAGCAGCACAAGCTGGAATCAAGATTGCCGGGAGAAATATCAATCACCTCAGATATGCAGATGACACAACCATTATGGCAGAAAGTGAAGAGGAACTCAAAAGCCTCTCGATGAAAGTGAAAGAAGAGAGTGAAAAAATTGGCTTAAAGCTCAACATTCAGAAAACGAAGATCATGGCATCTGGTCCCATCACTTCGTGGCAAATAGATGGGGAAACAGTGGAAACAGTGGCAGACTTTATTTTTGGGGGCTCCGAAATCACTGCAGATGGTGACTGCAGCCATGAAATTAAAAGTTGCTTACTCCTTGGAAGGAAAGTTATGACCAACCTAGATAGCATATTGAAAAGCAGAGACATTACTTTGCCAACAAAGGTCCATCTAGTCAAGGCTATGGTTTTTCCAGTGGTCACGTATGGATGTGAGAATTGGACTGCGAAGAAAGCTGAGAGCCAAAGAACTGATGCTTTTGAACTGTGGTTTTGGAGAAGACTCTTGAGAGTCCCTTGGACTGCAAGGAGATCCAACCAGTCCATTCTGAAGGAGATCAACCATGGGATTTCTTTGGGAGGAATGATGCTAAAGCTGAAACTCCAGTACTTTGGCCACCTCATGCGAAGAGTTGACTCACTGGAAAAGACTCTGATGCTGGGAGGGATTGGGGACAGGAGGAGAAGGGGACGACAGAGGATGAGATGGCTGGATGGCATCACGGACTCGATGGATGTGAGTCTGAGTGAACTCCGGGAGATGGTGATGGACAGGGAGGCCTGGAGTGCTGTGATTCATGGGGTCGCCAAGAGTCGGACACGACTGAGTGACTGAACTGAACAGAACTGAAGGTAAATTGGCTACCAAAACAAAAACTTAAGTTCTTCAGAGGAACATAATAGAATTCATAATCTCTACAAGGCAAAATTTACTGTATCTAGGATAATTTCCAAAATTACTAGATGTAGATAAAAAAACAAACAAAAAACCATAGGACACTATGAGCCACATTTTTAAAAAGGAAATCAATAAAGACCAAATAGTGAAATGACCTAGATGTTGAAATTAGCAGTTAAAAAATTTAAAGTATTTAAAAATGTTAAGTAGCAGTGTTTGAGAATATGAAGGACAATATACTACTAATGAATGAACAGAGAGGAAATCTCAGCAGAACAACAGAAGCTGAGAAATGTACCCTGGGTTTCGGAGGAGTCTTTTGCTTTTGCTTTTTTTTTCTTTTTGGCCTAGCTGCACAGCTTGCCTGTGTTTATGGTGTATATAAAGTATGATTTATGATAGCAATATAACAAAGGATAGGAGAGAAGAATCCAGAAAATGCTGCCTAAAGTTCTTGTAACTCACGCGAGTTGTTTTTTGTTATTTAGCCACTACGTCATGTCCAAAGTTTTGCAGCCCGATGGACTGTAGCCGGCCAGGCTTTTCTGTCCATGGGATCTCTCAGACAAGAATACTGGAATGGGTTGCCATTTCCTCCTCCAGGGGATCTTCCCAACCCAAGGACTGAACCTGTGTCTCCTGCAGTGTCTCCTGAGCCGCCAGGGAAGCCCTTCATGTGAATTAGTATAATATTATTTGGGATTAGCTGAAGATGTACTAATATAATGGAAAAAAATATGCTCAATCAATGCAAATTTCTTTTGACACAAACTCTACAAGAAAAAAGTTAGGGGAAGGGGATGGTGGATAGAGAAAGAAGGAGAGGAATATAATGTGAAAAATCAAGGCTCCTACCTTGGAAGAAAACGTAGTTCAAGTACAGAATTACTTACAGCACATTTTAATAAGAACACAAATTGATTAAAACAAGAGTTCAATAACAAGATAGTAAAACAGTGAGAGAGGAAAACAATAGAGTAGGCCAGAGGAAACAACATCATCGGATAAATAAAGCGGACATAGCAACATGGTCCTTAGTGAAAATCAAATTACAGAGGTAGCTAAAAGACCTAAGATGATCCTTATGTATACAGAAGAAGAAGACAAAGAGAATAAAGCACTTCAAGAGAATGTATTCAATAGAGAAGAGCAAAACCATTCGACATAAGGATAGTTTCTATCATCAAAATGAATCTGAAAAGTGGAACAGAAGCTTTATTCAAAGATGTATATTACTAGTGTTAGAGAGCTGTCTCTCCTTTCCGTATTGAGGTATGAACAGATGCCAGGAATAATGCTGATAGTGGTTGTTCCTGGGTGGTAGGGACAGTTTGGTTGTTTATTTTAACTTGTTACTCATCCACATCAGTGCCTGCCTCCCAGGGCTGCAGGAAATACAAAAAGACCCAGTACAGGAGCATGTTCAGCCTGGTGGCTGGCAATGAAAGAACACTCTGGAGGCGAGGTCGCTTACTGTGATTACCAAGTTAGGCACATAACCCTACTGGTTTTGAACATCCTCTATAATCAGGCTAGATCCCACCTCCTATCCCACTTGAGCTTAGTGTGCACAGCCCCAGGCTTCTGCCAAACATGTTACCCCCAAGGGCCCTTAGCCCAGAGTGCTCACTCCCCTGGTGTTCCTCACACACATCCTGTGAACCCCAGTCCTGCAAAAGTGCCCCCTTAATCAGACATCCTTCTTCCTCCCATGAACGCCATGACACTTCGTTTTTCTCTTCTAGGCATTTAAATAGTTGTTTTTTTTTTGGAACTGAGTGATTCCCTGGTAGCTAGCTGGTAAAGAATCTGCCTGCAGTGCAGGAGACACCAGTTTGATTCTTGGGTCAGGAAGATCTCCTGGAGAAGGCGTAGGCTACCCACTCCAGTATTCTTGGGCTTCCCTGGTGGCTCAGCTAGTAAAGAATCCGCCTGCAGTGCGGGAGACCTGGGTTCTATCCCTGTGTTGGGAAGATCCGCTGGAGAAGGGAAGGGCTACCCACTCCAGTATTCTTGGGCTTCCCTGGTGGCTCAGCTGGTAAAGAATCTGCCTGCAGTGCGGGAGACCTGGGTTCTATCCCAGGGTTGGGAAGATTCGCTGGAGAAAGGAATGGCTACCCACTCCAGGATTCTGGGCTGGAGAATCCATGGACCGTATAGTCCATGAGGTCACAAAGAGTCGGAGCTTAACAGTTCAAATCTTGACTCTACCACAAACTAGCTATGTTACTTTGGGAAATTCATTTAACACCTCTGAGTCCAAGTTTTCTCTTCTTAAGATATGGGATAATAATATCTACCTCACAAAGCTGTTGAGAAAAAATTGAAAGTTAAGGTTTATAAAGTAACTACACAGAGCACAATAAACAGATGTTTTTTTAAGATTATTTTATGTGACATGCTTTATCTCATCCATCTTATTAAAATATCAACAGGACTAGTCCTATTAGCATATATGTATGTGCATAGACCTACAAACACACACACGCCTGCATGCACACCCGCACACACACACTTCTTAAAGTCGAGAGTATTTTACTTGGCTTTGTGCTCAGTGAAGGGCCTGTTAGCACAGCGACTTGCAGGTGAGCTAACACAATGTAAAGGATGAAAGCGTCCTTGGCTGGCCATATTGTCTAGTAACTCCCCAAACTAGTAAGGCTTTGAAAAGTAAGAGTCCTGGGATCTGCTATACACTATCTCGGTTAGTGAAACTGGGCTGAAATCTGAGAATTTATAGTTGTTGTTTTTTTTAAGCTTGCTAGTCAGGCAGATCAGGGAATCAGAGAAAGTAGTCCATGCATATTTGCTGGAATCACTTGCGTTGATCTCAGACAGTGACAACCCATCTTGAATGAGCCAGTCCCACGTGGCAAGCCCCTGAGGCAAGAAAACTGCTTGCCTCAAACAACCTAGAGCCTGGAAGGGAGCACCTCCTGCTGCATGCTTCATATGTCTACCCTGGAGGAGCTGGACCCCTGCTCCCTGCAGAACTGTGCAACCCTAGGCATTACGTTCCAGAGGCTGGGATTTCCACCGGCACGAGGAAAGCTTTTCCTTCTCAAGGCTGTATGCCTACATGAGCCTGGCTTTATGCGTCCGGTGTAACTACACCGACTCAACTATTTCCCCTTTTGTATCAAGGTTTGTCCCATCATTGAAAGAGTAGTTACATGTTCACTATCAGTAATTTTTGAAAATACAGAGGTAGCAGAAAGAATCAAATACCCAGAGACATCCCACTTAAAAGACAATCCATAGTTCAGAGTTCCCTTCTAATCATTTACTGATATCGCACATACATTTTTCCAAGTTATAATTAACTCTGTGAAGATCATTGCTTGTGGCTGCACAGTTTACCATGTGGATAAGCTGTGACTCACTTAACCCTTTCCCTGTTGTCAGACATGTATGTCATCTTAACAGATAAGGATGCCATGACTGTCTTGGTGGATAACGCATTTTCCGTATTTTAAAGCACTTCCTCAGGGCAGAGTCACAGACGGGGAATTACCATGCTAAAGGATACTGAAAGCTTTAGCTGTGCGTTTTAAAAAGACTGACCTTGACTTCCCGTATTATATTTAAGGTTCAAGTCATTATTTGAACTGAGGTTCTTCAAGAAAACCTTATAATCCACTGCAGCGTCTTTATCAATATCGTAGTGTTGTGCAAACCTAAAATAGAAACATTCATTAGTATTCAGAAATTGTGATACAGAGCATCTAAAAAATGAAGCAGGTTTTTTACTGAGGTACCTTTACACTAGGGCTAGCATTAATTTTAATGCATTTCTCCAGCTAGAGCTAGAAAATAGAAGTAAACCCTAGGAAATGTTACTGTAAGATTTTTAAAATGCAAAATACCCCTGAAACTAGCATACTCAACTATGCCTCAATTAAAAAATAAATTAAACAAATAAAATGCAGATATTTGGCGGGGGGGAGGGGGGCGGAAATCTCACCACTCTGCCTCCAGAGGGCTGTGTATTGGTATGATTGGACAGGAATGTCTTAGGACCCATGAAAGGAATGCCCTTGCCTGCACCCCTAGGGTCCTCTCCCCTCTCTGGCGGGAGTGGGTGAGGGGCACCTCTGCACTCAGACAGCAAAAGCAGGTCCCATTTCCTTTAATAATTGATGGGGATGGATGTGGGCCATGAGTCAGCATACGATTTCTATAACCAGACGAATCTAGGGCTGGGGGAGGACAGAACACAGCCCAGCTTCTTGAGCAAGTACATCATTTCACAGAGAGAAGCTGTGCCCAGGATGGCATATCATTTTAAAGCAGTTAAAGGTGGGAGGGGGGAGCTTTTCTTGGAGCCTTCTAGGACTTGCATGTATAGAAAGAGAAATTTTTAAAACACTTAAGCAATGTCTCTTCCTGAAATATACAGAGACACTCTTTTTTTAAAGTCAAGATAAATGGAATGTTTGGATTCTTTTCTTTTTTCTTTCTAAAATGAAATTTCTATTATTCAAATCTGCCACTTGATAAATGGTTTTCTAGATAATTTCTGCATTATTACATTTATACAAAAAAATTGACAGTTTTTAAATGTTTGGTTATATTGTCTCCATATGTGTTGGTTTCTATAATTACCTAATTTCATGCTGCTTTCTAAAAATTTAGTAATTATCACTTAAAGTATTTGTTATTTTTCTGTTTTCCAAATTTAACAAAGAGTAATGTCGTGTATTCATTTCCATGCATACCTTTTTTTTTTCCCACTTTGGTGAATCCTGCCTATTGTCCTAATAAGAAAAATTATCTTGAGATATGATAACTGCCAGATGTTAACACTGAGACTCCCTAAATAGCTCCATCTTTCATCCGTAGACTTTGCCTGGCAAACATAAGCTGTAAGCACAAGAACCCAGAAGGCGGCCCCTGATGGGCTCCTTTCCGAGTTGCTGTCCTGCAAAAAGTCTCCACGGCTCTGCCGCTCCAGGAAAATGTCAGCATCCTGATTAAAAACAAACCCGTCACTGGCTCTCCCGCTTCCTGTGAAAACTCAACATTCCTTCCAACTGGTACTGGCTCAAGAGGATCCCGACCTTTCCTAAAGTTCAGCCCACCGGCGTTCGTAATACCCGCTACACGGTCGCTGAGAACAGGCAGCCACAATCCCACGGTAGTATTTCCTACAGATACGATTCAAAAATGAAGCCTCGGTACTTCCCAAGGATGCAGTATCTCAGAAGCCTTTTTTTTTTTTTTCTAAACAAGAATCAAGGCATTCCCAATCCGAAGTCGGACACATTCCCAAGACACAGCAATAAAGGCCATTTTCCCAGGGACCTCATCTGCAGGCAGGAGAACCCACACGTGTGTGGACGCCCAGGCCAAGATGGCCACATGGGAGGCCGCCTTCAGGGACAAAGGAAAGGATGCCAGTGGACCCACAAACCCTTCAGCACCACCACCTACAACTGCGCCTTGGGCTGCACTCATCTGCCCAGGCAGCAGACTGACCAACTGAGCTTGTTTGTTTCTCTGTTTTTCAAGGTCACAAAAATGATTTTACCCAGATTCAAATATTTCGTCTTGCAGGGGAATGCACAGGACAGTAGAGGGGTGCGAGATGGGAAAGGAAGAGAAAACCCCGCGGGTCTCAGGACAGTCGGGCCAGGCGTAGAACCTGGCCGTGATCGTCTCCCCCAGTTCCTGTTGCCACAGGCTGGATGGCATTCTGCAGCCTCAGAGAGCTATTTCTCAGAGAGTAGAGGCACCCGTGGAGTCTTCATGATTATGAGATTGTCGCTGTGAAACTAGCACCTACTACGTGCCAGGCACATGGCAGGCACCCTTGGCACATTCCTCCAAGTCCTCCAGCCTGGAGAGGCGGGCTCCTGAGTCCCCATGTCTTTAAGAGAATGCTGAATCTCAGAGCAGCCCAGGAGTCTAGGGAGGGCAGACACAGACCTGACCCCAGGCGTGCCTGACTTCAGAGCCCAGCCCACTCCTCCATCCCTGTGCTCCCCCTACCCCGCCCCACGCTGAAGGCTGATATTAAAAAGAAAGCTGTTAGATAAAAGGAAGGATTCAAAAATGCATTGTGTTGCCTGCTGAAACACTGAAAAGGCAAAGCTAATACTGAAGCAGCTTCTCAAGGAAAGAGTATATTCTCCAGCTTCAATCAGAAAAGCATTAAAGCAATTGAAGAAATGGTCTACTTTTGATCTTACCCATTTCAGTTCTAAAGGAAAGCAATTCTATTATGTTAAGTTCCTCCAGCCTTATCACACAAACAGTATTGTTTTTGAGGCTTAAAAAAAAATCTCAAATAAAAATTTGTGGAGTTCTTTATTATTCAATACTTGTGAGATAGGGAAACAGACAGTAACATTTTTTATAGATTTACTAGGTTGGGAGACTGCAGTGCCAAACACAAGGTTTATTGTCAAATAAAACACTGTTTTGTATTTTGATTGCCTGTTTTAGAAGAGTGTTGCTTCTGTTCTATAATTGCGTGCACAAAATTATTTAATTTGTTTTGTTTGGATCTTATTCTGGACATTTTCCCAGTCGGAAAGATGTAAAAATTAAAACATCTATTATGTCTTTTATATTCTGAGGTGGGTTATAAAGAGAAAAAGAAGAAGAAAATATTCAAAAGACTCAGAAATATCCATATTTTAAATCTCAAAGCTTTCTATGCCCTGCCATGGTCCGAGAGGCTGTTGTCATATGCCCTCCAGTCCTCCTTGCTCTGGGAGCAAATTCCTTTCCTAACAGAGGCAACATTGTCTTTATTTAATAAAACAATGTAAGCAACCACAACGGCCCATTTTACTAGCAATTTATAACTCTGGTGTGATGTGAAACCCTTAGGCTCAGGGAGAAATAATCAGGCTTGGCACTTTTGTTAATGGCCTGGAGGGTGCTGAGAAAATCGGGAAAAGGCAGGAAGTCGACGAGGACCTCTTTGAGGTTACACATGGGCGCCCCCTCCAGAGGCTTCTGTTCAAAAGTCAGATAGCCACACAATCTGAGCATTTGGCTTCTTCTACATGATCTGGAGCTTATTGGAGGCTCAAAAAATGTGCCGCTTCCACACACTGCCCTCGAGTCAGGAGCAGGTGGCCGCGGTTTTCAAACGCCATGGAGCAGCTCCTGTATTCCCCCAGCTCTGCCATGCCCGCCCCAACCTCGGCAACCACAGTTCTCAAAGGAAAAGTCGGTTTCTGTTGCTATATCAGGATGGAGGGCCAAGAAGGAGCGTAGCAACCAAAGAATGAACGGTGAAATTTTCACTCTTCTCCTAACCCCAGACCCGGAGCAGGAATCATCTGGGAACCGGAATCCCGGGCGGCGGAGGGCGTGGTGCCGGGCAGGCAGAGGGAGAGCCTGGTGATGGATGGCTTAAATAATCGAGATGTGTTTGGAGCTGCAGGCCAACTGACTCCCACCTGAGGTAGGCTGGAGCAATTGGAACCGTTAGCTCTCATTTTTGAGAATTTGCGGAGAGCTTCAGGAACATGGGAGAAACGTTGACTGGGTATCTCTTTTAAAAATGGTCAAGACAGGGACTTCCCTGGTGGTACGGTGGCTAAGACGCTGCACCTCTCAATGCAGGGGGCCTGGATTCGATCCCTGGTCAGGGAACTAGATCCCACGTGCTGTAACTAAGAGCTCATATCCTAAAACTAAGACCTGGCACAGTCACATAAATAAATAACATAAATATTTAAAAAAAAAATCCAGTGTCAGAACTATTTAAAAAAGAAAAAGAAAACAGTCAAGACAGAGAAGGCGGGAGGGAAGACGCTGCCTGGATCCAGTAAACCTGACAAGTCCCATTTTGAAACTGGCTGGCGCTTCTGCTGAACAGTGTCTCAGCGCACCTTTGCTTACTTACTTTTTGTATTCCTCATCTTTCATCTTCAAACAGAAGGTCTCCAGAACCCTCCTCAGCTCGTGTGGCTGGACCAGACCAGTCGTGTTAACATCAATGAGCATAAGGGCTTTGATGATGGTTTTAATGTTTTTGAAAATCTGCGTATAAAAAGCGATTTAGGAGAAGTCAAAAGATCCAGTGTTAAAAATCAGGATGGTAATAAAACATTGGGAGGGTGAACGTGTTTAAACACTTCTTGTAAAATAAAACGTTTCCAAAGACGCACACTCGTCGATATTGCAAAATGGAAAAAAGGACACTTTCCATTTCTCGAATGTTTTCAAAGCAATTTTCTCTATAAATTGGTCTTAGTAAGTTGAGGAAAAAACTCTTTCTGATGTAAAGTGGTAGGTCTCATACACAATTCATTCCCTTGTAAGAGCCATACAAAAAATCTTTTTTGTTACTTGATACTTTAAAACTATAGTTCTGGCATAGCTGGACGTGGACAATTTTTATTTTTCATAGCCATATGCAAACTATTTTTACTAGGAGCTAGAAAAATATGAGTATATATTTCAACCCCCTCTGAATTTTTAAAAGACATTACAGGAAAAGTTTTATAGCAATCTTGCCCAAATCTTTCCCAAATTCAGCAAATACATATTTATTGAGCATGCGGACCTGAAAGGCATTTGGTAAGGCCCCAGGGAAACAGGGCTGTGTGCTGGCCGTAAGCTACTTCTGTGTGGAGGAGAGAAACAGCTCAACGTGGGGTTTGGGGCTTGGGGCTCAGCGTGCCAAGGCCAGAACCACATGAGTGAGTCCTACAGAGCCCCACAAAGGAAGCACCATTTCCCCACTTTTAGTTAAAACTGAGGTTGAGGAGGCTGCACGAGTTACCCATCATCGCCTGGTTAGACGACGATGATGCTGAGGGTCCAACCCCCAGCATCCACGGTCCATGGATCAAGTCCATCCCCAAACCTCACCTCCCGCAGAGACAAGAAGACATGTAAACAAACGTTGCCCAAGATAGGAACCATGGGAACAAGAGCCCAACACCAGAGACAGACAAAGGAGGAGCTGTGGGTCTTCACAGAGGAGGAATAGCGCCTCCATCGGAGCCCCCCGGGGGCCTTCCTGCAGGAGGCGGCATCT
The DNA here is from genome assembly GCF_016772045.2 of Ovis aries. Lineage (NCBI taxonomy): Eukaryota > Metazoa > Chordata > Mammalia > Artiodactyla > Bovidae > Ovis > Ovis aries. The sequence goes on from NC_056056.1 coordinate 220,375,455, forward strand.
GAGCTAGGAGGAGAGGACAGTGAGTGCAGCGGATGGGACGGCAGGCTCGTGCAGGAAGGGTGATGAACGTCTGGTCCAGCCGGATCCTGGGAGGCCTGACTCCACATCCCACTCCAGATCAGACCAAGTCCAGCCCGGACGCAGAGGGGAGCCAGTGCACCGCAAGAAGGGGCTTAAGGAAGGCTGCAAGATGGACAGGGCTGCTCCCAATTTCCTCAACAGCTCTGCCGACTGCCCCCTTTACTGCTCCCTTTGATCTGAAGGAGCCCCCTGGCAGCCCGCCCACCCCAGGGTGAACGCCTTGGGATCTCACCAGAGGAAGCACTGGGCTGGAGGGGGCATGGCCTTGTCCCTGGCTCCTCCTGGCTGGGTCATCTTGTCCCCTCCGCTGCCTCGCCTGGAGGACATCAGCCCTGCACACCTGCCCTGCCTCAGCACCGTTCATGCTGTCCACGTGGACAACCTCTGACTCAGCCCTGTGTCCTCCTCCCATCTGGAGGTCACCTCCCTGCTCACACTCACCCCTTGTCACCAGTAAGTACTGCTCTCCAAAACCAAGCCTCACATCCAATGACCCCCTAACTTTCAGCTCCCTTCCCTGAGGGCTGACCCCCTACAACCTTCTTTCCTCCACGACCCTGCCACACTCCATCTTTATACCCCTACCACGGTCCATCTTTGGACTTCCCTTGTGGCTCAGCTGGTAAGGAATCTGCCTGCAGTGCAGGAGACCTGGGTTCGATGCCTGGGTTAGGAAGATCCCCTGGAGAAGAGAAAGGCTACCCACTCCAGTATTCTGGCCTGGAGAATTCCATGGGCTGTACAGTTCATGAGGTCTCAGAGTCGGATATGACTGAGCAACTTTCACGGTCCATCTTTATAATGACCCACTACCTCCCTTCTCCACCCGCCCCCTCCGCCTGCCTCCTCCTGTCTGGGCAAGACCCTAACACTGGCCATATCCTACTCACAGCCTCTTCCAAGTGCCTGATGTGGCCGGAGAGGACAGGCCATGGAGCCCTACCTGGGTCCCCTCACTTGAGACACCAACCTCGCCTGTAGCGGGTGCGTGGGAATCCTTGTCTCCGCTCCCCACTGCCTCTGCTCTTCACCTCCCTTCCCATCCGCCTCCTTCCTCCATCACAGATAACCTTCCTCCTTACTTACAGGGAAAACAGAAGCCACTGGAACCCAACGCCCTGTGCTTCTGCATCCAGGGACCAGGTCCCGTCCTCCACACCTGGGGATAGTTCCTGTCCTGGGCACCCAGGGACCGGTCCCATCCTGCTTCGGATGCTCACCCTGCTGCCCTCACGCACGCAATGATGTCCAGTACCTGAACCACCTTAGAAGGGAGACTTTCCTCCTCGCCTGGCCTCTGCCTCTAGCCGCTTCTTCCCTTGTGCAGAAATCCCCCCGGAAGAGCTGTCTGTGCTTTCTGTCGCCAGTATCTCCCCTGTAGCCGGTCGGCTCTGTCCCCGCCACCGCACAGAGACTGTGACCTTGTCGGGGTGGTGGCCTGGCCAGGTCCAGGGTCTCCTGGGGCCCATCTTGCTGCCCACACATCAGCCCTCCACCTGGCTCAGCGCCCCCTCCTCTGGGCACACATTTCCACCCCGGCTTCTGCACCCATTCCGGGTTCTCCTTGGCTTCCTGCCTGGGCTTGGTCTGCTCCTTGAAGGTCCCTCTGAAGTCTGGGCAGCCACAGACTTAGGCCCTGGGTCTCCTGGCTTGTCTAACCACACTCCCGCCCAGGTGGCCGTGGCCTTGGCCTTTGTAACCAGGATGGCTCCAGCCGTCTGTCTCCAGCTCTGGCCTTGCCTCTCAGCTCTAGTCAGGTTGTCCCCCTTGAGAGTCCAGCAGACACCGGCTCCTCCTGTGCCGCTGCGGCATGGCTGCCCACCAGATTCTCTTCTCACACCCATGTTCGGTCCCAAGAGCCCAGCAGCCCTCCCGCGATGACTTTTCCAGGTTCCAGCCTGTGTCTCTGCCTCACACCCTTGGGCTGGGCTGGGCTGGGCTGGTGGGACCACCTCCCACCTGGGCTCCCTGTGTCCACGCCCAACCTACGGCTGAGGCTCTAGCAGCAGCAGGGGGCCTGTGTATCCAGGGCCAGGCACATACCCCTTTGCCTACAGCCCGCCCACCACTCTGACCCCTCCAGGTCAAAGGCCAGGGCCCCGCAGACTGGCTCCTGGCAGTGATCCTGCCTTGTCCCGGTCCCTGCCGCTCCTCAGGAGTGCCAGCCAGGCGACTCTGGCCTCAGGAACATTTGCTCTTCCTTCTGCCCAGAACTTTCCTCCCCAGACACCCACTGGCTCCTCCCTTGCTTCTCTCGGAGTTTGGTCCATGTGTCGTCTTACCCAAAACGCTTCCCCTGACCCCACGCCCAGCCCTCATCTTCCTGGTACTCCTCACAACTAATTTCAAGCCTGTCTTTACTGCCCGTCTCTCCCTCAGGGATGTGGGCTCTCTGAGAGCGGGGTTCCGTCGACCACGTCACCCCCGGGGTCCAGAGAACCTGCCTCAGCAGAGCGAACAAATGAATGAATCCAGCTTCTTTGCACCTGCTTGGGAGAAAGCCACACTCTGAGGAAGCTGTGTTCTATGTCTGCGAACACACCTCCCTGGAGCCAACCCTGAGAGTGAGAAGGATTACATTCAGTGCAATCAAGGCTACAGTAACAGGATCATTGAATAAATAGTCATTGGATTTTGTCATGCGCCAAGCCTGGTGCTAACCCGTATACACGTCTCCCACTTCTACCGACTGGGGGTCCTTGGCTGAACCGAGCTCAGTATTCAAAACCCAGAAGACCAAGCCCAGAGCTGCCTGGACAGCATGGGCTGCCGCGAAAGGGCTCGAGCGTGTCCACCCTCAGCTCCACCCCTTTGTCTGAAAGCATGGAGCCCCAGCCACTAGGGCACTTGCGGCTGAGGCCAAAAAAAAAAGAAAAAAACAACCCTCAGCACTCTGTCTGATGCCAAGTCCTGATTCACCTCTTCTGGTAAAACGGGAGGATGGGAGGCGATGTGCTTTTTTAAAAAACCCGAAGCAACCCATATGGGCCCCGCGGGGAAAGCAGGGAGCTGCAGAGCTGGCACGGAGCGCACCCAACTGGAGGTATGTCTCCAAGTCTTCTATCGCTTGTCAGCCTGAAGCTTGGCAGCGTCTTGGCGGAGCTGCAGATGGTGAGGTTTATCGGAGGCGCCGGAGCTGGGGCCGCGGCGTGAGGGCTGCTCCCACACTGGACGGAAGGAGAAGCGGCCCGAAGGGAAGGAAGGGCCTGCCCTGCCCCAGCCCACTGCCCTTGCACTTGAGGAGGGAGACGAGGCGAGGGAGAGGGGCAGGGAGACCAGGCGGACCGCGGGGGAGCACCCGGCTCCTCTCTGGGCCGGCCAGACGCCTGCCGCTTGGGCTCAGCCGGGACACGTCAGCATCAAGAGTCCCTGCCTCTGAGCCCCCTGCTCCCCACAACCCACCCCACACCGAGTGCCTTCACGTCACAGGCCCTCTGGGGTCTCTTCAACCACAGCCCAGAGCCCTGGACAACCTGACCCCACGACCTCCTGACCTCACCCGGCCCCCTCCAGCGACACAGGCCAGCCTGCGCTTTCTCTTCCGGGGAGGCTTCTGCACGCCCAGCTTCCTCCGCATGACGGGTTCCCTTGAGGCCCTCATTCAGGTCTGGCCCCAGAGGCCTTCCCCATGGCCTGCACAAAAGCGCGCCTCCTCCCTTTCCTCCTGCGCGTTCGCCCACACCTGGAAGTGTCAGATTTCCTTGATCGCCTTCCTTATTCACTGACGCGTAAACGCCAGGGAGGGGGTTTCAGTTTCACTCGCCTGTCCTCAGGCTTAGAACAGTCCCTGGATAGAGCGGGTGCTTAGAAACACTTGCACAGTGAGCTCGCTGCGGCCACCGCTGCCCAGATGCACTCCTGGCCCTGCCCCTGCCCAGTCTGGCTCTCCTGACTGCACCCCGACCCATCACTGTCCCCCTGATTTCCACCTTGACATCCTGGTGTAGCCCTGCCTGAAAGGGGTACCCAGCTCCTCCCCCCAGGAGGGGACCTCCACTCTATGCCTGACCTCGGCTCTCCAGGAGATCCATCACCCTTCACTTCCCCCTGGCTTCCCAGGGCGGGAGCTCAGAGAGGGCCAAGTCCATGGCGGGAGAAAAAGGCTGTGCAGCTTATAACAAGGGAAGGGCCTCCTTCCAAACCCAGCTTCTCAGAAAGGAGAGGGTGCTCTCCTGGCGCGGCTCTGGGGCCTGTGGGAGAAGAGCTCCCTGCGCTCCGTGTGTGTGTGCCAAGTACATGCTAAGTAGCTTCAGCCGTGTCCGACTCTTTGTGACCCCATGGACTGTAGCCCACCAGGCTCCTCTGTCCATGGGATTCTCCAGGCAAGGATACTGGCGTGGATTGCCATGCCCTCCTCCAGGGGATCTTCCCAACCCAGGGACTGAACCTGCCTCTCTTGCGTCTCCTGCGTTGGCAGGCAGGTGGGTTCCTTACCACTAGTGCCCCCTGGGAAGCCCTCCTGCACTCCAGGTCCTGCAGCCTCTTGCCTGCAGCCTCTTTCTGTATGCTGGAAAGCTAGGAATGATTTGTACCTGTGTGAGTGGTTGGGGGGAAAAAAAATCGAAAGAAGGGTATTCTGTGACACGTGGAGGTTATTTACGAGTTTCAAATTTCAAGACCCAAAAGTAGACTTTAATGGCACTCAGCCACGCCTGTTCATTTGTGTAAATAAGTTTCCTCCAGAGGTTCCCCTACAGAAGCAGAGTTGAGCACCCAGGCTGAACAGTCTGGCTGACCAGGATAAAAATATTGACCATCTTCACAGACGTTCGCGATCCTGCTCCACTCCCTTGCCTGCACCCCCATGGGGGTCTCAGGCAGCATCAGGTGCACAGACAGAAGCAGCTCTAAAAAGGGGGGGGCGCGTCCCTGGTGGTCCAGCGGTTGAGAATCCACCTTGCAAGGCAGGGGATGCAGGTTCAATCCCTGGTCGGGGGACTGAGTTCCCACAGGCCTCAGGGCAATTAAGTCAACACACCTCAACTAGAGAGCTGGGGCAAAAGACCCATGTGGCGCAGCGAAGATCCTGAGTGGTAACTGAGACCCCACGCAGCCAAATAAATAAACATTCAAAATAAGGAAATAAGAAAGCCAAACTGATAGCTAACTGTGACTCTGAGTTACAGACTCGGGAGCCAGAAAATGGCCTGAGGCTCTCTGAAGACCTGCCCCCTAAGTCTACTCCTCCCAGCCACCTGCCCCATCTCCTGCCCCAGACTCAGTCCCCACTCCATTCTGGGTGGCCAGGCGCCCGGCCAAGAGCCTTCTTGTCAAGCTCTGAGCCCTGTGCCAGGCTTCGGAGAGCACAGCTCCGCCCAGCTGTGCCCCGGCCCCCGTGGCCCCTGCAGCACCACGGCCCCTGTGAGAAGGCAGCATCTAACCCTCTTCTTGGCCTCAGAGTCCCCATCTAGGGAGATGACTGGGCCCAGGGGGTGATCAAGAACCAAGCAATCCAGGGACGGGAACCATGGAGAAGATGCGCTAACAAGGCTGGAGTCTGCCCTCTGGACAGCAGGGTTGGGAGAAGCCGGAGAGAAAGCCTTAAAGGTCTGAAGTGTGGCTACATAAACCAGGACTCACTCACCAAACATTTCAAGAAAAGGAAAAAAAAAAAAAAGCCCCATTCCACAGAAAAGCGTGAGTTGCTCATTTGTGTTCGACTCTGTGCGACCCCATAGACTGTGGCCCTCCAGGCTCCTCTGTCCATGGGATTCTCCAAGCAAGAATACTGGAGTGGGTTGCCATATCCCTCTCTAGGGAATCTTCCCAGCCCGGGTTTCCTGCATTGCAGGCAGACATGTTACTGTCTGTGCCACCAGGGAAGCCCACGGAAGAGTGAAGTAAAAAAAGAAGGAAGCAATTACTTTGGGGGAGGGGGGATGATAGGAGCAAAATTAAATTAAAATTTTCTCCAAAAGACTTGGATGAACTTATAGAGGACAGACTCACGAATATTACTATAAGGAGCAGAGAACGTCTGCCGTGAAGAGTAAAGCCAAGGAGGAATGGGGACAAGAAACCTCCTTCAGAGGTGGTAGCAACCACGGAGAACCAAAGTGCCCCAGGCTGCCATCATTCTGGTAACCTTGGAACAGAGACCTGACTCCTTGCAACTCCAGTGTTCTCATCTGTGAAATGGGAATGAGTGGGCACTGCGTCAGAGTGCACAGATGAAATGAGCTCACGTGCGCAGGTGCCTCACCGGGAACAGACTCAATAGACGGCGGTCTGATAGGGATCACTGATCAAGACCAAAGGCTGAGGACAGAGACAGAAATAACCAGATGGCCACACACACACATGCTGCGGAATAGCAACCGGCTGAATCAGCGCTACTGCCCCACTCAGGCAACTCGTCTACTTCCTTCCCTTCCCCACCGCCCAACCCAGGTTAACAGAAGCCTGAGAGAGCAGAAGGTCGCAGGTGGGCAGGAGTCCAGGGCCAAGAATGGGGCCTGGGTCAATGGATAATTGTCAAGTGGATGAAGGTATGGATGATGGATGGATGGAGGGATGATGGATGGATGGAGGGATGATGGATGGATGGAGGGATGATGGATGGATGGAGGGATGATGGATGGATGGATGGATGATGGATGGAGGGATGAACAGATAGAAGGATGGATGGATGAATATAGATAGATGGAAAGATGGAGGGGATAGATGGCTATATGCATGCATAGATTAATGGAGAGAAAATGGATGGATGGATGGATGGATGGATGAGTGATTACATCATTCATGGGGAAGAAGCACTGGTAAGCCAACAAAATGCTTGTACAGACAGGACAGGTGCCTGCAGAAGGGCAGATAGGCATGCCATTTCTGGGGACACAGTGATCTGCTCTACACTCTCCCAGGGGGAGGAACTGAGAACTGAATAGAGACACCAGAACAGGAGGGGCAGATTAGAGCAGTCTGTGTGACTATTATTGGCATGGACAGGATATGTGAATTTTCCATGAGTTAAGTGGAGAAGAAGAAAGGCTAACAGTGAAGTACCAGGAACAAAATTAAGAAAACAATCCCATTACCATCACCTCAAAAAAGAATAAAAATACCTAGGAATAAACCTACCTCAGGGGGTGAAAAACCTGTACTCCAAAATAGTTTTCAGACACTGATGAAAGAAATTGAAGATGACACAAACAGATGGAAAGACATACCATGTTGTTGGATTGGAAGAATCAATATTATCAAAACGACCATACTCTCCAAGGTAGTTAACAGAGTCAATGCAATCCCTATCAAAATACCAATGGCACTTTTTTTTTTGCAGAACTAGAAGAAAATAATTTTTAAATTTGTAGGGAAACACACAAAAGACCCCAAATAGCCAAAACAATCTTGAGAAAGAAGAACAGAATTGGAGGAGTCATGCTCCCTGACTTCAGACTATACTACAAAGCTGCTGTAATCAAAACAGTATGGTACTGACGGAAAAACAGAATCACAATGGAATAGGGGAAGAGAGCCCTGAAATAAACCCACACACTTACGGTCAATCTACAAAAAGAGAGACAAGCATATCTAATGGAGAAAAGACAGACTCTTCAATAACTGGTGCTGGAAAACTGGACAGCTACATCTAAAGTGGAGGTGATGGAATTCCAGTTGAGCTGTTTCAAATCCTGAAAGATGATGCTGTGAAAGTGCTGCACTCAATATGCCAGCAAATTTGGAAAACTCAGCAGTGGCCACAGGACTGGAAAAGGTCAGTTTTCATTCCAATCCCAAAGAAAGGCAATGCAAAAGAATGCTCAAACTACCACACAATTGCACTCATCTCACATGCTAGTAAAGTAATGCTCAAAATTCTCCAAGCCAGGCTTCAGCAATACGTGAACCATGAACTCCCTGATGTTTGAGCTGGTTTTAGAAAAGGCAGAGGAACCAGAGATCAAGTTGCCAACATCTGCTGGATCATGGAAAAAGCAAGAGAGTTCCAGAAAAATGTCTATTTCTGCTTTATTGACTATGCCAAAGCCTTTGACTGTGTGGATCACAATAAACTGTGGAAAATTCTGAAAGAGATGGGAATACAGATCACCTGACCTGCCTCTCGAGAAATCTATGCAGGTCAGGAAGCAACAGTTAGAACTGGACATGGAACAACAGACTGGTTCCAAATAGGAAAAGGAGTACATCAAGGCTGTATATTGTCACCCTGCTTATTTAACTTATATGCAGAGTACATCATGAGAAACGCTGGACTGGAAGAAACACAAGCTGGAATCAAGATTGCCGGGAGAAATATCAATAACCTCAGATATGCAGATAACACCACCCTCATGGCAGAAAGTGAAGAGGAGCTAAAAAGCCTCTTGATGAAAGTGAAAGAGGAGAGTGAAAAAGTTGGCTTAAAGCTCAACATTCAGAAAATGAAGATCATGGCATCTGGTCACATCACTTCATGGGAAATAGATGGGGAAACAGTAGAGATAGTGTCAGACTTTATTTTTTGGGGCTCCAAAATCACTGCAGATGGTGACCGCAGCCATGAAATTAAAAGATGCTTACTCCTTGGAAGAATAGTTATGACCAACCTAGATAGTATATTCAAAAGCAGAGACATTACTTTGCCGACTAAGGTCCGTCTAGTCAAGGCTATGGTGTTTCCTGTGGTCAAGTATGGATGTGAGGGTTGGACTGTGAAGAAGGCTCAGCACCAAAGAACTGATGCGTTTGAACTGTGGTGTTGGAGAAGACTCTTGAGGGTCCCTTGGACTGCAAGGAGATCCAACCAGTACATTCTGAAGGAGATCAGCCCTGGGATTTCTTTGGAAGGAATGATGCTAAAGCTGAAACTCCAGTACTTTGGCCACCTCATGTGAAGAGTTGACTCATTGGAAAAGACTCTGATGCTGGGAGAGATTGGGGGCAGGAAGAGAAGGGGACGACCCAGGATGAGATGGCTGGATGGCATCACTGACTCGATGGACGTGAGTCTGAGTGAACTCCGGGAGATGGTGATGGAGTGCTGCGATTCATGGGGTCACAAAGAGTTGAACACGACTGAGCGACTGAACTGACTGACTGACTGACATCTAAAGGAGTGAAATTAGAACATTCTTTCACACCGTATACAAAAATAAACCCAAAATAGATGAGATGTAGACCGGATATAGACCTAAATGTAAGATTGGATCTTATAAAATTTATTGAGGAAAACATAGGCAGAACACTCATTGACATAAGTCACAGCAATAATTTTTGGATCCATCTCCTAAAGCAAAGAAAATGAAAGCAAAAATTAGTAAATGGGACCTAATTAAACTTAAAGGCTTTTGCATAGCAAAAGAAGGGGCTTCCCAGGTGGTGCTAGTGGCAAAGAACCCACCTGCCAATGCAGGAAACAAGAGACTCGGGTTCAATCCCTGGGTCAGGGAGATCCCCTGGAGGAGGGTATGGCAACCCACTTCAGTATTCTTGCCTGGAGAATCCTATGCATAGAGGTGCCTATGGCCTATATATAGTCTATAGGGTTGCAAAGAGTCAGGCACCACTGAAGAGACTTGGCACACACACATGGCACAGCAAAAAAAAAAAAAATCAACAAAACAAAAAGACAACCTACTGAATGGGAGAAAATATTGGCAAATGATAATGACTGATAAGGGATTAATGGCCAGCATATACAAGCAGCTCATACAACCCAATATAAAAAAACAGACGACTCGATAAAAAAATGGGCAGAAGAACTGAGTAGGCATTTTTCCAAAGAGGATATGCAGATGGTCAACAGGCTGATGAAAAGATGCTCAATATCACTAATCAGTAGGGAAACGCAAATCAAACCCACAATGAGATATCACCTCACACCTGTCAGAATGGCCATCATCACAAAGAACACAAACAACAAATGTTGGTGAGGATGTGGAGAAAGAGGAATCCTCTTACACTATTGGTGGGAACATTAATTGGTACAGCCACTATGGAAAACAGTATGGAGGTTTCTCAAAAAAAAAAAAAAAAATAGAACCACCATGCTGCTAAGTCACTTCGGTTGTGTCCAACTCGGTGTGACCCCACAGACGGCAGCCCATCAGGCTCCTCCATCCCCGGGATTCTCCAGGCAAGAACACTGGAGTGGGTTGCCATTTCCTTCTCCAGTGCATGAAAGTGAAAAGTGAAAGTGAAGTCACTCAGTCGTGTCCAACTTTTAGTGACCCCATGGACTGCAGCCCACCAGGCTCCTCCACCCATGGGAGTTTCCAGGCAAGAGTACTGGAGTGGGGTGCCATTGCATGACCAAGCAATTTCATTCCTTGGTTCAGTTCAGTTCAGTTCAGTTGCTCAGTCGTGTCTGACTCTTTGTGACTCCATGAATCACAGCACGCCAGGCCATCCTGTCCATCACCAACTCCCAGAGTCCACCCAAACCCATGTCCATCTAGTTGGTGATGCCATCCAACCATCTCATTCTCTGTCATGCCCTTCTCCTCCTGCCCTCAATCTTTCCCAGCATCAGGGTCTTTCCCAAGGAGTCAGCTCTTGACATCAGGTGGCCAAAGTATTGGAGTTTCAGCTTCAACATCAGTCCTTCCAGTGAACACCCAGGACTGATCTCCTTTAGGATGGACTGACTGGTTGGATCTCCTTGCAGTCCAAGGGACTCTCAAGAGTCTTCCAACACCACAGTTAAAAAGCATCAATTCTTTGGCGCTCAGCTTTCTTTATAGTCCAACTCTCACATCCATACATGACCATTGGAAAAACCATAGCCTTGACTAGATGGACCCTTTGCTGGCAAAGTAATGTCTCAGCTTTTTAATATGCTGTCTAGGTTGGTCATAACTTTCTTTGCGAGGAGTAAGTGTCTTTTAATTTCATGGCTACAGTCACCATCTGCAGTGATTTTGGAGCCCAGAAAAATAAAGTCAGCCACTGTTCCCACTGTTTCCCCATCTATTTGCCATGAGGTGATGGGACCGGATGCCGTGATCCTAGTTTTCTGAATATATATCCCCAAAAAACCAAAACCACTACTTTGAAAAGACACACACACCATACATCCCAGTGTCCACAGCAGCACTATTTATAATAGCCAAGACATGGAAGCAACCTAAGTGTCCATCAACAGACGAATAAATAAAGAAGATGTGGTATAAAAAAGAAAGAACTTTTGCCATTTGCAAAGCAACATGGATGGACTTGGGGGGCATGATGCTAAGGAAAGGAAGTCAGATAGAGAAAGACAAATGCTGCATGATATCACATGTGAAATCTAAAAAATTATGGCAGACCATTGAATACAGCGAAAAAAGCAGCAGCCTCATAGATACACAGAACAAACTAGTGGTAACCGATGGAGGCAGGGGAGGGGCAATACAGGGGTGGGAGATATTAATGCAAACTAGTGGGTGTAAAATAGGCTCCAGGATGTGTTCTACAACACAGGAGAACAGCCAATATTCTGTAATAACTGTGAATGGAAAGCAACCTTTACAAATTGTATAAAAAAATTTTTAAAGAGAAAGAAAGGTAGAAGGGAGCTGGTCTGCTCCCGGGAGCTGCTCACCAGCTGGGGAGACTGGAGCTGCAGGAGCAGGTGAGGGGGACAACTGGGGCAGGGCACCAGGAGAGAGGGGAGGGTAAACCCTGAGCTGCTCCGTCTCCCCGGGAAACCACACAGTTCAGGGCCCCTGAAGCGCCATCCCTGTGAGTCCCTGAGTGCCCCATGAGCAGTCACAGAGGAGGCCGGGGGCGGGGAGGCCCCCTCTTCTTCCTCAGCCCTCATCACACCCCTGATGAACCGGGGAGAAAAGAGGCCGAAGGGGGGAGAAGGGGCAGGTCCCATGCCCACCCCCCCGGGGCCCCGGGGTCTGGAAGGAGGGCGGATGGGCTGCTGAAGCTGGCAGGTGTAACCTGCGCTGGGCCTGTTATCCCCGGACCCTCTGAAACCGCCTTCCTTCCGGGAGGCGGCAGATTCGCCAGCCCCTGCTTGGGAAGCAAAGAATCAAACTGCTTCCTGTTTGTACCCCTGCTGAGTTCAGACGGGTTCAATAAACTGCTAACAGTGGATAATTCTTACTCCACGGTTCTTTGTTTAAAATTCTCTTTATGGCACTGGGAAGGGAGCTCCAGGGGAGAAAGCTGTGAACCCAAATAAATATGACCACCCAGACTTGAAAGGAGGTGAGGAAGGGCCTTCTGTTCCCTCCCTGGAGCCCAGAACCCACCCCCCAACCCCCGCGTCCAGGCCTGGCTCTGGCGGGGCCCCTTTCCGGGGTGGCGGGGCTGGGGGATGGCAAACCCTCCTGGGGCCAGAGGGCAACGGCCTAGAGGTTTTACCAGGGTGCGGCCATTCGAACGGGCTCCTGTTAGCTGTTTCCTGTTTCCTCACCTGGAGCCACCTTCATCGGTGGTTTCCAGCAGCAGGGGGTTGGGGGCCGCAGCCCACCCGCCTGCCTGGGGCTGGGGGCGCTGGGGAGGGGGCCCTTGGCCGGCCCGTGTCTTGGCTCCTCAGCAGAGCTTGGGGTTCGGCTGCCACCCTGTCAGTCTGGCACCTTTCTGCTGCCACGACGAAACTCATTTTAAATTTAAGGAGTACACTTCTCTCTCTTTTTTTTTAAATTGAAGCCAAGGAAAAAGATTTCTCTTACAATAAACACATCAATGCTCATTTTCCTTATTATTCTACTTTTGGCTATTTCGTATAAAATCTTTAATTAAAGTTTTTCTTTGAAATTGTCATTATCAACCCAGAAGAAAGAAAGGGGAAAAATAAAAAAGAACAACACAGCTGTGCAGATATGAAGCGCTATTCAGGACTAAATGAACTGGAACGGAGTAAGTAGCTTGACTGTTATGTTCTTGGTTTTGGCTCTGTATTCTCAATAGCACAGTCTAACTTGTCACTTTATATCGATTCCATCTGTTTACACTCTGCAGAGTATTGGCTTCCTACCGTGAACATTTCCTATTTACCAGCTGGTAGAGATGAGCCAAACCAGATAGGAAAAAATTAGACTACATTCAGAGCCTCATAAACACAAACTTTCAATTTGGGGACGTGTGGGAGGCCCAGTGGCCAGCATTGCTCACCTTTAACAAAGGGGCCGACTTCCCTTCCTGCTCCTGTGATGTCCCCACCCTCCCCTGTCCCCGATTTCTGAGAGGACGCGGCATTGACTCACTGGAGGGGCGCAGAGCCTGTCTCTACCAAAGAGTGAGCAAGCTCACACAGAAAGACATCAAAGGAGGCCCGCGAAAACGGAGAAAAGGGATCAGATCTGGCTAAAACAGAGCCGGGTGGAATTCTCCAGGCCAGAATACTGGAGTGGGTAGCCTGTCCCTTCGCCAGGGGATGTTCCCAACCTGGGGATCGAACCCAGGTCCCCTGCATTGCCAGTGGATTCTTTACCAGCTGAGCCACACGGGAAGCCCATAAAGTAGAAGTCGCCCGGTCGTGTACGAATCTTTGCAGCCCCGTGGATTATATACAGTCCATGGACTTCTCCAGGCCAGAATACTGGAGTGCGTAGCCTTTCCCCTCATCAGGGTGGGGGCGGGGAGAAGAGCTAAAGCCACCTAAAAGTCACCGTTGCTGTGCTGTGCTTAGCCGCTCAGTCATACCTGACTCTTCGTGATGCCATGGACTGTAGCCCACCAGGCTCTTCTGTCCACGGGGACTCTCCAGGCAAGAAAACTGGAGTGGGTCGCCATGCCCTCCTCCAGGGCATAGTTTCTACCACAGAACAAAAATCCAGCTCTGGTTTGGTGTTTCCTTGCAGCCACAATGAAAAGAGAAACTTTCTGTATATACATCACATATATCTCCCCCGACCTTTGACTTTCATTTTTAAGATGCTCACCTGCCACAAACGGCTTCAGTTCAGTTCATTTCAGTCACTCAGTCGTGTCCGACTCTTTGTGACCCCGTGAACTGCGGCACGCCAGGCCTCCCTGTCCATTACCAACTCCCGGAGTTCACTCAAACTCACGTCCATCGAGTCTGTGATACCATCCAGCCATCTCATCCTCTGTTGTCCCCTTCTCCTCCTGCCCCCAATCAGAGTCTTTTCCAATGAGTCAACTCTTCGCATGAGGTGGCCAAAGTACTGGAGTTTCAGCTTTAGCATCATTCCTTCCAAAGAACACCCAAGACTGATCTCCTTTAGAATGGACTGGTTGAGCAATCCCACTGCTGGGCATACACACCGAGGAAACCAGAATTGAAAGAGACACATGTACCCCAATGTTCACCGCAGCACTGTTTATAATAGCCAGGACATGGAAGCAACCTAGATGTCCATCAGCAGATGAATGGATAAGAAAGCTGTGGTACATATACACAATGGAGTATTACTCAGCCATTAAAAAGAATACATATGAATCAGTTCTAATGAGGTGGATGAAACTGGAGCCGATTATACAGAGTGAAGTAAGCCAGAAAGAAAAACACCAATACAGTATACTAATGCATATATATGGAATTTAGAAAGATGGTAACGATAACCCTGTATGTGAGACAGCAAAGGAGATACAGATGTATAGAACAGTCTTTTGGATTCTGTGGGAGACAGAGAGGGTGGGATGATTTGGGAGAATGGCATTGAAACATGTATAATATCATATAAGAAACAAATCGCCAGTCTAGGTTTGATGCAGGATACAGGATGCTTGGGGCTGGTGCACTGGGATGACCCAGAGGGATGGTACAGGGAGGGAGGTAGGAGGGGGGTTCAAGATGAGGAACACGTGTACACCCATGGCAGATTCATGTTGATGTATGGCAAAACCAATACAATATTGTAAAGTAATTAGCCTCCAATTAAAATAAAGAAATTTAAATTTAAAAAAAAAAAGAATAGACTGGTTGGATCTCCTTGCAGTCCATGGGACTCTCAAGAGTCTTCTCCAACACCACAATGGCTTAAAGATATCTAATCGGAATTCTATCTACTCACTGAACAACCGACACAGCTACAAAATAAGCCCCAAGAGGGTGGAAATCTAGAAGGGTCTAGATTCGCATCTCTCCTTCTTCCTAACCACACCCACAGGCCTGGGATGGGAGCTCCTGCCCAGACACCACGGCCCACGCATGCTGGGGCCCCATCACCCTGACCCCAGAACTCACACAGCTGCACCCCAGGAGAGGCAGGCAGGTCCCCCAGGACCGCCAGGACCCCACACAGCAGAGGTGTGCAGCAAGCACAGTCTGGCGATGCCGGTGAGGGACTGACTATCCTGGGACCTGCCAACAGGCACCCCAACCCCAGCTGCTCTCCCCTCACGTGCAGCCCTCCTCTGCTGACGTCATCGCCTGAATCCTCCGCTCTCAGGCCATCACCCCATCAGGAACATCAACAAGCTGCACCACCGCCCCGTGCCCCATGCTTCAGGGTTAACAATAGCTCACCTTCAAACACCTCCACCCTTTTCTCTAGTCTGCATTTCAGGAGTTGCTCTGTCCCTTCTGCCTTGAGAAACAGAACTCGGTGTGGAGCGGTCACAGAGCTGGTCTCCTCCCCGGCCCGGCCACGCGTCCCCTGCCCGCTTCACCTCTGTGCCCTCTCCTCCCGCCGGGCTGCAGTCCTGAGTGCCGCCCCGCGTTCGCCCTCTGCCCTGTCCTCAACGTGGATGGAAAGCCCATCCACGGTCCAACTCAAGCTCCACTCTCACCCTCCTCGTGATGTCTCTCCTGTGCATGCTTCTTGCAGCACCTTAGTTACTTCTCCTGTAAATATTTACTGAGCTCAGATCAGGTGCCGGGGTCTGTTCATGGCACTAAAGTGACAACAGGGAGCAGGGTGGGGAAGGCGCCCACTCCCAGGAAACGTATTTCCTAGTGATGGGCAGATAAAACCTCAGGATGTTCTGAGTGCTGAGCAATTGTAGATGGTGTAATCCAAAGACTTTCGGGGGTGGAGGCGTGCCACTCCAGGGGGGCAGCTTCATGCTGAGTGCAAAACACCCAGGTGCTTGTCCGAATTTCATTCAGTAAGTGACCAGTAACCATGCGGCGTCTTAAGCAAAGGAGTCAGATGAGACCTGACTCACGTTAAGAACAGACGACTCTGGTGTCGCAAAAAATGGAGACTGTGAGGGGCAAGGCGGGCAGCAGGAAGAACCACCCCAGGGTGACTGGCAGGGCCGTCCAGGGGGGCCACGGGGATGCAAAAGCACACGGGGCTCTGATACAGCAGAGGCTACAGCAGACGGGACTCGCCGACGGACTGGAGCCACTCGCTGAGATGGAGGGAGGTCCAGGGAGGAAGGCTTCTTGGGTGGCGTCGGTGAGACCATTTGCCCTGGTTTGGTCTGTGGACAGTGGTGAGTCTGGACATGCAGATGGAGGCAGAAACGCGGGGGCCAACAGCGTGCAGCCCTCGTAGTAGCTTTAAACCGTAGATGACCGAGCACTTTCAATTTTCCACATTAACTCCCTGGTTTTATCCACTCCAAATGCAAACTCCTAATTTTCTGAAAGACTTCCGTGGGCCTTGCACTATGGTAAGCTCATTTTATATTTTTTTCCCATAGTCTCAACACTATTGGAAAAATCTTGGAAAACTGCTTCCCCATTTCACTGCTGAGAAAACAGTTCCCAGAGAAACTAGCTTCCTTGGGGGCCACTCAGAGAGTGTCTCGGTTCAGATGAACACTCAGCCAGGGGTCCGGCCTGCCCTCCAACCGGCCTGCCCCCCAACACCACCGGCCTGCCCCCCAACACCACCGGCCTGCCCCCCAACACCACTGCCCTGTCCCCCCGACACCACCTGTCTGTCCCCCTGACACCACCTGCCTGTTCCCCCAACACCACCGGCCTGTCCCCCCGACACCACTGCCCTGTCCCCCCGACACCACTGCCCTGTCCTCCCAACACCACCTGTCTGTCCCCCTGACACCACTGCCCTGTCCTCCCGACACCACCTGTCTGTCCCCCTGACACCACCTGCCTGTCCCCTCAACACCACCGGCCTGCCCCGCACAACTGGCTTGTCCCACCAACACCACTGGCATGTACCCCCAACACCACCAGCCTGCCCCCCAACACCAACAGCCTGTCCCCCTGACACCACTGCCCTGTCCCCCTGACACCACCTGTCTGTCCCCCCGACACCACCTGTCTGTCCCCCGACACCACCAGCCGGCCCCCACGACACCACCGGCCTGTCCCCCTGACACTACTGCCCTGTCCCCCCCACACCATTGGCCTGTCCCCCACCCACTGGCCCGTCTCCCCCACACTGTGCTATTTTAAACATTTATTCCTGCAATCTTGTGTTGACTTGCCACATGTAAGAAAGATTTTTTTTTTAAGATAAACTTAGACTGAAAAAATATAAATTCTGACACAACAGCATCTTTGATTAACTTTCCTAATGAAGCCTTTAGTAAATTAATAATAGAGTAACCAAAAATAGGTCCTGGGGTAGGAGCATTTTCAATATCTTTTTTTTAAATAAAATGGCAGCTGATTATTTTGTTATGTGAAATGGTTGAGATCAAAATGTAAGCACAGCTCTTCATTTAGCTGCACAGAGACACAGGAACAAGAGCTGTGACATTATTAATCACTATATTCGGTTATGATTGATAGGCTTTTCTGCAGGAGGAGAAAGTGCCTCAGATACAAGCTGTCCCAACAGCCCCGCGATATGCTAATATTTTCTTCAGATGAAAGAGGAGATGTGTTCAAATACCTGCTATAATAGGCAATTAATACCAAGTGCACCGGAGGAGAGATGATAAAAGCGGGATTAGGAGAATATTACGAATTAACCAAAAGCTTGTATGTTTTAGTAAATGGCCTCATTTTGAGCCTGACACAGTCTTTTTATTAGGCAAACAGGCTGTATTCTGATACATTCGTGCGTGCTAATGTGGTGTTCTAATGTTAAGGTATGTTTATGAAATGGCTGTGATCCTAACGACTGTTTCTTTATTCCTCAAGCGATAATTTTTTAAATCTCTTTTTTAAGAAAATCCACCTATTTAAGAAAATGAATATACCCATCACTTGCATGTCTTCACTTTTGTGACGATATTACCGAGCAAGCAAGCAGCTTAGTGCCTCTAATTATTTACTAATTGCTCCTGAAATGACTGAGCTGCATCTGTGCGACTCCAAGGCACCGGGGTGATCCCATAAAAACCCGTGTCAGTTCACTCGGTGTCCCACAGACAGGCTCGTCGCGGCTGACTGGGTCGACCAGATGTTCTGACATCACGGCACCCAGACTTGAAAGGCATTCTTGATGGGGTGGTGATGTGGTCTGAGAGCCAACGACCTAGGGCTTTGGGTGAGGTGTGTTTAGTTTTCCTTTTTTTTTTTTCTCATGTCTTTGTTTTGTTTTGTTTTTTCCCCCCTTTTTTAAAAAAATTTTTATTTTTACTTTATTTTACTTTACAATACTGTATTGGTTTTGCCATACATTGACATGAATCCACCATGGGTGTACATGCGATCCCAAACATGAACCCCCCTCCCACCTCCCTCCCCACAACATCCCTCTGGGTCATCCCCGTGCACCAGCCCCAAGCATGCTGTATCCTGCATCGGACATAGACTGGCAATTCGATTCTTACATGATAGTATACGTGTTTCAATGCCATTCTCCCAAATCATCCCACCCTCTCCCTCTCCCTCTGAGTCCAAAAGTCCGCTCTACACATCTGTGTCTTTTTTGCTGTCTTGCACATTCTTGAATTCTAGTCTTCAATTTAAAACAATTTTTTTCTTGCCTGTGGAGGGGAGGAGACTCGTCGTGACCTTTCTAAACACACACTGAAGTTCTTACATAACTGAGAACAGCTTCCTGTGTCCTGGCCATTCCCAGGACACGACTTACAGGGAGCATCCGCCCACCCCCCAGCTCAAGGGCAGGACAAGATGATTCTCTTCCCTTGCTCGCCCCTTCTTTACCTCCACCTCACGCTCATGTCAGGAGTTGATGAAAGATGAAACAGGGTCAAAAGACCTGAACGTGGTTGCCCTGGCAATGCCCCGCAGCCCGGCTCTGGCCCTGTTGTCCTGACAGAGTCCTCACCTGAAGCCGGTGGAGAACTAAGTTCTAGCTCTCGGGTGCTGCCGCAGCTGCAGGACAGGCTAGGGCCCCGCAGGGCCGACAGGAACGTAAGCAACTGAGGAGTTGGGAACGAGTGCGAGATGGGCAGGAGGCCAGAGGCAGAAAGGGAAAGAAAACTCCCAAATGCCCGTTTGAAGTGGATGCCACACAACCAACAACGCAACTCTGGGGTTAGCAAACAACCTCCGCTCGTTCATACGGCGGTGATCAGGGAGGCTTCTCCGGGACCAGCCGGGTCCACCTCCAGGCATAAGCAAGAGTCACATTTGCTACAGGCAAACGAGGTGTTGGGGCTTCCCAGCTGGCACAGTGGCAAAGAATCTGCCGGCCAATGCCAATGCAGGAGACCCGGGAGACTTGGGGTCGATCCCTGCGTCAAGAAGATTCCCTGGAGGAGGAGATGGCAACCCACTCCAGTATTCTTGCCTGGAGAATCCCAGGGACAGAGGAGCCTGGCGGGCCACCGTCCACGGGGCCGGACAGCACTGACTATACACGCACCCACACACAAACGACATGTCACTGCCTTTCCTAAAGGGCCTCCTTGAGAAGCAGGGTGGCTGGTGATTAGCAGCCAGGACCCCAGAGCCAGCTGCCAAGGCAGGAACTGCAGCTCCTCTGTCCCCAGCTGTGCACGCAGGGCTCAACTGCTCAGCCTCTGTTGTAGCTTCCTCCACATCAAGAAGGGATCCCAAGAGCACCTGCCCCAGGGGGTTCTCCTGGAAACTGAATATATAATCACAGTAACGCACTTGGAACAGCTCCTAGTAAATGCTCAGTCTCTGCCACCTCTTATTGGTATCGCAGCTGGCAAAATCCAAAAATTTACATCACTGTCCAAAGGATTAAGGCCCGGCCAGCCTGTGGGTCCTTTTGCTGGGTGGCTGAAGCAGACACTGTCAGTCACTTTCTCCAAAGCCACTGACGTCTGCTCACCCCGTCTCTTTCTAACGAAACCCTCCATCTTCCATTTTGTTCAGATATTAGCGCCCACCCGCCCCCAGCCCATGGTCACGTGCCTCGGGGGAGGGAGTCCAGCCACTGCACCAGGGAGTGACCAGGGTTGGAGCAACGCCACCACCAGTGACGGGTTTGTGTGGGGACAAGACCCTGGGCTATGAGTCGTGAGGAGACGTTCCACCGTGTTTAGGGAGAGTCATACTGGCAGAAAGGGCATGCTGGGAAAAAACCAAAACCCTGATATTGCAGTATCCATGTGTCAGACCTGGAATGCTGGCCGCCTCCTGGTGACTGGAGGAGATGTGAGTGAGCAGACCCTGATCTACGCTCCTTCAGACTTGGACAAGAAGAGAAGTTCCTTATCATCTCAGCTCAGTTGGACATTTCTCAAAAGGCAGGACAACCAGACACCTTGGTGGCGGTGGCTGATGGGCCGCCTCCTGGAGATGGGTAAAGCTCCCACAGGAAAGGTTACAGGAGGGCCTGGCAGGACAGATCAAGCGACGGATATTTATCGAGCACCCACTGTACGCAAGGGCGTCGCTGGCATGACTCCCACTCATTCTCGTGGCCGCTCCGGCAGGTCGGTGCTGTTGCCTCGCCTTCAGAGACGGTGGCAAAGAGCAGTGACAGGCCTGAGGGCCTGTGGGCAGGGGCAGAGACGGGGCTTCATGCCAGGGTGCGTCCTGCCCACTGAGCCCTGCTGCCTCCCAGCAGACTGAGACCACGAGGTGTCTGCAGACCAGGGAGCTTGACAGCTGCCAAGGAGACACCCACCAAAGGCACAGAAGCCCAGGGACACAGTCATCTCCATGACCCGGGAGAAGCCAGGGCCGAGAGGGGAGGGCAAGCGGGGGCCCACCAGACACAGAGCGCCCACGGGGCAGAACCTGGGCGCAGATCGGACCAGGACCCCGGACCCGGAGCCTGAGGATGGCACCCTGGGGACCACCTGGGCGTGCAGAGCTTCCTCCTCCCCGATACGGGGCCCCCGGACGCAGACAGCAGCCTCCTCACGTGAAGCCCTGGGTCACAGTCCCTGAAGGGCGGAGAGTCTGGACCCAGAGACCACCCTGTCTATCTCCGCCTTGATGGGAGGGAGAAAACGAGGCTCAGGGAGACCTGGGGTTCAACTGAATGTGAAGACACACTGGAGGGTCTAGTGAAAGGGAAGCGAAAGTGTTACTCGCTCAGTTCGGTCCGACTCTTTGCGACCTTAAGGACTGTAGCCCACCAGGCTCTCTGTCCATGGGATTCTTCAGGCAGGAATACTGCAGTGGGTTGCCATGCCCTTCTCCAGGGGATCTTCCCGTCCCAGGGATCAAATCCGAGTCTCCTGCGCTGCAGGCAGATTCTTTACCATCTGAGCTACAGGGAAATCCCAGGAGACTCATAGGGAGGAAATACAGTTGGAGGTAGAGTCCCAGACTAGGGCGTTTGGAAGGTCTGGTTGTTATGGTTGTTGACTCGCTAAGTCATGTCTGACTCTTTGCGACCCCATGGACTATATCCCCACCAGGCTCCTCTGTCCAGGGATTCTCGAGGAAAGAATACTGGAGTGGGTTGTCAAGCCCTCCTCCAGGGCATCTTCCCAACCAGGGACTGAAGCTGCATCTTCTGCACTGGCAGGCGGATTCTTCCACTGAGCCACCAGGGAAGCCCCTTGGAGGGCCTAAGTGAACCTGAACTAGGGCAAGGCTGAGGAGCCAGCCATCAGACCAAGCTCACAGCAGAAGAAATCAATTGAGATACACAAGCACTGGGGTTCGGGCAGTTTGGGGTGCCAGCAGCTAACTGCCTGTTGGTTTAGGATGGCTAGACCACACACGCATTTAGCAAAGTCTGGCTCCCAAAATTCACAAGAGACATTTGCATGCATTCTTGGCTCCAGTGAGGCTCGTGGACTTATATTTAAAACAAAAGCATTAGCATCTCTCACTCCCAAATGTGTGGCTCGCCCAGCAATGACAACGTCTGTATGAAGACAGCCTTCTTTCACTAATTGCTAGGTGTTCCTCTCTGTCACCCGTGCTCAGGTGTGGTCCGACTGCAGGACCCGAGTGGCAGCTGGAAACACGCTCCTGCACAGCCAGCAGCCAAGGAGGGTATTGGGTTTGTTCTGTTTATTCTGGGCTCCGTGGGAAGGGATGACACTCATGAGTTCCTACCTGTTCGTCAAGGGAAACTGTAGTAATCGCCATAATAATGACAGATGGCATCGCCTAAGTGTTCCAGGCCCTTTATACCGGAGGTTTCTAAGCCACACAACAGCACCACGAGATGGGTGTTCCTATTCCCAACCACGGATGAAGGAACTTGATGGCAAGGACTTTCCCAAGACCACCAGCTGGTAAATGGCAGAGCCCATCCCAGGCCACCTGCCTGCCCAGGGCCAGGGTCGCCGGTCGAGCTGGGGCTCCAGCTTGCGTGGGCCTGACTGCTCGGCAGGGAGAGCCAGGGAGCAGGCGTCCCCTCCCCCACCTGCTCAGCCCTGGCTGTCACCTTTCTGTTCTCTCCAGAACCAGCCGAAAACTGCCCTGGTTGAAACTCACTGTTAGTGGGAGGGCTTTATTGGAAGGAGGCTGGGATGAAAAGACAGCTGAGATGAAAGGACAGCCAGCCAGTGGGAAGTCCCCTCCAGCTTTCCTCTTGGAAGCCTCACTTTCAGTAACTTACAAGCCGGACCTGTGTCCACAGCTCCCCTAACCGTCAAGCCACATTATTGATCTACAACGGCATCTAAGTTGACAGGATGCCCATCGTAAACAGCTGACTGTCCCGGGATAATTTCATGATTAACACAGTTTGTGAAGAGACAAATTGAGGACATATACCATAAATAATATCCAGTGTGTTATGTATCTCTTACAGAATAACAAGTGAACGACAATGGAAGCAGCAAGTGATTGTACCAGAGTTCCTACTGATATAAACGACAGAGAAAGCAGATTTCTGGGAGCACATAATGCTGAAAACTTATCACACTAAGATGAATTTCTGGTGTTAACGGCACAAGCCGGGAGAACATTTTGTGGGGTTTAGACAAACATTTTGTGGGTTTCTGGCTCTGTTTGATTTGGAAACGTATGAAAATCTCAGAAGAGTTCAAAAAGGAAAGAAAATTTGTCACATTTCTAACCAACATATTGAATCAAGTGAATTAAACTATGATTCTCAAACTGCTCATGTAACTGAGCAGGCTCACATGCATCTTAAACAGGGGTCTGAGTCCAACCCTAAACGCTGTGAACACCCCTCCCGAGCTGTGCCCTGCTATCCACCTGTAATCGGCGAACAGGAACGAAGCTACATGCTCCTTCCTAAACACACGCGGGAGCTTTTGTGGCTAAATTACTCCATACATAAATGTCTATCTCCCTACGTTGCTCTGGTTATTTTTACCATGCTGCTCTTGATTGGCACTTACTGCTAAAAAGTAACAGTTTTCTCATTCTAAAGAAAACCTTGCCTCGGTTGTAGACAGAAACCGAAGGGCCACCGTGCGGATGATGATCCAAAGTTAAAGCAAAGGTAATTAACATTCCAGGACTTCTGCCGGCACGGTTCCTCACAGACGACGCCATCTGAGCGGGCGAAGGCGAGGGAACGCGGGCTCTCACACGCCATCTATCGAGTCGGGCGACTTTGACATGAGAGCGCAGATGACGAGACCCAGCTCACTCTGCATCAGCTCCATCAGCTCCCTCTGCTAGCAGCTACTTTTGACAAGCGGCAGGGCGGGGGGGGGGGGGGGGGGGGGGGGGGGTAGGGTTGGGGGGCGCGGAAGAACTTTGAAAGATCTCTATTACCTTTTCTCCTACTTGGGCCTCGAGCTCTTTTAATGTCCGACAGCCATTCATTTCATTCTCACCTCCCCTTAAAGACAACAATTAAAAACCTCTTGTTAGCACGTTTTCATTGAATTAACGTTTACATAGGACACACAAGATGAAAATGATAAGAATTTCTACACTGCATATTTTTAAATGCAAGGTGTTTCTTATGCACTACCGTTTGCCAGAAGTGTGAACTCAGGCAAGTTACTTAGCTTCTCCAGGCCTGGGGCCCCTCTTCCGTAAAATGAAATACAACATCGACACCTCCCATGGAGGTGCAGGGACTGAGTTAATTATGGCCTGCACTCCATGAGGCCTCATTCCATGGGTTAGCAGACATCCCGCTTTACAGAGGAGGCTGGGCAGGCCGAAGGTCACAATGGGGAAGTGGAGACCCAGTCTTCAGATGTGGGTGACCTGGCCTTGCCGCCCCCTCCCCACCCTGGGCTGCGGCATTGCGTTCTGACCCTGCAGGCTCCCGTTCACGCCGCAGTGCACGCTGAGCCTTGCCGAAAAGGGCTGAGCCTGGCTGGACGTCTGTAACCAGCCGCTTGGCTCCATCTGCTTGTATTAACTCTGATTTTGCATCTTCTGTCCACCCATAGACCGCTTCAGACTCCCTTTGGAATCAACCGTGGGGCTAGGACGGGGACAAAGAACACCAGATGCCACTTCACAGTATTTATCCAGTGCCTCCTGCACCCAGATCTGGACAGCGTGTCGAGCAGAAGACCATTTCCAGTCTTGAAAAAGCTTAATGCCAGTGACGGTAACAGACAGGAAATAAGCAAGCAGATAAGCAACGTTCAGTTCAGTTCAGTCGCTCAGTTGTGTCCGACTCTTTGCAACCCCATGGACCGCAGCACGCCAGGCCTCCCTGTCCGTCACCAACACCGGGAGTTTACCCAAACTCATGTCCATTGAGTCAGTGATGCCATCCAACCAACTCATCCTCTGTCATCCCCTTCTCCTCCTGCCCTCAATCTTTCCCAGCATCAGGGTCTCTTCAAATGAGTCAGCTCTTCGTATCAGGTGGTCAAAGTATTGCAGCTTCAGCTTCAACATCAGTCCTTCCAATGAATATTCAGGACTGATTTTCTTCCAGATGGACTAGCTGGATCTCCTTGCAGTCCAAGGGACTCTCAAGAGTCTTTTGCAACACCACAGTTCAAAAGCAGAAATTCTTTGGCACTCAGCTTTCTTTATAGTCCAACTCTCACATCCATACATGACTACTGGAAAACCATAGCCTTGACTAGACGGACCTTTGCTGGTAAGTTGATGTAATAAGAAGTTCTATGAAGACAATAAAGGCAGGCGGTGCAGGTGGGGTCGGGGAGAGACAGGGTAAGAAGGAAAGGCCCGTCTCCTGGACAGGGTGGACAATGGGGCATTGGGATAGAGACCCACACGTTGAGGAGCCAGGAGCCACTCTCTCGGAGGAACAGCTCTCTGAGCAAACAAAGGGAGCACGCAGCGGCAGGAAGCCCAGAGGCGGCAGGGGTCTGGCACATTCCAGGGCTGGCACTGTGGGGGCTGGGGGATCAGAGCCCACTAAGCAGGGCCGAGGAACACGGGGTGAGCTCAGAGATGGAGGCGGGCACCAGCCCGGCGGTGCGGGGGTCCCTGATGAGGAGCCTGGACTTCACAGTGGGACGAGGGGAAGACACTGGAGCGCTTTAAAGGGAAATTAACTTCATTTTACATAGAACAAAATGGGCTCAGAGGAGTTGAGTGCTGGACCCAAGTTAAAGATGAAACCAGGAATCCAGCGTTACAATTCTCTGTTAAATGTCATATATTTAATACTGTTCTCATTAGGTATTGAAGAGATACAAAATACTACAGGTAGCATATGTTTCAGATTTAAGGAGTAAAAGGTAGACATACCTGCGTACCCCCCATCAGCTGCCCCAGGGGCCCAGGGAGGCTGCCCCCCCGCTCCCTCCTCCTCCTGCCTCTGCATTTGGTCAAGGCAGTTCCTCTGCCACCCCAAACTCCATCTCTGTCTCCTTCAAGGGAGCCCCATCTATTACCTGACACTAACTCAGTGACTCCAGCTTTCTCTAGATTGGTATTTCTTGGAATGGTATGTCTTTTTAAATCTCTTCACTTTTAACCTTCCTATAAACTTATGTCTAGGTTTTTCTTTTTGTGGACTTTACATTTAAATGGAATATTTATTTTAATTACTGATATTTTCAGGATTTCCATTTGTCCTGCTTCTTCTGATTCTTCTTGCCTTCTTTGGGTTGATCTAATGTTTATCATTCAGTTTTTGTGCCTTTTTTTTTTTTTTGAGTTTGGGAGTTACACAGTCCATTTTTAATCTTGTAGCAACTGCTCTGGAAATGACAACCAGCATACTTGTCAAAGGGCCCCTCTTCAGACGGCAATGCAGGAGATGCAGGTTTGATCCCGGGGTCAGGAAGATCCTCTGGAGAAGGGAATGGGAACCCATTCTAGTATTCTTGCCTGGAGCATCCCAGGGACAGAGGAGCCTGGCGGGTACAGTCCATGGGGTAGCAAAGGGTCGGACACAATGGAGCAACTGAACTGAACTGCTTTCTTTAGATCAACAGTCCTAGGAAGGCAGTGATGGTCTTCCAACACATCATAGTTATTCATCCATTCAAGAGTCACTTTTGAACTTCCCTGTGGCACAGTGGATAGGAATCTGCCTGCCAATGTCAGGGACACAAGTTTGATTCCTGGTCCGGGAAGACTCCACATGCCACAGGGCAGCTAAGCCCATGGCGCCACACTGCTGAGTCTGAAAGGCGCAGCTACGGAAGCCTGTGGGCCCAGAGCCCGTGCTCGGCGACAGGGATGCCACTGCAGTGAGAAACCCGCGCACTGCAACAAAGACCCAGCTAGCCAGAAAGAAGTAAATCGACAGATTATTTTTGAAAAGTCACTTTTGTGTAAGTGTTGCCCTTTGGCTTTTTTTTTTTTTTGGCCGCATCACACCACGCAGCATCTTAGGTCCCCGACCAGAATATCAAACCCTGGGCCCCTGCAGCGGAAGAGCAGAGTCTCAACCACGGCACCATCAGGGAAGTCCCCGTTTTACTGTTTTGGGATCTTTTGGTCCTTGGGGTCCTGCCCCCACCTCTGTTTTAAATCTTGCTGGAGACTTGGCTTCTTGGATCCACAGGACAGCCCCTCCCGTCGGCGGGCCGGGCCGGGCTGCGGTCTCTGCCCCTGCCATCCTTTGTCTCGCTGCGCTCTTTGTAAGAGCTCGTTACATGTTCTGTGTCTGTGCTACACTCGGCCTCGTGGTTTCTGACCGATCTTCCAGTTCACTTATTTCTTTGGCTGCATCTCATCTGTTTATTAAATTCATTGCTTTAAATTGTTACTATGAGATGTAACCCTGACCCAGAAAAGTATGTACAGCACATATGCATAGTTTGCTTACTATTGAGGCAAACACCTGTTTAACAACTTCTCAAATTAAGAATGAGAGCTGGGGCTTCCCCGGTGGCTCAGAGGTAAAGAATCTGCCTGCCAATGCAGGAGAAGTGAGTTTGACCCCTGGTCCAGGAAGCTCCTACATGCCGCGGAGCAACTAAGCCTGTGTGCCACAACTACTGAGCCTGTGCTCTGGAGCCCGGGAGCCGCAACTACTGAACCTGTGTGCCCAAGACCTGTGCTCCACAAGAGAAGCCACCGCAGTGAGAAGCCCGCACATCACAGCTAGAGAGTAGCCCCCTTTGATGCAACTAGAAAAAAGCTCATGAAGCAACAAAGACCCAACAGCCAAAAATAGATAAATAAACACAATTTTTTAAAAAAATAAGTTTTAAAGAATTAGAGCCAAACACAAAGAGGCCCCATCTGCCCTTTTCCAGTTTAAATATTTTCTCTTCTCCTCGTAGTAACCACTCTCACAGCACTTAGGAGGATATCATTTACTTTTCAGTTCAGTTACTCAGTCATGTTCAACTCTTTGCAGTCCCATGAACTGCAGCACACTAGGCTTACTTGTCCATCACCAGCTCCTGGAGCTTGCTCAAACTCATGTCCATTGAGTTGGTGATGTCATCCAACCATCTCATCCTCTGTTGTCCCCTTCTCCTCCTGCCTTCAATCTTTCCCAGCATCAGGGTCTTTTCCAAGGAGTCAGCCCTTCACATCAGGTGGCCAAAGCATCAGCATCAGAAACCATGAGGCAGAGTGTAGCACAGACACAGAACATGTAACTGGAGCTCTTACAAAGAGCGCAGCGAGACAAAGGACGGCAGTGACACAGACCACAGCCCGGCCCGGCCCACCGACGGGAGGGGCTGTCCTGTGGATCCAAGAAGCCAAAGTTTCAGCCTCAGCATCACCCCTTTCAGTGAATATTTAGGACTGATTTCCTTTAGGATGGACTGGCTGGATCTCCTTGCAGTCCAAGGGACTCTCAAGAGTCTTCTCCAACACCACAGTTCAAAAGCATCAATTCTTCAGCGCTCAGCTTTCCTTATGTCTAACTCGCACATCCATACATGAGTACTGGAAAAACTATAGCTTTGACTAGATGGACCTTTGTTGGCAAAGCAATGTCTCTGCTTTTTAATATACTGTCTAGGTTGGTCATAACTTTTCTTCCAAAGAGTAAGTATCTTTTAATATCATGGCTTTAGTCACCATCTGCAGTGATTTTGGAGCCCCCCCCTAAACAAAGTCTGCCACTGTTTCTATTGTTTTCCCATCTATTTGCCATGAAGTGATGGACCAGATGCCGTGATCTTAGTTTTCTGAATGTTGAGCTTTAAGCCAACTTTTTCACTCTCTTCTTTCACTTTCATCAAGAGGCTCTTTAGTCGTTCGCTTTCTGCCATAAGGGTGGTGTCATCTGCATATCTGAGGTTATTGATATTTCTCCCAGCAATCTTGATTCCAGCTTGTGCTTCATCCAGCCCAGCATTTCACATGATGTACTCTGCATATAAGTTAAATAAGCAAGGTGATAGTGCACAGCCTTGACATACTTTTATCTTCATTTACATTTATCTTTTATCTTCTTATAATTTTACCACCTAGGTATGTATCCTTAAACAAAAAAGTTCAGTCTGTCTGGTTTGAACTTCACATGTGAACAGAAGTATTTGTTCACGTCTTCCTCCTTCACTCAGTGTTGCATCCACGACAGTCATTCAGGCTGTTGACTATAGGTGTCGTTTGCTGGTTGTCATTGGGCTTCCCCTTGTGGCTCAGCTGGTAAAGAATCTGCCTGCAATGGGGGAGACCTGGGTTTGATACCTGGGTTGGGAAGATCCCCTGGAGAAGGAAAAGGCCACCCACTCCAGTATTCAGGCCTAGGTCTATAAATGGGTCACAAAGAGTCAGACACAACTGAGCAACTTTTCACTTCACTTCACTTCAGTTGGTATTTTTGCAACCTCTTATTCAATAAATATATATTAAGCACCTTCGTTGTTGCTGTTTAGTCACTAAGTCATTTCCAACTGTTTTGCCACCCCATGGACTGTAGCGCGCCAGGCTCCACTGTTCACGGGAATTCCCAGGCAAGAATACCAGAGTGGGTTCCATTTCCTACTCCACGGGGTCTTCCCAACCCAGGGATCAAACCCGTGTCTCCTGTGTCTCCTGCATTGGCAGGCAGATTCTTTACCCCTGAGCCACCTGGGAAGCACATTAAGCACCTGATCTGTGCCAAGCACTCTCCTAGGGACTTGGAATACATCAGTAAGTCAAATGGATAAAGTTGCCTGCCCTTGTGGAGCTCACGTTCTATGTTGAGAAAGTCACACTTGTGTGTTAGCCTCAAGAGTGTGGGTGGAGTGACCTACTGGCTTATCTGGTGGAAGCATTGCAGACGCTGGAAACCACCAGTCAAAAGTGCTAAGATGGGAGCAAAAAGAATGTCATCAGTTTGGGAACACAATGAACAAGAGCAGAGAAGCAGAGTCCCATCAGGAGGCCAGCCGGATCACAGAGGGCCTTGCAGTTTCCGTGGGATCACCTGCCTTTCGCTGGCAGCATATCTTCTAGCATTTCCCTAGTCGAGATCTGCAGGAGATGAACCATCTCAGTTTTTGTCTGAAATGTCGTTATTTAATCCTCAGGCTTTTTTTTTTTTATGTTTCTTGCTGTCATTAATCTTCAGAAATTCAAAGATGCTGTCCAAACCTTTGAAAGTGAGAGTGCTACTTGCTCAGTCGTGTCCGACTCTTTGCGACCCCGTGGACTGTAGCCCGCCAGGCTCTCCTGTCCATGGGATTCTCCAGCCAAGGATACTGGAGTGGGTTGCCATGCCCTCCCCAGGGGATCTTCCCGACCCAGAGATGGAACCCGCATCTCCTGTGTCTCCTGCATTGGCAGGGAGGTTCTTTACCACTGAGCCACCTGGGAAGGATATTCCAATGCAAAGGCTGCTTCGTTTTCCTACAAGTCAGTGTGAAGAAAGTTTACCAGATGGAGGTGAAAGGTAACCTTGAACATCACAGGCAAAGGAGCCAGATGTGGATCCCTTTTCCAAACAGTCTAATCCCAGTGGGTGAGCAGACACCATGGCAAGAGGAGGAAAGGCGGCCAGGGGTTCCCACAGAAACAGCTCTCGTTCTTATTCTTACAAATATAGCTTTAAAAAAAAAATCTAGGAAGGCGAGTGTTTTAGCTCAGCACATGCAGAGCTTCTCCCACAGTCTCATGCCTTTCGTTGTCACTGTTGAGACACCACTGTCAGTCTAACTGTTACTCCCCTGGAGTCAACCCCATTTGTCTTCTCACTGCCTTAAATATTTTCTCTTTGATTTTAATGTTCTACAGTTTCACTGTGATATGTCTAGATAGGCATCCCTTTTTATTTATCTGGCTCGAGATTCTAAACCATTACCTTTTCAAATATAGTCCCTGTCCCACTCCTTCTCCTACATATCTGGAAATCCACCAAGTAGTATCAGTGGGCCTTCTCTTCCCGCCTCCCATGTCCTTATTCCCGTCCGCCATGTTTTGTATCTCTGTTTCCGTGCTGCATTCTGGACACCACCTTCAGGCCTGTTTTCCACTCCACTGAGGCTCTTTTCAGCGGTGTTGACCCCACTATTTTCACCCATCCACTAAAATTGTACTTTACAGTAGCTGTTACCTTTCGGTACGAGCAGTTCCATTTTGTATTTCTTCAAATCTTTATTTTTGTTGCCTCTTGTTTTGCATTCGTGTATTGAATCCATTCTTTCATTTCTTTAAAGATATTAAAACACTGGTTTTAGATTCTGTATCTGATAGGTCCAACATTGCACGCGTTTGCAGATCTGATTCTACTGGATACGATTTCCGTTTGTTTGCGGTCCTCATTCTTTGTCTCCTCATATGTCTTCAAGGTTTTCTGTGTGACACTTTATCTGTGGTTTTCTTTAAGGGCTGTGTTGTAGACGTATCCCTCCCTTGAAGGGCACACCCAGTCCAGGACCAGTTTTAAGGAAATTCCTAGCCTGAGACTTTTCAGACCACACAGGTAGCATTATCTTAGGTACAGATCTTCATTAACATTGACTTGTGATCACAGTCTTTCCTCTATTCACCCAATGCCAGTGTTGAAATTGGTAGGTCTCTGTGATGCAGATCTATATTTTGATAATTATCCTTACAGGACGGTATAGGGGTCCCCACTGTACAGGTACTGGTCTTCTCTTTGGCTTTTCCACCTTGGATACACCCTGGAGGCTTTGTCTCTTATCCCTTTCACTCCAAAGACCAAACAAAACTGGAGCACCAGTTCACCAAGATTTGGCCAAGACTTTATGGCAAAAACTGTCTTTATACAAAACTTCTCTAGATTCCAGTTCTTACCGCATGCTTAGCCTCTAAGAATTACTTCCTCTTTCCAGCTCAGTAATGCATTAAAATATTTTACCTTTAATCCACCATTTCAGTTGTTTTCAGTGGAAGTGTTGTTCATGGAGGTAGCCTACCATAGTACTAGAAACAGAATTTTCTATTCACTCTAACTGAAAGTGAAAGTGAACTCGCTCAGTCGTGTCCGACTCTTAGCGACCCCATGGACTGCGGCCCACCAGGCTCCTCCGTCCATGGGACTTTCCAGGCAATAGTACTGGAGTGGATTGCCATTTCCTTCTCCAATTCACTCGAATACATGGCCTTAAACAATAAGATCATGGCATCCAGTCCTATCACTTCATGGCAAATAGATAGGGAAACAGTGGCTGACTTTAGTTTTCTGGGCTCCAAAATCACTGCAGATGGTGATTGCAGCCATGAGATTAAAAGACGCTTACTCCTTGGAAGGAAAGTTATGACCAACCTAGACAGCATATTAAAAAACAGAGACATTACTTTGCCAACAAAGGTCCGTCTAGTCAAGGCTATGGTTTTTCCAGTGGTCATGTATGGATGGGAGAGTTGGACTATAAAGAAAGCTGAGCGCCAAAGAATTGATGCTTTTGAGCTGTGGTGTTGGAGAAGAGTCTTGAGAGTCCCTTGGACTGCAAGGAGATCCAACCAGTCTATCCTAAAGGAGATCAGTCCTGGGTGTTCATTGGAAGGACTGATGTTGAAGCTGAAACTCCAATACTTTGGCTGCCTCGTGAGAAGAGTTGACTCATTTGAAAAACCCTGATACTGGAAAAGATTGAGGGCAGGAGGAGAAGGGGATGACAGAAGATAGATGGTTGGATGGCATCACCGACTCAATGGATGTGGGTTTGGGTGGATTCTGGGAGTTGGTGATAGACAGGGAGGCCTGGCGTGCTGCGGTTCATGGGGTCGCAAAGAGTCGGACATGACTGAGCGACTGAACTGAACTGAAACAATAAAGAGAATTTAGCTTCATGAGTAAGCTGGAAATCTTTCTAATTTACTTTAAATATTCAGTCTTTTGTGTTTAAGAAAGTAATGTATGATACTTTTCATCTCAAATTATTAGACTGAGATTTCACAATTGAACAAAAACAAAAAACTCTCCGCTTTTAGTTTTTTTCCAACTTTTGAGCTTTTTCAGCAAAGAGTACTCAAATTATGTTACTTATCCCCCAAATGGGGATGGTTTCATTAGGTCAAGAGCATGAATATGCCTATGAAATAACCAGTCGTTCTTCTGAACGAGTCTGGAAGTTATCCTAGCTCATCACCAATGGAGAGCATCAGCAGATCACAAGTCCCAGATCCCAGAGCAGATAATACTTTGTCATTCTTGGTGGAGCTGCTGCACTGATTTTTTTTTTTTTTTAAGTGTTAGTCGCTCAGTCGTGTCTGGCTCTTTGTGACCCCATGGACTGTTGCCTGCCAAGCTCCCCTGTCCATGAGGTTCTCCAGGCAAGGATACTGGCGTGGGTTGCCATTTTCTTCTCCAGGTGATCTTCCCGACCCAGGGATCGAATCCAGGTCTCCTGCATTGAAGGCGAACTCTTTCACCATCAGAACCACCAGGGAAGGACACAAGTTAACATCTTAGCCATTTTCTGTACAGCTCGCTCAGTTGGTAAAGAATCCGCCTGCGATGCAGGAGACCCCAGTTTGATTTCTGGGTCAGGAAGATCCACCGGAGAAGGGATAGGCTACCCACTCCAGTATTCTTGGGCTTCACTTGTGGCTCAGTTGGTAAAGAATCCGCCTGCAATGCCAGAGACCTGGGTTCAATCCCTGGGTTGGGAAGATCCCCTAGAGAAGGGAAAGGCTACCCACTCCAGTATTCTGGCCTGGATTATTCCATGGACTGTATAGTCTATGGGGTCACAAAGAGTCGGACACGAGTGAGTGACTTTCACTTTCAGTAATGTGAATATATCCATACTTTGATGCAAGGGATCTCTGGGACTTGCTCACCTCGCAAAACAGAAACCGCACCCAGTAATCAGCAATCCCCCTTCCCTCTCTGCAAGGCTGCACTAATTTTCACAACTGAGCTACATCCAAGATGGCTGAGATCATGAAAGTCACAATACCAGAATGTGCTAATATTTCAGAACCAAGTTTAATTCTCTTAGAATTGTTTACACAATTCCTGAGAAAATGAACCTTCCTCATTTAGAGGCAGAATAATCTGAGTCAATAATTTTTCTACTATAAAACAATATTTTCTATACCACACACTAGAATCAAAGAACTTTACAGCTGACAGAGACAGTAAAGTTCAGGCTTCAGTACTCTCGTTTTGCAGACAAGACAAACGAGCCCCATGCTCAGGCTACAGCTATGAGGACCTCATACAAAGATCTTCTAAAAATTTTTTCATTTCTAGCTATAAAAATATGATCGCTAGCCAACGAAAGACACTAAAAATGCATGGAAAAAAAAAACAAATTTAAAATGTGGCATCTTAATACTCTTACTTCAAAATTTAAATTCCTATTTCCAAGGAATTCCCTGGTGGTCCAGGGTTAGGATGTGGCGCTTTCAATGCCAGGGTCCAAGTTCAATCCCTGGTTGGGGAACTAAGATCCCACAAGCCTTGCAGTGTAGTGGAAAAAAAAATTAAATTCCTTATTTCCAAATATGAAAGGCCCCACATATGAAATATGTTGTTCTGGGTGTGCTCAGTCGTGTCTGACTCTTTGTGACCACACGGACTATAGCCCTCCAGGCTCCTCTGTCCATGAGATTTCCCAGGCAAAAATACCAGAGTGGGCTGCCATTTCCTTCTCCAAGGGATCTTCCAGACCCAGAGATCAAACCCGAGTTCCCCGCATCTCCTGCGCTGGCAGGCAGGTTCTTTACCACCAGCACCACCTGCGAATCATGTTGGTCTGGTTTTAATTTGCTGTGTTTCCACTTTGAATACAATATTATTTCTCTTATCCTGAAACATATCCCATTTAGACATCAGAATCTTCTCTAAGTCAACTTTTTGCCTGAGGATTGTATCTGTTGACATGGTTAGCTCTAATGTGCTTGTGTCCTATCTCACATCACTTCAAGTTTCACAATTTCATACGAGGGAAGAAAAAAAAAACTTACCTCTTTATAACATTGATACTCAGGTCAATTCCTCCAAATCTGGACAGGAATACAAGGTACGGAACGGCCCCAGAACTGGTGAGGGGGATCTACACCCGAACAAGAAGAATGGCAGCTCATTAGCGAGTTCAGGGCCAAGCTGCAGGCAGCACAGCAGGCTTCGCTGAGCGGGGCGGGCGCTCCAGGAACGCTTACAGCCACTCGGCCCAGGCATCTGAGTCGGCAGGCGCCCTCAGCAAACCTAGCACGAGCAGCAGACACACCAGAATGCCAGTCTGTGCTCAACTAAAGCTACCAAGCCCTCTACAGAATTAGCTAAAATCTAGGCCCATCTAACCGGGAAAGACTGAGGGCAGGAGGAGGAGATGGTTGGATGGCATCACCAACTCAATGGACACGAGTCTGAGCAAACTTGGAGAGACAGTGAAGGACAGGGAAGCCTGGTGTGCTGTAGTCCATGGGGTCACAGAGAGTCGGATACAACTGAGCGTCTGAACAACAACAGCAACAGGTCTTCCTAAAGGATAAAGTAGGGGCCTCCCTGGTGGTCCAGTGGCTAAGACTCCTCGCTCCCAGTGCAGAGGGCTTAGGTTCCATCCCTGGTCAGGGAACTAGATCCCACATGCCTCAACTAAGACCCAGCTCAGCCAAATAAATAAATGTCTTTTAAAAAGATAAAGTAACAGTAGTAGAAATATATTCTAATATATTTTACATATGTATTTATATATACGTGTGTGTGTGTATAAATATATATATATTTCCCAAGAATCTGAGGCCACAGCACAATTTACTCTCTGAGTATCATGTACCCTTTCTACACAGTCATATGCTTTTAAGGTAGAAAAAAAGTTATTTTTAAATCTAAAATCCTACAAAGGACATCATTGGGCCAGGTGGGTTAATACGGACTCTAGACTAAATAAAAGTATTACTACCTCAATGTTTACTGAAGTTGATAAGCGTGCTGTGATTAGGTAAGAGAACAGTTCTTATTCTTGAGGAAATACACACTGAAGTATTTAGAAGTAAAGGACCAATGACAGGACTTCCCTCGTGGTCCAGTGGCTAAGAATCTGCTTGCCAATGCAGGGGACATGGGTTCGAGCCCTGGGCCAGGAAGACTCTACGTTCTGTGGAGCATCTAAGCTCATGTGTCACGGCTGCTGAAGCCTATGCTCTGAGCCCAAGAGCCACAACTATGGAAGCCCAGAGCCCAGAGCCCGGGCTCTGCAGCAAGAGAAGCCACCGCAATGAGAAGCCTTCGCACCGCAACAAAGAGTGGCCCCTGCTCAGAGCAACGAGAGAAAGCCCGTGCGTAGCAATGAGGACCCAACACAGCCAAAAAACAAAGAAAGCACCGTTAGTGTAAGCAATTTCGTCTTAAATGATTCAGAAGAAATTACATACACATTATTTGTGTATTTCAAATATATATCGCTTGCATATGTGCAGAGGGAATGAGAGATTCCAGGAGAAGCAAGTGAGGTTAAATGTTCACAGTCAACAAATCTGGGCAACGGTAAATGGCCATCATCTGTACCATACTTTCCTTCACAAACTTGCTGGAGGCTTGAAATTACTTTTAAATAAAAAGCCAATTTTTTTAAAAAAAGTGAAAAAATTATTTCCCAGAAAGCATGTGAAACTAAAATTAAAATAAACACACAGTCAATATAAATTTATTTTTTAAGCTTCATGCAAATACACAAGTACAATCTCCCAAACAGCTGAACAGCTCCTGAGCCCATACAACCAAGTTTGATATTTACTTAGCCCTTAAAATTCCAGCCTCAAAGCCTAGCACAGTTATCTCAGTCTTCCCCAAAGGACACATTTCCCTTTACTGTTTAAAACATGTGTAACTAGGACATGGGACCGGGGGGAGAGTGGCTCACAGGGTGGGCCTCTGCAAAGCCTTTTCCTGGAAAGGACACCAGGACTCTGACTTCTGACAGGGTGGTTTTCAGTAGATACAACTTGGTTAGGCACCTCAGAGGTTCCCTAGTCCCACAGAAGAAGGGCAAGGACAGATTAAACGTGCAGTTTCCCAGACTGGATGCCCTCTTGGTCTTAGCAGTGATAAGAGTCAACGCGGAAGAGAAGAAGCTAACATTGAAGGAGCTCATACTTCGTAAACGGGCACAGGCACCGCTCTTGATTTTAAATCATCCAGCCCCAAACCACCTTCTGAGGAAGCTGAAACCTTCCACATTTCACAGAGCAGAGGAATGACCTCCCTGCACAGCACTGCCTTGGACTCAGAAATCTGTGACTCCAGAGCCCAAGCTCATTTCACTACACTAACCACCCTGTCGGCAAAAAAAACAAAAAAAAAGTCCATCAACTGTTGAGGTTTTTGTCACATTTCATATTGCTACTTATGCGTGCGTGCTAAGTTGCTTCAGTCATGTCCAATTCTTTCCAACCCCATGGACTGTAGCCCACCAGGCTCCCCTGTCCATGGGGATTCTCCAGGCAAGAATACTGTGGTGGGTTGTCACGCCCTCCTCTTCCAGGGGATCTTCCTAACCCAAGGGTTGAACCCACTCCCTTACGTCTCATTGGCAGGCGGGTTCTTTACCACTAGCACCACCTGTTAAATTAGTGCTATTTCAGGGAGGCCTGGCAAGCTGCGATTCATGGGGTTACAAAGAGTCGGACACAACTGAGCGACTGAACTGAACTGAACTGAACTGTGAAGTGAAGTGAAAGTTGCTCAGTCATGTCCTGACTCTTTGCGACCCCATGGGCTGCAGCCTACTAGGCTCCTCTGTCCATGGAATTCTCCAGGCAAGAACACAGGTACTACCTGTGATCTGATGCAAGTTTTAAGGTGGCAGATACATTTCTGCAATGCCTAGTTTCCAAACTAAGCTCAAGGATCCAGTCTAAAAGGAAAGGCTCAGCTAAGGATTCACTTCTCTGGGATTTGCGATTCTGGCAAAAATGTCTTGAGACTCAAAACCATCCACTGATGAATCACTGGAAGCAAATTCTTAGACTGCAGCTGGCGAAGCACAGTTTGTGAATCCACGTCCAGCATGTTGATGAGAAACTTCCCAGGCTCCTCTTTCCTTGGGACAGCCACCAAGACCAGAATAGAACTTTGCTTTCCTTCTCCGGCATCTAGTAACCGGTGCAACTTCTTTCAAAATGTTTAACTTATATTGATATTCAGAGACTGAGACACATTTAAAAAAAAATTCATATCACTCACTATTAATGAAACTAAGGAACAGGGTAGCTAACAAACAACGCCTTGTCTATCATCACCCTGACATTCAAACATTCCTGACACGGTTCTTGAGATAAAATTACAGCTAAAATAAATTCATTAAAACTGGAAAATTCTCTTCTGATTTTTAATGCATTTTGTACATTTTTATTTATTTTTTCTGTACTGGGTCTTCATTGCTGGGCGGGCTCTTCTCTAGTTGTAGGAAGCAGGGGCTACTCTCGAGCTGTGGCGAGCAGGCTTCTCATGGAAGTGGCTTCTTGGTGTGGAGCGCAGGCTCTAGGGCGAGAGAGCTTCCGTAGTCGCGGCTCCCGGGCTCTAGACCACAGGCTCAGCATTTGTGCATGGGCTTAGATGCTCCATGGCGTGTGGCATCTTCCCAGATCAGGGATTGAACCCATGTCTCCTGCATTGGCAGGTGGATTCTTTACCACTGGGCCACCAGGGAAACCCCTTCTTTTCTACTTTTGAGGGTGAGATTTCCATGAACTATTTGACCAGTTTTATACATTGCCAGTTAGGCTTATATTGACTATTGAAAAAGAAAGTTGGGTGTCACCACGTGGATTAGTCATTAAAAGACCTAGAAAAGTCACACACCCTGTGAAGTCCAGGGAATAGCGAGACAAGCTCTGCCCTGCTTTCCTGGTGAACCTGGCCTCCTGTGAAGGCACCGCACTCCAGTCTCCTGGGTTTATGCGTGGGTCCCGAGAGCTCAAGGTTCTAGAAACACACGCTGATTGTAAGACAGACCACGGGAACCTGTTATGTAAAGGCTCTGAAGTTTTACAGCTCTCAGTGACTTCTTTTTAAAACAGATGTCGCTTTAAAAAAAAAAAACAGATACGCGCTTCACATTTTCTGTGCTGTTCCTCTTCCTGCATAGCTGATTAGCTTGGGAGGCTGTCAAAATTTTAAATTAACATTAGATCCTGAATATAGGGAGACATTAGCAGGAAATAATATTTTCACTTTCCATTTGGTATAAAGAAAAGATCAGTTCAATCAAGCTTGGGATGGAACGGATGCAATGTTTGTGAGGACAAATGTTCTTTAAAAGCAAGAGAACATTACCAAGCGACACAGCACTTCCACTCCTAGGTGTGTGCCCAAGGGAAGTGAAGACACATGTCCACATAGAAACTTGCACATCCAAGTCCCAGCAGCACTGCTCACAGAAGCCAAAACACAGAGACAACCCAAAGGTCCAGCACCTGACGGCAAAGAAGCTGCGTCGTCTCCATGCAGCGGAGTACTATTCGGTCATAGCAAGGAGCGAAGTTCCACTTCATGCTGCAGCGTGGATGTCTAGCAGAGCTAAACGTCACGCTGAGTGAAAGAAGCCACACACAGAAGACCATGTACTCCATATTCCTTTTTATGAAACAGCCAGACTACACAAACTATTAAGACATAGAGGAGATTAACGGTTGTCAGGGATTAGGGGAAGGGGGAGTGCAGAGTAACTGCTAATGAACACAAAAGTTTCTTTCAGGGATGATGGAATGTTCTGGAATCAGACAGTGCTGATCGTGAATCACTCTGTGAATATATTAAAAACCTCAAGGGTTTCCCTGGTGGCTCAGCGGGAAGGAATCTGCTGTCAGGACAGGAGTCACCGGTTCAATCCCTGGTCCAGGAAGATTCCACAAAGCCTCACAGCAACTAAGGCCGTGCAACACAACTATTCAGCGTGTGCTCCAGAGCCTGGGAACTGCAGCTTCTGAGCCCACCAGCCACAACTCCTGAAGTCCGGGTGCCCCA
This sequence comes from Ovis aries, assembly GCF_016772045.2. NCBI lineage: Eukaryota > Metazoa > Chordata > Mammalia > Artiodactyla > Bovidae > Ovis > Ovis aries. Next base: position 220,415,300 of record NC_056056.1, read on the forward strand.
AAGCCCGTGCTCTGAAACAAGAGAAGCCGCCGCGGTGAGAAGCCCACGCACCGCGGCCAGGGAGCGGCCCCTGCCCCCCACAGCCAGAGAAGAGCCTGTGCAACAGTGAAGGCCAGCACAGCCAGACAGTCAATAAACAGAGTCACTGCAGAAACCCCACCGGCCTGCCCGCCGGTAATGCTGGAGACTGTGATATGGAGGCCATGTCCTAGTAAAGCTCTCATTTAAATGTGGATACAATAAAAGTGACAGGTGAAAGAATCAATATATAGTATTTGTGAGATTCTGGGAGCGAATAAAGGGGAAACATTTTTAAAAGGAAAGGAGGAAAGCTCTTCACCTTCCTCCCCCTTCCCGCTTCCCTGTCTGTCCCTCACAATTCAGTCCTGCCGTCATTAGACGGGGCAGAGACACGTGGTGTCCGCCATGTCGGGGGAGCCCTGGTCCAGAGCCAGGGAGCACACCCACACGGCGGGCAGAGGGCATCCACTTAGGTGTGTGGGCGCCGGAGATGGGAGATGGATGATGAGTCACATGCCAGCATATTCAAATAAGTGAAACAAGCAGGATCAGACCCTGGGTTGGGAAGATCCCCTGGAGGAGGAAATGGTAACTCACTCCAGTGCGCTCGCCTGATCTATCCCATGGATGGGGGAGACAGGCGGCTGCAGTCCATGGGGTCGCAGAGTCGGGCCTGCCTGACAGAGCCCACACGCACGCACGTGTGTGTACATGGATGTGCGTCTGGAATAGGCCCCTGGAGCTCTGCCCACTTAGAGGGCCTGGAGAAGTGGCATCCAAGAGTAATGAGCAGCCCTGCTGCCTAGATCCCAGATTCTGGATGCCTGTTTCCATTAAAAAGAACCAGAGCTCTTTGAAGAGATGGATGATTCCAGGACTGAGCATGGAAAGTACAGGTGAGCTTGTATCAGGAAGTCAGAAAGTGCTCAAAAAATGCTGGGGACACGTCAAAAGGACACAGAAACCAGCATGAAGGTGCTCTTGTGGCTAAATTAGGGACAATTTAAATATCAAAATAAATCATGGAAGCAATGGGTCATAACCCACTTATTAAACAGGAAATCTCAAGTCCCTGCAAATATGTAAACAATAAAGAATACATGAAGTTTGGTGAGGGCTGACACATCCACACAGCTTCAGAGGTTTCTCCTACACACTGCTCATTAATCACAAGGTGCACAAAGAACATTCTGCTGGGGAAGAAAGGGGGGTCTATATATATAGCTATATCTATATATATAGTCTATATTATAGCTCCCACCTTAGTGGAGCGACCGCAGTGAACAGCAGCAGTAACGGGACAGGCGGAAGTCACCTGCAACCCAGCAAAAGGTCATGAGATGAGCACAGCGTGGCTTCTGGGACATTCCTGCCAAAGATGCAGGCCTCAATCTAGCCACCAGGAAACGCCTACCATCTGATAAACTCAAGTTGGGGACACTTTACAAAATAACGGGTCTGCAGTCTTCAAAGTGTCACAGTCCTCAGAACTAAGGACAGACTGCGAGACGTGCAGATGAAAGGAGAGTTGCCAGATGCGCCGCGCGACTGAGACCTGGGCCCGGGCTGAGTCGGTTGCTGTGACACGACGTTCCTGTCTCTACCGTTACGGTTGCATTGTGGGAGCACGGAACAGGGCCGGTTTTAAGGAAACATGCAAGGAGATCCAACCCATCCATCCGAAAGGAGACCAGTCCTGGGTGTTCATTGGAAGGACTGAGGCTGAGGCTGAAACTCCAATACTTTGGCCACCTGATACAAAGAGCTGACTCATTGGAAAAGACCCTGATGCTGGGAAAGATTGAAGGTGGGAGGAGAAGGGGACAAGAGAGGATGAGATGGCTGGATGGCATCACCGACTCAATGGACATGAGTTTGGGTGAACTCCGGGAGTTGGTGATGGACAGGGAGGCCTGGCATGCTGTGGTTCATGGGGTTGCAAAGAGTCGGACACGACTGAGCGACTGAACTGAACTGAACTGAACTGAACACTGAGATACTTGAGGTAATGAAGCAGCTTCCTTCTAAATGGCTTAGGAAAAACAGTTGTTCTTTGCACTATACTTCCAACTTGTCCCTGACTCTGGGACTGCTTTTTTAAAAACACAAAGTGGCAGAAGTCGTGGCAGAGAAAGCTCTGAACAGACTAACCTCCCACTGTCAACTCCTGTAGACTCTGTCAAAATACCAAAAAGGGACTATCTAAGGGCTCAGGAGAGTGAAAGAAAGCAGGCAGGTTTGGGAGGAAAATCCTTTACAACTTCAGAAGAAAGGACGAGTACAGAGTCTCCTGTTCTTAATGGCTTTGAACCTGAGCGGCCACAGTCAGTAGTCAGCACAAAGCAGCTAAATCTGCCCCCACCCACCCCCACCAAAACCCCCACTGTCTTTCTGGCCTGAAGAACCAACACACTGCACTCAAAGCAACCGCAGCCATTAGAAATGTGAGGGGGATCTGAAACAGGAGAGAGACAGAGGAGGAGCCCCACCTCCTGTGTACACACTCTGTCCACGTTCCAGCTGACGCCTGAACCAGGCGTGTGCAAGTCACACGTGAAGAGTCCCAGCTAAAGACTAAAGAGGTGGGAGTGAAAACTGATCCAGCCCCTACGGAGAACAGTATGGAGCGTCCTTAAAAACTAAGGATGAAACTACCACATGACCCAGCAATCCTACTACTCGGCATAGACCCTGAGGAAATCATATTGGAAAAGACACACGAGCCCCAGTGTTCACTGCAGCACTGTCTACAACAGCTAGGACACGGAAGCGGCCTAGATGGCTATCAGCAGATGAATGGAGAAAGAAGTTGGAGCACATATGTACAGTGGAATATTACTTGGCCGTAAAAAAGGAATGCATTTGAATCCGTTTTAATGAGGTGGATGAACCTAGAGCCTATTACACGGAGTGAAGTAAGTCAGAAAGAGAGAAACGAACATTGTATATTAACACATATATATGGGATCTAGAAGGACGGTACTGCTGAGCCTCTCTGCAGGGCCGGAGTGCAGACGCAGACATACAGAACAGACTTGCGGGCACACGGGGAAAGGAGAGGGTGGGACGAATGGAGAGAGTGGCGTGGGGACGCACACCACCGCACGTAGAGCAGACAGCTCATGGGAAGCCGCTGTGTAACAGAGGGAGCCCGACCCAGTGCTCTCTGGCAGCCTAGAGGGTGGGATGGGTGCAGCGGGGGAGGGAGGTTCGAGAGGGAGGGGACGTATGTATACCTATGACTGACTCATGCTGATGCATGGCAAAACCAACATAATATTATAAAGAAACTATACTCCAATTAAAAGTAAATAATTTTAAAAAAAGAAGGCAAAAGAGCTGAACCAAGATATGAATGACTGCCTGCTGCAGGCAAGACAGAATTTGGAAGCTGACTGCCTGCCAAAGCAAAGGCATTGAAAGTTGAAGAGGTCAGTGTAACAGAGTCCAGAGCACCAGGCTGCGCAGTCAACAGCCAGAGCCACACGAGACTCCAAAGCACACGGATCGTGGCCAGGGCAGCTGACGAAATGAACTGTTACCTTTAATGTTAATTAATTTAAATGCTAAAATTAAGTCCGTTTGGGGAAAATTTTTATGTTTGGAATGACTAGGTGAAATTAGTATTTCAACTGCAAATTTTTGTCCTTTTTTTAATCTAAATTTATTCATTTTAATTGGAGGTTAATTACTTTACAATATTGTGTTGGTTTTACCATACATCAACATGAATCCACCACAGGTGTACACATGTTCCCCATCCTGAACCCCCCTCCCTCCTCCCTCCCCATACCATCCCTCTGGGGTGTCCCAGTGCACCAGCCCCAAGCATATGAACCTGGACTGGTGATTCGTTTCATATATGATATTATACATGTTTCAATGCCATTCTCCCAAATCATCCCACCCTCTCCCTCTCCCACAGAGTCCAAAAGACTGTTCTATACATCTGTGTCTCTTTTGCTGTCTTGCATACAGGGTTATCGTTACCATCTTTCTAAATTCCATATATATGCATTAGTATACTGTATTGGTGTTTTTCTTTCTGGCTTACTTCACTCTGTATAATCGGCTCCAGTTTCATCCACCTCATTAGAACTGATTCAAATGTATTCTTATTAATGGCTGAGTAATACTCCATTGTGTATATGTACCACAGCTTTCTTATCCATTCATCTGCTGATGGACATCTAGGTTGCTTCCATGTCCTGGCTATTATACACAGTGCTGCAATGAATACTGGGGTACCCGTGTCTCTTTCAATTGCAAATTTTATGAAATCTCAATACAGGTTTAAAAAAAAAAAAGGTAGAGACATCACTTTGCTGACAAAGGTCTGTATAGTCAAAGCTTGGTCTTTCCAGTAGTTATGTAGGGATGTGAGAGTTGGACCATAAAGAAGGCTGAGTATCAGAGAATTTCAGAAGACTCTTGAGAGTCCTTTGGACTGCAAGAAGATCACACTAGTCAATCCTAAAGGATTGATATTCAGGTTGATACCCTGAATATTCATTGGAAGGACTGATGTTGAAGCTCCAATACTTTGGCCACCTGATGCAAAGAGCTGACTCATTGGAAAAGACCCTGATGCTGGGAAAGATTGAGGGCAAGAAGAGAAGAGGGCGACAGAAGATGAGATGGTTGGACGGCATCACTAACTCAATGGACAAGAGTTTGAGGAAACTCCGGGAGATAGTAAAGGGTAGGGAAGTGAGGCATGCTGTAGTTCAGGAAGTCACAAAGAGTCGGACACGCCTGAGCGACTGAACAACAGTAATAAGATACAGGTAAAGTATTCCTAATGGAAACGTGGTGTCTGAACTGAGGTCTGCTCTAAGTACACACCAGGCCTTGTAGACTTAGTACACAAAGAAGAATGTAAAATATTTTACCACCAATTTTGAATAGTGATTACATGTTGAAATGAGACATTTTGGTCAAACAAAAATATTATTAAAATTAATTCCACTTATTTCTTTTTATCTTTGTAATGTAGCTACCAGGAAATTTAAAATTACATATGTGCTTCACATTATATTTCTATTGAAAACCATTAGTCTGGGATATAATTCAAATACACTCAACAGTGAAGGACCAATTCTTTGTTTTCGTACCTAATTCAAGATTCCACATTGCATTTAGTTACACTGAGCAGCTTCAGCTGCATGCCACAAATTCTGATAAATTCTCTTTTCATTTTTATTGTTACAATTATTTTCTGATTTTCTGCATTATGGCTTCTTAGATAAACCCATCATTTAAAAGTGGACATTTAATTTCCAAATACATGGGGTTTTTAAATATGTTTGATATTAATTTATCATTTTGGTATTAATTTCTTATTTAAATGCTTTCTTCTCTGCAATCACCCTCTGTATTTTTTCAGTCTTTTAACTTTATTGAGGCTTTCAATGACTAAGTCAAAGATCTTTTGGTAAAGGACACATTGCCCTTGAAAATATGTGGGTTATTTTCAAATATCTTTTGATACTGATTTCTAACATATTTCCACAGTGATAAGAGGACAGTATGATTTCAAAACCTTTAGACCATGAAATGTTTGCACCTTGTTTTATGTCCCTGGTATATAGTCTATGGGAACTTGAATAGAATTTGTATCTTGCTGTTATGTGAAAACTGTATAAATCTTAATTATGTTGAATTGGTTCATAGTGCCTTTCAGGTCTACTATCCCCTTCCACTTTTCTGTCTATTCATTATATTAATTTTTAAGAGCTTGATATTGAAACTCCAACTAAAATTTTTAACTTATCTACTGAAAAAATAATTGTAATATATAGTTGAACTATATGTAACTTTGTTCTGTATGTTCCAAATCTCCATTAAATGTACTATTGTACTTTGATAATTTACGAAATAAAAAAAGATTTTTTTAAACGTAGGACCAAAGAAATGTGACCCTTCTCAAGAGAAAAAAAAATCAAAACAGGCCAACCCCGAGATGAGAATTACCAGACAAGGTTTAAGCAGCTATTTTACATATCTCAATGAGTTAAAAGAAATATGTTCATGATTGAAAGAAAATCAATAAACCTAAGCAGATAAATAGCAATTATAAAAAAGAACCAAATGGAAATTCTAGAACTGAAAAATACAATGTCTAAAGTTAAAAATTCACTGCTGTTCCTGCTGCTGCTGCTAAGTCACTTCAGTCGTGTATGACTCTGTGTGATCCCATAGATGGCAGCCCACCAGGTTCCGCCATCCCTGGGATTCTCCAGGCAAGAACACTGGAGTGGGTTGCCATTTCCTTCTCCAATGCGTGAAAGTGAAGTCACTGAGTCGTGTCCAACTCTCAGCAACCCCATGGACTGCAGCCCACCAGGCTCCTCCATCCATGGGATTTTCCAGGCAAGAGTACTGGAGTGGGGTGCTGTTGCCTTCTCTGAAAAATTCACTGAATAGACTTAATAACAGAATGGAGATGTTAAGAAAAAGTCAGTGAATTTGAAGACAGATCAATGGATATTATGCAGTCTGCAAAACAGACAGGAAACATACCTTTAAAAATGAACAGAGCTTCATTGCCACACGTGCAGTCGTTTTTAGTTACTCTTGTGAACTTACTTGTGACGTGTGGGCAGGGTCGGGGGGTGCATCTAGTTCCCTGACCAGGGAGCGATCCCAGCCCCCTGCATTGGGAGCATAAAGTCTTAGCCACTGGACCACCAAGGAAGGCCCCCAAATATTGTGTATATGGAAGCCTTAAAAAAAAATAAAAGAGAATGACTGTAACAGTGCTACGCACAAAATACGACCCAAGCACACGGTGATGGCCCCAAACCCGCCAGGACTTCACTGAACTGTGACAAACAAGACTCTGTGTGGGAAAGCGTGGGGAAAGCCAGGCTAGGTCACATGCCCCCATCATCTCCTGCATCGCCCGGCCACATGCCGGGTGGCTCCGAGCCTCCTTCGCCCGATACCTGAGCCAGAACGTCCTGAAACTGCTCTCTCGTGAGAGGCAGCAGGAAGGCTGTGATGACCCTCCGCAGCTCGCTCTTGGTCACTGTCATGCTGCGAGCGGTGTCGAGCAGCTGAAAGGCTCTCTTCAACTCATCTCCTCGCTCAGTAATTTTTTGAAATAAAATCCGTTTAACATCTAAGGACGACAGTATTGGATTTGCAACAGTTGTGGCTGTGAGAGACAGAGAGAGAGAGAGCTATTTACTAGACATGCTTAAGGCTATGATGATGAAAACTATTTCACTGTGTACTAGGGCCCAGCAGACTTCTAAAACAGTATTTCTTCTACTATATCCAGGTTTACAAGCAGGTGACCTGCAATGGCAAATCTGCAGTCATTGTTTTCACCTCTGCAATTGACATTTCAATCAATACAGACAACAGCAATAACATTAGAATGAAAGAAAAAGGCAAAGATTCTTCCCTAGAAAGGACCTATGTCACGGGATATTGAAGTTAAAACCTAGTTAAGAATTAAGGTCATCGCAAATAAAGCTTTTTCTTTCAAATTTATTTTTGATCGAAGCATTAGTTGATTTAAAGGATTAGGTTAATTACGGCTGCACAGCCAAGCGACTCAGTTATATCCTTACACGCACACACTCTTTTTTTCATGTTCCCCTCCATTACGGTTTGTCACGGGATACTGAATACAGCTCCCTGCGCCACACAGTAGGACCTTGATGTTTACCTGTTCTATGCATGCTAATTTGCGTCTGCAAACCCCAGCCTCCCTCTTCATCCCTCACCTGAGCTGCTCGGCAACCATCAGCTTGTTCTCTATGCCCATAATCCTGTTTCTGTTTCATAGAGGGGTTCACCTGTGTTATGCTTTAGATTCCACGTATAAGTGATACATATTTGTCTTTCTCTGCCTGACTCACTTCACTTAGTATGATAATCTCCAGCTGCATCCATGTTGCTGCAGATGGAATTACTTCATCCCTTTTTACGGCTGAGCAGTACTCCATATACATATATACAGGACTTCCCTGGTGGCTCAGACAGTAAAGCATCTTGCTTACGGTGCGGGAGACCCGGTTTCGATCCCTGGGTCTGGAAGATCCTCTGGAGAAGGAAACAGCAACCCACTCCAGTACTCTTGCCTGGAGAATCCCCTGGATCGGAGGAGCGTGGTAGGCTATATTCTGTGGGGCTGCGAGGATTCAGACACCACTGAGCGACTTCACTCACTCACTCACTATGTAAAATGTAGCTTGCTTACGTTCTTTCCGTGTCTCGGCTATTGTGAATAGCGCTACTATGAACACTGGGGTACATGTATAATTCTGGAATTATAGTTTTGTCCGGATACGTGCCCAGGAGTAGGACTGCTGAATCATATGGTAACTCCCATTTTTAGTTTTCTGAGGAACCTCCATACCGTTTTCCACAGTGGCTGCACCGATTTACATTCCCACCGACAGTGGAGGAAGGTTCCCTTTTCTCCACACCCTCTCCAGTATCACATAAACCTTTAAACCATTGTATTCACTTTCCATCTTGGTGGCCACAGCCCACTTAGCACCTCTGTCTCACACAGTAAATTCTGGACATGTGAAGTGTCTTGAATGCCGCTGTGTTTTTCATCGAATCATTCACAAGCGGTGGCGAGGAGAGGGTGACTCTAGGCATTTCCCTGGAAACAAGACTTCCTCATCAAGCAGTGGAACCTTTCTGGCATGGGGACACGATGGCTTTAGCCTTGGGGTGACCTGGGCCAGATGATGTCAGCAGATTCAGAGTGTCAGCATGGACCTTCCCAGAGGCAGCAAGGGGCCTGCTCACAGCTGCAGGGTGACTGAGCTGCCTTCTGTTTGATGTGGTAACAGAGGACCTACCAGCGCCCCCACCTGCCGTGAAGAGCTCCCAGGTGCCCTCGGCTCAGGAGCAATGCGGCAGGATCCAGGGACCCCTCCGGCCTTCTAGGGGCTGCACAGGCCGTCACCCCAGTGCCCGCCTTCCCTGAAGCTTGCTCACTGTGCACACATGAGGCCTGTGCCCAGTGCTGGGGGTTCTTCTCGCTCACAATACCCACAGTGACCTCCAGGGAGGGGATGACTTAACAGGGATAACACTGGAGACCCAGAACACAGACGGCTGGTTTGGGGTGACAGGCTGAGGGTCTCGGGAAAATCTTAGAGGACACAGTGACACTTCCACGGCAAGGCTGTGTTCCCCAAAAGTGAGATAGGGGGCTGGAAGTGGGGCTGCTGTAGAGGACGGCCGGGGGAGGGGGCCACATAGAGCAGACCCTGGCTAGGAGAGGAGACTGGGAAAGTCAGGAGACAAGGCAGGCGGCCCTGTCCTCTGGCCTCGTGCTCTGGCTGTGAGATGCTACAGCAGGACTGTCACTGAGAAGGCGACACGGCCCAATCTTCATTCTCGAATATTGATTTATTTGCCTAAGCCAGGTGTTAGGGGCAGCATGAGGGATCTCCCATCTTCATTGCGGGATGTGGGATCTTTACTCACAGCGTGAGAACTCTCAGTTGCAGCATTTAGGATCTAGGTCTCTGACCAGGGATCGAACCTGGGCCCCTGCAATGGGAGTGCAGAGTCTTAGCCACTGGACCACCAGGGAAGCCCTCGTTCATTCTTAAACTTCACTCTGGTATCACACAGGAGAGAAACAGAAAGGGGAGGAGAGGGTGGTGTAAGACGAGCTGGGTGATTACGGCCAGCTCAGATGAGTCTTAAGGGAGGTCTACACTAATGTGATGGTCAGCGAGTGCAAAGTAGAGGTGACTAAAAGAGCTGTTACAATAGAGGAGGTCCACAGAACACTCTGATGTCATGCGCTGGGTGAGGTAGGAGGTAAGGATGAAGTTCGTGTGGGTGGCTGGGTGAGCCATGAGAAAAGGAATATGGAGATGGGGTTGGTTGGCGGTTTTGTCTGAGATGGCCACACAAGATGCCCACCACACATGCTTCTCTTATGATATCGTGTTAACTCTCCTCCCATCAGAAAGTGGGATGTACATCCCTCCCCCTTAAAATGTGCATGAGTCTGTGACTAGGGCAGAATTGACACGATGTGATTGCTAAGACACGGCCACAAAGAGAGCATTATAGCCTCTGCCTGGCCCTCCTAAGACGCTCACAGTTGCTGTGCCGTGAGGAGGTCAGGGAGCCACACAGGCTCCCTGGAGGCCATGCGGAGGTATCTGGCCAACAGCCCCAGCTGAGCTTCCAGCCAAGAGCCCACACCACCTGTTGGCCATTCGAGAGGGCCAGCCTCCAGAAGATTCCAGCCCCAGATGTCAAGTTGCCCCTGCCTTGGCACCTCCCCCACTGAAGTGCAAAGAGCAGAGACAAGCCATTCCAGGGACCTAACTGTAGATCTGTGAGCAAAACACGTGATGGTTGAGGTTTCAAGCCTCTATGTTTGGGGGAGTTTGTTCATAGCAATGGACACTTGGAACAGAAAAGTCTGCAGGAAAGCTAAAGAGCTCAGTTTGGGATATCCAAGTCGGGATGTCCATTCGAAAACTGAATACACAAATCTAGAGGTCATAGAGGGTGGTGCTGGAGATCCAGGTGTGGGGACTGGCTGTGTGGGAGCCTTAGGAAAGCAGGCAGGCAGGAAGAGAAGAGACTCTTTTGAAACACCGGCTTGAAAGGATGTGGAATTCATTCATTCAAAAGGTATTTCTGAGCACCTGTCATATGCCAGCGCTGCTCTAGGCACTGGCAGGACTGCCGTAAGACCGGAAGCTCTGCTCTTGGAAAGCTTAGATAGACTCCGGAGAAGAGAAGCAGGACGAGAAACAAAAGATAAATGATGATGTAACGGTAGGTGGTGCCACGTGCTTACAGGCAGCAGGACAGACCACAGAGGTGAGGGCGGCCGGGGAGCTGTCTCAGGTCGGGGAGTTGGGGGAAGCCTCTCTTGAGTAGTCTGATGAGCTGAAACCAGGACAGAATGAGCCAGGCAAGCAGCTGCAGTAACAGTGTCCTCAACAGGGAGAAGAGCCTCGGGTAAAGAGCCCCTGAGCAAGAGTGAGTCTAACGGGTCCAGGGAGGCGACAGACCTCTGTGGACAGAGGCGTGTGTCCAGCGAGAAAGGGAGGCAGTGACGGCTGGGATCGGAGTACGTGATACCTCAGATCCCTGCACGGGGACTGGGGTTTTCACCATGGGCAATGGGAAGACTCAGGAGAGTTCAAGCAGTGAGTGATCTTATTAACGTATATGGCTTTTAAAAAATTACTCTGGCTGCTATGAGGAGAGTAGATTACAGAGGGGCAAGAAATGAGAAGTTCACTGAGGAACCAATTCCAAGATCCAAGAAGAAGTGATGGTGACTTGAACAAGGTCCAGGTTGTGGTGAGGGTAGGGTTTTGTGGGGGCCGGGGTGGGGGGGAGACAGATTAGAGACATAACCTAGAAACACAGCTGACGAAGTCTCACTGATAGATTGGCCTGGTGAGCTGGAGGGGGCTGGGGGATGAAGAGAAAATGAAATCAAGGATAACTCCTTGCACTTGAGGAACTAGATACAGGATGATGCTCTTTACCGGGATGGAGAATGCCAGCTGTCAAGAGATGTCTGATCAGTTTGTGTTTGAGATGCCCGCTAGGTGATGCTCAAGCGGAAAGGTCAGGGGGCAACCGCAGATGCAACCTGGAGCTTAGGACAGAGCTCACAATAGAGCTGCTATTTGCTGCGCTGGTGTTTCAGGACATGGAGCCAAGTGCTTACATACGAGAGGCCAGGCAGGCAGAAGACTGGGCTCAGAGCCTGGGGGAGAAGAAGGGACTTAAATCCCCAAGGATGCTCGTTGTGCAGGGGCGGCTGCCTGCTTTCCTCTGCCGTTCTGATGCTTTGAACCTCAGAAGCAGCTGATTGATGTGGCGGAGCTGCAGGGCCCCGTGTCAGCTAGTGACAAATATTTCTCCCTCTGCCCACGCACCCTGGAACTCCTCCTCCTGCACCCGGCATCACGGAGGGACCCCTTTATGTCTGTCTCTGTCTTGAAATCTTTTTTCAGACTTTTCACGTGTATTTTCAATGCTTCCCAAGAACCCCCTTCTTAGCAATCAACGATTCTAATTTTAAAGTATCAGAAAATATTGATTTGAAACTATCTGATTTTACCTGAAGGAAAGCTTCTTATTTCATTAGGCTAATAGGACTTCTTTGGTTTAAAATGAAAGCAACAACCAAACTGGCATAACCTGCTGGTGGGAGTACGAACCGATAGGATCTTTCTGGAGGAGAACTGACAAATTTTCTACTTCCATTTAGGATATAGAGAGTCACAGAGACTGTCATTCTGACCCCAGCGAAGAGAACCAGGAGGATAAGCTAAAAAAAAGAGAGAGAGAGAGAGAAGGGTTTGAAACCCATCAAAGAACTGAGGATGCAAAGGAAACAGAAAGGACCAGCCACTCCTTGGAGAGAAAGCACCCAGGACTCCTTTCCTTCTTGCAAAGTCTTGGGATGAGAAGCAGATTCATCCTAGACAGGGGCTTAGAGAAAACCACCGATGGGAAGCATGTAGCAGCCGTGTGGGCCAATCCCATGGACTTGTATCGCCTTGAGAGCCTCAGGCACACAGCGAGTCTGCACCCATCCACATGGGCCTTCCCACATGGCAGTGGCAGCACCTGAAGCTGAGAGCAAGGCAGGGGGCTATGAGCTATGCCCTGAGACATGGGGGGTCTTCCCTAAGGGTCAGGCAGCTGCTCACAATGGCTGAGTACAGACCAGAGGCAAGCCCCTCTGAAGCCTATGGGACCCTCACCAAGTGCCCCTTGGCGGCCCACTGCAGACTGGAGGCAGGCGGTCAAGGTGGAGGGGAACCTCCTGAGGTGCACAAAGCTGGAGGCTGAGCTGGAGAAACTGCCTCCAATTGTGGCAGGAGGGCTGGAAGCAGAGTCCCCCCCAGGACACCAAGCTGGCAGCTGGGCCAGGAAGCAGAGATGGCTGGAGTATCCACGCTGCTCAGATCTCAGGGTCTGCTGAAGCGAAGTGTTTGAAACAAGCGGTCACCTGAATCTAACCACCACTGACACCAAATCCAGACACAGCTAAACCAAGAAATAAACTGAGCCAGGCATCTCATCAGAAGCCTGAGCAGAAGCAGCATTCGTTTTTCTGGTGGTAAATATTATTTACTTCTGTCTCTACTCTTTTGGGAGGCTTCCCTGGTGGCTCAAACGGTAAAGCATCTGCCTCTAATGTGGAAGACCTGGGTTCGATCCCTGGGTCAGGAAGATCCCCTGGAGAAGGAAATGGCAACCTACTCTAGCACTCTTGCCTGGAAAATCCCATGGACGGAGGAGCCTGGGAGGCTATAGTCCGTGGGGTTGCAAAGAGTCGGACACGACTGAGCAGCTTCACTTCCCTACTCTTCCTGGGGGCTTCCCTGATGGCTCAGTGGTAAAGAACCCGCCTGCTAACGCAGGAGTCGTGGATTCGATCCCTGGGTCGGGATGATCCCCTGGAGAAGGAAGTGGCAACCCACTCCAGCGTTCTTGCCTGGGAAATCCCATGGTCAGAGGAGCCTGGCAGGCTACGGTCCATGAGGTTGCAAAGAATCGGACATGACTAAGCGCGTACACACTACTCTGTTTTACACAAATGTCTGCTGCTAAATCTTTTTAAATTGCAAGACAAGTGAAATAAGAAAAGATGACCCAATGAAGAGCAAAACCAGTCATCAAAAGACCCACAGAGAGAACAGATGCGGAAGTAATCGAGTATTTAAACCAAGAATGACAAATATGTTAAAGAGATTAAGGGAAAATTGACAACATGCTGAACATGTGGGGGATTCCAGCAGAGAAGCAGAAACTTTTTTTAAAGCGCATGAAAAAGCTAGAAATGAAAACTACAATATCAAAGTGAAGAGTTCATTTAATTTGCTTAACAGCAGACAGTCCACACAGCAGAAGAAAGGACTCATGGGTATAAAGTCAGGTCGACAGAAACTATTCAAATTGAAACATAAAGCAAAAAACATCTTAAAAGGAAACAGGGTGTCAGTATCTGTGGCTCACAGATTTACCCATGAATTGTGTGTATTTAATATGAGTTATGTAATTACATATCTACACGTGTGTGTGCATGAATGATGCGCCATCGCTGGCAGCCAAACACTCAATGGTGACCCACTCTGGAGAGGAAAGGGGTGCTAAGGGACATTTTTTTTGAAGTGTATTTATTTAAAATATATAACTTTTATTTAGAAAAGGAAAAATAATTCAGTACATTTTAAAAATCATCCATAAAAATAAAAGGCAAATGACAGATGAAAAAAGACACTGATGGCGCATAAAGTGAAGTGAAGTCGCTCAGTTGTGTCTGACTCTTTGCGACCCCATGAACTGTAGCCTATCAGGCTCCTCTGTCCATGGGATTTTCCAGGCAAGAGTGCTGGAGTGGATTGCCATTTCCTTCTCCAGGGGATCTTCCTGACCCAGGAATCAAACCTGGGTCTCCCGCATTGCAGGCAGAAGCTTTACCATCTGAGCCACCAGGGAAGCATTCATATTTTTAACAAAGAGCGCTCACACAACTAACTGAAAAGACCCACCCACAGTGGGTGAACAGGTAAAGGGCATGAAGCGGCAGCTCGTCAAAGGAAGACATGAATCTGATGGACCTGACCATCAAAGGTCACCTCGCCATTGGGGAGATGCAGGTTAACAGCGCAACAGAATGTGGTCTATGCATAGCAAGTGGACAAGAGGTCAAAGACAACATTCTGTGTTAGGGTGCTCAGAAACAAGTACATTTAATTGTTATCTGTGGGGATGTGGAGCTACAAGCTTCCTAAAGGCGATTTGGCGGCGCCTTAAGGAGTGTGAACGCCCCTTAATCCAGTAATCCCGCTTCACTCCATTCTTCTTTGTGCAGTCAGAAAGCTAGTTAACGAGGAGATATCTGCAGAACACTGTGGGCGTGGAGCAGATTTGTTAATGACGATAAATGTCTGTGGTGGAGACTGCCGGTCACCCCGACATCCATTCTCCCCTCCTTCCAGAGACCCGAGCAGACACACGCCCATCAGAAATCGTCTGGACTCCCTTCCGGCTCCCCGGCAGGTGCCCGTGGCCTCCCGCGGACAGCAGGTGAGCTCGGTGGCCAGCGTGACTTCTGACCAGCTCGCCTCTCCTCGGGCCTGCCCTTTCATTGTGCTGCTCTGAGCCCTTCCGGTTCCTCAGGCTGTGCGTCCACGGCGTACGCGTGTCTGGTCCAGCCCTGGTCTCTCCTGGCTGGGACGCCTCCTCTCCCTTCCAAGACCATGGGCTCCTCCAGGGCAGACCCTCTACAGGACCTGCTCTTTATCCTCAGGTCCTAGGACAGTTCTTTTTACATATTAGGGCTCAGAAAATGTGTGCGAAGAAAGAGAGGGAGGGAGGAAGGAACAAATGAGAAGATGCACATTTTGGAGAAATTATAATGTCAAATTTTATTGCTTTAAAACTGACTGATCCAAATAAGTTAGGGTTTTAGGTCCACTCAAAAACCTGCATGCAAATGTTTATACCAACTTTATTTATAATTGCCAAGGCATGACAGCAACCAAGATGTCCTTGAGGAGTGACCAAACGGTTGTACATCCATACAAGAGAATGTTATTCAGAGAAAAAAAAGAAATGAACTGTCACATCATGAAAAGACATGAAGGAGCCTTAAGTGCGTAGTGCTGAGTGAAAGAAGCCAATCTGAAAACGCTACGGACCGCATGGTTCCATACTAAGTGACATTCTGAAAGAGGCAGAACCGCGGAGACAGCAGGAAGACCAGTGGCCGCCTGCAGTCAGGAGGAGGGAGGGATGAACAGGCAGAGCACAGAGGAGTTTCCGGGCAGTGAGACAGTTCTGTGAGATGCGGTAACAGTGGACACACATTGTCACACATCGATCAAAACCCAGAGACTGCACAAAACGAACAGTGTGAACTCTAGTAATGTATCGATAACGGTGTGTCAATTGTGATGACTGTCCCATACTACTGCAAACGCTGGCAATGAGGGAACCTGGGGATGGGAGTGAAGAAGTGTACAGGAACTCTCTGCACGTTAACTCAGTTTCTCTGTAAACCTAAGATTACTCAGAGCATCCCTGGTGGTCCAGGGGTTAAGGCTCGGTCGGTGGTTTCACCGCCGTGGCCCAGGTTTAATCCCTGGGCAGGGAACTAAGATCTTGCGAGCTGCACGGCATAGCATAAAAAAAATTTTTTTTAAAGCTACTCAAAAAATATAGTATATTAACTAAGAAAAAACCTAAGTGAGGTAGTATACTAGATAATATAGTAGTTTAATTCCATGGATCCTGTAATATCTGGGTTCAAATCCCAACCCTGCCACCTAAAAACCATGTAACTTTTGGGCAAGTGGCTTCATAAACCTGGGTCTCAGATTCCCCATACAGAAGATAGGGACAGTAACAGAATCTATTTCACAGCTTTACTGGGCTGACAGCGTGTCGTGTGAGGCCTCTGTGCAGAGTCCAGCATGTACTGCACACACACAGTGATGTCTGCCATCAGTAGCATCTGCTCGGGAATACTCACATGAAGAAGGTCGGAACATATTTTGGAAAGCACTCCTTGAATACACTCTGCAAGGTGAAGAGTGAGGTCTTGAATGTGTGAATTTCCGTGTGTAAGGACACATAATATGCCAATCTGGTACAACCGCCATTTTGCACGTTAAATCCCTGGAAAATGAACAGAAACAGGTCACATGACCCTCAAGCACATCCCCCAGTGAGGCCAGCCTCCCGTCTCCTCCTTTTCTGAAAGGGCAACCGGGGATGGTAAAAATGCGATTGGTCAGGACCTCGCCAATGTTTCAGAGGCCCTCTCTTAAAGTGAATACAAAATTGTGGGTTTTAGACTCGCTTTTATAGCAGATCCAATAATCTTCAAAGATGGGAAAACAAAGAGGCATCTGGACAGGACACGTGTACCTCAACTACTAGTGACTCATTCTTGGCAGGCGGGGCAGTAGAGGTGGCAAGTTCAGGTCCTCTGAGCTCATCCAACACACAGTCAGGGGTGTAGCTGAGGAAAACAGCACCAGAAATGGTACAGTGAAGGCCTCTGAAAACCTTCTCCAAAAGAGTAACAGGAACACTGGCAAGAACTGTCAGAATCAGCTGTTTCAGAACTCCAGAAACTAACCCAAGTCTGCAGCAATCTGGGGAGTACTCACTCATGGGAGATGCCAGAATCTGGGAATGAACCCCCATTTTGTGGCATTTTGACTTAGCCTGTTCCCATCTCCCCTCATCCCCAAATCTGCAGTAGCCATGAAACCAACATCCTGCCACCACAGGGAAAACCCAGCAGCCCACCAGACCCGGGAAGGGGAAGAACAGGGTGGAAGCACCTTCAAAGCCCCATTCGCATAAACTCTTCATTCTATGACTTACCTGAGGGCTCCCTGAAAGACCCCCACACTCAAGGCTGTCTTTATTTGAACTGATTCAGAGCTTTCCCAGGGAGGACCAGCTATTGTCAAAAGGCATTTGATTGGGGAAAAAAAAAAAAAAATTCAGGGTCAATTGTTGCTTTAAATTCTAGCTGCCCAAGGCGGGTGGATAACAGGTGGAGCAAATAACAGACTAACCAAATGGCTTAAATGGAAAAGCTGGGGAACAAGATGTCCAAGAGGGGCTTTGAGAAGCTCCCACAGATTCCTGGGGATCTAGAAGGAGGTGCACATGTCTGGGGCTATGTGCTTGCTCAGGAAGAGCTGAGAATGCCCTCAGCGCTGGCAGACTTGGGAGGCTCTGCACAAGCAGGAGGTGAAGGCCGAGGCAGGGCTGTAAACTTCCTGCCTGAGTGTGGACAGAAGGCTCAATACACACCAAGAGCCCTCAGCAAAGACTATCGGGCTGCTGTGTCCAGGCATTTAAAGAAAGTCCTGTCCCAGCTGCTGACCAGTCAGGGACACTTCGGTGGCCATACATGACTAACGATACAGAACTTACCAAGTTAGTTTAGAAGAGCCTCTGAACAAACAAAATGGAAAGGAGGGAGAAGATGATTTGAGAATTGCCACATTCTTAAAATGCCCAGTTTTCACAAAAATTTTGACACTTGCAACAACAACAAAAACAGTATGGCCTACACATACTTGTCTTCAGAAACCATGCAAACAAGAAAAGAGTGGAATGAAATATTTCAAGTGTCAAAAAAAGGAAAAAAGAAATCCACCGATGCAGAATTCTGTATCCAGCAAAACATCCTTCAGATTTTAAGACAAAGACCTGATCATATACACAAAACTTGAGGAAATGTCACCAGTAGACCTGCTTGTAAGAATTATTAAAATAAATTCTTCAGAAAGATTAAAACACACTCATGTGCAGCAGAGCTCAGACCTATGCAAGGGAAGAGCATGAAGGAAAGAATCAAGGAAGGTGAAACAAACATATACGCAGAGCTGATGGCAGAGCGCCAACATACATGAAGGAAAAACCGGCCAACTCGAAGGAGAAGCAGACACTGCAGCAATAATAACCAGAGACTTTAGTACTCACTTTCAGGACTAGCCAGAAGATTAACAAGGAAACAGAACACCTGAACGACAACACTTTAAACCAACAGAACCTAACAGACAACTACAGAACAGCTCACCCAACGACGACAGAATACACGTTCTTCCCAGGGAGACGGGGGGACGCTTTCCAGGACAGACACCATACGCTAGGCCGTAACACAAGCCTCGACAAATTTAAGAGGGCTGAAAACACCAAAGTATGTTCTCCAATCACATGGGAATGAAATTGGAAGTAACAAAAACTTCAGTTCAGTTCACTGCATTCGCTCAGTCACGTCCGACTCTTTGCGACCCCATGAATCGCAGCACGTCAGGCCTCCCTGTCCATCACCAACTCCTGGAGTTCACTCAGATTCACGTCCATCGAGTCAGTGATGCCATCCAGCCATCTCATCCTCGGTCGTCCCCTTCTCCTCCTGCCCCCAATCCCTCCCAGCATCAGAGTCTTTTCCAATGAGTCAACTCTTCACATGAAGTGGCCAAAGTACTGGAGTTTCAGCTTTAGCATCATTCCTTCCAAAGTAATCCCAGGGCTGATCTCCTTCAGAATGGACTGGTTGGATCTCCTTGCAGTCCAAGGGACTCTCAAGACTCTTCTCCAACACCACAGCTCAAAAGCATCAATTCTTCAGCACTCAGCCTTCTTCACAGTCCAACTCTCACATCCATACATGACCACAGGAAAAACCATAGCCTCGAGTAGACGGACCTTAGTCGTCAAAGTAATGTCTCTGCTTTTGAATATGCTATCTAGGTTGCTCATAACTTTCCTTTCAAGCAGTAAGCGTCTTTTAATTTCATGGCTGCGGTCACCACCTGCAGTGATTTTGGAGCCCCCAAAAATAAAGTCTGACACTGTTTCCACTGTTTCCCCGTCTATTTCCCATAAAGTGATGGGACCGATGCCATGATCTTCGTTTTCTGAATGTTGAGCTTTAAGCCAACTTTTTCACTCTCCTCTTTCACTTTCATTAAGAGGCTTTTAGTTCCTCTTCACTTTCTGCCATAAGGGTGGTGTCATCTGCATATCTGAGGTGATTGATATTTCTCCCAGCAATCTTGATTTCAGCTTGTGTTTCTTCCAGTCCAGCGTTTCTCATGATGTACTCTGCATAGAAGTTAAATAAGCAGGGTGACAATATACAGCCTTGACGTACTCCTTTTCCTATTTGGAACCAGTCTGTTGTTCCATGTCCAGTTCTAACTGTTGCTTCCTGACCTGCATACAGATTTCTCAAGAGGCTGGTCAGGTGGTCTGATATTCCCATCTCTTTCAGAATTTTCCACAGTTTATTGTGATCCACACAGTCAAAGGCTTTGGCATAGTCAATAAACCAGAAATAGACGTTTTTCTGGAACTCTCTTGCTTTTTCCATGATCCAGCGGATGTTGGCAATTTGATCTCTGCTTCCTCTGCCTTTTCTAAAAGCAGCTTGAACATCAGGGAGTTCATGGTTCACATATTGCTGAAGCCTGGCCTGGAGAATTTTCAGCATTACTTTACTAGTGTGTGAGATGAGTGCAATTGTGCGGTAGTTTGAGCATTCTTTGGCGTTGCCTTTCTTTGGGACTGGAATGAAAACTGACCTTTTCCAGTCTTGTGGCCACTGCTGAGTTTTCCAAATTTGCTGGCATATTGAGTGCAGCACTTTCACAGCATCATCTTTCAGGATTTGAAATAGCTCTGCTGGAATTCCATCACCTCCACTAGCTTTGTTCGTAGTGATGCTTTCTAAGGCCCACTTGACTTCACATTCCAGGATGTCTGGCTCTAGATGAGTGATCACACCATTGTGATTATCCGGGTCGTGAAGATCTTTTTTGTACAGTTCTTCAGTGTATTCTTGCCACCTCTTCTTAATATCTTCTGCTTCTGTTTTCACAAATATACGGAAATTACACAACACACTCTTAAATAACCAGTGAGTCAAAGAAAAAAAATCATGATAGAAATCAGCAAATACTTCTAGATAAGTGAAAATGAAGGCACAACACATCAGAATAAAATGGAGACTCTGGAAATGAACCCTTAGATGCAGCATTAATTGATTTTTGATAAGGGCTGCATGATCATTCAGTGTAGAAGGAATAGCTTTTTCAACAAATGGTGCTGGAACAACTGGATATCCACAGCCAAAAGAATGAAATGGGACCTCCATTTCACACCATGTACAAAAATTAATGACAAATCAACCAAAGACCTAAATTTAAGAGCTAAAAATACAAAATTCTTAGGAGAAAACATACATGTAAATTTTTGAGACTTGGAATTATGTGATGATATCTTAGACATGACATGAAAAATGCAAGCAACCAAAGAAGGAATGTTAACTGGACTTCACTGAAATCAAAAATTTTTGTGCTTCAAAGGATACTATCAAGAAACTGAAAAGACAACCCACAGAATGGAGTCAATTATTTGTCAATCATGTATCTGATAAGAATCTAGTATGTAGGCTATATCAAGAACTGTTTCAACTCAATAATAAAAATGCAAATAGCCCAGTTTAACAATGGGCAAAGGGTTTGAACAGACACTCCTCCCAGGAAGATACACAAGTACATGAAGAATGCTCAATATCATGAGTCATCAGGAAAATGCAAGTCAGCACTACAAGAAGGCATCAATTAACACCCAAGGGGGCTTCCCTGGTGGCTCAATCAGGAAAGAATCCACCTGCAGCGTGGGAGACCTGGGCTTGATCCTCGGGTGGGTAAGATTCCCTGGAGGAGGGCATGGCAACCCACTCTAGCATTCTTGCCTGAAGAAGCCCCGTGGACAGAGGAGCCTGGTGGGCTGCAGTCCACGGGGGTCACAACGAGCTGGACACGACTGAGCGACTAAGCACCCAGCACACACGGGCTGGTATAATCAAAGAAACAAACAACAGCAAGCATCGGTGAGGAACTGAAAGCCCAATGTCCACGTGGAAGCTGTACACAAATGTTTATAGCAGTATACACACAGGGTCCAGAGTGGAGACCGCCCAAAGGCCCATCACCAAGGAAACAGATCAGCGAAAAGTGGTCTATGCACTCAGCGGGCTATGCATAATCCTGGAGATGGAAATGGCACCCCACTCCAGTTCTCTTGCCTGGAGAATCCCATGGACGGAGAAGCCTGGCGGGCTACAGACCATGGGGTCTCAGGAGTCGAACACGACTGAGTGACTAAACCACCATGTACAACATTCAGCCATAAGAGGGAAACACTGATTCATGCTACAACACAAATGAATCTTGAAAATGTTACGCTAAGGCCAACCATATACTATATAATTCAACTGATACAAAACATGCAGAATAAATACATCTATAGAAATGGAGCCAGCTTCCCTTGTGGCTCAGACGGTGAAGCATCTGCCTGCAATGCAGGAGACCCAGGTTTGATCCCTGGGTTGGGAAGATCCAAAGCAGAGTAGGCAGTTGCCAGGGTCTAAATGAAGGGGGATATGGAACAGCTAATGAGTGCGGGGTTTCTTTGGAGGTGACAAAGGTTAGACAGTGGTGCCGGTC
This sequence comes from Ovis aries, assembly GCF_016772045.2. Classification (NCBI taxonomy): domain Eukaryota; kingdom Metazoa; phylum Chordata; class Mammalia; order Artiodactyla; family Bovidae; genus Ovis; species Ovis aries. The sequence goes on from NC_056056.1 coordinate 220,437,349, forward strand.
ACACCCTCAGTGAATACACTGAAAGCCACAGAACTGTATGCTTTTAAAAGGATTCATTTTATGGTATGTGAACTACATCAGAATAGGACCGAAAAAGGAGCGGAAAGAGGAGAGGGAGGGGAGGAGGCGGAGGCAAAGAGAGCAGCTGCCGCCCTGGGCACCTTTGGCTTCGGGGATGTCCTGTTTCTCTGGGGCGCTGTGGGGAAGCGCCCACCCAGGCTCATGCCCCACAGTTCGAGGAAAACTGGCTGTGCTCCCTACACCCGCCAGCAGAAGGCACTAGCCCTCAGTGGTCACCACGCTAGTACATGCATTTAGGAATCTGCAACTCAGAGACTGTGGCTTATTGGCATTTCAGAAGTCAGGGCAAATTTTTGACTCACTGCTTTCTAGGTATAAGAGACAAACTCTCCCTTGCCTCAAGTGAGCCAAGAGGCCTAAGCTCAGGGCTACAAGGACGTTTTACAGCCAGCACCTGTCTGAGGCTCCTAACTTGGCTATCCTTTGCAGCTAAAAAAAAAAAAAAGTTTTCTCAGGCTTCCCTGGTGGCTCAGCGGGAAAGAATCCGCCTGCCAATGCAGGAGAAGCAAGTTTGATCCCTGGTCCAGGAAGCTCCTACACGCCGCGGAGCAACTAAGCCCGTGTGCCACAACTACTGGGCCTGTGCTCTGGAGCCCGGGAGCCGCAACTACTGAGCCCGTGGGCTGCAACTACTGAAGTCCTCTCGCCTTGGAGCCGGGGCTCAGCAACAAGAGAAGCCACTGCGATGAGAAGCCTGTGCACCGCAGCTAGAGAGTAGCCCCTGCTGCCTGCAACTAGAGAAAATCTCGCGCAGCAGTGAAGATCCAGCACGGCTGAAAAAGAAAACAGGCTTCCCTACTGGGCCTCACGCTGAAACGTAAGTGCATAACTAATAATAGTCAAACCGAGGTGGATGTGCACGGCACCATTTGAGTACAGAGAATCAGGCTAGCCAGCGCCTCTAAAGCACTGGGTCTGAAGAATCTCAAGTTTACAGGGTTGGAGAAGTGGATCGGAACTTCCTCACGTACAGGAAACCCCCACTGGCCAGTGCTCGGCTTCCCTCGCTTCGGGCGGCCCTGACTGCCCGGCACGGCATCAGTCTGCATCTGCCTTATCTGCCACCGACTGTCGGCAGGTCCCTGCAGGCCGGGATCGCCCCAGGGCTAATGCTGGGTGAGGCTGAGAGCTTCCGCCACTCTCCCACATATCTCCTTCTTCAACCAGACACACTTAACTGCACTGAAACCTAGAATCATAGCATTGGTAAATTTCCAGAAGAACATGGCTCGATACAAGCTCAATCAAAAGGTGCTTATTAAGCTCCTTCTAGACTGAAGCCTTGGGGCGGGGAGGGGGGGGGCGGTCAATGAACAAAGCTGACAAAATCATGGCCCTCAGGGACCTTAGCTTCTAGTAACGGAAGACATACAGCAAATATAATAAGTAAGTTAAACACACGAGTGGGCTTCCCAGGTGGCACTAGTGGTAAAGAACGCATGCCAACGCCAGAGACAAGAAGTGCAGGTTGGATCCCTAGGGCCGGGAGATCCCCAGAGAAGGGGATCTGCTCCAGTCTCCTTGCCTGGAGAATCCCGTGGACGGAGGAGCCTGGGGGGCTGTGGTCCACGGGACTGAAAAGAGTCAGGACACGACTGAAGCGACTTAGCACTAGCACTATACACATGCGTAACTGCTGCGGGGATAAATGGAGCAGAGGAGGAGGACAGGTGACACTGAGCAAAGGTGTGAATGAAGCCAGGGGGAGCAGAGCCACCAGGAGGGCAAAGAGGCAGCAGGCGGCAGACGGAGGGAAAGCACCTGGGCCCCGCGAGCGCCAGGCTGTGAAGATGCTGAGCAGCTGGAGGGTTAGGCACAAGATTACGCTCTGGCCTTTGTATTTAAAGGATCCCTCTGGTTGCATGTCAAGAATAGACCGACAGAGGCAAGAGAGGAAACAGGAAGAGCGGCTACGTCGCCTGCCATCGTCCACGCAAGAGAAGCTGTGGCGGGGAGCGGGGTCCTTCTGGGGAAAGTGTTGAGCAGTGATCAGATTCCAGGCACATTCTAAAGGAAGAGCCAGTGCCCTCCCTTACAGATCTAATCTGGTGTGCAAAAGAAAGGCTGGATCGAGGGGCTGTGAACTGAGATGGGAAAGACAGCAGGTAGACCGTGTCTGGACGGGAAGATCAGGAACTCCTTCTGGACATATCACATCTGAGATGCTTGCTAGATAGCCTGGTGGAGATACTGAAGAGGCGGCTGGATGCATGAGGTCTGATAAGGACAGCAGTTTGGGGATCATCAGCATACAATGCATGTAAAGACACGCTATCGGACCAGCCCACCAGGAAAGGGGGTGTGAGAAAGAAGAGCTGCCGGGGCCAAGCCTTGGGGTACACTGACTTTCAGAGCTCAGGGACATGAGGAACCAGCAAAGAAGCCTGAGGAAGAGCAACCAGAGGGAGAAGAAAACCGGGGGACTGGAGTGTCCAGGGAACTGAGTGAAGAAAGCGTGTCAGGGAGGAGGGGGTGATGCTGTGCGTCAAAGGTTACAAGGGATAATCACATCCGATGAGGACCAAGAACTGCCCTGGGACGAAGCCAGGCAGGAGCCACCGATGGCCCGAACAGTAGCCACGCTGGTGGAACTGGGTGGTTGGCAGGAAGCTTGCCTGAGTTCAGATGAACTCAGAAAAGAATAAGTGACAGCAGGCAGAGGCACCTGTTTCCAAGCACTTGGCTGTAAAGCAGCAGTGGGTGGGGGGCGGGCAGCAGAGGAGAGATGGGCATCCACAGAGAGCCGTCTTTATCACAGGAGAACCAGCAGCGGGTCTGAATACTTGTGATGGTGACCAGCCTTGGGGAACAAGAGGGATGAAGCAGGAGAGAAGGGAGGGAATGGGTGGCTTTGGTGGGTTTGCCAGTGGAGACAGGATCTCCTCAGGTGCCGGAGCCTCTTCTAGGCACAGGGGTGGCTCATGACAACCAAGACGGCAGAGCGTGTGAGCAGACACAGAGCGGAAGGCCCGCGGCAGTCCTCTTCTGCCAGCTCTCTTTTCTCAGGGAAAGGGAAGTCAGGTCAGCAGCAGCACATGAGGACGGGGACAGGCATCTCAGGACTGAGGGGGAAGGGCCAGCCGGCTGGGCGGGAAGGTGAGCAGGAGGGCAGGGAAGCAGCATGCACGACCGGCAGCGGGCTGAGAGAGCCCACCCGAGGCCCGTGGACAGGAACCTGGGGGCCAGGGCAGGCGGGCACGGCTCTTCTCCAGCCACGGTCATCTGCTGCGTGGGGAGGCCACCAAGCTGGGTTTCATCTGGGTCTGCGTTTTGCACAGCAGACTTCCCTGGTGGCTCAGATGGTAAAGCATCTGCCCACGATGTAGGAGACCAGGGTTCGATCCCTGGGTTGGGAAGATCTCCTGGAGAAGGCAATGGCAACCCACTCCACTACTCTTGCCTGGAGAATCCCATGGACGGAGGAGCCTGGTAGGCTACAGTCCACGGGGGTCACAAAGAGTCGGACATGACTGAGCAACTTTACTTTCTCTCTTTCCTTTTTGGACAGCACGTGTGAAGCGGCAAGAGGAGGGCGTGTGTGAAGGAAGTGAGGACACGCCACAGTGTGCTCAGGAAGGAACACCGAGGGTGCGGGAACGATGAGGCACGTGAGAGCCAAACCCGGACCGCTGTGAACACGGAGCCTGCCTGGGAGTCCCACCTAAACATCCTTGGTGGGAGCACAGGCTGAAGAAGAGACACAGAAGCTCCAGCTTATGGAGAATTTTAAGGAGGAAAAAAAAATTATTCTAATCCTATTAGCATTTAATAGGGATTCCTTTGAACCGGGAAATGCGCTTAAGATTTACGAAAAAAAACTCATCACTTAACCCTTCCCAGCCCAACCACCTACGGCTCTTTCCATTTCATAGGTGAGGACTCGGGAGCGCAGAGCAGGAAGCGACTGGCCCAGGCACACAATGCGAAGCCTGGAGCTGGTGCCCGAGACGGGCCCCTCCCAGGTATCAAGTCAACAGCCAAGGCTTTCTGGCTGCTTTTTTGCAAAATAAACAACAAGCTCCTTGAAGGCAGTGGTGCTGCGCCTCTGCCCGCCCCCAACCGCCACCTACACGGTTAAGGTACTGGGCTCCTGCCTGCCCTGCGCTTCGAGCACGGGGGTGGGGGGGATTGGCCATGACCGCGCTTCTCGTTGTGGTTATTGCTGATGCAAACAGCCACGTTCTTTATTTTGTCCATAAATTCCCTTCCTAATAACAATAAGGCATGCCAGGGCTCTGGCCTCCTGCCTTATTACACCACCTGAGGAGTGAGATAATCACCCAGAAATGGACTGCCTGTTGTGCATTTTATTACTTGAATGCAAAGTGATTCGATTCAAGAAACACTTAGTTGAAGACAGAATGGGAAAAAAAAAATAGTAATCATATGAAAAGTAATTCCTCCTAATGCTGCTGAGTGCACTGCAGGGAACAAGCCTCTTCCAGCGGGAGAGTGGTCTGGATGACCTGTTGGGCCTTCTCCGATCCTCTTTTCTACCAACTGCAGGACTGTGAAAGCTAGTGAAACTTCAATTACAACAGGAATATTTCAGAGAGCCAAATCCGGACAGCTCTGAACACGGAGCCTCCTGTCTGGGTGTCCCACCTAAACATCCTTGGTGGAAGCACTTGCCAACCAACTCTGCTCTCAACCATTCACTCTCCAGCCAGTGCTGCAGGCGTGAGTGGAGGGCCAGAAAGAAGACCCACCCGGCCCTCCCAGGAGCTCGAGACCTAACTCAGGATTTGAAGAAAACGGCACGTGTTTCAAAGAGCAAGAACGAGGTACTCGGCAGCACGCCCGGCTGCCCTGACAGCTCACGTAGAGTCACAGTGATGCCTTGTCTTCCTGACCTGCATCTCCCGGCTCAGGGGCTGGCTTCAAGACTTTGCCCAAGAGACGTCCTCGGGGTCCATCTCAACAGGACTGGAGCTATTATTGCATTTCCAGATTCCTCAAGCAGACAGAACATGGTTTTCCATTGTTACTAATACTATTATTTTCTCTGTGCATTTCTTTTCCATCCAAAAAAAAAAAAATTTAGTTTTAAAAGGCTATTGAAGCAGACATACAGCTTTCAGTGGTTCTTTAAATGTGGTCCCTGAACCAGCTATACCAACATCACCTGGGGCCTTTTCAGAAATGCAAATTCCCAGGCTCCACCCAGACCGACCAACCTGAATCTCCCGGGTCGGGGGGCCCAGCCGTCTGTGTTTTAATAACAAGCTGGGACCACTACTTCACAAGAACCTGAAGCTGATTTACAAGGACAAGTCTATAGTTTTTAAGGAAGCTCATGAGGAAAGTTCCCAGTTTGACATCAAAATGGAGTTAAAAGACCAGCACATGCTGTATTTAGGGGATTCAACCACCGTCACCTCACAAGAACCCATTTTTCTGGCCACTGGCTAATCATCAGCCTTGTGAGTTAGATACCGCTATCCCCATTTCTAGCCTCCCTGGTGGCTCAGACGATAAAGCATCTGCCTGCAAAGCAGGAAACCCAGATTCAATCCCTGGGTCGGGAAGATCCTTGGGAGAAGGGAATGGCAACCCACTCCAGTACTCTTGCCTGGAAAATTCCATGAACAGAGGAGCTTGGCGGGCTCCAGTCCACAGGGTCACAAGAGTTGGACACAACTGAGCAACTAACGCTTCATTTCATGTTTCATCCATTTTCAGAGGCAGAGAAATGAAACACTAGCAGGAAAAGCCAGATTTACTCATGAGGCCAAGACCCAGAGTCCCCAGGCTTTTTGCCCAACTGTGCCAGGGGTGTGCACTGGCCCAGGTGCCTGTGAGTGGTCTGCGGGCAAGCTCACACCAACACAGAGATAAGAACCATGAAGTCTGTACATATTAACAGAGCGATAAAAAAAAACCTATCAATGGTCAAGAAAGGGTACCCTGCATTTGCAAAACAGTCTAACGGTTCTGCAACCTCCTCAACAGAACATGCAGAAAATTAAAAGCGAGCCATCTACACAGTGGAGAAGGCCATGGCAACCCACTCCTGTGTTCCTGCCTGGAAAATCCCACGGACAGAGGGGCCTGGCAGGCTACGGTCCACGGGACCGTAAAAGAGTCGGACACAACGTGGCGAATAAACACCATCTACATAAACAACTAGTCAAGCATTAGGATTCCTGGGTTCGTGGCACTAATGTGTGAAGCCCAGTCTGCCTCCCTCATCTGGGTCCCATACTCCCTTAAGATCTTAGAATTGGCTGGCAACCCCTCACTGCTCTAAACATAGGAATTATAAGAATGCAAGTTGATTTACAAATATATTTCAAATGATAGGGTATCGTAGAAAACAATTTAGCCAGTCATCTGAATTCAATTTAGTGAAAAATTCCCGGTTTATAAACTGACCTCCTTCCCAGCCAGCAGCCCGGACAGTCTGAGCCTCTCAGCCTTCCTCCATCCAGGGTCCCCACCCTCCGCTACACCAAGGTCTCCTCAGACCCCAGCGGGGGCTTTCACCTTCCTCCCAAACCTCATTTTCACAAACACGTTCTCTTGCAGCATAAATTTCACATCTACCCACATACACCACAAGACCCACCCACACCAGCTCAGAAATTAACTCAAAATAAAATACAAGGGACTCTCCTGGTGGTCCAGCAGTTGAGAATCCGCCTTGCAATGTAGGGGACGTGGTTCGATCCCTGGTCGGGGAACTAAGATCCCACAATGCCTCGGGGCAACTAAGCCTCAAGCCGCCACGGAAGACCCCCTCCCCATCGCGTGACGTGATGGTCCCGTGGGCCACAACTGAGACCCAACACATCCAAATAAATCACAAATAAATATTTCAAAAATATATATAACACAAGGCTCGCCAAGTCTGAGCAGGTGATTATTTACCACTATTATAAATAATATAGAACACGTGGAAATGGAAAAACATGTTTAGGACAAGGTTAAGAGGAAAGGTATACTATATACTCACGGTATAAAAATGTTATTTCCAAGGGTGGACAGGGTCTGTTTTATAGACAAAAATAGCTATGTTGGGATGGTGGTAACATCAGTCTTTAAACATTCTCTAATAAACATGCATCGAATTACTAGACATAAGTTTGAGCAAACACCAGGAGACAGTGAAGGGCAGGGAAGCCACAGCCAGGCGTGCCAGTCCACGGGGCCGCGAGGAGTGGGACATGGCTTAGTGAACTGAACGGCCGTAAACGTACGCTAGGTACATGACACGACGTGCCTGCCAGGGCCTACCCGGCCGCGCAGGACCCAGCTCCGGCCTTTGTCATCCTCCCCACCTGTTCCCCTCGGCTCCACGGGCCCCTCTGCCCAGCTCCCCCGTCCCGCTCCTCACCCGGCTAACTCCTCTCTCCTCCAGATCTGAACGTGCCCACTCCGTCCTTGGAGACATCCCCACTCCGTCCTTGGAGACATCCCCCTGCTCGCATCATCCACATCCTCCTCGTAGAGTCTCTCATTACAGCCTGTCCTTCCCCTGAGCTGCACGCATCTCAGCAGGTAATTATGCCTTCATTTGGGAAATTATACACTTCATTATAGACTGCATGAAATAAAACAGTGGTTTGATGCTACGGTACCCCCCGCCCCAGTACACCCAGCACACCTCTGCAGCTCCAAAAGTATTTGTAAAATTAATGAAGGCAGGATTTTCACAGCCTGGTCATCCAAACAGCATTCTCCTCCCAAAATGCACACGTGCACACACACACACACACACACACATACACTCACACCCCGCCACTCCTGGATTTTGTTCCAGATCCTAACTCTCTTTCCCATTAGCCAAGGTACAAGTCTTGGCATCATCTGTGATTTCTCACTCTCATCCCCTGTACTGAGAACCAGTGACCTGAGTGAAAGGTTTTCTTAATTCGCATCCATGACCCTTAGGATTGTTGGATAGATGTTCTCTGTTAAGAACCATCAATGCCCCGAGAGCAGGAACCACATCTGATGACAGCGGTCCAAAAATAATGCTTCCTGAGTCTAACTGAATTGAATGCTGTGGGTTCAGGATCATTTATATCAGCATGAATGCCTTGCTGGCCCAGAACACAGAGCCTTAAAGCAAAAGAAAAAGCTTCTTGCAATTTTGCTTGTAATACACCTTCTCTACCATGGACACAAACACCTAATCTCAGAAAGTGCCTCAGAAACTCACTCTTACCTAACGATCATTTCCAGACTCACCACCACACCTAGTGTGCTGAGAGATGCGGCAACAGACGACAGAAAAACAAGCTGCTTCGGAGGAACTGACTGCACATCAGCCGTCAAATGGTTGTTCCCAACTCAAATACGGTCTCCCTGGCAGGCTTTTAAGACATGATTGCTGGAAATCACTGGGCCCTCCCCACTCCTGTGAGCCGACCAGGAGTGTTGAACGCGTCCTGTTTTTATCACAGCCGGCCCAGCAAGTCCTCGGATGTTGGCAAAGGGCACAGGCGATGGACTCCCCGCCTGAGCCCGGTACTGGGAAGCCGGGCAGCTGCTGCCACCTGCAGGAGCACACGGGGACCTGCGCCGTGCAGGGGGCTCTGCTGGCCCACGGGGAGGCATCTGCAGAGCTCGCCGTAGCTGTCTAACAGCCAGGGTCACACGGAGCACCCAACGGAGGACCCCAACTTCAAAATGTATGGGCCGATGCTTGCTGATACGATATGCAAGTTTCTTAGACAATTCTGGCCCCAGAAGCAGCATTTTGCACACGCCTGCTGGGTGAACAACAGAAAGAAACCAGACGGAAGTGATCATGGTTAACACCACCAGCTTTCTGAGCCCGGCACCGTCCAGGGAGCCCACCGCGCCCCTCCAACCCGTCAGCTGACACAGACCTTCAGGAGACAGCAGCGGCTCGCTGGCCCTGGGACTACTCCATGCAGTGCTGGGGGCGGTGAAGGTGTTTGTTTTGGTGCTATTTTGTTTCATTTCCTTCAAGAAAAACTATTTCTGAATTGGTGAATTCTGGAAATTAAGAAAGCGGCAGGGTTAGGCAGATTTTTTTGTTTAGCTCACCAAACCACGGGAACAGAGCCTTCGGGTCTGCAGAGCAATCTAGCGGTTTTGCAGGTTACTGGAGAGCTGTGCCCACCGCCACAGGCAGGTCCTGTACATGAATTTCACGCTAAATTTTGGGTTTCTCACGTAGAGATATTTTATGCCAGCACCATGAGCACCACTTCTCTTCCCATAACTCGAACTCACACACACTATACATACACAATACAAGCACATACCCACACACCACACACACGCACACATACACCAAAACCATATACACACATCACATACACAAATCACACACACACACACACAGACTACCGCCACATTTTAAAATGCTGACCTCCTTTCGTTACTTCCTTGCTTTAAGAACTCCAATTGCTTCCTACTGCCCTTCGGAGAAGGCAATGGCACCCCACTCCAGTACTCTTGCCTGGAAAATCCCATGGACGGAGGAGCCTGGAAGGCTGCAGTCCATGGGGTCGCTGAGGGTCGGACGTGACTGAGAGACTTCCCTTTCACTTTTCACTTTCATGCATTGAAGAAGGAAATGGCAACCCACTCCAGTATTCTTGCCTGGAGAATCCCAGGGACGGGGGAGCCTGGTGGGCTGCCATCTCTGGGGTCGCACAGAGTCAGACACGACTGAAGCGACTTAGCAGCAGCAGCAGCAGTAGCCCTTAGAAAGCTGACCATGGTCTGTAATGACAGCTGAGGCCTGCTTCTTTCTCCACGACTGGAATCTGGCCCTCTTTCTAAGTGGCCGCAGGGACTGTCTGCGGTACCTGGAGGACACCTGTGACGTTGGTCCCCCCACCCTCTCCACCCCTCCCTTCACTCCCCGAGTTCATCTTCATTCGTGTAGATTCCAGAAACAGCCCCTTAGATCGCATCCAGGTCTCCAACTCCCTTCTAATCCATCCTCCTCTGTGGCCAGGATCTCTCTTGCTAAAGCACACACACAGTTACATTACTCCCTGGCTTAAAAAACGTGCAAGGCAAAATTACCCATGTGCTAAAATTTCACAGAACTATGCTCCAAGAGAAAAAAGACTGAGTCCTGTCAATATGGGTGAAATCTGAATAAAGTCTCTATTTGGTACTAGGACTGCAGCAGGGACAGCACCCTGGTTTTGCTAAGAGTATTGTGCTTATTCTGTAAGATGGTACCATGGGGGAAGCTGGGGGCACATGGGAACTCTCTGTACTAATTCTGCAACTTTTCTGTGAATCTACATTTTTTAAATTAAAAAAAAAAAAACCACAACATGCATTTGTATGACTACTCCAGGTATATAGACTGAAGTCAGACTCCTAATTGTGGGGTATAAGGTCACTCACATCGTTAATAACCTGGCCACAAGAAACTTCCAGACACCACAGCTTCATGCCCGCTGCACTTCACACAAAAGCCAAATGAATATACCACGCAGTTCCTCACCTCTGTGTACTGGGTCGTGCTCCTGCTCGAATTTTTCAGTCCTGCTAGAATTTCCTTTTCCACCACACTTCATCTTTCAAGACCGAGGGTAGAGCCCCCTCTTTCATGAGGCCTTCCTATCCTCCTTAAAAGTAATCATGCCTTATATAATCCAGAAAAGAAGAAAACTCTAATTCAAAAAGACACATGTCTTAGCAGCACAACCTAAGTGTCCATTCACAGATGAATGGATAAAGAAGTTGTGAGACATAATATATATATGTATATATATATATATATAATATCCCATTTTTCTCAGCCATAAAAAGGAAGGAAATAATGCCATTTGCACCAACATGGATGGACCCAGGACTGTCACACTACGTGAAGAAAGTGAGAGAAAAATAAGTATCATATGATCTTTTCTACATGCAGCCTTTAAAAAAAATTATAGAAAGGAACTTATTTACAAAGCAGAAATAGAACTCACAGACATAGAAAATAAACTTATGGTTACTAGATGGGAAAGTGGGGAGGGATAAATTGGGATTGGGGGGTCGACAGATATACTGCACTACATAAAAAACAGGGAAACAGCAAGGGCCTACTGAGGACCAGAGGGAATGAACTGTACTCAGCGTCCTGTATGGCTGTAACTGAGGGGCTTCCCCGGTGGTCTAGCGTGTAAGCCTCTGTGCTCCCAATGCAACGGCAGCCAGATCCCACACGTGACAACTAAGTTCATATGCCACAACTAAACATCCCACATGCTGCAACTAAGACTCAGTGCAGCCAAATAAAATATTAAAAAAAAACCTATAATGAGAAAGACTCTGAAGAAAGATAGGTAGGTGCATAATCGAATCACTCTGCCGTACAGCTGAAACTAACACAACATTGGTTTTTGTCTGTTTTTAATTTTATTTTTGGCCACAATGAATGGCACGCAGGATCTTAGTTCCCCAACGAGGGATCAAACTCATGCCTCCTGTGGTAGAATTCAACCACTCAGCTACCAGGGAGGTCCCAATTCAACACGGTTAACCGGGGGGGGGGGGGGGGGGGGGGAGGGTGTGTGTGAGGGTGTGTGTGTGTGTGTGTGTGTGTGTCTGTGTCTGTGTGTGTCTGTGTCTGTGTGTCTGTGTGTGTGTGTCTGTCTGTCTGTCTGTCTGTCTGTGTGTGTGTCCAGTTGTCTGACTCTGTGCATCCCCATGGACTGCAGCCTGCCGGGCTCCTCTGTCCACGAGACTTTGCAGGCAAGAATACTGGAGTGGGGTGCCATTTCTCTAGCCCCACATCTACCTTCACTTTGATTCTCGGCTTCCAGGCTTTTCTCTCGGCTGTTTATCTGTCGCCCCTACTCGCCAGGGAGCCCCTCCCATGCAGACAGCCAGCTGCACTCACCATCTTTACTCAGCACCTGCCACAGGGCCTGGCACACAGGGCACACTCTGTTCATCCTTGTTCTGGGGGGACCGTGGCTATTAACAGCTAACATGGCCAGGGTAAGGAGCCTGGACTCACTTCACCCTCGACCTTGAAAGCTAACCAGTGTTCTCAGCATGAGCAAGGCAATGCAATGAGTTCTTTAGGTCACCCCCGGCCTGACGTCGTCCTCAGTTTAGGTTTTCTAAATAAAGAGAATTCTAAGACATTCATGAATATGAGTCTATCAAAACGTATAGTAAGGTTGAAATTAGCAAGGAAAATAAAACCAGTGCCCTCCAAACAAACACCAAGTCACAGACCATCAAATACACTTACTAACCACTGGCAAAAACACGATTAGAAGGCTATCCTACGGATGTATTTGTTTATTTGTCAGATAAGCACTGATGTCCAGTTTTTAACAGATGCTATTTATATCAGAATCATAACAAAAGTGCCATCCATCTGCCTTGGCATCCAGAGAAAACATAATTCAACACGAGAGTAAGAAACGTGCACAGCCCAACAGAAATGGCATCAGAAGCGAAAACTGTTGGAACTGGAATCATGGCGCGGGGAGGGGGGTGGAATTATCACTTGACAAAACTGGGGACAAGTTGCAAGCAGCACAGAAGATTTTGGCAGCTAAATCCAGATCCTTGAGAAAAATCTTCTCCCCATCTATTCTGACATCAAATGATGTTCTGTCGCAGCAGGGGCACATTCACTTTAAAGCTCCCTTCTGGACCTTCTACACACTTACTCCCGCATTTACTGAGCATCAGGGTTTAGAGTCAAGAAGACATGGAGTCACAATTGGTTCCATTATCGACCATGCAGACTTGCAAGGTAATTAACCTCCTCGTCATCCAGTTTTCTCATTTGCAAAATGGAGATAATATCTCTCTTTAAATCAAGTATTCTTACCAGGTGGCTCAGTGGTAAACAATCCACCTGCTAATCAAGACACAGGTTTGATCCCTGCGTTGGGAAGATCCCCTGGAGAAGGAAATGGCAACCCACTCCAGTATTCTTGCCTGGAGAATCCCATGGACAGAGGAGCCTGGCGGGCTGCAGTCCATGGGGTCACAAAGAGTCGGACACGACTGAGCGACAGCATGCACGCACATTCTTAACCTGGGATCTATGGACAAGGTTCACGCGTGTGCACTTCCGGACCTTCAAACTCTCTGAGATTAAATTCCAAAGGGTGTGAGAGGTGATTTTTCCACAGGGAGGATACATGGCTTCCACCAGGCCCTCAAGGTGCAAGTGACCCACAATGGTTGAGTGAAGCCCTCTACAGGCTGATGCTAGAACTTCCCTGGTGGGCCAGTGGTTAAGACTTTGCCTTCCAATGCCGGGGGTGTGGGTTCGATCCCTGGTTGGAGAACTAAGATCCCACATGCCACGGGGCATGACCCCAAACAACCAACCAAACAAAAAAAGCTGTCGCAGGACCCAGATAATGTATCTAAAGAGACTGACACGCAGTAGGCTGTGCACACTCCTTGGTGGCTGCCACAGACTTTAGGTCCTGGGAAGGCAGAGCAAGAAAAATCAGAGCCCAGGTGGAAGGCAGGGAGACCGTTACGGTGCAAGGTGCTAAGCATGGTCTTGGGTTTTACGGGAAGGGCAAAAAAGGATGGCAGACCAAAGTCAGTCCAGAAACGGCCCAGCAGGAGAAAATGACAGGGAGGAGCCCCCAAAGGCAAAGGAGGGTGGCTGACCATCTCCGCAGTGTCCTCACTGCCTGGACCAGGGCCTGGCGCATGGCAGGTGTTCAATAGGTAACTGCTAAGCACACAAATGACTGGAACCAACCCCGGGGACCTGATAACACCATTTACCGAAAAACAAAATTCAGGAGGTGTTCCTGAAAATTTCTATTCTGCTGGCTATTGTTTAATCTTATTCTGTTATGTATTTTGTAAATTTTGACTCTGATTTGTGCCTTGTACTACTCAAAAATTCTATACAAATGCAACAGTCTACATTTGTTTCCCTTAATAGCTAGGACACTGAGCCTACACGCTGGGCACTCCGTGTTAAACCGGATCCTCTGGGACTTGCTGATGAAGCCCCGGAGAAACGTCCTTTCGATGGAGGCATTAGAAACACTTTCTTTTTTCCAGAGGAATTAAAATGCCTTATTTGCCTGGACAAAATAACTTCAACTTCTTTCTTTTTTTGGTTGTTTTAAATTTTCTTTTTCCTGAGTTTAAGAAGTTCATAGCTAATAAAACAAAAGAGAGGCAGATGCACAAATAGAGAGAGCAAATCAGTGGTTACCAGTGGGGAGAGGGAAGGGGGGACGGGCAAGACGGAGGTGAGGAGGAAAACGGGGCTGTTACGGGATTACGTGAAATCATTTGTGAAATTTTTAAAAAGTATAAACCACTATAAAAAAATTTAAAGACTCTTTCATTTGATTAAAAATAAACAAAAAAAGAAGCTCACAGCCAAATTTGCAGCCCAACTATATTAATCATTACGAATTATCTGACTATTCTTTCTTGAAGTTACTTTCCTATTTACCATATTGTACGCATTGTTACAAGTCCCCTCAAAGCCCAGTGCAGACGTGTGGAGGGATGTGCAGAGCACACACATCTCTGAGAGCGTGAGAGGACTGGCTGAGAAAGCAGGCTCTGTCCCCAGGCAGTCCTGGAGCAGAGGCCACATGCCAGCACCTATCTGTCGTGCAGCCCTCTTTGTAGCTGCTCTACATCCTTGCTACCTCATCTATAAAATGGGAACAATAACTGTACTGTTTCCTAGGCAAGAAGCACTCGATTTAAAAAAGGTAATGAGAGGTTCCAAACTGAGCCTGGAACACAGTGAGTGCTCAGTATTAGCCAGGAGGAGCAATGGTAATAGAAATAGTCAAACTGCAGAAAAACAGGTGAAAAGATAACGGTGGTGCCTGAAACATATTAAACAAAATAGCAGTAAAAGTTTGAAACCAAGAGAAAAAAAGTAGAAAACGAAGCTCTTTCCTACTGGAAGTGTATCATGTTCATATGTTATCTCCATTCACAGAGTTTCCCCAAACATTCCTTCCCTTTACATCTCCTCTTCTAAATGGCATGGATGTCCTAGATAGCACTGTGTGGAATGTGAATCAACATTTAACTAATATAAAGATCCAATCTGTATAACTGCACAAACCTAGATCTGGAGTGAAAGTTGCTCAGTCATGTCCGACTCTTTGCAACCCCAGAGACTATACATAGAATAGCAAGAAGAGATAAAAAAGCCTTCTTCAGCGATCAATGCAAAGAAATAGAGGAAAACAACAGAATGGGAAAGACTAGAGATCGCTTCAAGAAAATTAGAGATATCAAAGGAACATTTCATGCAAAGATGGGCTCAATAAAGGACAACAATGGTATGGACCTAACAGAAGCAGAAGATATTAAGAAGAGGTGGCAAGAATACATGGAAGAACTGTACAAAAAAGATCTTCATGACCCAGATAATCATGATGATGTGATCACTCACCTAGAGCCAGACATCTTGGAAAGTGAAGTCAAGTGGGCCTTAGAAAGCATCACTATGAACGAAGCTAGTGGATGTGATAGAATTCCAGTTGAGCTGTTTCAAATCCTGAAAGATGATGCTGTGAAAGTGCTGCACTCAATATGCCAGCAAATTTGGAAAACTCAACAGTGGCCACAAGACTGGAAAAGATCAGTTTTCATTCCAATCCCAAAGAAAGGCAGTGTCAAAGAATGATCAAACTACCGCACAATTGCACTCATCTCACACACTAGTAAAGTAATGCTGAAAATTCTCCAAGCCAGGCTTCAGCAATACGTGAACCGTGAACTCCCTGATGTTCAAGCTGGTTTTAGAAAAGGCAGAGGAAATTGCCAACCGGAGATCAAATTGCCAACATCTGCTGGATCATGGAAAAAGCAAGAGAGTTCCAGAAAAACATCTATTTCTGCTTTATTGACTATGCCAAAGCCTTTGACTGTGTGGATCACAATAAACTGTGGAAAATTCTGAAAGAGATGGGAGTATCAGACCACCTAACCTGCCTCTTGAGAAAGCTGTATGCAGGCCAGGAAGCAACAGTTAGAACTGGACATGGAACAACAGACTAGTTCCAAATAGGAAAAGGAGTGCATCAAGGCTGTATATTGTCACCCTGCTTATTTAACTTCTATGCAGAGTACATCATGAGAAACGCTGGACTGGAAGAAACACAAGCTGGAATCAAGATTGCCGGGAGAAATATCAATAACCCCAGATATGCAGATGATACCACCCTTATGGCAGAAAGTGAAGGGGAGCTAAAAAGCCTCTTGATGCAAATGAAAGAGCGAAAAAGTTGGCTTAAAGCTCAACATTCAGAAAACGAAGATCATGGCATCCAGTCCCATCACCTTATGGGAAATAGATGGGGAAACAGTGGAAACAGTGGCAGACTTTATTTTGGGGGGCTCCAAAATCACTGCAGATGGTGACTGCAGCCATGAAATTAAAAGATGCTTACTCCTTGGAAGAAAAGTTATGACCAACCTAGATAGCATACTCAAAAGCAGAGACACTACTTTGCCGACTAAGGTCCGTCTTGTCAAGGCTATGGTTTTTCCTGGGGTCATGTATGGATGTGAGAGTTGGACTGTGAAGAAGGCTGAGTGCCGAAGAATTGATGCTTTTGAAGTGTGGTGTTGGAGAAGACTCTTGAGGGTCCCTTGGACTGCAAGGAGATCCAACCAGTCCATTCTGAAGGAGATCAGCCCTGGGATTACTTTGGAAGGAATGATGCTGTAGCTGAAACTCCAGTACTTTGGCCACCTCATGCGAAGATTTGACTCATTGGAAAAGACTCTGATGCTGGGAGGGATTGGGGGCAGGAGGAGAAGGGGACGACCGAGGATGAGCTGGCTGGATTGCATCACGGACTCGATGGACGTGAGTCTGAGTGAACTCCGGGAGTTGGTGATGGACAGGGAGGCCTAGCATGCTGCGATTCATGGGGTCGCAAAGAGTCGGACACGACTGAGCGACTGAACTGAACTGAGACTATACAGTCCATGGAATTCTCAAGGCCAGAATACTGGAGTAGGGAGCCTTTCCCTTCTCCAGGAGATCTTCCCAACCCAGGGATCGAACCCAGGCCTCCTGCATTACAGGCAGATTCTTTACCAGCTGAGTTACAGGGGAAGCCAGATCTGGGGTAATTTTAGATAAATACATTTTACAAAAAGGTCAGTTCTCTTGTGATATTTAAAGGAAGAAAGTGACTTTAGCTTCTTGCCTCATTACACTTTCTCATCTATATTAAACAGCTTATTTTTCAACCCTGGCAGGGGAAGGAGTCATCCAAGAGAAACTTCAGTGACTCTCCTCATCTACTAACCTTAAACATTCACTTGATCTGTCAAGAGGCTTTACGAAAGCAACTGTCTTGTTAACAGCCAGTGGGCTCCCAGTGGATTCCTGCTCCAGGCGGGCCCCAGACTCCTGAGCATTCTGCTAGAGCTGGTTCTGTCTCCATGTGCCAGTCAGCTGGAGGGGTCACAGCAAGGGCGATGCAGAGATCTCTGCACGGGAGAGGTGGACAGCTGCAAAAGGGTAGGGACACGAAAGACAAAGGGGACAGCAGATTTAATGTCTCCGGTAAGCAATTCTTGACAAATATCTACAAGCACAGGCACCTGCCATGAGCCAGTCCCTAAACTCATGGTGGTGTTCCCATGAGCACAGGTGACTGAAATAAATCCTTGCCCTCCTAAAGCTTGCAGTAAGGCTGAGTAGGAGACAAACATGTTCACAGATAATCAAAGGGCCCTTGCCTGATTCACTTTCAGTTCCCCAGATTTAGCCAAGTAAACACATCTGTTGAAGGCAATGGATAAAAGAGAAGGAACAGCAGTATGTGAAAGTTGAAAATAAAAAAACAATTTTACATCATTTCTGTAAGTCCACTCATTTAGTGGCCCACAAAATTTAAGAAACATTATTAAATTAGTCCTCTTGAAAACGAAATAAGAGTCTTCTTAACAGGGGCAAGGCATCCTGAAAGGCAAAGATTTTCAGGACAGAAGGAAAAGGAAGTACGGAGTAATTCAGCCAATGGTCTTAAATAACCGCTGAACATTTCAGAGAGTGCTTCCAAACAGAGTTCTGAGGGAGGCAGGGATCACTCCTGCAGTTTGAGGAAGAGGAATGTTCGAGAAAGCCTGAAGATTCTGACATGAGACAGAAGTGCTCAGTTTGAATTCTGGCCCTGCAACTTCTAGTGGTGTGATTCTCAGGGACAGACCCCTTCACCCTGCGGGGTTCAAGTCCTCATCTACAAGGCGGAACTTAAAATAGTCGAAAGGCTGCTGTGGGGACAAACGGAAGTAGAAAACATGAGTCAGAGTGATGTGACCCTCAGAGAGACTGGGAGACAGATTCACCGCCTTCTACGTTGTTTATAGTCGGTCTTTATAGAAATATATAAAGGATGGGGCTATTCACTGCAGGAGAGTATTCACTCTGGGAGATAGTGGACAGAGAAGGCTGGCGAGCCGCAGTCCATGGGTTCGCAGAGTCAGATGTGACTGCGCGACTGAAAAATAACAACGAATTCACCGCAGGAGCCCCCAGACCCGACAACGGCTCCTGGCACAGGCAAGCGCGCCACATACACACGTGCGCGAAACGAGTAAACGGGTCACTACCGCCTCTTAGCCACAGACAAGGAGGGGATGCGACGTGTCCCGGGGCTGTGGCACCCCAGAGCTGTCCTCCCGGGCCCTCCTCAGCGCCCCCCACACTCCCCGCTGCGGGCTCGTGCGCTCTTGCCGAGGCCGCTCCGCCTTACCCCGGCCCCTTTCTCAATCCTCCGACTCATGGGAGCCAACTCCGCGCGCGGACTCCAGGGCCCCCTGGCCGCAGAGGACCAGCCCACGCGGTGTCGCTAGGACGCTGTTGCCCGAGCGACGACGGCGCTCGCTGACTGGAGAACATGTTTCCCCACCCGGGAAGAAACGGAGCTCCGATTGGCCAAGTAGACTAGGAAGTTGTCGCCGAGGGGGCGTGGCCAGGCCTGCCCGGTGGCTCCGCCCCCCGCCACGGGGGAGGAGCTTCCGCCCGAGGTCATGGCCTCCGGGGAGCTGGTACCCCGGCGAGAGTCAAGGTGGCGGGCAATGCGGGAGAGCTTTTCTGTTAACCTGGCCGTCGCGCGAGCTGTCGGACGGGTCGCAGAGTACCTCTTCGAGCCGCGTGGCCGGGGGAGGTTAGTCTCATCCTGCGAAGCAGACTCCTCACCTGTTAAAAAAAAACCAAGCGTACCCACCCAGAGCCTGGGGTCAGGATGAAGAAAGTCCACGTGAAAGTCGCTCAGTCGTGTCCGACTCTTTGCAACCCCATGGACTAGTCCGTGGAATTCTCCAGGCCAGAATACTGGAGCGGGTAGCGTTTCCCTTCGTAACGGGATCTTCCCAACCCAGGGATTGAACGCAGATCTACCCGCATTGTAGGCAAATTCTGTAGCAGCTGAGCCGCAAGGGAAGGCCTTAGGATGAAGGCAGGTGTCTAAGCCCCGACCGCGTCTGCGCCCTTCCTGCGTGTTAGCACTTAGCGATTCTGATTGTCGCCTCCTGTGTCCAGTTGTGTCCTCCTGGTGATCTGGGGAAAAGGCAGGACAAGGCTGCTTTTCCCAGCCTGGTATCCTCCGCGCTCACATCCCGGTCTTCCTCCAACCCCAGTAGATAGGTAAATAAATAGTTATCCAATGAGCCAGTTTTTTACCATGCTCACAGGCTGACTAGCAATTCAGTAAGTCATGTGGATAATGGTGTGTGGTTTAGTCGCTCCTGTCCAACTCTTAGGACCCAATGGACTGTAGCCCACCAGCTCCTCTGTCCATGGGATTTCCCATTGGAAATACAGGAGTGGGTTGCTGTTCCCTTCTCCAAGGGAATCTTCCTGGACCCAGGGACCAAACCTAGGTCTTCTGCATTGCAGGCAGGTTCTTGACTTCCTAAGCCATCAGGAAAGCCCAGTAATAGTAGCTATAATGTGGCTGACTCCTCGGAGCACTGCGCTTACCCAGGCGCCTATCTAAATACTTTACGTGCACTTAATCTTCATTTATCTTTATAACAGCCCTAGGACATAGGTTCTAGGAGTAATTATTCCCATTTAACAGATAGGACACTAAGGCACAGACAGGCACAGTGAGTCAGTGGCAAAAGCAGGATTAGAACCCAAGCAGGCTAAGTCCTGGGCTTCCCTGGTGGCTCTGCGGTAAAGAATCTGCCTGCAGTGCAAGAGACCCAGGTTTGATCTCTGGGTCGGGAAGTTCCCCTAGAAGAGGGCATGGCAACCCACTCTAGTATTCTTGCCTGGAGAAATCCCATGGACGGAGGAGCCCGGCAGGCTACAGTCCATAGGGTTGCACAGAGTCGGGCACAATTGAAGCGACTAAGCAGCAGCAGGCTGAGTCCCAGGTCCTACTGTGCGTCAGCCTGTTCGTCACTGTGTTAACTCACAGGTGAGAGAAGCAATGGCCCCAGAGGTGCAGCCTTACTGAGGAATCCCGGCCACACGGTTCTATCAGTTGGTAAGTTACAGGGTGACCTGCCGAGAGCCCCAGAAAAGGATTCCTCCTGTCGATCTGACTGTCCATCACTGGCTAGCTAGTTTTCTACTCACTGAGAAAGTCAATTCATGTCTTCTCTCTGCTCAGACCTCCCACACCCTTTAACTCATCACCCTAAGTGAGTGACCTCACCTCAGGCCCCACTGAGAAAACCAGTCCATAAGAAGGGAATGTACGTTTGCCTTACGATCACTTTGGCCCCCATCTCTTCTGCTCTTGTTCCAAAAGAGGCTTTGGAACTTTGGAACCGAAAGGGTGCTTTCCACAGAGGCCATTTCTGCCCCTCGTGTCCTAAACCCCATCGCCATTCACCAGCTCTTGGACTGAACTGTGCAAGTCAGCAGATCTCCAAGGGTGGTCTGGGGACCCCTGAGTGTCCTGAGACCCCCTTCAGAGAGTCCATAATTATCAAAACCGTCTTCGGAGTAAGGTATTGCTTGTGTGTCCACTCTCACTTTCTCATAAGTGTACAGTAGGGTTTTCCAGACACTCCATGATGCATGACAGTGCAGCAGACTGAATGAGAACAAAACCAGGAGAATCCAGCTGTCTTCTGTTAAGGCAGATATTAAAGAATTCATAAAGATATAAACGGCCTTTCTTCGCTCGCTCTTTTTGTTTTGGAAAATACAATCGTTTCATAAAATGTTACTGTGTGACAGGTTTATTGTTATTTTAAATGAATTGGTAAACAAATGTTAAGCTTTTTTATCACTTTTACTGTCTCGTATGATAGTGATAGATATAACTCACAAAAAAGAAAAGCTCTGGGGGATCCTCAGTACTTTTCAAGAGTGTAGGACTTCCCTGGCCATTCTGTGGTTAAGACTCCATGCTCTGGTCTTCCCGGGTGGCTCAGGGGTAAAGCATCCGCCTGCCAATGCAGGGGACACAGGCTCCATCCCTGGTCTGAGACGATCCCACTTGTCATGGAAAAACTAAGCCCGTGCCCCACAACTATTAAGCCTGTGCTCTAGAGCCTGACAACTGGAACTGCTGAGCCCAAGGGCCATAACTACTGAAGCTCGAACACCCCAGAGCCTAAGCTCTGAGACAAGAGAAGCCACCGCCATGAGAAGCCCAAGCACCGCGGCAAGAGGGCGGCCACGCTCACCACAACTACAGGGAAGCCTGCACAGCCGTGATGACCCAGCACGGCCAAAAATAAATAGTAAAATAAATAACACTGTAAACCCCTAGGTGGCGCTAGTGGTAAAGAACCTGCCTGCCACTGCAGGAGACAAGAACCAGTCAGGAAGATCCCCTGGAGGAGGGCATGGAAACCCACTCCAGTATTCTTGCCTGGGAAATCCCATGGACAGAGGAGCCTGGTGGGCTACAGTCGATGGGGTCACAAAAGAGTCGGGACACGAGTGAAACAATCCAGCCCGCACGCACGCAGGTTTGATCCCTGGTCAGGGAAGATCCCAGATGCCATGTGGCACAGCCAAAATGAAAAAAAGATACCTTTCAGTACTACTGAAACCAGGTACATTCCCTGCTCGAGAAATTGCTACAGCCTCTACTACACAACCACTGTGAGACTTTGCCTCTGAAAACCTCTGATGGAATCTGGAGACGCAAACCCGTGGAAAGGTGAGGGAAGTACATTTACGCCTGTGATAATCCAGCAGCCAGCTCATCCCTCAGTGATCCAGAAGAAACTCGGGATGGTGGAGAGCTATGTGTGCCCTCCAGGTGCTGAATACTCACAGCTACATTTTCGGCACAGCTCAGTACCTCTGGGAGACCAGGCTGGGAGAGCAAGTCTGTGGCCATCTCGTGGTTAATCAACAGCGCTGTTATAGGTGGAGGTTATGCTTCCATGTAGAGTAATAAGTAGCAGGAACTGATTAACCCCTCAGAAGTTAAGTGCTATTATCCACCTCGTCTATTAATAAAGGATGGACGAGCTGGCACCAGCCACGAATGCATGGTCCGTCTAAAGAGAAGCGGAGGACGTCCCTGGGAAGCCCACTTGAGATTTCTCTGGCGGTTGTGCTTTGGGTGGCCTCGCAGAATGGAGACCAGACTCTCCTGAGCTGTCCTTGGGCGAAAATAAAATTAAACGAAAAGAAATGAGGTACAGGCGTCTCTTTGGAAAGAACCACCGTGGTTATTTTTTGTCTTTGCTAAAATAGGTACTTCCTCTCCGGGCGGGATATGTACCTTGACAGATGACGCAGCTGCTCATTTTAGTTCGATCAACCAGAAACTAAATTGCACATTTTAAACATTGTCACTACAAATAATTGATTATCGTCTGTAAACAGGGGACCATTTTAGGATCATCTGTGGAGAGACGGGTAACCGCTCCTGGGTTTCTTTCCCCTTTTGTGTGCCAGTAGATGGGGACGCCTTTCATTTCCCTTAACAGTTACTGCCTGTCTCTGTTCTCGAAGACAGGAATCAAAATCCACTTATCTTACCCCTGAACAAGATTCCACGGTGAAGAATACCAGTGTTTAGAATTTTAATGAATTCTGCCCTCCGAACGTCTTATTGCAGCAATCTGAGAGGAACGGCCCTCCCTCCGGAACAAAGAAGCAGTTAGAAAATAACAATTTCGTGTTTCCTACACCTGGGCAGCTGGCAAACCCCTGACAATCACAAGCACTTCTCTCTGCGGAGAGCCAGGATCTCGCGACAGCTTGTAATTAGTGGTGTTTAGCATTTAATTTGCCTTTAGTTAGGTAACAAGCATTTATTGATTACCTGATAGGAAGGGAGCGCTGTGCTAAACACGGAATGGGGACAGAGTGATGAATGAGGCACGGGCTCTACTTATAGTCTCTACTTGCGGCTGAAAACACCTGCTTGGGAAAGGAAACTTGAAACCAGGAACAAAATGTTTTCTTAACAATTGTAAACCAATATCCCATTATAGAGAGTTATTACTCTTTGAGAATTCCTGGCACACTCCATTCTAAAGAGAAAAGTACTTGCTGCCACGGCTTGTCTCATGGAGAGAGTGGGGACACCCAAGTCACTCCTTCTCTGGACTAAAGAAGGTTCTGGCCTTTTCTGCTGCAGAGTCCCAAGTGTGGTAGGGACCCAGGAGGGAGAGAGCCACCAGCCCCTGACAATCTGTCTGCCCCAATCTGCAACCCCTCTGACATTTTGGTAAAAATGGAAGCCTGGGTACCCACAAGATGGCAGCGTCAGAGAGCTAAGTTAATTCATGGTGACCTCCTGGAGACTGTCTTTCGAGGCCAGCTTGAGGCAGGTGGTAGAAATGAATTGGCAACACTTAGAAATAGCAGCGGAGAAGGCAATGGCACCCCGCCTCCAGTACTCTTGCCTGGAAAATCGCATGGACGGGGGAGCCTAGTGGGCTGCCATCTATGGGGTCGCTAAGAGTCGGATACGACTGAAGCAACTTAGCAGCAGCAGCAGAAATAGCAAGGAGGGCTTTTCAAGAGGGCAAAACAGTCCAGCCGAGTTGAGGAAGAGCTTGCAGGGGGCGTAGGAGTGAGCTGTGTGGCCGGGCCAGAGAGGGCCCAGGCAGTGAGTCACAGATGACGTGCTGGTGAAGTCCGAGGCTGTTGAGACGCCCAGGGTAGGCTGAATTCAGTGGCCAGTCGGGACGCTCCGGACGTCAGCACTTCTTTTCTGAGCTGACTTCTTGGCACCAAGGAGAGTGAGACATGGTTTGATTCTCAAGAAGCAGATAGTCCCTGAGTTCGGGGTCTGTTAGGAGGGGCACGGCAGTGGTCCCCACCCTTGGGAGGAGGTGCAGCGAGAGATGCCAGGGGTTTCTCGGAGTAGACCGCACCCGAGCTGAGCCTCAAGCTTAAGTCAGTGTCGTCTGGGTGGAGTCCAGGCAAAGGGGACAGGCTGAGTTGGGCACAGAGGACCAAACAGCCAGGGGTTCTTGGGCAGACTGAGATGGGTGCCAAGGTACCAGCTGCATTTGAGTAAAAAAAAAAAAGTTTTTTCTGGAAATCACATGTACTGTGGACTCTAAAGGGGAGAAATAAGAGACGAGAAAAATAGGGTTGGGGGAGATTTTTAACCAGATCACTTGTTTTTTTTTTGAGGATGCAAAAGACTGGAGAAGAGAGTCTTATTGGCTTTGGGAGTTTTTCCTTCTGCAGAGATGGCCTTGCTCGCGATATTTTAAGACTTCTGTTCCCAGCTGGTGCCCGACACCACGGATACATGTAAAGATGACAACTCTCAAGAGGGGAAAATGCATTTTCTGGTTGATTTTTTTTTTCATATTTTAAACACATTTAGCATTCCCTGGTTTTTAAAGAAGGCTTTTAATAGAGCACAGATTCCTTTCGTCAATGGTGAGGGGGACAGATTTAAAGACTGCAGCCCAGACATCCAGTGCCAACTCGCTTACAGGGATCCAAGTGTGAGAATCAGACTGTCATTTGATGTGTAGATTTGGCAAAGACTCAGCACGCCTCAGAGAAGGCGGTGTTGGGCCCAAGCTGTGTGCCGGGCGCTCACATAACCAATCCTCTCTGCCCTCGCCAGCAAAGTCCACCCCCGGCTAAAAACGTCACGCTCTCCCCTATGGATCAGCTCCTCTGGGGTTGGATGGATAGGCAGTTTGACCACTTAAGAATCACAGCATGCTTGGACAGGGTAGGATGTCAAAACACTTGAGATGAGACCTCCTCGTTATGAGATGAAAAGGGGCCGTCCCCTCGGTCCCACCACCAGTGGGGGCAGAGTGGGTTAGAACCGAATGCCTGACTCATTGCAGTGCGTTGTATTTCTTCCCACCTGCATGCCCCTCTCTGGTGCCTGCCCTGCTCACATCCCGCCTGTTTACAGACCAGCTCTCGCCCTGTCTCTTCCATTCAGCCGTCTCCCTGCTGTCACTCAAGTCGCCTCTCCTTGCTCGGCATCTTCGGAGGGCTGGCTCTCTGCACCGCTCCTTCTGTTCCTGACTGGGGAGGAGGCAGGGCACCAGCCTAGGTCTTTCTTGGGAAGTTATGGGCCCCCCAAGGCCAGGACCAGGAGCAGTGCGTAGAAGGGGCAGGGCAGACGGTGTTCAGAAAAAATGAAACCCACTCCAACAGTGCAGGATGCCTCTCAGAAAATATTAGGTGCTAATTATATGCCATATTCTGACCTAGGAAAATACAGCCCCGTCCTGCTTTCAGGGTGTCACTGCACGGGAAGACCAGTGCAGAGCAGTAGGCGGGGGTGGGATGAGAGGAAGGCAGGGAACACCTGGGAGTAGAGGGGCGACATTCACCAGGTCAGGCAGGGCTGGGCATCTCAGGGAGGCCAGAGAGGAGGCAGGCTGAGAGGTGGGGGTCTGCTTCAGTGGCCGGAGAGGACCCCCAGCAATGGAATGACCGTCCCAGAAGGTGGTAAGCCTGTCGGGACTGGACATCCAGGGATGTCAGAGGGCATTCCTCACTGCGGGAGGCTGGACCACCTGGCCAACGTGCCACCCCAGTCTGAAAGTGCTTGTTCAGCAGGGAGAGGGGGAAGGTGATGCTTTGTGGGCAGGGCTGGGACCAGGCTCTACGGGAGGACAGGATCCACAGGGCGGAGTCCTCCGGGACACCCAAGGACCCTCTCCACCACTGCAAACAGCAGCCACCCTGCTCAGAAAGGCGATAAAGCTGTGTCACACGTGGGGGCTCCCAGGACAAGGACTGCACACCCGCCTGCATCCACAGGCCTGGGGGGCCTCCCCGTGGACTGAGGACAGCGGCTGTCACCTGTGACTTGGCCACTAGGGGGTGCTCATCAGCAAGGCCAGGCACAGATCTGCGATTCTGTGAATTACATGAGTGTTTTCAAAGCCACTTTTAAATCTTGTGACCATCCCATGAGTTAGCGTGATGGAGAGATTGGAGAATTTACGTGGCTTACCTGCTCAGGTGAGAGGGCCTTCTTGGGTATTTCAGATGAAGGGAATAGGTGCGTGGTGGGGGGGTGGGGGGGATGGTTGCTGAGTCCTGGATGGCCGTGTCAGAGCCTGGAGGCCATGGGGACAGGTCCAGCTGGCGGGGGGCTGTGGCTGAATCCAGCTGCTTGGGCGTTACAGCCTATGCAGGTCCCCCACGTGCCTTTTGGAATCTTTTTAGTCTGCGAAGTCAAAAGGCCAGGCAAGCCGGGACTTCCCTGGAGACGGGGACGTGCAAGAACCCCATGGTGGGATCCGTAAGGTCAGCCCACTGCCCAGGCCTCTCTGGCCCTGTCCATCTGTCCCTCACCTTGGCCCCTCAAACCCCACCCACCCCCAGGGGCTACTAACCCCCGGGTCACTCTGCTCTCCAACCTGGCTTCACTCGTAGGATCCACAGCACCTTTGGCCTCAAGTCATTTTGCCCTTGACTTTGCCCCAAGTGTGAGAGGCAGCAACTGCTCCCAGCACACGACACCCTAGAGCACTCAGAGCCAGGGGCTGGGGCAGAAGGTACCTTGGGGATGTTCTAACACAGCCAACCACCTCCTCCTTCTGTGGATCTGGTGAACCAGGAGGCCGGTACCGGTCCCTCACCCCTTCTACCTGCAGAGGGGTCGAGGGTAGGGGGGCACCTCCAGGCAGCATTCCTTCAGTTAAGCCTTTTTGGGGCTTTCATTTCTTCTTACAAAATCCAACTCTCATGACCCCTGAGGCCTTCTGGGAGCTGGGCTCCTGACCGCACTGGCTGCCAGCCTCTGAGCGCTGCCCAGCACACACCCCCATCCCCAGGCGGCCCTCAGCCCGGGGTCCCTCACCTGCCCCTGGTCACTCAGGGGGCCTCTTCTTGTTGGCCTCCCTGGTCCTTCAGGAGCACACGGGTCCCCAGCAGCCCATTTGGGCCTGAACACACCCCAGGTTTTATGACATCACTTCCCTGCCAGAGCGGGCACGCGACACAGGCTGGGGACCCTAGTGCCGCCAGCAGCGCCCACGGCCATCCGAAGTGTGTCCTGAGTGGATCCAGGGACTGTGGTGAAACATCCACCGGGCAGGGCTGGAAGGGACGCTCATTGAGCTCCGTGAACATGCAACCTCACCCTGCCTCTCTATTCAGCGGCTCCACCTTTATTATAATCTGCCTGATTTTAGGTGATCTGGAGGTGATTTAGGAGCGGACCCCCCCCCCCCGGGAACATAGCAGACTGGATGTGGGCCCAAGGGGGGTCTAGGTCATCCCAGACACCAAAATAAATTCTGGGACTTCACCAGAGACCCAAAGGAGCTAGTTCATTTGAAGATCAGCGTGACTTTTCAGAGTCCAGGCATTTTATCCAATAAAAGAACATCCTTGACTTCCCTCCCACAAGGCATCAGTTAGATGGGCTCTGGAATTCACAGAGGCAAAGGAAAGTCAGCAGCTCAGACTCTACACCACCATCTGCCTTGCTGAAAGGGACCTTCCCAGACTGAGCCCGAAAGCCCTGGACCCCACGTGCGGCCAAACCTCTTCCCACTTCTCTCCTCCCGCACCCTCCCTCTCACTTCAGCTGCAAAGAGATTCCAAAAGGTGGCGGGACCCACAGCAAGGGACACTCAGCCCTTGGAATATTGAGTCCCGGTGACCCAGCCCACCCAACCCAGGCCAAGACCTTCACCCCAGGGGCGGGGGTCAGTGGGCTCGCTCTTACCGCCCTGATATCCAGAGGGGACCATGGCAGGGTGGGGGGCCCCCCAACTGCCCCCACCCCCGTCAGCACAGGCTGGACACGAGGCATGGGATATGTCTTTATTACAGATGCAAGCAAGCACAGAGAAGTCTCACACGTGGTGCTCAGTAACATCCATACAGTACTAAAAATAGAAAAATAGAAAACAAATTTCACAGAAAGCAGCCACCCTCGCAGATACACAGAAAAGAGGTGCTGCCAAGCCCACTGCACAATGCCGAGGACCACCTGCCCCATCCAGGCTGCCCTCCTCGACAAAACGACTGAAGCGCTCGCGTCCGCTCTCAGCACAGACCCTCCCACGGAGGAGGCGACTACTCTGGCCCCACCACCCCCGGCATTTTCCAGCCACGGACAGCCAGGACAGCCCGGTGCACAGGGGCGGCGACACGCGTGCAGGTCGATCAGCCCTGCAGCTCGCCCACCGCCTCTTGTCACTCCTCCAGCCTGCCGTGGGCCAGCAAACGAAGCAGGAGGCGGGGCAGGGCGGACCCCCGCCTCCAGGCCCTGGAGCAGCACCAAGGCGACACCGCCGGGCCATCCGGGCCAAGACGGGGCGCCACACGC
The DNA here is from genome assembly GCF_016772045.2 of Ovis aries. NCBI lineage: Eukaryota > Metazoa > Chordata > Mammalia > Artiodactyla > Bovidae > Ovis > Ovis aries. The sequence continues at coordinate 220,466,067 of NC_056056.1, forward strand.
ACTCGGTGGGTCTCTGGGGCTGAGAGCCGAAGGCCCAGACGCAACAATGAACAGTAGGTATAGACCCAGGAGTTCTAGAAAGTACTATCAAGCCATCTGTTTGCCAACATAAGCAGGTTTCTGCTTCAGGGAATCAAAGACCGTGGAACAAAAAGTCAGGTTCTGAGCAGGTTCTGTCTCTGCTGGGGTGGGGGGTGGGGGTAGGGGGCCGTTCTTGGGTCACCGCATGACATGCCCACCCCTCCGGGTCCTCTGCGTCGGCCTCGGGGCCGCTGGTCCGAGGGCAGCCTCTGAAAACACCCCCCGCCCTGCGAACAGCTCCTGCTGCAACTCAGGGCGGCTGCTGAGAACTGAGAGCCACCGGGGAAACTAGGGCCCCCAACCCCAGCCTCACCCCGGTCCTCACCAGGGGAGGACCGAATGGCTGTGCCGTGTGAATGACAAAAAAAATAAAATAAAGTCAACCCTGAGCGCTTCCTACCACCTGGGTGTGGCTCTCCCGAGCCCCTCGGAAATGAACTTTTATTTGGTTTACTGACATTTATTCAGGTTTCCAGTGAAAAGCTCTATAAAATCCAATACGTAGTGTGGGTCGTAATAAAGGCAGACACTCTGGTTGCATATGTTAACAGACGGGACACGTGGTCCAGCAGAATCGCCATCTTTGTGGGCGGACGTTTTAGACTTCAAAGGCGAGACAGCTGCTCTGGATCAGAACTCAAACCCGCTTTCTCCAGCTTCTCCGGCCATGTCCCCTCCCTCCCCCGGGGTCTCACTTCCAGAGTCTGTCCAGCAAGGAACAAATGAGTGCAAACGGGACTCTGAGCTATAGTATCTGGGTACTGTGAGCATGCAAGTGTGCGGTTGCTGATATTATAAATAAAAGTCGAACGTGAGGTCGCACTTCCCCATCTTCTGCTTGTACACCAGGTCGAACTTCTCGTTCATGGAAACAGTGAAGATGTCCTTCCACAGCCCGACCCTTCCTGCAACACAGACAGGGGCAGGCGTGCTGAGTTCACTGGCGGTCAGCCCAGCTGCCAAACCACAGGGAGCTGGGGAGAGGGACCTGGAAGGTTCCAGACCTATCCCCGGACCCCTCTGAACCTGTCCCGTGGGGACCACGACGGCCGTGTGAACCACAGGCTAGCTGAGCCCGCTTCCCTGAGTCTGGCCGTCCTGGTATGCTTTCACCCAGGACCAGAAATGTGCAGAGCTGAGGCCCTGGGGAGGCGCTGCCCATCCACCACTGGCCCCCAGCACCAGGCAGAGCAGGCGTGTGAGTCCCAACATCCCCGAGGACGGGCAGTGTCCGTGGCCCGGGTCTGCGGTTCAGGCGCCACGTGGGATCTGTGTGCTCTGTGACACCACTACTCACGCAGCTCAACAGCTCCACCAAGGCGGCTGTTGGTTCTGGAGAATTTTTAAAGGGAAACCGAAAATCATCCCCACAAAGGCAGAATGTTTCATGGTGGGCAGGGAGCTGCCAGGGCCAGGTTAAGGGTGGGGATTTTGAGAAGCCTGCCCGTGTGACATCAGGGGAGAATTGACAGGGAATAAAACCATCAGAGCTCCCAACTCGACACCAAAATCAGTCCCACCCAGGCCCTCGTGGCTGCTCTATCACAGTGACAGTCCACTGAGGCTTGATCAGACCCCCTGTGCCCACCCCTTGCAGGAGATGAGGGGCCTGGAGCCGACAAACTGATGGGCCGGCACGGGCCTTCCCCTTCTTTGTGAAGGGAGAGAGATCAAAATCACGAAAACTGCTGAACCCACTTCCCTTAACTACAAGATCTTCGGTTCTGGTCACTATGAATGGTGACTGTGAGGAAGTCAGGAGCAGGTTCCTGCCCTCCCGTCTGCAGTGAGTGCGTCACCCAGAGCACTGTGGCCAAGCTTTTTACACACCGGCCTCAGGGCACTGAGATGCTCGCCTAGAATTCTGTTCACCGTCGGCATCTCTGACGGCAGAGCTCTGACCGTCCCAGCAAGCATCTCTCATTAAGCTGCGCTATTAACAGTCGCCCCTGTCCTGGCAGGACCTAATGTATGAAACTGCAACCCTGCAAACACTGAGCTAACAGATCCAAAGTGATACGGATTTTCTCTTCGGTGATGAAAAATTATATGCTGGTGATGGAGAGGAAAAGAAACAAGAGACTGTTCTTGCTACCCTCTAAGGACACCTCAGGGTCAGAATTACAAGCTCTAGACCCACCACACCATATGTTTTTTTTTCTCAGCTGAGGCAGCCGAGAGCTCGTCAGAGGAGTCACCCACCTGGTTTAGGATTTGGACTCAAGACAGTGCAATTTATGCTGTGACATGAATCAAATCTAAGCAATGCAGCTGGCTACTCAAGCCCCTGCATTCTCACCAACGCAAGGAGGTCTTCCGAGCAAAGAGGCAATGTGCTAAAAGAAAACAAAACCGAAGAACTGAAATAAAGCAAAACCAAGGTAAACGATGATAAAAGCAAACAGCGGAAGAAGCATCTGTGCATGCAGTATGCTCTTGACACTTCTTAACCACACGAGTGAGCCGGAAGGGGGGCTTCTGGAGAAGGTCACACCCAAGGGTAACAAAACACAGCAAACGCAAAACTAAAAAAGAGCAAATAAATCTTAAATTATAAACATTCGTGAAGATGCAGCCAGGAAATAAAAGGCAGGGTGACGTGGCTCGTTTACTAACGTCTTCGCGGAGAGTGGCCCGCCTGCCTTGACAGGAAGGCGCCCAACCGCCTGACCTTCAGGACAGCCTAGGAGCCACATGGGTTGGCAACCCAACCAGCGCTCCGCACAGGGAGGACAAAGGGCCAGAGCAGCCCGGCAGGCCACGGAGGAGCTCCTCTCTCCCCTCTGGGCAGCTGCTCGTGGAGCCCGGTGCCATTCCCGAGCCCTCCCCTCCGACCTGGGAGCTAGGAACCAGCCTCGGCCATGATTTGAGGTGCCGCGGATGTGAATGCCTGGGCCGTCTACCGTGAAGCAGCTGCAAAGAGCACAAGCCCTCGGGGCACAGAGAGCAGCCCCCGTGGACCTCGGGAGGACTCTTGTGGGAACGCCTGCCCGCACCGCAGACGGCTCCACCCCCAGCACCCCGCTCTCGGGCCGGGAGGGCGTGCTGGCCTCTGTGACAGCTGCCCGGCCAGCCCTGGAGAGGTCTGCACTTCCTGCTTGCTGTCACTCTCTCACATGCGTACACACACACACACACCCCGTGTGCGCACACACACCCCTCACATATACACATAGCACATACACCACAGACACACACACACACCCCTTCCCTGGGATGCGCTGCACCTCACCTGTGTGGCTGCCTCCCCTGGGGAACAGAGGGAGACGCCCTTGCTCACACAGACCCCTAGAGCCCGCTGGAGCTCGAGGAAGCTGTGTGCACGCTCTGTGCTCCTCAACTCCACAGCCCCAAACCCACTGCCAGGCTGGGGGACGTCTGAGGAGGTGTCTGCCTGAAAACCTCTTGCCCAAAGAGCCTGAGACACTCCCCCGCCAGCAGCCGCCCCACCGTGAACTCTGCACCCTGTGCAGGGTCACAGGCTGACTGCAGCAGGGGCTTCCAGGATCCTCAGTGGCCCTTTCTTGGGTTGCCTTCTTCCGCTCCCCCTGGGGAACGGAAGGCTCTGGAGATATGAGGCTGAACCCTGACTCGGGGCCGGGGAGGGGGAGGATGGGGCCTGGAAAGCGTGAGGACGCCGGCAGGGAGGGGGCGGGGGCCCTAGGGGCCGGGCGGCACGTACCCCGGCCCACGGGCAGGGCCTCGGCGTTACAGCACTGGTCCACCAGCTGGTGGCAGTGCTCGACCAGCGACTCCAGCTGCGCCTTGTCGCAGGACACCCCCAGGAACCTGGCCAGCTGCTCCACCATGGCCACCAGGTCCTGGAAGACAAGGGGGGGGGCGCGCGAGCCCGTCAGAGGCGGCGCCTTTGCGGAACACCACTCGGGGGACCTTTCATGCACGGCCTGACTCAACTCCTCGAGACAAACCGGACACCACAATCTTCAGGAAATAAGGATCCGGGTTAGGAGACCGCCCGAGGCCGCTTAGCTCCCGCCCCGGACCTCTGGGAATCTGGAAGCAGACCCTGATGTCGCGGCGGCCATGTCCAAAAGTAGCAAGCAGTAAAGGAAGGCGCTTGGGCACTGTGCCAGGGGCAGGACCAGCTCGCTCTCCCCTTCCTTCCACGCCATCAGCTGGAACCCAAACGGCACTCGGGAGAGCCTTGAGGAGGCCCCGGGGGACCCTGGGGCCCCAGGGCCTGCCCACCTCGCGGGGCAGGGAACCTGGCTCACTGTGAAGATTCGGTAACGCTCGTTACGCTGACGCGAAGCCGTCTGTGGGCCCCGGCACCCCGGCACTGCCGACGGCACAGCTACCGCTGCCTCACCGTCTCCGAGGGGCCCTGCCCACCTGCTCACCACACAGCCCCGCCCCTCCATGCCCATGTCCTGCCCCAGGAAACACTGAAGCCTCTCGCGGCCTCCGCCCCAGCCTCGCCATGTCCAGTGTCCTGCCCATAGCCAGGGCTGTCTGTTGGCAGACCAAACACCGGCCGGCGGTGGCTGGGCCACGTGAGAAGAATGTTAGAGGCTGTCTCCTCTCCCGCAGGCCTGCAAGGCAGACACAGCCTCCGGGCGAGTCTGGAGAAGCGGGCCACAGGGCTGTGTTTCAGCTCTGAAGTTTTCTGTAAACTGCACGCCCTGCTCTCTCGGGATGAAATACTAAGTGACTCAAAAGTGAGGCGCTGGGAGGAACCTGCCAGCTGGCACTGGGCCCTACAGTTGCGTCTGCAGCTGGACAGGCGGGCTCCTCATCCCACCCTGCCTTGGAGCCCCAAGCACCCCCCCCCCCCCGCCATCCCAGCACAGAGGTAGAGGAAAAAAAAGATGAAAAGACAACTAGTGTCCGCCCAGACACGGGAACGCCCACAGAACTCTGCTCACAGTTACCCAGAATGGGAACAGCCCAAATGCCCGTAGCCCTGAGTGGATGGACAGACATGCGACGGCGGACACGCTGCCCAGAACGTGCCCCAGGGAGCAGAGGCCAGACACCAGCACACACCCGCCGGGTGGTCAGCAGCCTGCAAACCAGCTCCCCGCCCCCCACAGACAGACAGACAGCCTGGACGAGAAACGCAGACTCGGCCACCCCAAGCTGGTCCCCTCACCTTGGACAGGGTGCTGGGTGGTGCTCCACCACCGTCGAAGCATAAAAATAAATAGACCTTTCGGAAGCACTGCAGGCCACCCCTAACTTGGGAGCGGCGCACGGCCCAGGCCACTGGGGGCCTGCATGGGCTGGAGGCGAAGCTCTGTCAAGGGCTCTGGGCCCACCTGGAACCCTGGGGTCCCAGACACACCCCTGATGACCAGGCACTGCAGGCCCCACCCTCCCTGAGGGCTCCACTGTGGGACCGACCGGAGCCTGGAGCATCACCCCTGCCCCTTGGCACCTAACCACCAGGGCACACCCCCCCTCAAGACAAACCCCCTAGGGACCTGCCCCTCAGGACACGCCCCAGAGGCACCCACCCCTCAGAACATGCCCCCCAGGTACCCACCCCCTCAGGACACGCCCCTGAGACACCCACCCCTCAGGACACGCCCCCGAGGCACCCACCCCCTCAGGACATGTCCCCCAGGTACCCACCCCTCAGGACACACCCCCTCAGGTCACACCCCTGAGGCACCCACCACCAGGTACCCACCCACTCAGGACATACTCCCAAGGCACCCACCCCTCAGGACACGCCCCCCAGGTACCCACCCCCTCAGGACACGCCCCTGAGACACCCACCCCTCAGGACACGCCCCCGAGGCACCCACCCCTCAGGACACGCCCCCCAGGTACCCACCCCCTCAGGACACGCCCCTGAGGCACCCACGCCCTCAGGACACGCCCCCGCAGGCGCCCCCCCAGGCACTCACCCGGTGCATGTCTTCGTACTTGAGGAAAAGCACGTTCGAGTCCATGTGGTGCTCCCAGAACTCCTGCACGTGCTCGAACCAGGAGCCATAGCCCACTGTGGACACAAGGGGACAGGAGAGGTCGCAGGAGGGACGGGCGCGTGGATGGCGGCTCAGTCCTCTGCCCAGCAGCTGCGACGCAGCTCCAGCTCCTCCGGCAGCCACACGCCCCCTGGCCGCCTGCCCCACCACTCCCGTCCACTGGCCTCCGCCCCACCTCCCAGACACCCAAGGCCCGACCCTGAGCAGGGAGGCCGCCGTCCCCTGGGTGTGCAGACGCCGGCTCCAGGAGCTTCTTGGACACGTGGTGACCGCAAGAGAGGGCCACCCAGAGGAGCTGGCCCAGGGCCAGTTGGTCTGCAGTCGGGAAGACAAGAGCTCGGGGTGGGGTGGGGTGGGGTGGGGCGCGGCACTCTAGACAGAGCAGACGTGGGGCCCGCCAGGCCCGCACACCGCAAACCCAGGCAGGACCGGGAGGCGCTGCACGAAGAGGGGCAGCGGGCCGTCCCAACACGTGAGCTCACACCAGCACAGCCAGCGTGTCCCACGACTCTCTGGGCTGTGGCCTGGGGCTGGGGTCCCATGGCCACAGGGGGACCCATGTACCAGTCAGTGTGGCCAGGCCGCTTCACAGCGTTCTTCGTAAAACCTACGGGTTCTCACCACTGGTTTACACTGGCGCCCCTCACTGTGAAGGCAGCTTCCAAGGGGGCTTCCGGGTGGACCAGAGGGAGGTCTCGGCCAGGGAACGTGGGGGACCCTGGGCCGGTGGGGCCTTGGAAAGCAGGTCTGGCTGGATAGCAGGGGCCAGTCAAGAGTGGTGGCCACACTGCCGGGGCCCTCACTTAGCTGAGCACGCATCCACCTCCCGAACCCCAGGACACGACACACAGCCCAAGGCCAGAGGAGCTCCCAGCCTGACGGCAAAGCCCAAGGACACTGGCGACGGCCACACGGGAGTGGCCAGCGCTGGGAGGGAGCGCCAAGGCCTGGGGCAGGCACCTCCCATGCCAGGCAAGCTTGGAGCGATCCGCGAGGGCTGGGCGGGAAGCAGGGCAGGGGGCTGCTAAGGGGCCTCAGAGAAGCAGGGGGGGGGCACAGGTGGGCGGGGTCCGAGGCAGACAGCACCATCAGACGGTGGCCAGGCAGGAGGGCAGAGGACGAGGACTTGGATCAGAGGCAGCCGGCCTCTCACACCCTCACTGGCTGTGAGACGGAGCAGGCCCTGAACCTGTCTGCACCTCCTCCTCTGTGAACGGCATGACGACAGAACCTGCGCCCCACCCCCCACCCCCCTACCGCTAGGTTGCTGCCCCCAGAGAAGCAGGTACAGGTTTCGGCCCCTGGGGACCAGCGGGGGCATCGCTGTGTGTCCTCTCTGGTGGGACGCAGTGGGGGTCCCATGTGTACTACTGAAGTCCCCCAAGTGCCAGAGCCATGCATACCTGCACGACCAAGGCTGGCACATGGGGATCCCAACCCTGCCAGCCCAATGCATCAGCAGTCTGCCATTCTGCTGGCGAGGCACGGCGCAGCAGCAGCCTAGGCCCACAGCCAGACGTGGGTCCTGGGAGTGGAGGTATTGGTCAGGGGGGCACTGGCGGGGGAGTGGAGCAGAGCAGAAGGCCCTCTTCAGGCCATTTATGGAGAAGGAAGGGGGCGCTCTGCAAGGGGATGGGGGTGAGTGGGCAGAAATGAATCAACAGCGCAGGCTACAGCCAAAGGCCTCACTGGGCCCGCGGCCGGATGAACCCTGGCCCTCCTGGCCCGGTCTCCCGCAGCCAAGGTTTCAGACTCCAGGTCTCGCACCCTCCCGTCGGCCTGGCACATCCCTGCTCCTCCCACACCGGGAGGAGACCCACGCACAGGGAAGGACATGAGGGCCAGGCCAGCCGTCCCGATCTTGAGCATGGGGGCGAGTCCAGAGGAGGAAGGGACCTGACCAACTCGCTGGCAGGCTGGTAACCCTGGGGGCCCTGAGCAGACGCTCCCAAGTCTGGGCCCACAGCTGGCAGGCAGACCGGCGTCCTAGGACTGAACGGTGCACTGGGCATGGACATGGGAGACCAGAACACCCCCACCCTCCCAGAGAACACTCACAGACAGACAACCAGGGCCTGAGGATGGGGTGGCAGAGGGGTGGGGGGCGACTCGGGGACAGGGAGGCCGAGAAGACGGGGGATGCAGGCACTCCTCCACCCTACTCCTGTCCCCTGGCACTCGGGGCCAGTCCCCCCCCAACTCCCGCCCTGTAATGTGTGCGTCACGACCCCCGACACAGGCCTCGGGGCAGTGCGCCCTGGCTGGCAGTGGACAGACAGCGAGTTTCACTGCCTCTTCTGCACAGCACTCAAGCTCTTCAGCACCGTGGACAGAGAAGGCAAGCCTCCTCAGAGCGGGGAATAAACAGGACTGGGTGCTTGGGTGCAGCGGCTTTGGGGGACCACAGCAAGCGTGTACAGCCTTGAACGTCAGTGCTGGACAGTAACGTGGCCTTCACGAGGTGGAGGGGCCTGTACTGGATAACTTACAACCCCTCTGGCCTGCGCAGGGGGCAGTGTGAATGCGGTGGACACCCACTATTTGCAGTGGTGGTGTTCCCGTGCTGGTGGACGCTTTAAAGGCGGGAACGCAAACCAGGACTTAAAACACGGCTCTGGGAACCAAACGCCTGACAGACCAGGAGGGGCCCAAGCCAGCTGATGGGTTGGGGGAAGGGAGGCTGAACAGAGGCCTTCAGTAGGTCCTCAGGGCCTTAAGGCACAGCACTGGGGCCCTACACTTGTCCCTTCCCATCCGGGGCCCCTCCTCCCCAGGCTAGGCTGAAGCAGAGATGCAAGGGCAGCAAAGAGAGGGCCTCAGACACTGTGGGGAGCTCACTCAGGAGGTCTGGTCTTCAGCCAGGCTCCAGTTCAGCCACCCCAGGTCCCATGTAAACTTGGGGTGCTGCGCTCCTGTACTGCCTCTATGCACTTTATCCTGCTCCTGCCACGTAATCTCATTGCAGAAACCCTGCCCTGCCTGGGCCGGACAACGAATGGACAACCAGGCTGAGGGTTTCCTGAGCTGGGAAATAAAACAGGAAGTGTATATGCAGGAGAGTCTCCAGACGGACTTAATCAATTTCAAAACTTTCCTGGGCGCAAAGTCTTAAGCAGCAAGGTGTGCAGAGAAGCCAGGGTTGGCAGGTGGAGGACCAGAACCAACCCCACGGCCAAGGGGACAGCTCCCTCCCTGGTCCACTCCTCCCCGGGGGTGGGGGGTGGCAGACACGGATGGAGGGGCCCTGGGCATGCTTAGCCCCTGCTCAGGCCTCTCCCCTGGGAACAAGCCTCCTGCCCAGAGCACTGTCCCGCCCCTCCCTCGGAGTGAACCCCACCTGCCACACCGGCCTGTGGCTCAAGCCTGACCCTCAAGTCCAGCTGAAGGCCCAGGGCCCTCACACGAAGCCGCAGCCTCCACGCTGGCCTCGGGCACCAATAACGGGGCGGATCTAGGCCACTTCTCACAGCTTGGAATCCAGGCAGGGATACGGATGCTTTTAACTGAGGGACTTCTCAGAACCACAGGGGTGTGGGGAGAGACATGGGCTTCGGCGTCGGATGCCCGCTCGGCCTGGCAGAGACTTCCTGGCCCCCCTCAGCCCGCGCTCCACTGCCCGCCAGCAGGGAAGCAGGCCGGCCCCGTGGCCGTCACAGCCCTGGGGTGATGGGCAGCACCCCCGCGGGGGCGCCACGCAGACACTCACGCTTGTCGTTCATGAACCTCCGGCAGAACTCCTGGAACGTGCCTCGGTAGCTCATGGTCCGCAGCGAGCGGTGGAACTGGTAATAAGACACCACCAGGTCCTTGGGGTTCCGGGCCATGTAGATGACCTGCGGCGGCGGGGTGGGCAGGGGGAGGAAGGAGGCACAGGCGGGCACACGGAGGAGGTTAGTCTGCAATCCTCCGGCCCAGGAAGGCCACCCCAAGCAGGTTTCACTGACCTACAAGCTTCTCTCCTATCCCGTTACCCAGGCGAGGCCAGCCCTTCACACGCCAGGACCAAATACCTTCTCACCGTTGCCCTGTCTCAGCAGAGATGGACTCCTGTCCACACGGCAGCATCAGCTAGGACAATTACTTGCGTGTTTAATCACATTTCTGTCCTCTAGCACTACTTGTTTTTGTTTTTTTTTATTAAACTACAGTTGACACTTTAGAGAAGACTCTTGAGAGTCCCTTGAACTGCAAGGAGATCAAACCAGTCAATCATTAAGGAAATCAGTCCTAAATATTCACTGGAAGGACTGATGCTGAAGCTGAAGCGCCAATACTCTGGCCACCTGATGTGAAGAACTAACTCCTTGGAAAAGACCCTGATGCTGGGAAAGATTGAAGGCAGGAGGAGAAGGGGCCGACAGAGGATGAGATGGTTGGATGGCATCACCTACTCAATGGACATGAGTTTGAGCAAACTCCAGGAATTTGTGATGGACAGGGAGGCCTGTAGTGCTGCAGTCCATGGGGTCGTAAAGAGTCAGTGAGTGACTGAACTGATAGCTGATATACAGTATTATATATATCACGTGTATAAAATACAGTCATTCAAAATTTGTAAAGAGTATATTCCTTTTATATAAGACACTTGCTGTATTCCTCATGATGTACAATGTACCCCTGTAGCTCATTTTATACATGTTGTTGCTGGGGTTCACTTGTCCAGTCGTGTCCGACTCTTTGCGACCCCATGGACTGCAGCACGCCAGGCCTCCCTGTCCCTCACCGTCTCCCAGAGTTTGCTCAAGTCCATGTCCATTTTCTGCAATAGTCTGTATCTCTTGGCCCCCATCCCTGCCTTGCCCTGCCCCTTCCCTCTCCCCACTGGTAGCCACTGGCTTCCTTTTCATCTCTGAGTCTGGCTGCTCCTATTACAGTCACTAGTTTGCTGCAGTTTTTCAGATTCCACTGAAAAAAATCACATAAAGTGATGCCGAACAGTATTTGTCCCTCTCTGTCTGGCTTAACGCCCCCCAAGTCCAGCCCCACTGCTGCAAATGGCAGAATCCCCTTCTCTCTTTACGGCTGAATGGCTTCCCACTGCACACACCCGCCAGACCTTTCATGCCCATTCATCTGGGGACGGGCACTGAGGGTGCTTCCGCAGCCTGGACACTGGGCTGCTATGAACGCTGCGGTGTCTCTAGATCTACTTTAAAATCAGCAGAAGACGGAAAAATTATGGTCCTGACCCTCCTGGTGATGAGAACTATAGGTCTCCAACATCTCATGCAGTTGAGGAAACAGAAAAAAAGCAGACAGTGAAAGCAGCCGTGAGTCCTTAGGTCTCAAACAGGCAGAGGCTGAGCCCTGGCTGGTCAAGTTCAACTGTGAGGAAGAACCCAGGTAAGCAACATGGATATAAAACACTAGCGACAAGGCTCCAGGACGTCTCTCCGGGGGTCCCACCCCACCAAGGTTCTCTGGGAACTCGTGCCTGTGACAGACCACAGTTTGGACTGGCACACGGGTCCCTGGTTCCAGGAGGAGGAAGCGGTTGGGAGCAGTGGGGATCCAGGGTTACCTTGGAATCGCCGTTGTGGAGGTCGGAGGGCAGGAAGCGGTAGGGGAGGTGGCTTTTGATGAGGCGGGGAGATGTCAGTTCCTGTGGCGGGCAGAGAGGGGAGGCGGTCAGAGGAGGACACGCAGACTTTCTGACGGGCCCTGGGCCCTATGGGTCCTTGGACGAGTCAGGACCAGCACCCCTGCCCCAGAAACGTCTCCCCAAGATATGACCCCCAGCCCTGCCCAGGCTGGACCCTGGGGGACAGACATGAGCCAGACACAGGCACCCACAGCCTGAGTCTAAGTATACCGGCAAGGGTCTGCTCAGAGGACACGAGGGCAGGCTGCAGCCTGGAGCGGCCAAGAGCGGCCGCAGGACGGGCCATGAAGGGCCACAGAGGAAACAGAAGCTCAGGGAGGAGGGCCGCTGGGCTCTGCAGTGGTCTCAGCGCAGGGCCCCCCGCGGTGCCTTGCCACGCCCGGCCCCTCCATCAGCCAGCGCTCCACCCCCAGGCTCTGACTCAGGGGTCCCCGCCGACAGGCCCTAGCCCGTCCACGCTGCTCCTGTCCAGAGGGGCCACCCTTCGACCACCAGGACCCTCGCTTTTCCTGTCCTGTGGGCTCTAAGTGCTGTAAGGGCTCTGACATCACAGGGTCAGCTCAGCTCTGGGCGGGACCGCAAGGCCAGGAGCAGGGCGCCAGCAGTGGGCACCCACCCAGCTCCACAGTGGGGCTCGGCCGGCAGCAATGCGAACACTGACCTGGGGGTGTGGGGGTGCTCTCAGAGCTTCAGAATGCCCATCTCACAGGAGAATGGACAGGGGAGCCACGCGGGAAGTGAGGCCTGAACTGAGAGGTGGCAGAGGGGAGGGTGCAGAGAAAAAAACCAGATAACATGAGGGGTGGGCCAGACGGGACTCAGGGATGTTTGTTTCACTCTTGGCACCAAGTATTTATGATGCAAACACATCCTACCCAGTCCCCCCAACAGGCAGGATGAACCACAGGAGGGGGCCCCTCACCCCCATCTTGCCCCCCTACTCCCGGCAGCTGCCTCCTTTCCTCCTCGAAGTCACCCCCTATCACCCTCTGGTTCGGTTCCAGGGTCATCATCACCAGCTCAGGCCGGCAGTCTCTCCCTGCCGGCCACCTGGGGTCCCAGGAGCTCGCTGCTTTCCTTCCAACCAAAGGGGCCCCAGGAACCCCTCAGGAGCAACCACAGGAAGGCCCCCAAGGGGCTCACGTGGGCTGTGACGCCTGCCCCGAGCCCACCTTGATGATGTCCAGGCCTGGCTGTGGGTATTCCAGGACCGGGAGCTGCTCGTCGATGTTCATCAAGCCGATCTCATCAGGGTCGGCCCCCTGGCTCACCAAGTAGACCACTTCCTGCAGCAAGCTGGTGCCTGGAGGGAGAGAAGCTGGTGAGGGGGCGCCTGGAGGGAAGCCCGAGGGCCAGGCCCACTCTTGGGGGAGCACCAACCGCCCCAGGAAAGGACTGAAGGGCTCCAGGTTTTGCAGGGAGGTCTCAGCAGTGTCCTGAGTCTAGTGGAGGAACACTGCATGCCTCAATGCCACCTCTCGGGGTGACTGTGGTTCAGCCGGCCTTTCTGAGTTCCTGTCTTGTCGGCACCGAATGCAGACAGATTTCTCGAGACCGCCATGAGGGGAGAACAGGACGCCCGGTGCCTGCCTCCCTCAGGGACTAGAGGACTGTGATGAGCGTGTGATCTCAGTCCTGGGCTTCCAGAACCTGAATTTCCATATACCCAGGAGTGATGAGGGTCCAGGGGAATGGCTGGCCAGTCAAGTATTATTTACAATGAAAACCACATCTCCTGGTATATACTAAACCAAAACACGGGTCTGTGGTTTTGACCTGTAACAAGAAATGTACCAGGACAGCACCAAGAGACATGGGCCAGAACAGCCCTGCAGTTACTCAGAGGAGCAGAAGGCGGATGCAGTAACAGGTTTCCTCTGCTTGGGCTCCAACACCACCACGGGTGGTGACTGCAGCCATGGAATCAGAAGACGTTTGCTTCTTGGCAGGGAAACCTCGACAAGCCTAGACAGTGTGCTGAAAAAGCAGAGACATTACTCTGCCAACAAAGGTCCCTGTAGTTGAGGCTCTGGTCTTCCCAGTGGTCACCTACGGTTATGAGAGATGGACTGTAAAGAAGGCAGAGCGAAGAATTGATGTCTTCAAACTGTGGTGCTGGAGAAGATTCTTGAGAGTTCCTTGGACAGCAAGGAGATCAAACCAGTTAATGTCAAGGGAAATCAACCCTGAATACTCATTGGCAGGACTGATGCTGAAGTTGAAACTCCAGTATTTTGGCCATCTGATGTGAACAGCTGGCTCACTGGAAAAGTCCCTGATGCTGGGAAAGATTGAGGGCAGAAGGAGAAGAGGGCATCAGGGGATGAGATGGCATCACTGATGCAATGGACATGAACTTGGGCAAGCTTTGGGAGATGGTGAGGGACAGAAAGGCCTGGTGCGCTGCAGTCCGTGGGATCGCAAAGAGTCAGACACGACTGGGCAGCTGAGGAACAACAGCAGCCAGGACCACGCTGAGAGGCGCAGAGCAGGACAGCCCTGCAGCGCTCCTCAGAAGAGCAAGCCTTGGGAGCAGCGGAAGCGTCGGTGAGCAGCAGGATGAATGAATCAGCCCCGGGACTTGGACGACAGGAGCCGCAAAGGGCTGCAGCACCCGGCAGGGCTGGGTCCAGACACGGTGCTGAGCACAGTGAGCGAGGTGCCAAAGGGAGTCTGCTCTGCGGCTGTGGTCGCCCTCCAACCTGAGACGCAGGGACCATCGCCCCCATTAGAGGGGAGGTTCCTGAGGCCTGATGGTGCCCAAGGTCACAGCGCCAGTGTGTGGCCCCCATCCACCTCTTCCTCCTGGTGAGGCCCATCCACCCAGCAGCTCAAGGCAGCTGCACTTGGGTGGGGGCAGGCGGGGAGAGTGGGGGTGGGAACTGGGGGGTTACCCTTAGAAATCAGACCGTGGGCAGTTTCCTCCCAGGGAGGTCTTCAGGCTTCCCTGGTGGTACAGTGGTAGAGAATCTGCCTGCACTGCAGGAGATGTGAGTTTGATCGCTGGGTTGGGCATATTCCCTGGAGGAGGAAATGGCAACCCACTCCAGTATTCGTGCCTGGGAAATCTCATGCACAGAGGAGCCTGGCGGGCTGCAGTCCACGACTGGGTGACTAGACCACCGCCAAGGAGTTCTTCAGGAGCTGCATTTAGCGCTCCCGCCCCACCCCAGCAGCCCCCACAGGCATGACCCAGACAGCCATTTCTGCACATTAGTACTTCTAACATCAGCGTCGACACAGCAATTTCACAAGCTCCATCCGTGCCTCCATTAAGGAGCTGCGCCGGAAGGCCAGCCTTGTTAGAGCCCACAGGAAGCTCTCTGCAGCCTGTCCCTCGCAGCCCCCTCTCCAGGGCAGCCCTATAAGTCCATTTTCTGGTGGAGCACCACTTGGCACTCCCGTCTCCAGCTCAGGAGGGCGCACCATGCCCCTGCCGGGCACCAGGGAGGACGGGGAGTGGGAGACACAGGACCAGCTCAGGCAACGGCCCCGGTGTCCCCAAGCCGGCCGGATGTGACCAAACCACCACAGAAAAGAATGATCGGGGATGATGACTCTACCAGAGAGTCACTACCCGGGTCCAGACAAAGCCCCTCAGCCGAAGTCCAAACACTGGCCCTGCAGGCAGCCACCAGGCGCCTGCCCTGCCCACTGGCGCCTCCAGGTCCCACCGCCGAGAGGCCACCCTGCCCAGCCCGTCCACCCACCCTCCTGGCTACTGTGGCCCGGCTGTTCTCACGCCCAGGGACACAGTCCTGCTCAGCCTGCGGCCTCCTCTCCCCCACTCTGACCCTCTCTGCTGCGGCCACCCTTCTCCACCACCCCCTGCACCCAGCACCCAGGGCCCAGGCCTGCCACGGGATGCCCTTCTGCCTAGTCACCTTGGACTTGTGCTTTGGGCCACCACTCAGAGGCCTCCCTGGACCCTCCAAGTCTCCCCAGCCCTGGGGGCACTGGGTGACCTGGGCTTCCTGTTCAGCTGCACACAACGCTCTGGGCACCTCTGGGGAGCTGACGGGGGGCAGCTCGTGTGCACAGGGAGCGAGGCTGCATCGTATTACTAGTTTTTACAGCGGCTGTAACCAATTACCAACAACTCAGTGGCCCAGAACCACCCAGGTACTACCTGTCATTCTGGGGGGCCAGGAGGCCAGCACAGGTCTCACAGCACTAACACCAAGGTGGTCTGCGAGGCTGCACCCCGTTCTGGACACCAGGGAGAAGCTGGACCCCCGCCTCCTGCCGCCCCAGGTCACATCCCCTAACACCCGTGGGCACTGCACTGCTCACCTGGACTGCTCACACTGGAAACACCCCAGCCTCCTCACACCTCAAGCCAGGCCGCCTTCCCACGAAGATGGGCTGATGGGTGACACCGGGGGCAAGGCCCGCCATGGCCGAGGCAGGGTCTACAAGCACCCCCAGGGTGGATAAAGAAGCTCGGGGTTCAGGTTCTGGGCCAAGGTCACAGAGCTGGGGAAGGGAGAGCAACGCTTGGAGTGGCGGGAACCGCAGCCCTGCACGGACAGCCTCCCCAGTACCCCTGGGGAGCACGGGGGCCACAGCCGGCCACCCAGACAGGATGGCAAAAGCAGGCGGGGGTGAAGCCAGGCCTCAGCCCCCTCCCTGCCACCCCTCTGTGTCTGATCCCCCGGGGGGAGAGGTGCCTAGGAGGCCAGCCCACTGCCCAGCAAATTCAAGGTGAGGTGGAGAAGAGCCAGGCTTTCAACCCAGGGATACGCGGGACTGGCCAGGCGGGAGTAACACGAGCCACACGCTTTCCGGCAGCTCATTTTCAAGTCAACAGATGCGAGTCGATGGCTCACAGGCGCGCTTCTGCTGACGGCAGGGAAACTGCTCCCCGGCGGCTCCGAGGCGGTGGCAGTGACTCTGATCGGCAGAGAACACTGAGGTTTGGGTGGAACTCCCTGGCGATGGCTGGGGTGCAGCCCGTCAAGATTCCTACCAGAACTCTTGGGGACAGGACAGACCAGCATGCTATGGTCGGAACCAGTCGGAACTGGACCCCTAGGCGCCAGGATCCTGGGGCTGGGAAACTTTGGAATTCTGATCCTTTCATTTTTATTCTTTACCTAAGATCACACGTGTATACCTGGTCTAAAAGTCAGGAGCGGATTTCCCTGGTGGTCCAGTGGTTAAGAACCCACCTGCCGATGCAGGGGACGCAGGTTCGATCTCTGGTCCGGGAAGACGCCACAAGCCAAGGGGCAGCTAAGTCTGAGCTACAAGGAAGAAGAGCCCCCCACACTCAACGCAACTAGAGAAAGCCCGCACGCAGCAAGGGCAATCAGCACAGTCAAAAATAAATTGTAAAAAGAGTCAAAAGACTGAAGTCAGAAATCTCACGTCCCTCCCCACCCCACTCCTGTGAACACAGCAAAGCCCTGCTGATTCTTCTCTTACCCTCCAGTTTCTGACGTGCTTACACCGTTATTTCACATCTGTACGTTCTGATGGGTTACTGACTGCTGACCGAGCCGCCTTCCTTCCTACAGGCTTCTCTCCCCGACGCGGTCTTGGCACAATTCTTGGTCTAATCCAAAGTACAGCGTGTGGTGGTAACGTTTCCTTGCTCATACGAGACTGTCTCCTTTGCCTGCTTGCTCACTGTTTTATGTGCCTATTAACAATTCCTTGCCCGACTCTGGATAATAAGTCCTGGCAAATACTCCCCACACAGCCAAATGCAGGGGCTGTGCTCTAACCCCATGAATCTCTGAGGGTCGTGCCCTGCCCCCCGGCGCCCCACAAATGTCTCCCTGCGTCTCCGTGGGGCTGGAGGGACCCAATCTTCTAGCCGTGTGCCCCTTGGTGTCTGCATGCACGGCGGCAGAGCCCACCCTCTATGAGCTGGAGCCTGACGACAAGCGCCTGCTTCTACCTGGCTCGGGACGGCTGGCTGAGCTGGGTATGGGGTTCCAGGCTGGGGACCCTGAATGCACTGTTCCCATCTTCCAGCTGCCAGCATTGTGCTGAGAACTCTGAGGTCCTGGTTCCTCGTCCCTTGAATGTGGCCCATTCTTATCTCTGGAAGCTTTGCAATCTCCTCTGAAATTTCACAGTTAAGTGCTTCAGCCCGGTCTCTTATTCACGGTGCCTGGAGACACATCCAGGCACAAGGGGGCCTTTAACTCAAGCTCCAGTCTGGAAATCCTGACTTCCAGTTCTCCCGATCTCGCTTCCCTCTTTCTGGAACTCTGAGACCTTCTACTTTTCTTACCTCTTCGCTCCCACTTGTCATCAATTTGTAACAATTTTGTTCCACTTTCCAGGACATTTCCTCTGCTTCACCATCCAAACCTCACAGCTGAGTTTTAAAATTTCAGCTACAATGTTTTTAATTCCAACAGTTCTTTCAGGATCCCTACTTGCTCATTCCTGGTGTGGCTGCTTTCTTCACCAAGAATGTACCTGCCTTCACTCTCACAGTGGAGCAGAATCAAGAGCGCCAGGGGTGGTTCTTTCAGGTTTTCTTCTGCTCTGCACACTGTGTTGGATTCCGCTGAGTGCCTCTTGCTGCTTTTTGTCTTCTTTTGGCAGGCCTCTGTCCTTCCTGTTGGAGATGCTAAGATCTGGAGACCCTGAGTCCACCCACAGGTGAGAACAAGCCCCAGGTCACAGTTCTCTGCGGTGGACGCGTCTGCTGACCGCAGGGCCTCATATGCGCGAGTGCAGCCCAGCCCAGCACCCTCACGACTATGACAGCAGATGCCCACGTGGGAGCATTTCTAAGTCTTCACTTTGGGGTCAATTTCTCCAGAGGAGACGCCTCTACTCTCTGCCCCGGGGGACCGCAGGCATCCCAGGAGAGCTGAGCAGGAGGGTGAGGTTGTGGTCTTCACCTGATGTCCATTTTCAACTCAGCACTGTATCCCAGCCTATTGCTGTGTGTGACAGTCCCAACTCCACGACCTCTCTGGACCCACTTCCCCCAAAGAAACTTGCCTGTCTTTGCAACAGCCTCCTGCCTTCAAACTCCTCCGAGGGGCGCAGTGTACGACTCCTAGGCCCTGCAGTGAACGGGTCCACGTACCTGCTGCCCTCCCCTCCTGGCATTAGGTTCTCTAGCTGCTAAGTTAGCTAATACTGAGCTTCTGAAACCTACAGTCATTGCACTCCCCCTCCCAGGGGCTCGGAGCCTCCTACTTCCGGTCATCACGTAAAGAGGTCTGAGGAGACGCAGCGACGAGCACCTGTGCTCAACCCACCCCGCGGGCGCTCTGCAGGCACTGGACACAAAGGTGCCACAGCTGGGGTCAGTCCAGCTCCCCCAGGAAAACAGAAAACCTCCTGGAACCCTTCTCCTCTATGGGAAGAAAGCGTTAAGCCACTGGAGGAGGGGCAGCAAAACCTGCTGCCCCCCACCCACCCGGGTGCTGGTGAAGACCCAACATGGCTGGAGACTGGGTGAAAGAAAAGAACTCTGGCTCCATGGGCAGGGCAGAAGCCCGTCCCAGGGGTCTGAAGACCCCAAATGCAGAAAGAGGGATGCGAGACTCTTTCCCGCACAAGACCCACCATCAAGGCAGAGTTGGCAGCCACTGGAGGGCATCACTGAGTAAGTTCCATCAAGACCAAGAAACCCAGAGCCTACCTAAGGCTGCAGCTGGACCAGGCAATGCCCTCAAAACCCTCCTTTCTCAGCCAGTAACAGAGCAACAAGTACCAGCTGTCCACCCTTGAGGGAGGGGACAGGGTGTAGGGAGAAACCCCTCTTAAGATTCAGACCAAATGCTGAAGGTAGGGCTGGGAAGGACTGCAGGCAAAAGGAGACGGGGGCAGCAGAGGATGAGATGGTTAGATGGCATCATTGACTCAATGGACATGAATCCGAGCAAACTCCGGGAGACAGTGGAGGAAGCCTGGTGTGCTAACCAGTAGGTCCAAACATAGCAACTGAACAGCAACAGGACAGGAACACTGAGGAAAGACCCTCTGAACACTCAGCACCTCCCTCGCCATGTGGAGCACGAGGCGGTGCTACAGGAGTTAACACCAGTGGTCACTCAAGTGACCAGAGTGATAACACAATTCAAACACAGCCCAGTTCCTACTAGACTGACTCACTGCCTACACTAACAGCCTGCCAAGAAGAGACAGGCTGATTTCAAAGCATCAATACAAACGATTCCTGCCTCCAATGCTGGCACAGTGTCCAGCATCCAATCAAAAAGTGGTACACATCAAAAAACAAAAAACAAAAAAATCCCAGTCAGGAGACAAAACAATCAACAGAATCAGACTCAGGGAATATTAAAGTATCCTGACTCAAATGTTGAAGGATTTCATGGAGAAGACGGACAACAAGCGTAAACAGATGAATATTTCAGCAGAGAGATGCAAACCACGATGGAAATGCTAGAGAGAAAAGAAAAACACGGTTAACAGAAATACAGAACGCTTTCAGTGGGCTCGTCAGTATACCTGACACAGTGGAAGGATCAGTCAACCTGAAGACTGGCCAACAGAAGTTACCCAAACTGAGACACAAAGAGAAAAATAGCGTGAAAAAAATAGAATGTCCAAGAGCTATAGGACCGTATCAAACTGTCTAACGTGTAATTGGCGTCTGAAAAGAAGAGAGAGCGGGACACCAGAAATAGGTGCAGTGGTGACTGAGAATTCTTCCAAAATAAGGAAAGGCATCAAAGCACAGCACTGAGACGCTCAGAGAAGCCCAAGCGGAATAGGCATCCTTCTCCCCTAAAAAATACATGTATCTGGACACCTCATATCCAAGCACTGAAAACCAAAGATAAAGAGGACATCTCGAAGGCCGCCAGAAGGGGGGAAAAAGGATCCATTCCAAAAGGAACAAAGAATCACAGCTGACTTTTCACCAGAAGCAATGCAAGCCAGCAGACAACAGCGTGGCACCTCTGAAGTCCTGAAAGGTGGCAGGGGGAGGCACAGGAGGACGCTCAGTCCCACAGTGAACAGGTGAGAGGCGTTCTGGAAACAGAGGTCCACATCGGGTAATCGAGAGGGAGGGAAAAGGAGAGGAAGGGAAGGGAGGGCAGGAGCACCCCAGAGAGAGGGAGCCAGGCTGCTCCCGAAGGGAGAGCCATGCGTGCTCACCGTGCTGGTGAGCAAGGGGTAGGACAGCTGACCACCAGAGGACGGCCCCGGGGTGGACTTCACCACTGCCTGAAGGCCATGGCAGAGTTGGGAGAGAGAGCGAACCCTCAGGGGCGTGGTCTTGCGTTCCTAAGAGGTCACTTTGGCTGCAGAGTGAAAGGTGAACCCAGGAGGCAGGCCACACAACAGTCCAGGTGAGACAGGAAGGCTCCCAAGACCGCAGGGGGGCTGAGAGGGGTGGGCAGGTTTGAGCACTTCCTGGGTGGTGGAGCCACAGAAGCACAGTACCGAGGTGCATGTGGGGGCAGGGAACGGCAGAGCAGTCCTCACTGCCTCGGAGGAAGGAGAGGTGAGGAGCCCCATGAGACCCTGAAGCTCAGAGTGGGCTCGGGGCCTCCTCGTAATTCCATGGTATCAGCAGATTCTCGTCCCGCTGGCCCTGCTCCCATCTTCCTCCAGACCTTGTGGGTTCCTCTGGAGGCTTTCATTCCAGGTCTCATACGGTGATGAGAAGGCTGCTCCCCCAGCCAACCCCGCCTCTTGGGACCAGCCACCTCCTTCCCCAAAGCCAAGCCCTCTCGAGTATGGGTGAGCAGCTGGAGTCAGAGCAAAGGGAAAGAAGAGGGAGGAGGCAAGGGAGAGGGAGGGGAAGGACACAGGAAGGCGACAAGTCATCTGGAACCAGACCTCCGGGGACATCCTCAGGGAGGCGGGTGAGCAGGTGCTCGCTGGGGGGCACTCATCACCCCGGAGCTGGAAGGCAGGGATGCCAACTCCGATCCTGGCACAAACGTGAGCTTAGGGCAGGTGGTGAGTTCCTCCCCCAAAACTTCCTAGCCTGCTTCTGGATCTGTATTTGAGGCCAGTCTCCTCCCCAGGCTGGGAGAACATGATAACCATCCCTGGAAACCTGGGAGCGTCCAGCCCAGAACTGAGGCCAGGTCACCGCTGTCCCTCTGTCCAGCTCCCCTGGGGCTGGCTCCTCCCCACCGTCTGCAAGTCAAACCTGCATCCTCAGGCGCTGACACCGCCCTTGCCCCTCAGGGGGCCTGCTTCTATTCAAGAGAGGCAACAACGAAGAACACGAAGCTGCTCCGAGGCTCAAACACGATGGACGGGGAGGCCCCACCAACTCTCACAGCCAGGTCCCGCCACCTCCTCCATGCAGCCCCCCTGAAACCCTCCTCCTCGGAGCCCCTCTTCCTGGGCCCCCTACCTGACCCCCGAGAACGAGCACCCTGGCCCATTGGGCAGCTGTCAGCATTAGGAGCCTGGCTTTCCAGTGTCTGTGTGAGCTCCTTGAGGGCTGCATTCACAACACTCCCTGCGCCCATCTCCCGGGCCTGGGGACGCTCTCAGCCAAAGATCATCTAGGCTGTGGCCTGTGGGCCTCCCCGCCCCAGAGGGTTCTTAAGACTAAAGATGAACCTATCAGGTCTAACCCTCTCATTTTTCAAGAGCAAACTGAAGTCACACAGGGACAGGGCTGGAGTTGGGCCAGGCTCTCCCGTCCCCCCATCAGTGACCAGAGAACGGGGGTGCACTTCAAGACGGGTGAGAGCCAAAGGAAAGAAAAACCAGGAGCGGGGATGCCCAGGCCGAGCCAAGGAGCACATTCCAGAGCCCACGTGATCTCCACAGCCTTGGGAACCGATGCCGCCCAGACAAGATTGGATTTAACACCAGACACCCTGGGCTTCCCTCAGGCTCAGTCGGTAAAGAAGCCACCTGCAATGCAGGAGACCCCGGCTTCAATCCCTGGGTCAGGGAGATTCCCTGGAGAAGGAAATGGCAACCCACTCGGGTATTCTTGCCTGGAGAATCCCATGGACAGAGGAGGAGCCTGGCGGGCTAGAGTCCATGGGGTTGCAGAGTTAGACACGACTTAGCAACTAAAGAGAGAGAGAGACCCTGGGACCAGAGGCTGTAAGAAAGAAGGACCATCAACACTGGACAGCGAGGAGGGTCCCGGACACTGAAGGCACCACGGGCTCCCACCGTGGGGTCACAGCGCAAACTGGTGCCATCCTGCAGGACCTCCGTGAGGATGGAAACAGCTGAAGCCTGCTGTCCAGCGCAATGACCACTAGCCACGTGCAGCTCCTGAGCTCATGGAGTGTGGCCAGTGCTACTGAGGAACTGAGTCTCTATAATTTTATTTCAATTCCTTAAACTTCGATACCCCCCTGGGAACTAGAGGCTCCCGTATTAAGACAGCACAGTCCTAGCCTGTCACCTGAGCTCAAATGTCAGAAACACAGAAAAGTTCTAGAAGTACTGAAGTACTGTGGAGGAAAGCAGGATCCGACTGTTGCGACCTCTCCCATCAGACGCTCCCCACCAGAGGGGCGGGGTGGACAGGGGCCCTGGGGCCACCTGCAAGTTCACTGCGACCCCCTAGACTTGGGCACTGGGAACCCAAGCGGTCCCGGGGGTCCACACTGGAACTGTCCGGCCCCCGGCAGGCTGAGCACTCACTGAAGACAGGCACCCAACAGGACTTTTCTCTGCATGCCCAGCCCCGAGGAAAGGTTGGGGTGCCGCGGGTGCTCAGGGAGTGAAAGCTGGCATTGACGACACCCTGCCCTCTGCTTAGGGTGCATCTGGTCCAGGCAGGAGCCCCGGCTTATCTTTCCACCCACCCTCACAGCTGCCCAGCAAGGGCCGAGGCAGCCTCTCCCACCGAGGGCAGCACAGCTCAGGTGGTCTCACCTGCCCAGGGGCAGCCAGCAGGTGAGTAGCACAGCTGCACTCACATGCAGGTCTTTGCGCTCCAAAGCCAGGCCCTCAATGTCCAAGCCAGAGCCTCCTGCAGACCCACTCCCGGTGGGGAGGAGGAAGCAGGGAGGCGGGGACGGGAAGGGAATGGAATCGTGAAGTCGGCCGCCTGAAGTCCACGTGGCCCAGGACTCAGAACTCTGACAAAACCCCTAAAACCCCGAAGCATCCTGAGACTTCCACCCCAGAGCAGGGGAGAGAAGGTGGGATCCTCCCTCCTCCTTGGGGCCTGAGTCCAGCTCCCTCCTCCATAGGGGCAGGGGCGAAACTGGCGGCGGAGCAGAGGACAGACCTGATTGTCCCTCAGCTGCTGTGTAACTCTGAGCAAGTCCGTGCCTTCTCTGAGCCTCTGGATTAACACGGCAGAGTACCAGGCACGTGGGACTCGTCAAGGGGCCACTTCACCACTTTGAGGGCCCACGGCAAACTACACCTGGCCTGCGTTCAAAGTAACAGCCCCTCCAAGGACCCGGGAGCAGAAGCACAGCAGGGGAATCGCCTGAGGGCAACTGCCTGGGGTGGGGTGGGGGGTGGGAAGGAACCCAGATCCTGCCCCCTAGGCAGCTCCTCCTGCCACACTAGCTGCCACTGGAGAGGACCTCCAGGGCGTGCCATCTTTGGTTGAGTGAAAACTAGATTTGGGGGACTGATTCTTCAGGCCCCTCTGTTATCATTTTGAGTAATGAACTTTACAGGCGGTGGGGCCTGCGAGGACATGGGACCTCCAGAAGCACTGGTCTCAGCAAGGTCATCCTTCCTGAGAAAACTTCTCACTTTTCCTGTCACCATCCCACGACATGGACAAGCAGGATGGACTGGGTGAAGGTTAAGAACCAGGAGGAAAGCAAAAAAGGAATAGCAGATACTGGCCTACACAAACCCGTGACACCCTGCGGCTTCACTCCCGGGCCCGCCGTCAACTCAAACAAGACTCGTCCCAGGCACTTGAGCTTGGGCGAGCCACTTCACCTCCCAGAGTTTCTGTGCCGGACTTCTGAAATGGAGACCACCTCTGGTCAGAGAGGTCCGCAGACAGCTCACTGCCATGATGAACAGTGGCCTCTGCAAGTGACAGAGCACGGAGCATGGCAGGTCGCCAGCTGAGCGCTACTAATGTCCTCTCCCTCTGGCTCACACACAGTTCGAACAAGGGCATCTTCAGGCTGCCCTGCAGGCTGCATGCATGCTCAGTCGCTTCAGATGTGTCCAGCTCTCTGCGACCCCATGGACTGTAGCCCGCCAGGCTCCTCCGTCCATAGGATTCTCCAGGGAAGAATACTGGAGTGAGCTGCCATTTCCTTCTCCGGCAGGGGGGGTGTCTTCCCTACCCAGAGTCTCCTGCGTTGGCAGGTGGATTTTTTGCCACTGAGTCACCAGGGAAGCCCTTAAAATGGGTTTGTGTTGTTCAGTTGTGTCCGACTCTTTGCAACCCCATGGTCTGTAGCCCGGTGGGCTCCTCTGTCCATGGGATTCTCCAGGCAAGAGTACTGGAGGAGGTTGCCATGCCTGTCTCCAGGGGATCTTCCTGACCCAGGGGTCAAATCCACAACTTATGTCTCCCGCATCGGCAGGCAGGTGGTTTTTTTTTTTGTTTTTTTTTTTTAACCACTAGCGCCATCTCAGGCTGCCCAGTCGGCAGGTAAAAGGCAAAAGGAGCCAGCAGGGGGCAGATGGAGAAACAGTAAGGGCCTGGAAGGACCGTAAGGGGAAAAATAATTTTAAGCTTTGAAAAGGAGGCTCTTTCAGGCTGTGTGCAAAGGGACCCCACACCAGGATCTCTGGCCGAGCTGGGTTCTCTGTTTCCGAAGGGAAGAGCCAATCTTTGCTCTCCTTCTGAGAGCAAACTCAGAAGGACATGTTTTTATCTTTGAAAGATGCAAGTTACAAACAAGATGTGAGGTTTGGTTATCCAGAAAACTTCCTTAAACTAACACTTCATTCCCATCAAGGTCCCTGCAGAACCCCAGCAGGCCCGTCTAAAGCCTCCCCACAAGCTTCAAGGCCATGCCTTTCAAGCAAGCTCTATGCCCAGGGCCTCCCCAGCCTGCCAGCAGCCCAGCTTCTCAGCCACCATCTCCTACTCATGAAATGGAGGGGAGTAACAGAGAACCACAACTGCCCATCTGCCACTCCGAAATCCTCAGAGGTGCCCAGATTTTTCCCAATTCAGAGGTAGGCAGACCCTGCCCTAAACTGACAGGAGGCCATTTTCAGCCTTCAGTGATCCCACGGAACAGGAGGCAAGCCAACTGCTGTCCCGCCCACACCCTGCTGGGGGTCTTATATATATGAATGATATCCCTGGCTCTAAAATCTGACCAATTTTGAATCCCCACACTTCCTTTTCCTTCTTCCCAAAAACAGCCCAGCAGTGCCTCCAGACTCCTCTCCACCCCTCCACTCACAAGCCCGTTCTTCCGCCTTCCTGGGAGAACCAGGCCTACCCCTGGGCATCTGGGGCCCTGCACAGCAAGGACAGCCAAGCTTACAGGCTCTCCCAGCAATCTGCCAGCCTGATCCTCTGACCACACGACCTCAAGGCCGCCACCCTGCACACCAGGCCAAAGACGCACTGCACTGTCTGGGTTCAGAGCAGTGAATCCCTCTCTCTTCAGGACAGCGGCAACAATGGAAACCCGCAGGAATGTCAAACAGGAAAGTTGCTCCTTTTCCCTACAAACCTCAGAAGAGGCACTACATCAAAAATCTCTTACATCAGGTCCTGGGCACATGCACACCCGCCTGGCCTTAAATCGCAGCTCCTCCCGCTCATCAGCTGTGTGACCTTGGGCAAGCAACCTCCCCTCTCTGAGCCTCAGTGCCCACGATACAGTGGGAGTGCGAACGATCACCTGGGCTTCACACAGCGGTCATGAAAGCGACATTCTAATGCTAGGAAATGTGACTGCCCTGGGTCCCGGAAGCCAGGATACACCGGGGTGAAGGAGGCGGCCCTGGATCAGGGGGGACACATCGGACACTGCACTCTGGGCACAGGCCAGTCCCATCCCCCAGCCAGTGCCCACGCAGGAAATGAGGGACGCACACAGCCCTGACGCCCCGTTTCACCCCCTTCCCAAGATCAACACCAGGACTTGGCGCTCATCAAAGGGCTGAACCGAACCCAAGAACAGAGAGGTTTAGTGACTGTCCAAGGTCACACAGCCAGCTGGACATCGGGAGGGGAGGCAGTGAAGGGTGGCGGGCCTGGGCCTATCTGCCTGGCAGCTGCCGCCGCCAAACAAGGCTCCATCCCCACAGGACGCCACCTGGCCACGGACACCGGGGGCTCAACCTCCAAACACCTGGTTTCCCCCCAAACCCCGGGCCGACCACCCCCACCCCGCCCTGTCGGGCTCCAGGCATCGCGCCCCCGCCCTCGGCCCCCCACCCCCGGTCGGCCCCCCGCCTCCCCGCGCGCGGGCCGCAGCGTCCACGCCGGCGCGCCGCAGAGCCGGCCGGGGCGGGGTCCGCGCAGGGCTCACCGGACTTGGGGTAGGTGACGATCCACACGTCGCTGGGCCGCACCGGGAAGTTGGCGATCTCCTCCATCTTCCCGCGGCAAAAGGGCGGCAGCCGCACGCCGTGGAACTCGAAGTACTTGCTCTCGAACTCGCCCGGCGTGCTGGGGGTCTCCGCCTCGCTCTCCGCCATGCCGCCGCCCGGCCCCGCAGCCCCGCAGCCCCGCAGCCCCGCCGCCGCCGCCGCCCCGCGCCCTAGCCTGCCGCCCCGCAGCCGCCGCGCGGCGCTCCTCCGCAGGCGTGACGTCACGGCGCTCCTCCGCAGGCGTGACGTCACGGCGCCGCCCGGCCCGCGCCCCGCCCCAGCCGGCGCGGCGGGCCACCCCCCGCTCCATGTCGTGACGTCATGACGCCGGCGTGAATGCGGGCATGACGTCATGGCCCGAGCCCCGCCCCGGCCACCCCTCGCCCACCCTTCCTGAGGGCCGTCCAAGACCCCTCCCCCGCCCTCCTCCTGGCTGGCAGTCTGCATCACCTTCATCACGCATGTGTTAACCAACCCAGGGATTCCAGCGATTCTGTCCTTCAGCAAAGCTTCAACACAAACTCAACAAACACTGCAACTAGCAGTGACCCGAAAGATTCATTCATCATTCATTCAACAAATATTTAGGGAGCCTCTGATCTGTACCCGCCACGGGTTGAGGGTCCAGACCAGTGATACTGGCAAGAGCCCAGCCCCCTTGGAGCTTACATTTGTGAATAACCAAGACGATTTCAGATCAGAATAAGACCTGTGAATCACACGCTTACAATATCCTGAGAGCAGGAAAGGGTTAAATCTGTTAATTGAAGATTTCCAGGGCCCACTCCAGAACTCATGATACCCAGGACCTTTGGTGCAGTGCTTCACAAGTCTGTTTAAAACGTACTTCTTAGGCAGACTACAATTCGAGAACAACTGAATTCTATAGAGGTTTTAGTACAACCCCTCATCCATTCACTCAAGAAACACACACAGGCAAAGCTCATTTTATTGTGCTTTGCAGATGCTGTGCTGTTTACAAATAGAACATTTGTGACAATCTTGCATTGTCAAATGATGATTAGCAATTTTTAGCAATAAAATATTTGTTAATTAAGTCATGTACATTCGTGACTTTTTTTTAAAGAAATAGTGGTATTGCACAGGTTCAGTGTCCCTGACTGTGAAAAGAGAATGGTACTCTCTACTTCTAGGTACTGTAGTTGAGAGGACAGAGATAATTACACCAGCAAGAGTTCAGAGCTGTGGGATTTCCCTGGTGGTCCAGTGGCTGAGACTCTGCACCCAATGCAGGAGCCCCAGGTTTGATCCTTGGCCAGGGAACTAGATCCCACATGCCACACAAAGATCCAAGATCCCGCAAGCTACAACTAAGACCCAGCATAGCCAAATTAATTAATTAATTAATTTAAAAAAGAATCCAGAGCAATGCAGGGAGATAGGACCTACCTTCTCTCTGCTTCTTCCCCAGGATTGAGACACTCACAGTCTGGCAAGGGGGACATTGGCCACGTGTACACAGTGGATGAAAAGTGCAAAGAGAGCATTAACTCTGATTCAGGCGGCTTGAGGATGTCTTCACAAAACTGCAAGAGAAGATTCCAAATACCAAAACATCATTAAGAACAATTAGGTAATGGCACAAAGACAGGTAGCCAAAGGCTGGAGGAACTGAGCAAATAAACGAGCTGGTGTTTCAGATGAAGATCTCACTATGGAAGAGCAAGGAGGAACCCTGTCCTTTTAGATTAGAATCTAAGGTATTTCATGAATTTATTATTTATTTTTAAAATCTATTCCTTATCTTTGCTGAAAAGGCCTTTAAGCACTGTATTCCAGCAAAACCAGGAACAGCCAGTGCCCAGATCTTGGTTTCTAAATACTTCCCCACCAAAAGGAACCAGAGTTTCTCAGAGAAAAGGCCACTTCCAGGGCTGGGCAAAGAAAGTACAAGATGAGCCTAAAATATCTTTGGGGCAGAAGAAGAAACCATTAAAAATGATGGGGCTAGGTCAAAAGATCACAGGAGCTAGCTTGAAATTAGGAACAAATTAACACTTTGTACCTGTTAGACAAGAATTAGAAACAACTCAAATGTCCATCAACATTAGACTGGATAAATTGTGATATATTCATACAATGGAATTCTTACTACACAGTGATTTAAAAACGGACGATTGGTGTATGCAACAATATAGGTGAGTTTCACAGTCAAAATGATGAGCAAAAGAAGCTAAACATAAAAGGTGGTATGTTGGATGACTCTTCATATACAATTCAAGGACGAACAAAATTAATCTATGATCAGAGGTCAGAACAGTGTTTAATTTGAGGCAGCAGATGGGGTTGACTGGGCAAAGACACAAAACTCAGAGGCGATGGTACCCCACTCCAGTACTCTTGCTTGGAAAATCCCATGGACAGAGGAGCCTGGTAGGCTGCGGTCCATGGGGTCGAGAAGAGTCGGACACGACTGAGCGACTTCCCTTTCACTTTTCACTTTCATGCATTGGAGAAGGAAATGGCAACCCACTCCAGTGTTCTTGCCTGGAGAATCTCAGGGACGGGGGAGCCTGGTGGGCTGCCATCTATGGGGTCACACAGAGTCAGACACGACTGAAGTGACTTAGCAGCAGCAGCAGCAGCAGAGTATTGGAAACATTCTATTAATGTCTTCCTTTTAGTGATGGTCACATGATGATATAAGCATAAATACAGATGAATACAGATGTGGATATAAATTTAGATGCAGACTCCATACCACATTAAAGATCCCAAATCACTTACATGGTTTTCCCACCAAAAATTCATATC
The DNA here is from genome assembly GCF_016772045.2 of Ovis aries. Lineage (NCBI taxonomy): Eukaryota > Metazoa > Chordata > Mammalia > Artiodactyla > Bovidae > Ovis > Ovis aries. Next base: position 220,495,905 of record NC_056056.1, read on the forward strand.
CTGGATCTAATAAATGAGGACAGAATACAAAACCAAAGGAAAGGAACAGTCTGTGTAACAACTGACCTGTACTCTTCAAAAATGTCAATGTCATGAAAGACGAAAAAGAAAAGTTGAAAGAACTAGTTCTAGATAAAAGGACTAAAGATAATTGAAAAGGACATTCTTGGGGCAATTTGCAACATATGACTATGGACTCTTTATAAGCTGGTAATATTGTATTATTGTAATATAATAGTGACAGAATTTCCTGGTGGCTCAGCAGTAAAGAATCCACCAGCAGTGTGCGTGTGCATACTCAGTCACTTCAGTCCTGTCCGACTCTTTGCCACCCCACGGACTGTAACCCACCAGGCTCCTCTGTCCATGGGATTCTCCAGACAAGAATACTGGAGTGGGTTGCCATGCCCTCCTCCAGGGGATCTCCTGACCCAGGGATCGAACTGACGTCTCTTGCATCGAAGGTGGATTATTTACCACTGAGCCACCGGGGAAGCCCTCACCTGCAGTGCAGGAGATGTGAATTTGATCCCTGGGTTGGGAAGATGCTCTGGGAAAGGAAATGGCAACCCACTCCAGTATTCTTGTCTAGGAAATCCCATGGACAGAGGAGCCTGGCAGGTTACCGTCCATGGTATCACAAAAAAGTCAAACATGACCTGGTGACTAAACATCAGCAACATTGTATTAATTTCAAATTTCATGAACTTTAAAACTGTACTGTGGATATGTAAAAGAATGTTTTATTTTTTTCTTAGTGGGGCGATGATGAAGTATTTGGGAATGTAGAATTCTGTCTGCAGCGTATTTTCAAATAGTTCTACGAAACACAACTATAACACTAATGTGTATACATACATTGAAAGAGAGGAAAATGTAGCAAATGCTACAATTGGTGAATGTAGGTGATACATATGTTCATCGTCGTCTTCTTTTTCTATCACTGCTATAGTGAATTACCACAAACTCAGTGGCTTCAAAACGACACATATTTATTATCTTACGGTTCTGTAGGTCATACGTCTAATGTGCGTGTCACTGAGCTAAAATCAAGGTGTTGGCAAAACTCCATTCCTTTCTGGAGGTTAAGGCTGAAGCCAGTTTTCTGCCTTTTCCAGCCACTAGAGGCCACCCGCACTCCTGGGCTCAGGGTCCCTTCCTCCCTCTTCAAAGTCAACAATGCCGGTTTACCATTTCTCACATCATTTTACTCTGATGTTGACTCTTCCTCTATCTCCCTCTTCCACTTTTAAGATCCCTTATAATTATAGTAGATCTTCTCAATAAATAATCCAGGGTAATCTGTTTAAAGGTCAGCAGATTAGCAAGCTGAATTCCATCTGCAACCTTAATTACCTTTGACATATAACATAGTCACAGGTTCTGGGAAGACATGGACATCTTTTGAGGGGGTGGGGAGGTGTTATTCTTGCCTACCACAGTTGTATTACTTCTTGAAACTTTTCTTTTGACTTAATTTTATCTGTTAATATAGAAGAGCCTGAGGACCCTACCAAAAAAGCTGCTAGACTGAATAAATGAGTTTGCTGCTAAGCCACTTCAGTCGTGTCCGACTCTGTGCAACCCCGCAGACGGCAGCCCACCAGGCTCCCCCGTCCCCGGGATTCTCCAGGCAAGAACACTGGAGTGGGTTGCCATTTCCTTCTCCAGTGCATGAAAGTGAAAAGTGAAAAGTGAAGGCGCTCAGTCATGTCCGACTCTTAGCGACCCCATGGACTGCAGCCTACCAGGCTCCTCCGTCCATGGGATTTTCCAAGCAAGAGTACTGGAGTGGGGTGCCATTGCCTTCTCCAAAATGAGTTTAGCAAGCTCATAAGACACAGGACCAGCAAACAAAAATCAAATACCAGCAGTAAACTATTGAAAGTTGAAATTTTAAAAATATTGTTTGCAATATCATCAAAAAGCATTAAATGCTTCTGAATAAATCTAAGAAAACATATGCAAGATTCATATAACAAAAGCTACAAAACATTGATGAGATAAATCTGTAAAATTTAAAGAAATGGTGACGTATATCCTGGTCATCAATTAGAAGACTCAACATTGTTAAGATACAATTATTTCAAAGTATTTCAAATATTTCAAAATTCATCTGTAGAGTCTATGCAATCCCAAGAGAAGTGTCAATGGACTGTTTTGTAGAAATTAACAAGCCAGTTCTAAAACCTATATAAAAAAGCAAGGTCACTAGACTAGTTAAAACTATTTTGAAAAAGAATAGCAGAGCTGGAATGCTCACACTACTTGATTTCAAGACTTACTATAAATCTATTTACCTTAAATCTAGAAATCAAAAGTGTGGGATTTGCATAAGCATAGACATAAAGATAAATGGAACAGGACAGGATGTCTAGAAACAGACACACATATATGATTGATTCATTTTTGACAAAGGTATCTCTAAAGAGCAGGAAACAGAAGATTCTTATGAGCCGAAACTGTCCACCAAGTCCTGGTCTTCCCCATGGGTAGTGAGCGCCTCTTCTCTGGGGATTGGTAAGAGGCTGGATAGTCTTTTGTCCTGAAGAAACTCTTTTTAAGTAACCTAGATCCGAAGTTCTCTGCCCTGTGAGATACTCAGGGCTGCATAGAGACTGCGGAGCGGCCGCCAGTCGCTGTCCGCGGTGCTGAAAGCGCACAGCTCACCAAATCCTCATGATCGCCCAAGGCGGGACTTTGGGTAGACACGACACCCAGTGGCTCCGGTTTTGCTTTGTTTTATGTTCTGTCTTGATGCATATTTTCCTATTTGTACGGACTATCAAATCTTTAAGATTATGCTGTCTTTTATTAGGGAAATATGCAAACATAGGAGAAGGCAATGGCACCCCACTCCAGTACTCTTGCCTGGAAAATCCCATGGACGGAGGAGCCTGGTAGGCTGCAGTCCATGGGGTCGCTAAGAGTCGGACACGACTGAGCGCCTTCACTTTCACTTTTCACTTTCATGCATTGGAGAAGGAAATGGCAACCCACTCCAGTGTTCTTGCCTGGAGAATCCCGGGGACGGGGGAGTCTGGTGGGCTGCCGTCTGTGGGGTCACACAGAGTCAGACACGACTGAAGCGACTTAGCAGCAGCAGCAGCAGCAGCATGCAAACATACGCAAGATATGTCAAACATATGCAAAAATAAAAAGAATAGAATGAATTTCTATGTATCCATCACCCACTGTCAACTGTTACCAACTGAGGTTTCATCAACTCTCACCCACTCCTCCCCACTCAGATTATTTTGAAGCAACTCATGTGTTATGCCATTACTTAAACATAGATCTCTAAGAGATAAGAACTCTTTGAAACCATATTCCCCATACATTAACAGAACTAAAAAGTAATGATTACTCCTTAACATCACCAAATATCCGGTTAGTGTACAGTTTCAGACTTGCGGGTGGGATGCTAAGTTCAGAGGGGTTGAGGTATCTGAGGATATCTAACGAAGCCAAGATTTAGTGCTGGGGCAGAGGTCACCCAATAGCATCCCATGATGCCAGACACAGATAGGCACATGCCAGCCTGTTGCCACAGATGATCTTAAGAAAGTCTGAGCCAGGGTGCTGGCTCAGGTGGATGATCACACCCATAGAGTGCCCCTGAGGACAGTAGTGCCCGGGAACTACAGGCTTCAATCACATTCCTGCCTAGACAGGTCTAATTCAATACCAGAATTTCTGAAGAAAGTCCTGAGCTTCAATATTTATACCCAGCATTCTAGTGGGCAGACAGGATGGAACCACAGCCTGAGCTAGTCTTTTTTAAACGATCCTATTTATTTTAGATTATTTACTGCTAATATTTTTATGTATTTATTTGGCTCCCCTGGGTCTTAAGTGCAGCATGTGGGACCCAGTTCCCTGACCAGGGATTGAACCCAGGCCCCCTGCATTGGAACCTGGAGTCTTAGCCACTGGGCTACCAGTGCGGGAAGTCCCCTGACCTAGTCTTGAATGCTAACTCCATCAATGGTTTGCTGTGGGATCAGGTGCTTCACATTATCTGAGCCAGACTCCTTGTTTCTGTAACTTACCAGGGGGCACCCCAAACCTGTCTTCACACCTGCAGCCACACTCCTGGAGTGACTTTCTGCCAACCTAGAACCTAGGCTTCCATAAAGACCCAGTTTAAACACCTAGCCCTCTGTGGCCAATCCTCTCCTGGAATCATCTCTCCTCCCTCTGAGCACGGTGGTATTAATTGTCTCTGTTGTGAGAGCTGGAGGCCCTTTAGAAACCGACTGGTCATTTTAAAGGCAAGGAAACGAGGAACTGATCGAGGAAAGAACTTGCTCAGCATTGCACAGCAGGTACACAATGAAGCTGTGATTTTTCCAGAGATCCTTCTGCTGCCTGGAGCACACACTTGGGCATTTACAGCTTTACCACTTACCCCAACACACAGGACCACTCTGCGCTTTGGTTTCCTCGCCCATAAAATGGGGCAGAATAATGCTCACCTCCCAGAGTTGCTGTGAGAATTAACTGAGATAACTGGCTTTGAAAACTGTAAGTGGTGGGCACTCGTGAGGGTCAGACTCCCTATTACCTTCGCAGAAATAGCAATAGAGGAAAGCAAGCTCCCTGAGGCAGGGATCTGCCTCGGGCTCAGTTCACATTCAGCAGATGGTTGGCGCTCAGAAACTGGGAGCTGGAGAGCCACTCACCTTTCTATCCCACGCTCACGCCCAGATCCTCCTGGATTCTACTCACCCTTCAGTCGCCTTTTGCTTCTCTGCTCTAACTGCCCCCCAACGACTGCGCAATCCAAACAGTGCCCTCCATGCCCCAACCTCCGCCCACCCCACAACCACCTCGCTGCCCACAGTGCACTCCATCACCCCCTCTTCATTCTCAACTCAAGGCCTTTGCAAGCGCTGGTCCCCCTTTATGTGTGTTGTTCCCCCTGCTTGCAAAACTCTTCGCTGGCTCTCACATCTCATCTCAGACTTCCCCTCCTGTGCCACCTCCCCAGAGAGGCCCTCCAGGACCACCTGGTCCCAGGTTGCTCCCCACCTCCATCAGCCTCACCCTCCTGTCTCCCCACAGAACTGCCATTCCTGGAAATGATCTTATTTTCACCTCTTCCTGTTTCCTGTTAAGCATCTGTTCTCGTACCCCAACCAGAATACAAGTTTTGTTCACAGCTGCGTCCCCAGAGCCTATAACTCATTAAGTCAGATGAATGAATGAATATGTCTCTTGTTCACACATTTATTCCTTTGTGTCTTTTTCTCTCACACCTGCCTCCATGTCTCCACCCTTCCCAGTCCTCCTCGGGCTGAGTGTCCCTTAAGGGCCTGGCCAGGGGCACGGTGTGGGCTCTGCTGTCAGGATGGGAAGAGGAGCAACTCCTGAGAGAGGCTGGAGGCAGTCTGGTGTCCCAGCACCTTCTGTGCCAAAGAGAAGGAGGGGCCAGGCTGGAGGCATTGCTCATCAAAAATCTTTTTAAGGAACACATTGGAGAGACCTGTGGTGGTGGCAGCCAGGGGCCTTTGGGAACCCCAACGGAAGCACACGTAGCTGAGATTCTGAGATTTTAATCCCTCTCTCTCCTCCCACCCTCCCATCTCCTGCCGGGGGTTCCCTGGGGAATAGACCCAGAGGAAGTCAGAGGTCAAGGTTTCTAGACTAATGCAGAGCACGGGGATTACCCCCTGAGGGCTAGCGCATGACAGAGAAAGTCAGAAAGGGTCAGAGAGGTGGCACTCCTCGCCCCAACATTTCCATTTGTTCCCTGATCTGTGCAAGTGGAAGCGTCAGTCACTCTGTCATGTCTGACTCTGTGTTACCCCTTGTAGCCCGCCAGGCTCCTCTCTGTCCATGGAATTCTCCTGGCAAAGATCCTGGAGTAGGTTGCCATTTCCTTCTCCAGGGGAACTTCCTGACCCAGGGATCAAACCCAGGTCTCTTGCATTGCAGGCGGGTTCTTTACCTTTTGAGCCCCCAGGGAAGCCAGGGATCTGGTATGCCCGTTTCTCCACCTTCCCTGAAGCTCCCTGCACACTGCTCTATGACACACCGAAGCCCTTATTCTTGGAGACGCTGCCCCAAGTCCCCCAAATGGAAATTCCAGAACCAGACATGTGTCTCAGCCCCTGGCTTCCTTCCTCCCTGTGATGAGATGGGAGGATGACCTGGGGCTGTACCAAGAGGCTGCGCCTCACTCGGAAAAGAAGAACCTGAAGTCCCAGGAGTGGGGGCTATGGAGAGACTCGGGGGGCTCTTCTCACTCCTGGGGGCCACCTGCCCACGTGGCCTGGAACAAGAGTCTGTCCTCTCCACCCTCCATGTGGCTGACAATTCCAGTGCCCACCCTGGGCTAGGGGTCAGGCTCTGAGCTCCAGGAGATGGGTCAGGACTCAAGGACTGGGGGCAGATGTGGGCACGGGACAAGGGCCACAATGGGAGTCAGGGGAGGCTAGTCGCTAGGCTGGGCTGGCACGGTCCCCTCAGGCCTGATGGGCGGGTCTGGGCTCCTTGGCCAGGTCCTCGAGAGGAGCAGCCTTAGGCTGGAGGGGGCTGGTGACAAGCAGGCTGCAGAGGAAGCAGAAGCCAGCAAAGGCGAATTTTCAGAGCCTGGGATTGGGTGAAGCCCTGGGTTGCTCTTCTCCCTAATTCTGCAATAAACCCTTATCCTGGCCAAGCGGAGGTAGCAGAAAGGTTCCAGGGTAGCCACTCCCTGAGAACACTGTGCCAACTTCCTTGTTTAGCAAATGGTGCCGAGTGGGTATAACAGGCAGGAGGGTGGAATGCTGGAGTCTCCAGCCAGGAGGGAGGGAAGGTTGGGGAGACCCCACACCAGGCCTGGGTGACGTCTGGAAGGAATGCAGGGGATCTGGCGGAGCAGAGACCCACTCATCCCCCGTGACCTCAGGCCATCCCTGTGGATGAAGGGGGCAGGGTGACCGCCCCCCAAGACTGACGGATGTGACCAGCCAGCTCCTGCCTCGAGGCTATCACAGGTCTGGCCCACAGCAGGGACCCGGCATGTGCTCCAGGGCTGTACGAATGGGTGGATGGGGACACGGATGATGTGACTGCCCGCCCAGGGTCTGGGGAACCAGCGGCACCTCCCCCAGCCCGTCTCACCTGACCAACCTGAGGAGTGGGGCCTTCGTCCTGGAATAGACCTCGAGGGCCAAGCTCCTCAGCAAGTCTTGCATCCACCGCACGTCGGCCGGCATGTCCGGCAGCCACGCCACCAATCTGGAGGGAGAGGCAGCAACAGTGGCCCTGGTCTGTGCCCAGCCGAGCGTGCAGCCTGGCAAAGCCCATCCTCCCCATGGGGCCGACGCAGAGCTGGGGGACCCCGCACCCAAGCAGCAGGGCTAAGGGAAGGAGGAAGCGGGGTATGGAGTCAAGCCGCATTGACTGCACTGTGGAGCACGTCAGCACCTGCAGAGGCACCAGGGGGCGGGGAACGATCCCCGTGGGCCATGAACTTGACGGAGACCACCAGGCCCTCAGGGTCATCAACTCCAAAGGGCACAAGGGGGAAGCCCTGGGGTGGAAAGGCCAGGGCCCTGGGGTCAGGCCGGCTTGCACTGTAGCCCCGCTGCCCCGTTCATCCGCTGGGTGGTCTCGGCAGGTCAGGGAAACTTTCTGGGCCTCAGTTTCTCACCAACTGAGTGAGGACCATCCCCTTCCCGCCTCCATGGTTCTGTCCCCCTTCCTCCTCCCCAGAACAGCCCCTGCCCTCCACCCTGCATGCCCTTCATCCATGCTCCTTTAGGCTGCCAGCAGCTTCCTAAACACATCTGACCCTGGCCTTCCCCTGCCCAGCGCCCCCTGGGACTCCGCACCTAGACCGCACAGGATCAGCGGAGGGGAGCATCACCCAACTACAGCTGAGAGGACGCCTGGCCCGGCGCTTTCTGAGACTCAGAGAGCCCACCGCGTGTACTGCGACAAGCCAAACACAAATTGAACTGTCCCCTCCCTTGTTTCTGGACCTCCTGCCCCTATTATTGTAACCGATATGTCGAGTACGTGCCTGCTCAGTCTCTCAGCTTCGTTTAACTCTTTGTGACCCCATGGACAGTAGCTCGCCAGGCTCCTCTGTCCATGAGGTTTTCCAGGCGAGAATACTGGAGCAGGTTGCCATTTCCTGCTCCAGGAGATCTTCCTGACCCAGGGATCGAACCTGCATCTCCTGCGTTGCAGGAATTCTTTACCATCTGAGGCACCAGGGAAGCCCCAAACTTAGTTATGCTCTGCTCCGTGGTGTTTTTTGAGGGTGTTGTTGTTTAATTGCTAAGTTGTGTCTGTTTTGTGACCCCATCGACTATATCCTACCAGGCTCCTTTGTCCATGGGATTTTTCGGGCAAGAATACCAGAGTGGGTTGCCATTTCATTCTCCGGGGGATCTTCCTGACCCAGGGATCAAAATCCCTTCTCCCTGCATTGACAGGTGGCTTCCTTACAGTCGAATCACCAGAGAAGCCTTGAAACATCACCCTGCTTTGGCCAATGATCGGACCCAGGCCTCCCACATGGCAGGTGAGAGCTCTACCACTGAATCACCAGTGCTGCGGTTGAGCATGTAGTTTATAGAAAAGACCCCTGCGGTCTGGGCAGGTGACTCCAGCAATACTCATACATTGATCTTTTTGTAACTGAAATGGCTAGAATTTGCATTGGTCTTTTTTGATTTTAACTTGTGGTTGCAGTCTAAAAGCTCTGCATAAGAAAAAGTCCACATCAGCAGAAAGCTGTCTCCCAGCTTTGGGTCACCAGCAGTTCAGACAGCAGGGCTGACCCTGTCATGGGCTCTGCATGGAGCAAGCCAGAGACCAGTGGCTCACTGTCACAGACCCTCTCCAGGGAATGGGGAATTAAAAAAAAAAAAATACAGATCTCTGCATGACACTTTCCTGCCAAAATCCTCCACAGCCTTCCTGTAACCATCAGGATAAAGACCATACCCCTCACTTGGCCACAGACCCCTGTGTGTCTAGCCCCCACCAGCTTCCTCAGCTCCATCTTGCACACACTCCAGATTTGGGCTTCAGCCACACTTGCCTCCCTTTCTGCTCTTCAGATGAGCTTTACTCCCTCTGCCTTCTGTCCCAGGGCCTTTGCACATGCTGCTCCATCCTTCTTGGCCTAGTGGACTCTTACTCATCCTTCAGATTATAGCTCAGAAGCTATCCCCTTGAAGCAGCCTTTCCTGATCACACAAAGCCACTGTACACCTCTCCCAGGAATCCATAACCACTGTCGATCTCTCTAGGTATCCGCAGGCACAGCCGGATGGCACAGATAAATATGTGACGATCGGTGGGCTGTGATCCCCAGAAGGTCGGGGCTAGGTCTCGGTCAGTCCTGCCTCCCAGCCCCCAGCCAAGGCTTGACCCTAGACGGGCCCTCAATAACTGTCGGTGGAATGAGTGAGCCAACAACAGGGAGTGATCCATGAACCAGCAAAGTGAGACGGTTAGCAAGGGCCTATCCACAGCCAGTCTGCTCTGGAAAGGCCTCGTTTTACAGAAAAGGAATCTGGGGCCCAGAGAGGTCAAGATGCCTGGCTTGGGCCACACAGTTAATCTGAGGCAGACCAACCCCTAGGGCTACCCTCAGGAAGAACTCGTTTCCTCTGAGACTCTGACAGGTGCAACAGTGGACCGAAGATCCTAGAGACGGGAAGGTCCAGGCTGGCCACGAGGCCCCGTTTCCGGTGGACTAAAGCCACAGCTGTTACCCACCCACCCCATCAGTCCCGTCTTCCAAAGGAGACCACAACTCCTCAGGGCCTGCAGCCAGCGTCAGGCCGTTTGGGGACACCAGCCCTGCTCTGCCCCCGGCCCCGGCGCCCCAGTGCCCTTCCTGCCACAGGCACCAGTCTCAACGGGTCAGACCCTTCCCAGGACCCCGGCCATGCCTCACCTTCTGCTCTGGACGTAGACGTACTCAAAGGGCAGTGTGCAAGGCAGCAGCAGGTACGTCAGCGCCCGCCCAGGCCCCGAGCGGCAAAAAGAGGCCCAGGTACTGGGGGCCCGCATGCAGGCTTTCTTCAGTGCTACGAGAGAGGCCACGGTTGCCCCTCACCCCTCCAGCCGCCCCCTCAAGGTCACCCTTAGGGAAGACAGCCCAAGCCCGCTCTCTACCTCCCACGGCCCACAGAGGACACCCCCACTCCCAGCCAGTCTGCAGGGGAAGCAGCTGCACTGATGGAGGCCCGCCCAGGCTCCCTCATCAGTCCTGAAACGGTAGAGTGTGCCTTTTCCCAGATGAGTGGACTGAGGCTCAGAGTGGAGCAGCGACTCGCTCAAGCCCATTGCCAGGAAGTGGTGGGCCCAGGATGGAGCCTGTCAGGCTCCCTGCACTCCTTTCACCTCTGCTGCCCCTCTGGAAAGTCTGCTGTGCCCACCATACCTCCTTCCCATAACATCAGCAGCTGTGACCACACGACCACTTCCTAAGCCCCCAACCCTTTAACTGATCAGAGTGCAAGGGCCCAGCATCCTGGCTGGGACACAGCCAGAACCCGAACCCTGACCTCCAAACTATGGCTTGGCCATGCACACACCACCAGCGTCAACTCTAGTTTCCTGAAAACACAGGACCTGGCTCCCTGTAACCTGCCATGTGGCCTAGGATGGGTCCCTTTCTGTCCCTGAACCAGGTCACCGCCTCTGAAAAATGGGATACAGGTAGTATCTCCATCAGTAGAGGCGGCCAGGATTAGGATTAGGAGATGCTGTAAAGGCCTTCAGAGAAGCTCTCTGGTGCCCCCTTGTGGCCGCAGGGACACCGCCGGGGTTCCAGAGCCCCAAGCTTGGACCTCAGGAGCTCAGCGTGGATGCTGACATACGTCTTTGTGCCCTATGTGGTCTCCCAGGCAGAAAGAGCGGCTCGCTTCATTTCCTCACCCACCCCCTTGCCCCTTCTCTGGGCTCAATCACCATCACCTCTCCTCCCAGCTTCCCACCTCTTCAGCCTGTCGCCTCCCAGCTGGGTGCAGCCAACACAGGGACCCAGAGTTTAGAGCAGTCGTGAACTCTGAAAGTGAGGGGTCGCCCCAGTGGCTCCCAGTCTCTTTTCTCCTGCAGCTTTGGAGGCCTTCTGCCCCACCCTCCAATCGTCCCCAAGCTGATCTCCGCTCACCCACCTCTCCCTCAGCCGCAGGGGCCCCCTCCCCTCCCCACCAACCCCAGGACATTTGCACAGGCCACGCCCACTGCCTGGACGCTCATCTGGCCCCTCTTTTGCTTGGCCAACTCCTCCGTTCACAATTCACTTAGATGCTGCTCAGACTCCCACTCCCACGACCACGATATGTGCCTGTCCTTTCCTGTTGGGGCCTTCGTGGCATTTAGGTCACCGAGCAGGAGGGCTGACTTTGCCAGCTGGGTGACCTTGGGCAGGTCGCTTAAGCTCTCTGTGCGATGGTTTCCTCAACTGTCCAGTGGGGACCATTCAGCACCACCCTTCAGGCGGGCGGTGGGGCGGGGGTGAAATGAGTCTGTCTCCACCTGGAGAGGCACCTTCTGCCCTTCCCTGGGCAGTGGGCAAAGACCTGGCTTTCTCAGGCATAGACTTGGGTTTGAATCCCCCAGTTGTAGGTCCTGAGACCTTGGCGAGCCCCTTCCCTTCTCTGAGCTTCAGTTTCCTCATCAGCGAAATAGGCAATGAAAAACACTCAGGCCCGCTTGGGTTGTGGTGAGGAGTGAAAGGGGCAACGTGTAAGAGGCATGGGCACCACGCGTGGCACGCCTGAGCCCTATCCTTTTGCAGACCACGAGCACCTTCAAGGTGGGGTCCCCAGCCCCAGGCCCCCCACGTGCAGGGCACCTGGAAGGTGGGCATGGATGGAATGAGAGGGGCAGTACCAGCCTCCAGCTCTGGGGAGAGCTGCTCAAAGTCGGGCACGTCCTTGACCAGCACGTTGGGCACTGCCCAGTTGAGCGACAGGCCTCTGTCATGAGCAGCACCTGGGGTCCCATCAGCTGGGGCTGGGGGCTCCTTAGGCACAAAGCTCCACAGCACTGGCTCCTCGGTGAGTCCTGGGTGGGGGGAGAGGAGGGACTCAACAGGTCAGCACAGCTGGAACCTCCCAGCGACAGTGACCCTCCACCCAGCGCTCCACACTGCCCTCACCACCCGCACGCCTCTACGCTCGAACCTAGCTCTGGGGACCCGTTGGCCACAGGATGAGTGGACCCTTGGCTGGTCCTGAATGACTTTGTCCTGAGCTCCCTGGCCCTGCTCTGTCTGCCGTCTGATTCCTCTGCACTTTCTAGTGGTTGACAGAGCCCAGGCCCAGAAGACCCAGCCCAAGGCTCAGATCCTGGGATCCCCACCCGCCAGCTCTGGGATCTAACAGCTCCGTACGTGGCTTCCCTCCCTAGAAAACAGGGGGAAAATTAAGACCTGCTGTGCATGGTTGTTTGGATGCAATGAGTCAGATACAATGAACACACAAAGCTCGAGCCCAGATCTGAGCTTTTTACATCTGAGCACATGTTATGTGCTCCATGAGTGCTTCCTGCTGCTGAGGGTTTGGGGCCATAAAGTGGGGGTCCAGGGTCATGGACCGTGTAGCCAGAAGGCCTGAGTTCAAGTCTCGGCCCTACCATGTTGAAGAGCATGGCCCTATGGGATGACAGCCAAGCTCTCCAGCTAAGAGGACCTCTCTGACCCTCCCAGTGCTCCGTCTCACATACACACACACACACACAATCCTACGGCCCCACTGAGGTGTGCACCCTCGAAGTGCCCAGCTCTGTTCCTTTGCCCTTGCTCTTCTTCTCCCCGCCTAGGGTGCCCTCTTCCTTCCCATTGTCAACATTCCTGCAGCCTTCATGACTAGTTAAAACCCAGCTTATCAGTCACCAACTCCAGAAAGCCCGCGTTGCCCACCCAACCCACCAGGCTGGGTCAGGTGCCCCCGCTGGGCTCCCGTGGCCCTGAGCCTCCCTCCATCATCCCTGAGGGATGTCTCTCTCTTGATCTGTCCCCCTGGCACCAGGCAGCGGGCAGCTGGAGACTAGGACACATGTGCGAATTCTCCCTGGGTCCCCAGCATCCGGCACAGAGCAGACGCTGAGGAAGAGAATGAATGAGCCAAGGTCCTTGAGAACTCAAATTGGCGGGGGTGATGCCCAGCTCCTATGGGGGGCCGCCACCTACCGCGTCTCTCCAGGAACCTCAGGGCATCCAGGTAGCCTTGTCTGCAGCTGTCGGCCACTACCTGCCAACACACAGGTCAGGCTGAGGTGCAGCAGGCCTGCACCTACCCCTCAAGCCAGTAGCCACAGGCCAGAGACTCATCTTCAGCCGGACCCCAGGGCAGCCTGTGCTTCCCGAAACCCCCTCTCAGCAGGGTTCGAGAATCCCGAGGGTGTCTGGCCAGCACTGGACAGGGAGAGTCCCAGGACCTCGGGGAAACACGTCTTCTCCAGCAACTCCCTCCCTACAGCTTCATTCACCCTCCCACTCTGAGATGCCCTGGCTGGGGGCTTTTGCTCCAAACTCTCCTTTCTCTGGCCTCAGTTTCCTCCTCTGGAAAATGGGATCACAAGGCCTGGCCAGGGATGTCTGGGCCCCTACAGATCAATACACGGCAGTGCCCTTTGCCCTTGGATATTTGTGGCCAGGACCACCCTGAGATGGCCAAGGCTCTCAGTCAGAGCCCTACCAGGAGCAGGGAGTCACCTACAGGCCCAGGAAGGCTTGCGAGTGACCTCTCGACGGCTGCACCACCTTTCTGAGAGCCTCGCCTTCCTTGGCTGTAAAATCGGGCTGAGATTTTCTGTCCACTCCATGGGTGTAGGGAGGATCAGCTTAAATGAACAGGACTTTGTTTCATGAATTACAAAATACTACACGACCACAAGAGAGGTGGGGGGCTAGGGGAGGGCCGGGGTGTGACTGGTGTGAAGGAGCTTGTTAGGGTGACAAACAGCTGTCAAATCACCCACATCCCAGAAATCCCAGAGAGCAAAAAGCAGGAAACGAGGGTCTCTTGTCCAGCTTTTTCTGTTCTGTGCGTTGCTGCCATACAGAGGGTCAATCTGGCCACAGTCTAGGGCAGCCGTTAAGACTGAGCATGGCTTTGGACTAGGATCTGAAGTCTGGCTTTGTTGTTTCCAGGCTGGGTGACTTTGAAGACGTTTACTTACCCTCTCTGAGCCTCATTGTCCTTCCCTGAAGAGTGGAGATGACCACAGTACCTTGTCACCAAGCCTGACCCCAAACAGTACCCGCAGAGGCCTGGCTTAAACCCCAGTTCAGCAGAGGTGGCCTTGGGGTGCTGCGCTGATGGGAAGAATGAGGCAAGGCACATCAGGAGCCCAGGCTGAGTTCAAGGGCTTGACCGTGAGACTCAGGACACACGTCCTAACTGTCCCGAGCTTATAGGGAGGGCTCTCGGGCACAGAGTCTGACTCACCGGGCACTAGATCATGGCCAAGCCTCTAACACCTTCAAGGCTGGTCATGGGGTGGGGGCCAGACCTACCTCGGGGCTGGAGGGCATGAGGGAGCTGATGCCCAGGAAGAAGTTCTTGGTGGAGATCTGGAAGTTGGCGTTGAAGACATTCAGCTCGTGTGTGCTAGCCGAGCTGCTCTGGGGACAGATGTCCACCGTCCCGTGGAAGGGCGACACGGTGATGGTGGAGGGCGAGTCCGCGAAGGGTATGTTGTTGCTTAGAGTGCCATTAATGTAGCGCTGCAATTCAGGGGGCCTTGCTGCCCTCGGGTGCTCTCCACCCACACGGCCACGAAACCACCCCCAGAACCTGGCGGCAGCAGATCACCTCCAGCTGCCCCGAACCACTAGGTTGACCCCTAGCCCAGGATGCTCTGAGCACCCCTGAGACCAGAGCGGGGGGGCTGACACACCCAGTAAGTGCTGCAGGAGCCCTGGTTCCTCCACCCACACACCTCTCGGTAGGGATGGGGCGGACTGGGTCACTGAGCCCCCGAAATGCATGCACTTACCTTCCCTCTGAACGTGAGAGGAATCGTCCCACAGTAGAAAGGGAGGAAAATGGTGCAGACCAAGGCCTGGGAAGAAAAGCCAGTGAGAACACAGCTGTTTACGCTCCTGGTGTTCAGAACCTGCTCTGGGCGTGGAGTCTAACCCAGAACAGCCCACACTGGCGTCAGGAGAGCTGCGTCCAGGGAGGGAGGTATCGCCTCGTCCCAGCCTAGTTCTCAAAGTTAAGAAGGGATTTGAGAACTGCGGTCCGGTGCTTAGGGCTCAGCACTTCCACTGCAGAGGCAAGGGTTCAATCCCTGGCCAGGGAACTAAAATCCTGCAAACAGTGGAGTGCAGCCAAATACCAGAAACATAAGTGGGGATTTGAACAGGAGTCCCTCTGCCCTCCTCTTCCTGCTAGGCCCCTTGCTGGCTCAGGACTGCTGCTGGGCCTTTTCCCTCAAGGATAGACACCAAGTACCATTTCTCATTTATCCAGCTGCCAGGAATTCTCCACTGAGAATCTAGGTATGTCTCCTGAAGTGTGTTCCCTGGACCAGGGGTCATCCTATGAGGGGCACTTCTGACAAGAAACCCTGATTCTGTCTGATTTGGAAAACACTGTCTACTCCTCCCAGTAGAGGCTCTGACAAGTCCTGCAGTGAGAAAGATGCTTAACAGAGACCCTGATACGGGTGACGTTTGGGGGTTGGAGGAGTCTCCCTTGCGGGGAGGCTGCTGTCCTGTGCATTGCAAGGTATTTAACAGCATCCCCAGCTTGCACCTTGTAGCTGCCAGTACTTCGTGCGTGTGCGGGCAAACACACACACACACACACACACACACACAAACTCACATAGAGCTGTCACAGCCAAAAATGTCTCCAGTGTTGCTAAATGTCTCCAGGGGGGAAAATCACCCTTCGTTGAAAACTGCTGACCTAGAGCTTACCAGACTCATTGAGCATAGAACCCTGTCTCTTGGGACTCAACTCCTGGAAACATCCCTCCAGCCCTTTCTGAGAGATGCAGAACCCATCCCACCTCTGACAGGATAGAGGTGCCGGTGGGAGCTTTGATCCCATGGGTTCGTCATCAGAGCAACAGCAGCTGATGTTTACTGAGCGCCTCCTGACTGCCAGGCCCTGTACTATGTGTTATCCAGGCCAGGATGCTGGGACTCTCACTGGAGTCCTAGGAGCCCAAGGACATGAACGCACAGGAAAGGACTGGCCCTGCTCTTGCAAACGCTGGGCTTCCCCCTGCCAGTGTGGGAGACGTAGAGACGCAGGTTTGATCCCTGGGTCGGGAAAATCCCATCGAGGAGGGTGTGGCAACCCACTCCAGTATTCCCGCCTGGAGAATCCCATGGACAGAGGGGCCTGCTGAGCTACAGTCCATAGGGTCTCAAAGAACTGGACATGACTGGAGCGACTTAGCACAGCACCCCATACGCCGGTCAGCACCCAGAGATGGTCCCCGTGCTGGGCGATGGGGCACCACGGTGAAGAGGATTCTGCTGCAGGGACCCGGGTGGCAAGGCTGAGCAGAGCTGTGCCCGACACCTCTCTGAGCTCCCCGTGGCCCCTCCCTGACGATGGGGTTCCCTGTCATGTCCCCTTCTGATACTGGTTGCTTCTTACTTCCTTACACGACCTTGTGGCCACTATCTGTGCCCTCACAGGTTTGAATAGGAGCCCCCGGAAGATAAGGATTGTTGTTCTGCTGCTCCACTTGGGGTGGTGACTGGCACATGATAGGGAACTGGTGTTTCTCTGCTGCATCAAAAAGCACCTGGAGGACCAGGAGCGGGTTGACAGGCACCCCACCTTCCGGGAAGAGCAGACCCGGCAGGGCCCTGACTGAAGAGGCCTGACTTCTCCCCGGCCCCCAGCCATATCCCTCCACGTAGAGCCAAGGGGCCCCCCCGAACAGCAGGCTCGAGAGCCGCCGTACTCACGCGGCCGCCCCTCTGTGCAACTCAGCTCCCTCGTTAGTAAACAGAATGAGGTCCGTCTCCTGCTTGATCCGCCCCCCTCCCCAGGGCCGCAGAGAAGAGTCTTGCTCCGGAAAGCGCCTGCAGGCCACTGGGTAGGAGATGGTGTTCACCCACCTGCTGCCAGGCCCTGCGTCCCGCCCCCTGCTCACCTCAATGACCTCATCGCGGGTGGCGAAGTCGGTGACAATGAAGTTCTCGCCGCTGGGCCAGTGGGTCAGAGAGATGCCCAGCCGCTGGGAGGCCAGGATGTGGATGTCGGCGGGCAGCGAGTCCTGCAGGCCCTGCCTGACGGTCTCGACAGGCATGAAGGAGGGCTGGAAGACGCCCAGACTCAGCTGCTCCACTCGCTTAACCATGGCCAGGATGCGCGAGCAGCACAAATCTGCAGGGCAGGGCAGGGAGGGGGTCCTCAGCCTCTGCCCTCCCTCCCGGGCGCCGTGGGAATGAAGGGTGCCCCGCTCCGACTCCAGCTCAGAGTTTCTGTGTCCAGCGCTGCCTTCAAACACTCTGTGCAGGGGGCCTCCCTGGTGGTCCAGTGGCTAAAACTCTGGGCTTCCGAAGCTGGGAGCCTGGGTTCCATCCCTGGTCAGGGATCCCTAGATCCCACACACTGCAACTAAAAGATCCTGTATGCCACAACTAAGGCCAGGAGCAACCAAATAAATAAATATTAAAATAACTACTAAATAAACGCTCTGTGCAGCCTCTTGACCTTGGGAACAGTCTTCCAGGCTCTAAGCCTCAGATTTATCTTCTGGAAAATGGGGATGCCTGTGGTCCCAAGTCCTCAGGGTTCTCATAAGGATTAAGTGGAAACGGGCTGGCTGTAGGGAGCGCAGGGCACCGCGCCAGGCTCCCTGAGACACCCTCTCAGGTCGGAATCAGCCTCGACTCGCGCAGGTAAGCCGATGCTCCCTGCGCTGCTGGTCCACGCAGTCAGTCCCCAGACTCACCGACAGACATGCCGCTGACGATGCTGACGGCGATGAGCGCCCCGGACGAGGAGCCGTAGAAGCGGCTGGCGCCGCGGAGGAGGCGCGGGGCGCGCTGCCTCAGGCAGTGGATCACCCCTACGTGGTAGAGACTCAGGAAACCCGCGCCCGCGAAGGACAGGCTCCAGCTGCCCTCCTTCTCGAAGCAGCTCATGGCAATGGGGCCAGACCCAGGGGTGCGGCTGGAACAGGGCCGGGAGTGGGGGATCGCTGGCGGACGGGGCAGAGAGGAGGTGCTCCAGCGGGAAGTTTCACAGGTTGAGTGCCGAGTTGGACTTGTGGCCAAGAGGTGAAGCTCAGGCCGGAGCCCAACCCCCGCCCCGGGCTGCATCACCCACCAGCCACCAGCCAATGAGGCCCCGCGAGCCGAGACCCGCTCCCCCTCCTCCGCTCCGCCATCCCCGTCCCCGGGTGTGCACCAGATGTGCCCTGGAAGCGTCAGCGGGATGTGGGCATCTTAACGCGCCCCCACACGCACGCCCTCGGTCCGCAGCACAGTCCCAGATTTCTGG
Organism: Ovis aries; assembly: GCF_016772045.2. NCBI lineage: Eukaryota > Metazoa > Chordata > Mammalia > Artiodactyla > Bovidae > Ovis > Ovis aries. Next base: position 220,514,351 of record NC_056056.1, read on the forward strand.
GTGACGGGGCCCGGGAGAGCAGGACCAGCTCTTCTGCCGGGTCTCTGGCAGTCCTGAAGGAAAGGCTGTTTCTGCCCCCATTTCGCAGATGAGGAAACTGAGAGTGCAAGGGAACCTGGTAGCCAGGAACTGGGGGAGCTGGACACACAATATCCATCGGGTCTTGGGGGTCAAGTCAGACTTAATTCTGCAGCTGTGCTGGATCAGGGACCTGGGGGAGCCCTGGGAGGGGGAGTCTGGGTTCTAAGCTCTGCCGCCTCCCCCCCCCCCCCCCCTGTGCCTGGGACTTTGCTCACGTTCCTCACTCTGTCTGGGTTGCAGTTTTTCAGTATAATGTGAGTGCGTAGTCTAGGTTGGTCACAGCTTTCCTTCCAAAGAACAGGCGTCTTTTAATTTCACGGCTGCGGTCACCTCCTGCAGTGATTTTGGAGCCCCCCCCCCCCCCCCCCCCCCCCCCCCCCCCTCCCCCGCCAAAATAAAATCTGTCACTGTTACCACTTGACATGGATGAGGCTTGGATGAGGACCTACAGAGATCTTTCTGCTCTGGTGGCTGCTCCCCCAAATATAGTCTGTTAATGCACGTTTAGGTTGCTTCCGTTTCTTGACTGTTGTAAATAGTGCTGCTATGTTGGGGTGCACGGGAGAAAGAAAATTCCAGAAAAACATCTACTTCTGCTTCATTGACTATGCTAAAGCCTTTGGCTGTGTGGATCACAACAAACTGGAAAATTCTTAAAGACGTGGGGGTATCCGACCATCTTACCTGCTTCCTGAGAAATCTGTATGCAGGTCAAGAAGCAACAGTTAGAACCAGACATGGAACAACAGACTAGTTCAAAATTGGGAGAGAAGTACATCGAGTCTGTATCTCAATACCTTGCTTATTTAACTTGTACGCAGAGTACATCATACAAAATTCCAGACTGGATGAATCACAGGGTGGAATCAAGATTGCGAAGAGAAACATCAACAACGTCAGATCTGTGCAGATGTCACCACCCTTATGGCAGAAATCGAAGAACTAAAGAGCCTCTTGATGCAAGTGAAAGAGGAGAGTGGAAAAGCTGGCTTAAAACTCAACATTCAAAAAACGAAGATCATGGCATCCAGTCCCATCACTTCATGGCAAAGAGAAGGGGGAAAAGTGGTTACAGTGACAGATTTTATTTTGGGGGGGGGTTCCAAAATCACTGTAGGAGGTGACTGCAGCCGTGAAATTAAAAGATGCTTGTTCTTTGGAAGGAAAGCTACAACCAACCTAGACTACATACTGAATAGGAGAGACATCCCTTTGCCAACAAGCATCCATATAGTCAAAGCTATGGTTTTTCCAGTAGTCATGTACAGATGTGAGAGTTGGACCATAAAGAAGGCTGAGTGTTGAAGAGCTGATGTTTTTGAATTGTGCTGGAGAAGGTTCTGGACTGGAGAGTGTTCCTTGGACTGCAAGAAGATCAAACTAGTCAATCCTAAAAGAAATCAATCCTTAATATTCACTGGACGGACTGATACTGAACTTGAAGCTCCAGTACTTTGGTCACTTGATGCAAAGAGCTGACTCACTAGAAGAGACCCTGATGCTGGGGAAGATTGAAGGCAGGAGGAGAAAGGGATGACAGAGGATGAAATGGTTGGATGGCATCACCAACTCGATGAACATGAGTTAGAGCAAATTTGGGAGATAGTAGAGGACAGAGGAGCCTGGCGTGCTGCAGTCCATGGGGTCACAAAGAGTCAGACCCGACTTAGTGACTGATGGCAACAACAACGAAACGCTTTTCTGCTGTGTATTTTAAAAATAGTGCATTGGTGGCGCCTTTCGGCCAGAGCATGAGTGGAGGGGCCGTTGTTGCTGGCCCTTTCCTCTTCCCCACCGTCCAGTTAGTGGGTTGATTAGGCCACTGGTCCTCAAGCCACGACGTGTCTCTTATTGAGTTCTGGGGAGTGCCTGGCCGGCATGAATGATGTAGGGGAGAACAACTTTGAGGCCAGAGAAGCGATCTCAAAGTAGGTCAGGTGCACCAGGATCCTGGCGTCGAAGGAGCCGACGTCACTCTAACATCTAACCGGAGGAGACATACAGGCAGCAGGGCGAACCCCTCAGCGTGTACACTCAGTGCTGTGACCATTGAGTGGCGGCAGTGTGGTTCATGACCAGTGAACTGGATGATCCCGAGGATATGGTTTCATTTATTTCGAGAGAGTAGATGACTCAAAGGAGGCTAAGGAAAGGGCAGATGGACCAGAACTGGATGGTACGAGAGTTCATGTGGATTGTTCTGTCCCCCAGAGGGCCCACACCCCTACACCAGGCGTATATATACACTGTCAGCCCGCCTTGCAGTGGCGGAGGCGGAACCGAGCTTCTTACTCTGCTGGAGGGTGTGACCGTGGGCAGGACAGATATGAAGACTGTGATCACCGGCACAGAAGATCCCTTCTCCTTACTGTAGTCGATACAGATCATGGTCAAGCGCTCCGTCCTACAGCCCAAGACGCTATTGATAAACAGAGGGGTCGAAGTCGAGGACATCTTTTTCTCTTTCCTTTTTTTTTTTTTTTTTTCAAATTCTGGATTTCCCCAAGCTTCTAATCCTTCCTACTCCTTAAAAAGAACCCTTTAAAAATCTTTATTTAACATCTACACTTTGTTGATTGTATTGCTGTTTTCCACCCCTTTTATTATATTCTTAAAGATGTAATTGTTGTCATTCTGAGTAGTAAACATCTTGGGTGAAAAAGGAACCGTCAGTGTTACAGTTTGTAAAAGTTGTTGTTTTTTTTTTCTTTTACAGAAAATTAACTCCTGGCAAATCAAATGAGGAAAGAAATGATCTTTTAAAATCTTCTTTTGTGTTAGATATTGCATGAAATATTGTATTAGAGACTTGCATTTCCTGCAAACTCTTCTTTTAACTTTCTTTTGGGAAAGCCGGTAGCACATACAGCAGCTCAGTGATGCCAGTCTGTCTGGGGTAGCATAGAGCAGTCGAATAGCTGAGCGTAGAAAGTTTGAAACCACAGAAGAAAGCACTTAGTCATTTCTTTCGAAGAACAGAATTTTTGAATCCTAAAAATTACGTCGTTTTTTTTTTAAAGATGTAAAACCTGTGGACTCCTGAAAAGCGTTTTGCATTTAAAATACATTTGTTAAAAGTTAAAAACCATAATGTATTAACTGCCTGGAAGATGGATTGGAAGGTCAGCTATCACGTATATCGGCTGGTGTGACTATGGGGAGTGGATGGCAAGAGGAACGGGAATGGGGAGGAGGAGGCAAGGAATGAAATGCCACAGAGAGCATGCATCCGAGGACCAAAGGAGAAGGGGCGGGACGCAGTTAGGAGAGGACTGATAAGACGCCTTTGCAGGTGTTTGCCTTCTACCTGGCACTGGGTCAAGCCCTTTTCCTAGGTCACGTGTTTGCCTTCTACCTGGCACTGGGTCAAGCCCTTTTCCTAGGTCACGTATTTTATTTTCGCAACTGTCCAGTGAGATATCATCAGTCTCATTTTACAAATGAAGGAGCTGAGGTGTAAACCAGAAACCAGGGTAAGGCGGGAAGCAGATGGGAAAGCGTATCTTTCAGGTTGGAGGACTCCAGAGGGGCTGGCTGGAGGGCATGGGGCTTCAGAATTTAGGGAGCCGAAGCTTCTCTATAGGAATCGGGGGAGAGCAGTGCTTCTCAGGGAATCCTGGAAGCTTGAGCCCAGGACATCTTCTTATGCCAGCAAGCAAGTGTTCAAGAAATGACGGAATGGTGGCTTGTCCACATCCCTGTACTCAGAACCTGTGAATATGTTGTCTTACATGTCAAAAGGATCTTTGCAGATGTGATTAAAGGAAGGCTCTTAAAACAGGGAGATTATTCTGGATTTTCTGGGTGGATCCATTGTAATCACAAGGGTCCTTAAAAGACAGAAGAGGGTGGAGGAAGAGTCAGAGAGAGATTTTAAGATCTTGCATGCTGACTTTAAAGAAGGAGGAAGGGGTCATGAGCCACAGACTGCATGGCTCTAAAAGGCAAATAAACCAATTGTCCTCTAGACCCTCTAAAAGGAACAGAGTCTGCTAACACTTTGATTTTAACCCAATGAAACCCCTTTTGGACTTCCAAACTTCCAAACTAAAATATTCCATACCATCTTATGCAAAAACCCAAATGGACTTTTTTGCCAACCCAATAATAAAATTGTGCTTCTGTAAGCCACTAAGCTTGCTAAGTTATAGCAGCAATGAGATACTAACACACATCACCCCTGTAGCCTTCTGTGTTTGATCCCTGGGTTGGGAAGATCCGCTGGAGAAGGGATAGGCTACCCACTCCTATATTGTTGGGCTTCCCTTGTGGCTCAGCTGGTAAAGAACCTGCCTGCAATGCAGGAGACCTGGGTTCAATCCCTGGCTTGGGAAGATCCCCTGGAGAAGGGAAAGGCTACCCACTCCAGTATTCTGGCCTGGAGAATTCCATGGACTCCATGGGGACTCAAAGAGTCAGACAGATTAAAGGACACCAGAGATGTGGCATCTGAGCAACACACAGCTCTGGATTTGATCCTGGCCTGGAGGGAAAACAGCCCTAAATGACGTTGTTGGGAAGATTGGTAAAGTGTACATGTAAGCCATGAATGAAATCACAGAGCTGCACTGATGTTACACTGGCAATTTTGAAAACTGTACTGTGGATTCATAAAAGAAAGTCTGTTCTTGGGGAATACATTGAGATATTTAGGGTCGAAGAGGCATGGTATCTGCAACCTAATTTCCAGCAGTTACAAAAAAAAAAAAAATCACTATCTTTGTATAGCTCGTAAGCACATCGATTTGTCTATGTCTATTATCTAGAGAGAGAAGCCAAACATGCCAAGTGTTACTGATCCCAGAACTGGAGTTATGGGGACATGAGAGTTTTTTGGGGCCCAATTCTTGTAACTTCTCTGCAAGAAAAATGAGATCATATCAAATGGAAAAAGACAGGAGACAGTTATCCCTTTCTGGTCTGGCTCAGGGGACTTGAGGTGGGGCATCTATCTTCAGCCATGAGTGGTGAGTTCTGTTCAGCATCAGGGTTTGGATGGGGGTTTTAGACTCGCCAGAGACCACGGGCTCACTGAGGGTAGAGCGGTGACTTTTTCAGAGCTTCTGCAGAGAGCTGGTCGCTGAAGCAGTGAATGTCCCAAGCAGGAGGCCAAAAGGGAAAATAAGGAAACCTCTCCAGGGGCTCCCTAACTGAGCAAGAAGGAAAAGATAAGGAGGAGGAAAAAAGGAGGAGAAAAAGGAGGGAAAAAAAGAAGGGAACAGGAGGGAAGGCCAACGTTGTGTGCGAGAGGAGGGGCGAGCTGGGAGGTGAGGACAGGGACACTCCGAAAAAGAACAGAAGACAGAGGTGGGGAAGTGGTTTCTGAGCCTTGAAGACAGCTTTAAGCAGCGTGTCTGTTACAGGGAAGGACCAAATCTGACTCCTTGTTGGATCTGTATTTCTTTAACCTTGTCTTCCCGTGGCTTTTGTTCACTAAAAGGATGGTGTCTATACATAACGGCCTGCCTTGGGGAGCCCTGCCCCTCTGCCTGAATGTTGAACCAAAGTGCGTTTGCTCAGGAAGTCATCCTGACCCTGTCTACCCATGAATGATTGCAAGAAAGAAGAAATTAGCTCATCCCCTCTCTGAGACTGGCCATAACAGGAGTTATTTGCAAGATTAATGGCCTTTTTATTTCCTCTCCTCTTCCTCCTCTGTGTTCTGTAAAAGACTCTGGACCGATAAGACGCCGGTAAGATGGTTATTTTGAGACGCTAGGCTTCCATCTTCTTGATCTGCTGGTTATTCCTTGCCTTAACACCTTGTCACCCGATTCACGGGCCTGTTGTGTGGCTAGCAGAGTGAGCAGGGACTCAGTGACTTGCCCTCTACTCGAAGGAATGGGACTCTGGTCTGGAAAGGGCACAGGGTGGCTACTCCCTGAGCCTCAGGTAATGTTACCTGCTGTCCAGGACAGGGATCTAAAGATCATCGCCCACGCCTCCCCCACCCTGGAATTCATCAGCATTCCTCTTCCTTGCCCCCACACCCTTAGGACTTCCCCTGACTCCTCCAACCCCTGGATCTCTTTTTAAAATAATAATAAAAATATATGTATTTGTTTGTCTGTGTAGCATCTTAGTTGCGGTACTCGGAATCTTCGATTTTTTGTTGCAGGGTATGGGGTCTAGTTCCCTGACCAGGGATCGGTCCTAGGACCCTGTATCGGGAGCTCAGAGTCTTAGCCACTGGACTACCAGGCAGTCCCTTGCTGTCTCTTTTTATAAGGGTTGATACTGATCGGTCAGGCCTTCCTGAGGCTCAGACCTGCACTCTCCTTTCTCTTTTTAACATTAAAAGGGGAACAAGTAAACTTTAATAAGTTACTGTATTCTTCTCCCAGCCATGGGTGATCTCATCCTTTAAAAGTGGGTGAAGGTCACCACCTGAGCTACAGAACGGTCTGACCTCTGGCTGGACCACAAGCCTCCAGATGGACTTAGGTGATGGAGGCGGCTGGCACAAGCTGTTGGAAGTGGAAAGGGGCTGCCAGGCTGCAGGGCACCGTGGGCACCAGGAGTCCTTGCCAGGTCTGCACCCAATGGGGAGCACTGTGACTGGGTGGCTGTTGTTTCACAGAGCAGACTTCATTTCTACAAGCTTTGAAAACTGGCGATGCAGTTTTGTGGGGGGCAAGCCAAGGGAGGAGGAGGATGTTGAAATGGCCCATGGACGGGGGCTGGGCAGTGCTGGGTGGGAAGGCCAGGCTTTCTGACATAAACTGGCACAAGAGTCAGAGGCGTCAAATCTGCCTCCTTCACTGCCCATATTCTTAAAATAGGAGAAGATGGGCTGCTTGACTGGAGGCATGAAGGAACATGTCGGGGCAGGGAGAGCAGAGTGGTGAAGGCTGTGGAAGGCTGTGAACACACAGCGCCGGTAAGTCACATGGTCCAGGCCACTGGCAAAAGGAGAGGAGGAGGCAGGGAAGCTTGCCGGGCCACGGGCAGAACCTGTTCCCCATCCACCCTCAGGCCTGCCTCCATCTTGACCGTTGCATCTGGTCCCTGGGGTTGCACTGGGATCTTCCAAGAGCATTTCACCCAGGACCCAAGACCCAGATGTAAGAAGCAGCTCCCCGCCTACATGGGTTCTGAAGTGGACTCTGTCACTGGGGCTTAAGACAAGTAATTGCCTCTCTCTGCCTCTCTCTTCCCACCTGTGAATTGGGGAAATCATTGCATCATAGCCTCCAACCTTTTCCAGAAGGAGAGCGTCACTTCACGCACATGCACATCTGGAGAGTCACCTGACCTCTCAGTCACCTGAGTCAACTGACCTGTTAGCATCCAGTGCTGGAGAAAATCCCGAACCACCGAGAGCTGCCCTGAATTCAGCAACACTTGGGAAAGGTGAGCAGAGTATCAGCTGTACTGATACTCTGTACAGCACTTTCCAGACAAGTACTAGGAAATGCTTGTCCCTGTGTGTGCAAAGTCATCTATTTACCTCCAAACCAGGCTCACATGGTGTGGAGCCAGGCCCAGGGCCTCCGCCAGTTCCCTTCTGCCCAACACGGAGGCTGGACACAGCAGGTCCTGACTAAGTCCAGAGGCAACGCGGCTGAGTCCAGCTCCAAGGGAGGTGGGTGTTAGGATCAGAGAGTCCATTCAAGTCCCACTTGAAGAAATCCAGGACAATAATTTCCATGGAGCATTTGTCAGAAGACTTCAGGCCATCAGCGTGGAGGCTTTGCCTGTGAGATATTGGGAGTTGGAGCTCTTCTGGACAGATGGGACTTGAGAGGCCGGCAGGGCTGTCCCAGGTCCCACTCTCAGTGTGTTTAGGGCAGAGAGACCGACAGAGACCCAGCAGAGGTCCACAGAGGATGGAGAGGGGCTGGGATGGTGCCCCAGGCCTCCTTCAGGACGCAGCGTCCAACAGGAGACCGAGGATGGAGGTGCCCCTTTCCAGGGCTGGGCGCAGAGCCCTTCCTCGCAGCCCCCTCTGATGTCATGAAGCGGGGTTAATTATCCCCTTTTCACAGATGAAGGGACTGGAGCCCAGATACAGTAAGGGACTTGCCTGAGTCACACAGCGGGTTAGGGTCCTGCCAGGTTGCTGGGCCTCCAGACCCTCCTGCTCCCGAAATGCTGCCTCAATTCTGCCACGGAAGAGGGGTCAACTCCACAACGTTACCAAGGCCCGGCCCCGAAAAGGGGAGCATGCAGCCCTGGGGCTGACCTGCTAACCGGACGCCTCAGTGTAGCGAGGTGCCCGCGGGGGGCCTGGGACTGTCCAGGTTAGTGGATTTCCACTGGACGGCCCTGGGATGGGGAGGACTTCTAAGTGAGGTGACTCAGAGCTTCAGCCTTCTCTCCCAGCCCACTCCTCGGGCGCCAGGTGCAGGGCGCTGACCTGACTTCCATGCCCCAGCCCCAGCCCTGGGGAGAGGCCAGGGGCCTCTACCTGCCCCTGCCCCCACCCACGATGGGACAAAGGGGCCCCTCAGCCTGGGACAGCCCCTAAGATGACCACTGGAGCTCTGAGGGGACGGGAACCGTGCGTCTTACAGATCTAAACACCAAGCCGGTCTTGCTTCCTTTTCTCATCTCTTTAGTCCACCTCCATCCACAAAGGACTTATGGAGGACTTCCCTGGAGGTCCAGTGTTTAGGACCCTGCACTCTCACTGCTGAGGGCCCAGGTTCAATTCCTGGCCTGGGAACTAAGATCCGGCAAAGCCACACAGCGAGGCAAAAACAGAACAGAGGTGTGAACACTGAGCCCACAGCCAGTGCCCTTTTCCCTACAAGCTGTTCTTCCCTCTCTGTGTTCGTCACCCCTGAAAGGGGACCAATCAGGGAAGGCTGCTGGGAGGAGGGGTTTGGGCAGAGCCTGGAAGGGAGGAGGAGCGGGGAGGGAGGGAGGGAGGCAGGGAGATTCAAGCAGGGCATTCTAGAGCAAAAACACATGGGCAGGAGAGCATGGGGTGTGCCTGGGACTCGATGAGGGGCTCTTAGAATGGACCGGAAGGAAGAGATTCCAGATGAGGCTGGTGAGGCAGATGGGGCTCTAGTGGGTGGGCAAGGCTGGGCAGGGGTCCGGGCAGGAAGTACCCTGTTAGCAGCTGGGCCCAGGCTGTGTGGGAACAGATGAAAGTTGGGCCTCCCTCCCCCCACCGGCGTACCCCTCTGGGATCCAAGGGCCCAAGCCTCCAGGAAGGGAAGCAGGGTGGTGTCTGGGCAGCTGGGCCTGGCATCCTCGGCCTCCCCATGGCTCCAGCCTCCCTTGTAGGGATGGGGGCACTGGGGGGGGGGGGACACTGGGCGCAGCAGGGCTGAAGAGCGTCCCCTGCCCACTGTGAGCTTATCTCTGCCCCTGTGAGACGGGAAGAGCCATGCTGCCTCCGGACTGGCAAGCGTTTTGCAAAAGATGGGCGTATATGAAAGATGGTGACTGGGCTGGGGCCTCCGCCACCGCCGCCCCTCCCGGTGGTTGGGGAGCTGGGCTTAGGAGGCCTTCGGGGTGCGGGAGGAAGAAGGGCCAGGACAGAGTTCTGCAGACTCACCGGCCACCAAGGCCAAGGGCGGCCTGCTGGTGAGGAGAAGGGTGGCTGTGGCCGGACCACCTTTGTGGGCTGGGGCAACGAGGCAGGGGGCAGGGCGGGCAGTGCCCACTGAGGGGCAGCACAGACCACTGAGAAAGGCACCCCTCCCCGAAAGCGGGTGACTGAAAACCCCTGTCCTTGTGGCTGCCCGGTGCCCGGTCCCGGGCAGCCAGGTGCCCAGCCAGCTCCCAATGAACAGGCTGCCGGGTGGGGTGGCTGGGAACACGCGCACGTTTCCCACTTCCCGAGAGGTGCGCTCTCCTCCTGGCCCCGGGTCATCACCCAGGTCCTCTCCCCGCCTGTCTCCCTGCAGGTGGCGGCCCTCGCTCAGCCCACACCCATCTCTCTCTTTTTATTTTTGGCTGGGCCACATGGCTTGTGGGATCTTCATTCCCCTGCCAGAATTTGAATCTGCGCCCCCTGCAGTGGAGGCCCATTGTCTTAACCCCTTGACGACAGGAAAATCCCCACCCCATCTCTTTTGGAGATGCTCCCCCAGCCTTGAATTTTCCATCCCCTAGAACAAGCTCCCCCACCTCTCCACTCCCTCTCATCCTCTCCCAGGGCTGGAAACCCGAGCATGGAGCATCGCTGGGCCTCCCCTCCCACCCCCACCCCGCGCCGGCTCCCTGGATTCCCTCAGCATCTCACCTCTTCCCTCCTCCCCAGTGACACGCTTCATTGTCTCTCATCCCATCACCTGCAGCAGCTGCCTCCCACAGTCTCCAGCGTGGCTCGCAAACCTCCCCCGGACCCCTCGCCGACCTGTTCACTCAGGTGTCAGCCCAACCCTTCCAAGACAGAGCACCCCCATGTGCCTCCGGATCCTGCTGCGATGGCCGAACCCCAGCCCCACCCCACCCCTCTCCTGGCAGGCAGGTCTTGCTGCTGTCTCCATAAAGAGCCTTACGGAGAAGGCGCTGGCTGGAGCTTGGGGCCGCACGTCTGAGCTGGGTCCTGGCTCACACCTCCCAGGCTGGGCCACCGCAGGCAGGTCACTGCCCCTCTCTGAGCCTGTTCGGGGTTGATGACGCCTAACTGCCTCACTGCTGGCTGACAACGGGCCTTCAGAATGATCAGAAGGAAAACGCACGTACACGCAGAGAGAACAACTCACACCATAGAGGGAAAGACTTCAAAAGATGCACCACATCCGAAAAGGGGGCCCAAGAAAGACCTGAACTCGTCCAGAGGCAAACACCAGCAGCATCAGTGAGTCTCTGGCTTGAGAGAGGAGCAGGGGTACGCGAAGCCGCAAAGACGCACCCAAGGGGAAGAGGGGCCGGCAGCATACCTCACTGTGCATCGGGCTCCCCCGCCTGGATCTTGTTCTTTTCCCTTTTTTCCTTTTTTACGCTGGGTCGGTTGCTGCCCACAGGCTTTCTCCAGTTGCAGTGAGCGGAGGCTTCTCTCGTTGCCGAGCACTTTGGATCGAGGGCTCAGTAGTCATAACATTCGGGCTCTAGAGCACGCAGGCTTCAGTAGCTGTGGTTCAAGCTTAGTTGCTCTGGCATATGGAGTCTTCCCGGACCAGGGATAGAAGCCATTTCCTCTTGACTACTGGACCACCAGGGAAATCCGAGTGATTTTTTTTTTTTTAATTTTAAGGAGAATTATACAGAGTATAGAGAAGGAAATGGCAACCCACTGCAGTACTCTTGCCTGGAAAATCCCATGGATGGAGGAGCCTGGCAGGCTACAGTCCATGGGGTCGCGAAGAGTCAGACACGACTGAGCGACTTCACTTTCACTTTACACAGAAAATAAACACATGAGAGTATAAGGGTAAACTATCTCTGGGGAAAGCCACAAGGAACTACAATGTTGATGCCCCTGGGGAGCAGAGACGGAGGGATTTATCAGGGGAGACACAGGTTCCTGCTGTCCCCTTTTATCCTGTGTATGCATTAATCCTCTTTAAAGAATTAGAACATAGGAGAATGGCCCCCTTTCCCTAGAAGTATGGGTTACCTGAGATTCGCACAGATCTGCGGAGAGAATGGAGAGACTGATAAGCACACCCCAAAGCGCTTTAGGGACTGTTGGGCCAGTCCAGCCTGGCTGGCTTTGCGATGATTCACGCTGCCTGGATTCCAGCTCTGCCCCGAGTGCTTCTTGGCTGGTGACCTTGGGAAACTTAGCTGATCCGTATCTCCTCTCTCACTGTTGTTGTTCGCTTGATCACTTGTCTCAGGCTGTGACCCCATGGACTACAGCACGCCGGGCTTCCCTGTCCTTCACCATCTCCGCGAGTTTGCTCAGACTCATGTCCATGGAGTCGGTGATGCCACCCAACCATCTCCTCCTCTGTCGCCCCCTTCTCCTCCTACCCTGAGTCTTTTCCAGCAGCAGGGGCTTTTCCAATGAGTCGCCTAAACCCCCGCCAATGCTGTAGGACCACGGTGGGGGCTGAAGGAGTCAGAGCGGGGGCCGGGTGTCATGCCTCACATGTGGTCAGCACGTAATCCACCGTTGCCGTCGTGTTATTATTTTAATCATGTGACACGAGCCGCATGCTGTCAGGGACCGTGAGCCCTTGAGGAAGGGGCCACGCCGCCACCGGTGCCTGGAGGAAGTGGGGCTCAGAGAAGGTGGACAGGATGCCTGATCGGCCGCCTGGATGGATCATGTTCACAGGAAGAGGAGGGAGGTTAGGATTCCCGGGGCAGTGAAGCTGCCCTGCAGGTGCTGGGCACAGCAGGTACCAGTCTGGATGCCAGCTGAGCCTCAACCCCTCCTCCCCACCTAGGCAGAGCTAGGTGGTCCCCACTTTGCTGATCCCACGTCGGGCACCACATCCAGAGCCGAACCCCTCCTTCCTGGTGCTGAGCCCAGCCTGACGGGGAGCCCGCCCACCTCCTCCAGGGAGTAGTTCCAGCAACTGCAGGGGCTCACTGCCGCTGTCCCAGGCCAGGTGTCAGCCCACGGAAATGCGGCTGGCTCACCACCAATTCTGGAGGAGTCCCCTTAGGAGTGTGGGAAGAGGGCAACCTGGCATCAAGACACAGCCCTTGCTTGCCCTGCCCGACCCCGGCCCTCCCACCCCTAATGGACAGAGGGCCCGGCATGCACATTTGGCCCATATAGACAGACAGATGGGGGCCCCCTAATAGAAGCCACATGGAAGGTGAGAAAAGGGGGGCCCCAAAAAATCCTCTGCAGCAAGTCCTCTGAGCGGACCTGGCACCCAGGCCTGAGTGGCAGCAGGCAGCCCTGGAAAGGATGGGGCTGGGGGATTAAAGGAATGTATCTCTTAATGCCTTAAAGGAATGTATCCTTTGCAGAAGACAGCTTGGCCGTGGGGGCCAGGGGGCACAGGGAGCCTGCTCACGTTCTCGTCAGCTGACATGGTCCCATGGGGGTGTGAGAGCAGTGGGCACGCTGCAGAGGTGCCCCCGAGGGAGCCACCGGCCAGACAGATGCTGCAGGAAGCCTTGGAAAAGACGCGGCCACCGCTGACCTGTGAGCTGGCCCCGAGCGGCGGGAGGCTCCCAGCCCCTCTCCTGTCCTTACCATGTGCCTTCCACTTGCCCTCCCAGCTCTCAAAAGCTGCTTTTAATTTTTCTGTGCTTTCACTGAGATATAGTTACTTTTCAATGCCACATAAACGATAGGCGTGCAGTGGGGCGATTCACAAGTTTTCGAGGTTAGCGAGTGAGCTCAGGCATGATACTCCACTTACAGTTACTGTGAAATATTGGCTCTGCTCGCTGTGCCCTACAATGCACCCTTCTGGCTCACTCTTATGCGCAGCAGCTTGTGCCTCTTAGCCCCCACCCCATCCTGCCCCTCCCCCTCCCCTTCTCCCCGTTGGTAACCGCCAGTTTGCTCTCTATATCTGTGTCTGCTTATTCGTTGCAACATTCTTTAGCTTGTTGTAGTTTTTAGACTCCACATATAAGTGATATCATCCAGTATGCGTCTTTCCCTGGGTGACTTATTTCACTTTGCATAATGCCCTCCAAGTCCATCCATGTGACTACAAATGGCAAAATTCCGTTCCTTTTCATGGCTGAGAAATATACGCCCCACGTCTTCTTTACCCGTTCATCTGTTGATGGACACTTCAGTTGCTTCCGAATCTAGGCACTTATAAATAATGCTGCTATGAACATTGGGGTGTATGTATCTTTTCCTATTAGAGTTTTTGGGTTGAGGGGATACATATCAAAGAATGGAATTATTGGGTCATATGGTAGTTTCTTTTGGCGTGTGAAACCTCCATCCTGTTTATCATAGTGGCTGCACCAATATACCCTCTCACCAACAGTGTTCAAGGGTTCCCTTTTCTTCACATCCTCGCCATTTGTTATTTGCGTGCTGTTGTTGCTGTTGTTTTTTTGATGATGATCTTTCTGCCATGTGTAAAGTGGTATCTCAGTGTGGTTTTGCTTAGCATTTCTCTGATGATTAACACCCTTGAGCATCTTTCCACGCGCCTGTTGGCCCTCTATATATCTTCTTTGGAAAAATGTCTGTTCAGGTCTCTTGCCCGTTTGAGAATTTGTTTTGATATTGAATTGGATGAGCTGTTTATATATGTTGGATATTAGACTTATCAGTTATATTATTTGCAAATATTTTCTCCCATTCAGTAGGTTGTCTTTTTGTTTTGTTGATGGCTGGGACTGGTGCAGTAGGCAGCAGGGACGATGATGATGGTGGGGCTGGAATTAAGATGGCCATGGCAGAAGACACTCCTGAGGGAGAAGCCGCAGGGCCCATGGCTGGAGAGACTGGAGGTGAAAGAGGGGGAGCAGTCCGGAACACCCAGGTTTCTGCTCTGGGTGCCCAGGGGAACAGCAGTACATGGACTGAGCTAGGGATCTGGGGGACAGAGCGGGTTTGGGGGCAGGTGGTGAATTCAGCTCCAGGATCTGAGGTCTGGAAAACATCTAGGTTAGGTCCCCCAACTCCAGCTGAGGCAGGTGAGACCCCGAGAGTGACATGCCCCAGCCCCCACACAGCAAGGCGCTGGCTGTGGCAGGGATGTCGTGCCTCACTTCCTCACTATTGTTTAAACTGTCTCAGGACCAGATGAGAGCCTGGCTTCTCTAAGTGGAGCCCGGCTCCCCTAAACTGCCCCCAGATGCAGCTCTATCAGGGCACGCGGCTGGTTCACAGACGCATCTAGGTGACAGCATGTGAGGTCTGTGGCACCAGCCTCTCCCCTTCGGTCTCCCGTCTAAGTACTAACCAGGCCTGACCCTGCTTAGCTTCCAAGATCAGACACGATCAAGCGCCCTCAGGCTGGTGTGGCTGTAGACTCCCCTTGGGTCTGTATTTGAAAATAGCCAGAAGAAGAGTTCCATCCAGACACGTCTTGTGCATGAACAAATATCCTATTGTTTAACCCAGTGACGCCCTCTGTAGGCTCTCTGGGGTTGGACTCTGAATTTCTTGGTCTTTTTTTGTCCTTCTGTCTGGCTTGGGAACTGAGCTGCTTTGGGAAGCCTGCATTAGCAGCATCCTTGATTTAGAGACAGTGGGCTGAGTGTTCACACTGTCTGTCCTGAACTAACTTAGCTGGCCTGGTGCCAAATAACCCAAGGCTGTCTCTAGAATGGGCCCCAGCTGGGTCAGTCAGAGGCCCCAGCTGATTGAATCCAATGACATCAAACAAAGCCCAGGACCACCCACAACCACACACACACACACACACACACACGCACACACAGGCATAGCTGTGCTGGGCCCCGGAGAAGCTCTGTCCAAAAACCCCTAAGGACTCTGAGATCTAGGGACCTAGCCCATGCTCAAGTCCCCTTAACATTATCCCAGTGGTCATCCAGCCTTGCTTGAACACCGCTGCTGATGGGGATCTTCCTGGTTGGTAAAGGAAGCTTCTTTCCCAGGAGGAAGATCTACAGGCACCCACCTCCCCAGAACAGAGCCACTCCCTCCACCTGGGGACAAGCTAGCACAGTCAGGTACCTGGTGTCTCAGTCCCTGTCTGGGTGGGTCTCCTGAACCTGTTCCAGGTGGTCAGTGCCCCTCCAAGATGCAGGACCCAGCACAGAAATTCCTACTCCTGGGACAGCCACAAGGCTGACTTTCACCTTCTTCATTACAGACACTCTGCTTCTTTTAATGTGGCTCAGGGTCTCATTAGCCTTTTGGCAGACCTTATCATATTGATATTCCACAGGCAGTTTCCAGCCATTTAAATGCCAGATCCTTGTCAGAAAGGCTGCTCTCTACCATGCCTCTTTCATCTTCTACTTGGGCAGCTTTTCCCCCCTTAAAGTCTAGAACTCCTTCCCTAGTGGCTCAGATGGTAAAGAAACTGCCTGCAATGCAGGAGAGCCAGATTCAACCCCTGGGTCAGAAAGATCCCCTGAAGAAGGGAATGGCTACCTACTCCAGTATTCTTACCTGGAGAGAGGACCCTGGTGGGCTACAGTCCATAGCGTTGCAAAGAGTTGGACACGACCGAGTGACTAACACACACAAAGTCAAGGACATTACGGTCCAACAAAAATGTAATACAAGCTTGCTATGTTACTTCTAATTTTCTGGCCACATTGAAAAAGTAAAAAGAAAGAGGAAAGATTATTTTAATAATGTATTTTATTTACCACAATATATCTAAAATATGATCACTTCAACTTGCAATCAATATAAACAAATATTAAGAGATTTTATTCTTTCTTTCCCTAAGCTTTCGAAACCTTTTTCTATTAAAAAAAAAAAACAACTCAATTAGGATATTAAATTTTCAGCAAAATACAATCCTACCAAAGCAATAAAGTGGTGCTTAATGAGGAAATAGTTTCCACTGCTTTGCACTAGCTGTATTTTAAGTGCTCAGAAGCACAAGTGGCTGGTGGCAATCACATAACAGAACGCAGGTCTAGAATTCAAAGTAGCAATTGACGTCTCCCAGCACGCACTGCCTCCCACACCCCTGGTGTCTCTGAGAGGCGTGAGCAGGTGGCTGCCCCCAGGGAGCCCACCATCCACGGAGGAAAACACACGCAGGAGTGATGGGCTGGAGGAGGGTCGAGGTGGGCTGGGCGGGTGGGCAGCTAGGGCAGCCAGTGTGGGTTCAGAAGGGTGGGTGTCATAGGCCAGCCGTCCTGGGGCTTAGAGGCTGAGTGAGGATTCCCCTAGCAAGGAAAGGGGGTGGACACAGAAGGAAGAATAGGAGCAAAGGCCCTGGGGCAGGGAGGAGAAGGGAGGGTGAGACTCCAGTGCAGCCCGTGGAGCAGGAGAGGGACGGGGCCGCTGCAGGCCTGGAGAGCAGGTTGAGTGTCTGTGTATCTAGGCTTCAGGAATTGGATCCTGCAAACAGCGGGTGTGGCTGCCTGGGGTCCCCCAGAGGCAGTCACCCTGAGGTCGGTTTCAGGCACAAAGGAGGAGGCTGTGCCGATAGCTCCTGCCCCCATCCCCGGTGTCTCTGGGTAACAGGGCAGGCCCGCCCTGTCTCAGGGCTGTTTCTAGGGACAGAGTCCTGCCAGAAACTCCATCCCAGCACATCTTGTGTTACCCGAGGCTCTTCACGTGGGGGCAGCTATCTGCATCCTGGTGTCTCAGATGACTGCGTCCTCCACCTCTATGCCCTGCCAACTGGGGCAGTCCAGGTGCTTCTGGTTCCACTCAGCTGCCTTTTCTTCCAGAAAGTGGGCCGGCTGTTCCAAAGGCCCACCTGGGAAGGCCTTCCTCCCTCCAACGTCCACAGCCATCGTGACCAGCATTCAGAGTTACTTGGTGTCTGCAGCCGGGACGCCTCCTTGTTGGATGTTCTAGAAGCAGGCATGTCTTCTCAAGGCTGGCCTTGCCCCCCTCCTCCCTCTGCAGCTCTCCTCGAAGTTTCTTCAAGGGGAACCTGTTGCTAGGATAAAAACGCCCTCAGATCGCTTTAAATAGATATGAGGGCTTTTTAAAAGTAAAATTAAGTGTATCTGTGGGCCAACCTCCATTTAGAAACACACATTCCAGGTCACCATAGACTGTCCTTGGAAGGAAAGCCATGGCAAACCTGGATGGTGTACTGACAAGCAGAGACACCACTTTGCCAGCAATGATCAGTACGGTCAAAGGTATGGTTTGCCTAGCAGTCATGTACAGACTGGTTTTCATTCTGTCTGCCCTCTGAGGAGGATAAGAGGCATGTGGAAGCTTCCTGATGGGAGGGACTGGCTGTGGGGAAAACTGGGTCTTGTTCTGGTGGGCGGGGCCGTGCTCAGTAAACTTTAATCCAATTTTCTGCTGATGGGCAGGGCTGTGTCCCCTCTCCTGCCATGACGGGTAATGGGGTAATAGCAGCCTCCTTCAGAAGGACTCACACCAGCATGCAGTGGCTCCCAGGACCGCTGTAGCCAGTGCCCCTGACCCCGTAGCAGGCCACTGGTAACCCAAGCTTCCACCAGAGATCCAGGTCACTCATGGGTAAACCTGCCTCAGTCTTGTGTGGGGTCACTGCTCCAGTCTCCTGGGTCCTGGTACACACCAGGTTTTGTCTGTGCCCTCCAAGAATCTGTTTCTTCCAGTCCTGTGGAAGTTCTCCATGCCTCTGCAGGAGACACTCAAACACTCAAAGGCAGGTCTGGCTCAGGCTCTTGCGGAGGTCACTGCTCCTTGCCCTGGGCCCTGGTGTGCACAAGGTTTTGCATCCTCTGAGCATCTCCTCTGAGTGGTGTTGGAGAAGACTCTTGAGAGTCCCTTGGACTGCAAGGAAATACAACCAGTCCTTCCTAAAGGAAATCAATCCTGAATATTCATTGGAAGGACTGATGCTGAAGCTGAAGCACCAATACTTTGGCCACCTGATGCGAAGAGCTGACTCCTTGGAAAAGACCCTGCTGCTGGGAAAGATTGAAGGCAGGAGGAGAAGGGGACGACAGAGGATGAGATGGTCGGATAGCATCACTGACTCAGCGGACATGAGTTTGAGCAGGCTCTGGAAGATGGGGAAGAACAGGGAAGCCTGGGGTGCTGCAGTCCATGAGGTTGCAAAGAATTGGAGGTGACTTAGCAACTGAACAATGACAAGAGTAGACTGTCACAGTTTTTAAAGTTGGACTTCCAGCTGAGTGGGGTGCATCAGAAGCACCTGGGGTCCTTTCTCCAAGCCACGTGGCCCCAGTGTTCCTGCCACCTCTCAACACACAGTTTCTGAAATATCTGTCCCCTCCTCAATCTAGGCCCTGGCCCTGTCACCTGTGAGCTGATGGCTGGCACCAGGGTGAGCTCTGTAGTCACGCAGAGGAAGAAGTTTAGGGGCCAGCATAGCCAGAGATTCACAGAGATTCACAGAGATTCATGGAGATTCACAGGGAGAGGAAAGGGCCAGTGATAATGGTGGTGGGGGTGGGGGGTAAGGCTGATCTGAGGGTCTGTGGGAGATGGGCTTGGCTGAAGGCTGTGGGGACTGGAGCCAGCTGGGGTGGCAGCTGGATGTGGGGTCCTCGCTCCACAAGCCAGACCCTCCTGTTGTGAACATCAGCCTGAGGGAAGCGGTTCCTCCCGGCACGGTCCTGTCCTCATGTTGCTGCTCCACCCTCTGCTTGGTCCCGGAGGAGCGAGCCCTGCTGTGGGGCTGGCTCCTGGTATACAGAGCAAGGCTTGCAGCGGGCTGTCCTAGTGGGCAAGAAAGTCTGGCAACAAGGCCCTTGGTGAGGCCACGACTGGGGCCAGAGTGAACGCCCCTTACTCACTCCTTCATCAAAGCCACTGAGTCCCCTTGACCTGCCCCAGGGCCTGCGCTGGGCACTGGGGACAAGATGCGGGTCAGCTCGCCTGTGTCCCTGCTTCTGGGGGGGAAGCGGGGTTACTGAGATGTGCACGTGTAAACAAATCAAGGTCACCTCTTCTCAGAAGCCCTCTCTGACTCCCTTTCCACCTCCCCAACGGAGGTGACCTTTGTCTCAGTGAAGAAGGAATTTGGCTGCCTAGGTTCAAGCCCGGACTCCACCTCCTGCTGGCCGTGGGCCCTGGACCAGTTACTCCACCTCTGAGCCTCGATTTCCTCACCTGTAAGAGAAGGTGACAATATTACTTACCCCACAGAGCTATTGCCAGCACGAAACCAAACCCAGGTACAACTCCGCACATAGTAACGTCGCTCAGTCGTGTCCGACTCTTTGCGACCCCGTGGACTGTAGTCTACCAGGCTCCTCTGTCCATGGGATTTTCCAGGCAATAGTCCTGGAGTGGGTGCCGTTTCCTTCTCCACAACTCCTCGCACAGGGGCCGTCAGATAGCATGTTCCCAATAGTACTAGCTACTATTATTGTTGCTGTCACGAAAATCACTATTGCCCTGTATTTCTCTCTGCTATAGGACTTCCTGTCTTTGATTATTCACATGTATGTCTTGGTGTCTAAGCTTCCAGAGAGCAGGGACCATGAATCATTCATTTCTGCATTCCCAGGAAATTTCCAGGAAAACAATAAAGCTAGTAGTAGGAACAATGAGATCGACAGATATACACCACTAAGGATAAAATAGGAAACCAATGAGAACCTATTGTAGAGCACAGGGAACTCTACTCCGAGCTCTGTGGTGACCTAAATGGGAAGGAAATCCAAAAAAGATAGGACATACGTATGCACGTAGCGGATTCACTTTGCTGTAGAGACTAATGTGAGAATGGAAAGGAACTGTGTGTGCGCTCATTCACTCAGCCGTGTCCGACCCTTTGCGACCACACGGACGGTTGCCCTCCAGGCTCCTCTGTCCGTGGGATTTTCCCGGCAAAGATACTCGAGTAGGTTGCCATTTCCTCCTCCAGGGGATCTTCTTGACTCAAGTCTCCTGCATCTCCTGCATTGGCAGGCAGAGTCTTTACCACCGAGCCACCTGGGGAAGCATCCATAGTCCAGTAAAAACTAATAGAAAAAAAAAAATTTAAAGATAATGAAAATAAATTAAAAAATAGAATGATTCTCTACAATGCTGAAAAAAGAAAAAATACCCAGCAGCAGGAATGATGACCGTCACACCAGTTACCATTTCTTGAGCATTTGCTCCCCCCTGGACACTGATGGGGGTGCTCCAGGGGGACTTGTGTTCATCTCAGTGACCCTTCCAGGGAGGGTCTGTTTCTCAGCCCTGACCCAGGTACTTAAGACTCCCATGCTATCTACAAACCACAGCAGGTCCAGGGGAAGGGGGCCTGTGAGGAGGCCTGGGTCCTGATCAGCCCCCGTGCACCCCCAAGAGATGACGGGACCCTGCCCCTCTGGGTGCCGCCCCATCCTGGTGTCAGGGACCTTGCTGACGCAGAGGGCACAGGGTGGAGCAGCGGGTCTGTCCTGCTGAACCCCCTCCCTTCCTTCTTCACAGGTCCCAGATCTGGAGCCTCACCTCCTGGATGACATTTGGGGCCCATGGGGGCCCCCTCCACGCCCGAACCTGGGAACGGCCACTTGCACATGGGAGGCAGTGAGGCACCACCAGGGGCCCTCAGAGGGGCTCCAGGAAGCCCTCGGAGAAGGTGCTGGGGTGGGGCAGGACCCACCTACGCCGGCCTTTCTCTGCTCCTGCCCTCGGCAGGCTTTTGCTCCATGTCAGCCTCCAGGCACAGATGGGGCAGTGGGGTCTTCATCCTCTTGGGGTCTCAGATAAGAGTGTAAAGAAAGCCCTGAACCCTGTGCACAGACTCACCCGCGGGGGCCACAGTGTCAGGGACCCCGAGGCCCATCTGCAGAGCCAGCTTAGAACCTGTCTGTGGCCGGTCAGCAGGCTCTCACCGGAGAAACGCAAAATTACCGGTGCCTCCTTGGCGTGTACATGAAGAGCAGCTAAGACCTCCTGGTTTCCAGAGTGGTGTCTCTGCATAAGGTACCTGGACAGAGTGCTCTTTTGAGAGGGAAATGTCCAGAAGCGTTGAATTGAGGGTGCTCCCCTTTCCCAGCTGAACGTCCTGCACTAGTTCCTGAGATGAACAAGCCTGGGTTCACTTCTCAGGGGATTGGGGGGCACCAACGAGCTGGTGTCTCTCTTTCAACACAAAGCTGAGGTACCTAATGAGCCACAGAGTGTTCAGACTCCATCATCTTCCCACCAAATTCCAGATTCGGGGCGTCTTCTGTCTCTGGGCTTTGCGCTGAGTTGAACACTGAGCCTCCAGGTGCTGAGCACACGCCCATTTTACAGATGCAGAAACTGAGGCTCAGCAAGGCTGTGCCTTCCCCTGAGCTGGTGACCTGGGCTCCTCCCTCCAAAACCAATCTCTGAGTCAGGGTCCCCCCTGCTTTGTGTTCTGACATCTAGAAAACTGCAGCCAAACCTTGCCCCTCTCCCAGGAGGGGCATCATCCCCTTCCCCCTCCAGCTGCTCCCCTACTCCAGCGAGGCTCCAGCCCCATGACCCTACGGCCTTGCCATGACCCACAGCTCCTTTCAGGTCCTCACTTTTCACCTTCCTCAGCTTATATTCTGTGGTGCTCCAATGGCTCAGTGCTAGAGAATCCGCCTGCGGTGCAGGAGACTCAAAAGATGTGAGTTCGATCCCTGGGTTGGGAAGATCTTCTGGAGGAGGAAATGGCAACCCATTCCGGTTTTGTTCAGAAAAGCCCATGGACAGAGGAGGGCCCTGGCAGGCTACAGTCCATGGGGTCGCAAAGAGTCAGCATGGACACACATGCTTAATCTGGAATCTAGGAACAAGGCCCACATGTGTGCAGAAGACGCCACCCTTATGCCAGGAAGTGGAGAGGAACTGAAGAGCCTCTTGATGAAGGTGAAAGAGGAGAGTGGGAAACCTGGCTTAAAACTCAGCATTCAGAAAACTGAGATCATGGCATCCAGTCCCCTCACTTCATGGCAAATAGGTGAGGAAACAATGGAAACAGTGAGAGACTTTTTATTTTATTGGGCTCCAAAATCACTGCAGATGGTGACTGCAGTCATGAAATTAAAAGACGCTTGCTCCTTGGAAGAAAAGCTATGACCAGCCTAGACAGAATATTGAAAAGCAGAGACATTATTTTGCTGACAAAAGTCCGTCTAGTCAAAGCTCTGGTTTTTCCAGTAGTCATGTACGAATGTGAGAGTTGGACTGTGAAGAAAGCTGAGCACCGAAGAATTGATGCTTTTGAACTGTGGTGTTGGAGAAGACTCTTGAGAGTCCCTGGGACAGCAAGGAGATCCAACCAATCCATCCTAAAGGAGCTCGGTCCTGAATATTCATTGGAAGGACTGAAGCTGAAGCTGAAGCATCAATACTTTGGCCACCTGATGCGAAGAACTGACTCATTGGAAAAGACCTTGATGCGGGAAAGATTGAAGGCAGGAGGAGAAGGGGACGGCAGAGGATGAGATGGTTGGCACATGAGTTTGAGCAAGCTCTGGGAGTTGGTAGATGGGCAGGGAGGCCTGTCGTGCTGCCGTCCATGGGGCTGCAAAGAGTCGGACAGGACTGAGAGACTGAACTGAACTGAACTGTGTGCAGTCCAAAGGGTCGCAGGGTCACAAAGAGTCAGACACAACTGAACGACTAGGCGTGTGCTCATTAAAAAGATAAACTGAAGCATATAAAAAATGTTGAGTTTTTTGAGCAAAAATCAATTCGACCTGGGCAGTGCCAAATGGGGAGTGGTTAGGAGCACACCACCCACACGGAGGCAAAGCTTCGCCAGCGGGAGAGTCCTGGGTGGGCTGCGTCCTGGGTGAGGCTTATGTGGGGAGCCCCCGGGGGCTGTGGGGTTGGCTGTCCTCAGACTGGCGTCTCTTCACCTAGCAGTCTTTCTGGCTTAGATGGCTGTAGATGCAGCTGCTGAATCTGATCTAAGTGAACCTGCCGGCTCCCTTTCAACAAAGAGGCTGGGGTCTGCCTGGCTCAGCATGGCCACACAGAACCTGCACCCTGTCTCACCTCTACTCTCAGTCCCTACAACCCACCCCCTCCTCCTCACACTCATCAGTGGCCTGGCTCTTGCCAGAAAGAGTGCAGTCCCTTCTCACGTTGACAGCACTCACGCCTGTCCCCACGGTGCCCGACCCCATCACAGAGGTTGAGTGCTTCCCGGCAATTGCCCATTTCAAAGGCAATAGCTCCCTTGGGACCTTCCACCTCCTACCGGCTCCTCTTCTGTAAGCCCTGCCTCCAGCCTCCCTGCTGGCAGCTTCTGCAACATCCTCACCTCTCTGCTTGAGCTCCTGGCAGGCAACTCCCTCCCCCACCCCCTGCTCTATCTTGCGGCCTGGGGAGATTTGTGCGGACTTGAATTTGCCAGACTTTCCAGTGCAGCTGGGCTGAGTCTCCCTCTGGCTCCTTCCCTCCCATTCCCTCAAGGCTGATCCTTCTTATTAGACGTGTTGTTAAAGCACTAATGTTCCAAGAAGTTTCCCCTGGCCACCCCACAACGACTTCCTCTTATGGTAAGGACAGCTTTTTTTTTCTGTTTAACTTATTTGCTTGAAGTACAGCTGATATACCATGCTGTGTTAATTTCTGTTGTACAGCCAAGGGATTCAGCTATGCATACGCATACACTCTCCTTCATATTCTTTTCCAGCTGTGGTTTGTCACAGGATATTGACTATGGTTCCTCATGCTATACAGTAGAACCTTGTGGGTTCTCTAGTTTATGATAGTTAATATACAGTTTATATAGTTGGAGAAGGAAATGGTAACCCATTTCAGTATTCTTGTCTGGGGAATCCTATGGACAGAGGAGCCTGGCAGGCTATAATTTCAGTTTAGTTCAGTGGTGTCTGACTCTTTGAGACCCCATGAACGCCAGGCCTCCCTGTCCATCACCAACTCCCGGAGTTTACTCATACTCTGCAACGGCACCCCACTCTGGTACTCTTGCCTGGAAAATCCCATGGATGGAGGAGCCTGGTGGGCTGCAGTCCATGGGGTCGCTGAGTCAGACACGACTGAGCGACTTCACTTTCAATTTTCACTTTCATGCTTTGGAGAAGGAAATGGTAACCCACTCCAGTGTTCTTGCCTGGAGAACCCCAGGGACTGGAGAGCCTGGTGGGCTGCTGTCTATTGGGCTGCACAGAGTCGGACTCGACTGAAGCGACTTAGCAGCAGCAGCAGCAGCAGCGTGTCCATTGAGTCGGTGATGTCATCCAACCATCTCATCCTCTGTCATCCCCTTCTCCTCCTGCCCTCAATCTTTCCCAGTATCAGGGTCTTTTCAAATGAGTCAGCGCTTCGCATCAGGTGGCCAAAGTATTGGAGTTTCAGCTTCAGCATCAGTCCTTCCAATGAACACCCAGGACTGATCTCCTTTAGAATGGACTGGTTGGATTTCCTTGCAGTCCAAGGGACTCTCAAGAGTCTTCTCCAACACCACAGTTCAAAAGCATCAGTTTTTCAGTGCTCAGCTTTCTTTATAGTCCAACTCTCACATCCATACATGACCACTGGAAAAACCATAGCCTTGACTAGACAAACCTTTGTTGGCAAAGTAATGTCTCTGCTTTTTAATATGCTATCTAGGTTAGTCATAACTTTCCCTCCAAGGAGCAAGCGTCTTTTAATTTCATGGCTGCAATCACCATCTGCAGTGATTTTGGAGCCCAGAAAAATAGTCAGCCACCGTTTCCACTGTTTCCCCATCTATTTGAAAGGAAGTGATGGGACCGGATGCCATGATCTTAGTTTTCTGAATGTTGAGCTTTAAGCCAACTTTTTCACTCTCCTCTTTCACTTTCATCAAGAGGCTCTTTAGTTCTTCTTCACTTTCTGCCTTAAGGGTGGTGTCATCTGCATATCTGAGGTGATTGATATTTCTCCCGGCAATCTTGATTCCAGCCTGTGCTTCATCCAGCTCAGCGTTTCTCATGATGTACTCTACATATAAGTTAAATAAGCAGGGTGACAATATACAGCCTTGATGTACTCCTTTTCCTATTTGGAACCAGTCTGTTGTTCCATGTCCAGTTCTAACTGTTGCTTCCTGACCTGCATACAGGTTTTTCAAGAGGCAGGTCAGGTGGTCTGGTATTCCCATCTCTCTCAGACTTTTCCACAGTTTACTGTGATCCACAGTAAAAGGCTTTGGCATAGTCAATAAAGCAGAAATAGGTGTTTTTCTCGAACTCTCTTGCTTTTTCGATGATCCAGCGGATGTTGGCAATTCGATCGATCTCTGATTCCTCTGCCTTTTCTAAAACCAGCTTGAACATCTGGAAGTTCACAGTTCACGTATTGCTGAAGGATGGCTTTGAGAATTTTAAGCATTACTTTACTAGCATATCAGATGAATGCAATTGTGCGGTAGTTTGAGCATTCTTTGGCATTGCCTTTGTTAGGGATTGGAATGAAAACTGACCTTTTGCAGTCCTGTGGCCACTGCTAAGTTTCCCAAATATGCTGACATATTGAGTGCAGCAGTTTCACAGCATCATCTTTTAGGATTTGAAATAGCTCAACTGGAATTTCATCACCGCCACTAGCTTTGTTCGTAGAGATGCTTTCTAAGGCCCATTTGACTTCACATTCCAGGATGTCTGGTTCTAGGAGAGTGATCACACCATCTTGATTATCTGGCTCATGAAGATCTTTTTTTGTACAGTTCTTCTGTGTATTCTTGCCACCTCTTCTTAATATCTTCTGCTTCTGTTAGGTGTGTACCATTTCTGTCCTTTATTGAGCCCATCTTTGCATGAAACGCTCCCTTGGTATCTCTAATTGTCTTGAAGAGACTTCTAGTCTTTCCCATTCTGTTGTTTTCCTCTATGTCTTTGCATTGATCGCCGAGGAAGGCTTTCTTATCTCTCCTTGCTATTTTTTATAATTTATGGCTATAATTTACTGGGTCACAAAGAGTCAGACACAACTTAGTAACTGAACAACAACAAGAATCCCAAGCTCTTAACTGGCCCCCTCATGCCCTTTGCCCCTTTGGTAACCAAAAATGTGTCTTCTACGTCTGTGAGTCTGTTTCTGTTTTGTATATAAGTTCATTTGCATCATATTTTAGATTCCATGTATAAGTGAGATCCTATGGGATTTGTCTTTCTTTGTCTGACTTCACTTAGTGTGATACTCTCTAGGTCCATCCGTGTTGCTGCAAATGGCATTATTTCATTCTTTTTTAATGGCTGAGGCATATTCCATTGTGTATATATACAGCACATCTGTATCGGTTGGTTCCATGTTTTGCATGAGCAAAGTTTCTGTCTGCATTCCCCCCACTGGAGACTAAATATAGGAACATACAATAGCCAGACCATGTATAAAAAGAGAATTCTGACATACAATGCGTAGCAACCAGCCAAGGAAACCAACCCACCGTCTGAAGTAACTGGCCCCAGATGCCCGCCACAAGGTGAGTCAGACTTGTAGGCGGTCAGATCACTATCGCTAGCAACCGGTTGAGGAAGCCAAACAATAACCCAGTGACAACCATCCTCACAAGACCAGGGTCTGACTGCAGGCAGAGCCTTTGCCGTCTGAGCCACCAGGGAAGCCCTAATCACTGACAGCTTCCCCACTTTTTGTCTTGCTTCCAACTTAGTACCAGAGAAAGTCAAACACGCTTCAGGGCAGTTCAGTCCAGTCACTCAGTCGTGCCCGACTCTTTGCGACCCCATGGACCGCAGCATGCCAGGCCTCTCTGTCCATCACCAACTCCCAGAGTCCACTCAAACTCATGTCCATTGAGTTGAGGATGTCATCCAACCATCTCATCCTCTGTCATCCCCTTCTCTGCTTGCCTTCAGTCTTTCCTACCATCAGGGTCTTTTCCAATGAGTCAGTTCTTTGCCTCAGGTGGCCAAAGTATTAGAGTTTCAGCTTCAACATCAGTCTGTCCAGTGAATATTCAGGACTGATTTCCTTTATATTGGATCTTAAAATTGGTTAAACTAGGAAATTTTACATTCTGTATATTTTACCATGATTGGAAAAAAAAAAAAGAAGGTCTTCCCTGATGACCCAGTGGCTAAGACTCTGCCCTCCCCATGCAGTGCACTGAGGTTTGATCCCTCATCAGGGAACTAAACCCCACAGGCTATTAATACAACTGAGAGTTCAAGTGCCTCAACTTGCCTCACATGCCTCAACTAAGCATTCGCACACTGCAACAAAAGATCCCTTTGATGCTGCATTGACGACCAGGTGCTGCAAAAGGAATAAATAAATACTTAAAAAAAAAAAAAACCGAAACCTTGTGTGATAGGTGCTTCTGTTTAAAGACACCTTGTATGATGCACATATGATTCATTAATGTGGAACTGTCCCTGGTGCCATTCCTAAGCTCATCTGACACGTCCATTGTCTCCACAATGAAGGCCAGCACAGCCTTCTTGAGCTTGGCTGCACCAGATGGCCCTCAGCTCTATGCTTGGGGACCATTTTAAGCTGCAAAATCACCACCAAAAGACACCAAAATGTGAAACAAATCAGTAAACCAATGACAGAAAGGACGCTAGTTTATAGCAGGGCCTGAGACAGGAGGCACAGCTGTTCAGCCACAGCTGGGAACGGCAGGTATGGGGCAACCTGAACGGTGTGGCTGCTCTGCAGATATCCATGAATGGCCAGAAAAAGAGCTGTTAGCATTAATCAGGATGTATAAATATGCTCTAGTGAGTTCTAGGCGAGTTTGTGAATACAGAACCATAAACAGTGAGGACGGCTGAGTGTTTCTTTCCTTTCTGAGCTGGTCTCTCATTCTCTGTGACTTTCTCACTTGTCTCCCAGCCAGTGGTTTGGCTGTTTCCTGCCCAATAAGATGAACAATCCTAGGACTGTTCCTACTGAAGATTTATAGGCCAGGCAGACCTAACCCTGACATTTGTAAGTGGCATGGGTTTGACCCACTGTCCCAGTTTGTCTGGGACCTAAAGTCTTCCCAGGATGTAGGACTTTCAAGTGCCCAAACCAGGGAAGTCCCTGGCAAACTGAGCTGAGTTGGGCTTTATATATATATATGTGTGTGTGTGTGAAAAAGATCTAAAGTTTTAAAATCTAAATTATTTAATATGGCTGAAAGTTGAAACCTTAGTCAATACTTTTTCAAGATAAAACTATAAGTTTTATAAGTAAAACTATAAAACTATAAGTTTTATAACTATAAGTAAGTGCAACTCTACTGTTCCATTCTCACCTGGCTGCCAAAGTAAAGAGTAATAGGTTTCTTGCCTCACAGTCAGGCCAGTGAACTAACCAGCTCAATAGCAACAGGTGTTTCTTAATACCACAAAGTGTTCCTCAGTCTCTGGGTGCAGCTACTGCCAAAACAGCCCACATTTGATCACGATACCACGATGTTTAGGACATGAAGTTGAGCAGGTAATGGACACTTGCTATTTCTGGGTAACACCACTGTGCGCCATGTACCTTAATTGGCCCCAGACTACCAGACAGAGCTTTGATCTGGTCATTCCTAAATGCTTTGACTGGCAGTCAGATTCTTGTTCTGCGAGCTGTTCTAGCAAGTCATAACGGGGAGTGGTGGGACTCTGGGGACGCGATGGGCCACTGGCGTCTGTAGTGGGGCCAGTCTTGTGGACTGAGCCCTTCACCCATGGAGACTGTGTTAACTCTGGGAAACAAGCGTCGGAACTGAACGGAATGTTGGACACCCAGCTGGTGCTTCTGAGGGTTGTTGAAGTGGTGTTGGAAAAGTTGTCAACATAATTGATGTCAGAAGCTCGGTGGGGAAAAACAGCATGAAAGTGTTATTCACTCAGTTGTGTCTGACTCTTTGCAACCCCATGGAATGTAACCCACCAGGCTCCTCTGACCATAGCACTCTCCAGGCAAGAACACTGGAGTGGGTAGCCATTCCCTTCTCCAGGGGATCTTCCTGATCTAGGGATCAAACGCAGGTTTCCTGCCTTGGCAGACAGATTCCTTACTGTCTGAGCCACCAGGGAACCCCATAGAACAGCTTAATCCCAGGACTTCCCACAAAGTATTAACATAGGTTAACACTGTACCACCTCTGCAGGGTGCAAGGGTTCAATCCCTGGTTGAGGAACTAATATTCTGCAAGCCTTGCAATGTGGCCAACAAAACCCCCAAAAAACAAAAACTGCCTACCCTCACACGGTTAAGGAAACTAAGCTAAGAAGTAAAAGATGCCTGCAAAAATCTAACTCTGCTAATGAGTGGCGAAGCCTGCACTGGGGCTCAGCCATCCCTCGTGGCTCAAACGATAGAGTCTGTCTGCAATGCAGGACATCTGGGTTCGATCCCTGGGTCGGGAAGATCCCCTGGAGGAGGAAATGGCAACCCACTTCCGTATTCTTGCCTGGAGAGTTCCATGGACAGAGGAGCCTGGCGGGCTACAGTCCATGAGGCCGCAAAGAGCTGGACACAACTGAAGCGAGTCACACAACAACACGGATCCCATATCACAGCTCACAGCCTGCCCTGTGGCAGCATTGGGCAAGGGGCTGAGAAAGCCAGGACCAGGGACCCCTGCTCAGACCGTTCTTCTCTTTGTTTGGGCACAAGTGTGTCCACTTGCTATCCATGAAACACAGAGTCACTCTCAGCCCTGCTCCTTTCCCACCTTTATCCGGTTTACACCAGGAGCACAGATGTCCCTGGCAGCTGCCATGATTGTGTGTCCGTGGACTGGAAGAGAAGGCAAAGGCCAGTGGCTGTTGGCAGGACGACTCACCTGGAACCTGCATTCCGAGCCTCTAATTTTAGTCCTAAGAGCAGCTACGCAGCACAGGAGGGCTGGTGGGGGCAGAAGTCCCCGGTAAGGGGCAGGAGTCGTCGAGGATTGTGGACCCAGCGGGCCCTGCCAACAGCCTCCATTTTCCCACCCAGAAATTTCATTTCTGTCCCAGCCCTGAGTGTAGGGTGGGTGTGGAGAGCAGTTAGTCGGGGCAGGCCTATGAGTTTTGCCCCACCCTCACCCTAACCAAGCCAACATGGTCCAGGACAAACAGAGGGACCAGCCCTTTCCTTGCGCTGGACTTCCATCAATGAAGTGTCTGTGTGAGGTTGCTGTTGGTCCAGGTGGTCACTCCGGTCTGCTCCCACATCCTGGGGTCTGGTCCATAGAGACGAGACAGAATGGCTCACCCTGGGGGTCTGCAGTCCCTGAAGCACCCCAGCCTCAGCCTCTGCTCAGATCCTGGCACACCCCTCCCCCATACCTCCAGGCACAGGCTCAGCTGGCGCAGGGGATGACTCAGACTTGGGAAACTCTGTGGGTGGGGGGTCATGCATAACTGATGTGTCCAGGCCATAGGTGACATTTGGAATCCTGGCAGCATCTCCACCAGTGGTTTTACAGATGAGGATTACACAGAGGGGTAGGTCTGATCCCAAGGCCCACACTCTACACCCAACATGGGCTTGGTGGAGCCAGGAGGGGGTGCCCCTGTCCACAAAACAGTGGGTGGGATGGCCCAGTAACCTGGTTGCTGGCCGTGCAACTCTGGGCAAAAGCCTAACCTCCCTTTGTGGACTGGTGTGGGAATTCTCCATGCAGCGCAGTCACAGAGCCCAAGGGGATCCCGGGCACTTCCTAAAGGGTACAAGGAATAACCCAGGCCTGAGCCTCCGGAACCCCGTGATCCTGCACAGCCCACCCCACCCCCCAAGCACCTGTTATGTACAATTTTGACTTAGAAGTGAATTTTTGAAAGGGACCTTCCTGTCATTATCATTCGATGAAAAATCTCCACCATTTGCCGTGAACCAAAGACATCATGCAAAAACTTGAAGGAAGTCAAAAACATGAAATTCCATTTAGATCCTGGTGCCTACTGCAAGCTTGCTTCCTCCTGTAAAAATACTGCAAGCTTGCTTCCTCTTGTAAAAAGGTAAATGAATACACGGTCAGAAGGATATTAAGAACCTAAGTGGCGGACTCCCATGGTGGCTCAGTGGATAAGAATCTGCCCACTAACACAGGCCACAGGAGTTACATCCCTGGTCCAGGAAGATTCCACCCGCTGCGGAGCAACTAAGCCCCTGGGTCCCAATGACTGAAACCCAGGCGTCCTAAAAGCCCACGCACCCCAACTCCTGAGCCTGAGTGTTGCAACTGCTGAAGCCGGTGTGCCTAGGGCCTGCGCGCGCAGAAACCCATGCGCTGCAGTGAAGAGGTCCCCTGGGGCAGCAAAGAAGACACAGGGCTACCGAAATTGAAAAAAAAAATTTTTTTTTAAATTTAAACAAAGGACGTTAAGTAGGCAGCTGTAACGTTCTAACTGGTTTAAGCGGTGAAAAGGAACCGGCAAAGAAGCGCTCGATCTCCACCGTCGAGGAGCTGCGGGAACTTCCTCCCCACCCTCACCCGGCGCAGGTCTTCGCTCTCCTCTCCGCCGGGTGCACACCCCTCCCAGCCCCCCGCCTCCAGGGAGGGCGGGGTGGCCGCGCTGCCCGCCTGGGGCCGCCGGGAGGCTCGCTCGCGCGGTCCGAGCGGGGCGGGGCCGGGGTCGGTGACGTCGCGCCGGGAATAGCCCGGGCTGCGGCGCCCAGGCCCGTCGGAGAGCCAGCGTGGGCGCCGGGCGAAGCCGGGGCGCGCTCGGACCCCGGCCCCCTCGCCCCAACCTGCCGCCGCTATGTACGACCCCGAGAGCGGCTGGAGCCTGTCCTTCGCCGGCTGCGGCTTCCTGGGCTTCTACTACATCGGGGTGACCCGCTGCCTGAGCGAGCGCGCCCCGCACCTCCTCCGCCACGCGCGCAAGTTCTTCGGCGCCTCGGCGGGCGCGCTGCACTGCGCCTTTTTCCTCTCCGGGATCCCGCTGGGTAGGTCCCGGGCTCCGCGCCGGGATGGGGCGCGCGCTGGGAGCCGGGGCTGGAAGCGGGCCCTGCGGGGGTAAACCCGGGCTCTCCCCCAAACAGTTGCTTCCTCCAGTGCATCTTTTTTTTGCCCGGCTTCAGGGAGCCCTGAAAGCGGGGCGTGGAAACCCGGAGCGCATCCTCTTCTCAATTCCCTTTTGGCGCCCGGGCTTGGAGGAAGCCCCCTTCTCCACTCCGGGACTGAGAGCCTGGTGGTCTCGGAGCGACGGGGAGGAGGGAGCATGACGGGGTCGGGGGAGCGGAGTTCCCATTTGCCCTGTGTGCGGCCAGGAGGGAGATCTGGGGCTCTGTCCCAGGCAGGGATGGGTACCTTCTTCCCTCTGGGGACTCGAGGGGCTGAGACACCCCCCTCTCCACCGCCCCCGAGGGCCTTTGAACTCCGCCCAACCCTGGGGACTGGGGGGCGCCTGGGTGCCTCTCAGGTAGAAGGCAGCTTGCTGGTTTGGGGTGAAAGGGGGTTGAGGAGAGATGTTTTGGGGAGAGGAGAGGAATTAGCAAAGTTGTCTCCTCTCCTCCTTTCCTGGTGTTTGAGACCCTTTTGGGGACTGGACAGTTCCATCCCATCCTCCCCACCACGTCCCAGCAGGTCCTGGGTGTTTGAATCTTGTCCTAGTGAAGGTCTCCATCCACGTGGGGACTGGAGGGAGGGGAGGACCGAGGCTGGTGGCCAGCGGGCCTGAATTACTAGGGCCTGGCATCCTTGGCCTGTGGTTCTGGCCAGGGAGCAGAGCCTGGAACCCGGGGACAGCTGTGTTGGGCACTGCCAGCAGGAAGTGACTGTTCCTGGAGGCCAGGAATCCCTTGCCAGTACTCACAGCCCTGCCATTGGATAGGATCAGTGAGCAGACCCTGGGCTGACTGCAAGGTGGGGATTGGGAGAGGCCACGCTGGCAACCGTCTCCATTGAGAGGGAGAGGGGCAAAGAGCAGGAAGCGTGACCTCAGAGGTGACTAGACTGGACACACAGACAGTCTGCACACCTTGGACTTGAGCTGTGATAAAAGCCAACCCTTGTGTCTCCGGCTTGTGACCTGGAGACATCCACGCAGTCAAATGTTTCATTGATTCAGATGCACAGACCCCAGCACCAGAAGTCGGCCGACTCCAGCTTGGAGGAGGTTCACAGGTAGAGGACAGGTGTAGTGGGGGGGCTGGGCTTGCAGGGGGAGGCTCGGGACCACCAAGGCCCCCGAAAGGGTCTGGAGGTTTTGGCAAGAACTGCTCCGCAGGGTCTGGGAGCCCTGGTTTTCTGCTTTAACTGCCTCTCTGACTTTGGGGAGCTCCGGGGAGCATTCCCAGGGCCTGTGGCTTGGGCAGGGTTCCTGAGCACACCTCTCAACCAGGGCTGACCTGGAAGGAGAGCCTGGCAGAACCAAGCAGCTCTGTACAATCGTGTACCTTCTGTCTGGGCTCAAAAGGGCCACATGTGCAGGGAGAGCCCAGTGGAGTCAGAAGTGGGTCAGGGCCTGCTGGCGTGTCCGGGCCCTCTGTGTCCCCACATCCATGGATGACCAGGGCTCGGGCTGGCACTGCCTGCCAGGGCAGTGCAGGCCAGCAGAGGGGGCCAGGGCAGTGAGTGAGGTCAGATGGAGCATGAATGGGCCCTGTGTCCACTAGACGGTCTGGCAATTGTAGCATTAGAGGTTAAAAGTGTCTTTGGTGGCTCAGATGGTAAAGAATCTGCCTGCACTGCAGGAGACCCAGGTTCGATCCCTGGGTGGGGAAGATCCCCTGGAGGAGGGCATGGCAGCCCACTCCAGTATTCTTGCCTGGAGAATCCCCATGGACAGAGGAGCCACGAGGCTGAGTGACTCTTTCCCTTTCCAGAGGTTAAAAGTTAAGTCTCGGGATTTCCTTGGTGGTTCAGTAGCTAAGACTCCATGCTCCCAATGCGGAGGACCCGGGTTCCATCCCTGGTTGGGGAACTAGATCCCACATGTCACAACTAAGCGTTCTCATGCTGCAACTGGGAATTTGCATGCTGCATCGACCCCTGGGTCAGGAAGATCCCCTGCAGAAGGAAATGGTAACCCACTCCAGTATTCTTGCCTGGAAAGTCCCATGGACGGAGAAGCCTGGTAGGCTACAGTCCATGGGGTCACAAAGAGTCGGACACGGCTGAGCAACTTCACATTGGAAGAACTAGCATGCCACAATGACAATCGAAGATCTTCACACCGTTCCGTGTGCTGCAACTAAGACCTGGTGCAGACAAATAAATAAGAAAATATGTTTTTGAAAGTTAAGTCTAGTTATTTATGAGGTGCTTCCTCTGGGTTGACCGTGTACAGATTTTACTGTACCTAACCTTCTCTGTCTCCAAAATGTAGGTGAGTGTTGTTCCACATTAAAAACATACTGTCTGAGGCTCAGAAGCAGTGATGTAACGTGTTTAAGTTGCTCAGCTAGTAAGCAGTAGAGATGGGATTCAAACTCAGGTCCCACTCTGCGCTTGCTCTCTGCTCCCTGCAGGGTTAGGCCCATCCATGCTCAAGCTCTGATGCTGTGGGTTCCTGGCATCTGGCCTTGATGGAGGGATGAAGAGAGGGCTCCCTGGGCCTCTGGAGGCTTGTTCCTTTGGCCCGGGGAGGGGGGCGGGGGTGGGTTCAAGAACAGCTCTGACCAACAGGATTATGTATATCTTTATTTCCTAGTTGTTATGGTTCAGTCACTAAGCCGTGTCTGATTCTTTGCCACCCCATGGACTGCAGCACACCAGGCTTCCCTGTCCTTCAGTATTTCCTGGAATTTGCTCAAATTCATGTCCATTGAATCACATGGAAGAAATAAAAGACATCAGTGAAATGTGTTTTATTTATCCCAGTATAGCCAAAATATTACCATTTTCACATCTAATCAATACAAAACATTATCCATGAGATAGTCAACATTTTTGTTGTTGTTACTGTCGTTCTAAGCCCTTGTGATCCCGTCGGTCTTTGACCCATCAGTGTGGACTAACCACATCTCAGGCTCAGGAACCACCGGCCAGATCAGGCAGCCCAGGCCTACACAAAGCAGAGGGCTGGCAGCTTCCTTGCCCTCAGGTTTCTGGTCCCACCAGAAAGCAATTGCCACCTCCAGGATGGTACATTCCTTTGCATATTTCTCTCTCCACCCCCACCCCTCCCTTCTTCCCCACCCTGCCCATCCCCCACTTCACCCCTAACCCAGACCAAACAGTGCAGATCCTCATGGACCTCGTCCGGAGTGCCAGGAGCCGGAACATCGGGATCCTTCACCCGGCCTTCAGTTTGAGCAAGCACATCCGAGACGGTCTCCGGAGATACCTCCCTGACAACGTCCACCAGCTCGTCTCGGGCAAGATGGTCATCTCGCTTACCAGAGTGTCCGACGGAGCAAACGTGCTGGTGTCGGATTTTCATTCCAAAGATGAAGTCGTGGACGTAAGCGGCTCATCTGGGTACTGTCCAGTTGGAAGGGCCATTTTGTTTTGGAAGCAACACAGGGAGGGGCTGTTGTAAGCCAATCTGCCCCATTTTTTACTTAAGATGCAGGAGAACCTAGCGGGCCATGATGCTGGTTGGCTTCCTATACCAGAGTGGTGTAAACTGTGTGCCTCCAGCGGGCTGGTCCAGAGCATGTGCAAACCTGGGGTGTCCCAGTCAGTGTCAGGTTCGAACAGTGTCTCCCTCTCCTTCACGACTTGGTTCATAACCTCCTGCTCCAGGGACCTTACGTGTGTGGCCCTCCTCCCAACGATGCCTGTTGCTTAATGAGGACCCGCCCAGTGAAGCCCCACAAGGGTGGGAGCGTGTCTTGGTCACCTCTGTCCCCTGGCTCTAGCACAGAGAAGATCATTGGTGATATCAACATACCCTTTGGGTTGGCTGGTATCTTTTGTGAGAATGCCTTGAGAGTCATTTCACTTAACACGGGTCCATAGGAGCAAGCTGCCTGGCGCGTATAACCAGCCAGTGTCGTCTTCTGCTTAACCTTGTTTCTGGGACCGTTTTCTGGATATCCAGCACCTGCGCATTCCCACAGGAGCCCTTTTCTCTCATTGCAACAGTGTTACGTCATGCTTAATGCTCACTAGCATGGTGAGACGCAGAGCGTGGTCCCCTGGGGACCCGCAGCAGCGGTATCTCCTGGGGGTGTTTTAGAACTGCAGGCTCTCAGGTCCCGCCTCCAACCTGCCGATCAGAATCTTAGGGTGGGGCCCCGAGTCTGTGATTGGCCAAGCTTTCCAGGTGATTCTGATGAGTGTCAGTAATTGCAAAGCCCTGATCTAATCTCTCAGAGAAGGCAATGGCGTTCCACTGCAGTACTCTTGCCTGGAAAATCCCATGGACGGAGGAGCCTGGAAGGCAGCAGTCCATGGGGTCGCTGAGGGTCAGACATGGCTTCACTTTCATGCATTGGAGAAGGAAATGGCAACCCACTCCAGTGTTCTTGCCTGGAGAATCCCAGGGACGGGGGAGCCTGGTGGGCTTCTGTCTATGGGGGTCACAAAGAGTTGGATGTGACCTAGCACGCAAGCACGCTGAAATAATAAGTGTGGGGGCAGGCTCATCTTCCTCCATTCAGTAAAGCACCTGCTCTGCCAGCAGCGCTTTCAGGCTTATTGCTGTCCTTGCTTGTAGAAGGCTTGTAAAGGCCCCGGGAGTGAAAGGCCGCCTGCTCTGGGCCGTGCTGTGGTCTCACTCTCTTTCGTCTTTGCAGGCCCTGTATTGTTCCTCCTACATCCCTCTCGTCTTTGGCTTGATTCCCCCTTCCTTCAGAGGTGTGGTAAGTCCACTTTCAAACTGAGTTTCTGGGAATTCCCTGGTGGTCCAGTGGTTAAGACTTTACACTTTCATTGCCAAGGGCCTGGGTCCATCCCTGGTCCAGGAACTAAGATCTCGTAAGCACCCTGGACCCCTGAGACCTGTCCCTAAATGAAAGCCTTTTGCCTCTCAGCCTTCAGACAGAGATTCCATAGCTGAACCCCTTCCAAGCTCTCTTGAAGCAAAACCGACTTCATGTGGGATAATTAGCTGCTTACCTGTAACATAAGCTATTCACATAATCTCCACTTGAGCACCGAAATAGGTGCCCGGTGGCCTACTTAAGAGTATAAGATGCTCAAGAGTCAATTTACTCACTTAAGGTTTTACTCTGAGGAGCTGAGAGTTTCAATCCTCTCTGCCTCTGACTCTGTCCATGGCTTTGGGCAGAGGCTGCCGACAGGGCTGCGGTTCAACACCCATGTAGACACATGTGGCTATTCCTGAGCACCGGCTCAGGAGGAAGAGCAGAAGTTGAGGTGTTGGTCCTGCAGGCTCTGGGCTGGATGCTGGGCCGCCTGGCAGCCGCCTTCTAGGGCAGTGGTTGTTAGATAATTCTGTCTCCCTGTCCCAGGACATCTGGCGACATCTGGAGACCGGTTAGGTTGTCACAGCTGTGGGAGAAAAGACGAGACGTCCCCATGTCTCAGCCGGAAGGCACTTCAGAGGCCCTTTCGGTTCACGCTTTAACAGCAGTATGGGCCTCACATTCAAAGCAACTTGCAGAGGCAGGTTGTGAATAGCCTCACTTATGCCCCGGAGCTTCCGCCAGACAGACACACAGCTGGCCCTATTTACAGATGAGGAAACCGAGGTCTGGAGCCATGAACTGATCACCTGCGGTTCTCACAGCTCCTGCCAGGCAGACAAATCTAGAATCAAGTGTCTGCTTTAGCCCATGTTAGCTGGGCCACGTTGACACGTTCCTTTCTTTCTTTCTAACATTTATTTGCTGAGTTGGCTGTACCAGGTCTCAGTTGCGGTACTCTGGCTCTTTGGTTGGAGCATGCAAACTCTTAGCTGTGGTGTCCCCAGTCTAGGTTCCTGACCAGCTATTGAACCCGGGCCCCCTGTATTGGGAGTGTAGGATCTTAGCCACCGAGCCTCCAGGGAAGTCTTTGGACACATTTCTTAACTCTTAGATTGAATTGCAAACTGGGAGTCAATAATAGTGTGCGGTTGCAGCACCGCCGTGGAAATTACCTGCAATAATGCAGCGAAGCGCCCAGCACAGAGCCTGGCACCCTTAAGTATTAGGTAAATATGGGTTGTTTTGTCGTTGTTATTGTCATCTTTGCACTTCCCCTTGGCTGCCCCCACTGTGGTGCACACACGGTCACACCCTCAGCGTCCTCAGACAAAACCTGCTGAAAATCAGAGCAGAGTGTTCTTGAGAGTCCACTGAGCAAACTCAGAACATTCCTCCAGGACAGTTCAGGCTGGAGGAAAAATCCCACGCGACAGAGGAGTCATTGGACTTTACAATAGACCTTGAGGGGCAGAGGAGGGGCTGTGTGTGTGTATACCAGATGGACTTTGTTGTACAGCAGAAACTAAGACAGCATTGTGAGGCACCTAGACTCCAGTAAACATGAATTTAAAAAAATAAAAAATAATTGAAAAAACAATCGCTTGCTTCCCCCCATCTCAACCTTAACTCAACTTTCCTGACGTTGGGTTCCGAGTCCCTTTCTGCCAGCGAGGGTTTTGATGCTGACAGACAGCAACAATATAGAAACTAGTCCTGTGCGTGCACACCGAATCGCTTCTGTCCTCAAGGGAGGACGCTCCTGATACCTAAGGCATGCCTGAACATGCCCGATGCTCTCCGGGACTCATTGTAGGCCAAAGTGTGCCCTGGCATTTCGCCCTTCGGAAGGACTGGCTGGGGAAAGCCTCCCAGTTGTGATATTTGAAGGCCCCCCCACCCCCACCATGGGCACCGACAGCTGGGCTATGATGGTTTGAGCTTCGGGAATCATTCAAGATATTGGTTTCATAGGTCCAGACTCGATCCAAACTGTAGCAAAACGTGCCTGCCCCAGCCTGGCTTTGGGCACTAGGGTTGTTCAAGGCTAGGAATACATTAATAGGAGGGCTTCCCAGGTGGCTCAGTGATAAAGAGCCTGCCTGCCGCAAGAGTCTGGGTTTGACTCCTGGGTCAGGAAGATCCCCTGAAGTAGGAAATGGCACCCCCATTGCAGGTATTCTTGCCTGGAGCATCCCATGGGCAGAGAGGAGCCTGGCGGGCCACAGTCCATGGGGTCGTAAAGAGTTGGACGCAACAGAGTGCCTGAGTGCTTACTTACCATGGAATATGGGGAAATGGATTCTCACAGCACTTACCCCAAATGCACCTTTCCTGTGGGATAAGATGCCATTTTTTAAGAGCGCAGGTCCCAGGTTGCCATGTCATTTAAGTCTCCAGCGCTGGTTCTCATTGCCCAGGTGTGGACAGAGAGTCAGGACCACAGGTTAAGTGTCTTATCCAAGATTGCTCAAGCAGCAGCGGGCCTCTGGAATCGAACCCGTGACCATCTGTCTCCTTTCGGCCCGATCTACATCACACCCTGCCCTGAGTGCACGCAGCGCCCCTAGTGGATGTGAGTTACACGGACTCGCCTGGGGGTGCTCCTGACTGGGCCCGGCCACGCGGCCAGGCGCCCGCCTCCGTGTGCCTCTTGACCCGGGCCTCCGTGTGCCTCTTGACCTGGCACTGTTCTGGTGCAGTGCCCACACTACGCAACAGCACGTGGCAGTCCTGAGTGCCAGCCTGCAGCCTGGCCTGGCACAGAAATGCTCACTGGGGATTTGCTGCAAGAGTTGTTCCAAACAACTCTTCTCTCACCAGGTCGGCCTGTGGCTCTGAGAAGTCTCTATCCCTAATCTGAAACACGCAGAAAACTCCAGCCCAGAGCTTCTGACAGTGTGTCCTTTTTTTTTTCCTTCTCCCTTAAAAGCGATATGTGGATGGAGGAATAAGTAATAACATACCCTTCGTTGATACCAAAACGACCATCACTGTGTCCCCCTTCTATGGGGAGAGCGACATCTGCCCCAGAGTCAAGTCCACGTTCTTTCTTCACGAAGGCGTCACCAAGCTCAGGATGTCCTTCTGCACAGAGAACCTCTACCTGGTGTTCCGGTCGCTGTTCCCGCCGGATGGCAAGGTGAGGGGGGCTCTGAGTTCTGGGGGTGCTGTTCTCCCCTTTGCATCCCTCTTTGCCAGGGGACCCAGCAGCTGTTCAGGCTTCCCTGATGGCTCACTGGGTAAAGAATCTGCCTGCAATGCAGGAGACGCGGGAGATGAGGGTTCAATCCCTGAGTTGGGAAGATCCCCTGAGTCGGGGGAAGGAAATGGCAAGCCACTCCAGTATTCTTGCCTGAAAAATCCCATGGACAGAGGAGCCTGGCAGGCTACAGTCTAAAGGGTCGCAAAGAGTCGGACATGACTGAGTGAGCAGAGCACAGCTGTTCTCCACACTGACTGGACCAACAGCAACAAACCCCATCCTTGAAAAGGGACTCAGCTCAGGGCTGCCTCCTGCTGGCCACCGGAATCCCCTGGGGCCATTGAACCGGAGGGGTGGGGGTCGCCACTGAGATCCCACTTCCAGGGGCTATGGCTTAATATCCACAGCCTGAATCCATCTGCCATTGCAGGAGATGCAAGAGACTCGGGTTTGGTCCCTGGGTTGGTAAGATCCCCTGGAGAAGGAAATGGCAACCCACTCCAGTATTCTTTCCGAGGTTATCCCAAGGCAAATGAGCAAATGAGTTGGGCATGACTGATCATAGTGCATCACAGCCTGGGCAGTAGGGTGTTTCTGTGTTTTATGTTTTTAATTACTGCAATGATTCTCTTTTAAAATTAATTACTTTGGCTCCACTGGGTCTTAGTTGTGGCACACAAGGTCCAGTTCCCTGACCAGAGGTTGAAACCCCCTGCCTTGGGCGTGCGGAGCCTGAGCCACCCGACCACCAGGCAAGTCCCTCAATGATTATTGGCAGCCATGGTCAAGAATTACACTGCGTTTGATGGTCTAATCTTTTTTTTTTCCCCCCAGCTGTGCCTTGAGACTTGTAGGCTCTTGAGGGATTGAACTTGAGTCCTTGGCAGCGAAAGTGTGGAGCCTTAACCGCTGGACCACCGGGAAATTCCCTGTTTAATCTGTTTTTGATTGTCGCTATAGTGTGGTGGACCTTACCACCCTAATATAGTAAGAAAGTTGGTAGAATCTGCGCAGTGACAGCTCTGGGG
The DNA here is from genome assembly GCF_016772045.2 of Ovis aries. NCBI lineage: Eukaryota > Metazoa > Chordata > Mammalia > Artiodactyla > Bovidae > Ovis > Ovis aries. The sequence continues at coordinate 220,555,722 of NC_056056.1, forward strand.
AGAAAGAAGACCATGCCATACAGCATACGTGACGGCGCGTGCTCACGGGCAGAGATAAGGCTGGACCTCAGCATCGGGTGCCCGTGTGGTTTGGGTGCAGGGGAGGCAGCCCAATGTCCCATGACAAGCAGATCAGGCCCTGGTATTTGTGAGGATGGAGGCTCATCCAGGGACCAGAGGAACCAGCTCCTGTCATGCTGGGGTGCCAGCCCAGGCTTGTGCAGAGCGGGTGTCGTTTGAGCGGAGTCCTACCAGGAAGCAGGGCTGCCTTCTCCTGGGAGCCCAGAGCCCTGTCTGCACGCGGCGTCAACTCGGAGCTCGGAGGGCTCCTGGCTCGGCACCTGCCGTCTTCAGGTGCTGCTGAACGGAATGGCGCTTAGTGACTCTGCCTGCGGTTCACATCACGTGGTTTGTCCACAGGTGCTTGGAGAGCTGTGCCTTCAAGGATACGTAGACGCGCTCAGGTTCTTGGAGAAGAATGGTGCGTATGGTGAGGGCGGCAGCCGTGCCCTTTGAGCAAGTTTTCTGTTCAGTCTTGGTCACCAGGGGAGCCGTGCTGGCACTGTCACTCAGTGCTCAGCACAGTCACCGGCCATCTGGCTCGGCCCTGAGAGATAGGAAGTCATTGCCCCCGTTTTACAGATGGAGACATGGAGGCAGCCACGGCCTGCACTCTGGGGAGCAGAGCTGACCCTGCAGAGGCCACAGCCCCAGGGCTCCTTTCCCTCTGCAGTGTCCCTGTCTGCCAGCCGAAGGCAGCTCCTTTGTTTTGCGTTTTGCTTGAACAATTGTGAACTTCAGTTTGATGAGGAAGGAAGAGAAACGGTTTCTGGGTCTCAGGTGAAGCCATCAGGAGAGCTGCCTCCAGCCAGGTGTGGGCCATGCCCACCAGCCCAGCTGTGTTCTGGGGAAAGGTCCTGCCTGGTCTGGGCTGGGGAACTTGGGTTCTTCAAATGTTAGTGTGGAACCAAGCCTTAGTTATGTTTCGAGCTATTTTCCCCTAACGCTTGCTACAGTCACTGATCCTCTGAATTAGTCTTTGTCCTAGACCGAGGAGCTGGTGTGGTTCATGGGACACACATGTATTTATCTGCTCAGAAAGCGCTTCCTGCATACCTTCTGGGCGCTAAGCAGTTGGCTGTGTGCTTGGGACGCCACAGTGGATAGACAGATGTAGCCTCTGCCTTCCTGGAGCTTAGTCTTGAGATTGGGGAGGGGGCCAGGTACATAAATAGGAGGCTGACAGGGGGCTCAGTGCCCAGCAGGAGCGTACAGGACGCTGTGGGTTCAGCTGGGCTTCAGTTAGGGGAAGGGGGTGGGGTTCTGCAAGGCAGGGGAAAGCAGGGCTCCTGGGAGGATGCGAATCCGCAGTGATGCTCTGAGGGTGCACAGGCGTGTTCTAGGCGTGGGGGGGTGTGAGCATGAGTGCTGCAGACAGGTAGTCTGTTCGAGGTGGAAAGAGGCATGTGTCATGAGTGGTGGGGGTGGGGGACAGAGGAACAGATAAGAGGGGGGCAGGAATGGGGGTGAATGGAAAGAGGGGCAAGGCTGGGCCTCGAGGAGGTGGAGAGGGGCTTGCATCTCACAGCCATAGGGAGCCAGGGAGGGCTGCTGACCCAGGGGTGAGGGCAGGCAGAGGGAGCTTTGCCAGGGCCCCTGGCTGCAGTACAGAGAGGGTGAGGCCAACATCGTCTGTCAAGGTGGCCACCATGGGCTCGACTGGGGTCACGGCGGCAAGGGTGGTAGACGGGGCCCGAGGGGACAGGACTTGGAGACGACCGACCAGAGATTCCCGAGGAGGAGGACTCAGGGATAAAGTCCTGCCCCTGGCTTCTGTGGCTGGGACTGGAGCAGAGGGCGGTGCTCATGGTTTGGGCCCTTGGGAGGGCGCGGGTACTGCAGGAAAGCTCGAGAGCCCCATGTGTGGTGCCCTGGGACAGATTTGGGTGGTTGGGCAGGAGGCGCTGGGCCTTCCCAGGTCGCGCTCGTAGTAAAGAGCCCCCTGGCCAATGCGAGAGTTGCGGGAGACACAGGTTTGTTTCCTGGGTCAGAAAGACCCCCTGGAGGAGGGCCTGGCAACCCACTCCAGTATTCTTGCCTGGAGGATCTCCATGGACAGAGGAGCCTGGCGGGCTACAGTCCACAGGGTCTCAGAGTTGGACACGAATGAAGTGACTTAGCATGCATGTACGCAGGAGGCATAGTGATGTCAGCGTTTGAGGTTCTAGAAAGCAGGTCTGGACTGGGATTGAAATTTGGGAGCCACCTGGGAATAAAAGACAACGAGGAACCCTATAGAAGTTGCTAGGTGACTTTGGGCAAGCCCCTTCTCTCTCTGGGCCTCTGTTTCCGCATCTGTAGCAAGAGGAGTTTGGAGTAAATGATGCCGACTGATTCTTAGTAATTCTAAATCCTGGCGTGGGGCTGGGCGCTTGCAGCATGGGTGCTGGGTTTGGGTTTAAGGATCTAAGCCAGGTTCTGCCTCGGTCAACCTGGCTTCCTTGGGGTTCAGCAGAGGATGCATGGGGGCGGGACAGGTGTTCCCTGGAAACAGATTCTCTGACACATTCCTAAGAGAGAATAAGTCCCCGGAGGCTGAGCTGTGTGTCTGTCAGAGGCTGGATAGATGCAAGGGAGTCGAAGTGGGAGGTGTAGCTTGGGAGTGACGCGGGGGGCATGCAGGGCCAGCCCCTGGGCTTTTAACCCGAGGTTGGAAGCGAGAGGTGAGCTGGGGGAGGTGTGGGCATCCAAGTCTACCCGTCCCACTGTCCCCACCCAGTGTGAGAGCAGGAATCACCCGCTGGGATCAGCCCCTGAGCCCTGGCACCCAGGGCAGGGCCGGCACACACTCCCCGAACTGTGGCTTCTTCTCAAGGTCGTGTGATGGAAGGGTGCCATCTTTGACGTCAGACCCGGGTGCGAATATCGCTCTGCCGCCTGTCGGCTGTGTGACTTTAGGCAAATCGCTTTGCTTCTCTGGGCTTCTGATTCCTCGGCATTCAGCGGGGAGCAGCTGCGTGGCTGCTGCAGGACCTGGAGCACTGGGCTTCAGCAGTGGTTCAGCTGTTATAAATCGTCCTTTCCTCTGAACCTCATGAATCCACATGTGGCTGTAGAGCCCATGTGGCCGGTGCATGACGGAGCCAGCTGCCCGCCTCATCCGTCCAGCTTCAAAGGCCCACACCGCGCTCTCCCTGTTAGGAGTGGTGGTCCCTGTTCGAGGTGGAGCAGGGGGGATCCCAGGCGGATTACTCCCAGGTGGATCCCCGCTGGGTACTAATAACAGGCCTGTTCGCTTCCTCTAACTGGGTGGGCAGGGTGGCTGGGCAAGTAGTGGCCCTGCTGCCTGAGATCGCCTGATGGGTTGTGTCTCTGTGCCCTTTGCAGGCATCCGTGACGGGCCCCATCCGTGCCTGAGCGCGTCCCCCGCAGAGTCGGAGCCCGGGAGCCTGGAGCCTTTTCCGAGTGTGGCCACCTGGGAGGCGGGGCCTGAGTCAGTCGAGCTGCTGGACCACGTGCGCCTCAGCGTGCTGTCCTGGGACGAGAGCGTCCTGGAGACCCTGTCGCCCCAGCTCATCATGGGTACTGGCTCTGGGGGCGGGGAGGGGGAGCACAGAGGCAGTGGTAGTCAGTGACCCTTTCAGAGGAGGAAGGGCGGCTTCCCCATGAGCTGTGACGGCCGAGCCGCGCTGCTCGGGAAGACACAGGGCAGAGTGACCAGCCCAGGTCGGTCGGGACCCCCGCCTCCGCGCATGGACCTCCCATCCCCCTGGGTCCTTGCTCTGTCTCCCTTCCCATGCGGCCATGGCCAAAAGGAAACAAACTCCAGCTGAGTTTTTATTTTATTTATTTATTTATTTTTAACACCAGAAACATTTTATGTTGGGGTGGAGCTGATTAACACTGTCGGGATAGTTTCAGGTGAACAGGGAAGGAACTCGGCCATACAGGCATCCGTTCTCTCTCAAACCCTCCTGCCATCCAGGCTGGCACATAACATTGCAGCTAGGTTTTTTTTTTTTTTAAATTTAATTCATTTTTGGTTGCACTGGGTCTTCGTTCCATCTAGTCAAAGCTATGGTTTTTCCAGGAGTCACGCATGGATGTGAGAGTTGGGACTATTGAGAAAGCTGAGCGCAGAAGAATTGATGCTTTTGAACTGTGGTGTTGGAGAAGACTCTTGAGAGTCTCCTTGGACAGCAAGGAGATCCAACCAGTCCATCCCAAAGGAGATCAGTCCTGAATACTCATTGGAAGGACTGATGCTGAAGCTGAAACTCCAATACTTTGGCTACCTGATATGAAGAGCTGACTCACTGGAAAAGACCCTGATGCTGGGAAAGATTGAAGGCAGGAGGAGAAGGGGATGACAGAGGATGAGATGATTGGATGGCATCACCGACTCAATGGACACGAGTCTGAGCAAGCTCAGGGAGTTGGCAATGGACAGGGAGGCCTGGCATCCTGCAGTCCATGGGGTCACAGAGTCAGACACGACTGAGCGACTGGACTGAACTGGGTCTTTGTTGCTGTCCCTGAGCGAGCAGGGGCTGCTCTTGGTTGTGGTGCCCAGGTTCCTCGTTTCAGGGGCTTCTCCAGGGCATGGGCTCCGTCATTGCACCGCGAGGGCTCAGTAGGTGTGGCACACAGGCTTAGCTGCTCCCCAGCATATGGAATTCTCCTGGACCAGGGATAGAAGCCATGTCCCCTGCACTGGCAGGAGGCTCCTTATCCACTGGACCATCAGGGAAGTCCTCTAGCTGACTTTTGAGTTAACCTGCTGTGCTCTCTGCTCGAAAGTCCAAACACATTGGGTTTCGAGGGGGACTCCTAGGGGTGGGCTCTTCTTTGACAATGCTGTTTGCTGTCTGTCCTCCCATCTCAAAGCCTTCTCTCTCTTGAGGAGCCCCTCCTAACTTCTTCCTCCTCCCCAAACCACAGTTTTGAACCTTCACTGAAGGTGATGTATTTTATCATGTCATCACAAACTATCTGATGGACAGATGAGTGCACCGTCTAGTTTCCAGTCAGGCTTTTGGGGAAAGCTCAAAGCTGGCTCACTGGAAAAGCCCCTGATGCTGGGAAAGATTGAGGGCAGGAGGAGAAAAGGGTGACAGAGGATGAGACTGTTGGATGGCGTCACTGACTCAATGCAAATGAGTTTGAGAAAACTCCGGGAGATGGTGAAGGACAGGGAAGCCTGGCGTGCTGCAGTCCACAGGGTCACAAAGAGTTGGACACAACTGAACAGCTGAATAAAACAGAGATGAAAGGGATGCTGTTTCTTGCCTCGGGTACTAATGTCCTAGGAATCACACTGACCAGCAGCTACTCAGGTTATTGAGATCTGAGGCATCGTGAGGTCATCACAAAGGGAAAATAGAAGGCTAGGGGTTCCAGGTGGAAGAGTGGAATCCAATTGCAGATGCAAAGAAAAGCTCATGAAGCCTGGGCTGGGGAGATCTGAGACATTTGTGTCTGCCTCCAAAAGTAATTTAAAGTAGTGGTGAAGTGGGATTTCCATTCTGGAAGATTCAGTGTAATGGCTAAGACTCAATGCAGCTCTCAAAGCAGGGGCCCCAGGTTCAATTCCTGGTCCAGGAACTGGATACCACATGCCACAGCTAAGATTCAGCACAACCAAATAAATTTAATAAATAAATAAATAAAGTAGTAATGTAGTAGTGAAAGCTGCTCAGTTGTGTCCAACTCTTTGTGACCCCATGGATTGTAGCCCAGCAGACGCCTCTGTCCATGAAATTCTCCAGGCGAGAATACTGGAGTGGGTTGCCATTCCCTTCTCCAGGGAGTCAGTTTAAAGGAGACTCTTTAAAAGGGCTTCCCTGGTGGCTCAGAGGGTAAAGCATCTGCCTGCAATGCAAGAGACTTGGGTTCGATTCCTGGGTCAGGAAGATCCCCTGGAGAAGGAAATGGCAACCCATTCCAGCATTCTTGCCTGGAAAATCCCATGGTCAGAGTAGCCTGATAGGTTACAGTCCATGGGGTCGCAAAGAGTCGGACATGACTAAGAGACTTCACTTCACTTTAACAGGGATCCTGTGTCCTGTTGGTGATCCAAGGGCTGTGTAGGCACATCCCACATCTGACCTCATTTGTGATAGCTTCTGATTCCTTCCCTGGTGCCTCAGATGGTAAAGGACCCACCTGCAATGTGGGAGACCTGGCTTCGATCCCTGGGTTGGGAAGATTCCCCTGGAGAAGGGAACAGCTGCCCACTCCAGTATTCTGGCCTGGAGAATCCCATGAACAGAGGAGCCCGGCAGGCTACAGTCCATGGAGTCACAAAGAGTGGGACATGACTGAGAAATTTTCACTTTCACTTTTTCACTTTCTGATTGCTTAGCTGCCAGGATTGGTAGGATTTATAGAAATTCCAGGCACCAGCTGGGGAAGGTGGCTTGGTTTTTACGCTGGTGGGAAACAGACCTCCAACTTGTGTTTTTCAGCACTGAGGAAGGCAGTCAGAAACCAAGATGGGTACATAAACAAGATTTGCAACTTCTTACCAGTTAAGATCATGTCCTATGTAATGCTGCCCTGTACGCTGCCTGTGGAGTCTGCCATTGCTGTGGTCCAGAGGTGAACACTTTCCGTGGCTTTCTGGCTTCCCCTCGGGGCTGGGGGGTAGGGTGAGGATTCAGTGAGCGGAGTCACACTGGGGGCTCAGTGCAGAGCCTGGGTCCTTACACATCTGGGTGGAGCTCACAGTCTGCGTGGAACACCCTGGAAAGGTGCCTGGTTGGCGAGCCCCCGGCCACCCCAGCCCCTTTCTCATTGCTCCTGCAGATTTGTCCCTTCTTGTAGGTCTGTGTTTTTGGGAGGGAGGGGGATTTATTCCTAGTGTGTTGGAAGGATCCCGAGGCTTACACTGTGTGGCTGCTGGATTCCTGGGCATTTGTTTTCCCTCCATTTTCTTCAGATTTTCTTTAGTGTTTTTTTTCTTTTCAGCAACTTAGTCAGTATGTCTTTCAGTCTGTCTGTTTAAAAGTCCCAAAGTGAAAGTGAAGGTTGCTCAGTCGTGTCCGATTCTTTGCGACCCCATGGACTACAATCCATGGAATTCTCCAGGCCAAGAATACTGGAGTAAGTAGCCTTTCCCTTCTCCAGGGGATCTTCCCAACCCAGGGATCAAACTGGGGTCTTCTGCACTGCAGGCAGATTCTTTACCAGCTGAGCTATGGGGGAAGCCCTTAAAAGTCCCAGCCGTCCTTCAAAATCCGGCTCAGTTCTCGGGCTCTGCTGGACCTCCCAGATCACTCCACAGCGCTGCCAGTCAGTTACCTGCCTTGCCCTGGGAGGAGGGCTGGCTGCTCTGGCATATTTTTTCCTTCCTTTCCTTTTGTTTTTAAAAAGTAGTTTGATGACTTCTTTTATTTGTTTATTGTGGTCATGCTTGGTTTTCAGACCAGGATGCACGTCAGCTTCTCCAGTCGTGGTGAGTGGGCTTAGTTGCCCTGTGGCATATGTGATCTTAGTTCCCTGACCAGGAATCGAACCCTCGTCCCCTGCAATGGAGGGCAGATTCTTTACCACTGGACCACCAGGGAAGTCCCTTGACATTTCTTTTTTTTTTTTTTAACACCAAAAACATTTTTATGGGGGTATAGTCAATTAACAATGTTGTGATAGTTTTGGGTGAACAGTGAAGGAACTCAGCCATACATATACACATATCCATTCTCCCCCATAACCCCCTCCCAAGCAGGCTGGCGCATAACACTGAGCAGAGTTCCATGTGGTATACAGTGGGTTTTTCTTTCTTTCTTTCTGTTTTTAATGCAGGAGACCCAGATTTGATTCCTGGGTTGGGAAGATCCCCTGGAGGAGGGAATGGAAACCCACTCCAGCATTCTTGCTTGGAGAATCCCAGGGACAGAGGCTCCAGTCCCTGGGGTTGCAAAGAGTCGGACACGGCTGGGCAACTAACAGTTTCCCTTTAAAAACATTTCTTTATTTCTGGCTGTGCTGGGTCTTCACTGCCGCACGGGCTTTTCTCTAGTTGCAGAGAGGGAGGGTTGCTCTCTGGTTGCAGTGTGTGGCTTCTCATTGCAGCGACTCCTCTAGTTGCTGAGCACAGGCTCTCGGGCACGTGGGCTTCAGCAGTCGCAGTTCCCGGGGTCTAGAGTGCAGGCTCAGCAGTTGTGGCGCACGGGCTTAGTTGCCCCTCAGTGTGTGGGACCTTCCTGGAGCAGAGCTCGAACTCGTGCTTCCTGCGTTGGCAGGTGGGCTCTGCCACTGAGCCACCAGGGAAGTCGGCCGCTGACATTTCTTGAAGCCCGAGATGTGGGGTCCTTTTTGTGTCTGGGGTCTTGGAAGCCTGGAGAGCAGAGGTCAGGCCTCCTTGGCAGCTTCCTCTGCGGGCATGCATGTGGCCGAGCACCTTCGATGTGGGTGCAGGGGGTGGTGTTTCAACCAGAAGATGCTGTGCAGGGGGTGGTGTTTCAACCAGAAGATGCTGTGTCAGGGTCCTTGTTGCCCTGGAGGAGCGGGGTCTTGGAAGACCCAGGCCTTTTATCTCCATGCAAGTCCCTTGAGCTTTCCTGAATCCAAAGTGGCCTCATTTTGCTCTGGGGCTTTTAGCTGGGCTTGCCTTGCGGAATTTATCAGCTTGGGGTTAGAAGTGGCCCTGGCAGTACCTGCACGATGGCACTGCCGTCAGATGTCTGCCTTCGGGTGGGGTTTCCTCTGGTCCTTTTTGCTGTGGCTTGTCTTCACCCACGTACGAGGTGTGCGTCTCTGCGTTTCCTCCCTGCAGACTGGTGACGTGGCTTCCAGACATGCCCAGCGACATCCGGTGGCTGTGGTGGGCCACCTCCCACGTGTGTTCTCAAGCCATGGTGCGTCTGCTCCCCGCTTAGGTAAGTGATTTGCTTGTGGGTCTGGGGGTCCACTAGGCACCCTCTCATCTGCTCAGGCCTCACGTGCCATCCTAGGAATGTCATCAGGCCCCAGAGAGGAGGCAGGGACCATGTCCCCTGGTGCCAGAGGCCCTGCCTTACAGGAGGCAGCTGAGCCCATCAGAGGTCCCATGGTGCCTGCTGGAAGCTAGTGACCAAGACTTATCTGCAGAGGGTGTGCTGAAGCCTGGGGAGGTATGTCCATGGAGCGTAATTTTTAAAAAAGTTATTTATTTAGCTGGGCCAGGTCCTAGTTTCAGCACGTGGGATCTTGAGTTGTGGCATGTGGGGTCTAGTTCCCTGACCAGGGATTGAACTCCGGCCCCCTGCACTGGGATCATGGAGTCTTAGCCACTGGACAGCCAGGGAAGTCCCCCACTGAGCCCATTTTGATGGCAGAGGAGGGAGGAGCTGGCTGATAGAGCAGGGGCAGGGCCAGTGGACAGGTAGCATTGGTTTGCCTATAGGGAGTGGCTCTGGGTACCGGTAGCATGGGGAGGGGGTGAGGCAGGGAGAGAGGGGCAGGGCCCCTCTGTGTGTGTGTCTGTGTGTGAATGTGTGCGCATCTGTTAATGCAAATTCCCAGCTGACCGTAGACTCCCTGAATCCCGGTCTCTTGGGCTGGAACCCAGCCACCTGCATTGTTAACATGGTCCGGGTACTGCTGCTACCACTTCCTGAATTCTGAAAACTAATGAAGAGCAAGAAGGGCCTGGTTCCAGTCATGATTCTGGGATTTTTGTCCTGAAAGTCGTTGACCTTGGCTTCCTCCCGTTTGCTGGGGCTGATCCTCCTCACCGCATTAGGTGTCTGCGAGGCTTTGGGGAGCCCCCAGCTCAGTCCTGACACATGGCAGGTGCTTGGGAGACAAGCCCTCCAGTTTTTCTATTAACAGACGTGGAAGGTTTAAAGTAGGGATGGAGGGGTCTGGCTTGTGCTGGGAAAATGACAGTAGAGGCCTTGCGGAGGCCGGATCCCCAGACAGGGCAGAACTGGCCCAGCGAGGGGAAGGGCTTGCTCTCCAGAGAAACTGGAGGACTGAGTGCTGTCCGCAGGCTCCAGGTCCAAAGGAAGATAGCAGCTGCGAGGCGCTGCTGAGCTCCAGGCTGGTCGGAAGGCAGGAGCAGGGGGTGGAGGGGATGGCGGTGTGGCTGCAGAAGGCCACCCAGGCAGGTGAGCTGGTGTGCGTGGGGGTGACCGATGGGCTCCCTCTGGGCCTGTGCACGTCCACTGGGAGGTGTCCAGGTGGCTGGGAGGGCCACAGGTTTGGAGGCCTGGGATGGTAATGTCAGCCCAGTACGGGGACAGGGGACCTGAGGAGGCGGTGGACTTGGGCTGGGCCACCCTGCAGACCCCAGACCGTCATCCCCACTGACACTGCAGACCAGAGCGGCAGGTGGGCAGCTGAGTCAGAATTCTTTGTTTGTTTCAGATCCCAAATCCCAGCAAGCGGCCAACGGCCTTCCTCCGCAAACCAGAACACTGTGGGCGACCGCCAGGCTCTCTGCTCCTTCGTGGACCCGGACGCCCGCCCTGTGGATGTCCCGCAGAGGCCAGAGCTGACACCTGTGATGTATGCAGAATGACCTCCGTGCTGAATCTGTAGTGTCCTGAAACCAAAGGCAATCTTTCTGTCTTACAAAGAGCTTGGAAGCTACTCTTGGTGTGCGCGGTGGGTGCAGAGCTCGGTGATACCCAGGATATGCATCTCTGAGTCTCGTTGGCTCGGCTGGGAAACTGCACAAGGGCGACTGGCGTGGGGGAGTCAGTGACTGACTTGTCGCCCACTCAGCTGTCCCAAGGCAGGCTCCTAGGGTGACTGGTGTTTGGATCGGGGACCTTGCAGTGGGGAGCTGAGCTGCCCTTTGTGCAGTCTTGGGGGTTGTGGGGAAGGATTGTGGTCCCGTCTCTCTGTACAGAAAGCAGTCAGTGTCAGGCGAGGTGGGGTGCCATCCTCCCAAGGACACGCCTGGTTTTGGGGGGATTACAAGGTAGTAACTTACTTGCACTCTGGTACATCTTGCTGCTGCTGCTGCTGCTGCTGCTAAGTCGCTTCAGTCGTGTCCAACTCTGTGTGACCCCATAGACGGCAGCCCACTAGGCTCCTCTGTCCCTGTGATTTTCCAGGCAAGAATACTGGAGTGGGTTGCCATTTCCTTCTCCAAAGCATGGAAGTGAAAAGTGAAAGTGAAGTTGTTCAGTCGTGCCTGACTCTTAGCGACCCCATGGACTGCAGCCTACCAGGCTCCTCTGTCCATGGGATTTTCCAGGCAAGAGTACTTACCTATCCTAAATATTTGGTGGAGTTATAAACATAACTCTTGGCAGGCACTGAGAGAGGGCCTCAGAGGGCAGACAGACGGAAACCACAATCACAGACAATAGGCCAATCTGATCACATGGACCACAGCCTTGTCTAACTCAGTGAAACTAAGCCATGCCATGTGGGGCTATCCAAGATGGGTGGGACATGGTGGAGAGGTCTGACAGAATGTGGTCCACTGGAGAAGGGAATGGCAAACCACTTCAGTATTCTTGACTTGAGAGCCCCATGAACAGCATGGAAAGGCAAACAGATAGGACACTGAAAGATGAACCCCCCAGGTCGGTAGGTGTCCAGTATGCTACTGGAGATCAGTGGAGAAATAACTCCAGAAAGAATGAAGGGAGGAGCCAAAGCAAAAACAAATACCCAGTTGTGGATGTGACTGGTGATAGAAGCAAGGTCCGATGCTGTAAAGAGAAATATTGCATAGGAACCTGGAATGTTAGGTCCATGAATCAAGGCAAATTGGAAGTGGTCAAACAAGAGATGGCAAGAGTGAACATCAACATTCTAGGAATCAGCGAACTAAGATGGACTGGAATGGGTGAATTTAACTCAGATGACCATTATATCTATTACTGTGGGCAGGAATCCTTTAGAAGAAATGGAGTAGCCATCATGGTCAACAAAAGAGTCCGAAATGCAGTACTTGGATGCAATCTCAAAAATGACAGCATGATCTCTGTTTGTTTCCAAGGCAAACCATTCAATATCACAGTTATCCAAGTCTATGCCCCAACCAGTAATGCTGAAGAAGCTGAAGTTGAAGAGTTCTATGAAGACCTACAAGACCTTTTAGAACTAACACCCCAAAACGATGTCCTTTTCATTATAAGGAACTGGAATGCAAAAGTAGGAAGTCAAGAAACACCTGGAGTAATAGGCAAATTTGGCCTTGGAGTACAAAATGAAGCAGGGCAAAGGCTAATAGAGTTCTGCCAAGAGAACGCACTGGTCATAGCAAACACCCTCTTCCAACAACACAAGAGAAGACTCTACACATGGATATCACCAGATGGTCAACACCGAAATCAGATTGATTATATTCTTTGCAGCCAAAGATGGAGAAGCTCTATACAGTCAGCAAAAACAAAACCGGGAGCTGACTGTGGCTCAGATCATGAACTCCTTATTGCCAAATTCAGACTGAAATTGAAGAAAGTGGAGAAAACCACTAGACCATTCAGGTATGACCTAAATCAAATCCCTTATGATTATACAGTGGAAGTGAGAAATAGATTTAAGGGACTAGATCTGATAGAGTGCCTGATGAACTATGGGCAGAGGTTTGTGACATTGTACAGGAGGCAGGGATCAAGACCATCCCCAAGAAAAAGAAATACAAAAAAGAAAAATGGCTGTCTGAGGAGGCCTTACAAATAGCTGTGAAAAGAAGGGAAGCAAAAAGGAGAGGAGAAAAGGAAAGATATACCCATTTGAATGCGGAGTTCCAAAGAATAGCCAGGAGAGATAAGAAAGCCTTCCTCAGCGATCGATGCAAAGAAATAGAGGAAAACAACAGAATGGGAATGACTTGAGAGCTCTTCAGGAAAATTAGAGATACCAAGAGAACATTTCATGCAAAGATGGGCTCAATAAAGGACAGAAATGGTATGGACCTAACAGAAGCAGAAGAGATTAAGAAGAGGTGGCAAGAATACACAGAAGAACTGTACAAAAAAAGATCTTCACGACCCAGATAATCATGATGGTGTGATCACTCACCTAGAGTCAGACATCCTGGAATGAAGTCAAGTGGGCCTTAGGAAGCATCGCTAAGACCAAAGCTTGTGGAGGTGATGGAATTCCAGTTGCGCTATTTCAAATCCTGAAAGATGATGCTGTGAAAGTGCTGCATTCAATATGCCAGCAAATTTGGAAAACTCAGCATGGCCACAGGACTGGAAACAGTCAGTTTTCATTCCAATTCCCAAGAAAGGCAATGCCAAAGAATGCTCAAACCGCACAATTGCACTCATCACACATGCTAGTAAAGTAATGCTTAAAATTCTCCAAGCCAGGCTTCCGAACCATGAATTTCCAGATGTTCAAGCTGGTTTTAGAAAAGGCAGAGGAACGAGAGGTCAAATTGCCAACATCCTCTGGATCATCAAAAAAGCAAGAGAGTTCCAGAAAAACATCTATTTCTGCTTTATTGACTATGCCAAAGCCTTTGACTGTGTGGATCACAACAAATTGTGGGAAATTCTGAAAGAGATGGGAATACCAGACCACCTAACCTGCCTCTTGAGAAGTCTGTATGCAGGTCAGGAAGCAACAGTTAGAACTGGACATGGAACAACAGACTGGTTCCAAATAGGAAGAGGAGTACGTCAAGGCTGTATATTGTCACCCTGCTTATGTAACTTATATGCAGAGTACATCATGAGAAATGCTGGACTGGAAGAAGCACAAGCTGGAATCAAGATTGCTGGGAGAAATATCAATCACCTCAGATATGCAGATGACATCACTCTTATGGCAGAAAGTGAAGAACTAAAGAGCCTCTTGATGAAAGTGAAAGAAGAGAGTGAAAAAGTTAGCTTAAAGCTCAACATTGAGAAAACTAAGATCATGGCATCTGATCCCATCACTTCCTTGCAAATAGATGGGGAAACAGTGGCTGACTTTATTTTTCTGGGCTCCAAAATCACTGCAGATGGTGATTGCAGCCATGAAATTAAAAGACACTTACTCCTTGGAAGGAAAGTTATGACCAACCTAGATAGTGTATTAAAAAGCAGAGACATTACTTTGCCAACAAAGGTCTGTTTAGTCAAGGCTATGGTTTTTCCAGTGGTCATGTGTGGATGTGAGGGTTGAAATATAAAGAAAGCTGAGCACAGAAGAATTGATGTTTTTGAACTGTGGTGTTGGAGAAGACACTTGAGAGTCCCTTGGACTGCAAGGAGATCTAACCAGTCCGTCCTAAAGGAGATCAGTCCTAGGTGTTCACTGGAAGGACTGATGCTGAAGCTGAAACTCCAATACTTTGGCCACCTGCTGTGAAGAGCTGACTCATTTGAAAAGACCCTGATGCTGGGCAAGATTGAGGGCAGGAGGAGAAGGGGATGACAGAGGATGAGATGGTTGGATGGCATCACTGACTCAATGGACATGGGTTTGGGTGGACTCTGGGAGTTGATAATGGACAGAGAGGCCTGGTGTGCTGCGGTTCATGGAGTCACAAAGAGTCAGACGCGACTGAGCAACTGAACTGAACTGAACTGATATTAAACATAAAGGATTCTTAAAATCTGTTGGATTATCTATTATGAGAATCATTAAAATATTCAGAGAAGAAGCCTTGAAAATAAAAATCCAGCGCATAAGACAGTCTCCCCGACACCTGCCCCACCGACCCCACCCCCCCCTCCCACCAGAGCTCTAATAGAGACGAGCAGGAGGCAGGTTCCCACTGTCTCTCCAGGGTGGTGATCTGTTGGCAGGCACAGATTACATGGGCCCGCTGCCCCGTGTAATGTGACCCAAGGTGCAATGTGTGCGTGTGTTTCTCTTATTTATGCATTTGAGGATACCAAAAAGGAAAGGAACAATAAGCTCAAATCCTACTTGTGGGCATGAAAAGTCGCAGCTCTCACCCACATCATGTGCGTGAGGGCAGCAGGCAGGGGCTGCCTGTGAAAACACAGGGTCGACACGCAGTGCAGGGAAGTGCCCCGTGGGGGCTCCTGGCTGGCTCGCCATTCCTGGGGCCTCCTGTGCTGGTAACCCTCACTACCTGAGTGAGGCAAGGCTGAGTGGTGGGCTCTCTGGCCACCTGGGCCCCAGGACAAAGCACTGTCCCCTTGCTGAGCTGACCTGGACTCCTGGTGACACCCTCTCACACCTTCCCTGAGCCCAGAGCTCAGGGTCCCAGTGGCCTTCTCTGCCAGAACCACGGCACGGGTCTAAACACATGCTGCCACACCTCAGCAGCACTTTACAATGTCCAAGATACTTCCATTCAGATCGCATTCTCTGCACTGGCTCTGACGTCATTGTAAGGAAAGAGATGTGTTAAGATAGGATTACATGGGACTTATTTTCTTACTATTTGTGATTATTCCACCTTCTTACAATGAGCATGTGTTTTATTAATTTTTTTTCAAATGTGCACTAAGACAAGAAAGCGTATTACTTTCTCTTAGGAATATCCAGGGTTCCACCTCACTGGCGCCTTAAATGTGATCCGTCTCCTCCTCATTGGTTGACCCCAGGTCACGGCCCCCCGACATCCTCACCGCCCCCCCACCCCAGGCCCTCACCTCTCTAGCACTGCGGGCTTCTCATCAGCGCATAGAACATTCTCAAGTTTCTCCCACCTTATCAAATATTGATGATCCCTTGATAGGCTGGGATGCTCCAGTATCAGGAATCAGCCGCGTGCAGTCTGATTCATGCCAGGGAGCAACCGTCTGTTTGGTCAACAGATAGCAGAACTTGCTGAGAAGCATGAGCCCAGTCTTGCTAAGGAAATCGTGTGTGTGTGTGTGTGTGTGTGTGTGTGTATTTAGAGTGGAGCCTGAAAGACCGTTGGCCCAGTTACTGAAGGTAGTTACCATGATGTCGTTCCCTGCAATTACATTTTATATTAAATTTCTGCATTCATCAGGAAATAATTCATAATAAATGTGATTGTTCAACTGCTTCCCCTTGTCTCTGCATCCTTTGCGCAGTGCTGCTTTCCTTGCCTCACGGCCAAGCTCCTTTAAACTCCTCTGCCAACCCCCACCTGCATCCCTAAGTGGGTTCACGGGCCCACTGCCCTAGATGGGCCCGGCCAGGCCAGGTGGCCTTCACATGCTCTGTCCTGGACACTGAGGCCCAGACCCTTCTTCATCTGGGACCCCAGACTCCCTGATTTCATCCTGGGTACCCAGCTCTTCCCCAGGGCCTGGACATGCTGCTCTGCAGAAAGCATCCAGCCACCCCTGGGGAGGCCTCGCTCACTCCGAGGATTCCCGTCTCTGGTTCAGGGGAGGGCCCACCTAACATTCCCCCACCTGCCCCTGGTTGCCTCCCTCACACCCTCCCCCAGGGCAGAGCTCCTCAGCTCTGTCATCGGAGCCAGGATTTGGCGCTTGAGTCCCCCACCCTTCTCTCCCAGCGAGGACCTGTCCTGCCCGTCCACATCCACTTCCACTTCAGGCACATGGAAGCCAGTCCCTCTTGGGAGCCCACCCCTGCCCTGGGCTGTGGCAACAACTTCCGGGCAGGGGCTGGTGGCCTGAACTCTGCCTCAGGCCACTCTTGGGCCCAAAATCGGTCAAGTCACCTCCCACCCCCACCCAAAGAAGCTGCCTTCCTCGCAAGGCCCCCAGTCCTGGGCATCCCGCCTGGATTTCCGCTTCCCGCCAGCACCTGTGTCCTTTCCTCTCAGCCGCTCACCTTCACTCCTCTGGTGGTAGGAGCCGGGGAGACAGGATGGAGGCAAGGCCCTCACCTAAGGGCACCCCAAACTAAGAGCAGGGGTCACCACTGCGGAGATCTGTGAAGACCCAGCGTGCCTTCCTCGTGGCCTCTGAGACTCGGGGTTTGACTTTGTCACGCGAACCAGTGTGGTCACTGACCTGCATTTAGGTCAGCCCTTCTTAAACCAAGTTTTCCAGAATGCTGATGTCCTTGCAGATGGGACTAGGGACTTTTATCAGTTAGGATAAACGGGGTTATGTTCCCAAAAGTTTCACTTCTCAGGGTGCGTGCCCTTCAGACCCGGGTGGCCCAGCCTGAAACTTTCCCTGCCTCTGGACCCAGGGTTGGGATGGGCAGTAGGGGAGAAACATGGTGCTTAAAGGTTTCCATCCAGGGTGTCAGCTCTCCCTTCTGCCCACCACTTGTGGACCAAAGCAAGTCACATGGATGGGGTCATGGAAACAAAGCCTATCTTTTGCCCCAAAGAGGAAGAGCAGAAATTCTGGTGAACAGGGCCGCTGAAAACCTCAAAAAAACCGCAAAGTCTTTATGGCAGAATAAATAACCCACGGAATACTGGGTTAAAGAAACCCTAACAGGTGTACGCATCACAGGACGTCTCAGAGCCTTTGAAAAGTTAATGTACGGGGAATTCCCTGGCAGCCCAGTGGTTAGGACTCCATGCTCCTACTTCAGGGGGCATGGCAGGGGGCAAGGATTTGATCCCTGGATAGGAACTAAGACCCTGCATGCCACACGGCGTGACCGGAAAAAAGTGTCCATTGTGGCCACCAGAGAGGGCAGAGCTGTGACTCTGTTCGACACGTCCTCAGCCACCCTGGCCCTTGTACACAACAGGCTCTCAGATATTTGGCTGAGGACTTGTGTTGCAATCTGCAGGTCAAAGTCATGGCTTATCTTTGAGAGGAGGCTTTCGTAAGAGAATAACAAGGAAATGCAGGAAGAAAGCCTAGTTTATTCAGCGTTTAGTGAGCCAGGCCCCATGGTTTCTCTCCTTAAATCCTCACTACACCATCATGCTTTAGGAACCACGGTCTTCATCTTGTACTTGAGAAAACTCAGGTTCAGGCAACAGGAAGACGAATTTTAAAATAAGTGGCCAACCCGTGTGACTCGTGCTTAAAATTTGCTCCTCCTAGATTATCTTTGGAAATCTGTGTCCAAGTTTTCACACATCACAATCTTTTGTGTCTGAGCTGGGGATCGGTAAGACCCTCAAAGCCCCACTTTGGTGGCCAGAGGCAGGTGTCCGGGGCCCCAGGGGCCGGGCCTGTGGGCACTGAGCCGAGGGCCCTAGGGGTCTTGCCAGGAAACAATCTGGCACAGCCTGTTATATATACTCCCCCCTCCCTTTTATGGGTCGGGAGGCTTCTGAGTCATCATCTACTTCACCGCCCTGTCTCCAGATCCTGGGACATGTGGGCATCATTCAGAGGTGGCCAAGAGCCAGTAGCGGGGCCATGTCACTCTGGGTCCAGCTTGGCTATAGGGTAAGTTGCTTATTCTTTCTGGGTCTGTTTCATCCTTTATAAAAGCTCCCCTAACTGTGATGGTTAACTGTGTGTGTGTGTGTGTGTGTGTGTGCGCGCGCCCACACACACACACGCTCTCTCTAGGCCTGGTTGCAGGCTGTGTGTTTGTCCACACATGCGCACATGTGCTCTCTCTCACAGCTGTGTGTGTGTATGCACGCGCACGCACACGCACACGTGCGCTCTCTCTCTAAGCCTGGTTGCAGGCTCTGTGTGTGTATGGGTGTGCACATGTGCTCTCTCTCCCTTGCAGCTGTGCGTGTGTGTGTGTGTGTGCTCACGTGCTCTCTCTAGGCCTGGTTGAGGCTCTGTGTGTGTGGGTGTGCACACATGCTCTCTAGGCCTGGCTGCAGGCTGTGTGTGTGTGTGCTCACGTGCTCTCTCTAGGCCTGGTTGAGGCTCTGTGTGTATGGGTGTGCACATGTGCTCTCTCTCCCTTGCAGCTGTGCGTGTGTGTGTGTGTGTGTGCTCACGTGCTCTCTCTAGGCCTGGTTGAGGCTCTGTGTGTGTGGGTGTGCACACATGCTCTCTAGGCCTGGCTGCAGGCTGTGTGTGTGTGTGCTCACGTGCTCTCTCTAGGCCTGTTTGAGGCTCTGTGTGTATGGGTGTGCACATGTGCTCTCTCTCCCTTGCAGCTGTGCGTGTGTGTGTGTGTGTGCTCACGTGCTCTCTCTAGGCCTGGTTGAGGCTCTGTGTGTGTGGGTGTGCACGCATGCTCTCTAGGCCTGGCTGCAGGCTGTGTGTCTGTGTATGTGTGCTCACGTGCTCTCTCTAGGCCTGGTTGAGGCTCTGTGTGTGTGGGTGTGCACGCATGCTCTCTAGGCCTGGCTGCAGGCTGTGTGTGTGTGTGCTCACGTGCTCTCTCTAGGCCTGGTTGAGGCTCTGTGTGTGTGGGTGTGCACGCATGCTCTCTAGGCCTGGCTGCAGGCTGTGTGTCTGTGTATGTGTGCTCACGTGCTCTCTCTAGGCCTGGTTGAGGCTCTGTGTGTGTGGGTGTGCACGCATGCTCTCTAGGCCTGGCTGCAGGCTGTGTGTCTGTGTATGTGTGCGTGTGCACCTGCCCTTTCTATCTAGGCCAGGCAAACCTTTACATTATTTACTAACCTTATGAGGTGGACACCATCACCACCCTCACTTCACCAAAGGGGAAACTGACCCAGAGAGGTACAGGTCCTGCCCAAGTCCACACAGCTTAGCAGTGACAGAATCACGGCTGAAACCCAACCGCTGGGTCTGCCCATAAAGCCAGCTCTCGTAACCATCGAAGGGGAGCTAATCTGGCTGTCACCTCCTGCCAAGCGGTGATGCAAAATGGCCTAAACGAGTACAAAAGCCCAGGACCCATTACTTCCCAGTGTGAAATAGAAAACACTTAAAAACCTTCTGTTTCTGGTCCTTAGCAAGCTCACCTCTATTTGAGAGTGGAGAAAAGTAACCCTTGAAGAGGGTGTGACTTGCCAGGGGTCAACTGCTTACAGCCTGGTTCTTCCATCAGCTTGCTGTCTTTCAAACGTATGCCCAGACCCAGAAGCCTCCGGGCCAGCCTTGACCCTGCCCACCCTTCCCCTTCCCACTGGAGGCCGCCTCACCTGCCTGTGTCACGGCCCCGCCCCGCCTGCAGATGCTCCCTTGCTGACCACCTCTTCCACTCAATTCTGGCCAAGTTCCTTATAAGCAGGTGAGTAGCCCAAGTCTTCAGAGACTTTATAAATGAGTGATAAAGTCAAACACAGACCTAAAGGTTTTTAGAATGTTACTGTTTAATCACTAAGTCGCGTCCGATTCTTTTACAACCCAATGGACTGTAGGCCACCAGTCTCCTCTGTCCATGGCATTTTCCAGGCAAGAATACTGCAGTGGGTTGCCATTTCCTTCTCCAGGGGATCTTCCCCACCTAGGGACGGAACCTGCACTGCAGGCAGATTCTTTACTGTGGGGTTCTTAAACATAATGGGTAAAAGAATTATGTAGCCCACTTTAAAAAACTCACATCTCCAGGTTCTACTTTCCGGAGGTTGGTTCAGTAGATCAGGGCTGCGGCCCAGGAATGTGCATTTTTAATAGAAGCAGGGTCTTTCTGTCTGCTGTAGCAGTAATTCGGGAAATATTAACTGAGTCCCTGCACCACGCCACGCACCGTGCAGCCTCTGGGCTCATGGAGCGAAGGACTGGGCCCCGCCTCCAGGCACCAGTCCAGCTCAGAAAACAGATGACTAGGTCAACTGGCAAGGAATGCAGTGTGGGAAGGGGTGCCTGGGAGGAGCTAATGTCTTGTCTCTTCCCAGGCAAGAAGGGGAACATGGACTTAATATTTACCCCAGGAAGGCAAGAGAATTAAGGTATTGCCACTTACGTGGGAAAGGGTGTCAGGGTCTCTGGGAAGGGGTGGAAACGTGAGACCACATGATACTGAAAATCCTTCTCTTGTCCTGTCTCTTCTCTCCCTGCATTTATCACCATGTGCTATTACTTATTACATGCTGTCATTTGACACAGGAAGCTGTTTCCACCACCAAAATAAAGCCCCATGTTGCAGGGAGAAGTCAATTCTGACTCCACCTTGACATTGTTGCACTTGCTTTCTGCTGCTTTTGTTATTACAATCATACATAATGCCCTGCCTCAGAGAATTCTGCCCCTCTGCCTGTTAAGTGCCTTTGTGCATAACCCTGTCCACCTGGAGAAGGCAGGAAGAAAGAAGTTAACACATCTCTCTGCCTGAGACTTGGCATTCTAAAAGTAAATTTCCAAGATTAAAGGCCTTTATTTTACTTTGTCTCCTCACCCCTCCCCCATCTCAGATCCATAAAAGAACCTGGCATCCAGACCCCTACAAGATGGGTTACTTTGAGACATCAGTTTGCCCTCTTCTCAGTCAGCCAGCTTTCCAAATAAAGTCAGAGTCCTGGCCTCATTTCCTCCTCTCCCCAGATTGACTGCCTATCCTACCAGGATCAGAGCGAGCTTAGACTCAGCAACACCAGAGCTGTCTTGTTTTACAATGTGAATAGTCCCCGCGTCAACCCCTGGTTAACACTCTTGACATTCACTGCAGTTTAAAGAATGGGAGCCATTGACTCGCTGCTCAGTCAGTGAGTGCCCAGCCCTGTGCCCGGCGCTTTTACACTCTCCTGCAAAAGCCTTGTAATCCATCCCTGCTAAGCAGGTAAGACGTCACCTTCATTCTGTCAACGAGGAGCCTGAGCCCCGGGAACTTCAGAGACCTGAAGGGTCCACGTGGCCAGCGGGAGAGGTGCAGGGCGCCAATCCGGATTTGTGAGGCTCCGCAGGCCGGGGTGGAGGAGGCCACAGCCGCAGCCAGGCGTGGAGAGCGCGGCGCTTCGCCAGAGTGCGGGGACAAGCGCAGCACCGCGGAGCCAAGGACATGGACACGAGTTTGACCAAACTCCGAGGACGTGGCGATGGACAGGGAGGCCTGGCGTGCTGCAACCCATGAGGTCGCAAAGAGTCTGAGAAGACTGAGCGGCTGAACTGAACTAAACACGAGGTTTAAGGGAAACACATGAGGCCCGACGCGCTCACCGGCTGGTGTACTGTCCCCCAGGGGCAACTCCGGGGCGCCCCCTCACCCCCAGTTCCCCACGGAGACAAGCTGTCCACTCGCCGCTAGCTCCTCCGATCGCTAACAAACGCGCGGTGCTGGGGACATCTCCAGGTCTCAGGGCTTCCGGCGCCAGCGTGTACATCCGGGTCATGGATGCCTATGAGCCAATGAGCGAAAGCATCGTGAGCCAAGGGGCGGGGCGAAGGCGGGACATCATGGCCGCCCCCAGTCCTCCGCGTTAGGGGCTTGTGGGTGTTGCCCTAATCCGGAGCTCGGTCACCGGAGCCCCGCCCTCTGTCCTCACCCGCCGAGCTTTCGTCCGGCCGGGACTGCTCTGGAAGGCGGCGGCCAGAGAGGGAGCCATGGGGACGGTGCACGCCCGGGTAAGAGGCCCAGCGACTCGCGCGGGCTGCGTGACCTCGGGGCGGGCGTCGCGGGGAGACGCTGTCGCGGCTGCGCCCGGGGTTGCCCCGGTAAAAAGAGGGCGGCGGAGCCCGAAGGCTAGCGGGGAACGGTGCCGGGGTGGGGGTGGGGGAGCCCCAGTGCTGCGCCGCCGCAGGCCGGATGGAGGAGGCCGCAAAGATGCCTCCACCCGCTACGGCAGGCTTCCGAGCTGGAAAACCGATACCCAGAGGAGAGACCTGACTTGCCCAAGGTCACTTAGCAGTGGGGCCGGCAAAGGGCCAGCGGGCTTTCCGCGATGTCCTGCAGCGGAGGAATAAATTTTTTCTGCCCTGAGAGGTTTCGGGCGTCTGAGTTCCTTCAGTTCAGTCTCTCAGTCGTGTCCGACTCTTTGCGACCCCGGGAATGCAGCATCCCAGGCCTCCCTCTCCATCACCGACTCCCGGAGTTAGCTCAAACTCATGTCCATTGAGTCCGTGATGCCCCCCAACCATCTCATTTTCTGTCGTCCCCTTCTCCTCCCTCCTTCAATCTTTCCTAGCATCAGGATCTCTTCCAATGAATCGGTTTTTTCGCATCAGGTGGCCAAAGTATTGGAGTTTCAGCTTCAGTATCAGTCCTTCTAAAGAATATTCAGGACCGATTTCCTTTAGGATGGACTGGTTGGATCTCCTTGCAGTCCAAGGGACTCTCAAGAGTCTTCTCCAACACCGCACTTCAAAAGCATCAATTCTTCGGCGCTCAGCTTTCTTTATAGTCCAACTCTCACATCCATCCATGACCACTGGAAAAACCAGAGCTTTGACTAGATGGATCTTTGTTGGCAAAGTAATGTCTCTGCTTTTTTTGCTTTTTTCCAGTCTCTCCTGCTCAGCCGCTGCTGGGGTCTTGCTAGGCTTTCCTAGAGCAGGAAGCATCTTCTGAAGTATTCCAACCCAGGCTCAGGAGTCCTCATGTCTCCTGGTTACCGCGCAAAGAGGGAACTGGGCTGAGTGGAGGCGGTAGTAGTATCCACTCACTGGGCTGTTGGGAGAATTGAAACTCACAATGCATGTAAATGCACTTGCTTGGGTACAGTAGTAGGCAGACTGCCCAGCTGCTCTCCTTTATCGCAGGCTTAACTGCTGCTGCTGCTAAGTCATATCAGTCGTGTCTGACTCTGTGCACCCCCATAGACGGCAGCCCACCAGGCTCCCCTGTCCCTGGGATTCTCCAGGCAAGAACACTGGAGTGGGTTGCCATTTCCTTCTCCAATGCATGAAAGTGAAAAGTGAAAGGGAAGTCGCTCAGTCGTGCCCGACTCTTAGCGATCCCACGGACTGGAGCCCATCAGGCTCCTCAGTCCATGGGATTTTCCAGGCAAGAGTACTGGAGTGGGGTGCCATTGCCTTCTCCCAATCTTAACTGAGGCCCAGAGAAAGAATATCTGTCCAAGGCCTTACCGTTCAAGCCTCAGAATGTTTTGAAACTGAATGTCCTGAACCATCTGCATGTTGCTGAGTCCCAGCCCACAGCACAACTTTTTCTGCAGCATAGATAGTTGCGCTGCTTAGAAGTTTTCAGGAGTTTTCCTGAAAGAATTTGGCACAGATGTCCCAGCATGGTGTCCAAAATTGAACTTAACCTCCCTTTGCCTGGAGAAGGAAATGACAACCCACTCCAGTATTCTTGCCTTGAGAATCCCATGGATGGAGGAGCCTGGTGAGCTATAGTCCACGGGTTCACAAAGAGTTGGACATGACTGAGCGACTTCACTTTCACTTTGCCAGATATTTCCTTCAAATAAAACACTATTTGGACCGTACTGGTGGGCATAGCTCCCCTCATCACTTGCAGTAGCTGACAAAACGGGCCAGTCTTGTAGAAGTGAAGTGAAGGTTCCTCATTTGTGTCTGACTCTTTGTGACCCCATGGACTATATAGTCCACTGAATTCTCTAGGCCAGAATACTGGAGTGGGTAGCCTTTCCCTTCTCCAGGGGATTGTCCCAAACCAGGGATAGAACCCAGGTCTCCCGCATTGCAGGCGGATTCTTTACCAGTTGAGCCACAAAGGAAGCCCATGGTTTTTTAGAATTCAGTTCAAATCATTTTCTACACAAACCTTGTCTCCCCTCCGTTCCTCATTTTGGATGTGTTACCAACCTCCTTGATTGACATTTCTCTTCTGGTGCCCTGTTTTAGCTCTGCATTTTTCACTTAACCTTTTAGATTGTTAGTTTCTAGATGACAATAGGAACCACATCTTATTTGCCCTGGATCCCTTGTAGCATCTTGGCAAAGTAAACATTTGTTCATTCATTCAGCTCATGTTTACCGATGGTCAGCTGTGTGCTACCTGGCACTGTTCTAGGTGCTCAGAGTATAGGAACAAAAAAACTGCTTTTATTGAGCTCCTTTGACACTAAAACTGCCACTCCTTTATTGAATATATTGACAAAAAATAATTTCAGTTCTTTAACTTCACTAGCCAGTGTTTGAATTTTTTGGTCAGAACTCACAGTAAGAAAACTTCCCATATTTGCTATCTAGTACCTTCATGCATATGTGAAACAAAAGTTTTCTGAATCAGGACTTCGCCAGCGGTCCAGTGGTTGGGATGCTGTTTCCACTGTGGGGCGGGGAGTGCAGGAAAGGTTCAGTCCCTGGTTGGGGAGCTAGGATCCCACACATTTCGTGGCAAGACCAAAAAATTAAAAAAATTGGAATAAAAAAGTTTCCTGAAACAGTGTTTACCATCGATATCTATTATTTTTTCTGGTATATTCTGTCTCATTCTAGTCTACATCACTTTAAAGATGGTGTTCATAACTCATTAAATTTGTTTCATGTCCTGTTTCTTCCGTTAGCACTGCCTTGCCCAGTGCTTGGCATGTGGTGCTCAGTAAAGTTTGTCGACTCACAGTAGACATCTGCTTAAAGGTTAGAGGCTAGATCCAAATATTTATTTTAATTCATTTCACTGACTACTTAGCCAGACAGTGCAATGTAAATTCTGTGAAGGTGAGACTCTTGCAAGTGCTTGTCACATAGTGAATGGATATTTGGTGAATGAATGAATCTCTGTTGGTGAAATAGTTAATTGAGGACATCAAGCTTTGGTGCAGTTAGTGAGACCGTAAAGACACCATCTGTCGAACTTAAAGTGTAAATTTCGGATTTAAGACTCCAGATGGGTGTGGCAAGTCCTTGGTGAAATATGTTGTGTGCTTCGAGATTTTAGAAACCATAAGGGAATTTTTTTTTTTTAGCACAACAGCACATGAACTTTATGTCCAGACAAAATCTGTTTGTCAAGCATTCGGATAAGAACAATGAATATGTGTGTTGTTCCTAACCATAGTATATACTCTGCGTATAGGATTTACTCGTCTGTAATACACGTTTTAGCACTAGGTAAACATAAATACAGAAGCATGTTCATGAAAGGTTGCGTTAAAAAGTTACTATTTTAGGGACTTCCCTGGCAGTCCAGTGGTTAAGACTTCACCTTCCAATGCAGGAGGTGTTTGTCTGATCCCTGGTCAGAAAGCTAAGATCCCACATGCCTTGTGGCCAAAAAACCAACAAATGTAAACCAGAAGCAATATTGTAACAGATTCAATAAAGACTTTAAAAATGGTCCACATTAAAAAAAAATTTTTAAAGTTACTATTTTGATTTGTTTGCATGTTTGAGAAATACAGTAATGATCCCCTGTTTTAAATATTTACACAACAAAAATGAAAGGATAATTATGTGAAATAAATTCTATTTCTTTGCCTGACATCATCTTCCCTTTTTACTCATGTAAATAATCCACGTCAATCCCTGCAGGAAGGACCGAGTCTGTCTTATTCACGGCTGCCTTCCCTGCTCTTAGACAGTAGGCACTCAGATATTTATTAAATGTGAGAACAAAAGAAAAAAAAAATCACTCACCCATGCCGAGCGTGGCTGTTTCAGCTCATCTCTGGGGAGGAGGCTAGTTATCCTGGGAGGAGAGGGCCAGATGCGCCCAGACAGGAGTGCGAGGGTTGCGTGTGGTCGGGTCGAGTCTGGAGTAGCAGAAGGGGGCTGCGGAGTGGAGCTCCTCCGCGCCCCCAGCTGCACTCCGTCCCTGGGGACGCCTTTAAGGACCAGTCCTCAAGGGCCAGGATGGGAAAGCGGCCGTGGTTCTGTCAGGTCGGTACCTTTCCAGAGGACCGGTGCCATGATGAAGGGTCTACTGACAGGCCATTGAACGTTCCAGGGAAGAGGCGAGAATGGCCCAGAGTCCCCCTTGCTGCACGTTCCACTGGCGGCAGACATGCCCGCGCACTTAAGAAGCGCTTCTCTATGGAGAGCTGGTGGAGGAAGGAAGCAGCTGGTTACGGTCCCATGGTTCTCCCAGAGCTGCCTGTGTGTGCACTCACCTGGTGCCACTCGGGTGTCCGGGAGTCTCCGTGGTTAAGCAGTCGCGTTGTTCAGTCGCTCAGTCGTGTCTGATTCTTTGTGACCCCATGAAATGAAGTGAAGTCGCTCAGTCGTGTCCAGCTCTTTGCGACCCCATGGACTGTATAGTCCACCAGGCTCCTCCATCCATGGGATTTTCCAGGCAAGAGTACTGGAGTGGGTTGCCATTGCCTTCTCCAGATCTTCCCTACCCGGGGATTGAACCTGGGTCTCCCGCATGGTGTTGGCTCCGGCTTCACCATGTGGCCCCGTGGACTGAAGCAATTATGTATGTAATAAATATGCGATATTGTATGTACATTGTTTTATATACTATTGTCATATCTCTATAATTATTAGTGTAGAGTCCTTCCTCAGAAGATGCTTGAACACTTTTGAGGCAAAGTCACTTCAGACTGAAGGGCCGCTTTCTGGCACATGCTACTCCCCTTAGTGTGTAAGTGAGACTTTCTGAACCAAAACAAATCTGTCAGAGTCCGGAGAAGTATCTTTCAGTAATTTGTTTTGTTAATGTAACTATCCTAGATTGTATCTAGTTTTGGTTTAAAAAATTGGAACGCTTTCTATAACAGGAAAGCAGGGGTTTTTTTTGTCTTCACGCGAGTCTTAGGTGTACAGAACCAAGTTCATGGAGCAGTCATTGTAGTTTGTGCCTGACCCTTTTGTTGATTAATTTTCACCTTTGTTTTCTGTGATAACAATACTCTGGACCCCGAAGGGTCGCTGCCGGCCGAAGGCTTGCAAGTCGACAGCTGCTTCCGCTCTCCGTGCTCCCCACGCCGCTGCCACCAGCACTAGAGCGAGCTGTGGGCCTGAGTTTTCTGGAGCGCCATCTAAAGACAAAAATGAAAAGATTCTGGCTTTTTAATGGAAGTTCATTTATCTGTGGTTCCCCCCCCTCCCTTTCAGAGTTTGGAGCCTCTTCCAGCCAGTGGACCTGATTTCGGAGCATTAGGAGAAGAAGCTGAATTTGTTGAAGTTGAACCTGAAGCTAAGCAGGAAATTCTTGAGAACAAGGATGTGCGTATCCTGTGGAGGGCGAGGGCTCCATTCCGTTGCTGCTAGAAGCACTCGCTTCCACAAGCCGCTGGGAAAACAGACAGGGATTAACCTTGTTGACACCTTTATCAAAGGAGAGTTTGCAGCCAGCTACATTTTAGAAAGACTGGACACTTATTAGAGAAATAGCTTCTGGTTTTAGAGGAATAGTTTTTCCTCGGTGATTCTTTCTGTGGGAAGGGTAAACAAACCCATTTTTGTATTGATGTTACAAAAAACCCAAAAGTATTTCAAAGAGAAACTCAAGTGGTGGTAAAGTTTAAACTGTGTTCCCTCCTCCCAGAAAAGACTTTGGGTCCTGAATGAAACTTTTCCTTAACTTTGTTGCCTTTGAAATTAAATAGAGAAAGGTAAACACCTTTTCATTAGTTCTTTTTTCTATTTTAAATTTACTTAGTTTGAATTGGAGGGTACTTGCTTTGCTCTGTTGTGTTGGTTCCCGCCATAGGTCACCCTGAATCAGCCGTAGGTGTACATATGGCTTCCCTCTTGAACCTCCCTCCCACCTCCCTTTCATTAGTTCTTTGATTGCAATTGTATAGTGTTCTGATCACCTATAAGTCATGCAGGCCCAAACACTCCCTGTTAATGCCTGCTTGATTTTTCTCTGTTACTCACTACCATCTGCTCTACTATGTAGATTGCCTGTTTCTCTCCCCTTTAGAGTATAACCTCCATAGAGTCGGGAATTTTAAAGTCTTGCTTACTGATATATTCTCAGAGTTCAGTATGATACTTGGTTTGTAGGCAATCAGTGCATCTTTATTGAATGAATGAGTGAAGTAGGTATTCATAGACAAGGGAACGGCTCTGAGCTGGCGTGTATCATGCTATAAACGGGATCTCCGGCAAAATGCTCAGTTACTAAACCAGGTCACAGTCAGCACCATCCAGAGGCCCCTGCCCCAGGGAGCATGTGGAGAAGGAGGTCCAGAGGACCTCTGCACCCTGCCTGGCTTTAGGCCTGACCTGGCCCTTGGTCATTTGGCTGCAGAGACCTTGTAAGTCTCGTTCACAGGAAGTACAGACCTAGTCAGTTCAAGGGATCAGTTGTTTTGAAAAGGCATGGAATTAAGAAACGTGGATCATTAAATTAAAAAAAGAAAGTCCTTGAAACTGATTTTAGGTATTTGTCTTTACCCTTGATGTCTGGTCTTCTGCCCCGTCTTGTTCTCAACGATCGTGTGTCCCCTTGTCACGTTCAGGTGGTGGTTCAACACGTTCATTTTGATGGACTTGGAAGGACTAAGGACGACATCATCATGTGTGAAATTAGAGATGTTTTTAAGGCTAAAAACCTTATCGAGGCAAGTATTCCGCTCTGTGTGGCCTTCTTCCTATCCCCTTCGGAACCCCGTGGACCTCTGCCGCACCACCGGGTACCCTGCCCCCACTGATAAGCTCGCCTCCTACCGGGAAGGGGGCTGAACCCCCTCTGTTCCCAGAAGCCCCCCCACAAACTGACATGCTCTCGCATCCACCCTGACTCCAGAGAAGAGGTATTCGCCCATCCTGCCCAGGGCTGCCCCTCCCCGTGTCCCTTGCAGCCGTCCTGGCTTTGCCTTGGAGCTGCTGGTAGGGGGTCTTGACCCTTCCTGCACCCCCTTGGTGCTCAGTGCACTTTCCCTTCAGGGCCCTCCATGACCGTGGGGGGGTGGGCTCTTCTCTGCCACCCACCCCCGCCAACTCCTCGGGCCCTTACTCGACTATGCAGCTGCGTCTTTCCTGGCTTGCACCGTCCTCTCCTCTGTGGCTTTCTTGTGTCTGCTCTCGGAACCACACTTAGGTACCTGGCAGAGTCGCAGGTACAGCGAAGTCGCCAGAGCAGCTTCTTGGTGACCACGTCCGGCTGGCTCCAGTCCCCGTTGCATGTGATCTCTTAAGCAGTGTTCAGCCATTCCCACTTTTAAAAGTGCAGTATTTTTTTTTTTTAAGATTAATATTCTCAGGGAATCATCAACTTTGCACGAATGCTAAGCCGCCAGCCTGGTCTCACAGCCACCATGTATGTCTCTGTATCTTAGAGGAATACCATCTCTGTTTTTCTCTCTTACAGGTTATGAGGAAATCTCACGAAGCCCGTGAAAAGTTACTGCGTCTAGGAATATTTAGACAAGTGGATGTTTTGATCGATACGTGTCAGGGTAGGCATCCAGCTTTTAGCTTCTCTCTGATTTCACCTTTTCGTCTGTTCCCCTAGGATCACGGACACTATTTATGTGTCCAGGCAGAGAGCACGTGCATTCTCAAGGAATTCACTGGGTCTTCATGTCAGGCCGAGGGAGGTCAGGTGACTTTGAAGATGCTGCTTGCTGAGCCCCTGGATGGGACCAGGGTTCTGAGAAGGAGAGAGCCAGGCTTTTTGGGGATAGCCTACCTCAGCGGGTGTACGAATAAGCTCTTGGGAGATTCCACCTAAATGTGTTAAGAAGAGGAGGCAAGTGGGAGTCAGCTTTCACTTTTGAGTGTCTGTTCACTTGCTCAATTGCTATGATATTGGGCAGCTGTCTTACCTTGGTGTTTATTCTTTGGTTAATGAGTCCCTGCCATGGGAAGAGACTATGGCAGACGAGACATGGTGTCTTTCCAAAGAAGCTTCTGGTCAAGTGGAAGAGGCTTGGGGACAGACAGAGAAGTGAGGACAGTTCAGCTGATAGGTTGTGCTGTTTGGGGCCGGGCCCTGGGGGAGGAGACTTAGCCTCTCGGTCAGCAGAGGCAAAGTGGATCAGAGAAGACTTCCTGGACGAGGTGACACAGATGCTGAGACCTAAAAGAGGCTTGTGAGTGCGTCTGGGGAGCAGGGCTGATGAGGAATGTTCTGGGGAGAGAGAATAGGCCCAGAGGCCAGAGAGAAAGGGTCACTGGGTGGACGCCAGGGCTCCGGAGCCAGAAGGCAGTTGTGGGGAATGAGTGATGCAAGACGAGGCAGGAGAAGGATCAGGAGGCGGGTCATGAAGGACTCCGTGTGTGGCGGTTCACTCCGTTCCGACGTCCCCCGAAAACTACATATTTGGAATGAATCAGAGAACAAGTGAACTCTTCAGGATTGAGTGAAAGATAATTTTGAGAAGATGAAAATGAAACAGTATATGAAAGTGCTTGCAAAAATATAAAATGCTGTGTAAATGAAAGGCGTTTCTACCACCTGGAGTACAGGTTCATCTGTGGCTAGCAGAGCCCTTGGCCTTGCCCCCGGCGGGACGGGTGTGGCAGTGGCCCTCGCCAGGGCTCCGGAGTGCTTGCTGGTGGCGAGTCCTGTGGGTGGCGTGCAGGTTTAGTGCTCTCCTCTCTTGTGAACGTGATGTGTATGTGGTCAGCTGGTCCACCTCTGTCCACGGTTCTCTACCCTGGCGGCCTTTAGACCCACCCAGGAGCTTTTAAGAAAGAACGTGGGCATCACCCACTCGTCCGATGTCTAGAATGTGCAGTGCCAAAACTGAGCCTTAGCGCAGGCCACGCGAGTTAACAGGAACATCTCTCAGCGTGTGAATGGGGGAGGCGGTGTGTGTAGAGGGGGCTTATGGGAACTCTCTGTACTTTCTGCTCAGTTTTTCTATAAACCTAAAACCACTCCTCTAAACAATAAAGTCTGCTAATTAAAAAAAAAAAACAAACTGGTGCCAAGGCTCCAGCCTGGACCAGCTGAATCTGAGAGTTCGGGAGCCCCTGCCTGGGTGTCCGTGGGTCTGACAGCTCCCAGAGGCCATGGATGTCCAGCCAGGGTTGCAGGATCAACCTCGGCCTTCCTGGCTCTCAGGGCCCTGCCGCCCGGAACCCTCGATGGGTGAGGGGCAGCTGCACTGAACTCAGGCCCCACGCCACCAGCTTGAGAAGGACAGAACCATCCACGTCGTACACCCGGGTCGAGCTGTTGCTTCTCCGTCAGGGTTACCCGAGCCCCTCTGTCACTGGAATTCCACGTTTTAACGTCCATTGAACTGAGGCCCCCCTGGCATTTTCAGGGAACTCACTTGTTGGGGAACAAGTACCCTAAGGAAGTGATGCAAATGACGTGTGTTTGCGTAATGCTGCTGCTGCTGCTTATGACTCCTTCCAGCAAACCCTAACCTCGCCGTCTTCCACCGCAGAAACCAGACCCGTGTGTCGGGATGTGATGGGGTTTTCACGCACGTTCTTGGGCTTTAAACCAGAGCGTGTGTGTTCCAAAGGAGGTTGTAAAGTCAGCGGAGGCTTCAGTTTGCATTCTGTCATGTATCGCAGCGGGACCGAAAATAAAGCTGCACACTCAGGCTGTCTTCATTGTCTCATCTCTCTCACTTACTAGGTGATGGTGCGCTTCCCAATGGCTTAGACGTTACCTTTGAAGTAACTGAGTTAAGGAGGTTAACGGGCAGTTACAACACCATGGTCGGGAACAACGAAGGCAGTATGGTAAGACACGGACGGGCTTTCCCTTCCTGAGGGTGGGACTTGCCATAGTGACCTTTTTATTTTTTAGAAAACGTGTATTTGTTTGCCTGTTCTGGGTCTTGGCTGTGGCGTGAGGGATCTTTAGTTGCAGCGTGTGGGATCTGCCTCCCTGACCAGGCCTCCTACGTGGCAAGTGTGGAGTCTCAGTCACCAGGGAGGTCCCCAGTTGTGAACTATGCTCTAAAAACTAATGGTAATTTCAGAGCTTTCCCGTGACCTTTAGTCTTTATTTGTAAGCTGTCCTGTGGTTCTCATTAATCTTCCTAGAGTTGATTATAACGCGCTTTGTTATGAAGACGGATTGTTTGAGAACAAGGTGTCGATAACCCGTGATCATATTAATAGTTTCTTGTTCAAATTCTCCTGAACTCCAAGCACACAGAGTTACTTTCTCTGAGCTTCACAGTCGGCAGGATCAGCCTAACCCTGAAATTCATCAGGCGTGTGCCCTCGGCAGAGGCAGGCTTTAAAGAAGAAAAGCAATTACAGATGAAAGGCGGACCCTAGTGTACATGAACCCCTGCTATTCTTTTTTTGTATGATTCCATTTGTTTTCTTACACTTTTTATTTTGCGTTGGGGTGTAGCTGATAAACAGTGTTGTGATGGTTTCAGGTGGGCAGCAAAGGGACTCAGCCATACGTACGCATGTATCCACTCTCCCCCAAACTCCCCTCCCATCCAGGCTGCCACAAAAACATTGAGCAGAGTTCCCTTGCAGGTCCTTATTGTTTATCCATTTTAAATTCAGCCCTGTGTACATGTCCATCCCAAACTCGCTCACTATCCCTTCCCCCCTCCCTTCCCTGCTAGTAACCATCAGTTCGTCCTCTAAGTCCATGAGAGGGACGTATATATGATAGAATATTACTCAGCCATTGAAAAGAGTGAAATAATGCCATCTGCAGCAACGTGGATGGGCCTAGGGAGTGTCATGCCGAGTGAAGTAAGTCAGAGGAGGGGAAATACCATACGGCACCTCTTGTGAGTGGACTCTAAACAGAAATGACAGATGAACTCACTTACAAAACCTCTGCTGTTTTTCTTTTGCTCCCAGGTCCTTGGCCTCAAACTCCCTAATCTTTTAGGCCGGGCAGAAAAGGTGACTTTCCAGTTTTCCTATGGAACAAAAGAAACTTCGTATGGCCTGTCCTTCTTCAAACCACAGCCCGGAAACTTCGATAGAAAGTAGGGAGCCCAGCGGGTCGTTGTGCTCAGTGGCATGGTTTAGGGGTTAAGGTAGCTGTGGTGGGAGTTTCTGGAAGGAAACTTTGCAGGATCGGCCGACGCTTCTGTCGCATCACTGCATGTGTGGATTTCCCCGTGCAGATGAGCCCCGAGGCGTCGCTGTGAGTCTGTTGATTTAGGTGATACATCAGGTATAATCACCGTCCCAGCAAGTAAAGCTCTGTCCCCTTGTCTTCTAGTTTCTCCGTAAACTTATACAAAGTCACGGGACAGTTCCCTTGGAGCTCGCTCCGGGAGACAGACCGAGGCGTATCAGCGGAGTACAGCGTGAGTGCCTTTCCCGTCCTTCCCTTTGGGTGCCTACGTGGGACCTGAGCCTGTCGATTGATGCCCAGGCTCGGCCGAGGGCGCAGGGCCAGGCGCGCAGCCCCACGTGGGTTGAAGCTTGGAGCTGCGGGCCCCGATGCCCGGGTCACCCTGTGCTCCCTGTCCGGCTGCCAGCTGCCTCCTGGGTGGCCCCTCCCCACCTGCCCAGTGCCCGTTGCCAGGGCCAGAGAGGGTGGCCACCCCCCACGGCGGCAGATGCTTTGACCCAGTCACATCTCTTCCCTGCCCCTGACTTCCCGGGACACCGTCTGTTTGTGCTTCCTTGTGCACGCTCAGATCAATCGCTCCCGACAGCCAGTTAAGGTCACGTCAGGTTACCGGGCGCTTTCGTTGCTGGCTTATAGCGCGTTCACTTCCAGCGAGATGCGTCGCATAGAGTCACTGCCATTTGGCCGCTTTTCAGTGTTACGACGAACGCTGCCCTTCTTTGCCTTCCTTTCTAGCTGTCCCCCTTCCTCCCCTCCTGGTGTGGGCTTTAGTTTGATGAGGAAAGACTGGAGGCATGCGCTTTGTAAAAGTAGCTCCCCGCGTGCGGTCTTCTGACCCGCCGCCGCTGCCTCTCCTGCACGTTCACGGCCCTGTGTGCCTTACTGGGTGAGTGTCTCCAGGGAGGGGCCCAGGAAGCTACTGTGGCATGCCCCCTACCCAGTGCCTCCACTCGTCACGGGCTTGTGACCCCGTCTCCCTGCTCTTCTCTGGGGGCTGAGGCGGCTGGGTCACCCTGCCTGGCTTCAGAAAACTAGGTGGGGTGTGTGTCCCGTGGTCTTTCAGATGGAAAAGAAACCAGGTAGTTATAAAGTTCCCTGCAGCATCAGACCAGCGACGCCCGTCTCCTGGCTCGGAGCACAGCCCCGCTGCTCAAGCAGTTTCTCCCGCTGATGGCGACCCTGGCTTTCTCCCGCAGCCCAGCCCCGCCTGCCCACGTTCCCTCCTTCCCCGCTTGCCTTGTCTTCCTCTCTTCCCATCCCGTTGTTCCACAGCATGTCATAGTTTTTAATCGGCTGATGATCTAACGGCGCGTCACCCCGCGGCCTGGGCTGGGGTGACGCCGCGTCCACGCAGCACGGAGGCTGACGGTTCTCTGTGTTTGCTTGCAGTTTCCCACCTGGAAGACGAGCCACACGGTCAAGTGGGAGGGCGTCTGGCGGGAGCTGGGCTGCCTCTCCAGGGCCGCGTCCTTCGCCGTCCGGAAGGAGAGCGGGCACTCTCTGAAGTCGTCTCTCTCGGTGAGGGCTTCGCGCGGCGTGTGCCTGCCCTGGTGCAGCCAGGCCGTATGCGTTGGGAGAATGGTGTTTCCCTCCATTAGGAGGGACTGAGCGGCGTCACGGTTGAGGCGGCCAGAACGGTGGCTAGGACTGGTCACTGTGAATATCTGGATACAGCCTCACGTTGTTTTTTCCTCAGTAACATCGGAGGTGATGCAAACGGAGGGAATAAGGGCCCACCGTGGTGTCTTAGCTGGAAGCGGGCTGAGCTGACGTCCGTCAGGGCATCAAGCTCCCTGAGAAAACAGGGCTGGGGACGGGGTCGGAGTCGCCCAGCCAGCAGACGTGACCTGTCTCGCTGACTCTGTTGGGTCCTCACACAGAATGGGAGGTTTTCTTGAAGGCGAAGCCACCTAAGGGAACACTCGGCACAGAGCCTGGTGAGCAGCCAGCGCTCAGGGAGTGTCTGGTGTCATTCCATACTGAAGCGCAGACACCCCCGCCCTTGCCTTTTCCAGCACTCGATGGTCATCGACTCTCGGAACTCCTCCATCCTGCCGAAAAGAGGTGCTTTGCTGAAGGTGAACCAGGTGAGCGTTCCCTCCCCTGTGGCCCCTGCAGGCTCCTGGGGAACTGGGGCGTCCCTCGGGGGCGGTCACGCTGTTAATACTTGCAGCTGCCTTTAGCTGTAAAGGTCATTCTGGAATGCCTCCAAGGGTGTCTGTCCGTCTCAGGGTTCCTAGCCCTGGATTTGCTCCCTGCAGCTCAGACTGCCTTCACGGAGCTCAGAGTCAGGGTGAGGAGCCGGCCTCTGACGTGTCGCTCCACAGACCAGGAGCCAAGTCATGACTTGTGGGACTGGTTTCTCAGTGAGCACACGAGCCCGGGGTGTGACCCGGATACTGGCAGGGCCCAGCCGGTGACCTTGGGGAGAAGCCGGCTGGGAAGGGGGCTCCGCCCCTCTGTCTGCCTGAACTCAGTGTCAGAGGAGCAGCTGGCAATCCAATTTTCATGTGCTGTTGCTGCTGCCAAGTCACTTCAGTTGTGTCCGACTCTGTGTGGCCCCATAAATGGCAGCCCACCAGGCTCCTCTGTCCCTGGGTTCCTCCAGGCAGGAGTACTGGAGTGGGTCACCATTCCCTTCCGCAGTGCATGCCTGCATGCTAAGTTGCTTCAGTCATGTTTGACTCTGTACAGCCCAATGGACAGCAGCCCGCCAGGCTCCTCTGTCCACGGGATTCTCGAGGCAAGAGTACTGGAGTGGATTGCCATTTCTTTCTCCCATTTTCATATGAAAATGTGAGAAATTGTGAAAGGTGGGCTAATATTCTTTTTCCAAACATTGATTGGGCCAAACAAGTCATAAAATCCTGTTACTGTTCAGTCGCTAAGTCGTGCCTGACTCTTTGCGACCCCATGGACTGTAGCGCTCCAGGCTCCTCTGTCCATGGGATTTCCTAGGCAAGAATACTGGAATAGGTTACCATTTCCTGCTCCAAGGGATTTTCCCAACCCGGGGATCCAACCCACCTCTGCATCGGCAGGCGGGTTCTCTGTGGCTGAGCCACCGTACCATCCTTAGCAGGCTCTGTAGTGAACGCCGATGTTGCCAGCGTTCTCCTGGCATGCGTAAGGAGTGAGCTTCTCTGCGGTTGCTCTGTGTTTGGTGACGGTGTCTCTGCCAGGCCCCTGATGCCATCCCGAAAGACCAGGAGGCAGCTTCTGGGACACAGACATGGTCTGTTGCCTTTCTGAAAATACAGAGCAGCAGCCTGTAGTGCTGAGCACAGTGACTCTGCAGTCAGTCTGTGGGCCCTGTCCCACCTGAGACCCTCCCTGACAGGAGCTGGCCGGCTACACCGGAGGGGATGTGAGCTTCTTAAAAGAAGATTTTGAGCTTCAGTTGAATAAACAACTCATCCTTGACACAGTGAGTATTTCTCCAGCAGCTTGTGACCTGTGTTTTTGGAATCTGACTAGACCCCAGTTCCCGAATATCTAAAGCTCAGAAGAGGAAATGAGAACAGTCGAGCTTGAAGCTCAAGCGCGTCATCTCTTAAGCGTGGCCAGAATTGAGGCTGCTCTGGGGAGAAGCGATAACTAGCTCCTTTAAAACTCACCTGTCAGTCATTTCACACGGAAGAGCCCCTTCCCCATTCACCATCATCTCAGAGCCATCAAGAAACGTGTCTGCAGGACGTGTGTGCCATCGTCTTTGCCTCCTGATGTTACGTCCCTAGAAAGTCTGTGTCTTCACCTGACTTTGCTAGGTCTTTAGGCTCTGGGTGTCTCCAGAATCTCTGTGTTAAATGTTTTTAGCCTGGTTTGGTTTAGTTCCTCCTGGTTCCCTCAGGACCTGAGGAGTGAGTGACCAGACTCTGCCCGAGGCAGCGGAGCTCCAGGCCGGGAGACACTGTGCCTTCCGTCCACTCTGCCTGGCGCCCGGGTGGCTAGGGCAGCTCTCCACACCCCGCTGCTGCCTCAGAACCTGGCGGCAAGGCGTGAGTTCTGACGAAACGGTACACGCTGTTTCGTCTGACTGTGAAATCGTTTATCACTGCTTCCGATCGGTCCTGGACTCAGCGCACTCAGAGTGCGGTCCCTGCCTTTCTTTTTCTCTGCTACTCCGGAGGCTCTCGGGGCCGATTCCTTGTCGAGTTCAGCGAGCTCTCTCCGGTCCCCTCCTGTGCCCACCCCCAGGCACTCCCTTGGCCCTCCTTGACTGCATCATGCCTTCTCCTTCCGAGCCTCGGTGTCTCTTTCTCAGCCTCCTTTCCCTCCGTGCAGCCCCTGGCTCTCCATCCACCCATCCGTCTGCCCGTCCATCTGTCCTCCCACCTGTCCATCCGTGCGTACATCCATCTCTCCCTTCTTCTCACACAGACTGGCTGGCTTCCAGGCACTGTCTTGGCACCAGGAACACCCCAGTAAATAAAGCAGACAGTGCTCTCACACGCTAGTGGAGGGGGAGTCCCACAAGCAACGAGATGGGTATATAATCCGGCAGGTGGTGATGAGAGGCTGAGGAACAGGACAGCAGACTGCGGGGGAGGAGGTGGCCACGGGGTGCTGCCTCGTCGTCGTTGGTCGGGGGGGTGTCTTTGAGGAGCCCCTCCACCCTCAGTGGTGTCTGCCCCCCTATGCCAGCCCACCCAGGGACAGCCATGTGAGGTGCATAAAGCAGCTCGTTTTTAGTAATGAGCTGTGGGATTTCACCAGGGTGAGCGGGGAGTGAGGACACCAGGGAACCAGGGGGTGGGCTTGTCGTCCTGCTGGCATTGATGAATTGGGGTGCCCGGTGCTGGAGGAGTGGGTGGAGAGGCCTAGGCGTGGGGGCACCTGGGGTTCCTGTGGTCACTGAGCTCAGCGGGACAGGCAGGATGGTGGGCCTGTCTTGGGGCGGGGCATCAGTGTTCCTTGTCGCCCCCCTCCCTTAGGTTGTGACCATTGGGTGGCGGGGGCGGGGAGAACAGTCTGCCAGGAACGTCTTGTCCAAGGGGCGGCCGCCCCGCTGCGTGCCAGGCCCCAGCCCCTCGCCGTGTTCTGCGGCAATCTCTCCCGTTGTTGAGCAAAGATGCATTTCTCAGAATAGAACGTACTCTTGGCCCTCTCTGCCCACTCTGCCCCAGTTTTCATCTGTGATTCTTCCTACAGAAGCTTCTAAAAAAGAGCCCTCTGGGCAGCTTTCAAGGACGTGGACTTTGCCCCAAGAGGACAAGTTGGGCAGAAGCCTGTGGGGAGCACTCAGGAGATGGGGGGGCGCATGATGATGGCCGGGGGTCAGGAGCCTAGAGGGCCCACTGTGGTCTCAGGCATCACTGGGGCAGTTCTGGGCGGGGATGACGTGGCATGAAGATTGGATCCCCGCATGGGATCATTTACCGCCCCGACCCTGACCTGTCACACGGAAGCGCTGTCCCCGAGGGCTGGGTTGGATGTGTGTGTCTCTGCATTCCTTTTTTTTCATTTGTTTAGTTTATTATTTATTTTTGGCCGTGCCGGGCCTTCATTGCTCTGCAGGCTTTTCTCTGGTCGGGGTGTGAGGGTTTCTCACTGTGGCAGCTTCCCTCGTTGCAGAGCGCGGGCTCCCGGGCCCTAGAGTGCAGACTCAGTAGTTGGGGTGCGTGGGCTCAGT
This sequence comes from Ovis aries, assembly GCF_016772045.2. Lineage (NCBI taxonomy): Eukaryota > Metazoa > Chordata > Mammalia > Artiodactyla > Bovidae > Ovis > Ovis aries. Next base: position 220,594,738 of record NC_056056.1, read on the forward strand.
TGCTCTGCAGCACCTGTGGTCTTCCCAGATCAAACCTGTGTCTCCAGCATCGGCAGGCGGATTCGTCACCACGGAGCCACTGGCAAAGCCCTGAATTTCTTACCTGTGACATTTTCTTACCTGCTGCCTCCCTCTCCTGAGAGGCCAGGCGTCCTCAGGACGTGAGGCCAAGCCACAGAGGCCTTTGGATGCCGACTCCCTTGTCGGGACCTGGTCCGCCTCCCCCATCTGCCCATGGCATGGCCCACTGGGCTTGGCTTCTCGGAAGGGAGGGGGCTGCCCAGTGTCAGAGCCAGGCCCTGCTGAGGGTTTGGGCTTGTTTTTTTTGCTTATCTCTTGTACGTCTTGAAACTTGAAGTTGCAAGTTACGCAGATATCCTCAGAACGCTTCGAGCTGTGGCTCCTCCCCTGCCCGAGCCAGGAGTTCCCTTCTGCAGCCTTCACGCCCCAGCCCAGAGCTCTGCACCGGACACGTGGGGCTGCGACCAGACCTCAGTGCATTTTCTGTCTGCTGATACTCGTTGGAAGGAAAGAAACGCTGGAAGAAAACGGTTGTTTGTTTCTATTTCAATAGGTTTTTTCAGCCTCTCTCTGGGGTGGAATGTTGGTACCCATGGGTGATAAGCCATCGAGCATTGCTGATAGGTGAGTAATAATAAACGAATGGGTGGTTTGCAAGTGGCTTCCTTTGGGTCTTTCTGGTCGGTTTCTTACAAAAGAAGTTTATTTAGGAGAGCACTTATTTCACATTTTAATTTAGTTTTTAAGTTTAAGCTAATTTCAAAATACCCTGTATAGCTTTATGCTAATTTTTAAAAAACAAGAAGGATGCAAAAATGTATGCGAAATATAGTATGTCACCAATTTACTACAGATGTGTACATAAATTTGTATGTATACACCCTCACACAAATACACATTCACAAAAAATCGACTGACAGGAAGTACCTGTGACCCTGAACAAAAGTGAGTTTGATCCTGGGGGCCCAGCCACAGGTGGGTGCCTTCAGCAACCAACACCGCAGCATTGCACAGCCAGGAGGTGGTCGATCTGTGGCTGTGGAGGAAGCTCAGGCAGAGAGGACTGACCGCAGGGTATATTTGGATCAACCTTTCAGTTGTTCAACTGAAAGAAAGTGAAAGTCGCCCAGTGGTACCTGACTCTTTGCAACCCCATGGACTGTAGCCTACCAGCCTGCTCTGTCCATGGGATTTCCCAGGCAAGAATACTGGAATGGGTTGCAGTTTCCTTCTCCAGGGGATCCTCCCGACCCAGGGACTGAACCTGGGTCTCCTGCATTGCAGGCAGATTCTTTACCGTCACAGTTACCAGGGAAGCCCATGGGTTGTTCAAGGATTCACTGTAATCCCAACTGTTAACCCTGCTTGCCAGGGACAGGATTGTTTTATTACTCTCTTAAATGTTTCTCTGTGTTTCTGTAACCTACACGGGGTTTCCCTGGTGGCTCCGTGGTAAAGAATCTGCCTGCCAGTGCAGGGGATACAGGTTCGATCCCTGGCTCGGGATGATCCACTTGAGAAGGAAATGGCAACCTGCTCCAGTGTTCTTGCCTGGGAAAGCCCGTGGACAGAGGAGCCTGGTGGGCTACAGTCCATGGGGGTTGCAAAGAGTTGGACAGGACTGAGCGACTAAACGATAACCCGTATGAACTTTTTTCTTTCATACTCAAACAGAATACACAGTTTTTGATATGATGAAGTACCTCCCCGACCGCAAAGCTTGGATTTTATTGGCGTTCTCCGTTCTCGTGTGCATCTCCCTAGTCCTGAGACGTGCAGTATGTGGCGGCGTGGGCCACCCAGAAGCGAGTGTGCGCCCTTTGCACTCGCGGTTTGTGACGGCGGCTTCCTCTGACAGCTCTTCCCTCTTCCAGGTTCTACCTCGGCGGACCCACGAGCGTGCGGGGCTTCAGCATGCACAGCGTCGGGCCACAGAGCGAAGGTCTGTCCTTCCCCAGAATACGCCACGTTGCAAAAAACCGAAGCTACACTTACATCTCATTTTTGAACCATGTATTTGTTTGTTTAAATTACCAAAATAATAGATACTCGTGTTTCACCAGCGGAACTAACACCTAACATCCGTCACCCAGCAGGCTCGGAAAAGTATTTATTTGTTGAGGAAATGATGGACGATGAGAAAGTATAGCTAAGCGGAACATGCACAAGAGTGCCCTGTGATCCCATCGCCTCAAGCTGTGAGCGTTGTGTGGTCTTAAACACACGTGTCCACATACACGTGTTGTTGTCTTACACGCTTGTGTTCTCACCTGTTTTTCCCACCACCCCCTCAATAACAGTATGTGAAACGATGTTTATAGGAATAAGTACTTTACCATTTTTTTATGGCTGCTTATTTTATCTCATTGACAAACTACAATTTTTTTAAGTAGTGTACTTTATTTAAAATTTTAAAAAAATGCACATAGTAAAAGTAAACAGTAAGCATGCATTTTTATAAAAAGACTTAGAGGAAACACAGCTAAACAGCAGTCAGGGTTTTATCTGGGTGATGGGACTGATGAATGATTTTTAGTAAGGTTTTTAAAGTGTGTTTCTGCACTTTGCAAATTTTTCACACGTTTACATTAAGCTTATTTGTTCACTGAGATGTGGTCAGTCTATAATATCACATAAACTTCAGTTGTGCAGCGCAGTGGTTCATAGAATGTCGACTCTACCCTGTGTAATGGGCTTTATTTTTGAGAGTAGTTGTAGGTTTAATGGAAAACTTGGGCACCAAGTGCAGAGCTCACGGTACACGCCCGTAGGATCCTGTATCACTAGTCCTGTGTTAGTGTGGGACGGTTGTCACAACCCATGAGCCAGCAGTGATGTGCTGCTGCGGCTGCTAAATCGCTCAGTCGTGTCCCACTCTGTGCGACCCCGTGGACTGTAGCCCACCAGGCTCCTCTGTCCACGGGATTCTCCAGACAAGAATACCGGAGCGGGTTGCCATTTCCTTCTCCAGGTACTGACATGTTACTACCAACTAAGCTGCATGGTTCCCGTGGGCATCCCCCGCCTGTGCTGTGAAGTGTCCGGGTTTTGACAGATGGGTGACGGCACGCATCCATCCAGCGTTCACCCCCGAACGTTCGCTGGGCTCCACCTGTTCGTTCCTCCCTCCCTGCCTCCTCCTCTGCTCCTGACGGCCTCTGAACTTCACCAACTCCCTGGTTTTGCCTTTTCCAGAATGTCAGATGGTTGGAGTCATAGAGTGTATGTGCTTTTCAGACTGGCTTTTTTGACAAAACAGTACACATTTCAGGTTCCTCGGTATCTTTTTTTTCTTCTTTTGGTCAATGTGTTTATCAAATTTTTGTTTATATGTGTGTGTGTGTTTAAGGAGCTGTGTGTGTGTGTGTGTCTGTGTGTGTGTGTGTGTGTCTGTGTGTGTGTGTGTCTGTGTGTCTGTGTGTGTGTGTGTGTGTCTGTGTGTGTGTGTGTGTCTGTGTGTGTGTGTGTCTGTGTGTGTGTGTGTGTCTGTGTGTGTGTGTGTGTGTCTGTGTGTGTGTGTGTGTGTGTGTCTGTGTGTGTGTGTGTGTGTGTGTGTCTGTGTGTGTGTGTGTGTGTGTGTGTGTATCTTAATTGGAGTATAGCTGATTTATAGTATTGCATTAGTTTCGGATGTCCACTACAGTGATTCAGTCCTCTGTGTCTTTTCATAGCTTGATTGCTCATATCTTTTTATCACCAAATAATGCTCCCCCCACTGCACGGCTGTCCCACAGGGTGTTTTATCCGTTCACCTGTTGAAGGACATCTTGCTTGTAGGACATCCAACTTTTTGCAGTTACGAGTAAAGCTGATAGAGATATCTGTGTGCAGCTTTTTTTTTATCTGGACGTAAGATTTTTCAGCTCGTTTGGGTAAAAAGGAGTGCAATTGCTGGATTGTATGGTAAAATTATGTTTAGCTTTGTAAGAAAATGCCAGACTGTCCTCCAAAATAGCGATACCATTTTGCATTCCCACCAGCAATGACTCAGAAAGATAAAAGCCTTATCATTTTTAATGGCTGCATATTTCACGTTCTTGCCATACTGTGACCTTTCTAAATCAAATCCCAAGTGTTAGACATTTAGACTGTTTTGTTTCTTTCTTATTTTAAATAACTATGTGTCAGTGAATAACCTTGCTCAATCTTTGTGTTTCTCTATAAGCTTTACTATATAATATAAAGTTCTAGGTTGTAATTGCCAGATTAATGGATTTTGAGTATCCTCAAGGGTTTATATTGTGCTCAATCATAGTCTGTTTAGCAGAGTGTGAGCATTCCTGTTTCGGGAACTCTCTCCAGTCCTTGACATCTTATTAGAGAATTGCCATGTGTTATGAAAAACATCGTATAGATAGGACACATGTTATTACATTATAAAATAGTCTATCCTGATTTTCTTAACTTTTTTTAAACATCTTTGTTGCTCCTATTTTATATTATTAAAAATAGTGATCATCCGCGGCATAAATTTTTGTATAAAATATAAATTATTTCTTTTCATTTGCTGTTAGGATGCTTTTATTAGTCTGTCCTTTTCTCTTGGAAAAGTAACAGTTTCTTTTTTCATTGTAGCAAGTATTATTTAGTGACTAGATAAAAGTTTTGGAGTCTTCCATTTGCCTGAAAATTAAAACACAGTGATGTTTTATTTAATTACCTATTAAAAGGCCATTGGTAAGATTCTGTGAGCAAGGGTGTAAATCGCCGTAACTTTTCATGAAAGCGGTTTGACAATACTTATCAAGAGCCTAAAACATACAGATATATACATATATATATATGTATATATATATATATACATGTATGTGTATATATATATACATGTATGTATATATATATATATATATATATATATATATATACACAAGAACTAGAAGTGAATGGCAACCCGCTCCAGTATTCTTGCCTGGAAAATCCCATGGACAGAGGATCCAGGCTGGCTACAGTCTGTAGGGGTCGCAGGGTCGGACACGACTGAGTGACTAACACACACGGATAACAGCACTGAAAACTGCAAACCCAGATGCCCGCCAGCCGCAGGACAGGCAGCTAAACGGTGTGTCTTCACACCGTGGTTTATGATATAGCAGCGAGGATGAGCAAGTTAGAGCCACTGATGGGGTGGCCTGAACAAACTTAAGAAATATACGCCTCCCCTGAAAAGAGTCAGCCCCAGCAGGTGCATGCTCTGTGACTGTGCAAAGTGTGGCGGCTGGGTAAAGAGCTCCGTGCTGTCGGGCGACAGGCGATGGTTGCCCCTGGTGTGGGTGGTGATTTGAAGGGTTCACAGGGCCTCCCCAGGGCGCTGCGTGTGTCTGTCTCTTGGTCTGGGTGCTCACTGGATCGTGTGTTCTGGGCCTGGAAGTTCACTGCATTGTACACTTAGGATGTGTGGGCTTTTTGTGTGTATATTATACTTCAAGATGGTTTAAAACTGTGTGCCTGTGCAGGAAAGCCCATCACAGGTTAACGTCCACTCTCAAGTTCAGCACCAACAGGACGGTAGTCAAGGGGTAGGTCGTTACATTGGCCTTCCCTGGTGGCTCAGTTGGTAAAGAGTCAGCCTCCAGTGCGGGAGACTGCCTGCAGGAGGCCAGGCAGGTTCCCTCTGTGCCCCAGGAGATACCCTGGAGCAGGAAATGGCAGTCCACTCCAGTATTCTTGCTTGGGAAATCTCATGGACAGAGGAGCCTGGTGGGCTACAGACTATGGGGTCAAAGACGCAGACGTGACTTAGCGACCAAACCACAGGTCATTGTGTTATGGTCCATATATGTGGTTATTCAGGCATCAAAATCGCATTTTCAAAGAATAAGAAGTCTTAGAAGGAAGTGCTTATAGTACAGTAAGTGAAAAGCAAATCAAGACTGAAAGATATGTGTATATATGCTTACATTTTATTTTCTTATTTAATATTTCATTGTAATTCATTGAAAGGAAGGACGCTGGGATGTTAGCTGGTTTTCTCTTAATGGCAGAAATTAAAGGAGAATTTCCTTTTTTATACTCCCATGATGAGAATAAAAGAGGTTATTTAAGGAAGGAGAGGAACACTTGCTGGGAAATGAAAAGCAGGCCCGGTTGATCTCCTGTTCTCGGTCCATTGTTTCCTCTAGAACTTCAGTGTTGACGGGGGTGAGGAGACGCTGGAGTCTCTTAAGTGAATAAGCAGTTCATCCCTTGAGGTTAATCTTGGAGACAACCTGTAGTCTTTGTCATGTCGGGTCATTTTGTATTAAAGGAGACCGAGGCACTTTACAAATGGTATTTAGTAACAAAGTATAAACAGTTCAGAGGGTTTTGTTTTAATGTTGTGGCTATTTGTAGTTGAAATAGTAGGGACATTTGTAGAAGTAATTTGTATTATTATGCATTATGTAAACAAACAAAACCCCAAGTGGTCATGAACCTTTGAGAACGAGCCTCTTCTGTGAAGATATTGAGCTGGGATGGTGTCCTTATGCAGCAGGGAGCAGGCCCTCCGTACCTTTGGGTCAATAGCTAGTCTGACCATTTCCAGAAACTGCGGAGACATTTTCTGCATTTTGTCTCTCTGTAGTGCAGTCTTGAAATTTCTGCAGAGTAATGCATTTCATTTGCCAAGCAACAATGATCTGGTCATCTGCAGTTGCGGAGAAAGCGATTTCCATTAGTTCGCTTGTTTTATTCTAAGCATCTCACAGATACGATCAATTACTGGTTTCATTCTTTCTTAAATGATGTATTAGCTTTTTTTTTTTTTTTTTTCAGTTAAAGCAAATTATAAAACAAACCAAGAGAATAAGAAACATTGTTTAAAAGGAGGCCGACAGCCTTAGCGGTTAGAAGAGCAGTTGCTCGTGGGCCGGGCATGGAGTGTGTCCTGATCACAGCACACCCCTCGCTTTTGTTCATGGTGGGCCATCGGGGTGGTCTTGAACCTGTGACCTCGTTTTGATCTGCGCTCCTTCCTTGCCTAGGTGACTACCTGGGCGGGGAAGCCTACTGGGCCGGCGGGCTGCACCTGTACACCCCGTTACCCTTCCGGCCCGGCCAGGGCGGCTTTGGCGAGCTCTTCAGGACACACTTCTTCCTCAATGCAGGGAACCTCTGCAACCTCAACTACGGTAAGACTTGGACTCCTTAGCGGCCAGTCGGCACACCTGACCTTATGTTTCAAAGAACAGGACGCGAGCAGGGATCTGTCTCCTTTAGACTGCTGTGCTCAGTCGCTCAGCCGTGTCTGACCCCATGGACTGTGGCCCGCCAGGCTCCTCTGTCCAGGGGATTTCCAGGCAAGAACACTGGAATGGGTTGCCGCTTCCTTCTCCAGGGGATCTTCCCGACCCAGGGATTAAACCTTGGTCCCTTGTGTCTCCTGCATTGGCAGGCGGGTTCTTTACTCCTAAGCCACCTGGGAAGCCCCTGTTTTAGATTATGTCATCTTTAAATGTACCAACTATGCCCTGGAGGAGAAAATGGTAACCCATTCCAGTATTCTTGCTGGGAAAATTCCATAGACTGAGGAGCCTCGTGGGCTACCATCCGTAGGGTCGTGAAGAGCTGGGCACGGCTGAGCGTGCACACACGTGCTCGCCTTCGATGCCCACATCATCTGATACAACGCCCAGAGCAAAGCGATTGGTTAGGTGACGAAAACACGTGAAAAACCATCTGGTGCTCTCTTGCCAAAAAAAGAAAAGTATTTGTTTAGCAAACATTTCTCAAGCAGCAACTCTGTGCCGGTCATTAAAGCTGCAGAACCAATCTCTTCCTCTCGGAGCTCAGGGCTGGGTGAGGGGCACAGACGTATCCAGCAGCAGGGGCGTGGGAGGTGTCTAGAAACCAAGGCTTGGAGTCAAGCTTCCTGGGTGCTCAGAGGATGGGGAAAATGCCATCATCCTAGGCAAAGGGACCAGAATGTGCCGGGCCCAGAGAATGGAGAGGCCCGCGTCCTGGGGCGGCGAGGCGGTGTGGTCCCCCGCCCTGTCTTGAGTTTGGACCTAATGTCACTTTCGTGCATTCTCCTCGAAGAGCTCGACCTGGCTCTCACGATGATCGGAGGCCACGCGGAGAGTGAGAGCTGGGGCTGTCTGCAGACAGCGAGTGGGGGGGCCACGTGCGGTTGGTCACGCCCCCCTCCCCTATCTTTTCAGGGGAGGGCCCCAAAGCCCACATCCGGAAGCTGGCCGAGTGCATCCGCTGGTCCTATGGGGCAGGCATCGTCCTCAGGCTGGGCAACATCGCGCGGCTGGAGCTCAACTACTGCGTCCCCATGGGCGTGCAGCGCGGGGACAGGTAGGTGCGGGGGTCCTCTCGAGAGGCACATGGCACTCTCCCATCACCATACTTTGTTTGAACCTGCTTCATCACTGGCATCACCGACTCAGTGGACAGGAGTTTGAGCAAACTCTAGAAGATCGTGAAGGACAGGGAAGCCTGGTGTGCTACAGTCCACGGGGTCACAAAGAGTCAGACACGACTTAGCAACTCAGCAGCAGCAATCACTTCACCAACAGCCTTTAAGATTCAAGACTTTAGGAGAAATTGAATAGTTGGCAAAGGAGTGAAAATACAGGGACTTTTCTCCGCGGGGTTTTTCTTTCCATCTGGTTTGGAGGACAGGCTGTGGGGTATCCTTGTCCCCCGACCTCACGCTGTTTGCACTTGTTGCCGAGCAGCGGGAGCCCTCCGGGCAGGCTGGCTGGAGGCGGTGGCCGGCGCTGCTGGCCTGTGCTGAGGGGGATGAGGTGTTGCTGTGGGGTCTTTGCAGGCCGGGAGCCGGAAAGGCTGGGGTAGACGCAGCTCTGCACCCTCCAGAGCCTTCTTTGGGCAGCAGAGGAACAGGCTGTCTGGCATTTCTCCAGCTGTCATGGATTTGTGCTGAAGAAGAAATTAATGCTGTTTCTTGAAGTGTTTGGTGCTCATTTTAGAAAGTTCAAGAAGCCCAGAGATATCATGCTGCTAAGTAGCTTCAGTCGTGTCTGACTTTGTGTGACCCCATAGACAGCAGCCCACCAGGCTCCCCCATCCCTGGGATTCTCCAGGCAAGAACACTGGAGTGGGTTGCCATTTCCTTCTCCAATGCATGAAAGTGAAAAGTGAAAGGGAAGTCGCTCAGTCGTGTCCAGCTCTTCGCGATCCCATGGACTGCAGCCTACCAGGCTCCTCCATCCATGGGATTTTCCAGGCAAGAGTACTGGAGTGGGGTGCCATTGCCTTCTCCAGAGATATCATCATATTAGTATGTAATACCATGGACTGGCGGCTTAGAGAGCAGACGTGGATCCCTCACTGTCTGGGGGCTGGGAAGGCTGGGGTCAGGATGCTGGCAGGTTCGGTTCGTGGCCCAGGGCGCCCTTCCTGGTTGGCGGGTGGCACCTTCTCTCTGTGTCCTCACCTGGGGACAGAGCAAGGTCTCTGGTGTCTCTCCTCACAGGGACACTGAGCCCACCAAGGACCCCGTCCTGGCTGAGCTCCCTCGTCTGTGGTGACTGGGTCACCTCCCCAGGTCCCGTCACGTGGGCTTAGGGTTCGGGCCTCAGCTTGTGCGGGTGGGGAGGCCACGTGTTTCTGTTAACCTCTGAGTATCTTCACACACACGCAGTTCAGAGTCTCGACGGCTGTGTGTTTTTCTTCTTGGCATTCTGTCTGTGGTCCGCTGTGATGCTGAGCCATCGTCTCCCAGGCGTCCGGCACCGAGCTGTGGTCTGCGATGCTGGAGGGGGTCCCCTGCCGCCTCCGCTCCCTCCTCTTTTCGCCCAGCGCGGGGGGTGGCGGTGTTCTGGGAGGGGCTGTGTCGGGGGGTGTCAGTGTTCTGGTTTCACCCAGCGCAGGGGGGTGGCGGTGTTCTGGGAGGGGCTGTGTCGGGGGCCTTCCAACCAGGCTGTGTTCTTAGGCGCGGGTCAGCATCCATCAGCCGAGTCCCCTGTGGCCGTCGGCCCAGTGCAGTCTGCCCTGCCCGTCTCACTGGAAGGCTGGCTCGGGCCAGGGCCACCAAGCCGCCCGTGGTGTCAGAGCCCTTCCTCCCTGCGCCCTCTCTGCGGCTCTGACCACGGTCAGCGCCCCTCCACACCTTGCCTGTTCTCGGCACAGAGCAGAGCCGAGGAGGGTCTGGGTGCTCAGGCTGGGTGTTCTCTGGAGCGCAGCTCGGCCGCCGTGTGGCCCGGGGTGAGTGGCGTAACCTTTCCGGGCCTGTTTCACGTCTAGACAGTGGCGCTAGTGGTAGTGACCGCTCTGCCGGTTTCGGGGCTGATTGAGTGAGCCCCCGTGCACATGCAGAGCCGTGTCTGGTGTGGTGTCAGCAGGGCTGGTTGCTCCTCACGTTGCTGCTGTGACCGGTGCAGTCGCCCTGGCCAGCTGCTCCCCTGGGAAGCACAGCGGGTCCCCCGCTCTCTCCCCGTCTGCAGGGTGCCCGGGGCTGCCGCCTGGCTCACTGTGATGGAAACACGTAATAGCGATGGGTGACGTGCCCTAATTTCAGGGAGAGTGCAGCGTGGGCAATCGGGTACTTTGCCCAGGGCCGGGCTTGTCTACTAGGTGACATCTTAGCTGCCCGCCACAGGTGTGGCCCCGGGCTCCCTGGTGTAATACCCAGGTGCTCACTGATCCCTTGCAGGGAGCGGCCGAGGTGCAGTGCTGACCCTGCACCCACCCTGGGATGGAGTCACAGAGAGCCATCCGAGCCGGCGCTTCTCAAGCCGTAATGGGCCTGGGTGGGCAGGACGATGGTGTGTGTGTCCGTCAGGGGTGCCAGGGGGCGCCAGCCCTCTGAGTCCAGAGTGCGCGCTGTTCCCTCCACCTCCAACGCCAGCAGAGGAGCCCAGCACCCCGCCGCCCGCTCAGAGACCCCCGCGGTGAGGCTGTGCCAACCCCCGCCCCGCGGGCAAAAGCGTGCAAAGATGAGAACCGTCTCTTGTCTCCTCATGCACACTTTGACTCGCTACCAGCTTCTCTGTCTCAGAGAGTACCCAGGCTGTCTCCATGACGATTGGTGATTAGTCCCGATCATACAAATAAAGAGGTCACAGATGCTCCTTGTTATCGGGGAGCCTGGACATGCGGGTGGCGTTTTCGCTGTAGCTCGGCTGTTTCACCGTGACTGTCAGCCATGGAGGAGCGGCCACGGCCCCGCGACTGGCTGCGCTGCGGGTGGGCTGCAGGCCCAGCCCCTGCCTGTCCCTAGCTGTGTGACTGGGCCCGCCCCACTGGCTCTGGGGAGGCTTCCCGTCCTTCCGGCTGAAGTGTGGGTGCAGCGTCCTCGGAGGCCACTGGGTGTCGCTGTGCTCCCAGAATCGAGGCTCTGGGGAAGCCCGGCTGGGTCCACTCGCCTCGCAGACTCTGCAGGGAGCCGGCGTGTTCCCCTCTCCGCTCTGTTCCCTCTCTTCAGGTTAAGTTTGAGAAAAGTAGTTCAGATATTAATGTCAGCTGTGAGTTCCGGAAGGAGGGAGCAGGCCGTGCACGGGACATTTAGACCAGGACACAAGGCCGCGCCGCCCCCTGAGCCGCGGCGGGTCCGTCTTAGGGTCGTGGTGGTTGCAGCGCTTGCTGTCGTGCACGGTGTCCCTGTGCAGGGGGCTCTCTTCACTCAGCGCATGGCTCCGTCTGAAGTCTTCTCATCAGAACTGGAAGTTGTTTGATCTTTATTTCTGAAATCAGGCAGCTGGCAGGATGGGGAATTGTGTGTGTGCAGAACATCCGTAGAAACCGCCCCCGACACCCCCGAGTTAACGCAGTCACTCTGTAATTAGGGTCTCAGACCTTTACAGAGATGGAGACCATAGTGAAACGCTTGGTGCGTTTTGTACCGGAGGTGACACAGGACACCGTTGCCTCTGAGCTCTGATGCGACCACTCTGTGCCCTGCTGATGGAGGTCCCTGGAGACCCGCTGGGGACTCGGGCGGCTCTGCCTGGGAGGGCAGCGTGTGGTCAGTGACGGAGGAGGACAGGAAGCGGGTCGTGGCGGCTGCTGAGGGTGTGAGAGGGCCTCCTGGAGGGGGTGATACCTGACTGGAAACTTCTGGAAGGACAGCTGGAGCCAGGGGGCAGATGCAGGAGATGCCTGCGGGCACCAGCTTGCACCCCTTCTGCAGGGGCAGAAGCGAGGCGTGGGGTGGCCCTTGATGTTGGGCAGGGACTAAGTTCCGGGCACTCTCGTCCCCTCCCGTCTCCTCTGGCCTTTTCCCCTCGGGCACACACCAGGGTCTCTGAGTTCTGGCCCTCGTCAGCCTGCCTCCCGCTGAGTTGCCCGTGCCAGATTCAGGCCCGGGGCCTGCACGGGGAGGATGGGAGCGTGATGCTAGGGGACCCTGCAGGGCCGGAGACCGTGCCAGCGGGAGGGGGCGACTGAAGACACAGGGGATTTCTGAGGCGCCTCCTGAGTTACAGACTTACAACTTACAGGAGACACAGAATAGGATGACGGGTGATTGGTGAGGCTGTCTGCACGCTCCTGGCATCAGCGACACCGTTCTGGGTATGTGTAGCGAGTATCTTTCCTGTGACACGTTCATACGGTCTCTGAACATAAACATGCGCTTGTAAAGCTGTTTAATCTGTTTATATAGTTCAAGTAAACGAGCCTTTATTGGAATGCCTGCTTGTTTCTGAACCATGTAAACCTAGGACTTGACTTATTTTTATCTTGTAGCCTATTTTCAGACACTTTCCTAAATAGCGAATGTAGGCATTGGTCCCCCTTTTATGGACCCGAAAATATAAAAGGTAAAGACACGTTGTTTGGATCTCAGCGGAATTAAGCTGTGCACACACAGCCGCGGTCCTGATTGTGGGTCTTTGCCATTTAAGGACGGCGGTGAGGTTTACTCAGGGTCACGTTGGGGCTGGACTGTGGCCGCCCCTTCCAGTCAGGTGACTTCTGCTGATGCCGTCGGTCAGTGAGCACCCTTGACCCTGCAGGCGGTCAGTGGCAACAGCAGTGATTCTCTGTGTCGAGTCTCTTAATTGATCAGGTTATTTTGTCCCCTGCTCACTCAGGCTGAAAACCGCTATCTGTCTGCTCTCCTGCGTCTTAAGTTCTAGGGGCGGGGAGGGCGAGGTGCAGGTGTCTTGGCAGTGCACCGTCAGCTCTCCTCTGAATGAGGGGGCTGCTCTTGTCCAGTTTTTCTGGAAACTGTCAGAACTTGCAAAAACACGCCGTGTTCCACAAACACATCGTCAACTGCCGGTTGGGATTTGGAACTCTGCTTTCGCTGGAATCTTCTGCTTCCTGGTGTTGTGACCCCAGGACCATACAGCCCTGGTCCTGCCTCTGAGCCTGGCCAGCAGGTGGACAGCGTGGGAGACCACCTTCCGTGCCCGGGGCCGGTTCTTGGCCTGGTGGGTACTGACATCGCTGGGGGGTCCCAGGAACGCACCTCGGCTGGTGATTCTCAGTCTGTGTGTGGCCAGGGCAGGGGCCAGGCCGTCATGGACATGGCCAGGCCCTCGGGCACGCGTGCATCTGGGTGCGGAGCTCGGCTCCCAGGACCCTGCCGTGAGCACAGCCGCCTCCTCGCTGCTCGGCCTGCTTGCCCATCTGAACTTGGGCCCAGGGGCCTGTCAGCTGGTGATCAACAGTGCACAGAAGGGAACCTGCGAAAGTTTCGGTGGGTGGCAGATGCTGCAACCTACGTGACCTCCTGTGTCTTTCCTGCGAGAGGAGCAAAGAGGTGGTTGGGACAAACCCTGCGGGGCTGTGGGTTCTGCTGTTGCCAGACCCTGGGACTCCTCTGGTTTTGCCCTCCCAGCTCCCTCCCCGACCTCCCTGGGACATCCTGGTAGCCTTAGAAACAAACAAAGCTTCCCCCCACCACCTCCACCGCCCCCACCAGAGTTTTGTTGTTGGTGACTGTTTTGCTCCGAGGTCCTCTTGTTGTCTCCAGTTGGGTCAGGACTGGGGAAACAGGAGTAGAGGAGGAAGCAGGGAGGGGGATTTGTGTCTCCCGTTTCGTTCCCTCGTCCGTCCTCCAAAGGCAGAGGAGGGAGCAGCCAGGGCCAGCGGGTGAGGCCGAGCAGCCAGGAGGGCCCGGGCCTCCTGAGAGGCAGGGCTGTGGGCCTTGTGTTTGAGCCGTGCACGTCTCTGGATCCGACAGCAGCGGGGTGAGCAGGGCAGACCCGAGCGTTGACTTCCTGTCTTAAGAGAAAGCGCTTTGTTTTCCAGGATCTGTGACGGCGTCCAGTTTGGAGCTGGGATCAGGTTCCTGTAGTGGATGCGGCGCGTCCCCCGGCCCCCCAGCAGCGGCTCCAGGACCTGGGCAGCACTGACGTTCTCGGGGCCACTCTCTCTCTCTCCAGACAGACACGCTTCACGGATCCTTCAACTGCAGTCCTTGTGGGAAACCATGTCAATAAATTTTCAAATACAGATCCTCGGGCGCGTCGTGGATGGGAGTTCCTCTCCGAGGCTGCGCATGCCGCTTTCTCTGAGGTCAGGTGGCTTTGTGCATGTTCCTTCGTGCGTGCCGCTGGGTGAGGGGCCGGTCAGGCGTCTCCTGATTCCCCTTTCATCCCGGACTCTTTGGGTCTCAGTGCTCAGTTGCCACAGATTAGGTGGAATCAGCAATGGGATGGCTGTTAGCAAACTGTAAAACAGCATTAGAAAGTGTTATTAGTATCCTCATCCCTGGGCTTCCCTGGTGACTGGCTCCGTGGTGAAGAGTCTGCCTCCAGTGCAGGAGATGCCCATTCGACCCCTGGGTCAGGAAGATCCCCTGGAGAAGGGCATGGCAACCCACTCCAGTATTCTTGCCTGGAGAGTCCCATGGACAGAGGAGCCTGGCGGGCTGCAGTCCATAGGGTCTCAGAGTCAGACAGGACTGAGTGACTAACAACTCTCATTATCATCATTACTATTATATTTTTTGGTGGATTGACTGAAATAGTACGTCTGGGCTGTTTCTCAAAGCTACTGTGAGCCCCATCTCAAATCCTCGTGACTGCGATGGGCATTCTCCATGAAGCGATCCGCAGAGCCTGCCGCTGGGGGGCGTGCGTGCTCTGACTTGATGCCGGCTGAGAAGGGCCTGTGTGGGGCTGCAGGCTCAGGGCCCTGTCAGCCAGTGTGAGCGCCCTGCAAGGATGAACCAGCCTGACGTCAGGGAGGCAAGGAGGGAGGGCGTGTTCTCGGGAGGGAGGCGCGGCCGCCTCGTTATTAAAGGCGTGTGAATCCGCTTCTGTGCTGCCCTAACAAAGCACTGCGGACCTAGAGGCTCAGCGTGACACAGAGCTGTCCCCTTGCAGTCCATACGCCAGGAGTCCAAAATGGGTCTTGCTGGCCTGAAACCAGGGTGTCCGCAGGGGCGCATGCCTGCTGGAGGTTCCAGGGGAGGGGTGGTTTCCTGACCTTTCCCAGCTTCCCGAGGCGCCCACGATCCCTAGCTGATGGCCTCTTCCTGTGTCTTCAAAGCCCACAGCTCAGGCTTCCGTCTCCCTCTGACTCTTTGCCTCGTCTCTGGGCCCCTGTGACTGCTGGGCCCACCAGACACTCCAGGCTGGCCTGATGTTACCATCAGATGGTCAGCAGCCTCAGTTCTACCACAATCTAATAATGCCCCGGCCACACTGAGTCAGATACCCACAGGTTCCAGGAGTTAGAAGGTGGGCATCTTTGGGGAACCTTTATCCTGCCTAACACCTAGTATCTATCTCTCAATATTTTAGGGTAGACTTAATTAGCCACATGAGAAGAAAGTTTTAACAATTTAAACCTCCTCTGAATACTTCTAAAAATGGTGCCCTGTAAAAATGTCCAGGGGTGCAGGTGGTGCCCCAGAGGGCCTTAGCCAGAGAGTTTCCTATGGGATATCCCTCCCCACCCCCATGACCCCGGCTGGGGCTCAGTGCCCCTCAGCTTCATCCTCCCGTTACCTAGTTAATATTCCCACCAAGGCCACCCAAGTCCAGGGACCCACCTGCGCTAGGCCTCCGAGGTGTATGTCCCCCTCACTGCCCACGTGAACTATGGAGATTCTGCAGAGGATATTTAAGGAGAAAATTTTACCTCTCTTAATAGTTGGGAACCTAGGAGAACATACTTTTTTTCCCCTGAGTTGCTTTATTGTTTCCAGTTGCACGTTGATACACTTGGCAAAATAAGAAACCCACAGTATAGCTCTGTTGTGTTCAGGCTACAAATTAGGAACAGTAAAAATCCAGGTAGCCCAGACTCTCAGACTCCGTGCCCTTTGTGAATTCATCTTCTACTCTGGTGGAGAATCCAAAGAGAAGTCACTTTTGAAATGGTGCATCTTTAGTCACGCAGGGCTGGGTCCCCCCGGGCCGCCGCCCAGCTCCTTAATGAAAGCGTGGCAGGTGGGCCATCTGCCAGGTCAGGAGTCGGTTTCAGTGGCAAACACACTTCGCAGGCTGCTGCTCCACAGGGTGGAGTGGAAGCAGTGGAGACACGGGGTGAGATCAGAATTCTGTCCCTTCTCTGTGGGGTTCAGTGGGCAGACCGGAGCAGGAAGCCAGGAGCCCTTCACAAAGTGCCGTCCATGGAAGACCAGAGCCCAGGCCGGTTCACTGTGGACGGAGCTTCATAGCTGCTGTTCAGAGCGAAAGATGTCATAGAAAGGAGCGTGACGAGCACCGCCCTGCCTCCGTGAGTCTCTGTGGCCGCGCCTCCTGCCTTGTGGGATCTTAGTTCCCCGACCAGGGATCGAACCCGCGTCCGCTGCTCGGCAGTGAAAGCACCAAGTTCTAACCACTGCACCACCAGGGAATTCCCTTTGCATCTCAATTTGACTTCATTTTTCTCTAAATACCTGAGCATTTGGGATTAGACCAGAGTTCAGTATTTGTTCAATAAGGCTTTCATGTCACTCTGCAAAGGAATGGGCCAAGACACGAAGCCTTCCGTGTCTTCATCCTGGAGGGGAACGCTGCCATCTCCCTTGTTGGAAGCATGCTGGGCCAGTCTCCTTGTGCATGTGACCAAGGCTGGCTTCAGCAAAGACAGTTGTCTCAATGCCTACAAAGGAAAACCCGTCCATGATGCATCGTGTTGCCCGTTTCCATGACCTTGTGGCGGTCTCTGCCCTCGCACTCTGACCTTTTACACAAGTTCATCAGCCACGTGCTCCTGGAGCTGAGCCACCAGCCACCCCCTTCCCCCGCTGTCTGTTGTCTGCAAGGCTTTTACTGTCCAAGGAGGAAACAGGTTGTGCTTCCAAGGGTCTTGGGCACTGGAGCAAAGGACAGTCACGCAGGCTCTGCTGATGAAGATCAGGTCACACTTCCCCTTAGGTTGATTCCGGCATAGACCCTGCACTTCTGACATCTTCCTCATACCCCCACAGCTCCTGAAGCTAAGAATTCTCTTTAGTTTGTGAATTTGCTTCTTTTTTTTTTTAATATAAATTTATTTATTTTAATTGGAGGCTAATTATTTTACAGTATTGTAATGGTTTTGCCATACATCGACATGAATCCACCACAGGTGTACACGTGTTCCCCATCCTGAACCCCCCGCCCACCTCCCTCCCTATCCCTTCCCTCTGGGTCATCCCAGTGCACCAGCCCCAAGCATCCTGTATCATGCATCGAACCTGGACTGGAGATCTGTTTCACATATGATATTATACATGTTTCAATGCCATTCTCCCAAGTCATCCCACCCTCGCCCTCTCCCACAGAGTCCAAAAGACTGTTCTATACATCTGTGTCTCTTTTGCTGTCTCGCATACAGGGTTATCATTACCGTCTTTCTAAATCCCATGCGAATTTGCTTCTTTAAGACTAGATAAACCTACCTTCAGGATAATTAGATGTGTTCAAATGCACAGTGCGGTTTGGTTCAGTTCAGTTGCTCAGCTGTGTCCCGACTCTTTTGACCCCATGGCCTGCAGGATGCCAGGCCTCCCTGTCCATCACCAACTCCTGGAGCCTACTCAGACTCATGTCCATTGAGTCAGTGATGCCATCCAACCATCTCATCCTCTGTTGTCCCCTTCTCCTCCTGCCCTCAATCTTTCCCAGCCTCAGGGTCTTTTCCAGTGAGTGAGTTCTTCGCATTAGGTGGCCAAAGTATTGGAGCTTCAGCTTCAGAATTAGGTTAAAGATCACCAAAGAGGAGTGGATGCCTTAGTCTAGAACAAAAAGCAGAGAGCTGCATTTGAAAGAAAATGAAATGTTTGAAATCAGGTGGCTGGGGACTTCCTAAGGTGGTGCAGTGGCTAAGACTCTGTGCTCCCAATTCGGGGTGGGGAGGGGGGACGGGTTTGATCCCTGGTCGCGGAGCTAGATCCCACGTGGTGCAATTAAGAGCTCACATGTCACAACTAAGGATCCCACATGTAGCAATGAAGACCCGGCGCGGCCAAAAAATAAATCAGGTGGCTGTACCCAAGATTTCCGTTTCCAGCTTCTCTCAAGCAGTGGGTCTGATGACAAGAAGTCTTCGTTGCTGTAGGCAGCAGAGGGCTGGAGCTGGGAGTGGTCCTCCTCCAGCACGCATCTCCACCCCTGGGTGCCTGCGGGCCCTGTGTGGCTGTTTCAGCATCTATATAGTTCCTGCCGTGGGCCTGTCAGAAGTCGGAGCACCTGCGCGTGTCCAGGGAGGAGGCACAGAAGGTGGATAACCACGGGCCCCACGTCATGATGCTGCTCTGGTCCTTGAGGCTCTTCACCAGCCCCACCCGCTCCTTCCCTCTGGCTGCAGCCCTCTTCTGTCAAAGGACAGGATTTGGGTTTGGTCCCTTCAGGTGCTGGATTCCCGGGTCCCAAGGATGCTGCCTGTGGGTTTTCTGAGCCTTAATGCCCCCATGTAACTCACAGGTGACATGTAACACCGTCGATCGCTTTGCCTGCGTTTCAATGTTAGATACAAGGAGAAAGCAGTGGGTACTTTGTGATTCAGGCTGGACTCGAACTCCAGCCCTGTCCCCAGCCAGACACAGCATTTTCTGAACCAGGTGACGCTCACCCAGAAATTCTCTCCCAAGCCATCAGTACCGCTTAATGAAATATTTACATAGTCGATGATCTCCATGACACAACCACTTATTAGACCGTTTTTAAAAGCACCAGCATTTAATCTCAGGGACAATAACTAAATATTGCCTCTTATCTTTTTACTGATCTCTTCAGATGATTGTGTACAACTGTGTTTCTCAGATTTTTTGGCCCTTGGATTCCTTAGCCCTGCCAAAAATTATGGAGGACCCTCCAAAGAGCTTTTGTTTATGTAGATGGATATGAATACTTACTGAACTAGAAATTAAAACAAAATTTTGAAAAATATAATTCATTTTAAAATAACAAACCCATTGCTTGCTATCATACATAACATTTTATGGGGGAAAGAAAAAAAAACTATTCCAAGAAATAGAGTGAAAAGAGTGGCATTGTTTTGCAGTTTCGCAAATCTCTTTATTAGGTGTCTTCAAAAATACATGGTTTCTTATATCTACTTCTGCATCAATCTCTTGCACTTAAAGTGGTTTAAATATATAAGAAACTCTAACCTCATATAGATAGGTATTTGGAAAAGAGGAGAGTATGTTTTTTTAATCTTCATTGTGGTGCACGGGCTTAATTGGTCCTCAAGCATGTGGAATCTTAGTTTCCCTACTGGGATCAAACCCCCGTCCCCTGCATTGGAAAGCAGATTCTTAACCTCTGGACCACCAGGGAAGTTCTTAGAGGCGGTTACTTTAATAGTCTTTTCAGATGACTTGGCTGAATATTCTTTGATAATTCACCAAAACTCAACAAGTGATGGTTTTTCAAAGGTTAGTTGCCAATTGGAATCTGAAATCACATCAGTGACTTCTCACACTCAGTTACATCAAATCCGTGGGTCCATCTGGCACTGTAACTGGGTCTGCTGCTGCTACTGCTGAGTCGCTTCAGTCGTGTCCGACTCTCTGCGACCCCATAGACGGCAGCCCACCAGGCTCCACCATCCCTGGGATTCTCCAGGCAAGAACACTGGAGTGGGGTGCCGTTTCCTTCTCTAATGCATAAAAGTGAAAGTGAAGTCGCTCAGTCGTGTCCGACTCTTCGAGACCCCATGGACTGCAGCCCACCAGGCTCCTCTGTCCATGAGATTTTCCAGGCAAGAGGACTGGAGTGGGGTGCTGTTGCCTACCCAGGCACAGTTTTGTGGCATCATACATTGGTCATTTGGGAAATACTGGCCCACAAAGTTGTGCAAATCTTCCAAATACCGACCAATGGTATGATTATGCAAAATTAAAAGACCACCTTCATCCATGTCACCACCGATCTCATCAGAAAAATCTCGTAAGTATGGCGAAGCTGCCAAGCTCACAGTGGTCGATGCAGGTTTCCCCAAGTTCCACTTTTCACGTGAAAGCTCCCATGGTCTCCTTGGCAGCAAATTCTGTTAGTTGCTTTCCCTGAAGCTCACTTCATTCATTTTCAAGGAAACGTCTGCCAAGTGACCCATCCGAATAACCCCAGGTCATCAGTCATTCCTTAAGTAAGGATGATTGACGCTCCGTGGGAAGAGTGGCTGTTTTCCCACAGCCCAGCCACTCAGCTTTTCCCCTGAGACAGACGAGCTTCTGTGCCCCCATGTCAGCGCACAGAATGTTAAAGGGCTGGAATTTAATGAAATCCAGTGTTTCTGCCTCACCAAGGATGTTCTCCAGTGAACCTGGCATTTTTGTTCAGTCCCCAGAGTGTAGGATACAGTGACCTCGAGTGCGGGCTGGGGCTCAGCCCTCCCCCGTGTCCAGGCCCCAGAGCTTGTACCCACTGTCGTGCTTCCGTGAGTGCACATGTCACCCCAGTGAACTGAATCGCCAAGTGACGTCTTTGTTGCTGTCGCTCAGTTGCTCAGTCGTGTCTCTTTACGACCCCATGAGCTGCAGCACGCCAGGCTTCCCTGTCCTTCACTGTCTCCCAGAGGTTGCTCACACTCATGTCCATGGAGTCGGCGATGCCATCCAACCATCTCATCCTCTGTTGCCCTTTTCTCCTCTTGCCCTCAATCTTTCCCAGCACCAGAGTCTTTTCCAGCTAAGTGGGCTCTTCACATCAGGTGGCCAAAGGGTCGGAGCTCCAACTTGAGCATCAGTCCTTCAAGTGAGTATTCAGGGTTGGTTTCCTTTAGGATTGACTGGTTTGATCTCCTTGCAGTCCAAGGGACTCTCAAGAGTCTTCTCCAACACCACAATTCAAAGCATCAATTCTTCAGCGCTCAGCCTTCTTTATGGTCCAATTCTCATATCTATACATAACTACTGGAAGAACCATAGCTTTGACTGTATGAATCTTTGTCAACATATTAGTGGGCTTCCCTTGTAGCTCAGCTGGTAAAGAAGCCGCCTGCAATGCGGGAGACCTGAGTTCAATCCCTGGGTTGGGAAGATCCCCTGGAGAAGGGAAAGGCTACCGACTCCAGTATTCTGGCCTGGAGAATTCCATCGCCCATATGGTCTGGGGTCATACAGTCCATGGGTTTGCAAAGAGTCAGACACGACTGAGCAACTATCACTCACTCACTAGTGTTATAAAAATTGCTTTGACCTCGAAAACCCTCTGAAAGTCTCAGGGGCTCCTGGGGCCCATGGACCACACATTGAGAAACCCTGATCTTCCATCATCCAAAGCAAGTTATTTCAGGGGCTTCGCTGGTGGTTCAGTGGCTGGGACTTTAGGCTTCCACTGTTCAATCCCTAGTCAAGGAACTAAGACCCTGCAAACCATGAGCCTCGGCCCCCCAAACAAACAAACAAACAAACAGAGTCCTCTCAGCCGGCAGAGGCCCTCCCCAGAAAGTGATCCGATATTTGCACTGGAGTAGTCGCCAAAGGGCCAGAGTAATTCCTAGAGCACTTGTGAGGGCTCTGTATGGACCCGAGTGAGAAGGGACTCTTGTCTTTGCTGAGGGACAAGCTGGGAATTAAAAACCCTCCTTTTATTACCAGATATAAACCATGTTCCCCTCCCTGCCCTCACATTTCTCCTCTGTGAAATGGGGCTGGTGGAACCTCTGTGTTGCAGGAAATGTATGTGGAGGGCCTGGCACACAGTAGGGCTCTGACCCGTGATCCGCATTGGGGTGGGTGGGCTTTAGCTTGGATTGTAAGTACCATCCAGAGCGTGGTGTGAGCAGGGGAGAAATTTTGAGTCTTTCCTGAAGTATCACCTAGGTGTACCGTAAAGAGAAAAGATTGCTTTAAATTTGGAATAAAATGTAGGCATGTTTTACGTTTACACTCACACATGTGGGTCTGAGAAGTGAACCATGGGAAGCTGTCTCAACTCTGCTTTCCTGGGGTCAAACCAGCCGCCTAGAAGCACAAAGGATGCTCTGCCAGAGGGCCTGATGGTCACCTCGTCCCCAGGCCTGGTTGTGATTCTACATGGCTTTCCCCTGACGAGTAAATTACCGGATTCCTTTGCCAAATCATTAGATAACTTTAAAGAACAAAGACTGTTCGTGCGAAAGAGGACTCAGCATTATCCTGCTGGGGAAATAAACAGTAATCATTTTTGAGAAGAATGTACACTCTATGAATCTGGATCAGCTATGAAAATTGCAGCCTCTACCCAGTTTTTCCTCCTTTTCCATCAATCCGTTTCTAACAAAGGAAGCATTTCCTACTCTGTCACGAGATAGATGGGCTTGGTCAATTAAAGTATTCCGACTTCGCCTGGCTGAGATAATAGCCAGCCTGGCTCCATCCGTCATGTGAAATAGAAGGTGACCTCCCTAGACTGAGTCAGAGACCCAAGTACAGCAGCTTCAATCTTATTATCACACCCAGAAATTACCGCTCATCTAAACATAATTTCCCTGAAACACTAGGCAGGCAGAGCCACAGCTGGAAGCGTTAGAACGCAGTCAGGAGACCGTGGCGTGAGTTGACATTGCACACGCTGGGTGAAAGTGGACATGCTGTCCTTAACGGGGGGATGTGCTGAGATCCGACGGGGTGAGGCTCCTGAGCGGCTGCTCTAGTAAAGGCGAGGTCGGGTTGGTCCTCAAGCTTCCATGCACAGCCCTCACCTGAGCACTGATAGGAACCAGCTGCAGTGGCCAGGCCGGAACTGAGCCACCGGGACTCCAACCCTTCCCATCCCCGTGGCCTCAGCTCTGGGCTTGGCCTCGCCTCCTGTCTGTCTGGAAACAGCTTCCTCTGGCCCTTCCGGGTGTGGGGAACAGGAAAAGCTCGTGCTCAGGAGCCAGGTGCCAGAGGCCTTGAATCCTCACTTTCTCTGTTCGTTTGCTTATTCACTCAACACACGTGCTTGGTGCTGGGCTTGGAGCAGGAGTGCAAGGAGCCTCCCCACCCCCAACCCGTAATCCATCCACGTGGCCTTCTTATTTATCCTCAAAGGCCCTGGGCCTCGTGTCTGCTCATCCCTCATCCTCGTCCCGCCCCAGGTGCCCGCTCCCCCCAGCCATTTCCAGTGACCTGTAGCTGCCAGCCGCTGGTCCTCCGTTCTGCAGGGCCTGCCCCTCGCCCTCTCTGAGAGTCAGCTCCTCTTCAGTCTTGTGGTCCCGCCCACCCCCACAACCTGGGGGTAGCCCGGGCTGACTCTCCAGGGCGTCTCGGAGATCCAGGAAGGTGCTGGAGGAGTGTGTTGATCCTGTTGTGTGGGGTCCGAAGAGGCTTCTCTGAAGACAGATGTGAGGAAGGAGAAGCAAGCAGGCAGGACAGCAGGTGAAGGGAACAGCAACTAGGAAGAGGAACAGCCTATACAAAGGCCTCAGGGGGAGAGTAGCTGGGCGTTTCCAGGAGTTAAACTGTGGTGCTGGAGAAGGCTCTTGAGAGGCCCTAGGACTGCAAGGACATCAAACCAGTCAATCCTAAAGGAAATCAACCCTGAATACTCATTGGAAGAACTGATCCTGAAGCTGAAGCTCCAATACTTTGGCCACGTGATGTGAAGAGCCGACTCCTTGGAAAAGGCCCTGATGCTGGGAAAGATCGAAGGTGGGAGGAGAAGGGGATGACAGAGGATGAGATGGTTGGATGGCATCACCGATTCAGTGGACACTAATTTGGGCAAACTCCAGGAGTTGGTGATGGACAGGGAGGCCTGACGTGCTGCAGTCCCTGGGGTTGCAAAGGGTTCAACATGACTTATCGACTGAACAAAGACAGGATTCTCCAGAAAGACAGAATCAGTAGGATATATATACATATAAAAGGAGATTTAATCAGGGAATTGGCTGACTCTATTACAGAGGCTGTCCACCAGCTAGACTCGGGAAGGCTGGTGGCATAATTCAGTCCAAGTCCGGGGCCTGAGAACCAGCAGAGCTGGGGTGTAAATCCAGCGGAGTGGCAGGAGAGGAGGAGAGGAGATGTCCCAGTTCAACAGAGAGGCAGGAAACAGGGCAACCTCCTTCTGCCTCCGACTTTTGTTTTATTCGGATCCTCAGTGGGCTGGCTGACACCTGCCCTGGGATCTGTCTCTGTCTATCTCTATTTATACAGGAGGAGACTACATCCGTCTAGCTGTCTACCCCTCCTGAGACACATGTATTGATATGTCATCTTCTATTGGTTCTGCTTCTCCGGACACTCCCAAGACACACAGTGCTCTCCAGTCCTTGGTGTCTCAGACTCTGGAGCTGGAAAAGAGCTCATTTCTCTGCATGTCATTCTCTTGTCAGAGAACATAAGGAAACAAGTCCCACCTCTTCTAGCCTTGAGTGACTTAAAAAGAAAAAGAAACTAAGTGATTGCTGAGGGTGGTCATCAGTCACTGAGAGGCTGAGCCAAAGGCAGAGGAAGGGCAAATGCATCTCGAGACCGGAACGCCCTGCCGGCAGCAGGTGGGGGACAGGTGAGCAAGCTCTCACCTGGACTGTGGTTGGCTTTTCGGAGGGCACTCTGTCTGCACACGGACACTCCCCTGGGTCCCCGCAACCTCCCCTCGGTTCGCTTGCAACTGCTTGTGTCTGCTGACGAAGCCAGAACACTCAGGAGGGTTAACGCCTGAAGTCCATTTAAGGGAAATTAAGAACCACAGATCCAAAAGGATTCTAAAAATATCTAATTGATTTGCAAAGGTTTTGGGTGGGGACAGAGGGCGGAGAAGGCTGCTGCCTGCCCATAACAGATTCCCCACTTGACTTCCTTATGAGCTTTGAAAACTTGGAAAATGGAAATCTTTCCTTTGAAATGAAGGTGAAAAGAGTAACCCAGCTCTTTAAAAATCGATGATGAACTTTTTAAAACTGAGCCTTCTGCCTTACAGTTTTGTGTTTACAGACACATTTTGAAAAGAGGGCAGAGTTTCCATACCGTCCTCAGCCAGCTTTCCCACATTAATGAGCCTGTTAATCACATTCATTATTAATGAGCAATTATTGCAATAATTAATGAGCAATTAATTACATTCATCACATTAGTCTGGGTCTGTTTGTTACAACTAATGAACCCACATGAACACGTTACCATTAACTCATCTAGTCTCAGATTTTCTTCGTTTTCACCCAATGTACTTTTCTGGCCCAGGTCCCACATGACCCCCAGTTGTCCTGTCTCCTTAGCTCCTCTGGTGGTGACGATCTCTCAGACTTCCTTTCTTTTTTGATGACCTTGACAGCTTCGCGGAGGCCTGGGCTGGTTGTGCAGAAGCAACTGGAGTTTGCCTGCTGTTTTTCTCCTGATTAGACTGGAGATGTGGGCTTGGAGTTTGCCTGCTGTTTTTCTCCTGATCAGACTGGAGTTGCGGTCTTGAGGGGGATGACCACAGGGGCAAATTGTCATTTTCATCCCGTCACATCAGGGCACATGCTGTCACCGTGGCTGACGGCTGTGACATTGGCCTCGATCACTTGGCTGAAGGTGTGTTTGTCAGGCAGATTCTATTAAAAAAAAAAAATATATATATATATATTGTTTTAAAAGAAAACCTCGGATGAGATAGGCAAAGTGTGTGTTATTTAGTGATTTAAGTCAGATCCAATCTTGATGTTTATCCTAAGATGTATACATGAAAAGCTATAGCTTGCCTTCTTCAGGAATGAGATGGAAACGCCAAGACAGCCTGGAAAACAAGTGGAATCGATTTGAACTGCACACAGAGCTCAGAAGACTGGTAAAGGCCGGGAAGGAAAGCAGCTCTTTCATCAAGCCTGACTCCAGATCTGACAGCTCCCACGCAAGGCTGCTGGTGCCTGTCGGAGTCCGGATGGTTCAGGGAGATGCGGTGACGGGAGCCGAAGCTAGTGATTCTCTTGCACGTTCCTGACTGCTCCGCGGGGAAATGAATAATAGATCTCTGAAATTAATAAGGCACACTAGACCCACAGACGAAAGGCTTCAGGATAAAGAACATGCCAAGTTCTATACAAGTTTCAAATCCAGCAATGAACGTGAACCTCAAACAGCACCCACAGCCTCTAAGGCCCCTTGCTCTGGAGTGTCGGTTGTGAACGTGTTAGTCACTCAGTCGTGTCTGAGTCTGTGACCCCATGGACTGTAGCCTGCCAGGCTCCTCTGTCCATAGCATTCTCCAGGCAAGAATACTGGAGTGGGTTGCCATGCCCTTCTCCAGGGGCTCTTCCTGACCCGGGGATCCAACTCAAGTTTCCTGCATTGTAAGCGGATTCTTTACTGTCTGAACTCCCAGGGAAGTAGTAAATGTCTATTTAAAACACAGTTATCTCAAATATTCTGGGTTAATATTTCCAAATAATTGGTAGCAGAATTAAAGAAAAATCAAGCATTTAAAAGATGTGTTCATGGGACTTCCTTGGAAGCCCAGTGGTTAAGACTCTACACTTCCAATGTAAGGGGAGAAGTTTCGCATCCTGTTTGGGGAACTAAGATCTCACTAGCTGCATGGTGCAGCCAAAAAAAAAAAAAAAAGTGTTCATTTCTCCAAGGAGCTTGATTATTCTTATATTAAAATCTGCAATAGTGGCAAAGAATCTGATTGTTAAAAAAGAAAAAAAGTTAAGAAAAAGGGCAAAAAGTTGCCAGGAAACATTCTTTTGCTGATATATTTTCACTATTTAAAAACCACCATTAGGTCTCGGATCTTACAAAACTGGCACAGGCTGGATAGCTGGGCTGGTCGTTTACTAACCCCTGAGGTTCGTGGATCTGGAGCCCAGTGGCTGCAGGACCAAAGAGGGAAGCGTGGGAATCGTTAATGTCAATGTGGTATTTAAACCCACATAATTTTTTGTTTTGGCTGCGTGGCTCATGGGACCTTATCAAACGCACACCCCAGGCAAGGAAAGCTCAGAGTCTTCCGCACTGGAACACCAGGGGATTCCCATAAACCCGCATACCTGCCCTTCACTTACGACAATCTTCCATTCAAATTCTGTGTATGTGTGTGAGCTCTTGTCCCCTAGAACAGAAGCTCTACACGAGCAGGCACGCGATGCGTTTGTTGAATGAATGAACCAGCGAATGTGCCAAACGCCCGTGTCACCCAGTGTGATGGCTCAACCAGAAGGGCCTCCAGGGAATGGAGAGACACCGAGAAGGAGGTGAGCCGCTGGGCCTGGGAGGGAGTCAAGGCAGAGAGGCAAGGTCTGGGAAGTCAAGGAGGACTTGTGTAGGACAGCTGGGAGTCAGGCGAAAAGATGGCGAGTCAGGTGACAAGACCATGGAGCGCCAAGGAAGGACTGGGGGCCTTGGGAAGCCTTTGAAAAATGAAGCCAGGAAGCGCCATGATCAGATTTGGGATTTCCTGGCTGGGAGACCCTTATCTTGATCCAGGTGAGTGAGACCAAAGCATGAGCTCAGGCTTGTAGAGAGGAGGGCTGATAACGAGATTGAAGACAAGCAACCAACAGGTCCAGGAGAAGGAGTCCCGATGACCCCATATCACAGACAGGGGACTGGCTGATTTCACTAAGTGCTCAGTTAGTCATAGCTGACTCTCTGCGACCCCGTGGACTGTAGCCTGCCAGGCTCCTCTGTCCATGGGGATTCTCCAGGCAAGAAAATTGGAGTGGGTTGCTATGTCCTTCTCCAGGGGATCTTCCCAATCCAGGGATCGAACCCAGGTCTCCTGCATTGCAGGCGGATTTCTTTTCACCATCTGAGCCACCAGGGAAGCCAGACTACCCTCCAAATACATTTGGTTTCTTGGAGGGTAATCACTCTGCTCCCCTGGGGCTGACTGTGGATGGCAAGTCTGAAATCAGGGTCCAAATCCACAAGACCTCTCTGAAGCCTCTGGGAGGACCTTCCCATGCCTTTCTCTAGCTTCTGGTGTCCCAGGGGACCCTTGGTGTGTCTTGGCTTGTGGACTGCCTCCAGCTTCCCGGGTGCTCTGCCGGTCTATGAACGAAGGCCCACCCTAACGACTCACCTTAACTCCATGACATCTGCAAAGACCTTACTTCCAGGCAAGGTCCCGGTCCCAGGATAGGGCTTCAACACGCTTTGGGGAAACAATTCAACCTGTAATTAGACCGTGCGAAGGACAGTTGGGGATGAAGGCATGAAGGGGGCGGCAGAGAACAGAACGCTCTTTCAGCAGGAGCGTCAGGAAGGGAGAGGAGGCGGAAGGTGAAGAAGGGGGTCAGGATAGGAGAGACGCCCCCCACCCTGGCCTGGCCTTTGGAGCCTCATTCTGGTGACAATGGTCCCTTTACTAAAAGGGGGAATCCGGGTTTCAAAGGGAGACCTTCATCCTTTGGTGGGGGGACGACCGACCAGACTCACAGTGGCCTTTTGTCCCTTCCCTTGAGCAGATGGCCCAGGCGCCTCCTCCCTGGCAGGGGTCTGCCCCTCCCATCCCTCGGCCTGGCCCCCACCAGGTCTCCCTTTCCACGAAAGGGGGAGGGCAGGGGAGCCGCATACATACTTTTTTTTTTAATTTTAATTTTTTTGTTTTGGAGGTTTTTTTTTCAAATTTGTATTTGTTTATTTATGGCTGCACCAGGTCTCTGGCTGCGCACGGGCTTTCTTGGGCTGCGATGCATCGGCTTCTCGTGGCTGTGACTTCTCTTACTCCGGAGCAGGGACTGTTGAGTAGCTGTGGCTCACGGGCTCAGTTGTCCCACGGCGTGTGGGACCTTCCTGGACCAGGGATTGAACCTGTGTCCCCTGCATTGGCTTCTTAACCACCGGACCACCAGGGAAGTCTAACCAGCATACATTTTTAAAAAGTAATTATTTGAGTAGTGGAGGATTTAAAAAATAGCTTGAGAATGCCAGAAACCTCCCAGGCCCAGGCTCGGTCACTGGGGTTCCCACTGGGCCCTGGAGGATTGGTGCTGTGCGTCATTTTAATACAGTGAATGCGTTAAAGGGGATTCTTTTAGCATCATACACTTGGAAATTTCTGAGAAGACAAGTGATATTCCGGGGTGGGAGGGGGTGCGGGCAGCGATTTTCTTATCCCAGATGCCCATGGTGACCTTTTAATAAAAGAGTATTGTATAGCCTTTCCACTCAGAGGCTGACACAGGAACCAAAAAGCCAGAGGCGTGAGCTTCACTTGGGGGTGCGTCAGCAATGCAGAGTCTCAGGCCCGGTCCAGCGCTCCTCCTCCAGGTCCTATGGTTTCCCACGGCCCCAAGCAGCCAGCTGGTGTGCATTAACTCAGAAGCGCCTAGGGGGGTTTGGGGGTGACGTGGTTTGATCCCTTCCAGTCCCTCCTTGAACGCTAGACCCCACTCTCCCCCCCAGCACAGGCTTTGTCAGCCCCCCTTTCCTTCCTGAAGAGGCAGCTGGAAAGCAAGCTGCAGTAAAGCTTTGCTTCCTGATGTTTCCATGTCACGCTGCCTTCTCTCATTTCCTCATCCCTACATCTGTCACTGGCACTGAGTGTACGAAGAAGCCGTAAACACTTTGTGTCCATCGATAAAAGCTTTCCTGGGAGGATGCAAACGTCACAATCATCCCAAGTGATTACCGCCAGCCTCCTGTCATCCATCATTTGCCCTTCGTCCATCCATCCATCCATCCATCCATCCATCTATCCTTCCATCCTTCCAACCATCCAGCGAACACTGATTGGGCTCTGAGTGTGAGCAAGGCTCTGTGTGGGGTCCAGAAGCAGAGGCGACACTGCCTGATTGCGGGGGAAGGGCCATCATAGGGTCAGCGGGGAGCTCTGGAAAGCTGGGGGCTGGAAGACCAGGATGGGGAGGAGGGGTGGGGAGGAGGAGTGGGGAGGAGAGAGGGAGCGGCAGGGACCGTCTACAGCCCCTTCTTCCCAG
This sequence comes from Ovis aries, assembly GCF_016772045.2. Taxonomy (NCBI): domain Eukaryota; kingdom Metazoa; phylum Chordata; class Mammalia; order Artiodactyla; family Bovidae; genus Ovis; species Ovis aries. Next base: position 220,624,867 of record NC_056056.1, read on the forward strand.
AAGCTGGTTACTCTCTGCTGTGCTCGCTCTGCGGTGCAGCCGGGGGCCTTCTCACCAGGCCGTGCACCCCACTCTGCAGCAGGATTTACGTGCGATTCTCCACGTCCCCATCGTCCCCTTGGGGTTGGCGGTGTAGCAATCCCTCATCCTCTCCTTCTCTGGGGCTGGCCCTCCGGTTAACCCTCTTCTGTCTCTAGGGGACTGTCCACTCTGCTCTTCCATCTTCAACTGCTTGGTTTATTCATCCATCTCTCTTTCCTATTACTTCTCCTCCCTGGGAAAGTCTTAGCTTTTCCCACTCGGTACTTTTCCTTTTGTTACATTACCTTTATTTTCGGGGCCTGATATATTTGGGGCTTTAGACACGGGCTTAAAAAATGATGGTCAAAATATACTTAAGATAAAAGCCACCATTTCAACCATTTAAAATACACAGCTCAGTGGCGTTAAGTTCGCTGTTGGACACCATCACTGCCCTTCACCTCCACACTCATTTTGTCTTGCAAAGCTGAAACTCTGTCCCTATTAAACCAACTCCCATTCTCTCTGTCCCTATTAAACCAGCCCCCCGCGACCCCCATTCTACTTTCTGTCTCTGAGAACTCGACTCTTCTAGGTGCCCTTGTGAGGGAAATCGTACGGTATTTCTTTTGTAGTCTGGCTTATTTCACTGAGCGTCATGTCCTCGGGGTGGTTCCTGCTGTGGCGTGGGTAGGCATCGCATGTGGCTGTGTAGGGTTGGACCACGTTTTGTTTATCCATTCATCTGTGATGGACACTAGGCTGTTTCTACCTCCAGGGGCAGGCTCTTCTGATTCATGAAATATTTACTGAATATTTTCTGCATCGAAGGCATGATGCATCTAGAGAAAATAAAGACTCATTTTGCCTTTTTCTTTCAGATAACAAGAAAACTGTAGCATTTCGTTATAGAAAAGTGTTTTTAGTTGCAGTCTGTGAGGCTGGCTTTTATAACGCTTTGTAGGTTATATTACAGGTAGCTTCATGGTCAGGCACCTGGAGGGCAAGGGCCCAGGCTACTGCTGCCATAGTGTTTCTGGGAAAAAAAAAAATCAGCTCCACATTTTAGTAGTTTTTTCATAATAAATTTTTTAAAAAACTTTTAAATTTATATTGGAGTATAGCCAATTAACAATGTTGTAATAGCTTCAAGCGGACAGCAAAAGGACTCAGCCATACATTTACATGTATCCATTCTCCCCCAAACTCCCCTCCCATCCAGGCCACCACGTAACATTGAGCAGAGTTCCCTATGCTATATAATAGGTCCTTGGTGATCCATTTTAAATATAGCTGTGTGTACACATCCATCCCAAACTCCCTAACTGTCCCTCTCCCCCACCCTTGCCCACTGGTAACCATAATTTCATTCTCTAAGTCTGTGAGTCTCTTTCTGCTTTGTAAGTAATAAATATTTAAACAGCACTGACAATCGAATAGCCTTTTCAAGCCTTGCATTTTCTGATTTCCTTGCAAATTTGAAATTTTGACAGTCTAAGATAATTTATCACACAGAGCTGAGCTTCACAGCTTAATACTCTCCTGATTCCAAAGCATAATTTGCTTACAGCTGCTCAGCCTTCAGGTCTCAGTTAGTGATGAACTACTGTAGGTGTGAGAGGTGGATAATCATGGAACAGACTTTAAAACATACTTTAATATAGGAGTCATGACCCTGAACAAATGGAAATTGGTCTCCCTTATGCACGAGATGGTGTGTTTCCCTGATGATCACGTGCTTTCTGAGTATCTGCTTTCTCAATCAAAATGTATTCTGATTAGTCCTGAAATCAGTTCTATTTGCTCTGAATAAATTTCCATTAGTTACTGTTAGTACTCCCAGATAGAAAGGCAGAGTTCAAAATCAGCCGTTTCCCCTTGACAGAGTGTTTGAGGATTAAAAGGTGGATTTCTGTAAAGGTTCACATATGTGTAAAATGTGCGTATGTGTAACACATATATGTACTTGGGTTATTTTTTGAAAACTTCCTTTAAAAGGTTTTATTTGAAATGTAGCTGATTTACAATGTGGTGTCAGTCTCCGATATACAACTAAGTGATTCGGTTGTGCGTCTATGTACATCCTTTTTTAGATTCTTCCCCACTTTAGGTGACTACAAGATACTGAGTATAGTTCCCTGTGTTATACAGTAGATCCTTGTTGGTTATGCATTTTCTATATGATGGTGTATACGTGCCAATCCCAAACTCCTAATTTCCCGTTTCCCCTTTGATTACCATACGTTTGCTTTTTATGTCTATGAGTCTATTTCTGTTTTATAAATAAGTATATTTCATCATTTTTTTAGATTCCATATAAGCAATATCATGATATTTGTCTTTCTCTTGTACATGGGTTTTCAAAATCACTAACTTTATTCCTCTGCCATGAGAATGTAAGCTCCACCGGGCAGGCCTTCTCGAGTTGGTGCATGGTATGTCCCAAGGCCTGGAGTCATGCCCAGTACCTACCTTGACACCCAGGGTGTGTACAGTCAATGAGTACGTAAGTGTGGAAAGTGGAAGCGCAACTTGCTTTTCTATTTAACCCCACATCCCTGCCCTGCTCCATGTCCTATGGTGTCGCTGGACTCTGCTTTAACTTATGTGTTCAGTGATGTATGTTGAAGTGGTTCCTATTTTCCAGAAAGACTATCTATCCCAGCGGTAAAGATCCCGTTTGCTAATGCAGGAGACGTGGATTTGACCTCTGGGTCGGGAAGATCCCCTGGAGGAGGAAATGGCAACCCATTCCAGTATTCTTGCCTGGGAAATCCTATGGATAGAAGAGCCTGGTAGGCTATAGTCCAGGGGGTTGAAAAAGAGTTGGATATGACTTAGAGACTAAACAACCACCACCACCACCAACAGCTGCAACATACTCCTACCTCTGTGTAACGGTGTGGAGAGTCTTACAGAATAAACAAGTCTTATAGAATAAGTAAGACATAAGAAGCGCAATTGTTACTGACCCACTTTGGAAGAGGTGTGCTAACAATACATTTCCAATGCACGGGAAGCTTTTATGTACTGCTTTGGAGGTACAGACTCTGAGTCACTGGCACGTTTAGGCATCGATTTTTAGTGGCGCCATCATTATTACCTTTCTGGCAAAAACATGCAGATAAGAAGTAAAAAAAGAAATTAAAAAAAATGCAGTTAAATGAAATGCTGTTTGGGTATAATCTGCTTCCAAATCCAAACTGCTTTTTGTATCACCTGTGAGCTAAGAATGGGTTCATGTTTTAACTGTGTTGACAGAAACATCAAAAGAATGTTTTGTGACACATGAAAATAATATGAACTCCAAAGTTCAGAGTGCAGAATGAACTCGCATTGGAACAGAGCCATGCATTTGCTTCCGTATTGTCTGTGGCTGTTTTCAGATTATGAGAGCAAAACTGAGGAGCTGCAAAGGGTGTCTGGCCCAAAAAGTGGAAAATATTTCCTGTCTGACTCATAGATCCCTACCCTGGCCCCTGTCTTCCCCAGCCCCAGTGATGTTCTCATGATGCGCTTGGTGGCTAATTCCCCTGCTCCATCTGGCAGCAAGCTTACTGCCCTAGAGTACCCCTACCTTTCATCATTTCTCCCTCCATACAAAGCACAGCTCTCAGGACTTACCTGGTGGTCCAGTGGTTAAGAATCTGCTTTCCAAAGCAGGGGACATGGGTTTGGTTGCTGGTCCCATATGCTGCGGCACAATTTACTCTGCAGGCCACAACTGCTGAGCTGTTGTGCCAGCTCTGCTGCAATGAAGACCTGATACAACCAAATAAATGTAAAAAAACACAAACAAAAAAAAGCACAGCTTTTATTCCCTTACTGTGCCCAGTGAGACAGGAGGTAGAAAGTAAAGCCTTTTATTTTCTAGGCAAGTGATAATACATTATGATAAATGAATGGTGAAAGAAATTTAGACTAAAGTGTTACTGTCTAATAGGCTGGGCCTTTGTTCTCCCATCTGCATAAGAGGTATTGGCATTTTTCAAGGAACTTGCTCTCTGAAAGCTAGGGGTCGATCTTTTTTGAAGGGGGCATAATCTTTTAGAGGACTTTCCCAATCTCTCCCCCATGCAACATGAGGAATTAATAACTTGGTGCCAATCTTTCATGCATTCCTCATCTCTAAAATATTTACAGGAACAAAGTGTATGTGTAGTTTAATTTGCCTACGAGGCGAAAAGAAGACTCAGAGGAGTTGCCAATAAATGAAAATCCAACTTCCCTTGTTTTAAAGTGTGCTGATGTTTCCAAAAACGCTTGAGTGAAAAGCTGTTGATCACTGCAGTCAGGCATTTGCGTTTCTCTCACACGTGGCTTGGGAAAAAGTGTTACCACCACAGTTTCAAGATTCCAGGCAAGTGTGGTCATCTTTTCATGCTTCTAGCATTTAAAGCGAAAATCACAGGTTTCTCCCTTGCCAGATCACTAAATTAGCAAACTGATTAAATCACGCCGTTCAAACGACTACTTTGGATGTTATGATTACAGCACGCTTGAAAAAGCTGCTCCAAAGGGCAGAAAGACTGCATTGGAGTGTAACCTGGGGGAAATAAGGCATTTTCTCCATCACTGAATCAATTAAGTATTTCCATCGCTTGCCTACACACTTCTAAGTCTCCTGAAATTGCTAGGTTTGAAAATGAACAGCACAGGGGAACATTTCACAGTTTCATTCCTCCTTCGAACGAGCTCTGTTTTCTCTCCCCGAGAGCTAAAGGCCGTTTTTTGTGTTTTGAAAGATGTCTCTTCTCCTCTGGAAGGGAAATGGGAGAAGGCGTGCGGCTTTTAAAACTCCCTTTAAGGGCTTCCTGAGCTGCCATATTATCACAGGAGACGCGTTGAGAAGGAATGAAACCCAAATGCAGGTAAGGAAGAGCACTCAAATTATCTTGCCTTGGCGTGTCATTCATTCATTTTCTTTCCCCCGAGCCGCTATGGAGGTGTAACTGACACATAGTGACATGCACAGTTCTCCAGTGTGTGGGTGATGGATTTGTACTCAGCAAACAACCTGTGTGAGCCCCAGCGCCCCACCCTGCCCCAGCCAGCCCAAGATACGGCCAGCGTGCATCACTCAGAACTCTGACCACTCTCAGCATAGGAAAGAGGCCACCTGCTGCTGAACTTCAAATGAGTGGATTCCCCCAGTGTGTGCCTTGCACTGGCTTTTGTTGCTGAATGCATTTTTTTTTCTTTTTCTAATTTGGCCTCATCGCATCACCTGTGGCATATTAGTTCCCTGACGTCGGATTGAACGTGCCCCCCCACCCCTGCACTGGGAGCTCGGGGTCTTAACCTCTGGACCACCAGAGAAGTCCCTGGACATGTTTTTGAGATAGGGTGACTGCTGCTCTTTCTGATTGCTTGTAGAATTCCATTCCATGAATATAGCCATAGGTGTATTCATTCTCCTGTCTGGTTACTTTCGAGGCGGCTTGTTTGGTCTGCCGCAACTGAAGTGTTAGGACAAATGACATCCACCTGCATGGCCCAGAGCCTGCCATCTGCAAGGAAGACGGACAGCATAGCCGGAGAACCTGGCTCTGAGTCTGCCCGAGAGCACACGGTGTGGGGCCTCCCCCAGGGCCTGGATCCGGCTTGTGCTCCTGGAATGTTTGTTTCTTATTCTTATATCCATCCATCATGTGCTCAGTAGGATCCCACTCTTTGTGACTGCATGGACCGTAGCCCGCCAGGCTCCTCTGTCCATGGGATGCTCCAGGCAAGAATACTGGAGTGGGTTGCCATTTCCTCCTACAGGGGATCTTCCCCACCCAGGGATCAAGCCCATGTCTCGTGTGTTGGCAGGAGGATTCTTTACCGCTGAGCCATTTGCGTAAGGAGATGGAACCTTTGGAAGCCATGGTTCAAAAGTAAATCGAGGGGTTTCCCTGGTGGTCCAGTGGTTAAGAATCCACCTTGCAATACAAGGGACACGGGTTCAATCCCTGGTCCGAGAAGATCCCATATGCCAAGGAGCAACTAAGCCCACACGCCACAACTCAGAGGCCTGAGCCCTAGAGCCCCTGAGCTGCAACTACTGAAGCTACAAGAGAAGCCACCACAGTGAGCAGCCTGGAGCATTGCAGTTAGAGAGCAGGTCCCGCTTGCTACACCTAGAGAAAGCCTGCACACCAGCAGCAAAGCCCCAGCACAGCCAAAGCAAATCAATCAATCATTTCTTTAGAAAGCAAATCAAATGGTTTTCTGTCATAGGGGTGGCTGCATGTAATCTGATTTTCATAATGATTTTCTAAATGTAAAGTGCATGCCAACCCGTGGCACAGGCAATACGCATGTGGCATGCTAAGAAGTAGAACAAAGCTAGGAACAAAGCTAGTGGAGGTGATGGAACTCCAGTTGAGCTCTTTCAAATCCTGAAAGATGATGCTGTGAAAGTGCTGCACTCAGTATGTCAGCAAATTTGGAAAACTCAGCAGTGGAAAAGGTCAGTTTTCATTCCAATCCCAAAGAAAGGCAATGTCAAAGAATGTTCAAACTACCACACAATTGCACTCATCTCCCATGCTAGCAAAGTAACGCTCAAATTCCTCCAAGCCAGGCTTCAACAATACATGAACCGTGAACTTCCAGATGTTCAATCTGGATTTAGAAAAGGCAGAGGAACCAGAGATCAAATTGCTGGATCACAGAAAAAGCAAGAGAGTTCCAGAAAAACATCTATTTCTGCTTTATTGACTATGCCAAAGCCTTTGACTGTGTGGATCACAACAAACTGTGGAAAATTCTTAGAGATGGGAATACCAGACCATCTGACCTGCCTTCTGAGAAATCTGTATGCAGGTCAAGATGCAACAGTTAGAACTGGACATGGAACAACGGACCGGTTCCAAATTGAGAAAGGAGTATGTCAAGGCTGTATATTGCCACCTGCTTATTTATATGCAGAGTACATCATGCGAAATGCTGGCTTGGATGAAACACAAGATGGAATCAAGATTGCCGGGAGAAATATCAATAACCTCAGATATGCAGATGACACCACCCTTACGGCAGAAAGCGAAGAATTAAACAGCCTCTTGATGAAAGTGAAAGAGGAGCCTGAAAAAGTTGGCTTAAAACTCAATATTCAGAAAATGAAGATCATGGCATCCGGTCCCATCACTTCATGGCAAATAGATGAGGAAACAATGGAAACAGTGGCTGACTTTATTTTGGGGGGCTTCAAAATCACTGCAGATGGTGACTGCAGCCATGAAATTAAAAGGGGCAAGTGAAATTAAAAGACACTTGCTCTTTGGAAGAAAAGCTATGACCAACCTAGACAGCCTATTGAAAAGCAGAGACATTACTTTGCCAACAAAGGTCTGTCTAGTCAAAGCTATGGTTTTTCCAGTAGTCATGTATGGCTGTGAGAGCTGGGCCATAAAGAAAGCTGAGCACTGAAGAACTGATGCTTTTGAACTGTGGTGCTGAAGAAGACTCTTGAGAGTCCTTTGGACTGAAAGGAGATCCAACCAGTCCATCCTAAAGGAAATCAGTCCTGAATATTCATTGGAAGGACTAATGCTGAAGCTGAAACTCCAATATTTTGGCCACCTGATGAAAGAACTGACTCATTGGAAAAGACCCTGATGTTGGGAAAGATTAAAGGCGGGATGAGATGGGGACGGCAGAGGATGAGATGGTTGGATGGCATCACCAGCTTGATGGATATGAGTTTGAGTAAACTCTGAGAGTTGGTGATGGACAGGGAAGCCTGGTGTGCTGCAGTCCATGGAGTCACAAAGAGTCGGACGTGACTGAGCGCTCAACTGAACTGAAGAAGTGGAAGGTCGAGTAGGTGGGGACAGGACAAGATCATTTTTCTGCTTCTCATTAAATTCTTTCTCAATCTTAACGACCAGCACTTTCCAGCCTTCAAGTGAATATAGATGTTTGCTGCTCTGAAAGCAATTTGGAAAGTTGTTTCAGTTAGACTGCTCTGGAGAGAATGCTGGGCAAATTCCCCAGGAGCCAGGCCTGGAGCGAGGGAAACTTTCTGGGGTTTAGGTTAATCCCTCCAGCCTCTAACCCTGCAAAAGAAACCCAAGTTCATCCACAGCCACTAAGTCATTTCTTGTTATCTGTAGCATACAAGAGTCAAAACCAAATACGTTACAACTAATACAATAATTGTAAAAAAGCCTGTAAGCTGCATTTGATAAGAAACCAGGACTTCCCAGGTGGCGCAGTGGATAAGAATCCTCCTGCAGTGCAGGGGACACGGGTTCCATCCCTGATCTCGGAGGATCCCACACACTGAGGAGCAACTAAGTCTGGGAGCCACAAACTCTGAGCCAGCATCTCCTAGAACCTGTACGGTCGGAAACAGGAGAAGCCACCACAACGAGGAGGCCAGGCACTGCAAGGAAGAGTAGGTCCCGCTTGTCACAACTAGAGAAAGCCCACACAGGCAATGAAGACTCAGAGCAGTCAAAAATTTAAAAAAAAACAAAGGTCAAAGGTCCAAGACCATTAAAAAAACAAAAATCAGACTATCCTCCAGTCCAAGAGGTGCAAGGGAAACAGAGCCCATGGTCCAGCATCTTTGAGGCTGCCAGGACCATCCCTCACCTCGGGGGAGGGAACGACAATGAACTGAACCCAGAAGTCTCTGCTTTGCATGGATTTCTCAGCAGTATGTACCACTTTGCACTGGAAACATGATTAAGTTTCTACACACATGATGTCTACAAAATTCCAGAACCCCGTTGTCATGTGAGGCCCAAGTCAGTTCCTCTTCCAACTGAGAATCACTTGACTGCAGCCAATAGTTCTTTCTGAAGTAGGTGGGCGGTTGGCAGGATTTGAGTATCTTTCAGAGAGATTCTTCCATGGTGTAACGGCATCTTTTAAAGTAGGCTGCAATCTGTCTTTGTGGTATTCAAGGTAGCAGTGACTGAACAGAAATTGTAAATTCTGTGTGTCCGCTGGGAAGCTGGAGCCACTGATGAAATATCCAACTAATCATCGACTGGGCAATTACAAGGCGCCAGGACCATGCCCGGGAGCTCAGCTTTTCCCATTTTGCTTCCCAAGAATTTTTTTTCCTCCCCCTCCCCTGATCGCAAGCTCTCCTCCGGAGTTCTGTGGCTGTGCCCAGGGCGGTGGGAGGGTAGGCTGGCTGTGATGCCCGTAAACAGCGTGCAGCATCTCGTGTGTGTGTGTGTTTCCTTAGAGGAGACAGTCTATACTGCGCACCAGATCCTCAAAGGGGCCAGAAACCCCTGCCCCAGACGTCAGTCTCCCTCAGCATTCAGAGCATTCTAGCCTTGACTGTGCCATGATCCCATCAGGATTTCAATAACCAGATTCACCATCTTTCTGTGTTATCCCCAGTGTGGTTAGTAATCCCAAATCAGGCCGTGCAGGTAAGAAGCCTCAGAGCCCTCTGACCCTTCCTTGTCCCTGTATCAGTCATCCAAGGACTCCCCATGGGCTGTGCTTTGCAGCCTTGAAAGTTTATTCTTACCTGTCCCTTCCTTCTGCCACTGCCACGGGCAACTCTGGCCTCGCCCCTTACAGTAGCTTCTGAATTGGTCTCTGGCTCGGGGTTTTGCTTTAACCCATCCTCAGGGTTCCTAGTGGGGGATCACTGATCTCCCCACCTCATCCGCTCACTCAGTCACACCGGGCAGCCTGCATCCCTGGCTCGCCTCTCCTCTCCCGGGTACCTGGGTCTTCCCTCGAGTTCTCTCCATCCTGCCTGCTGCTAATGAGAGGATGAGGGTATCCATATTCCTTCTCTTCTTCCTGAGACAGGCCTGGGACTTGGGACGCTTTGCTGCAATGCCTGCATCTGGACACACTTCTCCTTCAGCAACAAAATACAAAAACAATACAGGACTAAAAATAACTGTGCGCATGTGCAGTTAGGGCAAGTTCTGGACAAAAGACACAGAGAGACCAAGAAGACCCCACTGCCACTTTTGAAGAGCCAGGAGCAAAAGCACTGCACCTGCCCCCTGCACTCAGCATCACCTCAGTTCAGCTCAGCTCAGTCGCCCAGTCATGTCCGACCCTCTGCGACCCCATGGACGGCAGCATGCCAGGCCTCCCTGTCCATCACCAACCCCCGGAGTTCGCTCAGACTCATGTCCATCGAGTCAGTGATGCCATCCAACCATCTCATCTCTGTGGCCCTCTTCTCCTCCTGCCCTCAATCTTTCCCAGCATCAGGGTCTTTTCCAATGAGTCAGGTCTTCGCATCAGGTGGTCACAGAATTGGAGTTTCAGCATCAGCATCAGTCCTTCCAATGAATATTCAGGACTGATTTCCTTTAGGATGGACTGGTTGGCTCTCCTTGCAGATCACCTAAGGGGTGACAAACCACCTAAGCCACCCCTCCCACTTGACCCTGGACACACCCCCTACCCTCACCCCACATAAAGAACCAGTTTGCCTATCCCCCAGTAAGTGAGGAAGGGGGCCTGTGGTTTGTTCTCGCTCCCCCTTGCTGCACAGAGCCCCAGTAAAGCCCTGCCTGGAAGCCTTGTCTGGCCTCTGATCAGTTTCTGTTGGTTAAGCAGGGCAAGCACCCTGGTCCATAACACTCCGGCTGCCCTCCCACCTGGCTGGGTTCCTAATTGCAGGGCCCACCTGGATCACCAGCTCTGAGAGGGCAAGGCTCTGCCCCTGTGGTCAGCGCATTCTCCGTGGGAGGGCAGGGCCTGGCACCAATCAGCAGGCCAAAAGAAACCTCCGCTGCCGGAACCAGAGAGGGCCAGCCCCCGGGGAGACAGAAAAACAACGTTACCCACACCCAGACCTGGCCGCCCCATCCATGCTCCTCCCGGGTCGGGCCTCCTCTGATAGTCTCTATCTGCTGGGGAAGGCCCCCATCCTGCTGGCCTGGGCCCAGCAGGAAACAGGCTTAACTCCCCACCCCTTCCAGCCTGGGAGTCCTTCCACCTATGAGCTTCTCCACAAACCTGTTCACGTCTCTCCTGAGTCACTGAAGCCTGGGACCTGCTCTCCAGGCTCAGTCCTTCCCCACCCACCTCACCCAGAGTCAACTCTGCAGAACCCAAGTCCACCACATCACCTCCACAGTAAACCGCTTCCTCCTCTTCTCTCTCCTCCTTGGAGCCCCTACACTGTCCCCTCTGGTCCTCCTGCCCTGCCCTCCTCCCGAACACCCGCGCCTGATTCCACACTAGGGCTCTTTCCTCTGCCGGAATCACCAGGAGTTCCCCTGGGACAGGGCGAGGTGTGCAAGAGAGTACCCATGTAGCCATTGCCTACCACGTGCCAAGCTTCTAGAGGGCCGGCACAGCTCACAAGGGCTCCCCCCAGCCGTTGGCCTGCTTGTGGGGAAAAGCTCAGCAAATGAAAAGACCCACTTGTGCGCTTATCTGATGTGCCACGGCTGTGCAAAGGTGGTGGCCCTGGCTGCCTCGCTGACCCCCCACCCCCGACCCCGGCGCCCAGGTAAGGTCACCAGAGTCCAGGGCTCAAACGAGTAGAACAAAAGGGGCGCAGAGGGCACGCGGTCTGTCCGACTGGCGGCATTTAGGAGGGGAACCACCGCTGCGCTTGGAGAGTAAGCGTGACGCGGCGCGTGGGAACCGCCGACGGCTCTCGCAGGCTGGACGTGGTGACCCAGAGCCAGACCTCGGGCGGCGGACGCCGCCGGGGCCAGGGGCGGGCGGGGGGCGGGGGCCGGCGCCGGGGCCGCGCCCTCCCGGCCACTCCCCGGGGCGAGCGGGCGGCGGCGGCGGCGGCGCCGGAGGCGACCAGGGCGGCTCCCAGACGCGCTGCTCCCGGCCCGGCCACCGGGGTCCCCGTGCGTCCCCATGTCCTCCGCGCCGCTGCGCTCGCCCGCCCTGCGGCCCCACAGGATGAAGAAGGACGAATCGTTCCTCGGCAAGCTGGGCGGCACGCTGGCGAGGAAGAAGAAGGCCAAGGAGGGTGAGTGCGCCTGCCGCCGGCCTCCAGCCGCGCCCGCGCCGCTCTCCGCTCCGCGAGACCCAGGCGGGCGGCCGACCTGCCCCGCGCGCCCGCGCGCGCACAGCGCCGAGCCCCGCCTGGACCGGATGGAGCGCAGCGCGGACACGCGGCCCGAGTCCCCGCCGGACCCGATTGAGCGGCTGCGGGCACCACGCTGCCTCTCCGCTCCGGGCCCCGCGCGCACGGTTCCCCAAGCCCGCCGGGCCCGCGCAGCGCGCCGCCGTGACCTTCAGGACAGCCCTTGACCCCCTTTAAACGCCGGGCCGGGAACCAGCCGCCAACCTGGCGGCGCCCCCTCTCCGGGCGGCTCATGGAGCCCCCTTTGGGCTCCTGGCGTCATCGAAACGCGCATCGCCGGCTCCTGCTGAGGACAGGACGCTGAGCAGCCGTGGGGACAAGCCCCCCGGCCCGCTGGAGACAGCCCTGCGTCCACCGCGGCCCAGGTCACCAGCCATTTCTTTAGCCTCCTCCCCCGGCCGCAGGCCCGCGCGTTCAACCCTGCCTGGGGGCCGCTCGATGAGCATTTATTGGGCCCCACTGCGGGGTGAGCCTACTGCTGGGGGCCCGCTGGTTTTCGGGGTGCAGTGCCCTGCACGGATTGCGCCCACAGCCTGGGCGAGAGGGAAGGAGGAAAGGGATGCTCGAGGCCGCGAGGCCCTCCCGCACGGACTGCGCAGGCCCCTCCATGTTTGCCTCCACGTGTCCACGAAAATATCCTAAAACACTTCCTGCCACCTCTTACAATTCTTTTTTGGAAGAGTTGTGGGTATGTGACTTCGGGCCTCTTGTTTGTGCTCTTTAAACACGGCTGTTCCCTGGGCCTCTCCCAGGACTGCATTCCTGATTTTTCCCTTTGTTCTGGCCAGGGGAGTCTTTCCCCTGGCCCAGATTTCCTGTGGGGAGGGTGGGTTATGCTGCGGTGGCTGTGAACCAGGCTGGTGGGGGCTAGCCACAGTCTGGACCTGGGGAGAGAGAATCCGGAGTCAGGGGGGTCAGGAGCCTGACTGAGCTTTAGAGAGTCTTCCTGTACCTGCCAGGCTAATGTACCCCCCAGGAACATGTGTACCCCAAGGACAGGCTTGCAGGCTCATGTGGACCCATGTTAATTTCTCTCTTTGGTGTGTGTATTCCTGGGGATGTCTGTGACCTTTTACCTCAAGGGCTGAGCAGATGTACAGACACTGACACACCTTCTGCTCAGGGGTGTGTGTGTGTGTGTGTGTGTGTGTGTGTCCCCGTGTGTTTGGGTGTGTGTGTCTGTCCATGCATTTCCCACCAGGGTGTGTGTCCGTGTGTGTGTGTCCATCTGTGTGTGTGTGTCCGTGTGTGTGTGTATCCGTGTGTGTGTGTCCATGCATTTCCCACCAGGGACAGTTTTACCACATTAGATGGTTCCCCCCGAGGGCAGGGCCTTTCACCTTTAGTTTATCAATGAAAAAAATGTCTGCCATATCAGTAATCGGAAGGATGTGGAATTGTGCCCGGAGGAGGAAATTCAGGATGGAGACAAATCCTGCTGAGCAGCCCCTGCCCCGGTGATTCAGCCCAGGAAGCACGGGATGCTGGCCTCAGGAGCTGCGGGGCGACTCTGAGGGGCGACCTCAGCGAGCCCAGACCTGGGCAGCTTCCCATGCACTGTTGTCAGTCTCTCAGTCGAGTCCAACTCTCTGTGACCCCAAGGACAGCAGCATGCCAGGCCTCCCTGTCCATCGCCAACTCCCGGAGCTTGCTCAAATTCACGTCCATCGAATCGGTGATGACATCCAACCATCTCATCCTGTGTCGTCTCCTTCTCCTCCCACCTTCAATCTTTCCCTGCATCAGGGTCTTTTCCAATGAGTCAGCCAAAGCATTGGAGCTTCAGCTTCAGCATCAGTCCTTCCAATGAATATTCAGGATTGATTTCCTTTATGATTGACTGGTTTGATCTCCTTGCAGTCCAAGAGACTCTCAAGAGTCTTCTCCAGCACCATAGTTCATAAGCATCAATTCTTCGGTACTCAGCCTTCTTCATGGCCCAGCTCTCACATCCATACAGAGAAAAGTGCTAAATGCTTTAACTTGAAATATCTGGTTTTCCTTAATTAACAGGGATCTTTTGATGTTCGGATTCCCTGGTCTTTGTTGCAAAAACTCCTGCATATCCTGGCCCCTCCTTTGCCTCTTCTATAGCCCTCCCTCAGAGCTAGCTGAGTCCCGGGCTTATGTCCTCAGTTTTGTCCACCAAGTAAAACATAACTCTCGACTTTGAGGCTGTGCATTTTTTTTCGGTTGACAAGTTGTACAAAGCAGATGAATCACTCCTCTCTGAAGCCTGACATTTAGGATCCAGACTGGCTGCTTACTTCTATCAAGTCACGCCTCCTAAAAGAGACGATAAATGGCCTTCCCCCAGCCTAGGTCATTCCCGCTGCGTCTCTGATCTGCAGATCAGGGGGCAGCAGGAATGATCCGTCATGCTCACCAAAATCATTTCAGTTCCTCTTTATGCCTTACGGCAATTATAAACACAGATGTCATACGGTCTCCAATTCATTCATGGCCTGCCGTGGGACCCCAGGAAGAAAAGATGGACAAGGCTCTTCTTTCGTGGACCAGGGACTCAGTCATAATAAATAAAACAGATTTATAATATCTGCTAGGAAGAAGGTGTAAAAGTGCAATCAGACAGGTGCTGGGGAAGGCCTCGGAGCAGGTGATGTTTGAGACCCGAAGGAACCAGGAAAGCCATCTCTCACAGAATAGCAAGTCAGCGGAATGTTCTGGATGATGAAAGCTTTTTATAGGTGACATTTACTCCCTTGGACTATGAAGAGCAAATGCCTGAACTCATGGACTAGCCCCAACTTCCAAAGCAAAATGTTTGCCTTTGTGAACTAGCATGCGTCTAGAAAATCAAGGGAAAAATCTGGTTTAATTTGAATATACCAAGAGTACTCAGAATCATCCAGTGATGAACAAAATAGTCATGAAACAGCAGGAGGAAAGAGATATTTCTGTAGTATAGTTTTTTTTTTTTTTCTGTTTGTTTTGTTTTGGCCACACCACACGGTTTTTGGGATCTTAGTTCCTTGATCAGGGATTGAACCCAGGCCTTCGACAGTGAAAATGCTGAGTCCTAACGCCTGGACTGCCAGGGAACTCCCAGCTGCTTTCACTTTGCTGTGTGAGTTAGCTGAGTCCCCTGCCTCATTTCTCAAGATTGGGGTGCCTGGCACACTCAGTGGTCCCTCCCCCCATGCAAACAGAAGGTCACAAACACTTATCAAGCAGGAATTCCAAGAGGACTGACCTTGGAAGGGCTCCGTGGCTTCTGCCTGTCTTGTGGGAAGAGCGGAAGGGGTGAGGAGTAGGAGGGAGGCCGAGGTGCGAAGGCTGGAGAATGAGGTCCTGAATGATTGATGGAGAGTTGCTGGTCTCCCTCTGGGCCTGTTGCCTTGGCAACCTGCCCTCCCTGCCACTCATGCGGTTCGCTTACAGCAGGTCCTGGCCCCACCCAGGCCCCCCATGGGAAGGCGCTCATTTGCCTGCCAGCGACCATCGGGAAGACGGTGATTCGAGGTGATTCGAGGTGTGCCGGGCGCTGCCAGCTGCGTGGTGGGTTTCATTTCCTTTTTGTTAGAAAGTCCGCGATGAGTTCAGTAGCGTGGGTGGAGGTGAGGGGGAGGGCGCCGGGACAAGGACCGCACTGCTGGGAAGTTAGAGATTCCGGTGCGTGGGGCATTTGACTCTGCAGAGCCTGGGGCTGTGACAAGCACCGAGGCACGTATTGGTGGGGAACGTCCTGTCACTTGCCAGGGGAGGTCATGTTCAGAAATGTGTGCTGGGGTTTGGAGGAACCCTTGCAGGAAGTGCCCTGGGTGAATTCATAGCATGATTAAGGCTGTGATAGTCTATGGGAGGGAAGCAAGTCGCGTCATGTGGTGACCCGGCTTAGAAAACGGAACTGTGATGAACAGTGGGGTGTTGGGAAAAGTGGAAAGGAACACTTAAAAAACCCCAAAACTCCCCGTAGAAAGCCCGGGGGCTGTGAAGGGCCACGCGCAAAAGTCATTCGGTTTACGGTTTACGAGATGGACAGAGCAGGCGCAGAGGAAGGTTCCCCGCGGGGGTCCCCAGCAGTCCCGCAGGCCAGGATGGGGTGAGAGGTGCCCCGGGATGTGTGCCCTTGCAGCTGTGTAAAGTCCTTAGAGCCAGGGGTCCAGCTCTGGGGCCAGGAGGCCCTGGATGGAAGGTGGGGATGGGCTCCCCTCTGCCCGTTTGCCTGAGAGGTTCCCGCTTGCCTTGACCTCCGCCCTCTGCCCAGACCCCAGGGACCAGTGCCAGCCTGTGAGAGCTGAGCCCACCACGGCCGAGCCAGAGGCTCTGTCCCTGCTGCTTTTCTGGGGAAAGCAAGTGTTCAGGAAGCTGCTCTTCCCTGATTGCTTTTCTTCTTGTAATCATATTTTTTAGAGCAGTTTTAGGTCCTCATTCTCTAGTGACATGATGCGGAGCTTCTTTTTCTAGGTTCCTGTGTCATCTGCGCATCTTCTTTGGCAAAGTGTCTGCTCAGATCTTTGGCCCATTTTTTTTTTTTTAATGTATCCTTTATTTTATTTGTTTTGGCCACGCCTTGTGGCATGTGGGATCTTAGTTCCCTGAGCAGGGATTGAGCCGTGCCCCTGCCTTGGCAGCTCGGAGTCTTAACCATTAACCTGCCAGGCAAGTCCCTTATTCTTTAAATCAAGTGGTTTGATTTCTTGTAGTTGAGTTTTAGGACTTCTTGGTGCATTTTAGATACGCATTCTCTATCAGATGCATCTTTGGTAAACACTTTTCTCCAGCCCTGCAACTTGTTTTCTGATTTTCTTCACCCTGGTCATCTTCTGAGCCCTTGATGCACACACAGAGATAAATGAGCAAGATCTTGACTGAAACCTCAGGAACTAGATCTAAAGAGACACCAGGTGACTGCAACTTTGCACTAGGGGTTGAAAGTATTGAGTTGCTTTTCTGGGTTTTAAATAACTTCCAGAAGAGACTCTCAGTCGAAACCAGCTCTGCCGACCCCAATGTGTTCCCTTCGGTTTGCCCTGTTCTTTACAGAATGACCAGCTGCGTGGACTCTGGGCTGTCCCCAAACACCGTCCCACATCAACCCTTCTCTGTAAGAAGAGCATTTGGACAGAGGTGCCCGGCAAGGGTAGGACTTTTCACCTGCTCACAAGTTACCTGCAAGGCGGGACTTTTGCCCTCACTTTATAGTTGAGGAAACACAACCTTACCTGGTAGCTGCAGTTTAAACCAGTGGTTCTCAACTTGAACTTCCCTGGTGGCTCAGACAGTAAAGAGTCTGCCTGCAATTCGGGAGACCCGGGTTCGAGTCCTGGGTTGGGAAGATCCCCTGGAGGAGGAAATGGCAATCCATTCCAGTATTCTTGCCTGGAAAACCCCATGGACGGAGGAGCCTGGTAGGCTACAGTCCATGGGGTTGCAAAGAGTGGGACACGACTCAGCAACTTCACTTTCTTTCAAACTGTCAGCTCAGTTTCCTAAGGGAAAGAATCTGGACTGCCCACGGGGGCCGGGTACCTGTGCTGGGCCAGCTGGTTACAAGCAGGTGTGGCCCAAACACAGAGTCACCTGGGGGGTAGGGGTTCTGGAGATGGATGGGCTGTCCCTGGCAGACCCCTTCCTCTCTGGACAGAGAGTGAGGAGACATGGCAGACTTCCGTGAAGATTCAGAGGAAATTGCAGTTGAGTCCTCCATAATCGCTCTGGCTGGGAGATGGATGGGAGGCGGGGGTGGGGAGGTGAAGGCCGGCTCGCCTCCGTCCCAGGACAGCAGAGGAAAGAGGCTCCCGGAGCTCCCAGGACCTAAGGACACAGGCGGGGAGAATCTTGACCTGGCAGCTGGGAGCTGGTGGCCTGTGGGGACCTGACACAGGCCTGTCCTCGGGAGTCTGGGCGCTATGGGGCCAGGGGCAGGTGTGGTGATGGATACGAGGGGACACCCAGTCTGAATGTGAGGGGCCGTGAAGGAGGTCCCAGCTAGTCCCACTGGGGAAGTGCAGGCTGTTCAGAGCAGCCAGACTGTGGTGTGGTCTGTGGGCCGTGGTCAGCCTCAGGACAGGCTGGAGTGGTCCCCAGACCCTGTCATTCTTGGTGAATAGTGGGCGCCAGTGTCCAATCAGTATCCCTGCTACTTTAAAGAGTCTGGTGTGGAGTGAACTGGATTGGGGCGAGTGGTAAGGAAACAGCTGGAGTGTAGGTGCAGGCAGGGTGGGCTTCCTGGAGGCAGTGTACGGGGCTGGGAGCAGCAGGATTCCTGAGACGTGAGGAAGCCGCAGCTGCAGGGCTTGATGAAGAGGCAGCGACCCAGAGGCTGCTCTGAGATGGAAGGAACTCTGCATAGAAACAGGTTAGACAAGGCCCCGCCCTTCTCCAGGGCCCCTGACCCTGCTCCCAGTTACTCCTGGGGCTGAGGCACCTGGGGAGCTGTGGAGTTCACAGCTTTCCGGGGTGTTTGCATAAAGAGCTTATTGGGGGCAGATGGCGACTTCGAAGTGATTTCCACATCCTCTTTTAGGCAGATCTCAGCACACTGTCCCACGTACCTTTGAAAATAAGAATGGAATGGTGTCTTTCTTTGCCGCAAGACGAAGGGAAGGGATTTGTACTGAGTATGGTTCCCCTTGTCCAGGGAGGTGGGACTTACCTGGGGCTTTTTACTGACGTGATCACCTTGATGAAGGACAAGACGCTTAGGAAGTGATCACTGGAGATCACAGGGAAGGTAGGTTGGCCCTCCTGATGTACAAGGAGAGAAAGAGGGTGGCTGGTAAGAAGGGGAGGGAGGTGAGCGGTTGAGGGACTGGGGCCATGTACCCAGTGGGCTCTGGGATCTTCAGTGGGAAGAGAAGTCACTGTGGGTCCTATTTGAATCCAGTGGGCTGTGAGCTTCCCAACAGACGCGGCCACGTTTCTTGCTGCAAACCCTCACGCGTCCTCTCTGAGCAGGGCTGCCTCTGCCCGTGGGAGCTGCTCTTGGTCCGAGAGGGGGTGAGTCTGTCGGCCCCTGTAATGTACACACTCCTTGGGGAGTCACTGGAAATCACCCCTCTGTTTTCCTCTCCCTCTGTGGCTGAGAGGAAGTGGCTTTCAGGGGGCCTGGGTAGGGCTTTGTCAGGTTTCCTTTGCTTATTATTCTGTTTATAATCTTCAGATCCAGCATTTCTCCTTGTTTGTTGCACTGCTGTCCAGATGCACCCGGGGCATTTCAGAGAGAAGCACGTAGGCACGTCAGCATGTCCCACGCTGGGCTTTTTTTTTTTTTTTTCCTGGCCATCTGCTGAAATCTCTAGGAAACTTAGCTTCGGTAGAGATGCTGGGCCCAGAGTGATGACTTTGTGTTCATTACCTTTCAGCTAACTCTCTGTGGTCCTCCTAGCATCTTGGTTTTACCTGAGTGGTCCCAGGAGAGTCAGGTCGCCTTGGCAACCCTACACTCATCAGAGGAGCTCAGCTTTGAATTCCTGTCCCCAGTCCATGGAATTAATATTTATCGTACATCCCGAAGTTGCTTACCCTCGCATTCCCTGTCCAGTCGTCAGAATAATTAAAGGATGGTTAGCGGATGTAAGTGGGTAAGCACCAGCTGTGAGCGGATTTTAAGTGCTCTGTGTGATGGATTTCCCCCCTGCTGTGGTCAGCAGAGGGCAGGTACTTTTACCCAGCTCTTTTCTTGTTTTAAAATGTGCGGTACCATACAGCAAAGATATACCTGAAGAAAGCATGTTTTCTCCTTCTATTAGCCATACGCTTGACCTTTTAGGTTTCAGATGAAAAACGGCTTTGCTTCCTAATGAGTATATTTATTATTTACTAGCTTATGTAGTGACTGAAGAGACATTTAGTAAGTCTGTGCAGGGCTTAGTTGCTCAGTCATGTCCGACTCTTTGCGACCCCATGGACCGTAGCCCACCAGGCTCCTCTGTCAATGGGGATTCTCCAGGCAAGAATACTGGAGTGGGTTGCCATGCCCTCCTGCAGGGGATCTTCCCAACCCAGGGATCGAATCCAGGTCTCCTGCGTGGCAGGCGGCTTCTTTACCAGCTGAGCTACCAGGGAAGCTGATGAATACCGGAGTGGGTAGCCTATCCCTTTCTCCAGGGGATCTTCCTGACCCAGGAATTGAACCAGGGTCTTCTGCATTACAGGCGATTCTTTACCAGCTGAGCTACCAGGGAAGCCCATTAGTAAGTCCAGGAGCGCCTTATAGACATTGTTGACCCAGTGGTGGTAATCTGCTGGCCGGAACTCAGTGCTATTGGGGGAAGAGAGTATAGACGTGAACTGTAATCAATTCTAGGAGCTTTTGGTCGCTTCTGACTCATTGAAACGTTGCTTTATTTTTTAAAGTATAGTTGATTGACAGTGTCATCTTAGTTTTTGGTGTATAGCAAAGTGATTCAGTTATACATACACAAGAGGAGAAGGGGGTGACAAAGGATGAGATGGTTGGATGGCATCATCGACCCGACGGGCGTGAGTTTGAACAACCTCCGGGAAATAGTGAAGGATAGGGAAGCCTGGCTTGCTGCAGTCCATGGGGTCGCAAAGAGCTGGACATGACTGAGCGAATGAACAACACCAACATATATATATGCCTGTGTGTGTGCTAAGTCACTTCAGTCATGTCCAGCTCTTTTCGGCCCTGTGGACTGTAGCCCGCCAGGCTTCTCTGTCCAGGGCCAAGAATACTGGAGTGGGCTGCCATGCCCTCCTCCAGGGGATCTTCCCGACCCAGGAATCAAACCCGTGTCTCTTATGTCTCCGGCATTGGCAGGTGGGTTCTTAGTGGTAGCACCGCCTGGGAAGCTCACATATATATGTATATATATATACACTTATACTCTTTTCTCGGATTCTTGTCCGAAGTTATTATATTACATATAGTTATTATAGGTTATTATAAGATATTACATATGGTTCCCAATGCTATACAGTAGGTTTTTTAGATTATTTTATATATAGCGATGTGTGTATGTTAATCTCAAACTTCAAATTTATCCTCACCCTTTCCCCGTTAGTAACCATAAATATGATTTCTGTGTCTGTGAGTCTGTTTCTGTTTCGTAAGTAAAATTCATTTGTCTCATTTTTTCTAGATCCCGCGTGTAAGCAGCATCCTATGATATTTGTCTTTGTCTGGCTTGCTCCACTCAGTATGACCATCTCCAGGTTTATCCATGTTGCTGCCGATGGCCTTATTTCATTCTTTTTTTTTTTTTATGGCTGGAGATGCTCCTTGTTAGTAGCATTAAAGGAGGTGCCGCTTCCTGGTTAGAAGAACAAACGGAATGAGGGGCAGGCTCTAGCACCTTCTGGTTTCTGGGGCTCACGGCATCTGGGGTGTCACGTGCCCGGCTCCTGGAAGCCAGGGGCGCTTTCATTTTCTGCCTTCTTTCTCCAAGCGTCCAGGTCGTGGAGTCCCCTTTGACGATGCTGTGCAGTTTGCCGTCTTTGTGTTACAGCTTTGGGGCGTCACTTCCTCATTTGTGAGTTGGAAGAATGTGGGGGAGACACCAGCTCTGCATTTCTGAGCCACGTGGCCTCTCTGGTTCCCGGAAAGGCAGTGTGTTTCTGAGGGAGGCGGCTTGCCGGTGGCCGGAGCCCGCTCTCCTCACATCCTTGCTCTGAGGGCCTGCTCCTCCGTGTCTGTCGGCCTCTTTGCCTGGTGAGCCCACGTGGGTCACGATGACTCTTGCCCTTAGGTGATGTGAGGACAAAATGTGATGACGGTCTTATCAGCAACCGAGCGCTCGTAAGCGTGTGCAAAGTCTCTTCAGTCGTGTCCAGCTCTTTGCAACCCCATGCTGCCCACCAGGCGCCTCTGTCCCTGGAATTTTCCAGGCAAGAGTACTGGAGTGGGCCATTCCTTTCTCCAGGGGATCTTCCCGACCCAGGGATCGAACCCGGGTCTCCTACATTTCAGGCAGATTCTTTACTGTCTGAGCCACCAGGGAAGCAGGCGTTACCGATAATGTTGAAGGTGCGGTACCGACATGGAGCTGGTTCCTGGTAGGGCCGGGCTGGCAGGCCGTTTCCTCCTGACAGTTCTAGTGGTAATGACTGTCTATGTTATGGAGGATTCTGAGGCTGCATCTGGGCTGGGGAAAGGATGCTGGGCCTAAGTTAGTCAAGCCTGGCGTGAGTATGGGCGGGTTCACTGCTGAGTGAGCGTCCTCCCCGGAATAGAAGCCTCTTCCCACTCTGGCCCTGCATCACGTCAGCAGCCCTGGGCTGCTTCTCTCACGGCGTAGCCCCTGCAGGTGCTAGTGGGCGGTTGGTGTCAGAGGGACACAAACCCTTTAAGTCGTCTGCCTTTCGGGGAATGTTGGGATCCTACCTCTTGTCCTGCCCAAGTGTGACCAGGAAACATCGTGCTCGCTCCCTTGAGGTGTGCGCTGCCGAGAAATGGAAATCCCTGTGTCTGCGAGGCAGCAGGTGTTTCTGAGCTGGGTTTCAGTGGTCCTCGGGGGTGAGACCATCTCAGCAGCCATCCTTGCCCACCCTGGCCCCCCGATGGTGCTTCCTTGCCAGCAGCCTAAGGAAGCAAAACGTTAGGCGAATCTGAGCAGATTCTTACGCTTGCAGGTTAGTAGTTGGAATGCTTGCTTGTCAAGCTTGGGTATTTCAAAATGATTGTCTGCGTCTTTGAAGCTTTACTTGCCTGTCAAGCAGAGCAGGTCAGGGATGTTGGTTTCCCCAAGCAACACCATCTTAATAGTTGACTCCTGTTGTTTTCTTAAGTAAGTTGTTTTCATACTTTCATCTGAAAAGTTACAGTTCCAAAGGATTTAGCTTTTAGTTTGAAAAGCAAAGGAAGTGTTAGTCACTGTCGTGTCCGACTCGTTGCGACCCCACGGACTGTAGCCCCCCAGGCTCCTCTGTCCATGGGATTTTCCAGGCAAGAATACTGGAGTGGATTGCCATTTCCTACTCCAGGGGATCTTCTCAACTAAAGCTTAAACTAAGCTTTTAGTTTAATATTAGGTTATTAACAAGGTGAAGAGGGATTGGCGGTTTCCTAAGTCTCAGGGCTTGCTTGAATCAGGCAGTCCCGGAAGCAGCTCTCTGGTTCAATGGAGCCCAGGCCACCCTCGGTGTCTGCTGCTTCTCCTGTTATCATGGAGTCTGCTAGAAGCATCCAGGTGCTGCTTTAAGTGTGGGGGCAGAGTATCCTTTGAGCAGGCTGGGGAAGAGGACACCAGGCTTGTGGTGCTCAGAATTCATTGTTGGTGTAAATAGACTTGGAAGGACAACTTTCCCAAAGCCTTAAAGTGTCTTCCTCTCTCTGTTTTTTGTTTTGAAAATTAATATTATCTTTCAAAGGGAGACCTGAATGAAGTAAAGTCTTAACTTTGAAAGACATACCTTACTTTTAAAGTAAGACCTTAATATATACAAGCTTAAAAGGCATTCATCTAAGAAGTGAGGGAAAGATTTTTTTTTTTAATTATGCAGAACTGAGTCCTCTCAGGCCAGGGCTCACAGCTGAGGCTTGTTGGCACCTGGGATACTCTAGGCACAGCACTAACCACTCCATGCATGACTCAGTTAATCCTCATGCACAGCTGATAAGTGGATACTTCTTAGTTCTTCCCATTTTTCAGATGAGCAAACAGAGGCCCAGAGAAGTGAAGTCCTTTGCAGGAGATTACGCTGCTGGGCCGGTGAGATTAAAACCTTGGCAGCCTTGGCTCTTAATCTCCACCAACCTTGTCAACTGGAAGAGCCATTCAGATGCCAGTAACCTTTCCAGCTGGTCTGCAGCAAAGTCATTATCATTCCTGGCATGAGGTACACTCAGCCCTGGTGGTAGAAAGATGCTCTGGAGACAAACGAGATCCACTTTGTGCTGAATGGACTCGGCATTTGCAGAGAGAAGGCAGAACCGCAGCGGCTTCGTGCTGCTCCGGGACCCAGGCCAGGCCGCTGCTGCCCTCCGCTGCCCACCCGGAGCCCGGCCCGTCCCCCGTCTTCCTTGGCTCGGGGCCCTCGCGTGTGCTCTTTCTCCTGCCCCGTTGGCTTGAAGGTGGAGCCCCGCGCTGCCCACTTGCCCACCATGTCCCGTGCCTTCCTCCCAGAGGCTATGGGCTCTGTGGCCAGCTCCCAGCTCATCTGGGTCCCCCAGCCTGGCTTGTCACCATCCCCTCTCCAGAGATGATAAGAAATGCTCTCGGCCACTTATCATGGTCCTTGGATATTTGCTGTGTGAGCAAGAGGCAGTCTGCGCAGTGGTTAAGGCCGCTGACCTGGGGACATACCTTTGAGGGTCACAATTCATCCTGCTGCTCTCGGGGGCCCGGGCCTGGGCAAGGTACTTCCCTACCCTGTGCCTCAGTTTCCTTTTCTATAAAAAGTACTTAACTCAAAGGATTTTGGGGGGAGTTGGGTTATTCAGTGAAATGATGTAAGTTCAGCTGGGTCTGATCAAGCAATCGCATGGAAGGAAATATTCCTATGACTTGGGTACCAATTCCACTTCTGAGCACCAGCTGTGATTCTGACGCCAATTCCAATGTGTGTGGGTTTTTTTTTTTTAATCCACATCAAGCAATTCTCCAGCACTAGCCAGCTGCCCAACAATTCAATCCCATCCTGTCTGTATAAAGTACATAACAATCAAGGGCCTACAGTATAGCTCAGGGACTCTAACAATGTTTTGTAATAACTTAGAAGAGAAAGAATCTGAAAAAAATAGACACAGGTGTTTGTATAACTGAATTACTTTGCTGTATGAAGTGAAGTCAAAGTGTTGCTTCATTCATCTCCGACTATTTGCAACCCCATGGACTGTAAGCCACCAGGCTTCTGTCCGTGGACTTCTCCAGGCAGGAATACTGGAGTGGGTGGCCATTCCTTCTCCAGGGTATCTTCTTGATCCAGGGGTCGAACCCAGGCCTCCTGCACCACAGGCAGGTTCTATGCCGTCTGAGCTGCCAGGGAAGCCCCACTTTGTTGTAGGCTTGAAAATTAACACAACATTGTAAATAGCTCAAGTGAAAAATACTCAGTTCAGATGCCATCCAGAGATGGCACCAGACTCCACAAGTCAAGGGCTCCATCCCATGAGACTGCCCCCGACTTTGGTTGCTGACCATGAGTTCAAGTTGTCACCTGTGCTTCCGACTGACTGGGTATAAACCTGAGGTTTCCACAACCCCCTCCTTGGGTTTGATTACTTTGCTAGAGCAGCTCACTGAACTCAGAGGAACATTTTACCCAGTAGGTTGCTGGTTTATCATAAAGATGTGTAACTCAAGGCCAGTCGGATGGAGGAGATGTACAGGGTGAGGTGTATGGGAAGCGGTGCCCCCCTCCCCCAATACCTACTTTGTTCACCAACCTGGAGCCTGTCTGTACCCAGTCCTTCTGGGCTTTTATAAAGGCCTCATCATGTAGGCACGGGTGATTAACTCCCTGATCACGAGAGACTGAGCAGATCCATCTCTAGCCCTTCCCTCCTCCCCGGAAGTTTGGTGGAGTGCCTGCAAGTACCAGCTCTCTGACCACATGGTTGGTTCCCCTGGCCTCCACCCCCATCCTTAGAGTACCTAGGGGCTTTGCATGAGTTGCCCCCTTCACATAAGATGCCTTTATTGCTCTCATCACTTAGGAAATTCCTAGGGTTTAGGATCTAGGGCCAGGAATTTGGATGAAGATCAGATATATGTATTTCTTATTACAAATCGCCATTATCACAATTTCCAAAACACATGTCTGATAAAGGACTGGTGTCTAGGATATAAAAAGAACTCCTTCAACTGATAATAGAAAGACAACCCAGTAAAAGAATAAAGGTTTGAACAGAAGTTCCATCCGAGACGGTACACAAATGACCGACATGCATCTGGAAAAGACCCTGGCTCAGCATCGTTAGTCACCCGGGAAACGAGCCGTAGATTAGAAGCAGAGACACACTCCGCACCTGCCAGCATGGCTGAAATGATCCCACCGCAATTCAGGGAGAAAGTGGAGCAGACAGAAGGTTCATACACGTTGGAGGTGGGGTTTACAGTGGGGCCGAAACTTAGGGCATCAGTTTGGTAGTTTCTTGAAAAACTAAACCTCCCTCCTCCCTGTGACCCAGCAGTTCCAATATGAGATACTCAAGAGACATAGACACCTGTGTCCTTATGAAGCCTTGTAGCACAATGTTCATAGCAGCTTTATTCACGGTAACCTAACCCTGGAGACAGCTCGGTCGCCTGTCAACAGGAGGGTGGAGAAGTGGGCGGGGCTCCAGGGAGTGAGAAGGAGCAGGCGGCCCGTGTGCACAGCACCACGACTCTCCGAACCCGCTGTGCCGAGCAGAAGCCAGGCGCAAGGAGTGCACACCGTAGCCCGGTTTCTCAGGAGGGGGAGGTCTAGATGGACACAGCTAATCTCTGCTGGTTGCCTCGGGGGTGGGCTGGAACCTGGCTGGGAGGGGCAGATGGCATCCACTGTTACTGTGAGGATGTCCTCTATCTTGATGTGCATTCCAATATATGCACATTTCAACTCGAAAAAAAGAATTATAAATAAATACAGCACTCTAGATAGAGATGTGTATGTTTAGGGGCAGAGTATCTCTGTCTGCAGTTTACTCTGAAATGCATGAACGTTACGATGGTGTGGCAGGCTGATCACAGAGATGTCCCCAGAGATGTCCACATCCCATTACTCAGAGGCTTAACTCCATCACCGTACATGGTCAAAAGGACTTAGCAGATGCGGTTGAGTTGAGGGGCTTGGGTGGGGTGATGATCCTGGATTATCCCCGTGGGCACAGGGTCCTTATAGGAGGAAGGCAGGAGGTCTGTGTAAGGAAAAGAGAGGTGTCAGTGGAAACAGAAGTTGGAGTGATGCAGGACCACAAGCCAGGGAACGTGGGCCCCTGTAGAAGCTGGAAAAACCAAGAAACAGATTCTCCTACATCCTCCAGAGGGAACACAGCCCTCCTGACACCAGGGGGTTAGCCAGCGAAATTTAGGTCCTTATTTGTATTTTATACAGAGAGAGTGAAATTGAATTGTTAGCAGCTGGCCAGTGCTCGAGAATTGCTTGATGTGGACAAAAACCCCCATACACATTGGAATTGGTGTTAGAATCACAGCTCATGCTCAGAAGTGGAATCGGTACTCAAGTCAATTGGACTTCTGACCCCCCAGAACTCTAAGATAATAAATATATATTGTTTTAAGCCACTGCATTTGCCATAATTTGTTAAGGCAGCCGCAGGCAACTAATACAGATAGATTGCTAGAGAGAGTGATGGATCTATGGATACATAGAGAAATAATTACAGAAAAATGTTAGACTCCAGGCAGTGGTGTACAGGTGTTCACAGTCAAGTTTCTGCACACTCTGAAAATTATAATTGTGAAAATTGAGGAGAATGCCTAAGCTTGCACATCATGAGCTCTACCTAGATGTCAACCATCAGTCTCATCAAAATTACCATTGTGGCCGCTCTCCACTGTATCCATCAAATACAGAGCAGGTGCAGAAAGCGAAGACTGCAGGCGGCAGTAACTGAACAGAAGGGATAAAATATAAGGAGACCATCATGGCCTATTAATATTCGGATGGTTGCTTGCGTTTATTTAAGAAAACTTGAGAGAAGAACTCAAGTGAGGGGATTTCCCTGGTGGTCCAGTGGCTGAGACTCCTCGCTCCTAATACAGGGGGGCCGGGTTCCATCCCCGGTCGGGGAACTAGGTTCCGCATGCTGCAATTAAAGATCCTTCGTGCCGCAGGGAAGGTCGAAGATGCTGCGTGCCGAGACTAAGACCTGGTGCAGCCAAATAAAAAAATAAATAAATAAATAAACACCCAAAAAAGAACCTAAGTGAAGGGAGGAGAGCTCAGAAGCCAGAGCACAGTCATTGTGTTGGGCTGGCCAAAAAGTTCATTCAGATTTTTCCATAGCATCTCATGAAAAAAAACCTAAGTGAACTCTTTGGCCAGAACAGTAATTTCTGCCAGTCGTCCGATTGGGTCCAGGCAGCAAACAATGTGCAGAAATGGGCCAGGAGACCAGGTGTCCCAGGGGATTGTACTTCCTCCTCAAACTCCCTGCACTGCGACCGTTTCTGGGAACGTCTCCACTTTGTTAGGGGAAGAGAGTGTTTTAGTTAAGTCGATCTAGAAAACATATTATTAGTATAATGAGATTTTAATGATTTGAAATTTTGTTGGAGACGCACACAGCATTTCAATCTTATTGTGTGCAGCTGGGCTTGGTTTTATTTTTTGCTCGGGCCCCGTCACAAGGACACATTTCTACAATTATTATTTAGATTTTCTTTCTGAGAGCCCTGCTCGTAGGCTGCTCTTAATTTTCTTGTTTAGAAAAATCCCTTGGAAGAAAAGAATATCCTTTCTGTAAACACTTAGCTGGCTTGATCAGAAGTAGAGTGTGAGTGCTGTCCCTGAAGAGACTGATGTTTGTTTAAGGGTTGTGCCAGGTCTTTGCTCCTTGTTTGAGATTGCTACGAAGTGGAGACAGCTCCGATGTCCATCAGCAGCTGATGGACACCCATATGGCAGAATGTGATGACGGTTTTTTGGTTGCTGAGCTGTGTCTGATCCTATGGACTGCAGCCTGCCAGGCTCCTCTGTCCATGGGATTCTCCAGGCAAGAATACTGGAGGGGATTGTCATGTCTTCCTCCAGGGGATCTTCCTGACCCAGGGATCGAACCCCAATCTCCTGCACCGCAAGCTGGTTCTTTACCGCTGAGCCACCAGGGAAGCCCCATAGGGTGGAATACTATTTGGCGGTAAAAAAGAGGAATATAGTGATTCAGGCTGCACTGTGGATCAACCTTGAAATCCTGATGCTCAGTGAAAGAAGCCAGACGCAAAAGGCCACACGTTGTACGATTCCTTTCGAATGGCATGTCCAGAATAGGCAAATCCACAGAGACAGGAACTAGACTAGTGATTGACAGGGGCTGTGGGCAGGAGAGGCAGGAGTGACCGCTGATGGGCCCAGGGCTTCTTTGTGGGGTCATGGGAACGATATTAAATTGATTGCGGTGATGTTTCCAAAATTCTGTGAATATACCCCAAATCATTGAATTGCACCCTGTCAAAGGGTGAATTGCATGGAATGTGAATTCTATCTCAATCAAGCTGTCAAAAAAAAAAAAAAAAAAAAGTGTGTGGCTGAGAGCAGAACCTCAGAGCTTCTCCCGCTTCCTCCCATGTAGATCAGCATCTCTGCCTGTTTCCGAGGCGGGATCCTTAGCCTAGAGGGAGGATGGGATCCTCCATGAAGCACATGGACTTTTCCTATACGATTCTGCTTCATGTTATTGGAGAAATGTGCCGATCATAGCTTTAGAACTGATTTGATGACCCCCAGGGTTAAGACAGTGGTTTTAAAATGATGCTCTGAGAGATTCAGGGAGGGGGAATGAGCCCATATGTGTTAGGGTCCTGAGTACTTCTGAGGGGTCTTATTGTTGGCACAGATGTCTCCTGGGGCTTCCCAGGCTGCTGAGGAGCCTGCCTGCCCATTGAGGATACATAAGAGACGCGGGTTCCATCCCTGGGTTGGGAAGAGCCCCTGGAGGAGGGCATGGCAACCCCCTCCAGTATTCTTGCCTGGAGAATCCGCATGAACAGAGGAGCCTGGCGGGCTGCTTTCCATGGGGTTGCAGAGAGGCAGACAGGACTGAACGACTAATAGTTTCTGTTTCACTGCTGGCCCCGCTTCCCGTCTCTCGTTTGTTCATTGTGATTTGTTAATCTTTGAGCCTTCCAGGCACACCGTCATTCATCAGCGCATTCACTGAGCTCCCTCGAGACCAGCTACCACGGTGGGATCGGTGACCAGTGGAGTGACCTTGAGCTCTTGTGGTGTTGATTCTCCCTTCACTCTTACTGTCCACTTTTTGAAAAAGGGAAAGTGAAAGTTGCTCAGTCGTGTCCAGCTCTTTGAGACCCCCTGGACTGTAGCCCACCAGGCTCCTCTGTCCTTGGAATTCTCCAGGCAAGAATACTGGAGTGGGTGGCCATATCCTTCTTCAGGGGATCTTCTTGACCCAGGGATCGAACCTGGGTCTCCCACGTTGCAAGCAGATGCTTTACTGTCTGAGTCACCAGGGAGGCCCACTCTTTACTCCCCACTGAATGAACGCCAGTTCACTGTTGGCTGAGGGTGTATTTTGGGCTCTGTGTGTCTAGGCTGTGTGCCAGCATCACACTCTATGTAGCTTCATAATAAATTTCTTCCACTTTGTTCTTACCTTTCCAAGATTGTTTTTGCTCTTCAGTGTCCTTTGAGAGTCCATGTGAATTTTAGGGTGGATGTTATATTTCTGTAAGAATTGCAGTTGGGATTTTGGTAGGGATTGCATTGAATTTCAAAATTGGGTAGGATTGTCATCTTAACAATACATCTTCCAACCCAGGAACACGGGGTGTCTTTCTGTTTATTTAGGTCTTTTTCCCTTAGTGTCCTTCTGCAGGGATACGTAGTTCTCAGCGTGCAAGTTTGCCTGCTTGGTTAGATTTGTCCCTGGTGGGCCGTCTCTGGATGCTGTTGTAAGTGGAACTGTTTTTGTGTGCCAGGTGTTAACTGGTTCCTGCACTTCAGGGCCCCCGTCTCTTGCCCACTTGCCTGGTTCTTACCTTTCGCTGGGGTCTTGCCTTTGTGGATGGATATCCCTGACAACCAGGGGAGGTCGTTCAGCTGGCAGGGCCTGGCCGATGGGGGTTGGGGGCCGGGCTGGGGGCTGACTGCAGTAGGGGATAAGCCCGTCGCCCTGGAGGTGGACCAAGTCGGCTCTCAAGTGGCCATGTGGCACGTCTGATAGAGGCTGGGGTCGGGGCACAGAGGATGGTGCAGCTGACTGTCATGAAGCCAAGGCAGGCTGTCTCGGTGACGCCTTATCTCGTTATGCAGCCCCTGGATGCACCTGATTAAAAGGGGCACTTACTGCCCTGGCAGCGTCAGCCAGACTGGGTGCTAGCCAGGGATTGTTGCTGTTCAGGCATTAAGATATATCCAGCTCTTTGCCACCCCATGGACTGCAGCATGCTTAGCTTCCCTGTCCCTCACTAGCTCCCGCAGGTTGCTCAAACTCACGTCCATAGAGTCAGTGATGCCATCCAGCCATCTCATCCTCTGCTGCCCTCTTCTTCTTTTGCCTTCAATCTTTCCCAGCATCAGGGTCTTTTTTCCAGTGAGTCAGCTCTTCACGTCAGATGGCCAAAGTATCAGCTTTAGCATCAGTCCTCCCAATGAATATTCAAGGTTGATTTCCTTTAAGATTGACTTGTTTGATCTCCTTGCTGTCCAAGGGACTCTCAAGAGTCTTCTCCAGCACCACAGTTTGAAAGCATCAATTCTTTGGTGCTCAGCCTTCTTTATGGTCCAACTCACACCCGTATACAACTACCAGAAAAACCATAGCTTTGACTATAGGGACCTTTGTCGACAAAGTGATGTCTCTGCTTTTAATACGCTGTCTAGGTTGGTCATAGCTTTGCTTCCAAGGAGCAAGCGTCTTCATTTCATGGCTGCAGTCACCATCCGCCGTGATTTTGGAGCCCAAGATCCCAGTAGGGTCAGCCAGAGCAGGAGCTAGACAAGGATGGCTCTGCAGAATCCCGGCTGAGCCCGCAGGGCGCTCTCATGGGCTCATTTCCTCCACTGGTTCAGGACAGCAGAGGACGTGGCTGGGGACTTGGAGGCTGAGGCTGAAACCAAGCAGGACCCTGTGCGGCTCCTGGGCACAGAAGCTTTTTTGCGACAACGCCCCCCAGCCCGCCCCAGCCCGCCCCCGCCGCCCATTTCTTGTAGGCAAGACTCTAGGCTCCACGACCTTCCCTGAGTTCCAAAGGGCAGATTCTAACAGTTGCTAATCGAGGGAGGAGCCTCCAAGAAATCATCTGAGGCAGGATGAAAAGGGCCCTAGAAGCTTCCTTGATGAGCAGCAGGGTTTCCGTGCCCGAGTCTGCTGACCAAGCCTCAGGACCCTCGCTGATAGCCGCGACAGGGGAGCGGCAGCCTGGTCTCCGCTGGCCTTGAGGATAAGCGAGGGCCTGCACGGAAGGCTGGTGGGAGCTGTGGTTTGCCTTCCTTCTCGTTTTTGGTGCCTCCTCCGAGCCAGCACCCTCCCCAGCCCTGCACACTATCTGCTCCTCTGTCCTCGCAGCAGCCCCAGGGCATATTATGATCCCATTTCACAGATGGGGAGTGAGGACGGAGAGGCCCTCAGGGCTTGTGCGCGAGGACCTGGGCTGCATGGGAAACCTCTGCCCACTCCTCGGCCTGGACCACACCCTGGAAGCTCAGTGACCACACCCTGGCCACTCCAGGACGTGGTTTTAATGGCATTTGGGAGAGTGGCTGCGAGAGGACGGGGCAGACTTGTGGTCGCTCTGTTGTTCAGTTGCTCAGTCGTGTCTGACTCTTTGTGATCCCATGGACTGTAGCACGACAGGCTCCCTGTCTTTCACTGTCTCCTGGCGCTTGCTCAAACTCATGTCCATTGAGTCGGTGATGCCATCCAACCATCTCATCCTCTGTCGCCCGCTTCTCCTCCTGCCCTCTGTCTTTCCTGGCATCAGGGTCTTTTCCAACGACTCGGCTCTTCGCATCAGGTGGCCAAAGTACTGGAGCTTCTGCTTCAGCATCAGTCCTTGCAATCAATATTCAAGGTTGATTTCTGTTAGGATTGTTTGGTTTGATGTCTTTGCAGTCCCAGGGACTCTCAAGAGTCTTCTCTGACACCACAGTTCAAAAGCATCAGTTCTTCGGTGCCCAGCCTTCTTTACTGACAACTTTCACGTTGGTCCATGACCACTGGAAAAACCATAGCTTTCACTATGCGGGCCTTTGTCTGCAAAGGTTCCCCTGCTGCCTTCTGCAGGGAGAACGCAGGGAGGCACTGACTCGTTCATTCATGTTTTCATTGCGCAGCCTTGGGAACAGAGCCTGTACAAAGCTGGCGCAGTCCCTAGGTGGTCCCGGAACAGACAGACCAGACCCTGATGCTTTCCAGGGACCAGGGGCCTTAGCACATGTGTTGGTCCAACCCTGGCCTGGGGTCAGGGAGGCAGGCACTCCTGCAAAGGTGTACTTGAGCTCTGAGCTGGGGCATGTATTGGATTTAGCAGGAAGTGAGGACAGACGGGGGGGATTAGCATGTGGGAAGGCCGAGAGGTGGGTGTGGGGTAGTGGGTGGGTAGGGAGAAAGAAGTTTGTGAGGGGAAGGTTGTGAGGGGAAGGTTGTATCCCTCCCAGTTCCGGTGTTAAAGTCCTAACCCCAGGTCCCTTGGTGTGACCTTGCTTCGGAGGGAGGGTTTTGACAGAGGTAATTAAGTCAGAGTTAGGGCGGAGGGTGGGCTCTCGTCCAATGTGAATTGCATCCTTATTTTAGGGGAACTCAGGACACAGGGCTTCCCGGGTGGTGCTCGTGGTGAAGGACGCGCCTGCTAATGCAGGAGATGTAAGGGAAACAGGTCCAATCCCTGGGTTGGGAAGAACCCCTGGAGGAGGAAATGGCAGCCCACTCCGGTATCCTTGCCTGGAGAATCCCATGGACAGATGGAGCCTGGCAGGCTAGAGTCCACCGGGTCACAGAGTTGGACACGACTGAAGCGACTGAGCTTCAGGACACAGACTCAGAGGGAAGCAGTGAAGACGGGGGGAGCAGGCTGCCGTCCACAAGCCCAGCAAGGAGCCCTCAGGAGAAAGCACCCTGGCTGGCGGACCCCCAGCCTCCAGGACTGTGAGACAGGACTTCCATTGTTTAAGCTGCCCCCGTCTGTGTGCTTCCTCGGGGCAGCCCCTGGACAGGAAGACAGTGTCTGGTTGGGGCGGGGAGTGTGACCCGTGAGGCATGAATCACACAGAGGACCATGCGGAGGCCAGTTTCTGGCCTTGCCCATCGTTGGCAGAAGCAGCACTGTCCACGCAGGTCGAGGACCAGAGCCAAGCCAGTCTCACACCGTGGGGAAGCCTGCTCCTTCCTGGGCCGCCTCTTTCACGGTGTGATTATTTTTAGAGAAGAGGACTGGCAAAGATGCCGAGTCATGGAGCTTTGCTGCCACGAGACAGGAGGGAGGCAGGGTGTCAACTTAGAGGCAGGCCTGGGCACAGCCATCCGCCTCCCCACGGACACTCAGGGGCCATTCCAGCCCTGAGTGAATGAGAACAACCTTTGCCGGAAGCCCAACAGAGAGAAACAAAACACCCCAACCCTAGAGAAACCGGGCTGAGGGCATTGCACTTGAATAGGGTGAGACTTAAATCCTCTTTACTTCCTTATGGAGGGAGAGTCAGCTTTGAGCCAGAGAAGTGCTGGGCAGGATCCTTTTTAGGGGTAAGTGACGCAGCTGCAGCTGCGGTTGTTTCAAGCAGAAAGGTTTGGCTCGGATAAATGAGCCTGAGAAGAGACAGAAGGGGCTGGTCTGGGAGGACCCGCCCAGAGATGGGAGCTGGTGCTGAAACGGAGCAGGCCCTGTGGTCCCTGGCCCCCATGTCCTCTTCCTGCCTTTTGTCTGTGGAAAAACTTTCGCCAAAGAATGAGTTTAGTCACAGACGTGAGAAAATGCAGAAACAAAGGAAAGCAGTCAGAGAAAACCCAATAATAGGAGTTTAGTCATTAAGCACGGGCGAGGGCCTGCAGTTCCTTCTCAGGGGCTGTAGATGATATTCTGAGCCACATCCTGTGAGCTGTCTTATAGACACGGAAGCCCTCACCGGGTGGCGACGTTAACTACCTGAGGACCAGACTCTAGCTGTGATGTAAGTGGCTGCAGTTCTGAGCACTGGGGAACGAGCCGACCCTGGTATGGAAGATTAACTGCACTTAAAACAATCAAGGTAAGGCCAGTCAGACCACTGATGGCCAATTTCAAGACGACTGTTAGAGCTGACTGCTGTTTCTGCATGGAGCTTCCCTCCGCCAGTAAAAGCTCTGGCTGTGCGTGGGGAGTCTGCCTTTGGACAGGCGTCCAACCCCTTACCCCTACCCCCTGGTTGTGCATGCTGAGCGTGCAAGCTCAGTCGTGTCTGACTC
This sequence comes from Ovis aries, assembly GCF_016772045.2. Classification (NCBI taxonomy): domain Eukaryota; kingdom Metazoa; phylum Chordata; class Mammalia; order Artiodactyla; family Bovidae; genus Ovis; species Ovis aries. The sequence goes on from NC_056056.1 coordinate 220,659,918, forward strand.
TGTGCTACCCCATGGACTGTAGCCCGCCAGGCTCCTCTGTCCATGGGATTCTCCAGGCAAGAGTACCGGAGTGAGTTGCCATGCCCTCCTCCAGGGGGTCCTCCCGACCCAGAGATCGAACCCGAGTCTCCAGTGTCTCCTGCGTTGGCAGGCAGATTCTTTACCCCTGAGCCACCTGGGAAGCCCCCGGTTGCCAACATCTGAAATAGAGCAAACTTTCCTTTCCACCGACCTTGCCTCCGTATTGGCTTTCGAGCGTTTGAGAGCAGCCGGATCCCACTTCTGGTTTCAGTGAGACCCTGCCCCGCCTGCTTCCTTGCCCTGCCTCCCCTCCCCTTCCCTCCAGTCAGGTCACCTGAGCACCCTCAGCCCATCCTGTCCCCTATCCTGTGTGTCCCATCCTGTCTTGGGTGGCCGGTGGGCTCCGCTTCAGGTTATCAGACTCTAGCCCTGAGGTCTCCAGCTGCAAGTCCAGCTCTCTGGCTCCAAGGTGAGCTGACTTCTGAAACAATGAGGACTGAGTCTCGTGTGCAGATGAGGAAGCAGAGGCCCTAAGACGGGGTAGGGACCTGGGGCTCTGGTTGGGTTATCTTCTCAGTGTAGGTCCTGCATGAACTCAGAGTTCTCGAGTGTCGCAATGAAGGCCGCCAACCATGACTGTGATTGGCAAGTGGCGTCAAAGGGACCTGTTTTCTCCCCGGCCTTGTCCTCTTTTCCGGCCCTGCCTGAGAATGGAAGGTCCGTTTCTCCAGGTTAGCCCGGTCTGATTCGATTTGGATGTTGTTCCTCACTTTGAACTGGCTTAAAAATATCCACCTGGTGAAAATGTGAGCAGGGGGACCCTCCAAAGGCAGAGGTTGATTTGATTTCTCCAGCGGTAAAAGGCCCTGTGAGGCTGCGTCCCCGTGGCCGGAGTGCTCCATGATAGCTTTTATTGTTCTCTGTTGGAGTGATCCAATTTGGAGCACGGCTTCTGAGCGTGTTGCAAGGAACTTTAGGGACTGCCGTAGCCCTGGAGGTTCAGGCTGGAAAGCAGACTCAAATTGATGCTTCATTCCTGTTAAAGGCAGCCGATTTCCGCCCAGAACATGGTCTCAGCCATCCGGAACACAGAGGCAGTGGAGGCTAGTGCCCAAGCAGTTGGCACCTGACTCAGCCCTTGCTCTTCTCCGTTGGGGATTGGATCTGGATGCTCCCACTGTGAACGAGCCTGGCGCAGAGCTTCAGATTTGCTGTCGCGGGCATGCAAGGTCCTGGGTGTGCCCCTGGGGCTGGACTTGCCCACATTTCTTCCTCTGCCTCCCAGCCATCATCTAGAGAGGGCTCTGCAAACCATTGCTGTAAAGGGCCAGACAGCAAATATTTCAGTCTTGTGGCAGCTACTCAACTCTGCTCTTGTAGCCAACAAGCCGCCATAGAAAATACACAACCGATGCGCCTATGTTCCAATAAAGCTTATTTACGAATTCAGCCAGGGACCAAAATCGGGCCCCGGGCCATAGTTGACTCCTGATGTGTGTGTGTGTGCCCCGTCGCTTCAGTCACGTCTGACTCTTTGCGATCCTATGGACTGTAGCCCACTGGGTTCTTCTGTCTGTGGAGTCCTGCAGGCAGGAATACTGCAGGGGGTTGCCATGCCCTCCTGCAAGGGTCTTTCTGACCCAGGGATTGAACCTGTGTCTCCTACATCTCCTGCTCTGCAAGTGGATTCTTCACCCTCTGAGCCGCCTGGGAAGCCCGACTCCTGACCTCTGGCATAGATCCTGCTCTCTGGATTTGGGGTACATTTTTAGTCCTTTCTGACTTCTTAAATTATTTAAAGAGAAATCCCCACCCCCTCTCCCCTGCAGTGATGTTCGGCACCCTTTAAGACTCCGTGTGCAGATCGGTGGTGAGACCTGGGTCATTTGTCCCCTCTTAGCTTGGTGACCTTGAGCCGGGCTCAGCCCTGTCCCCTTCTCTGAACAAGGGATGGCAGTGTCTCCCTCCTCAATCTCCAGGATTGCTTTAAGAATCACACTCGATAACGCGTGAGGAAGGACCTTATGAAGCGTCACGGGTCATCTGAGTGTGCACACATTTGTCACCAAGTACGTGTGGAGGAGTGCATTGGGCAGAAGAGTGAAACCAGAAGCTGAGACCAGGGAAGGGGGCATTTATTTCTGCCTGTGCCACGCTCATGCCCCGGCGTCTGGCTTTGGCCGTCTAATCTGCTGGATTGCGTCCCCGGCGGCCTGTGGCTGTCCCTGGGGCAGCCGGCTTCCAGGCTCCATCCGGGCTGAGTAGCAGCCACAAAGGGAGAGGCATAGATCTCCTGTGACACCTCAAGCCATCCAAGCTCTCCTGCCGGTGAGTGGAAAAGGTCTCCTTTGACAGGTGCTGTGTAATCAAAGACATGGGCTTTGTAGCCGCGAATTCTCTGCTGCAAAATAGACATAATTCTTCTGAAGCGAGAGCGAGGGCCCGGAAGAGCTGTTCCGCTGCTCAGGCTGTTTATAGGCACCGGGGGGGTTATGACAAAGAGGACAGTGTCCTGCTGGCCTGGCTGGAGCCGGATATAGCCTGTGACTCTGCCCCTGGGCGTATGGCCACGGGCTTGACCTGTGCCGGGTCAGTGAGCCTGTGAGCAGGGGCTCATAACAAGCGGGGGTGGCCCCAGCTGGGACAGGGGACAGGCAGCTACCCATGTCCCCTCTCCCCTCTCAGTGGCAGGAGTCTGTGGATAATTGACTGCACTTAACACATTATTGACCGGAGATGTCTTAGTGTATTTTTAGAGGATGTTACAGTTAGCATCTCTGGGCAAAGTTGTCAGAGCTTAAAATTGATCAAGGGTTCATTAGACAGCTTGTGATTGCCGTTATCATTCACATTTTTGCTTCATTAGGTTTTTGTTTGACCTTGTGTGTGTCATAAAGGTAAAATTTTTGAAAATGACACATTGCAAAATTTTGATCGAAGAAGAATTTTTCGGTGAATTTTATGCAGCTCCTGTATCTGATTGTTCAAGTGATTTATAGTCCAGTGTCTCAGAAGATGGTAGTTCTTCAGCATATAGTTCTGATGTAGATGATGTGAGTATTAAGACCAAGAAAAAGACAAAAAGCCTAGTGATTGATTCTGATACAGAGAGTGAAAATGAAACTCATGGTGCTGGAGAATATGCCTTTGCTTCTTTCTACAGAAGAGTGGATTGGAGATAACATTTCCCGAAAACTAGAAGACTTTACGGGCGTGTCAGGTACACTATTGAATGTGATAACCCGCAAAGTGTTAGTGAAATAACAGAGATGATTTTTGGCTGGCCAAAATAAAAATCACTGGTCGCAGGTGTTAGTCGCTGCAAAAATCCCCGGGTTAGTAATTAATAAATGAAGCTCAGGGCAGAAACGCTTAGCTTCTGTGAATGTCATCAGCGGACCAAGAAGGGCCGGAGAGAAACAAGGGTGAAGATCTGTTGTGGGGCAGAACTGTGGCCTCTGAAGAGCTGCTCAGACCTTAGCCCCGGGACCTGTGAATGTGGCCGTTTAGGGTAATAGGGTCTTTGCAGATGTGATTAAGATGTAAGTAAAGGGAATTTCCTGGTGGTCCAGTGGCTAGGACTCGGTGCCGTTGCTGCAAAGGATGTAGGTTCCATCCCTAGTCCGGGAACTAAGATCCTAGAAGCTGTGCACATGGCACGCCCCTCCTCCTCCCCCGAAAGATGTAAGTAGAGATGAGGTTGTGCTGGGGTGGGATGGGCTCTATCCCGTGTGACTGGGGCCCTTAGACGAGGAGGGGGAGAAAGACGTGAGGGGGGAGGCTGTGTGAGGAAGAGCAGGGGGCCGAGGGATGCAGCCACAAGCCAAGGACTGAGGGCCACAGCCAGACACCAGGAGGAGGCAGGGACTGAGGGCCACAGCCAGACACCAGGGGGAGGCAGGGAGCGTCCTCTCGGGGCCTCTGGGTGTGTGTGGGGTACCATCCTGCCCACACCCTGGTCCCCAGACTTCTGGCCTCTAGACTGTGAGTGAGTGAACATCTGTTGCTTTCAGCCACCCAGGCTGTGGACGTTGGTCGCAGCCGCCCTGGGACACGCATACAGCCTCAGCTGGCCGCTGACCTGCCAGTTGCCTGGTTTCAGCCAGTTGAGGTCGTGAGTGAAATCCGAAGGTCGCAGGGAGAAGTCAGGTTAAATTGGAGGCCTTGGCCGAGAGGTGGTGTGGATGGGGACAGACAGGCAGGCCACGCTGGGCTTGCTCAGATGCTACTGGCTAGACGTGGGGCGGAGGGAGGTCTTCAGCCTGCTCGTTTCCCCTGGTTCTAAGAACTGAGGAAAGAATTCCCATCCCTGCTGTTACCCCAGCCCTAGATCCTCCACGCCATGGCAATATTAGACGATGGTGTTGTGATTTCTGTTAATCATTGAAAAGCCAGCAAGCTTCGTCTGTAAAGGTCCAAAGAACAAGTGCTTGAGACTTTGTGAGCCCTCTGCTTTCTATCGAAACCACCCAGCCTCGCCCTTGATAGTGTGGAAGCCGCCATAAATGGCGCATAAACATACAGGTGTGGGTGTGTGCCAGTGAAAGCAGGTGGAGGGGCCTCCCTGGTGGTCTGCTGGATGAGGGTCCGCCTGCCAGTGCAGGGCACATGGCTTCAGTCCCTGGTCCAGGAGCATGCCACATGCCGCGGAGAAGCTAAGCCCGTGAGCCACAACTCCTGAGCCCACGTGCTGCAAGTACTGAAGTCCGGGTGCCTCGAGCCCAGGCTCCCCAACAAGAGAGGCCCCGCAGTGAGAAGCCCGGGCCCTGCAATGAAGAGGAGCCCCCGCTTGCCGCAACTGGAGAAAGCCTGTGCGAGGCCTCAAAGACCCAGCACAGCCAAAAATAAATGCACTAAAAAAATACAATAAAAGAACTACATTAGAGGAAAAAAGTGGGCGGTGGGCTGGATTTGGCCCCCTGGCTGCACTTTGCCAATCCCTGGTTTAAACCAATGATGAAAAAAGCCCCGTTTGCATGACCTGTTCTACTTTCTAGAATGTTCTTAGATGACCATTTAAGGTATTGCATCATCGCTACCTCTGCCTTTTCCTGGAGCTTCTGAAGTGGCTGTCAGAGCATACCGTGGTCATTGTGGGCCAGTAACCCCAGGTACTTTCTATGTGAGTGGACGCAGGGCCTGGGACCAGGAAGTACTTGGTGTGTCTTTCCCCAAACCCTCTCCTTCTTGGGAAGCTGGCTGGTAAAAAATAGATCATGACACAAATTTGATGAGCAACAGCAATAGCTCGTGAGTCCATGGATGGAAGAAATTAAGCAGATGTGGCTTATCCATACAAGGGAATATGACTCAGCCTTAAAAATGGGAACCCTGACACCAGGCTGCACCACTGATGCTCCTCGAGGACGCTATGCTCAGTGAGATGAGCCAGTCACAAAAGGACAGATGCTGCTGATTCCACTCGCATGAGGCACCGAGAAGAGTCACGTGCATAGACGGACAGTAGAGTGGTGGTTGCCAGAGGCTGGGGAGGGGAAAGGGGACGTTACTGTTTAACGGGGACAGAGCTGGGAGAAGGCAGTGTTCTGTGGGTGGCGATGGCCGGACAACAGTTTAAATACACTTGATGCCACTCAACTGTCCACTTAAAAATGCTGAAAATGGTAAATGTCATGTTACCTATATTTTACCACAATTTTAAAATTTTGTTTTGTTTTTAAATTCTTGTCTGCTGCCCGTGGCATGTGGAATCTTAGTTCCCTGACCAGGGAATTGAACGGGTGCCTCCCGCACTGGAAGGTGGGGTCTTAACCACTGGACCGCCGGGGAAGTCCCTACTTTATTTTTCAGAGTTTACTTTTATTTATTTACTTTCTTGGCCATGCCAAGCAGTTTGCAGGATCTTAGCTCCCTGACCAGCGATTGGACCCCTGTCCCCTACAGTGGACGTGTTGAGTCATAACCACTGGACCACCTGGGAAGTCCCTACCACAGTTTTTTTAAAAAGTGAAAAACTATTGTGAGATGTATTGCACTTGTGAAAAAAGTGTACATGTGTACAGTGTAAAGAAAAATAGAGAAGTCCCTGGTGTCCTACCACCTGGCTTAGATTATGCTGTCTGCACCCTTCCCTGTTGGGGCCTGTCCCTCCCAGCGGATGGGACCCACCGCTCCTCGAAAGTGCCCCTTAGCACGCTCTGTTTCCCTGTGGCGTGGCCACACACACACACACACACGCTTTTCTACATTCTTGGGCTTTGCCTGACTTCGAACTTGATTTGTCTGGAGCCACGTGTGTGCGTCCCCGCGACTGTCGAGGTCGCCCACGGCTCTGTCCAGCCCCGCCCTCCAGGCAGCCAGGCCTCCCACCCTGGTCCCTGGTCCCACATCACTCGCCGGGACCACTGTCACTCTGGAGCTCAGGAGAGGGTGACATCACTGCATGTGAGTTCCCTGCAGCCCAGTTCTGATTCGGGGCAGGAGGGCAGCTGGGGACAGGAGCTGACTCATGCTATGGATGCCTGGCTCCTGGCTCTCCTCCTGGGAGCTACTGCGTCTCTCTGTGCCATCACTATTTTCCCAAAGCAGGTGATAAGGCAGCATCAGGGTGTGAGGGTGACCGCCTAAGATGCCCAGAGAGGCGGCGGGGCGAATGCAAGTGGCGGGATTCTTGTTGGATGGGCCTTGATTCTAGCAGCTTCTCCTCTTTTTAATCACTCCACAAGGCATGCAGAACCTTAGTTCCCCGACCAGGGATTGACCCCACGCCCCCTGCAGTGGAAGTGCCAAGTCTTAACCTTTGGACCAACAGGGAAGTCCCCTCTTCTTCCTTTTTCGCTTCTTGTCTCAACCTGGCAAAAATGCTCAACTTGTAATCTCCTCGTTCCATTTGTGGGGAAATTAAACACATTTAAGAGCAAATTTAATTAGTGGATTTGTGATCGTTAGCTAAGTTAATTATTTTTAGAAAAATGTAATGTACCAAGCCGAATATAGCACATGGTGGCATGCTCAATAAATATTTGTTGGAACGAAGGGTAATTTTACAAGCCAGTCAAGTCATATATAATGGGGTTATTTGGCTCTAAAATTAATGAAGTGACAGGAGAGCAGTGATGGCTGCTAAAAATAATCTGCGTGCTCGTAGGACGTCAGAGAGCCGTCAAGAGGCTTGTGCTGGGTCTCAGCCCGGAGCCAGGCACTGAGCGAGCTGGCACATTATGTCCTGGGAGGCGTGCAGGGGGCATCTGTGACCAGGGCCCGAAGCCTGAGCTTTTCAGCACTCTGAGCAGGCCTGCCTGGGGGCCGTGCCTGCCCTAGCCATGCTCAGGACCAGTGGACATAACCTGGGAGCCCACTTTGTAGTTTATGTGTGTCTCAAGTTCAGCTGGGGTCCTGGGGGTGGGGTGCTGGGGGTGGGGGGCCCCTCCTTGCCTTTTCCTAGCTCTTGGTGGCTCTGGAAGTTGTCCGTGTCCTTGGCTCGTAGGCACATCTCTCGAATCTCTGCCTCTGTTGTCACGTGGCCTTCTTCCCTCTGTGTGTGTTCAGACTTCCCACTTGTAAGGACACCGCCAATCTCGCTTGTAGGGCCCACCCAATCCTGTAGGCCCCATCTTACATTGATTACCTCGGCAGAGGCCTTGTCTCCAGATAACATCACATTCATGGGTTCCAGGTGGATGTGAAACTTTAGGGGACCCTATTCCACCTATTCTGGGCTTCCCAAGTGGCTTAGAGGTAAAGAATCCGCCTGCCAAGCAGGGGACATGGGTTGGATCCCTAGGTCGGGAAGATCCCCTACGGGAGGAAATGACAACCCGCTCCAGCATGCTTGCCTGGGTAATCCCATGGATAGAGGAGCCTGTTGGGCTAGAATCCATGTGGTCACAAAGAGTCAGACACGACCTAGCGACTCAAGAACAACAAACAACAAATTCTACCCACAGGCCCCTGCACGTTGTGTCTAAAACCTGGTTTTTATCATTACTGCTATTGTTTTTTAGAAGAGAGGGCCATGGGGATGGAGTGTATATACACAGTGGGTCGTGTTTCGTCTTGACTCTGCCCACTCCGAGGTTCTTCTGGAAAAGTGTTCTTGGTTTAGAAAGAGCAGACGGATTCGTGGCTCTGTTTTCCTTTGAAAAAGACTGTGAGGCTTGCGTTTTCCCACAGCTTACAAACCGACAAGTGCTTTTAGAGAAACTTCGCCTTTATCATTTCGTTCTGCATGCTTTTCCAGCCGTCAGACAAACAGTCATTTTCTCGGACACACACTCCACCCACTGACGCCTTGGAACCTTCAGTGATCCGACATCGCCACACAGTGTGGGTGTTGGGTGTAAACCCAGGGTATCCTGCCCTTGGTGTCCTTGTGTTGGCTGCAAAGGAGATGCTGTAGGTCTCTTCCTTTTAAGACTCTCGCTTCGCTTGTTTGACAGGTAAGGAGGACGCGCTATGCAGCAGATGCTCAGGCTTCTGTCATTTGGATTTAAGTAGCACTCGTCACTCTCCTTGGGGCGTGTGGCCGAGCACAATGGCAAGGGAGGGGGTTGCTGTCCCAGGCCGCGTTGTTCCACTGTGACGCCGTCTGTACTTGTCATGGGCGGAGACCTTCTTGCTTACGTGCTGAGAAGGTGGAAAGGACATCCAGAAGTGCCAGGTGGCTTTTCGCGTGAGAATTCCGTGGCTGGTTGTTGTGGGAGCATCTTTGGTGCAGTGTCTGGGCTAGAGGAACCACCTTCAGTAAGGACCTTGTAAACATTTGGAGCAGGAGAAGCTTGGGCTGAGCCAGAGGTGAAAGAAACCGGTGGTGAGAAAGGTGGGCGGAGGCAGGAATTTCGGGGTCCATTCTCGGGGTTTCAGGTGTGGCCTTGAGTTACAGCCAGTGGGACTTCTGGGTGAATATCATCTGGTGACACGGCTGTATTGGACATCCGTGTGTGTGTGTGTGTGTGTGTGTGTGTGTGTGTGTGTGTGTGCGCGTGTGTGCTTAGTCGCTCAGTTGTGTTCGACTCCTTGAGACCCCATGGACTGTAGCCCACCAGGCCCCTCTGTCCATGGGAATTCTCCAAGCAAGAATACTGGAGTGGGTAGCCTTTCCCTTCTCCAGGGGATCTTCCCAACCCAGGGACTGAACCCAGGTCTCCCACATTGCAAGCGGATTCTTTACCATCTGAGCCACCTGGAAAGCCCCTGAATAGGTAGCCTATCCCTTCTGCAGCGGATCTGCCCGACCTGGGAATTGAACTGGAGTCTCCTGCATTGCAGGTGGGTTCTTTACCACCAGCTGAGCTACTAGAGAAGCCCCAATTGAAATGGATGTAACCAGCCTGTAAACAGGAAGAAACAGTTAACCTGTGTTGAAAATAAACTTATGGTTACCAGAGGGTAAGGGGTGGGGGTAAGCTGGGAGATTAGGATTGACACGTAGACGCACTAATAGGTAGATAATCAGGACCTCCTCTGCAGCACAGGGCACGCCACTCCATGCTCTGTAATGACCAGTTCGGGAAAATAGCCTGAAGAGCGGCTGTGTGTATTTGCATAATTGCTTCATTTTCCCTGGTGGCTCAGCTGGTAAAGAATCGCCTGCAATGCAGGAGACCCTCGTTTGATTCCTAGGTCAGGAAGATCCCCTGGAGAAGGGATTGCCTGCCTATCCATGGGCTTTCCTGGTGGCTCAGCTGGTAAGGAATCTGCCTGCAAGGCGGGAGACCTGAGTTCTGTCCCTGGGTTGGGAAGATCCCCTGGAGAAGGAAAGGCTACCACTCCAGGATTCTGGCCTGGAGAATTCCATAGACTGTATAGTCCCTGGGGTCACAAAGAGGCGGACACGACTGAGCGACTTTCACTCTTTTTACTTTAACTACACCCTAATTAAAAAAACAAAAAGCAAAACCCAAACAGTTAACCTGCAGTTGGTTTAGTGCGAGTTATCTTAGTAAGGTGTGGCTTCCACCCCGTCTCCATCGCACGGTGCATCCTCTGAAATACTGTGTTTTCTTGTTGATTTGCTTTCTCCCACTTTGAAGCCGAGGCCCTTGTCCTGTCACTGCTGTGCTCAGACTTCAGGGATACCGGCACACAGTAGGTGCATAGTGCACGTCTGGAGTGGGGCCCCGACTGCCACAGCCCGGAGCACCACCCCCTGCCTCAGCTTTGTGCTCCGTTAAGTGGGGATGGTGATGAGAACTCTTTCTGGCTGCCTTAGGGAGCGTGATGAGGGTCAGATGAAAGAATGGATGTAGTCCCTATTTTATTCTAAAATCGGCGCACGGGGAGCGGGGTTCACCGGCCTGGCCCAGCGTCAGGGTCCCCCAGCGCCTGGCAGGCAGGAGGCCCTGGGTGCGCAGACGGTGAACAAGTGAAAGGCGAGCTGCCCTTCCATTCGAATTGTCTAAACCTGACCCTTTGAGATGACACCATGGGGCTCCTGACTCTTGTAATTTTTCACGCTCGGAGCTGTTTGCTGTGCTGAACCTGGGCCGTTCTCCTTTCGTGACTGATGCTCTGTGATTCTTGCCCTCCAGGAGCTGAGCACCGGCTCCCGGCATCTGCGTGGCAGAGCTGGCAGACCGGGAGGTCCTCTGGGTGTAGGCCTCCGTGGGGCAATGGTGCCCTCAGACGTGGCCCTTCCATTCAGGGTGGGCCAGGGCCTTCCTTTCTGAGCGCCCACAGGAGGCCCGGGTCCTGCTGCAGCTGGAGAGGTGTGCCCTCGGGCCCCCGCAACAGAGGACGCCTGGGCAACTCCAACAGCAGCCGCCTGTCGGCTCGCAGCCCTGGGGGCCGGCTGTGCCTCCTTGGCTTCGGGCTGGGGCCCGCCCTGTGTCCCTCCACGGTCAGCCCTGTGTGCCCGTGTGCCCGTGTGCCCGTGTGCCCAGTGCCTCTCCTTCCCAGGCCACGTTTAACCTTGAGCTCTCCTTTAAAGGCCCTCTCTCCAAATTCAGTCATCTTCTGAGGTCCTGGGGGTTAGGACTCCAACAAATGCATTTTGGGGGAAATGCAATTCACCTCTGACAGGCTCCTTCATCGGGGCCCCAAGTAGAAGAACCATTAGACCACGACCAGCTTTGGGACTGTGTCAGCCTTGGGTTCCTGGCTGTCTGGGGACCCAGGTCTTGACTCTGGATGACCCTTGGTTTGCACCAAGTCTGGGGGATCCTGTGCTGCTGCTGGCTGGGGTGGGTCCCCCAGGCAGCCCTGTTCCGTGATCGCCCACAGCCCCAAAGCCCCTGCCCGTAGAGGGCCCACCCCAGGTACCAGTGTCCCTGTTGGGCTCACACACTCCCTGCTTGAACAAACTTGGGAATTGGTGGGTCAGTCAGGCCGCATGTACAGCAAGCATGTGTTTCCTTCCGGAGTAGGGAGATTGCTTTCCTGTTCAGTCCAACTCTTTGTGACCCCATGGACTGCAGCATGCCAGGCTTCCCTGTCTATCACCAACTTGCTCAAACTCATGTCCATTGAGTCGGTGATACTATCTAACCATCTCATCCTCTCTGGCCCCCTTCTCTTCCTGCCTTCAATCTTTCCCAGCATCAAAGTCTTTTCCAGTGAGTCAGCTCTTCCCATCAGGTGGCCAAAGTATTGGAGCATCAGCTTCAGTATCAGTCCTTCCAATGAATATTCAGGGTTGATTTCCTTTAAGACTGACTGGTTTGATCTCCTTGCAGTCCAAGGGACTCTCAAGAGTCTTCTCCAGCATTATGGTTTAAAAGCATCAATTCTTCAGCACTCAGCCTTCTTTATGGTCCAACTCTCACATCCGTACGTGACTACTAGAAAAACCATAGCTTTGACTAGATGGAGCTTTGTTGGCAAAGTGGTGTCTCTGCTTTTTAATACACTGTCTAGGTTTGTCATAGCTGTTTTCCCAAGGAGCAAGTGTCTTTTAATTTCATGGCTGCAGTCACCGTCTGCAGTGATTTTGGAGCCCAAGAAAATAAAATCTGTCACTGTTTCCTCATCTTTTTCACTCTCCTCTTTCACCCTGATCAAGAGGCTCTTTAGCTCCTCTTCACTTTCTGCCATTAGAGTGGTATCATCTGGCATATCTGAGATTGTTGGTATTTCTCCCGGCAATCTTGATTCCAGCTTCGACTTATCCAGTCCGGCACTGGCATGATGTTCTCTGCATAGAAGTTAAATAAGCAGAGTGACAATGTACAGCCTTGATGTACTTCACATACTCGATGAGTGGCAGGACTTGCCTGGTGGCTCAGTGGTTGAGACTCTGCACTTCCAATGTAGGGGATGTGGGTTCGATCCCTGATTGGGGAACTAAGATCCCACGTCTTGTGCAACCAAAAAAAAATTTTTTTTTAAATAGGATAAATAAAAAAGAGTGAGTAGCACTTCCTACCAGAAAATATATAAATTTATTTATTCTGCCAAGCCTGTTGTCAGTCCCACCTTATGGATGAGGGAACAGGCACAGACAGGCAGCTGGCCATGGTCACCCAGCTGGTAGGTGACCGATCCAGGCTTGAGGCCGGGCAGTGCATCCCGTGGCTAAATCGAGGGGGAGTTTAAGGCAAAGGTGGGCATGGTTCTGCTCCCCCAACAACGCTAGCACCTTCCTTGGTCCCCCATCCTGAGAAGCGTGTGCCGCAGGAAGCGACCTGCCAGCTTGAGCAGCCCCAGCTCCTGCTCCGGCTTTGTCTCTGGCATTTGATTTCTGTTGTCGTGGAAACGGGGTGGCAAGTGTTCTCATTAGCGCCGGGCCCTCCTGAGGTGGCCAGCGTCCGGGGGGGCACTATGGGGAGCGTGGGCCTGTGCTCTGTGTTCTGCTTGGTGTTGGGACAGGCACCCAGGCTGAGCCCCCTCATGGACCCTCCCGTCCACCTGCCCAGCAGCCAAGCCGAGATCGAAGGCGTATTGGAGGCCAGAGTCTATTGTTGAGCTTTTTGCTGAGCCAAACACGTCTTAAGTCACACACAGGAATGGATACTCCCTTCCTTCCTTCTTCTTGTGGTTTCTTTTTTTTTTCCTGGGGAGTAGTTTGCCTGCCCATGAAGCCGTTGGCAGCAGAGATAGAAATAAGACTTTGTGGTTAGCAGAGTCCTATCGTGTGAAAACAACTCCATCCTCCCCGTAGCTCGGTCCCCTGTGGCCTTCCTCAAAGTCCCCTGAAAGGGGCCTTTCCCTGGAATTGCAAGTCATGTCAGCATCCTTGATGGGGCCCCTGCGTGACCGTGGTGTGTGTCTCACCCGTCTCCCCGCCGAGTCCCCACTGGCCTCACGCTTGCCTGCAGTCTCACCCCTCCTCCGATCTCGGCTACTTCGCCAGTGAGTCCTCCCTGTTTCCTTTTAATATTTTTTATTCACTTATTTGGCTGCACCAGGTCTTCGTTTCTGCACTTGGGATCTTTGATCTTCCTTGTGGCACGTGGGATCTAGTTCCCCGACCAGGGATCGAACCCGGGCCCCCTGCGTTGGGGAGCATGGAGTCTCAGCCACTGGACCCCCAGGGAAGTCCTGCTCTCTGTTTTCTTTCCCGTCATTTTCAGTAGAAGCCATGCCCGGGCCAGCCCTCATTCCTTCTCTGCTTTATGATGGAGGATCATTGATTCCAGAATGGACTCTGGGCTGGTTCTTCGACCTTCCCCAGGAACGTGGTGAGGATGTGGTGTGAGGTCGGTGGGAACAGGGGCCTCTCATAGCCCCTCGGCCCAGATGGACCGGTGCCTGATTTGCGGAATGAAGCCTGTTGGGAAGTTTGCATAGCTGCGGTGGGCCATGTGGGTCTTTGGGTCTTGATAGAGGGGTGGTGTTGGGAGCATTGTCGGGGACAAGTAGCAATTAAAAATTTGAAGGTGATGAATTTCTCTTTAATGACACGATGGATTTTCTCTTTCTTTTTGATTCTGTCTTCGCTTTAAACTGGTGGTTTGGGGCCAGGGAGGACTCACTGGCAAAGCAGGCATGATCAGAGGAGGGGTGAAGACCTGCAGGCGAGCGTGAGGCCAGTGGGGACTCGGTGGGGAGACGGGTGAGACGCACACCACGGCCATTCGGTCTGCCTTTTCTTCAGAGGCAGCATCAGTGGAAGGGGCGGTCTGGGGGTTGGGCGGTCTGGGGGTGAGCCCAGCTCTGCCCTGATGAGCGCTGATTGCTGCAGCTGAAATGGGGGACGTCGGTACAGCTGGCGTGTGCCGAGATCTTTGGGGCCTGGGAGCTGTCCCCATCTCCTAATGTGCTTCGTCTCACGCAGTCTGCACAGCAGTTTTATTTTACAGCAGAACTGAAGCACAGAAAGGCTGACTGACCCGCCGAAGGTCACACAGCAAATGGGGACAGGAGTCTGAAGTTTGGTGGGAGCTCTTAACCTCAGCTCGAGGCTTGAAGGCCGTCTCCCCGGGTCCTTTTGGGGGACAGAGTGAGATGATGGTTATTCAGATATCCTGGGCCACAGACACCGAGACGCTTCCCGCACATGCTCCTTCCCCGCTGATGGAATAAAGAATTCACATCTTGCCTGGCCTCTGCCTGGAGGGTCCTTAAAGAAAAGGTCATCGGTGTCCAAGTCTGCAGGTGACCAAGATACCCCTTCCCTCAAGGAGGTCACAGATCAGTTTTAACATTAATTAATTAATTTATTTTTGGCTCTACTGGGTCTTCATTGCCGCGAGCGGGCTTTCTCTAGTTGCCGCGGGCGGGCTTTCTCTAGTTGCCGCGAGTGGGGCCTGCTCTCTAGACCCGGAGCGCAGCTTCTCGTTGCAGTGGCTTCTCTTGCTGTGGGGCTCGGGCCAGGGGCTGTGGCTCGTGGGCTCTAGAGCTCAGGCTCAGCAGCTGTGGTGCACGGGTTTGGTTGCCCCACAGCGTGGAGGACCTTCTCAGATCAGGGATCCAACCCCTGTCCCTTGTGTTGACAGCTGTCTTGGGGTCAGAAGCCCAGGAGCATTAGAATAACTACCACCTCACTGGACTATGAGAGAAATCCACAGACCAATTTTTGCCTCGACCATTCACGTAGCTGTGTTAGGATGATTCTAGCCAGGGAAACCAGCCATTGGGGGAGGGGTTTAAGGAAGCTGAATGCAGGGAGGATCCTAGTTTACTCTCTGAAGCTGTGCTTCTGGGACAACAGTGAAAGTCGCTCAGGCCTGTCCGACTCTTTGCGACCCTGTGGACTATACAGTCCATGGATTCTCCAGGCCAGAATACTGGAGTGGGGAGCCTTTCCCTTCTCCAGGGGATCTTCCCAACCCAAGGATTGAACCCAGGTCTCCTGCATTGCAGGCGGGTTCTTTACCAGCTCAGCCACCAGGGAAGCCCTCATTTTACTTAGACTTGATGATAAAAGGCAGAGAGTGACTGAGCCAGGCCAGGTGGCCCTTCCCAGGTGGTGCTGGGAGGGGATGGTTGGCGGGGGGTCAGACCCTGTCCACCTTCCCGGGGCTGTGATGGGCTTTGTGCCTCTTGCCTTTTCTTCCCGAAGGGGTGGATTACTGAGTTCTCCACCCTCCCCCCAGGGGTATCACAAGGTACACAGGCACAGTCAAGGCTCTGAGAAGTCCTGCAGAAGAAAGAAAAACCTCCTGGTTAGCTCTGCTTTACTCAGTATTTCCTCCACTTCTTTGACCCTAAATTCATACAAGACCTGTGAGCGTCCTTGTCTGTGGAACTCTCTTGGGGAAATAATGATGGGGATCAAATGAATAGCGATCTTGCTCAGTAAATACTGCCGGTTTCCAGTTTTTCTCAGGTTCTGTTGGACTTCAAAAAGCTGAAAGTCCTGCTGGAATGTTCTGTCTGTCTGAAAAAGTAACAGTGACTGATGCAAGGAGGAGGAGGTAGTCTGTTACGTTTTCGGTTAGGAAAGGGGTCCCCAGGCTCTGAAAGCTCGGGGACCTGGGCCGAGAGCCCCCCTTTGCTGTGGCTCCGTGGCCATGTGCCCCCACCCCCGCCTCTCACAGCCTGCTGATCAGCAGCCCCGCTCTGCCTTTGCACTCAGAGGACTTTTATGGAACAGCGCTCGCCACCCGTGTGCTTCGTCCTGTCCTTTCTGCTGATGAGGCTGACTACGGGGACACAGAGGTTATGCTGGGGCTCAAGTCAGTGAGCGTGTGTCTGTTCTGGCTGCTCGGCTGGTGGGACTGGCAGGCCAGATCCCAGCTCTGTTTCCTACTCCCTGTGGGACCTCGGCTTTATCTTCCCCGTCGGCAAAGTGACAGTGACCGAGGCAGCCCGCTTGCTTCGTCGAGGAGCCCTGCGGCCACCCCGCCCGCCCAGAGCAAGACCCGGGGCAGCCGGGCGGCTGCTGACTCTTCTGTATCACTGCCGACCTCTGCTCGGCCTCCCGCCTCTCCTCCCAGCTGAGTGCCTGCCTGCGGGATCCAACACTGTTAAGACCTTCCCAAGATGTGCCTGCCACTTGCCCACGGCTGCTGCCTTGTGCCGAGGATGTCGTAGCTGGGTAGCTGGGCTCCACTAGGAGTTTAGCTTCCTCCTCGGCCGGGTCACCTGCTTGCTGGGCTTCCGTTCCCTGGTCTGTAGTGGCCCCTGCCCCGCTCCCCCAGCTGGCTGTCTCCCCAGAAGCCTGTGTGAGCTCATATATGAGGGTGTGGGGCGGGCAGGCCCTCCTCGATAGAGTCAGACTTCCTTCCTCCCTGGCGCAGGCCATAGTCTCCATCCCCACCCTACAGGCCTTTCTGGGTTGGGGAGACTTCAGTGTGGGCATGGGATGGGACAAGAGAAGGGAACTCGAGGGTGAAGAGCTGGCAGTTTGCTGAGCAGGATGTTAGAAGCATCGCCTCTCTTCCCAGCTTGTTAGCCAACCTCCTGCTACAGGACGACCCAGGGCAAAAGAACACACTTCCCCTGCCTCCCGGGAATGTGGGGATGGAGACTGGCACCCTCTCTCTCTGCCTCATGGGCCGGGCTCCTTTAAGATTAGACTCCAAGGCAGCCTCCTCCAGGAAGCCTGCCTGGACTGCTGCTTGTTCCCTCCTGGGTCCCCAGCATCTTCATAGACCCCCATTATCTGTGTCCTGGATGCCGAGACCCTCTGCCTCTGGGCAGGGCCTGTGTCTGAGTCCTTGCCCGGCTCTCCTGGTGCCAGGCCTGACTTCAGGGCACGTCCACGAAGTGGTTGTCGGAGGAGTGAATGAGCGGGTGCAGACTGAGGCCGACTCCATCGTGATTACGCTGGCAAATATGCACAAAAATCCAGACTTCTTTATTAAAGGGAGGAAATCTGCATTTAAAGGCAAGTTAATATATATTGTTGTTGTTATCATCGATTATTTTCTATTACCTGTTTTAGAACTCCTTTTTAATCGAGCAGTACAAAAAAAGTGAACTCATCTAACCACCCCTCCTTTCCCCAGCCCCTTTCTGTCTAAGGTCCCAGACACATAAAGGGGAACAAGAGATGAAGTGTGTCCCTCCCAACAGAAGTTCATGTGCAGCTGGGGAAGTGGGACACGCCTTTAAACTTGGGGTACACTTGGGAACAGAAGTGTTCATCCGCCTAGAAGGCCTGGGAGGGGAGGGAACACCCCTCCGAAAGGGAGGAAGCCGGCAGACCCCAGCAAGCTGTGTCCTGGGACAGGCTCAGGGCCCACTTCCCTTTCCTCCAGCCATGCCCATGACTATCCTGGATGTACTAGGTCGTCAAAACTCTCACAGCGTACTCTTTTTTAAAATTTACCATCTTAACCATTTTTATTTATTGATTTATTTTCGGCTCTTTGTGGGTGTGCATGGGTTTTCTCGGTGGTGAGCAGGGGCTATTCTTTGCTGGGGAGCACGGACTCTAGGGCTCATGGGGTTAGTTGTTGCGGCTCGCAGACTCTGGAGGGCAGGCTCAGTAGACGTGACCCACAGGCTTGGTTGCCCCACGGCACGTTCTTCTTGGACCGTGGGTTGAGCCCGTGACTCCTGCACCGGCAGGCGGATTCTTAACCACTGAGCCACCCAGGAAGTCCCCTCACCACGCACTCGCCGAGCATCAGCTGAGGGTTTTACATGTTTTCTCATGAGTCTGCCACCCTGAGGGAGAGGAGGTGTGGTTAGGATACGTATTTTACTCAGGATTCAGAGGGCTTCTGTTGAAGGCCTGCCTTCTGTGTGCCAGACCCCAAACTGGGCTTCCAGAGTACAGACAGGGGACCCTGGGCTCGGGGACTGTCTGTTTAAACTGGAAGATAGACAATTTGTGCCTTATTTTTAAAAATATATTTTAGTGAAGTATAGTTGATTTATGACGTGTTAATTTCTGCCGGACAGCAAAGCGATTCAGTTATACACACACATAATAGTTTGCATCGACCACGGCAAAGTCACAGTCCTCCCTCCCCAGCCCCCTTCCTCCTTTGCAGCCGTAAGCCTGTTCTCTCCATCTGTGAGCCTGTTTCTCGCTCGTCAATAGGTTCGTTTGTGTTGTGTCTTAGAGTCCACGTACGAGTGACGTCCTGTGGTCTCTGTCTTTCTCTTTCTGACCCGCTTCACTTGGTGTGACCCTCTCTGGGTCCGTCCGTGTTGCAGCAGATGGCGTTCGTTTTTATGGCTGAGTAGTGTCCCATGGTACGTACGTGCCACAGCTTTGTCTGTTCATCTGTGGGTGGACAGTTAGGCTGATTCTATGTCTTGGCTACTGTGAACTTTGGGGTGCGTGTATCCTTTTGAATTACAGTTTTGTCTGGATATAGTTGCCCAGGAGACTGGATCATAGGGAAACTCTGTTTCTGGTTTTTTGAGGGAACCTCCACACTGTTCTTCATAGTGGCTCCAATTCACATTCCCACCAACAGTGTGGGAGGGTTTCTGAGACAGACCGTTTACTAAAACATAAAGTAACAACAGTGTGATGACTTCAGGTCAGGAGTGAAGCGGGCTGCTGTGCCAGTCACGCTGGGGACTCTGGAGTGGGCTTCCAGGGAGGGCTCCCGGAAGTCTAAGAAGGGGCTGGTCATCTAAAGCTGGGGCCAGGCTTCCGGCAGATGGGCTGAAGGAAGCCTGGCCGCCTTAGGATAGGCTGTAGTTTGGAGCTCCACGGTCTGTTCTGTGGACCTGGGTGAGCCAGGCCAGCAGAAGAAGGTCCCTTAGCGCTGTGATCCTTGGGCTAGGGCCAGCGGAGCCTCCGGGCAGCAGCTGTCCAGGCCATTCAGGATGTTGGCTCACACTTGACTGGTCCGCCTGTCCTTGCCTGCCCCCAGCTGTCAGCAGAGTCCAGAGCGCCCACCCTGCCAGAGCCCGTGGAGGGTACCCAGTTGCCAGGGCAACCAGACGTGGGAGGCCAGGGCCTCGGGCAAGTAGCCCTCTGAGCTGCCTGCAGCCTTGGGGAGCAAGGACCAGAGCAGGCAGATCCCAGCCTGTGGCGCAGAATGGCGAGGACCCCCGCTAGCTCCTCGTTCCTTAGGAAGGAAGGGGGTGCGGGATAGGGGAGCATCCCTCACTGACCAGCCCCCCTGCCTCCCAGCTGCCCGCTCTGACCCCCAGCCAGGTTGCTGAGGGTGTTTGGGGGCTCCCTGGGGGCTGGAGGGTCTGGGGTCCGGGACCCTGCCCAGCCTTGGTCCTGAGGCTGAAGAGTGCCCATGCTTGTCCTTAGATGCTAACTCCTTGTGGGCACCGCACAGCCGTGCAGTGTCCAGACCCCTCACCTGTCCACCCCCTGCGGTTCCCGAGTCGGCTCCAGCAGGGTCTCCCCGCCTCAGCACCCCACACGTTTTGCCCTGGATGACCCCCCATGGGGATGGGGGTGTCCCAGACACAGCAGGTGTCCATCAGCATCCTTGGCCCCTACGCACCAGATGCCAGCATGACCTCCTGTCTCCACGTGTCACAGCCTAGAGTGTGTCCAGGCAGGGTGCGTGAAAGCCGGGGGCCGTCGTGCAGAGCCGCATGGTGGGAGCACGGGATTGGAATCCCAGGCTCCGGCTCTGGGTCCTGGCCCCACGCCCTATAAGCCTTGTTTGTGCCCTCACTTTAGGGGCGATACTGTGTCAAAGAAACTTGGCCAGGGGGCTCTCCCTCCTTCCAGAGAAGCCCTCACTCGAGGTCGTGTCCCCATTGCTCCTGACGGGAAAACTGACACCAGGAGAAGTTAACTTGCTCAAGGTCACACACCCAGACGGGTAGTTCACGGGATCCTCACGCCCGACTGAGCCCTTGTCCTCCTCCTCCCTACCCATCCCCACTCCACCGCCTCTTTCTCTGGCCAGTGTGCTCATGCTGGGAGAAGCAAGGGAGGTGCCTGGATGCAGCAGAAGGCAGCTGACTTCCTGCGACGAGCGTCCTTTCCTCCACTGGCTTCCGAATGTGCTCTGATGCAGGTGCACTCTAGACGGTACAGGAGGTGTAAGAGACTCGGGCTTGATCCCTGGGTTGGGAAGATCCCCTGGGCCTGCGTCCAGAGGCCTGGTGACGACTCTGACATCTGGGCTGGTATTTGCTATTTGCAGTGACTTGAAAGATAACCTGGGGAAGGAGCTCGTGCACTCTGCCAGTGTCTGAAAATGGCCCGAGGGCCTGGTGGACCCGGTTCCTGGAAGGATGGAGGCAGGAGGGAGAAGCTGGGTGCTCTGGGGGAACAGAGAGGATACACAAAGGTCCGGGGCCGGGAGGAGTTCTGGGGCACAGCTGTGGCCGAAAAGGTCAAGCAATTAGCACATCCCTGGCTGTTCCTGGCGGGAGGAGGAGAGAGGTGGGCCGTCTGACCCGCCCCCCTCCCACCACCACTCAGCCATCCCTTGGCTCGTGGTCCCTTCCTCATCTCCAAAGCCAGCGGCCTGCATCTTCCAGTCTCTCTCTGCGTTGCCACGTTGCCTTTTTCTCAGTCGGATCCACCTGTGCTTCTCTTGGAAGGACCTTTGTGATGACACAGGGCTTCCCCAGATAATCGGGGATCATCTCCCATGGCAAGACCTTTCACTTGATAACATAGACAGAGTCACTTTTGTCCGTAAGGTCACCGTTCCCAGGGATTAGGACGTGGACCTCCTTGGTGGGGAAGGAGACATTATTCAGCCTACATGTTGTTGTTCAGTCCCTAGGTCATGTCCGACTCCTTGCAGCCCCATGGATTGCAGCACGCCAGGCTTCCTTGTCTTTCCCTGTCTCCCAAAGTTTGCTCAGACTCCTGTTACAGTGGATGGGTGATGCCATCCAACCATCTCATCGGCTGTCGCCCCCTTCTCCTCCTGGCCTCAGTCTTGCGCAGAAAATAGCTCCTGTGACTTCCAAAAAGAAACCAGAAAGGGAGGCTGGAGTCCTGAAACCTTCATTCATTCATGAGTTCACTGTCCACCAAGCGTCACTGGTGCTTCCTCTGGGCTGGGCCCTGTGCAGGAAGCTGGGTGACCCGCAGGCCTCCCGTCTGCCCTGAAGGTGCTATGGCCACAGATTCAGGAGCACAGAAGCACATGTGCGTCGAGTGTGTTAACACTGGGAAGGAAAGGAAGGAAACAGATCAGGGTGGAGAGGTCGGGGGTAGGGACCTGGCTTGGTCTGGGCTAGCAGGGTGGGCATTTCCATGTGCCTGTAGCCCCCTGCTTTGCTCCTCTGGAGCTTTCTCTCCACACGCCTGACCCCGGGAACCACAGTGGGTCCTCAAGGCCCTTGTATTCTGTCTCCTTCAGAGTGGCATCCATTCCGGGTGAAGCCGCCAGCCCCAGAGGTGCATGGCTTCAAGCACCCCCAGAACTGGCCGCCTTTGGAAGGCGCGCCTCTGCCCAGCGGCAGGTTCTCAGCGGGGCTGGGCTCCAGGCTGCAGGCGGACGCGAGCCGCCAGAGGGCGCCGTGCTTCCTGTGTTTCCCGCCCGTGGATCCCAAGCTCTCTTCCCCCAGGAGCGTTTGTTCCAGCAGCAGGTGCACAGAGAATCCGTTCTTTTTCTTAAAATGACTTAATGGTTTAATCTGCTTATTTTCTCAGCAGAGCACACTTTGGTCTTGCCTGGGTACGATGGGACATTAACGATCTGACTAATTAATATGAGTTCCGAGGCTTGGGGACCAGCCCAACTTGCTTCACCAGTTTAATCTTCCCCACCGTCTCGTTTCCTCTTACGAAGCACATTTCTCTCTGAGTGTGTTGACCTCATTGGGCTGGTCCCGCTGAGGTTTCATGGCATCTCCGAGTGAGTGGGACACATCTCCAAGGGGCCGAGACCGTGGCCAACAAACGCAAGGGGAGATGGCCATGAGACTTGTTTTTTTTTTTCCTTTTTGTAATTGAAATATAGTTGATGTGGACTTCCCAGGTGGCGTTAGTAGTAAAGAACCTGCCTGCCAATGCCGGAGACATAAGAGACTCGGGTTCGATCCCTGGGTGGGGAAGATCCCCTGGAGGAGGGCATGGCAACCCACTCCAGTATTCTTGCCTGGAGAATCCCATGGACAGAGGAGCCTGGTGGGCTACAGTCCATGGGGTTGCAAAGAGTCAGACAGGACTGAAGCGACTCAGCATGCCTGTACATAGTTGATTTACAACATTATGTTAGTTTCAGGCCATTTGCAGCAACATGGGTGGATTAGAGATTACCATACTAAGTGAAGAAAGTCAGACGGAGACGAATATCATACGATATCACTTCTATGTGAAATCCAAAACAATGATACAAATGAGCTTATGTACAAAACAAACTCAGAGACATATGAAACGAACTCATGGTCACCAAAGTGGATGGGGAGGGATAAACTCGGAGTTTGGGATTAGCAGATACGACCACTATATATTGGAGAAGGAAACGGCAACCCACTCCAGTACTCTTGCCTGGAAAATCCCATGGACTGAGAAGCCTGGTAGGCTACAGTCCATGGGGTCACAAAGAGTCAGACACGACTGAGCGACTTCACTTCACCACCATATATAAAATAGATGTGCCCATTTTTTTGGTAATTCTGAGTTTTTCTGGGGTTTCACCCCTTTGCTTCCTCTTTCCACTTCTTCTAGACTCTCTCTCCTTTATCATTAATTAACGATGGATTTTCATGACCGGTGATTGACATCGCTTCCAACTACTCACTTAGAACCAGCGCGGCTGATCGGTGGAAATGTAACAGGTGGACCATCCCCAGATTAAGGGAATAGAGCGTGCACGTCACAGGATTTGCCAGCAGGTTAGGACGAATGTGACCAGGGTGCTGTGACTGTCAGGGGGCTGAGGAAACAGGAAGCAAAGCGGGATGGCCCCCTGAGGGTCGGGGCAGGCTGGCTTCAGGAGTGTGGTCTGGGTGTTCGTCAGAGGGGTGGGGTGATGCACAAGATTCCCCAGGGGCTCCAGGAGAGCCTTCTACGTGATGGTGGCCCTCAGCGTTCCCAGGTAGACTGGCGCCCTCCACATCCCCAGGCAGGCATGTCACCTGACTGGGCCGGGTCGGTGCCCCTGCCTCTGGCATGCGACTGCGTTTTAATGTCACTCCGAGTCAGATGAGCAATGCTTTCGAGCCTCCTCGCTCCGAGCTTCCTGCTCCATGTCACGTATTGATCACTGGGCACGGGTCCTCTGGGTGGCGTCCGGCCCCGGCTCTGGGCTAGCTGACTTCGGGAGGCCCTTCACACTTTGCACTTTTCAGAACAGGCGTGGGGGGGTGTGCTCGGGTCAGGCTGAGTGGCTGGCCCCGTCCGCCTGCCACCCTGCTGTTTTCTGTAGAGTTGCAGTTTCGTTCTAATGCAGCCTAATTAGTGTCTGCTTGAAATGCTCAGCAACCTGAGAGATAGCGGTGGTGATGCCTGAGCAGGGTGTGCAGGATCTTCTAGGTGAGACGTGCCTGGCGTGTGGTGAGGGGGATGGAGCAATGTCTGGATTCTGTAAGAACTGATGACCCTGGGGTGTGTGGCCCCTTGTCATCCTGAACGCTAATTAATGAGACTGTTTCACACCTCGCTGCGGGCAGATAACGGGCTTTATGAGGTCTGCTTCGATTCTGCTCCTGTAGGGGGTCTCCTCTGTGTGCGGGGCCCACCTCTAGGGGCACAGGGGTGATTGGATTTGACCTCTGCCTCTGGGAGCTCATAATCAAACAGGACATCGGCACGTCCACTCGATCGGTAAACTTGGGAGCTCTGGGCTGCGTGACCTTGAGCTGGCGTGCGCCTGGTGCGCCCTCAGACTTGTCGAGCGGGTGACTCTGTAGGATGCTCAGCGCTCCTGGCTGCCCAGTGCAGGTGCAGGTAAGGGGACGAGGATGGGAGAGACCCAGCATTTACCACATGGCTGCTGCTGGATGCACTGCCTTATTAAATGAGTGGTCGCGACAGGTCTGGTTCTAACCCCTCTGCAGAGGAGGGATGGTGAAAGGCAGAAGGGCTTAAAGCCCAAGGTCACGGGATGTTCTGTGATGATTCTCCAAATTCTCCCCTCTCTCTGCTATTCTCTCTGCACCAGCACCGACCCTGGGCCAGGGTGCCTCTGAGCAGGCCCATGGAGGAAGGGGTGTTTGCAGTGGGCTTTGCAGCCAGGCTCAGCCACTGGGCATGGTGCTCCTGGGGGGCGGCGGGGCACTGCTGGCAAAGACTGGGAGGGGTGACCACACTGGCCCCGAGCTCTGTAGTGGTGGGGGGTGGCATGGCATGGGGAGGGGTTTGAGTTTTGTGTTGGGTGCAGTGGAGGACCAGGGCAGTCTGTGGGCAGAGGAGTGACTCTATGGGCCTGCATTTGAGAGCTACATCTGGAGACACAGGCGGGGGTGCTGGGGTGGACTGGAGCAGGGAGAATCCAGGAGCAGACATCCACGGACCCATCCCCTGTCTCAGGCCCCTGGGGGATTCTTTCTACCTGATACTTTTGGAGAGGTGACTTGAATCAGTTGACCCACTTGCTTTCGGTCTGAAAAAACTATCAAGTCGTCATTGGTCCCTAAAGGATCAGCCATCCTTTTATGAGCAAGAAGCCTGGGTCTCCTCCTGTGTCCTGGTTTCTGCTCGCCGGGTGGTTCATACGGTACGCCTGATGTTGAAGGCTCACCTAGAAGTCTTTCTTCCTGTTCTCCTTCTCACCGACAATTTGTTTTTTTCTGTGGTTCTCACAGTTTTCTGATCACACAGGGCTCAGGGGAGGAAAAGGACTGCTTCTGGGCAGAGGGAGTGATGTGTGAGAGCTCCAGCCTTTTCTGTGTTTGCACCTAAGCAGGATTCGGTGTTGGGAAGACCTGGGGTCCTGGAACTGGGGGAGCGTTCCTTCCTGATGGCCCCGCTTGGGTGTGAAAGCAGGTGGCTGGTGGGAGCGTGCTGTAGCGGCCGAGATCTGGGAGTGTTGCCTCAGAGGCAGCCTGTCCCAGTAAGTCCCTAATTGCAGAGCAAATTCCTTCCTCTTGGGTCCTCACCCTCTGTGCGGCCGCATCGCAGTAATTGGGTTCTTGGTGACCCACGACTGCCGGGCTAATGTAAGCCTTAATGGAAACGCTCTTTTTCCACCCAATTAAGTGGCTGGAGGTGGAATGTTTTGCAAGAACAGCCTGTTTCCAGTTCTTCTGACTTTACGTCTCTTACCTACATTCTCTATCCGGCTCCGTTTTGCCTGCATAAACGCATTTACGGTCACTTATTTATTCTATGAATGTTTATCGGATGTTTGTCGTGTGCCAGCTTTTGAATAGTGCCTGGCCAGTGGGACAGGGCGGTGGACACCCACGATTCCCTTTCCGGGGGTAAGGGATGAAAGCTGTCACGTGTGCTGGGAGCTGAGGGAACCCAGAGGAGGCACCCTAACTCTGCCCACAGGGTGAGGGGTACAGAGAATGCTTCCCTGAAGAATCTGGGGTCCCGGGTGGAGTTGGCTGGGCATTTCTGGTGGTGAAATAGCTGGGGCAAAGGAATGACCTCACTGGGAGATGAAGAAGCATGGGAACTGCAGTTGCCCTTCGACAGGGGGTGGGGTTCATTTACCAGGAGTCTTTGGGTACCACTCTCAGGGGTTTGGTTATCCTGGAGCTGGTGGGAGTTCTGGGCTGCTCTTTATCAGGGAGTGACAGCCAGACAGTCTGCAAATAACAGAGAATCCAACTGAAAGCAGATTAAGAATAAATGGAACTCACTGGTGCATTTGATAGAAAGGCCTTGCAGTCACCAGCCTCAGGTATGGCTTGATCCAGCAGACAGATGGCATGGCTCAACTCTGTTCCCTTAGCTCTGCGGACCCAGAGCCTTCATTGCGGTTTCTGAGTGGTGGTAAGATGATGGGGGCGGCTTCCACCTACATCCTCTCTAGGTCAAGGCCAAGGTGAAAGGGTGCCCATCATGCTGCATTCCTAGGGAAGTTTTCTTGCAGCTGTTGGCTCTCGTTGTGCCAGTCGCCTCCCTGACTGTGTTCTGGGGAGTCAACTTACCCACTGGCTGAGATCTAGAATACCTGAGTCCTGCTTCACCAAAAGACAGGCACGTAGATGCTGGCATCATTCTGCATTCCTAGGGAAATCTCCTTGCAGCTGTTGGCTCTCACTGGGCCAGTCGCCTCCCTGACTGTGTTCTGGGGAGTCAGCGTACCCGCTGGCTGAGATCTAGAATACCTGAGTCCTGCTTCACCAAAAGACAGGCACATGGATGCTGGAGAGGAGAGGAAGTGGAGTGCAGATGGTCACCTGCAGAAGGGGAGAGGCTGACTTGGGGTGGGAAGAGGCTAAGAGAGGGTCTGTGGAAGGCTGGCTGGCCATCCTGGTGAGATGCGGTCCCCGGTCGCCCCAAGGGCAGGACCTGAGATGCTGCCGCTGCAGAGGCTGGTTCTAAGTCCCCCGCCGTGGTTGCTGCTTCTTTCTTCTTTGCTCTCTCCCACACACTGGGGCCTTTCGCCTACAGTCTTGGCCCTAGAATCAGCTCCACGGGCAGCCTCGCCTCCTCTGGTCGGCCTTTGATCTCCTTCCCTGTAGAACTGCTGTCACCTCCTTTGAGTCCCTGCTATAGGGCACCCGTTTGCTGTCCCTTCTTTTAGCTTTAATTTGCACAAGTACCGCGTGAACGCCGTCGTGGCAGAGCCTCCCTAGCCTCCTCCTGTCCTTGCGTCACGGCCTCTCACAGGGGATGCTCTTCTTGCCCTGCTGGCGCACATCCTCTCATTCCTTTTTCTGTGAGTTAATTGTGTGCAATAGAAATACATAGCTTTGAGTTTTCTTTTTTACAAATGATTTTTTGATGTTTTTTGTCTTTTTTTTAGCTGTGCCGTGGAGCATGCAGGATCTTGGTTTCCCCAACCAAGGATGGAACCCGTGCCCCTCTGCAGTGGAAGCCCGGAGTCCTAACCACTGGACGGCCAGGGAATTCTCAGTTTTGAGTTTTCTGATTCCGTATTTTGCATAAATATCATGCTGTCGTATTTTGGAACCTGCTTTTTAAAAGTCAGCACCATCACAGTTACTTCCCTCGTGGTCCAGTAGGTTAAGACTTCACTTTCCACTGCAGGGAGGGGCAGGCACGGACGGGTTCAATCCCTGATCAGGGAGTGACGATCCCACGTGCCTTGTGGCCAAAAAAACCCAAAATATAAAACAAGCAGTATTGCAGCAAATTTGATGAAGACTTTAAAAAATGGTCCTCGTTGAAAAAAAAGATTCTTAGAAAAAAAAGCCAAACTCAACACCATCATATGCATTGCACTTAATTAATTGTCCATTTGTCCCTCGAGAGTCTTCTCCGTGCCAGGGGCTGAGCCAGGCAGTTGGGCAGAAGTGGCCAGGACACACCCTCCCAACGTGTTTGCGCCCACACCAGCCTCCCCCGAGGACCAGCTGGCCCTGTTGGCCACCAGCGGTCGTTAGCTCGGCCACTGTAAAACCAGAGGCTGGCTGAACAGGACCGCTCTTTAGCTGAGGGCTTTTGCTGTGGGGTCAGCTACGCCTGTTGACCTCCGCTGGGTTTTGCCTTATTGAAATGCTCACATATTTCTTTTCGCCTATCAACTTATTTCATCTCGAGAAATGACATGGAGCCTTGTACTGCAACAGAGCAAACCCCACCGATCAGACTGTTCAGACTGAGTAATCCTCACGATGCAGGCAGCAGTCACAGTGCTTTCTTATTCCTGGGGTCTTGTCAGACACTCATCCTACGCTGAGAACTTACGGCAGGTTAAACGAACATAAATACTCTGAGCTCATTACGTTGGGCTGGCATCCCCGAGACGGGGCCAGCTTGTCTTCCTCAGTAAAAACAAACCAGATCCGCCACTTGAAAGGTTAAGAGGCTCTTCCTCTTACGTCTTGCCTCGTGGATGGCTGAAAGTCTCTTTCCCTATGTCTGGGTCAGGGAGGGCAGCGGCTGTCTCTAGGACTGTTAGCACTCCCTGCCTTTTACCCTGGACAGCATGCAGGCATCCGTCCGTTGCAATCCCGAGAATCCTGGAGCTGGAGCCTGGAGTCTTGACTTCCCGGGAAGGATCAGGCCTCCTGTATCAAGGCCTTTACGAGGAGGATACAGCGGAAGTAGCTCGTCCTCTTGAATTACGACATCCGGTCATTTGATCACCTGGTCTTTGGCTGTTAGGCAGGGCTGTTGAGTCTGTTCCCCCCGCCAGCTGTTGAGTCTGTGGACGTCATCGTGCTTGTTAAGGTCTTATTTGGGCCCTATGGTCTCTCCACTGAGCTGTGAGCTCTCCACGTGAAATACAACTTCATTTATTTTTAGAAGAGCTGCTCTGTTAGGAAGACCTTCATGGCTGATGAACTTAGTTATTCTGATAAATTGTGTAACTTCTGTGAAGAAGCGATCCCTCTGAGCGCAGAGAGTTGGTGGAGAGTCATGCAAAGCTCTCCCTTCCCCGGGGAAGCATGTGTGGGTGCTAAGTCGCACACATCAGTCGTGCCTGCCTCTTGTGACCCTGTGGACGGAGGGTTTTGTTTCACAGAGATTTTGTTGGGTCCTTCTAACACACAGAGTTAACCCTGACTCTCCCTCCCCAGCCTACGGGAGTGGGGTGGGAGGACAAGGGTCTGGGGGGTGAGTGGCAAGGGCAGGGGTCTGGGGGGGTGGGATGGGAGGGACAGGGTTCTGGGGGGTGGGGTGGGAGGGACAGGGGTCTGGGGGGGTGGGATGGGAGGGACAGGGGTCTGGGGGGTGGGGTGGGAGGGACAGGGGTCTGGGGGGTGGGGTGGGAGGGACAGGGGTCTGGGGGGTGGGGTGGCAGGGACAGGGGTCTGGGGGGTAAGATGGGAGGGACAGGGGTCTGGGGGGGTGGGATGGGAGGGACAGGGGTCTGGGGAGTGGGGTGGGAGGGACAGGGTTCTGGGGAGTGGGGTGGGAGGGACAGGGGTCTGGGGGGTGGGGTGGGAGGGACAGGGGTCTGGGGAGTGGGGTGGGAGGGACAGGGGTCTGGGGAGTGGGGTGGGAGGGACAGGGGTCTGGGGGGTGGGATGGGAGGGACAGGGGTCTGGGGAGTGGGGTGGGAGGGACAGGGGTCTGGGGGGTGGGGTGGGAGGGACAGGGGTCTGGGGAGTGGGGTGGCAGGGACAGGGGTCGGGGGGTGGGGTGGCAGGGACAGGGGCCTGGGGTCCGTGGATTCATGGGGGAACACTCCCTCCTTTATCCTTCTTTGTGTTTCCTGGCAACTCTGAGGACCACTCTGTTTCCTCGAGTAGGATCCGTCATAACTGCAAGTGGGCACATCTTGAAATGGGCTGGTTAAGTGCCCCAAATTGAGACAGCTTTCCTGCCATTTCCAAGTTCTTCTTTTAGCTGGGGAGCCGGGGGTGGGCATGCGGCCGCTTTTGTTGGGGTTTTCTCTTTGATCTTGGTTGAGACGGCCTGCTGGAAACTCTCCTCCCGTCCTTTTGTTCTCCGGGAAAACCAGGACGTGGGTATACATGGTGTAACAGCCCTCATCGGTGGCAGACGTGTCTGCCGTGTTGAAAGGACACGCTTGGAAAAGCGTTCCAGAATGGAGTTGTCAGCGCTTCAGTGTCCAAGGGCTGCGGCTCACCTACCGTGGGGTCTTCGCATCTTCGCTGAACCCCCAGCAGGTCAGCCCCCGGAGAGAGTCCTGCACCCCGTCTTTACAGGGGGTGAGTCGTGCTCCCCACTCCCGCCCCAGTGCCCCTCATGGAGCAAAAAGCCTTTTTGTCTTCAGATCTGTGTTTTCCCTTGAGGGTAACCTTGCTCTTTAAAAAGCAGCCTGCTTTCAAAGTTCTGCTTTCTTAATAATGTCAAAAGGGGAAAGGGAAAAAAAAAACCAAAACTGCCTAAAAGCCTTTTTTGGAGGGGAAAGAGCCTGGGAATAAATAAATAAATAAGTGAAACCCGTAGGAAGAAAAAGATTGTTTTAAAAATCAAGGATGGAACCTCTGCGCTCAGCCTGGGGTGTAAATGGCAGGCCCTTTGTGAGACGTCTGAGGTTTTAGTTTTTGATTCTCTTTCCTCCTTTTCATGCATTTGTCATTCCAATCGGGAGAGGTGGTGTGTTTTTTAAACCTTGCCTGGTCCCTAGGTGGGGTGATGGAAGGAGAACGGGGTTTGGAAGCGCATATGCCTCCCTCTGTTTGGCAGAAGCTGGAAGCTAGTGCTTACTGAGCGCTTGCTGCGTGGCAGACATTGTTATGCGTGGCCATTACCTTCTCCGTCTCTCTTTGGGGGTATATCAGGCCCCATTTCACAGACGGAAACTGAGGCCTGGAGCAGTTACACAGCTTCTTAGGGCTGAGCTGGGGTCTGAAACAACAGACTGGCTCCCAGGTTCCAAGCCCTTCATCGTGCAGCTTCTCAAATGTAAACACCTACTATGTGCAGGAGCCGAGCTATCACTGGAGTGGGCAGATGGTCCAGGAAAGAGGTGGTTATAGGACATGACTGAAGCGACTTAGCAGCAGCAGCAGCAGTGGAATGCGAGCTGGGCAGAAGGGAGCCTGGAATGGGCGAGGAGCACCCAGGAGGGCTTCCTGGAAGAGGCGGCCAGCAAGCTGAGGCTTGAAGATGGATAGGATGTAGCTGGGCAGAGTGAGTGAAGACCAGGTGGAAATGATTCAGTCCTGCCTGCAGGGCTCATAGTTGGTGTATATCAGATGCCTTCGTGTCTGAGAGACGCTGGCCCAGCGAGGACCAAGCCAGGGCCAGCCACTCCCTCACAGACGTGTTGGGAGATTAGATGAGTGGAAGGCTCTGAAGGTGCCTGGTACGCAGTAGGTGCTCAGGAAATGCTGGTGGCCCTCTCCCACTGACAGGAGGAACGTGGGCTGGACGTTTACTGCGACCTGGGATTGCAAGTAAATGGGGCCTGGGATTGCAAGTAAACTCTGTCTGGGCCACAGAGTTTGAATTACTTGCTTGCATTTATAAATTGGGAGATTCTACCCCAAACCCTAAATTTCCAGCTTTATTTTCAAAACTCCTGGGTTTTGGCGACAGTGGTCTGCATAGCCTGCTCTGTACCCCGGGGCTGGGTGAGGTGTGGCTGTCCCCACGGGGGCACCGGAGCAGTCAGGGCCTCTCCCGGTTTGCCTTCTGAGCCTCTCCCAGCCTCCGGCCCTCCTGGCTCTTCCCCAGCCCTGTGTTGCCCGTGTGGCCCACAGCGCCGAGTATCACTGCGGGAGGGTGAACCTTGGTGAATTGGGAATGCACTGCTTGCTGGGTTTAGTGTGGATAAGGGCACACCCTTAGCACAACAATGAGTCCCTGGCCCTGGGACTTTGGGCCCCAGGCCCTGTGAATGCCCACACCCAGCGTGCACGCCGCACGCCAGCGGGTCTGTCTCTGTGACGCAAGATCGTTGGCAGTTCTAGTCTTTGAAGTGTCTGACTCTCTGGCAGATGGACCAGTGCTTTCAAAGCCAAGATATTCCCGGGATTAGGGGAAAGCCGCTGACCTGGAATTGATGCCTTTAAACTGTGGTGCTGGAGAAGACTCTTGAGAGCCCTTTGGACTGCAAGGAGACCCAACCAGTCCACCCTAAAGGAAATCAGTCCTGAATATTCATTGGAAGGACTGATGCTGAAGCTGAAACTCCAATACTTTGGCCCCCTGATGCGAAGAACTGACTCTTGAAAAGACCCTGATGCTGGGAAAGATTGAAGGCAGGAGGAGAAGGGGACGACAGAGGATGAAATGGTGTAATGGCATCACCGACTCAATGGACGTGAATTTGAGTAAATTCCGGGAGTTGGTGGTGGACAGGGAGGCCTGGCGTGCTGCAGTCCATGGGGTCGCAAACAGTTGGACACGACTGAGCAACTGAACTGAACTGACCTGGCAAAGTGGAGGCCTTGGGGAAAAGCCATGGTTCAAGGGACACCCCTCCTTCCAGACTCCAGACTGACCCTCAGAAGGCTGTCATTAGGTTTGTACTGAAGGCTCCTTGGTGAAGGGGCTGTGTCCCCCAGGGTTCCCAAGCCGTGAATAATAGCAGAGTCCTGAAGAACCCTGCTGGGTTTCAGCATGGACGTGGTCGCCACGTAGGGCTTCCAGAATCCCTTCTCTGATCTGTCATCCATGGGCTTTGCATGGAGTCCCAAAGTCCCTTTTCCTTCTTCCGGTCTTTCAAGGCCAAGTTCAGATACTGCTTCCTCCAGGAAGCCTTCCCTGGTTCTCCCTGGGATGAACTCATTCTCAGAAGCCCCTAAGAGGTAAGTGCTGCTGCCTCCCCATGTTCCAGATGGGGAAACTGAGGCTGGGCAAGGTGAAGGGTCTTGTTGGAGGCCACACGTCCGCAGAGGGCATGGTGAGATCTGAACCGGGGCTCGGTGGTCACAGACCGTACTTGTGTTCCTCGGGGCTTTATGCTTCACAGGCCTGCGGAATGTGCTGTTGGCCCTGAGTTCTGGGCGGGTCTGTGCGAGCATTTCTCATCCATTAAAGCCGCCAGATCCCGAGCCCTGTTTAGTGTTATCTTTGATGTTCAAGGGCGGTGTGAAAATTTCTCTGTTTTCATGTGACCCAGTTTCTCTGCTTTGAAAATGCCGTTCCCGCGGCCTCCCCCCTCCACGCCTCCGTTGCTGAGATCAGGCGGCAGGACTTCTGGAAGCATCTCTTTATCTCCACACCTGCCACACCCCCACCCACCACTGGTCGCTCTGGCCCGGGCCCGGTGTCCAGGCGAGTGGATGACCTGAGAGGCAGCTCTGGGGCTTCTGGGAGGAGCTGTGGGCTCATTGTAAGGACTCAGCTGCCTGGCTCACCTGGGACTTGAAGCCCGCCTATGCAGCCCTCTGCTCATATGACACCAGGGTCTTCTGTTTTTCTTCCTCGGAGAACAGAACCATCGCAGACGGACTTGACCGGGAGGGACCTCCCTGGCCTCTCTGTTCTCCGTTGGTGACATCGGCCCAGGAGGCAGGAGTAAGGGGCCCCAGCCGCTGCCCACGTCCCCTTGCCCACCTCTTGTATATGCGAGGACTTTTGTGAAAAACCTCCTTTCCCCGCTTCCCTTTTCTGCCTTGGAAAGCTCTTTGCTGGTGCAAAGACTCTGTAACTTAGTTCTGCAGGAAAAGTAATTGCTGAAACTTGGTCTGTTTTCTCGGGGGGTCTGAGTGACTGGTTGGAGATCTTTGGATTGGGGAGCCAGGCGGGCGTGTGTGCGTCTCAAACCCATTTGCTCGTGAAGGTGTTTCCCATGTGTCTGCTTCTTGCACAGAGTTCGGCCAAGGATGCGGGGATAAAAAGGTGGCTGTCCGCTCCTAGGATGTGGGGCGGAGGGTGGGGGAGAGACTGTGACGCCTCCAGCTGCAGGGCATCAGCCTCCCAGACGAGACGGTTGTTGGCAGGGGCCCACTTTTTCTTCCCCTTTTAAATTGTGGTAACATGCACACAACATGCAATTTGCCCTTTTAACCCTTTTTAAGCATGGAGTTCAGTGGGATGGGGTACATGCACGTTGATGTGTAGCCGTCACCCCATCCACCTCCAGACCTCTTCCATCTGCCCCCCTTACCCCCTGACTGCCCATAACTGCCCTCCGTCCCCAGCCCCGGACACCCAGCATTCTACTTTCGGTCGCTCTGGATCTGACTCTCAGGACCTCGTGTCTGTGGAATCATGCAGGGCTTGCCGTCTCGTGTCTGGGTTATCTTCCTTAGGACAGTGTCCTCGTGGCTCTGTGGCAGCACGTGCCGAATCCCTTTCCTTTTTGTGGGTGGATAACGTTCGGTTGCGTGTTTGGACCACATTGGTGTGTCTGTTCATCTGTCGGGGGACACGTGGGCTGTTTCCACCTTTTGGCTGTGAATCGTTGCTTCTGTAGACTGTGGGTGTGCAGGAGAGCCTCGCCCCACCCCCTGGTTTTTAGTTTTGTATCAGGGTCTTCCTGACTTTGGAAGCCGGCGTCTTGGGCCCTACTTCCGTCGTCCTCATGCAGGGCAGAGGCGGCCTTGGCCCCAGAGCTGGGTCTGTGGCTGAGCCCAGGGAGCCCGCTGCGTGCCCAGCTCTGACCCCAGGATCTCATGTTCATCACTGCATTCAGTCCTTGCGGGGGTCCTGACGTTTGAGAAGACAGGCAGAGAGGTTCCCGGACGTGCCTGCCTGCCCCGAGGCCATCGTGCCTGTCACCTGGCTTCTATGTCCCCCTGCCCTTTCAGGTCCCAGAATTGGCGATGTTCAAGGTGACCTCGATATTGAACGGGGAAGGAGGTCTCCACCTCTAAGGCCTTTTCATTACAGAGGAGAAGGCCTTGAAACGAACGCAACATTGTAGATCAATGACTATTAAAAATAAATACATAAAGCGGAGGAGAAAGCCTGGGCCCTTGTCCTTGGAGATCACTGAGGGAGAGGCTGGTTGTGTGGTCCGTGGTGGGGGACTGTTGCCCAGCGGTTCTCAGCCAAGGGCTGAAAGAGGACAGATCCCGGGGCCCCTGCCCCCACTGCATGGGGGCAGGGGGCTGGAGCCTGGGGTCTGACGCAGTTGGGGCCAGTGGAAGAAACGTGGTGTTGAAGGCTGAGGCTGTGAGCCCCCTGGTGTCGGGGTGACCCCCTGGCCAGTGAGACTTGAGCTACTTTCTTGGAGGGTCTCTAGCACAGGGGTGGGGTGGTGGGGCGGCAGGGGACCTTCTCTGCTCCGTAGATGGAGGCCGCCCCACTCACTGCGTAGCCAGCCCTGCAGTCCCTGTGAAGCTTCAGGAGACTCCAGGTCTCTGGGTCCAGTTTGTTAGACTCTGCTGCGTGTTCCACCGCCCCCAACCCTGGGCATCCCCGGGCGTTGGGCCAGCAGGATTCTGTCCCATGAACTTGGCCACGGACAGCCGCACCGCCTCTGACTCTGGGCTTGCCTGTGTGCCTGCAGGGAGGGTCTTCACACCCGGAGTCCACAACTGTCTGAGTCAGGGGAGGGACCCTGCCTTCTCAGACCCTGTCACCGCAATCCAAGCTGTGTCCACCCCAGCAGCCTTGGGCAAGATCTGGAAGCATCCAGAAGCTTCCATGTCTTAGTCATGTGTTCTGAAGAGCGGTGAGAACAGCCTGGCAGGGCTTGGCCGGAACTGGGCACTCTCCGGCGTGGGCTAGGAGTTGTAGAATATATTCTTGGTTTGGGGCTTTTTTCCTCGGACTCTTTCTGGGCAACCAGCCATTTAGGAATATTTGTTAAATGCCTTAAAAACACGAGTTGATTTCTCTTTGTTTCCACTGCCAACGTGTGAGGCCACTCTAGTCCATTTATACTCACTGGTTCTGCCCTTTCTCTTTCTCTTGACAGTGAGTGACCTCCAGGAAGAAGGGAAGAATGCCATCAACTTGCCCATGTGCCCCGCCCCAGTGGAAGTCCACCCCGAAGACTCCCTGCTCGGTACTGTCGCTTCCGCCAGCTCCTTGTCCTGGGCGAGCTGAACTTCCCTGGGTGTGCGATTGGTCTGGGAGGGGCCGATGAGGAGCCTTGTGATCAGACTTCACAGCGGGCTCTCAGCTCAAGGTCGTGTTTAAAAAAAAGTCTGCAGGAACAAAGCGAGCTTTCCCTTGTAGGTTTCGGCCTCTCTGGTTGCAAATGTCAGCTTTATTAATATTTAAGTATGATGGGCCAAGAGATCGGGGAGCCAGCTGTCCTTGAAAAGATGGTTTGTTGCACTCCCGGTTCCCCGGGTGCCAGGGGAGGGCAGCAGTGTCAGGGAAGGGTGAGCAGATGCCTTTATTGTGGTTTTCACAGGACAGAGTGGGTGAGGCAGGTTCATGAGCAGGTTTGATCTGCTGGTTCGGGTTGTTTCAGGGGCCTCTGGGACACAGGAACTGCCCTGAGGGGTCCGTACCTGGTCTCAGGTGATTAGGGCAGGGGCTGTTGACTGGGTGTGTAAGAGCCCCACGGGAGCTCAGTTAGAGAGCTCACTGGTGCGGGGGGTGGGCTCTGGGTTGGTTGTTTGCGTTGAAAGGCGCTCACAGGGGACACATTTGCTGTCTTGGGAGTCAGCTAGCTCTGAGCGGGGAGTCCCCGTAAGTCCCTAAGGCCCCAGGATGTGGAAGCATCTGAAAATACAGAGCA
Organism: Ovis aries; assembly: GCF_016772045.2. NCBI lineage: Eukaryota > Metazoa > Chordata > Mammalia > Artiodactyla > Bovidae > Ovis > Ovis aries. The sequence continues at coordinate 220,696,214 of NC_056056.1, forward strand.
GGGACTTCCCTGGTGGTCCAGTGGATAAGACTCCACGTGCCAGTGCAGGGGACACGGGTTCGATCTCTGGTCTGGGAGGATTGCACTCGCTGTGGGGCAGCCAAGCCCAAGAGCTGCAACTGCTGAGACCTCGTGCTGCAGCTGCGGGGGCCTGCACACCCTAGAGCCTTAACAAGGGAGCTACGTGAGAACAGGAGTGGCGGGAGGCGCCGTCGTAATGCGGAGCCCATGCACTGCGGCCTGAGAGCAGCCCACACGCAGCAACGCAGGCCCCGTGCGGCGAAAAAGCAAGATGAAGAAAGCAGTGCGTGCACGCCAAGAAGAGTTAAAAAATTACAGAAAATCAGAGAAAGTATCAATACCTGCCCCGTCCCTGTGCAAGCTGGAGGGGCCTCCCAACACCAGGGGCTTGCGGGTGGGACCTGCCGAGTAGTCCTGGCCCTGCGCCCACCTCCCCGGGACCACGTCCCCGGCAACACTGATGAGGTGACGGCCTGGACACGTGTTTCCTTAGAGCGTGCTTTGGGCTCTGATGGATCTGGAAGGCTGTCTTGGAACATTCTGCTTCTTTCCAATCCCTGGTTCAAAGGGACGTCCCGGTGGATGCCTCTGTTGTGGTTCCCAGCACAAGGCCAGGCCAGCGGGAACTAGTGAGAAAGAAACACAAAGGCCGTCCAGACAGCCGACCTGCGGCCAAGTGCTGGCCGGGCTCGGAGACGCATGGGTCCTCCGGGGCTTCCCCTCAGCTCTCTGAAGACCCTCTTGTGCTGCGTCCTCAGTCTGGCTGCAGCTGCTGCCCAGGCAGGTGACTCTCTCCCAGGAGAAACTGCCAAGCACTGTCTGGAAATCACCCAGATCCAGAGCAGGGTTTCTCTCCCCTCCGCCGACCCCGGGTACTAGGGACATTTAGCACGGCATAATTCTTTGATGTCGGGGAGACTCCCAGTGTGGCTCAGTGGTAAAGAATCCACCTGCCAATGCTGGAGATGCAGGTTCGATCCCCTGGGTCGGGAAGATCCCCTGGAGAAGGAAATGGCAACCCACTCCAGTTTTCTTGCCTGGGAAATCCCTTGGGCAGAGGAGCCTGGCAGGCTACAGTCTATGGGGTCACAAAAGAGTTGGACACAACTGAGCGACTAAGCACACAGTTCTTTAATGGAGGGGCTGTCCTGTGTGTTGCAGGGTTTTGCTCAGCATCCCTGGTCTCCACCCACTGCTGCTGCTGCTGCTGCTAAGTTGCTTTAGTGGTGTCTGACTCTGTGTGACCCTATAGACGGCAGCCCACCAGGCTACCCCGTCCCTGGGATTCTCCAGGCAAGAACGCTGGAATGGGTTGCCATTTCCTTCTCCAGTGCATGAAAGTGAAAAGTGAAAGTGAAGTTGCTCAGTTGTGCCCGACTCTTAGCGACCCCATGGACTACAGCCTCCCAGGCTCCTCCGTCCATGGGATTTTCCAGGCAAGAGTACTGGAGTGGGGTGCCATTGCCTTTTCCCCTCCACCCACTACATTCCTGTAGCTTTTACCCCACCCCACCCTGCACCACCACTGAGGACAATGAAAAATGTCTCCAAACATTGCTGTGGGTCCCTTGGGGGCCTGGGGGACACAATTGCCCCTGGCTGAGGACCCGCTTTAGACCAACAGGAGCGCTTAGAAAATGGATTTACCATAAACGAGGGGCAGGTTACTGTTTGTCACGATGCCTTGAACCTGCCTTTCCCTGGGCCCTAACTCTCCTGTCTTACCGTTTGCCTAAACCGCTGCTCCTGGGCTGGGAGTCAGCGCTCTTCAGCTTGCCCTGCAAGGTCCTGCTGGCCCCTGAAGCTCTTGTGACTTTGATAAGGACCAGCCTAGTCAGCACTGGGAGCTGAGAGCTGAGCGACTGGGGAGTGAAGTGGGGGGAGAGGGTGTTGGACACGGAGTAGGATGTGCCAAGGCCCTGTGGTTGGCAGTGGCGAGAGGCTTGCTGAAGGGCGAGCGAAGTCTGAAGGGACTGGGTTGGAGGGCGCTGGGGAGAGCTGGGGACAGAGGCTGCAGAGGGCCTGGGGGGCTGCGTGGAGGATGCTGGCCTTGGCCCCAGGAGTGGTGGGAGGCTGCTGGGGCCTCCTCAGGGACCGCTGTGTGAGCCCCTGCAGCTTACCTGGAGTATCCCTCTCAAGCATCAGGTCTGCGCGACTCCAAGAATAGTGCTTGCGCTTTGCCAGGTTTTGGACTTTGCTGTTGTGAAGTCTCTGTCACTCAAAGCCATTCATTCCTACCGACACGGACAGGGTCCCAGTCGTGGGGGCCTGTGTGGGCCCCGGGGCCCTGGCCATCTCTACCTGCACGTCCAGGGGCCAGAGGCCGGGACCCTGGCCATCTCCACCTGTGCATCCAGGGGCCAGAGGCCTCTTCTCTCCCATTTTAACGCTCAGGGTCAGTTTTGTCCTGTGTCGTGTCTGATGTCGGCCAGTCTTTCCCCTTGGCCGTCCACTTACTGGGCTTCCCTGCTGGCTCAGTGGCCTGCGATGCAGGGGATGCAAGTTCGATCCCTGGGTCAGAAAGGTCCCCTGGAGGAGGGCACGGCCACCCACTCCAGTATTCTTGCCTGGGAAATCCCATGGACAGAGGAGCCACTGGGCTACAGTCCACGGGTCAGAGTCGGACACGACTGAGCGACAGGGCATGCACGCGTGTCCACTCACACCCCCGTGTCACCTCTCTGTCCAAGTTCACTGGTGCCCGTGGTCCGTGGTCAAGGCCAAACATGGAGGGAAAACAAAACAGAAACAGAACATGGATAAACACGCTTTGCTGTGAAATGCTATTTTTTTTTTTAGTACCCCTTCCGCCAAATGTTTTTGTCCATACCATCGTACGTAGTAGCAAGCTTTCTTGGTGAAGGACAACTCTTCCTCAGGTTTATTTATAGTGACTTTTCTCCGGATCTGAATCAGTGCTCCCCCAGCACCCCATCGCTTCTCCCAAAATACCAGGGTAGGTGCCCCATGGCTTCCTGGAAGGTAGGCCCTCCCGCCTCGGCCGTGTGCCTGGCTGCAGGGCTGCTCCGTGAGAAGACCTTGGGGGCATCTCTGCTCTCGATCCCCCCATCTGTGCGAGGGAAGCCAGCTGCCCCCACCAAGCTAACCCTCCTGTGCTTTGTCCCCGCAGAGGAGAACGAGGAACGCACGGTGATCGACCCCACCTCCAGGGACGACCCCAGATTCAAGGAGCTGGTCAAGGTGAGGGTGAGCCTCCTGGCTGGGGTGTCCTGTGAGGGCAAGACTTTGGGTTCAGGCTCCTCTGGGTCAAAGCAGCGAAGCCGGGGGGCTGGTCAAGGGGCCTCGATGCTATGTTTGGTGGAGGGTGGGGAGACGGGATGGCTTGGAGCGTCTCCCGAGGGGGCCCGGCCCCAGGGGCTCTCAGATGGCCCTCTCACCCTCCTGTGCTGTACCTAAGGACGCGGGGACCCTTTTCTTAAGATTGGGAATGAGCAGCTGCAGTGAACTCTCGCAGCGCCTTGCAGACGAGATCAGGGCATTCAGACTCTTTCTGGAGTGAGAGGGGAAGCTCAGGGGAGGCTCTGAAAAGCGGGCCCATGGGTTCTTCTGGATGCTCCTGCAGGTCCTCATCGGATGGTGACACCCCTGCTCTGGACAGTGGGCAGATTTAGCTGCGTCTGGACGCTCGGGGACAGGCGAGGCCAGAGGACAGCCACCTAGTTCCTGAAAGTCAGGGAAGCTAGGGTGGGGGATGGGTGCTGTCTCTGGGCTCCCCAGGGGCCGCTGCAGCCACGCGTCTGTCCGCAGGGGTCTCTTGAGCCCCGCCTCGCAGTGAGGGTTCATTGGTAGTGTTAGTCCGGCTCCAAGCGCAGATTGAACCTTGACTGCTCTGATCTCAACCACAGCAGGGCTTCAGAGGTAATCCCCCGGCTGGCAAGGGCTCCATCAGCATCCTCACCCAGTGAGCCCCAACCCAGGAGACTCGGGCTGGGCAGACGCCAGTTAGGATAGTGCCACTCACACATCCCATCAAAGGGGGCTTTTCAAAAGTGTCTCCCCCTTAACCACTGCAGTTGGGACACAGCTGCCTTTTCACGAGGGCTTCTCCAGGATAAACAGAGCCTTGCAAGTCGTAGTGTTTAAAACATGGAAATGGAGAACATCTGTGTTAGTGCGAGCGTGGTGTGCTCAGTTGCTGAGTCGTGTCCCACTCTCTGCGACCCGGTGGAAGGCAGCCCACCAGGCTCCTCGGTCCAGGGGGTTTTTCCAGGCGAGAACACTGGAGTGGGCTGCCGTCTCCTTCTCCAGCCTGTTTTAGGGCCCATCCCAACATGCTGATGCTGGACGACTTAAATCGCCTCGTTTCGAGATTCCTCCCCCAGCCAAATCCCACTTTGTTTTCTTCCTGAACTGAAGAATGTTGGTGAAGAAAAATGGCCCTGCCACCACGGTGCTCTCCACGGGCGATGTGTGTGACATGTTAATTGTGTGTTTATCTGGCTCTGTCGGGTCTCAGCTACGGCGCGCGGGGTTCTCTGGTTGCGGCGCGTGCGGTTCTCTGGTTGCGGCGCGCGGGGTTCTCTGGTTGCGGCGTGGTTATGGCGAGTGGGGTTCTCTGGTTACAGCACATGAGCTTCCCTGGTTACGGCGCGTGGGGTTCTCTGGTTGCGGCGCGCGGGGTTCTCTGGTTGCGGCGCGTGAGCTTCTCTGGTTTTGGCGCACAGGCTCAGTGCTTGCGGTGTGCGGGCTTAGTTGCTTCAAGGCATGTGGGATTTCAGTTCCCCAACCGGGGATGGAGCCCCGTCTCCTGCACGGGAAGGCGGGTTCTCAACCCCTGGACCAGCGTGGGCGGCATTTAAGTAGGAGAAGGGTCTGTTCTGTGCTTGTCAGGTTCCCCAGAGGAACCGAACCCGTGGGAGGTGGCCCTCCTCTACACCTCTCTGTCTCCATCTACCTGTCTTATCTCTCTGTCTGCCTGTGTTTCTATCCATATCTCTGTCTCTCTATAGAGAGTTATTATAAGGATCAACTCACGTGAAGCTGGAGACTAAGTGAAGTGAAGTCGCTCAGTTGTGTCCGACTCTTTGCGACCCCATGGACTGTAGCCTACCAGCTTCCTCCATCCATGGGATTTTCCAGGCAAGAGTGCTGGAGTGGGTTGCCATTTCCTTCTCCAGGAGATCTTCCCGACCCAGGGATTGAACATGGGTCTCCCGCATTGTAGGCAGACGCTTTACCATCTGAGAGAAGTCCCTTAATATGCCCTCTGTCAATGGCGGCCCAGGAAAGTGGGTCCGAGAGGTCAGGCTACGGACGCCCCAGGCACAAAGAGGGCAGAGTGCAGCCTTGTTCCACCTGTCTGTCCAGTTCAGGCCCTTCCTGGATTGCGTGCTACCCTCCCATGCTGGGGAGGGTCGCTCTGCTTTACTCAGGCCACCGAGTCAAATGCCGATCTCTTCCTGGAGACCCCAGCACAGACACACCCAGAACAAATGTTTCATCAGCTGCCTTGGCGTCCGTCCTGGCCAAGCTGATACTTAAAATGAACCATCACGTGCCCGCTCTGATTTTTTCCTTCTTTGACATTTGAGCAAAGCTTGACAGCCCGTGAGCATCAACTCCTTGAAACAAGTCCCAGGGAGCCGGGTGCAATCCTTACATCCGCACAGGGACTCAGAGAGAAGTAACTCCCCGCCTCTGCCCCAGGTGACCCTGTGAACCGGTGTGAAGTGTCCAATCTCGAATGAGTCTGTCCCTTTGAGTCCTCATCTCCTGAGCCCTGGCTGGGAGTCGGGGAGCTGAGCTGGACCCCAGGGATGCAAGACAAACAAGCCCCCTCCCTGCTCTGTGGGATCCAGAGCCGCTTCCTGCCCCTTCTGGGTTCGCTCAGCCCCACCCGCCTCTGCTTTGCCTCCTGAGGCTGCAGGCAGTTTTGGCCTCTTTGGGGTGAGTGCTGCGTAGCTGCGCGTCCTTGGTCAGCCCACACGGAGTGACCACAGCATCTCTGCATCCAGGGCCAGCCCGATGGGGTCCCGAGGAGGCTCTGGCAGCTCCACATCCCTCGGATTCCCAGTTCAGGTACAGGCCTATGTCTGGGGTGTAGAGTGTGCCAACTGGAGAGGCTGGGAGTGTGGGGCGTTAATACCTTGGGGGGCAAGGAGGACTAAAGACCGGAAGGGGTGGGGAATATCCTTTTCTCCCTCTCTTGCCCGATGGGCAGTTCTGAGAGCCCACTCCTCCCAGACACTGGTCCTCTCCTGCCCGCCAAGGTCCCCGTGTAAACCAGGATGCTCTGTCAGGCAGGACATGCCAGGGGCTGGGAGATCACCTCCCAGGGCAGCTCTCGGGACCCCACCACGTGCCTGGCCTCTGCTCCCGCAGCCCCTTGCCTGGAGCGCTGTTTTTCAGCCTTTGGTTTTCTCTTGGATTTTCCTCCGCAGGGGTGGATTCTCTGGCTCCCTCTCTGCCCGTGCCACCCCACCCTCCATGTTCTTGCCCTCTTTGCCTCAAATTCCTGCTGCCTGGACACTTGCCTGTTCATTTGTTTGGTTTTGTTCTTTCTCGTCCCTCTAGAACAGAGGGGACGGGGACTGACACTGGGGACCGTTCGAGTTTTGCTCCCCGCTGAATCCCGGTGCCCTCAGGTCACCGTGCACCGTGGCACCGACTGGGGAGCTGGGCTGGTGGCTGGTTGTGAGGGTCTGCATCAGGACCACCCGGGGGAGGGTGCAGCCCAGCCCATGGGCAGGACAGGCCTTTTGCCTCAGTTCAGACCTCCAGGATCCGAATCTTGAGAAGGCGAGCTCTGGGATGAGGGGGCAAGGGCTGGGGGGACCTATGGGTAATGATGCAGGCGGTTCGCCAGAAGCCCTGGGGAGCCGGGACCAGGGGCGGATGGCCAGGCCTGGTGGTTCAGACAGACCTCCATCCACTTTGCCTGTGTGATCCTTACTGCTTTTCAGAAAGCCCGTCTTGCACTGTGTGTGTGTACTAAGTCGCTTCAGTCGTGCCTGACTCTGCGACCCCACGGACTGTAGCCCGCCAGGCTCCTGTGTCCATGGGATTCTCCAGGCAAGAACACTAGAGGGGGTTGCCGTACCCTCCTCCAGGGGATCTTCCCGACCCAGGGGCCCAGCCCACCTCTCTCTCGTCTCCTGCATTGGCGGCCAGGTTCTTTACCACTCGTGCCCCCTGGGAAGCCCTAGACTCTGATGGTCCAGGCTTCTGGTTGATTAAATCTGAGTAGGTCCCAGCACAGGCTACCTCCTAGGGACCTCTGTTGGGATTCGGCCCAGAAGCAGTTGTTTTTGGTGCAGGGCTTGGACCACGTGCAGGCCTGAGCAGGTCAGGGTGAGGTCCAGTTGACCTCCTGACAGCTGGCCACATCCCAGCCTTGGGGCCAGTGGGACCTTTCAGAGGAAGCACAGTCTCCTTGCTTTTTCTCTGTTCTCCATTACCTGCAATTTCTAACCTCTTGTCTTGGCCCCTGTCCTGTCTCTCTCTGTAGACTTGGCCTCACTGAACCTCCCTCCTCTGGACTGTCACCGTTTAAAACGTGGTGAGCTGCTCTCTGCTTCCCATAAAACAAACCAACCAACAAGCACACCAGGCTCTGGCTAAGCCGGGCGTTAAGGGTGAGGCGGTTCATTGAAGCACTGTCTTTGAGCATCTGCTGTGTATGACGCAGCGTCAAGGGGTGGGCGTGGTGGGCTCTGGAGTCCGCTTCCTGGATTCAAATCCCGGTTCGGATTGGAGTAGGAGAACCGTTGTGCCCATCCATATGCCTGGGGGTGACATGAGATGCTACGTGCTTGCTGTCTGGCGGGTGCTGTGTTGGGCACTGGAACGTGGGTGTGAGGCACACGGGCAGGTCTGTGGTTCACATTTAGAAGTGAGTGTCCTGTGGGTTCAAGAAAGACTTCTCCTGTGTCCTCTCTGCATGGGTTCTTTGAGCTGGCGTCCTCCAGGAGCGCCCTGACTCTCACAGGGTGAATAGCTGGTGCTACCCGGGGAGGATAGCAGTTTACAGATGAGATCCTTTGTATTTTTAACGATCCTCGAAAGAAAGAATGGCAGTTCTTGTGCTTTCCAGAGTAAATCACCAGAGAGGGGCCTCCACCCTGGTGGCTGTGTTGGCCCCAGGCTGGCAGGTGGTGTCGTCCCTGGGGCTGGCATTTCCCCCAGGAGCAGATCTCCCGTCTCATCCCCCAGTTTACTGGACAAGCCTCTTCTGGGTTACTAAGTTCTGTTTGCTCGCTCCTTTCGCCCCTAAGAAGAAAGTCAGCTGCACAAGGATGGTCTTCTGGGCAGAAGATGATGCCGTCCTCACTGGGCAGAGATGCTTGCTGATGTGTCTGCGGGTTGTAATAAGCCTGCATCCTCAGTGAGTTAAGCCATGACAAGCGTATTTGGAAGTGATTAAAACATAACTGTCATAGCTTTGGGGGAGACAGGCTGCAGACCCTGATTATCATTCAGACAGAACACAGGGAAGTAATTTTTTATTCTAGTTTAAGCAAGCTTGTGGAAGGTCCATGCGAATAGCCCTGTGCCAAGGGCACCATTAATACCACGTCCTAGACACGTGCCTGCGGGAGTCGGGGATTGCAAATGAGCACATCTCGAAAACATAAGGACAGCTGCCATCTATAAAGTCTTTTGTGAAGCGGAGGATTGAGATGGGTGACCTGGATGGTACAAGGATAGGGTGACTGGTGATGGCCGGGGTCACTGCGCCTCTGCTGGGGCGGCTGGTTTGCTTTTGCTTCTCAGAGCCGACCTCTGTGGCTTGTTGGGTGAAATTTGACTTTTATCCCTTTTCTGTCTCGTTTTCGTATTTGCACTTTGACCAGGTCAGAGATCCAGATGGGAATTTTTGAAGTTTTAGTCTCTTCATAGCAGAGACATCTCTTGTGTGTTTTCCGACAAGTCTGTGTCCTGGGTGAGGCAGAGGTCTGTGTGCCCGAGAGATCTGTGTAGGTCTGGAGGCAGCTCTGCAGTTGGTTTGGGCACCTTTGAGGCTGTGTTCCTAGTTTACCCCTGGGGCGATGTCTTTGAGCAGGCTGGCAGTCCAGCTGGGGAGACGGATGTGTCCAGGGATGGATAAATGCGTGACCTGGTGGTGTGAGCACTTGGGAGGACCCTAAAGCAAGAAGCGGGGTGGTCTCCTCTCCCTGCTGTTTCCGGTGGGGTGGTTGAGGGTGGGCGTTTGAGCGGGGACCTGCTGTTTGGTACCTAGGGCGGCAGCAAGTGCAGAGGCCCCATTGGAAGCACGTGCTGGCAGATGTGAGGGCGAACAAGGGAGGCAGTGTGGCTGGAGCTTCGACAGCAAGGACGAGGGTGGTCAGAAGTGGGATCAGAGGTGGCAGAAGGTGAATCGGAGTTTGACTCTCAGTGGGTGGAGGTGTGGTGGGGCAGGAACCAGCTCCCTCTAGTGGCTGTGGGAGGACCAGCAAGCATCTGCGACCCATGTGAGACAGAGACTAGGTCATGTTTGTAGCTTAAACACCTAGGATGGTGTCTACATGTACTAGGTGCTGCTGGTTATGCTGAGTAAATCAGAAAGGGGGCTTCTGACATGCAGAGAGCTCCAGGGGTGGTGAGGTCACGGAGGTTTGTGACCCCTGCAGAGGCAGACGCTAGCACCTGCATTCTAGAGATTAGCTTCGTAATAACAGGTGTATTGAGGTAGAATTCCCATGCTGCACAATTCAGTGGTTGTTGGTGTACTCCCAGAGTTGTTCAGCCATCACCTGTATCAATCAAGGACTTTTCATCACCCCCAGAAAGGAACCCCATATCCATCAGCACTCAGTCCTGAATCCCCCTTCCTGGCCACTGGCAACCACTTGTCTCTATAGCATTCTTCCATCCCTGTAATTTTCATATTCTGGGTATTTCGTTTAAGGGGAAATATACAGTAAGTGGCTTTTGTGTCTGGCCTCTTTGATTTGGCATTGTGTTTTTTAAGATCCGTGTTGTAGCATGTGTCCAAACCCCATTCCTTTTTAATGGCTGAATAATATTCCATCCTGTGGCTATATCATGGGCTTCCCTAGTGGCTCAGATGGTAAAGAATCTGCCTGCAATGCAGGAGACCTGGTTTCAATCCCTTTGTAGGGAAGATCCCCTGGAGAGGGACATGGCAACCCACTCCAGTATTCTTGCCCGGAGAATCCCATGGACAGAGGAGCATATGGACATGGTCCATAGAGTCGCAAAGAGTCGGACGTCCATTCTGAGTTGATTTCTGCATGTGGTATAAAGGAAGCGTTCAGTTTCATTCTTTCACATGTGGATATCCAGTTGTCCTGGCACCATTTGTTAAAAAGACCGTTCTCTCCCCGTTGAATTGTCTCAGCGCCCTCACGGCTATCAGTTGACTGTAACATGAGGTTTATTCCTGGCTCCCATTTCTGTTTCACTGACCTCTGTGTCACGTTTTGTTATTCTAGCTTTGTAGGAAGATTTGAAATCAGGAAGTGTGAGTTCTCCAATTTTGTTCTTTCTCAAGATTGCTTTGGCTTTTCGGGGTCTCTTGACTTTCCATTTGCATTTTAGGATTTGCTTGTCAGTTTCGGCAGAGAAGCCATCTGGATAGTAATTAATTTTTATAAATGGCATCTATTATTATTCTTTCTAATTACCGAATAATATATACTGCTGAAAACCTGGAAGATGTAAAAATCAAACAGAAGGCAGTGGCAATTGTTTAATTTGCATCCCTCCGGGCTTTTTTCTCTCGTGCATTTGGCTTTTTCTACACAAAATTTGGAATCGCTTCTGAGCTAGAAAATGTCTAGGAGCACGTTTGGACTGGCACCTTGGGAGAAACTTCTGGAAAGGAAATTGCCTGGTCACAGCACACACAGGGATAGGAACTGATTTGTCTTCTTTTTAATGAAAACTCTGAAGCCCCAGAGAGGTTAAGTGACTGGCTCCAGGTCACACAGCAAACACCCTAGGGGAGCTGGGTCTCAAGTGCAGGCCCCAGAGGTCAGCAGCGCACTGGTTTTATAGGGTGTACTGTTGTTGGTCTATGAGGCTCGTGCTTGGATTTGTGACAGTGGAATGCTGTTTGTATTAGTTTTCTATTGCTGTGTAAATCAATTTTTACCAATTCAGTGGCCTAAAGCAACATCTGTTTAGTGAGCTCATAGTTCTGAGGTCCAGGGATCCGTGTGCTTGGCCCGGGTCCTCTGCTCAGGGTCTCCTGAGGCTGAAATCAGGGTGTCAGTCGCACCAAGTGCTTTACTGGAGGCTCTGGGGTGGCGGAAATTGACTCTGCTCCTGGAGACACCCACCTCACTCTCCACTGCCACAGCCAGCGTTCCCCTTCCTGGATCCCTCTGTGACTTCTGGATCTCTGACCTCTGGATCCAGAGTCAAAGGGCTCCCCTGATGAGGTCAGGCCCTTGGACAGTCTCTGTTTCTTGAGGTCAGGCTATCCCATAACAGCCTGATCACAGAGTACAGTCCCATCATTGCGCTGTCCGAGGGATCCTATGGGCCTGACCACTGATGTCTTAGGGGGCACTTTAAAATTCTGCCTGCGAAATCTTTTAAATTGTTAGCCAAAAGTGATCAGCCACCTCGGGAGCCTCATTAGCCATCCCTGCTTACCTGGGCTTCCCAGTGGTAAAGAACTCACCTGCTATTACAGGAGACTGGAGATATGGGTTCAGTCCCCGGGTCAGGAAGATCCCCTGGAGGAGGAAATGGCAACCCACTCCAGGATTCCTGCCTGGGAAATCCCAGGGAACGTAGCCTGGTGGGCTACAGTCCACGGGGTCACGAAAGAGTGGGAGAGGACTGAGTGAGCAGGCGCACACACACCTGGTATTTGTAGCACCTGTCGGGTTTTGCTGGGTGCTGTGGGGGCCTTGTTTTTGATGACCATGTCAGTTTTGAGGAGGGCTGGGCGGGGGTTTTGTAGGATGTCTTTCTATTAGGCTTAGTCTGGTGTTTTTCTCAGAGTCATGGGTTTGGGGCGGGAGACCACAGAGGTGAAGGTCCCTCATCCCATCCCACCAGGGCACGTGTGACGACATGACTGATCCTGTAATGTGGACCTGGGTCACCTGGCCGAGCTGTGCCCGTCAGGCTTCTCCACTGTATTCTGACGTGGCTCAGTCGCCTCCAACCCTTTGCGACCCCATGGGCTGTAGCCTGCCCGGCTCCTCTGTCCAGGGAATTTTCCAGGCAAGGAATATTGGAGTGGGTTGCCATTTCCTGACCCAGGGATCGAACTCACATCTCTTGCGTCTCCTACATTGGCGGGTGGATTCTTTACCTCTGTGCCACCCATGCTTCCCTGGTGGCTTAGAGGGTAAAGAATCTGCCTGCAGTGTGGGAGATCCGGGTTCAATCCCTGGGTCGGGAAGATCCCCTGGAGAAGGAAATAGCAACCCACTCCAGGATTCTTGCCTGGAGAATTTTGTGGACAGAGGAGCCGGGCAGGCTACAGTCTGTGGGGTCACAAAGATTTGTTCATGACTGAGTGGCTAACACACTGTTCTGACTTATTTTTCTCCATAACATCGATCACAGCCTGATGGGGTGTGCATTTGTCTTGTCATGTCTGATTGGAAGGTAAGATCCTCAAGGATAGAGTCCTCACCTGATTTATTCCCATAGCCTGGCACATAGTAGATGCTCAGTAAGTTAACTGACGGGCTCAGCCCGGCACACAGTGGGTGCTCAGCGGGTGGACTGCCGGGCTCGGCCTGGCACACAGTGGGTGCTCAGCGGGTGGACTGCCGGGCTCGGCCTGGCACACAGTGGGTGCTCAGCGGGTGGACTGCCAGGCTCGGCCCGGCACACAGTGGGTGCTCAGCAGGTTGACTGATGGACTCAGTGCCAGGCAGTGAGCAATGGGTGCTGGAGACAGAGCCACAGACCAGAGGCCATAGTTTCTGCCCTCACTGAGCTTCAGGTCCAGCAGGGAGATAGCTAAAAATGAAGTTGTGTTCTCACTGCAAACGTGAACAGGTTTGGGGAAAGGCCCTTGAGTGCAGTGAGAGCCATGTTGGGGAATGTGGCCTGGGCCGGGTGGAGGGGCTCTCAGAGGATGATCGCAGAGCTTGAGGCCTGATGGATGAGTGAGAGCTGGCCAGTCAGTGGGGGAGGCAGGAGGAGGTGCGCTCAGGCTGCAAGGATTAACACGTGCAAAAGCCCGGGGCAGAGAGGAGAGTGGGGATCTGAAGAGCACCAGCGAGGAGGCAGCATGCTTGGTCGGCGGGGCTGTGGCAATGGCCTGGGGAGGTGGTTTGGACGAGGGCGGTGGGAGAGGAGACGGTGAGAAGTGGATGCAGTTAGGAAGTGGGATGAAGGGATAAAGGGGTGGAATCCAGGCTCCTGAAGCTGGAGCACGGTATCCTGTTTGCTTCTCATATAAGGAGGAGATTTGAGAGTTGGTGGGGGAGGGCAGCATGTTCAATCAGAGATGCTCACGAAGCACGCTAGCAGGAGGATGGGGCAGAGATGGGCTGGACCTTTCGGGGGTTACTGGGACCAGGAGGGAGGCATTGGACATCATAGGATGGCATGAGCTGGCCTTGGAGGAGAGTGGAGAGGAGCTGTCCAGGTCTGTTTTCTTTGAAGATCCGGAGGAGGGGAAGGTGTCATGGGGACCCCCAAACACACACACACACACACACACACACACACACACACACACAGACACTGAGAAGGTGGTCAGTGGAGGCGGGAGCTGGGTGATGGGAGGATGCTGGAGGCAGGGAGAGAAGGCCGCTGGGCGAGCACGTCCGGCTCCCAGCCTCGCAGGCCGATGCTCCCTCCCTGAAGAAGGCGGACGGAGGAGGTCTGCAGCGTGGGGCCACCTCCCTCCCAGCCACCCTGCTGGGGCGGCTTCGGCAGAACCAGGATGCCGCAGGGCTGCACACCTCTTTCTTCCTCCAGTCCTCCCTTTAATTTACTTTTACTTCTATTCTTCATGGGATTGTGTGTCTGATTTAATCTTTCTGAGTTAGAGGGAAAATAGAACATATTCCACAGAAATTTGCTTTGTGGCCGGTTTTGCAGGTGGCGTGGTATCAGAGGGTGACAGAGGACACTCTAGGCTGGATTTGTGCCCTTTCCGTTTCTCTCCGAGAGGACCAATCAGTGCCCATCTCCAGGAGGTCATTGGGACCAATTAGACAGTTTTATTGGTTTTGCTCCACAGGGAAGCTGTGGACTACATACATTTTTGATCAAGTCTGTTCAGGGCATCGCTTTCATTTTGAGGGGAAGCGCCTTAAGCAGCGTCGGCCAAATGAGATTCTGTTCAGTGGGAATCCTGCGTCTCCATAGATATCTTCACAGTTGAAACTGTCTTCTTTTATGATATATTAAACTCGGTGAATTGAAGACAAGCTTGTTGAGAAAAGGCTGGTCTAGAGAAATGAACACTTGTGTCCAGGTAAAGCTTGCACGCCCGTGTTCATTGTAGCTCGGCTGACACTAGGCCCAAAGGGGCGACATCCCGAATGCCCATCACCCGGTGAATGAATCCGTGAAGAGTGTGTCTCTGAGCAACGGACCGTGACTCAGCCGTAAAAAGGAGCGAGGCCCCTGCATGTGCTGCAATGTCGGTGAAGCTTGAAAACCTCGTGCTAAGGGAGAGAATGAGAAGGCGATGGCACCCACTCCAGTGTTCTTGCCTGGAGAATCCCGTGGACAGAGGAGCCTGGCGGGCTTCTGTCCATGGGGTCGCACAGAGTCGGACACGACTGAAGTGACTTAGCAGCAGCAGCAGCGGCAAGGGAAAGAAGCCCAACACGAAAGATCACGTGCGATTTGATTCCCATTCATATGAAGGATCCAGAACAGGCAAATCCCTCGAGAGAGAGCGGTTTTGTGGTTGGGAGGAGCTGGTCGAGGGTGTGCGGAAGGAGGAGTGACTGCTGACGGTGCGGAGTTTCCTTTGGATGGAACTGTCCTTCAGAGGGTGATGTGCCCGTTGTACAACTTTGTGAGTCTACTGACAACCGCCGAATCGCACGTTTTAAAAGGATGCGTTGTGTGGAATGTGGCTTCCACCTCTGTAAAGCCTTAGAAAAGTAGTGTGCCCCTGGGAGCCGGTTCTCAGAGCCCTAAGCTGCGGCCACTCGGGACCCCTTCTCTCTGTAGCTTCAGATTCATGTGACTTTGACGCGGTATTAAGGGCAGGACGGGTGTGGACGTTTTACGGCTCAGTGTCCCGCCTCGGGCCGCGTGTGTCACCGATGTCTCCTCACTTGCTCCCCTCGCCTCCCACGTTGTGGTGAATACCATCGTCTCCTTCGGCTGACTTTTTGCACACACCCAAGTTCCCCTCTGGGAGGCAGCCAGTTTCCCCCCAGTGCTACCCTCCGCCCGGCCTCCTGTGAATCCCGCAGGACGCCTGGCAGCCTGGTGGGGGTGGGGGCGCGGAGAGCAGCTGGCCTCTCCCCTCGGACTCTCCCGGCCCCTGCCCCGGGGGTGCATGCGCTCTGGTCACCTCCTGGCCCTCCAGGCACCAGCGAGCGAGGCCGTGACTCCCGTCCTCCCGCAGGCCCTCATCGACTGGATCAACGGCGTGCTGGTGGAGGAGAGGATCATCGTGAAGCAGCTGGAGGAGGACCTGT
Organism: Ovis aries; assembly: GCF_016772045.2. Taxonomy (NCBI): domain Eukaryota; kingdom Metazoa; phylum Chordata; class Mammalia; order Artiodactyla; family Bovidae; genus Ovis; species Ovis aries. Next base: position 220,711,804 of record NC_056056.1, read on the forward strand.
ACGACGGGCAGGTGCTGCAGAAGCTGCTGGGTGAGTCCCCGGGAGGGGTGGTCCTGGAGCTGGACCGTGCTGTATGTGGCGTCATCGGTCACTTGTGCATAAGCCGTGGGCCTGAGCCCTCGGCTCCCAGATGGCATCCCTGGGCCTTCAGCTTCGATTGGGTTCCAGGTCCCCTCTCTCAGGCCCCCGTGAGGGGGGCCTGGAAGACTCAGTGTTCCCTTGTCCACTGGGACTCGCCTCCTAGTGGCCCATCCCAGCCCTGGTGGGGCGCAGACCTGCTCTCTGGGCCCATCTGCTCACTCTCCTTGCCCCTTAATGACCCCATGGACATGTGCTGTCCTGTGCAGGGGTCTCCCCACAAACCACCTGAAGGGTCACTCCTTCCAGGCGGGGCCAGCACTGGGGTGGGGTTGCGTTTTGCTCTGCAGGGATGTGCTGGGGGCAAGGGGGTCTGAGTCAGCACCTGGGATTTAGTGGGTGCTTTTGGTGGCAGAGATACTTGGGGAAAGCAGGCTGATGGGGAGGGGGCTAACCCTGGACCCACAGGACGCAGCCTCTGCAGCTGCCCGGGTCGTGGACTCGGCTCAGCCTCTGCGTCCTTCCTCTAGCCCAGTCCCCATGGGCTGGTTTGCGCACTCTGCACAGCAGTGCTTACGGACAGTGTGATCTGGGCGGGGAGCCTGGGAGGCCGTGGGGACCGTGTCACGTACCCGGCTCTGAAGACATGGTGTCCTTGTTCAGTCAGTCTTGGAAAGCGCGTGAGGAAGGAGAGGGTGTGTCTATTCGGGTTGTTCCTTCGTTTGCTGAACGAACGCCCTTTCACCCACAGGGTGGCGGGTGTGGAGACTCAGTGGAGATAAGAGAGGAAGGTCCCCGCGCCCCACCACCGATGCCTGTTCTGCCAGAGGGGAGAAAGAGAGCTGTTGTGAACACAAACTGATGCTCTAAGACACAAATTGACGGTCTAAGACAATGCCTGGGACATCCCTGGAAGCCCACTCATTAGGGCTCCGTGTTTCCACTGCAGGGCGCGTGGGTTCCATCCCTGGTCTGGGAACTAAGATCCCACCAGCCGCACGGTGTGGCCACAACAGAGAGAGTGCCAAGCACTATGCAGAGAATCAGAGAGGTCTACAAGGGACGGAGCTGGGTGGGCTGGAAAGGCTGGGTGGTCTGGGGCAGCCCCCAGGGGAGCTGACATCCCAGCCAACTTCTGCACCAGTTGGCATGGAAAGAACCTTCCGGGCCGGGACTCTGAAGAGAGGAGGAGTCTGTAGTGTTTAAAGAGCAGCGGAAGGAGGCTGCAGGAGGCGCGGTGGACAGACCACGTGCCCTGGTGGACAGAGGCTTTTATTACACGTAGCAGCAAGCCACCTGAGGATGTGAGCAGGGCCCTGATGAGATCGCAGTTTGTGCTTTAAAAGGTCGCTTGGGCTTCTGGGTGCAGAACGGCAGGGAGCAGGGTCAGGAGGGGGAAACGGGGGAGTCAGTCAGAGCGCTGTCACAGCTCCCTGGGTGTTGGATGGGGTGGTTCGGTGTGCGGTGGAAGCGGAGGATATTTTGGAGGTTAAAGCTGGCAGCTGATGGCCAGGACTGTGGCCTGAGCAACCAGTGAATGAGAAAGCCCTCAGGAGTAGCGAGGGGGGTGGGGATGGGGAGGCCGGTGTGCCATCTGCCAGGGCTGAGATGCCCATCCTGCCCAGGGCAACCGCAGGGAGAGAGTGGAGGCAGGCACGGCTGAGATGGTTAATACCATGGGACCAGGTGGCCCCACTCACAGGGAGCGTCCAAATTCAGTGTTTGGCTGAACACCCTGCACCAAGAATTAAACCTCTGTTTGGCTAAGCAGAGAGCGCACATCTTAGAATGAACTTTGGTGTGAGAGCAAATCCGAAACGTTGTCAAGATCGTTTAGTCACTGCCGCAGTTTGATTATTAAAAATGTCGGTTGGAGCTTTGCTGCTTCATGCTGTATCGTCGGTACCGCGGTTCTCAGTGCGTCGCGTGCTAGGTTGCTCTCGAGGTTGTTGAAATGGACATTTGTGATGATAGACGCTTACTTTCAGCGGAGGACGGAGGAGGGCGTGGGTCCTGGGCTGACCCTGTCCACAAGGATTGCACTGGTGCCGAAGCTGCTCAGGGTCGTCAGCTTCCCTCCTTCCTTCTCTGTGTAAAGACCTAGCTTCCCCCTGACTCCTGGACTTGAAGACTTAGCTGTTGGCGATGACGCTGCTTTATTGAAATAGTCCTTTGAACCGCTGCTTTATTCACTGCCCAAAGGAGATACTTTTTAATATTTTCAGAAGCAGACATAAAAGGGTGGTGCTCACTCACTCTTCTGTTTCTGATGCCTTTTGCATGCAGCCATGGCTTCACTCACCCAGCCACTTGAAAAAATTGTGTCCCTAAGCCTTAGCTCTAACAATGGGAGTCTGGCTCTCAAGGTGCCCCCGCATCTCAGCCGTAGATCCCGGTAAAGGATGCCCGCACTCTCCCTGGAGTAGGGCCACAGCCGCGTCTGAGAGCAGGTAACCTGTAAGAAGTCCTTGTCTGTTCAAGGCACACCCTTTGGGTCCCCCCTTCTGTTGGTCTCAGCAAATGCAAGACTTGCTCCGAAACGGCTGTGGTCGTCCATGAGCCCTGCTACGTCCGTTTTGTTATCTGTAATGTATAACAAGAGGTCCGCATTGGCTCAGGCAGCCTTTTTATTCCCAAGGAGCTGCAGCTCCATCCTGTTGGACTGTCTTGCATAAGTGCTCCTTGATAAGGCAGTTCTAAAATCTCTTGTGTGTCAAGTGGTTTGACATAGCACTTTGTTTGAAGAAGAGAACAGTGGAGGAGACTATCCAGATATTAATGGAACTTCACAAGGTCTTGCTGGGTCGTGTTAATGAAGCTGTTGTGCTGATGAGGTGCTGCAGTAACCAACGGGATCACATGGCCCTGGGGCCCAGGGCTGCCAGCAGTGACACTGAGGGAGGCACTGAGCTCTTTGCTTTCCAAAGACAGAAAGCTAACACTTGAGATTGGCTGAATGTCAAGGCCAAAACCTGATTTCCAGGCTTGGTAAAGAATCCGCCTGCAATGTAAGAGACGTGGCTTCGATCCCTGGGTCGGGAAGATCCCCTGGAGAAGGGATAGGCTACCCACTCCAGGATTCTTGGGCTTCCCTTGTGGCTTAGCTGGTAAAGAATCCACCTGCAATGTGGGAGACCTGGGTTCCATCCCTGGGTTGGGAAAATCCCCTGGAGAAGGGAAAAGCTACCCACTCCTGTATTCTGACCTGGAGAATTCCATGGACTGTATAGCCCGTGGGATCACAAAGAGTCAGACAAGACTGAGCGACTTTCACTCATTCTATATAGAGAGAAGAGGTCTGGGGACAGGGCCCTGGTGGGGGGGTCAGTGGTCAGAGGAGGGGCCAGGACAGGATTCTGAAGGGTCGAGCCAGGAGGGGTGAGGAGCCGGGGGGGTGGATGAGGACAGAGAGCAGACCCCGGCTTGACCAGCTGTAGGTCACCACTAGGCCCCTGTGTGCATCCCTCTCCCTAAGAGTGGATTCTGGGAGCAGCTGCCAGACCCTCTGCCAGGGCAGGTTCCAGGGGGTGACACTCCTGGATGGGCAGTGTTGTCCGGGGGGACCACCTGTGGGCAGTGAGGGGTTCCCCGGGCTGGCTGCCGTCCTGCTCGGACTCAGGCTCTCCCCTCCCCTGGAGGAAAGGCAGATGCCTCCTTCCATAATAAGTATCCAGAGCCCCGTATTTGCCCATGTTTTCCTGCCCCCTCGAGAGCCCAGCCCGTCTTCCTCTGGCTCTTCCCAGGCTCGGGAGAGAGGGGTCCTGGCCACACCAAAGCCCTGAGCTGTTCCCAAAAGCCCCATCAGTGGGCAGATGGTTGCAGGTGATACGGGGGGCCAAGGACTTCTTCTCTCCCACAGAGGGCGTTTCCTGAGACATGACTGCAGGCAGCATCAGGCTCGACCAACCGCCTTGTTTTCTGTTATCGACTGAGGTGTGTCCCCCCTGAAGTCATAAGACCTCAGAATGGGACTGTATTTGGAGACAGCATCTTTGTAGTTAAAGTGAGGTCACTGGGGTGGGCCCTAAACCCTTCAGACTGGTGTCCTTTTAAGAGGAGGAGATGAGGATGCAGACACACACAGACGGGAGGCCAGGTGAGGATGTCTGCAAGCCGACATCCTTGAGAAGCCTCAGAGGAGACTGACTCTGTTGACACCTTGATCTTGGACTTCTAGCCTCCAGGACGGTGTGGAAGTAATCTCCACGTTTAAGTCACTCGTCCTATGGTGCTTTGTGATGGCAGCTCTAGCGAGCTCCTGCCCTTTCCTTTTACATCGACGGCCTCTCCTCCCCCGGGACATTCCGTCTGCAGGTTTGGCTGGAAGGGACCACAGAGACATGCCCAGCTCCCCGTCTCTCCCTGGTGGGTGAGGCTCTCTGCAGCCCCGCTTCCTTCCCCAGGGGCCTCTGCTCCGTCCTATCCCTGGCTGTTGAGTGCCTGGGGGCTCATATGGGCAACCTGGAGGAGGAAACAGCAACCCACTCCAGTATTCTTGTTGGGAAAATCCCATGGACAGAGGACCCTGGCGGGCTACAGCCTGGCGGAGTCCATGGGGGTCGCAGGGAGTCGGACCGACAGAGCAAGTGAGCACACGTGTGGACAGACAGCGGCGGGTTACTCAGCTCATACCTGTTAGATACAGATGGGGGGAATGAAAATGCGTAAATGGGAACCACTTCCGTCCTCTGTCGAGCTGCTTTGTTTGCCTCCAGCATAGCCTGCCCCACACGAGCCGATGCCCTTTAGGTGTGGCTGACCTCCCATGACCCCCGCGTTAGAGCCCTCCCTGGTCTGTGCTGCCTCCGGCCCTAGGACAGCACCTGGACATAGCAGGTGCTCAGTAACTGTTGTGTAAGTGAGTGAATGGATGAATGAGTGAAGGCGTGTCCTGAGCCCGGCAGGTATTGCTGTGTGATCAGAGGGTCCTGAAGGGGGCTATTAAACTGCTGCTGCTTGTGCTGGTTGAGGGAGGGGAGGATGTGGGGAGACCGTGTTGAAGAAACAGGGGCCTCCGGAGAAGATGCCTTAAACAGAACCTTGCCGGGGACCACTCGCCAAACAGAAGCCCTGCCTGTGCCCAGCCTGGACGCGATGACCTTTGCACCTGCCTCCCAGCAGTGCCCCCGCCCCCAGCAGCTCCGTGCCCGAGGCTCGCAGCGCGTCAGGCTCTGTGCCCAGCACTTTCTCATCACCATCTGGGTTCCTGATCTCATTATGTCCTGTGATGTCCTGTTGCTTTGCAGAGGAGACCTATCGGGGAACCCCCGAGTCTGGGAATGAGTGAACAGGCAGGAAGCCTGGGGAGCCCTCCTCACCTGCCCCTCAACAGGAGTGCAGTGAGGGGTCTCTCTGGCCCTGCCCGGGAAGGGAATGAAGGCTCGAAGGCCGAGGCTTAGTGAAAGTGAAAGTCACTCAGTCGTGTCCGACTCTTTGCGACCCCATGGACTATACATTCCATGGAATTCTCCAGGCCAGAATACTGGAGTGAGGAGCGTTTTCCTTTTCCAGGGGAGCTTCCCAACAACACAGACACGAAACCCAGGTCTCCCGCACTGCAGGCAGATTCTTTACCAGCTGAGCCACCGGGGAAGCCCGAAGCTCAGTCTCCGTGAACGAATCTGGAGCAGACGTGACCATGTTTGTCGGCTCCCCCTGACTGCTTCCTGCTCCCTCTTGGTGAGAAAAGAGTCGCAGGGACCTGAACATCTCATAATCCTTCTCGCCGTGCTGTCCGAGCACTAGAGAAAGAAGAACGGGGGCGCGCAAGGTGCAAGGAGGCAGGGGCCACACCTGAGGCCGTCCTGTTCTCTCACCAAAGTCCTCCTCCCCGCGGGAGCCCGCTGGCCCAGCGTCCTCACCTCCGGGCCCGTCCCTGCAGGTCACCTCCTCACCTCCCCAGCCGCACCTTGAATCATCCTGTCCATTCTCTGTGCACAGAATGTTCCCAGGTGGGACACCCACAGTTGAATCCTTGACCTCCCTGCCCCTCCTTTTCCTGCTGGCATGATTTTCTAAGAAACGGCAGTGACTTGCAAGTTCAGAGTTCCATGGCTCAGCATCCTGGTGGGCCTCACGGCTAGGGGTGATCCTATCCACTCGGCCATGCCGGGGGTGGGGAGACCTCATCACAGCCGGTTGACCAGGCAGCCCTGAGTCCCTCCAGCTTTTCCTGACACTCTTCTTGTCCTTGTTGCAGAAAAGCTGGCAGACTGCAAGCTGAACGTGGCCGAGGTGACCCAGTCAGAAATTGGACAGAAGCAGAAGCTGCAGACAGTGCTGGAGGCAGTGCAGGAGCTGCTGCGGCCCCACAGCCGGCCGCTCCAGTGGACCGTGGACTGTAAGCGGCCGGCAGGTCGGGGACAGGGAGCTGGGGGGCCTGGCCGTCAAGCTTCCCGCCTAGTCATTCATCTGCGGGTCCACCGGGTCACCATCTGGGTTTGAGAGAGGCAGCCGGGAGTGGAGGAAGGCGATGGTCCCGGGGGGCCCATCGGCAAGGGGCGAAGTCACACCTGTGATGCTCTGATGTCCCCAGGCTTTAGAGTGGAGAGGGGTTGTTTCTGGTTGGTCAAGGGAGACTTCCAGAGCCAGGGCGGGGGTTTGGGTTATAAGACAGAAGAAGCTTGAGGGGTTCTTCCACCCCACATACCGGTGGCACCAACACCCAGTGAGCTGTGTTACTGGTGACTCGCCGAGGCAGGACCTCGGGAGGGGGTTCAGTCTGGTCCCTAGAGTATGTCACCGAGCATGCTGGCTTTGAGAATACGTGCTTCGTAGTATTTCTGGCCGGAACGTAAACCCAGAGGAGTGGAGCATTGACCGTAAGAGGCTGGAAAGGGCTTGACCCAGCTGCCCACCGCCCAGCCTCACCCCCAGGGCGGGGCTGCCAGGGCGCAGCTGCCAGGGCGCAGCTTAGACATTCTCCCTGCCACATGGGGCCCCTGCGCTTGGGTGAGACCAAGACTGCAGTCTGGTTCTACGGGCTTCTTGGCATGGAGATCCAGGACAGACCCACCTCCTGGGTTGTGAGGCTGGGGGAGGAAATCAGTAAAGCCTGGCACAGGGTGCGTGATAACCACTCCTTGGCCCACATCCTGCGGAAGAGCTGGTGGGGCTGGGTTGGCAACCAGGGCCCCAGGCAGGGCGGGAGTCAACATCTGACACCCCCAAGCTCCGTTTGCCCTGCTTGGCGTTCCCTGTTGGAGACGGTTGGTGGCACAGAGGAAGGACCGCTAAGCGCCCAGATAAGAATGCGCATGGCTGGGGTGGGTTAGCGGCCAGGTGACCTGTTCCTCCTGAACCTCTCCTGCCTCCTATGCCCGTTGTGCATTCTTGCCCATGCTCTCTCCTTCCCCACCACCTGGTTCACTCCTTCTACAAACAGCATGCCTTTGAACGCGGTTGCATAAGTCACCTGAGGCCAACAGGAAAGAGAAAAATGAGAAGCCAGAACTGAATGAGCCAGATTCACACAGGCTGCTCCTCAGCTCTCTCCATGTTTCCGTGGCCTGTGGTTCCGCCTGTGGTTTTCCTGAGCTCTCGTTTGCATTCAGCATCTTCATTGCCTTCTCTCCCCTTTTTCTGTTTAAAAATCGAAGTGTAGTTGATTCCCAGCGCTGTGTTAGTCTAAGGTGTTTGGCAGAGCGATTCAGTTATACATACACGTTTCTTCAGATTCTTTCTCCTTATGGCGGGCTCAGTTACTTCAGTCGTGTGCGACTCTTTGCCTCCCCATGAACTCTAGCCCCCCTCCCCAGGCTCCTCTGTCCATGGGATTCTCCAGGCAAGAATAGTGGAGTGGGTTGCCATACCCTCCTCCAGGGGATCTTCCCGACCCAGGAATCGGACTCTCGACTCTTGAGTCTCCTGCATTGCAAGCATACTGAGCCATCTGGGAAGCCCCCTTTTCTCCTTACAGGCTATCGCAAAATACTGAGTATAGTCCCCGTGCTTTGCAGCAGGCCCTGTGGGGTTGGTTTCACTGCCTATGGGACGTGGGCTTGGGGTTCCTGTCTTATGATCTAAAACAGTCCCCTCCTTGCCTCCCCGGCCAGCAATCCACGGGAAGAATCTAGTGGCTATCCTGCACCTCCTCGTGGCCCTGGCCATGCACTTTCGGGCCCCAATTCACCTCCCGGAACACGTCTCCGTGCAAGTGGTGGTCGTGCGGGTGAGTATTGCCAGCCTGGCAGTCCGCTTGCCCGTGACTCCTCCCCAGAGGCTCCGAGACTCACTCCTCCTCGTTCCTCTTCTGGTTCACCTGCTTTTTGTTCTTTTTCCCCTAAGAGGCTACCTTCTATTTTGTTTTTTCCTCTTGACAAAATGCATGCCTTGCTCTGGCTTCAAGGTAAATGATGGAGCAGGAACAATGGCATTGATTTGAAGAGAGGCAGATTCAAAGGCTTGAGTGCGTGGAGGTTTAATTTCCACATTTTTGAAAAGAGCATTCATTTCTCTGCAAAGCCAAGTAGCTGGAATTCAGGCCTCTTGAATGAGCTTATTACTCAGTGGAGAGGGCTGAGACCAGAGGAATGAAATAGATACTCTGGTACCCCAATCAAAGCCTCTCTGCATTCACTGCCAATTACATCCATCATCCCCCATCATCTCTTTTTGAGGGTCATTTCGCTTGCTTCATTTGGAAAAATGTAACGGGGCATCAGGGTGCGCCTGATTGGAGTTGGCCCTTCCGTGTCGATTTCCTCTGAATTTAAGGGCATAGACCCTGCCTGGGCTTTGTGTGTGCAGTCTCTTCCAGCAAACATACATTAAGCACCTACTGTGTCCTGGGCTGTTGCCCTGATGTGGGGGACGCTGGAGAACAGGCTGGGGCCGTCAAGGGTCAGCTGCTTCTGCCAGAGCACTGAGGTTACGCTTGGAACCTGATGTCTCTTGTGGAGATGTCCAGCGCCACACTCCCTTCTGGTTTTTAAACTTATCAGTCCCATGGTCTCTGCGGTCTGCAAGACTCTGGCTGATCCTGTGTTTTTCGAAGCCGTCTGACCCCTCCATCACCCCCGCAGCCCGGCCCAGAAGTGATGGACAGGAATGCCCCTTGGGGCCCCAGGCGAGGCTTCCTGCTGCCCTGCTGTGTCTGCTTCCCGAAGGGGAATGTTTGTGGTCAGAGGTGGTGATGGACAGGGGCCCGTGCCTGTTCCCCTCATCTTGGATGCTCACCCGGGGTGGTCGGCCGGGAAAGGCTTCCCAGGGACACATGAGAACGTGGTTCCCAAACCCATGTACGTCAGACTCCGGGCTCCGCGAGCTCTCTGCATCAATACCCAGGGTATTTCCTTTCAGGCCCACACTTTGGTCCAGGAAAATCTTGGGGTTTGCAGAATGCTTCACTGGCCCAGGCAGGCGCTTGCTGGCACTTTCTTCCCTGACCAAGGTCACGGGAGGATCCTCTGGGCCATGGCCAGAGAGAAATGAGGCGGGAGGGGGGGCCCCGGGGACTGGCCCGCCTCAGGCCTCAGAGCTGCCCTGGCCTGTTCCCTGCACGTCCGGTTACCCAGTCGAGATGGGGAGATGCGGGAAGCGTGGCAGTTCGTGGAGGGAAGGAGTGAGGGAAGCCTGCGTTTGCACCTGGGAACATGGCCTTGGAAGGTCACTTGGTTTTCCTGAGCTCCAGCGCTTTCCCCATAAGATTGAGATTCTACTGTGTTGCTGTTGCTCAGTTGCTGAGTCCTGTCCAACTCTTTGCAGCCCCATGGACTGCAGCACGCCAGGCTTCCCTTCACTATATCCTGGAGGTTGCGTGAACTTTCATCCATTGAGTCGGTGATGCCATCCAACCATCTCATCCTCTGTCGTCCCCTTCTCCTCCTTCCTTCAGTCTTTCCCAACACCAGGGTCTTTTCCAAGGAGTCAGCTCTTCGCGTCAGGTGGCCAAAGTATTGGAGCTTCAGCATCTGTTCTTCCAATGAATAGTCAGGACTGATTTCCTTTAGGATTGACTGGTTTGATCTCCTTGTAGTCCAAGGGATTCTCAAGAGTCTCTACTATAGACTTCAAAATATTCAGTCCGTCTGACTCATACCCAGCTCTGGGTCCATAGCCGAGTGGGAGCCTGATGCACCTTTGATGTGTGAGCAAGTGGATAACATGTCTCTGGGCCACACATCCCCACCCCGAGCCCACTGTGGGGGCTCCTGAGAATATGCCAGGGTGAAGCCATGGGAAAGCTGACGGCCGCCCGACGCTGGTTATCTCCATTCACTAGATCCAGTGGTGAGAGTTCCCTGAGGCTGAGCTTAGGAGAGCCTGGGGAGCCTGGAGAGGTGTCCAGCAGGAAGCGAGCTCCCCGTCCGTGGAGGGGTTCAAGTAGGGGCTCACAGTGGGGTTGGGTTAGACTGCCGAGCTCCGCCTTGGGATGCACAGGCTTCCCCGCCACCACCATCGTCGCCTCTCCTGCCAGGTCCAGGGCACGTGTGTGTCACACACCATGCTAGTGTCTTGGGGCTGCTGGAAGAAAATCCCACAAAGTGGGGGCTGAAAAAAGCAGATGTCTGTCCTCACATAACGGAGGCCTGAAGTCCAGGTTGGGGTGCTGACTTGGTCCCTCCGAAGGCCCTAGGCCAGGGTCCTTCCTTCCCTTCTCCAGCACCTGCTGGCACCCTTGGCTTTCCTCAGCTTGCGGAAACGTGCCTCCGGTCTCTGCCTCAGCCTTACGTGGCCTCCTCCCTGTCTCCACGTTCCTGTGTCTCTCTCTTCTCACAAGGACTCCAGTCTTTGGCCAGGACTCGCCCTAGTCCGTTACAGTTTAGTCTTAACTCATTACATCTGCGGAGACCCTCTTTCCAGATGAGGTGACGCTCTGAGGCTCTGGATGGACACGGCTCCTGGGAGACCCTGTTCAGCCCGGTGCCCGTGTGTTCTTTAAGCTGGTGCCTGCCTTATGTCATGCATGCTCCTTTATGCTGCTTGCCTCCCCAGCTGCAGGGTGTCCTTTGGGAGCTGGGCTAGCTCTCCTGAGACCCCCACAGCTGCATTAAGAGCAGTGTGGAAAGCAGAGGGTTTGGCGTGGGGGTAATGGAGGCAGGTTCCAGCCACCAAAGGACCACCCCTGTGGTCACCTGCAGTCCACCCCCAGGAGTGGCTGCCCCGACAGGGATGCCCTCCCGCTCTGCCTGCCCAGGTGCTGATTTGCTTGCTCATTTTGGGGTTTGCAGAAACGGGAAGGCCTGCTGCACTCCAGCCACGTCACCGAGGAGCTGACGACGACCACTGAGTAAGTGGACCCTGCCCCCAGGCCCTGCTCCAGCCAGGGACCCTCAGACATGTGGGGGCCATTTTCCTCCGTGTGACCCTTGAGCCTGGGATGGAATTTTCTCCAAGCGCCCACCCTAGTTTTCCGTCTTCCGTGCACTTCATCCAAAGTGTTTTTGGTTTTGATTTTTGTTCTTTGTTTTCTTTTTTGTTTGTTTGTTTGTCTTGCTGAAGGGCAAGACAGCAGTTTGGTTTGGTGTTTAAATGAGAAATCCCATATCTTTTATTTTCTCCCTAAATAGAAAAATGAGCCAATACCTGTAGCATATGAATTAAAACTTCTTTACGCTGCTGGAAATCTTTTCTGGAATGAGACAGGGAATAATAAAGAGACATATAATTGATCACATTTGAAATCTTTTGTAAGAATGAGGGGAAATTTGTAACAGTGAACTTCCTTGTAGTAGGCATGCTAACGACGTCCACATTTTTAATGTTTTGAAATAAGTTATTCTCCAAAGATGTGGACTGTTATTCCTTATTTTGGAAGGTGAACTTTAAGAATGTTGAGAGGGGGAACAGGGCAGAGGAGTTTAGACTGGTCCAGGGACCCGTGGTCCTAATTGATTCAACCATCAGAGGGAGAGAGGCACGCATCTAAACTAGGACTTCCTTTGAGAAGGTCCTGAGCTGTCTCTGACCTTTTCGAGAAGGCCAGGGGGCAATTTTTAAGAAGTCTGAAAAGCTTCAAATCTTTTGAAAGTAGCAAATCAAATGGCTCTATTTTGCGTGTGGTTTGTAAGAGGCCTTAGGACTCCCTACAAAGAACCTTTAAAATGCACTGCCTCTGTGCCTCCCTCCTAAAGCCATTTCAGATGAAACAGGACATTAAAAATTGATCGTCTCAGCCCACCCACCTGCTCAGTTCAGGGAGTGATTAATTACTGTGTCATGGATTCACGGATGGTCTTTCAGAAATCAGGCTGACACAGGAAGCCACTCCCGGTGTGGGAGCCGTCAGGTGGACGGGAGAGACGGCTGTTTCCTGATGTGTGTGCGCAGCTGTTCATGGCCCACGGGAGGGGAGGGGGGACGGGGATGGGGTGCTGAGCCCGGCCTGGGGAGGGGTCTCAAGCAGGCAGCTCGGCCTCTTTGGGAGCAGAAGGGCAGCTTGCGGGGGAAGTCTGGAGGGGGCTAGCGTCTTGGTTATCCATCGTTGTATAAATAACCACCCCAAACCTAGGGGCTTAAATCGACAGTCACTTTATTTGCGGACAGTCTGGTGGTCGGCACTGGCCAGTGGGGGCTCCCCGTGTCTCTCACTCTCGTGGAGCAGGCTTCCTCCCGGTGTCCTCAGGGTCCCTGGAGAGGGACAGGGCAGCTGCAGGCCTCTGGCCCCTGCGTGCTGTGTCCCTGTCCTCTGGGGGTCACAGCGCGTCCCAGGTCTCCCTGGATGGGAGAGCAGGAGGCAGATGGCCCATTGAAGGGGGCGGGAGCAGCCAGGCCTATTCATGGTGGGGGGCTCCCTCCCTCTGTTGGAGCTAAGATAGATGGATGAATCAGTGAGGACTACGGGTCCTCCCGATCCGTCTAAACACCTCTCCCCCGTTTCCTCTTTCAACATCCTTAACTTTTACTTGCCTGCAGTGATGGGAAGACGCTGCATCTGTGTTGCCTGGTCTCACAGTGGATGAGGGATCCCTGAGAGGGCAGCAGGGGGCAGTGGGAGCTTTGTCTCCAGGGCCAGCCCCTGGGAGAGTGGCCCCAACGATTCACACCCAGTCACCAGCACCCATAGGGCCTGGTATTGGGTGCCCAGAGGCTGAGAGGATGCGGTTCCACTCCTCCCGGGATGGCGGTCTAGCTGGCAAGAAAGACCGTGTCCATAGAAATGTGAAATCCAGCCCAGGGGCCTTGTGGGAATTTCAGGCAGTGGGGCAGGGGGCACGTGTAGGGGTGCCGCAAAGTCAAGGTAGAGAGAGGTTTCCAGCAGAGGCCGCCCAGCCTCCTGCCTGGTCTCCAAGACTGCAGGTTTTCTCTGTCCTATGGGTCGCCTCCTCCAGGAAGCCTTCCCTGTTTGCCAAGCAGGAGTAGCTGGCTTCCTTTTACTTCCTGTAGCATCTCCTGTATGTTTCATTTCTGGTGCATGCGAGCTGTGTAGAAATGTGGGCTTAGGAGTCTCTCTCACCATCAGGTGTCCTGCGGCAGGGCCATGGGGTGTTTATTTCCTCATCTCTATGGCCTATGCACGGAGAAAGCAATGGCACCCCACTCCAGTACTCTTGCCTGGAAAATCCCATGGATGGAGGATCCTGGTGGGCTGCGGTCCATGGGGTTGCTAAGAGTGGGACAGGACTGAGCGACTTCACTTTCACTTTTCACTTTCATGCATTGGAGTAGGAAATGGCAACCCACTCCAGTGTTCTTGCCTGGAGAATCCCAGGGACGGGGGACCCTGGCGGGCTGCCGTCTATGGGGTCACACAGAGTCAGGCACGACTGAAGCGACTCAGCAGCAGCATGGCCTGTACACCATAGGTGCTCTAGAGACTACTTGTTAAATAAGGTGGAGGAAAGGACTTGAGTCTAGAGGGGCTTGGGGGTGAGGCCGAGGTCTCTTTACCTCTCAGGAAGCTGGTGCACAGAAACACCTGTGCCTTTGTGCTCTCAGATCCTCCGGGAGGAACCAGCCGCCCATCCTTCGTGGCTTCAGCTCTCGCCTCGAGTCAGGGCCCAGCCTGTGTTTCTCCAGGACCCTTTAGTCTCCCGCTTCCCCGGAAGTGTGTAGTCCTCACTCTCCAGAATGTGACCTCTGGGTAGTCTGCACCCTTGTATTTTAAAGGTTAAACTCGCGGCTTCCTCAATGGCTCAAGTGGTAAAGAATCCGCCTGTAATTCAGGAGACCCGGGTTTGATCCCTGGGTTGGGAAGATCCCCTGGAGGAGGAAATGGTAACCCACTCCAGTGTTCTTGCCTGGAGAATCCCATGGACAGAGGAGCCTGGTGGCTACAGTCTATGGGGTCACAAGAGTCGGACATGACCGAGCATGTGATGGATTAGAATCATTTTATTTTAAAGTTTAAGCTCAAGGTGCCAAAAGACCCGTTTTCTGCTGAAATGTTATCCGTGTTAACTACTCCCTCAATTAAATGCCCGCTCCCAGACCACGAATGGCGTTAAAAGGATGGTTTAGAGATGTCTATTTGCTGCCGGTCTTGTGCAAACATTTAGAATCCATATAAGCACCTCCTGTTTGTAATTAGAGCGGGAGAGAACTTATCCAGTGGGACTCACATTTTTGTGACCCCGACTCTGGCCAGCTGGAGGCCGGGGGGCATCCCCACCACCCTCCGCCCCGTGGCTCACTCAGCTCTGAGGACCGTCTGATGCTTCTCTCTGCTCTTGTTTGCAGGATGATGATGGGGCGCTTTGGTAAGTTACTGGGGGGGAAGGGGGAGGGCATGGGGCACCTGAGGTCACTGGGCACAGTGGGGCTGCCCCAGGAGGCCCCCAGGGCTCACACGGTCACTCAGAGGCCGCAGGGCCCAGGGCGGGTTTCGGAGTGTGGTTTCCTTCTTCAGCTGTCGGGAGGCTGGGCGGGGGGGATAGAAAAGTGTGGTGGGCCGGAGTGAACCAGGAGAAGGGGGAGGGCGGATGTCCCTGTGAATACAGAGCATCATTAGCTAGCTGGAGGTTCAGAGGTTCCGTAAGGGATGTACTTTTTGCCAAACGGATCATTTATTTAATTTATTGGGCTGTGCTGGATCTCAGTTGCGTCATGCAGGACCTAGGTCTCTGACCAGGGGTGGAATTGGAGCCCCCTGCATTGGGAGGGCAGAGTCTTAGCCACTGGACCACCAGGGAAGTCCTGGGATGTGCTTTCACACATAGCTTTCCACCTTAAAATCTCCGGCTTAACAGACCTTAGAGTCAGGCAGCATTGACTGTGGTCGCAGCTGGGTGACCTTTGGCCTCCTCCTTCACCTTACTGTTCCCCATCTGTGAAATGGGTCCTCGAGGCTGTTGGTGGATTTTGTGAGATAACAGACGTGCATTCTGCTTGCCCCAGGGCCCGACTCTTTCTCTGTTGGTTTTCAGTGGCTGTTCCCTTAGAGCTGTCCCCTGCCCCATGAAAGCCCCGCCATCCAATCTTCATCTCAGCGAGGGGTGGCAGGTGCAAGGGCAGCTCATGGCAGTGTTTCAGCCCTCCAAGAGGGGAAGCCCCCAGGTCTTAGTCACAGCCAGAGGCAGCTGGAGCCAGGCTCCTCGCTTTGGTGATATTTCAAATCAAGAAGCCCTCAGCACTCCGCAAATGCCGTGTTCTCCAGCAAGCAGAGAGGGGAGTATAGATGTTAGGAGGAAAATAGAGACCAAATAGAAGTTTCCTGAGTGCCTTGTGAGCCGGCCATGGGAGCTTGTCCCTAGCTGCGGGTGGGGGCCTCGGGGTGAGGGGTGCGCCTCAGGGGCACCCCCGGGCTTGGCCTCTGTGGCCTCACGGTGATTATGGGGACCAGAGGTACCCCTGCCACTTGGGTACAAAGAGGACAACCGGCTCTTCAGTTCCCAGAGGTCTTGAACCAGAGAAAATGCAGCAATTATATGTCCTTAAGTGTCCTTAAGTAGTCCTTGAGCTGTGCTGGGGAAATTCAGTCTTCAGTTTTTTTTTTTTTAAGTCGCAGTGGAGTTCTTTTTTAATGTCTATATTATTAAAAAACATTTTTAAAAAAGGGAGTGAAAAGGAATCCTCCTGTGTTCTGTTGCTGAGGCTGCAGAATAGGGTGGTGAGTGCAGCTGCAAGGCCGGTGTGGGGCACCTGGCCCTGCCCTGGGTGTGCGGGGGGCTGGGCGCAGGGCGCCCTGCTGTCCCCTCCGTGTCCCTTCGGCAGGAGGGGCTCAGGGCCAGTGGGCTTGTCGAGGGCAGAGGTGGCTCCAGTGGGGCCCTCCGAGCAGCCTCAAGTGTTGCCTTGGCTTCCTGTGTTTTTTCACTTCTGTGCGGGGCACAGGACTCGCGGGCCTGGACCAGTTGGGGAACTTCAGGGGGATCAGCTCCGCTGGGGCCTGCGTGCCGCCTCCCATGCTAGAAGGGGCTAGATGCTCAGTCAGGAAGGCCCCGGCAGCCCTGAGAAGGGGCGCTCGGGGGTCGGGTGGACTGGATGGTGGCTGAGAGTCCCCAGGGATGGCTGAGCGTGGTGGGGGGTGCACCGTGGCACCTGAGAGGCCGAGGAGCCTGGAGTCGTCGCCCTTGTTAGGTCCGGGGCCACCCATGCTCCTGAAATGCAAAACAGGCCATTGGTGGGTGACAGGCAACTCGCCTGCCCCAGCTCTGGCTCCTGCTGACGCAGGTCCCCGGGTCTCCTGGTTACCCCAACAAGCAGCAGCTTCCGCCAGCCCGTGTCCCGTGGGAGCCCTGTGGCCCCAAGACCCCATCACCTCCCCCCACTGGCCTCTCGAGTTGGCTCCTCTGCACTCCTTAACCCCTCCGTCCGCTCACCCCCAGCTTGCCGAAAGCTAAAGCCTTGCAGCCCTTGCAGGCGCTTCCAAGGCCCCCTTCGACCACCCTCTGGACACCCCTCTTCTCTGCTCTGGCCTTCTGGACCCCCCCTTTGTACTCTCAGCAGCCCCCACCCCGGCACTCTCCTTCCAGCTTTTGTACGCGCAGTACCCTCGGCCTGAAACGCTCCCCCTCTAGATTCCCCCATGGCTCACCTCCTCCAGGGAGGCCCTCCTTGATGCCCCTGCCCGAATCGCTGCCTGTCCTCTGACCCCTCCTCTCCATTATCTCTTTACTCACCTCTTGGCTCGCTGGGAACGCTTTTGCTCCGTGCCTGACAGGCATGGGGGCGCCTGGACAGTCAGGGACGCCCGCTTGGCCCTGCCCTCTTTCCCTTGGCACATGGCTCCTTGAGTCGTGGACTTCATGGTTGGCCCAGTGATAAAGGATCCACCTGCCGATGTCAGAGACGCGAGTTCGATCCCTGGGTCGGGAGGCTCCCCTGGAGGAGGAAATGGCAACCCCCTCCAGGATTCTGGCCTGGAGAATCCCACAGACAGAGGAGCCTGGCAGGCTCTGGTCCGTGGGGGTCACAGAATGGGACGCGACTGAGCATGCCCACGTGCCTTGAGCTGTGAGCCTCCTGTGGGCCGGGGCGTGTGTCCCCTGCGTGCATCCCCAGCCCTGGACCACACACGTTCCAGGAGCACCGGAACACCAGGCAGACCCTCCTTGGCTTGTGTCTGCCCTGGGGCAGGGCGCGGGGGTGGTGCAGGCTTCACAGGGAGCCCAGTTCTTGGCCTCAGTTTCTTACCTTAGCACCCTGAGCAAGGTGGGGGGTGGGAGGGCACTCTGCACCTCCCCTGGGACCCCCCACCTGCCTCCTTCGGGCTCTGTTGTCCCGGCTGGGGTGGATGGGAGGCCCTTCTCTCCCCGGGGGAGCTGGGGAGCTGCAGCCCTGTCTCCATGGTAACGGGCTTGCTGGCTGCCTCTCCTCCGCAGGCGCCCCTCCCCCTCCCAGGCTTCAGGAAGTTGGAGAGAAGGATGGAGAAGCTTTCTTCCTTTTCTTTCAGGACTCCTTGTAGCCCCTGGGCTCGCCCCTTCACATCTCCCCATTGCTCCCGACGCTGCAGCGTCATTCCTGGTCTCTGCCCTCCAACCACTCCTTTAACCCTTGAGGGACCCAGCCCTCTTGGCCCCGACCTCCACCCACCCAGGCCATCTGGAACCCACTCCTGGCTCTCTGTTCCCTCTGCCCAGAACACCCTCCTCTTCTTGCCCCAGTGAGCCTGGACTCAAACATGAGGGCTCCTCCAACCCCGGGCCTGTGTCCACATCCCCAGGCTCCGGGCCCCCAGGGACCAGACGGGTCACACGAAAGACGCAAGTGGTGAGAATACTGAATGATGAAGGGCTGCCCCCACCCCCCACCCCCCCACCTCTGTGCTGTGTGCCGCGGGGAGTGCTGGTGCCTGGGGGCGAACAGGGGAGTCTGCCTCCACTTCCACGGGGGCTGGTCAATGCTGGGAGTGGGGGAGGGTGAATGGAGGTTCACTCTTGCCTTGGCTCCTGTATTTTCTTCAAAAGAAGCCAGAAATTCCAGACTTTTGGATAGACCTTCCGATTTCAAGAATGTAGACTCAGACAGGGCCCGCTTCTTCTGGAGTGAGCTGAGCATCTTTGACAGTTGAACTTGGGTGGACACTGAGGCCCTGACTGCTGCAGCCGCTTCCTGCGTCTTTCCGGCTTTGTTGGTACCCATCCCTGGACTGCCTGTGCCCTTCCCGGGGGCGGGGCTGCCCCCTGTTCATGCATCCCTGTGACTGTCCCCAGAGCCTATGGGGAGGTCAGGGTGGGGGCAGGACGAGAGGACATCAGCGGCACGCTCGCTTCTCCCCTTATACCCTGTGCGTGAAAGTGAAAGTGAAGTCGCTCAGTTGCGTCCGACTCTTTGCGACCCCAAGGACCGTAGCCTACCAAGCTCCTCCATCCGTGGGATCTTCCAGGCAAGAATCCTGGAGTGGGTTGCCATTTCCTTCTCCAGGAGATTTTCCCAACCCAGGGATTGAACCCGGGTCTCCCTCATTGTAGGCAGATGCTTTACCGTCTGAGCCACCAGGGAAGTCTGTTTCTCTGTGCGTGCTGGGTGCTAAGTCGCTTCAGTCGTGTCCGTCTCTTTGCGACTCTATGGATTGTAGCCCCCCAGCCAGGGTCCTCTGTCCATGGGATTCTCCAAGCAAGAACACTGGAGTGGGTTGCCATGCCCTCCTCCAGGGGCTCTTCGCGACCCAGGGCTCAAGCCCACGTCTCTTACGTCTCCTGCATCGGCATTCAGGTTCTTTACCACCAGCGCCACTTGGGAAGCCCTTGATTCATCACCTCGCTTAATCCTTAACACTGGTGGTGAGCCGGGGTCTGTTTTCACCCCCACCTCATGGAGCGAGACGCTTTGCCTAAGTCACAGGCCCCAGGCTCTCAGCCAGATTAGCTGTCATTCCCCAGGCCTTGGCCATGACGCCATCCGCCCCCCCCGCCAGGTGCAGGCGAGCGGGCGTGGGGGCCCCGGCTTCCAGGCCCGGCGATGGGCCCCCTGCTGCCCTGCCTCTGCTGGCCCAGCGGTGGCTCGGCTAAATATACCCGGCTGACGTCAAGGCTGTTCTGCTCCTGGGGGTTTTCTTAAGCTGCATTTAAAGTTTGTGTTTTGCTTTGTGAAGATTTAGCTTTTTTTTCCCCTCCCTCTTAGCAGACTGTCTTGTTGAGTATAATCGGACTTAGATGATTATAAAAATAATTTACAGCTGCAGCAGTAGAAAAGCTATGGGGAGGAAAACCTGCAGGGTCGGGCCTTTCGGTGGCCTTTAGGTGGAAAAAGCGGGGTGCCCCTCTGCAGACGCACTCCTCGCCCCTGTGCACGCGTGTGTACACGCCACACGTACACACACACCATGCATACACAGCTTCCTCTTTGCCTCTCACCTTCCTTCCTGCTGCCTGCCCCCAAGGCCAAGGGCGAGGCTACCTGGGCTGGGCCAGCTGCCTTCTGGGGCCCTGGCCGGTGGGTGCTGAGTGCCTGCCTTTGGGGGCAGCCTCGGGGAGTAGCTGGGATACTTCCTCCAGGAGAGGCACAGGCTCTGGCTCCCTCGGTCATGACCTGCCTTTTTCTCATTTCTCCCTTCTCTCAGTTGATGCGGTCCTGAAGCAGGCCCTGGGTCATCTCTAGCTCCGGGTTCCAGCCCCCTGCAGACAGGTGCAGGGCTCTTCCTACCCCAGCCCTCCCCCAGACTCCACGCAGGGGGTTTGAGTCCCAGCCCCAGCTTGGATAGAGGGCCTCTCTGCTGGTTGAGGTTCTCTGAGCATTGACCACCCCCAGGCACCGTGAGGGGCTGAGTATCCTTGAGGACCGAAGGGGGTCCCCGGGCCTCCAGATGCCCTCATCCCCACCCCTTCCATCCTGGCAGCGACTGCCCCATGGCCCTGGGTCCCACCCTGAGACCTCCGCCCCCCTGCCTGGGCTCCAGGCAGCAGTGGGCTCTATCTGCGTCCATGTGACCCGCCATGGCAGTGTCAGGCTGGAAGCAGGCCCCTGGCCCAGACAGTCTGGCCCACTGACGGCCACGTCGCCCCAGCCTCTGGTGGCCTCGCAACTGAAAGAGAAGGGGTTGATTCTGTGGTAATTTGGAAGGCATGCCTGGGCCCATGAGTGGCAGGCAGGTAGAGTGGGTTGGGGTCCCTGGGACTCGGTGGGACAGGTCCCTTCCAGCCCTGGGGATCTTCCCACAGAGGCGGATACCCCGGGGAAGAGCAGCTGGTGAGGGGTTCTGAGCAGGATTTCCTGGCCCTTTCCTTTGTTCTGAGCACTGACCAGCCCTGGGGATCTTCCCACAGAGGCGGATACCCTGGGGAAAAGCAGCTGGTGAGGCGTTCTGAGCAGGATTTCCTGGCCCTTTCCTTTGTTCTGAGCACTGGCTGCGGGCCCTTCACGGTTCTGGAGCCGGTGATGGTGCAGTGAAGAAGTGAGACAGGGGTCCCGGGCTGCAAGGAGCAGACAGTCCAGCAGGGAAGGAAAAAGAGAACGTGCTCACGCAGAGTGATGGTCATGGTTTAGCCGCTCAGTCGTGTCCGAGTCTTGCGACCCCATGGACTATATAGCCTGCCAGGCTCCTCTGTCCATGGGTTTCTCCAGGCAAGAATACTGGAGTGGGTTGCCATCTCCACCTTCAGGGGATCTTCCCGACCCAGGGATTAAACCTGGGTCTCTTGCCTTGCAGGCAGATTCTTTACTGACAGCCGTGAGTAATTGCTAGGAAAGTTGCACCAGGGTGAGAGGACAGAGAGTGGAAGTGGGGTGCTCTTTTTGAGACAGGTGGTCGTAGAAGGCCCCCCAGACAACCTCAAGGAGGCGAGGCTGGTGAGGAACAGGTGCAGAGGCCTGATGGTGGGCATGTGACAGAGGGAGGAACCGGTGGGTGGAGTGAGGTTGGGGGGGTGTGGGGAGGTGATGCTGAACTTGTGGACCCCATGGGCCCTTGGGAGAGAGAGAGAATTTTATTCTAAGAGTGATGAGTGATGGAGAATTTAGTCCCCGCAGGGGTGGGGTCCAGTTCAGTTCAGTCACTCAGTCATGTCCAACTCTTTGCAACCCCATGGACTGCAGCACACCATCCATCTCTATCCATCACCGACTCCCGGAGTTTACTCAAACTCATGTCCATTGAGTCGGCGATGCCATGCAACCATCTCATCCTCTATCATCCTCTTCTCCTTCCACCTTCAATCTTTCCCAGCATCAGGGTCTTTTCCAGTGAGTCAACTCTTCGAATGAGGTGGCCAAAGTACTGGAGTTTCAGCTTCAGCATCATTCCTTCCAATGAACACCCAGGACTGATCTCCTTTAGAATGGACTGGTTGGATCTCCTTGCAGTCCAAGGGACTCTCAAGAGTCTTCTCCAACACCACAGTTCAAAAGCTTCAATTCTTCAGTGCTCAGCCTTCTTCATAGAAAGAAAGCAGGGGTGGGGAGGGGGAAAGAAATGATCCAGTTTACACTTTAAAGTGGGAAGCCTGGTGTGCTGCAGCCCACGGGGTCTCAAAGAATCGGACACAGCTTAGCAACTGAACAGCAAAACTTTAAAGGGCTCACTGGGCCTTCAAGGGAGAATGGATCGGAGGGGTTGGGAGGGCAGGAGTGGGACCCATTCAGCAGGAGGTTGTAGCCACCATCCCCAGGTGAGGGCCTGTTTGGGGGTGGCAGCCACGACTACCTGGGGAGGTGGTCAGATTCATTCACGAGATGTATCGACAAGATAAGGTGTGTGGGGAAAACGGAGAGAGACTTGGATGTGATAGATGGGCACCAGGAGCGCTTCCCCCGTATTCTGTGTTCAGAGGCAGAAACTGAGTTAAAGGGACCATTCAAAGCGTCTTTCCCTTGGTTTCGCTCCTTGTCAGCACCTGCTTCTTGGCTCTGGCGGGAGTGCAAAGGCTTCCAGGCAGGTGGAACATGCCGGGGGATTAGACACTGCTTGGTTCCGGGGATGTGCAGGGATGATCAGAGCAGCACCCGCGTCTCCTTAAACCCTTCTCCGTGTCTCTGCAGAGCGGGACGCCTTCGACACGCTCTTCGACCACGCCCCCGACAAGCTCAGTGTTGTGAAGAAGGTGAGTTCTCAGTCAGGGTGTTTCCCTCCATCTCTGGGTGCTTTTTTTTTTTTTTTTTTTTAACAGCATGAACTCCGTGCTGGGAAGGAGGTGGGAAAATGTTTGAAATCTCTGAAATGTTTGCCACATGGATTGAAGTGTAATTATAGTCAAAAGCGTAACTGCGGTGCATAAAATTAGCACCTTTTTAACTCAGCATCTCTGCTCCTGAGTATCTTCCTGGCCACCCTCCCTGCCACTGCTGTGGAGTGAATTACCCCACCAGCGTTGGGGGGCAGTTCATTCCGAATCAAGGCTTTTTTTCAATGTGGAAATGTTTCTCAGCACGTCAGCCTGCTGGCTCGTGCTGGCCTCGTTACCGCGAAGCTACATCCACGACGTGCCTGGTAAACAAGCAGGCGCTGTTGGCAGAGCTGCTCTGAGCTCCATTTGGCCTGTCTCCCCAGCTGGGAGTGCAAAGGGGCGGCAGTCTGCTGGTCAGTCTCCGATGGAAGAAATCACGTGAACAGGGTCTGAAGTTAGGGGCTGGGGAATGGTGAGCTTCCAGGCGCATGGCTTCCTCTACCCCCGGAGGAATCAAGACTCAGTACACATCAAGTTATTTGAGTGCCTGCGGAATGCTCAGGAAGGCAGCGGTGGGATGGATCTCCGCTTGTAAAATCTGAGCCCTCGACCCTGTGCAGACGGCTCTTGATCTGGGATAGTATTCCCACACAGGTTGCTTCATGCAGGACTTCTCAGAGTCTGTAATATGCTGACGTGCTTTGCAGTTCTCCAAGAGGGGGCTTGGGCTTCCCTGGTAGCTCAGCTGGCAACAAATCTGCCTGCAATGCAGGAAACCCCGTTTCGATTCCTGAGTGGGAAAGATCCCCTGAGATGGGATAGGCTACCCACTCCAGCATTCTTGGACTTCCCTTCTGGCTCAGATGGTAAAGAATCCATCTGCAATGCAGGAGACCTGGGTTTGATCCCTGGGTTGGGAAGATCCCCTGGAGAAGGGAAAGGCTACCCCTCCGGTATTCTGGCCTGGAGAATTCCATGGACTGGATAGTCCATGGGGTTGCAAAGAGTCGGACACGACTGAGCGACTTTCAGTTCGCTAAGAGGGGGCTTGGTGGGGTGCATTTTCCCAAGCTTGTTTGTCTGTAGTGAGATCTGTTGCTTTAAATATATTGGGATAGATAGAACACATTAAACTCCCGTGGAACTCACGTTTGGGAAATGTTGTGGAACTCACGTTTGGAAAATGTTGGTCCAGGCTGGGATGATGAGATTGTTAGTTCTTGAAGCACGTTGCAGAAGTGGGCCTTCTGGGGCAAAGCCTACTGAGCATCCTTGGATAACAAGCAACATACTCTGGGCCCTCAGAGCAGTGCCCCCACCCCAACCTCGGCCACATCCGGCCCCTAGAATCCGTTCAGTGGACGCACAAATTGTTGTCCACTAGCTCAGTCAAGTTCGACTCTGTGACCCCACGGCCTGCAGCATGGCAGACCTCCCTGCCCATGAGATTTTCCAGGCAAGAATACTGGATCGGGTTGCCATTTCCTTCTCCAGGGATCTTCCCGACCCAGGGATCAACCGCCCCCCTCCTGCATTGGCAGGTGGCTTCTCGACCGCTGAGCCACCAGGGAAGCCCTGGCTTGCAGTAGATCTGATTCGTTCTTTGAGAAGGCGTGTTGCGGGGATCCCAGCAATGACCAAGGAAGAATCCTTTTGTTTCCCTGACACCTTCCTGCTTCCAGCCTGGCCCTACCCCACCCCCACACTGGGAGTTGTGTTAGTGTCTCCCGAATCCCCGAATAAAAGCAGGGGGAGCCTGTCCAGCTCTCCAGGTCCCTCCGAGGTCACACCTGACTCCTCTCTCCCATCCCACCCACCTCCAGCCCCCGCTGGAAGGTGCTGGAGGGCTCCCGCAGGTATACACAGCCCGGGTGGCTGCTCCGCCCACTCTACCCCCCAGCTGAGATGCTCCCCTGTGCCCTTATCTTCCAGGGATCCACATGCTTCCCATCGACACCCCACCACCGCCCCCTGGTGTTTGCGTTTCATCTGCTTTGCTGTGTCTCTGGATTCCCCATTGCCTCCCCTGGGGGTGTGTATGGAAAATCGTGCCCCAGACGTCGGAGTGGGGCTCTGGCTTACTTACTGTCTTGCAACCCCAGCACCAATCAGAGTGCTGGGCATGCAGTGTATTTGGGTTAGATGAATAGGAAAAGACATCATGTCCAGGGTAGGGAGAGATGGGGTGGATACTGAGTTTCTATGAAAGTTGGGCTTGATTACTGAGACAAGTTGCAGGCGACAGGCTTTAAACTTTTGCCAGAGAGGAGAAGCTAGTGGCCCTGGGTAGGTGCACACCAGGACTCAGCAAGTCTCCGAGGCCTCTTCGTTAACTGAAACTCTGACGGAGGTGGCCCCGGGCAGCCTTTCTGTCTCAATCTTTTGTAGTTCAAGCCTACAGCCAGCCTATGTTATCTCCCCCTGAGTAGGAGTCGGCACATCCATCTTGGGGGCGCAGATTACTCTTCTGCAGGGTTGTTAAGTATGGTATGTGTGCACGTGGGCTGGGGGACAGAGCTGTGCGTTTCTTTACCAGCTGGGGTGGATTTAGGTTTTATCTCATTAAAACCAAGGGTGATTGTAAGAACATTTCATTTTCGACTCGAGCCTTTCATTCCAGCCAACAGGGGAGATTACGGAAGCGTCTCGCAGAGCCAGAGATGGCACCTGTCGCGTCAGCCCGTGATGTGGGAGCCGAATCTCGTGCTCACGTTTCCCGCGTCTCTTTGCCTTGCAGTCTCTCATCACGTTTGTGAACAAGCACCTCAACAAGCTGAATCTGGAGGTGACGGAACTGGAGACCCAGGTGAGCCGTGTTCTGGGTTGAAGGATCTTTTGTCTGGTGTGGTTTTCAGCCAGCTCTCTGATCTTCGGTGGGCTCTGTGAACAAAATCAGACAGCATTGTGTTCGTCATACAGAGAATGTCCATCAGGCAGTTGAAATAGTCCCAGCCCCAGCCTCCTGGACCTTCTCCCCAACCCTCTGTTTTAATTCCTGGGGCTTCTGGAACAAAGCCCCTTAAACGACACATATAACCTCATAGTTCTGGAAGCCAGAAATCCCAGATCAGGGTGTCTACAGGGCTGTTCCTTCTGAGGCTCTGGGAGGGGGTGGGATGGGGGGCAGGGAGGTGGTCAGTGCCAGGCCCCTCCCCCAGCTCCTGGTGGCTTGCTGGTAACTTCGGGCATTTCTTGAGTCATCAGATGTATTATCTCCATCTTGGCTTTCCCATGGATCTGTATTCAAATTTCCCCCCTTTTTTGGTAAAAACACAATTTTGTTGGATTAAAGCCCACCCTAATGAGCTTACTTCTGCCAAGACCCTATTTCCAAGTAAGTTCACACTCACAGGTTCTGGGGGGCGGCCAGGATTCCAACACATCTTTTTGGGTTGTTGTTATTGTTCAGTCGCTCGGTCATGTCCGACTCTTTATGACCCCATGGACTGCAGCACGCCAGGCTTCCCTGTCCATCACCAACTCCCGGAGCTTGCTCACACTCGTGTCCGTTGAGTCAGTGATGCCCTCCAACCATCTCACCCTCTGCTGCCCACTTCTCCTCCTGCCCTCGATCTTTCCCAGCATCCGTGTCTTTTTTGGTGCAGGGATGCAATTCAACCACAGCGCCCTCCAAGGTGCCGGCACCCCCGCCAAAGAGCTTCTGCATGTGTGTGTCCCTCAGACTAGAATGTGTGGCTGCCTCTGCCTCTGCTTCTTTTTTTAAAAAATTTTTCTAAAATTGTTTTGCCTGCACACATGTGGAATCTATTTCCCCGACCAGGGATCGAACCCGAGCCCCCTGCAGTGAGAGCGAGGAGTCTTAACCTCTGGACCACCAGGGACATCCCTGGCCGCCTCTGTTCTGCTGTCTGTGGCCGTCCTACCCTTAGTGCTTGGCCAGCAAATGCTGGCTGGCGTCCCTCCAGTGAATACACACCACGTATTTCTCCCGCCGCAAGTATAGAAAGTATACCTCCCCACCCCCACTCAGAGCGAAAGCCACAGCGTGAAAATATGTTTTGAGCACTCGGCAAGCGTTAAAGACAAAATATAATTTCCCCGGGATTAGCTGGGTGCTTGAGTTTGACGTCTTTCGCGTTCTCGGTGCCCGTTTCTCTAATGTGCAGCTGATCCTTCTTAAACCCCTGGGTGATTGCATTCATTCCTTTCTCTTTCTTTAACTTTTCTCATTTGCTTTTCTAATTAAAAAAGTAATTCAGGTTCATTGTAGAAATGTCTGAAAATGCAGATAAGCAAAACAAATAAAAATCACCCGTAATCCCCTCACCCAGAGGGAAGGCGCTGGGGGCTTCCTCCAGATCGTTTCTCTGCACGGATGGCTCCTCGTGCGCAGCTCGCTCTATGTTTGAAAGCTGAATGGTCCCCTTTTTAGCGTATATATTTATTTGTGCATCATTTGCAAGACCGCTTTCTTTCTTTTTTAGCAGTTTACTAATATTGGGCGTTTAGCCTCTGATTATTTGTGGCTTGATGTGTTAACAGTCCAGAAGTGTACTCATTGGAAAAGGCACCATCCTTTTGGTCTGCCCCTGCCCCAACTCCCTCACCATTCTCTCCAGAGGTAACCAACTGCAGTTAATGGTTGGGTGTGCATTTTTCTAGATGGTTTGTATGCATGAGTGGGTTTTTTGAAATGGCTGTGGGTCCAGTGTTTTGTTTTTTTTTTTTTGCAAAGCAGCTGTTTTGTAAAGGGTCACTTAATAGTGTGGGCAGCTTTGTGTGTGAGTGAGTGGGTTTCTGTTGCATCCCTTTTGTGTTATCTGGCCTGTCTGTGTGCATCACTAGCAGCTGCCTCCTATTCTGCGTGTCATTAAATCCAGTCCTTGTGATGGGACATTTCCTGATCTGGTAAATAGCTGTACAACCAGTATCTTTGGACACAGCTGTTTATACCTTTATCTGCTTCCTCAGGATAAACTCCTACAATTGGGGTTTTTAGAGCAAAGGTGTGTAGTTACATGGAGGGCCCGGAAGCTTTGCCCACCTGAAACTCTCATCGGCGGTGGTGAGAACCCACATCCTCACCAGCTGTCCCTGATGGTCACTGCCCAGATGGCTCTGCCTGCTGGTATCAACAGCCACACGTCTTGGGCTGAATTCTCAACTTAAATTTGCATTGATCTCTGTTTGCTCTGCGTGTCCATTACGTTTTTCTGTCACTGCACAGTAGGAAGCAATGGGGCTTCCCAAATGGCGCTAGTGGTAAAGAACCCGCCTGCCAGTGCAGGAGACATAGAGACCTGGGTTCGATCCCTGGGTGGGGAAGATCCCCTGGAGGAGGGCATGGCCACCCACTCCAGTATTCTTGCCTGGAGAGTCCCATGGGCAGAGGAGCCTGGCGGGCTACAGTCCACACGGTAGCAAAGAATTGGACACGACTAGAGTGACTTAGCAAACACGCATGAAGTAATATCTTAAAAATATTTTGAGCCAGTGATTCACCAAAAGAGATACCCGGCCCCCAAAATACAGATTTTTCTTTTTGTTGTTGCAAAGGACTCTGAGTATTTTCATAAATATGTTCATTGTTTACCTTCTGATGTCCTGGAAGTTTAAGCAAACTGGGCTCCAGTTTTCTTGCTCTGGGTGTGTGTATGTGTGTGTTTTCTTTTCTTTTTAAAACCACTCTTAGACTGGGGGGCAGCTTCCTGGCTCTGTGACACTGAGCCAGTTCCTCAACCTCTCTGAAGTTCTCCCTGCGTGTTTAAACTTGAAATAAGTCAGTATCATTAAAAAGCCTGTGAAAATCTTCAGCTGGCACATGTGGCCAGTGGAAACTGTATTGGACCACACAGCTTTAGAATCTGGAGGCTGGGCTCATCACAAGTCCTTGATCTGCAGGAGGTGTCCTCTGGGAGGGCGGGCGGGCGGGTCCTGCCCCCTCCCCATCCCGAGTGCTGGTCCATGTCCCAGAGATCAGGCCCCACCTCCTGCGCCTCGGTCCTCTCCTCCCCCTGGGCAAGTTGCTCTGCCTTTACTGGTCTCCGTTGGTTTACCTGTAAAAGAAGCAGTTGCCCCCTGTCCTGGCTTATTGGGAGCAGGGGAGCCCAGGCAAAGAACAAAGTCTTTGGGTCTGGAATCCTGGCCGCTTCCTGTGCGTGGGAGGTGCTGCTGGGCCGTGTAGCAGGTCGAGGGGCTGGGATCTGGGGAGAGACCAGTTAGGACCCAGCTAGGATGGACCTGCGTGCTGGGTGCACACAAAAGCCCCCCATCACCAGGGCAGGGAAAGCCTTGTCCCGCCGTGAATGCCTCTAGAAGGCACCCAGGCAGCTTACCAAGCGAGCGAGCGGAACAGGGCAGCAAACCCCAAACCAGAGCCTAGGGCACCGAGCAGGCTGTGGGTTAACTGTGCCCGCTGCTGGCACAGGTGGAGCACTCCCTGCATGCCTGGTGCTCCCTGCCCCCCTCCTCCCAGGGTCCCCACGACAACCCAGAGAGGTGGGACCCAGCGTGATCCCCACGGTCAGTGGTCTGGTCCTCCCCACTCGGCTGCACTTGGTGTCATCATATACAGTCTCAAGTGCCCACTTTGCACCCTGGCCCTTCACCTGACTGCAGGCTTGAGTTCCTCAATAAGAGATGGATTTATTTTTTTAACTCTAAAGCACTTGTCCTCCGTTTGAGTGGCTGCAGAGCCTTTGCTGACTCCATGCACGGCCCAGAACATCACGCGTGTTCCTCTGTAGTTTGCAGATGGCGTGTACCTGGTGCTGCTCATGGGGCTCCTGGAAGATTACTTCGTACCCCTGCACAACTTCTACCTGACCCCTGACAGCTTCGATCAGAAGGTACGTGTGTGCGCGGTCTCCATCCTGGGAGTGGTCTGGGACACGCGCATCCAAGTGAGCAGTGTAGAATCCCCGGGCCACTCTTTGTGAAGTCCAGCCTGCCCAGAAAATGGTGTGGTGATGACACGTGACCCTCAGGCAAGGAAGGAGCCCTGTGGGCAGTGCCTAACGCGTCCAGGGGTCGTGAGCCACGTCCTCCTTGGGCTCTCCCTGGGATGGTGCTGGTCTTAATGACTGTGGCCGAATGTCAGTAAAGTTGCAAACCCTTCCCCTTCCCATGCTGCGTGGTCGGCCTGCTGCTTCATGAGCCTCCTAAACACCATCTTCAATGGCCGCACAAAGCCCGTGGAGCAGCTATGATGCCAGTCTCCCTGTCTGCCACTCTAGGGCGATTTGTTTGCTTCTTTTTGGCTATTAAAACAATAAGGTATCGTTGTGAATATGTTGTTGTCCAGTCGCTAAGTCGTGTCCGAATGTCTGACCCCCGTGGACTGCAGCATGCCAGGCTTCTCTGTCCTTCACTAACTCCCAGAGCTTGCCCAAGCTCATGTTCATTGAGTCGGCGATGCATCTCATCCTCTGTCGTCCCCTTCTCCTCTTGCCTTCAAGCTTTCCCAGCATCAGGGTCTTTTCAAATGAGTTGGCTCTTCACATCAGGTGACCAAAGTATTGGAGCTTTAGCTTCAGCATCAGCGTTAGTCCTTCCAATGAATATTCAGGACTGATTTCCTTTAGAATTGACTGGTTTGATCTCCTTGCTGTTCAAGGGACTCTGAAGAGTCTTCTCCAACACCTCAGTTCAAAAGCATCAATTCTTTGGCACTCAGCCTTCCTTGGAGAGGGAAACGGCAACCCACTCCAGTATTCTTGCCTGGAGATTCCCAGGGACGGAGGAGCCTGGTGGGCTGCCGACTATGGGGTCGCACAGAGTTGGACATGACTGAAGCGACTTAGCAGCAGCAGCCTTCCTTATGGTCCAACTCTCACATCCATACATGGAAAAACCATAGCTTTGACTATATGGACCTTTGTTGGCAAAATGATGTCTCTGCTTTCTAATATCCTGTCTTGGTTGGTCATAGCTTTCTTTCCAAGGAGCAAGTGTCTTTTAATTTCATGGCTGTGCAGTCACCATCCACAGCGGTTTTGGAGCCCAAGAAAATAAAATCTGTTATTGTTTCCACTTTTTCCTCATCTATTTGCCATGAAGTGATGGGACTGGATGCCATGATCATGAATATGTAAATATAAATATATATGTTTTCATTCCTGTGGATTATTTTCTAGGAAAATCCTCAGAGAGGATTGTTTGGGTCAAAGGGCATGGCCCTCACATTTGGGACACTCTTGTGACCGGGTGTTTGCCTCCTGCCAAGGGCTTCCGCAGGCCCAGCCATCCCAGCAGTGTTTAGTTCCTCGCCTTTAGAAACCTGGCTCGTGGACTGACCGTATTGCTTGAACTCGAGAGCATCTGTCATTTTATTTTCCCGAAGTGCTAGACCCATGAGTCAGGGAGGCAGACGAGGCGAGCGGGCGCGGCAGCCAGAGACGCATCCGGAAGCCGGGCCAGTGTTTACCAATCAGCCTGCTTCTGGCATCTCGAGGACGGCTTGCTCGTGGCCAAATGTCGCTGCCGTCTGGCCCGCTGAGATGGATCACAGCAGATCAGCGAGGTTCTGGCACGTTCCCCTCAGTGCACAGAGGGGGTTGGGGGGGTGCTCGGGGCTGCGTGGGGCGGGTCAGGAGGCAGGAAGACAGATAGCTTGGTCACGGAGCTCATCTTGCGTTTCCTGCCCACGTGGCTGGCTCCAGAAGGATTTCTGTCTGTCTGTTTTTTGACCTGAACCATTTCTGAAGTCTTTATGGAATGTGTTAC
This sequence comes from Ovis aries, assembly GCF_016772045.2. NCBI lineage: Eukaryota > Metazoa > Chordata > Mammalia > Artiodactyla > Bovidae > Ovis > Ovis aries. The sequence goes on from NC_056056.1 coordinate 220,742,985, forward strand.
AATATTGCTTCTGTTTGATGTGTTGGGTTTTTGGCTGCAAGGCATGTGGGATCTTTTGAACCCGTGTCCCCTGCACTGGTAGGCAAAGTCTTAACCACTGAACCACCAGGGAGGTTCCCAGAAGTCTTAGCCACTGAACCACCAGGGAAGTTTCCAGAAGCTCTGTTCTGGGGAGATCTTTTCTTTGTTCAAGTGAGCACGAAGGCTGGTGAGAAGGGTGAAGTCAGCCAGGCCGACTGTAGCTGGGCTTCTTTCCGGGACAGGCTCTGTGCAGTAGCAGGGGTGGCCCCTCCCAGCCCCGGCCTCCTTCCCTCTGAGATGGGACGTGTCTCTGTCCATCACCCTCTGACCTGGGAGGCCCCAGGCCTGTTCGGTCCACCTTCACCGCTGAGCGGGAGGCGGGTGGCTGCTGTAGGGGACAGCATCCCGCGGGTGTGAGACTGTTGACGCTTGTAGGGTCCAGTGGTGGCCCAGGGGCCTCCAGAGCTCTCCTGGCTGGAAGCCGGCATTCTGGAGGGTCCTTCTCCAGCCGTGTTAGCCCCCAGCCCCACCCCTGGATTCTCTGCCTTCCTCCCCATGAGTGATGGCCTCATGGTGCCACTGGGAGGTTCCTCATTAGCCACGGGGCTTACTAACCTCATTGATGATGGCCTTTCCCTGCTGCACAGACCTGAACCCACTTCCAGCCGGGACCAGGCACCTCGTCTCCAATGTGGCCGGGCATTGGTGACATATGCAGGGAGACCCTCTCGAAGCATCCTCGGGACCCCAGACTCTGCCAGGCACTGAGAATCCTTGTAGCAGAGACAGGAGACGGATCAGTGAGCAAACTCTGAGATGCCTCGTGGGTGCGTGCTTTTAACGATCACATTGGAGTTTAGAAAGATGAGATGGGACGTCTCCGACCCTGAGGTTCCTGCAAACAACTGAACAGCCCCATCGAGCATCTGAGAGGCAGGGGTACCACCCACCCTTCTTGTTCGAGGCCCACCATTGAGCCTTGCTCTGTGCTGGTCACTTTGCTGGGTACTTTGGGTCTGTGGTCATCTTCCAGAAGATTCTGCAGTGTCCTTCTCTCTCTGGGGGGTGGCCTGTATTCTGGAGACTTGAAGGTTATTCCTGGAAGCAAGTCCCAGAAAGGGCTTTGCAGTTTCAGGGTGCTTTCCCATTTGTTTCCTCATCTGAGTCCCTGTCCCCAGGAAGGAAAGGGGTCCTCGGGGTGTGGATGGATCACAGTCAGCAGGGGTGGAACCAGGAGACCCCATTCCTTTCTGAGACCCTCTACCCTTCTCTCTCCTCTCCTGGTTTTTTGAAACTCCTTTGCATCACAGAAAGAAAGCACTTGGGGGATCCTGCCGTGGACTGGCTCCTGGCAGCAGTGTGGGGCTTTGGGGTTCAGAGTGTGGCCTGGGGTGGGGGGTCTCACTCTCAGGGGTCACGGTCAAGGAGGTGGCCCCACGTCCTGTCCGGAGGTGTTTGCCGTTCTTTGTGCCAGGTCCGTGGAGCCAGGCTCCGAGGGTACCTCTCTGCAGGGGCAACAAGGTTGTGGGGTTAAGGCTCGGCTCTGCGAGAGAACAGAAGGGGAAGGGGGCAGCTTCCTGACTGCTGGTTTCCTCGGACGGGGAAGAAAGCAGAGGAAAAGTCTTGCTCAAAACCTACCACTGGTTGGGCCAAGCAGCTGTAGAGAGGTGGGCCTTGAAAGGATGCTCCCCCGACCCCTGCACCTCCCTGCCTCCCACACCCCCGTCCCCCTGCCAGCCAGTCTTTCCTTGGGGCAGGGCGGGGCCTCATGGACTTGACCGTGCTCCACACCTGTGATGGGGGCGCATCCGGCCAGCCCGGGGGCCACGGAAGACGTCTGTTCCCGCGCTGGGCTAACGGTCTAACCTACCGTTGCCGTTTCTCCCTCTTTGCTGTCCTGGCTCCGTCTCGACTCCAAGCCTGTCGTGTGTATGAATCAGGGAGCCGGATCTCAGTGGATGGTGGGAGAGGCAGGACGCTCCTGGAGGCAGGGCACAGGTTCCGATCCAGACTCGTGTGGGCTGAAGCCCGGCCCCGCCTCTCGGAGCCCAGGGACTCTCTCGGCACAGATGATAGATGTTCTCACCTGTCTTGCCCAGGACCTCCTTCAGGAAGTGGGAGATTAAGACCCTCCGGTCATCTCCCATGCGTGTCCCTCCTCCAAGGCCCAACTGGGTTCAGCCCTCTCTCCAGGCTGGCTCCAGGCCCTGCAGGTGGGACTCTGATAGCCTGCGTCCTGTCTCCCCTAGAGCCTCAGGTCATTTGCAGCTCACCCAGGACTGGGTGAGTGGCCTGCACCACTCTGGGGCGTGTCCCCCATGCCAGGGCCGGGCTCCTGTTTGATACTCAGTGGACGGTGGCCTCCTCTATGTTTCTGAGCGCTGCCTACCCAGTGCCTCCATGGCCTGGAAGCTTCTCTGCTGTGCCCCGAGCTCTCGCGGTCTTGACTAATGGAGGAGTATTTTGCCAAGTGTCTTTTTCCTGGTTAGTCATTAAACCACTTTGCAGGCAAACTTGTTGTCGTGTTTCTGATTCATTGGCAGGGAAACCATGAAAATGTTACTGTTCAAAGGGTGTCTGATTACAGGAGAGCCCTGAAGTCCTTTCCAGCTCGGACATCTGTGATTGATTTCACTTTTTGGTTTCCCTGCACTCCTCCTTCCCCCGCCCCCCACCAGCCTTCGCTCGATACAGACATCTGTCTGGCTGTGATTTGGTTGATCACCAGTATCTCCGTGGTTCAGGTGGCCTTGAAACTCAGCAGAGGTGGCTCTGTGTCTAACCTCTGCAGCAGCCATTAACAGAAATGAGCAAACTGTGAGCATCCTTGGGGGCTGAGTGCAGATGTGGCCACCTTTCCGGGGCATTGCGCAGGTCGAGGGTCAGGACCAGGCCATGCAGCATCCACCAGTGGCCTGACTTCAGCTCCAGCAGGGTCCACGGCACCTGCTCTGAGTCAGAGCTACTGATATACCCCTGGCGAGGGCATGCCATCACGCTCAGCTGGCTCGAGGCCCTTCTGACAGATAGCGGGTGACTGCTGTGTGCTGAGGGCAGGGCCCAGGGCCAGGTGCCTTCGGGAGGTCACTTGCCCTTTCTGAGCCTCGGTTCCTCAGCTGTGAAAGGTAGCTGCTGTCACTTGTCTTCATGAGGGCGTGTCGGAGCCTGGGGACTCCCAGCCCCCAGGGCAGCTTTGTGCCCATTCCTCCCTGCGTCTCCCGGCCCCCCTCAACCCAGGAAGGGGAGTGAGGCCCACCTGGTGGGTGTGTTGCGCTCCGCAGACTCCCTCCCCCTCCCCCTCCCCACCCTCTGTCCTGCCCTGGGCACCCCTGGTCCTTGTGGGCCAAGTTATTCCAAAGGTGCCCCTGTCCACTCTTGCTTCCATCCCCTTAGAAGAAAATCAGTGGAGATGGGGAGCAGTGGGCAGGCCTGGGACCAGTTGCAGCCCCGACGCTAACTCTGGCTTCCTTGGCAGGTCCACAACGTGTCATTTGCCTTTGAGCTGATGCTGGATGGAGGCCTTAAGAAGCCCAAGGCTCGCCCTGAAGGTAACACCCTGTCCCGGGTCTTTGAGGGGCTGGGTGACCAGCTGTGTCTCTCCCATCAGGTCCCAAGTGTGTGGCTCAAAGTCGGGGCTCTGCTGACCCCAGCTCCCTGTTGCCCTAGAGTCCTGTGCTGGCGAAGCCACCAAGGCCGGTTCTCCAGTAAGCACTTGACTTGGAGGATGCGGCCTCGGCCCCCCGGGCTCAGGGTTCGATTGCCCACCAGGTTCCCTTGCTCAGACTGGAGATGCTGCTTCATGTCTTGAGACAGTATTCAAGGTTGGCTGCAGTTTAATGCCTGTCGGGTCGCTGTCCTGATGGCCCAGTGGCGCCTGTGAGCAGGGGTGCGGCTCGGTCATGGCCTGTGAGATCTGAATGGCGGTGGAGGCCAGCAGATCCCTGGCGAGAGGCCCCTCCCTGCCGCACCTGACCCCTGGGTTACATGACCTCTGCCAGGAATCTCTTACCTTGAGCCAACAACTGAAGCCCTGGGGTGGGTGCGTGGGGTGGGGCGTGCTTCTCAAAGCATCTTCCAGTTCAGGGGCCGTGGACCGGGCCCTCCAAGTCCCGATTATAACAAGTTTGCAGGTGGCGCCGGTGCTTCTGGATCCCCGCCTGACAGTGACAGCTTGAATCCTGGGTGGAGTGTTCTCGCTACCCTCCACCCACGCCCCCTGGGAGGCTCAGCAGTCACTGCCGAACACCGATCCGAGGACAGGAACTCTGTCCCGTGACCCATGACCGCAGCCCTCCCCAAGCCCTTGTCGGAGCTCAGAGAGCAAGGGAGGAGCAGAGCCAGGTGCCTTGACCCCCAGGGGGACAGAGCCCCTTCCCACCAAACAAGGTGCTTGGACTTCCTGGACCACACCTTGGTCCTGACCTCGAGGGAGTTGGACCACGGCTCCCGCCCTCCCTGTCCCAGGAGGCCCGCAGGATGGCCCGCGGTCCCCAGTATGTGTCCTTGGCTGTCCTAGACCCCCTACCACGCAGACTTGTCTGGTCCCATCCTGGAAGGGATGAAGGAGAATCCTCGCCATTCCAGGGCTCATCTGCGGGGTGGCAGCCAGGGGCTCGGGAAGTGGCCTGTGAGTGGCGGGGACAGCAAGAGCGCTCTGCGGGGGACGTAGAGGGTGCCCCCGCATCTCCCGGGTGTTGGCACCAGGACTTGGGGCACCTTCCCTCACCTGCAGTGGTTTTCTCTGTTTTCCTTCTGCAGATGTGGTGAACCTGGACCTCAAATCCACCCTGCGGGTTCTTTACAACCTGTTCACCAAGTACAAGCACCTGGAGTGACAGCGAGGAGCCGCAGTGACCTCAGCGGGGACCGCGCTTCGGGTGGTGCCCCGGCCTCCCCTCGCAGCCCGTGGTTGCTCCCCACCCCACCCCGCTTTTATTTTCTGGTAGATTCTCTTCACCTCCTTTCCTTGTAATTCCACAGTGGGCGGCATCCCTAGAAATGCAGGTTCCAAACACCAGTGCTTTTCAAGTTTGCAGCCTCGCCTCACCTGGAGTGCCCCAGGGGGCCAAGTCAATTGTTGATCAAAAGATGGAAAAGAGAAAAATCCAGAACCCCTACCCTCAGCCCCTGGGAGGCGGGGGCGGGGTGGCTGGCGTTCCAGCTGACAGCCGTCAGTGATCACAAGTCATCAGAAACACACCGCAGCGTTGCGGCAGGGGCGATGGCTCGACTCTCCTGGTGGCATCTCCTGGGCAGGACTCTCCTGGGCAGCCAGGCCTTTTTACAAAAAAGCATTTTTCAGTTTGAAAAAAAAATTCCCTCGGAGCTCCTGGAAGCCTCAGCTGTGACCGGAGTGTCCAGTCACATCCTTACTCCTTGTCTGCCCCGTGCGGCTCGCATTTCGCTTTTGCGCAGACATCTGGGACCCAGCGGACCCAGCGGCCACGGTCCGTAGGAGGAAGGGTTTCTGAGGCGTTTTATCTCTTGCTGCGGCTGAGTGGGCTGTGTTGGAGCTGGCTCTAAAAGGCAGCTGGAGACAGCTCCGCTGGGAAGTCTCCAATCCCAGAGGCCCTGTTTGAGGATGGATGTCTTTCCAAAAACCTTTGGAAAGCAGGTGTTTCCGTTTGCAGGGGCTGCCGTAACAGAGTGCTGCGGGTTGGGGGCTGGGTTAGGGCACGGACGCTCAGTGTCTCAGCTCTAGAGGCTGGAAGTCGATATGGTGGTGTTAGCGGAGCTGGTGCCTTTGGAGCCTTCTGGGCTTGTGGACGGGCACCGTCTTCCCTCGCTTCCTACGCTTCCCCCCATCTGTGAGTCTGCGTCTCATCTCTTATAAGGACACCAGGCAGAACGGATTGGGGTGGACCCTAATGACCTCACAGTACCTTAATTACCTCTGCGAAGACCTCTGTCCCCAAATACCATCACCTGCTGAGGTCCTGGGGGTTAGGACTTCAATATGTGGGTCGGGTGGGCCACAGCTCAGCCCATAAGAGGGGAGGTGAAGTGTTCACCTCTGTCCTCCGCGAGTCCCAGCTTTCTGCAGCCTGTGGCATCCTTGGGGCGCCCTCTCGAAGGAAATGCGGTTCCTCATTTGTGTGCTCTTCACCCCTAGCCCGCCTCATCTCGGGAGAGAAAGGGGCACCCCTAGGCTGGGTCTCAGGCGGGTCTTCCGCTAGGTCACCCTCACCCCCACCTCCCTGCAGAGCCGGGGTTTTCATGACACCTGGACCCCCGAGTCTGCTCAGTACCCCGGCAACATGGGGCTTTCTCTTCTGTGATATTCGCCTTCCCCGCTGTAGGTCGGAGCTTTTGAGCACGTCGTTAATATTACATTGCATACCAGTGCTCAGGACTTAAAGAACAGCTGCCTGTTCTGCCTGGGCTCGGGCGGCTGCCAGCCTGGGGCTGGGTTCAGAATAGCCAATTTGATGGAGGAGGTTACCCAGCAGGGGAAAGAAATAATTAAAACGGCATTACAGCGTCTCCTGCGGGAGGCGGTGACATTAAAGATCCACGTTGACAAGATAGCCGAGGCTGGAATATTCTGTGCTGCCTCATTACACGTGTGGAGCCATGGTGCCAGGGAGGCGGAGGCCCCTCCACCTGCCGTGGGCACTCGTGGGCCTGGCAAGGCGATGCCAGTTCCTGGGGGCCTGCGGGGGTGGGGGTGGGGGTGAAGGAGGGGAGGCCTGGGTTTGGAAAGAAGCCTGGGGTCTTCAGCCCAGGTGGGCAGCTCCCCCGGCCTCTTCCATGCCCTGAAGGTCGGGGTGAGGGGCGTTGGTTCTTCTGGGGAGGGAGGTGGTGGTGGGGTTCAGCTCCCAGGGCAGTGAGCCCACTTCAAGCCCTCTTGTGTTTCAAGCAGGAGAGTAACAGGAATGATAGATGTGTGGGAAAACTATAGACAGGCACTTTTATCTCATAATGCTGACTCTTTAAAGCCCTGCTCCAGCAAAGCGTGTCCTCTGATCTCCAAATTACTTTTTCTCAAACTGGCGTGAAGGCATGGGTGTGCCTTCCGCCCACCTGTGCGTGACCCTTCGGGCGTCCGCGTCACTTTCCTCCCTTTGCTGTCTGGACTGAACCAGAATTGAGAGCGCATTGGGCTGAGGGCTGGGAGGCAGTTTCGAGGCCGAAGCGAGGGTGACTTAGGCAGTGGCTAGATTCCTCCTCTTGGGACCCGCCCGTCGTCCCTGGTGGCTTGGGGACAGCAGCTGTCAGGAAGCGAGTGTCAGGGCCCGGGGCCTCCCCGCTGCAGAGGCCCACACGCTGCAGCGTCTTCTGGGGACACGGGGGCAGCAGAAACAACTTTCCTCTGACAGTTGCTGGGAGTTCCTTGGAATGCAAAAGCTTCCCTCTCAGTCCTTAACTGAGGAAAGTTCTAGAACCCGTCCTCCTCCACTGATTCCCATTTGTAGTGAATGACCTCCCCACCTTCGCCCCGAAGAGGGACCTTCATCCACGGGAACTAAGTGAAAACAAGGTCATCGGTAGCCATGCAGTGATGGGCAGAGGTTGTGACATGCCTCCTCTTATTGTTCTCCGGGTGGCCTGTCTTTTGAACGCCCTCCCCTCCCCTGGTTTTGGGGCGCCTGCTTGCTGCTCTGGTCCGCCCTCGAGCACGGCATCACGAAGCGCTGAGCCCAGAGCCCCACGTGCCCTGAGGTCCTAACTGGACGTGACACAGGAGCTGTGTTGTTTTAAAGCAGCCACATTCTCTTGCCCAATTTGTGTGCCAGTATCTTTGTGTCCTTGATTTGTTTTAAGCAGTGTTTACTTTGGATTTCTGGGTATTAAATAAAAGCCACTGAAACCCTGGCTGTGTTGTCAACCTGCCCCGCGGGTGGGAGGCGGGAGCCGGCTTTCCGGACGGCGAGCAGTGGTTTATCCCGATGAAGGCCGCTGCCTCTGTCTGCATGTCGGGCTTGCTTTTCTGCCTTTAGCCGTCATGCCTGGGCCACCCCGTGCTTGGTGCTGGCCCCGTGATGCCAGCGCAGCCCTGCTCCCCGGGGGGGCTGCCGATGGACGATGGAGGAGACCGCTTGCATCCTGAGGGGAAGAGTCCCCGGGGAGGGGGTGCTGCAGCAAGGGTTTCCTGGCCAGGAGCAGAGGCTGGCGGCTCACAATGGCTGAGTCACACTAATGAACGGAGTGGGCAAGTCTACCCAGGCGCCTGGTTCCAAACCCGAGCGAGAGATGCCAGCGGCCAGTGGCACGAGCTGCTACAGGGCCCTGGTCCCCTCCCTACCCTTTGGGGCCAGGGACCCTGAGGTGACCCCCGACGGGGCCAGATCTTTGCGCTTCCACGCGGGCCTTGCTATCTACCCTCCCCCACAGAAGTCGTGGGATACTTCAGGTACATCAGACTTTTTTCCACGTCAGAATTAAAACAGTGACTGAACGGGCCTCTAGCCTGGGGGTGAGGCAGCAACACTATTTAAACTCGCTGAAAATGACAGACTGTTGCTGGGAAGATCCTGGGCTTTGGAGAAAGCCCTGAGCTCGCGTTTGGCTTTGTTCCCACGTGACTGCTGGCGAGGTCACAGACCCACGATTTTCCAGAGGGCACGTGTGCCCAGTCGCTCAGACGTGTCCGACTCTTCGTGACCACATGGACCAGCACCCCGCCAGGCTCCTCTGACTGTGGGATTTTCCCGGAAAGAATACTGGAGTGGGCTGCCATTTCCTTCTCCAGGGGAACCTTCCCAACCCAGGGATCGAACCCACGTCTTCTGCGCTGGCAGGCGGGTTCTCTACCACGGAAGCAAGCCCCTGACTGTCACCATATTTACTGCCCCGTTCCTTAAAATACTGATGAGGGTGGTTCTCTGCCACCCCAGCGCTCATACTTGGCAACAAGAGGACACAGTTTGGGTTGTGGAACGGGAGGAGGTGGGGAGGTGCAGGTGGGGGGTGCGGCCCCAGGGGCTGGTCAGTATTCCAGGACACACAGGAAGGCTCCCCCAGCTCAAAAGGCCCACTGGTGCTGAGCGCAGCAAACCTGCTGTGACTCGCCAGCTCCTCGAGACTGCCTTTCTGGTGGTTTTCTTGGATGGGATTATCTCTAAATACTGATGAGGCTAAAGCTTCGTCTTGCAACAGTTCTTCAGGCCGGCAACGGTGCCCTATCTCCCAGGAGGGGTCTTCTGGTTGGTCTTGTTCCAGGGACGTTCCTCGAAGGCTTGTCCGAGTGGCCAGGGACAACAGCCGTGGAGAGAGAGACGAGCGCGTGGCTCATTCCCGGGGAGGAGCAAGCCCAACGACGGAGAGGCCCAGGGTGTGGCTGGGCGAGGTGAAACGCTGTCTGGGGAGAGGCAGCGAGCACTCCTGGAAAAGGATGGAGTTCCTTGGGTCCACCTGGAATGGGGGTGGGCTCGCTCTGGTTGGCATCTTGAGTTCTGTCCCCCCTCTTTCCGGCTGGCCCCGTGGCATCAGTGGAAAGCCTCCAAGTTCAGCCATCCCTCCCCACGGGGCTGTTGCTGGGTGCTGGGGGGGAGGACCGCTGTTCCCATCAGGGTCTCTGCCTTGTGGTCAGTCTTTGGGGAACCATGACATTGCGTGGCCACCTGACCTCAGCAGAATGTGTAGACCCTGAGAACTCAGAGCAGGAAGGGACCTTCTGAGGTTATCTCGTTTAAGCCTTTCCCAGGCTGACAGCTCGGGTCATGCAGGCTGCAGGGGCAGGGATGTTTCCTTCTGCAAGGACAGCATTTTGTGCTTGGGAAGCTCAGATTCTGTGTGGTTTCGTTTCAAGTGGAAATCTGCTCCTGCGGGTATGATTTGATTCAGTAAATCCTTGCTTCCCTCACTAGCGACCAGGGTCAGCCCTTATCCTGGGGTGGGATGCGGGGCCCTCCACGGGCTCAGCACAACAGGGACTTGAACTGTATTCATGCGAGTGTGTGCGCATGCTGTCGCTTCAGTCGTGTCCAACTCTGTGACCCTCTAGACTGTAGCCCCCCCAGGCCCCGCTGGCCATGCGATTCTCCAGGCAAGAACACTGGAGTGGGTTGCTACACCCCTCCAGGGGATCTTCCGCACCCAGGGATCCAGCCCACGTCTCCTGCACTGGCAGGTGGGCTCTTTACCACTGGCGCCACCTGGGAAGCCTGATCCTTATTTAGTAGCTGCAGTGTTAGTCGCTCAGTTGTGTCCGACTCTCCATGACCCATGGACTGTGGCCCTCCAGGCTCCTCTGTCCATGGGATTCTCCAGGCAAGAATACTGGAGTGGGTTGCCATGCCTGTCTCCAGAGGATCTTTGCGACCCAGGGATCGAACCTGGGTCTTCTTCATTGCAGGAAGATTCTTTACCATCTGAGCTACAAGGAAGATCCAATAAAGAACCTTATTTAGTCAGTACTTATTGAGGGCCTACTGTGTGCCAAGCTGAGTCCTGAGGATAATAAGGCCGTGATGTACTAGAAAGATACAGGAGGGATGGGAGACTTTGGAGGTAGAGGGATTTGGCCCATGTCCTCCGTCCCCGTGGACCTGGGAGGGCCCCGTGGCTCGGCCCACCAATGGGCCGGGGACAACCAGATAGGGTCTCGTAAAGTGAAACTTTGAAGTCACACTGTACGTTTAAGCCCACAGCTCCCTTGCTGACGTAGGCACGCCTTCCCTAACATGTGTGCAGGATGCTGATTTTCTGCATATGTAGAATACGGTTCAGGATCTCCCACATCACGTTTCCTCCCACAGCTGCACACCCTTCCACACTTCAGCTTCCGAGGCAGGGCTGGTGTCTACCCTGCTCCCTGCTGCACCCTGGGACTCAGCTTGGCACACAGTGGGCCCTCAATCAGTACCAACTTCAAGGTTGTTTAAATGCACTGGCATTGCGCGAGACGGCCAGAAGAAGCACGCAAAGAATGATGGGACATTTCACGGGGCCCAGGAGCTGCCTGACAGCCTGTCCACACTGTGGACAGGTGAGCATCAGAACGTATCAGTTCAGTTCAGTCACTCAGTCGTGTACAACTCGTTGCAGCCCCATGAACCATAGCACGTCAGGCCTCCCTGTCCATCACTGACTCCCGGAGTTTACCCAAACTCATGTCCATTGAGTCAGTGATGCCATCCAACCATCTCATCCTCTGTCGTCCCCTTCGCCTCCTGCCCTCAATCTTTCCCAGCATCAGGGTCTTTTCAAATGAGTCAGTTCTTCACACCAGGTGGCCAAAGTATTGGAGTTTCAGCTTCAGCATCAGTCCTTCCAGTGAGCACCCAGGACTGATCTCCTTTAGGATGGACTGGTTGGATCTCCTTGCTGTCCAAGGGACTCTCAAGAGTCTTCTCCAACACCACAGTTCAAAAGCATCAATTCTTTGGCACTCAGCTTTCTTTATAGTCCAACTCTCACATCCATACATGACCACTGGGAAAACCATAGCCTTGACTAGACAGACCTTCGTTGGCAAAGTCATGTCTCTGCTTTTTAATATGCTGTCTAGGTTGGTCACAGCTTTTCTTTCAAGGAGTAAGTGTCTTTTAATTTCATGGCTGCAGTCATCATCTGCAGTGATTTTGGAGCCCCCCAAAATTAAGTCAGCCACTGTTTCCACTGTTTCCCCGTCTTGCCATGTGGCCTTGCCATGTGCCATGTGGGATCTCAGGTTCTCTGACCAGGGATGCAGCCTGTGCTGTCTGCAAGGGGAGAGCAGAGTCAACCACTGGGCCACCAGCGAAGTCCCTCCTTTACCATTTTATGCTTGCATACTTTCAGAGAGCCCCTTGGACGGCAAGGAGATCCAACCAGTCCATCCTAAAGGAAATCAGTCCTGAATAATCATTGGAAGGACTCATGCTGAAGCTGAAACTTCAATCCTTTGACCACCTGATGCGAAGAACTGATTCATTTGAAAAGACCTTGATGCTGGGAAAGATTGAGGGCAGGAGGAGAAGGGGACGACAGAGGATGAGATGGTTGCATGGCATCACCGACTCGATGGACATGAGTTTGAGTGAACTCCAGGAGTTGGTGACAGACAGGGAGGCCTGGTGTGCTGCAGTCCATGGGGTCGCAAAGGGTTGGACACAACTGAGTGACTGAACTGAACTGAACTGAATTTCAGACGTAGAATAAAGTTGCTGCGATGGTAGGAGGAATTCCTGTATTTATCCTGATCCCCATAAACATGACCGTTTTACCATATTTGCTTTATCCTTTCTCCCTCCTCAATATAGATATAAATGCAGATATTTAGGTGTTGGTGGGTCATGTAGACATCTAGCATCTGTCTGTCTGTCTGGATAATTATCTCTTTCCTGCATCCTTGAGAATAAGTCGCGTATATTATGCCCTTCTATTTCTAAGTATCTTGATGTATGTGTCCTAAAAACCAAAATATTCTCTTCTGCAATCTCAGTACAAGTGTCATTCCCGGAAATAACATTGATACAATAGCATTATCTAACCCACCGGCCTTCATTCTATTTCTCCAGTTGTCCCAGTGATGTCCTTTTACCCAAAGAAATGCACTGACACCTTGTCACATCTCTGCAGCCTCCTTTAATCTGGAGCAGTTCTTCAGTCTCTCTTTACTCTTCGTGACATTGATGGAGAAGAATACAGGTCAGCTACTGGCGAGAATGTCTGTCAGCATGCCTTTGTGTGCTGTTTCCCTCCTGAGGAGATTTGGGTTCTGCATTTTTGACAGAAGCCAGGTGTTCTTCTCAGTACATCTTATCAGGAGACAGAATGTGTGGATCTCTCCCATTTCTCAGGATATTTATTTATTTTAATTATTTAGTTAAACTGATGTTGATCATGTTTGTCCACTGAAAACGTACCTCTTCTTTCTAATTAAGTATCTCATGGGAGAAGGATTTCTATGTTTAGAGTTACCTTTCCAGCAAAAATAACTGGAAAACTGGGCAAAATGTAGGAAACAACTGTTTTAGACATTAGAATAGAGGCGAGGCAGGTCTGTGAACCTTAATAAAAGGGACACAAATGAGGTAAACCCTACCATCGCCTAGGCTTCCTGCCTGGACGTGAGTGCGGGACTGGGGTGCAGCTTAAATAGAGCTCAGTGGTCTCACTGAGTTGAGGAGACAGAGCTCAGAGTTTGAGGAGGTCAAGGTTAAAAGCAATTTAAAAGTATCAGAGTAATTCACAATTAACTGCCTGCCAGAAAACTTCTTTCAAAGCATGTGCCAGGGAAGACTCTCGAGAGTCCCTTGGACAGCAAGATCAAACCAATCAATCCTACAGGAAATCAACGCTGAATATTCATTGGAAGGACTGATGCTGAAGCTTCAATACTTTGGTCATCTGTTGCAAAGAACCGACTCATTGAAAAAGACCCTGATGCTGGGAAAGAAGAGGGCAGGAGGAGAAGGGGGCGACAGAGGATGCGATGGTTGGATGGCCTCACCAACTCAACAGACATGAGTTTGAGCAAGCTCCGGGAGATAGTGAAAGACAGGGAAGGCCAGGGTGCTGCAGTCCCTGGGGTCACAAAGAATAGGACATGACTTAGTGACTGAACAACCGCAAAAGAAAAATGCCAACACTCTTTAAAGGACTGCAACAAAATTTGCCCAATAACGTAAAATCCTTAACATCTAGCATTCAGTTTAAGAACTACTAGAAATACAGGGCAGAAAAATGTGACCCGCAACCAGGAGAAGAATCAGTCAGTAGAAGCAGACCAGGAAATGACAGAGATGGTGAAATTAGCATTCCGCAAGACAACCGGCCTGGGTGCTCTAAAAATGTTCATGTTACAGAAGACTATTCCAGATTAAAAGTCTACCAAGACATGGCAGCCGAGTGCCACCAAGAGAAACCTATGATTCCAAGTGGATCGTGGAGTAAAAATAATACAAACAAAACCCCTGTAAACAACATACTAATATTTGGGGAAATTTGAGTGTGAATGAAAATATTACTATTTCAGTGTCAATTTTCTAGAGTGTCCTATGGAAGAATATGTTTGTTTCTAGGAGATAAATTCTGAAATATTTGGAGATGACATGTCACAATCCCTCCTTGGAATTTATTTGTAAGTGGTTCAGAAAAAAAGTGAAAGAAAAAGCAAAGATGTAGTAAGATGTCAAAAAAAAAAAATAACAAGCAAACCTTCTTGAGATTCGGCAATGTAATTCACACCCTTTACATAGTTCATCATCATCATTCATTTAGAGCTAAGTCATGTCCGCCTCTCCTGACACTATGGACTGTGGCCTGCCAGGTTCCTCTGTCCATGGGATCATATAAGGAAAATTAAGCTATGATGTGTATGTATACTTAGTTGCTCGGTCGTATCCAACTCTTTGCAACCCCGTGAACCGTAGCCCCCCAGGCTCCTCTGTCCATGGGGTTTTCCAGGCAAGAATACTGGAGTGGGTTGCCATGCTGTCTTCAAGGGGATCTTCCCAACCCAGGAATCGAATCTGCGTCTCTTGCATTCCAGGTGAATTCTTTACCTGCTGAGACACCGGGGATGTCCAAGCTGTGACAGATAACTCTAATATAGTTATATGGAATAATTATATAGTTTTCTATATGAAATTCAAATTTTAAAAATCATGCTGAGTGACAGCCTCTTTCTCACTGCATTTTATGACAAACCCCAGTCTCATACAGGTGGGGCAGAGCGGCAGACGAGGCCATGCATGTCTGTGTCTCCCCCTGTAATGTACAGATGTGAGAGCATCTGCCTGCAAAGCTGAGTCCTAGTGAAATTGAAGCCCTGACAATTGTCCTTGCTCCGTCAGTCGCTCATCGAATACTAGCATCAGCAATACCTTCTGTCACTTCCGTGACCTTTCGTGAGGAGCCCCACGTTCCTGCTCGCACGCTCCCCACGTGCTCTGCCCCCTTTTCTGCAGGATCTGTCAGCAGAGAAAGGGTGGTTAGCCTCTGGTCACCCGGCACTGTCACCTGTTGCTATGGAAACTCTCAATTTCAGCCTGGCTCGTAAAGACTCAAGCTCAAGAGATCAGCTTGAGTCCGCCCCACTGTCCTGGGATCTCGCCTTCTTGTGTTCCTCTAGTCCTTTGTACAGGCTGTTCCCTCCACCTGGAACATTCTTACCCATCTTTCTTTCAGCTGGCAAACTCTTATTCATCCATCAAAGCCCACATCTCCTCGGAAAAACTTCCTGATCCCCTTAGGCAACAATAGCCATTGATGTTTATCCAATGAGCCCACTTTGTGCCAGGCATTGCTCTAGGCACTAGGACTCAGGAACCTTAAGGGGCTGTGGTATGGGATCAGGAAAGGATCTGCTTCTTAGATAAGGCAGTTAGGGAAGGCTTCCTGAAGGAGGAGGCACTTAAGCTGATGATAGCGATGCAGACTCAGCCATTTTAAAAGCTGGGTAGAGGGCACAGTGAGTGTGACCACCCTAGAGCAGGAAGGTAGGTGGCACTTTCAGGGAATAGAAGGGTTGTCCATGTGGCTGGGAGGCATGAGGATGGAAGAGGTAAGGAGATGAGAATGGAGACAGAGCCGGCAGATCCCATTAGGACCTTGGGCTGGGCCGGGCAGACTGGATTTCATTTTAAGGGCTACTGGATACTGCTGGTGGGTTTTAAGTGAGTTGAGATGTGAAGTGGGTCCTCTGGTCACTTGTGGAGAACAACTCAGGGGTAGGAGGTGGGGTTTGAGCGAGCAGTGTGTTCCCAGCTAGGAGGCTCCTGTATGGTCCAGGCGAGAGGACAAGGTGGGCCCTGGCCAGGCCGGGGGTAAGAAGCTTGAGGGACAGCCTGGAGGCAGCGCTGACAACTTGCTGATGGAGGAGCTGGGGCCTCGGGGGAAGCTGACTCCCAGCCTCTGGCTTCAGGAACTGGCTTGGTTTGCATATCAGGGAGGGGAAAGGGACAGAAAGAAGAAATGTAAGCTCTGAGCTGCCTGCGAGGCGTCTGGGGAGTGCGGAGGTGTGGCTGGGCCCATAGACCCAGGGGCAGAGCTTTCCGGAGGGAGTTTCGGTGGCATCTTTCAGAGCATCAGGTTCTAACGCCCCGCCGGGAGGAAGCGCCTTGCAGACGCAGCCTGGACGGCTTTGCAGAAGCCACAGGCCCCGGAGGAAGTGAGCCGCTTGCCCCTGCCTCCCGGGCGGCCCCTGCCGACCTAGGGCACCGGAACTGGCTTTGCTTTGGAACCCGGGGACCACTAGCGCTTGAGCTCCGTGGCCTTCGTTTCCCTGCGTGGAGGAAGCAGCCAGGTGAGTCCTCGGTTCCGAGCCTGAGCTCAAACGCACAGAGGGGGAGGCTCTGGGAGGCCTCGTGGAAACGAGGCCTGGAGAACCCGGTCTTAGCCGAGGTCCCACAGGGACGATGCCGGGCGAAGCACACCCTGCCCCCAGCTGGACCCCCTGCCTCCCAGGCTTGCAGGCCGCCGCTCCCCCAGCCCAGAGGCCCGGCCAGACAGAAGGGCACCCTCCCAGCTCTCGTGTAGCCAGGGAAAGTTTCCTTCTCCAGCCTGTCATCTCCCCTAACTTTCAGCCAAGGAGACCAGCCACCCCAGGTCTTCCGATGAAGAAAGAGAGGCCCAGGTCTGGGAAGGGACAGCCCCTGGGGCTGCTGATGGCTGGAGGCAGCTCCCAGCTCTGTGGACACTTGCTGCCTTTGGCGCCCATCAGGTTCAGCCCCTCCTGGTAAAGAAGCGTCAGGAACAGAGAGGGGAGGTTGTTTGCCCAAAGTCACACGGGAGGAGGAGCCCACCTGGAACCCAATCTCCTAACCTCCCCCCCTCCCCCAGGCCTAGTTCCCGCCTCTCCTCTGGCCCTGTCCTTTGAACAGAACCCCCTCCAAAAGGAGGCTTGGGAATACCGGGGGATGGAGTCAGCCCAGTGACTTGCTCTCCACACCCCCAAGATTTAGGGCAGGACGGAGCCGCAGACAGTGCCCCGGAGTCCCCATGCTGGCCGCCTGTGTCACAGCGTGACTACTGTCTTGTGAGCGCCTCCATCTCACGGCAGCTCTGGGCCCTGCTACTCCAGCCAGGCCTCCCCGGGCCGGAGCTGACCGCCAGCTTCTGTTGCAGGAGGCCCCCCCGCCCCAAATGTCTTGTTTGGGGCTGAAAGCGCTGCAGGAGGCCCAGGGGCCAGAGCGGAAGTTGGGGGGGCAGGGCCACACCAGGCAGGAGAGGAAGTGAGTCCAGGGGAGCAGGAAGGAGGCTCTGACTCTGCCGGGCAGCCTCCCCTGCAGCGAGGATGAGGAGGGCCAGCTCTGAAAACTCTGGCCCTTCCCGCTGAGCGGAGAGACCCCTGAGCTCCCTCGACAGGCCAGGATGATAAGCCCCACTGTGGAGAAGCTCGCTCAGAACTTGGCCAGGCAGGACCAGCCCACACCCCTGAGAGCCCAGCCTGCACCCCAGTCCCACGTCCACTCACTCAGAGGCTGGGGAGCTGCTCTGTGCCCCCTGACTCAGGCTGAGGGCCCAGAAAGGACAGGCCTGTCCCCCACCCCTGCCCCGGTAGGAGCTCCTGGTCTGCAGACATCACCCATCAACGTGACCACCGCCACACTGCTGCCCCGCCCCTCCAGCAGATTTGCCCCCTGAGGTCAGCCAGAGGGTTTTCTGGATCCAAGAAGCTCTGAGCAGTGGGTTGCCCCCTTGGTCCTACTGCCTGGGGTGGGGGTAGGTGGGGTGGAGGTTCCTGTGTGTTGTCGGAGGGGCCGTGGGCTGGCTGCTCCGCACCTGACCGAGGAGGACCCCAGCTCCCCACCAAGCCTTTGCACAGGCTCTGACCTCAGCCGCCGCCTGTTTCTGCAGGGCGTCCCGCAAGCACTGGCTCCTAGCGACCCCCTCAGCAGGCACCCTTTCCCCTTGCCCAGGCAGCCCGGTGACTTGTCCACCCCCCCAGCCAGCTCCCACCCTCTCCCCATGCCTCCTGGTGTCTAGAGGAAATAGCAGACCTCAAGTCTAGAGTGACTCGGAGGGTGACATCCTTGGCTCCCTGCCTCCCCAGGGCCGGCAAGGCAGCGATGGAACCGGAGTCCCTCTATAACCTGCTGCACCTCCCTGGGAAGGCGGACCCACCGGCCGAGGAAGAACTCTTACAAGGTGCCAGCCGGGTGGGGCGGAGGGGCAGAGCTGGCATCCTGAGAACCCCCCAGGCCGATTCAGGCCCTGCCTTGGCTGCCAGGTGGTCCGCTGAACACCCAGTTCTGTCCAGCCCCTGCCTCTGCCTTCCTGCTATTTATACTTGACTCCCCTGCTTCTGGAACCTTCCACTGAGTTATCCCCAGATCCCGCATAACCGCACTTCTCCAGGTTAACGGGGACAGTGGTGAGGATGCTGACTGCTCTGCGGTCCCGTCTGTGCGGGGGCTGAGCTGAGCTCGTCCTAAACGCAGCGTCTCACCTGTTACTCTGAAGAGTGGTAGTCACGGGCGCTCTCACCTCCTTTTTACGGACGAGGAAGCAGGCACAGGGGGTGGCATGGCAGAGCCGCGAGCCCAGTGCCGTGGGGCTGACTTCAGTAACTGTCTGGTGTTCTCGGGTTATAAGCGGTTTCAGGTTGTGAAGCATCAGGAGGAAAATTGCTGTTAGGGTGGCAGGGCTTCGTGATTTGGAAAAGTGTTTATTTTTGGTTTTATAGTTGGTCTGGAGATACAATTCTGGCAGGCAGAGCTGGAACATGGTGAGATTCAGAGTGGCAGGAAGGACATTCCAGGAAGGGGCCACGGCCATTCAGGCACCGCCACCCCCGCCCCACCCCTGCCACCAGGCATTTGCCGGAGCCTGTCCTCCTGTGAGGATCACACGGGCCGGGTGGGACTCAGAGCCCTTCAGCGTGTCTGGAAGCCTCCAGCCGGGCTACGTGAACACAGAGGCAACGCGTCTTGTGGATGCGGGCGGAGCCAGCCCCGGGGTGACTGAGTTTCTCCCACATCCACTGGAACGCGATGATCTCCGGGGTCCGCCTGGGCCCTGCCATCTGTGGGTTCTGTGGTTCTTCAACTTAGGGGAGGTGCTGACCCAGGTCTTGGGGCTCAGTGGACAAGCCAGGTGCCCTCAATGCCCTGCCCACACCGGGGAGCCTGGCAGTCATGGTTGAACGCTGCCTCGGCCCCTAGGAACCCGGGGACCTGGGCTTAACTGGTCTGTGACCCCCTTCTTATGTACGTGGAAAGAGGGTCAGATAAAATGCAGGATGTCCAGTTAAATGTGAATTTCAGATAGACAAGAAATAGTTTTCGAGTTTACGTATGTTCTCCAAATTTGAATATTGTGGTGTCTGAAGATGGGCTGGTGTTCATGAGAGAAGTGAGGGGGAAGAGTGTCCTGGGGGAGGCAGGAACCACTTGGTTGAAGGAAGGGGGTGCAGAGGACGAGGCATGTCTGGGAAACCCAGGTGTCTGGGGATGTTTGGTGGTCAGGGCGCGTGTGTGTGTGTGTGTGTGTGTGTGTGATGGCATGTGTACATATGTGTGACTATCTACGTGCGTGTGTGAATGCACTTGTGTGCCCTATGCACATGTGTGTGCCTGCGCGTGTGTGCGTGTGTGTGTGTGATGGCATGTGTACATATGTGTGACTACGTGCGTGTGTGAATGCACTTGTGTGCCTGTGTGTCTGAGTGCCCTATGCACATGTGTGTGCCTGTGTGTGCCTCTGTGTGTGTGTGTGATGGCATGTGTACATATGTGTGACTATCTACGTGCGTGTGTGAATGCACTTGTGTGCCTGTGTGTCTGAGTGCCCTATGCACATGTGTGTGCCTGCGCGTGTGTGCGTGTGTGTGTGTGATGGCATGTGTACATATGTGTGACTACGTGCGTGTGTGAATGCACTTGTGTGCCCTATGCACATGTGTGTGCCTGCGCGTGTGTGCGTGTGTGTGTGTGATGGCATGTGTACATATGTGTGACTACGTGCGTGTGTGAATGCACTTGTGTGCCCTATGCACATGTGTGTGCCTGCGCGTGTGTGCGTGTGTGTGTGTGATGGCATGTGTACATATGTGTGACTACGTGCGTGTGTGAATGCACTTGTGTGCCCTATGCACATGTGTGTGCCTGTGCATGTGTGTGTGAGTGTGCGTGTGAAGTGGCAGGACCAGTCTCCCCTCTTGGTCAAGACGCTGGCTCCAGGGCTGACCTGCAGGCCCCTATCCATGTGTCATGCTCCCCTATTTCCAGGAGAGAAGAGGAAGTACCTTCCCCCCACTTCCCGGAATAACCCCAAATTAGAAGAATTGCAAAAGGTGCGGCAACCTTCTCTGACCATCTTTGTCTGGAGGAGTCTTTTTACCTTCCTGGGGTGGGGACCGTGGGCCACCCCCTCCCCAACCTCAAGCTGGTGGGTGGTGACCCGCAGGCTCCCGGGAGACCTGTTGAGTGGCTGCATGAAGGGATCCTTGTTGAGCACTGACGGTGTGCCTTTCTGTGCGTGATGCCAGCAAGGCTCCTGATGGTTGAGAGGGAGCTCACCTGTGTCTCAGGGAGCGGAGCCTCAGAGGAATGACCTGACCCGTGGGGGACACGCGGTGGCCAGTGACGACAGAGCCGGGGTTGGACCCAGGCCACAGACCCCAGCTCTCGTGCTCCTTCTCTGGCTCAGCTGCCTGGGGCAGTGGACAGCTGACCAAGCGGGTGGGAACACACGGGCACCACCCAGTTCTTCTCGGCTGTAAGCTGCGCATAGAGAAGGGGCTTCCCTTTTCCTCTGCGGTATTTCTCTAGCCTCTGTGGGGTGTTTCTGTTACCTCCTCCAGGGAGACCTCCTGACCTGCGCCACCTCTGACCGCCCCCCAGAGGATTTCAAAACCCCTGTATTATCAAAACCTAATGCAGGACAAAAAAAAACCCCCGAAGTGCTTAGGTCCACTGGAGCCCAGAGCAGGCCCCTAACAGCCGGGGAGATCAGAGCAGGCTTCCCAGAAGAGGCGATGTTTGACCTGGCCTTGAGGGACGAGTAGGAGTTGACTGGTGGGAGGAGGGCAGAGCTGAGCCTGGCGAGAGGCTGAGTGGGGAGTGGCCCCCTATCAGCTGTCCCTCGGGGCTGCAGGTGCTGATGGACTGGATCAACGCCGAGCTCCTCCCGGAGCACATCGTGGTCCGCAGCCTGGAGGAGGACATTTTTGATGGGCTCATCCTGCACCACCTTTTCCGTAAGTCTCTGCTTTCAGCCCCAGGAAGTCCTAGGAGGCAGAGTGGGCCAGCCTGGGGCTCGCTTGGTGCCCTCTGCAGAGCCCTTGGCAGACAGCTGCAGGATAGGCCTGTCGGCCACAGCTTCCTGAGCTCTTGTGTTAACCCTCAACACAGCTGTTCTGTGATCATCCCCACTCTACAGATGAGGAAACTGAGCTCCGAAAGGCCTGGTAGCTTGTCCAAGGTCTCACCATGAAGACAGCACTGTGGGGGGCCGGGGAGGAGCCAGGGGTCTTGGCTTTAACCACTAGACCACACTGCCCTGAAGGGAGAAGGGCTGCGGGTCACTGTGTGGGAAGCTCAGGGGGTGGGGCACAGGGCCTTGGTCAAGGTGGGGTGGGCCAGGGGTGTCTCCAGAGAGCGGGGCTTGCCCAGCCACGCAACCAGCATGCCCCGTGACTGCCTGGAGGAAGTAGACGGGCTGCGCGTCCCCTGGCAGGAGCCCCATCTGTCTGCCCTCCCCCAGCCTTTCCCACCCTTTCCCTCCGTCCCACCCCTCTCTCTCTGGTCCTCAGAGAAGCTGAGCGGACTCAAGCTGGACGTGGAGGAGATCGCCTTGACCGCGGCCAGCCAGAGGCGCAAGCTCACAGCCGTCCTGGAGTCTGTGGACCAGAGCCTGCGGGTGGAAGAGCCACAGGCCAAGTGGAGCGTGGAGAGTGCGTGGGGCTGGTGTGGAGGGGGCTGGGAGCGGGCAGGCAAGGAGGCAGAATTACAGCGCCCTTACCCGGGCAGGGGCGGGGCTGCCTCGAAGCCCAGCGCGAGGATGATAAAGGCAGCCTTCTCCATAAGGCTGCCATGGCTGCCCAACCCCCAACACCACACACGCGCTCAACTGCCTTGTTGGATGGGTGCTAACTGCCTGCTTCGTTAGCTTATCTAACTTACATCGGCAGTGCCTGCTTGTAAGAAACGAGTGTGCAAAGTCCCCCCCAGTTAGCCACTTGGTAGGATTTCCTGCCATTCCAACCTCTACATCCTGCCCATTTTCCAGATTAGAAAACTGAGGCTGGAAGGAGTTGAAATAGCCTCTCCAAGGTTGGGTGGTGAGGTGGTCAGTTCAGTTCAGTCACTCAGTCGTGTCCGACTCTTTGTGACCCCGTGGACTGCAGCACGCCAGCCCTCCCTGTCCATCACCAACTCCCGGAGTTTACTCAAACCCATGTCCATCGAGTCGGTGATGCCATCCAACCATCTCATCCTCTGTCGTCCCCTTCTCCTCCTGCCTTTAATCTTTGCATCAGGGTCTTTTCAAATGAGTCAGTTCTTTGCATCAGGTGGTCAAAGTATTAAAGTTTCAGCTTCAGCATGAGTCCTTCCAATGAATATTCAGGACTGATTTTCTTTAGGATGGACTGGTTGGATCTCCTTGTTCAAGGGACTCTCAAGAGTCTTCTCCGACACCACAGCTCAAAAGCATCAATTCTTCAATGCTCAGTTTCCTTATGGTCCAACTCTCACATCCATACATGACTACTGGAAAAACCATAGCCTTGACTAGATGGCCTTTTGTTGGCAAAGTAATGCCTCTGCTTTTTAATAGGCTGTCTAGGTTGGTCATAACTTTTCTTCCAAGAAGCAAGCATCTTTTAATTTCATGACTGAAGTCACCATCTGCAGTGATTTTGGAGCCCCCCAAAATAAAGTCAGCCACTGTTTCCACTGTTTCCACTGTTTCCCCATCTATTTGCCATGAAGTGATGGGACCAGATGCCATGATCTTAGTTTTCTGAATGTTGAGTTTTAAGCCAACTTTTTCACTCTCCTCTTTCACTTTCATCAAGAAGCTCTTTAGTTCTTTGCTTTCTGCCATAAGGGTGGTGTCATCTGAATATCTGAGGTTATTGACGTTTCTCCCAGCAATCTTGATTCCAGTTTGTGCTTCATCCAGCCCAGCGCTTCTCATGGTGTGCTCTGCATATAAGTTAAATAAGCAGGGTGACAATATACAGCCATGAAGTACTCCTTTCCCGATTTGGAACCAGTCTGTTGTTCCATGTCCAGTTCTAACTGTTGCTTCCTGACCTGCATATAGGTTTCTCAAGAGGCAGGTCAGGTGTTCTGGTATTCCCATCTCTTTAAGAATTTCCCACAGTTTGTTGTGATCCACACAGTCAGAGGCTTTGGCATAGTCAGTAAAGCAGAAGTAGCTATATGAAACAGTATGAAAAGGTGAGGAGGTAACAGTTTTCGAACCCCCTTTTTTTCCTTTTTTTTTTTTAAAAGTATGGTTGGTTTATAACATTGAGTTAATTTCTGCTGTACAGAAAAGTAACTCAGTTATACATATATATATATGTGTATATATATATATATATATATATTCTTTTTAAATGTTCTTTTCCATCATGGTTTACCATAGGACGTTGAATATAGTTCTGTGTCAGACGGTATTTGTTAGGCCCCCGTCACTATTCTCTCCACTGCATTTCAAGTCTCACATTCAATAACTGATGCTTGTAATGTTGGCCCTGAATCAGGTCATCAGGCCCACCAGGCCCCTCTGTTCATGGAATTCTCCAGGCAAGAATACTGAAGTGAGTTGCCATTCCCTTCTCCAGGGGATCTTCCTGACTCAGGGATCAAACCCAAGTGTCCTGCATGGCAGCTGGATTCTGTACTGTCTGAGTTGCCAGGAAAGCCCCTAAACCAGGTCACGTTCAGCTCAGATCTAACAGTTTGTTCAGCCAGGACCCTGCCGTAGGACATTTAGCTGTTTAAGCAGTGCTGCGGTGAACATCTGTGTGTGAAAGTTCCCTCCACACATGGCTCGTGCCCTTGGGCTATATTTGCAGAAAGGATGACTGGAGCAAAGTGAGACTATTTTTGGTTCTGAATGTAGATTTCCTCCCCTGACGCCTGGACGCCAAGCTCTTTGGGCTGCAGAGGGTGGTTGTGACAATAAGGAGCCCACCGCGTGGCCCCAGTTTCGGTATCCCGGGAGCCCTGACTTCGTGCCCCACTCTTCTCCCAGGTATCTTCCGCAAGGACCTGCTGGCCACCCTGCACCTCCTCGTGGCCCTGGCCAAGCACTTCCAGCCCGACCTGCCCCTCCCGCCCAACGTGCAGGTGGAGGTGATCATCATGGAGGTAAGGGGCAGGCCCCGGAGGACGCCTGCCTGCAGGTCGAGCATCTCGGGGCTGAGCCACCACATGCTGGACCAGGGGGTGGATGCCGCAGAGGGTGGGGGCTGAACCCAGGTGAGTTCCAGGGAGCCGGGTGAAATGCCAGATCCCACCAGGACCGTAGGGGAAGCTGGGCCAGAGCTGTGGGCAGGAGATGCAGAGTCCAGGGCCGGCCACGACCAGGTCTGTAGACTGGCCAGCCCCACTTACTCAGCAGATGACACCTGCCTGGGGTGTCCTGAAGGTCCTGGCTGATGACTACCACATGGGCTGTAAGTGACCATCTGTTCACGGCCCTCTGGAGCGTTCACACCCTGGGCCACCACCACTGCCCTCCCACTGTGACAGCCTCGTCTCCCAATGCATGGGTGTGAGAGCGGCCCCAGGGACCTTTTTGGTTCCAGCATCTACTGAGTGCTCCCTCTCCAGCACGTGTGGACTTATGCTGTAGCTGATGGCCCAGGAGTCTGTGCCTGCCTTCTCTCTCAGACAGACCCTGAGTACCACCAACGGGGCCCCCCGCGCCGGCTCCCTGCTCTCCCCTCCCCCACCTCCTGGGCACCTGGGGAGCAGCCAGCTTCCCTTATCCCAGAAGGCAGAATACACTGAGTCCAGCCAAACTCAGGAGGATTCATTCTGACTTTTTCAAAACCGCTGTCGAATTCTATGGCTATATGTAAATTGGAGGTGACTTCATTCCTTCATGCGTTCACCTATTCATTCATTCACCCACCCCCACTCACCCATTCATTCACCCACTCATCCATCCATTCACCCCCCCACTCACCCATTCACTCACCCACCCACTCATCCATCCATTCACCCACCCACTCATCCATCCATTCACCCCCCCCCCCCCCCCGCTCATCCATTAACCTTTCCACTCACCCATTCATTCACCCACCCACTCATCCACTCATTCACCCACTCATCCATTCATTTATCCACTCACCCACCCACTCACTCATCCATTCATTCACCCCCCACTCATCCATTCATTTATCCACTCACCCACCCACTCACTCACCCATTCATTCACCCACCCACTCATCCATTCATTCACCCACTCATCCATTCACTTATCCACTCACCCACCCGCTCATCCATCCACCCTCTCATCCATTCATTCACCCACTCATCCATTCATTTATCCACTCACCCACCCACTCACTCATCCATTCATTCACCCACCTACTCATCCATTCACTTATCCACTCACCCACCCGCTCATTCATCCACCCTCTCATCCATTCATTCACCCACCTACTCATCCATTCATCATCCACTCACCCATCCACTCATTCATTAACCTTCCCATCCACCCACTCATTTATTCGCCCACCCAGTCACTTATTTGTTATCAGGTAAACACAGGTCCATTGACGCCCTGTGAGCCAGACACTGAGTGGACTTTGGGGATACCTGGGCACCAAGGCAGACATGGTCCCCCTCTTTGTAGGGCTCAGGGCCCGTGGGAAGGACAGTTAAGCTGGTCCCATAAGGGCTGCCCAGGAGGGAGGCCGCCTTGAGGAGCAGATGCGGCAGGGTGAGCTGGGTCCCTCGGGGCAGCTTTGGGCCTTCCAGTCGCCTCTGGCGGCAGTCATGGGGCCTAGAATTTTCTGTGGTTACTCCATTCCGTCTCCGTTCTCTCTCCTAGTGCACCAAGAGTGGCCTGAAGTCGGAGAAATCGGTGGAGCAGCTCACTGAGGGCGGGTGAGGCGGGGCGGGGGCGCTGGGCTTTCCCGGGAGTGGGCAGTGGGCCCGGGGCAGGGGCAGGCCTGCCTGACCTTCCGGGCGGGGCCCTCACTCTGCCAGCCCTACTAAGTGCCGCCTGGCCCTGGGGTCCTGGCCAGCAGAGCCACCTACACCCACCTGCCCTGCACGCGCTTCATGTCAGGGTTGGAAACACAGCAGGGTCAGGGCCATGCACGTGGGCTCTGCAACAAGGCAACCGCAGGGTCCGGGGGTCTGGGGAGAAGGGGGGCTGCTGTTTGGCGCCTCTGAACTGCAAGCCGGGTGAGGCTTTGGAGGGGTCTCAGTGGCGCGGGGCCAGCCGGCCTGTGGCCAGAACTCCCAGCAGCCTGGGTGGTAAAGGAAGCCGTGCGTGGACCCTGTGCCTCTCCCGCCAAGCCCTCCAGCACCCCCAGCTGCGTCTCTCTCCAGGGAGACCTGGCCGTTTTGCATTCCTGGACTCCCCTGTGGTGGAGATTGTAACTGACCTCAGCCAAGGGTCCCCCTGCCACCCATGGGCTCACACTTTGGGACACCTGCCCAGGTTCCAGGGATAGGAAGGGTGGGGGGCTGGCCCTGCAGCAGGCCCCTGGGTTTGGGCTGCAGATTCCACTCCGTGAATTGTAGAATCTTCACCTGATCCAGGCAGAATATCTCTCATCCTTGCAAAGCTGCCAGAGCTGCACAGGGGCCCCGCTCCGCCTGCAGGCCCGCATTTCCCCAGACCCTGCCACAGGCCGCTGCCTGGCTTCCCCTTTTCGCCGCCCACCCCATCTGGTCCAAAGGTCTTTCTGGGTTGGCCTGAGAGTGGGTTTCTTAACAAGAAATCTGTGGATTCTCCTTTCCTGTCTAACCCTTCCCGCAGGCCTACTGTGTGCAGGGCACTGGGCTGTTTCAGCTCCCTTGACCCATTTAACTCTCAGAGGCCCAGCTGGGCAAGTTCAGTTCTCTCCTGTTCGCAGACTGGGCCGCCAGCCCTGCCTGGGCTGAGATCCCAGCTCAGCCTGGTATGAGCCGAGCATCCTCCTG
The DNA here is from genome assembly GCF_016772045.2 of Ovis aries. Classification (NCBI taxonomy): domain Eukaryota; kingdom Metazoa; phylum Chordata; class Mammalia; order Artiodactyla; family Bovidae; genus Ovis; species Ovis aries. The sequence continues at coordinate 220,769,999 of NC_056056.1, forward strand.
CGAGTCACTCCCTCTCTCTGAGCTTCTTCATACCTTTGATAAAGGGGGACCCCCCTTTCCTACTTGTTGGGGCTGTCGTGAGGGTTACAGATGATGCAAGTAAAGGGACCTTCCCCTTTTTTGTGCCCCCAGCCTTGAGGTCCTTTCGGGTCTACGGCTCCTGGGTGTCCACTGGAGCCAGGCTAGGGGAATGGGCCAGCTGATGGCAGGTAATGTCTGTGGCGGAGGTGTGTGGGCCGGGCATGGCCAGGGTGGAGGGGCAGACGTCTGTCTGCCCCTCCTGCCAGTGGGGCCTGGCACACCTGCCTTCCCAGTGACACCCCAGGAAGAAGGCCTGTTCCCCTCCCACTCGGTGAAGCTAGATGCCCTCCCCACCATCCGTCTTGACCCGTCTATGCCGAAGCTTTAGGGTCTGAGAACGAGTTTGGGGAACTTAAGAGAGAGGGTGCAGTTAGCTGTGGTCATGGTGACCACACCCCTCCTCCCTTCGCAGCCCTGAAGCCACCCTTCTCAGCCTCTGCTGACTCGGACGCTTCGCTGAGGGCCCACCCCTGGCCCTGGGCTTGCGTCCCAGGCGGCACAGGGCCGTGTGCCCCTCCTGGCAGCTGCCTCCGTGCGGAGCCCTGGGCCTTCGTCTCAGGCAGCTTCCCCCATCCCTCTCGGCCCAGCTTCCTGCCAGGGTCACGGTCGGTTGGAGGGACCACCTGGCTCTCCTGGGAGAGCCCAACCTTCCCCGGGCATGGGGGGGTGGCATTGTGGGGGGTGAGGCGGGCAGAATCGAGCTTTCAGGGTGTCGGTGGGGAGGGTGTGGAGCACTTCACAACAAAGTCCAGGTGAAACTGCTCAATGACAATGAAGAGGCGGCGAAAGAAGCCAGACACGAGGCGGGCGCACGGCTTTGCTGCAAACACAAGCAGCCCAAACGGAAACGCAGCCGGGCCTCTGAGTGGCAGTGACCTTTGTGCGGCGTGATGGGGCGGGGCCAGCTGGGGGTGCTGGAAGGTTCTGGCACGCAGGGGTGTGGGCAAACATGCGCCGGCTCTCTAGTGAGGATTCGGGCACTTTTATTGTGTCGTGTAATGCCCCCCGACCACAACTGAAACAGCCTCCCAGGTGGTGCTAAGAACCTGCCTGCGAGTGCAGGAGACACAGGTTCGATCCCAGGGTCGGGAAGCTCCCCTGGAGGAGGGCGTGGCAACCCACTCCAGTTTCTTGCCTGGAGAATCCCATGGACAGAGGAGCCTGGGGGGTTACAGTCCACGGGGCCGCAAAGAGTCAGACACGACTGAAGCGACTTAGCAAGCATAGCACAGCTAAAACAGCAACCGCAAAAACGACACAGTCCAGGCATTTCTAGGTGTGGGAGCCTCAGGGGGAGGTTTGGACCTCTGCCATTTGCTTCCCACGAGGACCCTGCCTGCTTTCGGAGCTGCCAGGAAAAGGGAGCGCTGCCAGGCCTCGTCACACGAAGACACTACGTCTCTGAAGTTGCTTTTGTTTTTTAACCATGTGTTTGCTCTCTCCCCACCCCCACCCCCTACATTTTCTCTTTAGCCCAGACAAGGACGAGCCATCAAGTGAGTACCTTCCTAATTTAGGGAAATTTTTTTCTGTTGGTTGTGTGCTGAGACAGACATGGCATTATGACTGGCTGATGATCGGGTGTGCTCGCAGTTCCTTTATGGTCCGTGACATAAGAGACGCAGGTTCGATCTCTGGGTCGGGAAGGTCCCCTGGAGGAGGGCGTGGCAACCAACTCCAGTATTCAGCTTGAAGAATCCCATGGACAGAGGAGCCTGGCAGGCTACAGTCCATCGGGTCGCAAAGGGTTGGTCATGACTGAAGCAACGTAGCACGCATGCACGTGTATCTCCAGCCCTCTTGTCTTTCTGTCCTCCCGTCTGTCTGTCTGCCCGTGGATTTGGCTGTTCCTTCTCGTGATGCTGCTCATATGGGTAGAGAGATTTTTAATTCCCATCGGTGGTGGCAGCTATGGAGTTGTTCAGCGTGTGGGCTCTGGGGCCAGGCAACCTGGGTTCAAACACCAATTCCCCCATTTATTAGCCATGTGAACTTTGGTGAGTGACTGAACTTGTCTGTGCCTCAGGGTCCTCATCTATAAGATGGAGTTAATAATGGTACCCACCTCTTAGGCTGGTGGCAGGGGTTAAAAAGTACTTTGTGAACGTGCTTAGCGCAGAGAAAGGGCTTGGTAATGACTGTCCACCACTTTGGCTGCTCTCTTTGTGACAGAGTTCCTCACCAGGTGACTGACTGACTCAGCTATTCCTTCTTTCATTCATTTATTCCTTAGTCAGTCCGCCTGGCCAGCTGGCGGTTGGTTATCCATCTATGCATCCACCCACTCGTCCATCCATCCATCTATGCATCCATCCACTCACCCATCCATCCATCTATGCATCCATCCACTCACCCATCCATCCGTCTATGCATCCATCCACTCACCCATCCATCCATCTATGCATCCATCCACTCGTCCATCCATCCATTCATCCAACCATCCATCCATCCATCCACTCACCCATCCATCCGTCTATGCATCCATCCACTCGTCCATCCATCCATCTATGCATCCACCCACTCACCCATCCATCCGTCTATGCATCCATCCACTCGTCCATCCATCCATTCATCCAACCATCCATCCATCCATCCACTCACCCATCCATCCATCTATGCACCCACCCACTCGTCCATCCATCCATCTATGCATCCATCCACTCGTCCATCCATCCATTCATCCAACCATCCATCCATCCATCTATTCACCCATCCATCCATCTATCCACCAACCCATCCATTCATCATCCATCCATCCATCTTAATATGATTTTTCCTCCCCGAACCTTCCCCGCTTGGAACAGAGTGGTATAAACAAGGGGTTCTCACCTGCAGAGGAGGCAATATGACCTGTGAGGGGCTTCTGAAAGCAAGGACTGAGAAAGGTTGAGTGGGAGAAGGGAGGTACCAGGAAGGCCGGTCCGGTGAGATGTCTGTGTGTGGGCAGGTGGAGGGGCAGCCCAAGGACCTTGGGTTTCCCAGGGAGCAGTGTTTGCACGAGGCTGGGCCACACAATGAGGGGCAGGGACACAGAGCAGGGCTTCCTAACACCGTGTCTAGAGTGTCCCTTGTGTTCTGGCCTGGGTCATTGGAGTGGCTCCTTCAGGGACACAATTTCACTGACCATAGGCCAAGAGGTCTGGGAGGGCTCAGTGGTATTTCTACCGTGTTTGTCGGTTTATGGGGCATTTTAACCTGCCTAGTGCGGTCCCCTCCTTCACTAATGAGGGAACTGGAGCATGGAGAGGTGAAGTGACTTGTTCAGAGTCACACAGTGGCTGGCTGCAGAATCAAGAGGTAAATTCTACCCAGTTTGGGTATTCAGTGCCTTGAGGACCGGTCTCCCCAGGGGAGGCATGTTAGCTGCATATGGCAGGAACGCAGTTGGTGGGAAAAGGACCTTAGTCTGAGGCCTTGGCGCCTCTGAGTCTGGACCAGGGGCCTGAGCTGCTAAGATGCTCCCGTGGGCCTGACTCAGCTGCTGAGGGTGCTGGCCTTCTGTGCACCATGGGGATTTCAGCCTCTCTGCAAGGGCTGGATGCCCTTATTCTGCCACTCCACAGACACTGGGGAGGAGACCTCTGGGCCAGGAGTCAGTCTGGGGCTGGCCCCTTTTCAGCCACCCATGGCAGCTCCTGTGGACTGCTGGGTGGAGCAGGGAACTACAGGGAGGCGGGGCGAGTTCCCAGGGGATGGGGTGGTGTCCACGCTAGAAACGATGACTGTTTATTTAAGACCTATTTTGTGCCCATCTGGGCTTTCCAAGTGGTGCTAGTGGTAAAGAAACTGCCTGCCAATGCAGGAGACATAAGAGACATGGGTTTGATCCCTGGATTGGAAGATTTCCTGGAGGAGGGCATGGCCACTCACTCCAGTATTCTTGCCTGGAAAATCCCCATGGACAGAGGAGCTTGGTGGGCTACAGTCCATGGGGTCACAGAGTCAGACACGACTGAGCAACTAACACTTACTTATTTACTTGGGATAAAACTACATCTCTCTCTGGACTGTTTCTTCTGAGAAACTTTGGTGGAAAAGAAGTCCCTGTTTGGCACAAAGAAAATCGCATCGTAATGAGGTGTTTATTGGATCTGTCTGCAGAGGACGTCTTTGATGAGTTATTTAAGCTGGCTCCAGAGAAGGTGAACGCTGTCAAAGAGGTAGAGAGATCCAACCTCCAAGAGTGCCTCCTGCCACCTGCCCACCCGCTGCCCGCCTGACCTGGGTCTGGGGGACAGGGTGGGCAAAAGGGGAGGAATCTTCACTCTGCAGCTGCTGTGCCGGGTACCACGCGGTGGGGGGCAGAAGCTTTCTGTGACCCTGAGTGGGAAGGTCGGGAACCTGAGCCGGGGGCCTCGGTTCTTTCCTGGACAGGCCATCGTGAAGTTTGTCAACCAGGAGCTGGACCGCCTGGGCCTGTCGGTGCAGAATCTAGACACTCAGGTAAGGATGCGGCTGCAGGGTCCGGGGTCGGGAAGGGCCACGGGGAGAGGGTTTGGCAGGGCCCACTGGGAGCCTGGCCTACCCTGTGTGACCCGGGGTGTCACTTCTCAGAAACCTGGGGTCCTCCTCTCCAATGGGGGCATTGCATGGAGGCAGCATCGCCAATCAGGGCAGGACAATGGTCCTGTGAAGTGAGGACCTCAGGGTTTGTCTGTGCTGTTAATCACTTTCATTGCGAAACAACTGCCTTGCAGCTGGTTTTTCCCCAAAACTAATCTTGGACTATCCGATACAATGACTCAAAACACAGGAGAGTTCCCTGTCTAATTGCATTGACTTCCCTGGTGGCGCTACTGGTTAAGAACCTGCCTGCAAGTGCAGGAGGTATAAGAGATCTGGGTTCCACCCCTGGGTCGGGAAGATCCCCTGCAGGAGAGTATGGTCGCCCACTCCAGTATTCTTGCCTGGAGAATTCCATGGACAGAGGAGCCTGGAATCGCAGAGTCGGGCATGACAGGAGAGACTTAGCACGCACACACATATGCCTGGTGGGGTTGTAGGTGTTGACACAGCCCCGTGTCCGAGGGCTCCCGCATCTCCTGGTCCACGGTGCTGACGACGCTGAACATTCCCTGGGCAGGAATAGAATCTTGAGTTGTCAGCCTCCTGTGGTGGACCGTGGCCTCCCACCAGAATGCTATGCCCCTGATTTCCCTTAACACAGTGGGGGGCAGAGAAGTCGATGGCCAGCCCAAGCCCTTCAGGGCAGCAGTGGAGCCTGCTGGACCCTGGGGGCATTGACTGGACATGGTGGTGCAGGATTCAGTCCACCTGGCTTCTGTTTACACAACATGGTCTGAGGGGACTGGTGGTGAGGTCACCAAATGGCTAATGGTGAGCTTAGCTGGAGCTGCTGATGTCTCAGACACAGCCTGTCATTAGCCAGTGGGGAACAGGGTTGATAGAGCCCTGTGCCTGGAACTAAATCCGATGAAGCCCTACCCTGCGCCCAGCTCTGAGCAGAGCCCTTCACATACCTCAGCTCATTGACTCCTCCCAATGACCTCCTTGGGTGGGAACGGCTACTATCCCATTTTACAGATAAGCACATTAAGCACAGAGAGGTTAATGAACTTATCCAAGGTCACACAGAGATTAAGTGGTGCTTGTCACTCAGTCGTGTCTGACTCTATGTAACCCCATGGACTGTAGCTCACCAGGCTCCTTGGTCCACAGGATTCTCCAGGCAAGAATACTAGAGTGGGTTGCCATCCCCTTCTCCAACGGATCTTCCCAACCAGGGATCGTCCCAACCAGGGATCGAACCCGTCTCTTATGTCTCCTGCATTGGCAGGCGAGTTCTTTACCACTGGCGCCACCTGGGAAGCCCGACTAAATGGTCGACCTGGCACTTGAACCCCGGCTGCTGAGGCCAGAGTTTGTGTGCCTTCAGCACCTTGCACGGTGGCCACATGAGAAGCCCGTGTGTGACGTGGTCTGGTGACACAGCAGGGTAGAGGTGGCAGACACTGAAGCCAGGTGGGTCCACGTTACCCCTGGGCTTGAGGACGCCGCCTTCACCTTAGCTGTGTGAACTTGCACCTGGATTTCTCTTCTTTTAAAATGGGTACAAGGATCCCACTCTCATAGAACTGTGAGTAACAAGTGAGATGGTGAACTTCGGGTGTTTTGTGGATTACCTGGCATTTGGTAAAGAATCCGCCTGCAATGCAGGAGACCTGGGTTCTACCCCTGGGTTGAGAAGATCCCCTGGAGAAGGGATAGGCTACCCACTCCAGTATTCTTGGGCTTCCCTGGTGGCCCAGCTGGTAAAGAATCCACTTGCAATGTAGGAGATCAGGTTCCACCCCTGGGTTGGGAAGATCCCCTGGAGAAGGGATAGGCTCCCCACTCCAGTATTCTGGCCTGGAGAATTCCATGGACTGTACAGTCCATGGGGTCACAGAGTCGGACACAACTGAGCAACTTTCGCTTCACTGATGCACTGTGGACACACAATAAAAATTGCGGTTTTGTTGTGTTTTGTGCGGGTATGAACAGATGATGTCTTGGGTTTACATTCTACCGGTTTCATCTTTATGTCTCACTTGGTAAAATAAAGGTGTTTGAAGAATAAATGGCACATGTGAGAATATTGCATAAAGGGGGATATTAAAGTCCCTGGTATTTCAGTGGTACATTAGCAGGCAAGATTTGGGGCCAAAATAACAGCATGGAAACAGACCTATTACGAGGCAATTCCATTAAGGACTTCTAGCGGTGACTTACTTCCAATATTCAATCTTGTGTTTTGTGTCTTTGAAGAGATTGAAGAGGATTATATTAGCATATGATGCGCTGATGCCGGGGTGATGGATTTATCTCTGAATGTACAGACAGAACAGACAAATACGAATGTAGCAGCCAGCAAAATGAGCCCAGTGTGATGTTCTCTGCCTTTTCCTGATGGAATAGGTTTACATTTAACTCTGTTTTCTCCTGAGCCTCTGTAGCTCATGGAACAGTATGTGGATTAAAAAATGATTTGAGGCTATTTCACAGAAAATGTAAAAATGGCTCGTCTTATCAAGCATGTGCTGTGTGCTAGGCAGCCAATAACTGCTTTATACCTGCTGCTGTTTACAACACCACCACAAGGTCAAGGATGTCATCCCTATTTCTCAAAAAGGAACCCGAGGCTCAGAGAGGCTGTGTGACCTCTATCGTCACACAGCCTGTAACAGGCAGAGTGGGATCCTCCAGGCGACCCGTCTTCAGTCCCCTCCTTTGCAGTTTGCAGATGGCGTCATCTTACTCTTGCTGATTGGACAGCTGGAAGGCTTCTTCCTGCACTTGAAGGAATTCTATCTCACTCCCAGCTCTCCTGCGGAAATGGTAAGTTTTTGCAAAGATTTTCCTTTCCACCTCTACCTCTGAGTGCTCAGATCTAGGAAACGGGCATGATCAGTCTTCATTCGCTCACTTACAGGTGAAGTAAAGGGTGAAGGAAACTTTGGTTGTCCGTATGTCTGCCCATCCACCCGCCAACCTCACCTGCAGACTCCTGCATCTAGCCATTGACTTGCTGATCCACTCATGCACCCAGTTCATCTACCCATTTATCCATCCATGCATTCATCTACCTATCCGTCCATCCACCCACCCACTCATCCATCCACACATCATCCTTCCACCCATCCATCCACCCGTCTATCCACTCATCCACCCATCCATCCATTCATCCATCCGTCATCCGTCCACACATCATCCACCCACCCATCCATCCATCCATCCATCCACTCACCCATCAACCATCCATTCATCCATCCATCATCCGTCCACACATCATCCTTCCACCCAGCCAGCCAGCCGGCCACTCATCCATCCACCTACCCATTCATCTATCATCCACCCACCCACTCATCCATCCACCATCCATCCATCATCCATCCACCCACCCACCCATTCATCCACCTACCCATTCATCTATCCATCCTTCCATCCAGCCATCATCCACCCAACCATCATCCATCCACCCATCCATCTATCATCCAACCACACATAATCCATCCACCCATCTATTCATTCATTCATCCATCAGTCATCCATCCATCCACACATCATCCATCCATCCGTCCGCTCATCCATCCATCCAGCATCCATCTGTCTACCTGTCCACCCACCCACTCACCCATGCACCTGACCCCTCATTTTCTGAGGTCTTGCTCAGTGTCAGGCCCTACGGCCATAAAGACGATCCTGCATAGCTCCTGCTTTCAAGGGCCCCTCAGTCTGTAAACACTGCGCTCTCAGTGATGTATGGTCTTCCAGGCTGCAGTGAAATGCATTGGCTCATGGTGGGTGGGCTGGTGGGGAACCTGAATGCAAGAAAATGTGGTTAGTGCGATCTGCAGGAATCGGGAGAGGCCTTGCGAGAGAGGTGGCCCCTGAAGTTGGCTGAAGGGCTTGGCTTGCAGAGTTAAACTAGGGAGGGAACCCCCAGGGGAGGGAATAGCATCATCAAAGAGTCAGAGGTGGCAGGGGTTCTGGCCTCGTGGCCTTCAGGAGTTCTCATGTGGACCCTGGAGTCTGGGGGGCTGGTTGGGAGAGAGCTGCGTTAGTCCAGGCGGGGATGGGAGGGGGTGTCTATGCCTGAGTTGGGGAAGGACAATGGCGAGATTGGTGCTGGTGGAAGGGACAGGGCATCGGCCTGACTGCTCCCAGCTTCTGGACCCTCGCAGGGCTCCTCCCTCCCCCAACCCCCAGGCCTGTCATGTGGAGCCTCAGTGGTTCTTCAGCTCCTCAAGCTCTCCCACCTCTGGGCTTGTTCACAGTCTGTTCCCCTGGTGGGAACGTCCTTTCCATGCGGGACACCTCCCGGTGAAGGGAAGGGATGCTCACGAGTCTCCACAGGAGAAAACCGAGGCCCCTGGGAGCAGGGTTCACTCCAGTCCTGGGCTCTGTGTCCTAACGGGCTTGGCAGAGGGAGACAAAGCCTCTGCTCTGGCCCTCAATCCACCACCAGCTCACAGCTGGCATCTCAGTCTTCTTGGCTAAAATGGGCTCACAGTCCCTGCCCTGCTGGCCTTTGTGCCCAGTCGCTCAAAGTGTCTGACTCTTTGCAACCCCATGGACTACAACAGCCTGCCAGGCTCCTCTGTCCATGGGATTCTCCAGGCAGGAACGCTGGGGTGGGTTGCTGCCCCTCAGACTACACAAATAACAGAAAAGAGTTTGGAGCATCAGGAAGGTGGAAGCCTCCAGGGGCCTGTGGTCCCTTGTCCCCTCATCCCGCCCAGGACCCCAGGTGGCCCTCTCTGAACTCTGTCCACAGCAGGGTCCCTCTGGCTGGATCAGCGGCAGGCACCCCAGGGCAGGAGGGCAAGAGGGCACCCCATCCTCCCTCTGTAGGCAGGGGACAGCAGGCAGGGCTGGGTGCCAGTTCCCAGTGCCAGCCTCGAGGCATTGCTGGGAAAAGGAATGATTTCCGTCCCCTTTGATGTACCTGTGGCCCTGAGATGGCTAAGATCTCAAGGCCTTCCCTGGGAGGGGTTGGGGGTGGTGGTGGGAGGGGGCTCTGGGCCCTGGGCCCTGACCCAGTTGCCCTGACCTAGTTCCAAGCTTGGTTTCTGCCTGGCTCCCATGTATCAGCAACCCTGTCTGTCCCTGCTTCTGGCTGCAAGCCTGACCCCCTCCCCCGACCAGGGTCCCTGTCGAATGTTCCAGGCCTGCCTCCCAGCCACAGCCTCCCTGCCCGCCTGTGGCCTGCACACCACCTGGGCCTCTGCCACCTCCGGGTCTTTGCCAGGGTGCCCCCAGCCCTGCCTTCCTCCGGCTTTGCTCTGGCTCCCTTAGCTGGGTGTTGGCTCCGACCACCTTCTCATCCCCTCTGAGCTCCTGGGCACCCTCTAGGCCCCTGAACCACAGCTCTTCTCATGTTTGCAGGGAGTTCTTACCTGAGTCTGGCCTCACCAGGCCCCTTACCCCCGTTTCTCTCTCACTTCATGTTCCTGGGGGGTGGAGTGCAGGGCAGGGTTGTATTTCCATTTTACAGAAGGGAAAACTGAGGCCCCAGAGGCTGTGGGACATGCCCAGGGCTACCCAGCTGGAACTGGGGCTGACCTCTTGACCCTCAGCCCCCGTTCTTCTTTTGGCCATCTTTGTGGGTGTCGTCTCCACCCTCTCAGGAGGCAGGGGTGCTCTTGACTGGAAGAGTGATTTGGGGCTTAGATTCCCCAGAGCTGGGATATTGGCTGAAGAGCAAACAGGCTGGAGCAGTGCAGTGTTTGACACTGCAGTAGAAACAGTGGTCAGGATCACCACCATAGAGGCGGTGAAGCGCAAGATCCAGGTTCTGCAGCAGCAGGCCGATGATGCAGAGGAGAGGGCCGAGCGCCTCCAGCGGGAAGTGGAGGGAGAAAGACGGGCCCGAGAACAGGCTGAGGCTGAGGTGGCCTCCTTGAACCGTAGAATCCAGCTGGTTGAAGAGGAGCTGGACCGAGCTCAAGAGCGCCTGGCCACTGCCCTGCAAAAGCTGGAGGAAGCTGAGAAAGCTGCTGATGAGAGCGAGAGAGGTATGAAGGTTATTGAAAACCGAGCCTTAAAAGATGAAGAAAAAATGGAACTCCAGGAAATCCAGCTCAAAGAAGCTAAGCACATTGCAGAAGAGGCAGACAGGAAGTATGAAGAGGTGGCTCGCAAGTTGGTGATTATTGAGGGAGACTTGGAGCGCACAGAGGAGCGAGCCGAGCTGGCAGAGTCCCGTTGCCGAGAGATGGATGAGCAAATCAGACTGATGGACCAGAACCTGAAGTGTCTGAGTGCTGCTGAAGAAAAGTACTCTCAAAAAGAAGACAAATATGAGGAAGAGATAAAGATTCTTACTGATAAACTCAAGGAGGCAGAGACCCGTGCTGAGTTTGCTGAGAGATCGGTAGCCAAGCTGGAAAAGACAATTGATGATTTGGAAGATAAACTGAAATGCACCAAAGAGGAGCACCTCTGTACACAAAGGATGCTGGACCAGACTCTGCTTGACCTGAATGAGATGTAGAGCACCCCAGTCCCGCCCTGCCGCTGCTCCTCCCTCTCACCCTGACTCCGCTGAGGCCAGCCTGCCCGAAGCTGACCTTTAAACTGAGGGCTGATCTTTAACTGGAAGGCTGCTTTCTCCTTTCGCCACCTCTCCCACCCCCCTACTCCTGTGTCCTTTTCGCCAAACTGTCTCTGCCTCTCCCCAGAGATTCCAGTTGGGCTAGAGGCTGAGCACCTTTGGGAACAACGATTAAGGGAATGTGAGCACAATGCAGAGTGTCTTTAAAAGCATGTTGTGATGTACACATTTTGTAATTACCTTTTTTGTTGTTGATGTAACAACCATTTGTAAAAAACATTCCAGATAATTCTGTAGTTCTGAAGCAGCAGTCTAATCCCTTTCTCACTTTTGGAAGGTAACATTTCAGCTTAATACATATTGCCTTCTCCAGAGAGAAAGGGAAAAGGTTTGGGCCTGCCTTACTGAGAGCCTAGCAGCCCAGAGAAAGGCTCCATTTGGGGAAACCTCATTGCTCTGTAAAAAGTACCTGCCAAACCAGAAAGATGATTCCAAGAGGAGTTAGCCAAAAAAAAAAAAGTGCTGTTCAGGTTTTCAGCTTTACGGTATCTTTGGACAACCTTTTTTTTTTCTTTTTGCATCAGAAGTGACCAAACAATTAAGATGGTGAAACCTCTGAGACCAAATCCTTGTCCCAGCTCTACCCTGTTCCCAGCTGCTCACAGAATGGACCATGTGCCCCTTATGTTGAAGTGACCACTTATTTGCTCTTCTGCCTCCTTGAAAGAAAGGAAAGAAAATTATGTTTTGCCACTGATTTAGCCGTATGAAACTCATCTCATTACCCTTTTCTGGGTCTGAAGCTGCTGTCTCTAAAAAGTGCCATCTCATTGTGCTTTGTATCGGTTAGTGCTGGAGAAATCTTGAAAAGCGAATGTACAAAACTTTAAAATTTTTCTGTTATTTTGGAACTTTGCTTCTTTGGGGTTGAGGCACACTGGTCACCCCTCTGCCTGTGAGAGTTCTGTACAGTCTGTGGGCTAGCAGTGTGCTGAGCTTTTCAAGTTTCTTTCCCTACCCAGTCCCCCTTTTTTGATGAGGTTTCAGTGAGGTCTGTTAGGTGTGCATCCTGCAGCGTAATTGGCTTAAAATGTTCTCTCCTTCTGTGTGGTCTCTTTGGGGACCAACTGGGAGGAAAAAAAACCAATAATGTAACTGTTTTGATACTGAAAATTGATAAATGTCTTTTTGAAATAAAGAACCAGTCCCTCCAAAAAAAAAAAAAAAAAGAAACAGTGGTCAGCACTTACTGGATTCTCACCCTTCACTGGGCACTGTATTAGTCAGCTACTGCTGTGAAAATGCTGTGTAACAAACAACCCAAATACCCAGTGGCTTAAAACTGCAAACCTTCCTTCTTGTGGGTCTGCAGGTTGTCTGGGTTTGGCCACTCTAGGCGTGGCCAGGCTCCATTGCTCACCTGGGATGGGCTGGGTGTCAGGCCATCTAGGCGGGGGTCACTGGGGCGGTTCAGCCCTGAGCCTCCTCCTGGGACCAGCAGTGAGCATGGCATGGTTTTCTCATGGCAATGACAGGGGACCCAGAGATGGAGCAGGACACGCGAGGCACAGGCTCAGAGCTGGGCTGCTGTCGCTTCCTTCTCACCCTCTTGGCCAGAGAAGGCCCTGTGGCCTCGGTGCAGAGGCCCTTGCTGTGTGCGCGCCGAGAGGACACGTGCCTGGGGCCAGGGATGTGCTTGCCCACGGGCAGCAGGAGTGACTCACCAATTCCTTCCTGCGTCGGGCCTCTGAACAGGAACCATTCCCATTCCTGTTTCTCTCCAAGGAAACTGACTTCAGACAGGGCAAGCAAGCCAGTTGGTGTTGAAGTTAGGATGACAACCAGGCCCGTTGTCTACAAAGTGGGAACTACAGCCTCAAGACCTTCCTGGGGAGCCAGGGGGAGCCCCGTGGGACACGGAGTCAGGGTGAGACCAAGAATGAGGTTCACCCAGAGTTGCAGGGTCAGAGCAAGGCTGAGACCGTGGTGCTGACTTTTATCCAGAAATCAGGGCGCCCATGTGTGATCAGTAAGGGAAGGCTAAGAGGATGGAGCCGGTGGGGTGGGTCACATGCAGCTCCCCATGGAATCAGGGGCTCAGAATTGGGACCCAAAAGAGCACAGGGGTCCCCTGTTTGTCACTCAGAGGTCGGGGCTTCACCAGATGGCAAGGCTGGCAGCCAGTATTTTGCTCACCTCCTAATCCCCAGTTACCAGCTGGGGACAAATGTCCCACCTTCCAAGGCCCCCACGTGCAGCCAGCCTGCTGACTCCACTGATTTCACGTTTTGAAGATGAGCCACATTCTTCGGAGGGAAAAGAAGCAGCCTCTCAGCTCAGGTCCCAAGAATGCACTTTTATGGGCTATTGTAAGAAACCTCAGCTGCAGAAATGGGTAACAAAAATGCTGACGAGGTCATTAACTGGAAAGGGTGGAACAACGGCCCTTTCCAGAGGTGGGACACCCGAGGAATTGTTATCTCAGTCCTGTGGCTTCTGGAAATTGAATTTCTCGTTATCAGACTTTCTCTGCCAGTGGTGTCGATGTGAGGTTGCCGTTCGTTGCTAGAAGCGGAGTAGGGTTGGAGGAGCGAGGCAATCGTTGGCTCTGCAGAAATGAAAACACCAGGGCTGGGAACCTTCGCCTTCTTCCGACGTGCAATTACTTGCTCTCTCGAACGATTTGAATGCTCCCTTCTGGGTTGTGACCTTCTCTCTGCTCTGCGGAACATGGTCATTTTCCTTTCATCATCTCAAACTGTGCATGCAAGAAAACTAATGCTTTGGGTAGACCTGGTGGGGTGGAGCTGGAGCCTGGGGCAGCTACTCCTGGTCGGACTGAGCGTCGTCGAGGAGTGTGACCCGTAGAAGCTTGAGCGATCGTTGTCCTAGGGTCGACAGCGGTGATACTCAGCACAAATTCCACAAGGGCAGGCAGCGGATCTGGGTTTTGCCCCAGTTGCTTGGCCAGCGCACAGCAGATGATCGGTAAATATTTTTAAGGGACTTCCCTGGAAGATCAGCGGCTAAGACTCTGTGCTCCCAGTGCAGAGGTCCTGGGTTTGATTCCTGGTCAGGGAACTAAGATCTCACATGCTGCAACTAAGAATTTGCCTGCCACAACTAAAGGTCGTACAGGCTGCAACTGAAAGAACCTGCGTGCCGCAACGAAGATCTAAGATCCTGCGTGCCGCAACTAAGACAAATAAATAACGATAAATATTTAAAGTAAGTGAATGAAGCGTTTCTGAGAAACTGGTCCCGTGAGCTGCTCCGTGACAAATGGATCCCCTGGTGAAATCGCTTGGGGAAACATGCATAGTCCCAAAAGCTCAGGATACATTGTAACGCATTCAAGGCACTGAGAAGTCCTGTAGCGGAGGGTTTCCAGAGGACTTTATGGGAGCCAACGTTTCCTAAAGCCACTTGGTCCCAGACCCCTTTTCCCTTCTGTCCCCTGGACCATGCTGTGAGGTTGCAGGCTTGGAGGTGAGCACAAAGGCTGGGCTGAGAGGCGGGAGAGCACAGCCCAGTGTCCTGTCTTCACTGTGATATTTACCTTCTGTGCATCTTGTGAATGGTGCTCCTGATGAGAATGAAAACAATAGCAACAGTAACAACCCACGTTTTCCAGAATTCTCCAGTCTGGGGGAAGACCTGGGGATATGGGGACAGGACGGCAGTGGAGGGCTGATTCACTCACTCCGAGGTTTGCTTCCCCCGGTCTGCACCTCTCCAGAGGTGTGACCTGCCTGTTGGGGAACGTTGACACCTGCGCCAGCCTTGGTCTTCTTCTTGATGGGCTCTAGAGGGGCAGCCCTGCTGGGCTGGCGACCCAGCTGCCACCACCCTCTCCCTGGCATTTTGGATCCAGCTCTGTCCATTTTTTAAGAGTAATTTATTTGTGTAGGCTGACAGGTCTTAGCGGCAGCATGCAGAATCTTCAGCTGCGTCATGCACTCTCAGTTGTGGCATGCGGGGTCTAGTTCCCTGATCAGGGATCCAACCCCTGCCCCCTGCATTGGGAGTACGGATTCTTAGCCACTGGGCCACCAGGGAAGCCCCTGCTCTGTCCATCTGATGCTCCTTCAACTCTCCTCCGTGGAGAAGGACCCTGCTCACTGGATCCCTGTGGTCCCCACACGGCCTCCAGGGAGCCAGCTGTCACGGAGGACCACACCCCTTGCCTGGGATGCTGCCGGAGTCCTTGGGGTGGGCTGAAGATGCTCCCCCCACCCCTGTCCTCTATCCTTGGACCAGGACTGTGGCCTGCCCCTCTCCCTCTCTGAGAGAGTCTTTCTCAGGGGCTCCTGGCCTCCCACACAGCCCACTTCTCAGCCCTCGTAGGAGCCGGGGCGGCGGAAACTTGCAGGGAGGCCTCGGCTCTGCCTTCGTTACTGCACCTTCATGTCAGGCCTCATGGTTCCAGTTCTGGGTCCACCATCACATTGGTCCACACGGCAGCTTAGAGAGGCCGCTGGGAGATGCGCTATTCCCCTGTACGGAGGAGGGGACAAGGCCCAGGCAGGACACGTGCCTTGTCCGACCTGTGACTTGTGACCTGTTGGAAGCTGGTGCACAGATGTCCAACCCAGATCTGCCCAGACCCACCAGGAGGGGACTGGGAGCAGGCTAGGCACCCTCGGGTGGGCTTTGCTTACCTGCCACTCTGCCAGCCGGGCCTCTGGGCCACTGGCTAGGTTGCCACGGGAACCGCCTGGCCTGGTTGAAGCGGGCTTTGGGACTGGGATGGGCTCCTCAGCCCCAGCTGCTTTGCAGGCGTCAGAGGGAGACAGACCTGACTCCAGCACTTTCTGTTGTGAGTTCAGACAGGCCCATGGCCACTCTGAGCCTGTCTCCTCATCTACACTTTACCCTCAGAGCTCAGCTGTTTATGAGGGAGTCTCTATTGCGCACAGGTTCCGGGGCTGCATCAGAAAAGACAGGATGCTACCTTCTCTGGCTAAAGTCCTCTCATGTGGCAGGACTCACTCCCAGGTGTCACCTCCACCAGGAAGCCTTCCCTGATGCCTGGGCTGGGTGCCTTCCTTGGGGACTGCCTTTCCCCCTAGAAGTGGCCTCCTGGCTGCATGATGAATCATCTCGCCAACATCTGATGGGGTCTTGTCATTGTAGCTGCACAATGTCACCCTGGCCCTGGAGCTGCTGAAGGAAGGAGGCCTCCTCAGCTACCCTGTCAACCCTGAAGGTGAGTGCAGGGCTCTCGTGGGCAGGCAGCCTCGTGCCAGGGCCCCTGAGTGGGGCGATGTGTGGGTGCAGCCTCTTGCCTGGTGTTGGCTAAGTTTTCCTATGAGGGGGCCCCGTGCCCACAGCTCCCACCCACCCTAGTGGAAGATGGTCCTATGGGGAGGAGATGGGGGACCAAAGTCCCTGGGGATGGACTGTCCAGAGAGCCGAGGTCTGGAGGAGGTGCTGCACTGGGGGCCCCCCGAGAGGGTGCCTGGGAGGAGGCAGTGGCAGTGCCCTGTGACGGGTCCTGGGACTCAGGGCTCGCTTGACCAACTGTCCTGGTTTGCCAGGAGTTCTGCCAGGTTTAGCCCTGAGAGTTCATGTCCCAGGAAACCCCTCGGTCCAGGGCAGGCCTGGACAGATCTGGCCTGATCTTTGCCTCCTGGATCTGACCACTGCCCTGCTCTCTCCCGACCCGCAGACATCGTGAACAAGGACGCCAAGAGCACGCTGCGAGTCCTCTACAGCCTGTTTCGCAAGCACAAGCTGAAGGAGAGCACGGACGGGGTGCCCCAGAGGTCCCCAAATTAATCCTCACAGCCCCCAGAGCTCCTCCTCACGGCCTGCCTGCCAGGCGCCGCTGGAGGGCCAGGGCCGCGGAGGGTCTCCTCGCGGTGCAGCCAGCCCTGGGCCTCCCACTCTTGCTCTGCGTGTCTGTGGCATGCCCGCCCCTCCCCCGTCTCCTGTTTCCGTCTGTCTGAAAATCTTTGAACTCAATTAGGCGTGGTTTCTTTCTGAGCCAACCTCTGATCTCGCCTGGTTTATTTTAACAAATGGATCTCTGGGAGGGGTGTGGGGAGCCTGCCGCTGTCCTGGGAAGGTCCCCCTTAAACATGCATGGATATGAGCTGAGCCCCAATGCAGGCTCCCTCCGCACGGGGCAGGCGAGGGAGGGGTTCAGGAGCTTGTCTGCAGGGCCACCGCCAGGCAGCTGTGAGAGGCTCGGTGGCGCTGACCTTCAGGGGGGCTGAGGGGCTGACCCTGGAGTAGGAGGACCCTCAAGTGTCAGTGCTGACCCGATGGCGAGACCCGCCTGCCACACTCAGCTACTGGTGTCGACCTGCCTCTCACAAGGGGGTGACGGGCCCAGGATCACCCTCCAGAGGCAGGAGCCCCATGTGGCTCCAAAACCAGGCCCATGCCCCTCAGGAAAGTCAGCTCAGTTACTTGCCAGAGGAGCCGAGGCCCAGGCCCACCCCACAGCCACGATGGTGAGTTTCACCCAGAAGTCACAGAGATGTCCTCGTGGCTGGTTAGCAGGTTGAACCGACTCCCTGTCTGTCCCCAGGGAGCTGCCGCGTTGCTCTCTCCAGGGATACTGGGCACTTGCTAGCTATGTTTCTCGAAGCAAGAGTCCCTGTAACAGGATGGAACAGGGGTTCCTGGAGCTGACAGCTGATGGGAACAAACCTGGAGGAGGCTCTGCGAGCAGAAGTGAGGGTCGGTGGGCGAGGCCAGAGGGGCTGGATCCGGCTGGCCCTGGGCCCCTGCCCTGCCCTCCCAGCTCCGAGGCTCTGTAAGGACAGAGCCCACTAGGTCTGAAGCTGTCGCTGTTTGATAGCTTTGAATCTGGGGAGGGGCTGGTGGCTCAGACGGTAAAGTGTCTGTCTGCCTACAATGCGGGAGACCTGGGTTTGATTCCTGGGTTAGCAAGATCCCCTGGAGAAGGAAATGGCAACCCACTCCAGTACTCTTGCCTGGAACATCCCATGATGGAGGAGCCTGGTAGGCTACAGTCCATGGGGTCGCAAAGAGTCGGACATGACTGAGTGACTTCACTTTCTTTCTTTGGCTTTGGGGCAGGGGGCCGGCGTGGGCCAGGCCCTCTTTGCCCGACCAGTGAGTGGAGCTCGGAGGATGTATGGAGCTCTGTATGGGGAGTGACTGACACCAAGAACCCTTGGACCAGGCGTCTGAGTGTGAGATAGTCTCAGGGTAGTCTCACTCTACCCCACCCCACCCACCTGCTCCCCTCCAACTCACAGGTAATTAGGGTGAGGGTGGGGCCCCGTGATGGGATTAGCATCCTTAGAAGACAAAGAGAGATCAGACCGGTCTCTGCCATATGAGGACATAGCAAGAAGGTGGCCGTCTGCAGACCAGGAAGAGGGGCCCTCTCCAGGTACCAAATCACCGGGGACCTCCATCTTGGACTTCCCAGGTATCAGAACTGTGATAAATAAAAAGTCTGCTTTTTGGTTGTTTTCTTTTTTAATAATTTTTTTTGTTTGGTTAGTTACTTTTGGCTGTTCTGGGTCTTTGTTGCCTTGCGTGGGCTTGCTCTCGCTGCAGCGAGCAGGGGCCACTCTCTCCTTGTGACGTGCAGGCTCCTTGACGCACTGGCATCTCTCGTTGTGGAGCACGGGCTCCAGGACGTACAGGCTTCAGCAGTAGGTGCACATGGGCTCGGCAGCTGTGGTTCCTGGGCGCAGAAGTTGTGCTTCGGTGCACGGGGCTCATTGCTCCACGGCATGCGGGATTCTCCCGAGCCAGGGACTGAACCCACGTCTCCTGCACTGGCAGACAGATTCTTATCCCCTGCACCACCAGGGAAGTCCTAACTGTCTGTTTTTAAAAGCTGCCCAGTCTATGATATTTTATTATAGCACCCAGAGCTGACTAACAGATTCTCAGTACCATTGCCCGTCAGAGAAATAAAATTAAAACCACAACGAGATTCCACTACACGCCACACTGAAAACACTGACAATAGCAAGTGTTGACAAGGATGTAGTGCGATTAGAGTTCTCATATGTTGCTGGTGGGATGCAAAATGGTACGTTTACTTGAGAGAACAGTTTGGCAGTTTCTTATAAAGTAACACATACACTCACCATACGACCTAGCCATTTCATTGCTAGGTATTTATCCAAGAAAAATGAGAACATATGTCTACACAAAGACTTAGACATGAATAGCAATACTATTCATAAAAACCAAAGACTGGGAAGAACCCGAATGTCCATCGCCAGCAAAAGCATAAAGGAATCAGAGTGTCTCCATACAACGGGCTTCTGCTCAGCGACATAGAGAGAAGGGTGTTGATACAAAAACGGCCTGGATGCCGTCAACAGCGCTAGGCTAAGGGAATGAAATGGGACGCCAGAGGCTACACATTTATAAGAAATTCTAGAAAAGGCGCAGCCCTGGCGATAGAATGCAGATCAGTGTTTTCCAGGCTGGCAGGAGAGGAATCTGGGGCGATGGGAGTGCTCTGTGGGGTCGTTGTGCTCACGTGACTGTCCACCTTTTTTCAAACTCATCACATCACACACTTAAAATTGGGGAAAGTTCCTTTTCGTACGTTGTTGCTGCTGTTCGGTTGCTAAGTCGTGTCTGACTCTCTGTGACCCCATGGACTGCAGCTTGCCAGGCTTCCCTGTCCTTCACCATCTCCCGGATTTGGCTCAAACTCATGTCCATTGTGTGGACAGTATTCCTCAATAAATCTACAAAAATGAAATTTTTTTCTAACTTGTTTTCAAGCTGAAAAAGAGTGAGGGCGGAGGACGCGGCGGGGAGGCCTGCGGAAGGGAGGGAGCAAAGACCCTGAGGATTTGCGGTAGGAGGGGGGTGGACTTCATGCTTTCTCTCCTTGGAGCCTGGTGAGAAACCAGCTGGTAACCTGGGGCCTCGAGGCATGTGACTGCTTATGAGTGGGGAAGCCTGAGCCTGCCTAAATGAGCCTGGGTGAATGCCCACGGGAAGGCTCTGGATGAGAAAAGATTAAACGTGAGAGGGAGCATCTTATAGGAGGGAGGCACCTGGGCTGGTGGGCAGGAGCTGGGCTCCAGGGACAAGGAGGGGTGCCTGGGATGGGAGGCTGGTGGGAAGGTGGGTATGGGAACAGAGAGAGAGACCACCCAGTGCCAACCCGCCTGCTGCTCTTCGGCGATTGTCCCAGCCTTTTGATGATCTCTTAATCCCTTATAATATCTCTCTTGCTCTGAAATCCACTTTGATTCTAATGCAGCTCCTTATAAGCTTTCTTTCAGTGTTAGCAGGGAATCTTTTCTCTTCTTTTCCTTGTAAAGGATCTGTGTCTTTATGTAAGAGAGTTTTTACGGAAAATGTTTCTGCCCACACTGAGAGGCATCTTAGCTCCCTGACCAGGGGTCAAGCCCACACCCTCTGCTTTGGAAGCATGGAGGTTCGACCACCGGACCGCCAGGGAAGTCCCCTCAAGAGGCTTTCCTATAGACCCAAATAGCTATGTCTTTTTATCTGATCTGAATGTCTCTGCATTTTAAGTGGAAGGTTGCATCCATTAACATTCCTTTATTGTGGTAAAATACACATAATGAAATTTTCCATTTTAGGCCTTGTAACATGTGCGGTTCAGTGCATTAAGTACCCTGCGTGGCAGCATTACCCCCATCTCCAGAACTCTGTTCATTTTGCAAAACTGAAACTCAATACCTGTTAGGCTGTAACTCGTCATCCCCACCTCTCCAGCCCCTGGCAACCACCAGGCTCCTGCCTGAGCAGACCCACATTTTGAACTGCCCAGGGCACAGGGCCCCTTGGGGTTCCCACCCCAAACTCATCAGACTGAAGTCAGAACTTACCCCTTCTGCTGTCCTGCCTCCTGACTCCCCAGCCCTTTTCCCAGCCTCAGTGGTGAAGAATCCGCCTGCAGTGCAGGAGACACAGGAGACGTGGGTTTGATCTCTGGGTCAGGAAGATCCCCTGGAGGAGAGCATGGCCACCCACTCCAGTATTCTTGCCTGGGAAATCCCACGGACCGAAGAGCCTGGCAAGCTATAGTCCATGGGGTCACAAAGAGTCGGACATGACTGAGGTGACTGAGCGCGCACACCAACCTCTGGGTTCCCAAGCCTGAGACCTGTGGCTCAGTCTGGACGCTGCCCCCGCCTGCCGCCCTCCCCCGCCCGTCCCTAACCCAGTCACCATGTCCTTTCTGCCTTTTCCCCACCTCTCAGACCCAGGCCCTCCTCCCCTCCCTTCTGCCCCTGGAAGTCTAGGCGCTCACCATCCACGGAGCTCGGAGCTCGGTACAGTGACTCCCCAGGTGGGCTCTCTGCCTCTCTCCCCTCTGACCCCAGTTCCATAGCCGAGGCTGGCATTTTCCTGTCTGGGAGCCCGAGCCCGTTACTGTCCTGCTGTAAAGCTCCCTGCTCCCTGACGCTCTGGGTCCTCCCGAAGCTGCTGGCTTTGTGTCTACTCACTGACTATGTCCTATCTCCTAGCCACCCCATCCTTTCCAAGCTGTCTTGAGGCCCTTCCCTGAGGGGCCCAAGATCTTCCCAGGCCCCTTGGATGGTGTCATTCCCTGCTGAGACCCCCTCCTCGGGACCAGAGGGGTGGGGGCATCTCTGGGGAGAGACTGGAGAAGGGATTAGCGATGCGACAGGGCAGACACCTTGGGCTGGCGGGGCTCGAGGCGAGTGGAGGGGGTGATTCCTACCAAGGAGTCCGAGAAGGGGGGCTGCGGAGCCCACAGCCCTCGCCTCCCTCTCTCCTCCATCCCAAGAAATCTGACCCCGGTTGGCGTTGTTGCAGCCAGAGCTGGAAGCAGGACTATTCCCGTGGGCTGAACTGGAACCCATCCAGGGCTGGGGAAGGAGCTGGCAGTCTCGGGCTGGTGTGCAAACAGCTCTGGAGTGACGGGAAATGCCTCGAAGGCCGGGCGCCTCGGTGCTGAGAGGCTTCCCAAAATAACCCAGGGGGCAGCTGTCTCAGATTCTGAAACTGGGTCTGGCTGCCCTAGCCACAGGGAGCCCCAGGCCCCATACCAGCCTCGCTCTGGGAGCAGATGGCACTGGGAATTTTTTCTTTCTTTCTTTCACCAAAGTCAGCTGTTAAGCGAACAGCTTGTCTGCAGGAAAGCATCCCTCCCTCTCTCTTTCCGTGACAGATCGAGCTGCCACCTCCCCTCCCCCAGCCCCTGCCCACCCCGCCTCCCCAACCCTTCTTCCTTTTGAGACACGAGGCAGCTGAGTCCAAGGGTCATCACAGGTCCTCGCCCACTGATTCAGGGAGCAGCCAGGATCCCTGGGTCTCTGGGGGCCTGGACGGGGCTGGGACAACAGATTCTGGGTGGCCCGACTGATTGTAAAGCAGACCATAGGATGTCCCAGAAATGGTGCTTTCAGAAGAGTCAGCCCAGGGACCTGTGTTGGCCAACGAACGTATGCTTTTATTCATGAATCTACGATCATTTCAAATCCGTTGATACGCTTATTGCCTGTAAAGGGAATGTGCCAGTGTGCAGGGCGGGGTTTTGCATCTGCAAAGGTCATTGTGCACAGGCCACACTAAGAGGCCTTCCTGAGCACCAGCCGTGTGTAGCCCCGTCTCGGAGCCAGGGATACAGGGAGAGCTCAGAGAGCGGCTCTATCCTGGAGGTGCTCCCTGCCTGGGGTGGACAAGGCAGTGTGGTGCAGTGGTTAGAGCGCAAAGCTTGAGTCAGACTCCGAGGCATGACTATCAGGCCCGTCAGCTGCTTGCTCTGTGATGCTGAGTGAATCACTTTACTTCCCTGAGACGCCGTTTCCTTCTCTGTCAAATCAAAGCAATCAGGAATCTACTCTCTGAAGGGTTATTATCCAAGTGAAAGCAGAGGATCCTTCTAAAGAGCCTGAAACATTGCAAGACGCATAGCACTCCGTAACGTTGGGTGACATCACCGTCACCATCATTATCACCACCACCGCCACCACCATCATCACCACCAGGCTCCTCTCTCCAGGGGATTCTCCAGGCAAGAATACTGGAAATGGGTTGCCTGTAACGATTCCAGGGGATCTTCCCAACCCAGGGATCGAACCCATGTCTCCTGCTTGGCAGGTGGATTCTTTACCATTGAGCCTTCTGGGAAGCTGTCCTTTCTACTTAATCACTGGTAGTGCTTCGAGGCTTACATTGAAAATGGGAACATCAGGAGATAATTCACGTCTGCTTCAGCAGGATTCCGAGGGTCACTCTGAGCTGCCTTCCATTAAATTGAAGTCTTCGTCGGGGATCTGTGGTCCGCAGGGCCGGTGTAAAGCCTGCACTGGGGCTGGCTGGTGGTTACGGCTTCAGGGAGATTCTTTTTTCCCCAGTGCCAAGCTTGATGTAGACTACTGTCCTTGTTTCTTCGGCATTTTTCCTAGTAACTTATTCCAGCAGTGAAAGCATGGCCCTTGGGAGAGCCCAGCTGTCCGTGAGGTTCCCTGTCTAACTCATGCTGGGCGGCCCAGGCATTCCTCCGCCCCAGAGCCAAGTGTGGTCACGGAAAAGGATGATCAGGTGTCTGACCTTGGCAAATGTCCCTGGGGCAGAGCCAGCCTCAGCAACTGCTCACCTCTGGGGACTTCCAATCTCACTCCTAGTTCTCTGGCCTGGGAGGTTGCTCCTTGTTCTTGCTTGTCCGGTGTGATGCATTTTAATACATGTATATATGCACGCCTATAAAAGCATGTTCATATACATAGACCTATATATTATTTTCATTGCTTTGCTGTTGGACTATTGATCAGCGATTAGTCTTCCACACTGTGGAAAATGCAGGCCGCTCTCTGCTTGCACAGTGTAGATTTTTAATAAGCAGCGAAGTATCTTTAAAATTCCCTCTCCATCTCTGCCCTCCCCAAGTCCCCACGTGGAGGTAGGTCTCTGCTCCCACGCCCATTCTCTTCCATTTCCTCCTTCTTTCCATGACCCTTCCCCCACTCCAGTCTCACCTCCCCACCTGCATCCTGATCCAGCCAGATGAGGGGGGACAATCAGCGTTCACCCATAGATAAACTTCCCAATCGTATAAGCCTATGCCGCCAACCAAAGGCTTCTCAAGGGCAAAATCAGTGTGGGGTATGCAGGGGGGATGAATCTTCTTGAATGGCCAGCCCTGGCTGTTCTGGGGTCAGGATCTGCCGGGGTGTACAAGGGGGCCAAGGCGGAAGTTCTGGGGGTAAGGCTTAGCCTGAGGCTTCAGGCTGGAGGAGGTAAGAAAGATGTGCAGAGGAACCAACCCCCTCAGGTGGAGATAAGGCCCCACACGCTCATCTGAAGTGGGGCAGGGACCGCCAGGTGTTGTGGCCAGGGCCCAGGAAGCAGGTTCAGTATCGGTATCAGGCAGAGCTCTCGAAAGGCAAGGCTGTGCAACAGCTGCCTACGGGATGCATGAGCAGAGGGGGGCACCCACCTGCTGGGGGTCTGCACAGGGTTCCAGCACCCCGGGGGCGAGGTGGGAATCTGTTGTTTAGTCGCTCAGTCATGTCCGACTCTTGCGACCCCATGGTCTGTAGCCCACCAGGCTCCTCTGTCCATGGATTTCCCAGGCAAGACTACTGGAGTGGATTGCCATTTCCTTCTCCAGGGGATCTTCCTGACCCAGGGATTGAACCCACATCTGCTTCTCCTAAATTGGCAGGCAAATTTTTTTACTGCTGAGCCACTAGGGAAGCTCCAAGGAGGGAAGGGGGTATGCTTAGTGGGCTGAGGGCAGCACCGTGGGCATGATGCCCTGCTCAGACCCAGAGCCCAGTGCCCTGCCTTGCCTGCCCTGGACGTAACAATCTGAGAAGTGGTGGTCAAGCAGGGAGCACCAGCCGACGTCCATCCACCACTCAAGGACCCTGGGCACAGGTGGAGCATCATGCATAAGCGACTGCAATAGGAACCAGAGCCTCTGGGTTGCCTATTACACACCAGCACATTGTTCCAGTGTATTAAAAAGCAGGGACATTACTGTGCCGACGAAGGTCCATCTAGTCAAAGTTACGGTTTTCCAGTGGTCATGTACGGATGTGAGAGTTGGACTGTAAAGAAAGCTGAGCACTGAAGAATTGATGCTTTTGAACTGTGGTGTTGGAGAAGACTCTTGAGAGTCCCTTGGACAGCAAGGAGATCCAGCCAGTCCATCCTAAAGGAAATCAGTCCTGAATATACATTGGAAGCACTGATGCTGAGGCTGAACCTTCAATACTTTGGCCACCTGATGTGAAGAACTGACTCATTGGAAAAGACCCTGATGCTGGGAAAGATTGAGGGCAGGAGGAGAAGGGGACGACAGAGCATGAGATGGTGGGATGGCATCACTGACTCAGTGGACATGAGTTTGAGCAAGCTCCGGGAGCTGGTGATGGACAGGGAGGCCTGGAGTGTTGCAGTCCATGGGGTCACAGAGTCGGACATGACCGAGCGACTGAACTAAACTAACACTGTTCTTTCTGTTTGAACCTTACATGCTCATAACTCACTTGGGTGTCGGTGCAGACTGTGTACTGCTGACAAGCTCCGGGTGATCCCCTTGGACTCGCCTGGCCCAGGACCCCGTGTAGACATCCGGAATCCCTGTTCCAGGTGCAGTGTAGACACTGGGAAGTCTAGAGCCTGCCCAGGTGATTATAACATGCAGCCAGGTTTCAGAACAGTGGCTCTAGACCACAAAGAAAAGGGGCTTCCCTGGTGGCTCAGACAGTAAATAATCTGCCTACAATGTGGGAGACCTGGGATCGATCCCTGGGTTGGGAGGATCCCCTGGAGGAAGGCATGGCCACCCATGCCAGTATTCTTGCCTGGAGAATCCCATGGACAGAGGAACCTGGCGGGCTACGGTCCATGGGGTCGCAAAGTCGGACACGACTGAGCGACTGAGCACAGCACAGGCCGCAGAGAGGTGGGAACTCATCGTCCTTGTCCATCCTCCGTTTCCATACAGAGACGGGTTTCGGGAAACATCCACCTTCTCTTTAAAAAACAACCATGCACATGCGGTGCTAGGCGGTGACTGGCCGGCCTGGGACCGGAGGCCGGCGGGATGTGGGTCACAGAAGGGACCGTTGGACTGTGGACTGCCGCTGTCGGGCAGGATGGGAAGAAGGGGACAGCCTCATTTCCGGCCAGATTCACTTCCTCATTGCACACTCCAGGCTCCCCCGATGCCTCCCTCTTCTTGATCTCTGGGTCACGGCCTTAACTTCTTGTTGCAGCCTTGACCTCATGCTGAACGTGACCTCTGGGCTTTGACCCCCTCTGTTGCAGCCCAAGTCTCTGCTCTGTGAGCCCCGCATACACAGATGGGTCCCCCTCCAGCACAGGTGGGGGAAGGAAAGGGCCAGTGAGCCAGCAAGTAACAGGGACCCTGCAGAACAGGTCACAGTGGGGGCATGCCAGTCACCTTGATCCTTGATCACCACGGCTGTTACAGTTAACTGAGGGAAACGAGTGTGTTTCTGAGCGTGGATAGGTGTGCCCACATCCTCACCTGGTCCTATGTCTCTGTACACAGGTTGCAAGAGGGAAATATTTTTGTGTTCCTTTTGTTGACTGTCCTCAGGCTTTGTCCTCAAGTTTTGGGCCCCGTGACAGCAGGACCCAGTGCTGCCAAGATGGGGCTACCCTGGACCAGCTGATCCTTGGGACCCCCCCGCGCCCACCTGCTAGGCTTAGAACACTGGCAACTTCCCCTCAGTGGGGTCCAGTGACCCCCTTTTCTGCTCAGGCCCCTTTCCTGCCTTCCCATCGCCTGGGGGAATCCCATCCAAAACTGCCCTCTAACAAAGCAGGAACTGGACACACAAACCCTGCCCTCTATTTGCCCATGGCCTTGGGGGAGGGACCGGAGCTTGCTGAGTCAGTGTTTCCTCTTGTAACAGGGGATCTGATTAACAACAAATTCCTCCCTTCCAGTTTTTGCGGCTGCCTGGGTAACCTCCCTATTTCTTTCACTCCTGGCCTCTGCGGGTGAGGAATTTGGCTCAGTTCTGCTCCCAGTGTTGAGATCTCAGAGAAAGGTTTGGGAGGCTCTGGAGGCTGGAATCATGCAGAGGTGTCTCACTCACCCATCTGGTCCGGGCTTGGCTGGGGCTGCTGATGGACTGAATCCCGGGGCCGCTCTGTGCGCCTCGGGCTTTACTCCTCTGGCAGGAGAGCAGGGCTCTCGGCGTCCCAGGAGGAAGCTGGTGGCCTTTGGTGACCTGGACTGCAGGTTGCATGCAAGGCTCGGTGGCTGACACAGTCACACGCTGCTTGTGAACTCAGCCACTCAGAGTCTGAGAAGCGTGTGAAGCACGTGTTTATTCAAGATCAGAGCTGGGGCCTCCGAGGAGGTGTTGACTCAGATAGAGCACGTGGGGCCATGGGGAGGTTCTGGCTCAAGATGAACCTAGTCAGTGAGCCTGGCAGGGGAAGGCGCCTCAGGCAGGACCTGTGGGCAGCTGGGCTGTGGCAGACTGCTTCCTGGTGGGTGGACAACCCGGATCCTCTCTTGGGTGAAGATACAAAGTATTCTAAACACATCTTTCCTCCAGGGCACGGCTTCTCCCAGGCCAGCTTGGCACGTGCAGGGATGCTGGGAGGACGCTGGCTCAGAGGCCTCGGAGCTATTCATCCTCCAGACGCAGACAGACAGCCCCAGTCGTGGCAAGCGTGCAGGGGCAGGGCGTGGGGCTGGGTCCTGCTGGACTTGGTGCCAGTGACTTGTCATGCCAGCCCCACGCCGGGGTGTGTGGTCTGACAAAGGATATTCCCCTTGATTTGTGGATGCGTCTTTAGGAAAAATCTTCAACAAGCGTAAAATCCTTTAAACACACTTAACTATGCATTCTGCAGCCTGCCTCTGTCGATAAGAATGAAATTACGTATAAGAAGCATCAGCTTAGGGCAGAAATGCCCTCCGATGGGCACATGTCATCTTGGTTGCTTGCTGCTGAGACTGCAGATGCATCGGAAGGATTGTACTTAGTGGCTGCTCCCCGAGCACCTACTGTGTGCCAGCTCCTAGGTGCATGACTTGCAAGCATTGTTTTGAATCTTCACGACAACCTGAAGTGGGAGCTGGAACGCACTGATTTAGCAGCAGCCTAGAAAGGGTGATGACTTGCTCAGGGCCATACAGCCGCCACGTGACTGAGCCAGGAGACGCAGCTGTGACACCCCTGGCTGGCCCGGGGTGGGGCTCCGGGGCGGGGACCTCTCTCTCTCGCTGCTCCGGAGCCCCTGCATTGGTCACTAGCTTGCATCAGCCCATATTCTCTGCGTTGCTCAGCACTGGCTGGTGCCTCCTCCCTGCCTTCCTTTTGCTGTCTGTGAGGGTTCCTGTTTATCTCTCCACTGAGGGCAGGCACTCTGTGGGTCTTATTTATGCAACATGTGTCTAGAACTCAGCATGTTATAGGAATGCAAACGAGAAGTCTTAATTACAAGGGAAAAATCTAACATTCTGTACCGTCGACCAGTGGAACAAACTGCTTCGTGGTAGTGAGCTCCCCGCCACTGGTGGTATTCAAGTGGTAGTTGACGAGTACCTGTCAGGGCATGTTAGACAAAAGCAGGAGGTGAAGCTCACACTTAAGGCAGTCATAGCTTCTGTCCAGGGCGGGGGGCGGGGGGGGGGGGCTCTGGCCTTCCAGGGCTTCCCTCCCTGTCCCACTACCATCTTGCTGCAAGATGCTGGTGGACAGCCTTCCTGCCTCTGGCCCTAGTCTCTCCACAGTACTAGAAAACCAGGGTGGCAGCATCTATTTGGTTGAACCACCCAGATGGAAAAGGAGGCAGAAGGAAAGACCAATATTTATTCATTATCATATCCAGAAATTAGACCGGGAGCCACAAATAGGCATTTCTAACGAGCACCCGTCTGGCCCTGCCTCTTGGGCCCCTGCTGCAGATCTCTCTTCATGTCACGTCTTGCCTCCCGCACTGGGGTTTGCCAGCCGCTGGGTTATTTTCTGAAGCGATTAACGGGAAGCCAGGGGCATCGGACAGCCAGCAGGATGGTCTTTTAAAAGGATACACGCTGTTCCCAACAAGAACCCATCTGAGTGTGGTTCAGAAGCTCTCGGAGTGGGTGGGCGGGGTGGGGAAGAGCTAGGGCGGGCACAGTGAGGGTGGGATGCCATCCAGCTGGAAAGACCCATCAAAGCTGAGAGTCTGCATGGGACGGTCCGCGTCTGATTCAGTCCCGTCGTGCACTTGGCCCTGGTCCACAGTGCCGCTGGGCTCAGGAACCGTGCTCAGCCAGAGCTTCCCCATCAGCTCTTAGCCTCAGCATCCACACCCAGCTATTTCTCCCATCTTCCAAAAAGCCTTTCTCTCCCACTTCTTCTAGCCTCCTCTGCTGCCTCCTTCCTTCCTCCTCTCGATAGCAAAGCTTCTTGAAAGAGCAAAACTCCTCCCCATCTTTCTGCAAACCGCCCCCCAACCCTCTCTAAGCAGGCTTTTCCTGCCATGGATTCCCTGAAACCGCTCTAAATGATGAAGTCAGCAGCGCCCACCCCTCCCCACCCCATCCCATCACCATCCTG
The DNA here is from genome assembly GCF_016772045.2 of Ovis aries. Classification (NCBI taxonomy): domain Eukaryota; kingdom Metazoa; phylum Chordata; class Mammalia; order Artiodactyla; family Bovidae; genus Ovis; species Ovis aries. Next base: position 220,799,639 of record NC_056056.1, read on the forward strand.
AAAATGGAAAACCGGTGTCAGCAGTCAGACCCCGGCCTCCTGAGCCAGCAGCTGCCTCTGATCGCTGGTCGGTCCCGTCCTCCCCCCAGATGCCCTCTCATCGCCTGGCTCCAGCACCCGTATGCCCCCTTGCCGGGGCCTCCTCACTCTGCAGCAGCCACTTCTCGCTGTCTCCTTGACCTTGAATATGTTCAGGGTTCAGCCGTTGGACCTTGTCTCCTTTCATTAACCGCTTGCTGCCTCAGGGATCCTGTCTGGGGGCTTGAAAACAGTCAAGATGACAATGCCTTCCACATTACACCTCCAGCCTCCTCTGATCTCTAACAGCCCTTCCAACCGCCTCCATGACGGTTCCAGTTGGGCATCAAAGCCACCTCTTCGCAAACCCAACATGACCGCCGCTGATTGCCTCCTTGTCGGCTGGCGGTGGCCCTGTCGTTCAGTTGCTCAGGCCAAGAGCCTCACATTCATCCATGGCGCCCCCCCCTTTCTCTCACACCCCACATCCAATCTGTCAGGAAATTATATTGGCTGTACCTCCAAACGCATCCAGAACCTGACCACTTCTCACCACCCCCACGGCTTCCATCCTGGCACAAGCCACTTGCATCCTTGGCCCCTGCGGTCTGTTCTCAGCACAGCAATCAGGAGAGCCCTTTAGAAACGTGAAGCCAGAGCAGCGCTCAACATTTGCCAAGGCTCCCAGTGCAGTTCAGTTGCTCAGTTTTGTCCAACTCTTTGTGACCCCATGTATCGCAGCACACCAGGCCTCCCTGTCCATCACCATCTCCTGGAGTTCACTCGGACTCACGTCCATCGAGTCCGTGATGCCATCCAGCCATCTCATGCTCGGCCGTCCCCTTCTCCTCCTGCCCCCAATCCCTCCCAGCATCAGAGTCTTTTCCAATGAGTCAACTCTTCGCATGAGGTGGCCAAAGTACTGGAGCTTCAGCTTTAGCATCATTCCTTCCAAAGAAATCCCAGGGCTGATCTCCTTCAGAATGGACTGGTTGGATCGCCTTGCAGTCCAAGGGACTCTCAAGAGTCTTCTCCAACACCACACTTCAAAAGCATCAATTCTTCGGCACTCAGCTTTCTTCACAGTCCAACTCTCACATCCATACATGACCACAGGAAAAACCATAGCCTTGACTAGAAGGACCTTAGTCGGCAAAGTAATGCCTCTGCTTTTGAATATACTATCTAGGTTGGTCATAACTTTTCTTCCAAGGAGTAAGCGTCTCTTAATTTCATGGCTGCAGTCACCATCTGCAGTGATTTTGGAGCCCAAAAAATAAAGTCTGACACTGTTTCTACTGTTTCCCCATCCATTTCCCATGAAGTGATGGGACCAGATGCCATGATCTTCGTTTTCTGAATGTTGAGTTTTAAGCCAACTTTTTCACTCTCCTCTTTCACTTTCATCAAGAGGCTTTTAGTTCCTCTTCACTTTCTGCCATAAGGGTGGTGTCATCTGCATATCTGAGGTTATTGCTATTTCTCCCAGCAATCTTGATTCCAGCTTGTGTTTCTTCCAGTCCAGCATTTCTCATGATGTACTCTGCATAGAAGTTAAATAAGCAGGGTGACAATTTACAGCCTTGACGTACTCCTTTTCCTATTTGGAACCAGTCTGCTGTTCCATGTCCAGTTCTAACTGTTGCTTCCTGACCTGCATACAGATTTCTCAAGAGGCAGGTCAGGTGGTCTGGTATTCCCATCTCTTTCAGAATTTCCCACAGTTAATTGTGATCCACACAGTCAAAGGCTTTGGCATAGTCAATAAAGCAGAAATAGATGTTTTTCTGGAACTCTCTTGCTTTTTCCATGATCCAGCAGATGTTGGCAATTTGATCTCTGGTTCCTCTGCCTTTTCTAAAACCAGCTTGAACATCAGGGAGTTCACGGTTCATGTATTGCTGAAGCCTGGCTTGGAGAATTTTGAGCATTACTTTACTAGCATGTGAGATGAGTGCAATTGTGTGATAGTTTAAGCATTCTTTGGCATTGCGTTTCTTTGGGATTGGAATGAAAACTGACCTTTTCCAGTCCTGTGGCCACTGCTGAGTTTTCCCAATTTGCTGGCATATTGAGTGCAGCACTTTCACAGCATCATCTTTCAGGATCTGAAACAGCTCAACTGGAATTCTATCACCACCACTAGCTTTGTTCGTAGTGATGCTTTCTAAGGCCCACTTGACTTCACTTTCCAAGATGTCTGGCTCTAGATTAGTGATCACATCATCATGATTATCTGGGTCGTGAAGATCTTTTTTGTACAGTTCTTCCGTGTATTGTTTCCACCTCTTTCCCTGGGCTTCTCCGTCGGCTCAGCGGATAAAGAATCCCCCTGCAAAGTGCAGGAGAGGCAGGAGACACAGGATCGATCCCGGGATTAGGAAGATCCACTGGAGGAGGAAGACGCAACCCACGCCAGGATTCTTGCCTTAAAAAATCCCATGGACAGAGGAGCCTGATGAGCTACGGTCCTGTGGGGTCGCAAAGAGTCAGACACAACTGATCAAACGAGCGTGCACATCCATCCATCCCTTCTTTACTATCGCCTCCTCTGCTCACTGACTCACTCCTTAGCACCCTGTCACCACGCTGTGAGGAAGCCCAAGCAGCCGTGTGGAGGGGTCCATGTAGAGGAGATCGGAAGTCCACGCCTGGTATAACCAACTGAGCCGCCAGCCCGGAGCCAGCGTCACCTGCCAGCTGCGCCAGCCATGCCAGCATGCCAGCCAGGCCATGTTGAACCTCCAGCCATCCTAATGCCCCAAGCCAACCCCTCCCAAGGCAGGAGACCCACACGCTCCCCCCACAGAATTGCCGTAGTGAACGATTATCGGCGTTTCAAGTTACTACCTTTTGGGGTGGTTTGTTAAACAACAATAAACAATCTAAACAACTGTCTATGGGAGAACTGGATTTGAAAACATATTTTCATGACGTGAGCACGTACACGCCTGCGTTACCCACAGATGCGGAAACGTGTTAACATATGCGCGGTTTCTTTCCTGGCGCGCTTTGTGTTCTTTTTGCCTTTTTTGCTTGGCTCCCGTCTCTGCTTCCCACACTTCCCACCCGATGTCCCCAAATCCTGTTGCCTGGTTCTCCATAAACAGTCATGCAATCATTTATTAGTCTGTGCAGACGCCTCTGGAGAGGTTTCTCTGATGGGCGGAGGGCCTTCTGTTACCCAAACGTGATATCACTTGCCTATATTTTGCTTTTCTTCTTGGGGAGTTCTTTGTAAAAACCCCTCCAAAACCATTGTGGAAGTCCAGTTCGTTCTTTTAAGGAGTTGCATAAAATTCTCCCATCCTGTGGCCATTGCACACCAGTCAGCCATCCCGGAGGTGTGAGCTGGAGCCAGCTCATCCTGGCTGCTGAAAGCCTGTCGTTAACGCTTCAGGAGTTTTGTGAGCCAGGTATTAAAATGTTCAGTTCAGTCGGTCAGTCATGTCCGACTCTGCGACCCTGTGGACTGCAGCACGCCAGGCCTCCCTGTCCATCACCAACTCCCCGAGTTTGCTCAAACTCATGTCCATGGAGTCAGTGATGCCATCCAACCATCTCATCCTCTGTCGTCCCCTTCTCCTCCTGCCCTCAATCTTTCCCAGCATCAGGGTCTTTTCCAATGAGTCAGCTCTTCGAATCAGGTGGCCAAAGTATTGGAGTTTCAGCTTCAGCATCAGTCCTTCCCATGAATATTCAGGACTAATTTCCTTTAGGATGGATTGTTTGGATCTCCTTGCAGTCCAGGACTCTCAGGAGTCTTCTCCAACACCACAGTTCAAAAGCATCAATTCTTCAGCACTCAGCTTTCTTTACAGTCCAACTCTCACATCCGTACATGATTACTGGAAAACCATAGCCTTGACTAGACGGACCTTTGTTGGCAAAGTAATGTCTCTGCTTTTTAATATGGTTGGTCATAGCTTTTCTTCCAAGGAGCAAGCGTCTTTTAATTTCATGGCTGTAGTCACCATCTGCCGTGATTTTGGAGCCCCCCAAAATAGTCTCTCATCGTTTCCATTGTTTCCCCATCTATTTGCCATTAAGTGATGGGACAGGATGAGATTATCTTAGTTTTCTGAATTTTGAGAATTGACTGTATTAAAATGTAGCCAATAAAAAAATTAAATTCTATAACTGTGTAATTAAATACATACATTATACTAGAAACTAAGGTTATACTCCAAACGAATCACTTTCTAATTATTTTACTATTCCTGAGGCTCCAGGTTATTTACATCGAGTATAAAGTACAACACGATGGGGCGCTCTGGGCACCTCTTCGTAAGTCTGCCGTCAGATGTGTCCCGTAGCTGATTTAAAGCTGGCCACGGTGAGAGCACGCACACCACAGGAAGTGGCGCACATCGCGAGTCAGGGCTGGGCTGACTGCTTTCCTGGCTGTCTAGACTTAAGAAATAGGTGACATTAATAATGCAGATTCGTGTCTGCAGCTGTTACACTGCTCCCAGCAGGGAAAATGTGAGGAACGGTTCTCCCAGGATTTGGAAACTGTTATTCAAGTCAATAAAGATGGTGAACAAGCGACGTTTCAACACATGTCTTGTTTGCTTCCCTGACATCTTGCTCTCTTTTATTTAAAATATTTATTTATTTGGCCACGCCCTGTCTTTGTAGCGGTTCTTCAGTTGCAGCGTGTGGGATCTAGTTCCCTGAACAGGGATCGAACCCGTGCTTCCTGCATTGGGAACGCCCAGTCTTAGCCTCTGGACCACCAGGAAGTCTCTGCTGCTGCTGCTAAGTCACTTCAGTCGTGTCCGACTCTGCGTGACCCCATAGACGGCAGCCCACCAGGCTCCCCCGTCCCTGGGATTCTCCAGGCAAGAACACTGGAGTGGGTTGCCATTTCCTTCTCTAATGCATGAACGTGAAAAGTGAAAGTGAAGTCACTCAGTCGTGTCAAACTCTTCGAGACCCCATGGACTGCAGCCCACCAGGCTCCTCCATCCATGGGATTTTCCAGGCAAGAGTACTGGAGTGGGGTGCCATTGCCTTCTCCGAGGAAGTCCCCATCATCTTCCTATTTGACAAAAATGCGCGTTCATATTGAACCAACATTTATTCCTGGGTTCCAGCTATAGGTTGTCTCCACATAGAAGAGTTTGGCAAAGATCAACAGAAACATTCTGTGAAGATCAATTGACTACATCAAGTTTATAACAAAAGGTGTTGTATATTTTATTATTATTCGTAAATGTTATGCCACACATCCTTTCCATTAACACGTTTTATAATAAATATAGATATGTACACAGATGTCTGCACCTTTTTTCCTGAAGGGTGGGTTTTTTCTCGGGCTTTCTAGGTGGTGCTAGTGGTAAAGAACCTTCCTGTGAATTCAGGAGACACAAGCCACATAGCTTTAATCCCTGGGTAGGGAAAATCCCCTGGAGAAGGGCATGGCAACCCACTCCAGTATTCTTGCCTGGATAATTCCATGGACAGAGGAGCCTGGTGGGCTACAATCCATGGAGACGCAAGAGGTGAACACAACTGAAGCAACCTAGCACACACGCACGGGTTGTTTTTCTTTTGGCAGCACGTTACTGATTCTGTTCCCCTGCCAATAAGCATCATTTGGCTTCCATTCCAACAAGTTCCCTTCCACCCATGCTAGGTTAAAGGGTGTATGTAATGTTCATAGATATTTTAAGGTTTCTTTCAACAACTGATATAATTAATCTCATTTCTAGCATCAGAGCGTGACAGCATTTTTCCGATCCAGCTGCTAACCATGGATTTATATTTGCCAGTCTGATGTAAAGTAGTACCGTTATCTCACTTTGCTCCCCTCTCTCATACTGGTGAATACGAAGGTTTTTTCATAGGCTTGTTGCCATTTGGATTCATTTTGTGAATTGCTTTTTGGTGTCCCACCTTTTTTTTTTTTTCCTATTGGGTTGTTCATTTCTTTCTACCAATTTCTGCACAGTCTCCATAAATCAGATGTAAGCCTTATATGTGTTCTCTGTGTTTAAATCGCTTGTCCGCATATTGACTTTGTATTATCTTTTGTTATGGAAAAAATAATTTTTGGGTCACTGTTTATTATTCCTTCTATAGCTACTGGGTATCTGGTCTTGGTGATGTTCACACAGCTCTTTAGCATTTCTGCCTGCCTTTTTATCGTCTTTAATATGAAGTTTATTTTTACATATGGCTAAAATAGGAGTCCAATTTTATTTTTTTTCTGATGGGTAGCTAGTCATGCTAGTATCATTTGGAAATATTTGTGATTTAGTGAAACAATCGTAATAGATATATATTAATTAATGATTCCCCATCATATTGAAATATTACTTTTGTTATCAAGTACGGGGCTTCCCCGGTGGCTCAGTCAGTAAAGAATCTGCCTACAATGCAGGAGATGTGGGTTCAGTCCCTGGGTGGGGACGATCCCCTGGAGAAGGGAATGGCTACCCACTCCAGTATTCACGCCTGGGAAATCCCATGGACAGAGGAGCCTGGAGGGCTATAGTCCATGGGGTCGCGAATGTACTCACATATATTTCTGTATTCTAATCCATCTATTCTCAAGCCAACAGCATATTGATTTGACCCTAGAGTCTTTACAGTCTTTGGGAGATTTTAGGAAGACAACATATACAAGTTTCTGGGATGAGGTCTTTAGGAGTGCCTCTTCGTCCTGCTACGTCCCTTTCAGTGCATTCACCGCTGGGCCACTGTGTTGAACTCGTGGAGACTCAAGATGAAAGCCGCTGGGTCCCTGAGTCACTTTATGGAAGACGGTTTCTCTGCAGTGTTGCCTGTTTGCATCGTCTTTGCCTGAGGGATAAACAGCCCGTTGTTTTGAACTCAGCACAGTCTATCCTACTGGACCAATAATTAATGTTGCTGCATGTGAAAGCTAAAATGCACAGCACTGGCTTAGTGGCTGGTGGTCAGTGCCAAGGACACTGACGCCGTAGGCTGGCAATCCAGGTTGTGAATGCCAACACGTTTACTTCAATCAGCTTGCACCGATTTACAGGCAATTGAGAAAAGTGAAAAGTGATAATCGCTCAGTCGTATCTGACTCTTTGTGACCCTGTAGCCCGCCAGGCTCCTCTGTCCATGGAATTCTTCAGGCAAGAATACTAGAGCGGGTTGCCATGCCCTTCTCCAGGGAATCTTCCTGACCCAGGGATCGAACCCTGGTCTCCTGCATTGCAGGCAGTTTCCTTACCATCTGAGTGACCAGGGAAGAAATTGAACACTAAAACAAGAGGTAAGAAAGCAGGATATTATAAGTGTGTCTTGGCTGTTGACTACCCTCAGATAGACTTTTTGTGTGTGTGAATTTAGGAAGGAAGTGGTTAGTTTGTGATCAGAAATAAAGAGAACAGAGAAATTCCAGAAATTAGGGGCTTAGCAAACTTGGAAAGCCAAAAATAATTTGATACAGGATGGAGAAAGTCACTGAACAACAAAGGCTCAAACTACCTCAGGGCAAAAAGCAGGTTGAAAAAGAGGTCCCAGGAGACTCAAGGTAGCTGCTGTTAAATGGTGAGCGGGTGAGACTTGGGGGGAAAAGGAGGATAAGCAGCACTGAGATCAGTATCGCAAACAGAACGTTTGGGTGGAGGTGTGGAGCATGGAACTAACTGGAAACAAATAAAGTCAAAACTTATTAGGTTTTTAAGGAAATCATGTTGTGAAAGGAACCCAAGACTTGGATTAAAATAAGGCTTTGATTGTTCTTGACTTAAAACAAGCCTTGGGAGCAAAATTGTGCCATTTGCCGAGACATGTATAGATCTAGAGACTGAGACACAGAGTGATGTAAGTCAGAAAGAGAAAAACGCATATTGTACATTAATGCATGTATGTGGAATTTAAGAAAACAGTACAGATGACCCTATTTGCAAAGCAGAAATAGAGATGCAGACACAGAGAGCCGACATATGGGCACCAAAGGGGGAAAGGGGTGGGCGGGATGAATGGGGAGGTTGTGATTGTCATACATACACTACTATTTATAAACCAGATGACTAATAAGGACCTACTGTAGAGAACACAGAACTCTACTCAATGCTCTGCAGTGACCTAGATGGGAAGGAAGTCCAAAAAAGAGGGGATGTATGTCTGATTCATTTCGCTGTATAGCAGATACTAAAACATCATTGTAAAGCAACTATATGCCAATAGAAATTTTTAAAAACTCCCAAAACAAACAAACAAAAAAAAAGCCTTGGGTTCCCAGTTGTCCATGGGCAGACAGCATCACAGCCCCCAAGGATGGCCTGGCCTCCTATGTCCGCTGTATATGTGTCCAGGGAGGTGTTGGGGAAGACAGTACAGGACCAGGGAGAATAACCAACAAGGGGCTTCTTCCCAGAGGAGCCTGATTGAGGAATCCTGGCAATGTCCACCCACAGGGCTTCCGAATTGTGATAGAGCCATGACCCTACCTCCAGCCTTCCCATTTCCATGTGCAAGTTGTCCTGACCTGCCCCATCAGTGGGCCTTGGGCCTGTGTAGGAGGCAGATAATGTCTCTCTCAGTTTGTAGGTTGTCAACTAGAAAAAAAGAAGGCACAACCTAATAGTTTAGAATTATGTTTTATTCAGCAGACACTCGAAGGACTTTAAGCCTGGGGCACATCATCTCAGATAACGCTGAGAAATTGTTCCAAAGAGGCAAGTGGGGGGCCAGGATACATAGGGTTGCAACAAAAGACCAGGCAGTTGGAATATCAAAGGATTACTGTTAATAAAAGAAAACTAGACATCTCAAGTTAAGGAATTTAGTGCTTTTCTGTGTATGGGAAGGTGCAAGAGTCTGGGCTCACTGGAATCATTTCTTTTTTTGAGAAACATTTTGAATTCAATTTTTATTTTATACTGAAGTATAGTTGATTTACAATGTTATGTTACTTCCGGGTACTCAGTGTAGAGATTCAGTCATACATATATCCGTTCTTTTTCAGATTCTTTTCCCATATAGGTTATTACAGGATGCTGAGTTCCTTGCGTAATACCGTAAGTCCTTGTTGATCATCTATTTTATATACAGTAATGTGTATATGCTAATCCCAAACTCCTAGTTTATCCCCCACAGCCCCGCCTTGCCCTGTTCCCTCTTTGGTACCTGTAAATTTGTTTCTGAAGTCTGTGAGTCCATTTCTGTTTGTAAATAAGTTCGGTTGTGTCCTTTTTTTTTTTTTTAGATTTTGCGTATAAACAATATCGTATTTGTCTTTGACTTACTTCACTTAGTTTGATCATCTCTAGGTCCATTCATGTTTCTGCAAAAGGCATCATTTCACTCTTTTTTTTATGGCTGGGTAATACTCCTTTGTATATTCGTACCGCAGCTGCTTTGAAACCATTCCTTCGGTATGCACCTCAGCTACCGGGGCCAGCGTCCTGTGCTTGCTCACGCTGAGTCCCCTCGGGGCTCACCGTCAGGGCAGCTGTAATGCGGTGGTTTGATGGCTGCAGCAGGTTTGCTGATGTGACAGGTGGCATTCTAGTTCACAAGATTCCCACATCAAGAAGGAATGGGTACAGAGGCCCTGGGGAGCACTGTGCAGGCCACTCACTCAGAGATCCAAGATTTCAACCTGGATTCAGGGACCCTGGCGGTTGCAGAAGGTGTGATGTGACCTGACTATTTGGGGCCCACAGAGGATCTTACTTGTCAGTTCCCAGGTCGTTAGGTGGGACCACGTGACTGGCTCCAATCGATGGAATGTGAGTGGAAATTACGTGTTACATCAGAACCGAAGCACGGAAGGACTGATGATCTTCACTTACTTTCCATCTGTCCTTGCCACGGCAACTCTGGGGACCATGAGATGAGATGCTGGTAGACAAGAGGGTGCCTAGACCCCTAAGCGGCATATGGCAAAGTAAGTCTGCTGCTGCTGCTGCTAAGTCACTTCAGTCATGTCCGACTCTGTGTGACTCCATAGACAGCAGCCCACCAGGCTCCCCCATCCCTGGGATTCTCTAGGCAAGAGCATTGGAGTGGGTTGCCATTTCTTTCTCCAATGCCTGAAAGTGAAAAGTGAAAGTGAAGTCGCTCAGTCGTATCCAACTCTTTGCAACCCCATGGACTGCAGCCTTCCAGGCTCCTCCATCCATGGGATTTTCCAGGCAAGAGTACTGGAGTGGGTTGCCATTGCCTTCTCCGAAAGTAAGTCTAATCAACCCATATTAGATTTTGCTTGAATAAGATATGCATCTTTTATGTTTGTGTGTGTGTGCTGAGTCATGTCTGATGTTTTTAACCCTGTGGACTATTGCCCGCCAGGCTCCTCTGTCTGTGGGATTTTCCAGGGAAGAATACTGGAGTGGGTTGCCATTCCCTTCTCCAGGGATCTTCCTGACCCAGGGATTAAACCAGCTTCTCTTGCGTTGGCAGGCAGGTTCTTTACCACTGCGCCACCTGGGAAGTTTTATCTTTAGCCCCTGGATCTAATTTAAATTAGATTATTCTGATTATACCTGTGCAATCATATCATATTGCAAGCCAACACTTTAATCTCCTCCTTTCCCATCTTTCCACCTTTTATTCCTTTGCCGTACAATGCTACCAGGTTTTCATAGTCAACAGTGGATTGAGATGATGATAGCAGGTATTGTGGACTTGTTCCTGATCTGAGAGGAAAGCTTTCAATATTTACAGCATTACGGCCTGTAAGATGTTTTCTGTAAGTTTTCCATGAGTGTCTGTTGTCTGTTTAAAGAAAGCTCCCTTGTACTCCCAGCTTGTTTAGCATTTTCAAACAGGTATTGAATGTTACACTTTTTCTGTGTCTATGGAAGTGATCGTATATTGTCTCTTCTGCTGTCCTAATGCATAATAAATACAGTGTGGATTGTTTTCATTGCTTTTGGACGTTAAGCCCACCTGAGACCCCTGGATACCCCTGATTAAGCAGCGCTGCCTTTCCTTTGCCATCGCTTGGTTCAGATCTTGCATCTCTGTTGATGACTGAGGTTCGCTTGCTCAGGTTTTGGTATCAGGGTAAATCCAGCTTCATAAAATGAGTTGAGGCCATTTTATACTCTTTTATATTCATTTTATATATATTTTTCTATTCTCTAGGGAAGATCTTGTAAGAGTCTATTCTCTAGAGAAGACCTAGCATTATTTCTTCTTCAAATGTTTGGTTGAATTTGCAGGGCCTGGGTTTTTCTTACTAGAGAAGGGAATGGCAAACCACTTCAGTATTCTTGCCTTGTGGTTTTTCTTAGTGGGAAAGATTTAATTTATTTAATAATTATAGGGTTCTACAGTGTTCTATTTCTCTAGTAACAGTTTTGGGAAATTATAATTTTCAAAATAAAATCATTCATTTCTTTTCAAGCTTCAGATAGTTTGGACGCAACTTTTTGTAACAGTCTCTTATCTTTTTTATGTTTTCCTGATGTATTGTGGTATCTTGTTTTTAGTAATAATTCCTGAAGTTGGGAATTTCTGTCTTCTTTTTTATTGATGAGGTTTGCTAAGAAGTTATCAGTTTTATTAATTTTTTCAAGGAACTAGCACTTGACCTTGATGATTCTGTTATGTTTATTTTCTTTTTCATTAGTTCCATATTTATCTTCATTGTTCTTTTCCTCTTCCTTTGGCTTATTTGGCTATACCATTTTTGATTTGTGAGAAGTGTGGCTAAATCATTAGTTTTCAGGCAGTTAGTTAAACTTCTATATTAAAAAGCAAAGACATCACTTTGCCAACAAAGGTCCATATTGTCAAAACCATGGTTTTTCCAGTAGTCAGGTATGGATGTGACAGTTGAACCATAAAGAAAGCTGAGTGCTGAAGAATGGATGCTTTTCAACTGTGGTGTTAGAGAAGACTCTTGAGAGTCCCTTGGTCTATTCACTGGAAGGACTGATGGTGAAGCTGAAGCTCCAATACTTTGGTCACCTGATGTGAAGAGCCAACTCATTGGAAAAGACTCCAATGCTGGGAAAGATTGAGGGCAAGAGGAGAAGAGGGTGACAGAGGAGGAGATGGTTAGATAGCATCACCAACTCAATGGACATGAATCTGAGCAAACTCCAGGAGATAGCGAAGGACAGGGAAGCCTGGCCTGCTTCAGTCCATGGGGTGGCAAAAAGTCAGACATGACTTAGTGACTGAACAGCAAAGCTCGTAAATAAATTTGGGGAGAACGTCATCCAATCCACGAACACATTATATCTCTTCATTTATTTAGAACTCCTTTGAATTTTTTTATTTTTACCAATATATGCTCTTTAGCTTAAATTTCCCTTTAAGGACTAATTTAACTGTACCCTACAAGTTTTAAAGGGCTTCCCTGGTAGCTCAGCTGGTAAAGAATCCGCCTGCAAGGCAGGAGACCTGGATTCAATCCCTGGGTTGGGAAGATCCCTGGAGAAGGGAAAGGCTACCCACTCCAGTATTCTGGCCTGGAGAATTCCATGGACTGTATAGTCCAGGGGGTCACAAAGAGTCCAGCCTAACTAAGTGGCTTTCACTCACAAGTTTTAATATGTATCATTTCTTTCATGCTCAAATATTTCCAATTTCAGTTATGATTTCTTCTTTGACCTTAGGCTATTCGTTTTCCAAACAAGTAGGAATTCTCTGGTTATTACTTTTCTTCTTAGAGTCTTATCTTAATCGCATCGTGGTCAAAAAATGCCCTTTGAGGTCAGTTGACACTTGCTTAATTATGTGATACATGGTAACTCTTTACTTTATATGTCAGTTTTGGAAGAACTGGCATCTCTACCACTTTGGGTCTTCCAATGCTTCAACAAGGTGCATTTTCTCATTTATTTAGATCTTTGATCAGCAGCATTTTATAGTTTTAGTATAAAAGTCCTGTACGTGTTTCCTTAGATTTACGCTTTAATTATCGAGGGTTTTTTATAGCTGTGGATCTTTATTTGTTTATTCGGCTGTGTCAGGCCCCGGGTGCCATTGTGGTGCACGGATTCTCTAGTTGTGGTGTGTGGGCTGTGGTAGTTGTGACACAAAGGCTCTCTGGCCTGTGGACTCTGGAGCGTGCTGGCTCAGTAGTTGCAGGACTTAGACTTAGATGCCCTGACGTCACGTCGGATTTTCATTCTCCAACCAGGGATCGAACCCACGTCCCCTGCATTGCAAGGTGGGTTCTTAACCACTGGACCAGCAGGAAAGTCCCTGAAGCCTTTGTTGAATTTGTTACAATACTGCTTCTGTTCTATGTTTTGGTTTCTCGATCAGGAGGCCTGTGGGATCCTAGCTCCCTGACCAGGGATCGAACCCACACGCCCTGCCCTGAAAGGCGAAATCTTAACCACCGACCCACCAGCGAAGTCACCACACTTCGATTTTTTAAAGAAATTGTAATTTTTTTATGACCAGCCTAGATAGCATATTGAAAAGCAGAGACATCACTTTGCTAACAAAGGTCCGTCTAGTCAAGGCTATGGTTTTTCCAGTGGTCATGTATGGATGTGAGTTGGACTCTGAAGAAAGCTGAGCACTGAAGAATTGATGCTTTTGAAGTGTGGTGTTGGAGAAGACTCTTGAGAGTCCCTTGGACTGCAAGGAGATCCAACCAGTCCATTCTAAAGGAGATCAGTCCCGCGTGTTCTTTGGAAGGACTGATGCTAAAGCTGAAACTCCAGTACTTTGGCCACCTCATGCGAAGAGTTGACTCATTGGAAAAGACTCTGATGCTGGGAGGGATTGGGGGCAGGAGGAGAAGGGGACGACAGAGGATGAGATGGCTGGATGGCATCACTGACTCAATGGACGTGAGTCTGAGTGAACTCCAGGAGTTGGTGATGGACAGGGAGGCCTGGCGTGCTGTGATTCATGGGGTCGCAAAGAGTCAGACACGACTGAGCGACTGAACTGAACTGGGCTGAACTGAACTGAGCTGAACTGGACTGAAGTGGTACTGTAACAATTTTATGGCTCATATGGTCATTGCAAGTACCTAGATATACAATCGGTTTTTGTATGTTCATCTGTGATCTCATAAACTCACTTATTGCTTCTAGAAGTTCCTTTTGTAGCTTCCTTGGCTTTTTTTTTTTTTTTTTTTTGACAGTCACATCTCTACAAATAGAGACAGTTCTAACCCTTCCGCTTTCATCCGCATGCCTTTTATTTCCGTCTCTTGCCTTTGTTGCACTGATTGGAACTTTGGGCTCCATCCTGACGAAAGTGGTGAGAGCAGACAATCTTGCCTTGTTTGTCTTTAAACCCATTTTGTCGTTGTTCAGTCGCTCAGGCGTGTCTGACTCTTTGTGACCCCATGGACTGCAGCACGCCAGGCCTCCCTGTTCTTCACCATCTCCCGGAGCTTACTCAAACTCATGTCCATCGAGTCGGTGATGCCGTCCAACCATCTCGTCCTCTGTTGCCCCCTTCTCCTCCTGCCTTCAATCTTTCCCAGCATCAGGCAGGGTCTTTCCCAATGAGCTGGCTCTTCTCATCAGGTGGCCAAGTACTGAAGCTTCAGTAAATTAAACCCATTTACTGAGATCTTAATTTGGGTAATTATACTTTTACTTCTACAATTTCTAATTGGCTCTTTTAAAAACTTTCTATATAATATTTTTATAATATAGTTATATCATACAAAATAGTTACATATTTTACACATTTGGTTTTCAATTTTTAGACATAATTTTATGGGGTTTGAGTATTTTTTGTTGTTGTTTAGCCACTGAGTCAATTCCGACTCTTCGCAACCTTGTGGACTGTAGCCCACCAGGCTCCTCTGTCCACTGGATTCTCCAGGCCAGGATACTGCAGAGGGCTGTCATCTGGAGCTTATTAGGTGCGGTTGTTTTGAAGCCTCTGCGGGCCTCTCCTGTGACCTGTTTCTGCTGTTTCTTATGCACACTGCTGCACCCTGTGCCTGGCTACCTCTGAGGGTGCAGAGACTTGGTAAATGGTTTGCAGAAATGTGCTGAAGCCTGGGATGATGAGATCCCTCTGGGGGGAGATCAGTATTTGCTGCTATCAGTTATGTGGGTGTGCTAGCAATCTGGGGTCCCCTTAAAGCGATTTCAGGATTTGGGTGTCTCTGGGCCCCCAAGGGAAGCAGAACTGAGCTGCAGCCTTTGGGGCAGCCTTTGGGGTCCCCATCAGTAACGGGGCCTGCACAACACTCCCTCCGGAGTTCCTGGACTCCCACGCCTCCCCCCAGCCTGGCTCATCCTCTCAGCCCTTCTTTCAGAGTCAATAAGTCCCCAGGCAAAAATCAGCCCAAGCCACTTCCTCTTTCTGTGTTTGTTTTCTTCCAGGCCTCAAAGTCAAAATTCTCTGCTACCTTGTCAGCTCTCTAGTGCCCTCAGGTAGTTTTAAAAAATGCATGTGGCCTAAGGCTTCCAGCTGCTCTCACGGGCGGCAGGAGGTCGGGGCACAGTCTGATCTCTGGAGGTGTGTGGTGGGGTGTGCCTTTCAGATGGCTGAAACGAAGGCCTATTCGAACGCTAGCGGTACTGACCCAGCAGAGAGGGAAATCTGTGATACAAGATTGAAGGGAGGTGTTGTCATAGGCAACGGGGGATGGAATCTTGAGATAGGACTCAGCGTGGCCGAAGCCTGGCTGCTTCCTTTTGTGGTGGCTCGGGGCCGGGGTGGCTTGAGGGCAGTCATCCCCGGAGGACCCCTTGGCCCGCTCCCAGCATGGAGGCAGGGGCGCTACTTCCTGTAGACATTTCGCTTGGGGAGGAAGTAGTGTCTGTCCAGTATGGACCACAGGCTGTGCTTCCTCGCCAAGGAAGCGCTGGTTGGCTGTGCCCAATGGCTCAGGGGCCGAGCAGGAGAGGAAGGGGGTGCAGAGAAGCAGGGTGAGAGCCAGCACTGCTCAGCTTCACCGTCGTCACTGATAGCCTCCAGCCTACGAAGTCCTGCCAGAGAGCATCCTTTCCAGGCCCAGACCCTGCTGTCCCCTAGGACAGATTGATCTTGTCTCTCCTGTGCTCTTGGCCTGACCACGGCTCCCCGCTGCCTGTCGGATCAAGTCTGAGACATTCGACTGGGCACCTGAGATCCTGAAGCCTCTGGAGCCCCACTGTCCTTTCTCATGTTGGCACCCCTGTCGGCAGTTGGAGCCGGAGCTAACCGTGATGGGGGGAAGGGACCACTGGGAGACAGAAGGCAGCTTTCCAGTGGAATCTTTATTCAAAAGGTTTTTCTGTCCCCCTCCCAGCACCAAGGCAGGGAGGTGTGTGTGTGTGAGTGTGCATGTGTGTGGGCATGAGGCCGCATCCTGGCTGGGCCCTCCTTGCCTAAAAACAGGGGCATGAAAGACCCTCCCCACAGCCTCTCCAAAGATCCTCAACGTACTCCAAGGACGTGCCTGCAGCAGCAAAACAGTGACGTCAACCCTGTCCATCCCCCAACATTTGCCTGGTCCTTTTCTCTGCACCAGCCAGGAGTCTGGGTGGGGTGCGGGGGTGGGGTAGGTTTGGGGAGGAGGAGGGTGTGCCTGACAGTCTGGACCTTGGGGTGGAGCTCAAGTCTGATGGACTGGCGGGAGGGCTTGACTAGCATCTGAGCCGGAAACTCCCAAGCTGAGCTGCACCCGGCCAGAGGGCTGTCACTGCTCTGGGCCAGTTGGGAATGATGGGGTTGAAGACTGGGGGAAAGAGGCTCCAGCATGGCCCCCCTTGGATTGGAGGCACAGAACTGTATTTGCCCAGTAAGCGTGTCTGTCCCTGCTGGAGCGCGGAGGCTGGTCCTCCACCGCGGACCTGCCAGCCTGAGGACGGCCCCACTGCTGGGGGGCTGTCTTCCGAGTGGGGCCTGGAAACCCGCCGACCAGCAGAGCCGCCGTCTGCCTGCATCGTCCACGGGCATGGGCGGGGACGGCGCTGAGTCCCCAGCAACTGTCCCTGACCCGCCCGCCACCCGCCAGTGCCCCCCCGGGTGGCCCTGTCCACTCTCCCACCTGCTTCTTGCCCTCTGCAAGGCGGTCACCATCTGCCCTCTCGATCTGCCCGTGGCTCTGGACCCTCTGAAGCTTTCTGAGAGGACTTTGCGTGACCAGCTGCCCCTAACGCCACCCCAGGCAGCTCCTCGGCTGAGAGCCCCTCCCCGGGCCCTGGGGGTCCACCCTCCCTGGTGGAGCAACAAGAGATGTGAGCGCAGCTGCCCCCCGGGGACACGGTGGAGCATGAAAACAAATTTCAGGCCAGGGAAGAGTTGCTGTGACACTCCTTTATTAAAACCTAGGGACATCTTTATAAAAACTACTGTATATAAAGACAAAAGCAGTGCAACCGCGGTCCGTGTAAAACACATTATTGTTATTACATTATATTATTATTATTATTAGGAATATTATTGGTTTTTGGTTTTCCCGGTTATCAGCTCTCAGAGAGACCCCATGCCTGCGCACGTGAAATGGGGGCTAACAGGAGAGAGACCAGTCTGTCTGTGCCCTTGTCTGGTTGGGGGCAAGGGAGTCCCACCTGGTCAGGGGGACTGGGCCCCTCCCCTCTTAGTTACTGCCCATCACCTAGACTCTGACTGGGTAGCTGACCGTGACATAGCCCACTAGCTTTACCCCAGGAGAGGGGGAAGAGACAGGAAGGAACCAAGGTGAGAACCCGAGGCGAGGTTCCAAGAAGAGACTCTCTCAGGGTCCCCAGTTTGGGTCCAGTTGCGGCCACGCCAGATGCCCGCAGAGGCCACGCCTCTACAACTTTTGGTCATGTGCATGGTGACCCTCCCGGGGGTTTGCTGGGATCCTGCACATTTCAGGATCACTTTAGGGCAATTCACAGGGCAGCTCACTGCACGGACCCAGCGGTGGCTGTTCACAGCGCCGTCTATAGAAATGGCGCCCCCTGCAGGCGGGCACTGCAGCAGCCCTGAATTTCAGTCCTTCAGGGGCACCTGGGTCAGGGCTTTGATGGGAAGATAGGAGTTTTAGGTACAATGTAACCGATAGTCAAAGCTGCTGACTCACCAAGCATCTATCTAGCACCAACTGTCTGGCAGCATCTTGGACTGGAGGCTTGGGGGCGGCGGGGGAACAATGTCGCCTCCAAGGTCACTTATTCTCCCTGTGGATTTGAGCATTCCTAACCATCAGGCACAGCAAGTCATTTTGCAGGGGGTCCTGGCCTCTCCCTCGGACACGGCCGGTTCCCCCGACTTCTCCATCTGCAGCAGGAACTGTTCCCAGAGGGGTGCTGGGTAAATTTTTGTTGAACAGATGAGTGAATGCATGTATGAGCAAAATGGATTTTCTAGAATCTTCTGTCTCACCTTACTGCTTAACTCAACTTTTGCGTTTTCAGGCCACGGGCCCCAAACCTGCATGTGATCACTTGAGTATCGTCTGGCACTGCATTTATGCCCTCAGGAGGAGCTGGGGAGCTCGGAGTCGCTCACACGGTCACACGGTGTGAAGTGTGGATTTTCCAGAGGGGACAGGACATCACCCCAGCCTGGTGGTGAGTTCTGGGGCTGCAGGTGTCAGTGACCAGAGTGTCATCCAGTCACTGGGTGGGTGGCTGCCCCGCTGAGCTTTCAGAAGGCCATTGAGAACAGGCAGACACTATCTGATGCTCACTAATGAGCGGTAAGATAAGAATCCCCCAAAGTTGCCGCAGAGAGGGGGGCCCACCCAGACGTCTGTGTAATGACGCGGCTGCCCCTCAACACTGACAAGCAAGGCCGCCAGCATCTCTGCTTGAGGCTGTCAGGTCAACTGGGGTCACTGCCGAATCTGCAAATTCACCTCTCAGGACCACCTAGGCCAAGACTCCTCCTACTGGTGGGGGCCAATCAGCCAAACTGAAGAAATGAAAATAAACCAATAAACAATTTTTAAAAGCCTGGACTCTGGGAAACTTGTCTTCTTTCAGGGCAAGACCTCTAGCAGACACACTAAATGGGGTGTCAGAGGAGCCAGGAGACAGGGCTTGAGCGGGGATTGTGGTCTGGAGAGATAGCCAAGGGGTGAGACCCCCGCCTGGTGTGGGCAGGGGTCTGGGCATCTGCTGGCTACATGGGAGATGGTGCCAGGTCCAGCCACACCCATAATCTTGGTGGAATGGCCTCAGCGGAGCCAGGAAGCTTCTCTCAAGAAGACTGCCAACCCCACTCCTGGTCGTGTTTTCCCTGATTCCCCCGTCTTTTCCAGCCCAGGGGCTGAACTTGCCTGAAGGTGTTGGATGAAGAAGGGAAATGCCACCACCCCAGGAACACTAGCTGCCTGCCTGCTATCTCGCTATACAGCGTCAGGGAGACGGGCTCTACCTGCAGGTTCATGTGTGTGCGTGTGTGTGCGTGCGCACGGGTGTGTGTAAGCGTTTTCAGTTAAGGCCTGTTTCCTATAGGTCCCGGTCAGCATCAGATGTCGGGCTGGCATCTGGCGGTCCCAGGCCCTCCTGTATAGCAGGCTGCTCCTTGAGCTGCAGGGGGATCTCCGAGGTTTGGGCGAGGGCAGAGAGACCCATGGGTGCTACCAGGTATTAGTTCTGTGTAGAGATTCCAAAACGCACAATTACACTGAACACAGACGAGAAGGAAAGCATAAAACTGCTCGTGATAACACACAGTTCCCAGTGGGAAAAAGTCCTTACGAATACAAGGGGTTAAGGACAGATTCCTCAGCGGATATATTGCCATCTTCTTTCTCTTCTTTTTTGTTTTTCTTCCCATAGTATTATTGTTGTTGTTGTTATTTTTGCAAAGGACGTGGTAATAGCCAGAAGCTCACAGTAGAAAGTAAAAGTAGGCAGCTTGAAAAAACAGGTTTGGGAGTCACTAAAAAACACTAAGTCTGTCAATCTCTACTTGAATCTGTCGCTGCCCTGAGCATCTTCTTCTCAGGGGCACTCTACTCACTGGCATGTCTATCTGCCATGGTAGAATGGGGCAGGTTTTTGCCAGGGTGGCCCTTCTCCCGGGGGCTTTGAGGACCTCTGGACACCGGGAGGGACTGAACGGCATGCCTGCCTTTCAGATGGGCATTCACACCACCCACACGGCCCCCACCGCTCGATCACTCCAGCCACGGCCCCCACCCCACACACTGGACAGGCGAACCTCAGAGGGGTGAGGCGACTTGCCCAAGACCACCCAGCGGGGAAGGGGCAGGGCTGTCGGTCCCCACACTCTGTCCCTTGCATCCCAGGCTGCCCCACTGCTTTGCTGTCTGTGATGGGCACTGAGCTACATGGTGAGGGACCACCTTTTTACAACAGAGTGCTCTGATCCCTTACCAGCTACGACCGTAAACACCCAAGGGGTCATCAGTCCCTCCTGGAGAGACCTCTGTGGGGCCAGGAGCAGCGTCCTGCAAGTTCTCAAGTTGACTGGCACGAATCCGGGGACTGCAGCCCTTGCTGGTCTCTGTGACAGTGAGCCTGGGCCCAGTGCTCGTGGCGGGGAGGCCAGGCCACCAGCTCCCTCTTGGCAGAGGAAGTGTCTCCGTGTGAACAGCTGCATGAGCTCCACCCAAAACCTCAGGAAGCTGGAGATGCAAGCCCCTTAAACACCTGGTCCAACCCCTTCCTTTTAGAGATGGAGCAACGGACAGTAGAGAAGGCACAGGCCTTGCCTGAGGCCACCCTGATCTTCCTACAGAGCTGATGTCAGTCTGGGCCTGTGCCCAACCCCCTCCCCCCGACTGGGGTTTCTCTGACTCCTAAGGTTCTGTGCATGGGATGCAGGTGTGGGCTGATCCAGCTGTGCCGAATGGCTGCTGAGCAACCCTCCATGGCGACAGCTGCTCCACTTGGACAAGTTCCCGGGGCAGGTCCGGGGATGACTCAGCATCCAGGGTGAAGGAAGCAGCGCTGATCCCTAAGCAAGACCCCAGGCAGAGGTTCTCCAGCTTGGCCTCCGCCAAACTGTACCCCTGGGTTCTGGCAGCACTGTTTGGAGGAGACGAGACTCAAGCTATAGGTCCGAGTCTTCCTCAGCTTGCCCTTGTGACCTTGGGCAAGTCACCTGACCCACCTGAGTCTCAGTATCCTAGTCCGTGAAATGGGAGGAGTCCCTTCTCTATGGGGTTGATGAGCCAGGCTGGATGCGGAATGCTTGATGCCCTTGAAATGGCCTTCTGATTTATCAGAGGGTGGGTGTTATGTCTGTCCCGCTTCAGGTGTTTCTCAGTGAACCACAGTGTCTGGGGTGCCACCTGTCTCTCTTCCTAGATTTCTTCTGTATCCATGCCAGCCCGACTTTCTCTTGGTTCCTTGCGATCACCGAGCCGGTTGCTGCCTCGGGGTCTTTGCACTAGCTCTTCCCTCTGCCTGGAAATCTCTTCTGTCTTCAATGCCCACAGTGGCTCTTGCTTACCATTCAGGTCTGGGCTTAACTTGCTCAGAAAGGCCTTCTCAGACTAGCCAAACTTAACCCTCAGAACCCCGTTTTGATTGAATTCTTGGCTTAGGGCTCACTGCTGTTACTACCTTCCTCTTCACTGCTTATTTCTTCCCTGTCCTCTCCCCGAGCTGGCCAGTAACACGAGTCTGCCTGCTCTCTGCCACGTGTGATGGATGGAGGGTCCATTGGAGACATTGGGTCTAGCTGAGGAAAGGTACGTGAGCAGAGGAGCAGAGACCCACCCAGCTGGGTGCTGGGGGAGATTCTGGCATCACTAACACCAGTGGAATGAGGGTGTCTACACTGCCAGTTTGGCCTTCAGGGATTTATGTGATCATTTCCCAGATCATGCCCTTCCACATGTGTGCCCTGGGGCAGCGGGGTGGATGGCGGTAGTGGTGAGCTCAGTGGAGACATATTATGAACATCCAGGTTTGCATGGAAGTCTCACCTTAAATGGGAAGGGCTTCTAGAACCTTCCCTTCTGGGTTTCCATAGTGCTCATCATTCTGTCCAGCAAAGATCTGTGTGTCTGTTTCTTCCCTCTGGGGGCAAGGAGGAGGCCTGTCTGACTCAGCTCCTTTCCAGATCACTGCCCAGCAAGCCTGATATACAGTAGATGCTTAAACAGAATATGCTGTAAGAGGGTCCCGGGCAGCAGTGGTGGAAAGCTTGGGACAATGGCCCATCCACTGAGAGCCACTGGGGAGATGCTCCAGGGACTATACTGGGGGTACCCTGGGCTGGGGAGCTTTGACTTTGGGTTCTTAGACCTCTGAGGTCGAGCCGAGAACTGTCTCCTCTTGGCTGTGAGACCCAGGCCATTTCTGCAGGGAGTTCATCCTACTCACTTCCCAAGTGATGAGAGTGGGTGTGTGTGAAGATAGTCAGTGTACTGCCTGCCCCGTAGATGGCCTGAGATGTGTCTCTCATCACCGTCATTATAGGAAAAAAATTCCATAAGAACGCATCCCCACTGGCATTTCTGCATCCCAAGCACCCCTGGAGGCACAGTGGGGCTGTACCCCACACTTGCCAACTCCATCTGGCTCACAGCTGCCAGCAAGAGCTGGCCGGGACCCCCACCACAAGCAGACCCAGGCCCATCAGAGAACTTGGGGGACCCCAACAAAACCAATCAAACAAAAAGACACCCCCAATCATACACACACGCACACTCACGCACACTCACATTCAAAATTCTGACACGGATAGGCCCACGGGCCACTACTGGAGGGAGCAAGGGCAAGGGAACCATGGATAGGATGCACAGGCCTGAATCCTTCCGCTTGACTTGGCCTGAGCAGCCGTGTCGGTCATCCTGAGTCCACAGTGGTGCCACCTCTCAGAAGCCACCAGCCCAAAGTGGGACTATTGCTCGCAGACGGGTGGCTCAGAAGCCCCTTCCTGCACCCTGGCCTCCCACCACACCACTGTTTGCTTCTAGTCTTAGAAGTCCGAGGAAGGGGGTTCGGGCACAGGTAGCATTTTCTCCTCCATCACCTCCACGGCCGTCTTGGCTCTCCCTGGTGTCTTGAAGTTGTTCTTCTTGGAGGCTGAGCCAGGAGGTCTCACCTCCCCCATCCTGAGGCACGGCAAAAGGGTTTTCTAGGAAAGCAGAAGGGAACAAAATATCATATGGTGTCTTCTCCATGGGGACTTTTCTGTCTGGCCTCAGTGACAGGAGAAGCCAGGCTTTTCTCTGAACACGTGCCATCTTTGTCTCTTAGACACTGAGAGTTGTTTGACTTTAAGGCTGGAAGCAAGAAAGGCAGGAAGCAAGAAAGGCAGGTCAGCCATCACTATGTTCCCATACAGCACTGCTGCCTTGGAGGGAGAGAAGTCGCTCAGTCGCGTCCGACTCTTTGCGACCCCATGGACTGTAGCCTGCCAGGCTCCTCCACCTATGGAGTTTTCCTGGCAAGGATACTGGAGTAGGTTGCCATTTCCTTCTCCAGGGCATCTTCCCCATCCAGTAGTTGAACCCAGGTCTCCCACACTTCAGGCAGACTCTTCACCATCTGAGTCACCAGGGAAGCCTCCAGCCCAAGCAGTAAGATAAGAAAAAGGCATAAAGAGTTGGGAACGAAACAGAAAAACCCTAATTACCATTATTGGCAGATCGTGTACATAGAAAACCCAAGAGAATCAACAAGCTAATTCTTAGAACACAGGGTGCAGATATAAAGATGCAACTTTCAATCTGTAAGATATCAGATCAACTTACAAAAACCAACAGTCTTTTTCTTCCTCAGTGATTACCAGGGTCATTACAATGTCTTGGCTTAAGACAGTCCCAGGTAATACTTGTAAGTTTCAATATTGTTCCTCTTTTACCCTCAAAAGTACTCTACTTGGGATATTAAACCATATGGCCACCCTTGTTATAACAAACAGAAGATATTAAGAACAGACGCCGATAACACCCATAATAAAAAATAAAAGAAAACATTATGAGTCTTGGAGCTACACCACTGAATATGACCGTATCATACAAAGCCATGGAGAGGAAGCCAGACAATGCTGGCGCATGGAGGGGTCAACAGATCGCTGGGAGAAGATCAGGAGTGTAAACACCAGCCATGGGGGCACCTACAGCTTTGATTGGCAGAGTTGAGTTGCCACTGTCCTTTCTCTCCTGGAGATCACCTCCAAATAAGGATAACAAGGAAAAGAAACACAAACTCCATCTGCGGCAGACACAGTAAACCCCTAGTCCTATATCCATTTATGGGAGCAATGACCCAGTCACAAATATTCAGCTTCCCATACTCCCTTGCAGACAAGGGTGAACACATGACCCACCCTGGCCAATGCCGTGTAAGCTGAAGTCTACTGGGAAGGGAACATGGATCCAGAGGAAAAAGAGCACGAGAATGAAAGGCCTTCACTAATGAGGGCGGAGTGGGAAGGGAGCAGGCAGAGACCCGGTTCTGGTGACGGCCCCAGACCATCTGCCTCCACACCACTGTAGCTGGGTGTCTGCTATGTGCATCTGGTTGGACAGCAAGGAGATCAAAACAGTCATTCCTAAAGGAAATCAACCCTGAATATTCATTGGAAGGACTGATACTGCAGCTGAAGCTCTATTACTTTGGCCGCTTAATGTGAAGAGCTGCCTCACTGGAAAAGACCCCAATGCTGGGGAAGATTGAGAGCAGGTGGAGAAGAGGGTGACAGAGGATGAGATGCTTAGATAGCATCACCAACTCAATAGACATGAGTTTGAGCAAAATCCAGGAGATACTGAAGGACAGGGAAGCCTGGCGAGCTGCAGTTCATGGGGTCACAAAGTGTCAGATATGACATAGCAACAGATAAACCATTTCCAATCAAGCTCTAGTGTGTGTTCCAGGGTCAAGGGTGTGGAGTTGATGGAAGGGCTCTGACTGAGCCAGTAAAGCCCATGTTTCCAGAGTGAGAGATGCTCTGAAGGGCAGAGCCAACACCTCAGTATGCATTACTGGGCTCTGGGCAAGAAAGTCTGTGGAGTTGTCTCCTCTACTTCACAAAACTGAGCCAGGTCCCCCATCACCTGCTTTATCTTTCTCCCTAGACTCATCTCAATCCAGCACACCAAATATTTTACTTACTGGCCTAGCTTACCATTTGTCTCTCCCAACTAGATAATAAGCTACATGAGGGTCATGGCATTGGTGTGTTGTGTTCATTTTTATATTATCAGGGTCTGGAACAGTAACTGGCACAGACTGTTGTTGAATGAATGAATGAAGAAAGAATTTAAGGCCCAGATAAATCAGATTTTAAATATAAAGTCAGCAGAAAAATGTTTAAAACACATTTTTTAAAATTGTAGCTCGCATAAGCCCTTCTTGCACAAATTAATAGAGGAGACTCAAAGGATTTCACATGCTGGCAAGGTAATGCTCAAAATCCTGCAAGTTGGCTTTGATAGTATGTGACCCAAGAACTTCCAGATGTACAAGCTGTGTTTAGAAAAGGCAGAAGAACCAAAGAACAAATTACCAACATCCGTTGGATCATAGAAAAGGCAAGGGAATTACAGAAAACCATCTACTTCTGCTTCATTGACTATGCCATAGCTTTGATTATTGCCAGGAGCCAGCATGGGGAATCCCGCCCGTGGCAAAGGTCATGAGGAAAGGGGCCTGACAAAATGCAAAGGCAGGATCAGGCCTCAGGGGTCCCCCTGGATTTTCTCGAGCATCTATCCCCAAAACCAGAGTCTGCCTGCTTTACTGTGTTATGCTTTCCACCCACTCTTCTAACATTACAGGGGGGCTATCCCCGACCACCTTTCTCTAAAGAAAATTAACTTAGAGCTCTAGTTAATAAGTCTCCTGGGTGTAAAAGGAATGTCTCACCCCAAACCCCTCTGACAGCTTTCTAGCCTGCCTGACAGGTTTATCCGGACTCTTACAGCTGCGCATGTGATTGTTTACAGCCTCCCGACCTCAAGAGGCACAGGGAGCTTAAAACACCATAGGAATGTAGGGGCTTCTGAGGAGTCAAAATCATTAGAATAGGACTGATTAAGGGTTTCATTGTTGAGTCAATACTTGCTACCAAGTTTTCATATCTTTTATTTGTAGATATAGTTGGTATGTAGAAAAAAACAGGTAGCAACCCTGGTATTAGCAACATTAGATCTTTTTTTTTTTAATTTTTATTTTTATTTTATTTTACTTTACAATACTGTATTGGTTTTGCCATACATTGACATGAATCCGCAACATTAGATCTTTAAGTTAAGTACTTTCTTTGTTATAACCCACTGCACCTTTGTTCAACAGGAATGTAAATTTATTTAATACTTTGAGGGTGATACAGATTAAAGAAAAAACACTTCAAGGGAAAATGAGTTTTCTGGTTGATAGACATTTATCTAGGAAAAGAGCCATAAAAATGTTAACAGGCCTCCTGGCCAGAAGATGATGTAAAACCACCTAAGACCTTTTGTATATGGGAGGGTATGCAAAAAGAAAGCCTGGTCTCAATAAGGGTCAGGACTGCTGCCCCTGCATAACTCTGCATATTCCATTATTTCTTTATGTACAACTTGGGGTGTATAAGCTGCTTTTGAAAATAAAGTTGTGGGTCTGGCACCAACGCTTGGCTCCCCCATGTCGTTCTTCTCTCCCTTTTCAGGCTGAATTCCCGTCTGGAGCACAGAGGCTCTCCGTGTCTACTTATTTGCCCTGGCTTCTAAGAACCACGCGAGAGGGAGCCCAAGGCGGGGCACCCTCCGCTATTCAAGCGGGCGCCGGTGGCCTATGTAGACAGTGCAAGCCCTTTGTCTCGGAGCTTTATTTGTCTCCTGTGTAAACCAAGGAATACAGCCTCTTTTCTCCTCTATTTTCTCCACTACACTATTCTTTCCTAATCCCTCTTTATATCTCTAAATAAATAAATCTCTCCTCGCTAACTCCGTCCCCGCTTCGAATTGCCCTGGATACACTGGGGCTGGACCCTGGCAGATTATGTGGATCACAACAATCTGTGGAAAATTCTTAAACATACGGGAATACCAGACCGCCTTACTTGCCTCCTGAGAAACCTGTAAGCGGGTCAAGAGGCAACAGTTGGAACTGAACATGGAACAACAGACTGGTTCAAAATTGGAAAGGGAGTATGTTAAGGCTGTATATTGTCCCCCTGCTTATGTAACTTCAATGCAGAGTACATCATGCAAAATGATGGGCTGGATGGAGCTCAAACTGGAATCAAGATTGCCAGGAGAAATATCATTAACTTCAAATATGCAGATGACACCACCCTAATGACAGAAAGTAAAGAGAAGCTAAAGAGCCTCTTGATAAAGGTGAAAGAGGAGAGTGAAAAAGCTGGCTTAAAACTCAACATTCCAAAAATTGAGATCATGGCATCCTGTCCCATCACTTTATGGCAAATAGATGGGGAAACAATGGCAACAGTGACAGACTTTATTTTCTTGGGCTTCAAAATCATTGTGGATGGTGACAGGAGCCACAAAATTAAAAGTTGCCTGCTCCTTGCAGGAAAAGCTATGACAAACATAGACAGCATGTTAAAAAGCAGAGACATCATTTTGCCGACAAAGGTCCATATAGTCAAAGCTATGGTTTTTCCAGCAGTCATGTAAGGATGTGAGAAAGAAAGTGAAGTCGCTCAGTCATGTCTGACTCTTTTTGACCCCATGGACTGTAACCTACCAGGCTCCTCTGTCCATGGGATTTTCCAAGCAAGAGTACTGGAGTAGGTTGCCATTTCCTTCTCCAGGGGATCTTCCTGACCCAAGGATAGAACCCGAGTCTCCCACATTGCAGGTAGATGCTTTACCATCTGCGCCACCAGGGAAGCCTGATGTGAGAGTTGGACCATAAAGAAGGCTGAGCACTGAAGAATCAATGCTTTTGAACTGTGGTGTTGGAGAAGACTCTTGAGAGTCCCTTGGACTGCAAGGAGATCCAACCAGTCCATCCTAAAGGAAATCAGCACCATATATTCACTGGAAGGACTGATGCTGAAACTGAAGCTCCAATACTTTGGCCACCAGATGCAAAGAGCCCCTGACGCTGGGAAGATTGAGGGGAGGAGGAGGAGGGAGCGACGGAGGATGAGATGGTTGGATGGTATCACCGACTTGATGGACATGAGTTTGAGCAAGCTCCAAGAGATAACGAAAGACCGGGAAGCCTTGTGTGATGCTGTCCATGGGGTTGAAGAGAGCTGGACATGACTGAGCGACTGAACAACAACGCTTAGGATCACCAAGAGTAAGTAGAGTAACTCTGGCAAGGGTACTGGCAAGGACAATCTATTTAGCTGTAGGACCATGTCTGAAACTAATGTATTGTGACTGTTATATAAAAAGAACAAAAGAGATAACACAGAACTGATATAAACTACAGGAGGGAGGGTGGAGGTCAGAGGAGGGAGGTAATATATATAAACTGTCTTCTGTGTTTATAGCTAGAAGTCCCGAAAATCGTTTAGAGATGGAAATAATATTAGAGGTACAAAGGCAAATGGAAAAACTAATATAATCAGCTAAAATCATTTGATGGACGAGGGAGGAGGAGAGCCGAAAGTAGGAATATTCTAATTTGGGCGTCACTCATAGTAGGGAGAAAATAAACATTGTCTAAAGAAACAGAGGATTAAGGGTATCATATGACAGTATAATTATGAAGATAACTATGGGATGAAAAACACAGCCTTCCAAATTGTCAGAAGACATATACACAAAAAATAAAACAAAGAAAACAGGGAGCATATGGTGAAAATCGACAACCCCCACAAAAGCTATAAAAGCAGAAAGCATATCATAAACTATGATGGCAGAAATAAGACTGAATGTAGCTGCCATATTAGTAAATGTCCATGAGCCACACACACTTGCTAAGAAAGAAAGACGGAGACTGGGTTACAAACGAAATTCCCTGCAGGTAGAATGACTCGGAAAGGCTTCCTATAATAGGATGGGTAGGTGATGAAAAAGCTTTGGAGATGGATGGTTGTGATGCTTGTACAACAATGTAAATGTGCTCAACACCTGTGAAAAGCACAGTGGTTACAATGGTAGATTTTGTTATGTGTTTTGCCATAATGACACAAAAAAGAGTGGGTAGAAATAAACGCAAACCAAGAATGACACTGGATTCCCAGGGCGTCTTTGGCCCCTCCTGCTCTCTCGCGTCCACCACCAGTGCGGCAGCAAAGCCTGCAGATGTGGCCATCGACCCCGCCCTTCCTGCTCCCTCTTCGCTCCTGCTGCGGCCTCCTCATAGCCCAGCCCTTCTGTCTTCCCTCCATTCAGCAGCCGGAGGGATCCTGTGAAAATCTATGGCATGTTGTGTCATGTCACGCCTCTGCTCGAAACCTTCACCGGCTCCCATCTCACTCGGAGTAGAAGCCAAAGACTCTCCCCTCTGTCCTCTCTGGCCCAGCCCTCCTCTCTCTCTTCTGTTCACTCTGCTGCAGTCTCGATGGCTCATTCAACGCCTCAGCCTGACTGTGCCGTGGGGGTTGTTGCTGTTGCTCAGTTGCTCTTTGGGACCCCATGGACTGCAACAAGTCAGGCTTCCCTATCCTTCACTATCTCCCAGAGCTTGCCCAAATTCATGTCCACTGAGTTGGTGATGCCATCCAACCAACTCATCCTCTGTCGCCCCCTTCTCCTCCTGCCCTCAATCTTTGCCAGCATCAGGGTCTTTTCCAATGAGTTGGCTCTTCTCATCAGGTGGCCAAAGTATTGGAGCTTCAGTTTCAGAATCAGTCCTTCCAGTGAATTTTCAGGGTTGATTTTCTTTAGGATTGACTGGCTTGAGCTCCTTGCTGTCCACTGGACTCTCAAGAGTCTTCTCCAGCACCACAGTTCGAAAGTATCAGTTCTTCAGTGTTCAGCCTTCTTTTATGGTCCAACTCTCACATCCGTATAAGTGAGAAAAACCATATGGAAAACCATACTGGAAAAACCATAGCTTTGACTGGGCCATCCCATCACTTCATGGCAAATAGATGGGGAAACAGTGGAAACAGTGGCTGACTTTATTTTCTGGAGGGCTCCAAAGTCACTGCAGATGGTGACTGCAGCCATGAAATTAAAAGTCGCTTACTCCTTGGAAGGAAAGTTATGACCAACCTAGATGGCATATTAAAAAGCAGAGACATTACTTTGTCAACAAAGTTCCATCTTGTCAAGGCTGTGGTTTTTCCAGTAGTCATGTATGGATGTGAGAGTTGGACTATAGAGAAAGCTGAGCGCTGAAGAACTGATGCTTAACTGTGGTGTTGGAGAAGACTCTTGAGTCCCTTGGACTACAAGGAGGTCCAACCAGTCCATCCTAAAGGAGACCAATTCTGAATATTCATTGGAAGGACTGATGCTGAAGTTGAAACTTAAATACTTTGGCCACCTGATGCAAAGAACTGACTCATTGGAAAAGACCCTGATGCTGGGAAAGATTAAAGGCAAGAGGAGAAGGGGACGACAGAGGATGAGATGGTTGGATGGCATCACTGACTCAATGGACATGAGTTTGGATGAACTCTGGGAGTTGGTGATGGACAGGGAGGCCTGGCGTGCTGTGGTTCATGGGGCTGCAAAGAGTCGGACACAACTGAACGATGGAACTGAACTGAACTGACTGGGCCATGGGGGTGGTGCCCAGATATTTGATCAAACACAGTTCTGTGTGTGTCTGTGAAGGTGTTTCTGGATGAACTTCCCCTTTGAGCTCATAGACTGAGCCAAGTGCATCGCCCTCCCCAAGGCAGGTAAGCCTCTTCCAATCCACTGAAGGTCAGGGAACAGCCAGGGGAAGGGAGGGTTCCCTTTCTGCCTGCCCGTTTTTGAGCTGGTCATCAGTCTTTCCCTGCCATCAGACTTGGGACTGGGGTCTGCACCACTGGCTCTTGTGGTTCTCAGGCCTTGCAGACTTGGGCCACACCGGGCCATCAGCTCTGCTGGGTCTCCAGCTTGCCACCTACAGATCTTGGAACTTCTGCCTCTCCAAATCTGCAGAAGCCAATTCCTTAGAGTAAATCTCTTTATATATAGCTCTATGTAGATCTTATACATTTTATCTATATTATAGAGATATCTGTTTATATAGCGATATCTATCTATATCTAGATTTATATATAGAAACCTACATCTGCATCTTCACTCTCTCTATATCTATCCTGTTGGTTGCGTTTCTCCAAGAACTTAGACCAATATAGCACCTGCACCAGCACACTGCCATCTCTTCTCCCAGATAAACACATGGCTATTGATACTTTTCCAAACTGTGGTGTTGGAAGAGACTCTTGAGAGTCCCTTGAACAGCAAGGAGATCAAACCAGTCAATCATAAGGGATATCAATCCTGAAGATTCATTGGAAGGACTGATGCTGAAGCTGAAGCTCCGGTACTTTGGCTACCTGATGCTAAGAACCGACTCAGTGGAAAAGACTCTGATGCTGGGAAAGATGGAAAGCAAAAGGAGAAGGGGTCAGCAGAGGATGAGATGGTTGGATGGCATCACCGACTCCATGGACCTGAGTTTGAGTAAACTCTGGGAGTTGGTGATGGACAGGGAGGCCTGGCGTGCTGCAGTCCGTGGGGTCACCAAGAGCTGAATGCAGCTTAGAGACTGAACAGCAATATTCCCTGATGTCCTTCAAGTCACCCATTACTGAGACCCTCTCTGGCCACCCCATCAAAAGCTGGACTCCACGATCAACTCTCTCCCTGCTCTCATGGGGTTTTTCTCCCTAGCACTTATCACCGTCTGACACTCCATGTATTTTACTGATGCATTTTAAATCGTCTTTAGGCTCCATATAAGTACAACTTTTCAGTGGTTCTGGCCCACTACCGTACCTCCAGGACCAACAACAACCCTTGGTAGAGAGCAGGTACTCCATAAAGACGGACGGGACAATTAACAAAGAAAGAGGGGGCCTACCCACTCAACTCTGTCCAAGGAAGTCAGAAAACTCTGATGAGATGGGTGAATTTCCAAGAAGATAGAAATTACCCAAAGAATCACAGAAGAAGGAATCTAAACAAATCAATTGCCAAGAAGAAAGAAAGTGTCCAATCGCAAAACCAAAGTTTAAAATGAGAGGCATGGAAATGAAAGCCGTAATGGGAAAGCATTCCAGAGCATAGACCAAAGGAAGCTTCCACGTTCCTCCACTCAAGCAAGTTCCGCAGAGATCAAAACGGTTGAGAGAGCACCGTGTGTGTGCTGGTTTGCAGGGGCGGGGAGCCTCTGCCTTCTGTGCTGGTGGGAAGGACATCAGTTCACGTCTGGAAGGCAGCTTGGTACATACCAAAGTCACAGACGCACACGCCCTCTGACCCAGTAATTCCACTCAACCATCATCCAACAAACACGCCCACAAGGGCAAAATTCTTATAAGCTCATTTACTGCAGCAGTGTGGGTAAGAGTCGAAGATTAGGATCAAAGACTTGTCCATCATTCGGGAACTGGTTCAAAAACAAGGGCTGCCCGTGCAAGGGAGACCAAAGCAGGACGATGGCGTCCGGCAGCCCCTGCTGGTGGCATCTTCTGCCAGGCCTGGGCTGGGTGCTTGGGTACAGACCCGCCGGGCATGGGCCCAGCCCTCCAGGACTCAGAGCCAGCGAGGAGCCGCACTGGGACCCCCCAGAACAAAAGCAACAGACCCACATGAGTCAGCGCTGAGAGCCTGGGGGCGTGGCCTGGACGGGGGCTGGGACTCAGGGGAAAACTCATTGCAGGAAGTGGGGGAGGGCACACCAGGAACCGGAGCTGCCTTAGCAGAAGCCAAGCAGAGGGTCATAGCCGGTGACGTGGGATCTTCCAGGCAGCGTGAGTCTAGGATCAGCTCATGTGTGACCCCAGGGCTCGGGTGTGCAGACAAGATCCTTCTTAATTCCAGGCAAGGCCAGCGTCAGGGCTGCTGTGATGGGGGATTTCTCCTGGACGGGGCACTGTGCCAGCACTTTCCACGCCTCATCTCACTTTGCTTTCCCAACAACCCTAGAAAGTGGGACTTTTACTTCCTGAGTTTACAGATGAGGAAACCGAGGCAAAGGGAGGCATCGCGATTTGCCCAGAGTCACCTATGGAGCTCTTTTTGGAGCCAGGGGTCCAGCTTGCGCTGCCACCCGCTGGGCTGCGTGGTCACTCCTCCTGGACGGGCTGGGCAGGGGGAGGCTGCGCTGGGCAGCAGGTCTGGAGAGAGAGGTGCAGCCTGGGACCTGGGTGGGGATGAGGAGAGTCTCAAGCTGGCATCTGCAAAGGTATTGGGGAGATAAGACGGAGCCCCTGGCAATTTGAATAACAATGAACATTTCCAGAAGGCTGAGACTCAGTAATAATAACGGCTTCGGGTAAAAGCAGAGGAGTCAGACCAGCAAGAGGACTAATTGCCAGGAGAGCTGCAGATAAAGCGTCCTCAGCGCTGATAAGAGCTCCCCCAAGACCAGGAGCCAGGCGCCGGGGACTGGAGTGTTCAGCTCAATTGCTAGAGCATTCTCACAGTAACTTGAGAGGTTACCATACTCACACTGTTACCACATCTCAAAGAAGAGAACAGTGCAGGACCACTGCAGGGCTAAGAAGGCAGTCCCCCAACCCCAGCCCAGCACAGTGCTCTTAGCAGCAAAAGGTGTGGTCATGGGGGGCTACATGGAAGAGGTGTGCTCGTGGAATGATGATAGAACTGAAACTCAAGCATGGAGAAAAGGCAACGTAAAACTACAGGGGGCCGCCCTCCATGCCCCTGAAATAAACGGCTAAGATGACAAAGACGTTAGGAGGTGGGGGAGGAGGAACTCTCACCCACGACCCAGAAAGGGCAAAGAGGTTTAGCTGCTTAGGGAAACTAACAGACCACATGGGCTGAGGCTGAACATAACCCTTGTCCCATGATGCTTCATGTGCCCCTGTTGTAGGCACAGCTCAGGCTCCCAAAGAAGTCCCTGTCCTAATCCCTAGAAGCTGAGAATGTGGCTGTGTGATGGAGAGACTGGTTACCCAAGTGGGCCCAGGGTCATCCTGAGGGTCCTTGAAGAAGGAGCGTGCAGGAGGGTCAGAGTCAGAGGAGATGTGAGGATGGAAGCAGAGGTCACAGTGATGCCACCGAAGGAAGGGTCTACGAGCTGTGGACAAAGTCTGCCCCCAGGAACAGATTCTGCAGGGAGCCTCCAAGGGACAAGCTCTACCAACACCTGGACATCAGGAATTCACAAGGCTCCTTGGGAACCTCTGCCCGTCAGAACCATTAGAGGACACATTTGTGCTGTTCTAAGCCACCAAGTTTATGGTCATTGTTTACAGCAGCCATCAGACACTCCTGAGCACCCAAGAGAACTGTCGACCTGTTCACCAGAGCGTGTGGCGGGTGTTCAGAGCAGCTTTATGGATAATCACCCCAAGGTGGAAACAACCCAAACGCCCTCAGCAGGTGAAGGGATAAACAATGTGATATGCCCAGATAGTGGAGCACCCCACTCCAGTACTCTTGCCTGGAAAATCCCATGGATGGAGGAGCCTGGTGGGCTATAGTCCATGAGGTCCCTACGAGTCGGACATGACTGAGTGACTTCACTTTCACTTTTTACTTTCATGCATTGGAGAAGGAAATGGCAACCCACTGCAGTATTCTTGCCTGGAGAATCCCAGGGATGGGGGAGCCTGGTGGGCTGCTGCCATCTCTGGGGTCGCACAGAGTCGGACACGACTGAAGCAACTTAGCAGCAGCAGCAGCAGGGAAGAGCAGACTCTTGATATGTGCAACATCAGGGAGGAACTCATCTCATCGAAAACAACGTCGTGTGAGGGATGCTGACCCTAGGGTCCACACCATCCAGTTCCAGCCCAGGGAGAGCCTACAGTTGGGCAAAGCGACTTAGGGGCTGAATGCCAGAGGAGTGGTACTCAGGGGTCGAGAGGAAGCCTTCCGCATGTTAGAC
This sequence comes from Ovis aries, assembly GCF_016772045.2. Taxonomy (NCBI): domain Eukaryota; kingdom Metazoa; phylum Chordata; class Mammalia; order Artiodactyla; family Bovidae; genus Ovis; species Ovis aries. The sequence continues at coordinate 220,834,375 of NC_056056.1, forward strand.
TGCTCACCATCTCAGGCTGAAGTTCACCAAACTGTACTGTTAAGATGGGCACTTCACGTACGTTAACTGGGAAAGAGTGAACAACCTCCGGAAATGAGTTTCTGGTCTCAACTTGCACAACCCAGTAACGGGGAGCTCATTACCTAGTGAGCAGAGCAGCTCTGCTGTGAAGGAAGGCTGCCTGGAAAGAGGTTCCTCCTCTGCTGACCCCACAACCTGCTTCTGGCCTCCTCCCCCGCTGCCAGCCTGGCCTCAGGATCCTGCCCTCCAGTCCTGCAGGCACAGCGAGGCTCCACGACCCCCAGAGTGCTCAGGCTTCTCTGGGTCAGGGCTTCCTTTCATCCTTTCCCGCTTCCAGCGAGAGCTGTCAAGAGCAAGGCAGGGCCCAGGCCCCGGGGGTCCCTGCAGACCCTTGGCGAGTGTCCGTGTTCACTCCCACCACCAGCCAGCAGTCACCTGCCTCCAGGAGCTTCCGTTTACTTTTCTGCTAAGTGAGGACTTTGCCAAGGTCACAGGAGGCAGAGTGTTAAAGCGCCTCACACACGGTGAGCGCTCAGTGCATGGCTGTCTTAAGTGGGGGAGAAAAAGTATTTCAGAAGGGGGTTTAGAGACCCTCTAGGGCATTTTTATTTTGCCTTTAGCAAGACATCTTGTTGGTCCTCTAGACAGTGAAGATGGGCAGCTCTGGGTCACCAGGTCTCCTGGAAAAATGAGAGACTATCAAACACGGGTCTTATTGGTGGACAAATTAGAATGACTTGGGGTCTTACAAGGCACTGCTTCATTTTTAAGTATCTAACGTGAAACCTCACTTCCTTCCCCAAAGGGAGAAGCCTGCTGTCATCCTGGGATCATGAGGCCTGGCGGATGGGGGTGGTGATGGCGCGTTTGGAGGAGCCCACTGACCGTATCTCTGCATCAGGCACGGGGCATCTTAGGAGCAGTGGGCAGAAGGCTGGGCCTTAGGTCCTGGCCTTTGAGGCTGGGTCCCCACAGCCCTTCCACCCAACCCTGCGCCTGCAGGATCATGGCCCGTCAGGCCTCCTGGGTCCCTTCTGCCTTGGGACTGCTCCCTCCACACTTCCTTGCTGGCGTCCCTGGTCCCTTGCCCCACACTCCATCCTTGCCCCAGGTGACCTCCCCACTCCGTGACAGGCCCCTAGGCAAAATCCAAGCTGGGATTCAGCCCACATTCCCCACCCCTGCCCCCCGCCCCAAGCTCCTCGCTGACTTATCTGCAGCATCACCCCACCCCATCATCACAGGCACCTCAGCCTCCAGATGGCTGATCCCCGAAGCCAGGCCTTGGTCCCCATCTCAGGAAACCCCACCAGCATCGCCCCAGTGGCTCAGGCCAGAGTCTGGGGCACGGTCTTTGGAGCCCCTCACTTCCCCACCATCCCCTCCCAAATCTGGTCCTATGGGCTGTCTGCCCCCACCTCCTCTGCTCCGGCCACAGCCCAGCCTGTGAGCCAGTGCTGGCCTCTGCTGGCCTCACTGCCAGGGGGAGCTTCTGAAAAGGCCCCGACCCTCTCCTGGAGAGCTCCCACCACCCCTGGATCAGGAAGCCTCCTCCTCACCATGACCCTGCACCTCGGGCAGGGTCCCCCACCTCTCCCCTCCGGAGTCCCCTTCTCTCTGCACACTCCTGCACCCTGACTTTGCTTCTGATGCATGAACACACTGTATCTGTCTGCCTCAGTGCCTTTGCACAGGCCATACCCAGTGCCTGGAATGTCCCCCGATTCGACCTCAATCTCCTCCGACCTCAGCAGCTCACTCCTTTCATCCTACGGGACTCAGCTGCCCAGAGAAGCAGAGGCTGGATCACAGGGGGCCGTGGAGGCTGAGCCGAGGGCCTATTCTTATCCCGCAGGTCACAGGAGCCTCAGAAAGGCTTATGGCCGAGGAGGGCTGCCCGAGTGCCTCTGCAGACGCAGGGCTGGGGGCCACTCTGGCAGGGGGAGCAGAGGAGGGGTCTGTGGGGAGCAGTGCCTGGTTCCAGGGACATCATTGCTCACACCCTGCGCGTATCCTCTCAGCCATCATTTCGCCCTCCTGCCTTGTGGCATTTCGCAGGAAGCTCGGGGTCTTTAAACCTCTGCATCCTAAAGGTGAATTTTTAACGCTGCTTTTGTAAATATTTGATGCTGTTGCTTTCCCAGGCGCTCTGCATTCTACATTAAATGTCACAAAGTGCTCTGGAAGCGGTCCTTTTCATCCACAGCTCTGTCCACAGCTCCCCCCTCTTCCTGCCCACAAAAGGAAAGCCTCTCTCCCCAGGCTTCCTGCTATGAATTTTTCAAAGTGCTTTCCACATCTGTTCTTGTCCCTGTCTGCGTCTCCATCAGCCAGGTAGAAGGTCAGGGAGGTTTTAAGATGAAAGGCACCATGGAAGCATTCTGTCCCTTCCCTCGACTGACACAGTGAAGACAGTAAGGCTCAGGGAGGGAAGGGGCTGCCCAAGGTTAAACAGCAGTCAGCGGTGTGCTGGGGGACGAGCCGCTGTGACTCCCAGCCCAGGGCTCTGCTCCAGGCCCTGGGATCCCCAGCAGGACTCAGACTGTCCTTGCTCTTGCCCAGTCCAGTGGACACAGAGGGGACAACAGATCACGTGGTCCTGCCTGTGATGGGAGCAGGGAGCAGGGACAGAAGTCCTCCAGCGGGTGGAGGAGAGCAACCGATTAAGGTTTTGAGGGTTAAGTAGGAGCCCATGGGGAGCTGGGAAGGGAGGCCAGGGAGGCCAGGCTTGGGTGAGGGTCTCACGGGGTCTGAGACAGGAGTCTGATTCCATAGCCTGGCCCGGGGCTCGGGGTTTGGTCCACTCTTTTGTAAATCCCTGGGAGACGAAGGTGCCTCCTGGGAGTGTTTGCACCTTATCCTAGGCTGTCCAAGCAAGGCTCCTAGCCCCGGGCCCTGGCGCCATTCACACCACTGTGCTCCCGCAGGCTGGGTGCGGACCTGTCCGTCTCTGTCTTCCTTCACCCCTAGCTGCTCAGATGCCCTGGCCCCTCCTCCATGCCCCTTGCCCATGGCTCTTGGGTCAGGACGGAAGCGGCAGGAGGGGGCAGAGGGGACAGAGATGAGTGTGCATACTACACACACATCTACACACACTACACACACACACACATGCACACACACAACACACACGTACACACAACACACAATACACACACAACACACACCACACACATGCACACACAACACACATGCACACACACAACACACACATGTACACACAACACACACAATACACACATGCACACACAACACACACCACACACATGCACACACCACACACACGCACACACAATACACACACGCACACACAATACACACATGCACACACATGCACACGCAACACACACACATGTACTCATGATACACACTACACATACATACACACAGCACACGCACACACATATGCACACACAATACACACATCCACACACAACACACACATGTACACACGATACACACACAACACACACATGTACACATGATACACACACCACACACACACAACACACACACGCACACACACAATACACACACACACCCCTGCACTCTGCATGCACACATACCCACACACACTCTACGCTACGCATGTACATAGCACGCACACCCCCCTGGCAGCGGGGCCCTGGGCATGGGGGCACCATGGGGCTAAGCACCGGCTCTGTGTCAGGCTCCTAGCAGGCAGCCCCTCTGTCCTCTTGGTGCCACCGTTTTCACAGACAAGCAAACAGGCTTGGAGGAGTGAGTGATTTACCCAGGATCTCAGGGCCCACGGATCTTGTTGGCCGGACCCAAAGCCCTCACTCGCGCACCTCGCTGAGCTGCATCCTGGGTCCAGAAACAGTGGCTCCAGTTCACTCTGGAAGTGCATTTTCAGGGATTTTTTTCCCCAAAACCCTCCCTGAGGTATATTCACCCCGAGGCTGAATACCTTGATCTTCCAGGCAAAGCAAGTGGAGGGGCAGGATCGATTTCCGGCCCAACACCGGCCAGTGTCCCCTGCAGGCAGGACTAAACCGTTTCCTCTTTCTACCCCCAGCACTCAGCGATGGCTATGACCTAGTGCCAACCTTGGACCAGCGCTGGTTGGATAAATCAGGGAGTTCAGGGTGCCTGCTGCAGGCTCGTTCAGAGAAGGAAGGGCAGATGCAACCAGAGGGTTTGCAAAGGGATGCCGAGAGGTCTCCTCGGGGGCTGAGAGCCAGATATGTGGCCAGAGGCCCGACCAGGCTCTCTGTCCCCTGGCCCCCCAACTCCCTTATTCCCTGCACCTGGAAGGACCAGGATCTGGGAAGGGTGGATGAATCTCCCCCCAGAACCACCTTGTTTCTCATCCTGGCTACTGCTGCCGGGATGTCCCTGGGAGTGCCAGGACCCTGCCTTCACCTAAGAAAACGTCTGCTTCTCCACAGTAAGGGGCATAGACCACTGGGGCAGGCAGACCCCGGAGGTGCCAGCATCTGAGCCCTTCCGTACAGCGGTGAGCTGGTAAACATTTAACGACCAGTCCTGCCGGGGAAAAGAAGCCCTGGTTTGTGGCTTTACTGCCCATTTCTATGGCGTAAACATGAACACTGCCAACATGATGTTGCTGAGTGCGGAGCCCTGAGGGGGTGGGCGGTGGTCACCATCCTGCCTGTTTCCACCACACAGATAAACATCTCAAGAACATAGGAAGGAGCAGACTCAGCAAAACAATCAGGAAGTGAAGAGTTTCGATTTTCTGTCACCTTTGTGTTAAATAAGATCTACTGAACTGGAAGTTTCTATCGCTGAATTTTTACAGTGGCTGTGATTTACAACAGGTTCCAAAAATGTCTCAAGATTTAACTGCCAGTTCTACTGAACTTCCTTGGTGGCTCAGCTGGTAAATAATCCACCTGCAGTGTTGGAGACCTGGGTTCGATCCCTTGGTTGGGAAGATCCCCTGGCGAAGGGAAAGGCTCCCCACTTCAGTATTCTGGCCTGGAGAATTCCATGGACTGTATAGTCCATGGGGTTGCAGAGTCGGACACAACTGAGCGACTTTCACTTTCACTTTCTGTTGAGGTGGCCCCCCCCCCAACTCTTGGATATGTTTATGGGTTTGTTTTATATGTACTAGGAAAAATGTAACTTAAAAAAAATTGAAGTATAGTTGGTTTATTGTTAGTAATGTTGTATTGATTTACTGTTAAGTTGTGTTAGCTTCTGGTGTACAGCAAAGTGTTTCAATTATACGTATATAAACAAATATAATGTTTTTCATATTCTTTCCCATTATGGTTTATTATCGGATGTTGAATATAGTTCCCTGCGCTCTGCAGTAGGACCTTATTGTTTATTTCATATATACTAGTGTGTATCTGCTAATCTCAACTTCTAATTTACCCCTCCCCATACCTTTACCTGTTGGTAACTGTAAGTTTGTTTTCTATGTCTGTGAGTCTGCTTCTGTTTTGTAAGTAAGTTCATTGTATCACATTTTAGATTCCATATATAAGTGATGAAAGTGAAAGTCACTCAGTCATGTCTGACTCTTCTCGACCCCAAGGACTGTACAGTCCATGGAATTCTCCAGGCCAGAATACTGAAGTGGGGAGCCTTTCCCTTCGCCAGGGGATCTTCCCAACCCAGGGACTGAGCCCAGGTCTCCCACATTGCAGGTGGATTCTTTACCAGCTGAGCCACAAGGGAAGCCCAAGAATACTGGAGTGGGTAGCCTATCCCTTCTCCAGTGTATCTTCCCAACCCAGGAATCAAACTGGGATCTCCTGCACTGCAGGCGGATTCTTTACCAATGGAGCTCCCAGGGAAGGGATATCGTGTGACCTTTGTCTTTGTCTGATACTTCACTTAGTATGGTAAGACCCATCTCTCGGTCCATCCACGTTGCTGCAAACGGCACTGTTTCATTCTCTTTTATGGCTAGGTAGCATTCCATGTTGGAGAAGGCAATGGCACCCCACTCCAGTACTCTTGCCTGGAAAATCCCATGGATGGAGGAGCCTGGTAGGCTGCAGTCCATGGGGTCGCTAAGAGTGGGACACAACTGAGCGACTTCACTTTCACTTTTCACTTTCATGCACTGGAGAAGGAAATGGCAACCCACTCCAGTGTTCTTGCCTGGAGAATCCCAGGGGCAGGGGAGCCTGGTGGGCTGCCGTCTCTGGGGTCGCACAGAGTCGGACGCGACTGAGGCGACTCGGCGGCAGCAGCAGCAGCAGCCTTCCCTGCACAGGTGCACCACGTTTTCTTCATCCATCCTTTGGCGGCGGCACAGGTTGTTCCCATGTCTTGACTATTGTAAACGGTGCCGTTATGAACACTGGGGCGCGTGTATCTTTCTAGATTAGAGTTTCAGTCTTTCCTGGCTATATGCCCGGGGCAGGATTGCTGGGCTGTGCGATAGCTCCACTTTCACTCTTTAAGGAACCTATACACTGTACTCCGAAGTGGCCGCACCAATTTACATTTCCTTCCATCGCTTAGGAGAGTTTCCTGGGAAAAAATAACTTTTAGGCCAAAGATATGAGTGCTTAGGGCAAGTCTGGGCTTTCTTTTTTTTGAAAAATGGCTTGATTTAAGATCAATAAAAAATGTAGTAAGTAAATAGTACAAGGGAGAGAGGTACACACACAAGAGGAACACCCAGGAGCTGAAAGTTTAGGAAACAAATGTTGTTGATGGAAATGGCTTCAATTATTTCCTTTTTTGGGGTCATGGTAAAAACATGTGGGCACCCCCCAGGATAGGAGGCTTCCCAGGTGACGCTAGTGGTAAAGAACCCGCCTGCAGTGCAGGAGATGTAAGAGACATGGGTTCGATGCCTGGGTTGGGAAGTTCCCCTGGAGAACAGCATGGCAACCCACTCCAGTATTCTTGCCTGGAAAATCCTATGGATAGCAGAGGCTGGCAGGCTACAGTCCACAGGGTCTCAAAGAGTTGGACACAACTGAAGTGACTTAGCACACACAGACACCACAGGAGAGGAAATACAAATAATTAACAGGTGAAAGGCAAGGTGTTTGACCCCATTAATAAAATAATTTTTAAAAAAGCAAACCCCAGGCTGGAGAGGGGGCTGCATCCTCAGAAGCTGCGGGTGGGTGATGGTCCGTTTGGGAACGAGGCTGACACTAATACAAAGGGCCATAAAGCTGTCACACCCCTGCACTCAACAATCCACTGGCCTTGAATCTGTGCAGAGGACATACTTCAAAAAAGGGAAAACCATAAACACATAAAAGTGTTTGTTGCCATTCCTAACTTGCCAGAGTAAATTCCTCCCCCTTGCAATGTTTTCATCATAGTAATATATATATATATATATATAGTTAAGTTGTGTAAATGCCTTGCTGTGGGGAAATGGCTGATTTAATGCCAGCATACGGAATCTCTACTACTGGGGAGCTGCTACAATGATATTTAGAAAAATTAAGTCAAAATCGCAGGGTAACGGCTAATTTGATGTTAGGTGAATAAAATTAGAATGCAGAACTGTGAGTACAGTCGTCCCCCATAACCATGGACGGGAGTACATCCCAAGAGCCCCGTGGGCACTTAAAACCACAGAGAGAACCAAACCGTACATAGACCATGTTTTCTCGTGTCCACATGTGCCTATGATAAAGTTTAATGTATAAACTAGACACAATTTAAGGTTAACGACAACGACTAATATTAAAATAGAACAATTAGAACAATACACTGTAATAAAAGTTACATAGGTGTGGTCTCTCTCTCTCAAAGTATCTCATCGTACAGTTAATGCCTTTTCCGTCTACAGTGAGCACTCAGGAGGCCCTGCGGCCGTTGCTTTTGCAGTCTGAGGTGCAACAGCAAACTAGCACAGGTTCCTTTTTCCTTTTCCACAATTTCCCGGGTAGAAGATTCATCCTTATCACGGATCTCAGCAAGATCTTAGCTGGTTTTTCTTTCCTTAGTGAGAACTTCCGTCCTTCACTAAAAGGAACCACTTATAGCTTCCCTGTGGCACAGCCAACCCGCGAGCATCACTGTTCTTGCCCCGAGAGCCCATTATTAAGCACGTGAGGGTCACTTGAACGCAAGCCCTGCGATGACCAAGAGGACTAAGAGACGGATGGGCGGAGCACCCCGCATGAAGGGATGTTTCACATCCAGGGCGGGACGGCATGCGATTCGATCACGCTACTCAGAATGGTATGCAATTTGAAACTTGTGAATTGTTTATTTCTGGAATTTTCCAAGTTAATATTTTCAAACCAAGGTTGACTGCAGGCCACTGAAACCGGGTAAAGTGAAACTTTGGATAAGGGGGCCTCCTGGACATCACTCCTGGAGGCGTGTAAAAGCAGGCACATAAGAAAGGAGAAAATGCAAAACACCTGTGTACGTGTGTGTGTGTGCGTGCGTGTGTACGTGCGTGTGTGTGCGCATGCATGCGTGTGTGTGCACATGTGTGTGAGTGTGCATGTGCGCGTGTGTGTGAGTGTGTGTGCGTGCGTGTGGCGGGGGTGGGTTTCTGTGGCTTTTCTTCTCACTTTCGTTCTTGCACTAATAACACACCAATAATTACAGTGAGCATTTATGGAGGCTCCCGTCACAGGCCAGGTCCCGTTCTAATCCTCACAGTCACCCAGCAGTGTCAGTCTACTGGACCCATCTTACAGATGGGAGAACTGAGGCTCAGAGAATTGAGATAATTTGCCTGAGTTCCCCCACTAGCAAGTGGAGGCACAGTCTGAACCCAGCTCTGACTCCAAGACCATGCAGCTGGGCTCTCTGCAAGTTTGCTGGCTGAGGCCATGAGATTCTTGAGGCAACATTTTCTGTAAACCAGCCTGCACTTTGCTGCTGTGTAGCCAGGACCTCCTTGGATAGGGCAGCGTGCCTAGAGGAAGGAGGCAGGTGGCGAGCAGCCAGGTGGAGGTGTGGGGGCTCCTGGCTGCTCCAGCCCCTCTTTGGGTCTCCAGAAAGATTCTGAGGGCTGAAACAGACTCTCACAAATGGTGCAAGGGCAAGGAGAAAGACTCCAAAACCAAACCAAGCCAAATCAACCATGTAACCCAACCATGTGGGCATGGCGGCCTTGGCGGAGTTGGTGCAGAATCTGTGTGGTTTTCAATCGATACTGCGTCCAGGCCAGAGAGAGCTTGGTGGGCCAGTGCCTGGAGCCCCAGACCTCATACCCTTTGGGGGAACCCTTGAGGTCCTGCCCCAGGGGTGGGTAAGGCCTAACTTGCACAGGGAACCCATCATAGGGTTCGGCATGGGGCTGGGCACTTCGTGAGCGCCATCTAGGGGCGTCACTCCCACAGTGGGAGAGGTACCGGTGAGATCCCACTTCCCAGTCCAGGGAAGCCCACTGCTCATGCAAGAGCAGCGGACTTTGGAGTCAGCTAGACCTGGGCATGAATGCCGGCTCAGGCGCTGTGCAGCTCTGGGGAAACTGCTAACTCTCTCTGAGCCTCAGTTTCCTCCTCTGTGCACGGAGCCTGGGGTGGCCAAGCTAAGGACGTGAACTGGCATGGTCCGCTGAAGTTGCTTAGCTCACTGGTTCCTCAATAGACAGGAGCTTCTGCTGTCAACAACAATGAGGCCATTCACTCCTTGGTCTGACATTTACCAGGTGCCTACTGTATGCCCAGCTCCAGGCAGATAAAAATGCAGTCACTTGGTTATTGAGCACCTACTTCCGGGTGCTGGGGGCATGGCTGGGCACAGGACAGACCAATCCCATCTCCCTCAGGATTCCTGACAGCAAAGGAGACAGCAGACAAGAAATCAAACTCAACAGAGGTGGTGAGCTCAACATAGAAACCAAAAGAGAGAAAGGGGGAGGAAAAGGGGGTGGTGGGTGGAGGTGGGGGGGGGGCTGTTGCTATTTGTAAACCTTGGCCCAGGAAGGCCTCTTGGAGCAGGTGACATCCGAGCAGGTGTCTGGTGGAAGGAAGGGAGCGAGCCCCGCAGGTGTCTGGGAGGAGAGCGTTTCAGGCAAAGGGAGCGGCGGGGTGCAAAGGCCCTGGGGTGGGGGTGGGCTTGGCCAGCTCAGGAACCAGGGAGGCCAGTGTGGCCGGGGCAACTGGGAGAGAGGAGGGCAGAGGGACTGGGGAGGGGGTCTCAGGTCAAGCTGTGTGGCCAGTGAGAGGCTACTGGATTCAGCCCCTTGTGAGAGAGGTGTTGGTGGCTGTTGAGTCATGTTTGAAGAGGATCTCCCTGCTGCTGCTGGGCGTTCGGGGTGGGTGGGAGGCAGAGGAGAGAAGCAGAGAGGTTTAGGAGGGGAGAAGACGGACTGGGACAGCTGGTCTGGGGAGAAGGGCGTGGAGGGAGGGTTCTGGGCTCGTGCGGGCATATGGTTGATGACAGGGCACGTGAGGTGGGAAAGGAGGGCACACTCCGGCTGGCTCCGAGATTCTGTCCCAAGCAGACAGTGGGAGGGGCAGGAGTCCAGGGATGCGCTTGTCCGCCGTGTCTACTGAACATCCGAGAGTCTGGAGTCAGGGGAGACGGGAGATGGGGATGGAGACAGAGCCAGGCAGGGGTCCGGTGCAGCTCGACAAGACCCGAAACATGGGCCGGGTGGGGTTCCCGGGGTGGTGAAGGTGGGGAGAAGAGGGCCCAAGAAGAGCCCTCCGGTGTCCAAGGTTGGGGAGACGAGGATGGAGCAGCAGAGTGGACTCAGGCGCAGCCACGAGAGGTGGTGCCCAGGACCTGGGGCTCCCTGCTTTTCCTCAGCATTCTCCCTCGCCTGACACACTGCCAAGCTGTTCTCTCTGCCTGTTCTCTACTTCCAGAAAACTCCTACTCATTCACCGAAACCCTTTCTTGTGTTGATTGCTCTCTGGTATTCGGCCAAGAGGGCTGTGGGCCCTGGGGACAGCTGACTGCCATCTTCAACGTCCTAGAAAGCCTGCCACACCCTGATGAGATGCGGGCAGAGCTGGAAAACATGTGCTTAGCCATTTCTATGTGTCAGGCTCTTCCATGTCTCGTTTAGCCAGACAGCACCCTAGTGAGGCTGATTTCAGCACCTGCTTTCCAGGTGAGGGCACTTTGGCTAAGTCACCTGCTGGAGGTCTTCCAGCCATCAGGAAATGCGGCAGCAAGATTCGAACCCAGATCTGTTAAGCTTCCAGGTCTGCCCCTCATCACGCTGCTTCCTGCCTGTAAAGAACTAGCAGGCGGCTGGCTTCGGAGGGGTTAGCACTCCATCACCGTGTCTGGACAGGGATGAGGAGGGGGTTCTGGAAACCCTCTCATCCTGGAGGCCAAGGGAGCTGGGGCACAAGCAGAGTGATGCTCTGAGAGGGGAAGAGAAGCATCACTGGGTGGGAGGTTAGAAGCCCCCACGTGGCCCAAGACACGGAGGCGGGTCACGGAGCGACAGACCATCGCCTCTCAAGGCATGATGAACAGAGCTATTAAAGCAGTGCTTATGGAAACTTCTCAATAATGCAGGCAGCTCTCCGTGACATGAAGCTGAACTAAAAACCCAGGACACATAGTCTCATGTGTGAAGGCAGCAACGATAAAAGTGGAACGAGGCGCTGGCGACCAGCGAGGGCCGGAGGGGAGAAGGGGCCGCGTTAGGTGGGGAGCCTGTCTGGACTACTTCTCGCCTGCTCTCCATTGAGCAGAGGCGATTTTACGATGGGAAATTTGGCACAAAAAGAAAGGAAACTCTCACGGCTACTTGGTGGAGGGCTGAGGCAGAGGAAACGGCTTAAACAGGAAAGTGATAACCAAGACCAGAAAGAAGGGCCCTGGGCTCTGGCTCCCAGCAGCCCCGCCTCCCCAGGCCTGTCGTCACCCTCTCCCAAGGACCCTGAGCCTTGGGGCGGGGGGAGGGCAGGGAGGGGGCAAGACGTTGCAGGAACCGCCCAGGTCACAGGATTCAGGAGGGCAGCTGTGGGATTTGAACTCTGGGTTGCCTGTGGCTTTCCCTCCAAATCGCGTCATCCACCCACTTCCCTTTTGCTCCAGTATCGCAGTTGACTCGGTACGAGTGGGAAAATCCCCCAGCAGAGCCTCAGGTCTCTTTGAACGTGGCCTGCTCCTTGCTTCTGGACCCCAGGGGCTCAGGTGTCTTCAAGCATCCAGCTATTTCTTTCAAGGGCTGGGTCGGGAGTCTCTGTGGCTCTCTGTGCAGGGAAAGAGCAGAAGGAGAAGGCTCTGAGCCCCAGAAGACTGCCTGAGGGGCATTTCTGGCCTCTTGTGGAATATTGTCAGTGAAGGGGGTTTCACCACAAAAAGAACCTGATGCTCTGATTATTCTAACAGAGGGAAGAACTCTGAGATGCACTGTGTGCCCGGACAGCTGCTTCCTTTGCAGGCTCTGTGGGCCTCACCCCTCACTGCAGCCTGTGGACATTCTGCTTTTCCTACTAGAATACCCACCCTGTTGTATTTTTAAATTTTTGCCTGACTCCTACTAGCCCATCAAGACCATTTTAGCCATCACCTCCTCTAGGAAGCTCTCCCTGATGCCCAGGATGGGAGCTCCTCTGGGCTCCCTCCAATCAGATCTGATCACTCATTGCCACTGTCCACCCTTGAGTCAGTTTCACTGTGAGTTCAGGAGCCTGGCCCAGGACAGAAGTGCGGGAGGTCGGCTCCCATCCCTGGTCCCTCTCTGGACCAGAATTGGATGCCACACAACCCCTCTTTCTCCCAGTCCCCTCCCCTGCCCTTGGTCCTGCCCTGGCTGGACTCTGCTGCAAGGAGCTGGTTCCTGCCCGAGTCTTCAGGGGGATGTGGAGGACCTCAAGCTCTGTCTCCTGACTGCAGCCTGCTCCTCCCATCCAGCTACCTGGACAAAGGGGCCAGGCTGGAGACCCGGCCCTGAGAGCCTGGGCTGGAGCAGATGGCCTGGGTTCAACTGCTGAGGCTGCGGGTGACCAGCGAGGTGAGCTTGGACCAACTACCTGGCCTCTCTGTGCCTTGGTTTTCTTGTCCTTAAGATGAGGATGTGTCAAATAAGTATTTGAAAGCTAGGAGTGAAGCACGGAGTCAGGCAGACAAAGCCCTCACTCACTCTTCTGTTCTCTGGGGCTGGGGCCGGACACGGGGCGCCCGACCTGAGTGCTGGAGCAGCGCCGTCTGCCCCCGGGCTCTCCATTCCACACTCACTCCCCAGCGCCGAACCCAAGTGTTCCCTCTTGGCCCCCACCCCAGCGTTGATTTTCTCCACAGAGAAGTAAGGTTCTCTGCCCTCCCCTGGGTAAGGAGGGACAGGCCAGCTGCTGAGGGGAGAGGGGGTGCTCCCGATGAATAGCGTCCGTGCTCCCTGAGGTCCTACTGTGTGCTGAGCCCTGGGCTGGGCCCTTCCGTGTGCCCGCCTTCACCTCTCATCACCGTTGTCCAGAGCAGGTACAGAGACTCAGAGAGGGCCAGCAACGCATTCGAGGACACACAGCAAGTGAGGCCTCCGGGCTGGGCTTTCCGTCACCACCACCCCCATCCCTCAGGTACCCCCCCACCAGTCGTCAAGTCACGCTGATGAACAAATACTCTCCTGGGCTTCCACCAAAGCCGTGCAAACAAGATGGAAACTGGGAGGGCTGGCAGAGGTGGTTCCCGTGTCAACCAGCCTGGGTGCGGGGAAGGCAGGGCCCAGCCAGGACGGACGGGATCAGAGGGGACAGGGCCGCGGTGCCCTGACCCAGCTGGAAGCCCCAAGCACTGAAACCCCAGGCCGACTCTGAATCCACTGCCTTCTGAATCCCAGTCATGGAGGCCTCCTTGGTGTCTGATGTGGTGCCAAGGAAAGAGGATATCTTGTCCTCTCTCTTTGTCTCCTAATTTTCTGGAATTTCTCGCCGTTGGCTGGTGTCCCTGCCAAAACCACACACCAGAGACTCTGGTCGCAGAGCCGGGAAGAAAGTGATGGCTGCGCTCTGCCCGGTGTGGGGGAGGGCTCGAGTTGGGTGAACTCCAGGGACCCCACAGGGGAGGCACGGATGAGTTCTGCAATGAGCTGGGTGGGTTCTAGGTGGGGGAGGGGGGAGATGGAAGAGGCTCTGAGATCAACAGGGGCTGCGGCGGTTGGCTCAGGACTAGACTTTGTTCCGGGAGACTTTGGACTAGGGAGACCCTGGCTGAGGTCCGTAGACTTACTAGTGTGGCTGTGGGCAGGTCACTTAGCCTCTCTGGGCCTGTGTTTGCTCATCTGTGAAAGGGGATGAAAAAGCTGCACAGCTCAGTTCTCAAGAAGGGGAAGTTAGCAGGGAAATGATAGGGGTGGGTCTAAACAGCAAATGTCACCAAGGTTTCCCCTGCTTGACTTGCTCACTTGTGTCTTAGAGGGAAGAGGGCAAAGCCTGAGGCTTCAGAGAGACTGAGATAGGCTGGGAAGGGTCTTGGGGGCCAGAATAGGAGCTGAAGCCCCTTACCTGGGGGCGATGGGGAGGTGGGATGAACCAGAGGAGACCAGGCAGGGACCATGGGGTGGGGCGGGAATCCTAGAAGGCAACCAGAAGGTCAACAGGTCCCAAGACCTCACTGTGAAGTTAGGCCATGACTGTCCCCATTTTACAGATGAGGAAAACGAGGCTCAGACAGGTCCAGAGGAGTCAAGCTGGGATTCAAAGCCAGGAGCGTCTGACCACGATCCGCAGTGACAACAACTCATGTGAATACGGCGATACAGCAGCAGGGGGGATAACACCGTGTCCTGGGGACCTCTCTCCCCACAGCTGCAGCAAGAAGCCTGGGTGGTTCCCACAGCACCCCAGACCCCCTCCTCCTTCTCCTTTAGGCCTCCCACACTCCTGGGGGGCCGGCACTGGCACATAGGCACAAGCCTGGGGGCCAGGATGACACGGCAGGGGTGGGTAGCTCCCGCTCTGCAGCTGCGTGTCAACCAAACAGCACTTGCTGAGCACCTACTGCGCGCCCTGAACACCAGACATGCCTGCAGGGGGCGCAGGTTCCAACCCCAGGGAACCGTGGCACAGTGACAGAGACGAGGCCCACCGGGAGCTCAACCCTGAGCTGGGGCAAAAAGGTAACTGGGGGGGGGGAGATGCAGGGGGAGGGCGGTGGGAAGGAGACGCAGAGCCAAGAACTGCCCTCCTGCAGCCGGTGAGCCGGCCGGTGTGTGAGGGGCGTCAAGGTGAAACGTCCCTACACGCGGAAGAAAACCAGCGTGTCAGGGGCACGAGGGAGAAGTGTGAGCCGCCAGCCGTGCCTGACTCTGTGACCCCGTGGACTGCAGCCCGCCAGGCCCCTCTGTCCATGGGATTCTCCGGGCAAGGACACTGGAGTGATTTGCCTTTTCCTTCTCCAGGGGGATGTGATGAGCAAATATTGGGGGCACCGTGCCACCAATTTTCAGAAGGAAATGAGCCAGGGGAGACGGAGCCTGCAGGGGACCTCAGCAGGAAATGCTGCGGTCTGGGGTTGTCATCGTGTAGACGAAGGGAAAGCTGGCTTATTCCTGAAACGAGCCAGAGGCAGCTGCCCTTGCTTCCCTCAGACTGTCCCCGATCCCCATCCAGACCAAAAGCTCCACGACCCAGGGGCGGAAGGGTCCCTGCTCTGGACAACAGTGATGAGAGGTGGCCTTGGTCGCCCCAAGGCCTTCCTGAGAGGTGAAATAGGCGGTGAGGACACGGCATTTCCAGTGAAGGAGATGGAGGCAGTGTGCGTCCGCCGGGACTCCGGCACGTGATGCTCAGAGATGCGGGCTCAGCCTCCGAAGCTGCTTTTCAAGGGGCAGCCTGGGGCCACTTCAGCCCACGCACTGCTGGAGGACTTTCTGATGAAGAGGCTCCTGCCCCCTCCCGTGGAAGAGGCCACCCCACTAGAGGCTCTGCAAGCCCCCAGCAGAGAGGCCACTGGCCCTGGGCTGGGGCCCTGCTCAGTCTCCCCTTCCCTGGCTGACCTGGGCAGGTCAACAAACTCCTTCTTGCCCTCCACCCCTCAGCTTCCGTATCTGAAAATGGGGCTCAACACCCCTACAGGACAAGCGGCGTGTGGCTGGCCTGTTCGGGGTGAGGACTGCTTCTGCCTCCCCGTCAGTCCTGGCAGGGCAGGACCTATACCGTGTTTATTGACCCAAATGTGAAATGACCTCAAGATTCGCCAACACCTGGGGGTCAGGCACCAGGCCGAGTCCTGTAGCAGGATCGGCCCCTTTACTTCTCAGGGTGGTTACGACCCCTGCCTGGTATTTACATGGGGACACCGAGGCACTGGCCAGCGGCATGGCCTGCCTGAGGTCGCAGAGCCCACATGTGGTGCAGGTGGGCCTTGACTCTGAGCCATCTGACTCCTGCCCCAAGAGATGAGCTGCTTCCAACAGCGCCAACAGAGACGACGATGCTAACATAACCCACTTACAAAGGATGATGGCTTTACGATTGACAGGTGCCAGCCCCACTGATGGAGCCGGTGACGGGTGTCTGGGGCACAGTGAGCACTCTCCTTCCTTCTCTCCCCTGTCTCTGATCTTGTCTCTGTGTGTGTCTCTGTGTCCCGACCACATGGAGTCGATCCCTGCTGACTGTCTGGAGGAGGGTAGGGGCAGCACCCACGGCCTCCTCCGTGGGTTTCTGAGCGTTCACTGAGCCCTGCCCCACACAGGACTTGGCTGGAGCACCGAGGGTCAACTCAGTCCACTGCTGGGTGTCCAGGCCCAGCCCTCCTCCCAGCCACTGGACCGGGCAGCAACAGCCCCCTGGGGCCTCCCCTCCGGGTGCCTATGACAAGCCTCCTGCCTCAGTCTCCCTTGGAGTTGTCCAGAGCTGGATCTTGACTCCAGAGTCCTCCGTTCCCAAATAAGGGCCAGAACGGGCGTGTGAGGCCCCCAGAAAAGGGATGCACCTTGTGATGGAGAACCCCGGGAACCAAGCAAGACTGCCTTCCTCCCCAGCCCCTGTTCCAAGAGGAAAACCCCTGGTCCTCCTCCCTGTATGGGGAGAAGCTGGGCTGCGGGCCAGGAATGGAGGTGCCTCCAGAAGCTGGAGCAGCTGGGATCGTCTGTGTAGTACAGGACTGGGATGGGGGAAGGGGGGAGAGAGAGGCCACCGAGAGTTCTGGAGGTGAAAGTCAAAAGAGAGAGGACGAGACAGGCTTAGAGAGCAGCTGACGGGCTCCGTGCTCGAGGAGACGCATCTCCGCGATGCCCCGGGGAAGCACTCACAATGGCTGGAATGTGGGTGTTTGGAAGACGCAGGTGACGATTTGGGGTACAGCGGCCCAGACTCGAGCTCTTGTTCCAGGAGAAACACTGATGACAGCACCCCGGCCCCCACTCTCCAGCCACCCCCGACCCCTGGTTTGACAGCACCGTGAGCACGCCACAGCCCTCCCCCTGCCTGCCCCCCTGCACTGCTGCCCACAAAGACAGGCTTGTTTGACCTCGGCCCGCTCAGCCCCACAGCCTGCCTGTGCTCTCAACTTCGACTTCATTCGCCCCGCTTGCGTCTGCTTCCCCAGCTCCCGCACAGAGTCAGGGAGGGGCAGGGGCTGTTTGGGGAACTTTAGCCAAACAGAACAACATAAAGGAAGACAGGTCCACACCGGGAGGGGGCAGGGATTCCTGGCAGCCCAGAGGGCGGGGAGCTGCTGTCCAGCAGCAGGAGGGCAGGGGCTGGAGCCAGACTGCTCATCTGCCCGCCCCCCCATCACGTGCTGACCCTGCTGACTGGGGACCTTGGGACTGGTGCCCATGTCGTGACCATTTAGCCCACGGGATCCTGGTGAGGACGAAAGGATGCAGACAGTGCCCAGAACACAGCAAGCCCTCAGTAGACGTTGCTGGAGCCAAGGGCGCTCACACCTTGAACCAAGCAGGCCCAGCAACACGAAGGTCTGCTCCGCTCTCAAAGTCCATCCCTTCTCCCCTCAGCTGGCAAACCAGAAGCCCAAGCAGCAGGCCCCGGTCCAAGGTCACACAGGGTGTGGAGGGCAGAACGGGAGGCAGGCAACACTCCTGGGACCCCCTACCCCCCATTAGGTCCTTGCCTGTTCCTGATGCTCACTCTGGAAGGAAGGCTCATGTAGTGATGGAAACCCCGTTCTGAGTCTGACTATGCGACCCAAGAGGGCACGCAGTGGCCCTGAGTTCCAAAGAAACATCTCCCCCTGCAGACAGCAGACCTTGTGGGCCGTGACCTCAGCCTTTCATTCAGTTGCCATGAACTCGAACGTCACGGACCACCCCTCAAAGCTTGCACACTCTTTCCCCTCCGTAGCCGGTTGCCTCGAACCTTATCTGGGTAGCACAGCACAGCGCCTGGCACACAGGAGGCACATGATTGTACCATGTGGACAGGGGGAGACCTTGGAGACAGGCAAGGGTTAACAGCAAGGGAGAGACTGAGAACTGTTAGGACCAGACGCAACAACTCAGAAGTGGACCAGTGCGGTCCCTCATGGTGCAGGGAAGCCATCGGGGTTCTGAGGAGCGTGCATGCATGCTAAGTCACTTCAGTTGTACCCAACTCTGTGACCCTGTGGACTGTAGCCCGCCAGGGTCCTCTGTCCCTGGGACTCTCCAGGTAAGAATCCTGGAGTGGGTTGCCTGCAGGCAGAATGGTATCTCCCCAGAAAGACGGGCTCACATCGTGGTCTTGTCAAGTGCACGGGGAGGGATGGAGGGATGCGGCGGAACTACCTTCGTCTACACAGTAGATTCTCAGCTCTCAGAACACTTGGGTCCTGGGAATGACATTTTCCAGTGGTTCTCAAACTGTCATGCCTACAGGCATCACCTCCAGAGATTTCCGATCAGGAGGCTCTGGCTGAGACCCAGGAATTTATTTTGACAAACACCCCAGGTGTGCAGTGAGAGACCCACATTTCAGGAAACCCCACCTTTGGGGCTGAGCCAACAGCTGTTTCATGGTCTGTAGCTTTGGGTGGGCTTGTGTGTCCCCTCCCCACTCCTCAAAATGAAGAGCGGCCCCTTCTCCACCCATCACCTCCACATTACCGGGAGCCCGGCTCGGGTGCCCTGCCCAGAGGACCCACCCAGTCCCCACTTGTCCAGCTGAGCTGAGCAAGCCTGCCTCTTTGTCTCCTGTGTGACAGATGGGGCAATTACTCGATCAATAAGCACAAGCTGATTTAAGTGTATCTTATTAATTATTTAAGTCATCCATTACTGAAAAGGTCACAATCTGTTAGCTATTTAAACGATCATGAACTAGCTGGGCTGCATCTCCAACAAAGAAGCATCAACAGTTCACTGGGCACCTACTATGCGCCAGGCATTTTGTTTGATCCTCAGGACACCCCTGGGGCGGCGGGAGGTGGGGATGGGCAGGGTAGGTCCTTACACTCTGCTCCTTCACAAAGATGGGCAGGTAAGGAGGGTGAAGGGGCTTGCCCCAAGTTACGGAGCTGGTAACTGGCAGAGCTGGGGCCGGGCTGCCTGTCAAGCTCATGGACTTGGCAGGGCTCACCGTGTTGTAGGTTTCTGCACCGGGATCTTGCAGGCTGACTCAGTACTGTCATGTCCTGGGATGACGTGCCCTGTGCCCTGTGTGTCCATGGCCGCAGCTCCGCCCCTGCAGAGTACCTGAACCCCACACCTGACTCTGAACTTGAGCATCTCTGCTCAGCTTGGCTCCTCCAGGGGCTGGTGCCTGTGCTTGGTGCTGGCTGGCCGCACAGTGGGGTCCTGCTCCAAAACACACAGACCCCCTCCCCTTTGCCTCCAGCCCCGCACTGCCCAGGGACCCCCAGGTTAGGTTATCCCCCATCCCCCACCAGACTGGAGACAAATAGATCTGAGGCAGGATAATGGGGGGTCTGCTGGGGCAGCCACCCTATCAGGCCAACCAAGATCCCACATCCCCCTTGCCGACATTCTTCCCTTCCCCTGAGCCATCACTGAGCAGTCTGACTGCATCACCCTCAGATGCCTTTCTGTGACTCAGCATACATGCACGATGGAACCCAGTAATATGCTTATTTTCAAACTTGATGCTGGAAAAAAAGCTTCTCCCTCAGCCCCTGGCAGATCAGTTTGCGTCCTCTGACCAGACTGTGAAAACTTGGAAAGCCATCCAATTTCCCTTTTTGCCTTGGGAGCCAGGAAAGCCATCATCCAATTTCCCCTTTCTGCCTTGGCACCCAGGAAACTCGCAACTCCATTTCACACACAGCACCAACAGCTCTCACACCAGAATCTGAGCAAAACAAACTTGCAAGCTTTGTTCCTAAGCTCCGTTTCAACCTTTCCATACAGGCACATGTTATTACCAGGAGCCACTTCAAACTTTTCTTGGCAAATAAGCAAATAGTCCAGTAATCGACGAGCCAGACCCAGCAGCAATAATGATTCGGCATTTTCCAAGCTCGTCAAAGACAAGCCATGGCGGCCACTCACCAGGCGGACGAGCTCTGGAAAGTCATCAGCGGCGGGGTGTGGCTGTCTCTCTGCAGCGTGTGCTCGGCCTGGGGGACTTGCGGCAGGGGGCCTGGGGGAGGCTGGGGCTGTGGGGCCAGCTGCCCTGGCCGGGGGGCCCGGGCAGGGTTCCCCCAGCGCCGGGGGTCCTGTTTCATCCACCGTCCGTGGATGCCCCACCGCGCCAGGTAAACCTTGCAGACGTCGTAGTTCATGGCCGAGTAATACAAAAGATCCAGGACCAGCAGCATCAGCACGAAGAAGCCGTAGATCCACACTCCCAGCAAGGCGGTGTAGTTGCTGCGGGCAAACAGAGAGAGGCTGAGAGACGCCGGGACCAGCGCCCCGCGGGGGCTACAGTTAGGCAGAGGGGTCGATTAGAAGACGTGGGTCGGAGGCTGCTTTGGGGATCTCAGAGAGGGTGCTGGGCCCCTCTGGGGGCACAGGGAATCTTGGCTCCCTCTTCTCATGCCCACCCCCCACCACTGCCCCTCCCCAATCTGCCCTGCTGGCTGCCCCCCGGATCCCACTGCCCTGGGCCCTGTCCCACCCAAGCACCCCCTCCAAGAATCCACATCCTCGGGTGGGAACCCTGGTGGGGGCCCACACTGTTAGACCCTCTGGAAGGAATCCTCAGCTGGACACCTGGGGCTCTTGTGGTGTGCTAGCCCCTACTTCCACCCTCCTTCCCTCCCCCTCCTCCGCCCAGACTGGCCAGCTGCCTCTCGCCGGTGGCCCGCGCTTGCCCACCCTCCTAGCCCTTGCTGAAGCTGTTCCCACCACGGGGGAGGCTCTCAGCACCCCCTTTCTCACCCCCCCTTCCCCTCCTCTTCCAGCTCTTCCCTGTCCTTCCGAGCCCAGGGCAAATGCAGGAAGTCCATTGTCTTAGGATGCACTGACCCAAGTTCCTGCCTCGCAGTGTCCACCTGGGGCCACCGAGCACCCCGAAGTTCTGCGTGGAACGCAGCCAGGCCTCCCCACCCTGGGCCAGCTCCACCCCAGCCTGCTCCATTACACCCCCTGCTCCCCGACCTCAGAAGCCCAGGACTCAGGGCATGGGCTCAGCTGCCTTCCCACAACCCCATGCAGCAGACACCGTCCATCTGCCCCACCAGCCACGTGCCTTTCCAGCCTGCCCCGCGGCCGTTCCCCAACCCAGTCCTCCCCACCAGGCACAGCCAGGGGTCTCAGGGGCCCTGACATTGGTTCTCTTATTCTTCACCCAGCACTTCCACACTGAGGTCTAGTCTGTCCTCCAGAAGCAGAGATGATGGGGGTTCTGAGCCGTAGATGCCTCTGTGAAGGAGTGCTGGTTTCCTGCCAAGGCGCCTCCACCCTTGAGGAACTTCCCAGGGTCTGTACATTCTGCCCAGCCAACACTTTCAATGCCCCCAGTCCCTTACTTCCTCTCCTGCTTGACTCCTACCACCACCTCTTGGAGACTGCCTCCTCCCGGAAGCCTCCCAGATACACTGCTCCACCTACCCAGGCTGGGAAAGACTTCCCTCTGGCCTGAGGGCCCTTCAAACCCTCCCCCACCACCAGGGGCCATGCTAGCCGGGCCCATGTGTATCCTCCCACTCATGCCAGGGTCTGAGTCTCCCCTGAGTGCCCAGATGGTTGGAGTAGCTGAGCTCCAAACAGGGCCCGCCCGGGACTGTGACTGTTTAAAGGGACCAACTTATTAATCACTCATTGCCTCCTCCATCTGCTGCCTGCTGCGGGCACCTGTGCAGGTGGGTGTGCACAGGCTGTGGCGGAGAGGAGGTGCTCCCAGGAGGCAGAGCCGGCATCCAGCCCCGCTGCCCCACATTCCACGGGGAGAGACCCGCCCTGGCTCCCAGCAGACAGTCTCCCTGGGTGTCCTGGGTCCCCACAGCAGGGCCCCCTAGATGCTGTCTGAAGCCTGGAGCCTGGAGGCCCGGCTCCGGCCTCTTCTCGGCCTGGCTTTGCTATGTGGCGTGGGAGGACACTAGTGTGTCTCTGGTTTTGGAGGAGACGGAGTGGAGCTCCTCCTGGTCTCGGCTTCCAGACTCTGGATCTTTCCCGCTTGGTTCACCCATGCTCAACCTTGGCCTCTGAAGTGAGATGGGGGCTGCTCCCCTCTGAGTCCTCCAGCCCCCTCCCTGGGCTGGGCCCCGGGTGGAGGGTGCTGACTTTCACTCACACACACACACACACACACACACATGCGAGCTCTCTGCCTGGAAGGCCTTCCCTCCCCACATGTGGGGCAGGGGTTCCTCGAGGGGAGGCTCTGGGTGTCCTGAGCACCTCACATGCAGCAGGCACTGGCAAGTGCCTGGGGCTTCCAGGCTGCTTGAGGAATGAGTAACCCCACAACTCTGCATCACAGCCCCTTGGATCCCTCCTGCAGCCCCACCTCCAGCCACCACCTCCCTGAGGCCCGCAGCTGTCCCAGGGGCTAGTTCTTGCTAAGGTGTGAATGACTAACCAGCAGTCTTCCCCACCACACCCCCTAGCTGCCTGATTTCAAGGGGAAGCCAGCTCTGCCTGGAGACATGTGGATGTGAATTCCTGCCATGGAGCAGAGGCTGGCAGTGTGGTCCAGCATGCTGAGACAGGAGTCCGCGTGGACACGGGAGGAGGAACGGACTCCAGCCCCCAGCACCCCTGTTTTCCCCAGCACCCCTCTCCACCTTCCCCTGGAGCCCCCACAGTGTTGCTTGAAGTGCCAGGCTTTTCCTGGGTGGTTCCCATGGCAGCAGCTGCGGGGGCTGGGGGAGGGGAGAAGGGAGGGAGAGGCAGGGCCAGCTGCGGGCAGAGGCTACGCTGCAGAGAGGGAGTCCACGGTGCCTGCAGGGGATGGAAGGGGGACCACGGCTAGGCCTAAACCACCAGGGCTAAGAAACGACGCAGCAACCAAAGCAGTGGCTGGTGGGTGTCGCTCAATCACTCTACACATCCAGCCCATCCGACCCTCACAGCGTACAAGGGAGGAACCCCTGCTGCCATCATCCTCAGCCCAGAGATGCAAACCAAGGCTCAGAGGAGTTAAAAGAGTGTCTGAGATCGCACAGCTGTGAAGTGGCAGAGCCAGGATTTAAGCCCAGCAGTCCAGCTCCAGAACACACATCCCTAACCATCGTCCCACACTGCCTAAGTAAGGCAGGTGCCACCCATTCTCTGGGCAGACAGCTCCCTTCAGGCTTGTATCCAGGCTGCTCTCTGCCTGGAACTTGCCCCCTACCTCCTGTGCATGAAGCTGGCCCCACCTCCCTGTCTTCCTGTAGCTGTCACCTCCTTCAGGAAGCCTTCCTTGATGTCCTGTATTAAGTCCAATCCCTCTCCTTGGGCCCCCCAAAACCACTGGGTTTCCCAGAACACACTCTGCTGTCTTTGCTGTCTTGTAGGACTATTTGCATCCCGAGATCAGATCTCCTTGAGGCTAAGTCAGGGTCTAACTTATCTTTGTGTGCCCAGCGCTCAGCCTGGGGCTCGTTCAGACATTGCTTAAGCTAACACATATTGAGCACTCGTAGCAAGCTGGTGACAATGGCAGCCTTGATATTCATAACCTCTTCACTAGATTTTACCTTCTCTATACATATTCTCTACCCCAGTACTCTTGCCTGGAAAATCCCATGGACAGGGGAGCCTGCTAGGCTGCAGTCCATGGGGTCGCGAACAGTCAGACATGACTGAGTGACTTCACTTTCACTTTTCACTTTCATGCATTGGAGAAGGAAATGGCAAGCCACTCCAGTGTTCTTGCCTGGAGAATCCCCGGGACAGGGGAGCCTGGTGGGCTGCCGTCTATGGGGTCACACAGAGTCAGACACGACTGAAGAGACTTAGCAGCAGCAGCAGCATACATATTCTCTGGAGAAGGCAATGGCACCCCACTCTAGTACTCTTGCCTGGAAAATCCCATGGATGGAGGAGCCTGGTGGGCTGCCGTCTCTGGGGTCGCACAGAGTCGGACACGACTGAAGCGACTTAGCAGCAGCAGCGGCAGCAGCAGCCACATTCTCCAGTGTGGGCATGAGCCCCAAGTCGCTTCACTCGTGTCCATCTCTTTGAGACCCTATTGACTGTAGCCTGCCAGGCGCCCCTCTCCATGGGATTCTCCAGGTTGCCATGCTCTCCTCCAGGGGATCTTCCCAACCCAGGGCTCGAAGCCTGTCTCCGGCATCTCCTACACTGGCTAAGGCGGGTTCTTTACTACCAGCGCCACCCAGGAAGCCCACATTCTCTAGTTAGTAAAGTTGCTCAGTAGTGTCCGACTCTTTGCGACCCTGTGGACTGCAGCCCACCAGGCTTCTCTGTCCATGGGATTCTCCAGGCAAGAATACTGGGATGGGTTGCCATTCCCATACTCTCTAGTAGTCAATAGTAATGCTAGCAATCACCACGCCCTGTGTTTCTGAATCTTTGCCACAATACTGTGAGTTAGGAGTTGGTCTCCCTAATTTACAGATGAGGAAATGAGACCTAGAGAGGCAAAGTCATCGCCAAAGGCTGCACAGCTGGGGAGGGGCTGTGCTGGGATTTAGACACAGGGCCATGCGACCTCAGAGTGTGCGGAACTAGGGGGAAGTCCCAAGGTCGAGTCTAAGACTGATGTCCAGGCAGGAATTCCCTGCATCTGCTTGGCCCATGTGTCCTGGCTCACCCTCTACCGGGAACTGAGGACAGGGTCCAACCTCCCCAGCAAGAGCATCCTGCATCTCAGAGTGTCATCGCCATGTCAAGCGCAGGCTCTGCTGGGGTACAGGCCTCCGCAGCCAGCTCAGGCTAACCGGCCTGGGGGGTTGGGGTGACAGCGTGGTCTCATGGCCCTCCCTCCAGTTTAGAAGGAAAGGGGCAGTGGAAGGAGGCCACCTTTGCTGACTCCTTCTTACTGCAAGGGAGGCCACCCTGGAGGTGGCAGCCGGCACAGAAACCTAGGTCTCGGACACCGTCCCCAGGCAGCTCCCTGGCCTCTCCATGGGTGGCTGGCTGTGAGCATTCTGGTTTCTATAAAATTTAATTTAAAAATGCGATCTGGAAATTAATTTCATCCAGATGCAGGGGCCTTTGTTGAGCGTGTGTGTGGGTGTGTGTGTGTGTGTGGGTGAGTGTTATAAAGGTCAGAAGATAAAACAGAGGCTGTTTTATGAAGCAAGATAAGAAGCCAGCCAAAACCATAGATACCAATTTTTCAGTATCTTTTGGGATATTTACTGATTCAAATTCTTTTGGTGCTTCTCAAGCAATAAACCAAGCCTTCTCTGATGGAGAAATCTCGCTGAAGACCTTCCTGGACAGGAGCAGGTATGTCAGCCGGCTGAGGCCAGGTGGTGGTCCCATCACCACCCATGGGCAGTCCTGGGTGAGGATGGAGGAGGTATGTTCCTGAGACCATCGTGTCTGTGTGGCTGGAGCACCTCTGGGTTTGGGGAAAGGAAAGCTTTTGGAGGAAAGAGGTTTCACTGCAGCCAAGGGAAAGCTGACAACCCATCACTTCCCATGGTGAGGCCTTGAGGACTCTGCTGTCTTCTGAGAATTCCTGCCCCAGGCTCCCACCTCTAGCAGCCCATTTGCCTTGTGAAGGAATACCCATGTGCTGCACAAGGACCCCAGTCCGTGACCCACTGCCAGAGGGGCTACCTCTGCCCTCAGAGAGTACTGATCACCCACCGCACAGGCCCCGTCCCACCTCCCCACGCCCTGAACAGATGCTGCTGTTGCTTCTTCAGGGCCCTGGGTGGTCACTGCTGCTAGTGTCCTGCCTGGAACCTGGCATGGGAGGGCATGCACACACTCCTGAGGACCGGGGCCCCTGCCTGAGTGGCTAGAAGTGGCATCTCCCCAAGGTGGTGGGCTTGGCGAGGTTGCTTCCCTTGCTCTGCCTGCCTTTCTGCCAAGCAGCCAGAACCAAAACAGACCGTTCTGTTCCTCCAGAAAAACACAAGTAAATAAGTCATCAGAAGCACTCTCCTTTTGCCTGCCACCAGCCCCGCCTCCCGGCTGATTCACTGGGCAGGGCGGGCGAGTGTTAGGCGGCCCTTGCATCTTCATAAAGCCCTAATGGGGGTCACAGTTGCTCTGGTCCATCTAGATGGGTATTAACCTTCATCTGGCCTCTGGGCTGAGGTCTGGCACGCTCCCCAGCACCAGACAAGCCCTGGCTTTCTAGACGCACCCAGGGGTGGCAGAGCCCGCTGGTGGAACAAGGGCCCTGGCATCCCTTGGCCTCAACGGTGGCTGCAATAGGTGACCTGACCAGCCTGGACCCAGTCCCTTTTTCCTTGCTCTCAGAGTAGCTGTGAGGACTAACGGGACAACACAGGTGTCCTGCCCAGAGGGATCAGAGCCCCAAAGGGCAGGACGGTCCTAAAGGCGGACTTTACCTGGCTCCCCTCACACACCTGGAGCACTCAGGACCTCTTGGCCAGGCAGGCCTGTCCCACCCCGTTCACTACTGACCTATCCTCCCACTCCCACCAGCCCGTCTTCCATTTGTCCCCTCTCTGACACAAGCTCTGACTGGTCCAGCTCCCTGGGCTCAGGCCTTCTCCCCAAGGTCCCTCAACTCCAACAGCTAAGCAGGAGGCCCTCCAGGGCCTCTTATCTGAGCTCTGATTGGCTGTCTACTGGGTGACGCCGGCCCCTCCCCTCCGCGGGGCCCCCATCTTGTCCAGGTCAACATCATAGTTTCTGCAGTGTCCTAGGTCCTTGTCCCTGCACCATCCATGAGCACAAACCCAACTTGAAGCCCTCAGGGTCCTGGGCCACCCTCAAGAGGAAGCCCAGGCACCACCTCGTCTGCCCCCAGCCCACAATGCCAGCCCCTGCTGCCTCTCTGTACTCTTCCTCCGGCGTTTCATGCTCAGGCTACCCAGAATCGCTCCTTCCTCTGTACTGTGTGACTCCCACTTTCTGCTACACTTTCGGATGTGGGAGACCAAGCACCACGCTTCCCTCGTGAGGCCCAAGAGAGCTGAACAGCCCAGCTGAGGAGTGCAGCCCAGCTCTTCTGGGTTTCTCTCCACGTCTGTGGGAAGAGAGGTGACAGGAAGCTCAGTGGAGAGTGACGATGAGGCATTCCCCCAGAGCGGTTTCCTCAACCAGGAAAGTTCCGCATCCCATGCTCAGCAAAGTCAGGAGACACGGTTGGGGGTCACAGCCCATCAGCGGGGAGGGGGTGCTCCCTGCCTCTAGTGAGTGGTGGCCAGTGTCTCACAATGCACAGAGCAACCCTCAAAAGGAGGATGAGGCCCATGTGTCCATGGGGTCGTGGTGGGGGTCCCTGCTCTGGGGCTTGCCATCGACAGAAGTCTCGCATTTATTAAAGCAACTCTAGATCCAGTTCAGCTCCAGGCTCCACCCCCACTGGCTGCCTCAGTCAGGCAAGTTATCCAGCCTCTCCACGCCTCACCTTCCTGCATGTCAAGGGGACTAAGGGTGGGCTCCCAGGTGACTTCAGAAGGTTGACACAGAACCGGCCCCATGCTGCCTGCTCCAAAAATACTTGCTGAGGTTCCAGAATAAAAACCAAGCTAAACTTCCTCAATGTGGCCATGCCTCCCCAGGGAAGGGCTTTGTTTTGTGGTTTGACACTTTATTATCCACAGCGGGGACCCATCGTGCTGACACGGTGCAGAATTCCACGTGCATCCTGTGTGAATGTGCAGACCACAGAAACCTGTGTGTTCAAAACGAGGATCCCAGACGCCAGTCGCCAGGGCCTTGGAGAAGTCTGGCCACCTTGCCAAGCCTCTGTCTTCTGTCTGGCTTTCAGCCGGCAACTACAACACTTTGGGGTCCTAACCTCAGTCCTGGCACCGCCCTCCTGGCTTAGGAAATTAGTCTTTGGTCTTATAAAAAGGCTTGGGTCAAGTTCCAGGCTTGATTCCAGCCCTCGTGACAGAAGAGGCTTGCTGAACTACTTCACACAGAATTATTCTAAGGTCTGAGCAGATGGCAAGATATTCAAGGGAAGCACCCATGCATCTGAGGAAGGCAGGCTGGGGAGCTGGCCTTGGTGGGAGGAGGAGAGATTTAGATGGTAGTCAAGCAGTTTGCATCTCCTGCCTGATCAGAGGGAAGAGGCAGCTTCCCCCAAGAGAGCGTGGTGTGGTGGGAAAACATCCACGCCCAACATCAGACAGAGACTGAGGCTCAGACCTTTCCCAGCACCATCGCTCCCAGCGGCGACACTGACTCCCCCACTAGTCACTCAACAGACCCACTCCTTCCAAGTAGATTTTTTTCTTACCATGAAAAAAATATATCTACCTCAGGAGTCATCCTCAGGCTTACTGGGAAAATATCTGAAGCATCCCCATTAAAGTCAGGAGGGATATCAGACTGCCTGACAATTTTAAAGATGGTCTTAGAGGTACTAGCCAACATGATTGGACAAGAAAAAGAAGTGAGGCACACAAATTGGAAAGAAGGAGATGAAATCATCATTATTTGAAAACAGCAGAATTGGACATGTAAGAGAGTCAACTGAAAAAGTATTACAAATATAAGGACTTTCAGTAAGGTGGCTGAGTTTTAAAAAATTTATATTTAGAAATCATTGGGTTTTAGCATTTAAACAACAGTTGGTTAGAAGGTTTAGTGGAAGAAATTGAAAGTCACTCAGTTGTGTCTGACTCTTTGCAACCCCATGGACTATACAGTCCCTGGAATTCTCCAGCTCAGAATACTGGAGTGGGTAGCTGTTCCCTTCTCCAGGGGGATTGAACTCAGTTCTCCTGCATTGCAGGCAGGTTCTTTACCAGCTGAGTGATCAATAGAAAAAAAAAAAAAAAAAAAAACCTCATTATAAAACAGCAGCATGAAAAGAAATAAATACGAATAAATGAAAAGATATGTACAATCTCTATGTGAAGAAAACTCTAAAACACTATGAAAGAAAAGCTGAGCAAATGGAAAGGCACCCTGTATTCTTGGAAAGGAATATTCAACATCATGAAAAGTCCATTCTCCTTGAATTAATCTACAAATCCAACACAATCTCCATAAAAAGTACTACCTAGATTTTTTTTTTTTTTTTGGCAGAGAGACTAGAAAAGCTAATTATAAAGTTTATACGACAAAAAATCTGGGGGAACAGACTAAGAAGACATTAAAACATATCAAAAGCAACAGTAGTTAACACGATGAGGTACCAGCAGACATAAACAGACCAATGAGAGCCACCACAATCTACCCAGACACTCACATTTAGTATATCAGAGTATACAGTAAGTTGGCATTTCACGTCAGTGAGGAAAAGACGGACAATTCAATCATTCCTACCGGAAGAACTGTCTACCCATTTAGGAAAAAAGCAAAGCTAGATTCCTAATAAACATCCACATGAACTACTTCCATGCAAATTAAAAAAAGAAATCTTACGTCCAAATAAATTCCTGACAGATCAAAGATCTGAAGGTGAGAAAATAAACACACAAGAAGTAAAACATGAGGGGATCTTCTCATGATCTCAGAGTAGGAAAAGCATTTCTCAGGATGATATCAACGCCACCAGCCATAACAGACGAAAATATGGGTACGATTTGACTGTATAATAATTAAAAACTAAGCACGAAGGAAAAAGCAGCAAAACTTAAAGACACACTGAGAAAGTATTTGAAATGCATCCCATTTCCTTCATATATAAAGAGTTCCTATGAGTAAATAGGAAAAAGGCCAAAAACCAAGTAGGGAAAGGCAGAGGACATAAACAGCTAGCTCACAATGGCTTTTAAAAATGTGAAATATGCTCATTCATAATCAGATAAATAAGTGGATACTGTTTTGATACCATGTGCCTTTACTTGGCATATTCTCGCTGCTTTTCTACCAGCAAACTCCTCCTCTCTCTCTACATTCAGATTCTGTCTATCAGGGCCCTGGGCTCATGTGTTCTACTCACCTTAGGGAAAGGGGCTGCATGGGAATAATTTCTGAGTCAGGAACGTCAACCAATATTTGTTGAACAAACAATGAATGAGAAAGGAACTTGGGTCCCATGGGCTCCAGGTGCAAGCACTGAAAGTCTTCCCCATCCTTGACCTCGTTTCACTTTCCCATCAGCCCTGAGAGGCAGGTATCGTGTCATGCGCCCATTTCTCAGATGAGAAGGCTAAAGTCCAGAGGACAGAGCAGCCCAGAAAACCTGTCACCTGAAGACTTTGATAAGCTCCTTCCAGGCCCACCCATCCTCACACTGATTACTCCACAGCTGGCTGGGAGGTTGGGTGTTCTGGCAGCACCCTGGCTTGACGGGGGCCCAGCGTGGTACTCACTTGTGCGTGTAGCCCTCGGAGCCGGCCGTGAGGTTCGCCTGCATCACCGCCTGGAACTCTGTCTCGTTGCAGCAGTATTTGAAAACTGTGTTGTTATGGTGGCAGCAGAGGATGAAGGTTTTGTTGTCCGAGAGCCGGGGGCAGTGGAAGCCGAAGTGGTAGCGGCCTTTGTGGTCTGTGTACGGCTCACAGACCCGGAAATGCGCGGACAAGACTGGAAAACAGTCACCGGGCTTGGTGGGGTCCCTACCCAGGCCCAGCTGGCCCAAGACACCCGTCAGTCCGTGTGGACTGCGAGAAGAGCCTGGTTGGCCTATTTTAGAGTCTTGCTGCCTCTTCCCTCGCCAGGAGGCCTCTGTGGCCCACTGTGAGCCTCCCCTCTTCCAGGAAGCCTGCTCCTGACACCTCCTAGGCCCCCCCGGCTACCATCCTGCTTATACTGATCCCCCCGCGAGCTCCTTGCAGGCCTGGCTGATCTTAGCCTCAAGGACATCCCTTCCCAGGGTTTTGCATACTGCAGGCACCCAATTAGGGAACAACACAAACTGAGCACCTACTGTGTGCTTCAGCGGTTCTATCGGATTTAATCCACTTGGCCATCTTAAGAGGCAGGTCTGGGATCCCACTTTACAGAGGGAGAAACCGAGGCTCAGAGGCCTACAGTGACCTGTCTGAGCCAGTTAGAGGTGGTGGAGGGGGAATCCAATCCAGGCCTGCCTGGATCCGAAGTCCAGGACCCTCTCCACTCCTCCGTCACTGGGCAGACTTGGAGCTGGGCTCGCCAACAAGTCCAGGCTGGCCTGGGTGGTGAGCGACAGGGGTGCGAGAACCAGGTCTTGGTTATGGAGAAAGCAGAGTCCTCTTATGTCTTAGTCTCAACTAAACTGACACCCTAGAACCAGAAGCCCCCAAGGGGCTGCCTCGGCGGCCCCAGCTCTTATCATAAATAACTCAGTCCCCTAGACCATTTAATTTAAATACAATTTCTACCTCTTCATCTTCTGACACACAAAAGACCATCAAAAACTCCATCAACAATCAGTGACAAAGCTTCCCTGGCCTCGGACCCTCATTCCCCTGACTCAAGGCCAGAGATCGGTGTTCAGCCACTGGTGACACCGTCTGAGCCCAGGACAGTATTTACTAATCATGCCGATGGTGATAAACAGGAGTGAAAGCCTGAACAAATATAACAATGGAAAAAAACCTGGAGCCCGCTGTCTCCAGCTTAATTAGTATCTTCATAAAAGGGACTGCTGTATCTAATTTGTATCGCTCAAAAGGGGCTTCTTAGGCTGAATACATTTCTCCAACCACAAAGGCTCCGGTTCTGCAGAAGCGCCTCAGTTAGTTGAAAGCTCTGTCTCTGCTGAGAGGTTATTAGACTCCAGCCCACACAGCTCCCAGCGCCCGGGGCTGGCGAGGGGATCCCAGCTGGATGGTGCTGGCCGGTGGGCGGGTGGGTCTCATGTACTGGGGTGTCAAGGCTGGCTTGGGTGGCCTCGTGAAATCCTGGGCCCCTTCCTCAAAGTACAGCACCCTCCTCTGTGGGGATGGGCAGGACCACTGCAAGAGAAGGGTCCCAGCCTTTCAGGAGTCAGGGGAGCTCTCCAGGACCCCTTCTCAGCCTTGGGAAAAAAAGAAGACCGTCTTAAGGACACAGAGGTCACTAAGAAAGCCTTCGGTGAATTCACCATCTCACTTGATCTCGTGCATTCCCGGGTACAGAGGAGAAAACTGAGGCTGAGCACTTCGGTCTCGAGGTGCGGTCCCCGACCTGCCGGGTCCTCATCCCCCAGGGACGCATCACAGATGCAGTGCTTCGAGCCCCGCATTCCGAGACAGAAACTCTGGAGTGGGAGCAGGGTGGGGGGCACAATCTGAGTCTTAGCAAGACCTGCAGGGGATGCAAAGACTTGGTTTGGGACCCACTGGCCTGAAGAAACAACCCACCAGAGGCTGGAGGCGAGGGGCAGAGGCAGGAAGTGAATCCTAGCCACTCTTCTGGGCTAGGCAGTGAAACAGCTCCATCTTCGGTGGTGGTGGGGGTGGGGGGTCGGCTCACACTCAGCTCACAGGGGCTGAGTGTGTGAGCAACTGTCGGTGGGGAATCAGGAAGACCAGCTGGGGCCCTGAGACTGGGCTGAGAGGCTGTGGCTGCAGGACCCGGGGAGGGAAGGGGCAGAGCTGGGAAGGAGCCTTTGAGCCGGGCTTTGGAGGAGCTGGAAGTGCCGCCATGGAGGTGGGGAGGGGATGCGGACAAGTCCCTGGAGGCTCACCCTGGCCACCCTGGAGGGGCGGCGCCACCTGATTTGACCACCTGACAGAGACCAGAGGCCACTGTTGCCTCCTGAGGAGGAGTATGAGGGAGCCGGAGGCGCCCTGGGCCCTGAGCTGGGACAGTGGTCTGACCCCTGGAACGTGCAGGACCACCTGAGCCATCAGGGCCTCTCTGCGCCTCCTTGCCCCTGGTGATGGGAGGCCAGCGGTCTCCCGGGGGCTGGAGGCCCCAAGGAGCACCCGTGAACCGCACATAGGGCCCGCTTAGGGCTGGGAGGGGGTAAGCAACAGAGGGAACGACAAAGGACCATGCTTCTGGCCTCAGGCACGGGCGCAGCAGGGCCCTGGGGCCTGACGGCAGAGGGACAGTGGTTCGGAGGCCAGTGCATCCTGAGTCACCAGGAAAAGGGGCCCAAGCAGAGAGGGAACACCAAGGGGACAGCCACTCTCTCGGGGACCATGATTCCCCCTATTTGCAAGGTTCAGGGTCTGCAGGGCCATCAGTTAACAGCCAGGTGACTGCGTTCTCTGACTGCGTGGCCTGGGACTGGTCTCTTTCCTGGCCTGAGCCTCAGCTTCCTCATCTGTAAATGGGTGAGGAGTCCCTCTCCTCCAGAGACAAGAAGAGCTAATACTCAGGAAAGCCGCCGAGGGGACGGAGTTCTGTGCACGGTGGCCACTCCCAGACCCCTGGCCTTGGCCTGGCTTGGGCTCTGTCATCCCAGGGGCCCTTCATGGCCTCCTTCTGAGCCACAACGGCCAGCAAAGGGGCAAGGGACGTGAAGCTGCAGGCTGGCACCCACAACCCTGTCACAGCAAGAGGCAAGGAGGGGTTACGTGCATGCCTGCCTGAGAAAGAGAGACAGAGACAAGGGCAAGAGGGAGAGGGGCAGGACAGAGGGAGGGGAAGGACAGAGGGAGACACCAAGAAACAGAGAGGCACGCAGACAGAGGGAGAGACACAGAGCCAGCAGGCGCCTTGCTGAGAGCAGGGCCAGCCCCAACGGCAGAGGCGGGTGCCCCTTCTCCAGGCGGCCAGCTTCACCCTGAAGCAAATGAAGGACGCGGTTTATGTTCCTCTTGGTGAAGGGGTGCCTGAGAGCCCTCCTGCTGGGATTGGGGAGGGGTGGGCCTCGGAAACTGGCGGGTGCTGGGAGCCGGGGACCTGCCATGATGCTGCCTGGATTGGAATCTAGCCCCTATACCAGCTGTGCCATCTCAGGCTGGCCAGTTCCCTCTCTAAGCCTCAGTTTCCTCCTCTGCTCAATGAGGCAACTACAACATTGCCTGACTTTGACTTGCCAGGCCCAGGAGAGAACTCACTGCACATAAGGGCTTCTCCTAGGGCTTATGGCAGCCTGCGATACTCTCACAGCATCCTTGAGAATCTTCCTGCGGAGCTCCCCGAGACAGGCACACATGGGACCTCATCGAACATTAGCTCCTCACGAGGGTGACTCCCGTCAGCACCCATAACTCTGGCTGGGCTAGCAGTGACCCAGGGAAGGAACCGCCTGTCCCTGCCCATCCCCCGCCCCCACCGCCCACCTCCCACTGAGCATCCTGGGGGTCCTACCTGCAGAAATCAGCAACGAGAGGACGGCGAGCACGTTCAAGGGCTGCTGGCCACAACTGGTCATCGTTTGGCTTGCATCGATCCGTCGAGCGCTGCCTGTAGAATGAGAGCCGGGAGAGGCCAGCTGCGGGCCGTCCCACCTGCGGAGCGGACCGCTGGCTCTGCTGCCTGCGGCAGGGCCAGCAGGCACGGGCGGGGATGCGAGTGTGCCGGAGCAGGGGCCAGGAGGCGGATGGCGGTGCCGCCATCCAATTTCCTTTCTGGGATGGATGAGTTCCCCAACCAGTCAACTGTCACCTCCCTTTCTTTTCACGCCAAAACCAGACTTCATCAAAGGGGTGTGGATGGCTCAGGTGGTGGAAATAACCAGCAGGCTGAGGGTGGTGGGCACGGGAATGAGAACGGGGGTGAGCTCGTGCAGCTGCTGGGGGCTGGCAGGACCCAGGTCTCCTGCTATGTTCTAACCGGGACTTCCCTCCACCGCCCCTGCCCTGACCCCTCCCTGCCCCATCCCACCCCCACCGAAAGCATGCATCCAGCCAGCACCTTCCAGGCACTAGGGGCCCAGCAACGAGCCAAACACACTCGAGACGGAATGCCACAGAAGCTGCTCTTGTCCCAGCTTGCCTTCTAGCAAGCAGAGCTGACTGGGCGCAGACAAATGTATGAGGAGTCCAAAGGCTACGAGCCCCCTGGGGTCACACCCCAAACACCAAAAACAGAGACTCAGACAGATACGTGTCCAGCCACGTCCACAGCAGCACAGTTCACAATAGTGGAAGGAAGGGACGGCCTGAGCGCCCATCGACGGGTGATGGGTAAACACCACGCGGCAGGTGCTAAGCGTGGAGCATCACTCAGCCTGAAAAAGGGAGGAGACGCTGCCACAGGCAGCAACACGGATGAGCCCCGAGGACGCTACACTCAGTGAAACAAACCAGATGCACAAAAAGACAAATACTGGGTGGTCTCAGTCATCCGAGGTCCCTAAAGGAGTCAAGTTCACAGAGACAGGAAGGAGGATGGCGGGGCGGGGGGCTGGGGAGGCGGAGAGAGGGCTCCTTGGGGAAGAGTTCCCGTTTGGGATGAGGACAGAGTTCTGGAAGCAGATGGAGGGGGTGGAGGAAGCGTTGCAGACCGAGGGGGCAGCAGGTGCCAAGGCCCTGAGGTGGGAGCAGCAGGGATCCAGGGAAGGAGGGGGAGGGGCGGGCACCTGCAAGCCCCCCCCCCCACCCCGGGTGGGCCTCGGCCCTCCGAGGCTACTTTACATCAGGTTGTTGAGGCCTCCGGATAAACCTGAAGGACAGGTTCCCTGACTTTCAGCACCCCCGCTCCCCAGGTGTTTGAGAGCTCCGGCTGGGGAGGAGGCCCAAGCGTCCCCTGTGTACTCGAGGCGTGGCTGCTAGAGCCCCCTGGGGTTGTAGCTGCATGTGGCTGGGGATGGACTTGCTGAGCACCCACTATGTGCCAGGCTCTGGGCCAAGCGAGGTCCTGTGTGCCACCCTCTGCCCTCCCAGCTCTCCTGACCAGGGAGAGCTTGGGGACCCAAGCATGGGTCCAGGGCAGCTCTGAATCCTTAGTGGAGGCAGGAAGCTACGGGGGGGGCGGTGGCGGGGGGGGGGGGGGGGGAGTTGGCGGGCAACTCAGAGGCTGGAAGTGTCAGACCAGGAGAGGAAGTCAGATCCACCACCAAACATGGGGCGCCCCCGGGCAGATCCCTGCCCCTGCTCTGCGGCTCCTCCCCGGGCAGCTCACTTGGAGCAAGAGAGGCAGGGAGGCACCAGCGTGTCAGGGCGGCTCTGAAGTGTGGTGAGCCAGAATAGGAAAAGAGGGTGGCAGGGCCGTGAGGCGCAGCCCAAATGCCTTAACACAGTGCTTGCTCACGGTGACGTCGGTGCTAGCCCCTGGGGAGGGCCCCCGCCCACCCCTCCACCCAGGCCTCTCTGCTCCCCGACCATGAGCAGCCCTGCCCCCACGGGCTTCCAGCTTCTTAATTGCTCTGAGTCTGGGCCTCCTCCCCGCCTCCCTCAGGGCACTCCTGGGAGGATGAAGGAGATTAAAGAATTTCAAGTGCTTAGGAAAGGATTTCGTACTGGGGAAACCTAAGGATCAACCCTGGAAAAGGTCCTGTGAGGGGGTGGGGAGTGACAGGTCCTGAGCCCCCATACTGCAGATGGGCAAGCTGAGGGTTCCCTGAGGCCAAGATGGGCCTCCAGACTCTGGGCTCCTCTGGCCCCTGAAGGGTGGGGCCACCCACTTTTTGAGCCAGGGCTGCAATCTGAGAGCTGGAGGGTTCACTGAACAAATGCTAGGGTGGGGGTCCGCCTCCGCCACAGGCCCAGCCCCCTCTCATGCTGTCCCTACTCCCTACAAAGCCCTGCACGTATGGAGGGGGGCTGTCACTCACACCTGGGGTGCCCTCCTCTCTTTCCTATGAGACCAAATCCTGTACCGCCTTAGAAGCTGGTTTAATGCCACCTCCTCCAGGAAGCCTGCCTTGATTCCATCACTTGGCAGCAGCTTGTCCCTCCATTGAGGCTTATCATGTTCCATCTCATCTCTCATTAATGTGTTAATTCAATGATTCATTTATGTATTCTCTCAGCATCCAGTCACTGACACCCCCCCACCCCCCTCCCCGCTCTGGGCCAAGGCCTGGGCTGGGTTCTAGGGCCTCAGGGTGTGCTGGGTGAGGGCGCCCACCAGTTCTACCTTATAGGACTGGTCCTCACGCCCTGTCCTATCAGACCATGAAAGTTCCAGGTCAGGGCTTGGCATAGCCTGGGTGAGAGCCCCTGTCTGGCTGACTCCGGCTCTTGGCTTCTTGGGGACACTGAAGCAACGGCAGCCTCAGGGCCTGCTGTGGGTGTAAGGGTCCCGCCCAGCACAGGTGTACCCACCACGGGGATGTGCTGTGTCTGTCGCGTCCATCCCCCCGTCCAGCGGAGCCCTCCTGTGATCTGCTCAGCCCCCTCCCCCATTCATGCCTCCAATCCCCACTATGTCCCCCTGTGTGGCCGCCTAAGGATGAGTCAGTGGGTGACGGATGTCACAGTCCTGCTGGTGGGACAAGGGTTGGGGTGGGGGCCGCCCACCTCCCCAGGCCCCCCCGGGCCGCTCAGGTGCCAGCACTGAAGGCTGAATTTGTGGTAGAAAGAAAACCCCGCAGAGAGTCACTGGGAACTTACATAAAAATTCCATTTGTCGTGACCCGAGACAGCAAAGCCCGAAGCCAGCCAGCGACTCTGTTCCCGGCCGCGCCGGAACAGAGCGGCTTTGGATACCAGCCCCGCGGGGTTCCCACGAGAGGGCCAGCCCAGAGGTCACGCCGTCTGCAGCACCCACATTTGCCTCGGCCTCTCCTCAGAGCCTGCAGAGGGGGACCTGGGTGTGTCACACTGGTGACATTTGGGGGCAGCCCCCCCAGCAGAGGCAGGAGTTGGGACTGACAGAGTGAGCAGCCCCTCTCCCCGCCCCGCAGGGCTGGCCCTGCCTCTGGGGCTGCGCCTTGGGGCTAGCTCAGACCAGCCAGCTTCTCCATGGGTGCTGTGTGC
Organism: Ovis aries; assembly: GCF_016772045.2. NCBI lineage: Eukaryota > Metazoa > Chordata > Mammalia > Artiodactyla > Bovidae > Ovis > Ovis aries. Next base: position 220,872,376 of record NC_056056.1, read on the forward strand.
TGGCTTTCTCCATGTTTTCTCAGGTGATCCCCAACAGCCCGATCAAGCAGCTATCAAACGCCCATCTGGTAAAGGACACCAAGGCCCAGAGAGGTGAAGCGACTTGCCTGCGGTCACACAGCCGCCCACCGGCTCCATCAGGGAGCAAGCCCAGTTTCCAAGCAGGCGGTCCCTCCAGGCACTTAGGAGTTTCCAGGGCCTCCGGAACCCCCCAAACCCCAGAAGGCATATTACTACAGACAAATTCAATTTATCATGGTGGTTTGGTCACTCAGTCATGTCCAACTCTTGAGACCCCATGGACTGTAGCCCACCAGGCTCCTCTGTCATGGGATTTCCCAGGCAAGAATACTGCTATGGGTTGCCATTTCCTTCTCCGGAGGATCTCCTGGACTGAGGGATTGAACCCCGGTCTCCTGCACAGCAGGCGGATTCTTTACCAACTGAGCTGTGAGAGAAGCCCCAATTGATCGTCCCGGGTTCTATTCCTCTGAGAACCGGTAAACTGCCCACCGTGGGAGCTGGTGGCCGATGATAAAAGCTCGCATCGCGGGGAGAACGTTCTGGGTGAGCGGGACTCCCTGAGCCGACGGCCTCCAGAAGCACGCGTCAGGCACGCATCTCCGCATCCGCCCCTCGGGTCAGCCAGGGACTGCTGTTCCCAGATCCGAGGAGTATTTTTAAACACCGAATTTGGCAAGGCCTGAGTGGAAGGGAAGGAGGGCATGTGAAGAGAAACAGAGCCAGCGAAGATGAATTAAACCCCACCGGCAACAACAGCAGATCGGTTCTTGAGTCGACCAGGCCAGGCAGGGCTGAGGATGGGGGCAGCAGTGGGAAGGGGCGCTGGGCCTTGGGCGCTGGGCAGGGGGCCGCTGCCCCAGACCCCTGCTCCCCAGGACCCCGCACGCCTGGCGGTCACTGGCCCAACACCTAGAGTTTCCTCATCCTCTCCCAGCTTCTCCCAGGCCTCTGCTCAGCCTACCACGAGCTCCCCTAGGTGTGGCCAAGAGCATCAGTTCTTGCCTGGACCGGGTCAAGGGCAGTGGGGCTCGAATGACGGGCCTTGAACTTGGGCCACACTGCCTGACTCCACCTTTTGTAACCACTCCCTGTGTGTCCTGGGACAAGTCTCCTTGGCCCTAAAAGGAGGATAAAAATAGTAGCTAATTCACAGAGTCCTTGGGATGATTAAACGAAGTGATGCATCCGAGGGCTTGGAAACGGGGCTTGGAGCTCAAAAGTGTCCGTGGGGAACACCGTTCCTCACCAGCCACCAGCTGCCTCTTTCCCAGCCTCGCCCACCAGGCTGGGTCCTGCAGGCCTAGGACCAGCTTCCCAAAGTGCCCATCCGACCACCCGCCCACCTCCTCAGGTTCAAGTTCACGCCCTAGCAGCCTGGAACCAGCTTTCGAGGTTCAGCGGGGGTGCCCATCTCTCAGTGAAGCTTCCCTCCCTCTAATTCTCTCACTCCCCTGGGTGGGCTCCAAAGGCTGGCAACGGTTGACAGCATGCTGCCTGCTCAGTTTGTGTCCTGACTTGAGAGCAAATGGCTTGGAGAAAAACAAGTGGCAGTCAGGGGGCTGTGGAGAACCCAGACCCCTTGTCGAGGGGGCGCCTGGCCTCTTCAGACTCGGCCACCTGAGCCCTGTATTATTTCACAGCCTGGAGGACAAAGAAGGGCCCATGACTAGTTACACACCTGTCACCCAAACACATCCCACCCTGACCCATCCTTGCAGGGCTGCAGCTCTGCGGGGTGAGGACAGGTCCCATGCCAGCCTCCTGGGCACCAGGCACAGCTGGCAGAGCACAGAAGGCAGGACCTCTGCTCAGGCTGGCCCTTCCCTGGGCATCTCTTCCCCCAGCTCAGATGTCCGCATCGGACCTACCACAAGGCCCGGCTCAAATGCCACCTGGTCCAGGAAGCTCGTGAGGCGGCTTACCCTCTCGATCCCTACTGTCCAGGGAACGGGTCCTCTTTCGCACACTCATCAGTGAACAGGCCTCTGCTAGGGGCCAAACCCAGGGCTGGGTGGCATTGGGTTTCCCAGCCACAGACAAGAAGGACCAGGTATGGCTGCCACGGGACAAGGGGACTGTGGGGGAGAGTCAGGAAGCAAGTGATCCCATGATGAGCTAGTAACTAAGCCTGGGGGTTCTTCTTCTTACTAACAGTAGTATGAGCTCTGTGAATTAATAATGAAACAAGGGCAGAGCCCTCTGGGGCTTCAGGAACAGTCCTGTGGGCAGAACAGGTGCCCACAAGACGGGTATCGGAACTAACCCTGGAGATAGCGGCTGGGCGCCCGCCCTGGGTCAGGAGGCGAGGACTCTGACGAGCTCACCTACTTCTTGACACCCTGAGGGCTGTTCCCCTGCCCTCCCTGGGGTGCGGGTGGAGGGGCGGGCGGAGCAGAGCCAGGATTCAAAGCCCGCGCTCTGCTCCTGTGCCCAGTGCCTGTGGGCAGGTGGGTGTGTCACACTCCAGGCAGCCCACGTGTACACACACGACCACAGGCGTGCGCCCCTCCCCACCACGACCCCCACACACCAGGGACCAGCACACACAGCATTGGTGGCGAGTTTACCCCCCAGCAAGTCCTCAAGCATCCAGGCCCTTCCATAGTCCTGAGTTTGTGAACCTTTGTGTTAAGGACAACACCCACTTCGAGGTTATGAAATCTCAGTCCAAACGTGAAGTCCAGGAATAGATGCCGGTGTGAAGCAAGATCAGAGCATGTCCTCCTGACCTTGGGGGCCTGTAAGGGGCCTGTAAGGGAAGCCAGGAAGTGGGACGGATACGGGCCGGACAGCGACATGCTCGCGGGCAGCCGGACTCCGGGCTGCCTGGCCAGCAGTCACGGCCACGGCCTTGTGGTGGGTGCCCTTCCCCATCTTCTCAACCTCAAGCCAGCCCTGAGGGCCACGCTGCACCCACCTCGATGGCCTGCACCCTCTCCGTGAATCAGTCAAGCACACGGGGCCTCCCGGCACCCCTGTGCCTGAAACTCACCCTCCCCTCAAAGTCAGAGAGCTGCGTTTCAAAATGCAAATGCCATTGTACCCCTGATTAAAACCTTCCAAGGGGGGACTTTCTTGGTGGTCCAGTGGTTAAGACTTTGCCTTCCCTGGTGGCTTAGCTGGTAAAGAACCACCTGCAATGCGGGAGACCTGGGTTCAGTCCCTGGGTTGGGAAGATCCCTTGGAGAAGGGAAAGGCTACCCTCTCCAGTATTCTGGCCCAGAGAATTCCATGATCTGTATAGACCACGGGGCTGCAAAGAGTTGGACACGACTGAGCGACTTTCACTTACTCCCAATGCAAGAACCAGGGTTCCATCCCTGGTCAGGGAACTAGATCCCATACGCTGCAGCTAAGACCCAGCACAGCTAAATAAAACCCACACACACAAAACACAAAAAAACCTTCCGAGCGTCTCCCACAGCACTGGGGTGAAGGCCAGATTCCTGCCAGGGTCCTGACCCCTCCTTGGCCAGGAGGCCCACCCTCCAGCGACACTGGCTTTCCTGCAGCCCCTTCACCACGGCCCCCACCCCATCCTGTGCCCACCCCTCACCTGGCAGATTCAGATGAATCCCCCAGAGCCAGTGTCCTCCGAGAGGTGTCCCCCCGACCCAGGCACGAGGTCGGGAACCCTGCCGTGTGCACTCACAGCCTGTCCACCTCTCCGCATACAGATGGTGGTCTATAGTTGCATGCTGGGTACAGTGGCTCCATCTGAGCTATGTCTGTCTGCTCCCCTAGACAGCAGACTGTAAGCTGGATGAGGAAGGGCTGGGACCCAAGACCAGCGGCATCATTTGCAGAACCCAATGCAAAATGAAAAATGCAGAGAAACATCTTCATTCAAGAATCACCAAGTCTTTCTAGACAGCCAAGGCAGAGCATTAAACCAAGTGTGGACCCTCTGAGCACCGACTGCACACTGTGAAGCCGGGCTGGCTGACACCACTTGGTTTTGCCACGAGGTAGCATAGAGCCTGGCACATGGCAGTGTCAGTCGCTCAGTCGTGTCCGACTCTTTGTGACCCTGTGGGCCGTAGCCCGCCAGGCTCCTCTGTCCATGGGACTCTCCAGGCAAGAATACTGGAATCGGTTCAATTCAGTTCAGTCGCTCAGTTGTGTCTGACTCTTTGCGACCCCAAATGGAATGGATTGCCATCCCCTTTTCCAGAGAATCTTTCTGATCCAGGGTTCAAACCCAGGTCTTAAACAGAGGTCTCCTGCACTGCAGGCGGATGGAAAGGACCAGAATTGCTAGCAGGGCACCCAGCACATCTAGTAAGTTACCAAATGCTCCATTAATGGCTCACAAGTAAGCCCTTTTAAACATTTGCCGGACTGGTTGAATGATTGCAGATATTATCATTTCCATTTTTCAAATAAATTGAGCTCAGAGAGCCTAAGTGGCTTGCTCAGAATTGGAGGGTGGAGGGGCTCGGTTTCAAACTCAGGTTTGTCTGACCCCAAGCAGGAGCTCACAGTGGGTGCCAGGGGAGATGGCACAGGTTTTGGACTTGGTCTTCCCTGGCCTAGAATCTGGGTCCTGCCGCTAAGTAGCTGAGTCTTCCAGGCTTCCTCATCTGTAAGATGGGAACTGTGACCCTGCCCCTTGCTGGGGTACTGAGAGAGACGGGAAACACCAGACTGCTAGCAGGGCGCCAAGCACATCTAATAAGTTAGCAAATGCTCTGCAAACGGCTCTGACCTGGTGGCACTTACAGTTGTTTCTAAAGCTGACAGGTTCGGTGCCTGAGAGGTTGCTGTGTGCCCTCAAGCAAAGGAAAGCATGTTTGAATTCTTCCTTTCAAGAGTAGTGCCCTTAGTTAGCATTGACTTCCTTCCAGCTTCCCAGGTGGTGCAGCGGTAAAGAATCCATCTGCCAACGCAGGAGACGCGGGTCCAATCCCTGAGTCGGGAAGATCCCCTGGAGGAGGAAATGGCAACCCACTCCAAGGTACTTCTTGCCTGGAAAATCCCACAGACAGAGGAGCCTTGCGGGCTAACGGTCCATGCGGTCGCAAAGAGCCAGACTCGACTGAGTGACTGATCACGCGTGTGTGACTTCCTTCCGCCTTGTCTGCTTGTTAATTTCTTCCCTGTGCGGCACAAGCTCCTTGGGGGCGGGGGGGATGCATTCTGTGTCTCTCTACCCCCTGCAGAGGATGCTTTGCATACAGTAGGTGCTGAATACATGTTTGCTGCCCAAAGAGCAGGAACTCTGTCAACACTTATGGACCTGAATGCCAGGTTGGCTTTATTGCAAAAAGCGCCTTCCCATGGGAACAGGTGAGATGCAGTCCGGGGCCTGAGCATGACTCTCGCTGAGACAGAAGGGCAACTTTCACTGCCGACACCAGGGGTGACATCAGGGGTCAGCCCTGGGTGGATGCCGCGCTCCCAAGCTGAGAAACCAACTCCAGAGCCTCGGGGAGCCCAGGTGGGACAGCGGAGTCCTGGGTCTACATCCCCTGACCCCACCCACCGTCCCCGTATCAGGCAGGCTTGACAGCGCCTGCTCTGCATGGCCTGTGCAGGGTCAACTCAGGAGGGGAGCGGTGAGCTCTGCAAGGTGCCCTGTGGGCTGTGGGCGCGGGCGTGACCATGGGACTGCGTGCAGGGCACCAGCAACTTGGAAACCACCTGCTCGCCAAGTCCCTCCCTCAAGAGAACATTCTAGTTGACCCTGGAAGGGCCTCCTCCCCACCCCCACCAACCCGGCTCTGGGTTCAAGTTCTAAACCTGGCTAGAACTTCTTGTGCTCTCAGCAGGCCCTCCATGCAGGCCCTTCCTTGTATGTTTGAGGCAGGCACTGCTGCTCCCCCATTTCACAGGTGGGGAAACTGAGGCCCAGGGAGGAGAGCGATCCACCTGAGGGTATGCAGCTGAGGCTGGGCTGGAAACCCGATTCCCACTGGAGGCCTGGATGCTCTGCTCCCTGCTTGGGGCCACAGCCAAAGGCATGTTGCTCCCCACCAGTTGAGGGGAGGGCTTAGCTGAGAGCTCAGGAAGCCCTCTGCCTCTATCCATTCTGTCGAGTTATTTGGCTACACCATGGAGATAAAACAACCAACCCCTGGAAATCCCAGCGGTATTTTTTTTCCCCCAGTGGAGACACACAAAAATATCACATGAAGAATGAATCACTTAAAAGTGTCAGGCCAGGGAGAGGAAAGACAGACCCGCAGACTCTCAGAGGGCGCCCCGATTTCTCTCCCCACTCTGGGGGCCCCTTTCCAGCTCCTTCTGTGGAAGGGGGCTCTGGCTCCAGGGACCCTTCTTCACTGAGGAGAACGGAAGTAAGCACAGCCTCAGTTTCTCGTCTGTAAGTGGGGATGACATGCCCCCCTCGAAGGGCTGTTGGGAACAGCCACGGAGGGGGTGGAAGCCTCCATCCGCCAGCACTGGCCTAGGGACTGCAGACATGCTGGTGGGCTGAACAGACCCGTCCCGTCCCCCATGTAGCCAACCAAATTCCCATGTGCAGTGACTCGGGGCCCCTGAGCACAGAGGCAGGCCCTGACCTGGTCTGGGTCAAGGGTGTCCCCAAGAAACACAAGATCGGTGAGGTCAGCGGGCTCCTCCGGACCGGGTGAGGTGGGCCTGGCAAGGGCGCACACCATCAGGGAGCCGGGCGTGTACAAAGGCCAAGGGGTGGGACCGGGCTCAGAGAGGGGACAGCCGCAGTGGGAGCAGGAGGCAGGGCCCTGTGAGCACTCTTGGCACACAGTAGGTGTGATGGGACTCTGCGGGGCCTGCCCTCAAGGGTCATAAACCAGGGGTTTGGCCCTTTCAGGTGAGGAAGGGGCGGGAAGCAGAGATGAAGACTGAACCCGATGGGTGAGGGAAGGCAGGCAAGGCCTGGCCCACGCTCACATGGAAGGAGGGGCAGCCAACCATGGCCCTGGGGTCTGCCTACCCTGTCACCTGCCTGGCCATGCCAGGCTGGCCAGCCGGGCGCGAGCACAGGAAGAGACCATCAGGGAAGCTGGGTGTGAAGGACAGATGAGAAAGGGTACCAGGCCACCAGGGCAGGGCCCCAAAGGCATCCGGCTTTGGGGAGGAGCTTAAAGGGGGGATAGGGGCTGGGGGAGGGGGCTGGAGCTGCCCTAGGTCAGAGTCTCATGCCTCTTCCCCAACTCTGAATTCCCTCCCATCCCAGCTTCCTCGCTGGTCCACAAAGCTCGAGCCTGTCTGGGCATTTGACCCTCTATTCACTCGCCAGCTGGGCTAGGCTCTTGACATGGAGACACCAAAGCGCAGGGATGGTCTGCAACTTGCCTGAGGTCACACAGCCTGCAGGCAGAGGGCCTGAGCTGGTGGCCCGGGACCAGCTTCTGTGCGCCCCACGTGGAGCGCCTAGCCTCTCCGCCCAGAGCCTGCTCTCCCCACCACATCCTGCCCTACACAGCCTTCCCTGGGGCCCCTCGTGTCCTTCTGGGACTGAAAGTCACTCCATGGCCCGGCCCAGCTCTTCCCCCAGGCGAGGCGCTTGTTCAGGGCGGGGACCCTGGCTCCTGGCCAGGCTCAGGGGGGTTTGCTCCAAAGGAAGTCGTACCTGTACAAGGCGCAGATCTGGGAACACCCAGGAACCCTGTCCCTCGCAGCCCCGGCCTCCCGGACTCACAACCATGATCAAGCCTACACCCCAATAAATGAGAGTGACTCGGTCAAGCCTTATACAGGCCAAGGAGCATGGCTGCCGGCCAGTGTGGATGGGAGCTCAGTGGGTCCTTCTGGGGCGGGAGGAGGCCAGGCAGCTGGAGAGAGCCTCGGCCCTGCCTCAGTGGCGGGGGCCCAGGTCTGGCCCGGGGCCGAGGGGTGCTGCCTGGAGACTGTTCCCGGGGCCAAGCTCAGGTCTCCCCGCCTTTCTGTCTTCACAACACCCCACAAAGTGTCCCATTTTACAGGTGAGCAAACTGAGGCTAGTCCGCATGAGGTCTTACGGCTCAGAAGCAGCTGAGCTGAGGCTGCAGAGGTACATCTGGGCTAACATATCATATGATGAGAGAGACTTTCAAGGTCTTGGCCAGATGCTGGCCAGTGATGTCACTTCTGGAGGCTGTCCTCCATGCTGGGCACTGCCCTGGCGAGATGCACGGGTGAATGCGTTCAGCCTACTGCGCTCTGGGAAAGGAACCCCAGACATGCAGGGCCCGTGGAGGAGGGCATGTTCACCTGACTCCACAGCTGGGCTGGCTTCTCGGCTGCCCCCTCCCACACACCCCCCCACCCCCCAGCACTTCCCCAGCTGCCAGCAGGAGCTGCCTGCATCAGCTGCTGTTGGAAACACATCACGTGACCCTCTGGACATAGCCAAAGGGCCCGCGGGCCTCTACAGCCAGGTGTCCCCTGCTCCAGGCACCGACTCCACACCCAGGGCCCTTTGTGTCTTGTCCCACTGCCCCGCCTGTAGCTGGCATTTCTGTTGCGACGGGTGCCACAGTGGCCTTTAAAGCCAGGCCAGAACGGAGGCTGGTTCCCTCTCCCTCCCTCCCATCGCAGGACCCTGCCTGTCCTGAGCAGGGCCAGAGATAAACCTTTCTTGTCCCCTGAAGTCACAAGTGCTCTGCTTACAGCAGACAGAGCGCTGGGTCTGGACGGGCCCGGGTGCCCCTCATCCAGTCACCATCCAGGTGGACAGTGGCAGCCCAGGGTGACCGGTGCTGTGAGGATGAGGCCAGGGGGCTGTGGGAGCCCAGGAGAAGTGCCCGAGCCAGCCTGGCAGGATGGGTGGTGGGTGTAAATTTAATCCTCACGATCAGGAGGTGTTGAGTTTACCCTCAGTTTATAGATGAGGAAACCGAGGCACAGAGAGTTTAAGTAACTCACCTTGGGTCACCCAGCTAGCTGGGGTGAAGCTGAGACGCAGCTCACACCAGAGCATTTGGCAGTGGGGACACGTAAGAGAGGAGGCAGAGAAAATGAGACACGCAGGAGAGAGGGTCCCTTCAGTGCAATAAACACAGGACTGGGCTGGGGGTGGCAGTCACCCCGGGAACACGGCTTCCCCTGCCTCTGGTCTGAGGTGCAGCACGGCTGCGGAGAACCAGAAGGAAGGGATCCGACCTTGGGCTCTGCCGCTGCTCGGCTGTGTGACCCTGGGCCAGCACCTTGACCTCTGAGCTGGGCTGCCTCAGCCAGATGCTGGGCACGTACGTCATCGTATGAAAGTACGGCGGCATCATGGCATTTACCGCGGGTGACGACCCTACACAGCAGGAACTCCTTCACTCCTCTTTAAAAAAGGCTGTAATCACAGCATACGCCGGTTTGCCTGGAGGGCTGGCAGGGGTCCCTGGAGGAAGCAGGACCCCACAGCAAGCTCAAGGCAGCCTCCTGAGCACGGCAGGTCCTCGGAGACCCTGTGATGTGCAGTACTAACGCCCCCACCCCAGGCTCAGCGAAGGCCCTGCTGGCCGCGGGCACGAGGTGCGAGAACCTTCTCAGCCGCCCTGTGTATGGGATGGAAACCCTGGAGACAGTCCAGCTGGAGGGACCGGAGAAGGATTGCAGGATGTCCAAACACCGAACGCCCTGCAGCCGCTCATACGAACGTCACGGGGCGTTCTAGCAACCCTGGGCCGAGGGAGGAACTTCCGTCCCCAGGTCACACCCTGCACGGTCCGAAAGGCATGAAGAATGTGCTTTTGAAGAATGCCTACAGCTGTGGCAGGAGCGCAGAGGGGACTGGGCGGCCCCAGGGGGCGTGGGGCTCCTGCTCTAGGCATCACGCTGGCTGGCGGGGCCAAGGATGTTTATCCCCTGCTGCCGGAATGTTCCGATTCCCGTAAGGATCTGTCTCTGCGTGATTCCCACCTCCTCCCAGGGGAGTCCCAGACACTCTGCCCCTTCAGGAATTTCCTGGTCATGAATCTGGGTAACTCAGCCTCCTCATCTGTAAACTGGGGACACTGGTCATGACCGATCCTCCTATGCTCAGAAATGTGCCCCCAAACCAGGTGGGCCCATGTGGTGCAGCCCGACCTCCTTGGACAGATCACCCAGCCTCTGTAAGTGGGTGTCCTGCGCCTCCCCACCCCTCCCAGGTCACCGGAAGGTGATGGGTGAAGAGGGTGCTGGGTGTGAGGCACCCTCGATCATCCACAGAATGATAGCAGGCGACTCGGGGGGTGGCAGCAGGGTCTCTGCCCCAGTGGGAAGATGACGTCAATCGGACGCTGGGAACCTGGTGCAAGCGTCGGGGAAAGGGGAGGCAGCTGAGCCCCCACGAGGTACCCCTGATGCCCCGATTTCCTGAGAGCACGCTCCCCCAGTCCAAGGAAGACTGACTTTCTCACTTGCCGAGGAGTTAGGTTACTAATGGCAGACCCCAGTGTAGAGCTCAGATAGGGAACCGACCAAGCCCAGTGAGCCAGCTGGGGGCCTGGGGTACCCTGGGATATGCTGTATCTGGGGAGAGGTGTCTGGGTCAACGGCATAGCAGGTGGTGGGGAAGAGCCAGAATTTGTCAGCTCAGGACCGTGAAGAAGCCAGGGATCCCTCGGACCCTTGGTTTCCTCTTCTGTCTAATGAGGATGGTGTTCAGAGTGGGGTGAGGTGGGTGGAAACTGCCGTGAGGGACCCTGGAGGTGGCTGGAGCAGTGCGGCCTGGAGTGTGAGCTTGTACTTCATTTGGGAGCTGGTTAGAAATGCTGGCTGCAGGCCCCCTGGGACCTGTTGGACTAGAACCAGGGTGGGGACAAGGAATTTGTATTTTACCAGCTTTCCGAGGGATTCTGACACACGCTGTTATGAGAACCTCTGGGCTAGGTCAGAGGGGAAATTTTTCTGTGAAGGGCCAGACAGTACATATAAGGGCTCTGTGGGTCACAATGACTCAACGCTGCCATCAGAGCAAGAAAGCACCCGTAGACAATATGAGCTGCATGGCAGAGGCTGTGTACCAATAAAACTTTATTAACAAACCGGGCAGCCCAGCTTTCACACCCCCGCGTTGAAGCCTCAGTGCCCAAAGCACAGTCCACAGCCCAGCGTGGCAGCATCTCCCGGGAGCTGGCAGGGCCCCACGGCTGCATCCCGGGCTGTCCACACACAGGGAGAAGGAGGCACGTTCCCCAGGCAGCTACAGGCCCCGCGGATTCCTTCTGGGCCTGATAAGGGGGGCTGGGAGAGGGGCTGCTGGGAGAATCTAACAAACCACGGCACCAACACGGCTAATTGGAAGCAGCTGCCGTTGCAACCAGAGACTTGTCAGCTGTGATTAAGCGAAGTTGCCTTCAGGCCAATCAACTTCAAAATTATGCAAATAGGGCCGCAGCAGCGACCACAGGGGTGGTGCGGAGCTGGCTCCCCAACCCAGCCTGGCCTGGAAGGGCCCCCCATCCACGCATCTCCCCTGAAGCGGCTCCACTTCTGGGGGTTAACGAGCCTCCTGCCCACACTCTCTGTAAATTGGCACTGAAGCTGCTGAGCAGAGCCGGAGGTGATCCTGCAGCCAACCACCCAGAGCCAGGCCAGGCCCAGACCCCTCTCTCGAAAGCTCGGCTACCCCCACTGGCCTGGGAGGTCACCAGGTCACCAGCCTGGCCGGCCACACTGGCCCTCAGTGAGCCAGGTAGGGTCTCCCCTGGGAGGCTGCACGCCAGGAGGGCTCCCTGGTGGCAATGGCTGAGTGGAGATAAAAGAGGATGCTTCCATAGGTGGCAGGAGGTGGCTTTAGGCCACCCTCCCTACGGCTTGCTAACACTTGCTCACCCCTACCAGCTCTCCTGGGCCCTGACCTGGACTGAGAGTGGCCTCCTGCTCATCTCCACTCCTGGGACCCCCGGAACCCCACATGTGCTGTACCCCAAACTTAACTCCTCAGCCATCCCATCCCCAGAAGAACAAGCGATCAGTCACCAGACTGGGGTGGGGGCCAGGAGGGAGGGAAGACCTCGCTCAGGCACGCCCCTTCAGGTGCATTCCCTGAGTCCTCATCCTGGTCTCAGAGGGGGGCAGCGCCATGCGTCTTAGGAGACGGGAAGGGAGGCCAGCTCCTAGGCCCAAGGTCATCGTGCCCAGGTGCCGGCAGGTGTCTGGGTAGCAGCTGGCTTCTGGAAGCAGACCATACCCTCTGAGCCATTCCACTGGCCTTTATCTCTTCCTGTCTGCTCTCACACCTTCCCAGCCTGGGGGTACCTCCCCAGCAAAGCCAGGGTCAGCCAGCACGTCCGCTGTTTAAACCTGTCCTCCCCCGACTGGTGACCCATTCTGAGTTTGCACTCTGGAAACAAAAGAATCCATAATAAATGTGTCTGCAGGAGTTCAGAGTGGCCGGAGCCCCCTGACATCCGCCAGGTGGGCTCTGACCCTGGGGCCTTGACACCGAAGATGCTTACGATGGACCCAGAGAGCAAGGGGTGGAGCACAGACCCCAGCTGGATGAAGACCCCACGCTCAGGCTGACAGCGACCTGCCCCTCCAGGGGAGGTCCCTGCTCCACTGGGCAGAGCCTGGGGCCAGGATGAGCCTTCCTCCCAGGGATCCTCCAGGGGCTGAACACGACTCCCGGGCCCATCATGGCAGGCTTCCTCCTTTTCAAAACTGAGTGTTGCTTACAGAGCAGAAAAAAAAAAAAAAGCAAAATTTTACAGCGTACGTTGACATCTAGGTAAACAGTGTTATGGAGGTCTAATTAGTGCACTGCGGTGGGGAAAATGCTGGCTCCGAAATTTCTGGGGAATGGAGAGGTAACATCAAAAAGCACTGATGAGAGAGCCGTCGACAGGAAACCGGATCAGAACTGGGGCGTGAGGGCGGGACTTCCTGGGGAGGCGGGTGCTGGGCCCACGCCTGGCAGAGGGCAGCCTGGCAGAGGGCAGCCAGGGAGAGGCTGGAGAGGTGGGATTGGGGCGGGGACACAGTTGCCCTATGACCCTGGACACGTCCCTTTGCCTCTCTGGGCCTCGCCCCATAAAGTGGGGTGCTAACCCCCAGCCTCACATGGGCAGGTGAGATTACTCAAGACAGAAAATGTGAAACCCAACCCAGCTGGGAGCTCAGGACGTGGGTGCAAACAGAACCCAAACCAGAGCTAAGCCAAGTCTCATGACTTGCCCTCCACACGTGGAAACGAGAGGAAGAGACGATTTTCGAGGACTTACTATGTGCTGTCCGGCCCGCGTGACGGACATTTGACAAAGATCGTCTCCTTTTAATGTTTTTTTTTAAAGGGTACTACTGCTCACTGGTGGCTCATACGGTATAAGCACCTGCCTGCAATGCGGGAGACCCGGGTTCAATTCCTGGGCCGGGGAGATCCCCTGGAGAAGGAAATGGCAATCCACTCCAGCACTCTTGCCTGGAAAATCCCATGGAGCCTGATAGGCTACAGTCCATTGGGTCGCAAACAGTGACTGAGCGACTTCACTTCACTTCATTGCTCACAGTCTGCAGATGAGAAAACTAAGACTCAGAAGTGCTGTGTCACCTGCCCAAGATCACACAGCAGCTGAGCTACTGGGACTTTCATCCAGGCTGGTCCAGTTTCCAAGTGAAAGTTCCTCCTTGACGGGCCTTTGGCTCTTGGCTTTGGTATTTGGGGAGGAAATAGGGGGTGGAGGAGGGAGTTGCGACACCCTCAAACAGAACCGGAGAAGGCAATGGCAACCCACTCCAGCACTCTTGCCTGGAAAATCCCATGGCCAGAGGAGCCTGGAAGGCTGCAGTCCATGGGTCGAGAAGAGTCAGACATGACTGAGCAACTTCACTTTCACTTTTCACTTTCCTGCATTGGAGAATGAAATGGCAACCCACTCCAGTGTTCTTGCCTGGAGAATCCCACGGACGGGGGAGCCTGGTGGGTTGCCGTCTATGGGGTCGCACAGAGTCGGACACAACTGAAGCGACTTAGCAGCAGCGGCAGCAGCAAACAGAACCACTGAGAATTCCCCCCCTCTCCTAATGCCTGGGGGAAAAGAAAAGAGACCATTCTCTGGGGACTGGAATCAGCTGGTTCCATTTCCTACTGGGCTGGAGCCCTCCCCAACCCTCCACACTCAGGACTTCCCAGTGATCCAGCCCCGGTTGAAATCCCCCAGAACTCAGTGACCCACCACCTCTGGGCACAGCCTGGAAAGTGGGGAGGTGGGACCTGCCCCCTGCCTCTCTGCACAGCACCCTCTGCCCCTCCGGTCTGGCCCCACGTCGACCCGTGGGCACTTGGCCCCAGTGGTTGAAAGACCCCGTTCGGGAGTTATGTCTGCAGAAAAGGAAAGCACCCATGCTGGGGGAAACCTGCGATGTCTCAGACCTGCTCCTGGCCCCAAGGATGGCGGGGGAACATCTGGGTCTTGGGGTCACAGCTCTGGTTCCAACCCCATCTCCACCACTTACAAACACAAGACCATGAGCGGGTCACTTCATTCAAAGCCGCTGTTCCTTCCTATCTCCCTCCCTTCCTTCCATCCATCACTCAGGCAGGACGCCTGCCAGATGCCAATCCCAGCTCTAGTCCCTGAGGATACAGGAGTGAGGAGACAGACGCAGCCGGCCCTTGGCATGGAGACGCTTTGTCTGCCTGTCCTGTGCATCCATGTGAGTCCCCTGCAGGCCGCTGCCTCCCTCTCTGAGGACGGGCCCGCCAGGGAGGACGGCCCCTCTGAGACCCCTGGCTGCCCAGCCCAGCGCTGGGCACGGAGGAGGAGGCGGCGGTGGGGTGTGGGGGTAGGAGTGGGCCTGGGCAGTGGTGGAACAGGCAGCGAGGGGGTGAGAGGCCCTGGCCACGGCCTCGGACAGTCCACAAATAAACTCCGGCTCGTCGCTCTTCCCCACTGAGAGAGAAAATAGCTTTCACACTATATTTTCTGATTTTTTTTTTTCACTTCACTGCTTCTAAATCGATCCAGAACAGATTGTCCAATTGTCTGAATTTCAGGAGAAAAACCTCCTAATCTTCCCCAGACTTCTGCCAGGCTCCGACCCCCCTCCCCCGGAGACCCCACCCCTAGGCCAGACCCCAGCCAGACATCCAGGAGCTGCCTGGGCTTATCTGCTAGCCTGACCTGCAGGTGACAGACAGGGGCCCCCTCAGGATAGCTGGGCGTGCACTCCCAGAAGGGTGCTTGTCCCCGGACCCCCTGGACAGAAAGACTGTTTTCGTGGGGAAGGATGGAGCTTACCCTGCACTGTGGGACAGCGGAGCCACGTGGGAGCCTGGGGGCCTGGGGTGGAACTGGAGGCTCCTGCCTCCTCTAACCAGGAGAGGACTGGGTGCTGGATGAGCCACACACCATAAGCAGCTGTGAAGGACCGTCATGATTCCCGTTGACAATGGCGGTAGGGCAAACAGGTGTCATCGAGCGTGCCTCAGGATCAACTGGTCAGGATTGTGGGGGTGAGGGGACTGGGCCAGAGCACATCCTGACTCCATGCTGTGATGGATTGATTAGCCATGTCTGCCCTGGGTGCAGCAGTGGCCGGTGGTGGTACTCAAGCTACACATCTGCCATCCCACGCCTACAGAGTAAAGTCCAAACTCCTTAACTAGCCAGAGTCCTTGGAGATCAAGCCACAGCCAACTTCCACGGCCTTGCCTCAACCGCTTTCCAAAAATACCACAGGACAGCCGTGCCGTCCAGACGCTTCCCAGACTTTCCCCTCTGGGCTCCGTAGGCACTGTTCCCTCTTCCTCAAGATCCCCTGGCCCCTTGCTCAGCCGCCTGGCCAGCTCACCCTCCACTTCCTTTGGTGCCACCTCCTCCGGTGAGGCCTCCTTGATGTTTGGCCCTCTTCCCCCAGGCAGAGTCGCTACCCTGCCCTCTGCTCCCACTCCCATCAGGACCATCCCTATGCGGGACTTGGACCCAGGCAGAACAGTCTTTCTGGGGACCCAGTGTCCCAGCAGGACAAGCCCTGAGTACAGTCTTGGGAGTGAACAGCCACACGACGCACACCCAGGTGAATGCTTGCCCACTCCTGGTGGACACCCAGCCCCTTCGGAGAAGGTCCCAGGCGCAGCAGAAAGCAGACTCCAGAGGTTAAGCACCCACTGGCCTCAAGCTCCAGGCCCAGATGATGCTGAGGCAGCCCCAGTGCAGACCCTCACCAGCTCCCGCCAGGTCCCACCCGTCCCCTAGGACTTGCTCCCCCCTGTGTCTCTCTGCCAAAGAGAAGGAATGCAAATAACAGGGACAGATGGGTGGAGCTTGTGGAGGCCTCCCTCCTGGACTGCTCTGCCTCCGTGACCCTCTTTCAGACTCACTGCAAGAGGGTCTGCTGTGGACCCTGCTCTCTGCAGGGGAGGAAACTGAGGATGGAGGTGGCTAGGCAAGGCCACCCAGATGTAAGGGGGCACACAGGAGCATGGTGACCCACACCTCCAGGCCAGTACCTCTCCTGACCACAGAGGGTTCCCTGCCTTCTCTCCATCCCCCATGGGAAGATCTGAATCCTGGCTTCACTCTTTAGCAGCTATGTGTCCCTGGGGACGCCACAGCCCTTCTCTGAGCCTCAGGTGAGAACGGTGATCCATCCTTTTTCGGGTGTATTACAAGTATTAAATCAGGTAGTATTTGCAAAGCACCCAGAACAGGGCTAGACAAAGTTGGGGGACCTCCCGGCAGGTCAGGGCTCCAGGGCCCGGGGTCTTGGTCCCAGTGCCCATTCTGTGGCCTCAGCAGATTGGCAGTGCCCTCTCCCCTCACTCTTTTCCAGAACGCATGTCTGGTGCCCTCTTTGGAAGGAATCAGATGGCCCACAGGCTGGCGGTCCACACTGCCTGCACCATGCCTCCCCCAGCTTCAGAACCTTCCTGCAACCTGCTGTCCACTACACGGAGTCCAAACACTTCCTCCGACTTGCCACGCACCTTCACAAACCACACACCACGCTCAGTGTGTGAGCTTCGTGCATCACCACGCCCCCAAAGGAAACAGCATTCCCCCGTATTATGGAGGAGGAGACAGAGGTTCCAACAAGCACCAGGACTCCCCTGCCCTAAAGAGGAGGAAGCCACAGTCTGAATACAGTTCTGTCCAGCTCCCAAACCAAACTGTCAGAGACACCAAGCAACCTGGGTCTTCAGACTCAGCCCCTCACCCCCAGTTCCTGGAAGGTGGATAAATGTTCACGCAAAGAGAAATCATGCTGCTAAGCCACTTCAGTTGTGTCCAACTCTGTGTGACCCCATAGACAGCAGTCCACCAGGATCCCCAGTCCCTGGGATTCTCCAGGCAAGAGCACTGGCGTGGGTTGCCATTTCCTTCTCCAGTGCATTAAAGTGAAAAGTGAAAGTGAAGTCCCTCAGTCGTGTCCGACTCTTAGCGACCCCATGGACTGCAGCCCACCAGGCTCCTCCGCCCATGGGATTTTCCAGGCAAGAGTACTGGAGTGGGGTGCCATCGCCTTCTCCGGGAAAGAGATCATATCCAGCTATAAAACTCATTCTATCTCATCACTCACAGCCCTCAAAGACTCTGCCCCAGTCTCTAGGCCCCTTCCCGAGCTTCCCTGATTTTAGGCTTTCAATGTTTCCTGACAGCCATTACTCACTCATTCATTTATTTACCCATTCATCCATCCCCCCACCCACCCATCCATCTATCCATCCACACATTCATCCATCCACCCACCCACCCGACCATCTATCCATCCAGCCATATGTACATCCATCCACCCATTCATCCACTCACCTAGCAACCTGTCCATCCATCTACCCATCCATTCATCCATCCCTCTATCCATCCATCCACCCACACATTCACCCACCCTCCCACCCACCCACCCACCCACCCATCCACCTATGCATCCATCCATTCATTCATCCATCCATTCATCTTTCCTGGTGACTCAGATGGGAAAGAATCTGCCTGCAATGCTGGAGACTCGGGTTTGATTGGCTGGGAAGATCCCCTGGAGAAGGAAATGCCTACCCACTCCAGTATTCTTGCCTGGAGAATTCCATCAATAGAGGCTACCGTCCACAGGGTTCCAAAGAGTCTGACACAGTTGAGCAACTAACACATCCATCAGCAGTTCACCCCTTCGTTCACAGACCCATCCAAAGCATGCCTGAGCTAGAAGCTGGCTACACAGCAAAATCAGGAATAAGGTGGTCTCTGACCTTCGTGACAGAGAAAGGCCACTGCTTCTGTGCTCTCTGGGTGTTTCTGTTATTAAATGCAGCTGTGATGACAATGGTAACAGTATTATTCACTGAGTGCTTATTATGTGCTTGGCTCTGTACCGGACATGTTCCTTGAATCAGCTCTTTTCATTCTTGCTGCAACTCTTGCTAGGTGAGTGCTTCTCCATTTTTAGAAGAAAATGAAGCTCGGAGAGGTTTTATGACTTGCCTAAGGTCACATAGCTATTAGGGGTTGAAAGTGAAAGTGAAGTCGCTCAGTCGTGTCCGACTCTTTGCGACCCCATGGACTGTAGCCTACCAGGATCCTCAGTCCATGGGATTTTCCAGGCAAGAATACTGGAGTGGGTTGCCATTTCCTTCTCCAGGGGGATCTTCCCCACCCAGGGATCGAACCCGTGTCTCCCGCATCGTAGGCAGATGCTTTGCCGTCTGAGCCACCAGGGGGTTGAAACTGGGATTCAAATCTTGATGGCCCCTTCCATAGCTTGGGGATAATAAGTAATAGTTATCACTGTAATTGATCCAGGAGCCTGGAATGTCACAGTCCTCACCTTGAATCCTCAAAACCACCCTTGTAAGGTATTATTATGACTATCATAAACATTATCAAAGTTATTTTTAAAATGAGGACATAGGCTCAGAGAGGGAAGTAAGCAGCCCAGCACTGGCCGCCGGTGGGGGATGTGACCCCAGGCAGGGGGGCCCCAGAGCTGGCCATCTCGCCACCTGCTCTGTGGTTGCCATGGCACCGGGCAGGCACCAGAGCAGTCTAGGGACCACCATATTCACTTCTTCACTTAATCAACAACCACAGTCTTGGAATCCCCTGCTCTGAGGGTTCCTGGATGATCAGGTTTGGGTCCCTCCCAGCTGCTTCATCAAAAGACTGGAGCAGTGTTCACAGAGTAACAGGTAATAAAGTGAGATTACAGAGAGCTGACGTGTCTTTGAATGCACACGATGGGCTAAGCTGCAAATCTGTCTTATCTGATTCATGCAACAACCCATTTCACAGATGAGGAAACTGAGGCTCACAAGTTATATAACCTGCCAGGGTCATAGAGTTAGGAACAAGCAGAGGGGAGACTGGTCCATGCTGGAGCCCCAAGTGCAGCCTCGGTGGTCCAGGCTGCTCCTGTGGGATCAGAGCCAGGAGCTTCCCTGAAGCACTGCTTGTTGCCCTGACGATGGGCCTCAGCTCAGAGGCCCTGCTTATCCCCCAAAAGCCTGAAGGTCTCAGGGATCAGATTCTGAGCAGCGACAGCCAGATGATGCCGTGTTCCCCATCTGCTCCCAGAAAAATCTAAACAACAGGGCCCTTTAGAGGCAAGCCCATGGGAGGGTGTGTTGGGTTCCTCCTGAGCTGAAGGCTGGGCTCCACTGACCGGGCCTCTTTGGCCAGTCCTCTGGGGCTCAGTGATGATCCCAGGCTTTCCACAAATGGGCAGGGAGAGGCTCCATCTTCCCATTTTATGGATGTAGAGACTGAGGCTCAGAGCCCATAGGTCTGGCATGGACATCCGGGGACTCCTGTTCTAAAGCCGAGCCTGGGCTGTAGCCGAGGAGGAGGAGCAGAAAGAGGATCTTGTGGACTTTGGTATTAGTAATTCTGTTATTCTTTGACCTCATGTTTAAAATTTCCATTTAGGAGGTTACAATATGTTCTGCTGGCCCCATAGAGCCCATCTAACCCAGAGCCTCAGGTTTCAGAGCTCGGACTGGCTTCCCGGCCATTTGCCTCTCCTCTCTGGCCTCTGTTCTCCTTAGGGAAAAGGAACCTAGGAAGGTGGCCCTGGGGTTGTCTGAGCATGCTGGAATATAATGGACAAAAAAGGGCTTCGTAATGAAGGAATCTGCAAACATTAAAATCCAAAGATCCAAAGATGTCTGAGACCCATTTTAAGACTTTGTTCAGGCACTCCTCTGCCTCCTGAATGCCCTCTGCCCCCTTGTGCTGGCACACTCCTATCCACCTTTCAAGACCCAAACCAAAAGTTACCTCCACCAGGAAGCCCTCCCTGACCCCTCAGGTATAGTGGGACCTCATAGGTGTCTGGTTTTGGGGTTTTTTTTCCTGCTTTTCTGCCTCCAACAGACACACCACAAAATCCAGCAGGGCAGGGTCTTGTTTTAACTATCTCTTGTTCCCCAGGTCTGGCACTGTGTCTGGTACAGGGTAGGTGTCCCGGAAAGGTGGAATGAGCCAGAGCTTAAATGCATATTCTGTTGGTCTATAAACCCAGCTGTGCGTGGACGATTCTCCTGACAAAGATGAGGAGCCTGAAGTGAAAGCAAATCACCATCATTTCAATAACCCGCTCAGGGATCTGTGGAGGAAATTCTTGAGCTGGATTATGGAAGGAATTTGCCTTTATTTTTAATTTGTGCCGATATCTAAGAAAGCGGCACTTTCTTTCCAATCCATCATGCGCCAGGGAGCTTCCAAGCTGGTGCAGGAGGCAAACTTTCCCAATTTCCCGATGCAAATCTCGCAGCCTCGGCAAAGCGGCCGTTCCACCCTCCGCCGGGCATTTCTCAGATGCTTGCCAGCAAGGAATAATCAGATTATGTAGCTGGGTTTTAAAAGATCACGGTTTGTCTCATTTTCCAGGGAAGTGTGAACCAAAAAAAAAAAAAATTCTTTTTTTCCTCCCAGGGCTCTGTTAAAAGCTTCCAGAACTTACTTAATTCAGTGTTAAATGGGTGTAATTTGGGAAACTCATGCATTATTTCTTAATTTCTTGAAGGCGAGTTTGCGCTCGTCTGCTGGGGTAGGTGTGCGTGTGGACATATGGGCGGTGATGGGAGTGTGTGCCCCAGACCGGGGAGGAAAGGGGGCAGCCGGTCCACAACATGCCAAGGGAACGCTCCATTCATGGCTGGTGGCTGGAAACGTGTGACAGGAGGCGTCTGCATTTCATCTCACGGCTTCTGCTTCTCCGCTTGCATGGCCAGGGAGGGTGAGATTCTGAAGCCTTTCCCTGACAGGAGAGCCTCAGGGTTTGGGGGGCAAATATCACGTCTGCACCCCCTCCCCCATGCCAGGCAGTGGCCTCAGATGCCCCTGAACGATGCTGACAGGCCGGCATCATATTGTGAACATCCTTGACCTTCCAGGATGCCCAATTCACTGTGACCTTGAGCATGCCACCAGCCCGCCCTGGGCCCCAGGGTCCCCACTTACACGGGTAAGTGGACAAGCTTCGAGCTCCCTATCAGGCCCTAAAGCATCCCGACATCGCGGTACAACACACGGGCCTCAGAGATGCTGAGGTCCCTGACTTTATCTGCCCCTCCCCCAGCTGTAGGGTGTGGAGGGTAGGGGCTCCCACACCCCAGACTGCCCGTGACTTTCCCCACCGCAGCCCTCATGAAACCCGTTAGGCAGGAGCTATGTCGCTGCACTGTTGAACGAGAAAACCCGGGCTCAGACAGCAAGAGCTTCACCAGTGAGTGGTCACATCAGAACGTCCAGAGAAGACCCTCTGGAAAATTTTCAACCTGCTCGCAGCTAAGGAAGAAAGGAAAGAGCGGCTCATCTCATGTGGGCCAAACTTGGGTACGGGGGTGGTGCACCAGCAGGTCCAGAGGTGCTGGGACGGCCACGGTCTCAGCTCAGAGAGGCATTTGTTCATATAGTCAGTCGTCAAACAGATCCTGCGCCCTGGGTCACGTCTCAGGGCAGGTGTGAGGGGGCTTGGCTGCTTCTTTACCTTCCTAGGGGGTCAGACACTGGAGAAGGGGGTCAAGGAATGTGTGTGCTGGAGGCAGGAGGGAAGGGAAGGATAAAAGAGAGAGAGAAGGAGGAGGGAGGGGGTGGGGCCTCTCCCCTGCCAGCAAGCCCTGTGTAGGCTGAGGCTGACACCAACAGAGTAGGTAGCACCTGGTACCCCCTGGAAGACTGTGGCCAGGGCGGGCAGGGCCTCTGGTCACCCTCCCCACTTTCACTGGCTCCAGATAGTCAAGACCCAGCCTGCCATAAGAGTGTTTAGGAACCAAGGACCCACAGTGCTCAGGAGTTGACTACTGCTTCAGCAACTTCTAGAAAGAGTGGCTGGGCTGGGGAAAAACCACCCTGGGAGAGCTAGAGATGGGCTCTGAGTTCATCCTAAGATTAATATGAATCTGTTGTGTGACTCAGCCAGAGAGAAGCTGAAGTAAGAGGTTGCATTAATAGAGGTAGAGCATCCCCAAGGAGGGAGGTGATAGTTTTCCTCTGAGCCTAAGACAGGCCACACTCTGCATCAGTCCAGAAGAGAGTGAGCAGGACAATGACTAGGAGGATGTGAGACTCAGCAAAGTGTCTGAAGAGCCGCCAGGGTCACCATCGGGCACAGGCTGAACTCCGGGTGGTGGAGCGTAGTGGTTAGGGTCATGAGAGTAGCCGTGGTACTTTTAACCTCCCTGAGCCCGTTTTCTCAGCAGGGCAACTGAATCAACAGCTGCTTGACTCAGGGTTGGTGCGCAGAATTAAATGGGCTCAGTGCCTGCCCCGCACAGGGCCTAGCACACAGTGGGCCTCTGGCTTTCACGGTCAAAGGCAATCCCATTGCCATTCAGGCAAATCTTTATACTTGTGACAGTGAAGTAGTCTGTCACAGACTCCAGCAGGGAGCTGCCAGATCTGGTGGCTACTTGCTACTTTCCCCTCCCAGCAGCAGCCAAGGGCCAGGCCAGGAAGAGGTCCTCTCCCACCATGTGGCCAGGAAGCAGACCCTCCTTGTTCTTCCAAACCTCCCTCTGCCCACCCCAATCACAGGCTCCACCCACAGACCAGGGACCAGTCCAAGGGCTGAACCCAACCATCCCTCCCTCCTCCCACTACCTAACCCACATCTAGGATGGGCAGCGACCTGCTCTCCTGTCCTAGCCCTGCTCCGACTGCACCAACTCCCCCTGCTCCCTAGTCCTGCAGCCCCCTCCCCTCCACGCCCCACCTCCGAGCCCTGCCCGCCTGCCCACAGGATACCTCCCTCCCAGCTGTGTGTCCACATCTGTGCCCCTGGAGGGGCTCTGCCAGGGAAACACCACTGCTCCTCTCTTCTGGCTGATTCATGCCTGCCTGCCTTTTGGACCGGGTGCCCCCTAGCCCTGAAGCCACCGCAGGGTCTCTGGGCAGATTCTCCCCACTTGCATTCCCCATACTCAGCGCCACCCCCCGCCCCCCGCCGGCTCTGGGGAAGCCCTCCATCCCCACTGGCTTCTCTGGGCGGGTTTCCCTTGGAGCAAGGGCAGAGCTGCTGTCTCCAGCAGCAGACCTGGGGGCTCGCTGAGTTTGGCTGAAGAAGAGGAGTGAGGGGGGAGGGATGGATGGGTGGCATCCTCAGCTTCCTGGGGACCTTGCTCTCTCTCTCACTCACAAAGGTCTGAGCGGCGCTGGCCCTGCCCCCACTCGGCCTGTCCAGTCCAGCTGCCCCCGATAAGCTCCAGGCTGGTAGCCTGGGAGCGGCGGGGTGGGACGCGCACACACACACACCCCCCACATGGCTCAGGGCCAGTCTCCCCCTGCCCAGCTTCCCCCGCCAGTCCAATACCTCCTAGATGCCTGAGACAGAGTGGAGAATTCACTGTGATGATGACGGCAGGGAAGCCCCTCCCTGGGGCTTTCAGCTTGAGCCTCGAGGGGTGGGGGCTGCCTGGCCATAGCGAACTTTCCAGCCACCTCCTGCCCCACACTCAGCCCCCAGCCTGGACAGGCACAGACCGCAGCCTCTCTGGGGGAGGCGGATTCGTGCTCAGGGACGTGTTCCGCCCTGAGCAGACACCGGTCTAGGGGGTGGTGGGGGACGGATCCTAATCCCGAGCAACACTGACCAGCATGGTTACGCTCCTGGCTGACCCCAGGGACCCAGGCTGGGCTGCCAGCTTCCCTGCCACCTTCAGCCCACCTGGCAGGTGAGGGAACAGGGGGTGATGGAGGAGCTCCCTTTAGCCTGATCCGAACGCAACTTGCTGGCTCAACCCTATTTCCATAGCAGCCCAGAGTGAAATTCGCGGGACACCAGTGACTAAAGACACACTGGGGTCCAGGCCCTCATTCCACACTAGGAAAGAGGCCCAGAGCAGGACAGGCACCTGCCTAGGGTCACACAGTCAGAACTCACAGAGCTTTCTCGGTGTGACCTCGCAGCAACCTTCAGAGGTGGGCATGGAGCCCGTGCTACTTTACAAGATGGGGAAACAGGGGCTCAGAGGGGCCAAGCGCCTTGTTCAAGGTCACACAGTGGCGGGGAGAGGCGGGTGGAGGCATCCGGCTGTGATTCCTGGGGCAAGGCACTTTTCCCTCTTCCCATCCCTGCCTGGACTTGCCGGGGCAGGAGGAGCAGTCGCTAAGACAAGGGATCAGAGAGGTCAGGAGAGGCAGAGTAGACACAAGGCATGCTGGCAGATTATGTAAGTCGTCTTCCCAGCCCCACTGCCCCAGGGGTGCCGGCTGGGGAAGCCGCACAGGGCACCAGACCCGGGAGGTCGGGCCTGGCCCACCAGCCCGCCTCGGCTCTCTCTAAGAGATGACAGTTGCAGGCGCCAGGACACACTGGCTTTTCCTCCTCCTTTCTGGCTTCCTCTGGCTGAGTAACAAATACTAACAATGATAATGATAATAATAATTAGAATAAATATAACCTGAAGACGCTCGGGGTCTCGTTGCCATGGCAACCGTTGGCGCTAAGGCGCTTCGGAGGCCGCCGCCAGGCCACCCGGCCCCCGGGCGCGGAATCAATATTGATTCGGCCCCAGGAGGCGGCGGCGGCTCCTCCACTGGGACCACGCGGCGGGTGGCGAGCGAGGGACACGCACTTGGAGAGGCCTTCGTGATTGCCCGCGCCGCCCAGCCCGGACCCTCGGAACCGGTCGGGTCCCCAGTCTGGCTCCGGAACCCTGCCCGGCGCGCACGGGGCTCGGGGTTCGCCCAATTTCCGCACTGGTCCTCGGACGCCGGTCCCCGCCTCGGACGCGAATGCCGGTCCCAGCGGCCGCGTCCCTGCCCGGTGCGCCCTGAACTGCTCCTCGGACCCGGCCCAGGTCCTCTCCAAGGTTTAGCGACCCCGACCTTGGTGAGCCCTGGCGCGGACCCCAATGCCAAGGCGCCGGCTGTCCGACGCGTCTCCCACCCCCAGACTCTTCCCTGGGTGTCCCCGGCCCCCTTTCCACAGCACCCCGGGTCCCTCGATGCTCCGAACTTGCCTCTCCCAGGGCGCCCACCTCTCCCCGCCCGCCTCGGGCGCCCGCACCCCCTTCTCGGGGAGCCAGGGAGCCGAAGATCCGCGCCCCCCACCTCACAACTCGCCGGGACCCTCCTCCTCCAGGAGCTCCACTCCGACCCCTCTCGCCAGCTGCGCTCGGACCCCCGGCCCAGCGCGCCCCTCCCCCGCGCGGCCCCAGCCCGGCCCGCCCCCGGGGCGCCGCTCACCTCCTGCCCGCCGCCCGCTCGCTCTTCGCTGCGCCGCGGGGAGTCGGCGCCCGCGGGGCTGAGCCGCCTGCCGGGGCGCCGGGCCGCCCACGCCCCCGCGGTGCCCCCGCCGCCGCCGCAACAGTTGTCCCGGCTCCGGGGGGCTCCGGGGCCAGCGCCAGGAAGGCGGCTGCTCCTAGGAGCGCGGGGCGCGGGGCGCGGGGCGCGGGCGCGGGCTCAGGCTGGGGCTCCGGCTCGCGGACCGGCCGCCGGCTGCATGCCCCGCCGCGCGCCCGCCCGCCCGCCGGCTACTGGGCGGCCCGCGCCGCCCGCCCGCCCGCCGGCCCAGAGCCCCGCGCCGCGCCCGCCGCCGCCGCCGCCGCCGCGCTCATGCTCGCCGGCCCTGCGCTCGCCGCCGCCGCCGCCGTGCCCACTTCACTCTTTGCCGCTTGCCGCTCGCCCTCTGCTGCCCCCTCTCCCGGCTCGCGGCGCCCCGCGCTCCCGCCCAGCGCCCGCGGCTCCCTTCTCTCTCTCTCTCCCCCCGTTTCTCCTTTCGCAATCTCTCTTCCTCCCCGAGCTCGCCCTCGCCCCGGTCGTGTGTCTCTGCGTCTCTTCCCTTTCGCGACCTCCTCTTTCTTTTCTGCTCCCCCCTTTCTCACTGTTTCCTCCCCTCCTCCCCCCTTCCTGTCTGCTGTCCCCTTACCGCTCTCCTCCCGCTTTCTTTCCCTTCTGTTCCTTTCCTTTCTTCCTTCCTCCTCCGGCACCCCATCGCCGTCTCCCCAGCTCCGCCACACTCACCTGCCTCCTTCCTGGCCGCTCCCCAGCCCTCGGGCCGGCGCAGCTGTTGTAGGGGGGCGGGCGAGGGGCGCACCAGCCCCGCTCCGGCCACCTGGCTGCTGGCCGGGCAGCCCCTCCAGCCTCCCCTCCTCCGGCGGCCGGCCGCTGGAGGGCCCCACCTGCCGCGCGCCTCCCGCTGCGGGTGCTGAGCCAGACATCCCCTCCAGGCGGCCCCTCCTCCGGAGGTGGTCAGGGCCGGGGTCAGGCTGAGGTGGCCCCTGGCAGGGTCAGACTTGGGCCGGAGACTCCTTCGCAGCAGACCAGATCTGGCCAGTTTCCAATGAGAAAACCCCGACTTCCTCGGGCCTCCGTGAGGACGGCGTGGGCTCCCCGCCCCTGTTCCAATCCGCCCTTCTCTCCACTTCTCCTCCCCAGCAGCCGCCCCGTCCCCCCCCCCCCCCGCCGTTTCACCCCACACCTGCAGGACCGCCCGGGGCCAGACTGAGCCAACCTCACTAAGCCTCAGTTTCCCCACCTGGCCCCGGCCCAGTGACCTCTGGGGGTAAAGCTGGTCATATAGGGGCCACTACAGCCTCTTCCACGGCCCGGCAGAGAGTCTGGCAGTGAGGATGGCTCCCTGATCGGTGGATCAGGGAGGGACAGTGGCTCTGAGTGCCCGGGGTGCCGTGGACCTCACCCCTGCAAAGCCCACGTCCACAGTGTCCCCGGCTCTGGCCCCATTTTTACAGACATTGATTGCACCTCTCCAGAAACAGGCGGAGCCCGTCACACACCTTGTTTGACTTATTCCTGACCACAGTGCTGGGTCTTGGCTTCCCCATTTTACAAGTGAGGCAGTTGAGGCTCAGAGAGGTTAGAGCAACTGCCCTGAGCCACACAGCTGCAAAAAGACAGGACCAGGGCTCGAGCCCAGATTCCAGCCCCCCCCCCCCACACACACACACCTTTGACAGCTTTCTTCTCTAAACAGGTCACAGCATCATCTCCTTCTCGAAACGTTTTAAAGATTAGATGAGGCGGGATATTTGACACACTTTGCCCAGCTTCTGTAAACCCTCCCAAGGAGGAGGACCATGAGTACCCCATGGGATGATGGGAACAAAGGAGCAAAGAGGTTATGAAACTGGCTGAGGGCCGGGTGCTGGGCTGGTGGCGAGGTGACTTAGGTTGAGAGGTGGCTGTTCCCTGTGCTGGGCTGGGCTGCCCTTGGTGTGCACCCAGGGCCCTGTACCTTCCTTTCCCTACAGGTCAGGCTCCCTAACAAAGCCACTTCACCTCCCTGAGCCTCAGTTTCCTCACCTACGAAATGGGAATCATTCTACCTCCGTAATGAGTCATCATGGGAGTAAATGAGAGGCTACATCAAATAGTCCTGTTGATTATCCCAAATAAGTGAGTGCCGTCATCTATATCAGTGGCCCTTCTGTCCTTCCAGAAAATGGCAGAGTGGGCAGAAAAATGCGTGGGTTTTGGAACCAGTCAGACTTGGAGTTGACTCTCAGCTTGACCATTTACCAACTGTGTGCGCACAGGCAAGGTCACTCCTCCCAAGTCCTGGGCACTGGTCTCCTGAAGCTATGATAACTAACATCCATGAACCTTGTGGCTTAAAACAGCATAGCTTTATATTCTCTTACAGTTCTGGAGGCCGGAAATCTCCAAATCAGTGTCACTGGCTGAAAGTGTGGGCTGGCCCCCTGGGAGGTTCTCCGGGAGAGTTCTTCCACTTCCTAGTGGCTGCCGGCACCCTTGGCTTGTGGCCCCGTCAAGCCAAGCATCTTCCCACCTGTCTGCCCCGTCTCCATGTGGCTGCTCCTCTATGTGTGTCTGAGCCCCCCACCCCTGCTCCTCTGTGATTGCATTTAGGGCCCACAGATAATCCAGGATAAGCTCCCATCTCAAGATCCTGACCTTAATCGCATCTCTGAAGCCCCTTTCTTCCCATCTTATATACGGTAAGGTCCTCAGGCTCCAGGGATTCTTCGGAGGCTATCTTTGGGGGGCGGGGGAGCATTTTCAGCCTCTCACACGCTGTGCATGGAAGCAGGGCAGGGCAGGGCAGACCCCGGGACCTCTGGAGGAATCAGGTGAGACCCTAGAAATACTGGCCTGTACGGACCCATTCAGCAAATATTTGTGTATTTCCACTCTGGGCGGGGCTGGGGGAGAAATGAAAGGGGCTGGGCCCCGACCCCGCTACCCACCTTTCTGAGCACCTACTGTGAGTCGAGTTAGGCGGGTGCTCCACTCCTCGCCTGCCTTTAATCCCGGCCCTATTTACTATTTCTCTGTCTTCGGGAGGCCTGCTCCCCCGCAAACGCTGCTCACCCGGGCGGGCGGCCTGGCGGATGACTCACGCTCCTCGCTCTCCACCGAGAGAGCAGCCTTTTCAAAGGGCTGGCTGGGGAGGGAGCTAAATTTAAAGCCAGGCTTCCCGAGAAGATCACCTGCCACGTCAAAATTGCTGCTGTTTAATTAGAAGTGGGGTGGGGAGGGGGGAGGGCGGCCGAGGTCCAGGCCCGGTGAGCCCCTCTGGGAAGGGGGGAGGGAGGCACGCGGAGGCTGAGCCCCTGGGGTGGGCGGGGGAGGAGCCGCGACCAGCCGGCAAGCCAGCTCTGCCATCATTCCGCACCTCCCTAGGAAGCAGCCCCGGCCGTCCCAAGGACCCCAGAGTCCTTCCGCCTCCCTCCTCCTCAGGCTCCGACTCAAGATCTTAGGCTTCTAAGCCCCCACTTCCCAAATTCCAGAAGTAAGGAACTGGGGCTCCCCATGACCAAGTCATCCAGCCAAGGTGGGGTCCGAACTGCGGGCCTGGCTTGGGGGCCACTTGGTCCCTCAAGGAAGTGGATGGAGGTGGTGGGCAAGGTGCTCAGCTCTTTGAGCCTGTTTCCTTCTCAATCCAAGGAGGCTGAAACCCCTAGGCCGGGGCCTTCCTACCGCAGGAAGGCACTAACTACAGCCTGTAAGCCTGCCCTCCGGCACTCTCCTGCCACCCCGCCCTGCCCCTTGGAGGCACCAGGTGTCCCTGCCTTCTTTATGCCCTTGCTGCTCCCACTCTCCCAGCTGGCTCTGGGAGTCACGAGGGGGTGGCAAAGTCCCAGTCTTGTGACCCCATAGACTGCAGCACGCCAGGCTTCCCTGTCCTTTACCATCTCCAAGAGCTTGCTCAACTCATCCATGGAGCCAGTGATGCCATCCAACCATCTCATCCTCTGTTGCCCAGTTCTCCTCCGGCCCTCAGTCTTTCCCAGCATCAGCGTCTTTTCCAAGACCCCACCATAACTGCCACGGCTGAGTGTTCTTCTCGAGACTTGTGAGAACACTCAGTCATCTGGTTCAGAGGCCTTCCTAAGGCCAGACACGCTATACTGATGCCAAGTTGTGCCAGACGAGGGGGTATAAACTTGCCAGGGCCTCCCCACTGCCTCCTCCTGGGCCACAGGGTGTGACACAGTTTCTCCTCTGGCGCTGGCAGGAGGTCTGGCAGAACCATTCACAGCCCTCCTAGCCAAGAGGAAACAGGGCTTCTGTTTGCTTTGAAAAGGCACTTGGCAGACCCAGTTCCAAGAGGGCCTCATCGCCTTCCCCCGGGTGTTACTCTGCTAAGGCCAAAGGGGATTTGCAGATGTAATTAATATTATTAATCAGCTGATTAAGAAGATCAGGAGATAAGGAGATTGTCTGGTGTGCCTAAGCCAGTCACAGGAGCTCTTTAAAAGTAGAGCGCTTTAAAGAGTCGAGTTTTCTCTGCTGTCAGCAGAAGAGGATATAAAAGAGGGGGAGACAGTGAGATGCTGAGATGGAGGGGTCTTGGCGGGGAGGTGAGAGCAGCCCCCAGCCAACACCCAGGATGAAACACGGGCCTGAGTCCTGCAATCGCCGGGAGCTGCACTCTGCCAGCACCCTGAAGGAGCCTGGAGTCTCCCCAGACCCTCCCCGAAGAGCCCAGCTAGGCCGAGGCCTCGATTTCCAGCTCTTGAGACCTAAGCAGAGAACTCCCTGACTCTGCGCGCACAGAACTGTGAGATAATACAGGGGCGCAGTTTTAAGCTGCTAAATTTTTTAGAGAAGCCAATTGACCCAGCAGCCACTTGTACCAAAATTCCTTAATTTCTAGGGGGTAAATCTGACCTGCCTCTTGAGAAACCTATATGCAGGTCAGGAAGCAACAGTTAGAACTGGGCATGGAACAACAGACTGGTTCCAAATAGGAAAAGGAGTACGTCAAGGCTGTATATTGTCACCCTGCTTATTTAACTTCTATGCAGAGTACATCATGAGAAATCCTGGGCTGGAAGAAGCACAAGCTGGAATCAAGATTGCCCGGAGAAATATCAATAGCCTCAGATATGCAGATGACACCACCGTTATGGCAGAAAGTGAAGAGGAACTCAAAAGCCTCTTGATGAAAGTGAAAGAGGAGAGTGAAAGTTGGCTTAAAGCTCAACATTCAGAAAACAAAGATCATGGCATCTGGTCCCATCACTTCATGGGAAATGGATGAGGAAACAGTGGAAACAGTGTCAGACTTTATTTTTGGGGGGGCTCCAAAATCACTGTAGATGGTGACTGAAGCCATAAAATTAAAAGACGCTTACTCCTTGGAAGAAAAGTTATGACCAACCTAGACAGAATATTCAAAAGCAGAGACATTACTTTGCCAGCAAAGGTCCATCTAGTCAAGGCTATGGTTTTCCAGTAGTCATGTATGGATGTGAGAGTTGGACTGTGAAGAAAGCTGAGCGCCGAAGAACTGATGCTTTTGAACTGTGGTTTTGGAGAAGACTCTTGAGAGTCCCTTGGACTGAAAGGAGATCCAACCAGTCCATCCTAAAGGAGATCAGTCCTGGGTGTTCTTTGGAGGGACTGATGCTGAAGATGAAACTTCAATACTTTGGCCACCTCATGCGAAGAGTTGACTCATTGGAAAAGACCCTGATGCTGGGAGGGATTGGGGGCAGGAGGAGAAGGGGACGACAGAGGATGAGATGGCTGGATGGCATCACTGACTCGATGGACATGAATTTGAGTGAGCTCCGGGAGTTGGTGATGGACAGGGAGGCCTGGCATGCTGTGATTCATGGGGTCGCAAAGAGTTGGACACGACTGAGCAACTGAACTAAACTGAAAAGATCTTTACCTTCTTGATTAACAGGTAAAGAGGTAAAGACTCCCACCCAAACCCTCAGGGCCCTCACCCCCACCCCACCGGTACCCTTGGAGGCATCAGCTTATGTGAACAAGACAGAATCCATCCGTGCATCTGTCCTGGGTTCAGCTCTGCTGCAGCTGGCGGCTCCCGTGGCCCCACTGCATCTCACCAGCCTCTCAGACCCAGTGTGCACATGATGAGAATTAATGTGATGCAAATCGGTAGGTTAAGCTGAGCACCGAACTGGAAGCCCAGTTCCCGCACAGCCCAGCCCTCCCCATGGGCAGCCCCTGAATCATAATAACAACAACAATGATAATCAAGATAATTGGCGTATGCAGGGTCTCTCAGTCCCGTTTCCTCCACATTCATTTATACCTCAAAAAACCGCAGGAGTGGGACAGGGAGCACCCTCATCTTGGAGAGGTAGGGAGGGGGCCCAGGGAGGTTGTGTAATAGACCTGAGGTCACACAGCTTGTGAGAGGCTGGCCTGGGACAGAAATCTGAGGTCTCCAGCTCTTGCTACTGCCCTGGCAGCCCATTCTCAGAAGTCTCTGTCTAGAGGGTGGGATGGGGGCTTTGTTCTAAAGATTCACTTCAGTTCAGCTCAGTTGCTCAGTTGTGTCCGAGTCTTTGCAACCCCATGGACTGTAGCACGCCAGGTCCTCCCTGTCCAGCACCAACTCCTGGAGTTTACTCAAACTCAGGTCCACTCAGGTGATGCCATCCAACCATCTCATCCTCTGTTGTCCCCTTCTCCTCCTGCCTTGAATCTTTCCCAGCATCAGGGTCTCTTCAAATGAGTCAGTTCTTCGCATCAGGTGGCCAAAGTATTGGAGTTTCAGCATCAGTCTTTCCAATTAACACCCAGGACTGGTCTCCTTTAGGATGGACTGGTTGGATCTCCTTGCAGTCCAAGGGACTCTCAAGAGTCTTCTTCAACACCACAGTTCAAAAGCATCAAATCTTCGGCACTCAGCTTTCTTCACAGTCCAACTCTCACATCCATATATGACCACTGGAAAAACCATAGCTATGACTAGACAGATCTTTGTTGACACAGTAATGTCTCTGCTTTTTAATATGAGGTCTAGGTTGGTCATAACTTTTCTTCCAAGGAGCAAAGATGAGTCATTTTAAATCCCCCAGGGCAGGACAAGGCAGCTTAAACCATGATAGATTTTGTAGCAATAAAGCCTTGGGCGAGTCACCTAACCTCACTGGAACAAGGATCTACCTTCTCCCCCACTTTCTGGGTGCTCTGTGGGCCCCGCTGTCACTCGGGTGGTCTCCCTGAATCCACATGACCGCCTCAGGACTTGCTTCTAGTCATCCCTTTTGACAGGTAGGCCCAGGGAGGTTAAGGAAACAGCATAGCTGGGATTTGAGCCTGGGTCTTTCCCTGCCCTGTCCCTGCCATGACCTCGATGCAAGGAGGAGCAGAGTAGAGGGCCCTGGACTGGGAGCACGCCCTGGCTCTGCTTCCCCAGGCCTCAGTTTCCCCACCCGCTCTGTTCTTGCTGCCGGTCAGGCCTCTCGGGCTCAGGGAGGGTGAGGCCCTGGCTGGTCAGCCCAGGGCTGGCTTCTTGCACTTGAGTCCAGCTGTTGGGAGGCAGGTTGTCCGGGGTTTGACAGCTCAGGCCCCGCAGCCAGGCTCGGAATTTCAAACTTCTTTGATTCTTTTGAGCGGCCTCTCCCAATGTTGTAAATGATCTGGCCCCACCTCACAGAGGGACCTTTGTTATTGCAAAATCTCGTGTTTCCACAGAGCCCAGGGAAAAAAGCCTTTGGTGGTGGGTTCCAGCATCTGTCTGCGCTCTGTTCTGGTGAGGATCCTGGCCATGGGGACGCTGGCCCCAGCTTGGCTGCAGAGCCGGGCCCATGGCCCTGGCCAGGTAGCCCCCTGCCTGTCTGGCCACCTGCCAGCCATGGCCTGTTCACCGATCAACATCTGTGATGAATCAGAACCTCTGAACAGCTACTCGGGGGCTTGGTGGGGAGTATGAAGGTTGGGGGCGGTGCCTTCAGCCACAGACTGGGGCAGCCCACAGCCCCTGACCAAGGGCTCCCCCAGCTGACCCTGGCTCTTTTGGAAGAGGGGAAAGGACAGGAGACTCCAGCTTTCAGAGTCTGGATTCATGCACCTTATGCCAGGCCTGGGGCTTTGCAAACATTTTCTCATGCATCCCACCAGCACCCCGCAAAGCAAGGCACTATTATTTTTGCCTTATTTCAACTGAGGGTAGGGAGGATTAGAGAGGTTAAGTACCTTGCCCAGGGTCACACAGCAGGTGAGTGGCAGCTGCTGCCTGCCCTGTGTTAGATTACTAAGTTCAAAATGCTTTATACTATTTGCATCACTTTCTTGATCAGAGAAAATGTGGCCCCATCTTGATGTCCAGGAGATAGATGCCTTTGTCTCAGCCCTCCTAGACCCAGAGCACGTGAAGGGCCAGGCCCTCTGCAGTCAGCCTTGCTCACATATTGCTCTAAAACCTTCTCAGAGCACCATGCCTGGTTTTGGAGCCCAGCCAAAGAGGATATGGGCTGCTTTCCACCCCCAGAGCATCATGGGAATATCCTGGGGTGCTGCCTGCAGAGATGGAACCTCAGAACAATGGCTTGCTGGAACAAGCTTCCAAGGTCAGCAGCATGAGCCCAAATTGCAGATGAGGAAACTGAGGCTCAGAAAGACCCAGTGACTTACTCAAGGTCCCCTGGCATATGAAGCCTTCTTACTGCCTTAACATCCTATTTTAGTGTGAAAATTACAAAATAAGCTCCCAGCTTTGGAGTCAGACTCTTGGGTCTGCCTTGCTTCAGAAGTCACTTTCCCTCTCTGAGCCTCAGTATCCTCATCTTTGAAATGGGGACAACAATTCCTACCTTTCAGGGACTCTAATAAATGGCCTGCTAAGGCCAAATTAGTAGGTGTCTGGCACACAGTAGGGCCTCTACTTGGCTCTCCTCACCTCTACCCTACTAGTAGCTAATACCTATAGTCTGGTATTTACTGATTATTATAATAGACACAAGGCCTTAAGCACCTATTTTGTGTTGCTCATGACACTGGGGGCTTTGGGTCTTCAGCATTGTAAAAATAAGCACAACCAGTGGCTTCGAGCCTTGAGCTGGGTCCTGTTCTGTGCATCTGACAAGACTCATATGGCCTAATGTGATGCGGACTAAAATCATGCCCATCTCACAGACCCATAAACTAAAGTCGGAATTAACTCACCCAAGATTCCTGAAACCCAGGTCTGCGTGATCCCAGAGCCCAGCTCTCAAACCCAGGCCAGAATCTCTGGTCGGAGAAGCTGAGGTCTCCTCCTCCACCCAAAAAAGATGAAGGGATCCCCGAGCAGGCTAGGGGAGGAAAGAGGACACGGGGTCCTCATCAGATGCAGCAGGGAGCGGGGTTGGATGTGGGTGGGCAACAGCTGCAGCTTGCAGCCTCCTGGAACCTCCCCAGAGGTGGAGTCCACAGGGCTGATGCTCCTCACACATGCTTGGCCGAGGCCCCACCTGGGACCCGGAACCTGGCAGTCAGAGCAGGATTCGGGCAGTGCCGTGGACACAGACCCATCTGTGTGGGCACTCTGCCCTTGACCAGTCACCAGGCATTTTGGCTTCATCAGGCAGGGCCCCAAGAACCCTCCACTTCCAGCCACTGAGGCTGGAAGAGTGCCTGGACCCTCAACAAGCACCCACCAATCATCACCTGCTAACCCACCTAGCCACACATCTATCCCTCATCCATCCATCATTCTCTCATCCATCTATCCATCAAACCCCCCTTCATTCATTTCTCCATGAAGCTCTCCATCTAGCCAAACATATTCCTTGCTGCTGTTCACTGGAGCTGCCAGCCCCAGCCTCTGTGCCTCCTGCCTGGACAGGACTACAGCGTGCAGGAGCCAGCATTCACCCTTACTCAGTTCCCCCACCTAGTGGGCTGTCCCCCAGTGGGAGCCAAAGAGACCCACGTGGAACTCAGGCCCAACAGCAGCACCCTCCTGCTCAAGCCCTTTGCTGGCTTCCCCCTTCCTTCCGGATGAAGTCTGCCTTCCACTTGCCAGCGAGCTCCACCTCCTGCCTCACGGCCACCTAGGCTTGCTCAGCCCTCCTCTTTTCCTGACTCGATGGTGCTCTCAGGCCTCCAGATCCCAGCTCTCTCTGCTTCCTCTTCCTGGACTGTCCCTCTTGGCTTCTTTTCATCTTGAGGAACCAGGTCATCTGTCTGCTCTTCCCGGAAGCCTCCTCTGAGCCAGGTGGATCCCTCCGTCCATCACAGCTCTGGCCACGCTGAGCCTCTGTCTGCACTTCTGTCACTGCCGGGAGCTCCCCAAGGGCTGGCCTGCGTCTGACCTGCTCCAGGACGCCCACACTGTCCACCACCGGGCCCGGCCTGGAAGTTGCATAAGCGGTTCTCATAGGCACAGCCCAGGAGCCGGGAGTGGCTGACACCCCTCCCAGCACCCGCTGGGACACCCGGTGCACAAGCTGGCCTCGTCGGCAACTTGGCACCAGTATTTTATTAATAAGCACATTTGGCGCTTGCCTTGTACCTTTCCTCCTCAGCTCCCTGAGCTCCTCCCCAACTTTAATTAATTCTCCCCACACCCCAAATAAGCTGCTCTTCCCACGGCAGATAATGATGTGTGAAGCTCCTTTCCGTAAAGGTGCCGTGATTCATTCCAGGGTGTAATTAGAACTCTCTCTTCCCTGTCTCCTGAGCGCTTCCCAGTTCTGCTCCTCCCTCCCTGGGGCCGGCAAGTGGACTCAAAACCTTCAGGATGGAGCCCTTATTGATTACTATTAGGATAAAGCCACACAAGAGCTTGCTGTCTCCACAGCTTAGGTGTGTCGTAAGCGAAAAATGACAAGATAACTTTTGCAGAGGTGAGAGGCACCCAGAGGGGCGGTGGGTGGAGTGGAGCACACTGGAGCCTGATTTGTGCAAGCTGGCTGGTGAGCTAGTATTGGGGAGGGTCCTGAGAAATCAGTTCAGAAGGCAGCTCTCCTTCCTCCAGGAAGACTCCCCTGATAAGTCCACACAGATTGGCCTTTTCTGCATCACTGTGGCCTTTAGAACAAAGACTCATGTTTCGGTAGGTGCTTGTTCTGTGTGGGCTTGCCCTTCCCGATGACACTGAGAGTCCTTGTGGAGGGTTCATGGTTCCATGTCTTCACACCCTGAGAAATGAACAGAGGACTGGGCATTCAGTGACGAGAATGTGGGAATGGGTGAAAAGCTGGATGGATGAATGGAGAGATCGATAGATGCGTATATAACGAGTAGGTGGGTGGATGGGTGGATCGATGATGGATGGATGGATGGATGGGTGAGGAGGTGGGTGGATGATGGGTGAACAGGCTCATGGAAAGATGAAGGTGCTGGAAGATGTTTGACTAGATGGAGAGCTTCATGGAGAAATGAATGAAGGGGGGGTTGATGGACAGATGGATGAGAGAATGATGGGTGGATGAGGGATAGATGTGTGGCTAGGTGGGTTAGCAGGTGATGATGGGTGGGCACTTGCTGAGGGTCCAGGCACTCTTCCAAGCATCTGTTCCAAGTATATTCGTTAAGTAATTTGTTGTTGGTAACCGTCATTAGAGGAGATTGCACGCTGGATTGGGAGATGAGGGATGCCTGAGCGTGTGTTTTGGTGGGCACATAGATGGGCAGGTGCCTGGCCGGTGTGTGTTTGTGATGGAGAGCTGGACAGGTGCTTGGTCAAGCGGATGGGGTGCTGGCTGGGCAGGAAGATGAGGCGGAGGGAGTAGTGGACGAGAGATCAAGGTTAAGGGGAAGAGCCTGGAGACTTCGTTTGTTTCCACCCCGTTCCCTCCACACCCGCCTCTGGAACCTGGCATCATCCTTGGCCGCCGTCTCACCCCTCACCCTACCAACTCTTGGCTCTCCGGCTGTTTACACTCCTGACAGCCCTGGCTGGATTTGGTCCTGAGTCCCCTTAGCTGTCCTGGGCCCTCCTGTGTCCCCTCCACGTGCAGCCAAGATGATCTCACCAAAACACAGCCCCAAGTCCTCCTCTGGCCCCCAGTGCCCGTGGACACCCAGCCTTTCACTGTCAGCGCCTGCAGACTCGCTGAAGGGCCCTGGTTTCCTCCCCACAGGTGCCTTCAGGCTCCTGGGCCCATTGCTCACGCGGTGCTCTTTCTGGAAGGCCAGACCCCACTGTCCACCTCGGGGCCCAGGGAAATCTCTTTTCTCCAGGGTCTCCCATCCCTGCCCGCCCATCTTTAAGTCAGCACAGAGGTCCCTGTGGAAGGTGACCCCCAGCTTCACCAGGGCCGGCCTCTTCGTGCGTAAGATCAGGATTCTCGCCTGTGTGGCTGTCACCAGGATTGATGAAGTGTGGCTGTGCTTAATATGCCAAGCTGACCGAACTGTGCTCACAATCAGCTACAGTTAGTATTAATAAAGTATCTGCCTTCCCCCACCAGACAGTACATATTTCTCAAAAATAAGATTGGGGATGGTGCACGGACTAGTCAGCTCATTCAACAAATATTGCCGGAGCTTCTCCCATGTGCCAGGCACTGTCTGGGTGCTAAGATGACACCACCGTAGTTGGTGGCTACGGGCATCCCAGGCCTTGGGGCCTTGGCACCAGCTGGGGAGTGATGACCAGTGACAGAATTGTGTGCCCACTAAATGAGAGAGAACAGGACCAGCAAAAGGGCCTCATGGCCGGGTTCCCACCTGGCCACTCGCCCTGGCCTGTTCTTGGGACCAGAAGCGGCCCTCGCCTTCCGGAGCAGGGCAGGCCCTCTGTCTGCGTGTCTAAATCTGAGTCACTTCTCTCGCGGGGACAACAGGGTGACCTTGCTTGTGGGCCCCGAGCAGCTAAGAATAGCCTGGAAACCCAAGCAGCCTGCTGCCCTCCCGCTCCGTGTGTGTGCGGGGCGGGGGGCCACATCCTGTCTCCCCCATGGTGAGGCCAGCTGCTGCTGGTATCCTTGGGGCATGGCTGAGCCCAGCCAGCTGTTTGGGAGGAGAGGAGAGAGAGGGAGGAGGCAGTTGCCATCTTCGAAAGTGCCAAGCCAGCACACGGCTGCAGTCCGGTGGGGGTGGTCCACCTGGAGCCTGGGAAGGTGTTTGAATCCTGGCCTGGACACTTACTCATGGGTGACCTTCAGCACCTGTCCTCTGGTCTGTTTCCCAGGTGAGGATACTGTCATGCCTCGCTTCAGGGTGTGGAGCTGCCTCGGGTCCTGACCCCGATCCTGCCCCTGCGGGTGGACTTGGAAGACAGAGGCCCTGGTCCCAGGCCTCACCCCCACCGTCCAGCTTTGCTGAGAGCACACTCCTGCTTTGGCTTCCCCTGAGTCCATGTGAACAGTCAGGAGAATCCCATGGACGGAGAAGCCTAGGTTACAGTCCATGGGGTCACAAAGAGTCGGACATGACTGAGCAACTTCACCTCACCTCACCTCCAGCAGCTCAAAGCCTTGCTCTGGAGCCCAGTAGCCTGCGGCAAACCCCAGCCACTCACAGGCTGTGTGACTTCAGACCGCTCACCTGACCTCTCCCAGCCCATTTTCCCCACCATAAGAAGGGGGTAATGGGCCATCTCACCTGCCCATCTGTCTACCTACCAGAACGCACATTCAGACACCCCTCATCTCCCAATCCAGCTTGCAATCTCCTTTAATGATACAAGCACTAAGTTGGTGCGTTCACGTGTGTGTGTGTGTGTGTGTGTGTTTGTGTGCGCGCGCGCAGTCATTTCAGTCATGTCCAACTCTTTGTGATCCTGTGGACTGCAGCCCGCCAGACTCCTCTGTCCATGGGATTCTCCAGGCAAGAGTACTGGAGTGTGTTGCCATGCCTTTACATTAGTTAATAAATATACTTGGAACAAATGCTTGGAAGAGTGCCTGGAACCTCAATAAAAATTAGCTCTGGGTAGAATATTATGACTCTTGCTATTGTCCAGCCGAAGACTCACCCACCCATCGTCACATGCCACAGTGCTGTGGAGGCGGATATGCCCGCAAAATGACACACAGTAGGGACTTCTGAAGCACATAGTAGGTGCCTGGTGTTGGTGCTGTGCTTCTTTGTGGGACGAGCTGGGTGTGGTGACTGGCACAGGAAGTGACCTCTGGAGACCAAGCTGGGAAGGAGGCCAAATGGACGCCCTGTTTGTGTTTCTGGCAGTGATGGGAGGGGAGGGAGTGATGCCTGGGGCTGGCAGGGAGACCATTCGAGCAGGTTTGGATAGAGGAACAGCCTCAACTCTCAGAGATGAAAGAGAGAGAATAGGCTGTCCCCTCAAGTAGAGAGTTCCCCATTCTGAGAGGCAATCAAGTATAGTCTGGTTCCCAGAAATGTTGCAACAGCGACTCACACATACGTGGACAGTATCTATGCTGGGGTTCCATGACACGGGGATGTATCTGGGTCTGGGGCCGGTAGAGACAGACTGTGTAGCCCGGGAGGGAAGGTGCTGCTGTCCCGCAG
This sequence comes from Ovis aries, assembly GCF_016772045.2. Classification (NCBI taxonomy): domain Eukaryota; kingdom Metazoa; phylum Chordata; class Mammalia; order Artiodactyla; family Bovidae; genus Ovis; species Ovis aries. Next base: position 220,912,326 of record NC_056056.1, read on the forward strand.
GTCCCAGTGGTGGTTCTCCAGGCTACCCACCTCCCAGCCCTGGTGCTGTGCCATCCTGAGCTGCCACAGATGCGCAGGCGGCTTCCTCCTCCCGTGGGCACGCCGGAGGTGAGGGCACAGGTGTCTTCCCGCCCCCGCCCCCTCCGTGTCCTCGCCCTGCAGCTCAGGGCGTTTTCCCAAAGCCCTGACCTGTGCGCTCCTCAGCCTCCTCCAGATAGCAAGATGCCCAGCGGCCTCGGGCATTTCACACAATCAGTATAGGGGGAGCCAGTTTCTGCATCAGGGTCTCAGCTTAAAACCCTCCCACCGTGGCCTGGAGTGGTCATTCATTCATCCCCCAGGGGTACCGCGCTGACTGCCGCAAAGCAGGGACTGCTCCACCTGGAGAGGAGATGTCAGGGAGGCGGCAGTTCTTGGTTGTATTTGTAACTGGGCCACTTCCTCCTTCTCTTGTCCCTCTGTGGGCCGTCAAGTCCCAGGTCTGGGCCTAAATCTCTCCTGAGCGCCAAACCCCCGTCAGCAGGCGCTCAGGCCCTGGTCTGCAGGCAGGCCCGAGGTGGAACTCTGTCCTGCTGCCCCAAACCCACCCGCTTCTGTGACCCTGGGCTGCCTCCAGCCCTCCAATCGGATGCCCCTCCCAGGCTCTGTGGATCCCACCTCTGAACCATTGGTGGAGTCTGTCCACTTCTGGCCACAACAACCTCACTAAAATGCCACTGTCCCTCTCACCTGGACAATTGACAAGTGCAGCAGCTGCCTGGGGTCAGCCTCTCCCCATCACCACCGCCCCATCGCCTAATGTCACAGACTGGTGTCCATCGGCACTTGCGATGCACAAATAAAGCTGAAGTTCTCAGCAGCGTGTCAACGGGGTTATCAGTGAGGTGGTTCCCCAGGCATAGAAAATGAGCAGGGACCCTTCAGCTCTTGGGCTCCCCGGTCTGACCAGAGCAGAGGGAGACTGGAAGGACAAGTAGCTCCTGTCCTACTTCAAGTCCCCATGGGGAGAGGCTGCTGCCCCCCTCTCCAGCCTGGGGGACCAGTGGGAGAGTCTGTCCTGTGCTATTGGAGCCTCGGTGCCTGGGGGGTCCCCTCCAGGAGAGACCAGGAGAGCGGGTGGGGCTGGACATGGTGGTGCCCCCGTGACTGTGCTGGCGAAGGTGCCTGTCCTGAGTCTCGTGGACCAGGCCTGGGGTCCAGTGGACCAGGCCTAGGGTCCAGAGCCTGCCTAGGAGAACAAGGGGCCCCAGCAGAGAGGCTTCTAGACGTGGACGTCAGAGAAGCAGGAGCTGGAGGGGGAGCAGCTGCAACCCAGAGCCGGCGATTGCATTTGGGAAGCCTCCGCGGCGGAGGTGCCTCACTGGTGTACAGAGGACCGAGGCGGGGAGGCAGGTGGCAGCTGGGGTGGCGTCACGTTAGGGGCCCAACGAGCCAGCAGTTCAGCTGACTTACTTCCTCACTCCAGGAGAAATGCCTAGAGCTCTGACTGTCTGGGGCTCCCTGTCCCTCTCATCCACAGATGGAGTGACCCCGGTTTCTGGCCCAGACAGTGAAGCCGTGTAGCCAGGCTGGTGGGGCTCGCTGCCCTGCCCATAGAGGTGGGATGTGTGGGGCCCTGGACTTTCTCCTGCCTGGGCCTGAGTCTCAGGGGACCCGGAGGTGCCTGTGTTGACCTGCAGACATGTGAACTGACTGTGGAGGTTTCTAGGTGGTGGGCAGGGCTGGGGCAGCATCCCTTTCCAGCCTGGAGTCTGGTCCCCGGTGTCTCAGGCACGGGATTGAGTGAGGCAGAGCGGGAGGAGGATTTGAGCCTCTGAAAGCATCCCTTGCTTATAGCGAGATCCCTGTTCGTGGCGACCAGGTGGCCCCCACCCCGACACCCTCTGCCTCCCAACAGGTGTGCAGCAGGTGCGAGTCTACCTGTCCTTCGAGAACTCGGCAGAGCCAGTCATGATAACCACAATCAGACTCACACCCTCCGCAGCCCCATGGCGCCCAGAGCAAAGCTGGCTCACGGAACCTTCCCCGCTGGGCACTGGTCCTGAGACCACACAGCAACGCTTCTCTTCAAATCCTTCCTGAAATGTCAGCTCTCCAGTAAGGCCTCAGGGGTCTCACTGCCTGTGCCCCCCTTAAGATTCCCTTTCTCAGTCTGCTTTCTGTTTTATCTCCCCCTCCCATGGCCGAAGCGCCTCCTGATTGTCTGTGTGCTTTGCACCTTTGCTCTGTTGTTACACATGCCCCTTTGATCTGGCGGTTCCACTGCCCAGGAGCTGGGCTCACTATCTGCTCACCTTCCATGGTTCCCTCCAGGGCCCAGCACACAGTAGGCCCTCAGCAAAAGTCTGCCAAACGAACGAACCAACCAGGATTCTTTGGAGACATCCGGCAGAACACGGGCGGGTATCTGGGCCGGCTGCTCTCAACCACGCAAGTGTTTTTAAAATATTTTTGTTTCATTTATCAGAAAATCAAGGTGGTGTCAAGCGCGGTAATACATCTAAATTGGTTGATTAAAGCGCAAGGAAGAAAATGGTACTTTGTGGCAATTAAACAGAAGCCATGGGAAGATTTCGAAATATTGTGATCCCTGGTGAGGTTTTTGCAAATGGGGTTTCTATTCATAGCGAGGCCGTCATCATCTTACTTCATTATTTCTGGGGGCTTTCTTCACTGCTCTTCCCCTGGGTTTCTTGATATTGTTATATAAAGTGATTTCAGTCATGGGAATCATGCACTGTTTGTTCTTGCTGGTTTGGGAGGCAGGCCTGTTGCGCAGAGAGAGCTGGCCTGGGGGTCTCGATGCGGATGTTGCAGCTCCTCATGCAACAGGTGGGGGTCAGAGGCTGAGTCCCGGGCCAGGGGCACACAAGGTAACCAACTCACCTCTGAGGCTCCCTCCCCAACCCTTCCCTACTCCAGCAAGCCCCCTCCTGCCTCAGGTCCTTTGCACTGGCCTGTCCCACTTCCTGGACATTTCTGCTGTCCCCAGGTATCCCCGAGGCTAGCTTCCTCCTTCCTGCCTGCCTTGGTGGAAATGTCAGTTTTGAGAGGAGGCCTCTCTAAAGCACCCCTCACCTCCTGAAACTTCCCACTTGCCTTCTCAGCTTCTTTTTCCCTGGGACATTTATTGCCATCTGCTATGTGATACATGCGCTCGCTTAACTGTAAGCAGTAAACAGACTCAAGTGTTCTTTAGGTGGGTGGGGGCTCAGATCTGGGGACTGAGGGAGAGGGAGGGGCAGAGACCGCCCCAGGTTTCTGGGTTGAGGAGCGGGATTGGGGATGGATGGGGAACCAGGGCCACACTTACCTGAGCAGCGGCCGGTGTCTTGGGCACACTGGTGCCTGCAGAGCCCCCATGTGGCCCCTCCACTGACTGGCCTGTCCCCAGGACCTACCTGGCACTCAGCCTGGCCTCCCTAACCCTGTGACTGGCCCTGATTACCCATAACAACCTTTAGCTGCCCTTGGATTGCTGTTAACTCATTGAACTGTTGTTGATGTATTCTGGTCGCTAAGTTGTGTCTGACTCTCTGCGACCCCATGAACTGCAGCACGCCAGGCTTCCCTGTCCTCCACCATCTCCCCGAATTTGCTCAGACTCATGCCTACTCAGTCAATGATGCCATCCAACCATCTCATTCTCTGTCGCCCCTTTCTCCTCCTGCCCTCAGTCTTTCCCAGCACCAGGGTCTTTTCAGTACATTGAACTGAAGTGAAAGTGAAAGTCACTCAGTCGTGTCCGACTCTTTGAGACCCCATGGACTATACAGTCCATAGAATTTTCCAGGCCAGAACACTGGAGTAGATAGCCTTTCCCTTCTCCAGGGGACCTTCCCAACCCATGGATCGAACCCAGGACTCCTGCATTGCAGGCGGACTCTTTACCAGCTGAGCCACCAGGGGAGCCCACTTTGAACTGTGTCCCTCCAAGGTTTACATGTTGACATCCCAACCCTCAGTGCCTAGACCTCGGCACTTTTTTTTGGAAATAGGATTGTTGTAGATATAACTTCAGATGAGGTCACACTGGAGTCAGGTGAGCCCTGGTCCAGCGTGATCGATGCCTTTAAAGAAAGGGGACATTTGGAGACAGACACGTGGGGAGAAGGCCACGTGAGGATAGGGGCAGACATGGGAGGCTGCGGCTACAAGCCAACAAACACCAAAGACGGCCAGGAACCCACAGAAGCTGGGAGGGGGCTCGGCACAGATCACTCCTCAGAGCCTCGGAGGCAGCCGGCCCTGCCCACACCTCGAGCTCCGATTCTGGCCTCCAGACTGTGAGAGCATGAATGTCCATTGCTTTGAGTTCCCGATCTGCGGTGCTTAGCTACAGCTGCCCCAGGATGCCAGGGGCACTGCCAAGCTCCAACTGCCTGTTCCCTGAGCCTCACTCGGCGGCCCCCTTGCAGCCCCACCTCGTCTGGAGCTGTCTGTCTGGAAGCGACACCCTCGCTCATCAAGCAAAGAGGCAGCTCTCAGGCCCTCGTTCTGCCTTTGAAAAATTAGGATAATAATACCCACCTCCCACAGCTGTCACGAGCCTTCAGAAAAACACAGCAGCAACACACCTGGTTCGTAGTAAGGTTCAGTCCTTGGTGGCGGCCGTGCCACGGTTATGTTTATTATTGGTGTTATTAATAGTATGATTGTCATTGGCTGTCAGCTGTAGGATCTGAGCTAGTGTGAGGTGGGATCGGAGAGCCGGGCAGTGGGTCCTCTGCCCACCACCCTGTGGGGGAGAGTAGGCCGCCGGTAGGACATGGCTGATGAGCGTTCATGCATTCAGCCCTTGTTGCAGGCTCTGTGTCCAGATGCGTCTACACCTCCCGGGAGGGAGGGGCATCAGTGGTGGATGAAATGTAGCAGGGCCTGGGCTCTGATGATAGGATCCAGACAGGCTGCGGGGGCCCAAGGGGCACCTGATCCAGCCTGGACAGGGTGGTAGATGCAGGGAAGGCTTCACAGTGTAAGTGACTAAGGGCATCAGAGGAAGGGAATCTGCGTATCCAGGCTCCCAGCTCCCACACCTGTGTGCTGTGTGACCTCGGGCTGGCTCCTCTCCTTCTCTGGGCCTCCATCTCCCTGCATGAAGAGCAAGCTCCCGTCCCCTAGAAGAGCTGGGAGTAGTCACGCCTGCAGAGTCTCCTGGTTGCTGGTGTTGTTTAGTTGCTCAGTTGTGTCCAACTCTTTTGATCCCATGGACTGTGGCCCACCCGGCTCCGCTGTCCATAGGGTTCTCCAGGCAAGAACACTGGAGTGGGTTCCATTTCCTTCTCCAAGGGATCTTCCTGACCCAGGGATGGAACCCACATCTCCTGCTTGGCAGGAGGCTTCTTTACCACTGAGCCACTTAGGGAAGCCCTGAGTCTCGTGGAACCCAGGCCCTGCTCTCCAAAGCCTCCCCAGTTAAGGACCCATACATATCTCCCTGGAGGCGCTTGAGCCCAGCAGGCTCACGGCTGACATTTTGGCCAGTTCTGAGAGCCGTGTGCCTGCGGATAAGAAAAGAAACCTCTGGACAAACATCTAAAGCATTTCAGGACCCCCTGCCCCGCTGTTCCAGTTGAGGAGAAAACAAATAGCCGAATCTATCTTGCTGAAGACCCGCACCCCGCTGGGCTGAGCGTGAACCATCCAATAAGTTCCCGGTCCTTTTATTCCATTTCAGCTCTGCGGCTGGCCACCTGCCTGTCCTTTTGAGCACTGAAATAGAGCGATAAACGGGAAAGCCGGAGCTGGGCAGATGTCACTGTTTCTGAGAGTCGCCCCTCGCCTGCCGCCTGGGATTTTGTTTTCCCTGTAGGAAGACGGTACCCTTAGCGATGCGGACTCTTTCTCTGCAGGCAGATTTAAGGCATCTTGTAAACGGGAGCCAGACATGGAGAAAGGAACTCCAGTTTGCTGAGCACCTGTTCCACTCAGAGAGCTGCCTTCTGCCCTCTGCGTGTGATTTCTCTTCTCCCCATCCTGATTTTACAGATGTGAACTTCGGGGCTGGGCACTGAAAGAGGAGAGAGCCTGCCTGCGAGGGGAGCCAGTAGGGAAAGTCAGGGGCTCTGACTGTCAAGCTTGCTGGGGAACAAGACCCAGAGTAAGATTTCGGGACTGAGCAACTTCAGGAGGACGGCCGGGCTGGGGGTGAGGGTGGAGGTGGCAGGGAGGAGGGGCCTAGGGGCGTGTGATCAAGAGAAAAATTGCACTGGTCGCTGGCTAAAAACGGCAAGGAAGCCTTTATCCAAGGTTGCTGCGATAGGGGAGCGAGATTGAGCTCAATTTGTGGATCCAGCAAGGATAGCTGGGGCGGATTTAGAGCCAAGGAGCGAAGTGAGGGGGTCAGGGGTCAGAAAATTACCAAGAAGAACTTACTAGATCTCAAGGGTAGGGGAATTCTTGCTAAATTGTTCCAAAAGGATGGTGCCTAAAGGTCAAGGACTCAGATACCAAGGGGCAGGAGAACAAGGCTATGAGGGGTGAGTATCCTTCCTGAAGCGGCTTAGCAGACTTCTCAGCTGAAACTGGGCTTGTCAGCTCAAGGTCAAGGAGAAGAGGGCTCAGGAAGCCTGACGGAAGTTTGGTTCAGAAAGGAGTCTGACATGTGGAAGTGGGGGAGATCCTTAGGAGAAGGAGGTTGAGTGTGACTATCCAGGCCTCCCTGGGGACTTGGCAGGGCTTGGAGACGCCCCAGGATGTGGCAACGGGATGGCCAATGTCCGGGGCCAGGAGGAAGGTGGCTGGGGCTGTGCTTTGACCCTCTGACTCAGTCCTCCGTCTACCAGGTGGGGCTCCTGTTGCGTCCTGAGAGCACCCAGGGGCAGCAGCTGCTCTTGAAAGGGGCCTGACAACTGTGAACCCTCCTCTGGATCCGGCGCCCTAGAGCCTGGGGTTTGCACACTGAGTTGCCACCCAGAGGCCCACCGCCTCCAGTGCGATTTGGGGCGAAGATTCCAACTGGGACAAAGACACATGCTCTTTACTACTGCAGCTCCTGGGCCCGCGGGGCCCCCTTGTTAGGCTGTTTACAGCTGGCTGCTGGCTGGGACCATAAGTGGTGAGGAATTTGGGGCTGGGGCCAGCAGGGCTTGTCATTCTGCAGGGATGTGCACTCTCTGGGTATTTCTGGGGGCTGCAGTGATGGGCTGAGCCCCTGGCACCGATGGGGGCACAGGCAATAATAGCACGTGGGGGCCAGATCACCCCCGAGGAGCCCTGCCAACCACCCGCATGACTCAGCTCCGGGACAGCTGACGGCTTCGGGATTAACTTGAGCTCTGCCAGCAGACGCACCGAGGTCAGCTTCATCGCTCGGAGCGATAGTGGGCCCCAAACAGGAGGGGAGAAGCGGCCAGCTCTTGGCTGCGTGTCCCCGTGTATGGCGACGTGTGCTGGCTCGCTGCCCGCTCCCAGAAAGAGTGCGTTCCTCCCAGGCAGTGACCACGCCCTCGGATCAGTCAGACAATCCCCAAGCAGCTGCGGAGCCAGGCAGGGGTGGGGCACTGCGGTGCCAAGATAAGTAGGTCCCGAGTTCTGTGTCCTCGAGCTCCTTCCAGGAGTGGGCCCCTGGCTGGCACGGGCGACCTGATATAAAGGAGTTGGCCATGTCACCGTCCCTGAAGGCAGCTTATGGGGAGTCCAGAACCTTCCGTGACCGTTTTAAAGGCTGTTGTAGCACGTGGAAAGCTGATGGGCTCTGGAAGGAGCCAGGCCCGAACCCACCTTCTGCTCAGCCTCCGGCTGGCTGTGTGACCATGGACAAGTCACAGTCTCTCCAGCCTCGGTCTCCCCATTGGAGGCAGAAGTCTTGCTGTTGCTGAGGGGGTAGGCGTTGCTGTTTTTACAGGAGTCACTGGGGTCATGGTCCATAAATTCTAGAATGATGATGAATCACCCATGCTATGGACTGAATGGTGTCCCCTCTCAAATGCATGTGTTTAAGTCCTAACCCCCTGTACTTCAAGGAGTGACTGTATTTGGAGACAGGGCCTTTGAAGAGGGGATTAAGCTAACATGAGGTCTTTAGGGTGGCTCCCTTCCCACAGGACTGGGGTCCTTATAAGGAGACGAGTGGACGCATGCAGAGCAACGACCATGTGGAGACACGGGGAGAGAGAGAAGGTCGAAAGGAACCTACTCTGAAACCTCGAACTTCAGGCCTCCAGGACTGAGGGGAGATAAGAGTCTGTCGTTTAGGCCACCAGGACTGTGGTGGCCTCAGCAAATGATTACAGCCAACACTGGTGTCAGAAGGGAGAAATGAGGACCAGAGCCTCTCGGGCTTGAATCCACCCGCGTCCTGCCGCTACCTGCGTGGGACGTCGGTGGAGCCCTGGGTCCCTCGGGACTGACCTGAGCTGGTCCTTACAGCTCTCACTCAGAGCACCCCAGACGCTTTTCTCAAAGGCAACACCTTCCACCGTTCCCGATGGGGGCAAAGCCAGAGGTGGTCACAACCAGGCCCCGGCTTCCGCCTCCGGGGACCATCTGTGGGGAAGCCCTGGGTACAGAGAGGCTTGCTGGGGTTATCATGGTAGCAGATGGTTCAGAGAAACAAAGTGAGCCTTGTGGGTCCGCTCAGTAGAGTCTAAAATCACTTGAACTCAGCCTGTCTGAAAATTACGGAGGGAAACAAGAAGAGGGAGCTGATGGGTTTCGAACGGCTGTCTGATTATTTGGTCTATTTTTCTTATCATCCTAAGTAAGATAGATGTTTTTTAATCAGGCTAGAAAGCATGCCCAGGGCCACGTGCCACCAGGAGTGGAGGGCGGGTTTTAAAAGGAGCAGAGGAAGTGGGGCCAGCCCGCAACGGAGGCAGGAGGGGGCGCACCCTGGGGGTGCAGGGTTGGGGACAGGGGTCAAAGAAGAGGGCTTCTCTCTCACACTCGACTTCTACGCGCCTGTTCTATTTGCCACAAAAGGGAAACAAAAGTCTGATCGCCGGGTCCTGGTCCACAGCCCCTCCCGGGGGGCGCCCCGCCCCCCAGCCCCTGGCACCTGCTGGCGTCTGGCAGGTAGGCACTGTGCCTCTCTCTGTCCTTCCCGGCACCTGGCCCAGGCTCTGCCAGGCAGTTGACCGTGACAGAAGACACGCTCTGCGCCCCCACCTCACATCCAGAACCTGCAGCAAGCACTGTGATCCAGCCCATTTCACAGATGGAGAGACTGAGGCCCAGGGAGGCTGAGTGACTTGCCCGAGATAAACACCTGGAGGTGGACACCAGGACTCACCCTCAGCACTTTGGCCCCCGTGGTGGGGTGTGTGATCGCTGGGCCACATTGCCCCTCAGCACGCATGTTGAGTGACCTGGTAGAAGGGGGCCCAGGGGCCTGGGGCCCATCCCTTTGTCTGGCCCGGCTCCCTTCCTCAGTTGTAAAACAGGCCCCCTCCCCACCATGAGGCTCCTGGGCGGCTGCAGAGAGGCAGGGGAGGGCCAGCCTGAACTGGTCAGTCCTGGGCCCTGTTTCTAGGTGTGTGGACCTCTGGGAGCTCAGGGAGGGCTCCACCCTGGAGGCTGGCTCAAAGTGGGCATCCCGTGAGCAGCTGTTGAGTGACGCACAGAACCGAATCCCAGATCGGCCTCTCTCCCTGGGCCTCCTGGCCCTCCTTGGCCCCGGGCAGTTGCCTTACGGAGCCTCCGGTCCGCATGTCAGTGAGCCCAGGGCTTGGAGAAGGAGTGGGCACAGGCCAGCATCCAGGATCTGAGGCCCCTCCGCCCAGCACAGCCCTCTGGAAGGGCCGGCCCGCAGGATCGGGATGCAGCCCAGCGGTAATGAGGGTTCCCTGCAGAGTGGGTTGGCAGCAGCGTCTGGACGCCACCTAGCATCCTCCCAGGGGGTCCTGGGATGCCGCTCAGCCCTGCCTCTGACTCTGGTTGAGTCAGTGCTCACGCCCGCCGCCGGCTCTGGGCCAGCCCACTGATGGAGGATCGGAGGAGGAACGGTGGAGTGTGTTGGGGGGCCCTGGCCCAGAAGCCTCCTTGGTTAGATGGGCCTGACTCACTGCTCCCTGTCACAGATGTGGAGACTGAGGCCCAGAGAAGGATGGCTGTGCTCCTGCAGGCTCTGCCCGCACCCTGGCCACATCTCCAGCAGCTGCTCCCCTTGTTCGAGATCACAGAGGTGGGGCCACTCGCACCCCACCTCCTGCGTGGGGACGGGCCTAGTGTAAGGAAAGAGGAATTGGGTGGGACCCCTGGGTCTTGGGTGTGGGGTCAGAGGGTCATGTGACTCCTCCCTAGGCAGCAGGGCAGGGCGGGGGGAGCTTCCCATGGGGAACAAATCTCCCAAGGTGCAGCGGCTGCCCCCCTGACCCCCGGAGGTTCTGGCTTCCTGGTGCCCAGGATGGAGGGGCCCCGTTTCATGGAGAGCTGGCTCCCCACCAGTCCACTCACTCAGTTGACACTTGGGGAGCCCTTTCCTGTCCGGGAAGCAGTGTCTGCCTTCAAGACCTTGCATGAGAGTGGTGGTCAATGCTGAGATGGCGGAGCATGGGGTGTCAAGAGAGCCTGGAGTGGAGGCATTGGAGTGGGTGCAGCTGGTCCCGCCCTGGGCATAGGTCCCAAAGGCAGCCACCACTTTGTGAACAGGGTTGAACTCCAGGCATGCCACAGAGTCAGCCTGGAGGAAGGGGTCTGGCTGTAATTTGCACAGAAGCACTGATGTGTGCCAGTAGTTGCTGGAGGAACATGGGTGGAAGAAGCAAACAAACTACCCTCCAGGGTCTGCCCAGTGTCCCCTGGAGTCCTCTGGGGATATAGGTTTGCAGACAAGAGGCAGCTGGACATGAGCCAGGAGCGGGGCTGTGCTAGGAGCTGTGGGACGAAGGGGCTCATTCTTGGGGCCAAATTAGACCTTGAAGAAAGGTGCATCCTGGAAGCTGAGGCAGAGGACAGGCATTGCCCAAGGAACCACAAGCTCTGGGGCCCTTGGGGAGGGTCCCTGAAGATGGCTGCGCCCATCTGGAGACTCTCCCTGCCCTGCTTCTGGCCCTGTTGGAGCCCGGTCACTGAGGGGTAAGAACCACATCCAGCAATGGGGGAAGTGGGGGGACAGAGGAGAAAGTGACCACGTCCCAGCCCCTGAAACTGTGTTGAGCTGGGCTGGGCCAGGTGGAAGTTTTAAATTCCATGAGACCCTGAACTTTTAATGTTGGACTTGCCATTACCCCAAAGTGCCTGGAAAAACCCCAGGAAATACCCTTAGTGTTCATGCCAGGATGGAAAGAGTCTGCCAGGTAGGAGTGAGGAGCTGGAGGAAGAATGAAGCTTGTCCCACCCCCAGGTTCCCAACCCATGCCGAGTCCATCATGGGCGTGTCTATTGCCGAGGGGTGAAGAGCCACCAGCCAGTTGAGTGGGGCTTGGGAGGCAGACCCTCGGGAAGGGGACGGGTTTCCCCTGGGAGGGGGGTCAAGCAGGAATAGAGTCCTGTGCAGGGGGCACGTGGGCTCGTGGGCAGAACCTGGAGAAAGGCTGCAGTCACCAAAGACCCAGCCCCCTGAGAGGGGCCCCGTCTACGCACTTGTTACCAAATTGATGAGTCTGTGGTCCTAGCTGGTCCGGGTCAGGGCTGGGACTCCAACCAGCCATCACCTCGGACTGCATACCAAGTGAGTCTTTCCCAGGATCACTTGCACCAGAATTAATGCCATTCCCCTCCCGCACTGACAGAGAGAAAGACCTGGCTCCACTGGACCCATGGGCCACAGCCAGCCCCCAGGGCTCCTCTGCAGCTGAGAATGATCCGCAGCTGGGGTGGGAGGGCAGAGCCCCTCTAGGCCAGGGCAGTTGTCAATAAGGGCCCAGCCTCCCACTGTTCCTTGGGCTGGTAGTTGGAGATAATTGGATGCAGGCTGGGGTGCCTCCAGGATGGATGGCACAGTGTGGGGGTGGCTTGGGCCGCATCCGCCCAGAGGAGGGAGATGGGGTGGCTTGTGCAACGGGTCTGGGCCTTTTCAGCCCATGGGTACGTTTGTCAGCTGCTTCCAGCTTGATTAATTCCTCCTTGCCTTGGAGGGGCCTGGAGGCCCAGAGAGTAGCTGGGGCCCTTCTCAATCTGTCTGGGTGGAGTGTGCAAGGCGGGCAAGCGTCAGGAAAGGGGACGTGCGTGTGTGCACACGTGTGTGTGTGCACAGGGGCACAGGGAATGCTGGGCGCGGGGACAATCTCCTTCCTCCTCTTCAGGAGGAGCTTTGGGAACCGATCGGCTGAGATGAAAGTCTAGCTCGGGCTGCCTTGCACAGATCTGCTTGCAGTTCCTCCCCAGGCAGAGCTCCGATGTCCACTGCGCTGGGGGCAGTGGCCAGCAGGGCATTCAGGCCTCCTGAGGGCTCAGCCAGCCCCGGGAAGCAGTTCATCGTGGAGGGCGCCCAGCAGCCTCTGCTGGCCTCATCCTCAGTGCCTTGTCCGAGATCACATAAAATGTTAAGGGGCACAGAGAGGCTGGAGCCCAGATTCAAGTCTGCCAAGGCCAGAGGTCCCTCACATAGTCATTCAACAAACACTCATGGAGCACCAAACACATGTCGAGTGCAGGGCTGGTCAGACGGATACAGTAGTGAACCAGCTCTTTGGGGGAGCTTGCAGTCCCTCAAGGGGACGCAATAGTGTGTGACTGCAAACTGAGGAGTGGGGAGTCCCACCTGAGTACAGAACATTCAAGCTGAGACCCTCAAGGGCGTGGAGGAATCAACTGGCCACATGGAAGGTGGGGAAGAGCCTTCTCAGCCTGGGAAACAGTTTGTGCAAAGGCCCTGAGGCAGGACCTTGGGATGTAGCTGAGGCAATGAAGGACTCTCGGGGTGGCCCAAGCCTAGAGGCGGGGTGCTGGTGGTCATGGGTTGGGCCAGAACCTGTGGGACCTTATTGGCCATGCTAAGATGGTTGGTCTCTACCTGAGGACAAGCAGAGAGCTTGAAGCTTTTATGTACAGTGATGTCAGTAGGCCTGAGGGCTCTCCAGCTGGACACTGGGGACTCTCCAGCCACCAGCCCTGCTCTCCTGGTAGCCCAGGCTCCGTCGGCATGAGAGCGCTCCGGGCCTTTCTCCTGCAGTATCCAAACCAGATGCGTCAGGCACAGGTTGTTTCTGACCCGCTGATGCCTCGGATGTTGGGGACCGACTTGCCACTGTTCGATGGCTAGAAACTGACCGCAAAGGCCCTAGTGAGGGCGGCAGCGTGCCCGTGGCCTCGCAGGATGGCCCTGGGGAGGCGGCCGGCTGCCCCACGGGTGGATCTGCCTGTGTTCTCGGCCGCCAGGCAGCTGCTGGCCCCTCTTCTGGATGGGCTCCGGTCTCTGATTCTGAGAAGCCCCAGATACGCTTCCTGGAAAATATCTCCCCTGCCTGTAAACAAGTCCTCGATGGTCACCCCTTCCTGTGACCTCTGCCCTCTCACAGGGGGGACAGAGGCCCTGACGTGACCTGTGGGGAAAGTGACCCATCAGTTAAGGGAAGTGGCTGAGCCTCAGAGAAGCAAGGAACTGGGAGCTGGGGCCACAGAGGGGGGATGGGTGAGGCAGACTGTCCTCATGGTGCCCACATCTGGGCAGTGGCTGGGGAGACTGATGCCCACCCAGCATGAAGTCAGATCAGGGAGGCATCCTAGAGAAAGTGACTCCTTTCTGGGAGGGGTGGGGAGGCTCAGGAAGGCTCCCCAGAGGAAGCAGCCTTACAGTTTTGAGGGGTGAATAGGAGTCAGGTGGCCAGGGTTTGGAGGAGGCAGTGGGCAGTGGTTAGGAGTTTACCCTGGAGCCAGAAACTGCTGGAGCTTCTGGAAAGAATGAGAATACAGCCCCTGAGACCCCAGCCCACTTCCTTCAGGCTGTATGACCTGGTGTACCCCCTCCTCTGACTTCACCTTCCAACTCTGCCCCCACGCCTGTCCACAGCGCCTCAGAGAGTCTCCATCTGAGACCAAAAGGAGTTTCCTGTAGCTGTGCCTGCCTGGCCAGCTCTTCCGTCAGCATCCTCTCTCCTGTGGCCCCCACCCTGCGGGGACTTCGGCTCCACTGCCCAGAGGAGGCCCGGATGGTCAGAGGTGAGTGGTAATTTGCTGCGCCAGCTCTTCCCTGTGTGATCAGGAGAGAGAAGGAGTGGGCCATCGGGGAGGGCCTGGCGAGGTGGGAGCACGAGTGTGGGGTGCATGTACCAGGTATCAGGTTGTTGGTCTAAATCCGGCCTGGAAGGAGAGGCCAAGGGAAGCCAAGTCGTAACAGGTGGTGGTGTTTTCATCTCTTTCCTTCCTCCAGGCTGCTGCAAGCATGCCCTCCCCGGGTCCTCCCATCGCCAGGGAGAGGCCTGCCTCTGGTACACACCCCCTCTGACCTGATAAAGGGATGGGGGTGCTGAGAATGTGGCCTGGACAAGAGTGGGTAAAGGCTGGGCACAGCTGGCAGCCCAGGGGTTGCCTTGAGAATTGCCTTAGGACTCATCCAGTGACCCAGTTAGAGCGGGGTCCAGGCATGCCAGCTGCCGGGGCAGCAGATGGCTTGGGGCCTGGGGGACCTCGGAAGGTTCAGCCTCGCCATGCTGCACTCCCACTGGGGCCAGAGCAGTCGGCTCCAGGTGCGTTTGGACCCAGGAGACGCTCATCTCACCGCAGGTCACTGTTAGACAAACTCACATTTCTTTAATGAATTCATTCCCTCAGTGCCTGCCATCATCTCAGTCCTGGACAAGGCTGGGGACATAGAGTTCCCAGCTGGTGAAGGAAGTGGTTGTTATTTAGTCACTTCAGTCGTGTCCGACTGTGTGCGACCCCATGGACTGTAGCCCACCAGGCTCCTCTGTCCATGGGATTTTCCAGGCACGAATACTGGAGTGGGTTGCCATTTCCTTCTCCAGGGGATCTTCCTGACCCAGGGACTGAACCTGTGTCTCCTGCATTGCAGGCAATTGCTTTACTACTGAGCCATCAGGGAAACCTGAGGGAGGTGGACAAGGACATAAGCAATGTCCATGGCGGGGTCAGGACTATAACAGAGGATATGCAGGGAAGAGACTGAGGCATCCAGAGAGGAGCCTGTGGGAACCTAGTGTTGGTGAGTGTGAGCCTGGCATCTCAGAGGAACAAACAATCTGCATTCATTATGGGCGCCTCCTCCCCCGCCCCCACCCCTGATAAATCACAATGACCTCCTCTGTCTCAATCCATCTTCTGCCGTCTCCACTGCCTCCAGCTGAGTTGAGGCCAACATTGCCTCTTGCCTACCCTCCTTCCTGATCTCCCAGGAAACGGCAAAGTGAGATAAAATGCCCAGAGCGTCAGCTTAAAGGCATGAGAGAGCTACAGAGGCAACCAGGACCAAAGAGGCCAAATCCAGAGAGGAGGGAAACTCATTAACGCAAAGCTCAGAGTTCACTCTGATTTTCCCCAGAGACATCTTCCAATTTGTGGGCAGCTGCTCTGAGGGGCCGAGGGGCCAAGAAGCCAAGCTTTAAAAAAAAAAAAAGACAAAAAGTGGCAGCTCATCAGAGTTCTTAGAACTCTCTAGGGGCTGGAGAGATGAAACTTGGAGTTGAGGGTTTTCAGGGCACCCAGAACCTGACGATCTAAATTCCAGGAGAGGAGAAGCACGGAGAAAGGAGTCCAGAACTCTCTCCATCTACTCTTCCAAAAAGGTACTGTATCCTAAGCAGAATGAGCCTGGCAGAAAGCAGCTGCTAAGAGACTAAAAATCTAAGCAGAACTTTCAGAAGACTTACGATCATGAGAAGGAAACAAACACTGGAGTTCAGCGCCCACCAAGGAGGAGTGTCAGTTGGACTGCTGAAGGCGGCTGTGTCCCGGGAATAAGGATGTGTGCGTGCGTGCTCAGTTTAGCTGCTTCAGTCCTGCCTGACTCTGTGCAACCCTATGGATTATAGCCCACCAGGCTCCTCTGCCCCTGGAACTCTCCAGGTCAGCATACTGGAATGGGTTGCCATGCCCTCCTCCAGGGGATCTTCCTGACCCAGGAATCAAACACATCTCCTGCACTGCAGGTGGAGTCTTTACTGCTGAGCCACCAGGGAAGCCCAGAAATAAGGGTAAGTCAGAGGTAAAGATGGCCTGAGAAAGCCTAAGACCCAGCAGAGAATCAGCTCTGCTTGGCTTAATGTTTTCTCCTTATAATCTGAATGCCTCCAGAAGCTAAAGTCAACCCTCTCAAGAGGATTATAACATTATACAGAGGCTCTACAAATTTGTACACAGTGTTCAACATTCATTTAATAGTTTCTGGGTATACCAGTAGCAGAAACAAGAGAGAGGAGAAAAAAAAAAAAAACAGACAAAATACTGACCCCCTGGTGATGCAAATTCTGGAGTTATCAGATACGGATATGAATATTATTGTAATTAGTTAGTTCAAGAAAATTGGTGACAAGATGGAGAATTTCAGCCAAAAACCAGGATGTACAAAAAAAAAAAGGGCAAAGGGAAACTCTAGATCAGAAAAACATAATAACTGAAAATAAGAACTCTGTCAATAGAGTTGAGAGCACAGTGGACTAGGCAGAATAGAGAATTAATAACTGGAAAATGAATGAGCGAGAAAAATCTGTATTATATACAGTTCAGAGTGGCAAAAGAAGGACCAATACAAAAAAAGATGATGAAAGACACAAGAATCAGTTAAAAGATCTGAAAAAGAAATGTGTTATTTGCTTAGTTATGTCCAACTCCTTGTGACCTTATGGACTGTAGCCTGCCAGGCTTCTCTGCCCGTGGAATTCTCCAGGCAAGAATACGAGGGCGGGTTGCCATTTCTTATTCCAGGGGATCTTCCTGATCCAGGGAATGAACCCAGGTCTCCTGCATTGCAGGCAGATTCTTTATCATCTGAACCACCAGGGAAGCCCATGAAAGATCGGACATACATATAATTGGAATCCCAGAAGAGGGAAGAAGACATGGGTTAGAAACAATGCTTGACAAGATAATTTTCAAGAACTTTCTAAATCTGATGAATAGCCTCAAGCCAAGATTCAAGATGTTTAAAGGGCCCCTGCTTCCGCTGCTGCTGCTAAGTCGCTTCAGTCATGTCCAACTCTGTGCGACCCCATACACGGCAGCCCACCAGGCTCCCCGGTCCCTGGGATTCTCCAGGCAAGAACACTGGAATGGGTTGCCATTTCCTTCTCCAATGCATGAAAGTGAAAAGTGAAAGTGAAGTTGCTTAGTTATGTCCGATTCTTCATGACCCCATGGACTGCAGCCTACCAGGCTCCTCTGCCCATGGGATTTTCCAGGCAAGAGTACTGGAGTGGGTTGCCATTGCCTTCTCTGAAAGGGTCCCTAAATTACCCCTAATACACTATCACAGAACCAAAGACAAGGAGAAAGTCTCACAAGCAGGCAGAGAGAAGACACATGACCTTCAACGACGAGAAGACCGACAGATGACTTCTCGACCAAATGATGCAATCCAGGGGATGATGGAACAGTGTTTTAATTAAAGTGCTGAAAGGAAGGAAATGCCAAATGAGAAGTATATACCTTATGAAAATACCTTTCAAAAATGAAAGAAAAATAGGGACTTCCCTGGTGGTCCAGTGGTTTAAAATCCACCTTCCAATGCAGGGGACCCTGATTTAAATTCTGGTCAAGGATCTAAGATCCCACACCAAGACTACTGAGCCCACACACCTCAACTAGACAGCCTGCATGCCTCAGCTGAAGAGAAGCCCGAGTGCCCCAGCTAAGGCCTGGCACAGCCAAAAATGAATGAATGATTGAATGAATGAATGAATGATTGAATGAATATTTTTAAAATGTATACAGTGGAAACAAATAATATTCATTAAAAAATAAAACTGAAATAAAGATCCTTTCAGATCTTTATTTCAGATCAGCTCAGAGAATTTATTCCCAGTAGACTTTTGAGAAAAGAAATACTATAAAAGAAGTTTTTCAGCGAGAGGAAAATTGCTCTCAGGCAGACACATATAGGCAGAAATGAGCTAATGAAGTGGAAATGAAGTGTAATGAAGAACAATAAGAAAAATATACAGAAGGAGCAAATAAAGTTAAAACGCTCCAAGGTCCTTGCCTTTTTGCATTTTCTACGAAGTGGTAAATAGAGTCACTAAAATTCGTTTATAACAAGTCAAAGATGCATGGTATAGTCTCTAGAGTAATCAAAACAAGAACCCAGAAAGGGTAACTAACGAGCTAATGGAAAGGATAAAATTAAATAATAAAACAACTTTTGATGTTTCTAAGACAAAGTCAGTGAAGGAACATAGAACAGGTGGGACAAATAGAAATTAAAAACTTTTCGTATAAGATAAAGATCATCTCAATTAAATTGGCTTAATTTTAATCCAAACATATGCTGCTTGGAAAAGATATCTTAATTAAAAGGACTTGTATGACAGGCTGAAAGCAAAGAAGTAGAAAGACTCTAGCTAGAAGTGAGTGGGTTTTGCTATAGTACATGCCTGCATGCTAAGTCGCTTCAGTCGCTTCCAGCTCTTTGCAACTCTGTGGACTGTAGCCAGTCAGGCTCCTCTGTCCATGGGATTCTCCAGGCAAGAATACTGGAGTGGGTTGCTGTGCCCTACTCCAGGGGATCTTCCTGACCCAGGAATTGAACCCACGCCTCTTAGGTCTTCTGTGCTGGCAGGCAGGTTCTTTATCACTAGCATCACTTGCTATAGTAACATCAGACAAAGTAGACTTAAAGACAAAAATCATAAATAGAGGTAAAGATGAACAATCAACCAAGAAGACAAACACTGTTCTAAATGTGTATGCACTTCATAATAGAAGCTCAAAATAAATAAAGCGAGAAATGGACAGACCTAAAACAGGAGGAGCAGCAGTCACATGGGAGAGCAATTCATTTTTCTCAGTGAGTGACAGAACAAGCAGACAAAAGCTTACTCACGATGCAGAAAATTTAGAGAAGACAATCAGCACTCCTGATTGAGCCGACATAGCGAGAATTCTGTAAGCATTTACGCCTGCGGCACAATTCATATTTTCATCAAGTGCACCAGGTAGATTTACCGTAATAGCTTACATGTCAGACCATAAAGCAGGTTTCAGTAAATCTCAGTTAATTAAAATCCTATGTTCCTTGACCACAGTGGAATTTTACTGAAATCAAACACAAAAAGGCAACTAGAATATCCCCACCATTTATCGTTAGTTAAACATACTTCTAAATTCAGTGAGTTGGACAAGAAGTCACAATGAAACTGAGAAAATAGTTTGAAATGGACAATAACTAAAACTAATCATCAAAATAAGGGATATCTCTATAGCAGTGCTTAGAGGAAAACTGATAGTCCCAAAACATGTATTTCAGGGGGAAAAAGGCTGGAAAGAAGTTGTTTAAATAAACATCTCAAGAGGCAGGAAAAACAACAGCAACAAAGTGAACTTGTAAAAATCAGAGGGAAAGAAATAAAAGAAAGAAAGAGCTCTTAAATAATAAAATGGAAAATAAGCATAATAGTAAAAATCCACAAAGTATTAAATTTGTTTTCTAAATGCATAATGAAAATGCTAAATCCCTAATATGAATGATCAAAAACACAGAAAGAAGTATCAAGAATAAAAAGCTGATATCTCTACAGGGCTTACCAGCTCTAAAAAAAAAAAAAATGTATTGTGAACACCTCTTTTGAGCAGTAAATTTAAAATTTCAATTGAGATGGATAAACTCCTGGAAAAAAATAAAACCAAGCAGGAAAAATAAAAATTTTGAATAATCCTATATCTATTAAAGACTATGATCTAAAGCTTTCCCACAAGGAAAGCTCCAGGACCACATGGCTTCAGCGATGAAAGCTTCCAAACAAGTAAGGAAGAAATAACATCAATCACGTACACACTAGGCACAGAATTTAAAAAGTGGGAATGTTTCGCTACTTATTTTAGAGACAAAGCAGGGCTTTCATACTTAAAACTGAGAAGAAGTTTATAAGAAAGGGGGAAGAATGTATTTTGTAAAGGCAGACATACCGAGATGTTTGCCCTGTCTTACGGCGAGACTGACCCTCCTCTCACTCCTTCCGCACCTGGAAGGAGTCTGGTGACCTCCTTGGCCAAAGGAAGGCTGCAGGAGGTAAGTTAGCTGAGGTCGCAGGCTAGGTCTACGAAGGATGAAAGAGCAGAGCGTAGGCCCCTCTGCTCCTCTCCCTTCCTCTCTCCCTCTCCCCTTCTTGGAACATTTGTTCCTCAGGCCACCATGTTGTAAGGGAGCCCAATCCAGCACCTCATCACCAGTCAGCATGTAACTGATTGAAACTTTATATGGATTCCTGTGCCCAGCCTCCAAAGCTTCCAGCTGAGGCCCCAGACGCTGCAGAGAAGAGACCAGCTATCCCTGCTACGACCTCGACTGAATTCCTGACCCACAGAATCCATTCGAGACAAGATTAGTGTTTTAACCGGTATTTGGCGGGGTGGGGGCGGGGTGTGTGTGCAAGTTTTTATGCAACAATATGTAACTAACACAAAAGAAAAGACTCAATGTCCAGAAAAATGAAGGATGCAAAAATCTTAAATAAAATATTAGCAAAATAGAGTCTGACTATAGACACAAAGAACAATATGTTATAACCAAGTTGAGTTTACAGCAGGTTTAAAAAGTGACTTGATTTTGACAATCTGTAAAATTCATCACATTAGAAGAATAGAAGACATAACTGTATGTTTATTTCAATGAATGTAGGGGACTTCCCTGGTGGCCCAGTGGTTAAGAATTCACCAGCGAGTGCAGGGGACACGGGTGCCAGCCCTGGTCTGGGAAGATCCCGCATGCTGAGGAGCAACTGAGCGCCTGCATCGTAACCACTGAGCCTGCGCCCTAGAGCCCATGCTCTGCAACAAGAGAGACCTCCGTACACCGTGACTAGAGTGGCCCCCTGCTTGCTGCAACTGGAGAAAGCTCGCACACAGCAATGAGACCCAGTGCAGCCAAAAATAAAGAAATACATAATCAGTAGTTGTAGAGACAGAATGTGATACAATTCAACAACTATTCATGATTTTTAAAAATATTTAGCGCTCTAGGAAGAGAAGGAAATGTCTTTAATCTGATAGAAGATATCTATAGATACCTTCAGCAAATAACAGTCTTAATGATCAGAGATTAAAAACATCCCCCACTGAGGTCAGGAATAAGTACAAGGCTACCCATTGTCACTATATGTGTTTGACATTAGGCTAGTACAATAAGACAATAAAAAGTATAAGAACTGGGAAAAGGCTGTCAGTATATACTGATGATGTTATTGGTTATGACAGAGAACCCCAAAAAATGTACAGATAATCTATTAGAACTAATAAATTTTGTAAGTTCGCTGTCTATAAGGTCAATATGCCCAAATCAATTGTATTTCTCTATAACATTCACAAATAACTAGAAAATGACATTTTAAATCTAATGAAAGAAGTGTAAGACATTCGCAAGGGAAAATCAGAACATTATTGAGCAAAATCAAATAAGACCTTTAGAAAGGTACAGAAATAAAACCTTTGGAAAGGTAGAGATAAGCCGTGTTCATGGATAAGAAGATTCAATATTGTAACAAGTTGAAATTGACCCAAATTCATCTGTACGTTGAATGCTACCCCAATCCAAATCCCACAGGCTTGTATGTGTGTTTGGGGGCGGAGATTGATAAGTTGAGCCTAATATTTATACAGAAAACAAAAGGATCAATAATATTCAAAATAATCTCAAGAAAGAAGAACAAAATTGGAACTCAGAACTGGATTTAAGACCTACTATCAAGCTAGACTCAAACATGCATGTGACCCCAGTGTACAAAAGCAAGGAGGCACGTAAGGCATGAAAAGGGGTGTCTCGTGGGGGTAGGAGTGTCAGGGCGACTCCCTGTGAGAGGCTCGGAAAGTGACAGGGGCGGGGCAGGTCAGGGTAGAATGGAAGGAGGACCCGCTGTTTGCCAGGCACGTGACTGAACTCTGCAAAGTCTCTCTCTGAATTCGCAGTGCAGCTCTGCAAAGCATGTGTTACTACCCCATTTTGCAGATAAATAAACTGAGGCTCAGAGAAGAAACCTGCTGCCCCCAAATCACACAGGACTGTGATTCAAACATAGACCCAACTTGATAACCTGTGCTTCCAGTAACAGAAACTTGCCTGGGCCGGAGAAGAGAAACCTCTAGAGTGAGGAGGGGTAGGGCACAGGCTGCTGCGTGTCCCAGCAAAGCAGGACCCCCCAGCACGGCATCTCCAGGGCAGGGCCGTCCCTGTCTTCCTCTTCCTGGCAGGCCTACGGCTGGATTACGCACAGCCCAGATGTTCTCTGCTTCCAAACAACGCTGCTTCTGGGGTGGCCTGGGAGGGGAGGGGGCAGGGCGTTGATGGCACAGCCCCATCTTAAGAGCTGGCAAGTGGATCGACTCTGTACTCGAAGCTGAAACCTGGCCGGTGCTCAAAGATGCAAAATAAAAATTATTCTCAGCAAATCGGGTACGTGCTTTACTCATCCAGTCAAATCCAATCATGCCAGGAGAAAGCGGACCCAAATGTCGGCTCCAAACAACTTTCTCTCCTTCTGTGCCCAGGGTCACACAGGGCCCTGCGAGGAACGCCGCCAGAGAGGCTTGGGAGTAAAAAGAGCGGCTGCTGGTCTGGGAACAAGGGAAGGCTTAACTCCAGAACCCCAGCCTGCGCTGGGAACTGGAGGCAGCAGCCGGATGGCTGGGTCGACCCCATCCTTACTCTTCAGGCCTTACTTTTCCTCTTCTGTGAAATGGGACCATCACTCACCTCACAGGACTATAGATCAGGAAGGTAGAAGAAGGCTCCAGATGTCTAGCACAAAGCAGGCATGCAGGAAATAGAGACCTGACCCTCAAAGCTGATGGGACTGAAGGGGCCGCGGACCAGAAGCCGTTTGCTTGAGGCGCATGTGGGACCCTGAATCCTCCTGTGCCCTCGGACCCATTCACTGCTGGACTCAGGGGTACAAGCCAGGGACCTCTGAACCTTGAAAATACTCGGGGATCAAAGGGGTCCCAGCATCGCACAGGCCCTGAGGAGAGCCTCTGGGCCCTTTTAGTAAACGTCTGGCCTGGTGACAGCATGGGGCTTGGGGTGTTCTGCTCTGCAGAGGAAAGGAGTTGGCATCGGGAGCAGGAGCGCAGTAATCTGTATGTCCCAGACCCCAGGAGTAGACCCAGCTCTGGGGGAGGGCCACACTCCTCCCCAGAGTCAGAGGCCCCCCTCAGGAAATAAAAGGGCCTCTGGCTTCCTGATCCCAAGCAAGCAAGAGCAACTCTCCCTGGTCCCCACACCTAGGAAGCTGTGTGGCCTTGGGCAAGTATCTCAACCCATCTGATCCTCAGGGTCCTCAGCAGTGACACAGAATCAATCCTGTGTGTTCTGCATAGAATAGGGAGAGGATTCCAGGAGGTGATATGTGTGAGCTGCTTCAAACAAGGCCTGGTGCCCACAAACATGTCAGCTGCTGTCATTATTGTGGTTGTCATTATTGTCGTCATTGTGATTTCCTGGCAAAGAGCGTAGGGAGGAGGTGTGGGCGGGGGGCAAGGACTCAGGGGAGTGGGGCTTTGGGACAGAGGGATCAAGCTGCCAGGTGGCCCTGTGTGTCTCTCCTCAAGCCTCTTGGACAGGTGAGCAGGGGCCTAGGATGATTTCAGTGCAGGAGAAACACAGGGACGGCTGGGCTGCAGGGGACACGTGGCTCTTATCCATCCACTCGGTCCCCCGGGGCCTCCTGGGCCAGGCAGGGAGGGACGCCAGAGTGGGCAGCACAGACGCAAAGATGAGGAGAGGCTACAGTCAGCTGTGACATCCTGCACCCACGTGGTGGGTAGTTAGAGCCGCTGGATCATCTGAGGGACTGTGGAAAAATGGTGGTGAGCTCCCCGTCACCGGAGGTGTGGAAGTCTCGGCGCTGGAGGCAGGGCTGAGACTCCCGGGTCAGGAATCCCCTGCTCCTGAGAGGTGAGGTTGGTGGTTGGTACTAAGGATGAGCCCACAGGCACCCCGAGAACAGCGGCCCCCCGTCCTGCAGAGGGACAGCGTTTGCTCCTGGTTGCGGAGCCCCGGGCAGGGTGCTGGCACGGAAGGACACCAGGCGGGACCACCATCACACGCGCCTGAGGGCCAGTGTGGACGGCTCAGAGCTCCCAGCCGGGGAGCTCTCTCTCCATCGTGGGGGCTGGGAGTGGGGAGTGGCGGACGCTGTCTCAGCCGCATTAAGTCTTGTTCTCCGGATCTCAATTAGGATCTCAATTATCGTTTCTAGACCACAGGGTGGCTTTATGGAGTGGAAAAAATCCATTAAGGTTTTTTAAAGCAAAGCTCAAGACATAATCACCTCATTGTCAGGGGCCCTAGTGGCAACAGTCCCGCTCCTTCCCTCCCCCATCAGCCCACTGTCTGGCTCAGGTGGGGGCTGTCAGGGCGGTGGGGGGTGCAGGGAGGTGGCAGGTGAGGCCTGGCCACACTCCACACAGTGACTTGCTGGGCTGCCCTTTCCCCAGCTTTCAGCCACAGTCTGGTCTGGTCGCTCCTGGTTCATCCATCCACCCTTACATAGTAACCTTTTAAAAAAGTCCAAACCTAACTTATTCTTCGCCTACAGTCTGCGATGGTACTCACTGCCCTCCCAGTACTGTCTGGACCTTCCTTGACGTGGATCAGATACCCCCCTGGCCAGGGTCTACCTGTGGTCTGTTGTAGCCACACGTTCTGGGAAACAAACTCACTCAGAAGGACGATGCAGATAGCGGAGTGCAGTTTATTACACGGGCAGCCCAAGGCAGAGTCTCCTCTTAGCCAAGGACCCGGACCAGTTTTGGTGAAAAACTTATGTATCCTAAGTGTTTGTGCCCAAACCTACCTCCCCAAATTCCCTGAAACTAGTCTGAACAAAGGAAAAGAAAGATACACTCAAAGTTAATCCATGATTCATACGCCTTAAGCCCAGGTAGTTAACAGTGGACAATTATCAATAGGCCTGTGGTCATACCCCAATAAGCATAATAGAATGTATGATTCTATTCAGTTACACAGATAATTAAGATTTTCTTTTAGGCAACTGAGAGTCTAGGTATGAGCCCTGGGGCTCTTCCATGGGCGGGGGAGTTGGGGGGGGTGGGGTCTGGTTTTCCAGTTGGTAAGTCGTTTCCATAGTTACTGGGCCTATAGCTCAGAGTCCACAGTCCGGCCCAAGCTGGAGTCCTGCTTTCAAGAGGGAGCCTGTTCTGTCTGGTTCCTCCTTCACCACGGCCCTCACTGGGGCAGCCTTCCCTAACCCTAGCTTTGGGTTGCTGTTCCCAGCAGGTCACCTAACCTCCCAGAACTCCAGGGCTCTCTTCTGTAAACACTATAAAGTAACAGCTGCCCAGAGGGGGTTGCTGAGAAAATCATCAAATACCGCAGAGGAAGAGCCCAGTTCAGTTCCAGGTATAAGCTGGACACCAGTGATGGTTCACACACCTCCTGCTGCCCCCAGCCCTCAACCCCCAGTACTCCTGCAGCTCAGCCCCGCAGTGCCGTGGTCACTGTGTCTCCTTCCCGGCCTGCCTGGCTTACAAGGTTCCGTTCAGGGTGCGCCCTTTTCTAGGAAGTCCTCCTTGATTACCCAGAGTTAGCCCTGGGTTTCCCCACCACAGAATGGACAGAGCTCGTGACAGTGAACAGAGGAGGGGCCCCTCAAGGGCAAGGCCTAGACCTGGGTCCCCAGCACTCGACACAGGCCTGCACACAAAAGGGTGTCCCTGGAGGCTTGTTGATCTGGAATGGCTTCTGGAAGCTCCGACTCAGCTCTGAACACATCTGAGCCCTCCAGGCGCTGGGCCCCTCTCTCTTGCCTCAGGCTTCTCCCCTCTCCCTGCCCTTTGGCCTGCAAGACGGTCTCTCTGGGCTTCAGCTCAGTCGCTCAGCCGTGTCTGACTCTTTGCGACCCCATGGACTGCAGCACTCCAGGCCTCCCTGTCTATCACCAACTCCCGGAGCTTGCTCAAACTCATGTCCATCAAGTCGGTGATGCCATCCAACCATCTCATCCTCTGTCATCCCCTTCTCCTCCTGTCTTCAATCTTTCCCAACATCAGGGTATTTTCCAATGAGTCAGCTCTTCGCATCAGGTGACCAAAATATTGGAGTTTCAGCTTCAAAATCAGTCCTTCCAGTGAGTATTCAGGACTGATTTCCTTTAGGATGGACTGGTTGGATCTCCTTGCAGTCCAAGGGACTCTCAAGAGTCTTCTCCAACACCGCAGTTCAAAAGAATCAATTCTTTGGCACTCAGCTTTCTTT
The DNA here is from genome assembly GCF_016772045.2 of Ovis aries. Taxonomy (NCBI): domain Eukaryota; kingdom Metazoa; phylum Chordata; class Mammalia; order Artiodactyla; family Bovidae; genus Ovis; species Ovis aries. The sequence continues at coordinate 220,938,583 of NC_056056.1, forward strand.
ATGGTTCAACTCTCACATCCATACATGACTACTGGAAAAATCATAGCTTTGACTGCATGGCCTTTTCTTGGCAAAGTAATGTCTCTGCTTTTTAATATGCTGTCTGGGTTTACAGGTTGAAGCCTCCTCCATGAAGCCTCCCAGGCTTCCCCTGTGTTCAGAGTTACCCTTCCTTCTCTTGCCCCCTGGCTCAGCCCAGAGCAAGCATGTCTGTGCACGGGGTAGCTGGTGGGGGAGTATTTTCCTGGAGGAAGGGAGCTGAAAGCCAGGACACCCCGCACAGCCCACCTGAGGACCCTCGGGGTGTCGCTGGCAGACTCAGAGGCAAGGACTGGCTCAAGGTCACGCAGGGAGATACCAGGGAGCTGGGATCTGCCCTTGGCCCAGCCCACCCTGCCAGCTTCTCCCACCGCCCATCCTCCCAGACCACTGCCCTCTCCAGTCTCTTGCACTGGGCACACTGGGGCAGAGCAGCCCTGCGCCCGCCCTCGGGAGAGATAAAGAGCAGCTGCCTTGAATTAATGGAGAGGGAACCCGCTTCCCCGCTAATCACCCTAATTCCAGTGTTTACAAACTGCCGGTTTCCCCAGGCTCCAGTCTGACTCGCAGGGAAGAGTGTTAAATCCCTGGTTTCCAGTAGGTTCCCTGTGGGGCGGCTTCTCTGCGGGGTTGGTGTGAAGTGGGCGCAAGGGTGAGGACTCTCCACCGTGTGGACAGCCCGGGAGGAGCCATCCAGGAGCTTCCGGACGCCTGGAGCAGGCGGAGAGCTGCACGTGAGGAAGAGCCAGGGGGTCAGAGTGGTTGGACCCCGGCTGGGGGTGGGGTGGGGCTCTGGATTGGGGAGGGCTCCTGAGGTGAAGAGAGGGTCCCAGGGGGACATGGCCCAGACCCAGGTGGCCTCAGTGTTTATCCCGAGTGCGCTGGCTGACCTCAGAGCTGCTCTGGAGAAGGGCCGTGATGCCAACAGTATTTTACAAAGAGTCTGTGGGCTTCCTGGTGGCTCAGACAGTAAGGAATTTGCCTGCAATGCAGGAGACCTGGGTTCAATTCCTGGGTCAGGAAGCTCCCCTGGAGAAGGGAATGGCAGTCCCCTTCAGTATTGTTGCCTGGAGAATCCCCATGGACCAAGGAGCCTAGCGGGCTACAGTCCATGGGGTCGCAAAGAGTCGGACACGACTGAGCAACCGATGCTTTGACTTCACCAAATGGGCCGTGTGAGAAGCCCTGGGGGAGGGTCCACAGGGAGCTGACTAAGGAGGGGGGACACAGGAAGCAGGGGACAGGTGAGTGGCCGCAGAGAGCGACTTGGCCAGAGCGGCAGGCCCCTCGGGATCTGTCTTGAAGGTAGGGCTGGAGGACGTTTCATGGCTCGGGTGCTGGGGGTCGAGGCTCCCGAGAAGATGGGGGAGGGGCGATCAGGGAACAGCTGACTGTTCAGCGTGACACCTGCCAGGGAGACGCCTCAGCTGAGCCTGCGGGGGATGCCGAGGAAGTCAGATGTCAGACCTGCATTCCTGGGAAAGGCCTGCCCACCTCCTGGATCTCAGAGCCCCCGGGACCCCTCCCAGCTGCCCGGCCATGGGGCAGCTGACGAGGGGTCTCCCTCCAGCACTTCACACGTAACTGGAGCTCAGCCAACCGTCCTCTCAGAATCTTGTCCTGACCTTTGGGGGGCTCAACATCCCCCCATTTCTTAGATGAGGGCTCTGGGGACCAGCAGGAGATGGGACCTGCCCAAGTGCCAGAGTTGTGAGTACCAGTGACCCGGTCACGCCTCCCCATCCTATTTCCTGATCTAAGGCGTTGGGGTGCTTGCCCCCACCCACCTTTGCCCCTAGACCTGTGGAGGTTAGCCAAAGCCCTCCAAAGGTCCAGACCCCGAGCCCTGCAGCCCCCTCTCCTGTCTGTGCCCACGCTCCCCTTTGGCCAGCTCCCACCCTGGCTTTACCCCCGCTGTGCGCAGCGGGTGCCACCAGCACGAGGCCCCTCTGAGGTCTCCCCGAGCTCCAGACCCACTCTCCCAGCTGCCGCCCCATCTTGACAGCAGCCTTGATGGCCAGCGTGTGCACCTTTGCATCCACAGAAACACCGGGATGGGGGCCCTGCCCACCGGGGGAGCCTCTCCCCCATCCTCTGGCACCCTGAGCCAGACACCCCCTCGCGACATCCTCCACAGAGAGAAGAGCTGCTTTCCTTATGTCTCACAGCTAGCAGGTGGCAAAGCCGGGTCTCAAAGCAGCATCCCATCTGCCAGGCCAGGGCCTCTCAGGACACCCTGGCGTGCTGGCCGGGCGCCTGGGGTCTGCGTTCAGCCCACTCCTGCGCACCAGCAGGTAAGGGCTCTCCCCGCCCTGGTCTCCCCGTCTGCCGAGGGACATGTGGTCTTTGTCTCCGTAACTCACACCTGCACGTGTGAGGATCCGAGGGGCGTGTGCGTACACATATGTGGTCTGTCATGGACCGAACACTTGCAAGACTGGGGTTTCTCGTGGCTCCTCCGTCCCGGGGCTCAGACGCAGAGCAGCGGGGACACGGCTGAACGGAGCTCCCTGCCGACGCCCCAGGAGTGTCTGGGCGGGTCTGGCCTCGTGCAGCTGTGCATGTGCGCTTCCTCCTTGTGGTGCCTGCCATTGTCTGGGCCACGGGATGACACCCCCATTTGTCTGGAGTCTGGGCTGGGCAGGTGGTAACGATGATGTAGCGATTCCTGGGTGCTGTCACCCACCTTCTGAGGACAGGACCTCGGCCGGCCTGGGAGGGAAGCAGGCTGCGAGGAGTCCGGGGCAGGGCCTCCTTCCAGCTTAGCTGAAGGCTCTGTGACCTTGCTATGACCTATGTGACCCGTCCTGTGACCGTGCAGAGTCGCACCTGGCTCCATGCAGATGTTGGCATCCTGGTGCCAGAGGGTGGACTCCTTGACCTGGGCGTCACTGGGACTCCTGGGTTCAGGCGGCTCCTGGCACTCAAGTCCCCCAGGCGGCCAACCTACTCTCAGTATTGGCGGGGGCGGGGAGCAGAGGCGAATGGGGATGGGACTCTGGTCTTGTGTACACGGTGGCATTGAGTTTAATCCCAACTAAGCCTCAGTTGCTCAGCGAAGGGGACGTCTCCAGCCGGTGCCACTCAGCTGGTCCACACGGAGAGCCTTCCCTGGGGAGAAATGTGGACGGAAAGCCGCAGGCCGCGGAGGGGGTGCAGACCCCATACGCGCTGGAAAGCGACGTGCCCTGAGGGCTCCAAGGGCAGGCGTGTGTGTGCACAGTGGATGTGTGTGGTACGTGTGCATGGACACACGGGGGAGTGAGTATGGCGGGCCTGGGGAGGCAGACGTGGTTGGGGCTTCCCTCCCAGGCCAGCCGGGGTCCTGTCCCCAGGGGAGGCGAGGGGGCTGACAGCGCCCAGGAGTGGCTACATCATCCTATTACCTGCCTCGCCCAGACTCCAGACAAATGAGGGTGTCACTCAGTGGCCCCGACAAGAGCAGCTGTGTTCTCATCACAGGGAGGCTGGGCAGCAGGTGCATGTTGAAAGGTGAGTAGGGGTTGCCCAGAGGAACTAGGGAGGGAAAAGCGTAGATAAGGCCTGAGGGGGACCGCAGGACGTCTGGGCGTGCTGAGGGGAGAGGGCATGGGAGAAGAAGGTCAGACAGGCCCACACAGGAGGGTGAGCTTTAGCCCTGGGGTGACAGGAGCCAGGGAAGGGTTTCCAGCAGGACAGAAGGACCTGCGCCCATCTGGGTCTTGGGGAGTTCCATCCAGCCCGGTCAGGAGGCCTGGACTCCGGCAGGTGGCTGGTAGTTTTATCAGAGAGCTAGACCAGCCTTTCCAAGAAGGACAGAGAGAGATGGAGACAGGAGGGGGAGAGATCCAGAGGATGTTCAGAAAGCGGCTGGGAAAAAATGCAGGCCCGCTTGTCCTGGTTTCCTGCCTGCAGCACCAGGAAGGGCCAGTGTGGTTACAAGAAAGCCGGCCTCTCCCCAACAAGGCATTTGAAAGTATTCCTCATGGAGATCAGGACTGAAAAAGGAGGAATTCAAACATAGTCAATCCCTCCGTTTGCTGGGATTAGCTGCCAGGAGTGTAATGATTTTCATTAATACCATCAGCTTTCCTCAAACTTGATTATAATTACCCTCCAGCCCACATTCCCCTCCGAGGAGTGATGCTGAGTGGAATGTACATTAATCAAATCAACTGATCACATCCGAACGCTGATGGCCTGAACTCGGAGCCCACGGCCAATGGGAGAGGCCAGGAGGGGCTGGCCGGGCACTCTCTCTCCCTGGGGCGGAACATCCATATGGATGGCAGAATTAATGAATGCTAATGTGGCCGTGATGAGCTGCCTCCCTGCAGCCAAGGGCCTCCCGTTCTCAGGCTCTGTTCTCATTTATCACCTGTGGGGCCCGGCACAACAGCTAGCTCCTGGCAGCAGAAATAATTTGCATTTTCAGACAAGCAAGAGCTGTGGCTCAGAGAAGTCAAGTGACTTCCTGAAGGTCACACAGCATGTTGAAAGTCAGTTTTGAACCAGAGTCTAGTGAGCCTTAGCCCCCCTTTTCCCTCTATAGCCTGATTGTTCCCTGGGGCTTCCCAGGTGGCACTGCTGGTAAAGAACCCGTCTGCCAAAGCAGGAGACGTAAGAGACCTGGGTTCAATCCCTGGGTTGGGAAGATCCCCTGAAGGAGGGCTTGGCAACCCATTCTAATATTCTGGCCTGGAGAATCCCAGCCCTGGCAGGCTGCAGTCCATGAGGTCGCAGATAGTCAGACACGACTGAGCAACTGAGCCCACACATACAGTACCCAGCCCGCACCGCCCCCCCCCCCCGGCCCAGCTCCTCTGGACCAGCTCCTCTGGGCCAGAGAGCGGGTGAACTACGAGTGCCTGAGAGATGCCTGGGTAACAGAGGACTGGGTCCCCGATTAAGCCAGGGAGAGAAGCAATGCCTTAATATTTACTTTAGAGGAAAGAAACAGAAACATCGTAAATTCACTTGGCAGGAAAAATAGCCAAGACCCCCTGTTAGGGCAGCACACTGGGCCCTGGGGCTCTGCCCTCCCCACCCAGGGCTGTGCAGGCAGGAGACATGCAGGGCAAGGGCTCCCCTGGCTGGCCCCTGGTTGGCAGTCCTCACTCACTGCAAGGGGCTAGGGTTCGATCCCTGGTCAGGGACCTGGGATCCTGCATGGCAAGATACTTAAAAAAAAAAAGAAACTGTGCAGGGATAAGGATGACCACCTCATGGGGGAAGGGACCTGCAGTTGGCCCCCCTGAGGGCTGGACGGCATAGACTGGAGAGGCCAGAGGAGAGTCAACCTCAGCCAGAGGGGAGAGGAAGCCTGGGTCTCCCCGGCAGAGAACTGGCCAGAGGGTGGTAGACAGTGGACCCAGGGGGGACGAGGGGTGCCCTTCTGGTCTCTCCTCTCTGACTGGAGTTGCTGATGACCATGACCTCTGACGCCACGCCCCCAACCCAGGGCCAGAGTCTCGGGACCGGTTCTGCATGGGTGCTGAGCAATGAGAGGGAAGAAAGGCAGGAGAGAGCCGTGGTTTGCTCAGAGCCCTGGAGATCACTTAATCAGAACAGGCTAGCAGCTGCGTTAAGGACTGCACAGCCTCCGCGGGAGATTGAGCTGGCGTTCTGGAAGAACCTTCAGCAAAGTAACCTCCAAACACAGGACAAAACGACGGAAGAGACGGAGGTGAGAAAGGGAGATGGGCATCTGATGGGCAGCTTCATGAGCGTCGAGAGCAGCTCCCGGGAGAGGGCAGGGGTGAGGAATGGAAAGCGGAGTTTAAGAAATAATGATGCGAGACCCACGTTTCCAGGTCAAATGTGCTGATGAGAGCAGAGCCGGTGGAAAAATACTCACACCTGGTGCGAATCAGAAGGGCAACAAGAGAAAAAACCCTGCAAGGGCCCTCTGGGAGAAAGCAGCCCAGCCTTGGGGTGAGAGCCAGCCCCAGGTCAGAGTTCTCCCCATCGACCAGAAAAGCGGAGGGACAGCAGAGTCAGAGCCGCAGTCCGGAAGGCAGGGGTTTTGAACAGAGCCCCGCGCCATCTGAACCGTCCGCAGGATGGAGGCGGACCAGACACTTCCGGGGATGAGGAGCAGGCCTCTGGGGCTGCCCTGCACGGCTCGCACACCTGAGGCGGGGATATGTGCACACGCACGTCCAGGCGAGCAGGCAGTGTGGGTGGGGGCTGGGGCTGCCCAGGCCGCAGGAGCTGCAGAGAAGCTGAGCAGGGCACCAGGTCCTGTGGCGCTCGGCGCCTGGCAGGCTCTCCTCCCAGGGGTGCATTTTCAAGAGTTGGAATCACACCTGCAAGTCTGCAGGTCCAATCACACTTCACGGCTCCTTGGGGGATAGCATTTACATCGTGCTAACTTCGTAAACCTTCTTTATTAATTCCCGATTCTAGGCTTGGTCCACTGACAAAGCACAGATGGACGGTTACTATTTGTTCTATCATCCCCGGCCAGCGGAAAGGATAGGGGCCAGACAGGAAATGCTGGACACAGGAGAAAAATGAGGGGGTGGCAAAGAACTGCCCGGGGTCATTGGGTAGAGAGCATCTCAGGGGGGATCCCAGAATGGACTTGCAGGGGGCACTGGGCGGGGGGCGCTTAAAGCTCAGAGTGGGTGGCAAGAGGGAACCAGCAGGGGGACCCGCTTTCTGCCCAGGGAGCAGCCGGTGCAGGGCTGGAGCTGAGGAACTGCGAGGGGCCAGTGATGCTGGGCTGGGGGGTCACGGAGGGTGGGGAGAGAGACATGGACGGGGAGAGGCCCCAGAGCCAGGTCACATAGCTCGAGTCTGGGCTTGTCTGTAGGTGCAGCTGTGTGGGTCGGGAGCTTTAAGCAGGAGAGAGTCCTAACCCAACAAGCTCCCCAGCTGCTGGCTGGATGGGGATGAAACAGATGAGGAGGCCGGAGTCCGGAAGCAAAGAGGGGTGTCGGATAGAGTCTGCAGTCCACGTGGTCAATCCCAGAGTCAATGGAGCTGGTTCTGAGAGGCAACCCTCCCCCCCATCAGAGGCGGAGAGGCAGGAGCGGGGAGCGTGGGCGAAGGAGGCTGCAATTCCGAGCAGAAGCCACAGCAGATATTGTGCGAAGTCGATCAGAAAGAGGTGGAAGTGTATTATTTAAAGTTACGAAGGGAAGCGGAGAACAGCCGTTGGCTCACGGGAGAGGGTCTGCTCGGGGCGGGGGATGGGAGTGGAGGCGGCTCTTCCTCTTCCTTCTACCCGTTCCCATAAGGTCTGCACATGTATTAGCCACGATCATGGGCATATGTAACTTTTTTAACTAAAAAGGCGGGGGGTGGCGAGGAGAAAGGAAGACAGGGCGGGCCCTGCTTCCAGAGTGAGAGGCCAATGTAACATCAGGGGAGGAGACAGCAGTCAGGTGGGAGGCTGTGCTGAGAAGCGTGATGGGGGGCCAGGGAGCCCCCCCGGAGGTGGCACTGAGGCTGAGACTGAAGATGGAGGAGGGGAGTGGGCAGCCCTGGGCGGTGGGCTTCCCTGATAGCTCAGCTGGTAAAGAATCTGCCTGCAATATGGGAGACCTGGGTTGGATTCCTAGCTTGGGAAGATGCCCTGGAGCAGGGATAGGCTACCCACTCCAGGATTCTGCCCTGGAGAATCCCGTGGACTCTATAGGTCACGGGGCTGCAGAGAGTCTAACACGACTTTCTCTTTCACTCTTTCACCTGGGCGGGGAGGGGTGGTCAGTCAGGGGAAAGGCACAGGGGAAAGAGTACCCTTCCCAGCAAGGGCGAGCACCGAGGCCTGACAGGACCAGGGACGTGGTGGTCCAGTGGGTAGCAGGCGTGAGGCCGTGGAGGCCGTGGGCGGGCCAGTGAAGCGGTTGTACCAGGGGCTGCAACTTCTCCGTGGGCTCTCTGACGGCGATGAGTTACTTTCAGAGTAACATCCCAACAACAGCTCACGCCGCCGGTGGACACTGGGTGGGTGCCATGCCCCGAGAGGAGCATTCCAGATGGACTATTTCATTCACTTCCCACCAAAAAGAAAAAAAGCCCTGCATAATTTCACCCATTTTACAGATGAGAAAACTGAGGCTCAGAGAGGTGACTTAGCTCACCTAGAGTTGGAGAGCTGGTGAACAGCTGAGCTGGGATTTGAACCCAGGGAGCCCAAGTACCAGTTCTCCACTACCGCACCTTGTCGGGGCAGGCCCATCCCCTGTGGCTCCCTGACAGCACAGGCAGCAGGTGAAGGCCGAGAGGCAAGTTCTGCTCCTGCAACGAGGCCCTCTGATCCTGGACCGTGCGTCCGGGAGCTTCCCCAGCGTCTGAAATTCAGTTCGATTATAAACGCATTAAAAAATCATCAGAACCCAGAAGCCTTCTGGCTGCAGGAAGGCGGCATCAGGGAGCTAGGCAGAAATCGAGTCTATCGGCCCCGGTGGGGCTGCCTGCAGCTCTTTGAGGAAATGGTTCCGAAGTGCTCACTCAGGCAGAACGGCTCCAGCTTGTCGGGAAATAATGGACGCTAAACACTGGGTTCTTATGATGGCCCAGGGCCGCCCCTGGCCGAGCAAGGGCAGTCAGGCACTTGTCGCCTGAAGCGGATGAGGCTTCCACCCTTCCAAGAGCAGAAAACCAAATATTTGCTGGCTTCACATGCAGGGCGTGCCTTGGGTGGAAATCGCACAGGACAGAGTCCACGACCCTCTGCTATGTGATCTTTGGCAAGTAACTCTGTCTGCCCCAGCCTCAACTCCTCAAATGTATGATGGGATGACACAGGATACATGCTTCCCAGGGCTCTCAGGCCCCGCCTACTGGGGAATCCTGGCCCAGCAGGTGAGCTGAGACCTTCCCACCCGCAGGTCTCTGCCCCTGCGGCTCCCTCTCCCAGGGATGCTGTTCGCGGACTTCCCCGGCCCTCTCCAGCAGGACTCAGCAAGGGTGCTCCGGGCCTCCCGTCCCATGAGGTCATTGCCCTCCCCTGGTCTCCATGCACGTCTGGCCAGGCCCTGTGGCCGTGGGGACCTGGGAGGGCCAAGCCCCCACACCCGGCAGCCCTAACCTAGAAGTGGAAGAAAGTGCGGAGGTCACACGAGGAGGGTCAGTTCCTACTGCTGGCTGTGCCTTGAGGAAGGAGTAGGATTTTAACAGAGGCCAAGGAGGAGGGAACAGCCTGGCCCAACAGAGAGGTGTCTGATTATACAGAGAACTCCAGGGCCAGGTTATAGCCTGGCATGACTGGCAGCTTGGGGAGGATGATAATGCCTGAGCAGGGCTACAGACAAACCTGGGGGGAGTGGGGCCCGGAAGGAATCCCACGGTGGTGCACCTTCTGAAGAGCTCACAGTCAGATGGGAGTAAGCGGGGAGATGGGGGCGCCTCTGGGGTCTGCTCCTTTGGGGTCCAGCTCCCGCCTGGGACTGTCACTCCAATCATCTGGGACTCGATGCCAGTCACCCACAGGTCCTCAGCCCAGGAACTGCACTCTGCCCTCGTTGCTGGTCCATGCTGCCGGGTGAGTCTGTAGGCTCGGAAGTGTCAGGAGCAAAATTTTCCAGCCCAGGATGTGTCTCTTTGGCAAGAGGATTGATTCGGGCTGATAGTTTTTAAGATACAGAAGGCTCAAGGAAGATTTTCTTTTGACCTCCTCTCAGCTGCCTAAAGAATTTAAAGAAAGGGCCAGTTCCCAGAATAGAGCTTCCCCAGGGTGTCTTCAAAGAACCCCAGACAGATGTGGTGGGGGACACACCGGGGTGGGGCTTAGACATCAGAGTCCACCCGGGGCCCATTGTCTCTGCAAGGCCCTCAGACATTTGTTTTCCAAACATTTGCTTTTCCATCTTCATGTGCACTGCCGTCCTCCCCTTTGAAGTCCCAAACCACTCCCACCGACATTCTTTTTTGTCTTTAGCTGTGGATGGCATTTAAGGTATGAGTTTCAACCATTTGGGAAAGGGTGGGTCTCTCCCATGTACTGTGTGCCTGAGAGCTCAGTCATTTCAGTCATTGTCTAACTCTTTGCAACCCTGTGGACTGTAGCCCGCTAGGCTCCTCTCTCTGTGGGATTCTCCAGGCAAGAATATTGGAGTGGGTTGCCATGCCCTCCTCCAGGAGATCTTCCCAATGCAGGGATCGAACCAGTGTCTCCTTCATTTCAGATGGATTCTTTACCGCTGAGCCACTGGGGAAGACCCTCTCCCATGTATACATGTTATTAAACTGTTTGATTTTCTCCTGTTGATCTGTCTCATGTTGGTTTAATTCTTAGACCAGCCAGAAGTAAAGAAGAATTGAAGTCGCTCAGTCATGTCCGACTCTTTGCAACCCCATGAACTGTAGCCTACAACGCTCCTCTATCCATGGGATTTTCCAGGCAAGAGTACTGGAGTGGGTTGCCATTTCCTTCTCCAGAGGATCTTCCCAATCCAAACCTGGGTCTCCCGCATTGTAGGCAGACACTTTACTATCTGAGCCACCAGAGAAGTCCTAGACCAGCCTGAAGAACCTAGAATGGGAGCAGGAAGCTTCTTCCTTCCCAGCAGAAGGGAGGCAGGCTTGAGTCCTAGTCCCTCCCTGGCATTTACGGGTTCCAGGGTTTTGGCAAGCTGCTTGGCCGCTAAGCGTCTGTCTCCTCAGCTTCTGGTGGATGCAATGACATTAGTTAACTGAGGAGACAGCAAGTGTGAATGAGCCCAGGTAGGGGCTCTGGGGGGTGGACATTGAGGGTCCAGAGCGGAGAACAGCAGGTGCAAAGGCTCAGTGCCGTGGTTTTGTCTCGCCGGAGGGCGGCAGACCTTGCCAGGGCTGGAGCTGCTGGGCAGGACAGGTCAGAAGGGGTTGGGCTGTATCTGAAGGGGCTGGGGAGGGTCATGGGAAGCTGATCAGCTGGAGAGCAAATGACCAGAGGTCCCTTCCAGAGAGAAGATACTGGCTGAAATGCAGGGGGTGGGCTAGAGGGGCTATGAGTCTTAAACTTGGCAATGGAGGCCAAAGGCACCAAGGAAACGCATAGTGTCTCAGAATGATGGCCATCACAGCACATCTTTCAGGCACTTGCTAAGAACCAGGGTCTGTACATGAAGCCAAATGTGACAGCTTTACCATGTTACAGCTGAGACACAGAGAGGTTAAGTAACTCACACAAGATCACACAGCCGGGGTGGTACACACTCACGTGCATCCTCCCAACCACCAGCCATCCATCCAGGAGAGCCCACTGAACCATCAGACACCAGCGCAAGCATATCTTAGCCCCAGAGCCACCCTAGGCTCCAGAGATCACTGTTAGCGACTGTCATGATATTGGCCTTTTGATACTGTCCATGGGGTTCTCCAGGCAAGAATCCCTTGGACTGCGAGGAAGTCAAACCAGTCAATCCTAGAGGAAATTAATTCTGAGTATTCATTGGAAGGACTGATGCTGGAGCTAAAGCTCCAATACTTTAGCCACCTAAAGTGAAGAGCCGACTCATTGGGAAAGCCCGTGATGCTGGGAAAGATTGAAGGCGGGAGGAGAGAGGGGTGACAGAAGAGGAAATGGTCAGATAGCATCACTGACTCAATAGGCATGAAAGTCTGAAGATGAAAGTGAAAGTGAAGTCGTCCGACTCTTTGCAACCCCATGGACTGTAGCCTGTGAATCTGAGCAAGTTCTGGGAGAGAGTGAAGGACAGAGGAGCCTGGTGAGCTGCAGTCCCTGGGGTCACAGTTGGACAGGCCTGAGCGACTGAACATCAGCGACATGATATTCGCACAGCACGTGCTTTGCAGCTTGCATGCATCCTCACCTGTGTGAGTTCATAGGGCCCATAGAGTAGCCCTGCGCAACCATGTCAGTTCTAGTTTTCAGATGTCAGGAGACTGGCCCCAGCTCACACAGTGAGCAAGAGTCACATCTGGGCCTCCCTCCTGGCCAGGTTGGCGGACCCCACCTGGCAGCAGCATGGCCCCTCTTCACATCATCACTGTTCACTGAGCCTCTGCTATACAGAGGCCCCTTCTACTACCTTTTCCTCCCACGCGGTCGCCTGTCCCAGCCACTCCAGGGCACGGGCATTCTGGACCTGGCTTCACAGATGATGCTCCGAGGGCTGGAGTCCCTTGCCTAGGGCCCCACAGCTCGCCAGTGGAGACATTGGCTTGATGGAGTCAGGCTGCAAAGTGTGAACTCTAGCCTCTTCACCCCGCCAAGCCAGGGCCCATAAATCGACCAATGCCCGGGCTGACGCTTTTGCGGCCACCCCTGCCTCCCCCCAGCACTTCCCACCCGGTTTCTTGATTCTGGATGTCAGGGCCTGGGGAAGCGTGTCTTAAAAGGGCAGAGAGTCTCCCACTGAAGCAGCCAGATGACATCCACGCTATTCTCGGGAGCAGGACTGCATTAGCGAGGAGGCCTGAGGAGCCCTGATTGTCTTCTAGTCTTTCATCATTTATGAGCTGCTTTCTCTGCAGACCGCGGCGGAAGCTAATTGGCAGGCGGGTGCGGGAGTCTGGGAGGAGCAGAGCGTCCCGTCAGGTGACTCATCTTCGAGAGATCACATGGCTTGGGAGCTGCATTTAGAGGACAGTTTGGCTCCTGGACGCAGACCTCCCAGCTCCTGCAGCAAGACGAGGGCTATGGCAGGAAGGGATTTCTGGGACACTCCTAACTGGGAAACAAGCAGGGTTCAACCTGGGGGTTGTTGGCCTGGTCTGGAGGACTATGGGTGTTCACCCCAACAGGGACATTTGAGGTTCAGTACAGGCTGGGATGCATTGGGACAGCAGGACTCCTGGTTTTTCACAACACAGTGTAACCCAAATGGATCCCACAGCCCCACTTGGCCCAGTCTCAGTGCAGAATCACGTGCGTGCTAAGTTGCTTCAGTCGTGTCCGACTCGGTAGCCCACCAGGCTCCTCTGTCCATGGGGATTCTCCAGGCAACAATACTGGAGTGGGTTGCCATGCCCTCCTCCAGGGAATCTTCCAGACCCAGGGATCGAACTGGTGTCTCTTAAACGTCTCCTGCATTGGCAGACGGGTTCCATGCCACCTGCGAAGCCCCAGGGAAGACTCACGCTCTTCCCCAAATCCCCCTTCTTTGGCCACCCTTGCAGCTCTTCTGTGCCTGCTCCCACCTGGGCCCCCGGTTCACTGTTCTGCTTCCTGCCTCAGCCTGTCTCACCGTTTTCTCTTTACCTGCCCGTGATCAGAATCCTCTAGAACGCAGGAAAGCACAGGAACTGCCTGGTGGTCAAGTTCTTCCCTCTTTATTTTTCTCAATTTACTTTCCCAGTCCTGTAGCTTAGAGACCCAGAAGCAGCTGGTTCCTCTAGACTCTCACCTGGGAGCTGAGAAGTGGAGCACGTGAGTGGAGACAGACGGCCTTCTCTCTAGCTGGGCGGATGAGGCGCAAATTTCCCCACATCACGGCAGCATGGCTGTGTTGAGGCAGTAATGCTCCTTCAGCCACTGTCCCCTCCTCAAGGACTTCTATCTCGTGGCACAGAAAGTCAGGCATCCTCTAAGGGGGCCACTGTCCCCAGTGCCTTCCTGGAAGTCTGCACAGGTCCAGTGGGGAAGAGGGAGGAAGTCAGGATGGCTTCATGGAGGAGGTGATGTTTGGATTGGGAGTAGATATTTACCAAGAAGACAAGTGCCTTTGGCACAAAGGGAATAGCACGGGCACTGGTGGTGCCAGGTGCCAACGGGCAGTGGGGGGACGGTACAGTGGCATTTAGTGACAGCCTAATGCCATCCTAGGATGGGAGAGGAGGGCAGAGTGTTCCTGGCGGAGGGAACAGCATGTGCAAAGACCTTGGAGTGGGAAAGGGCCTGATGTGCTTGGGTCCCTGGGGACCCATGTGCCAGCGGGGCCTGGCACTCCAGCTGACATCCCCACGGGATGGGCAGAGCGGGCTGCTTCTGTTTCACAGCTAAAGAGGTGATGGCTTGGCCATAGCCCCTGTGGTCAGGGGGTCTGGTGGGGTCCATGCCCACAGGGCCTGCCAGCCTCGTGTCTCCAAGCCCCCTCGCAGCCCCCAACACCTCAGGAGAGCTGTCCGTCTGGTGGCACAGGCTCACCCAGCCCTGGGCCGCCCTGTGCGCTTAGCAAATGCTAGGCAGCCTCTCGTGCAAGCTCTGCTCCGGGCCTGCCACCCGCCGAGAAACCTGGGCAGGCCCTTCCCCGGCTCTGGGCCTCCTCTGCCACGTGGGGATGACCAAATGGAAGATTCTGGGAGCAAGCGCCCGGCCAGGGCCTGACCTGCGCGGTGACCGCACCTGCTGGAGGAGTCCTGAGTGAGGACTCTCTCCACCAGCCTGCTTCCAACACTCCCCTGTGCAGACGTTCAAGCCCCGCGTCTGTTACTCACTGCATTTGACTTTGGCCGTGTCCCCTGACCCTTTAGAGCCTAGACTGTTGCCTAGAGCAATGAGATCTCAAAAGTGCCTGATGGGAGGATGGGACTTGGGAGAGGCCAAGGCCGCCAGACCCTGCTGAAGCCTCAGGGACCCAGACGTGCAGACTCCAGGCACTAAGAGCCCCCTGCCAAGCTGATCCAGCTAGTGTGAATGAGGACAGGACCCCCGGCCTCTGTAAGGAGGGTGGCAGGAGAAAAGAATCAACTCAATTTGCTGGCTTTTGATTTTGAGACAAAGAGAAAATACCCAACTCGTGCTAGAAAACATTTAATATATTTGAATTGCTAAAGAGGACACTTTAGCTTCATTTCAGGCCACTCCAGGCTGAGAGAAGGAAGGAGAAGGGGGAGGGAAACACAGGATCTGGAGAGAGAAAAAGATGAGGGGGACTCGGGACTGACCCACACAGGGGCAGGGCAGGGAGGCTGCGGGCCCCAAGGTGCCCCGGAGACCCCAGGGAGCCTGGTGTGGGCCCCCCAGGCTGACAGCCCCGAGAATCCAGCTCTATACCCGGGGGGCTTGGTAGGAGCAGGCCCAGAGCAGGTTAAGGTGTGCTCCTTGGGAGGATGGGAGACAGAGGAAAGCAGGGCCTGAGCCCACTGGGCCCCTCCTCAAGCTGCAAGGCCAGGATGGGGGATTGGAGGGAGGGAGGACCAGGAGCCTCCAGGTCCAGGTCTGGGTGGGTTTCTAGAGCTGCTGGCCCTGCCAGGGGTGGGTGGCCGGGGGGAGCTGGCTATCTGTGTCCCCCCTGTGAGCAGGAGTCTCCAGAGGTGGGGGCCCCCTCCCAAGTTCCCCTTCCATCTCTGCAATCAGAAGAAGCCCTAGAAAAGATTTCATATGAAAATCTGCCCAAAGATGACTCAAAGCTACAAGGCTACAGGCCCACCGCCCCCCCTGCCCCCGCCCTCCAGGTTGCCCTGAATACGGGACAAGGTCACCCATGATTGGAGGAGGTCTGCTAAGAGGTGTGCCTGGGAAGAACGCCAGCACTTCCCGGGGAGCCCGGAGGTGCCGGCACTGTGCTAGGAGCTTCAAGCAAATTAACTCACGCCATCTCCCGAGGACCCCATTTGCAGGCTGGAAAACTGAGGCTCACAGCAGTGACGCCCTCTCCGGGGTCTCGCGACTGACAAGTGGCAGGGCTGGGGTCTGAGCTCTGATCTCTGGCTCAGAAACCCCAGGTAAAGTGCCCTGGGCACACAGGAGGCTCCCAGTGACCGACCGCCCTTTCTGAAGCAGAGCAAGGAGGAGGGTGGAGGAAACGAAACATGTTCCTGCCACCTTCTCGCCAGGAGGGCAATGACGGTTAATTACTGTCTTCCCCAAACTGGCTTCCATATTACTCCTCTTATGTGTTCAATCATGCATTTTTCAAAATGTGGACTCAAGTCCCTCTTCTGAGTCAGAGATGACGGTGAACTGGGCTGGGACTCCCTGGTGGGCGAGCATGGGGCCCCCCTCACTTCCCAGGGGCCAAGAGGGCCTCTTGGGACCGCACCTCCACCATTTGCTCCTATAGGAGAGCAGGTGGGCCCTTCTCTGCAGCGGACGCCTGTCGTCACTGGGTCTCTATTTCCCTCCAGAGTCTCAGCCATAGGCCACAGCTGACCAACCTCCCCACCAGTGCTCCCTAGGACCCTTTGGTCCCCCCATCCCGGTGCACCCCCCACCCCCAGACACCCCTCCTCTGGGCACATTTTCACAGCCATCTTCGCCCTTGGTTCTCCCTGCCCTCCTGGAAGATTGGCCCAAACAAGAATCATCAGCCCATTTTACAGATGGATAAATGGAAGCTCTTGGCACCAAAGAATTAATGCTTTCAAATTGTGGTGCTAGAGACGACTCTCAAGAGTCCCTTGGACAGCAAGGAGACCAAACCAGTCAGTCCTAAAGAAAACCAACCCTGAATAATCATTGGAAGGATTGATGCTGAAGCTGAAGCTCCAATACTTTGGCCGCCTGATGCGAAGCGCTGACTCATTGGAAAAGACTGTGATCCTGGGAAAGATTGAAGGCAGGAGGAGAAGGGGATGACAGAGGATGAGATGGTTGGACGGCATCACCGACTCGACGGACAGGAGTTTGAGTGAGCTCCGGGAGATGGTGAAGGGCGGGGGAGCCTGATATGCTGCAGTCCATGGGGTCACAAAGAGTTGGAAACAGCTTAGCGACTGAACGACAACTCCCAGCGCGCCCAGGCAACACAGCTACGGCACCGGAACTGCCCTTAAATCTGGGCCCTGTGTCTCCTGGTCCACTCTGCCTGGGAGGGCAGGGAAGAGACGCCTCAAACACACGCCTCTTGTCTAAGATTCATTGCCTTCAGTGCTCTCTCACTGCCTGGGATCTGGATATCTTTGATGAAAAGGGCGTATTTAACTTGGAAAAATAAGCTCTCTCCCCTTGGGTGTTTCGAACTGCTGGTATATAAATGCCTTCATAGCCTCAGGGCACTGGGATTGTGTATTCTATCTTTTGCAAATGAATGTGAACTGGAGTGTTTGTGAGTGACCTTTAAGCCAGGGCCCTCCTCACTCCACCTGCCTGCCTGCCTGCCGGGTAATCCTCTGGAGCCCCCAAGTACCCAGGCTCTGCCACCGTGGACAACTAAAGAGCAGGACAATTATAACCCAAGTGATGAGACCAGAGGTTCCCGGCTCCTGTGTAACTTAGAGCCGGTGCCCAGGAGCTTAAGCAAGTTCTCAGGAAGGATCTCAGAAGCGGCAGAGTTGCCTTTGCAGGGGCCCTGGGGCAGCACCCTCTTTGGAGTCGAGGCCTGGGGGCGCTCAGAAGCGGCTGCAGGGCCAGCCGGACTCTGCCTCCTGCTCTCCTGGCCCTCAGGCCGTGGCCCGGGCAGTGCCCCCTCCCCAGATGCCCTCCACCCCCAACTCTGCCTGCCGAGATCCCTTCACGGGACCTCCTCCTCTTGTGAACACTTTGCTCTCCCCTCAGTGACCAGTGACTCATGAATGCTCCCCGTGTCTGCTCCATTCTTCTTTCTGGACAACTCCCCTGGCTGGAAGCAATGCTTTGAACCTGGGTGTTGATTCCCCGACTTGACCCTGCACTTGACCTTGTCTCAGTGATATTTGCATCATCAGGGACTTGCAGTCCAGGGAGAAGCAGTCACGGCCGACCTCAGGAAGCACCCAGGCTGGGATGGCGCAGTGTGTGAATAAAGCAGACAGAGGGTGGGAGGTGCATGTGGGTGCTGGGACGGGGCCCCTTATCCCCCATCACTACCCCCCTCCACCCTGGGACTTTGTGGTGCCTGGGTGAAGAGTAGGTGGAGTCCACGCCCTCACCCTACCGACCTAGGGGCTCTGGAGATGAATGATGGCCACGTGCTGTGAGCAGGGCCCTTCCCCGAGCTGAGGGGGTTTGGCCTCCTGCTCTTTCACCACAGCCCAGGGGAGACCAGGCCTCAGACTGAGAGCGTGGAACAGACGTAAAACAGCCTGGAGCCAAGTCCAGCCTAGCCAGACCCAGCCGAGGCCAGCCAAGCCGCAGACCCAGGGCAAGAAAAACGCACGTGGGTGCTGTAAGCCACTGAGATCTGGGGACTCTTTGTCACAGAGCATCGTCGCAGTGGGAGCTGACCGACACAGCAGAGACGGGCCCGTGTCTGGAGTGGGGGAAACACCAAGATTGATGCAGCCTTGAGGGGCAGCTTTAGTCGGGATGAAATGACGAAGGACACCCCTCAGGCCAATTTTGCCATTGGCATAGAAGCTGGAGGGAGGGTGAGCAGAGGCGGGCACCAACCAGGAGCTCGGTGCCTGGGTGTGTGAGCCGAGGTCTGGCACCAGCGGCCAGCAAGCTTGTCAGTGTGGCCGGCAGGCGCCTTGGGTCAGGCCCGCCTCCCTCTCTGTGTTAAAATGCACACACAGTGCCACTGTTTACTGAGTTGCGTCTCTTTCCAAAGTTCTATTCTTTGCAGTAAAGCCGGGTGGTTGGATGTGTAAGACAGTGTCTGTGAGGCACACGGCCCCAGCCTGGCATTTGGTCCCTGACACAGGCGGTCGCTGTCACTGAAGCAGGAACACGCTTGGTTTCAGGCCTTCGCTATGACCCTCCCCACGACCTTGCCACGGGTCTGCAGACAGCCACCCCCTCTCATGCCCCAAGCCTCCCAGGCATCACAGAGGCGGCTCTGGGGGACAGGCCGGCTTCAGAGGTTCTCGCGGGCAGAGGCTGGGCATCCGATGCACACGCAGTGTGCCTGCTAAGTTGCTTCGGTCGTGTCCGACTCTCTGTGACTCTATGGACTGTAGACCACCAAGCTCTTCTGTCTGTGGGATTCTCCCAGGCGAGAATACTGGAGTGGGTTGCCATTTCCTTCCGGACCCAGGGATCAAACTTGCATCTTTTATGTCTCTTGCACTGGGAGGCGGACTCTTTACAACTAGCACCACCGAGACGGAAGCCAAATGAGCCAGAACTCGGAACTGAGGTGCGGTTCCCACGCGAGGTTCCCGCCTTAACCGCTGACTCCAGGGCCTCGCATGTCCCCGCAGCTGCGCCCACCCCTCTGGAAGGTGGACCCAAGTGCCCGGGGGCCGGAACCCTGCAGGGCTGGGCAGCACCGGGTGGTGAGGGGACAAAGGGGCACGCACGGGAGCTGGCGCCATGGCCCTAGCCAGACTGGGCTGGTGTGAGCGTCAGAGCCAGGGGGCGCTTTTGTGCGCACGTGTGCTCGTGTGTGTGTGAAACTGACAAGCACGGATGCACACCCACTGTGTGTGCAGGCTGTGTGCTGGTGAGTGCTGCCCTTGGGGCACAGGGTCTAATGCAGAAGAAGATCCTGGTGTCAGAGCCTTCCCCTTCCCCTGAAGGCTGCCCCAGGCTCTGGGTCACACTTCCCGCCCCAGAGCTCTGCGGCTCCTCCAACAGCCCCCCAGCACAGGCAGCGTCTCCCCCTTCGATGGGGGAGAAGACGAAGGTTTAGGGGGCCAAGCTTTGCCAAAGTTCATACCAACAGGGAGCAGCAGCGTCAGCAAGCCCAAGTCAGAGTCCCAGCCCGATGGTGACAAGATCCAATTGCTGGTCCCAGTGACTCAGGCTGCACGGGAGGACTGGCAGTCGTGCAGAGGCTGGGGGAGACGTGATGGGTTCACTGGGTAGGTGAGAGGGCAACGGCCCCTGAGCAGGGCCAGGATGAGGGGCCCGAGCTCCTGGGAGTGGCCGTGCAGGCGGGGAGGACCGCAAGCGGATGGGCGCGGACTCTGGGCATGGAGGGTCCTCGGGTATCTGCAGGAAGGCTGTGCTCAGTCCGAAACCTAGAGGCCGCCCAGCGTTTCTCCACTGATCAGCACAGAGCACCTCCCTCTGCAGGCAGCCTGACCCTCCTTCCTGAAGCCACACGCCTGGGCCACTCACCCACCAGCCCCCTGCGCTCCAGCCGAGCCAGCGCGGCTGCAGGTGTTGGCCGTGACAGGAGCCAGCTCACTCTCAGGCCACGAAAAGTCATCGCGATGAGCCCCGCTCCCCAGGTGAGTTCCCGCAGTGTGCCCAGGAAAGGCCCTGGCAGCCCTCGCCAGGGTCTGGCTTGTCCCCCCAGGCCCCCAGCACCTGTCTTCCTCTGATGGGCGGGGTGGACAAGACAGTCAGCATGATGCCCCCACCCCAGTCCGTCTCCCTGCTGTCTCCATCCCAAGCCTGTTAGGAGGTCGCATTAGCACTGATCGCCTCGCCTTTAGGTGAATATCCTGCCCCGCGATTAGGCATAGAAACCCATCTAAGCAGAAAGGCAGGTTTGCCAGCCTCTCCGAGACCCGGGGACAGAAGTGCAGCGCTCAGGACCCATCCAGTCCAGCTCAAGGCCCAAAGCAGCGCCTTCTACTGAAAGGTCTGTTTCTGTAAACCGTGAAGAATTGCACAGAATCAGGGATGCCCCGGGGAAGTGTGTGTCCCTGGGACGTCTCCCCATCCTCCTAGAGAACCCTCCCCGGTGTTTTCAGAAGGCCAGCTGCCTTCCCATCAGCAGCAGGACTGCAGTCCTCTGTCCTTGCGCCCACCCCCCCCAGGGCAGGAAGGGGAGCCTTTCTTCTCCGAAGCTTCCAGTCCCATTGGCAACCCTGCACAGCGCCTGCCTTCAAAACTTTTCAGCCTGTGCTTCTGCAAACCCATTAACCTGCAGCCGGCTTCTAATTAAACCCCCCAGGACTCTGACATATCCTCGCTGACAGGGTGCGTTCAGAGCTGCAAAGGGCAGGCTGCTGCCCACCCGGCTGAGGGTGTGGAAGGGGAAGGGAAACTGACGCTGTGTCAGGGGTCCGGGGAGCTGAGGACAGACACAAAGCCTCCCGCTTGCCCCCCCCTCAAATCCCCTTCTACTCTCCCACCCGCAGCTCACCTCCTCCAGGCCTGAGAAGACATTCCCTTACCTGTGCGGAGACTCATCACTCTGTAGCAAGTAGACGGTACCTCTGGGCGTCCTGGGCGCCCGCCTCCAGCCCCTTCCTGGGGAGAAGCCCCGGGCCCCACTCCCTGGCGAACGTCCCAGGTTGGGGCATGTGTTGTGTGCGGGCGGGGGGCGGGAGGTGCCTCCAGGAGCCGGGCTGGAATATTCCTGGCTTCCACCTGCCACCGGCCAGTCCTGAGGGGCCAGCTGCCAGAGCGGAGATGCTCCAGCCAGGCCGGGCCCACCGTCATCTGCCAGGAGCGCCAGGCGTCAGCTTTCACTCACCAGGCGCCCGCCGGCTGCTCCCAGGCTGAGGCGAGTGGTTTATTTTTAGAGCCCGGCCCTTCCCCAGACACCAGGATCCCAGCTGAGATTTCCAGCGGCTCAAACTAGCCTGTTCTGGGCTGCGTTGTGGCTGACTGGGAAGGTTCTGGAAGAGAGAGATGGAGGCTTTCAAGGATGCGGTCCTCAGTGTTCTCATCTGAGAAAGGCAGAGCTGGACTGGAGGTCCCTGAAACCCTCAGGCGAGGATGATGGCGCCCACTCAGGGGCCAGGCTGGGATTCAGCTTCCCTCTTGGGGCTTCCTCGGTTTCTCTTTCCGGAAGATGCGAGCGGAGAGGGCATTCCTGTCCGGAGCAGGGCCAGGACCAGGGGATGGGCTGGAATGGGGGGCAGCCACGACCTGTTCTGCACGTCTCCCGAGCGTACTGAGGTCACCAGAGGGTGGGGACCTGTCGTCTTCTCGGTCATAACCCTACGTGTCTGCTCCAGAGTTGGTGCACATAGTAGGTGCTCATGAAACATGTAGTGAGGAAGGGAACACCAGCCCACGCCCGACAGCACCGCTAGGCTCCCAAACACCTACAGGGTCTCGGGAGTCAGTGTGCTCGGGAGGCATGCAGCCCCAGGCCTAGTCGGGCAAGGAGCCGGGCAAGGAGCTGGCCTCAGTCCCCTGCCCGGAGGTGGCAGTGCCGGCTCCCTGGGGGCGGGGTGGGTAGCTCAAGCCTGAGTCACTTCCCGTCCCACCTGCAACCCTGGATCTCTCCCCTTGGCCAGGCTGACAGGGGCCTCGCACGCTGCCCCCCCACCAAGCACCGTAAACCTCATTCCCTTCACCACCCAGAACCGCCACCCCCCCAGGAGTTGTAGGACCCAGAGTGGGGCCGCGCTGCCTTCTGAATCTGTCCGTTGCCCCGAGGGAGGACTCAGCCGGTTCTGGACATCTCTACTCCGCAGAAGGCCTCTGCACAGCTCTTGACCTGTAGGAGCCTGGCTCTCCCCTCCGTCAAGCCAGGCAGCGATGCCATTCCTGGAGCAGGTGGGGCTGCAGGGGTGAAGGGGAAGGTGCTGGGCACCCAGAGGCCCATCAGCGTCTGCCCGTCCGGTTTGCTTCAGCTTGTCGGGAAAGGATGTCCTGATCACTGTGTGTGTCTGTGTGTGCATATGTATGTGTGTGTGTGTGCGTGTGTGTGTGTGCGTGTGTTGGCTGAATGTGCTTGAGCCCCAGTGCAGAGCGTGTGAGCCAGCTGCCCCTCACCCCCCAGGAACAGCCCCTTACAGACATGCGAACCCGGGTGTCCTGCCCACACCTCCACCACCCTGTTCCTCGGGTGTCCCTGCAGCCCCCCAGGCCAACGCCTCCTCTTCAGTACAGAGGAGCCTGGCTGGCCAGTCTCCCGGGGCCCTGAGAAGGTTGGAGACTGGGAATGCCCAGCCCCCTGCTCCTACCCAGGTTGCACGGAGACTGGGGTGCAGCTGCAGCCTTTGGGGTCCCCTCCCCAGAAGATAGACGGAAGCCCACCCAGGGCCCCTTCCAGACCCCAGGGTTGCTTGCAAGCAGGAGAGGGTCTTAGCATCTTAACTGGGACTGTCGATCCCTAGCGGGGCTGACCAGGCCCAGGCTGTGGCCCCTTCGAGGACTCAGCCTGCGCTCTGTAGCAGCTGACGCGCCCCTGTGAGGCTGGTCACCCCAGTTTTCTTCAGTTCCTATTCATTGGTCAAATGAACAAATCCCCCAAAAGAAGAGCTCGGTGAACGGGGGCTGTCTGTGAGATGTCACACTATATAGTCATTTCAAAATGTTCTCTGAATCATATTTAACATTCTGGGCAATGTTCTCCGTGTAAGCAAAGTGACTACAGTAGATTGCGAACCGTCACCTTGAAGATGCCCAGTGATGGACACGGTCCATCCATGCAGGCACAGGGCAGCCCCCTCCCAGCCCAGCCCTTCACCTGTGCGCCCTGCTCCCTCGCCTCCTGTGGCGGCTCAGCTGACACTTGGGGGCGGTGATGACCATTTGGTGACAGGGTGGACGGGTTCCTTCACCCAGCCAACCAATACTGCAGGGCAGCCACTGTGTGCAGACTGCCTTCTGGGTGCTGGGGTCCCAGGGAGAGTCAGACAGGTGAGGGTCCCACTCTGCGGGGCTTGCATCAGACAGTGTGTGAACCAGGTGACTCCAGTACTGAGAAGCAGAGTACAGGAGAACAACACGGACGCTGAGACGAGAAGGCGGGCTGGGCCCCCTTGCCTGCTTGTCTGCAGCCCACAGGCTCCCAGCCTGACCTGCTTCGCCCTCTCCACATGCCGGCAGCCTCTCTACCACTCCCCGTGGCCCAAGGTCCTGCCCCTGCTCACAGGACTTGGGCTGAGCCTGGGAGCTCTGTGCTCTGGTCCAAGCATCGGAGGGCCTGGGGGACGATTGCCCTCCGGGGACAGAGCCCTGAGCACCCACCTGCCCTCGTGAGTCCTGCTGCCCTGCGTCTGGGCACCCGATGGGTCCCTGGGTGCTCTCCAGTGCCCCCCACCCCAGCCAGGACACCCCACCTGTCTGTGATCTGATGGCCGCCACACTCCAATCCAGGTCTAGCCCAGGGCTTCTTTTATTGGGTCCCCCTTTCTTCAGGGACTGTAAAAATCGCCCTCCAACACTGCTCCAGCAGAGAGGAAAGAGAGGGTGGCAACTGACCTCCCAGCTGCAGGTCTATTCCAGCCCATCTTGCTCCCCTGTCCCCATGGGAAGTGGGGAGGGGTGGGAGACAGAGACAAGTTGAGACAAGGTGAGCAATACATGGAGAGAAACCTGGAGTTAGGAAGAGAGGGGGCTGGAGAGGGGCAACGATGCCCAGAAAGCGATGGCAGAGGACAGCCTGCGTGCCCGCCCACCTGACCTCAGACTATTATGGGTTGAGAAGGTTTTTTGGTTCAGGTCCATGTGGTGGTCCATTTTACAGATGAGAAAACCAAGGTTAGACAGGTCAGAGTTAGAAGCCTGTGCCCCCCAGTCACCACACTGATAGCCTCTCTCTATTCCTTTGTGGCACTCATGTGCCTTTGGCAGCCTTCCTGGTGGTGGTGGATGCTTGCATACCTCCAGCAATGGGGAGCTCACTATCCAGCACCCAGCTCCTCCATGGACACAGCACACACTCTCAAGCTGTGCCCCCTGCCCCTTCCCAGTTCAGCAGCTCAGGGAGCAGAGGCTTTGCCCCCAGCCTTGGGCGCTCTGGTTCGCCCCTGTGCCTTACGTCCATGTACCTGGGCTTTTGAAACTTTCAGTAGAACCCACTCTTGTGCCTTTAAACCACTTCTCCTGAGTCAGAATGGCTAGCACCCCCAACGTGTGTTCTAAAGCCTGCATGTTACTTGCAAGCACTGGTCCCCACCATGAGCAGTTAGTCTGTTTACTTATGAAGTGCAGGTTGCCCCCATTCTGGAAGGTCAGGCCAAGCGAGCAGGGCCCCGTCTGTGTCGTTCACCTCTATGTGGTCAGTCCTGACCACTGCTTGGCACATACCAAGCGATCAGTGGACATTTGCTGCCAGCTGGGTGATCTGGAGGAAGAGGGAAGACACACCTTCCCGGGGCCCAGACGGAGACCCCTTCTCTTGGCTCCCTGCCCTCCTGGCCCCCTCCACACAGGAGGCTCCCCCGAGGTTCTGTCTCCCCTGCCCTGAGCCCACCCCAGCTCAGTCAGGGTCATCTAGCCCAGAGATGGGGCTGGAGGCAGCCAACAGTGCCTCATCAGCAGGAGCCCAGGGACCAGCCTGGGGCCCAGTTCAGAACAGGTGCGCCATTTACAGAGGGGACTATACTTTCTCTACCTTTTATTTTTCTTCATTTAAAAAACTCTCTATTCTTAAGTATGGGTAATTTTTCACTGGTCTGTGTTCGGGGCCTTGTATCTTTTCCCATCATCTCTATCAGTGCACTGTGATGCCCAGGTAGTGATTTCTTCGTATCAGTTGTACGCTTTACTTCTAGAGTTTGCATTTTTACTAGTTTTTATTCTTCTGGTGAGTTTTCCTATCTGTTCACTCATTAATATCATATTCTTTAATTTCTTAGAGACACCTTTCCGTTGATTCTTTGAATGTATTTGTAATAGCTACTTTAAAGTCTTTGTCCACTAAGCCCAACGTTGGAGCCATCTCAAGCTTGATTTCTATCGTCCACTTTTTTTCCTTAACTGTCAACCTCACATTCCTGTACTTTGCGTGTCTAGTGACTTTTCAGTTGAATTCTGGGCATTGTGAACCATGTATTGTCGAACTCTTAGAGTCTGCTGCCATCCTGTAAAGAGCGGTTCTTGTTTTAGCAGGCAGTTAATCTACCAGCTGACTCAGCTTACGCTTTGTTCGTGTGAATATGGAAAAAGCCAACTTGTTTCCTCAGTTCCTCTTGCATGCGTGCACGCTCAGTCGCTTAGTCGTGTCCGATTCTTTGTGACCACATGGACTGTAGCCTACCAGGCTCCTCTGTCCATGGAATTCTCCAGGCAAAAACACTGCAGTGGGTTCCATGTCCTTCTCTAGAGGATCTTCCTGACCCAGGGATCAAACTGGCATCTGCTGCGGCTCCTGCAGGCAGATTCTTTCTGCAGGGGACGCGGATTCCCCTTAATTGGCAAGAATTGCCTCTGAACCCTGTTTCCTTGCAGATCTTCTGGGGACTTGGTTTTAGGCTTTATTCGTCAGACGCAACTTAGCAATTGAACAACAGAGGAGGGGTCCAGTGTAGCTCGTCCCCTACTGCGTGGTTCCCACTCTTAAGACAAAGCCTCTCTGGGGTCGCAGCTGCATATTGAGAGTATTAACAGAGTGTTAAGATTTCTCCACTCTGGCCAGGCTGAAAGGGCAGTATTCCCTTTTCTGCCCCCAGTTTAACTCACACCTCCAGTGTTTCTAGCTTTCTCGCAGTTCCACCAGGTCCACGCTGAAAGTCTTGGGTGGTCTTGCTCTGAGCATCTACAGAACATCCTCCAGCCATGGACTCAACGGGAGACCCCACATTGAGTTCTGGGCCCTCTACCTGCAGAGCCCCCTCCTCTCTGATGTCTAACTCTGCTGGTCCCAGCTGCCCTGACTTCTGACCACTGTCTTCTCAGCTCACTGCGGCCACCAAGCTCGGCTTAGATCACTGGGAAACTATCCCCTGGAGGAGAACTGGTGACTGTGGGCGCTCCGTGAGTTTTCCTTCTCTCAAGGAGAGTGGTCTTGCATTGCCTATTGCCTACTGCCTGCCAGGAGTTGCCTCTTGTTTATTCCCAGGTGGTACTAGTGATAAAGAATCTGCCTGCCGATTCAGGAGGTAGGGGTTTGATCCCTGCAGGAGGAAATGGCAACCCACCCCAGTATTCTTGCCTGGAGAATCCCATGGGCAGAGGAGCCTGGTGGGCTCCAGTCCAGGGGGTTGCAAAAGAGTCAGACACGACTGAACAACTGAGCACCGTTCATAGTGGTGTACACATTATGGAGGGCATGGCCGGGTGCCAGTTATTCCATCTTGGCCAAATGCAAGTGGCTTCATTCCCTGGCCTCTGATGCTACTTAGAAAGGAACTCGGGTTCTTTATTTGGTCTTTGAGGCTCTGCAATCCCTACCCTGCTCTCAGATTTCACTCTCATGCTCTGCAGTCCCTTAATCTCCAGGCACAGAGACCTTTCTTTAGATCTTCATGTACGTCGAGCTCTTTGCTGCCTTGGAGACTTGGCATCTGTTCCTTCTGCCAAGTGTTCTGAGCCCGGCTGTCTGCATGACAGTCAATTCAGGCCTCAGTTCCGAACCACCTCTTCAGAGAACCTTTCCCAGAACAGACTTTGCAACAGAACCCAACGGCCCTCTCCATCTCCCCGTTGTTTCTCGTCTTTCTTCCTTCTGTTTCTGCTGCTGTGGCTGCTTTCAGTTCTTTTATTTAATTTTGGCTGCCCAGGGTCTCTGTGTGGCGCACGGGCTTTCTCTTGTTGTAGCAGGGGCTCTAGAGCGGGCAGGCTCAGTAGTTGCAGTGTGAGGGCTTAGTTGCCCCCGTGGCATATGGCATCTCAGTTCCCCAGTTCAGTTCAGTCGCTCAGTCGTGTCCAACTCTTTGCAACACCATGGACTGCAGCATGCCAGGCTTCCCTGTCCATCACCAACTCCCAGAGTTTACTCAAACTCATGTCCATTGAGTTGGTGATGCCACCTAACCATCTTATCCTCTGTCATCCTCTTCTCCTCTTGCCTTCAATCTTTCCCAGCAGCAGGGTCTTTTTCAATGAGTCAGGTGGCCCAAAGTATTGGAGTTTCAGCTTCAGCATCAGTCCTTCCCATGAATATTCAGGACTGATTTCCTTTAGGATGGACTGGTTAGATTGCCTTGTAGTCCAAGGGACTCTTAAGAGTCTTCTCCAACACCACAGTTCAAAAGCATCAATTCTTCAGTTCCCCAAGCAGGGATCAAAGCTGCATCCCCTGCACTGGAAGGCGGATTCTTAACCACTGGACTGCCAGGGAAGTCCCTGCTTATTTATTTTGTTACACTGATTGACACCTGAAATGATTGTGCTTGTTAACAGGTTTATTTGTTTATTCTCTGTCTCTCCAAACAGAACGTGTGTCCCAAGGAGCAGGGGTGGATTTGTCTTCTTCCCCGTCGTGTCTGGCACTCTCGGCTCCTTGTAAGGATTTTAATTGGCCGTTCCACTTTCCCTGACACCCGATTGGCACCCTCATTTCCTGAATAAAGAGTTGTTTCCTTTAAAGCAAAGGTAGAAATCTGTCCCGCATCTCATGCCTTTCAGCCGCCTTCCAACATCTGCGGAGCTGCCTCCTGCCATCAGCAAAGGGTCCCCTCCCTCCACACTGTCCCTCTTTTTACTCCAGATGGAATGAAACAAAATCCTTCCTGATTGGGCTGGGTCTATCAAAAGCCTTAATAATGTTCCCACTCTTGTGTCCAAGACCTAGGAAGCAGTTAGACCTAAAACAGGGGACACAGAGCAGGATTCTAAGGAGCAGGCTCAGAGCTGGGTTCAGAGTCTCTGGTCCCAGGGGTGGGTGACTGATGGAAATGGGCTCATGAGGTCAGAAAGCCAAGACAGCGTATTACACCCTATGGCCCATCGAGCGGGGATAGGGGGGTGCAGCCCAGGGGACTCCCATGCGACTTCTGGAGACCAGAAGGTTCTCTCTGGGCGGGTGGGCAGGCCTGCAGGCATGTTCCTCACTGCGGGCTTAATTAACTGTTTGTGAATTCTGAATCAAGACCGACATCTTTTTTTTCCGACCGACAATTCTGCCCATAATTGATATTTGTTTTCCTGCTGTTCCCAGAGGCAGTCAGGAAATAACAAATCCCACTTGCTGTTAAGCCTGATCTCAGCCTGAGAGCCTATGGTGGTGGTAAGGGCGGGGAGGTGGGGGGTGTGGGGCTGAACTCACAGCCCTCCCCCCGATCCTGCCCTTTATCCTTTGCTGTGTCCCCCTGGAGAAGGGAGGGTAGACACAGGAGCCCATGACTGGCTGCAGAACCCTCTAAGTTCGGCCCATCTTCAAAAATACGAAAATACCTGCTCTTTCTTTCTTTCTTTCTTCTAGGTGGTGCCTCGTGGTTTGAGGGATCTTAGTTCCCTGACTAGGAATTGAACCTGGATCCTTGGCAGAGAGAGCATGGAATGCTAACCACTGGACCTCCAGAGAGTTCCCACTAGCTCTTTCTTAAAGATGAGACGGTGTCTCCTAAGACCACTGAGTGTTCTAGAGCCAACTCCTGCAGGGACACCTCCAGGGCCATTGTCTGGGAGGAATGAGACTGTGGGTGGTAGCGAGGCTGTGGAGGAGAGGCTGGCCGCCCGGGGTTCAGATCCCACCTGTGCAGCAGACCCCGTGTCCTCCCGCCGGGCGGTGAGGACCACGTGAGATTTCATCTTGCAGCGTGTGCTGGGGACGGAGGACAGTGTGTGGAGGGGCTTCCCGATGCCGGGCACACGCTTATAGTCATGGCTGTGGGGGTGACTCCTGTCTTGGAAAGGCGGCTTGGGGCCTCAGCTGCTCTAGAACAAGAGGGGAGCCCACCCCGAGGAAGCGCACCCCCTCCCTGCAATGGGGCGTTTCTAGGGTGTGAGTCAAGCGCTCAGCCACACCAATTCACCCTCACACCCCACATCCTTGCCCCCCGCAGCAGCAGGAACTTCGGGCTAATTATAGAAGTGAGCTAATTACCAGGGGCAGCCGACTCCACACAGCATGATCTGTGAACCACGAATTGGCACACTGCGGGCCCCTCCCCGGGCGCTGGGGAAGCGCCAGGCTGCGGGATGATCCCTGGGGGGACCTGACCACTCTGGAAGCCCCCCCCCCATTCTCATCTCCTCCCACCTCTTGACTCAGCTGGTGAAGCTACAGAGAGGCTGAGGGAGGCTTGACCCTGGGGAGGCCATTCAAGCTTTTCTGAGCATGATGTGGGGTCTTGGGTGTCCCGGCTAGTCCCCAGCCCAGCCTGGGAAGTGCCTGGTCTCTCCTGTCCTCTGCCGATGATCGTGGGGACAGGGCCAGAGAGCTTGCCCTGAATCCCAACTGGGCCACAGAACCCTTCCCAACACGTTCCTGGCAGCTGCTGCTGATCCGTTAGGGTTGGCATTTGAGATGAAAGCGATTTGCCAGCCCTGCCTGAAGTCTTCCAACTCTGAAAGAATCCAAGAAAAATGTTAGCTCTGGTGTGAAGCACTCTGTAGCTGTATAGAGCAGACCCCTTGGCAGTACACAGGGGCCCCCTTCTTTGGAGAAGGCCAAAGCCCTGAGCAGGGGAAGAACAGGAAGGATGCTGAGAAAGACGTATAACAGCAGCATCTCCCCCGAGACTCCCGGCCGGCAGCCTGGGCTCCCTGCCTCCTCCAACTCCCCATTCTACCCCCCGTCGGACCCCTGATCCCCTGCCCCGAGTCGAGGTGCCCTCAGAGCGGAATGAGCACAGCAGAGGCTACGGTGGCCCAGGTCAAGCCCCAGCTCTGCCACCTAAGTACCTCAGGCAGTTCCTGAATGTCTCTGATCCTCAGTTTTCTCATTTGTAGAATGAGGCAAACATTTTCTGCCTTGAAGTTATACTGTGAAGAATAGATGTGTTATGTTGGTAACATTTCATTGAGTCTAGGATTCATCTTTTCGTGTCACCATTACATTGCCAGTGTTTTAAAAATTCTTAGTGGTATGTAAAATACAAAGGTCTTGCAATCGGCAGCATCTTCGATTTATTGACGGTGTGTGCAGCATTAGAACAGCACTTGGCCGGTAGTTAACTGCCAATAAGCATGAACTGTTATTTTTCCACGTAAATCAGATAAAGCCCAGATCTTGTTCTGTTGCCTTCTCCCTATCCTTGGTTCAAATAAGGCAAATAAAATCACCGAAAACAGAAAGCCCTGTTCTAGGGCTTCCAGGAGTGTGTGCAGGGGAAGTGTTTGCATGCTGGCACCTCAGGTGGCAGGGGTGACATCTCTGTCAGTTCCCTTTCTGTCCCCTCCCCTGTTGGGGTCACCGGCTCAGGGTCTTGCTTATTTTTCTCGCAGCAATAGTATTTTTCCACAAGATGAATTTTCTTAGTTGCAGTCTTCTGTCCTACAAACAGTTCTTTTCCTAACAAGCCCTTACAGGTGGCAAATAGGGTTGTTTCTATTTTTCCACTTTATACAGAATTGCCTCATGTCACCCATGAGTCCCCAGGATAAAGTCCTTACAGGCAGTTGCCAGAGAGGAATGATCAGATGTTTCAAGCAGATCTTTGGTCTTTATAATCGACTTGCGATTTAGCAATATTATCTCACTTTATGAACAAGGAAGACACCGTAGCATATTTTGTCCAATCAAGGTCACCTAGAAGGCTAGCAGCAGACCAGGACTCACCCCACTCTCCGGAAAAGACTTGCTACCATGCTTGGTTTGAAACACCTGTCTCCAGGCCTCCAGGAAGTCTGAGAAATCTCAAGGAAACCTTACAAGATTTTCTCTGGTCGGACTTCTCAGGGTCTCTATGCCGGCGTGCATTAAGAAGGTCAAAGCCTCAGAGGCCACATTTCCGACAGGCGGGATTTGCAGGTGTTTATTCTGGTCTGAGAGCAGCAGTAGGTCTGGGCGGCCATGGGATCTCATTTCCAGCGGTGACTGCATGTCTCTGCTTTTCTCTAGAGCTTTCTCTCCCAGCCAAGCGGCTGACCCGGTCGCCGGGCCGTGAATTAATTACACGCAGGCACACAGTTCTGTCAAAGAACGCAGAAAAGCAATTTTAGAAGAGAAACCCCCTTTTCTCGCTTGCTGGCTTTCATTGTGGGAGAAAGGGACAATCACGAATGACATCAGAGCTCTTCTGGAACAGCGGGCGGGGCGGTCTGGAGGAGGCTGGCGTCAGCTCTCCAAGGACCAGGCCAGGGGGCGTGTCGTCTCCCCAGTCTCACTCCCGTTTCCCCCAGGAGCCAGGAGAGCTGCTCAAGACTGAGTGTGGATGATCCTGGTGAATGGCGTCAGATGGCAGGAGGCCAGAAGACCCTCACCAGCGTCTAACACACTTCTTTCAGACAGCAGGAGCCTTCCCCCTCCTCCGGCCCCCGAGAAGGGGAAGGGACTTGCCCACATTTTCACAGCCAGATAAGTGAGGGCCTTCTGAGGGCCCCTCAGGCCCAGAAGTTTGGAGGAGGGCTAGCTAGCATCTGGGGCTGGCGTCCCTGGAGGCTGAATCGGGACTCGAGCACACACGGCCCGAGGGGCAGGGGAGTGAAGGGCAGAAAGTGCTCTCGGTAGACGCTTGGGGTGGTTTGGATGGTGGCCCAAAGGCATGTCCACAGCCTCCGCCCAGAACCTCTGGCTGTGACTTTACAGGTCAAAGAGGTTTCTGCAGTTGGGATCAAGTTAAAGAACTTCAGATGGACTTCTGAATTATCATGGAGGGCCCAAAATTCAGTGACAAGTGGTATTTGTTTGTTTTTGGCTGTGCTCCACAGTTTGCAAGATCTTAGTTCCCCAGCCAGGGACTGAAGCTGCAACCTTGGCGGTGAAATCGTGGTGTTCCAACCTCTGGACTGCCAGGGAATTCCCAATGGCAGATGTGTTGATGGGTTTTTTTGGTTTGCTTGTTTGTTGCTTTTTCCCTGCTGCACGTGTTTAGGGTCTTAGTTCCCTGACCAGGGATTGAACCCACGGCCTTAGCCGTGAAAGTGTGGAGTCTTAACCTCTGGGCCACCAGGAATTCTCAATGACAAGTGCTCTTACGAGAAGCAGACGAGGAGAGGACACAGGCAGAGAGGGGAAGGCCATATGGTCTGAGAGGCAGACGACTGGAGTGATGTGATCACAGCCAAGGGGAACTGAGGTGCTGGCAGCCCCCAGAAGGCGGAGGAGGCAAGAAGGAGTCTCCCCTGGGGTGCGTTCAGGGAGCGCAGCCCTTCAGACCCTTCACTTTCAGACCACTGGCCTGCGGAACTATGAGAGAATACTTTCTATTCTTTTAAGCCATGAACTTATTGGTGTGCTGGGTGTGGCCGCCCCTGGACACAGCACACCCTGTCTCCATCGGGAGTGACTGGGGCTGAGCAGGGAGAAGAGCCAGTCCCACAGAGGCTACAGGCGCTCTGGGGCGAAGGGCACCTTCAGAGGGGTCGCAGCCTGGGGCATCAGCTGTTGTCATTGGGACGCCTGCTGCGAGGTGGGGTGAGCCCCGGAGAGGCCAGTTCTCTGTGGCAACAGCAGGGATGCATGCGCCAGCCCCGAGGAGCATCTGGGCAGCACGCGACAGCTCCCCTACCACAGACAGGCTGGCAAAATTGTCTGCATAAAAGTAGAAACTCCTATACTGCAGATGAATGGAAGCAAAGTGAAAAAGACATATGCCAAAGGGAGAGAAGGCTCTTGCAACATGTATAACAAAAGCTTAATAGCCTCCTTCTGCAGGAGGTGTGCTAGAAAGCGTAAGAAAAACACAAACAACAGGAAAAGCAGCAAAATAGGAGTGAAAAGTAAAGAAACACGCTCACATTCACCAGTGATCAAGGAACTGAAAGTTAAAACGATGCCGTGTTAGTTCTCACCCACGAGAACGCCAACAAAGAAAGGGTTCTGATGGCAGGGGCGCTGGTGTGCTCAACGTTCTGGCTCAGGGAGGCAACAGCGTCTGCTTTCGTGAAAGGTCAGCGGCATAAAAATCGTGATCGCATGCACCGCCTTGAGTGAGACAGTCCACTAGTTAGAGCCGCTCCTGTGAAGTAGTCATCAGGTGCCCAGAGGTAGCTGCGCCACTTGTTACAGCATCACTACTCACAGAGAGAAGCCAACACCTATTCAAAGGAGCCACACGGCCATCGCCCCCTTGGCACGTGTGCAGAGACGGCGGGTCTGTTTATCCTAAGGATGCTGTGAGCAGTTACAGGAAGACAATCCAGAAAGTGTACTTCCAGGAGGAACTTGTGCAGGAGGGAAGCGCCAGCTCTGTACATGTGTGTGGGAGTGAGAACACGTGTTGGAAACACACCCCCCCACACCCCTCCACTCTGCAAAAGGCCTGCTTCACACCTTCCCTCCTTCATCCCACGCTCAGCCAGTGACCTCGCTTCATTCTTCACTGAGGAATCAGACGCAACCGGGTCAGGCTGCTGACCCACGTGCCCACTCTCCGCGTGGGTCTGTAAGAGGCACTCATGTCCCCACGCGGACACAGATGGAGCTCTCCCCTCCCCACAGCAGACCTCCCCTCTCCCCGCCTCCCTGAGCCTCATCCAACCTCCCTCCTTTCCTGGATCAATCCATCAGCACAGAGGCACCCTGTACTTCCTGGCCCCCGGAGGAAAGGGCCCCCTTTTCCAGCCCGGTGTCCTTCACAGTGAAGGTTCTGGAATGCTGTCCCCAACCAGTGCCCCTTCGCCCCAGCTCTCAGCCACCTGGTGGCCATCCTATTACCCCCATCACTCCGTGGAGATGCTCTCATCAAGGCCCTCCATTCCCTCCTGGCACCTGAGCTGTGCCCACTCCTCTGTCTTGCCTGCCTGTGACTCTCAGCAGCACGGCTGCTGTCCACCTCCCAGCGGTGCCAGCCGCCCTTGGCCCCCAGGAGTCCACCCTTGCCTGGTCCTTGCCTGGCCGCCCCATCTCCCCAACACCTGAACCTCGGTGGTCCCCAGCTTGGTTGTTGGATTTCCTCCCTATGAATTAATGCACTCCCTGTTCACCTCATCCAATCTGGAGGCTCCCAAGGGTGCACCCCTTCCCGCGGCCTTCTCCCCGTCCTGACTCATCCAACCTCCTGCTCAGCCTGTCCACCTGGATGTCCAACCGGCCTCTAGATGCTCAACGTCCCAGACAGCCCTGCACCACGACCCCGCCCCCTCTTTCCCCATTGGTGGATGGCTCTCCCTGCTCCTCCCACATTCAAACTAGGGAGGTGGCTGCTAGAAGCGTCTCCACTCCTGACCCCAGTTCACAAGTCCTGGTCCCCTCTGACTGCGGGCGCCCACGTGCTCCGGGCCCTGCCCCCGTTGTGCCTCCAGCATGAACTCAACAGGCCAGTTCTGCTGTGTGTAGCACTGGGCACCACCTGCCACTTGGCTGGTTTGCTTTGTTTATCGAGAGGCAGAGGAGGGTCTGTTTTAGCTCTGCCAAGGACTCGCTGGGAGACCTTTAAGTCTCTTCTGGCTGGTAGGCCTCAGTTTCCCCATCTGTAAAGTGGGGCTGGACCCATAATGCCCGTGGGCATTCCCCCCTTGACAGTTCAGGATCTGTCCACGCCAAGGAGGTGGTTTGCTGTCATCCCTGGGTTTGCACTTGACCCACCTGACACCTTCTTGCCTCCTTTGCTGCCTGGATGTCTGACCCTGGGCAGCCTGTCCCCTCTCCTGGGGTCGGAGATCTGCCATCCTCTGCCTAGGCCTCCCGGACCATGTGACAGCGTGAGTGTCCTCTTCCTGCCTGAGTGTCTACCCTCTTGTTATTCACAGATGGTTCAAAGTCAGACCCGAGCTCCAGGCCTGGGTCTCCTCCACCTTTGGGCAAAATTCAGCTAATGAAGGGCCTTGGGAGACGCCAAGGCTGGAGCCCCCCACCTTGGTCCCGAATGGACTGGCTTCAGCGACACATCTATGCCAAACAGGAGGCTTTCTGACCCAGCTCACAGGCTGCCAGCCACGTCCCAGTGGGCTGGGGAGGTGGTCTTTGTCAGCCCATTGTCCCCACAGCCTCTTGGGGGGGTGCTGTCAGAGACCCCCCAGGCTTCTGCTGGTAACTGGAGCAGAATGGCTAATTGGGAGGAGGGGTTTCTGCTGAGCTAGGGAGCAAACCTAGGGAGCAAAGCATAGGTGGGCAGTGACGCCAGGACCCCACCCCCAGGTGAGGGGATGTCTGCTGAGCTCTGGACACGGTGGGCGGCTGGCAGGGCCCCGCACCCTGGACTGTGTCAGGGGTCGCTCCGGGGCTCACCGTGGCCGGGGAACCTGGGGGCAGGCTGGGGTGGGGG
Organism: Ovis aries; assembly: GCF_016772045.2. Taxonomy (NCBI): domain Eukaryota; kingdom Metazoa; phylum Chordata; class Mammalia; order Artiodactyla; family Bovidae; genus Ovis; species Ovis aries. The sequence goes on from NC_056056.1 coordinate 220,974,130, forward strand.
TGTGCAGGCAGCGTGGGGTCCCCTCTGCCCATGGGTGCAGCAAACCACACTCTTGGCTCCAGTGAAGCCCTCCTTCAGAGTCCGACTCCGCACCCCTTCTCACAGGGAGAGACTGAGGCTTGGACAACGGCCCGGCTGGGACTTCCCCAGCATGCTGGACTTGGGGGCCACCCCCCCTTCCTGCCCCATGGTTCCTGTACCCCACTGTGCTCCAGCCAACAGCAGCTCCTGGCGTGGGCTGCCTGAGACTCATTTGTTCCTTGCCTCCAGCTTTTGTGTGTTTTTGACCATGTTTTTCTGAATTACGATATACTCATAGAAAAGTTTACAAAACATTAGCGTCCAGTTCAATGAAGTTTTCCAAAGCGAGGACCCCCATGTGGACCACCCTTAGACTGAGGAACAGAACTGTCTGAACGTCTCCACGGGTCACGCACATGGTAGACCATGTCAGAGCCCCCTTCCTTTTTAAGGCTGAATAATATTCCATTTTGTTCTTGACACAAACCCTGATGGGCCCTGGAGAATATACCAGAGGCCACAAAAAACATAGAAACCTGTAGAAGCAGGCCTATGCTGCCCGCAAACTGGGGGCCAGAATGGACGCTTTGCCATGGCATGAAGGGAGGGACAGGTTCGTACAGGTCAGCCCCGAGCAGGGCAGCACTCAGCGCACACTCAGCTCAGTTCAGATCAGTTGCTCAGTCATGTCCAACTCTTTGTGACCCTATGAATCACAGCACGCCAGGCCTCCCTGTCCATTACCATCTCCCGGAGTTCACTCAGATTCACGTTCAATGAGTCAGTGATGCCATCCAGCCATCTCATCCTCTGTCGTCCCCTTCTCCTCCTGCCCCCAATCCCTCCCAGCATCAGAGTCTTTTCCAATGAGTCAACTCTTCGCATGAGGTGGCCAAAGTACTGGAGTTTCAGCTTTAGCATCATTCCTTCCAAAGAAATGTCAGGGTTGATCTCCTTCAGAATGGACTGGTTGGATCTCCTTTCAGTCCAAGGGACTGTCAAGAGTCTTCTCCAACACCACAGTTCAAAAGCATCAATTCTTCGGCGCTCAGCCTTCTTCCAGTCCAACTCTCACAGGAAAAACCATAGCCTTGACTAGACGGACCTTAGTCGGCAAAGTAATGTCTCTGCTTTTGAATATGCTTTCTAGGTTGGTTATAACTTTTCTTCCAAGGAGTAAGCGTCTTTTAATTTCATGGCTGCAGTCACCAGCTGCAGTGATTTTGGAGCCCAAAACACTAAAGTCTGCCACTGTTTCCACTGTTTCCCCATCTATTTGCCATGAAGTGTGGGACTGGATGCCATGATCTTCGTTTTCTGAATGTTGAGCTTTAAGCCCTTTTTCACTCTCCTCTTTCACTTTCATCAAGAGGCTTTTTAGCTCCTCTTCACTTTCTGCCATAAGGGTGGTATCATCTGCATATCTGAGGTGACTGATATTTCTCCCTGCAATCTGGATTCCAGCTTGTGCTTCCTCCAACCCAGTGTTTCTCACGATGTACTCTGCATAGAAGTTAAATAAGCAGGGTGACAATATACAGCCTTGACGTACTCCTTTTCCTATTTGGAACCAGTCTGTTGTTCCATGTCCAGTTCTAACTGTTGCTTCCTGACCTGCGTACAGATTTCTCAAGAGGCAGGTCAGGTGGTCTGGTATGCCCTTCTCTTTCAGAATTTTCCACAGTTGATTGTGATCCACACAGTCAAAGGCTTTGGCATAGTCAATAAAGCAGAAATAGATGTTTTTCTGGAACTCTTTTGCTTTTTCCATGATCCAGCGGAATTTGGCAATTTGATCTCTGGTTCCTCTGCCTTTTCTAAAACCAGCTTGAACATCTGGAAGTTCATGGTTCACGTATTGCTGAAGCCTGGCTTGGAGAATTTTGAGCGTTACTTTACTAGCATGTGAGATGAGTGCAATTGTACGGTAGTTTGAGCATTCTTTGGCATTGCCTTTCTTTGGGATTGGAATGAACACTGACATTTTCCAGGCCTGTGGCCACTGCTGAGTTTTCCAAATTTGCTGGCATATTGAGTGCAGCACTTTCACAGCATCATCTTTCAGGATTTGAAATACCTCAACTGGATTTCCATCACCTTCACTAGCTTTGTTCATAGTGATGCTTTCTAAGGCCCACTTGACTTCACATTCCAGGATGTCTGGCTCTAGGTGAGTGATTACACCATCGTGATTATCTGGGTCGTGAAGATCTTTTTTGTACAGTTCTTCTGTGTATTCTTGCCACCTCTTCTCAATATCTTCTGCTTCTGTTAGGTCCATACCATTTCTGTCCTTTATGGAGCCCATCTTTGCATGAAATGTTCCCTTGGTATCTCTAATTTTCTTGAAGAGATCTCTAGTCTTTCCCATTCTGTTGTTTGCACAGCGCACACTCAGTAGTATCCATATTACCTGTGTTTGCTGTGAGCTCCGGCAGGACACCTGGGGGCCGGCCCACGCCTGCACAGAGCGGATGCTCCATTAACCCTGCCGTGAACAGCATGCGGGTGACCTGGCAGAAATCAGCCAAGGGGGGGCCTCACTCTTGGCCCCTGATTAACTACACCACCTCTGCAGGAGAGACTCTCCAAGCCCATTTGACAGATGAGAACACTGAGGCAGGGGAAATGAGCCACTAGGGGTCTCATGTGCAGGCCTGGCTCTTCTGAGTCCTGTTCCAGCGTCCTGTCCCCGTGTCCCCACCCAGAAGCAGCCAGAGTTGTAGAGGTGTAAGGCTCACATAAACGGGGGACGCAAGTGGCAAGGACTCCCTCCCCCGACACACGCCTTGCTGCCACCCCCACCACCTATATCAGAAGCTTGGATTCAAGGGTGTGGGTACTGCTCCAAGGTTCAGAGGCCCAGACTTTCCTTCCAAAAGTTTCTAATCCTTGCCCAGGACTTTGGCTGGCCCAGGAGAGCTCAGTAGAAACTGGCCTAGCCAAGGGGGATAGGAGGCAGTCTCTGAGCAAGGGGAGGGGCTTAGAGTATTCCAGGGACCAGAGTCTGGAGTCTCCCAGGACACAGGGGCCCCTGAGGAGCTTCAGGAGCACCGGGCAGGGCCGGGGCCCGTCCTGGCTTCACGTGTCAGGGTTGCGTGAGCTGGGAGGTCTGGAGTGCCCGTCAGGGGCAGCTCCCTGCCGCCTGAGAGCTGGGCCTCCTGGTGCAGCTGCAGTGGAGGGAGTGGAGACCCAGGGAGGGGGCCTGGCTGGGGGGCAGGGAGCCCGGTGCCCTAGCCTCTCGGGATCCACACCTGGAGGAGACAGGAGCCACGTTCCAGGGCCCAGCCAGCGGACGCCCATGGAAGAAGAACAGAAGGAATCTGGCAGGCAGCCGTGGGGCAGGCTGGCTGCTGCGTTACCTGGGATCTCGCTAAACTGGAAGTGACAAGCCACAGAGTAAGGGCGCAGATGGCGATTTATCTGCTCCTCTGGATGGGAAATTTATCAGTGAGCGCCGCGCTCCCCCACCGCTGAGGCTCTCGCGCTTCATGGGCATAAATAAGAACCGTCCACATTCTTCTGCTATGTCCCTGGGGCCCGGGGACCAAGAACGAGGGCAGAGCGGAGGTGGAGGGGGCTACACAGGGGGGCGGTGGGGGCAGAAAGAGTGTCCCCTGTGAAAGGTGAGGGGAGGGGAAGGCTGGCCTTGAACCCGCAGACTAGTCGGGGTTACATCCCATTCTCCCACCCGCGCTGAGGGGGCCCTGTGCCGGGCGCCAGCATCGGGAGTCAGTGACAATGGCATGATTGATAATACTGGGGCCTCTCCTGGTGGACAGTGTGAGGCTCTGGGAGGGAGTTATGGGATCCCCCAGCAGGGAGAGAGTGCCTGGTGGGGCCCTGGGGTTCTGCCGACCCAGGCTTTGGTGTGAGGGAGGGGCTAAAACCACCCAAAGTCCCTGGTGTCTCAGACAATAAAGAATCTGCCCGCAACGCAGAAGACCCGGGTTTGATCTCTGATCAGGAAGATCCCCTGGAGAAGGGAAGGCAATCCACTCCAGTATTCTTGCCTGGAGAAAAACATGGACAGAGGAGCCTGGCGGGCTATACTTCATGGGGTCGCAAAGAGTCAGATATGACTGAGCGGCTAACACTTTCACTTCAAAGTTACCAAAGCTCAGTGCGTCCCCAGGGAGTTTCCCTCCCAGAGCTGTGACCTGTCCCCCCTCCTCCACCACCACCCCACCCCCTGCTTAAACCTTCCAACGGCTTCCTAGGATGCTGTGAATAAAGGCTGACTCTAGGTGGGCCGGCACCCCCATCACAGGCTCCTGTCTGCGCCCCCCACCTTGCCCAAGGCCCCAGGCTTGCTCACCGCCATCAACCACCCCTCCCCACCATGGGAAGGCCTTCCCCACAGCCCCTTCCATTGGTCCCCCTTGTCAGGCCCTCTCCGAAAAGCATCACCTCTCCAACCAAAAGGCTGCACCCATCAATCACCGCATCTCAGGTCCTTCATCATTGATCCCTCTGTCCCTCTACTGATTTGCTCATTTGTCATCTGGGTGCCCCCTGCCCCCAAGTTCCAGCACAGAAATTCCCTGGGGGCCAGGGAGAGAGCCTGGGAGTGTGGGGACTGGGGGGCCCAGGCTCTCCCACCACGTCAGTGTAGGGGCCCCACACCAGCAGTCAGACCCTGCGGGCCCCTGGTGTGCTGTGTGACTTTGGGCAGGGGACCTCCCTCTCTGAGCCGCCTCTCCAGGACTAGAGCAGATGAGCCAGGGGGTACTTCAGCAGCGGGGCGGCATCTCTGCTTCCTCAGACCATTTCCCGGGAGCGCTCGCCACCGGGAACAGGGAAATGAATCCACGTGCCGCCTGTCCGTCCATCTGTTCATCAGTGTCAGCCACAGACGTCGGTGCCTGCCTCCGTGGACGAAGGCCCGGTGTCTGGGGAGGGAGACACACGGACACGGCAGCCTTCCCCTGCCGGCTGTTCACCAGAGACCCCGCCGCTTGCTGGCCCGGCCACCCCAGGGGCTCAGGGACCTTCCGGCCTGTGTGTCGCAGTCACCGTGTGAGTCAACACAGGAAGAGGCCCCAGGGGCCCGAGGCCACACATTCCGAGAGGGCCCTGGATCGGGGTGCATGCCCCACCTCCAGCCCCACCGTCCAAGGGACGAACCTTCCCAGAGCCTCATTTCCTCATCTGTAAGATCGGAATGACCATCCCTGCTTTGCCTGCCTCCTTAGGATGTTGGGAAGACTGAATGTGAGCGTGATTGAGAAAGCGCTGGAAAACTCTAGAGGGCTGTGGCCAGCAAGGCCCAGAGAGCTGAGCTTCAGAGCTTCGGTGGCAGGGGCCAATTTCGGGGGAGTCTTGTGTCTGACACTTGCTGAGTGGGGTGCACACCTGCTTGCTTGCACCCTGGGCCTCCCTTCCAGGAGGACCTTCAAGTTCAAGCACGGTCAAGCCTGGGGGTGAACGAGGCCAGTGGGAGTGGCTGAGCCCACCAAGACCCTTGCAGCCAGAGCTGACGTTGTTTCCAGCCAGGGTTTTTGTGCCAAGAAGCTTGCCTAAGACAGAGCCCTAAAAATTCAGGATTGGAGTGCTGGAGGAAGCTAGGACAGGCCTGGGGGGACCCAAGAGTCCCCTGTTCCAAGCATGTAGGCCCTGGAGTGCGCTTGCAGGACAAGAGGCTGCTGAGGAACCCGGAGGGAATTTCTTTTTCTAGAGCAGATGAATCCCGGCCCCAAGTCCCATCTCCCCACACCTGGTGCTTCGTCGTGTTTCCCTCCTGTCTCTGGCAGCTCCAGGGTCCCAGAGTCCCTCCTTCCTGCCCCCAGCTGTGGGAGACGGGCTAGAGGGTCCCTGGGTGGCCCAGAGCGCCCCCTCAGCTTCACCGTGCGGCCACAGGCTGGGCCCCGGGGTTTCTCTCTGCCTCCCCGGGAGGACTGTACTCCAAAGGGCAAAACCAAGCACAGTCAGCCCTGGACTAGGTCCTCCCCACCTCACCTACCTGCCATCCTGCCCGCCCCAGCTTTGAGGGGGGTGGGCATGAAAGCCTAGGTTCCTGGTTTCTATGGCAACTGCAACAGCATGAGGGCCCCAGAGTCAGACTCCTAGAGGGCAAGGGCTGACCCCTGGAGCCCAGCAGATGAGCTGTCCTCTCTAACCCTCTGGAACCCTGTCGCCCGGCCCCCCAGCTCCACGCTCCTGCTCGGCACTCTGCTATGGGGACGCCAGGGACCCTGACCTTGGGGGCAGGCACAGTGGGTCCCACCAGGGTGAATCCCTCAGACTCTTGGTCCAGACCTTGAGCCCCTGTCCTCTGTCTACCCTGCAAGCAGCAGGGGCCTTGTGGGGCCTGAATACACGCAAGCCCTGGAGCACTGCCGAGGGTAGGGATCTCAGAGAATGAGCCCCTAGGGCCAGGGCAGCCCCCAGGCCACCTCCCCACCCCCACCTTCTACCTTGGACTTGGCAGACTTGACAGTCTGCTGTCTGGGTGGCAGGTGACACGGCCCTGCTTTGCAGGCGCAGATGGAGGGGCTCAAGGGCCTGCCGTGACTCCAGGGTTCCCAGGCCCCCACAGATTCTGCACTGCCCTCAGTTCTCAGAGGGCACAGCTGGGGCTCTGGGGGTAGCATTCTTCAGGCCTGATGGGCAAATGCTCTTGAGAGGCAAGGGGACCGGACTCCCCAGGATTTCAGGGGTCGCTGCATCACTGTGACCTTGGTCACAGGGACCGGGGTGAGGGACAGGAGCAAAGCCCACCCTGAGCAGGGAGGTCATGTGGAAGCAATGTGGCTGGCGAGTATAGACGGCATTCCCAGAGGGCTGCCTGGAAGAGGCGGGAGAGAGACACTAGAGGGGTCCCTGGGGCGGGGGGTTTCCTGAGCACAGCTGTGTGAGGAGGGGACAGAGCGGGGACGTGAGGGAGGAGCTCCTCCCTCCTTCATTCCCCCGCCAGCCCTGGCATCCGGCGCTCTCCAGCCTCCTGTCCCCCGGGTCCCAGGGGACCCTCCCAGGAACTCGCTCTGATCCGCTGTCAGCTCTGCTCTCTGGCATCCATGGTCCAGCGCATCCGCGTCCCCAGGGAGCTTCCACCGTGACGGAAAGAGGCTGTTTGTGCACGAGGTTGATGTTGGGGAGACGGAAGCTGCTGGATTCAGCCCTATTTGTTCTTAAATTACAGAGAAGAGAAAACAGAGCCTCTTCGGGAAACGGTGGGGGAAGCCTGACTGTCCCGGGGTACTGCACCCTCTAAGGGTGATGGCCGGGGTCCCAGCTCCAGCCCGAAGGGCCCACGGGCCAGCAGCGGCCTTCTCCAGTCCCCCTGGCCACCAGCCGCCCGCCTTTCAAAGCTTCTCAACGCTCTCCCCAGCCCTCTCCCCAGGTGCCACACGGAGGAGTAATTTTTCTAATAACCTTCGGCGTCTGTGACATTTTATCATCCAGCAGCGGCTTTCAGGATTTACTTGGATTTCTCCCGACATGGTTTGACAGTTTCTTTGAGGAACTGGACAGTTTAGCAGCAGAACTCAATTTATCTGCGAGCGGCGTGTTCTGGTCCCCCGGCCACCAAGGCACCTCTGCGTGCCAGCTCTTGGGGACGAGCCACATGTCAGCTCAGCTGTTGACAGGCTAAGTGGGCCCCCCTGGAGTGTGGAGCTGGCTGGGGGCGGCCGCGCCACCATCAGAGACTCTCCAAGGACAGCTGGGAAGCACGTAGACTGTAATGGTGTTCTCGTAACTAGGGTTTGCGGAAGAGCAATTCTGGAGCCAACTCAGAGAAATGGAGATAATTTCTCCAAGAGATGAGCCGTGGCCTCGCATCGTGTGGAATCTCTGGGGGGAGGCTTTCCCACTGTCAAGGGCAGACACAGCTGTCTTTGGAATGCGGAGGGTGGAGGAGGGTGAGGCTGGATTATGAAGGATGAGGCTGGAGCTCCTGTCCCAATACTAAGATCGCCAGCTCCCCACCCCCAACCCCGCTCGCTCTCGCCAGCTCTGCGCCCCTTACATCACAGCTCACGCATCCTTCACCCGACGCTTGCCTCTCTTGGTCCACGGGGCTCCCTCCCCCTGGGGCACAGGTCCTTACCCTGCTTCCGCAGCCCAGGAAGCCCCCTTCCGTGCCAGGCTCCGCTCCCAGGGGGACTCTGCGTGAGCACCCTCCTTTTTCCCTCTTCCGGGTTCTCAGCCTTTGTGTAGAAGAGACAGGCATGGGGAGCACACGGCGTATGGGCGTTCCACTCCAGACACCCCAGTCTCCAACACTGAGAACAAACACGAAGAAGACATGTGCCCAGCATCTGCTCTGGAGCCCCTGTGTGTTGAAAATGTCAGTTGATCAGTCGTATCCAACTCTTTGTGACCCCGTGGACTGTAGCCCGCCAGGCTCCTCTGTGCTTGGACTTCTCCAGGCAAGACTACCAGAGTGGGTAGCCATGCCTTCCTCCAGGAGGATCTTCCTGACCCAGGGACTGAAACCCCCAGGTCTCCTGCATTGCAGGAAGATTCTTCTGAGCCACCAGGAGATCCCCTACCACATGCCAAATGCCTCCAAGAGCTGGGGCTGCACCACAGCAAGACAGACTTGTTAGGCACTCCCTCTCTGAATATTCCTCCCAGAACCCAGAGTAGATGAGCAATGTGGCCGAGGTCAGCACTGTCTTGAGGCAGGTAACAGGCCCTGGGAGGGCAGGCAGGTGAGGCAGCCTCCCCTGCCCGGCCCCATCCATGTTAGCTCCCAGCCATTGCTTCAGGGACTGGGAAGGAGAGGGACATGGAGGGTCATCCGTTACGGGGATTGCCACATGGGTGAGATCAGGGAAGGTTTCCTGGAGGAGGTGATACTCGAGCTGAGATCTGAAAATCGAACAGGAATGAGCCAGGTTCAGCGGAGAGAGAACCTAGCCATTCTACTCACATTACTCACTCTTTTCGGCCCATCCTGCTTCCTCCAGGAAGTCTTCCTTGCTCTCTCTCCCAGGCTGGGCTCCCAGATTGTAGCTGTATATCTCTCTCTGAGCCTGAGCCCCCTCCAGACTGGTAGCTTCCCCAGGGCAGGGCCAGGGCTGGCTCCTCTGTTTCTGCAGTGTCACCCTCCTGGGCAGAGGAATCACAGAGGGGCTGGGGGACAGCAGGTAGTGGGGGCTGGGGCCAGGGGGAGACGCAGCTGAGGGCCTCTTTGTCTCAGGGTGCCAGCCGCATCAGGCAAGATGCTCACAGGCATTCTGGGGACCCAGGGTGCTCCGGAGAACTTTTGACCAGTGACTCACCTGCCCTTGACTGGTCCCTAAAGTTATGAGTCCGGGGCTCAGCATCTCGGCTGGTGAGCACCCCCCTCGGCCCCAGGAAAGTTTGGAAGGAATACCTCTCCAGGCAAAGCTTACAGATGTGTGTGTTGGAGGAATCAGAGGGACAGCCATGTGTCCATTTCCGAAGAGACCTTATTTCCCTGTGTCGCTTCTGTCTTTAACTTGCACCCAGAACAGCACCGTGTCTGTTGGCTGGACAGGCAGAGGCTGCCTGGCTGCCAACACAAAGCAGCATTTGCTTGAGGAATTCTTACTAATTCAGGGGAGGCCAGCATGAGTCACCACTCATCGCCGCAACAGGGGACAAGCCTGCTCCATCAGGGAGTCTGGGCTTCGGCCGGAGGGGACAGCTGTGCAGGAGACTCAGGTCCCTGACGTCCCTGGTGCCAGAACAGTGACGTAATAGCTGCAGAAGCTGACTGAAGCCACAAAGGCGCCAAGCAAGGCTGAGAGTCCAGAGTGCTCACGTGTCTCACGAGCCTGCCACCAGCTGGCTGAGGTGACCTGCGATGAGCCTCAGGAATCCACGGTGGCAGGAAATGAATCTGACTGGTGCCCTCATACATTATACCCCGCAAGCCAGCCCTCAACTGGGCCTGCAGGGCCAATTCCCGCCTCTGGCCCTATCTGCACAAACCCCTGGCTGAGAGTTTAGGTTAAAATAGCGTTCTCCAGACGTCTCACAAACAAATGCAAATCCCCCTCTGGAGGAATCCACCTGGAAGCCAGACGTGAAGGTGGAAAACAGAACCACCAGCATCTTACAGAGAAAAGCCACTGAACACACAAGGAATCAGGGCACCATGAGAACCAGCGGCAACCACACCTAGCTGAATCGACCCACATCATCCTTGGATAACGCATTATTAGAGGAGTGTAAACTAAGTTTGCTCAGTATGAGTCAAGAAATAAAAAAGAGAGGATTGGAAATATGGGTTAAAAGCAAGAGATCCTAAAAATGACTTGAGCAGGTTGGTTTCTGGAAACGAATAAAACAGTAATTGTGTAACTTGGTGCAATCGCTCTGGAAAGCAGTTTGGCCTTATCTCTTGAGCGTGAAGGTGAGCAGACCCAGTCATTTCACTTTCATGGTTTTTAGAAAATCTCTTGCCCCTGGGGACCAGGAGATGACGCCAGAATGTTTCTGGGAGCAAAACAAAGGGCAAAACCAGGAAGAAGGGAAGGAAGGAAGGGAGGGAGGACTTTTTGACTGGCAGAGATGTCCAGTTTGGGGAGGCTGGCTGGTGAGGTAGTGAGCTCCCTGTCACTTGCAGGAAGCGGGACTGAGGCTGATGACTCCCTGTGAGGATGCTGTGCTCTGAGGTCTCATTTTGCTCTAAGGTTCTAGCAGCTCCCTGGTCACAGGGCCCCTGTCTGGTTTCTCTCCCAAGATCCAAGCTTTGAGCAACACAGAGCCGCTGTTCAGTGGACATCTCAATGAATAAAGGCAGTAAGGAGCGAACAAAAGAAGTGACTGCAGTCACCTTACTTCCCTGCCGTGCAGATGGCCGGGCCACTCCTGACAGCTCGCTCCGGGACTTCAAGGTGCAGCTGATCGCGCTCAGATGCTCTGACCTCTGAGAGACGCGGGAAGAAAAGCTGCCACCTGTGGAGCCCTGAGCCTGGGTTTCTGGCATGATTTCAGAGGAGAGGCTGGTGTCCGGGGCTATGCACTGGGTCAGTGTATGTGGGTTCAAATCCCAGCCCCACCCTGAGCTGCATGATTCGGGCCAAGCTTCCGAGTCTCCTGCCCAAGAGCATGGAGCGTATCCTCATCCACCCACCTCCTGCCTGAGAACGTGGAGCGTTTCCCTATCCATCCACCTGGCCGAAACAAAATCAGTGCCAACAGGATTGACACCTGGTGTCCAGGGGCCATCAGAGTGCCTGGGGGTCTGCGCTCCTGGAATTGGCCAGGAGCCGAAGATGGTCTGAGCAGCCTGGGCCTGGAGCAGACCTGAGCCCACGGAGTCACCCAGGAGCTGGCCTGGGTCAACCAACAGGTGGACCAGGAATCGAGAACCCTTGCTTGTCGTGATGCCGCCAGCTTTGGGGTGTCTGCTAAACCGGCTCATTAACAAAACAGTTGACTGACTCCTTCTCTGCTCTTTGGATTCTTTATCTGTGAAATAGAGATAAGGCCGCCCACATGGCCGGGGTCCTGGAGAATGAGAGGACACCTCTGGGCCTGCTTTAGATCCCGAGAGTCCCCTGAAGGAGCCCACTGCTAACGCACATCTTCAGCATCTGGGCAGCCTGTCTCCCCTACAACCAGGACGTCCTCAGGGCAGGGCTGGCTGGACCCTATAAACAGAGGCTGTAGGGAAAGGAAGGGGAAAGAGTCTATTTGAAGGCTCTCCATCCACCAGGAAGGCGGGAAAGAGACACAGAGCCCGAGGTTCCAAGGGGACCACGGGTTCTCCCCAGGTCTGCCTCAGTTACGCCTGACAAAGCCGCAGGGATGGGGAGATCACACGGTATATCTGAAAACCTCAGCTCAGCCACTGACAGAGCAGACGGGACACGGGGTGCACCAGGTTGGGGCCCCCAGCTCACCCTCAGTGGAATCCCCCAAGGCCGGCCGGTACTGTCCTGCCCAGTCCAGAAGCCAGACACGTTCTGAGGACGGAGCTAGGACATGGACCACAGTGAGTCAGCCACAGCCACCGGCCTCGGTGAGGAGACAGCCTCTGTGTGACCTGTCCCTGTGGCAGGGACAGATGGACTGAAACGCTGCCCCACCCCTGGGACACCGACACGCAGCAGCAATTACTCTGTGTCTGGGAGCTATGCGAATGCTGGGTGAGTCCAGCCTGGATGCCGCTTAGAATTCCATCCAGGAACGTGGCCTCCAAACCAGCCACTGACTCAAAGGCAGGAAGTGAAACTCTGTGGGATGAATTAAACTAGAGAAATATCTAGTGTATCTGTTACGTGCCGGACACAGCTATGGATGCTACAATTTAAACATAGCCTTGTGAGACACGGTTTATTACATCCTTTTTAAGGATGAGGAAACTGAGTCCCAAAGAGGCGAAATAATGCCTAGGATCAGGTAAGAGTAAGCGAAAGCCGCTCTCCGTCCCGTTCGTCCATTTATGCATGCGTTCACTCATTCGATATTTTTATTTATTTTCTTATTTTTGGCTGCTCTGGGTCTTTGTTGCTGCGCTGGCCTTTCTTGAGTCACGGCGAGCAGGGACTACTCTAGTTCTTTCCCAAAGGAGAGGCGGAAGAGAGCATTTACTCATCGCGTTTACTCCACATTCAGTGAAACCCGGCCATGAGCCGAAGTACAGAGTATGTATCAGTGACCAGGCTTCCCTGTCTGACCTTAAGGAGTTTACATTCCAGAGGTCCACTGGCCGCTGGACCCGAGACCACAGCCATGCGCGGCGCTCCGTACGTGGTGCACGTGGGTTCCTGCTAGAAGGGTTTAGGGACAGCCTTTCTGATCAGCGGACAGTTAAGATGGAATCTTAGGGATTTGCTGGACAACGGCAGGAGGGAGATGGGAGGGGAGACAGGATGGTGTCTTGGAATATTAATGAAGTACGTGCATGTGCATCCTGTGTGTGAATACACGTGTGTGTCCTGCGTCAGTGTTCACTCATGCGTGCGTTTGTGTGTGCGCAGCATCTTCCTCCACCGCTGTCCTCTCCGGCTGCACCCGGAGCGGGGCCCTGGGGGAATCGGCTCTGGCTGGGCCTGTCTCAGGGTCTGAGCCTGTGTCAGGGCTGAGCAACACCCCCACCCCAGCCCTGTTGCCGGGTCGAGACATCTGCCCCTCTCAGGTCTCAGGTGACCCCTGGGGATTTGGCTTCTAAAGGTGCCGAGGGCCAGGGGCGAAAGCCCAGGGTTCCTTCTGAGTCATGGCCTGAAATTTGGACGTCCGCCGGGAGATCTCAGTCTCCTAGCAACCACCCTCCCCAGCTGGCTGCCTCCAGGCCTGGGTTATCTGCCAGCCGGGCTGCACGCCCCAGGCCGGGCTGTACCTGGGGGCGGTGATTGGCCTTCCCAGGTTTCAGATTCACTTGTGTCGGCCCAGCCAGGTGCGCAGAGCAGAGACACCAGGAGGGCCCCCGGCGCCCCTCACCCACTGCACCCCCTACCTCCCGCCTCTGCTCACAGGAACCCCAGCTTTGAGCAGAGAATTTGGCTTTTGCTGCCTTGCCGAGCATCTCATTACCGGACTTGAGGCCCCAGGCAGACAGGGCTCCTTTGACCAAAGCTGGACTTTCTTCCCCGTTTCCAGGCTGGCCTCTGCTGGAGCTTTATTGGCACTGGAAGGAGTACCCACGTCTTCCCACATCCAGACATTTCTCCACCAACCCCACAAAGGCTCCAGCTTCTGCGAGATGCCAGGAGACGGTGCAGCCAGAGCTTTGCTCCCTTGGGACCAGGGCTGGTGGCCCCAGAGAAGCCCCCAACGCCAGCGTCTGACCCTGACCTGCCTGCTGCCCACAAAGGGCTGCATGCCCTGAAACCTGCAGCTTCCGGATCTGTTTTCACATCATCAAACAGAACCTTCTGCAAATAGGGCGATCAGGGGCTGCCCTGGTTCAGAAAATGGTCAAGTGCTCTGGCTCCAGCGCGGCAACCCCTCCAAGGGCCCGGATGACAGCTGTCTTCTCTCGTTTCCTCTCTTTGCCTCCTCCCTGGCGCCTTGGTGTTGGCGCTGCAGACTTCATCACCCATGACTAGGAAGCTGGTCCCGCTGAGCCTCACCCAGGAAGCCAGAGAAGGTCCCAGAGAAGACACTGATTGGCCAGTTTGGGTCACATGCCCACCCCTGAAGTCATCTCTGCGGCCAGCTCCAGGCAGACACCTGTGGTTGAGTCCCTTGGTTTATGGTGTTCCCAGGAGCACCACCCGGGTCAGGCTATTTTCTAGTCCTGCTAGATACCTCTCCCAGGTCCTTTCTCAGCTATTACAGGTAGGCTTGTTCAATTATTTTCTCTCTGCCCATCTTCCCGTCCACTGCACCTAGCTCTCCAGTCAAACCGACCCAGGCTTCTTTCCCAGTCCACTGGCTCTGCTCCCCTATGCCCACGTCTGCCCATCTTCACCCTACAAATCCTCCCAGGCCAGGTTCATAAGCCACCTCCTCCAGGAAGCCTTCCCCAACACCCATTTAGAGCTCTCCCTTCACAGAGACCTCTTTCCTCCTAGTGTCTCTCCACCCTCCCCAGAGGTTCTGCACCTAAAAAATACAGCCACACACTTGCCTGGATTCCAGACATCTGAGCAGAGCTCATTCCCTGTCTGGACCTGGACTGATCTTGAATGTAGGCACCCCTCTGTGCCTTTATTTCAGCTTGATCCTAAAGAGACCATATGAGAAGCATAAAAGTTAAAGAAAACTAAAAACTCTCTTGATTCCCCCAGACAAAGGCAACTACTGCGAAGATTTTGTGTATACCGTTGCATTATCATTGTGTGTGGAATTATATAGCTGCTTTCAGTGGATATTCTCATTATAACACAGTGGATGGACAGGCAGGTCTGGCGTGCTGCAGTCCATGGAGTCTCAAAGAGTCAGACCTGACTGAGTGACTGAACTGAACATATTTTTTCCTAATTATTTGTCTATCTATAACAATTTGTCTGTCTATTTCTACACATACGCAATGTATAATAGTGAGAATTAGCTAATATTTAAAGGTCTAGAAATGGGAGATTTATTAATAGACTGTAGAAAAAATCATCCAAGGGAATATTATGCAGTCATTGAAAATGTTTATGGTATTGTAGGAGAAATATTTCATAATTAGGAGGATGTTGAGCTTCCCTGGTGGCTCAGAGGGTAAAGCATTTGCTTGCAATGCGGCAGGCCTGGGTTCGATCCCTGGATTGGGAAGATCCTCTGGAGAAGGAAATGGCAACCCACTCCAGTACTCTTGCCTGGAAAATCCCATGGACAGAGAAGCCTGGTAGGCTACAGTCCATGGGGTCGCAGAGTTGGACACGACTGAGCAACTTGACTTCACTTGACTTCACTTCCTATTATTAAGTTCTATATTATCAAATAAAAAATCTCTTTGCAAAAAAGAGAGACCATAGGAGAGAAGGGAAGCCTGGGTGAGTGAGACAAGACATGGACCCTCGTCCCTGACCTCTTCCTCATTGGCTTGTTACTGAGCAGCGCCTATACGTCTGTAACACTTCGGGGCTCTGAGAATAGAGTCCTCAACAAAACAGTCTCTGTCTTCATGGAGCTTATGTTCTCATTTGAGAAGGTGGACATAGCTCAGTGCTATGGAGAAGGGGCTTAGACAAGGTGGGGGAACAGGGGGTGGGCATCCAGTGATCTGCTCACCCATCCATCCCCCCGTTCATCCTCCCATCTACCCATTCATCTGTCCATTCGTCCACTCACCTACCCATTCACGCACTCATCTATGAATCGACTCAATGACTCATTAACCCACCCATTCAGCCAGCCAGCCACTCATCCACCCACCCATCCATCCATGAATCCATTCAGTGGCTCACTGACTCATCCCTCTACCCATCAAATCCACCCATCTTCCCATCCCTCCAACAGTGACTTATCAAGCTCCATGTCAAGCCTTGGGCTGGGTGCTTTAATTCAGACATGGTCTGAATATTAATGCATATTCTGGTGAGGGACACTGTCATGGGTATAATTCACTGTGGTACATTATGCTGAGTTCTTCAACTCACCTGGTTCAACAAAAGTGCCACAGGAATGAGGGAAGCTGCCTGGAGGGCAGGTCTTCAGAGGAGTCTGCAGGGCTCTCAAGGGATGTGTAAGGGCTCACCACCAGGGGCAAGGGAACGGCATTTCGGGAAGAGGGAAGAGCGAAGGTGCAGAAGCCTGGAACCCATCCCTTGCCCAGCTAATGGAGCATCATCTGAAATGCTTGCAGTGCTGGCTAAGACAGGATGGGAGGCAGGCAGGGCCCAGATAGTAAAGGGTCTTGTGGTCCATACCAAGGGTGGTGGGCTTCACCAGAAGGGTAGCTGGGAAGCACTGAAGGGTTTTGAGCGAAGGAGGAAGGAGAAGATTTTCTAGGTCATCCGTCAGCATGCAGAGCAAAGCTGGATGGGGTGGAGGAGGGAGCTACGCCGGGAGGAGCCTGCAGGGTCCAGGCAGAAGACGATGGCAGGGGAGTGGAGAGGAAGGAGGAGAGAGAAGAGCTTCAGAAGGGAGGGTGGGTGCAGGAGGAGCCCACACATGGGAGTGGGTGACGATGCCAGTCACTGAGATGGTGAACAGAGAGGGAGGACGGGGCCGCAGTGCAGAGGATGAATTCCACTCACTGGCTGCTGAGGACGACTCTCCTACCGTGATGCAGGAAGAGATGCCAGGGGGCTGAAAAGATAGAGGATGCTTGGCCTCTGCCATACCCTGCCCTCCAAACTCTTCTCCTGCCTCCCCTCACACTCTGGAGGGCCCTCCTTCCACAATCTGCCCCTCGCTAATGCCAACATCCCAGCCTTTTTCTGGGCCCCTTCTCCTCACCCCTGGAGGCCTCAACCATTGCAAACAAAGCCCTCCAGCCCACCAAGTGCTGCTGACTCCCAGACTGCCGTCTCCAGCCAGACCTCTGGCCTGAACTCCAGACAGACGGTTCATACTGCTGAAGCATGTGACAGAGACCTGAACCCAGCTGAACAAGTGAAGGGCTTGTTTTGTCTCATGGGAAAGTCTGGAGGTGAGGTTCAGCTGCTTCCATCCAAAAATGTCATCAATGGCCAGGGTCCTCTGTCCTTCTACCCCATCCTCCTCAGCCTGTGACTGTGATCCTCGTGGTCACACAGTGGCTGCTGAGATCAAGCCACTCCCTCTGCATTCTGAGCAGGAGGAAGCACACAAAGACCCAAGCAGTGGAAACAATAGCCAACGCTGGTACTTGCACAGAGCTTTCCCCAGAAGCTATCCCCAGTGACCGTCACTCACACCTTTTTAGCCAGAATGGTGCCATCGGGCCATCACTGACCGCAAGGGAGGCTGGGAGAGCAAATTGGTTTAAACCGGCATTTTGCAGCTCTGACCGAAATCAGGGTGAGTGGCTATTAGCTAAGCAGCCAGTGGCATCAACTACCACCTCTTAGCTTTCACTCTAGCTTTGATTACCTCAAAGACGGGAAGGGCCCGGGGGAGTGGCTTATTGCCCCCAGGGTGGGCAGACAGCAGCTGGGATGTGGAGAATGGTCAGTAGAAACCCCAGGCTTGGACTCCAAATCTCCAAATCTCTGGCAATTTCACAGACACACCAGCACACTCAGACGCTTATCAAAAGTGCCTGATGCCAGCCATCAAAAGGGATGCATTCATTTGAAACACGTGTCTGGGTACCAATGCTTCTTTACACAGAGTCATCAGGATTGTCTCCAAGACAAATCACTGCCTGGACCACATAACAGCTTTTCCGTTATCTCTCAGTAACCGGCCTCCGTGGGGTGATAAACAGCCTGGATTGAAACGTTGCTTCTGCAAATTGAACTCTGTGGGGCTGGAGGACTACCATTACGTTAATTGTATGCCAAAATTTTCCATTTATCTCCCGCCTGCCACTCCAGACCCCAAGCGGATGTGTTTGTGCGTGTTTCTGAATACATGACTATGGCTCAGCTCGCGGCTTCCTCTTGGAGAGGCTCTCGCTGGCTATCTCTGGGGCCCCTGCCCTCGCCCTCTCTTGCTTGAAGGATGGCTTTGTCCAGGTGCAAAAGCTTCGCTTTAGATACGGGTGGGTTTGACTGATGTGAGGTCCCGATCTGGGGATCTGGAGTCCAAAGGCGGGGTGCGCACTCTGGCCTCGGAGGCAATTACCATCTTACACAAACCCTGACGTTAACGTATCACCTGCATAATGGCTGGTCTATTTTTGAGCCACCAAAGGGACCAAGCACAGCCTGAAGTTCTCCAGCTGCAGCACACTCTTTGATCTGGGGCTCTTCCTACAGAAGGGATTTCTTTGCACGGATGGGAAGACAGGGCTGGAAGACCAATGTGTGGGCCACCCCAGCCCTGGGTCCCTGGGGTGTACGGTTCATCCAGCACCCGTGAGAGCTGGCAGGGCCACGAGGCTGGTCCCAGGAGTCCAGGGCAGTGAGCCAGCATTTTCAGCTCAGCACCGAAATTCAGTCATGCTCCCTCTCCTTCAGGTCTGGAGGCAGACAGAGCCTCTCCAAGATGCTCCGAGGGCTCAGGCTGGGTGGTTGTTGTTCAGTAGCTCAGTCATGTCCGACTCTCTGCTGCCCCATGAATTGCAGCACGCCAGGCTTCCCTGTCCTTCACCATCTCCTGGAGTTTCTCAAACTCATGTCCATTTAGTTGGTGATGCCATCCAACCATCTCAGCCTCTGCTGTCCCCCTCTCCTCCTGCCCTCAATCTTTCCCAGCATCAGGGTCTTTTCCAATGAGCCGGCTGTTCACCAACTTCAGGCCAGGAGGGGACATCAATTCAGATCCTGCGCAGCTGCCCACACGCTAAAACCCAGCAACAGTCCCAGCAGGAAGTCATATAAATGCAAATACCCTTCCACCCAGAAGGTCGACTTCTGGGGATTTATGCTGAGCACGTAAGTCAGGGCGCATAGCAGAGCCAAGTGCCCCCACGCTGCTCACAATGGCAAAAATGCATCCAGGAGCTGAATGGTTGACACTGAAACTGGTGGTGCCCAGCAACACAGCAGTGTTCATTCACAGAATAATCCGCTCAACACACAGGGCTAGGTCTTCAGTGGAGGTTGCGAAAGAGTGGTGATAAACATGGCCTCGTTTCTGTCAAAAATAATTATAGCCTGGACTTTCCTGGTGGTCCAGTGGTTAAGAATCTGCCTGCCAGTGCCAAGGACACAGGTTCAATTCTGGTCTGAGAAGATTCCACTGGGGCAGCTAAGCCTGTGAACTGCAACTACAGAGCCCACACGCCTAGAGCCCATGCTCCGCAGCAAGAACAGCCTCCACAATGAGCAGGCCGTGCACTGCAGCAAGAGCAGTCCCCACCCACTGCAACTAGAGAAAGCCTGCACGCAGCAGTGGAGGCCCCGAGTAGCCAAAAGTTAGTTAATTAATTACTTTAAAAAATTATATCCACTCATACACACACATGCGCCTCTCCCCACTCAACTGAATGATGGTTTCTTAGATAATGACACCGAAAGCACAAAGAGAAAATAAACTGGACTTCACTGAGATTAAAAACTTTTGTGCTTCAAAGGATCTCACCAAGAAAGGGAAAAGACAACTCACAGAATGGGAGACAATTTTTTGCAAATCTTATATCTGAAAGGAGACTTGAATCTAGATCATATAAAGAACTCCTACATTTCAATAACAAGAGGACAGCTCATTAAAAAAAGCAAGGGGGTGGGGGGGACAGGGCAAAGTTTATGAAGACGTTTCTCCAAAGAAGATATACAAAGCCGATTAGCGAATAGGAAAGATGCTCAGCTTCATCTGCTATCAGGGAGACACAAATCAAAACGTAGTGAGATCTGGCTCCGGGACTGTTGTAATCAAAGAGGCAGATGAAAGCAAGAGTGATCAAGAATGTGGAAACTCAGGAACCCACATACCCTTCAGGAATGTGAAATGGTTCAGCCACTTTGGAAAACAGTCTGGCAGTTCCTCCAAAGGTTCAACATAGAGTTACCACATCAGCAATTCCACCCTGACCTAATAGAAACAAAACATGCCCATACAAGAACCTGTACGCAGAGGTTCACAGCAGTGTTATTCACAAAAGCCAAAAAGTGAAAACAACCCAGAAGTCCATCAGCTGATAAGTAAATGAAATGTGGCTGATACACACCATGGAATGTATTAGCCTCTATCAGACATGGTCTGCTCAGTCACTCAGTTGCATGGGGTCCCCATGGACTGTAGCCCACCAGGCTCCTCTGTCCATGGGATTCTTCTCCAGGCAAGAATGCTGGAGTGGGTTGCCATGCTCTTCTCCAGGGGATCTTCTCAACTCAGGGATCAAACCCAGGTCTCCCGTAATGCAGGAAGATTCTTTACCATCTGAGCCGCCAGGGAAGCCCAAGAATACTAGAGTTGGTGGCATATCCCTTCTCCAGGGGATCTTCCAGACGCGAGAATCAAACTGGGGTCTCCTGCGTTGCAGGCAGATTCTTTACCAGCTGAGCCACCAGGGAAGCCCACAATCAGGCATAAGATTTGCAAAATGTTTCTCCATTTTGTGGCTTGTTTTTCTCTATTTTGTGGCTCGTCTTTTCTCCGTTTTGCGGCTTGTCTTTTCTCTTCGCTGATGATGTTGTCAAGGGTGTGGGGAGCGGGGCAAAGCATGAGACCTGTGAGTTCAGCTTCGGTTGGGGACTTATTGAGGGCTATAGCCTGGGAGGCAGCCTCTCAGGTAGCTCTGAGGCCCTGCTCTGAAGAGGTGGGGGGAAGAGTCAGTGCATGTAAGACTGGTGGAGGGGGCACGTCCAATCGAGCACGCGTCTCAGGGGAAAGTTTCTGCTAGTCCCGAGAAGCAGGTGTCTGTTCATGCCTGTAGTGCTTTCCTAGGTATGAGAAGATGTAAGAAGCTGGGTTAATCAAATCTCCTCCTGAAAGTACCTAACTATTTGGAGGCCTGTTCTGCCAGGTTTTCCCAGAGCCAGAGGGCCTCATTCCTGATCTTCACTCTGAATCCCAGATGACCTGACCCTTATAGAGCTGGACGGTGAGTGACATTCTTTAGCTGACAAAGCCCTTTGAAGCACAAAAGTTTTAATCTTGATGAAGCTTCGGATTACCTGTTTTTCCCTTGATTGCCCATATGGGAAATATCTAAGAAATCATTGCTCCAAGCCAAGATCATGAAGATTTAGCCCACTGTTTTCATCTAAGAGTGTTATAATTTTTGCTCTTACATTTAAGTCTTGGATTCATTTTGAGCTAATTTCTTAGAGCTTGAGATAGGCGTCCAATTTCATTTGCATGTGGCTATCCAGTTGTTCCAGCACTGTTTGTTGAAAAGTCTATCCTTTCCCCATTTAATGGATTTTGCACCCTTGCCAAAATCAATTGGCTGTAATTGTGAAGGTTCATTTCTAGACACTTAATTCAACCCCATTAATATAAAGGACTATACTTGGGCCAGTATTGCACTATTTTGATCCCTGTAGCCTTGTAGTAGGTCTTGAAACCAGGAATGTGAATCCTCCAAATTTGTTCTTCATCTGCAAGATTGTTTTAGATATGATTCTGAGTTCCTTGTGTGTGTGGATTTTGGATTAGACAGTCAATTTATACCCTGGTTCGATTCTGAGTCAGGAAGACCCACTGGAAAAGGGATAGGCTATCCACTCCAGTATTGTTGGGCTTCCGTGTGGCTCAGATGGTAAAGAATCCACCTGCAATGCGGGAGACCTGGGCTCGATCCCTGGGTTGGGAAGTTACCCTTGAGAAGGGAAAGGCTACCCACTCCAGTGTTCTGGCCTGGAGAATTCCATGAACTATCCATGGGGTCGCAAAGAGCTGGACATGGCTGAGTGACTATCATCTATACAAAGAAGCCAGCGAGAATTCTAATAGGGATCACATTGGATCTATAGGTCTGTTTGGGAATTACCGCCCTGGTAACAATATTATTCTAATCCATGAACGTAATATGTTTTCCATTTAATTTTTCTACTCTAATTTCTTTCAACAATGTATTGAAATTTTCAGAGTATACTATTTTGCACTTTCTTTATCAAATGTATTCTGATGCGTTTTATTCTTTTTGATGTTATTGTAAAAGAATTCTTTTAATTTTATTTTCAGATTATTCACTGCTAGTGTATAGAAATATAATTGATTTCTGTATGTTGATCTTGTGTCTCGAAACCTGGTGAACTCATTTAGTAGTTCTAATAAGTAATTTAATTAATAATGTAGTTCAGTGAATAGTAGATTACTTAGGATCTTCTACAAAGAAGGCTATGTCGTCTGTAAATAGAGTTAATATTGCTCCTTCCTTTTCAATATGGGGACCTGTTTTTCTTGCCCAATTGCCCTGGCTAGAGACCCCTGTAAAATGTGGAATAGAAGTCATGAGGATGGGCATCCTTGTTTTGCTCCTGATCTCAGGGGAAAGCATCCTGACTTCCACCACTAAATGTGGCATTTTGTTGTTCAGTCGCTCAGTCGTGTCCGCCTTTTTGCAGCCCCGTGAGCGGCAGCACACCAGGATCCCCTGTCCTTCGCTATCTTGCATTATTGGGATAAATCCTACTCAGTCATGGAGGATGGTCCTTTTCATATGTCACCGGATTTGGTTTGCTAGTGATTACTGGAGGATTTTCGCTTAGATACTCATGCGATATTGGTCTGCAGTTTTCTCGTGGTAGGTTTGGCTGGTTTTTGGTATCAGAGTATTACTGGGCTTTAATCCAACCAGTCCGTCCTAAAGGATCCAACCAGTCCATCCTAAAGGAAATCAGCCCTGAATATTCATTAGAAGGGCTGATGCTGAAGCTGAAACTGCAATACTGTGGCCACCTGATGCGAAGAAGTGATTCATTGGAAAAGACCCTGATGCTAGGAAAGGTTGAAGGCGGGAGGAGAAGGGGACGACACAGGATGAGATGGCTGGATGGCATCACTGACGCGATGGACATGAGTTTGAGTGAGCTCCGGGAGTTGGTGATGGACAGGGAGGCCAGGTGTGCTGCAGCCCATGGGCTCACAAAGAGTCGGACACGACTGAGCGACTGAACTGAACTGGACTGATTACTGGCCTCAGAATGTGTTGTGTAATGTTCCCTTCTCTTTGATATTTTTTGGGGGGGAGGTAAAGAATTTATAAAGAATAGGCATTAATTCTTTAAATGTTTGTTATTCCACCAGTGAAGCCATCTGGAACTGGGCTTTCCTTGTGGGAAGTTTTTATACTACTAATATCAAGTGCTTATATCTATTCAGCTTTCCTATTTCTTCTATGGTCAGTCTTGATAGCTTGTATCTTCCTATGAATTTCTCCATTTCATCTAAGATGCCTAATTTTATCAGCATACACTTTTTCATAGTATTTAAATGTTATCATTAAACTTTTCATTTTCTGTTCATTGCTGATTATAGAAATCCAATTTACTTTTGTATATTGACTTGTAACCCTCTCTTATTAAATTGTCTAATAATTTACCTATAACATCTCTGTAAGTTGAGACATATACAATTCCATTTTATGTAGATAAAGACAAATCTGTTGCTGCATTTCCAAACCCTGTGATTTCCTTAATTTTATTACCTTATTACATTGGCTAGGACCCCCAGTCCAATGCTGAACAGAAGTAAAGATAGCAAGCATCTTTGTCTAGCTGCCAGTCCTAAAAGAAACTCTTCTAGCATTTCACAAATAAATATGAATCTTCTGCAGATTTTTTGATGGATACCTTTCAAAAGATTAAGGAATTTCTTTATATTCTTAGTTTTCTTCGAGTTCATGAGTGGGTATTGGACTTTACCAAGTGCTTTTTCTACATTCATTAAAATAATCATATTTTTCTCCCCTAAACTGTTAATTTACCAAATGATGTTTCAGTTTATAATATTAAATCTACCTTGCAGTTTGGTTATTTTTTTCATATTTCATCTAGAATTTTTGCATCTATGTTCATGAGTGAGATTTGCCTATAATTTTTCTTTCTTATATTATCCTTTTCCCTTTTTTTGTATCAAGTTAAACTGGTTTTGCAAAGCAAGCTGGGCCATCTTCCCTTTTTTCTCTCTCTGGAAGGCTTTGTGTAAGGATAGCATTGTTTTTCCTTAAATGTGAGCTATAATTCTCTGGTGAAGCCATCTGGTCCTGGAGTCTTCTTTGTGGGTAAGTTTTCAGTTACAGATTCAGATTTTTTCCTTTCTTTTTGTGCCAGTTTTGGAGCATTGTCTTCTTTCTATAAATTTATCCATTTCACGTAAAATTTCACATTAAATTGTCACAGTTGTTTCCATAGTAGCCTCTATTTAGTTTCCCATAGGTTCCCTGGTGGCCCAGGGGCAAAGAATTCACCTCTCAATGCAGGAGACGCGGGTTCGATCCCTGGGTCGGGAAGATCCCCTGGAGAAGAAAATGGCAACCCCCTCCAGTATTCTTGCCTGGGGAATCCCATGAAGGGAGGAGCTTGGCGGGCTGCAGTCCCTGGGGTCGCAAAAGAGTTAGACACGACAGAGCGACTAAGCAATGCAACAAAGCTTCTGTAACAACTTATCACAGACTGGGGGCATCAAATCGGCACAAATTTACTCTTGTACAGTCTGGAGGCCAGAAGACCAAAGTGGGGGTTACGCTGGGCTTAAGTCAAGGTGTGGCAGGGCACGCTCCCGCCAGGCCTTGTAACAGCAGGTCCTGTGCCAGAGTGTTGCATCTGGCATCTTCATCTACCACCATGCTTCTCATACGTCCCGACACGTGGAGACGGCAGGATCAAGATCCAAGGTGGTCTCCACTGGGCTCAGGAGGAGGGGAAAGGGGAGAAAGAGACACGTCAGCTGGAAGCGCTATGCTACGCTGAGTTGTTCGGTCGTGTCTGACTCTCTGTGATCCCGTGGACTGTAGCACACCAGGCTCCTCTGTCCATGGGATTCTCCAGGCCAGAATTCTGGGGTGGGTTGCCATGTCCTTCTCCAGGGGATCTTCCCAACCCAGGGCTTGAACCCAGGTCTCCCGCATTGAAGGCAGATTCTTTACTGACGGAGCCACCAGGAAGCCCCAATTAAGCAATAGGGGAGCATTTTCCAGTGTGAATTCTGAGCCATTGTAAGCCTAAAAGAAGTTCAGAGGGAAGAAGAGGATTCCATATTCTAATGAATCAGTCTGGGAGAATGGAAACTGACCGTCCTCTGACGTTCTTAATGAACACTGGCACTCTGAGGGTTTTGAAAAGAATTTTGGGGGTGAGGGAGGAGGAGGCAGGGGAGAGGAGTGAACTGTACCTACTCCGCTGTTTCCTGGACTTAATTGCTTCAGAAGCCTGTTCCCTCCCGACACCTGTCTACAGCCCAGGAAACTTAAATTTTTTTAGTGTGCAGACTGGAAAGTGGATTCTTTCTCCCTTATTAGGAAGTGCTGGAGTTGGAGAAAGGAAGTGATAAAAATATAGGCAGAAATCCATGAATATGAAACAGGAAAACGATATGTTAAGTCAATAGCTGGTTCTTTAAAAATGAATAATACAGTAGTCCATCTCTGACCAATCTAATCATTCCAAAAAGGAGAACAGATTAAAAAGAAGAAAAAGGACGTTAAGTTACAGAGAGGATTTTCAAAGCCTGAGAATGCCAGCACAGGTTTATGCTGGTAAATCTGAAAATCTCCATGAAAT
Source organism: Ovis aries (assembly GCF_016772045.2). Classification (NCBI taxonomy): domain Eukaryota; kingdom Metazoa; phylum Chordata; class Mammalia; order Artiodactyla; family Bovidae; genus Ovis; species Ovis aries. The sequence goes on from NC_056056.1 coordinate 220,999,707, forward strand.
GGACAATTTTCTGTTGAAGTCCCTAAAAAGGGTTTAAGTAGAAGTAAGCTGATCTGGAATTAAAATGTCATTTATCATCTCCGTCACCTAATACCAGGAATTCCAGCCAATTAGGTTTAACGAGAAAATAAATCAGTAGGTGATGTTCTCAGTGAAGAGACAGAGCTTCTCATCAGTCCAGGGGATACCAATTTTACTGGAACCCCAGAAGCAAGAAACTACTAGAATCATGAATAATTGAGAGTTGTTGCCTCTAAGTAGAAAAAGAGGGTAAAATTCAGTAAGACTCAGATAGAGAATGGAAGGTGAACGCAATGCAGTTAAGCCAAGCAATGACGAGAAAGGCATAAGACCCAGGTGAAGGGAAACCCAAGGGACTTCCCTGCTGGTCCAGTGGTTCAGACCCTTCCATTGGGTTCAAGCCCTGGTTGGGGAATGAAGACCCCACATGCCACATGGTGCGGCCTAAGGGGTGAAAAGACCTCAGTATAAAAAATAAAGGGAAGCCCAAATCCTCACCATGGAGCTTGGCTGGGCTCAATGTGAGCAGCGAGGTGCAGGGTGTTGGGGATGCCCTCATTCCCAGGTGACCTTGTACTCCGTAGGGCCCCGAGACGTAGCTGCCTTAGATGTGAACTTAGCTGGTGTGAACTTACTTATCGTGTATGGGTTTATGTAGCAAAACATCTGAAAGGGACACATAAAATTCAAACAGTGCATAGAAGCCTTGGTGTCATGGTTTAGTCACTAAGTCGTGTCCGACTCTTGTGACCCCATGGACTATAGCCCTCCAGGCTCCTCTGTCCATGGGATTCTTCAGGCAAGAATACTAGAGTGGGTTGCCATTTCCTTCTCCAGGGGATCTTCCCAACCCAGGAATTGAACCCAGGTCTCTTGCAGGCAGACTCTTTTTTTTTTTTTTTGGTTTTTCAAAATATTTATTTCAGGTAGAAACTAGGAAGACAATCACATGTAAAATAGCTCCATAAAAAACTTTGACAAATACACTCATCTGGTCATTAAAAAATAAAAACCTGAAAATAATATTACATTAAGTACTTCCATTGAGAACAGTGTTTTGTTATTTAAGTAAAAAGCCCAAAGCAGTCCCCGACTGAGCCCTCATAGAAGGCTTCAGTTCGGTTCAGTCGCTCAGTCGTGTCCGACTCTTTGTGACCCCATGAACCACAGCACACCAGGCCTCCTTGTCTATCACAACCTCCCAGAGTTCACCCAAACTCATGTCCATTGAGTCGGTGATGCCATCCAACCATCTCATCCTCTGTCATCCCCTTCTCCTGCCCTCAATCTCTCCCAGCATCAAGGTCTTTTCAAATGAGTCAGTTCTTCGCATCAGGTGGCCAAAGTATTGGAGTTTCAGCTTCAACATCAGTCCTTCCAATGAACACCCAGGACTGATCCCCTTTAGGATGGACTGGTTGGATCTCCTTGCAGCCCAAGGGACTCTCAAGAGTCTTCTCCAACACCACAGTTCAAAAGCATCAGTTCTTCAGTGCTCAGCTTTCTTCACAGTCCAACTCTCACATCCATACATGACCACAGGAAAAACCATAGCCTTGACTAGATGGTCCTTTGCTGGCGAAGTAATGTCTCTGCTTTTTAATGTGCTGTCTAGATTGGTCATAACTTTCCTTCCAAGGAGTAAGCGTCTTTTAATTTCAAGGCTGCAATCACCATCTGCAGTGATTTTGAAGCCCCCCAAAATAAAGTCAGCCACTGTTTCCCCATCCATTTGCCATGAAGTGATGGGACCGGATGCCATGATCTTATAGACGGCTTACCTTGTGTTTTACCCTGTATAGTTTGCAATGTTTAATTTTTTATATGTATACATTATTTTGTACTTAATTTTATTTAAAACTGATCTCTTTCATTTTATTGTTTCCTTTATACTCTACTTACACTCTATACTCTATTTTCTAATTTTCTACAATGATCATGTATTATTTTTATAAAATGGAACAAACCAATAAACATTATGGAAAGTTAAGTTTGTGAGAAATAAAGAGTGGGCATGAGGGTCTTCCCTGGTGGGCCAGTGGTTAAGAATGCACCTTGCAATGCAGGAGATGCACGTTCAATCCCTGGTGGGTGAACTAAGATCCCACATGCAGTGGAACAACAAAGCCTGGGCACCCCAACCAAGCTCCAAGGCAGCCAAGTAAATAAATATCTAGAAAAAAAATTTTAAGTGGATATCAATACATTTTTTGAAAAGTTACATTGGTGAGGGAAAATGCACTCTATCAACAACTTTAAATCAAAAACATACGAATTGTGAGCAAAAGAAGCTATTTTCCTTTCTCTTCCTGTTTTTAAAAAGCCAAGTCAGTCCAATGTCTAAGAGTTAAATATATGAAAGCCCTAGGGAGTGTCTCTTGGACTCCTCAGGAAACAACCACCTCTCCTCTCCTCTGTCCCCTAGCTTCTGTGTGCCTGCTCGGTCGTGTCCAACTCTTTGTGGCCCCACGGACTGTAGCCCACTGGACAGGGTCCTCTGTGTGGAATTCTCCCAAGCGAGAATACTGCAGTGGGTTGGCATTTCCTCCTCCAGGGGATCTTTCTGACCCAGGGACTGAACACGCATCTCCTGCGTCTTCTCCGTTAGCAGGTGGACTCTTGACCGTTATGCCACCTGGGAAGAACCCCAGAGCTTTTACCAAACACTCATGCCTACTACTCACCTCTTTTATCCTATTTTGTTCTTCTGCTGGTCAGAGACTATCTTCTCATTCAACTAAATTTTCTTCTAACATTTCCTGCTTATGTATTCTCTAACAGAATTTTAAAATATTCTGTATTCTAAAGGGAAAAAGAGGAAGCGACTGGGCCACTAGTAAGGGTGAGGTTTACAGAGTGTTCACTTTTTTAACTCAATGTTTTCAGTACAGGTGAATTCATAACGTGTTCTTTAATCCAACGTAACTGATTCTTGATTGACTAATGGCAAAGCGTGTGAGCAGGGAACTTGCATCCAAGTAGAAATAAAAACGAATTTATGTTTTCCTATAATCTTCTGGGGAAAAAAACAGTTAAAATGTTTTATGAGCTGAATATATGTTCAATATAATAGAAAATATAACTTAAAAAAAAAAAAGCCAAGTAGGTTCAGGGTGTAGAAAACAGCAAGAGAACACCATACTCAACCTAACGATGAGGAAAAGCTGATAATCTCCAAAATCACAATCTTTCCTGAGCCCATGAGAGAGCTCAGATCATAAGGAAACAAAAGAATGGGAATTCTATACAGTGGCAACCTCTCTGTGCAGAGATGGGGACATCAGTTTCTCCACCTTCTGCAAAGCATGGAGGAAAGGGTATCACAAAGACAAGTCAGGAGAGGGACTTTCCCGGTGGTCCAGGGGCTGAAGACGGTGCACTCCCAGTTCAAGGGGGCCTGGGTTTGATCCCTGATCAGGGAACCAGACCCCACCTGCTGCAACTAAAAATCCTGTATGCCACAACTAAGGCCCAGAGCAGCCAAATAAATGAATTTTTAAAAGACAGTTCAGGAGGAAAGAGCTGACACTTTAATAAATTCTCAAATTCTCACGAGCTAGTGTGACCACTTAGAAGGACCGGGGGCCCTACATGCTGTGGATGCCCCATTCACAGCTCTTTCCCATGGACCCTGACTTGGTGCCCACGACAGACAGTGGGGGCAGGACAGGAGGCCGGAGAAAGCTGTGCTCCGTTTGATTCACAAACCTTCAAGACCACTCTCGCCTCCTGTACCAAAGTAGGAAGTTCTCCCTACAGTACCACCTAGGGAAGACCCACTGCTTCTGGAGAAGCAAAAGGCATCTTCCACTTACAAACTGTGAAAAGGAAGAGTGAATGCAACCCAGAGGAAGCAGACGGCAGGGAATATCAAGATAAAAGCAGGTGGCGATGGCGTGAGGAAAAGGGGACCCTCCTGCTCTGTTGGTGGCAGTGTTAGCTGGTACAGCCACTACAGAGAAAGAACGGAGGGTCCTCAGAAAACTAAAATACCATATGTTCCAGCAGTCCCACTCCTGGGCATTTGTCTGGACAAAACTATAATTCAAAAAGATACACGCACACCTATATTCATAGCAGCACTATGTGCAATAGGCAAGACATGGGGAAACAACAGACATCCATCAACAGACAAATGGATAAAGAAGCGTACACACTTCCTTGGCATATATAAACAGGGGAATATTACTCAGCCATAAAAAGAACAAAACAATGCATTTGCAGTAACGTGGATAGACCTAGAGATTAACATACTGAGTGAAGTAAGTCAGAAAGAGAAAGGCAATACTATCAGTTCAGTTCAGTTCAGTCGCTCAGTCGTGTCCAACTCTTTGAGACCCCATGAATCGCAGCACGCCAGACCTCCCTGTGCATCACCAACTCCTGGAGTTCACTCAGACTCACATCCATCGAGTCAGTGATGCCATCCAGCCATCTCATCCTGGGTCGTCCTCTTCTCCTCCTGCCCCCAATCCCTCCAAGCATCAGAGTCTTTTCCAATGAGTCAACTCTTCGCACAAGGTGGCCAAAGTACTGGAGTTTCAGCTTTAGCATCATTCCTTCCAAAGAAATCCCAGGGTTGATCTCCTTCAGAATGGACTGGTTGCATCTCCTTGCAGTCCAAGGGCCTCTCAAGAGTCTTCTCCAACACCACAGTTCAAAAGCATCAATTCTTCAGCGCTCAGCCTTCTTCACAGTCCAACTCTCACATCCATACATGACCACAGGAAAAACCATAGCCTTGACTAGACGGACCTTTGTTGGCAAAGTCATGTCTCTGCTTTTGAATATGCTATCTAGGTTGCTCATAACTTTTCTTCCAAGGAGTAAGCGGCAATACTATATGGTATCATCTGTTTGTAGAATCTGAAATATGATACAAATGTACCTACAGAATCTGGGATATAAAGAATAGATTGGTGGTTGCCAAGGAGGGAGGGGAGTGGAGGAGGGATGGATGGGGAGTTCAGTATTAGCAGATACAAACTGGTACATATAGAATGGAGAAACAGCAAGGCTCTGTTGCTCAGAAACTATATTCAGTATCCTGTGATAAACTATAATAGAAAAGAATATGAAAAAGAATATATGTGTGTGTGTGTGTGTGTGTGTGTGTACCTGAGTCACTTTGCTATAGAGCAGAAATTAACACGGCACTGTAGATCAACTGTACTTCAATTAAAAAAAAAAAAAAGAAAACCAAGAGCAGAAATCAATGATATGGAAAGCAGAAATGTGGAGTAAATCAATGAAATAAGAAATGGTAGTTTGCAAAGATCAGTAAAATTGATAAACATCTAATCAGGATGTTTTTTAAAAAGAAGACACAATATTAAGCAATAGAAGAGGGGAAAACACTCGAGATGCTATAGATTTCAATAAGGAATATTATCAACAACGTTATGCAAGTAAATTTGCTCACTTGGATAAAATAGATACATTCCCAAAAAAGACACACACTACAAAGTTCACTCAAGATGAAACAGATGACTGACCAGTCCCATCGAATTGCTAAAGAAACTGAACTCACTAAGGAACACTTGATCGTTGTTCAGTCATTAAATTGTGTCGGACTCCTTGCGACCCCAGGGACTGCAGCACACCAGGCTTCCCTGTTCTTCACCAACACCTGGAGTTTGCTCAGATTCATGTCCATTGAGTTGGTGATGCTATCTAACTATCTAATCCTCTGCCACCCACTTCTTCTTTTGCCCTCAATCTTCCCAGCATCAGGGTCTTTTCCAATGAGCTCTTCACATCAGGTGGCCAAAGTATTGGAGATTCAGCTTCAGCATCAGTCCATCCAATGAGTATTCAGGACTGATCTCCTTTAGGATGGACTGGTTGGATCTCCCTGCAGTCCAAGGGACTCTCAAGAGTCTTCTCCAACACCATAGTTCAAAAGCATCAATTCTTTGATGCTCAGCCATTTTTATGGTAAACTCCAGATCCACGTGGTATTACTTCACTAAACAATTGAGGAAGAAATAATCTAATCTTACATAAACTCTTTCAGAAAACAGAGAAGAAGAGCTCCTAATCTTTCATGAGGTGAGCATAAACCCTAATAACAGAAATGTTGCAGAAAGAAAATGACAGCCCAATATCCCTATTAATAACAAACACAAAAGGTACTTTAAAATATGAGCAAAGCAAATGCACCATTTTATAAAAAGGATAATACTGGATCACCGCGTTGTGTTTATCCTGAGAATGCGGGGTTGGTTTCGCTCCTAAAAATCAGTCAGTTTAATTCACCATGTTAACAGCATGAAAGAGAAAAAATATGATTGTTTAAAATGCAGAAAAATCACTGAGCGGAATTCAACATCTATTCATGATTTTTTTAAAAAAGAACTCTCACAAAGGAGCGATGGATGAAAAGCTCATGTATCTGTTAAAAAGTATGTATAAGAAACCTACTACTTAGCATTACAGCTAATATGAAATATCCTCAATGTTCCTAAGGGTCAGGAATAAGGCAAGACTATCCAATCCATGACTTCTGTCTAACACTGTATTAGAAAGCCCTGCTGCTGCTGCTAATCGCTTCAGTCATGTCCAACTCTGTGCGACCCCATAAACGGCAGCCCACCAGGCTCCCCCATCCCTGGGATTCTCCAGGCAAGAACTCTGGAGTGGGTTGCCATTTCCTTCTCCAATGCAGGAAAGTGAAAAGTGAAAGTGAAGTCGCTCAGTCGTGTCCAACCCTCAGCGACCCCATGGACTGCAGCCTACCAGGCTCCTCCATCCTTGGGGTTTGCCAGGCAAGAGTACTGGAGTGGGGTGCCATTGCCTTCTCCGATTAGAAAGCCCTAGACAGTGTGAAAGGTGAGAAAAAAATAAAAGACATCCAGAATGAAAAGCCAGACATAAACTCTCTTTATTCACAGACAATATGATCGTGAGTGTAGAAAATCCTGAAAAGGTTGGGGATGACTCCAGAACTAACGCATGAATTTAGCAAAGTCACAGAATAAAAGCACATATAAAAATGAGTTTGGGTTTTATACATTAGCAACAAACAATTACAAAATTAATTTTATGTAATTCCACTTAAGTATTACCAAGAATCATAAAATCCTTAGGAGTAAGTTCACAAAAGACGTATAAGGACATTAACTGCAAAACTGCTGAGAAAAATTAAAGAAATTCTAAACAAAGTGAGCAATAAACCATATTCATGTATTGGAAGCCTTGACATTATTAAAATGTCAGTTTCCAAGCACTTAAATCTGTAGATTCAATTCCTTTCCAATCAGAGCCCCAGCGGGTTTCCTTAATAGAAATTGATGAAATGATTATAAAATTTATATAGAATTGTAAGGGACCTAAAATAGAACTATGATAATGGAAAGGCTCTCCTGAGCATTTAAAATGTGGTTATTGTATCCAAGGAACTAAATCTTTCGTTTTACTTAATTTTAATAAATTGAAATAGCCGCATGTGTCTAGTGACTTACTAACTGGAGCGCACAGACGTAGGCTTCCCACAGGGATCTTGCAAAGGGAGAACATCAGTGCAGCATTTACACACCCTGAGTTCGAAGCTTACTACAAAGTCACAGTAATCAAGATGGCACGGTGCCGGCATGGGCGTAGACAAATAGATTTATGAAAAAGGAGTCCAGAAGTAGACAAACTCTATTTGGTCTTTTGACTTAAACAGTCACCAGAGCAATCCAATGGACAGATAGAGTCTTTCAACAAATTATTTTAAAGCAATTAGATATCCCTATGGTGGGGGAAAAAATTTCAACCCCATCTCATATCGCTGACAAAATATTTATTTGAGATGAATCAGAACCTACATGTAAAAGTTAAAACTGGAAAAGAATCTTAAAAAATAGATATATACATAGATATGGATAACTGTATCACTTTGCTATACACCTGAAATACACACAGCATTGTAAATCAACTGTATTTCAATAAAAAAATTTAAGTTAAAATCGTAATTGTTTGAAAGGAATTACAGGACACTTTGTGTCTTGTGGACTGACAAAAATTCTTAAGACTGGGGAGGAGCACCAGGGAATTTTCTGGGTGGTGATGTGCTATACATTGACAGCGGCTTGGATAACAGTGACCCATTGGATGGCTGGGTGGTGGATGCATTTTTCAAAACTCCTCAGATGGTATTCTTAAAACTGATGGTTTCAGGACTCCCCTGGTGGGTCCAGTGGTTAAGATTCCATGCTTCCAAGGCAGGGGCCGAGAGTTCAATCGCTTGACAGGGAACCAAGATCTCAGCGGCACTCAGAGTGTCAAAAAAAAAAAAAAATTAATGATGATTTCACTATAGGTGAATTAATCCTCCTCCCACAGATTAAAAAATTAACTGTAACAAATATTGAAGTCTAGTGTGTGATCTGCATGCTAAGTGTTTAGGAGTGAAGTATATTAGCATTTTTCACTTACTTTGCTATGCATTAAAAGTAAGATATTGAGGATGGATGGAAGAACGGATGGACATGTAATGAAGAAAATTTAGCATACTGTTCATTGTAGAATGTAACTGATGGATATTTGGATGTTTATGGTATATTTTTTTCAACTTTTTTGTATGTTTGATATCTTTCATAAAACATCAGGAGGGAAACTACATTCACGGCTAGCAAAGATAGGCTCAGAATCATTTGAATTCAGGTAAACGTAAAGAAAAATTGTTATGGGATACTCTTACCCACCAACCAGAATAGCTGAAATTAAAATGACTGAAAACAGCAAGTGAAGAGAGGAAGCCAGACCAATGAGAACTCACACACACAAATGTAAAATGGCGAACCATCCTGGAGGCAGTTTGGCAGTTTCTTATAAAGTGATACAGCGTGCCTATGAGCCAGCAGTTCAGCTCCTGATATTCACCCAAGAGAAATGCAAACAAGTACACAGGAAGGCTTATCTAGGGATGTTCATAGCAACTTTATTTGTATTTGCCCAACCCGGAAATAGCCTAGCTGTCCATTAACAGATGAATGGTGAAACAGCTCGGGTCTATCTACAGAGTGAAGTGGACTGTTAATCAGCAAGAATAAGTAACGAACAACCAATACCTGCACCACCATTGGGATGTTGGAGAAGGCTCTTGAGCGTCCCTTGGACAGCAAGGGGATCAAACCAGTCAATCCTAAAGGAAACCGTTCCTGAATGTCCCTTAGAAGGACTGATGCTGAAGCTGAAGTGCCATTCCTTTGGCCACCTGATGTAAAGAGCCGACTCATTAGAAAAGACTCTGATGCTGGGAAAGATTAAAGGCAAAAGGAAGAAGGGGATGACAGAGGATGGGACGACTGGATGACATCACTGACTCAGTTCAGTTCAGTTCAGCTCAGTTCAGTCGCTCAGTCGTGTCCGATTCTTTACGACCCCATGAATCGCAGCACTCCAGGCCTCCCTGTCCATCACCAACTCCCGGAGTTCACTCAGACTTGCGTCCATCGAGTCAGTGATGCCATTCAGCCATCTCATCCTCTGTCATCCCCTTCTTCTCCTGCCCTCAATCCCTCCCAGCATCAAAGTCCAGTGGATACAAATTTGAGCAAACTCTGGGAGACAGTGAAGGTCAGGGGAGCCTGGTGTGCTGTAGTACATGGGGTCACAAAGAGTCAGACAAAACAGCAACTGAACAAAAATAAGTACCAACATGGATGGATGTTAAAACACTCTAATAACAAGAGACGCTTAAAATACAAGGGAGTGCATGCTTCATGAATCCATTGATAGGAAATTCCAGAACAGTCAAAGCGAATCTATGGGCACAGATATTAAAACAGTGGTTGCCCGGCTGGCGTGGGGAGAGATTGACTGGCAGACGGCACCAGGGAACTTTCTGGAGTGATGGATATGTTCCACATCTTTGGCATAAGCACACACGTTTGTCAAAACACACCCAAGTATGCACTTAAATTCTGCTCACTTCACTGTATGTAAATTAGATCTTACCTTTTTTTTTTTTTAATGGAGCCAGTCTGGGAAGAACAGCTACACAAATTATATACCTCCATGTGAGGAAATATTATGAAGTGGTTAGTTTGTTTTCAAATAACTTTTGTAACAGTGTGATAAAATGTGTATTGTATTAAGTCAACTTTATGGAGAATGCAGAAGCGTTATTCAGTGTAATTTGAAGTTGGAAAAAAAAAATAGTTCCTTGAGTCTAAGACACGATTGATTTTAAGACTACACAGAGATTTGCATAGTAACTCTTCCTCTTCAGCACCACGGTCAGGCTTGAGTCCAAGCCCCCTTCTCTCTTCCTTGTGGCTCTGCTGAGTCTCAAGCCCTTGTAGAGACCACCTTGGATCCCATCTGCCCCCTCCCTCGTATGAGGTACACATGGGTTTGTTGTTCTCGTCGCCCCCAGCAAGGAGGAGGACTCCACAGGGGCCAATGTGTCCTCTGTCTTGCTCACCCTTGCATCTTCAGCTTCTAGCACCGTCTCTAGCAGACAGCAGGTACACAGCAGTGTGTTATCTGGTCCTTTGCTCATTCACATTCCAAAGGTTCTTCTAAACCCTTCCTGGCAGCTGGCGTGCAAAGGGTGGAGACACTCTGACACACTGATTATCATGCCCTAAAGCTCCTGTAGGGTCGAGAATACCAGAGTTTTCTCTGCTTTTCCCATTTTGTTATTTCATAGTTTTGTGGGATTTTCATCCTTTTAGTGAATTAACTGGAATTGGTTTATTGAGGCATCTCAACTCATTGGGAATAGAAATAGCAACAATTTTATTTCTTCCAAACTCCAGTCCAGAGGGATCTATCAAACCCCTTCCCACGAGGCGTGAGGTTCCTGAATGATATCTTGGCCACATTCCAAGGGGTTTTTTTGTCATTTTTGTCTGTAGAACGGGTGCTTGTTAAAACTAAGCCATCTGCCTGTGTGTGTGCGACTAAGTCGTTCAGTCGTGTCCGACTTTTGCGATCCCATGGACTGTAGCCCCCCAGGCCCCTCTGTCTGTGGGATTCTCCAGGCAAGAATACTGGAGTGGGTTGCCATTTCCTCCTCCATAGGATCGTCCCAACCTAGGAATCGAACCTGCATCTCCTGCGACTCCCTCATTTCAGGCGGATTCTTCACCACTAACACCACCTGGGAAGTACTTCTGGGAAGTATTCAGCTCAAATGCAATTCTGGGTGTGTCTCGTCCCCTCTCCCAAGAGTTAGCCAGAGCTCTCCGTGACCCCAGAGGCTTTGGAGGGACTAAGCTGGTCTCTTGGCTTCACCCTTCGCCTCCCCAGGCCACACTGGCCCCTGTGCAGGGCCGCTCAGGCGAGGAGGACTCAGGGCTCCCGGGGACACTGCGGCCTCTCCGTGGCCCCCACTCGGCGCTGAGTGGCTGGGGGTGCTCACCCCTCCTCTGACCACCCGCCCCGCTCCCCGCCCCCACCCGCCACCACTGGGCGACCACCACCCAGTCACACTCCGGGCCCCAGGCCTGCAGCCTGGTGGGCCCCTGGCAGCACTCCCTCAAACCGCGGCTGGGAGCCTCTGTCCTGCAGGCCTGCCCCCCTCACCAAGTGTTTTCCAAGGTCGCCTTGACCCTCAGCAGGGATCCAAGGATTGAAGGAGGGAGAACACAGACCAGCCCTCCCGCCGGCATTTCTGCACGTCACTGAGCCCCGCTGGGCTGGAGAGGAGGCTGGGGAGCGTGGTCTGGCTTTCTGCCCAGTGAGTGAGTGAGTGAAAGTCGCTCAGTCGTGTCTGACTCTACTGTCCATGGAATTCTCCAGGCCAGAATACTGGAGTGGGGAGCCTCTCCCTTCTCCAGGGGATCTTCCCAACCCAGGGATCGAACCCAGATCTCCCGCGTTGCAGGCGGATCCTTCACCAGCTAAGCCACCAGGGAAGAAAAGAAAACTTGGCAAAGAAGCCACCAGCCTACCAGCGCTCTGTGTTTAGGGCTGGTAGGGTGACCCAGCTAGGCCGTCCACACAGGTATGGGGCTGATGGCTTGTCAGCCGCTCTCTAAGTTCAGAACACGGGCTTTCCCTCTCATGTGTGGTCTTGGCTCCACCAGGGAGAGCCCAGCTCGACGCCCCTGGACAGTGCATGCCTAGGGGTGACCGTCATGTTTCTTGACAGCAAGAGGCTTCAGCGAGGCTGGGAGCCTGAGGCGGCCGCTGGAAACTCACCAGCTGATCACAGAGGCCTCCTGTCTTTGAGACTGCTCAGATAAGATCTGAGAGAGTCGGCAGGCTCTCTCTGCTGGTTTAAATGTGCTGCTTGAAGTGTGACCGGCAGGTTTCTGGGGACACAATACCATTTGGGGGCGGGGGCTTCCCTGGTGGCTCAGAGGTTAAAGTGTCTGCTTGTGATGCGGGAGACCCAGGTTCGATCCCTGGGTCAGGAAGGTCCCCTGGAGAAGGAAATAGCAACCCACTCCAGTATTCTTGCCTGGAGAATCCCATGGATGGAGGAGCCTGGTGGGCTATAGTCCGCCTAAGAGTTGGACATGACTGAGCGACTTCACTTTCACTTTCAATACCATTTGGAATCCAAAACACTTCCCAGCTACCTCCAGAGGTTCCGGAACCCAGGGAAGGTCCACAGAAACAGGCAGGCTGGCCCTTGTAAACCTCTCAGGACCAGCCATCCGGGGCCAGCCAGCGCTCCAGATACTTCCAAACAGAAGATGCTTCAGCACACAGCAGGCTAGCCATTTGGGCATAAATTTTTATCCCAACCCCAAACCAGCCACCAGTCGGAGAGGAATGTTGGTTGAAATGCCCTGGGCAGGGCCTTCTGTGGGCAGAAAGAGCAGAGGCCACCCACCCCCCAGGGCGCTGGCCTGTATGGGACTGGGCAGCCCCGCGCCTGCCCTGGAGGTGGAGCAAAATTAAGAATTCATTTTTAATGTTCATGTGGTGATAACAGCCAAGAAAACCAGAAGGGGCAAATCCCCCATTAGAGGGGAGCACAAAGTATAACCCCGAAATCATTTTTAGGTTTTGCTTAATTCTGGCTGGGCTGGATACCCCCTGCTGCGTGGACTTTTCTCTAGTCGTGGCCCGTGAGGGCTCCTCTGCGACGCCGTGCACAGGCTTGTCTCGCCGCAGTGGCTCCGGCTGCTGCAGAACACGAGCTCCAGGGTGCACGGGCTGCTTGGCTGTGACTCCCAGGCTCGAGCACAGGCTCAGTGGTCGTGGTACACGGGCTTTACCTGCTCTGCGGCAGGGGGGATCTTCCCAGGCCACGTGGCCAACGCTCTCCTGCGTTGGCAGGTGGGTTCTTAACCACTGAGCCACCTGGGAAGCCCCGAAATCATTTTTTAAAAGGAGGTTCTGGGGGAAGAAAATGGATCATCAGATATTGGGAAAGTTGGCCCTCTGATAGGTAAGGTTTTCAGATGGGATGAAGAAACACATGAATGAAGGAGAGAATGAAGTTAAAATAGATGAGAATAGATGAGCTCAGGTTATTGGTTTAAACACCGAGAAGTCAAGCCAGATCTTCACCTCACACTACAAACCAAACTAATTCCAGAAATGTCTGTATTAATTCTAGAGGGAAACAAAGACCTTAAGTTTAAAGCAGCGAAGGAAACCACAAAGAAGAGATGGAGGTGTTTGCAGGACAAACTGTTCTGCCTCTTCTTGGACCAGAGGTTCTCAAAGTGGGCAGGACCTCTTCCAGGCCTGGGAGGCATTCCTGTTTTCATAAAGTTACCAAAACATCTGGGCCTTGTCCACTCCTGCTGTCTCCTGAGTGTACAGTGGAATTTTCCAGATGACATGATAGGTGTTCTTGCAAAAGATGAAGAGCAGGGGCAGGTCTGAGGCCCCAGCTGTCTTCTCTTAAGCCAGACATGAAAGAAATTTGAAAACCATGAAAGAATTTAGTGAGAACTTCCCCGCTCCACCCCCCTCTCCCCGCTTTTTAAAAATATGCTGTTTATGTGGTCAGGTAACGAGTTTATCTTCTAAATAGCATTTAGAAACATTTTCCATCTTAACTTGCGATATGGTAAATACTGATAAACAAAACCTATATTAGAAGTTCTCTGGGGTCCTAAAGGATTTTGCGTGGTGTGAAGGGATTCTGGGGCCACAAGGCCTGTGAGCAGTCCTGGGTCTGTAAGTGCTTCGGTGGGGTCCCAGCACTCAGCACATCCATCCATGTAACAGTCCCACAGACGTTTATGGCATACCTACTGTGTGTCCTGACACACTGCTACAGGTGCAATGCAACAGCCATGACCAAAAGGGACAAATGCAAGCGCCTGCATTGTGCTAGTTCGGGGGGCACAGGGCCCAGTGAAGGGACAGACTGGCTATGTGTCAGGTTAAAATCAGTAATAAAAAGCTGGAAACACGTGCAGCGAGTACGGCACACAACAGGTTAATATCTTTAATATGCAACGAGCTTATACAAACTCATCAAACGCCAGTAGGTAAGAGCAGAGGACACGACAACGCACAAAAGAAATACAACCGCTTAACGTGAAAGATGTTCTAGTTTGCCAGAAATTAAAAAAAAAAAAAGAAATGCAAACTAAAATACAATGCTATTTTTCCATGACCAGATTAGCAAATATTTAACCAGATGCGAACACTCAGTGCTGGCAAGATGGGCACATTTATCCTTGCTGGTGGCCGTGTAAATGGACACAAACATTTCTGGAAACTGTTTGTCAACATGTAATCAGAGCCTCGAAGGTCCTCATATTCTTTAATTCCATCATCCCACCTCTGAGGACCTATCCGAAGGAAATAACTTGAATTGGGGAAAGCTTTACGCACAAAGATAGTCATCGATTTCCAATGGTGAAAAATCAGTAAGAGCATTGGTGAGCAACCAATGGCACTGCCTGACGGCGGATTATGCAGCCATTTCAAAATGAACTGAGAAAGATGCCCGTGATGTGAGAACAGCTACACAGTACCGTGCTACAGAAGGTAGCATCCCAATGGTAAACAAAAGGCAGAGGAACCATGACTGGGGTGAGGGAGACTGGAAGGAGAAACACCAAAACGTTAAGATTGTACATCTTTCTACTCCTCTATTTTCCAAAACTTCTATAATGTGTAGGTTGCCTTTGATAATGAAACGAACTAGTACGTGGTTACTTATGAAAAGGAGTTAGTGGTGCTGCAGCGAGGGGCCAGCAGTGAGTACCCGCCCCCCATCTACTGCGTCTGTGCTGCGCCCGCCACACTCAACACGGGGGCCCCACGACTACACCAGAGTCATCAGCTCTGTCCACCCACGGTCAGCGATGGATTTTCCTAAACCCCAACCCTCTCCCCGCACGGCCAAGCTTTCGTTGCCTTCTCTAGAGTCCAGCTGTGTCTCCATCTCTAAGCCCCTAACCTGAGGCTTCTCAAGCAGAGGAGGTCCACGCTTCCTGCTCTGGCTGCAAGACGGACAGGACCTCTGCTAAGTTCTCTTCCTACCCAAACTCCAGCCCTGGAAGCTGGCTGGGGTGTGTGTGTTCTTACACACTCACAGGGCTGCTCCCTTAAAGTAATCTAAGTACCTGCCCAGCTCTCCCCACACCTGTTCATTCTCCTAAAGACCAGAATCATGGTCCAGCAGGTGGTTCTGTCCCTCTTGACAACAGCAGCTTACGCATCAGAAAAGCCTTACCTGCACTTCACACAGCACTTCTGGGCTCTGTGTCACAACTTACTCATTACATACTCACCTGGGACCAGGGACTCGTGTCTCGGTTTTTTCCCAGAAGTCACCGAAATGCTCTGGGACATTGTTAATCCCAAGGTCGCACAACACAGCAGGCCAGAGGTCACCCCTCCTAACTGATCTCAAATGGTGCCCTGCTACACTATGAATCTTCCTTACCAGATGGGGCAACGTGGAGACCAAGGAACAGTCACAAGGTAGTCCAAGTACTGTGAACACCATGAAAACATAAAACCTTCCCTCACATGCACGGTTAACACTACTAACTGCCTGGCCCTTTTATAAATCAACACCTGTTCTCTTCAATTTAGAGAAAGTATAACCCCCAAATATGTACAGAGCAGCTCTCCTCCGCCACTGCCTTCTCCAACTTGAGCCTCTCAGCCACGTGTTCTTGCTCCGGGCTGCATGGAGCGTGGTTGTCCTCTCCAGCTGGGGACGAGGGTGTCTTCCACTAGAGCCACCGGGGGCTCCCACCACGGGGCTTCTTCCAAATCCAACCCCAAGCCTCACATCCACTCCGGTTTCCAAGGTCGCAGGAGGCAATCAAGAAGGTCACGGACGTCCAACAGCACCAGTCCCCAACCTGTAACCGTGAGCACCAATGGCTTGCCACATCACCAAGCCAAGCGAAGCCAGGGCAGCAGCCAGGGCTGGGCACAAGGACCCACATGCAGAGGGCGGGCCTCAGCCTAGCGAGGTGCAGCGGCTGAAACAAGGCGCGGCTGCAAACATGGTAGGACTTCTGAGTGCCACCTGGGCAGACCCCAAGGTTGGCAAACAGTTCCTGCCCTGCTCCTGGGCTGGGTCTCCTGCCTTGGCTGGGCTGGGCCATGTGGAAACCTTCAAGGTGCCAGCCAGCCCTGCAGGGCCCCTCTCCTGTGGGGGCCACCATACCCCTTCAGCTGTGGGCACCTCGACTTGGCAGGCAGGCAGAAGAGAGCAAGAAGTGCAAGTGGTCTGAGCACCCCCCTCACCGGAGAGCCCATGCCCCCCTGAAGGGTGGCCCCCTGTGTCTCCCCCACTTCATGCTTAATGAGCACCATGGTCCCGCCTGAACAGTCTGGCTGGCATCTAGCGGGGTCTGAAGCCTATGTTCAGGCAGTGGTTCAGCAGGGCAATTAGGCTAACAGAGTTTACGATGAGGGGTGGCAGTGGTCCGTGAACTCCAGCAGCCACGGAACCACCTTGACCTTGCAGCCAGTGGACTTTCAGGAACACAGTCACTCTCCCTAGCATCATCGAATTGCTCAGGAGGGCGTGGGTCCTAGGAGACAACCTCTGGAGGCCCCAAGATGCAGGCTTGTAGCGGGGAGCAGAGGTTATCCTCCTGCAGTCAGGCCGGGATAAACCCAGGGAAGGATGGCCCATTTCCCCACAGCCTGGGGGCAGGGCGTTGTTGGTACTGAATAAGGCAGGAGCAACCCAGGTCAAAGGGCCTGGTCAAGCCTCGTTTAGAAAGTGACTCTGGGCGTCCCCGGGAGAAAGCACAAGGCCACCCACCACTCGGAGGCACGGCTCTGTCTCTCGGAATCAGGACCCGAGCGCCAGCCCTGCACTGTCACCACCTTAGGACCTGGGCAGCCCGCTACTCTTTTCCTTTGCAAATGCCAGCACCGCCCCGGCTGGGGTCAGACAGGCAGACACCCCTCGCCCTAAGGGCTCCATGATGTGTCCGGGGAGCTGGGGCTCCCAGCCCTGAGTCCAGGTTTTCTGGGACAGAGGCTAGACATCTGATGGACGGCCCAGGCCTGGGGAGGGCATGCTACCGAGGCTTTGGAGACCTACAGACCGTGTGTGTGGTTCCAGGAGCTGAGGTGAAGGCCGCATGCCCCTATGTGGAGAAGGGAACAGGTCTCAAGCCAGACAGGCCCACCTCCACGTGTGGGGGCCAGAGAGAAGAGGGGGCTACACCACTGACTCCCATGGGGGACCAGGGCAGCGGTGTAAGCGTCTCAAGTCCACCCCTCAGCCTGCCAGGGTAACTCAGGCACAGATGGACACGTATGTGGAACTGCCCAGTGATTCCAGTCACACTGACCTTCTGAGCAGGCGAGTTCCAGATTCCCCCCAACCCCGGTGCTATCAAAACACTGGCAGCTAAAGCCAGGCACTGATGGGGGGGTGTGTGGCCTCTGGGGGCACACCCCTAAGGCTGCACTATCCGTCTTTCCAGGAGCAGCAATGGGGCACAGTGACTGCCTACTCCTGTGCAGAGTGAAGCTGGCCCCCCGAGAACTCTGGAAACTCACTCCCGGCCGTGATCACTCGGACACTGACAGCAGAGATGAGGCCCCTACCTGCTACGCTGGGCCCTAGAGGGGCTGGCAGGACTCCAGACTCCCCTCTCCAGGTCAAGCCACCTGCCTGGCCAAAGAGGCTTCTTTTTGGCACCAGCAAGCTCATCACTGAGAACAGGGCGATCAGGTGGGGAACTGCCCCAGGGCCTGCAGAGGGTGGGGGAGCTGCATCGGTGAACCTGGTCAGGCTGGGGAAAACGTCAGCCTAAATGGTCCCAAGTGCATTGTGAGTGAGACTGACCAAGCAGCAGAGCTGAGGCCACTAGAAGAGCTGGAATTGCAAGCAAGAGAAAGGAAACATGCAGTGGAGGTCCCAAGCGAGCACGTGATGCCAGGAAGCAGGGTGGGTCACAGGGCGCCCCAGAGTGATGACGGGAGATGTCCTCATGGAGCAGGTCTGCAGAGGCAGGAAGGGACGTCCTCAAACAAAGTGATGCCGTGGGATGGACATTTCTTCTATGCAGCAAAGTGGGTATGCTACCTGGATGGCTGCAGATGCGACCAGGATGGTGGCCGACTCCTAAAGGTTCCGAGCGCGGGTGGGCAGGGCCGGGGTTGGACTGGTCCCATTGGAGGCTGGGTGCACCGGGCAGGGCGCTGTGCCGGTGGCGGCCAGCTGGCGGCAGAGGGTCTGCCGTTCCCGCATGGCTCGATTGGAGGCCGAAGTTTTTCTGATCTGTGCCCGCCGGGCGTGCCGCAGCGGAGACTTGTAGGTTCTCCGCAACTCGGCCAGGAATCCCTGATAGTTGTTTCGTAAGGGGCTGTCGGGTTGCATGTGGGGGATCGCCCACTTCTCGGCCTCCCCGGTGAGCCGGGACACCAGGAACGCCACTCGTTCGGCCTCCCCGGGGAAGCGGGAGGCCTGGAAGATCATGAATCTGTCCATCTGCATTAAGAAGCCCGCCAGCTGGCCGGGGTCTCCGGAAAAGGGCTCGGGCAGCGAGGTCGGGGGCGTGGTCATCGGCCGGGTCCCATTGGAGGTAATGGCCGAGATGGGGGGGGTGATCTGCAGCGCCCCAGGAATCCGAGCCCGGGTGCGCAACAGGGTCAGCTCAGCCATCACGCTCTCCAGCATGTTGGTGAGGTTGGCCTTCTCTGCGCGAAGGGTCGAGGCCTCGCGCCTGAGCGCCGAGTTGGTGAGGCGCAGCGAGGTCAGGGTGTCGATGACGTCGTCCATGGGGGCGCTAGCAGAAGCTGCAGAGGCTGGGGTTCCAGCTTTTGAGGTCTGGGGCTGGACCATGCTGGCCAGAGGTCAGTCAAAGGCTGAGACTGACGGAAGTGGAGGAAGGTGGTGGTGACGGGGGCGCTGGGGTTGGGTTTGGATAATCCAGAACCTGAGCACCTGTGATGCTAAAATTGGGTAGACCCAGAGGCAACAGGGTTAAGGGTGGGGGTTCAAGACCCAAGCGTGGCAGAGAAGACCCAACAAGAGGGCAGGGCAGACGGACCCAGAGATGCGCACAGCCCCGGGCCAGGTTGGGGGTGCAGGCCCTCGCGGATCCCGAGCTCCGGATGTCGCTCCTGAATCGCCGCGCTCACAAGGCCACAGTGGGCTGCAGGGCCCTGAAGGATGAAAACACGGTTTTAAAGAGAAAAAGGTTTCGACTGCGGAAAGGGGGTTCGAAGGGAGGGAGGCGGCGTGGGAGGGGCAAAGGGCGGGCGGCGAGGCGAGCGCCCCCCAGCCAGAGGACCGGCGCCCACATGGGGCAGAACAAAGGGAAGAAGCTCCCGCGGCGGCGGTGCCGGAGGGCCGAGGGCGGGCGGCGGGCGCCTACCTGGGTCTCCGCGGCTTCCTCCGCGGCTCCGTCTGCCCGGGCCGGCCGCCACTAAGATGGCCCGATCGCCGGGATGCGGGCTGGCCGATGAGTCACGGCGGCGGCGGCCCGCCGGAACTGCTTCCCGGTCAGGTCAGGTGGAGGCGGCGGCGGGAGGCGGGCGCGGGCAGCTTCTGGCGGGAGCACGAGCCAGGCTGGGACCGAGGCCCAGGTCGTGGCCCAGGGCGGGTGGCGGCGCGGGCGGCGAGCGGGCACCGCGGAGGTGTGGGCTGCAGGCGGGGCTAGCGCGGTCCCCGCTGGTTGCCATGGAGACCATCAGCTCCCGCGCCGCCGAGGCCGCGCCCCGGAAGTGACGTAGACACTATGCCTTTCCTCAGCAGCCAATCAGTGATGAGTGTGGCTACCGACGTTTTGTTATTAGAAGCGGTGTCTTCCTTTCTTTGAAATTCTACCTAAGACTGCTAGTAAAGCTGTGTGTGCATGCTGCTGCTGCTAAGTCGCTTCAGTCGTGTCCGACTCTGTGCAACCCCATAGACGGCAGCCCAACAGGCTCCCTCGTCCCTGGGAGCAGAGGTTGTATTTACTCTTTTAAATGAAGCTTGCTTTCCATAGATATATTCTTTTAATTCAGCCGAGAGTTTTGATGAATTTATTGTTCCTAACGTGTAGCCAGGTAAAAAGTAAATGATATACACCAGTGAAGTACATTGTCCTGTTGATTTTTATATAAAAAAGTGGCTGCTACTTTTGGAGTGATGAAAGAGCACTGTTGGACAAATTTGTCCTTGCCTTTCGTTCTGTACTAACTGCAAGCAAATTCAGTGTAGTATAGATCCATTGTAGAAAATTTTGATATCAAAGAAGTCCTTTGAAAAAGTTTATATCTCTCTGAGTCCCTCCACCTGAGATAAGAAATAGTAATATTTTTGTAGTTCCATCGAATCATTTTCTAAGATGTAGTATATTATAAAATATTAGTAATTATTGTATCTTTTGAACTGTTTTGTGACCTTAATAGCACACTGAATTTTGAACACTTCATTAAAAAGCATAGTTTTCAACTACTGCCTGTGTTCCAATGAAACCACCTACCCAGTTTATTTAATAGACCCCTTTTTGAGAGTTCTCTCTTATTTTCCATGTGGAAGTTTTATAAACCACGCTTGTATGTGAACCCCAGCCATTTTCTCTGCCAGCTTCACCAGGGTAATTGTCAAGGAAAGACAGTACTGGGCCAAAGTGGATGAGCTATTTGACTCACTTCACTGGATGCCTTTGGGGCTTCCCACATGGCACAAGGGGTAAAGAACACGCCTGCCAATGCAGGAGACATAGGAGATGCGGATTCCATCTGTTGAGTCGGGAAGATCCCCTGGAGGAGTGCGTGGCAGTATTCTTACCTGGAGAATCCTATGAACAGAGGAGCCTGACAGGTTACAGTCAATGGGGTCAAAAAGAGTCAGACATGACTGAAGCATCTTGGCACACATGGCGTATGCTTTTCCTACTTGACCTTACTGTTCTTCAGTCACTCAGTTGTGCCCCACTCTTTGCGACCCCATGGACAACAGCATGCTAGGCTTCCCTGTCCTTCACCACCTCCTGGAGTTTGCTCAAGCTTATGTCCATTGAGTCAGGGATGCCATCCAACCATCTCATCCTCTGTCATCCCCTTCTCCTCCTGCCTTCAATCTTTCCCAGCGAGTCGGCTCTTCCCATCAGGTTGCTGAAGTATTGGAGCTTCAGCTTCAGCATCAGTCCTTCCAATGAATATTCAGGACTGATTTCCTTTGGAATTGACTGGTTTGATCTCCTTGCAGTCCAAGGGACTCTCAAGAGTCTTTTCCAACACCACAGTTCAAAAGCATCATTTCTTTGGTCCTCAGCCTTTTTATGGTCCAACTCTCACATCCATACATGACTACTGGAAAAACCATAGCTTTGACTAGAGGGACTTTTGTTGGCAAAGTAATGTCTCTGCTTTTGAATATGCTGTCTAGGTTGTTCATGGCTTTTCTTCCGAGAAGCAAGCGTCTTTTAACTTCATGGCTGGAGTCACCATCTGCAGTGATTTTGGAGACCAAGAAAATAAAGTCTGTCACTGTTTCCATTGTTTCCCCATCTATTTGCTGTGAAGTGATGGGACCAGATGCCTTGGTCTTAGTTTTTTGAATCTTGAGTACTGAGCTGATTCTAAACGGTCAGTTCAAGGCTGGAGCATGGATGGAGAGAAAAGACACCCACCATGCCAGCCTTTCAAAGACACCGTCTTCAAGGAGGCTAAAAACTGGCAGCCACTTGCACGCTTTGGCAGACCTGGGGCAAAGTCAGCTTCACTCATATCTTTACAGTTTATGCTTCTATAAAATGGGAATTGGGACATGATGGTGTCCATACTCAGTAAGGATAGTCTAGCTGTGCCCACAACTGTGTACCCCAGGGTGGCAAAAGGTACGTTTTTGTGACCAGCTGAAAGTGTCTAGGACATAAAGTAAAGGGAGAAAGAAAGGACACAGTGTCTCCTTAAACTGCTTCTGTGAGCTCTTCCACATCACATGGAGGCAGGAGCTGTGCTCATCCTGACTGAGGTCAGTGATTTCAAATGCGGAAATTATCCTGTGCCCCTTTACCACCCCCTACTTTTTCCAAACACACAGAGGAATCCACTCCTGTGAGTGGATTCACCCCACCAGTTTTTCTGCCCTCAGTGCTTGGGTTGCACGTCCCCAGGTTACAGGATGCTGTGCATATGAGTGAAGTGTCGGCTATATTTCCAGGTGTGGCTGACACCATCCATCTTACATTCTCAGGTGTACTGAAAATAAGGTGCACCCTGATTTGAGAAATGACCACACGTGAACTCTAAGGAATATATCATTTATTTGTATTCATCTGTTTAAAATAGGACATAAAGTGGCATTGCATAAATAGAGCTAAATAAAATGAAAATAAATATTAAAATAAGACAAACAAGCAGAGCATTTGACTTCAGATCCAGATAATACTATGATTCATGCTCTGAGATGCTGCTCTCTATCACAAACACAGAATGACAATAAACTATACAATAAAAGTATTGAGAGGATCTAGATGGCCTCAAAACCAATCTAAACTCCACCATAGTCCAGAAACTGCTGAGAATTGACAAAGCCGTGGGCCAGCTGGGCTCTGAATCCCAAGGCATAATGGGGACACAAAGCTGGTAACAGAGCCAATGTTACTATTTGAATCAAGGGGAGAGAGGGATCACCCCTCTGTCAAAGGGGAGTCTGAAATATCTGCTTCAGCCATTTCACAGGGCAACACCTTCTATGAAAGTATGGCCCTGGAGCTAGGGAGAACAGCCAATATCATTACTTTCATTGATTGACAAGTAGACCCCAGAGGGGCAGGAGTTGTGAACCACCAATATAAAACACATTTCTGTACTGCAGACCAGGTATCATTGGAGTGGCCCCAAACTGCTTGACCAGGGAGACAGGGGGGTCCTCAGAAGGAAAAGTGTTGAGTACACAAAGAGGGAATGAAGATGAAAGATACCCTTTGACCCAAAATTAAGCCTTAAAGTCAAAACTCTGAAGTCCATGAAGACATCTAATGCAAAGAATAATGGCCACCAAGAATCAATAATCATAATATGAATTGACTCCAGAGGAATTTAAAATAATAGAACACTCTGGGGGAAAAAAAAGACTTTAAATAAGCATATTTAGGATCTTCGATGAGAATAACGAAGGAATAACATTTGTGAAAAGAACAGACATTGAGAGGTGGGGAAGGTAGAAATGTAACAAGATGAGGTGGATATGATAAAGTACCTTTAAAAAAGAAATATAGTTACTTTCCATTTCTGGGAAGATGGAGTTCATTCACCCTTCTTTATTCTCTCAGCAAAGCACAACTAAAAACAGTTTTTTAAAAAAGAAGTCAAAAAGGTGGAGAGAAAAAGGCAGATTTGCTCTGTTGCTCAGGACCCAAGAAATGACACAATGGTGGACTCTTTGAGTATTCTATTGTATCATATATCTCAGATTTACAATTAAAGAAGCTAGCAATCTGGACGTGCCAGACAAAGCACAAAAACAAAAAAAGGAAGTTCCTCCAAAAAGCCTGCTCTCTCAAGCCAAAGGATGAGGAAACAGACAGCCTATGAAGACGGAATACTTTAAGACAATAACCACTCTATGCCAGCCAAATGCTCCAGAAAAAACAGTGGCCCCACTGCACCACTCATGCCAGCAAAGGCTAAGTGAGGGACCTAGACTTACCCTTGCCAAGCGAAAATTAGGTTCCTCACTCCACACCCTGGCAAGGATAGTATCAGAATTTGATGGCGTACATTAATCTGCACACCCAAGAAGCTCAACAAAGTCCAAGTAGGGTACATACAACCACCGAGACACATCGTCATCACACTCCTGAAAGTTAAAGACAGAACTTCAAACGCAGCAAGAGAGAACAAAGTGACTCTATATAAGGTGTCATCAATAAATTTCACTTCAGGAATCATGGGAACCAGAAGGCAATGGGAAGAGAGATTCAAAGTGCTGAAAGAAAAAGTCTATCAGCAAAGAATCCTATACCCAATGAAACTACCTTTCAAAACTTTAGGGAAATTAAGACATTCTCAGGGAAATAAAACTAAAGAGAATTCATCACTAGCAGACCTGTCCTACAGAAATAATAAAGACAGACCCTTCAGACTAAATCAAAAGGGCATTAGACAGAAACTGAAATTCACATGAAAGATAACAAACCCAAGTAAATATACCAACATAGGTAAATAAAGAAGACTATGAGTTTATTTTTGTTTGTAATTCTTTTTTTTCTCCTGTATTATTTGAAAGACAACTGCATTAAGCAACAATTATAAATAATGTTAATCAGCATACAATATAGTAAAAATGTAATTTGCATAAGATCATGGCATCTGGTCCCATCACTTCATGGGAAATAGATGGGGAAACAGTGTCAGACTTTATTTTGGGGGGCTCCAAAATCACTGCAGATGGTGATTGCAGCCATGAAATTAAAAGACGCTTACTCCTTGGAAGTAAAGTTATGACCAACCTAGATAGCATATGAAAAAGCAGAGGCACTACTTTACCAACAAAGGTCCGTCAGTCAAGGCTATGGTTTTTCCTGTGGTCATGTATGGATGTAAGAGTTGGACTGTGAATAAAGCTGAATGCTGAAGAACTGATACTTTTGAACTGTGGTGTTGGAGAAGACTCTTGAGAGTCCCTTGGACTGCAAGGAGATCCAACCAGTCCCTTCTAAAGGAGATCAGTCCTGGGATTTCTTTGGAAGGAATGACGCTAAAGCTGAAACTCCAGTACTTTGGCCACCTCATAAGAAGAGTTGACTCGTTGGAAAAAACTCTGATGCTGAGAGGGATTAGGGGCAGGAGGAGAAGGGGATGACAGAGGATGAGATGGCTGGATGGCATCACTGACTCGATGGACGTGAGTCTGAGTGAACTCCGGGAGTTGGTGATGGACAGGGAGGCCTGGCGTGCTGCGATTCATGGGGTCGCAAAGAGTCGGACACGACTGAGTGACTGAACTGAACTGAATAGCACAAAGGAGGTCAGGAGGAGAAAGAGCTACTTAGGAGCAATGTTTTCAAAACTATTTAAATTAAGTTGGTACTAATCCAAACTAGATTTTGATAAATTAGGATATTAATTGTAATCCTCAAGGCAAACATTAAGAATTCAAAAAATATGTGAAAGAGACGACAAGGGAATTAGCATAATAGAAAATATCTATTTTATATGAAAGGGGGATAATGGAGAAATAGAGGAACAAAAAATAGGGCATATAGGAAAAAAAACAACAAAATGACAGGTATAAATCCTATGTTATCAGTAATACATTAAATGTAAATGGATTAAGTATTCCAGTAAAAGGTCAAGATTGGCAAAATGGATTGTTTTAAATGACCTAATTTATTATTATCCACAAGAGATACACTTCAGATTCAAGGACACAAACTAGTTGAATAAAAGAATGAAAACTTATATGCCATTCATAGTAACCAAAAGAGAACTGGAATGGCTATACAAACATCAGACAAAACAAATATTAAGACAAAAAATTATTACTAGAGAAAAAGGATATCTGGTAATGATAAAAGGATCTATTCCTTAAGACAACAATTATAAACATATATGCACCTAACCACAGAGCCTTCAAAAATCGATATTTATCTATAAAACTATAGTAATCAAGATTGAATGATCTGGCATAGTTCAAATGAACAGAACTGAAAGATCAGAAAGAAATCCTAACATTTACAGTCAATTTATTATGTATCAAAGAAGGTGCTAAAACAAATTAATGACCAAAGAATAGTGTTTTGTGAGACTGTGTATTTATAGCAAAGAATTAATTTAGACCTCTTACCTCACAACTTATACAAAAATTAACCCAGATGGATCAAAGACCTAAATGTAAGAGCTAAAATTGTAAAGCTCTTAGAGGAAAACTTGGGAGTGTTCTTTCTGAACATAGGTTGAGAAGTTTCTTAGATACGACACCAAAGTAGAAGTTGACAGAAGGAAAAAAGTAGATAAATTGAACTTTACCAAAGCTTAAAACTTCTGTGTTTCAAAGGACACTAGCAAAACAGTGAAAAGATGGCCCATAGAAGGGGAGGAAATATTTGCAAATCATATATCTGATAAAGGTCTAGTAATCCAGAATATATAATGAATTCTCCTAACTCAATAATAAGAAAGACAACCCAGTTTTTTTGTTTGTTTTTTAATGGAAAAAGTATTTGAATAGCTCTTTCATGGATCACAGCCTTGTAGGGGCGATAGGGCTTGCATAACTCAATGAAGCTATGAGCTATGTCCTGCAGGACCACCCAAGACAGACAGGTCATAGTGGAGCGTTCTGACAAAATATGATCCACTAGTGGAGGGAATGGCAAACCACTCCAGTATTCTTGCTGTGAGGACCTGAAGAAGGCTGAGTGCCAGAGAATTGGTGCTTTCGAATGTGGTGCTGGAGAAGACTCTTGAGAGTCCCTTGAACTGTAAGGAGATTAAACCAGTCAATCCTAAAGGAGATCAACCCTGAATATTCATTGGAAGGACTGAAGCTGAAGCTCCAATACTTTGGCCACCTGACATGAAGAGCCAACTCACTGGAAAAAAACCCTGATGCTGGGAAAGATTGAAGGTGGGAGGAGAAGGGGGCAACAGAGGATAAGATGGTTAGATAGTATCAGTGACCAATGGACGTAAATTTGAGCAAACTCCAGGAGAAAGTGAAGAACAGGTAAGCCTAGTGTGCTGTAGCACATAGGATCACAAAGAGTCAGACACAACTTAGCAACTGAACAATAACAGGAACAACAAATTTAAGTAGATATTTCTCTAAAGAATGGGGAAGGAAATGGCAACCCACTCCAGTACTCTTGTCTGGAAAATCCCATGGATGGAGAAGCATGGTAGGCTACAGTCCATGGGGTCGCAAAGAGTCGGACACGACTGAGCGACTTCACTTTCTCTTTCCCTTTCTTTCTCTAAAGAAAGGGCCCATAAACCCATGAAAAAATACTAAATGTTATTAACTTTTTAAAAAAATCATTAGCCTTTAAAAAACATTATTCTTTAAGAAAAGGCAAATCAGAAGCACAATGAGATATCACTCTACACACCTGAGTATTGCTGTAATCTAAAAGACAGACGGTAACAAATGTTGGTGAAGATGCAGAAAAAGTGGAACTCTCATGCATTGCTGGTGGGAATGTAAAATGGTGCAGCTCCTATGAAACAGTCTAACAGGGTTTCAGAGCGTTAAACATGGAGTTTCTATATAACTCATCAATTATGCGTAATGCCCAAGACAATTGTCAACATGTGTCTCCAGGAACACTTGTACATGAATGTTCACAGAAGCATTATTCAGAAAAGAGAAAAAAAGAACCAACCCACATGTTCACCAATTAATGAGTGGATCAGCAAATATGGTATCACAGTACAGTGATCCATCAGTCATAAAATGGAGAGAAAAAACTCTTGTCCCTCAGTGCCATGAGAGGTTGGTTCCAGGACCCATTGATACCAAAAATCTGTGGGTGCTCAAGTCCCTTAAATAAAATGTCATAGTATTTGTACATAACTTATGCACATCCTCCTATATACTTTAAATCATCTCTGCTGCTGCTGCTAAGTCGCTTCAGTCGTGTCCGACTCTGTGCGACCCCATAGACAGCAGCCCACCAGGCTCATCCGTCCCTGGGATTCTCCAGGCAAGAACACTGGAGTGGGTTGCCATTTCCTTCTTCAAGGCAATGGCACCCCACTCCAGTACTTTTGCCTGGAAAATCTCATGGACGGAGGAGCCTGGTAGTCTGTAGTCCATGAGGTCGCTAGAGTCGGACACGACTGAGCGACTTCACTTTCACTTTTCACTTTCCTGCATTGGAGAAGGAAATGGCAACCCACTCCAGTGTTCTTGCCTGGAGAATCCCAGGGACAGAGGAGCCCGGTGGGCTGCCGTCTATGGGGTCACACAGAGTCGGACACGACTGAAGCGACTTAGCAGCAGAGTCTTATGATACCTAATACCATATAAATGTATATAACTAGTCATGGATACAATGTAAACACTATCTAAATAGCTACCATACACAGAATTAAAGATTTGCTTTGGGAAATTTTATGAAATTATTTTTCGAATAGTTTTGATCCACAGTTGGTTGAATCGACAAACACAGAACCCTTGGACACAGAGGTCTGGTTCTGCTGATACGTGCCACCATATTGATGAACCGTGAAAGCATTATGAGAAGCGGAAGGAGTGAGACCGAAGGGCTATATATTGTGTGATTTTATTTATATGAAATGTCCTCAGTACACAAACCCAGAGAGACACGGGAGAGTCCTGGTTTCCAGGCTCTGGGGAGAAGGAAAATAGCAGTGACTGCTGGTGGGGACAGAATTTCTTTTGTGGGGTGATGAAAATGCTCTGGAGTCAGTGTTGATGATTGCACAACCTTGTGAGTATACTAAAACCCACTAAATGATATACTTTTTAAAGGAGTTTTTTGTTTGGTTTTAAATTTTTATTTATTTGACTGCGTTGGGTCTTAGTTGGGATCTTTGTTTCATCATGCGGGATCTTTTTCGTGCTATGCACGAGCTATTTGTTGCATGGGCTCCAGAGCACATGTAGGTGTAACACACGGGCTTGGTTGCTCCACAGCATGAGGGATCTTGTTTCCCCAACCAGGGATCAAACCCACGTCCCCTGCACTGCAAGACATACTCTTTATCATTGGACCACCAGGGAAGTCCTCTGGAAGGGAATTTTATAGTGTGTGAATTATATCTATTAAAAAAAAGAACCAACTGACATTCATGATCAAAACTCAAAGAAAAATGAACACAGAGGGGAACTTCCTCAACTTGATAGAGAATTTCTACAAAAACTCAATAGCTAATTTTAGACTTAATGTTCAAGACTGAGAGCTTTTCCCTCAAGAATGGGAACAGAGCCAGGATGTTCCCTCTCACTATTTTTATTCAACAAAGTGCTGGGAGTTCAAGCTGGAGAAATGAGGAGAGGGAAAAAAGAAAATAAAAGACATTCAGATTGGAAAGGAAGAAATAAAACTGTCTTTACTTGCAGTTGGCGTGATTGTCTACATAGAAAATGCTAAAGCATTTAACAAAAACAACAATAACCACCTCTTAGAAAAACAAGTGAATTCAGCAAGGTCACAAGATACAAAGTGAATATACAAAAGTCAATTGTATTTTATATGAGTAATGGACACAAGGACAGTAAAATAAAATACAATACTACGTACAATCACAAAAAATATGCGGATGTATGTCTAACAAGAGAAGTACAGGTTTTGTTTGCGGAAAGGAACAAAACAGTGATAAAAGAACATTTTAAAGATATAAACAGAGAAAGAGACACACTATGAAATGATTTAGAAAAATCAACGCAGTAAAGATGTTGAGTCTCCCCAGTTGATTTGCAGGCTTAACACAGTATTTATCAAAGCCCAAGGAAGATTTTTTTGTAGATATATAGGTTATTTTAAAATATATATGGAAAGGCAAAGGAACTCACTGAAGGAAATAGCTAAAACAATTTTGAAAAATAATAAACTGAAAGATATCAGTCTACCTGATTTTAAGACATAATGTAACTACAGTAATTAAGACTGTATTATCGTGGTGGAGGAGTAGACACATAGATCAATGGAATAGAACTGAGAATCCGGAAACAGACTCTTAAAAATATGTCCAAATGATTTTTGACAAAGATGCAGAAGCAACCCAATGGAGGAAAGATAGCCTTTTCAACAAATAGTGATAGAGTAATTGAACATTCATTGTAACCAGAAGGAAAAACACCAGTACAGTATACTAACGCATATAAATGGAATTTAGAAAGATGGTAACGATAACCCTGTATGCAAGACAGCAAAAGAGACACAGATGTATAGATCAGTATTTTGGACTCTGTGGGAGAGGGAGAGGGTGGGACGATTTGGGAGAATGGCATTGGAACATGTATAATATCATATATGAAACGAATCACCAGTCCAGGTTCGATGCATGATGCTGGATGCTTGGGGCTGGTGCACTGAGACGACCCAGAGGGATGGTACGGGGAGGGAGGAGGGAGGGGGGTTCAGGATGGGGAACACGTGTATACCTGTGGTGGATTCATGTTGATGTATGGCAAAACCAATACAATATTGTAAAGTAATTAACCTCCAATTACAATAAATTTATATTTAAAAATGAATAAATAAAAAGAAAGAAACTTAATCTAAGTCTCACATCTTCAACACAAATTATCTTGAAATGGAATACAGACAAATTAAAATATAAAACTATAAAACTTTAAATAGATGAAGTCTTTATAGTGTAGGGTAAGGCAAAGAAATCTTAGATTTGACAACAAAAGCTTGGTTCATAAAAGGACAAATTGATAAACTGGGCCTCATTAAAATTTAAAATTATGCTCTGTGAAAGACTCTGTTAAGAATATGAAAATATAAGCTAGAAATTGGGAGAAGATGGTTTACAAAAGACTAGTATCTAAAATATATAAAGACCTCTCAAAACCCAACAGTAAAACAACAAACAACCTAATTAGAAAATGAGCTAAATTGGATGAAGAGGCATCTCACCCAAGAGGCTATACAGATGGCAAATAAACCCGTGAAAAAATATTTACCGTCATTAGCCACTAGGGAAATGAAAATTAAAACCACAAAGAGATTCCACTACACACATATGTGTATGGCTAAAATAAAAAATAATGACAACACCAAATGCCAGTGAGGATGCAGGGAAACTGGATACATTCCTGATGGGAATGCAAAGTGGTCCAGCCACACTGGAAATCAGTGTGACAGTTTCTTTTCAAAACTGAGAGTTCAACGACTGTACAACCCAGAGGTTGCATGGCAGACATTCATCTCAGGAAAGTAAATTTGTAAGGAGGCATTGGGGTGGAAGGGAAGTGGGGGTGCCCATCTTCTGTATCTTGACTCTCTCAAGGTCAGTGTCCTGATTGTGATGTCACATCGTGGGTTTGCAAGTTGCTACTGTTGGGGGAGCAGAGTAAAGGATGCGTGCGTCTATCTCTATTATTTATTATAAATGTGTGTGAAGGGGTTTTGCTGGGGAGGACATCACTGAGAGTTGAGGGGACCTTTTCTGTACCTTCTAGTAGAATGTCCAGCTGGCCCTGAATGTGATCTTGGAGTTCCTGGGGAAAGGTCTCTCGGAAAGTTATTTACAGAGAGTGTTTAAGACTAGGAAGAGAGTGTAAACAAAAATGAGCAAAGGGTCAAAGGCTGTGCAGGGCATGATTTACAGGTGCAAGAAATGAGAAGGACCTGCTGGAGTGGCCAGAAGGGAAGAATGAAGCCCTGGAACTCAGAAGCCAGGAACTGGCTTCAGAGAGCAGGAGGTGAGGCCACCATGTCAAAGTCTGCTCATGGGCAGCATCACCATTCAAACTGGGATGCTCTTGAGAGCTAAACAATTTGATGAAGATCCTTAAACGAATGCGCTTTCTGAAACACTACTTATGGCCCAATGTTTATTATACAGTCTCTAACTATGGCCACATCACTGATGTTTTTCTGAAGAGGCTCCTTTTTGTCCCCCAATATGGTCTTATCATTCTTTGTTTTGTGATAAAGTTGCTTGCAATCTTACTCAAAGTTGCATTTTGTAATGATAAATTTAAATCTGTTGACATTTTCAAGTTGCTTCTTTGCTGTTGATGTCCAGTCATTAAGTCATGTCCGAGTCTTTGTGACCCCATGGACTGCAGCATGCCAGGCTCCGTCCTCCTCTATCTCCCATAGTTTGCTCAGATTTGTGTCCATTGAGTTGGTGATTCCATCTAACCATCTCACCCTCTGCTGCCCCCTCCTCCTTTTTTTGCCTTCAATCTTTCCCGGCATCAGAGTCTTTTCCTTCTTTGTAGACTAGATTTTAATGGAGAAAATCATCTTCCTGTAGGTGCGAATGTACGACGTAGGCTCAGAAAAACTCTCGTAAATGGAGGATATTCTCAATTCTATTTTTTAACTGGAATGTATAAATATTCCAGCTCAAATACCTCCATGGGTTGTCATTTTGACTCAGTTTTGACAGAACAGGCTGCCATTTTGTGACAAATATTTTCATAAGCCAAAACCTGTCCCCCTCAAAATTTGTTTATAATCCTTTTGAGTAGTTCATCAAATTTAAAGGCTACAAAATTGTAGGCCTTCTTGAGTTTCTCCCATTCCAGTACAGACTATAAATTTATCCAATTAAAACTAGGAATCTCACCAAATGATTCTTCCCACATGTTGAGATATTCCAAAAACAATCATGGGATGTGAAAATCTAAACTTGAACACCGTTGGAACACTCAGCACCAAATTCCTTCAGCTCCTCCCTTGCTTTTGTAGAGCTGAATTGCAGCATTTTCCCATTGGCAAGTGTTGATTGTAATAATTACAATTTGCTAAAGCTTCAAAGCTCAAAGATTCTTGGCACGCATTTAATGAATACTTTGATTAAAGATCTCCAACAGATTTTGAACACAGTGTAACAAAAAATTAGAAAACTCGTTTACAGAAAGTTCAATCCCTTTCTAAGGCCCTAGGATGATGTACAAATTGGGTTTTCTATGTTGATGTTGAGGTGAGCTTTATGTTCAGGCGTGTTTGACTCTTTGGGACCCCATGGACTGTAGCCCACCTAGCTCTTCTATCTATGGGATTTTTCAGGCAAGAATACTGGAGTGGGTTGCCATTTCCTTCTCCAGGGGATCTTCCAGACCCAGGGATTGAACCAGCGTTTCCTGCATTAGCAGGCAGATTCTTTACCCCTGAACATTTAAAGGGTCAGATTACTGACTGCAGAAAACTCAGAAAGGAAACCCCAGGAGTCTGAAGGCTCTTTTTCTATTTAGTACTAACTTTGTCACCAAAAAACGTATAGCCCAATTTCTCTGATGGTGTATATAAAAATATTTCTCAGGGTTGACAGCTACAACCTCTATCTGATGGATAAAATATCAGGATCATTTGGATGTAACTAAGAAGAATGCATTCACTGCAACAAATCCCAAGTACCTCTATGCTCCACTGGCTTTTTCATTTAATGAAAACATGCCTTTTCCTCAGGACACTGTTATAAATCTCCATTATCAAACTCTCCTCATTTACCTGGAATGAGTGTGTCTTTTGTTTTCTGCTTAGATTCAGGCTGATACCAGTCCCTTCAGGAAACAATTTAGCATGAATCCGGAAAGGCGAAAATGGACAAGCTAAAGCCCTGCCTTCAAATTTCACGGACAGTTCAGTTCAGTTCAGTCGCTCAGTCGTGTCCGACTCTTTGAGACCCCATGAATCGCAGCACACCAGGCCTCCCTGTTCATCACCAACTCCCGCAGTTCACTCAGACTCACGTCCATCGAGTCCGTGATGCCATCCAGCCATCTCATCCTCTGTCGTCCCCTTCTCCTCCTGCCCCCAATCCCTCCCAGCATCACAGTCTTTTCCAATGAGTCAACTCTTCACATGAGGTGGCCAAAGTACTGGAGCTTCAGCTTTAGCATCATTCCCTCCAAAGAAATCCCAGGGCTGATCTCCTTCAGAATGGACTGGTTGGATCTCCTTGCAGTCCAAGGGACTCTCAAGAGTCTTCTCCAACACCACAGTTCAAAAGCATCAATTCTTCGGTGCTCAGCCTTCTTCAGAGTCCAACTCTCACATCCATCCTAGACCACAGGAAAAACCATAGCCTTGACTAGACCGACCTTAGTCGGCAAAGTAATGTCTCTGCTTTTGAATATGCTATCTAGGTTGGTCATAACTTTTCTTCCAAGGAGTAAGCGTCTTTTAATTTCACGGCTGTAGTCACCATCTGCAGTGATTTTGGAGCCCAAAACAATAAAGTCTGCCACTGTTTCCACTGTTTCCCCATCTATTTGCCATGAAGTGATGGGACCGGATGCCATGATCTTCGTTTTCTGAATGTTGAGCTTTAAGCCAACTTTTTCACTCTCCTCTTTCACTTTCATCAAGAGGCTTTTTAGTTCCTCTTCACTTTCTGCCATAAGGGTGATGTCATCTGCATATCTGAGGTGATTGATATTTCTCCCGGCAATCTTGATTCCAGCTTGTGTTTCTTCCAGTCCAGCGTTTCTCATAATGTACTCTGCATAGAAGTTAAATAAGCAGGGTGACAATATACAGCCTTGACGAACTCCTTTTCTTATTTGGAACCAGTCTGTTGTTCCATGTCCAGTTCTAACTGTTGCTTCCGGACCTGCATACAGATTTCTCAAGAGGCAGGTTAGGTGGTCTGGTATTCCCATCTCTTTCAGAATTTTCCATAGTTTATTGTGATCCACACAGTCAAAGGCTTTGGCATAGTCAATAAACCAGAAATAGATGTTTTTCTGGAACTCTCTCGCTTTTTCCATGATCCAGCGGATGTTGGCAATTTGATCTCTTGTTCCTCTGCCTTTTCTAAAACCAGCTTGAACATCAGGGAGTTCACGGTTCATGTATTGCTGAAGCCTGGCTTGGAGAATTTTGAGCATTACTTTACTAGCATGTGAGATGAGTGCAACTGTGTGGTAGTTTGAGCATTCTTTGGCATTGCCCTTCTTTGGAGTTGGAATGAAAACTGACCTTTTCCAGTCCTGGAGCCACTGCTGAGTTTTCCCAATTTGCTGGCATGTTGAGTGCAGAACTTTCACAGCATCATCTCTCAGGATTTGAAACAGCTCAACTGGAATTCCATCACCTCCACTAGCTTTGTTCGTAGTGATGCTTTCTAAGGCCCACTTGACTTCACATTCCAAGATGTCTGGCTCTAGATGAGTGATCACATCATCATGATTATCTGGGTTGTGAAGATCTCTTTTGTACAGTTCTTCTGTGTATTCTTGCCACCTCGTCTTAATATCTTCTGCTTCTGTTAGGTCCATACCATTTCTGTCCTTTATCGAGCCCATCTTTGCGTGAAATGTTCCCTTGGTATCTCTAATTTTCTTGAAGAGATCTCTAGTCTTTCCCATTCTGTTGTTTTCCTCTATTTGCATTGATCACTGAAGAAGGCTTTCTTATCTCTTCTTGCTCTTCTTTGGAACTCTGCATTCAGATGCTTATATCTTTCCTTTTCTCCTTTGCTTTTCGCCTCTCTTCTTTTTCACAGCTATTTGTAAGGCCTCCCCAGACAGCCATTTTGCTTTTTTGCATTTCTTTTCCATGGGGATGGTCTTGATCCCTGTCTCCTGTACAATGTCCCGAACCTCATTCCAGAGTTCATCAGGCACTCTATCTATCAGATCTAGGCCCTTAAATCTATTTCTCACTTCCACTGTATAATCATAAGGGATTTGATTTTGGTCATACCTGAATGGTCTAGTGGTTTTCCCTACTTTCTTCAATTTGAGTCTGAATTTGGTAATAAGGAGTTCCTGATCTGAGCCACAGTCAGCTCCTGGTCTCATTTTTGTTGACTGTATAGAGCTTCTCCATTTTTGGCTGCAAAGAATATAATCAATCTGATTTTGGTATTGACCATCTGGTGATGTCCATGTGTAGAGTCTTCTCTTATGTTGTTGGAAGAGGGTGTTTGCTATGACCAGTGCATTTTCTTGGCAAAACTCTATTAGCCTTTGCCCTGCTTCATTCTGCATTCCAAGGCCAAATTTGCCTGTTACCCCAAGTGTTTCTTGACTTCCTCCTTTTGCATTCCAGTCCCCTATAATGAAAAGGACATCTTTTTTGGGTGTTCGTTCTAAAAGGACAAGTGCTATTTATTCAAACTTGAAGGTATTCTGATCAGAGGCAGATCCGGTTTGTGGCCTGTTTTCATAAATGCCCATGTGTGTTTAAGAACTTGACTTTGACAGTTGTCTGGTGTTGGAATACACAAACACATGTCCTTTTTAGATTAAGTTTCAGTCAGTCAGTTCAGTCGCTCAGTCATGTCTGACTCTGTGACCCAATGGACTGCAGCACGCCAGGCCTCCCTGTCCATCACCAACTCTCAGAGCTTGCCCAGACTCATATCCATTGAGTCAGTGATGCCATCCAACCATCTCATCCTCTGTCATCCCCTTCTCCTCCTGCCTTCAATCTTTCCCAGAATCAGCATCTTTTATAAAGGGTCAGTTCTTCACATCAGGTGGCCCAAGTACTGGAGCTTCAGCTTCAGCATCATTCCTTCCAAAGAGTATTCAGGACTCATTTCCTTTAGGATGGCCTGATTTGATCTCCTTGCTGTCAAAGGGACTCTCAAGAATCTTCTCCAACACCACAGTTCAAAAGCATCCATTCTTTGGCACTCAGCTTTCTTTATGGTCCAACTCTCACATCCATACATGACCACTGGAAAAACCATAGCTTTGGCTAAATGGACCTTTGCCAGCAAAGTAATGTGAGAATTTTGGAGTTCTCGAAGGAGAAGATGAGCACACGTCCTCTACTCTGCCATCTCTCCAGATAAGCAGATTGTTCAGTGATTTTATTATTTAGCTATTCTCTATTTTCCCTCAATTTTCCTCTGCTTAATCTAACAATTGCTGAGACGAGTCTCCTAAAATTCCCCAGACGGGTGGATTTGTCTCTTTGTAGTCCTGTCAATTGTCGCTTTTATGTGTTGAGTTGCTCTACTATTAGGTACATACAAAATCTTCATTCTTACATATTCCTAGTTAATTGAGTTGTTTATCATTATGAGCAGCACCTTTAACCTCAGGCAAAATGTTTTACGTTGAAATAAATTGGTCTGGTGTCAACATAATTAAAGCTTTCTTTTATGAGTGGTATTCCATTTTTGAATGCCCTTACATTTTAGGTATGCGTGCGTGCATGCTCAATTGTGTCTGACCCTTTTGTGACCCCGTGGATTGTAGCCCACCAGGCTCCTCTGTCCATGGAATTCTGCAGACAAGAATATTGAAGTGGGTTGCATTTCCTCCTCCAGGAGATCTTCCCTACCCAGGGATCAAACCCTAATGTTTTCCAGTTGTCTCACCAATTCTGCATGTTTCTATCTTTCCTTCATTTCTCTTAGATTAAGTCCTTTTTCCTCTTTCCATTTTCTCCCTCTATTAATATGGAAGTAATATTCCTTTTTTTCTTCCTTCAGTCACTACCCTAGTAATTTTAATAAGGAATTTTGAGATTTATCACAATCTTTACTCTTTTTCTAAACTGCACAAGAAACTAAACCATTTTAACTGTGATCAATCATTCCTCTCCTGATCTATATTATTGAGGGATAATATAAACCTGTACAAAATTTGCAACCCCATGAAATGCTATTTTTCTGTATAATCAGTTTTGTTTAGATTTGCCCAAATATTCCACACCATCTTGGCTCATCATTCTTTCTTATTCATATCGCCTTCCATTGAAAAGCACTTTCTTCAACTTGAATTCTCTCTAGTGAAGCTCCAGGGGGTGCTAATCCTTGCAGTTTTTTAAATGTTCAAAGATGTCTTTATTTTGCCTTTATTCATAAGAGGCATTTTTGCTGGAGAGAGAGTCCCTTTCCTCCTTCATGATGGAGGTATTCCCCCACTGTCTTCAGACCACGATTTGTGCTCCTGAGAACCAGCCTTTCTTCTCATCGACCCTGCTCCCTCCCTGCTTCTCCCCGTCCCTGCTGTGTTCCCACTTGGCCTAAGAATTTCCCTTATCCCTTCTGTTTGGAATTGACCGGGTTTCCTGATTTCAAGGATTGATGTCTCACATTAGTTCTGCAAACCTGTCAATAAACATCTCAAAGACTGCTCAGCCAGACAGACTACTCTTCTGGAACACAGCGCTCAGGCTGTTACTCCTTCCCATCTGTGATTTTGGTCCATTATCTGCGTGTCTCAGGCTCCTTCGCATTTGCCTCACTCTTCCCTACTGCACCATGTTCAGGACAATTTTTTCAGGTTCCCTTCCAGTTGATTAACTTTTTCTACTTTTCTCTGCTGTATTGAAGGCTGTGGCATATTTATTTCTAGACAATGTGCAAAAATCAATTGTATATAGACTAAAAGATCTAAAAGGGAGTAGCAAAGTTCTGAAAGCTTTAGAAGAAAATGTAGAAGTACATCATTTTGGCCATTTAGGGAGTTTCTGCTAAATGAGGCACTACAACTCAAGTTACTGGGAAGTGATTGATAAATTCAGTTCATTGAAATGTTACACTCCTTCACACTCACAGACACACACACCACATTCACACACACACACAACATGAAGTCGAGAGAGAGTGAAGATGAGAGAAGATAACTGCTTAAGTTATAACCAGGAAAGATTAGTATCCAGAATGTATGGAGAATACCCACCACTCAATAAGAAAAAGAAAATCATTCAACAGAAAAATGAGGAAAGATGGTAAAGAGGCAGTCTCTAAACGGAGAAAACCAAAAGTGCCAGCAAATAAAGAAATGTTCAACTTCACTAATGTCAACAAAAAATTAGTCAGTCGATCTAAGGAAGAAATGAAAATATTATTCAAGCCAAATCGAGGATGATAACCCAGGAACAACATCTCAGAAAACTCTGAGACCTGCTCTGACCTTACGAGTCCAGACAGAGTCATGCAGGGTTTAAGACGGAGACTACATTAGATGACGCGTGATTGACAGTTGACACGACCCGGATCTACACGTCATCGTGGCCCC
The DNA here is from genome assembly GCF_016772045.2 of Ovis aries. Lineage (NCBI taxonomy): Eukaryota > Metazoa > Chordata > Mammalia > Artiodactyla > Bovidae > Ovis > Ovis aries. Next base: position 221,038,645 of record NC_056056.1, read on the forward strand.
TTTCAAGATCGAGAAGGAATGTTGTCTTTAAGGAGTTATGTTGACATTGGGAGAATGTTGCTCTTCACAGTGGAGCAGGTATTTCCGTCCATGGGAGGGTTTCAAGGTGCTCACTAGTGAACAGACCCTACAGCAAGGGAAGTGAAGTCACTCAGTCAGGTCCAACTCTTTGTGACGCCATGGACTGTCGCCTACCAGGCTCCTCAGTCCGTGGAATTTTCCAGGAAAGAGCACTGCAGTGGGTTGCCACTCCCTTCTCCAGGGGATCTTCCCGACCCAGGGACTGAACCCGGGTCTCCCCCACTGCAGGCAGACGTTTTGCCCTCTGAGCCACCAGGGATGCCTTGTGGGAGGGTTTGGTTGGTGCCTAACGCAGGTTCACGGTGCAAGTAAGGGGGTGAGAGAAGGCCAAAGACCAGAGACATTTTTTGCATTTAAATTGTTCTTGTCTTGCCATACAATATGAATTTTATACTAGCAGTCCAGAAAACAGAAGCTCAGTCCACAGTGGATGACAATATTCTCGCACCATCTCTGAGTGTTCCTGCGCGGTCCTCTGCTCAATGCTTTTGTTTTTATCTAAGCTTTACCTGAACATAGATTCGAGAATCAAGTCTTTGTGCAATGATTTCTTCCTCGACACAACAATCCTTGCCAGACACCCGATTCCCACTTCCCCAAGATGTGGACTCCTGCCTCATTCCTTTACATTTGCCTTTAAATCTATAAATGACACCGTTTGATCATTATTGATGACAGTACTTAGCTTTAGGCATTATCTATCAACTTCCCATCCTGGAAGATGGTGATGAAGTGTCCTGTCACGGAGGCACACCCCAGGCAATCTCCTCTCTCCCTCTCCCCACCTCCCTCCCCACCTCACACACACATGCATGGTGCGCACACATATACACATATGCATCGAGCGCACACACACACACGCACACACACACACATACACGCACACATGCACACACATGCACATATACATGCTTGCACACGCATACACACATGTACGCAGATACACATAGACACACACACACACACACGTAACACAAGCTCTGTCTGCTCCTCTCCTTCATGTTGTGATTGTGATGAGATCGATATGCATGCGTCCGTTTTCCTTCCTGCCTCCCAGATCTTATTTCCGTCATTTCTTCTCCCTTTCTCTTTGTCCTCCTGAATTAATACCTCTTCAAATCCACATTTTTCATTGCCACGCTAGCGGGTTTGAAGGAGGGTAAGAAAGGGAGTGGTGTTTCACAGACCACCTCCAGCGTCTTCATCTCCACCCTCATGTCTTCATCTGCTTTTGTCTTGTTTACAGTAAGCACAATGCTTCTATCACCCTGACACAGGAAATCTTTCAAAGTGTGAGTGTTTCTGAAATGAGTGAATTCTTCCTATAACCGGTGTCAACGATCTGCCCCACCCCCAGGCTTAGGGTGGGGCATAGGGTGACCACCGCCTCACTTTCTCCAGGACTCCGGGGTCCTGGGGTGCAGGACTCTCCATGTTAAAACCCGATGATTCCAGAGGTGAGCTGGTTGCAGAGGTGTGACCCCAACCCATCCTTGTCACCTAGTTGGTCTGTGGACATTGGTAGCACCACAAGCATTTAACTTTGAACCTAAATATGCACACTTGACTTCTCTTTAATTTAAAAAGATACTGTTTTTGGCTGCACCTTGTGTCACGTGGGATCTTAGTTCCTTGACCAGCGATGGAACCCACACCCCCTGCCATGGAAGGTGAGGTCTAACCACTGGACTGCGGGAGGTCACTCTCTTTTTCTTTTTTTGATGAATGAAAGTAAAAACGTTCTGTTTTTCTTCTCAGCATTCTACTAAGGGAAACTTTGCTTCCTTGATACCCCGGCCTCCAGATGTGTGGGTTTTTTTTCTCCACACCAAGCGGTTTTCCAGTTCTCTGTTGACACTGGCTGGGTGCACCAGAATTTACCCAGTTCTGACACTGAGAAGGGAATGGCTACCCACTCCAGTGTTCTTGCCTGGAGAATCCCACGGACAGAGAAGCCTGGCGGGCTACAGTCCTTGGGGTCACAAAGAGTCAGACACAACCGAGCAACTAACACTTTTGCTTTCTGACACTCTCTACCCAGAATCATCAAGACCCCACATGTTAAGGGCTCAGTCCCACAAGACTGCCCCTGCCCTCGAGACGCTTAGTCCCGTGTCTCAGGCTGTCACCTATGCCTCTGACTCGATTTAAGTCAGAGGTTCCCATGGCTCCTTCCTCAATTCAGTTCAGTTCAGTCGCTCAGTCGTGTCCGACCCTTTGCGACCCCGTGGACTGGCACATGCCATCCATCCCTGTCCCTCACCAACTCCCGGAGCTTGCTCAAATTCCCATCCATTGAGTCGGTGATACCATCCAACCATCTCATCCTCTGTCATCCCCTTCTCCTCCTGCCTTCAATCTTTCCCGCCATCAGGGTCTTTTCAAACCAGTCAGTTCTTTCACATCAGGTGGCCAAATTATTGGAGCTTCAGCTTCAGCATCAGTCCTTCCACTGAATACTCAGGACTGATTTCCTTTAGGATGGACTGGTTGGATCTCCTTGCAGTCTGAGGGACTCTCAAGAATCTTCAACACCACAATTCAAAAGCATCAATTCTTCGGCGCTCAGCTTTATTTATAGTCCAACTCTCACATCTATAACACGACTACTGGAAAAACCATAGCCTTGACTCGATGGACCTTTGTTGGCAAAGTAATGTCTCTGCTTTTTAATATGCTGTCTAGGTTGGTCATAGCTTTTCTTCCAAGGAACAAGCGTCTTTTAATTTCATGGCTACAGTCACCATCTGCAGCAATTTTGGAGCCCCCCAAAATAAAGTCTGTCACTGTTTCCATCGTTTTCCCATCTATTTGCCATGAAATGCTGGGACCGGATGCCATGATCTTCGTTTTCTGAATGTTGAGTTGTAAGGCAGTTCTTTCACTCTCCTCTTTCACTTTCGTCAAGAGGCTCTTTAGTCCTTCTTCGCTTTCTGCCATAAGGGTGGAACTCCTTCCTCAGGCGCAGTCATTTGTTGGAAGGGCTCACAGGACTCAGAAAGCAGTTTACTTCCTAGATCGCTGCTGCTGCTACTGCTAAGTCACTTCAGTCATGTCCGACTCTGTGCGACCCCATAGACAGCAGCCTAGATCACCAGTTTACTATAAAGGACACACCTCAGGAGCAGACAGACAGCAGAGATGCACAGACCAAGGTGGATGAAGGGACACAGAACACCTATGCCCTCTCAGGATGTTGCAGGAGGAAGACAATTCTGACTCCATGTTGGAAACTGTTTCTTTGACTTGCTTTTCACTGCTTTTATTATTATAATCATACTCGGTGGTGTCCCTGGAGGACCCTGCCTGTCTCAGTCCAGTTCAGTTTAGTCGCTCAGTTGTGTCCGACTCTTTGCAACCCCACGGACTGCAGAACGCCAGGCCTCCCTGTCCATCAGCAACTCCTGGAGTTTACTCAAACTCATGTCCATTGAGTCGGTGATGCCATCCAACCATCTCATCCTCTGTCGTCCCCTTCTCCTCCTGCCTTCAATCTTTCCTAGCATCAGGGTCTGCCCCTCTGCTTGACTGTAAACTAAAGTGCCTTTGTTCAGCTCCTGGAGAGATCATTTGTCCCTGCCCATCTGTGAATAGACGAGATTAACACGCATCTTCCAAAGGCTGGCCATCCCCTTGGAGATGCTTTGCGAGACTGAAGGCCCTTTCACTTTGCTTCCGCACTGCCCCTCCCTCTCTGCTCTGCCTTGTGACTTTAGCTCCTCACTGCTTCTTTCCCTCTGATCTATAAAAGAACCTGGCATCCAGGCCCCAATAAGATGGTTATTTTGAGGCGCTAGCCTGCCATCTTCTCAGTCTGCCGGCTCCCCGATTGAAGTCTTTTTTGCCTCAACACCCCCTCTTGGATTCACTGGCCTGTCATGCAGTGAGCAGGGCGAGCTTGGAACTGGTAACAAGGACACCACCCTCCCAACGCCTCCACGTGTTCAGCCACCTGGAAGTTCTCAGAAGCCCATACTGTGGGGATTTTTATGGGGCTTCATTATGTTACTGAGTCCAAGCTCACCCTGCTCACTGCACAACAGGCCACTGAATCCAAGAAACGAGGTGTTGAGGGAAGGAAGACTTTAATCGGGGAGCCAGCAGACCGAGAAGATGGCAGGCTAGCGCCTCAAAATAACCGTCTTATTGGGGCCTGGATGCCAGGTTCTTTTATAGATCAGAGGCAAAGAAGCAGCGAGGAGCTAAAGTCACAAGGCAGAGCAGAGAGGGAGGGGCAGCGGGGAAGCAAAGTGAAAGGGCCTTCAGTCTTGCAAAGCATCTCCAAGGGGATGGCCAGCCTTCAGAAGGAGTGTGTTAATCTTGTCTGTTCACAGATGGGCAGGGACAAGCTATTTCTCCAGGAGTGGAACACAGGCACTTTAGTTCACAGTCAAGCAGAGGGGCAGGGTCCTCCAGGCAGTTCAGTTCAGTTCAGTTCAGTGGCTTGGTCGTGTCTGACTCTTTGCGACCCCATGGACTGCCACACTCCATCCATCCCTGTCCATCACCAACTCCTGGAGTTTACTCAAACTCATGTCTATTATTAATATTCTAATGAATAGCAAAATACATTCTTTTTGCTTTCGTCTTTCTTATCACTTAGGAAACACCAGGGGTTTTAGGAGCTCTGTGCCAGGAAGTGATGTGAAGACCAAATATATATTTCTTACTATAAATCCCAGCACTACAACAGGATGAGATGATGAAGCTTTAAAAGCAAAAGTTCCCTTCTAGCTGGTTCCTCCATATTGCCTGAAAAAGATCATGAATGAAATAAAGCCTAATGCAGAGTTGTCCACCTGGCTCATAGTCAACCTCAAGTCAATGCCTGCACACTGGTGGGTTTCTTCTGTGTCTTTTAATTTGAGATTTTTATCTGAAACCATGTCAGTATTTGTATCAGTCAGCGATAGTCATAATAATGCTGCATGACAAACTACTCCAAAACTCAACGGTTTAAACACTAATCGTTTTATTTTCTCCCACGTGCCTGTGATTGGTGGGAGATCAGCTGATAATAGTTGGTCTGGGCTTGACCCTAAGCTGCATGTTGAATGCAGGTGTGCCCCTCTGGTGTTCACTGAGGAATGTAAGCTAAAGAGGCAGTAGTCACTCACCAGGAGGCTCTGCTCGTGGGAGGACAGAAGGCCCAGATGGTAACACACTTCATAAGCACATCCAAGCCTTTGCTGTAGGCTAACACATCCACTAACATCCTGTGGAGCAAAACAGTCCCACAGCTAAGCATCCGGTCAAGGAGCAGAGAAAGAGGATCCCTCACTGCAGAGTTAAAGCAAGTCACATGATCAGCTTGGCATCAGTGAGACGGAGAAGCATCTTCAGGCACAGAGGTGGGCAGGGAGTGAAGATTCTGGAATGGTAGTCTAACCTCTCTCAGTATCTTTGTACTCACAGCCTGTCTGTCTTAATTGGCATGCCCATGGACCTACAGAAGCACTTTGGTTTTCATTGTTCAAGACCGTGTTCAGCTCTGTCTTTGAGCAACTTCTCCCACTCTCCCCCTAAAATGAACTTGGCAGTTGCTTCTTAGAATATATTTTGCATCACACCATTCCAAACATACCCTTCCAATTCTGTGAATTTATCCCTGAGCTGCAATAATAGACAAAAAGCCTGAAAGTTAATTCTGTGTATAATTTCCATGCTTGTCACACGCCTGCCAACACATTAAAGACAGAGGACACTTCCAAATCTCTCAGAGGAAGGTCCAGGGTTCCAAGACTTGGAGAGGTTCTGGTGACCAATTCACCTGTCAAAAGAGGATCACTCGGGAACAAAATATCCTTGTGTCTGTAGCTTCCAGCTGCCTTTCAGAAGACTCTGCTTCAACTCCTAGTGAAGTCATTCAATTAAGTGGGGAAATGAAACTATTCCCACTCCAAACTCCAGAATTCCTGGGCACAGTGCAGACTTGTACCACTCATCCTGACAGTGTGGGAAATCCTTCCCACAAGAATTTGGGAAGCAACAGTGTGCTATGATGAGCCACCCAGACAGCCAAGCATGATTCAGAAGAAATTTTAGACTCCTATTCTGATGGTGGTAAGCAGAGAAAATTTTAAAAATTGAGATAGGATGGTGTGGGTAGGGTATGCACTTGTCAGTGAGTTTTGTGTTTTTGTTTTTGTTTTTTACAAATCTTGCATCATGTTTGGTGTTGAGATTGGAAAAGACCCTGATGCTCGGAAAGATGGATGGCAGAAGAAGGGGGCAGCAGAGGATGAGTTGATGAGATGGCATCACTGACTCAATGCACATGAAGATGAGCAAACTCCAGGAGATATTGGAGGACAGAGGAGCTTGTGGTGCTGCAGTCCACGGGGTCGCTAAGAGTCGGACACAACTTAACGACTGAACAACAACGGCAGAATTTGTGTTTGTGAGTTTCCTGAAAAACTACTATAAGATCAGTGGAGTACCTTATGCTTGGGGCACCGTAGGGACCAGGAAATAGAATTTGTGTGCTGCCTCAAATCTTTTGGGGAAGAAGCCGAGGGTGCATGGAGGTTTTGGAGCATTCCAGGTGCCTTGTGTGTCATCAAGAATGTCTGGGAAGCTGACTTAGGGTGGGCATATGCCAGCTAAGAAGGGCATGGTAAGGAGCTGGCCATGTGAAGAAAGGGCCAGAACATCCTGGCAGAGGAAGCAGGTGATGCAGACCAGGGGAGGAGGTTGCACTTAATTAGAAGGGAAGTGGGAAGCCCTTGGGGTTTTCAGCTCAGGCAGTGACGATGGGAACCCTGAGAACCAGGAAGGTGGGCATTTCTCAGCTGCGGGCACTGTCTACCCTCAACATCCATGGACCAGCTCTCAGCTCACTGTTCAATGAACTACTTAACGTTTACTTTTAAATCAAAGTTCACTTATAGTGAAAACTTCAATGCTTGCGCAACAATGCAAATATAATTAATAGCACTGAACTGTACACTTTAATATGGTTTAGACAGGAAATTTATGTTTTTTGTATTCTACCACAACAAAAAAATTTAAATGATGGTAAAAATGCTGAGGAAAGATAGGAAAGAGCAGGCTTGAAACAGAGAATGTTAGCGTTTTACAGTGGTTGTCAGATTCTATACAAAAAGAAGTTAGATGGCCTAAGGGAGAAAAGCTCCAGAGGAAACAACCAATATTTAAAGGCTTTTTCATTTGTATATCATCTTTCTTCCCCACTTTTGTAAGCATATCATATGTCAAGATTCATTTGCTTATTATACAATTTTAGTGTGTATTTAAAACTAAAAGAAGGAGGTGATGTAATTTTAAACCAACTCTGCAGTATTTTAATATACAATATTTTTAATTAATTTTGATTGTCATGAACAATCACTTTCACAGGAGAGGAAATAATAAAAATGTTCTATTTGAGTAATCATTTTTAAATGTATTTAAATGTATTATGTGAGGGCACCCTGTAAAGATGACTCTGCCCCTTCTGGCCTTTAGACAGGAGTCTGTTCTAAAGCAAAAACCTCTCAGGGAGTGTGGCTCTGTTTATATTTTTTCTAGAATAGTGCACACTGAACACACCGGATCCTGTGGTGGGGCGAGGGGCTTTTCAGAAGCACACTGCACACGGGTTGAGGCCTAACCGGCAGGTTCAGCCAGTATGAACACAATAAGCCAATTTTAGAGTCAGATGCGCTGAAGGGGCCAGCCCCCGGTCCTTGTCCCACTCGCCCAAGAGGGCAGCTGCAAGGGCCAGTGACTGGGACTCAGCTGTGGACTGACCTGTTGTGGGGACCCCAATCAAGGCTGCAGCTAAGCGGGTTTATATTCTGTGGGAGCACAGGCCCCAGCGAGGCCTCAAGGGGAGGAGGGAGTGGGAGGACTGGTTAAGACCAGATTTGGGGACCCACCCCCTGGTCCTGGGGCTTCCCTGGTGGCTCAGACAATACAGAATCTGCCTGCAATATGGGAGACCCAGGTTCGCTCCCTGGGTGGGGAAGATCCCCCAGAAAAGGGAACCACAACCCATTCCAGTATTCTTGCCCAGAGAATCCCATGGACAGAAGGACTAACACTTTCACTTCACTTTAACTTTTCCCTGGTCCTGAAGCTAGGGCACAGCTGTGATCCCCAAGGCGGGGGTAGAAGGAAAAAGGGGAGCAGACCCGCCACCCCAGCAACCTGGGGAGTTGTTTTCTCTAGAACATCATCCCACTTTTTAAAAGCACTGAAAGCAAAGGCAACACTTTAAAATTAATAACAATGACTGTTTCCTGTAAGTCTGAGATTAAATCATTTTCAATTTCTCTGAAGGCAGCTGTAACCTTCTCAAGAATGGAGAAATTAAGTTGTCCATTTGTTTTCTTTCCTTGTTCCTTATTTTTACTAAATTTGAAAACCTCAACTCAGGACGACCAGGCTCTGACAGTGGCAGGGAGCCCACGGCAACTCTTTCTAATGATTTTGCAGGCTCGAGTCAAAAGTAGCCAGAGACACTGTTATGGAGAGATTCTGGGATATATGATATATTATATGCAGCATACATGCAAACTGTATCTAAGCGACCCAGAAAATGAGCTCCACCCCTTTGCCAGACACTCAGACGCTGGAAGGTGGGGCGTTCTTGTGCACGAGGCAGCAGTGAGTGGACTCCCAGTTCGCTCGTTTCCTGTGCGTGGGGAATATTCTGGAAATGTTTCATCTCCTTCTGCAGCTTGTGGATGTGATGTCTTCAGTGTGTCCAATCCGCGATTCCTTTTGCAACAGTTCTCAGGATGGTTGGTCTTTTTAAGGCATCTATGACTTTTCTGTCCTGAAGTGACAGACCCAGAGTCATCATGATGTTAAATAAATACTAAACAGATCCTCAAGGTACTTGAATGAGCCCCCTTGACATCCTAGAAAAGGCCTTTACTTACAGTATCCATGTTGAGAAGTAAAGTCTTATCTAGGTTCACATCTCAAAATCCCCGTGTTAGAGTTTTCATTAATTCACTCAGAATGAAAGATGCCAGCTCAGCAGTCGTGCTTAGTCTCATTATTTGTGATTTTTCCTTCCATAGTGAGACAGGACCAGGGTACAGATGGATGGTCAACTCTTCACGCCGAATAAAGGGGTGGTGTACTGGCAATCGGGGCTTCCCTCGTGGCTCAGCAGTCAAGAATCCGCCTACAATGCCAGAGATGCAGGTTCAATCCCCGGATCGGGAAGATCCCCTGGAGAAGGAAATGGCAACCCACTCCAGTATTCTTGCCTGGAGAATCCCATGGACGGAGAAGCCTGGCGGGCTACAGTCCGTAAGGTCGCAAAGAGTCAGACACGACTGAGTGACAGCATGCCCTGAGTGCGGTGGATGAGTGAAGTCGCTCAGTCGTGTCCGACTCTGCAGCCCTGTGGACTGTAGCCCGCCAGGCTTCTCCGTCCATGGGATTCTCCAGGCAAGAATACTGGAGTGGGTTATTCAGCACTAATTCTGGGGCTCATTAAGAGGCAATAACTTTGTTTCCTCTGCTGTTGCTCCAGAAAGGGCAGCCTTGAATGATGGGGTTTTCGTCTCTTTTCAGCCTTTATTAATAAAATTTCTCAGTTTGGCGCTGGCGGGTCTTGTTTCACACTTATTCCAAAAAACTCTGTTGTTTTGCCAGGCAGATCTATAGATTTTTGGGGTTTTTTTAAGAATTGAAATCTTCTTCTGCTTCAAGCTGCTGTTTGACACTCTCACACAAATAATCCCCAAGGCCTGGGAACAGGGGTTCACTGGTGTGATAAAATCAATTTATCAGATACTTGAACTTACATGTTTGAATCCGTGCTCATGTTTTTCGGGAGCTTGTACAAAACCCTCTTACAAGTTTCACTTTCCCAGACAGATTCACTTTCCCAGGACTGGCGTGGTCCCTTCTTACCACTGGTTCATGATTGTGAAATGTCCCCACACTCTTCTCACCATTCCCTGTCTGGACCACACTTTCAGGTTAGAATGAACCACTTCTGGAACATCGATGCATTTCTGTGCATCTGGAATAAATCTTAGCAAATCGTGACGATAATAAATGTAATTTCAGTCAAGGAAATGATTAGAGAGTGAGGATGTCAAAATACAGCCCGAAGACACACTGCCCCTGCTTGCTAGGGGTTCCTTGCCCTGCTCTGGGTGACCTGTGTGTCTTCCAGGGACCTGGGCACCCCAGGGCTGTGAACCATGCTGGCACATATGGGGAGTGAATGGAGAATGGTGTCCTGGGTCATATCACCCTGGCACCGCAGTCTCAGTACGTGTCACTGCTTGTCGACCCATCTCAGGACTTGGCTCCCAGGGGCCCAGGGACCTCCTGATTTGGTAGGTGGGTGCATGACAGCAGAATCTGAGGGACGACCCCAGAAACACTGTCTGATCATAGATTTTTGCAACATGACCACTGAGACTGCTCTTTGGAGGACACGTGTGGTGTGCTAGGCAGCCAGGCGCTCCTGATCTTCTCATCCGATCCCTGAAGCCGTCGATGCCCATTCTACCAACGTGGAGATGGAGGTGCAGAACAGGAAGCCACTCCCAGCCTCACGAGCTGATCCGTGGCAGAGCCATGCATGGCTCGAAGGCCCACCCAGGTGCCCCCCAACTTCTCACAGCCTTGTGAATCTCTACCAGGAAGACAGATTTCATCTCCAGGGACAGCGACCTCTTGGCTCTTTTTTCCCCAAAGCGCAGAGCTCTTCATGGCAGAGCTTCTGTAGCAGAGCCAGTCGCTGGATGGGGCTCTTTCTACATCTTGCTGGCAAACCCCAGCTGTTTGCACGTCAGAGATTCTCCTTTCTGAGTCTGAGTGAGCAGGCAAGGATGGTATGGACACAATGAAGCAGACAGAAAGACAAAGTGTGTGCACGGAGCCAGGAACATAGCTGGCATTCGGGAATGGGGGTCTTAGAGCGGTAAGAAGCATCGTAAACGCTTTCATCTCAGTATTTTTTAACTTCTTTATTTGCCAGACGTGCACATCCGCAGTTTCACAAAATATGCACAAACGTGATGCTTGATGGATGGCAACAATCTAGATGCTAGAAAGAACTGGAATCTACCGAAGGGCCTCAGCGAAACGCAGGAGCAGGAAGTGAGGGACTGTTGGAAACGAGCTGGAAGAGCAGAGGATTCGATGACTCCTTCATTTGCTCTCATATTTGCTCATCAGTGTACGTTGGTCGATACAGGGTATATTAACAAATAAACACACCTGGGGAAACCGAAGCCTTTCCTTCTCCGAACTCGTATTCCAACAGAGAGGGAGATAATAACCACATCAAATAAACAGGACGAGTTAATGAAACAAGCCTGCTGAAGGCGAATAAAGGGGGCATGTTGGAAAGTGCTGGGGATGGCAGGGGTGGGGAGACGCTGTATCTGGAATAGCCGAATTGTCCCCGGCCTTGACTTGAGACCTAAGCACAGAAATATGCGGGGGCGTGGTGTGCCGGGTAGCCAGGACAGCAAGCTTACCAAGGCCCCAACAACCAGGGTTCAAGTCCCACCCAACTCTCACACCCGACAGCCACCTGCTGCCCCATGTGAGAACAGGCAGAGAGCTCCTCCCACCCAACCCGAGCTGCGAGCCCTTGTCCTCGAAATGAGGGAATGATAACCACCTCATAAGTCCTACTGCAAGGGCTGAAGAGGTGAGTTAGGTAAAGAGCTTAGCACAGCCCCGGGGACAATTCTGGTCATTACTTCTCACGTCAGGGAGGGGAAGGATGGCTGTCTTGATGTGCCAGGTTGGGGTGAAATTCTATTTTTCTAAGAGTTATTTTAATACAGATAGTATGTTTGAGTGGCATGAACACAGATCAAAGTGAATTGCTCTCTCCATCAAGAAATATTATCCCAGTGGGGGGAAGGAAGAGGGGAACGGATAGTTAGGGAGTCTGAGATGGATATGTATACATTGCTATACTTAAAATGGATAACCAACAAGGTCCTACTGCATAATACAGGGAACTCTGGTCAGTGTTATGTGGCAGCCTGGATGGGAGGGGAGATGGGCGAAGAATGGATACATGTATGTGAATGGCTGAGTCCCTTCACTGTCCATCAGAAACTATTACAACATTGTTAATCAGCTATGTGAGAGCTGGACCATAAAGAAGACCGTGTGCCAAGGAATTGATGCTTTCGAACTATGGTGCTGGAGAAGACTCCTGAGAGTCCCTTGGACCACAAGGAGATCAGACTGGTCAATCCTAAAGCAAATCAACCCTGAATATTCATTAGAAGGAGTGATGCTGAAGCTGAAGCTCCAATACTTTGGGGCCACCTGATACAAAGAGCCGACTCGTTGGAAAAGACCCTGAGGTTGGGAAAGATTGAAGGAAAAGAAGAAGGCAGCAGAGGATGAGATGGTTGGATGGCATCACCAACTCAGTAGACATGAGCTTGAGCAAACTCCGAGAGACAGTGGCGGACAGAGGAGCCTGGTGTGCTGCCGTCCATGGGGTCACAAAGAGGCAGACATGACTTAGAGACTGAACAAGAGCGATTTACATGTAGCAAAGGGCACAGATCTTAAGTGCCACCGAGCTGGATGGGTAAATACACCCGGTGAAGCCAACGCCCTGCCAAGGCACAGGATGTTTCTGTCGCCTTACCATGTTCCCTCGTGCATGTGGTCGGTCCCTCCCTGGCCTGCCCAGAGGTGACCACCACTCTGGCGTCTACCCCGTAGATTAGCTCTGCCTGCCTTGGAACTCCCTGTAGTGGCATCTTTCGTGCATGTGGCTTTTGTGTCTGCGTTCTTGCTTAGACAAGATTCCGAACATCCAGCTGCACGTGTCAACGGCTCTTCTCCTTTATGGCCAAGTGATGCTGCACTGTGAACAAGCTCACTTGGCCCTTCTCCTGACTGTGCTGGGCATCACAGGCTTCCCAGGTGGTGCTAGTGATAAAGAACCTGCCTGCCAATTCAGAAGTCATAAGACACTCGGGTTTGATCTCTAGGTCGGGAAGATCCCCTGGAGAAGGAAATGGCACCCCACTCCAGTATTCTTGCCTGGAGAATCCCATGGACAGAGGAGCCTGGCGGGCTCCAGTCCATGGGGTCACCAAGTGTCAGACACGACTGACGCGACTTAGCATGCACACCCACGCCTGCATGCTGGGCGTCACACAGTGGCTATGCTGTTGACAGTCAGGATTCTTTTCTTTCCCTTTAAAAAGTGTGAGGTTTTGCTCTGGGTGACATTTAATCTGGGGTCTCTCTCTGACCCCCTCACGTCTTGAGGCTTTCTCAGAAAGGGTCTGGACTTGTCCCTAGGAGATGTCTTTCCGGCGTCTCGGCTGGGTGAGTGTCCAGGGTCTCGGGTAAGGCTGCACTACTGTGACGGGTGGGAATGCCCACAGGTGCCAGCGCCATGACCCCCGCACCCGGCGGTGACTCTTTGCTGGGCCTTGTAGCCTCTTGCCCAGCACAGTCCCCTGGGTGTCCACCCAGAGACCCAAGGGGCACTATGCACGTTTCTGGGGGTCCTCTTCTACACTCGGCCCCTCTTTAGTAACATGCTCCGCACCTCAAAGGCCCCCAGTCCCAGCCTATTTCTTTTATACAAGATCCTGCCCTTTGTTCAGGTTCTCCTTTCTGGGCCAGTTTGGCGAGTGGCCCAGGAGGAAAGCTGGGGGCGGCTGGAGCTGACCTTCCGCGTTGCCCTGTTAAGCTGCTCCCCGAGGTCCAGAAACCACAGCTCCTGTATCTCTTCGGTCATCCGCTGGTGCGTGTGGGGGCGTGAGGCTAATACTCATCACCCCGTCATGTCCTGCTTGCCCATTTTTATGGCTCAGCTGGAATGTCCATTTCTTGGGAAAAATGTTCTCAAACAGCCCGAAGCACAGTCTGCACTGTCCTTTGCTCTCCCAAGGCATCTGGAGAACGGCTGTCAGGTACGCGCTGTACACGGATAAACCCGTCTTTGCAAACCTGCCGCTCCACTGGGCTGGAAGCTCCTCAAGGCAAGAACTGCGTCTGGTGCCTGGCTGAGAACGTGGCCTGTTAAGGGGTGCCCCATGGACTTTCCTAGACACCCCACGGCCCCCTGAGTTTATTTTAGGTGCAGACTCAGCCCCAAACTCTAGGGGCTGTCACCTGTTAGAATCGGAATGGTTGCTGATCCCTCAGGGACAAGCCAGGCATGAAGGCTGCCCCAGCCCTTTTGACAGAGTCTGGTCAGGCGGCCAGGTCTGTGTCTCCAGCTTACTCTGACTTCCCCAGGGAAGGAGGCCTCTGCCCCTGGGAGGAACGTGAGCACTCACATCACCATCCACGGAGAGTGACGTGAGGTCTGCTAGGCTCAGGGCTGGGTGTCTGCTCTGGGCTTAAGAGTCCCAGACTGAGCCTGGCATTTCATTCTGGGCCATTCTCAAGGAGAGGGCAAGCCTGATAAATGGCATCTACTGGAGACTTTCTATGAGTGTTTGTTGAATGAATAAATGACCTTCACTGCTATATGGCCTAACCTGGGGCACACCCCCGCCCCCTGCCCCATTGCAACCATCTTCCCATCACCAGGGGAGGGAAGGGCTCAGAGCTGCTGGCAGGGTCTCTGGGGTCCTCCTGGGCTCAACCCTGACCTGGGTCCCAGCTCGGACCTCACTGCATGCAAGTGGCAAGGCCGTGTGCTCCCAGTCCGGGTCTCCTCCCCTTCTCACCCGTTCTCCACGGAGCAGCAAGAGGCATCCTTCAGAAGCCCACCTCGACCACACCAGGCCTCTGCTTTGAGGTCTCCAGAGACTCTGCGCAACTTTGAGCTTGACTGACTCAAGGACCCTCCTCATGGCAGGGCCCCTGCTGACCTCATCTCATCTCCAGCCATTGCACCCACGGCCCCTGGCCCTCACTGTGTCTCTTCAGGGGCGGCGGGGGGTGGGGGGCGGGAGTGGATCTCACACACGCTGCTCTATAGGCCTCCCTCTCACCCCCTGCCCTCTCTCTCAGGGTCTCAGGAGGGCCCAGGACACTGAGAAGGGGGAGTCCTGTGGGTGGGTGGGCTCGGGTCCCTGCCCGTCAGTGCCCCCCATGATGGAACCCGGGTGCTGGCCGAGTAGAAGCCCCACCCCTGGGAGACGCTGACTCTGCGTCCAGGTGGCCCCACACTCACCCGTGTCATCTCACCCCCTCAAGGCCCACACCAGCACAGGGGACCCCTCGGGTCCTGCTCAGGCTGTGTGTGAAGGGGTCCCCTCTTCAGCCCACTGCTAGAAACCCATGACCTTGCAGTGCATCAAGGCCTCTGTCTTAAGGACCCAGAAATGGGGGGTGGGAGGCAGTCACAGAGGCTGATCACAAATCGAAATATCTCCAGTTACCCTCTCACCGCATTGAGCTGAGATGCTCTGGACCCACACGCCCTCCAGCTCAGCTCATGCTGTTCACATGTTCCCTTGGCCAGTTGGTGAACTCCTATTCAACACTCAAAACCCAGCTCCCATGCCCCACCCCAACGACAGCTGGCTCCCCATTTCTTCCTGCATCACGGCACGCCTAGTACAGCCCTAGGATGGATGGCAGGTGTGGATGGCTCCCCACTGGGCCATGGCCTCCTTGAGGGCAAGGGCCACACTGGCCACCTCTATGTCCCCAGGCCTGGAGCTGAAAGCACATCCCTGACCCGTGTGGAACGGCACGCTCCACAGCACACTGCCGCGCTCCATCCTCCCCAGGAGGAGGGCTATCGTCTCGCCCACCCTGGGGAACTGAGACGTGGGTGGGCGGGGGACAGAGCTGGGACTCCAACCAGTCTGATTGATTCTGAAGACGAGGCGCGTTCTCCAAACCCAGCAGCCCGAGAAACATCTGCCGAACCGTTTGCCGAATCATTTTCTAATTGTTTCCCTCTCCGCAGAGGAAAAGCTGCTACCAAAGAAGATGCTGATCCGGAACACAATAGTCACATCCCGTCAGCCCAGGGCGGGCCTTTCTAGAATATGCTCTGTGGTTATTACCCACTGGGATGGTAACGCCTTTTGGGTACCTTCCCCCTGGGAAGAGGTGGGACCCTAAGTCACAGCCAGATGTGGCCGCCCCCAGCTCAGTCTCAGCAGCTGAGAGCGTTGGTACTGGAGTCAGACCTATGCCCCCAGCCCGGCCTCCTTCCAGCACTGAGACCTCAGGATCCCCTCTGATGGATGTTACACCGACCCCCTCAGAGCCCTGTAATCACGATCAGTAATGTATGTCCAGCACCAGTAGGTGCTCAATTATATACGCTTCATCAATGCAGAGGGCAGTGGTTCACCACCCAAACCCTCCCCTGGGGGCCTGGCATTCACTGCTGCAGCTCCTGATGGCCCCTAGCTAGCTGCATCTCTCTAGGCACCGACTTGGCAGAAGGGCACCTCCTTGCCAAGGTCATCACCAGGGGAAGCCTGCATCCCATGACTGGTCAGTGCTTGGATGTGCAGGACTGGCCCCCAGGCCTCAGTTCGGGCTGTGTCTGCAGGGCCTTCTGGTTCGGGACTCCCTGTGCCGGGTGAGGTCTCCACCACAGCTCCATCACAGACCAACCTCTTCGTCTGTCTGCCCCTACGTCCTTCCAGATCCGACCAGAGCTGTCCCCCATCAAGCCCCTACCCACAGGAGCCCAGCCCAAGGAAGTAGTTTATTTATTATCATCCAGGTCCTTCTCATAGCTTCATGGCAAGTAGATGGGGGAAAAGTGGAAACAGTGACACACTGTATTTTCTTGGGCTCCAGAATCGCTGTGGACGGTGACTGTAGCCACGACATTAAAAGATGCTTGCTCTTTGAAAGAAAAGCTATGGCACACCTAGACAGCATATTAAAAAGCAGAGACATCACTTTGCCCACAAAGGCCCATATAGTCAAAGCTAGTCATGTACGGATGTGAGAGCAGGACTATGAAGAGGGCTGAGCACCGAAGAATAGGTGTTTTCAAATTGTGGTGCTGGAGAAAACTCTTGAGCGTCCCCTGGACCGCAAGTCAATCTTAAAGGAGATCAGTCCTGAATACTCTTTGGAAGGACTGATGCTGAAGCTGAAGCTCCAATCCTTTGGCCACCTGATGCGAACTGACTCATTTGAAAAGACCCTAATGTTGGGAAAGATTGAGGGCAATAAGAGAAGGGGACAACAGAGAATGAGACAGGTAGGTGGCATCACCAATTCAACTCATCACCAGCTCTGGACATGAGCTTGAGCAAACTCCAGGAGACAGTGAAGGCCAGGGAAGCCTGGCATACAGCAGTCCACGGGGTCGTAAAGAGTCGGACACGACTGAGCAAGTAAACAACAGCAAGGTCCTTCCGCTTGTTAACCCGGAGGCATCACATCCCTGACAGGGAGTTTGATTCGAAGCACACACTGTATCAGGCAGGTTTTGCTGCAATTAAACAAGAAATATCATTTCTTGTTCTCATTCATGGAAGCTGTGGTTCAGCTGAAATGGACTCTGCATGTTTCCTCATTCTGGAACCGAGGGGGAAGGAAAGCCACTGTCCAGGACAAGACGTGCTGTCCTCCTGGTGGAGGTGGAGGAGCAAGATAGGGGAGAGCAAATCAGTGGAGCATATTTAAGCTACCGTCCAGGCAGGGCATGCTCCACCAGCGAAGCCCCCAGGACAGGGAAAGGCTCAGCTCTGCAGCAGGGCAATGTGGGAAGGTGAGGAGGGAACCCGTGAGGGTGACTGCACCTATCCAAGGTCTATGTGACTTCATACACATAGACCTCACATCAGAATCCAAACCGGACATATACTATGATGCTGTCTTTACCATCATCATTGTCATCAGTGATGACATCATCATCCTTACCTAGCAACCCATCAGAGATGGAAAAAGATAATTTACAGTGCTGGCTGGGGCTGTAGGTCAGCCTCGCGCATTTTTCGTAGGAACATAACTTGGTCAGTCTCTCTGGAGGGCAGCTCAGCATTGTGTTCTGAAGCCACAGGAAAATGCCCAGATCACTTGCCAGATACTACCTTTCCGGGAATTGAATCAGGTGGGGGCACGCATATGCCCACGTATTCCCGCAGGAGGGACAATGTAACCAGGTTATCTGGAGTTGAGTAGCCGTGGGATTTTTCAGTCTCCCTTCCCACCCGTGGCCCTTGCCATGCTTTCTTGTGGTTGGCACCCGCTTTTCTACTTCACCGGCCCCAGGCTTAGCCATGAGGTTGGCTTTGCGGGGTGAAATGGGGACAATAGTGACTGTACTCAGGGTGCAGGCCCCGGCCCTAAGAGGCATCTCGTGGATGCCCCTCCTGCCCCCACCCTCAGCAGGCACGTCTCAGGTGGTCCTGCTCCTTCCTCCTGGGCTCTCAAATAAGAAGAGATTGAAATCCGAACCAACCACAGCCCAGAGACCAGTCTCACCCTGGCTGAAAGCCACTGAGAGGCTCGGGCTGCTTGTTACGCAGCATTATTGCAGCAAAAGCTGACGAATAAAATGTGAGGGATTTTAAACTCTTTATTTCCTTATGTATTTTTGGCTGTGCTGGGTCTTCAGTAGAGGGGAGTGGGGGCTGCTCTCTAGCGCGGGCTTCTCGTTGCAGGGTCTTCTCTCGTTTGGAGCCATGGGCTCTGGGGGTCCTAGCTCCAGTCGCCGTAGCTCCTGGGCTCTAGAGCACAGGCTCAGGAGTCGTGGTCCACAGGCTTAGTTACTCCGCGGCCTGTGGGATCCCCCGGGATCAGGGGCCGAAGCCGTACGTTGGCAGGTGGACTCTCCACCACGGAGCCACCAGGGAAGGCCAAAATAGTGGGAATTTTTAAACAACATAGAAAGGGTAGAAAAACTTATTTCAAACGCTTACTGCGCTCCGGGCACTTGGCAAGTGCTTGACAAGTAACTCAGCTCATTCTGAAAGCAATCTTGTGTGGTCTGCGCAGTTTGTGAGCCTAGCTTGCAGAGAGATGAGAAAACCGAAGCTCCTAAGAGGCTAAACAACTTGTCTGTGATTAATCACCGGTACCCAGTGGGGCCCAGAGCTGAGCCCACATGGCTTGGCCCTTGTGCCCATCTGTTCATCGACACCAGTAACAGAGACCTGTTACATGAGACATCAAGCCTCCAGGTAACCGACTGTTTGCAGCCAAGAGAAAGACGCACATGCATAATTTAAATGACCAGGTCTCACCCTTTCCTTCTGCTGGAACTGGGAGGGCATCCGTGTGCCTCCCCAGCCCCACCCTCGGGAGCACACCCCCCTGGCAGGCTGTGGACCCCCACCACCTCATGTCCACCTAAACAAGCTCCACAGCGCATCTGTGTCTGACAGTGACCCAGAACCCTCTCTGACTGATGAAAAGGGTAACAGAGCTTCCAAAGCACTAATGCTTAAACTAACCACAGGTGCAAACCACCCGCAGGCCTTCAGGTAATGGCGAAGAATGTCGTTCTGAAGGGTATTGTTTCCCAATGCGCAGAAAAAGCTGTGGGAGGACATGGGAGGCTGGGAGAGATCCCCAAAGTGGAAGACAGGAAGGAAGTAGGGAAGGAAGGAAGGAAGAATGGAAACAGAAAGAAAACAAAACCTGGCATGCCTCGGTCCCCTTGTCTGTGCTGGCCTCACGTATGAGTGTGGAGGAGGAGCAGAGGGGAGCGTGAACCCATTGCACAGACACAGAAACTGAGGCTCAGAGAGGGGAAATGACTTGTCCGAGGACCCACAACAAGAAGGGGACAGAGCAGGATTGGTACATAGTCGTTTGCAACTCCAAAATCCGTGTGTGCGCACATGCTTGTGCAGGGTTTTCTTTTTCCATGTCAAGGTGAACGCATTTCTTACAGCTGCTTCAAACCCTCTCTGGACCGTGGGGGAAGCGTACCAACATATTCGATAAGTAAACGCATGAGAATGTCTGGAGTCATGCACCAGCTGTTTGGGGCCCAACATTTAGGCGGAACTCAGAGCTTCCATTCTCCCCTGATACCAGAGTATGATCTGTCTTCAGCAAAAAGCCCCAGATGTCAAAACCTGATTTTAATTAGCAGAACTCTTCGGGTGCACATGGAGCTGGGACCCATCCGGACCCCAGGAGGAGACAGCTGTCTAGTAACTCAACAGCCAGAGGCAAGTGTGGCCGGGGCCCCTCGCACCTCCACTCCGCAGGGCATGTGCCTTCCTGGGAGCGGAGGTAGCCTAGCTCCCTGCACCCCCGCCCCCAGGACATTGCAGGCAGTAGCATCACCTGGCCGTGGGGCACTTGGGGGCACTCAGGGGCCCTCGATGCTCAAGACTTGGGCACTGACAAAGGCAGCGTGTCTCTGGGGGGCGGTGACCGATACCCGTGCTCCCATCACCGGCTCAAAGTTGGGCGCGATTTCATTAGTGTTCCTCTTGGTGGCCCTTTTGAAGAACCCAATTATCCCAGCCCTGGTCCAGGTGGTACCTTGGCCCCCTGAACCCCCGGGCTTGTTAGAAGCATCTGACAGCGGCTTGTCACCCAGCAGCTGCCGGTGTCTGAGCAGGCGATCAAAGACACTCCTTTTCAATGCAATTAGAAGGTCGTCACCAGTGGGATTTGAAATCTCTGCCTGTCAAGAATTTGCATTCATGCTGTTATTTCCTCAAGCTGGTCTCCACTGGGAAGCAGGGGGGTTGTGTCTATGAGCAAGCTCTCCAGATGATTCACAGGATATTAATCTTGACTAGCACTTGCAGGCCCTGCTCAAATCTCTGTACACGCATCACTTAACTCTCCCACAATGCCAACAGGTAAGAAGTATTGCTCCTTGCTCCCTTCTCCCTTACAAAGAAACTGAGGCACAGAGGGCAGAAGTCTCGTGTCCAGTGTTGCTTGTCTAGTAAGCGGCAGAACAGGGTTTGAACACTGGTGGCAGTAGCTAGTGGTAAAGAGCCCGACTGTCGACTCCGGAGACATAAGAGACGCAGGCTCGACCCCTAGGACCAGAAGACCCCCTGGAGGAGGGCGTGGCCACCCACTCCAGTGTTCTCGCCTGGAGAATCCCCATGGACAGAGGAGCCTGGTGGGCTGCAGTCCACAGGGTCGCAAAGAGTCAGACATGACTAAATCAACGTAGCATGCTCGCATGTACTATCAGACGCAAAGGCAACCAGGATGTGCCCCCAGGCCTTTGCACCTGCCGCTTCTGTCTCCACTGGTCCAGCAGACTGACCTGCTCAGCCCCATAACTCAGTTCAGGCCTGACATCTTCTAGAGAGGCTTCCAGAAGGTCCCAGGAGATTGCTGCGCCCCCACTCTCAACCTTCTGTGTCCACCTTCCTGTGCCCCCGCCCAGCCCCATCCAGCCTGGTTCACCTCTGTGTATCTAGGGCAGAAGGTCAGAAAGAGTGTGGAGGGAAGGAAGGATGGCGCCATCACACAATACCCGCAGGCGTGATGCTCTCAGAGCTGAGCAGCCATCGGCCACCAACTGATTCCACCCCAGCCCCAGCTCCTAAACACAGCCTCCAAGCTACCCTGACCAGGCAGGACTGTGCTCTGAAGAGTGATGACAAGAAGGGCAAGAGTTCACCTCAGGGGACCTCCTGCTGCATGCGGACACCGTTCCCAGGTGTCTGATGTGCCAAGTCGCCCCATGAGATGGGCAGGACCACTGTCCCTAGGTCACAGATGGAGCAGTGGAGACACAGAGGGGTTAAGTCACTCACTGGGAGAAACTAGATCCCAGCCCTGCCAGGCAAGCTGTCAGAGCCTCCTCCTCCCCTGCAGCCCAGCCGCCCAGCCCTGCCCAGGCCCAGCTCTTGCTGACCCAGCCCTACTCCCTGTAACACCCACAAGCCCTCCCTGGCCCAGCCTCCCTGCCCTGGCCTAGGCTGACCTCTCCCCCTGCCTCCCCGCCCACTGCCTGGATACAGCTCCTTGTGCCTGTTCTAAGTCGCTTCAGTTGTGTCTGACTCTGTGGAACCCTATGGGCCATAGCCCGCCAGGCTCCTCTGTCCATGGGCTTCTCCAGGCAAGAACACTGGGGTGGGTTGCCATGCCCTCCTCCAGGGGATCTTCCCGACCCAGGGATCAAACCTGCATCACTCATATCTCCTGCCTTGGCAGGTGGGTTCTTTACCACTGGCGCCATGTGGGAAGCCCTTAGGCCCTAGATCCTCTCAGATGCCCCCTCCTGATCCCAGGCACCCCCCCAGGGCTCCCACAGCCCCGTCCTTCAACCCAGTGTGGACCACCCTCTGGCGCTCATTGCCCGTCAGCCCCTCCGCTTTCCCCAGCAGCAAGGCCACTAAGGTCGAACCGGTCAGGGCACAGCCCCAGGGTTGGAGGCCCGCAAAGGGCCAAGGCTGGGGACCAGGTTTGAGTTTTCTTAGCGTCTCAGAGCGTGGCACAGAGCGGCACAAGTACTGGAGGGAATGAGGGGGAGGTGGATGCCAGCCAGAGCCCCCAGGGTCCAGGCCACCAGGATGGCGTCCCCCAGTTGGCCCAGAAGTGTCAGCCATCCGAGCAGTGGCCTCAGGAGGATTTTCCCATTAAAAACTAGGCCATTCTGGAAACACAGATGCTCCATCAATCTCAGATCCTCTGTGGCCCAAGACGGCAGACGTCCCAACGCTTCACTTTGTAGATGATCTGAGGGGCACGGGATGCGGAGGCCGATGCGCTCACCCCCGCTGAGAAGGGCCCAGCGCTCTGGTGCCGAGGGACTGGCAGGGACATCAGCCGCAGACCTTCACCCACCTCGGCACAGGAGCCAGCCTGTGCCCTCCCTGATGCCCATGACCGTGCAGCCTCATGCCCCCTCGTTTCAGCTTGGCCCAGGGTGGTACCCTTCCAGCTCAGGGTCAGCCTTTCCCCGTCAGATGTAGGGCAGCCTCTGAGCCATGGTCTCTGCTCTGAGCCTGAACAGGCTGGGGTAGAATCCACGTGCCAACAGGTGGGGTGAGCTTGGCCCTTTGAAGTGACCCCTTTCCCAACACATGAACCCTGGGTCCTGGATCTCTTAAGCCAGCACAGGCTTCAGCTTAAGACTGATCTGGGTTTGAATCACCACCCTGCCACTTACCAGAAACCTGACCTTGGGCAAGTAATTTCACCTCTCAGAGCCTCAGTTTGCTCATCTATAAAATGGGCATGCACAATGCTCCTTGAGCAGGAGGCTATCAAGTCCCTGACTCCCAGTACCCACCCACATTGGCCTCTGTACCCTCGCAGCCTTCCAGAGGCAAGGATGACCTTCACCCACCACCTCCACTTGGTGAACTCCTACTCATCCTTCAGAACCGCAAATCACCTTTCTTATCGCCCCAGGCAGCCATTCCAGACCTGGGTTCCCACAGCCCCTTTGTTTCTGAGAACCTCCCTTCCTCCCAACTGCCTGTTGGTCTCCTTCCCACTTGGGGACAGCTCACGATTGTGTCTTGGTTCATCTCCTTGTCCCCAGAAGCCAGCCCTGTGTCCCCCGGGTTATTGACAGTCCACATTCAAGTTTTGTGGGCATGAAGGAGGTGGTTTGGTTTTGGAAATGGTGGGGCTCAAAAACTTGGCTCAGATGCAGAGAAAATTCAAAGGCTGTCGCCCCAGCCCACTCCCCAGCCCTTGGCTGCTCATTAGGGAACAGCCAGGGTCCCCTCTGCTGAGACAGCTGCGAGGCTGAATAATGTATAACACTCTTACATGGAGCATTGGTAAAATATTTTGATGGAGACGAGATTATTCATCAAAGTGGTATCTTGCAGGGTTGCCCTTTCCTCAGGGCACCACCAAGGGAGCTGGCCTTTCTTAAAAATAGAAGTATTATTATCGGTGCTCCATCTACGAGGCAGCCCAGGAGGTTGTGCTCAAATGCAAATTCCGTCCTCTCCCTGCCTGGCTGAGAACTCTTCCATTTCAGCACACTGGTCATGGGATGAAACCTGAGCTCCCCTCTGTGGGGGCCAGGCCTGCATGACCCCCGCCCCCTAGTGCTCCAGCCCTGGCCCTGAAGTGGCTCCCCTCTGCGCTTCCTGAAGAAGTAGCATTGGAACCGAGGTCATCAGAAAAGTGTTAGTCACTCAGTCGTGTCCAACTCTTTGTGACCTCATGGACTGTAGCCCACCAGGCTTCTCTGTCCATGGGATTCTCCAGGCAAGAATACTGGGGTGATGCCATTTCCTTCTCCAAGGGATCTTCCCAACCCAGAGATTGAACCCAGGTCTCCCACATTGCAGGCAGATTCTTTACCCTTTAATCTATCCAAGGAAGCTCAGTTCATCTACCCGAGGTCATCAGAACTTAATTCAAATGTAAGGGAAGGGGACTCCCCTGGTGGTCCATTGGTTAAGAATGGACCAAGGCAGAGGATGCAAGTTCGATCCCTGGTCAGGGAACTAAGATCCTACGTGCCATGGAGCAATCGAGTGTTTGAGCCATAACTAGAGAATCCCCGTACTGAAACTGAAGATGCCACGTGACTCCACAAAGACCCTCCATGTGCCATGACTAAGACCTGATGCAGCCAAATAAATAGATACTCAAAACAAACAAACAAACAAAAAGATTGTAAAGGAGGGAAAGAGCATTTCAAGGAGAGGAAGCAGGTGAGCAAAAGCGCTGAAGCAGGAAGGGACTGGCTCAAAGCCGAAAGCACCATTTCCTCCCTGCGCTCCCGAGACGACCATACCCTGCACTCAGCTGGGCTCTCCTTCCTACGTCCTGGCTGGTGGGACGGCTACGAAACCACGTGTCCAGGGTGATGCTCCCAGTCTCTTTCCCTCCACCAAGAGCACGTGTTGAAGATATACGCAGCCTGGTTGCCTGAGTCACTGTGTGGAGGACACCACCCAGGAAGGCTACGCGCTCACATTTCACTGCTCACAGGGAAGAAATAAACTCTGTGTGAAGCCGATGAGGTTTGAGAACTTACTGTTATTGCAGCATAACCTCTCCCAGGCTGATTGATTCCATGAATGAATGCATGAAAACGGATTTCCAGAGGCTCTGGAGTCAGCAGCATGGATCCTGGGAGAAAAACTCAAAGCCTTTCTCTACATCTAAATGTCAGCTATGGCCAAAATAATGAGAACCCCCAGGGATTACTTAGAACAGTCAACTCCAAATAGGGTTTACTTTGCAAGAAATGTCCGTCTAGTCAAAGCTATGGTTTTTTCAGTAGTCATGTATGGATGTGAGAGTTGGACTGTAAAGAAAGCTGAGGGCCAAAGAATTGATGCTTTTGAACTATGGTGCTGGAGGAGACTCTTGAGAGTCCCTTGGACTGCAAGGAGATCCAACCAGTCCATCCTAAACGAAATCAGTCCTGGATGTTCATTGGAAGGACTGATGCTGAAGCTGAAACTCCAATACTTTGGCCTCCTGATGGGAAGAACTGATTCACTGGGAAAGACCTTGATGCTGGGAAAGATTGAGGGCAGGAGGAGAAGGGACAACAGAAGATGAGATGGTTGGATGGCAACACTGACTCAATGGACATGAGTTTGAGCAAGCTCCAGGAGTTGGTGATGGACAGGGAGGCCTGGCGTGCTGCAGTCCATGGGGTCACAAAGAGTCGGACATGACTGAACAACTGAACTGAACTGAACTGAGGGCTGGCGAAAGTAGGTAGTAAGCAAGGAAGTGGCAGTGTGTCGGGCATAAGGATCAACAAGGTCCTGAAACAACCAGAGAAACCTCCCTTTGTCCATTTACAGGATGGGACACAGAGGAGAGTCTCAGTGGGGAAAGGGGCCAGTAGCTTAAAACAGAATTGAAAGTTTGAAACCTAGTCTAGTCCAGAACCATCCAAGACTTGTGTGGTGGCTATAAAATACATAACTAGATTTTGCAGATGCCATACCAAAAGAAACTGTGAACTATCTCATTACCAACACATATTGATGACATGCCATAAAAATATTTTGGATAGATGGAGTTAAATAAAATCTGTTATTAAAACACTTTACCTGCTTCTTTTCACTTCTTAAATGTGGTTACCAGGAAATTGCAAACTACATATGTGGCTCACATTTAAGTTTCTATTGACTGGAGCTGGTGTAGTCCAACCATTAAATTTTGTAGATGGGAGATGTGAAGCATAGAGAAGTTAATGAGCCTGCTCAGGGTCACATAGAGGCCTGTGCAGGCGTGGAGTTGTGAAGCTGAGCTGCCTCACAGGCTTATAGAGAAAATTCAATGGGGAGAAAATTCAACACAGAGGAAATTTGATGTCCCACTCAAATGGCAAAGAAAATGCCTTTGTGGGGGCATTTTGAGCGGCATTAGGAACAATGAAGTCTGATGGTTCTGCAGGCTTCTAACCCCGGTGAGGACCCCTGCCGGCTCCTCTCAGTGAGGGGCTTCTGCACAGATAGGAGAGCAGAGAGGTGGTCAAGGGGAGGGTCCCAAGCCTCTGGACAGAGAGAGCCTAGCTCACCCAGCCCCTTCCTCCCTCATATCTGAGGGTCGTGGAGACAGGTAGGAGCAGGAAGAGGCAGAAAGACTCAACTTCTGACTCCTCTCTGAGCCTCACCACCCAGGTCAGTAAACTAGAGCTCAGAGGACAATGCACCCATCACTGAAAGGGTTCAATGGGATCATGTCCATTACAGGTCAGGTGGGAAAACCCAACTCACACTTAGCAGCAAAGCAGAGACCTTACTGGCTCCTGCAATGCAGAATGCCCAGGCTTGAATCCAGCTTCAGGCACAGCTTGACCCAGAAGCTCTCAAGCTGTCGATAGGGCCCGCCTCTCCTTCCACCTCCCAACTCTGCACCCCCGTGCCTAGTGACTTCATGCTTCAGAAGATTCACCATGTGAGGGACAAGGAGCAGCTCGAAGCCGAAGCCATAGCCTCCCTCCCCAGCACCCAGTCCTCTCCACCAATGTCTGTCACTCAAAAAGTTACTGCAAAGCAGAGAATCAGTTTTAAACGATGCATAGATTCTTCTGGGGTGGGTGCTGAAATGTTTGGAAACTAGAAAGTTGCGCATGTGTGTGAATGCACTAACTGCCATTCCACTGAGTACTTCAAAATGTGTGAATTTTGCCTCCACTCTTCAAGGCAAAATGACACGCGTGTAACACAACCGTCTTACTTAAACTGAAAATGTCTAATGATGTATCTTTTTGATATGAGGCCTCTTCTTTGGTCATGGTTGGCATTAACTCCGATCGGCGTTTCTGGGAGTGTTCATTGTGGAAACCAAACTCCAGGTGAATTTTCTAGTTTCTAGTGTAGGTTTCTTGTTAAGGGCAGAATTTTAAGATACATCTGAACATTCAGAGCACAGAATTCCATCTGGATTTCAGATTTCCTCCCAGCTCTTTTGCAGCGCAATTTTAGTGCCTTACCTTTATTGAAGCTTCAAATGCTATCATTTCTTTCCCATAGAAGACACCCTCTTTTCTTGTTTGCATTTCATCCTTTTTTTAGTGGCAAGTACTACTGGGATGATCAGGTGTGGGAGCCAGTACCTGTCACTGAAATGGTCAGTGACCATTTCACGCAGCTAATGGATGAGAAGAAAGGGCGACTATAGCTTTGCCCTTCTAATCAGATTAGAAAACCAATTCCATCTCTATGCATATGTTTCTAGAACCACTTCAGGTGTCAAAATTGTATCTGACAGCAATTGGTCAGAGAGCAACGCGGGATCTCGTCTAGCAACAGGAACCTGCACAGCTGTAGAAGGAGCTGGGATGGGACGTCTAGAGGGGTCTGGGGAGGACCAGAAGAGGACGGATGACCAGCCTCCTGAGGCAGGGGGCAGGGGCAAGAACTCACAGGGGCACCTGGAGCCAGGTGTGTCCTGTCACCAAAATGGGAGCAAATGAGAGGGCTTAGAGGGCTGTGAGGTCTGTGGGAAGCTGTGGCCTTTAGGGACAGGCCTGGGGTGGCTGGGGGTCAGCAGGGCCGGCGGGAGAAGAAGAGAGAGTCTGAATACGAAGAGACGGAATTGGCTGGCACCTCTGCACATGTGCCGTAATCCCTGACCGCAAAGACGCTCAGAAAGGAGTGCTGCTACTTCTTGTGCCTCCCACTTCTAGAAAACTGTCCTCGAGCCAATTCTAATCAGACTACCTGGGGAAGGGGGTCGTGTTAACCGAGGCAACAGCAGAACAACTTTCAGCTCCCTGGGCAGAGGACCCGGCAGGATCCCCGTGCTCACCGCACACCTGAACTTGCCCTTGAGAAGCTGACACAGACTCCACCCTGATCCTTGGGGTGAAGCTTCCTCCCGGCCCTGGGTTTATGTCTTTGTCCCGGACACTCTGAAAGGTCAAGGGAATATATTTTGGTGTTGGCCTGTTTTCGTCAGTTTTCTGGGCACGTGGTGGTCTCAGCAAGGGGAAACTTTTGAATTGTTTCTCTGACCCTTTCTCCCTCTGCCTTCCTTGTTATCTCTGTGTAGAGCTTCAATATTCGGATCTTTACCTCCTGGGCTTCCCTCTGGCGTCATGAGCTCTTCTACTTTCTCTTTCTATGTCTTATTTTGCTCTGCGTTCTTATGTTTGGGGGGCTTCTCAGGTGGCACCAGTGGTAGAGAACCTGCCTGCCAGTGCAGGAGACCTAAGAGACGTGGGTTCGATCCCTGGGTCGGGAAGATCCCCTGGAGAAGGAAACGGCAATCCACTCCAGTATTCTTGCCTGGAGAATCCCATAGAGAGAGGAGCCTGGCGGGCTGCAGTCCAGGGGCTTGTAAAGAGTCGCACATGACTGAGCATGTTTATGTTTTTAATGAGGGGACTCAGGGAGAATTCATGCTTTTCCTGATAGTTTCAAAGACTGTTGTATAATCAGAGAAATATCAAAAAAAAAAAAATGAAAGAGGCTTTCAACTTTCAGAAGAAGATAAAACCAAAATAGAAGTGCAGGAATTAGTAGCATTCTAGAGAAAAAAATAAAACCAGAAAGAAGATCCTGCTGACAATTGCAAGAAAAAGTATTAAATACTTAATCATGAGCTTAGCAAACTGTGGGCATGGACTGTCCCAAGAAAACTGGAAGACTTTTCTGGGAGATGAAAAGGAAGGTGTGAATGGGTGATGGGGCAATGACGAGCTTATTGCTCTGCTTTCTGTAAGACTGGATCTTGTTCGGTTTCCAACTAGTCTACTGAGTGTCTCATTTCTGCTGTAATATCTTTATTTTCTATGAACTCTTTAGTTCTCTGAATGTCTTTGTTTTACCGCATCTGATTTTTATACAAGGACCCCTTCTTCCCTGAGCATGTCAGCAAAAGTCAGTATGACCGTTTCTCATGACCACACTTGGCCTGTGACCACATACTTCCTTTTCTAGTCATTTGTCCAGTTGAAAACTGGAGGCATGTGTCCACATAGAGACTCATACAGGAACGTCCATAGACGCTTGTTTGTAAACAGCCAAAAGCGGTCATCAACTGAAATAGCCACCAGCCAGAGAACAGGCCAATCAAGCGTGTTATACCTAAACAGGGGGACACCATTCAGCCATAAAAAGAGTGAACACTCGTGGCAAGGTCGGTGACGCTCAAAAGCACTGTAAGGAAAGCGCCCCAGGAGAGTGCATGCCACGTGGTCCACTTCCGTGATCTTCTGGAGCAGGCAGAGCTCGCTGATGAGACAGAGGTCGGAGCAGGGGCTCCCTGGGCGGGAAGGGTGATGAGTGCTGGGACCAGGGACTAACGGTGGCAGAGACAGGAGAGGGGTCGGTGCGACGGTTTGGCACCTCAAGACATGTGAGTGTCACATGGATGCATATGTTTGTCAAAGCTCGTCAAACTGTGTTAAGATCTGTTGCACTTTGCTGAATGTAAACGTCATAGAAAGAGGGAGGGAGAGGAGAAAGAAGGAAAAAAGGAAGGGGAGGGAGAGAGAGAGGAAAGAAAGAGAGGGAGGGAGAGGAAGAAAGAGAAAGGGGAGAAGAAAGAAGAGGGAGGGAGAGGAAGAAAGAGAGAGAAAGATCTGATTGGAAGCACTGAGCCCTTGGGGAGCGTCAGCCGACTGCGCTCTTCAGGGACTATCTGGCGGGGACGTCTCCTTGGGGAGTATCCAAGGTCAGAGCATTGGATCTTCCCCCTTGGAAAGTTCAAGTCCACTGCAGTGCTCTCTGACCTCCTGTCTGCTGGGATAGGGCCCAGCGGCCAGTTTTCCAGCAGCTTCAGGAAGGAGCAGGGCGAGAGGTCTTAATACTCATTGCGCCCCCTGCTTTCATGTGGTCCCCCATCCCCACATGTGCCAGAAAACCCCACTCCAGAGGCCTCGCTTTACCCTCACTGTGGTCTGAATGTTTGCCCCCCTGTAAAATTCTTCTGTTGAAACCTTAATGCCTGATGCAACGCTATGAGGAGGTGGGGCCTTTGGAAGGCAGTTAGGTCGTGAAAGTGGGGTCCTCATGAATGGAATTAATGCCCTTTTATAAGAGAGGCCTTAGAGAGCTCCCTCACCCATCCCGCGACATGATATGCGGTGAGAACTCAGCGGCCATGCATCGGAGACAGGGCCCCCGTCAGAGCATGACCATGCTGACCCTTGATCTCGGACTTTCAGCCTCCAGGACAGAGAGCGATAGAGGTCTGTGGTTTATAAGCCACCGGTCTGTGGTTTTGTTATAACCTCTTGAGCTAAGACAATCCCCTCTCGAAAATAAATCCCAGGTTTCCTTCTGGGCTGAGGACGGGCAATCACCCAGCCATGCCAGCAGAGGAGGGAGGCTGAGTGCTTTTGTTTCCAACAGCCCTCCTCTGCTCGCTTCCAGGGAGGTTTGGCGGCACCAGCTGCTGAGACCTTGGCTGCCTCTCAGCTTTCCACACTGCCCTCCGGCCTGCCCAGCGGGTCACCACTCACCCACCAGTTTGCCAGATCACTGCTCTGGTCTCCTCTCCTTCTCGCTCTGTACTTGAGAGTGATGCCTTTGGAGTGACTTCTCCATCATTTTAGCGAGATTAGAAGAAGAGGCAGCTGCCCATGTATGTGTCTAGGCCACCATCTCCAGAAGGCACAGCCCTTGCTCTGTTCCGCCATCAGTGATACAGTTCTTAACCTCATGGTTGCAACACGGCTGCTCCTGCTTTGGACACCGAATCTGCATTCCAGGCAGGAAAAAGGGTTTGTGCTGGCTGAGACCATCCCCTTCGGTGGGAAAGAGTGCCAGCAGGCTTCCTTTTACATCGCATGGTCTCTCTTAGCAGCAAGGGGGCCTGATAGCATCTATTTTTCGGTGGGCACATGGCCATTCCAGCAACAAAACAGCTTTTGTTTAAAGTGGAGCGTGAATATTTCCACACTCTGCTTGGGCCATGTGCCCATTCCTGAGTCAGTCACTGGACCTGGAGGGATGGGGCTCCTGACCCCATCCTGGCCCAGGTGACATGCCAGCTCCCATAACAGCACAGGGGACCAGGTGTCAGCACGGTATTACATGCAGGAGAGCTGATTCCCCAGAGGAAATTTGGGGTGGCCCCAGAGCCGGGGGCAGGCTTGCTGGTGAGCAGAGATGTGTGTCAATCAGCGTCCAGAACGTGTAAGCTGCTCGCAGAAGAGCTGAGTGAGATGCCCATGGAAGATGCTCACCGCTCACCCGTCCCAGGCTGCTCCTTGCTCCCGACCTTGCCCTGACCCTCAGGGCTGCTGCCCTCGGCCCAGGGTGGGGGCTGGGAGGGAGGCCCCACGTTCGGCTGAGCCTCATGGAAGCATGACCGTGGGCCTCTGGGCTGATGATCTCATCCCTTTCTGAAGGCAACATCAGTTCCTGAGTGTCGGGTACTAACGACACTAAATGCTAACAATAGTCAGCCCCGGTGCCCGGCCTGATTGGAGACGCTAAAAATAGCAGCTCCTTCTGAAGCCGCATCAGGGGAGAAGGGCACAGAAATCAGGATTGCAAGGGGCTGGGGCAGGGGGTGGTGGAGGGATGCCAAGAAGGTCTGGACTGGACTACAGAGCCTTGGGGATGGCACTGAGCACCCAGGAATGCTAGGTGTGCCCTGTGCCACCCCCCGCCCCCCAAGGATGCCACAGGCCCTGCTGGCCCCACCAGCTCCTTCTCCTGGAAGCGTCTGCTTCCCGAACTTCGGCCTGCCCAGGGAGGGGGAGAAAGTGGCCGTGTTCCCTGAGATCCCCACACACAGCCAGGCCCAACACTCCCCGCGCCTCTCGCCACCGCCCCGCACATTTACAGCTGAGACAGCAGTGTCCCTATCACTTCTCACGATGACCCTCAAAGCGGCGCAGGGCAGCCCAGAGGTTTGGCCCACAGCTCTAGAGCCAGCCTACCTGAGTTCGCACCTTGCCTCTGCCCTATACTGGCTGCTGACCTTCAGCAGGGGCCAGGTCCACTCTGGGCCTCAGTGTTCTCATCTGCAAAATGGGGGTGTGAATGGTCCCTGCCTTATTATCTTCATTACCATGAAGGTGGAGTGAAGTAATTCCCCTCCAAAAGCTCGGGCCAGTGGCTGGAGTGGTGGGGAGTGCTATGGAAACGACCAGCCCCCATTGTCAGCATTCATATCCCAGGCTCAGAGCCGCAGCGCAGTTAAGCATGGCTCTCGGACTTGGACACTTTCCCGTGGCCCAAGTGCAGGGTCTGCAGTGGGAGGCCATCCTGGCAGGAAGACACAAGGGACGCTGGGCAGGAGTCCCCAGATAAGGACTTGAGCCCTGAAGCCCCTGGTCCAGGGATCGATGCCTGCAGTGCCCCTGGCGTCAGGACCCCCTCCCACCCCTGACCCAACTCGGCACCCCAACCCCCTCCCCGGGTCAGAGGTCTGCACGTTAGCAAAGGGTGCAGGCTGTCACCGGGTGCAGCCGTCCAGGGACGTGGTCCAGCCAGGAAACTCGCTGGTGCGCCAAGTCAGGACTGGACACGGTGTCTCCATGAGGGGGCCAAGTGACAAAAATGTGCCCCCTGGGGGCCAAGCACTCAGGGTCCGAGGGGCGGGGCTGGAAGTGGGTGCACGGGGGCCTTGTGGGTTTCTTCTAGCCTGCCCCATGCTTACATCCCTGGGCCTGGCACCCAGGCCTGGCCCACAGCTGCCACCCCGTGAATGCCTGAACAATCAAAAGCCAACCACGAGTGGGACAGGGACCTGGGCTTCCCCTCACCCTCACGTCCTACCCTCTCCATACCCGCGGAGCAGACGGTCCCATCACTCCCTCCTTGGAACCCAGGAACCTATCACTTCGCTTGGTCAAAGGCACTTTGACCAGTCCAGGGGGAGCCAGCCCTGTGCTGTTGCAGATTATGGGCCCAGGTCAGCTCATCAAAGGAGAAGGGGCTTATTACAGGGTGTCAGCAGCTGACCCACTTCTGGGAACCCACCTGGGTGCCAGCCGTGGCCAGAGCACACTCACTACCCTCGTCACAGCTGGCCCCACCAAGGCCCATGATGCCAGGCCCGGCCACAAAGCAACTTCTTTTTTGAAGCAAAATCCTGAGGTCCTTGCAGGCCTTCCTTATCCCCCTCGGCTGGGAGGATGCAGGGTCAGCCAATGGGAGCCATGCTTCTTGATCAGCCTAGTTTTAAAAAATTGATCTAATCTATGTATTCCACATGTTGCTGTGTTCAACATAGACATTTTATATAATTCATATGTTATTATTGTTCATTCGCTCAGTCATGTCCTACTCTTTGCGACCCCATGGACTGCAGCACGCCAGGCTTCCCTGTCCTTCACTGTCTCCTGGAGTTTTCTCAGATTCACGTCCATTGAGTCGGTGATGCCTTCCAACCATCTGAGCCTCTGTCGCCACGTAGCTGTGGGAAGGCTGATTTCTGGAAATTCCCTAGTAAAAATGCTAGTGCCTGCCGATAGCCTGCTGGGTGATAGGGAAGCCCCACGCTATTGGGTTCAGAGTCACAAGCTGAATGAGACACTGTCCCCACCCTTAGGGCATTCCCATTAGCGAGCTGGTGGCCTTCCAATGATGACAGGAAACAGAATCATTATCCTGACAACTGGAAAATAGAGGGAAGAAGCCAGCACTTACCCTGCCCTTCCCCTAGGGAGGCACCACCTGTGACCAAATACGGCATGAAGTGGAGCCTTTCTCTGTGGACTTGTTTCAGATCAGAAGTGAAGACGGCCTCATAGAACCCAGACCATCACCATCTGCAGCCCAAAGGAATCAGCGCCCTGAACGTGACAGCTGCCAACGTGATGCCAGGGCCTCCTGATGGGAGACCACAATTCCTGGCCCGAGTGAACCAGACCCCAGGACAGAGGTGCACGGGGACCGCACCGGAACAACGCAGCCAGAGGGCGGGCTGCTGACGGTGGGGAAGGCCGCGGCCTCCGCTCTTTGCCAGACTCATTAGGGAAAAGAGATGAACAGAGGCATCTAAATCGAAAGAGACTGAAGGACGCAAGAAGTTGTAGAGGATGCTTGACTTCTTTGTGGATGATGAAACCACAAAGAAGGGCATGAAAGTGTTGGCGGCAGGAGTCAGAACGGAGGTTACTTTGGGAAAGAAAGGGGCTGTGACGGGCCCACGGGTGGCTGGCAGCGTAACCATTCTAGACTGGGCGGCGGTTACAGATGCTGTATGCGGTTTTCTACGTGTATGTGAGGTCGCTTCAGTCGTGCCCAGCTCTTCGCAACCCCGTGGACTGTAGCCCGCCAGGCTCCTCTGTCATGGGATTCTCCAGGCAAGATTGTCATTCCTCCTCCAGGGGATCTTCCCAGCCCAGGGATCGAACCTGAGTCCCTTATGTCTCCTGCATTGACAGGTGGGTTCTTTACCACTAGCGCCACCTGGGAAGGCCACGGTTCTCTGTATCAGTGCTCATTTTACACTCAAAAGGCTTCGTAAAGAAACTTCAGGGACTGCCCTGGAGGCTCGGT
Organism: Ovis aries; assembly: GCF_016772045.2. Taxonomy (NCBI): domain Eukaryota; kingdom Metazoa; phylum Chordata; class Mammalia; order Artiodactyla; family Bovidae; genus Ovis; species Ovis aries. The sequence goes on from NC_056056.1 coordinate 221,073,420, forward strand.
GGTTAAGACTCCATGTTCCCAGTGGAAGGGGTATGGGTTTGATCCTTGGTCAGGGAGCTAAAATCCCACATGCCACGGGGCATGGCCCCCCCCCCCAAACAAAAAAACTTCAACAGAAAGTGCAAGATAAACTCCAGGAGGCTGGCCTGGGGCTGGGGCTGGGAAGTTCCTTGAGGAGCCCAGGGGCCCAGTGGACCCCAGGTTCCAGCGGAGGCAGCAGGGCTGAGGCCAAGGAGGCTGTGCCACTCCCTGAAAATCAGTACCCAGCTATCTCCGGCCTCCCTCATCCCACCCAGCTCACAGGGATCCAGTGACCCTGTGCCAGGCAGCCTCTCCAGCGTGTCTATGGCCACCCCATGCCCACAGTTACCCCTCTAGCCCTAAACGCACCCTACATTCCCCTCCTCCAGGCTTTGGCCAAAATTGCCCCTGGTCGTCCCCTTCTGCCTGCCTGTTGCCTCCTCCAGGAAGTCCTCCCTGATGACTTCTGCCCCAGTGGAGTGACCCTTCTTCTCTGTGTGACGACCATCAGTGTGGGCACCCACTGCCCCCACCAGCCTGCAATGTGCACGAGGCCAGCCTGGCTCACAGCCGTGTCCCCAGTGTCCAGAACCAGGGATCAAGCCCAGTGGCGTGACTCCTGGCTCCTTCCTCCATCAGCACCGTAGAGCTCCCGGGAGCCACCACAGCATGAGACAGGCAGGCCAGCGTGGAGAGGTGCTGCAAATCCACACCCTCGGCCGCTGGGCCGCTCCCAGGAGAGAAACAGCAGAGCCAGATAGATCTGCTCTGAAAAGGCAACGTCACAAACAAGAGCAGCTTCGTTGCCACCCGTCGCAGATGCCACAGCAGACAGTCCAAGGGGAGCCAGCCCTGTGCTGAGACGTGAGCTTTGGAATCAGATTAAGACTTTGCTGCCAAAGATGACGATGCTCGTGCTCCTCAGCCCACCTGGCTCAGAATGGGAACCCCAGGCTGGGGATTAGTGAGCGACCTCACATCACACCTAGGCTGCCCCGGGTCGTGCTCGGAGCCCCAAGCTGGGAGGGCACACAGAGCAACGTAAAGCACGTGGGCCTTGGAGGGCCGGGCTTGGAGGTCCCAGCCGCAGGTTTGAAACAGGACAGAAGACTGTATTTATCATATGGAGAAAAGGGAACCCTCCTACACAGTTGGTGGGAATATAAATTGGTGCAGCCACTATGGAGTACGGCACGGCACGGCGGCGCCTTAAAAAAACTGAAAATAGAACTACCAGATGAGCCAGCAATCCCTAGTGGGATATATATATATATATCTCCCTCCTGGGCATATATTCAGACAAAACTATAACTCGAAAAGATACATGCACTCCTATGTTCGTAACGGCACTGTTCACAGCAGCCAAGAGAGAGAAGCCTCCCAAGTGTCCATCAGCAGATGAATGACTAAAGAAGAAGTTGTACAGATAAACAATGGAATATTACTCAGCCATAAAAAAGGAGACAATGCCATGCGCAGCAACACGGATAGACTTAGGGATTATCATACTAAGTGAAGCAAGTCAGACAGAGAAAAACTAATCCGATATTGCTTATATGAAGACCCTAAAATCAATGATACAAATGAACGTACTTACGAAACAGAAATAGACTCACAGACACAGAGAACAAATGTATGGTTACCAAAGGGAGAGAAGACCACTGAGGGATAAGTTAGAAGTTTGGGATTAACAGATACACACTACTATATATAAAGAATATAAATAACAATGCCCTAGTGTATAGCATAAAGAACTATACTGAATACCTTGTAATAACCTATAACGGAAAACAATCTGGGAAAGAACACACTGAAGCACTTTGCTCTATACCTGAAACATCATAATTCAGCTACACTTCAATTTTTAAATTAGTCCATTAATTATTCAAAGTCTGTACTTATCGTCACACTAATGCTGCATAACGAACTCCCGAAAACTCGGAGGCTTCAAATGTGAGTCCATTTGGCTCACAGGTCAGCATTTCAGGCCGGGCTCTGCTGTGAGGTTCTTCTGCTGTTGGCCAGGCCCACCCACGTGGTGGTCGGCCAGCTCGTGGCTGAGCTGGGTGTGTTCCCATGACAACAGCAGGGATGCAGGATGTGGAGAGTACACACCTCTCGGGACCTGGGCTCGGCACAGGCACACAGCCACGTCTGCGCCATTCTGGCGGCCCGAGGATGAGGGTGGGGGCTTCCAGACCCCAGGGCTGACCCTGTCTCCTTGCAGTGCTCTGTGTCTCCATCTCCCTGGAGCCTTGGCAGTGGCCACGGCAACCCAGCCCCCGGGGGCGACATCTGCCAAGAGCAAGTGGCCCACTTCGTTAGTTCCCAGGGCCGCTGGCCATGCCCGTGTTGTGCCAACAGAGTGGGAAGAAAGCTACTGGGGTCGCAGCAACAAGCTCTGGCCTGGTCTGTCGTCTTTCTCGTGCCCTGGGCGAGGCTACTCGTCCTGCTCGACCCTCCCAGCCCCACCGCCTCCCCCTCTGTGACGCCCTAGACCGGAGAGATGCCTGCGGGTTCCCCATTTGCTCTCCCCGCCCCGAGGGAGGCAAGGCCTGCAGAAAACACTGACGTTCAGAAAGGCACGGGGATCTCCCCTGGCACATGGCTGTAAATCAAATGTAGGACTCAAACCCAGCCCCCCCACCTGCCTCCTCCCGCTGCCTGGGAGACTGTGTGTACGCAGGAGGCTCTGAATCAGGCCAGGGTCGAAGCCGCAAGCCCCTGCCGGACATCCAGTAAAGGGGCCGCTCCAGAGGGGTCAGGCTGAGGACAGCAGGATCCCTGCTCCAAGGCCAACGAGGTCTCAGCCCCTCGTGACAACCACCTCCAGCTTTCTGCACTTGTTCCTCTAAACAGCAGCCCCCAGGTCCCTTTGGGGGTCTTTGGAGTGATGTAGTCACTCCCCAGTGACACTCCCCAGTCCTGCGTGTCTCTGTACTTGGCCCATCTTGGTTGGTGCCCAGAACACAGTTTGACAGAATTTGGGGTTGTATGGTGACATAGCTGGGTATCCCCAGGCGGGACTCCGGGAAGGCTGTTTTGTTGCTGAGATTCTGGGAGCCATTTGTGCACCACCAGTTTTGCCAGCCCTGGGGGGTGGGGAGGGCAGCGGGGAGCAGAATGGCAGGGAAAATGATGCCACCACAGGATGAGACCCCAGGACAACGACTCCCAGTGGAGGGCAAGGGTCACATCTCTAGGCTCTGCCGTCTCCCCAGTGGTGCACTTCATGGGATGCGTTGTCACGGTGATGGGATGGGCGTGGAGAAGAAGGGGGCTTGTGATGGGAATCACAAGTGGAAGAAAGCAGAGTTCCCGCTCAGAGCTGGGGTGGAGACATGCCTCTGCTCCCCCTGGTCCACAGTGCCTACCCACCCTCCAGCCCAGGAGACCCAGGCCAGGCCCTGACACAGTGGCTAAGCGCCCCTCTCTCCCCTAGCATCCCCGGTCCCAGCACAGGCCCCAGGGATCTCAAAACACCGCCTCGGCAATTTGCCGGAGCATGTATCCAACTAATAAGTGGGTGATTGGATCCATTGTTCAAAAAGTTATCTTTAGACAAGGCATTTATCAGGTTTAATTAACGTGTCAAGGACTCCAGTGCAAGAATACAGTCCTGATGATACTAATTTTTCTACATTAATGTCAACTTGGCACCCAGCACTGAGTAGGAAATAGTCAGTGCTACCATCTCCCAAAAACGAGAGACCGTTTCCCTTCTTAAACCAATTAAACATGTTGTGGACACCCGAGTGGTGGGAAGGAGGCTGAAAGCCTGCAGACAGGGGGCAGCTGCCTCTCCCTGGCTGAGAAGTCAGGTGTACCTCTGCAGGCCTCCAGCACTGTGCCCGGCGGGACATGGCCCTCCTTGAACAGAGTCCTCACATTGGCTTGGTTGGTTTCTTGGATTTTGCAGAAGTAGCAGCTGGGATTCAGGGGGGGTGCGCCGTGACTGGTCTGGGCTGCACAGGTTAGATGAGTCTTGGTGTCAAGACCCTCCAGCTCACCCGACCTCCGGGCACGTGTGGACAGTCAGCCAGGAAACACTCACCGACCACATACTGAACCAGAGCTCCATGGTGGGTGGTGAGCCTCCAGCAGCCAGTGAAGCAGATAGGGCCACCTTCTCAGGGAGCCAACATTTTCCTGGGGGATTCAGACAAGCTGGGAGGGGTGGAGGAAGAGGAAAGGAATTGTTTTCTGCTCATTTGTTTTTGGCCGTGCTGGGTCTTTATCGCTGCAAGGTCTTTTCCCTAGATCTGGCAAGTGGCGGCTACTCTCTCGTTGCAGCGGTCCAGTTTCTCTTTGCGGTGGCTTCTCTTGTGGAGCACCGGCTCTAGGCTCATGGGCTCAGTAGCTGTGGCACACAGGCTTAGTTGCAAGTGGGATCTTCCAGGACTGGGCTTCAAGCCAGCGTCCCCTGCCTTGGCAGGCGGTCTCCTAACCACTGGACCACCACAGGAGTCCCTGCATCAGTGCTTCTTGAAACTCCAAAGCACCTGCTGTACGAGGAGCAGATGGTTCAAGTTGGCAGGGATACAGAGAGGAGGGCACACATGGCCCCTGCCCCAAAGAGGGGTCCTGGCACGAATTCTAACTCCCAGCAGAGGAGTTAAAGATAATAGTGACTCCCCTTCGCACGTTTGGCTGGCACTCTACAGTTTATAAGCCCATGAGGCACTGACACGGAGCCTGCCAGGGTGCTCAAGGGAGCAGGGTGCTCGGGTGGAAAGGGGTTTGGACAGGGGTACTTGAAATGTGTTAGATTAGGTTTCAAACCCGGCTGGTCTTTGAGACGGTCGCTTTACTTGTCTGAGCCCTGTCTCCTCATGTAGAGCTGTACACGGCAGCCCTTCCAATCCTCTCTTTAGCAATCTCAGCCAGCTTTCCAGGTCACAGCACCCATTCGTTCTCACGTGGGCTCTGTGACTCATTACGTAGGTGTATGTGGAAAAGGGGGCTTTGTGGGTAAGTACAGTCAGGGGCTGCTGGGTTTCTGAAGGGATGCCCACATTAGGTAGGTGAGCCACGGATCCTGGGAGACCCCAGACCCTGGTCTTCAGAAGCAGACCCTGGGGCAAGATGTGAGGGCCTTTGCACTGGCTCTTGTCCCTGCCTAGGACACCACTGCCCCAGATGTCTCTTGCTGGCTGCTCCTCATCTGAGCCTCCGCCCAAATGTCATCTCCTTGTAAGGTCTTCCCTGTGCAGCCCTTCTCAAGGGGACCCTCAGCCCCTCCCGTCTCTATTGACCAGGGGTGATGACAGAGAGGAAATCAGGATCCGGGATTCCTGGTGCGTGGCCAGTTTCCGGAGGGTGCCTAGAGGAGATGAGGGTCCCCTTGCCTTTCTAGCAAGTTCCCAGCTGATACTGGCTCAGCCCCAGGAACTGCACCGTGAGAACCGCTGGAGTAACAAGAAGAGCATTACTGCTCTAGCCCACGGGGTGTGGTGATTCTGTTGCTGCTGTTTTCGCAACTGCATGGACTGCAACCCACCAGGCTCCTCTGTCCATGGGATTTCCCAGGCAAGGATGCTGAAGTGGGTTGCCATTTCCTCCTCCAGGGGATCTTCCCGACCCAGGGATCAAATCCACATCCCCCACTTGGCAGGCAGATTCTTTACCGCTGAACCACTAGGGAAGCCTCTTAGATATGGCTGTTGTTGTAGCTGTTCGGTTGCTAAGTCGTGTCCAGCTCTTTGCGACCTCATGGACTATAACATGCCAGCCTCCTCTGTCCTCTGCCTGATACTAGCTGGGCTGAGGAACCCCCACTTTGAGAACCACTGGAGCAATGAGAAGACCACTGCTGGTCTAGCAGATGGGGTGTGGCGATTGGCATTTTCCTAGTATTATTATTGTAAAGCACAGAGGAATAGCACTTCACAGTTTGCAAGATATTTGCACATCTCACCTCTGAGCGGTCCTGCTATTCTGACGCATTTCACAGTGGCCCAGGGACATTCAACCGCTTGCTGGTTGAGTCATTAGAAAGGACTGAACCTAGACCACCTACCTGTTCCCATTCATCTTAAACCCACTCTTCCTTCAGTCCTCATACCCGCTTCTCCAGAGGATGAGCCACTTTTACGGAGCACCTACTAAGCGCCAGGCATCCACTCAGACATCACACACACTGTCCTCGTAACCCTGCACCTGATGCCCGGGGGGCTCACTTTACCCACTTTCACAGAAGAGGAAGCTGAGCCTGGCCATGCCCCCGGCTCTTCAGGGGCCAGAGTCAAGATTCGCACCCAAAGCATTGGGCCAGAAGCCTGGAGGCTCCAGGCGGGCTGCACCGCAGATCTCTGTGGGAGCTGCCAGGCCCTTGTGGGGAGATAGGAGGGACCTCGAGGGTAACTGGGTTCCCGCAGCCCTGCGCACTCTCATGGCCAAGGGCTGGGGCCAGACGCGTCTTCTGCATCCCGAGGCTTCATTCTGGGTCCTTTTGAAACCTACTCTTCACCCATCTCGCTTTTCCATTTGTAGCTTTCTCCTCTTGGGTCCTCAAGTTAATTATTCCCAGACAGAAAATTACTTCTAACCCCAGAAACAGGTAATTTCGGGTGGCAGAGCTCATTATCAGCCCTGCGCACACGTCTGCTCCGGCCTGGAAGCACAATTAAGGGAAAGGCTGGCACAGACGTCAGCGCCTGGCCGGCTCCCAGCAGCAGCTGAGCCCCGACAGTCAGCTGCCCAGGGACCGTGAGCCCAGCTCCCAGGAGCTTCACCTGGGCGAGGTGGGGAGCAGTCTCTGGGACCCACACCTGACCAAGGTCCCTGAGGGATTGAAAAGGGTCCCCCTCCCAAATTCATGTCCCTCCAGAATCTCAGACTGTGAACTTGTTTAGAAATAAGATCTTTGCAGATGTAATTAGTTACAGATCTGGAGGTGAAATCCTGGATTTAGGACAGGTTGTTAACCTCATGACTGGTGTCCTCATAAGAAGAGATGGAGACCCAGGCACACAGGGGAGGGGCCAGGTGAAGACAGAGGTGGAGACTCGAGGGATGTGGCCAAGAGTCACGGGACACCTGGGGCCGCCAGGAGCTGGAGAGGTCAGCAAGGACCCTCCCCCAGAACGTGCAGGGGTGCACCGCCCTGCTGACCCATTGATTCCAGGCTTCTGGCCTCCAGAACTCAGAAAATGAATTTCTCTTGCTTTCATTTATTTATTTTTTTACTGAAGGATAATTGCATTACAGAATTTTGGTGTGTTCTGTCAAACCTCAACATGAATCAGGTATAAGTATGGAAAGAGTAACATGTAAACTTACATTACCACAGGAAAAACAGATAGCCGACGGGAATTTGCTGTATGGCTCGGGGATGTATGTATTTCTTTTAAGCCATACAGTGTGTCGTGATTTGTGATAGTGGCCACAAGAAATTAATATGGTCACAGGTGGACAACAGGAGGCGTGTGGTGTGCAGGCGACTGTGTTCGAGGAGCAAGGAGACTTCTGGTTCTGCTTGACCAGAGGGCTGGACCCTGGAGTCTGGGCTGGAGGTGGATGTTAGGGTTCAGGAGCAGAGAGTGGGTGGGAGAGGAAGGAGGCGGGCAGAGAAGCCTGCTGGGGGCTTCCCGTGAAGCAGTCCCTGACCGCCACACCAGGCCTCCGAGGACGGCACCCCTCACATGCCTCTTCCCACCCATCACGATGCTGGAGATGCCTTGTCCACCTCCTGTGCGGCCCACTAGATGAGCCCCACGCACAGGGCAGCCCTGGGCCAACTCTGTCCACGCAGCACAGGCCCAGGGTGGGCCTCGGCGGACACACGGAGCTTCACCGCTGATGGAGATGAGTCAGACCCTGAACGGAGCTTCCATTTCCTTGCCCTCCCCACTGATCAGTGAAGCAGGAGGCAGAGAACGGCCACAGGGGGAGGTTTGCTGTTGCATCTTGGAAATAAACAAGGGCGGGGCTCTTCTGTATCAGCAGAGGCCAGGACCAACATTGCTGGGTTTTTCCAATAATGACATACCCAGTAATAACAGGAAATTGGTGTTAATGGCTCCTTTTCTCCCTTCCCAGATCCCAAGCAAGCTGGAAGGAACTCACTCATCTCTAGTCAAGCAAAATAGGGAAACTGAGGCTCCAGGAAGGCAGGAAACCCACCAAAAGCACTCAAGGAATCAGCACACAGACAGGGACTTGCACCTCTGAGTTCAGGGACTGAACCCGAGTGTCCTGCAGCTCCTACATTGCAGGCGGATTCTTTACCGCTGAGCCACCAGGGAAGCCCCAAGAATACTGGAGCTGCTAAGTCATGTCCGACTCTTTTACAACCCCACGGACTGCAACCCTTTGGGTTCCTCTGTCCATGGGATTCTCCAGACAAGAATACTGGAGTAGGTTGCCATTTCCTACTCCAGGGATCTTCCCGACTCAAGGATCGAACCCGCGTCTCTTGCATCTCCTGCGTAGGCAGGCAGATTCTTTACTGTTAGTGCCACCTGGAAGCCCCCTGAGTTCAGGACTGGGGCCCTTTTGTCACACATGGTACAGGAGGGATGATGGGGCAAGAGGCTTTGGAGTTTCATGACTCCTAGAGAACCTTGAAAAGTTAATCTCCCGAGCAGCTCTGTAGGGTCCTAGTTTAAGTGGTTCTTCTAAGAGGGCAAAACAAAGACAGGCAGGATTTCACAGGCTCCAAGCATCACTAGTCCTCTCTCTTACATCTCTTTGTGGTAGCCTTGGTCAAAGCCACCAGCAGCACCTTCTTCTCTTCTTTCTGCCTAGAATGTGGATGTGATGTTTGGGTGCAGGCTAAAATCCTTGCTGACCCAAAGAAGCTGGAGATGGGGGCAGGGTGAATTTGGAGGGAAAAGGCTGTAGCCTGGATATGCAGGGACTGTGGCTCCCAGCACTTCTAAGAGCCTCGGTAGCAAGCCAGGAGGCTGCCTGGAGGAGGGGGCTTTGGATTCAGACTCATGTTGAGCAAACACTAGCCCCTGAACACAGATTTCCAGCCCTTCTGCTGCCTGGCTGAGGTGTGGGAGGGGAGGTACCTCAGCATCTTAAAAGAAACCCAGACAGTCTCATCGGCACTCTTCCCCCTCCCAGATGTGGCCTCAGGGAGGCCCTGGCCACTTTCTGAGAACCACTTCCTCTTTTGCCAGGTAGGGGTCATGGACCTCCTCAGGGGCTGCTCTAAGGGCCACGGGGCCAAGGAGGGAAGACCTGGCACCTGGTCATGGAGCAGTGGGCCTTCGTAGAGTCTTGGGTCCCTGCCCAGGATGGAAGGCTTCATGGCTCACCCCTGTGACCGCTGAGTGAAAGTGCCTGTCATCACTGCCCTCCTGCAGGTGGGGAGACAGAGGCTCAGACAGGCCAAGCAATTGGCTCAAAGTCACACAGATAATGAGCGGACATTCAGCACCGGTGCAGACAGTCAACCCCATCCCGAGGGAGAAAACAGCCGGGTTTTCAGCCAGGACGGCATCACCTCTGCTCTGCCCCGGGAGAGGAACTGCAAGCAGATGCTCATCGTGGACCGAAGCCGGAGGAGAGAGGGGCTGGCCTCAGCAGAGAGAGGAGCCAGTCACAGGGACACCCCAGAATCACCCACGGGGCGTGTGTGTCGTCCCAAACACTATGATGCGAGTTTCAGAGAAAAACAAATGAGAAAAATGAAAAGAGAAACTGGAGGTAAATATACCAATTTCCAGAACAAACAGATGATCAGGACCGAGTCACCCAAGCATAAGCAGTATGAAAAGATGTCATTGCAACCGTGCAAACACACGGCATCTGAAAGAGAAAGGACTTGGGGGGTGGGGGACACGCGTGTGCAGGGGACAGACCCACAGTCCAGCCCGGATGAGATCGGCCAAGACCCAGACTGCGTCAGACAACTAGCTGAGGACACGGATTCCACGAAACTAAAACCCGCAGAGAGGACTGTAAGACAACAGCGTGAGATGGAAGGGAGATGTCAGACCTGAGGAAAGACATTAAGGACAAAACATGCTTGCGGATGTAATAGATGAGAGGCAGCAAAGAGCCTCCCCTCTGTCCTAACTTGGCTCCAACGTCCTCTTCTCACCCAGACCACGCTGACCACCCTCACCCATCCCTGCTTTGCTTTCTTCACAGGCCTTACCCAATTCTCACATACCCTCCAATCGACTTATTTGGCAACTCACCTCTCTACCCCCACAATTTCCAAAAGGGAGACTTTTATCTGTCTCGCTGTTTCCCCAACACCAAGAAAGATGCTGGGCAAATGGCAAGCCGTCAATAAATGTGTGATGAGTGAATGAATGGACGGAACAGATACTGATGAAAATGGAATTATGATTCAGAGGAAAACCTTGAGATAATCCCAATGATTGCAGCTGGAAAAGACAAAGAGATAAAAGAGAGCTAGAGAAAAGTGCGTGGGTGCAGAACTGAGCGCAACTCAAGGATCATTGGTGGCCCTGATTTAGAGCCCTAGTAATGGCTACAAATCGTGTAAAGATGGTATGAGAATTCTTGAAACAAAGGAATTGGTGGATCCAAGATTCAAAACAGCATGTCACACTTCAGAAAGGCTGCTACAGAGTGCTCCACACATATTTCTTAGCAAAGTCATGAATTTCCAAGAAACAGACTCCTTCAAGCATTTAGGATGAAAAAGAACATTGTTTATGAGTAGGAAAAGAGCTGCCTGCATAAGACTTCTACAGCAAGCATCCACTTGATAAAACTGTGAAGCACCAGGTCTTGAAGGGGAAAAGGTGTGACTTGAACAAATGACTCACACCTAGGATGCGGTTTGTAAGACTTTTCGGGACGGAAGAACCTCAGGAACACACCCGTGAGCCCTTCTGGGGGAGAAAATAAATAAACAATTTATGATAAAATCTGGGCAACCGAAGAACCGGTGAACCTCCAATCAATTTAAGCATGCACTTGAGGGTAAGCAATTATAGGGATTAGGCGTACAGAAAAGAAGGTGAATGTCATAAACCATCCTAAGAAATAATGCTATAAGTATAAAAATCACGAGCTGAAAGGAGAGGAGCTCGTGAGAGAGGTGTGGGTGCTGAGTTCATCTTTCCCAGCAGGGAACTAAGAACCTATCTGAAATGGGCACAAGGAGGTTAATACCTATAATCATCTTTTAACACCTATAATCATTTTAATTTTTTACTGTTTTTCAGAAACTCTTTTTTTCATTAAAGTGATCTTTTAGAAAACAGTTTATCTGAAGTTTAATAATTTCTTCATTTCTTAATTTACCTGAACATAAAAAATAAAAGATAATATTTTCACTAAAAATCTTGTGTAATTAGAAAATATTTTCTTTTAAAAAAAAATTTGTTTTTGGCTGCCCTGGGTCTTCACTGAGACACGTAGACGTCTCTTGTTGCTGAGCAGGGCTCTAACTGTGGCACACCGGCTTTGTTGCCCCACAGCCTGAGGGATCTTAGTTCCCGACCAGGGATCAAAACACCCCTGCAACGGAAGGTGGAGTCTTAACCACTGGACCACCGGGGAAGTCCCAGCTAATATTGTCTTAAAGTCTATTTCTGTCTTCCTTTATTTGGCTAGAATGATATTCACTTAATATAGAGTGAAAAAAAAAAAACCATGCAAGGTGATTACTTCTACACAGTAGGGTGTGGGTGCTTTGTACACCTTCAGCGGAGTTTGGGGTGCCTTATTTGTCCTCTTTGATGAGGGTGGTGGTAACTCAGGCTGCACATCCCAAGATAACCCCCTCAGGATCTCGTTTCCCCATCTCCTTGACCCTGGGTGTGCTTACATGCGTGCTCTGGCCCATGGGATGTGAGCAAGTGAGTGATGTCACTCCAGAGAGAGGCTCTAAAGTCACTGATATTTCGGGGATGTTTGTTACTGCAGCATAACCTAGGTTGTTCTGACTGATACAATATGGATGTGTCATTTTATAAAAACAACAGAATGAGGTTTTCAATGAGAAGGAAGGGAGGGAGGAAGAAAAGACGGAAGGAGAAAAGAAAACAAAAAGGGATGGGGGAGGAGGGAGGGAGGAGAGATAGGAGAGGGAAAAGAGAGTTCAAACTGAATATACCAGAGGGTTAACGTGATTGATGCTATGAGGTGGAAACCTGTACATTCTTTGAAACTTTCACCAGTGACAGTGGAAGAGGAAAACACCATCTCAGACCATCAGATGGGGACTGTGGGTGTGGGGTCAGGGGGACAGGGCTCAAGGCCACAGGAGACCCAGACTGCGACCCTTGGAGCAGAGAAATGCCCGATGGTGCAATTCCCTAGCTCAGCTTGATCGTTCGGTCGTGCCCAGTTCTTTGTAACTCCGCTGTTACACTGTAGTCCGCCAGGCTCCTCTGTTCATGGAATTCTCCGGGGAAGCATACTGAATCAGGTTGCCATTTCCTCTGAGGCTTTGGGGAAATCCAGGGCTGGAAGCAGATGGGAACCTCATTTGGGTCAATACAGGTGGAGAAACAGGAGGAGACTTCAGGGATGGGTCCCGGAGAAGCCCCTCCGTGGCCGGGTTCTGGGTGAGAGGGGACCAGGTAAAGTGCCAGGAAATCACCAGGAAGTAGGGAGCCCCCAAAGGCAGAGCAAGAGAGGGAGCCCGGGACAGCTGGAACCCGGGCCAGCCCTTCTCCTCCTGCTTCTGCTCAACACCAGGGGCAGATAAGTGTGCTCAGTCATGTCTGACTCTTTGTGACCTCATAAACGGTAGCCCTCCAGGCTCCACTGTCCATGGGATTCTCCAGGCCAGAATACTGGAGTCGGTTGCCATTTCCTCCTCCAGGAGATCTTCCCGACCTAGAGATGCTGCCCGAGTCTCTTGCATCTCCTGCACTGACTGGCAGATTCTTTACTACTAGCGCCACCTGGGAAGCCAGGGGCAGGAGGGCAGTAATACCGTATACCCAGAGGAGAGATGAGGAAACTGAGGTTCTGAGAGAAGTGTGGTTTCCCCCAACGTCACACGGCTGCGACGGACAAAGCAGGGACCTGGACCCAGGCAGGGGGCTCTTGTCCCGTAGGGAGGCGGGGAAGTCCCTAAGGGTGGGAAGGGCCCAGGGGCCCAGGGGTGAACTGCTGACGAAAGGCCCTGGCTGGGGAGGGGCGCCCTCCTCTTTGGCGACAGGTAGGCAGAGGCCCCATCTGTGAGTGGGGTGCCCTCACCAGCACCCTCAACCAAGGGTTCTGTAATGCTGCTTGCCCCCAGAGAGGTCTCCTAGCTTTACAGCTTGAGGAGGATCCGGCAGGTGGTAGGTCTGTGTTCCCAGCCAGCTGACCAGCTGCTACGCCTAAAGCAAGTCACCCACCCTAAGTGGCCGTGTCCCGGTCCTGGAAGGACTTGAGTCCTCACAGCTCGCTCTGCGTCCTTCTGGAAGGCCAGAGGAGCTGACCACCACGGATCGGAGTTATTCATCCCCAAAGCCAGAAGCAGCACCAGGCAGGCTCCACCCAGCCACCGTCCTCCCCGCCCCCAGGATACTGAGGCCTCCTCAGGCAAGAGCCTCCCAAGCTGTTACTACAATGCGTTGGAGCTACTTTTTTTTTTTTTTTTTTTTTTTGCCAGCAACTCCAGAGCTAAAAATATCAAGGCAGGTAGAAGGAGCCAGGTGTGCGGGGGAGGCGACAGCCTTTCGTTGCGTGTTCTGAGCCGCACCTGGCACTTTTCCTGCTGGATCTGGATGTGTGGACAGAACCAACCAACGGCTGATGATGCGGGCAGAGGAGACGAGCAGGTGCACCTAGAGGCCCACACTGCACGAGGCAGGGGGAGGGAGGGGGGAGCAAGGGAGTGGGGGGAGGGGAGGGAGGGGGAGGGGAGGGAGGGGGAGCAAGGCGGTGGGAAAGGGCTTCTGGGGGCGAGTCTGGGGAGAGAGCCTCACCACCGCCCCCCAGTCGCCCCCCCACGTGGCATTCCCTCCAGCTGTGTGTCGTGTGGCCGCTGTAGCAAAGGACCACGAGAGTAGTGGCTTAAAACCATCCAGATGTGTTCTCTTACAGCTCTGGAAGTCAGAGGTCAAAAACTCGTTTCCAGGATGAAAGTCAAGGTGTGGGCAGGGCTGGCGCCTTCCGAGACTCCAGGGGAGAATCCAATTCCTGACCTTTTCCAGCATCTAGAGGCACCCGTGTTGTGGCTGCCAGCCTCACGTCCATCGGCCTCTGCTTCCGTCCTCACACCTCCTCTCCGGCCCCGGCCTTCCTGCCTCTGTCTTACCAGAACCCTTCTGATGACACGGCGCCCACTGGATAATGCAGGACAGTAGCCCCATCTCAGATCATTAACTTCAGCACAGCTGCAGGGTCCCTCTGACGATGGAAGATGACACACTCACCCATGCCCGGAATTAGGATGAGGACATCTATGGGGGCCATTATTCGGCCAACCACACTCCTCATAGGTAGGAAGGTGGCAAAAGCTGCCACTGCGTGAGGATGAAGGTGAGCAAGGCACTCACACACATTAGCTTGTCCAGGGTCCCAGTGACCCTGGGGGCGGGTATACCACTGGCTCCATTTCACAGATGAGGAAACTAAGGCAGAGGGTGGTGCAGTAACCTGCATCAGCCACACGCAGGAGGTGATGGAGCCAGATTCCCACGATGGTGAAGGACAGGGGAGCCTGGCGTGCTGCAGTCCATGGGGTTGCAGAGAGTCGGACACGACTGAGGGGCTGAACAAAGAACTGGTTTACGCAGAAGGTTAACTGTGGGCTCATCTTTTCATAAAGAGGCTCCGTGAGTCACAGGGGAGCACTTAGGAAGCGCCCCGGAAGAGATCCTGATGACCACCGGCCCCCATCACCCTGAGGCTCCGCCCCCCGCACTCCCTGCCCAGCAGACACCTGGGCACAGGAAGCTGTTCCGCAGAGCCAGGCTGGCCCACTTTGGAAAGGCTCCCTCATGCTGGCCAGAGCCCACCTCCCGAGGCGCCCCAAGGCAACCAGATCCACCCTTCAGGTCTCAGAGCCGGTAGGTCCCTGCCCAAGAGCGCCGGGCAGAGGTTGGAGCCACGCAGCCCCAGCCCCCAGCCTCCCCTTCCCTCCAGGGATGCCTGGCTGCTCCTAAGCCCCCACCTGCAGCAGGGTTCTCAGCCTCCGGGCTCTGATGGAGAAAAATGACTTTTTGATAAAATTTTCATGCTAAGCCAAGCCTAAAATAGGCCTGAAAGGAAACAGAGTGACTTTTGCCCAGCACAAATGAGGGGACATGAAACCCCGAGGCTGGCTTCTCTGGGCTGTCCCTCTGCCACCTCCCCCACTCCATCAAAGGCCCTGAAATCTGCCCCCCAGCAGGGCCAACCTCACGGACACGCGTCCTGTGCAGTCTTTCAGAACGGCCCTCCCCTAGTGGTTTAATGCTTTGTGGTAACTTACCGTCTTGAAATTCTCGATTCTAGAGGCAGGGCCCACATTTTCATGTTGTACCACACGCTGCAAATTATATAGCCATCCTGGCCATCAGGAAGATGCTCGTGATCTGACTCTGAGAACACAAATGCCATGCTCTCAGGCCGGCCAAGGGAAGGTGGCAACCGCAGAGCCATTCCATCACACACACCACCGTCCTCACACCAGACCCCCGAGTGAAATCAACAAGAGCAGAGCGGTGGCCGCCCCTCTACACAGGCTCTATGCCGGGCAGGCGCCCTCCCAAGTCATCTCCCCTGGCTCCCCAGCAGCCTTGGAAGTGACACCCCCCAGTCCTCCTTCACGATGAGGGGCTGCAGCCCAGAAACCAAGTCCCTTGTCTGATGGTCCGGAGACTGTGAGTGGTGGACGTGAAATGTTCTGGAACTGCGAGAAGGCAAAGGCAACCAAGACAAGAGAGGCCACCTTAAGTGTCAACAAAAGCTGGCAGGCATGGAGGGGGCCTCAGGGAACTCAGATGAAGGCTAGCAGAGTTCCTAGCTAGGAGAGGCCAGCCAGCTCCCCCACTCCTCACCCTATACCAGAGTCGTGGGTTCTGGGCAAGCAGGGCCCAGGCCATGCGGGGGCCACACCAACCCCTGAGGGGGAGTGAGGGTGTTCTGGAGCAGACCCCTGGGCCTGGGCCCTCTGTAGGGAACACCCATCCCATGGAGCAGCTGTCCCACACTGTTGACCGCTGACCACGCTGGTGAAGGACACATCCCTGAGAGAGGCAGTGGTCAGCCAGCTCGGGGCAGTCCTCAGAGGCGCAGCACGGGAGAGCTCAGAGAGTGTTTCAGGGCCCCTCTCAGCACTGCTGGGGGTTTTGGGAAATAGGTGTGAAGGTGAACTTTGGGGACAACAGGAGTGAGAGCCGGGGAAGAGGGTAGGTTTGTGATCATCCCCATCTTCTGACCTTCTCATGGTTTCTTCAGCAGCCTTGAAGCCTAGTGTTTGGGCGACACCCTTGTCAGCTTTGCTGGGCCCTGACACTTCCACTGGACTGACCAGGGTCTACCGGATTCAGGGCCACCCAAAACTTGCGAGTGGAACTGTTCTTGGAAAATAGCATCTCTGCAGAGGTCCTTGGGTTCAGATGAGAGGCCGTCCTGGAGTGGAGAGGCCCTAAGCCAAGCACTGTCCTTACCAGAAGGGGGAAATGTCGGCACAGACAGGTAGAGAGGAGGCCTGGGCAGAGACTGGTGCGGTCAGTGCCGCTACAAGCCAAGGATGCCGGTCGGCAGCCACCGGGAGCTGCCGGAAGAGGCAGGAAGGATCCTCCCCTGGAGCCTCCAGGGGGAGCACAGCCCTGCTGACGCTCTGGTTTTGGACATGGGGCCTCCAGACTGAGAGAAAGAGTCTCCGTTGCTTTAAGCCACCCAGTCTGTAGCACTTTGTTATGGAAGCCCCAGGAAGCTCACCTGTCCATCAAATGAGGAGACCCAGGAAACCCCCAGGCCTGGGCAGGATGGGCAGCACCCGCAACCTGCCTCAGTGCCACTCAAAGTGAGTGTTAGTTGCTCAGTCGTGTCCAACTCTTTGTGACCCCATGGACTGTAGCCCACTAGGCTCCTCTGGCCAGGGAATTCTCCAGGGAAGAACACTGGAGTGGGAAGCCATTCTCTTCTCCAAGGGGTCTTCCCAACCCAGGGATCAAACCCAGATCTTCTACACTGCAGACAGATTCTTTGCCACCCCCAACAGGCATCTGCAGACAGCACCCTGGCTCCACAGCTGCCTCTCCCCTACAGTCTCCATCACCTCCCATCACTCAGCCACAACATCGGGGATTGTTCTCCCCTCCTGTTTCAGGAACCCCATCCATCCATCCATCCATTCATCATGTGCTAAGTCGTGTCCAACTCTTTGTGACCCCATAGACCGTGGCCTGCCAGGCTCCTCTGTCCATGGGATTCTCCAGGTAAGAACACTAGAGTAGGTTGCAGTTTCCTACTCCAAGGGATCTTCCTGACCCAGGGATCAAACCTAGGTCTCCTGTGGCTTCTGCCTGGCAGGCGGCTTCTTTACCGCTTGAGCCATCAAGGAAGCCTTCATGTACCCCACATCCAACCAATCAGAGAGTACTCTCGGACCTTCGTGAGGGGGTAACCTAGAATGCAGCCACTTGTTTGTGGTTCCCCCCCAACAGCCCCAGCCCTCATCATCATCCCTGGATTGTCCCGTGCCCACCTTCCCCCCCACCCCGCCCCCGACCACCTCGATGCCATGAGACCCACCGTAGCTCCATCCCAGCAGCCGACCTCATTCCAGCCCTGGGCAGGCTTCTCACTCACACGGAGTAAAAGCCAGAATCTGCAGGAGGCCCCAGGCCCCATACGACCTGGCCCTCACCCCCTCGTCCCCCCAGAGAGCTTCCCAGCTCACCCCTCTCCTCTCTGTCTCTGCTCAAGTGTCACCTCCTCACAAGGCTGCCACTTTCTGCCAAATTCAGAGACCCGGAAGTGAAGGGACCGGGTCTTGCAGGGCCCTTGAGAACAGCCACTTTGCCCAGACAAGGGGGTGTCAACGGAGCCCCCGAGGCCGTGATGTGGGAGGGACGAGACAAGGGGCAGGGGAGGGGGCGGGGAGACCCATCTGGTGCAGTAATTCAAGCCAGTGATGAGGACAGCCTGGACCAGGTGATGGCTGCTGAGGCGGGCTCTGTGGCCTGATTTCAGCCGTCTTTTGAAGATAGAGCCCATGGGATCTACAGGCGGATTGACTGTGAGTGTTAGAGAAAGCGTGGAGTCAGGAGGACCCCCAGACATTGAGCCACTGGAAGGCGGGAGCAGTTATGGGGCACCACAGGCACAGAGAAGCATCTGCGAGTCCACGTTGGATGCCCAAGGGGGACAGCGTGTTGGCAGATGGGGTCTCGGTTTGGGATTCAAGGAGAGGTCCAGGCTAGAGAGATGGATTCCAGGGGAAACGGGAGGCTGGGCGGGGTTTCTTGGGGTGGGGGTGTCAAGAGAGAAGCAGGGACCTCAGAAGTCAGGGAGCAGGCGGGGGAGCAGTGAAGTGACCAGCAGGGGCAATGAAGTGAAGCAAAAGTGTTAATTGCTCTTTGCGACCCTGTGGACTGTAGCCCGCCAGGCTCCTCTGTCCATAGGGTTCTCCAGGCAAGGATACTGGAGTGGGTAGCCATTCCCTTCTCCAGGGGATCTTCCCGACCCAGGGATCAAACCTGGGTCTTGTGCATTGCACCACCTGAGCCACCAGGGAAGCCCTACACAACTCAGAGCTGGGGGTTTCAGGAGGAGAGGACAGTGATCTGAAATACCGGCTGAGTCAGTGAATGAAAAATGAATGAGTCACAAAAACTGCAAGATTAGGGGGAAGACTGTGAGAGCCGCCCCAGCCCACCCGCGAGGCCCCCAGGTGGAGCCCAGGCAGCCTGGACCCCCTCAGCCGCTATTGAGACGTCCCCCGGTTGTCACCCTACGCTGACACTGGAGGCTTCTCCTAGGAGACCACCAGATTATGATGCAAACGTCACACTATTTGGAGGGAGGAAGAATCCAGGCGGCCGTTTGTGTTTATCTGCAGCCGTAACTCTGCCCCCAGCCTAATGGACCAGACCTTTTCCAGTCATTTAACAACCGACCTGACATTTACAAGGCAGACGGTTAGCACTTGTACTGACAGTGTGGGGCTGATGCGGCCAGGTCTGTCCCGCCTGAGTGCACAGCTAATCTCTGCTCGCCAGGAGTGGGAGGGGAGTCTTTAGGGGGGTGCTGGGGGCGGGGTGTCTGGAAGAACAAGGAACTTTTTGCCAGTGACTGCAATTCCCACCACCATCCAGAGTTTCATCCGTTTCGCCCCCCAAAGCAGCGCTTTGCAGTTTGACAATACACCTTTGCAGTTCTTTTCCAACGTGGTCATACAGAAGACATTGTGTGGCATGGTCCCCGCTGAACCTGGGCCCATTAGGAGGGCTGGTGGGGAGCCTGCCAGGAGCTTCATGCAGACAAGAGACCCCTGGAAAGAATTCCCCCGAAGGATCAAGGGAGGAGCGTGGGGCCAATCCGGCCCGACCTGCAGGGCCCAGCTTACCAGTGGCCAGAGAACCTGGCTCCCAGTACGAATTCTCCCCTTTGCCCCAAAACCCAGCCAGCCCCTGCTAGACAAGTCTGGGGAAATATTAACACTAACGGCCAACAGGCGCCAAGGTCACGATCCCCATCACAGGCGAGGACACGGAACCTGAGGCTAACCTGTAACCCTCACCGGGAGGCGGCCCTGGTCTGACTTACTCCTTGGAGGCAGCAGGTTCACTTTCAAAGCAGGAAATACCCGGTTTAATCGAGCAGATTCCCGGCCCCATTCGACCAGCGACCTCATGAGCCTTCTCCACTGTCAGACCCCAGGGAAGGGGCCCCCAAGCCCAGGCCCAAACCCCGAGGAGGCGTGACTGTGATCAGTCGACGACCACCACTCCTCGGCCGAGAGACCCTGGCTGAGGCCCCTCCCCTCTCCCAGCCTCAGTTTCTCCCGCTGCAGGAGGGAACAATTACAGAATCGGCTCCTGTGACATTGAGAGGACAGTGGGATGAGTCAACACCCGAGCCAGCGCAATGAGAACTGCCAGGTGCCGGGCAGATGTGGGGAATCATTCCTGTGACTAGGAGGTTGCCATGGTGATGGAGGCTCATGTTTAGTGGGTAAATATCCACAGCCCACTGGAGCAGCTGGTCCTTCTCAGTCCCAAGACAGGCACAGCCCAAAGCGTGCTCCCCCCCAGCCCTCCTCGCCCTGTCCCAGGAGGCGGCTCCGTAACCCCCCCAAAACCCGGAGCACCCCACTTCTCTCCAGAACCTTCTTCTGGGACTAGAACCCACCCCGTTTCCTGAGCACAGTGTAAACTCAGATATACCCATCCCCACACCTCTGTCTCCACAGCAAGTGTTTCCTGAAAGTGTCCTGGGGCCAAGGGATGACCTGGACCCCTCCTCTGCCGTCAAGGAGCTCAAGGCCATGGGGTGGCAGGGGGTGGACAGGAGGACAGTATGACCCCAGAGTGGGGTCAGGGCTGCAGTGGGCAGGATGGGGGTGGGCAGACACCAGGCCCTGTGAGGCGCCTTCCAACGAGACTTCCAGATTCTGAGTCTCTGGGTAATAACTGACCGCCGAGAGGGAGAAATAGGGAGAAATTTCTATCCTGCAAACTGCACTCAGCCCCCACCACTGGGTCCTAGCCAGCTTCTGGGCTGTGAAACAGGGATGATAGGCACTACTCACAGGGCAGCAGGGGCCTGTGGGAGCTAGGGATCATTCCCATAACAGTGTCTCTTTGAACAACAAAATTGGGGGAGCTTTAAGCTAAGGGTACATGCGTATTCAAGAAGGGGCTTGAGCAGAGGAGACTGCAGTCTAGAATTGGGGCAAGGTTGACAGAGCCCAGGCTCTGGCTGATTGAAGTCACGGGGAAGAGCAGAGGTCAGCACCGCCATTCCTTGACTTCCAGTTGATCGGGTGTTTGAGGGCTCGAGGGGCATTCCGTGAGGCCGTAGGGGCAGGGGTCCCCATGTCTGGTCCCCATGCATGCCCGACAAGCAGTAGCAAATAAATCCTGCGGGGCTGGTGGTGAGGTCATAAGTGGAGGGGTTAGGGGTCCGCAGAAAAGGAGAAGCAGGCAGGGCTTTCTTGACATAAGAGAAGCCATCTTAGGCCTAAGCTGTTCTGTGATCTAAGCTTAGACCCAACGACTGTCCTTGCAAAGGAACAGGCCTCAGGAGTTAATGATCGTAAAGGAATAGAAGCACAAACAGCAATTACCAGGTCAGAGAGATAACTTAACCGTATCAGAGACAATAAATCAGAAGTCAAGACTCCAGTTCTGTTTCAAAGGTAACGATTAGCCTGAAGTGCATTCTTGAGCTGCTTTGCAGGATCCAATGCCCCTCAAGCCCTCAAACACCCGATCAACTGGAAGTCAAGGAATGACGGTGCTGACCTCTGCTCTCCTCCGTGACTTCAATCAGCCAGAGCCTGGGCTCTGTCAACCTTGCCCCAATTCTAGACTGCATGCTCCTCTGCTCAAGCCCCTTCATGAACATGCATGTACCCTTAGCTTAAAGCTTCCCCAATTTTGTTGTTCAAGGAGACACTGCTATGGGAATGATCCCTAATTCCCAAGCTCTCCTTACTTGCAAATAATAAATCTTTCATTTTCCCCATCCTTGGCTTCAATGTTATCTTTTGAAAGCTCAAAACCCCCCAAGAGATGAGCCATCTTGGGGGTACAACGGGAGGCATCACTAAGTCCAACTTATGGACTCAGGCATCTATTCCAGAAACGCCCACTGAACCTTTCTATGTGCCCGCTAGAGCCTGCTGTCAGACTGGGGACCCGGCAGGGAAGGCCCAGCCCAGCCCCCGGGGGGAGAGAAGATGCCCAGACACACAGCTCTGCTGTACCTAATGCAGGAGCCAGAGGAATAACCGCAGAGCAACATGTGGCTAATATTTGTTACAGACCAAGATCGGAGAAAACTCTGTGGCTCCCTGATCAAAGGTCTAGTGAAAGGAAGGAAAGAGGGCTTCCCTGGTGGCTCAGTGGTAAAGGGTCTGCCTGTCGATGCAGGAGACACGAGTTCAATCCCTGATCCCAGAAGACTCCACAGCTGCAAGGCAGCTAAGCTCATGCGCCACAACTACTGGGCCCACGAGCTGCAGCTGCTGGGCCTGTGTGCCTAGAGCCGTGCTCAGCAACGAGAGGAGCCGCCACAGTGGGAAGCCTGCACGCCCCAATCAGAGAGTAGCCGCTGCTCGTCGCAGCTAGAAAAGAGGCCTGAGCAGCAGTGAAGACCCAGCAGAGCCAAAAATAAAAAGAAAGAAACATTTTCTTTAAAAAGGGGGGGAAGAAAGAGAAGGGAAGAGGAGGGGAAGAGGGGAGAGAAGGGGAGGGCCAAGAGCTCTCTGGTGAGAGGGTGTGAGGGAAGTCCCTGACACAGCCAGTGCCAAGGCCCTGGGGTGCCTGCCTGGCAGACAGCAGGGGCTGGGATGGAGCCAGCAAGGGGGTGAGGGGCAGGGAGGGGAGGCCAGGAGCCAGACGTCAGGCCATGAAGGCCCCTGCAGGCCACGGTGAGGACGTGGGAAGCCCCCGGAGAGGGCTGAGGGTGATCTGACTGGGTCTGTCTTGTGTTTCTGCAGACGGGCTCTGAGCACGCAGAAGATGAACAGTCGCTGCATCGGACCACGGGGTGGGCCCTGGCTGAGGACACTGAGGCCCCCGGGGATGAGCAGGGAGGGGAAACGTGGTTTCCTAAGCAACGGAACAGCAGACCCTCTGGCCCTAGATACTCATTTCCGGATGAGTGGGACCCGGTCTGCAGACCCTGGCAGACACCAGGATGCTCCTGGAGGCCTGATTTGCAAATCATGTTTTAATTACTTGGAAATGATCAGTTCTGTAGCTCTGAAGCCCAAGAGACTCGGACTCCCGCCTTTGGTGGAAAACCACAAAGCGGCTGTGACAAGGAGCAGGAAAGGAGAAAATTAGAGCCTGGAGCGCCCGACCTGGACAGCTCCCAGGACTCACATCCTCCAGCTGCCCCCAGGATTTGGTAGAACTTCTGCTCTTTGAAACACAATGCAAGCTGAAATAGGGGGTCCTGACAACCCAGGAGCTGCATTTGTTCCCACAGACATTGATTGAGGGTCTACTTTGTGCCAACGACTGTCCCAGCCAGCCTGGCAAGCAGCCCAGCCCAGCCGCCAGCCTTATGGAGCTTGGCTCTAACAAAGAAGACAGATAGCGGAGAATTCCAATTGTGGTGGGAGCCACAAAGATAGACCCTCGGGGAGGACTCTGTGAGGAGGCCAGCAGGCCACGAGAGCTGAGGCCCAGTGAGGACATGGGAGGTGAGGTCAGAGGGGTCAGCAGAGCCGGTCCCATGGGTTATTCAGTTTGCAAAGCGCTTTCTCATCCATTGCCAGGGAAGGGGCACTTTTATCCCCATTATACAGATAGAGAAAGTTGAGGCTCTGAGAGATCACATGGCCCTTCACAAATCTCAAGGCTGGGACTCAACCCCAGGACAGCTCACTCTACATCCAGCCAGCCCACTCTCTCTAAGGACCTAGAGGGGACTCTCTGTCCCCCTTGGCCACTTGGAGAAGGGCCAGACATGCCCCACTAGGGCCAGGAGAAGACTGGCATGGTCATCCATCATCTTCTCTCTCCTGGACAACCACAGTGGGCTCCTCCCTGGTGCCCGCGGGTGGGCGAGCCCCTGCCATCAGTCCCTGAGTGGTTATCATCCCCTGAATGGCTGCAGGGATCTTTCCGCTGCGTGAATCAAATCCTTCCTTCTGCCCCATTGCCCTTGGGGGCCTGATGAGGCCCACCTTCCAGTCCTGACCTTTGCTGACCTCTCTCTCCATGTCTCCCTGACCCACCCCGTTAACCTTCTCTGGACCCTGGCCGCATCTCCTCCCTGCACTGGTCTCCTCTGCTGAAACAAGTTCCCACAAACTTAGCTCAAAGCAACACTGAAAATCTCCCAACCGCGTAGGTCAGACATCAGGGTGAAGCAGTTGGGTTCCCAGCTCAGGGTCTAACAAGACTAACATCAAGATGCCGGCCAGCTGAGCCCTCATCTGGAGCTCAGGGGTTCCTTCCCAGCCACCCGGTTGGGGCAGAGTTCAGATCCTCACAGCTATAGAACCGAGTGCTCGTTTGCTCCATGGTCAGCCAGGGGCCTCTATCTCCCGAATCCATCCATCATCAAAGCCACCCGTGGAGAATCTCCCTTGTGTCAAATCCTTGTCTCACTCTGAATCTTTCTCACCAGGGGAGCCCAGTCTCCATGATGGACTCTCAGCTGATTAGGTCTGGTCCACCAATGATACTTTTCTTAAGGTTAAATGACTAGGGGCCTTAATCATTTCCGCAAATCCCCTCCACAGCAGCACCTAGATTCACGTTTGGCTAAATAACCAACAGAAGGTGTGGATCTCCCGGGCCAGGAACTTGGAGGCCATGTCAGAATTCTGTCGTCCACATTGCCCCTTGAGGCAATATAACCCCAAGCCCCACCCCCAAGTGACCCTTGAGATGCTAATGAGAAGAGCCAGCTTCAGATCAGCTTGTGAAGCCTCCCTCGTGTCTGTGTTTCACTGCAGAATAAGTAATGAAACGTACAGCCCTTCCTATTTCTCAGCAGCCATGAAGCTCCAGGGCTTCCCCGGTGGCCTAGTCGGTAAAGAATCCACCTGCAACATAGGAGCCGCAGGAGACACAACTTTGATCCCTGGGGCGGAAAGATTCCCTGGAGGAGGACATGGCAACCTGCCCCAGGATTCTTGCTTGGGAAATCCCATGGACAGAGAAGCCTGGCGGGCTACAGTCCATGGGGTCACAAAAGAGTCAGACACGACTTAGTGACTAAGCTAGTACCCACCATGAAGCTCCAGACCAGCCAAAAACGGCCTCTCCCCTGCAGGCCAACAGTCGTTATACAAGCCAAGCAGAACCTTCCCCAAGCTATGAACAATCTGCCCGAATGTCTCCTTGCTGCTGATGTATTAGTTTGCTGAGGCTACCATCACAAAGTACCATACTCTGTGTGACTCGAACAACAGAAACGTTCTCACCGTTCTGGAGGCTGTATGTTCAAGGCCATGGGATCGGCCGGGTGTGTTTGCCCGAGACCTCTTTCCTTGGCTCCCCGTGTCCTCACGCGGTCATCCCTCTGTCTGTGCCTTAATCTCCTCTTCTCCTAAGGACACCAATCGTATTGGATTAGAGCTCACCCATACAACCGCATTTTACCTTGATTACCTCTTTAAAGGCCTGATTGCCAAGTGTAGCCACATTTTGAGGTTCTGGCGTTTGGAACTTCAACTAGGATTTGGGGAACACACAGTTCCTCCCGTAGCACATGACATATGTCCCCTCATTGTTACAGAAGTCTGTCTGTGCTAGAAATCCCTAAAGTGCAATATAAATCACCAATTTTTATTGCCAACTGATTTGCAATAGTTGAGAGAGAGAGCTATCACACAGGCCAAGATAAAAGAAGAGGGCTTCCATTATGAGCAGACCATTGCAGAAGGCTAAGGACCTTCCTGTTGGGAGGAAGAAAAATGCTTTTTTTCCCCACTTACACAGAGAGAGAACTTGCAGGCTTGATTTTACAACTGTAACAGTGAGTCAGAAGTTTTGCAGAACAAAAACTCTCTGGTTAGTTACAGGAGCTCCATAAACAGGGAGGTGAAAAGTCCATAGCCCCGAAAGGCTGCTGTCTGCTTCCCTAGCCACCCGTTCATTTCTGGAGTGACTTTATCTCATAGGGACAAGAAAACAAGATAAACCACACAGAAGGTTCCATCCGTGATCGAGAAGACAGACGATGTATCGGAACATGGTGTAGGGCTGTAACCCAGCAGGACCGTAGGGGACCCTCCTGGAGCAGACCCCTCCCCCACGCCCTCTGCCTGCCTCTTGTCTGTAGAAAGCATTTAGCTTCCTAGGCCATCCCGGAGTCCCAAAGTATACATTTAATAGAGAAGTGGGAAAGTGCAGAAACAAAGAAAATATTCAAGCAAGACGTAACAGGCAAGCCACTAAACGGACTTCCCCAGGGGCTCAGCGATGAAGAATCTGCCTGCATTGCAGGAGCCGCAGGAGACCCAAGTTTGATTCCTGGGTCAGGAGGATCCCCTGGAGAAGGGCATGGCAACCCAGTCCTGGAATAGAGAATTCTTGCCTGGAGAATTCCACAGACAGAGGAGCCGGGCGGGCTACCGTCCATGGGGTCGCACAGAGTCGGACACGACTGGAGCGACTACGCACACGTGCACACAAGTCATTAAGCAAAGTCGAGGACTTTTTGTTCCTTTTCAGGGGCGATAGATAATATTCCGAGCCGCATCCTTGAGCTGTCGGGCATGTGAAAATCCCCCCAGTGGGAAGAAATTGATTGTCTGCTGCCCACAAGCCCATTGGTACCAGAAGACTGATGATGCTGACGCCCGATGACCTCACCACCAGCCAATCAGAAGAATGTCCACGAGCTGATCACACCTCTTACAACCACCTTCTCTCACTCTGTCTTTAAAAACCTTCCCCTGAAAACCTTCAGAGAGTTCAGGCCTTTTTAGCACAAGTTGCTTGGCACCCACGATAAAAGCTGCGCTTTTCTTCACCACGACCTCCTGTCAGTAGAATGGCTTTGCTGCACACAGGCAAGTGGACCCAAGTTTGGTTCAATAACAGGACAAGTCACAGGAATCCTCCCAAGCCCACCGTGGCGACTGGCCATCAGCCCCGTCAACCGACTGCCGTGGGACCTGGTAACAGAGTGGCAGGTGTCACAGTGTCAGGACACGGCAGAGCCCTCCAAACAGACAGACAAAGTAACAAACAGAAAAAGATAACCAGATCGCCTGTCACCTGCCACCCAGCAGAGAGCCGGGCAGGGCGCTGAAACCAGCTTCCCAACATCAAGATTCAGCAGCCAGGTACCAGTCAATACCATCAAACACACACTCGTGCAAGCACACACACACAAAGCCCGGGAGATGTGCTTCTGAAGCCTTGCATTGTCAGTGCCCAGAGGGGAATTCCTGCGGCTTCTCCGTGGAAGCTCCAACAATTTAAAATATCCAAGAAATTGTTTATGTCCAAAGAAGTCTGCAGACTCAAGGGAGTCCAGACTTAGGAAACATGGCTCACCAAATAAAAACCACACAGGTGTTTAAAAGGAAGACCAAGACCCAAGATTACCAAGCATGCTGGGTTCCCTGTTGATAACGGAAACATCGCAATTTCCTTCCACGATTCTCAGGTCTGCAAAGGTTGTCGCATACTTTCCTGTCGGAACGTCAGGAGCAGCAGCAATTTATGTGAAAGGCTCCATTTCCTTTACTCAGGAGATTAGGAGTACACGGGGTGGCCCTTTCTGTCGTTGTGGTTATTTGATTGTGTTTCATCTCAGGGGCGAGCCACCGCTGTTCCCTGTCCTGACAGTGAGCTGGGATGAGCACGCTTCCTCCAGCTGGAGGCAGGCAAGTTGTCAGCTTTGATTTCCGAGTGTCGAGCAAAATAACCAGCCCTGGAAGCTGCAAGATGCTGTGCACAGGCACAGGCAAGTCGTGGTTTATTTAACAACAAATATCCGCTGTGTCCTGAGTGCCAGGCACAGTTCTTGGGCCTGGGGATGTGGCAGGGAGCAGCGTGATTCCATTGCTGCCTCCGGGGAGCTCACGCACCTGTGTGGGAGGCAGACCTTAAATTAGGGACTTCATGATATGCTATCGGGAAGGAGTGAGCTCCAGGAAGGGGGAATTTAGCTCACAGGAGGGAGGGTGGGGTAGGGTCTGTGTTATCCGTTTTTAGTCTTTTATAATATAGACTTCTGTTTTGGCTGCCCCAGGTCTCAGTTTTGGCATGTGGGATCTCTGGGCTTCCCAGGTGGCACTTAGTTCAGTTCAGTTCAGTCACTCAGACGTGTCTGCCTTCTTGCGACCCCATGGACCACAGCACCCCAGGCCTCCCTGTCCATCACCAACTCCCAGAGTTCACCCAAACCCATGTCCATCGAGTTGATGACACCATCCAACCATCTCATCCTCTGTCGTCCCCTTCTCCTCCTGCCCACAATCTTTCCCGGCATCAGGGACTTTTTCAATGAGTCAGTTCTTCGCATCAGGTGGCCAAAGTATTGGAGTTTCAGCTTCAGCCTCAGTCCTTCCAATGAATATCAGGACTGATCTCCTTCAGAATGGACTGGTTGGATCTCCTTGTCCAAGGGACTCTCAAGAGTCTTCTCCAACACCACAGTTCAAAAGCATCAATTCTTCAGTGCTCAGCTTTCTTTCTAGTCCAACTCTCACATCCATACACGAACACTGGAAAAACCATAGCCTTGACTAAAGGGACTTTTGTTGGCAAAGTAATGTCTCTGCTTTTTAATATGCTGTCTAGGTTGGTCATACTGGAGAAGGGAACAGCAAACCCCTTCAGTATTCTTGCCTTGAGAACCCCATGAACAGTATGAAAAGTCAGGTGGCACTAGTGGTAAAGAATCCGCCTGCAATGCGGGAGACAAAGGAGACATGGGATCAATCCCTGGGTCTGGAAGATCCCCTGGAGGTGGGCATGGCAACCCACTCCAGCATTCCTGCCTGGAGAGTCCCCATGGACAGAGGAGCTTGGCGGGCTACAGTCCATGGGGTCACAAAGAGTCTGCCACGACTGAAGAGACCGAGCAGGCACATGAGATGTTTAGTTGCTGCATGCGGGATCTAGCTCCTGAATCGGGGATTGAACCTGGGCCCCCTGTATTGGGAGCTCAGAGTCTTAACCCCTGAATCACCAGAGACCTCCCGGGGACTGTTTTAGATGGAGAGGATTTCACTTCCATGGATTTCTCAGGCAGCTTTGCATAGTACAGTCAAGGATTCTTGATGCAGGGCTTGACAGTGTGGTAACAAACTCAGAAACTGCTGGTCACCTCCTGGACTGCAGGAGTTGGCAGTCCATCAGCATCAAGTGGGGGGAAACTGGGTCCCAGAAGATGTAAGGCCTGAGCCCTCCCCCACCATGGGAGGTAACCACAGGGGCTGAATGGGGTCACCCAGCCTCGCCATTCCTGGGGGTCCCTCCCTGGGCTGGGAGAGTCCCTCCCCCACTCCCCTCTCCCTTGATGAGCGGATAGAGCTAAATTCCCACTTAACAGCAGGATGCTTCCGGGCCTCATTACCATGATGCAAATTAATATTTATTATGCAATTATTCATCTTTATAATTACTAGTATTTCAAAGGGAGCACGGAGGCTTTAATTAGACTCCTTTGAATATTATTCAAGTGGGATGTCACAAGGAGCTGTGCCCCTGTCCCAGTCCATGTCACGTCGCCATCTCCCAAAGGTTCTCAGAGCCTGGGGCCACACACCCGCCGCCTCCCCGCCTGGAAGCTGACTTGGTGTTTCGGACCAGGTTTTGTATCCTGACTTCTGGCAACCTTCTGGGGGCATCTGAAGCTCCAAACAAGGCTCAAGGGACTTGTGTTCATGCAGGGCCCCTTTAAGACAGGCGCCTGGAGTCCCGGGGTGGAGGGCCTGGCCCCTCGGGCCTGTGCAGGGACCAAGAGCCAGCTCTGTGCCCTTGCCCCTGCTGGCCCTGGGGTCTCCTTCCTTCCCTTCTTCTATTCCGCGAACGTTTCTCAAGCCTTATGCAAGTGCCTCCTGCCCAGTAGGTCCATAGGACATTTTCAACTATTGGACTTCTGGGTGACAACCTAAGAGGATCACGGCGTGGAAACCGGTTTTTAAAAAGCCAGGGTTGGGAATCTGAGACAGCCCACTCAGCGGCCGAAGAGCCCCCGCCCACCCGCAGTCTTGTCACGGTGGGCGTCCAAGCAGACTACGCCGTGGCCCTGGCCATGCTTCTGACGTCAGTGGGAGAGGAGAAGCTTGCAGACCAGTCAGGAAACAGAGGCAGGGGCCAAGGAAGACGGCGATCCCTGAGCCAAGAGTCTCCAGGGTCAGAGCACCAGAGGAAGGGGAAGAGGGGGAGGGGGTGGGGGAGGAGGCAGTGGGAGGAGGGAGCGGGGAAGGCTGCACACGGTGCCCGGGTGCCCGGCTGGGGTGGCTGAAGCGGCAACGTGGGGGCAGGCTGCAAGCTCAGCTCAGAAAACGCTGAGGGGCCCTTGGGCCTCCACGTGGGGAGGCTGGGTGATGGCTGTGGTTCATGGGAGGGTCCCGGCCACGTGCCAGATTAGAGGGTCACCGTGGCAGTGATGCTGGGAGGCCTGGGAGAGCCCAAGATGGCCCAGGGAGAGGCACAGAGAGCGGAGGCACAGGGTATGTGCCCCTGGAACACACACTAGGGAGAGGGGCACAGGCGAACCTGCAGAGAGGAAGGCGAGATCCGGCCAGACCTCGAAGACAGACTGAAGGAAGCTTCCAGCCAGGAGAAGAGCTCAGATGCAAACGCAGAAAGGGGAGGATTACACTGGAATCCAGTCCCCCTATAAGATGTGTCTGCTAACCCGCAAGGCCTGTGAATGGACTCTGTGTGGAAGTAGGGTCTTTGCAGGGGATCAAGTAAAGATGAGTTCAGCAGCATGGGCCCCATGTCCTTGCAAAAGCAGGGATCTGGACACAGAGCAGACACAGAGGGATGACAACCTGAAGACCAGGGAGGAGCTGACCCCCGACAAGTCAAGGAACCCAGAGCCACCGGAGGCTGGGAAGAGGCCAGACCAGACCGGCCCCCTCTGGCCTCAGAAGCACCAGCCTGCTGACACCTGGCCTGGGCCCCTGGCCTCCAGACTGGGACAGCAGAGCCTGCTGTCAAGCGACCCCAGGACGCTAACAGCGGGGGTTCAGGGTGTGATGCCGAGCAGCTGGACGGTGGAGGAGGGGGCTTCGTGCCCACCTGCCACCAGGAGGACCCCACATCTGCACGTCTCCTGCAGGGAGCCTCGACAGCCTTGGGGGTCATGGGAATTGCATCAGCAGGGGGGCAGAGGCACCCCTAGGAGGGCACCCCCAGCAGCACCCCCACTGTGGCTTCCTACTGCACCGGCCCGTGGCTCAGATAGTTCACATGCAAGGACCCCAGCACAGGAAACCACGAAATAGGATGCAATTCATTTATCCCGCGGCCCTCAAGCCAAGGGAGCGTCCCTCCCCCACAACACACACACACACACAAACAAACTTCCCCAGGATAAACTGGGGCCTGGGAAGCCCTGAGCAGGAAGGGGTGCTGTCCTGGGCCAGCCAGGATCTTGGCTCTGGTGGAGCCAGGAGGCCACCCTGGCTTGAAACCCGGGTTCTCACACCCAGCGGCTCTGGGACCGAAGCCAGCTGCCACCCACTCCACCCCTGGTCTCAGGTGCTCTATCTGCAAAGTGAGCCTTCAAACCCTCACTCTGAGCCTTCTCCAACCATCCAGTGGTTAAGACTTCACCTTCCAGCGCAGGGCGTGCGGGTTCGATCCCCGGTCAGGGAGCTAAGCTCCCACATGCCTCTAAGGCCAAAAAGCCAAGAGGTAAGACAGAAGCAACACCAGAACAAATACAATAAAGACTTTCAAAGAATGATCCACATCAAAAAAAAAAAAAAAACTTAAAAAGAAAACCCTCACTCGCCCTCCTGGATCCAGGAGGCCAGCTCATGCGGCCTCTTGGGGCCCCCAGGTCTGTAATGTCGGGATCCCCAGCCTTCCCCCATCCTGGAGGGACGCCCTGTGGGACCCAGGTAAGCCTGCCTCATTTCTCGCACCCGTCTGAGCTGCACTCACCCAGGCCAGTGACACCTAGAGCAGGAAGTTCCCAAAGAGGCCCCAGGTTGCCTGCACACCTCAGTCACCACCCTCTGCCCTCCACCCTACCCTCTACACCTTTACGTCCCACCTCAGTGCACTACCAGGGGCACCCACCCGTGCCCATCCTCCCAGAGCTCCCACAGGCATTGGCACCTCACGCCTGGCACGGCCCAGAGCACAAACCTGTGCTTTGCTCCGTCTCAGAGGCAGAGCTGGCCGGGCAAAGCAAGAGCCTCTTCCGCCACGTGCCAGGCTCCCAGATCAGCCCCAGGCGGCCTGCTGCTTCAAGCCCCAGACTACCTGCCTGTCCCTGCCGGGCAGGGGTAATACGCCTGTACGCATGTCCAGTAATCCGCCAAGCCCGGCGATTTGCATGACAACCAGAGGAAATGAATCCCTTCTCCTAAAAGGCTTCCAAAAGCCAAGGCTCAGGTCCTGGTTCCTTGAGGGCCAAGGGGGAGGTCTTAGGCAAAAGGCAATGGCACCCCACTTCAGTACTCTTGCCTGGAAAATCCCATGGGATTTTCCCATGGGAAAATAGCCCACCAGAGGAGCCTGGTGGGCTGCAGTCCATGGGGTCGCTAAGAGTCAGACACGACTGAGCGGCTTCACTTTCACTTTTCACTTTCATGCATTGGAGAAGGAAATGGCAACCCACTCCAGTGTTCTTGCCTGGAGAATCCCAGGGACGGGGGAGCCTGGTGGGCTGCCGTCTATGGGGTCGTACAGAGTCGGACACAACTGAAGTGACTTGGCAGCCGCAGTAGGCAGCATGGGGGTGGGGGGAGGAGGAGGTGTTCTCTGTACCCCCAAGTGTCAGACAGGTGGCTGGGCCCACATCCTCGGTGCTTCCACGCAAAGGGCAAGGAGGTGCCCTGTGAGATGCTCACCCGCCTCTCTTCTGAGCTGCTGGATCCCTGATTAGGGAAAATCCCACATGTCGTGAAGCAGCTAAAGGCCATGAGCCGCAATACTGAGACCATGTGCCTAGGGCCTGCGCTCCGCAACGAGAGAAACCACTGCAGTGAGAAGCCAGTTCACCCAACGAAGACTCAGCACAGATAAAAAAATGAAAGTAAATCTAAAGAGAATCGGCTTCAGTTCCACTCGCTCGGTCATGTCCGACTCTTTGCGACCCCACGGACTACAGCACACCAGGCTTCCCTGTCCATCACCAACTCCCGGAGCTTGCTCAAACTCATGTCCATTGATTGGGTGATATCATCCAACCATCTCATCCTCTGTCATCCCCTTCTCCTTCTGCCTTCAATCTTTCCTAGCATCAGGATCTTTCCCAATGAGTCAACTCTTCACATCAGGTGACCAAAGTACTGGAGCTTCAACTTAAGCATCAGCCCTTCCATGAATACTCACAACTGATTTCCTTTAGGATGGACTGATTTCATCTCCTTGCAGTCCAAGGGACTCTCAAGAGTCTCCTCCAACACCACAGTTCAAAAGCATCAATTCTTCTGCTCTCAGCTTTATAGTCCAACTCTTCCATCCATACATGACTACTGGAAAAGCCATAGCTTTGACTAGATGGACCTTTGTTGGCAGAGTAATGTCTCTGCTTTTTAATACGCTGTCTAGGTTGGTCATAGGTTTTTTTCCAAGGAGCAGGCGTCTTTTAATTTCAAAGCTGCAGTCACCATCTGCGGTGATTTTGAAGCCCCCCCAAAATAAAATCTGTCACTGTTTCCCCTGTTTCCCCATCTATTTGCCATGAAGTGATGGGACTGGATGCCATGATCTTAGTTTCCTGAGTGTTGAGTTTTAAGCCAGCCTTTTCACTCTCCTCTTTCACTTTCATCAAGAGGCTCTTTAGTTCTTCACTTTCTGCCGTAAGGGTGGTGTCATCTGCGTATCTGAGGTTATTGATGTTTCTCCTGGCAATCTTGATTCCAGCTTGTGCTTCATCCAGCCCAGCATTTCTCATGATGTACTCTGCATAGAAGTTAAATAAGCAGGGTGACGATATATAGCCTTAACTCACTCTTTTCCCAATTTCAAACCAGTCTGTTGTTCCATGTCCAGTTCTAACTGTTGCTTCTTGACCTGCATATAGATTTCTCAGGAGGCAGGTCAGGCGGTCTGATATTCCCATCTCTTTCAGAATTTTCCACAGTTTATTGTGATCCACACAGTGAAAGGTTTTGGCATAGTCAATAAGCAGAAATAGATGTTTTTCTGGAACTCTCTTGCTTTTTCAATGATCCAACGGATGTTAGCAATTTGATCTCTGGTTCCCTGCCTTTTCTAAATTCACCTTGAACATCTGGAAGTTCTCAGTTCACTACTGTTGAAGCCTGGCTTGGAGGACTTTGAGCATTTCTTTGCTAGCATGTAAGATGAATGCAATTGTGCAGTAGTTTGAGCATTCTTCGGCATTGCCTTTCTTTGGGATTGGAATGAAAACTGACCTTTTCCAGGCCTGTGGTCAGACCTGAGTTTTCCAAATTTGCTGGCATATTGAGGGCATCACTTTCACAGCACCATCTTTTAGGATTTGAAATACCTCAACTGGAATTCCATCACCTACACTAGCTTTGTTTGTAGTGATGCTTTCTAAGCCCACTTGACTTTGCATTCCAGGACATCTGGCTCTAGGTAGGCGATCACACCATCGCGGTTATCTGGATCATGAAGATCTTTTTTGTATAGTTCTCCTGTATATTCTTGCCACCTCTTCTGAATATCTTTTGCTTCTGTTAGGTCCATACCATTTCTGTCCTTTATTGCGCCCATTTTTGCATGAAATATCCCTTTGGTATCTCTAATTTTCTTGAAGAGATCTCTCAGTTCAGTTCAGTTCAGTTCAGTTCAGTCACTCAGTCGTGTCCGACTCTTTGCAACCCCATGAATTGCAGCACGCCAGGCCTCCCTGTCCATCACCAACTCCTGGAGTTCACTCAGACTCACATCCGTCTAGTCAGTGATGCCATCCAGCCATCTTATCCTCTGTCATCCCCTTCTCCTCCCGCCCCAATCCCTCCCAGCATCAAAGTCTTTTCCAATGAGCCAACACTTTGCATGAAGTGGCCAAAGTACTGGAGTTTCAGCTATAGCATCATTCCTTCCAAAGAAATCCCAGGGCTGATTTCCTTCAGAATGGACTGGTTGCATCTCCTTGCAGTCCAAGGGACTCTCAAGAGTCTTCTCCAACACCACAGTTCAAAAGCATCAATTCTTCGGCGCTCAGCCTTCTTCACAGTCCAACTCTCACATCCATACATGACCACTGGAAAAACCATAGCCTTGACTAGACAGACCTTAGTCGGCAAAGTAATGTCTCTGCTTTTGAATATGCTTTCTAGGTTGGTCATAATTTTTCTTTCAAGGAGTAAGCGTCTTTTAATTTCATGGCTGCAGTCACCATCTGCAGTGATTTTGGAGCCCAAAAAAATAAAGTCTGCCACTGTTTCCACTGTTTCCCATCTATTTCCCATGAAGTGATGGGACCAGATGCCATGATCTTCATTTTCTGAATATTGAGCTTTAAGCCAACTTTTTCACTCTCCTCTTTCACTTTCATCAAGAGGCTTTTAGTTCCTCTTCACTTTCTGCCATAAGGGTGGTGTCATCTGCATATCTGAGGTGATTGATATTTATCCCGGCAATCTGGATTCCAGCTTGTGCTGCTTCCAGCTCAGTGTTTCTCATGATGTACTCTGCATAGAAGTTAAATAAGCAGGGTGACAATATACAGCCTTGATGTACTCCTTTTCCTATTTGGAAGCAGTCTGTTGTTCCATGTCCAGTTCTAACTGTTGCTTCCTAACCTGCATATAGGTTTCTCAAGAGGCAGGTCAGGTGGTCTGGTATTCCCATCTCTTTCAGAATTTTCCACAGTTTATTGTGATCCACACAGTCAAAGGCTTTGGCATAGTCAATAAAGGAGAAATAGATGTTTCTCTGGAACTCTCTTGCATTTTCCATGATCCAGCGGATCTTGGCAAGTTGATCTCTGGTTCCTCTGCCTTTTCTGAAACCAGCTTGAACATCAGGAAGTTCACGGTTCACGTATTGCTGAAGCCTGGCTTGGAGAATTTTGAGCGTTACTTTACCAGTATGTGAGATGAGTGTAATTGTGTGGTAGTTTGAGTATTCTCTGGCATTGCCTTTCTTTGGGATTGGAATGAAAACTGACCTTTTCCAGTCCTGTGGCCACTGCTGAGTTTTCCAGATTTGCTGGCATATTGAGTGCAGCACTTTCACAGCATCATCTTTCATGATTTGAAATAGCTCAACTGGAATTCTATCACCTCCCTTAGCTTTGTTCATAGTGATGCTTTCTAAGGCCCACTTGACTTCATTCAGGGATGTCTGGCTCTAGGTGAGTAATCACACCATTGTGATTATCCGGGTAGTGAAGATCTTTTTTTGTACAGTTCTTGTGTGTATTCTTGCCGCCTCTTCTTAATATCTTCTGCTTCTGTTAGGTCCATACCATTTCTGTCCTTTCTTTCCCATTCTATTGTTTTCCTCTATTTCTTTGCATTGATTGCTGAAGAAGGCTTTCTTATCGCTATTGCTATTCTTTGGAACTCTGCATTCAGATGGGTATATCTTTTCTCCTTTGTCTTTAGTGTCTCTTCTTTTCTCAGCTATTTGTAAAGCCTCCTCAGACAACCATTTTGCCTTTTTGCATTTCTTTTCCTTGGGGATGGTCTTGATCCCTGCCTCCTGTACAATGTCACGAACCTACAAACCTCCATCCATTGTTCATCAGGCATTCTGTTTATCAGACCTAATCCCTTGACTATATTTCTCACTTCCACTGTATAATCAAAAGGGATTTGATTGAGGTCATACCTGAACAGTCTAGCGGTTTTCACTACTTTTTTCAATTTAAGTCTGAATTTGGTAATAAGGAGTTCACGATCTGAGCCATAGTCGCTCCTGGTCTTGCTTTTGCTGACTGTATAGAGCTTCTCCATCTTTGGCTGCAAATAATATAATATAATCAATCAGATTTCAGTATTGACCATATGGTGATGTCCATGTGTAGTCTTCTCTTGTGTTGTTGGAAGAGGGTGTTTGCTATGAACAGTGCGTTCTATTGGTAAAACTCTATTAGTCTTTGCTCTACTTCATTCTGTACTCCAAGGCCAAATTGCTGTTACTCCAGGTATCTCTTGACTTCCTACTTTTGCATTCCAGTCCCCTATAATGAAAAGGACATCTTTTTGGGGTGTTAATTCTAGAAGGTCTTGTAGGTCTTCATAGAAACGTTCAACTTCAGCTTCTTCAGCATTACTGGTCGGGGCATAGACTTGGATTACTGTGATGTTGAATGGTTTGCCTTGGAAATGAACAGAGATCATTCAGTTGTTTTTGAGACTTCATCCAAGTACTGCATTTTGGACTCTTTTGTTGACCATGATGGCTACTCCATTTCTTCTAAGGGATTCCTGCCTGCAGTAGTAGATATAATGGTCATCTGAGTTAAATTCACCCATTCCAGTCCATTTTAGTTCGCTGATTCCTAGAATGTCGACGTTCACTCTTGCCACCTCTTGTTTGACTACTTCCAATTTGCCTTGATTCATGGACCTAACATTACAGGTTCCCATGCAATATTGCTCTTTCCAGCATCAAACCTTGCTTCTATCACCAGTCCCATACACAACTGGGTGTTGTTTTTGCTTTGGCTCCATCCCTTCATTCTTTCTGGAGTCATTTCTCCACTGATCTCCAGTAGCATATTGGGTACCTACCAACCTGGGGAGTTCATCTTTCAGTGTCCTATCTTTTGCCTTTTCATACTGTTCATGGGGTTCTCAAGGCAAGAATACTGAAGTGGTTTGCCATTCCCTTCTCCAGTGGACCACATTATGTCAGACCTCTCCACCATGACCCATGGGTGGCCCTAAACGGAATGGCTCATAGTTTCATTGAGTTAGACAAAGCTGTGGTCCATGTGATCAGACTGGCTAGTTTTCTGTGATTATGGTTTTCAGTCTGTCTGTCCTCTGATGGAGAAGGATAAGAGGCTTATGGAAGCTTCCTGATGGGAGAGACTGACTGAGGGGTAAACTGGGTCTTGTTCTGATGGGCAGGGCCATGCTCAGTTAATCTTCCATCCAATTTTCTGTTGATGGGCGGGGCTGTGTTCCTTCCCTGTTGTTTGACCTGAGGCCAAACTATGGTGGAGGTAATGAAGATAATGGCGACCTCCTTCAAAGGTCCCAAGCACTCAGTGCCCCCGACCCTGCAGCAGACCACCGCCGACACACGCCTCCACCAGAGATGCCTGGACCCTCACGGGCAAGTCTGGGTCAGTCTCTTGGGGGTCACTGCTCCTTCCTCCTGGGTCCTGGTGCACCAGGTTCTGCTTGTGTCCTCCAAGAGTCTGTCTGCCCAGGCCTGTGTAAGTTCTGGCAGCTCTATGGTGGGGTTAACGGCGACCTCCTCCAAGAGGGTTTATACCACACCAAGGTCTGCCGCACCCAGAGCCCCTGCCCCTGCGGCCGGCCACTGCTGACCCGCACCTCCCCAGGAGACACTCAAAGGCAGGTCTGACTCAGTCTCTGTGGAGTCTCCTGGTGTGAACAAGGTTTGTTGTTTGACCCTCCGAGCGTCTCTGGAGGGTATGGGGTTTGATTCTAAAGGCAATTTTGCCCCTCCTACCATCTTGCTGGAGCTTCTCCTTTGCCCCTGGACATGAAGTATATTTTTTTTTGCTGGAATCCAACATTCTCCTGTCAACAGTTGTTCAGCAGCGTGAGTTGTAATTTTGGAGTTCTCACAGGAGAAGATGAGTGCGCTTTCTTCTACTCTGCCAGACAGTTCTAATCTGAAAATCTGCTAAAATAATAGTAGGTAATTATATAAAATTGCCATTTTATAGGCCAAAAACAGTCATTATGTCAGCAATTTCATATAGACCAATTTAATAACAATAACAAAAGTATTTTAAGCACTGACAACATACCAGACGTTGTTCTAAGTTCTTGACCTGTATTTACATGTTTAGGACTCACAATAGCCCTGTCAGTTAGCTTATGATGAGGAAATTAGACCCAGAGAAGTTAGGTGAGTAACTCAGGACTGCACCTCTCATGTACACCTATCAGAATGGCTAAAATTAAAAATACTGACAACTCCAAATGCTGGCGAGGATGTGAAGAAACCGGCCCCCTCAGGCGGTACTGGTGCAAGTGTTGTAGTACCACTGCTCTGGAAAACAGTTGGGCAAAACCTAAAATGCAACTTCTGTATAACTCAGGATTTGCATTCCTGGGCATTTATCTCTGAGAAATGAAAAGTTACATTTGCACAAAAACCTGTACATAAATGTTCATAGCAGCTTTATTTGTAGTGACCAAAAAAACCGGAATCAGCCCAGATGTTCTTCCATA